>NC_092589.1:53977500-56477500 GCF_047663525.1 Anas platyrhynchos | reverse complement strand
TTAATCCAAAATATCATCTAGTTATTCAACAAAGACTTAACAATGTGAGTCATCTGCATTAACAAATCCAGATGCTATATTCGGAGGCAGCAAAGACTCGGGGACTGACAATAGGCTTGCTTTGTACACTAATTAATTTTTTGCTATTTGTTTTTCATTCCAAACAGACCATCCCTAATATTTTATCTCTCTCGGTGGATTTTTAGGAACATTATAAGTGAAAGGCATAATATGAGCTTCTCTCTCATTTTAAAAAGTAATGGACTTATAATATTATTAAGATTTTTCTCATCTTGATTTTGTCTTTTCAGTGGCCTTCATAAAAAAAGAAATGTGTGCATATCTTTTTGCCATGTTACAGCTGTTTTCTTCTCATCCAGAGGATTGGACAAACGTGGTTTTCATTTAAGCACATTTAAATTTAAATTGCCACACCATTCTGTGCTGGGCGTAAACTTACTGTGCATATGTCCAAGAAGAAAGGAGCCTAATTTGGGAACCGCTATCCATGGTGATTCTCACGAGCTAGAAATCAGGGACTGCACTCATTCTGGGAAAGGCCACATAATGTAAAATCATCAAAATCTTCTCCTTTTTGCTTTTCAGTGAAGGGCTGTTCCCACTGAATGGGGATTTTCAAAGCACCTTCTGACAGCAGAATTAGAGTTCAGCAGAAGGAAAGTGATACCAGTACTAAACATTTTCTGATTTAATTTTAATATGTATCATTTTTATACATGGATCTTATTTGCACAGCTCCATGGAGCCGTGTATTTGAAAAGCACTGCTGATTAATTAGGTTGGATCAGTATGAATGAATTAGGTGATCTCTATTTTATGTCTGTTTTGAAGTTCACCATTGTGAACATCACCCTATTCAGTGCTTCATCCTGCTCTGAAGACTTACTACTAACTTCACTCGGGCAGGAAAGGGGATCATTCAAAGCACTGTGCAAGCCTCTCGAGTATGGTGGATTCTGTTACAAATGTATAAATCCAGTTTATTACTCAGCTGAGGGGGACTGATTTTCTAGATGGATTTTGGAAACAGAGGAATCGTGAGTTGGCTGGTGTGAAAATTGCAGTTCTTATGGACCAGATGTGAATCCAAGATCTCTGTTCCTAGGGTGATGTCTGTACCAGTTTAAAAGTAACCTGCCTCTCTCTCTCAATCTCTCTCTCCTTCTCTCTCAAAAGTATTTTGTCTATTTTGCTCCTATAATTTTGAAAGACTGCAAAAACAACTGGTTTCAGTGTTTTGGCATGTTTATCTCAACCTTTCATTATGGACAATTCATGTTTCACTCAGAAACACCGCTAAGGTGGAACATGCTAGACTTCTCTTTTTGTTTCTTTACTTCCAGTTCAGGAGTTCTTTTATTCAGTCTGATGTTAAATCTACTTGTATTAGAGAATCCTTTTTATCTGAGCAAATCTTATTCCTTAGCAATGAATCTCAGAACATTGTGGGGTGATTGTATAAAGCCATTGCTTTTTCTTTATTGCCCACTAAAGAAACATTTATGATTAAATGGGAAAGGGAACTATCTCATTCTCTTGAGCTGGAGATATTGGACTCAATAATGTCCTTTGTACGTGTATGTTCTATTTCAGCTAACCTGTTAGAATTGCAATATAAAATTGTAAATCAATGGCATCAAACACCTGTGAAGAAGAGTAAGATTGCAAGCTATTTCTCAGATAGATTTGGAGAAACAGCTCCCAGACAAGAACTCGTTTACATGTTCTACAGGGTCTGTCCTAAATTATCGCAATAAAGTCACTTTTTATACATGATATTGAGAAAATTACCAGCTGTCTGATGTCAAGCATTCAGGAACAGTATACAGAGGGACACTTGGACTTTGAGGTATGCGACAGACAATTGGATGTTCATAAAAATCGAGTTACAGGCCATTCAGCTGGTTATTTGCAGAGCTAAAAAATTCAGTCTCTTCTCTAATAATGAAAGTAGATCCTGAGGAATTTGTTCAAATCTGTTCTGTTTAGCTATAACTGAAGAAAATGCATGCTTCTCTACACAAGGTGTTCCTTTATTGATTACGTCGGTGAAGGTAGGAATAGTTAAACTGCTACTCATAAACACTGCAGGATAGAAAGAATGAACGTAAAGGAGGAATTCTGTTTGTTTTCCCTGCCTTTCTGTCATCACAATGGTATCTCTTTTAAGCTTGTCATCTTCTGCTTGGCTGATTCTCTTGTAAATGCTTTAATAATGTGAATTTAATATGAACTGTACCTTTGTACCTACAAATATACATCATTCAAAACCCTTACTCTCTGTATTTTGGAATAAACTCACTAAGATTTATATCTGTGAAATATCCCCAGACCTAACAAATACAGAGTTCTAATTGCCCAGGCGTGCTTATTACCTTTGTAAAGCATAGAGATCAGTGCAGCATACACACTTGGCCAGCAGAAGATACAGAAATACACACCACCCAGCTGATGGTATTGCAACCATGTGCACAGAGCTGACAGTACCCACTGAGAATGACTCTGTCACAAGGGTATCCTCCCACTCCAGGCAGAGGACACCCAAAAGATGGGTGGGATAGGTGTTAGTGCTTCAGCCTCCTGGTTTATGCTGCTCTAAAAGGGGTCTGCTGCTGGAAAAGGAATTACAGTGTTACCTAGAAGACTGCAGCTAGAGTGTAAGAATGATCAAGGAAAGGATCAGAGAGAGGAGGAACTCCAAGGAGAGGCACCCGCACAGAAGAGGGCATCACAGGGGTCAAAATGTCTTATTATAGCCCTGGAGTCAGTAATGTGAGGCAAAAGTTAATAAGCTAGTAACGAAAATGATGATTTCTTCGCTTGGTATCTTTGACTTAAAAATGGTTTCTAGAAGATGCTTGCTCATCTACGAATCATTAGGGTTAATTACATAAAATTACTTGACTTGTGTCATACCTCCGTTTGTATGACCTAAAGGTATCTTCTGACCTTAAATTTTATGAATCTACATTAAGTAGCTGTAAGGAAGGAATGGCAGAATAGGATGTTGTTTCACTGATTTGAATTACAACATGCATTTGCATCTCTATTTGCATTTACTGTCTTGTGAGTAACTGTACCAAATGCAGTCATGGGATGGAGTTGTCACTGTGAGCCGAGAAGAGGTGAACGCGGGTTCTGAGAGACCAAGGCTGTGTTTACAGGACTGACATCTCCTAGTGTAGCTGTAAAGAGATGCCAGCCCTGACAGGCGTAGCTGTGTCAACAGAATTCACTGGTATAGACACAGTTGTACCAGTAAAACTGTATTTTTACCAATACTTTATTTTTGCCAGCAGTGGGAGATTGTTTTAGCAGAAAATATTGCTTGCTAATATAGACATATCCACACTAACCTGCCTAGGATTTTAGTATTCACAGCAAAGCACTCCCCTCAATGATTCCCAAACTAATCAATTTTGGTGGTGTTGTCAGAGATAGGGTGTGCAACTGTCCCTGACCACTGTCAGCTTTGTGGTATCGTACATGACAGCATTCAATACATGAGAGTGTGGAGAGAGTTTAAGGAGAAGCCCAGGCTAAATCTGTTTGCCAAATAGTTTTGTAAGGGAGCAGTGTGAAAAGATCAGACTGAATAAAATCAGGAGGAACAATAAGTAACAACAACAACAAAAAAATGTTCTTCTAAAACAGATTCTGTCATTTGGAGCAAAGGTTTAGCAATACTGGCAAAAAAAAAAAAAAAAAAAAAAAAAAAAGACACTGGAATAAATTGCATAGTCTCCGTGGTTTTAGTAATCACAGCTATATATATGTGGAAAATCTCTTGTGGTGTAAACTTGCTCTCAGTAGAGACCCTAGGGGGAAGTGTGAAGGGTGAAACCAGCTAGCATACGGCTCAGGAGCAGGGGGTGAGGAGGGAACGTAACCACTTTGGCCTCTAAGTGTAGGCCAGATGTGTCGCACCCGATCAGACTGTGTGACCCACTTGCAAGCCCTGCCTTTGTGGAGCGCGAGTGCTGCTCTTCACTCAGCCATGCCCACGGGCTCCACTTCCAGACAGCTCCCACAACATCGGTGTGCAGCTCTGGTACTAGTCCAGCAAATGCAGAGAGTATGGAGCTGGTGCTCAAATGCGCAGCTCTTAATTTTCACAGTTCATGTCTAGGCAGTACATACATGTATTTTGGAAGGGCATGATCACTAGTCAACCTTCACTCTTCCTTAACAACATTGTATAATGTTCTGTGTTCCTAGTTTTTTTTTTTTTTTCATTACTATTTTATTATTATTATTATTATTTTTTGTCCCCAGTAAACTGCTTTAAGCCTTCCAGTACTCTGACACAGCTTTTCTCCTTCACTACTTCTACAGGTTTAGCGATGATTCCCCTTGCCAAAATGGTGGCTGGCTGCATAGTGGAGCTTTCACTCACCCCTGAGGAATTTGGTTCTCCTTCCTCAGCATTTCTCATGGAGGAACAGGACTCAAAGGCTAAACCTCGGGGGATCCAGTAACAATTCAGAAGTGATGATGGAACAGTTGGGAATGTGTTTGCAGGGCTGGATATGCGTCTTGAAGCTACGGAGCGTGTGTGGGGAGCTAGGTACGATGGCCTGGGGAAAACAAAGTGCCCTTGCTGCTCTGACTGCTTCTTGCACCTGTCTCTCTGAACCCTTCATGCCTCATGCGGCTCAGCCACCATGGGGCCTCAGTTCCCCCTGTTCCCAGCATTGAAGCTCAGACTCTTCACCTATTGCCCTCTATCATCCCCATAGCTCCCTGATGGGACAGAGGGGGAGCCATCTTTCTGTGGGGACCACAAGCCCTCAGCTACTATGACCAAAGCAGGGCAGGACGTGCACCAGCAGCCCACCCAGCACCAGAGGCGGCCCAGAACAAACCCTGTGGTGGCTCAAGCAGGGCTAAACTGGGGGGGTGAAGAGGGAGACGCCCGGCAGGGCTGTGCCAGCTGACACCTTGGGCAAGCAGCCTCTGGCTCAGACTGCCAGCACCGCATGGCCTCTTGCAGGGACATTCAGGCTGGGAAGAGGTTTTAGAGGCAAGAAGCTTTGTCGGAGATGGAAGCATTGCTCGACTAGAGCTGTGTTAGCTTTCACTGGAATATGAGAGCGTGATTAATAAAACAAGCCACAGTGGCTGAAACAGTGAATTCAAGTATCACTTATACTCATGTGTTGTAAATTTGCTCCACACACACACAAAAAAAAAATATGTCATTTTAACATAAAGATTTTGTGAGTGTGAACAACACAGACCCCAGACTGCCATAATGCACTTAATATGTGTGGCAGTATTTGTACAGAATCCGAGGTTAAGTGGGCAAATAGGCTTGTATCTTTAAATTAATTCAATCCAGCGCAACACAACTGCCCTGAATCTGGTGCTATTTATAATGCGCCCAGAACACTTCATACAAACAATAAATTAACCGAAACAGCCGCCGTGCCAGCTACGCGAGCCGGCAGGGCACCCGGGCGCGGCGCGGCAGCGCTCCGCCGAGCGCCATCTTGCGGCCGCCGGCCCGGTGGCGCCCCGTGCCCCGCCGCGGAGCCTGCCGGGAGCGGCAGCCATGTCGCGCACCGCAGGGTGCGGGCAGGGCAGGGCAGGGGGTGCCTCACGCTGCCCCTCCTGCCTGTGCCTGCCTGGCTTTCTCTGCCCCATAACCCAGGATGTCCAGCTTTAATCAGACTGGAGCAGAGATAAAAAGCTTTGCAGGCGTTACATGTTATACTTATTTTTATATTTTGACGGTATGGGGCTGTATCATCACCTGCTGCCAGGCAGCCTGGTGCCACCAGGCAAGGGATGCGCAGTTACTTGTGCCACTTGCTCACCTGCTAACCCTGGTCTCCAAATTTTTTAATTTTTTTTCAACATCTTACCCCTGGCCAGTACACATATCTCATGTTCTAAGAAGTAAATGTTTTTGAAACGGGGTCGCCATTTAAATTCCACATCATGGGACTCAGCAAACCTATTGTCAGTATCAAAATGCGTGTAGGAATAGGAGTTATAAATCAGCCAGTTGCTCTGAAGGACTATAAATGGAAAGAAGAGCAAGAGACTTAAATTTTTTATACAGAGTACAAAGAGCGCAGAAGTGAAAATTTCAAAGGGTTACAAACGCCAATGGAAAATCAATAGAGATATTAAACAAAGAGTGTTGGTTTTATCACACCTTGAATGCTAAAATTGTAAATACACAGCAAGACCCTTACTAATCAATAATAAGCATTCTCCAAATATTGTGAGGCCCTATGGAAATGCAGCCATTTTCTCCCTAGGTCTTAAAGGGCTGTGGTGTCTTTCTGCTCCATTCTCTGTTTGGTGTGGGTTATTTCCTGATGCTGGTTTTGGGAGCAGGCAAGGATGAAGTTGTGATACCACTGCTCGACAGAGCAGCTGTGTCCCATTGCTGCCACTGTTGTATGATTTTAGTTGTAAAGTTACAGTGACAGTCTTGACAGGTGATGCTTTCATAGCAACTCATCGTTCTGCAGTCGTGCGAGAAATTAGATATCTTAAGTTCTATTTAAGAAAAAAAAAAAGGTTTTCAGTTTGTAGTGACAAAGTAGAAATGCTACTGAAGTATACTCCTCAATGGCTGGAGTGCCAGAAGACACTGATAGTTACAGTTTGTTTCTCAGTTCTGTATTGGTCTGAGGAAGTGGTGTGACTCCCAATTCTGTTATTTCTTGTGTTGGCAGTACTACCTGTCACTGGATTGTGTCCCAGTTTCCTAGCTCTGTGTGGACAAGATGAGAATGTAGTATGAGTGACAAAGCACCACTTCTTCCAGTGGCAAAAGGCCCCATGCCAGCTGATCAGTAGTATCTTCCCTCACAGGACACAGCCCCTCCAGTATCCAGGCTTTTGCAGCCAGAAGCTGCTGCCTATCATGGACACCTCTCTCAAACCACCGTGGCTCACACCGCTGTCCTCACTTTGTGACTCTCATGAACTGCCCATTTGCCGTTTCCTCCCTCCTGTAGGTTGCTGACCCTGTAGTAACTGATCTGCTGATGTGTTTCTTCTCATCTGCATGGGACCTGTCAGCTACAATCTAATTGAGAGGACAAAGCAGGAGTACAGTTTTTGCATGGTCCTCTGTGTATACATCTACATGTATCAATGAACCAAGATTTCTGAGTATCCCACCCTCCAATACAAAAGAAATACTTTGTTTAATGACTTAGAAAGAAAGAACAGGGCTTTCTCTCTTGGGTTTTATAATATGTACTCAATATGGGGGTCAGAGAGAAAATCAATGATCAGAAACACTATATGTTGATTTACAGATAGATTAGAGATATAAATGTTACAACTGATATAGATGGTTATGCATCGTATATGCTGGCTCTAGTGCTCTCATCTTATCCATAAGCCTAAATCACATCAGAGATTCCTGAGCATTCAAAAATAGGAAATGTTACATAACTGATAAAGAACAGAAAGATTCTGAAGAATACATCTGCCTTCTTGGGCGTGTATCAACACATGATCGTAGAGAATGGAAAAACAAGTTCATGGAGTTCAAGTTCTTCTCCTTTGTAAAAACAAGAGCAACCTGAAAGACAGTGTAAGTTTTAAAATTCAAATGGCTCAAGTGCCTTTCTCTAGGAGTTGGACGAAAGAACATCTTATCCATACTGCTACCACTTACATGCATTTAAAAATAGACAACACAAAGACTCTTTGTATTCCTGATGTGTCTTGCACAGTGAATACAACTTTGATCGTTTATGCAGTGTCCAAAACAATAAGAGTTCCCATACCTTCTGCTCTAACAAAAGAATTTGTCTGAACTGAGTGTACTTAAAAAGGAGATGGGCAAAAGCACAACTGAAACCAAGCCATATTGTTCCCCCTACTCTAATTCAGCTGAAAGAATGTCAATTCACAGCTGAAATCTTGAGAGAATCAAAAAAGGATCCTTCAGTAAGACTGGATTTTTCACAGATACAGTATATGAGGAGGAATATTTTCCCCAACATTTTCTCTGCACAGTATCTTTTTATGTGGCTATCATGTAGATAACAGCAGGGAATTCCACTTAAGTAGATCCTTAATGGATTTAACTAATGGTTTCTTTGTGATGCTCTCAGACAGTTCTCCTGTAATGTGGATCCTCTAAATATTTAAATCCACCATTGAAGCATTTAATAGGAAGAAAGTCTCCTACCACTAGAATAAAGAAGAGGCTTTCAGCTGGAAACAATACCAAAACAAAATCTGATTTGTACAACTGCACCGAGAATCTAAGCCCACTTGCTCTCGGAGGCAGCTGATACAACAAGGACCTGGGGTGCCAGGTAAACAAAAAACAGTCATTTGTATATTGAGACAGTCCACGTCCTTTCCTGTTTTTCTAAGTCCTCCATATTTTTGAGGGCTATTTGTAGTGATTAATGGTTTGAGTGAGCAATAAAGCTGGTAAATTAATATTGCTACTTACTGTTGGTACAGGGTAAGTGCCTAACCTGGGGGCTCGTGGAATCTTGAAAATAATGGATGGGTTAATCTGGGATGCTTCTCCTTGTTTCAGATCTTTCTTCTGACACTGTCTCAGAGTAATTTTTCTCACTGTTGTATCCATTATCCTCTTATTTTATTCTTTTTACAAGTGGAGCCTGATGTTTCTTCAGTTCCATAAAATATTTGAGCTGGAAGGAAAAACCTTTTAGAAATCTACTTCATGTATTGTCAAGACCCATTTTTTTCTCTCCTGTCTCTTGCTTGGGAGGAACAGTCACTTCAGAAACTAACAGTGCTCTTTAAGCCGTCTGCTTAGACCTGGATTTCACCATGTGTCCTCTGCACAAAGAACAAAATCTGCTGTTTTCAATCTAGATTATTTCTGAAAATGAGAAATAATGGAAAAATAAAGGCTCCCTCTAGCTTGCACCCAACTGAACATAAATACAGAACTGCAACTTCCCCACTGCTGCTTTTGTGGTATATGAGATATATCCCCTACCTTTTGAAGGTATAGGAGTCCTCAAAAAGAATAACCATCACTCTCAGCTAAATACATCTGCGTATTCTTCTCCACACAGTTTGGGCAGGAAAGTGTATTCCTGCAGATGACATTAATAACTTTCTAGAATTTTTCTGCAATCACTTCACAGTCCATAGTGTTTAAATCCATCTGTAGCTTGTTCCATGTCAGATCCCTAAAGACAGACATTTTTAAAATTTTACTGTTTGTGATGCTTCTGTAATACAATCAATTTCTGCATTTGAGTCACTTGGTATTACTACACATACAAGCATGTAAAAGCATTTTGAATTTCTTCATGCACAGCTGCCGTATAAGTAACACACAATGTAAGCAGCAAAGTTTCTCACTTGCTATGGAAACTGGCCACCCAGAAAGGGTACCCTGGACCAGCATCTAAAATGGCACCCTCTGTGGCTGTAAAGGGAAGGTTCTCTAATAAAACGAGCGTGCACTTAGATTTTCTTTCTTGTTGGATCTCAGTGCTGTTAGGGATCATGCAGAACTATCAGCATGTTCCTCTCACGCTTGCACTTTATGTTGCATGGATACACTCAAAGGCTCAAATTAAAGGCTTTCTTGCTAGCCTGCCCACTGCCAGAAACGAAGTGCCTGTTTTTAAACCGAGTGCCTGGTTCTTTGTCACTCGGTATCTCCTTTAGCTATATGAATCCCACAGAATTAATGGAACATGGCTATCAAATATTAGCATCTATGTGAATCAGTGCAGATGCTGAACAGATAGCAGCAGGAGCAGAATATGACTACCCCAAGTTAAAATGGGGTGATATTTATTTCAGATGAAGGAAAGCAGTAATGAGTGAGTGCATAGGAGCTGCTGTTACACAGAGCAACTCAAACATTTTTATCCAGGTGCCTGTGCGTATTATTTGCATTGTGGTTAAAAAGCAGAGAATGTAAGTATTAAATGCCCAATGAAGGCCACTTAAACACATAACTCCCACTTGTACCTTTGAAAACCTCCCATTCTTACATATATATTTTTAAAATATACTTTATTTTGAAGATATTGCCTGTTTTATCCATGAGAGCAAAGAAGGGTATATACATGTAGTACTAGTTTGACTTGGTATTGGAGCAAATACTTCCAAAATATACATATATTTTTTTAATCGAGTCCCATCTGTGAATTGCTGCTTTGTGCTGACTCACAATTTATGCAGCTTTTGCCCAAATCTATCAGACAAAGCTCTTTAAATGGCTTAAAAGTAGGTTACAAGTGTTGCAGGCATTCAGTCAAATTAGTCACTTAGTCAAATCATCCTTTCAACTGTTGCTTTCAGCAAATGGTTAAAACAGCATTTGGGGAAGGACCAGGTGTATGATCTAATGCCTGAAAGCAGCTCATGCTCAGTGACATAATCCCAAGAATAAATGTATTGTAAGTGTATGGCCAAACACAAGAGGATATCTGTCATCAAGTAGCTGGAGGTGCCACATGGTTTTTGTATCACTGCGCTTCAGCTGGAGCCACTGAGACTTGAGCAGCACTTTCAGCTCCTTCTGAGAAAAATACCACCTACTGCTTCAGCACTTCCTGGACTCGGGGCAGATACTTTTAAGAAATCCTTTGCTACTACTTTTAAGGAATCCTTTACTGGCAGAAGTAAAGTCTTGCCAGACATCTTTTCGTCTAGATGGAAGAGCCTCAGGATTCACAGAATTTTAAATATGCAATTCCGATGGAATACACTTAGTGGGTTGTGAGACAATGCATCTCCACATTGCGGCAGTGAAGCCTAACAGACAGAGCAGGGCACTGGGTGTCCTGCTTACAGAGATCAAAGTCTGGGTCCACCACTGGCTTATTTGACACCAGGGTAATCACAGAATCATAGAATCAGTTTGGTTGGAAAAGACCTCTTAAGATCAAGTCCAACCATGACTTCCATCCAATCACTTGGCATCTTTATGCTCTGTTTCTACAAGTACATCAGGATAACATACAACATGGGAATTTTGAAGAAAGAAGCTTGGAGACATAGGAACGCAAACAGGTCACAAAGGAACCATATTACTATTATTACAATTAGTATTACAGTTGTAGTTGCCCTCTCAGAACTCATAATCAATAGCACATTCCTCATGTAAAGATTATTGAAGATTTCTCCAAAAATATTTCTAGATCCAGTCCTCATTCTTCATCCCTATTTCTGTCCTCTTTGTGAATATTTACAGCTCTGTCATTACTGTTTAACAAGTAATTTTTGGACTCCTTGCTCTTGTCTTCCTGCATGTTCTTGCTAATCAGAGCTGGTACTAGGGTGCCTTGCTTGTTGATATTTTTCTCTTCCTGGAGAATCTATGTCTTCATTTAGAATTTAAAACCTAACAATTACATGGAGTGCTAAATCACTTCTGGAAACTGGGCCTAAAATAAATGGTTATACTCTATGAAAAGCTGCGCTAACCTTTTGACCCTGCTGTTGCATCTTTTCAGAGACATGGTAGGAACAGCTGTGTATACAACTTGAACATGCTCCCTATCTACAGACTTTACTGGGACACATCCTATTAACTGAGAGCTCATTGCCACTCTGTGACTGTTCAAATCCATCCACTCCTGTCTACCCTGCAACTAGCTGCTCATCTCTCCTCCCCGAGGTTCCTGCCTCTCTGTCTGCACCATTGCCATTGCAACCTGCAGGTGCTCCCTCCCCCTTCTCCTACACATCACTCCCCAAGCACTCTGCTCTAAGACTTTTGCCAGGCCCCCGCTGTCTATAACTTCCCCTGTTCAGTTAATTGCTGTTAGCCAGCTCATTTTCCAAATAGTTTTTAGAATTTCCAGGCAATTACACTGTTGTATTAAAACTGGGGAATGAAACCTCAGAGAAAGATGAACTGAAGCTTAAGTCAGCATGGATTTTGCCTTTCTGAGGGTGGAGGGGGTTGATTGGCTTCATGCTCACAAGTACTAGGCAATGACACTTCTGGAAAACTCAAACGTCCTTAATTTTTCATTATGAGAAAAAAATAAAAATGAAAGGAAATAAACCTTAATATGTTGAAAATAAGAATGCAGAATAGAACCTGCTAGGACCCCTGCCTGGAGGTGGCAGACAGTCTCACAGGCTGTTCTGTCATCTGGGAGTCAAAAATGCTCTTTGAGTAGAGCTCTCTGTGTCTTAGACAGATAGGCAGAAAAGAGATCTGCAATGAGTCTCCTTTCACACTGGTTTTACTTGATGCGGAGCTCATATCCTGGTGCACTTCCATGTGCACGTCCCTTGAAGTCAGTGCAGTCAGTGCCATGGGAGGAGCAGCAGCAGGCCCTGCAGGCATGGTTACAAGGCAAGGAAGGGATCTCCCAGGGGCCTGCTGAATTTGTCAGGACAGTGTAATGGTAGATCTGAAAAGGAATATTAAATGTGAAATAGGGGGTGGGATGTTTAAACTCATTAGTTATTGTTAAAAATAACTTTTACTCTGCAAGTGTAAACAGTACTGAGTATTCTGTGCTAAGATGAGGTAGAGCAAGAGACCTTCACAACCCAGTTGTTACACATGGCCATCTGCAGTCGTTGTTTTTTAAGTTGTAGCTTTCACAGTCTCCATAAAACACTTTATAATCATACGTTCATCTAAGCTGATTTCACACAGTCCAGTCCAGTTGCCATGTATAATCATTTAGAGATTATTTTGCATGCCTTTCCAACATGCAAATGGGCAATTGAGCGATGGCAGATACTTCATTGATTTCTCTTTCTGTGGAATACAAGCATTAAGTCAGTAATCAATTTATTACCAAATGTCACTCGGAATGAGCAGCTTTCTTCCTGACAGTAATCTCGTTGGTTGTGAAAAGGTATGATCGGGTGACAATGAGACCTCAGCAACACTACAGTAAATCACACTCAATAAGAATAAAGTTTCCAGAGTAAAAATAATTCAATTTTCTATTTAAAAAGTCCTTGGCAATTGGCAACCAGTGGAACAATGGCAACACTGCAGACACTGCTGGAGAAGTGAGGCATTGTTGTCTGAAACACAGAAAGTTAGTGGGAAGCTCAGTTTAACTGTGCTTTCTACGTATGCTCATTTTTCACTGCTAGCTCTGACAATCTTTTCTGGGATGTGTGTGTCCCATTTTAAAGCTTCTTTCTCTTCATTGCTCTAAATCTGTTGGGTAAAACTTAACCCTTTGGGTCTGTTGAGGCAGCTATATCCAACTTGCCTACATGACACCTAATGTACTTCAGCAATTATGCACAGAGATGCTTCTTCCCCACCCTCCCCTACATTTATATCTTCCAGTTAGCACTGAATTTTGCTGTTGTATTTACAGCTCTGTATTTCTGTTGCATCTATTGGAAAGAAAAAGAGGTCTCATGGCAGGAAGATCAGCGGCTAGTCTAGAGCTTTCAGTAGGGAGTTAGTTCCACATCCAGCTTTCAGCTTCCTTTGCTGACACCTCTCATGCTTGTTGCAGACAGTTGTGTCAGAGAGATGCCTTGAGAGGTCATGGTAGTGTTGGCTGAAGAGGATCCTAACTCTCTCAGACCTGTCCCACAAAGGGCTTCAAAAATTGATGAGAATCTTAAAAATCATTAAACGATGGCTAAAGAGGATGCACGATCTGCAGACCGTGGTATAAGAAGTCCTGAATTTTGCATGACCGAAGCTTTTAATGTCTCCATCCCTGATGCATACAATTCTTGGAAGCCACAAACGCATGGCTGTACTGTATCCAAGACACGATGTCGTTATGACCAATACTCAATGCTTCTTAACTGGGTTTGATCAAGTCAGGCTGTTAATGCAGTTCTTTGTCCAATTGGCTTCAGCCTTCGCATGTTGATTTGGAATAAATTAGTTTGTCACAAGTGCTGGTGGACTCCATGGTGATTGCTATCCTCCTGGTACATTGGCCTCCGCCTGAGTGTGCAGATGGACTGAAAAGATGATTCAAAGTATTGAGAACTTCCATATTTATATTGGTTATGGTAATCACGGCCATTTAAGCATTATTTCTGAGACATTAAGTCTCTCAGTTGTTAAGTATTACTTCTTGTGGTAACTCCACCGAAGAACCGAGATCAAATTATGAAGGCCTGCTCTGCCTACTGTGTGTGGCCTAGATTGTGTCATGGGTAGGCATGAATGGCTATTTAGGATACTGGAGAGGCAGGACTGTACTGTATTTTCCTCCGCTTGCTCCCATCTGACAGGAAAGAAAAATGCCCTTAATGTATCAGTTCTTTAAATCAACCGTCACACTCAGGACAAGTGCCTTCTCAAACCCCAGCCACCTCTACGAAATGGAATGTGCGATATTATTCTAAAATGAAGGAAAAATATTTTCCTTTGCATTTCTGCAGAGTTAAAATGGCTGAAGAAATGTTCCTGAGATTTAAAAGAAGTTACCTTTGGCCGGAAGGTGTGAATGGAGAACTTTAACCCCAAGGTGATATTTTCAGCAAGATCTTATTAAATAGAGAGCTGTCACCAAATTTTTTTTTCTCGTCCTGTCTGTTACCAATGGATACTAGGCTTTCCTTTCATCCTTTGTATGATACCTCCCATAATTGCCTCTGAGTCCATCATTAAAATCCTGATTGCAAATTAATACAAGTTATTATTTATTGTTATTATTAGAGGAGGGCAGGGCTGCCTTCATCTGTCTGGAGGGTCTGCCATTATATCTGCTCTGCGTATTGCTACAGTGGAATTGAATACGCTTCAGCCTCATGCAGATGCACTGTGTCAGAAAACATCTGCTAGCTGCTGATTTTATGCATATTACAGAGACTTTATGTACTGTTAAATGGACCACTTTTTCATTCCAAACCATAATTTTCCATGTGGCATTATTTGATCTGTCCTCACTCCAACATTTGGTTTGATCAAGTCATTTCTTCCTACCCAATGTGTGTGTTGTAACTTCCTCCATGGCTCTGTATGTGTGCATGTCCTGTCTGTGAATGGAAATTACTGCAGTCCTCCTGTCATAATAATACGGTGGTAGGGCAAAGCTTGTCATTTTAATCAATATATTTTATTCCCATTAGCTTCTTTCAGCACTGAGCTTTAGTCTAGGCAACTTGGATCTGATAATGCCAACTGCTACCCAGCTACACAGCAACATACCACCATCAAATGCTCTTTTCCAGAAGTGCCAGGGGTACTGACCAGGTCACCAAGTTTAGAGGTTTAATGCAGCTGGCGAGGAAAATTTATGTGCTCCACAGAAAGCTTCCCAGAATGGAGGAGCCAGCCTGTCCCTTTGGGGACAGGGCTGTCCGAGCCCTACTATTACCACCACGGGTGTTGAGCCGCTGGGCCTCAGCAGCAGAGGGTGCAGGAGGCAGAAGCTGGGAAGGGCTCAGAAGAGGCCAGTTCCTTCTGGGGCTGGGGATATACATTGTTTTGCTTTGGTTTTATGTGCCATTTAATTTTGTGTCACCTACCCTCCACTGAGAATAATGCAAGTTGTAATGCAGCCATTTGGCATGGGACTTGGAATGAAATGATGACTCTTTCCCTGCCCTTTCCTAGGAGTTCTCCAAACAACAAATCTCTACTCAGTAGAGGACCTGTTTAATCACAATTTGGGATTAGCACATCTCTAATTACAACAAAGAAGATAGTACTTCTTTGGTAACCTTTGGTCCAGGCAATAATCGTTCTCCTTTGCCCCGGAATTTCTTGTGGTGACATTTCTAGAGGCTACAACGACAAGGATGTAAAGTTTCAGTAACACCTACCAATCACTTTTTATATATGTAACTAGCAGGAAGAGGGTCACATATTACTAGGGAAATCGTTTTGCCAGATAAAACATCACACAGTCCTTCATAGCATGCAGAGAACTCCATTGTTACATAAAAAAAAAAAAAAACCAAAAAACACCACTACATAGATTTTGCATATTTAATGATGTTGACAAATCAGAATAAATATGAAATAATAATAAACAATAAGAAAGCTCATTTATATAGCTCTTCTCATATTCAAAGTGCTTTATAAGTACTAGTTTGTTGACTAATCCTTGCAACACCCTTAAGAGGTGGACAATTATTATCCAAATGTTAGAGGTATGTAGCTATGCACAATGCAATCATTTCCACTAACTTTTTAATGATGCCTTAAGGTCTGATACATGACCTATGTGTTATATATATCCATATCCTTGCAGACCTATCTGGAGTATCATACATTGATAAATGAGCATAAAGTCAGTAATTTCTTATATAGAACCAGAATAAATATATCATTTACATGTATATAATTCTCTTAAAATCTATTTTCTTAAACAGTCAGGGAACCCAGTAGTGATGGTGGTGGGGATATTAGAGTGTAAAGCCCTAATCATATTCGTACGTGCCTGTTCGTGTGGGTTTGTGCATGATTTTGTACAAGTTAAAAAAGCTGGTTCCTATCCCAGATACTTTGCAGTACAAGTGTATGATAAGAGACAACAGATGGATACTACACTGAGACAGGGACATCACGAGGTTACAGTGAGAGGATTACAATTACGATAAGAAGTGGTGGTCATAGCGCACCAGCTGTTTAGTCATTCTCGTATAATTTTTTAGTCATCACAGTAGTGAGAGCAAGAGAATGATTTGAAGGATGCCAATGAGGTGAACAGGCAGACATTTCGTAAGGTCTTCTTCACATGTGGGTGGGAAGTGGGAAAATACCTTCATAACAAAATGGGATGAAAAGCATTTCACCTTTGTTAAAAATGAGGTGAGAGCTAAGGCTTCTAATTTATGGTATGAAATCATGGTGGATGAGACAGGGATAAACCCTGAAGAGAAAAACTGAAGTGAATTTGGGTTTGAAGTGTAAACCATAGACATGCACTGACACTGACGTGAGGTGCCAGGACTGAAATGTCAAGACAGAAGACAACAGGTGTGTTTTGATAAAGCTATTTGGTTCAGGCTATTGCAGTTCTTAAGCTGTAGGAGCATCTGTTTTTCTTTCTTTCTTTCTTTCTTTCTTTCTTTTTTTTTTTTTTTTTTTTGACAAAAATCCCATGTTTCTTAGTTATCCTGCAGGATGTTTTGAGGATGTGGACTCTAACCTCTACTTTCTGTGGCCTCCATGGCATGACCCCCAGTTCTGTGCTTTGTTTTAGCAAGAGAGCAGCTTGCGCTCTTGCCTGGTACTGAGCTAAAACCTTCACCCTGTTCGCATATGTGCCTTAAGACCCAGTTGCAACACAGAGTGAAGATTTACATACCACATTCATCTCTGATCAATGTGGTCTCCATTCTTCACTGCTCACGGTACAGCCCTCTCCAGCCCGAGGCTATGGATGCTTTGCCATGATGCCATTCTCGTCCTTTCAGACATGGTAGTTGTGCATAGCCACACTGCATACCAAGGTGTAATGTAAACATCCATGAGCCCGTTTTAAATGGGAAGCAGCCTCGCTGTGGTAGCACAGAGGTCTGTGTAGATTAATCTGTCCTTTGAAAAAGGCAGTAACCCTAATTCCTGTGTTATTTCCACTGTAAGCATTTGGGCTTTGATCAAGTGATTCATGTGCTTGATGGGAGTCTTTCCATTGCCTGCAGTGGGCTTTGGATTGGAACCATAATCCGGATGTCTCACATGCATATACATCCTTAATTAAAATTTTCTAAATTGCTGTTACATAATGAGGATCCCAAACCTCCTGTGAAGTGTTTCCAGTTAAGCCTTTAAAAAAAAATGCACTCAGTATCTTACCATCACAGTTAACATCAACTACAGCAATTTTCTAAACTCTGTATTAACAAGATGGGTGAATTATTGGTACATCAAGAACACTAAGTGAATGTCCTGACTTCTGCATGGTTGCAATTTATAAACAAAGCTGCTTTACTGTAATTTTGCTACCTTACACACATTCATATATATATATACACTCTGAAAGTTATGATCAGCTTTAAAAATAGGCTGGGAATGAAAATAATGCATCAGCCTTATATATAGCAAGTGCTTCTGCTGTAATTATATTAATTCATTTTGACAGGCATATTTTAACAAATTTATTACAGTTTGCTACACCTTTTTACCAAGGAGAGGTGCATCCTGTGACAGCTGTCCATCATTAGCCCCAGAATCTTTTTGCACTGACCTATACGAAAAAGCTGAAGGAGACCTCAATCAACCCCCCTCTGTTATGCAGGAAAAGCAGTCATTCACAATTTTAACTCATTTTATTTTTTCAGCAGGAAATACCACTCTGGTCTCATAGAAAGTGCTTTGACTTGGATTTATATGACCTGCTTTCTATTCCTGGCTCTGTCTCTGGGTGACCTTATGAAAGTCATTTTTATCTACTATTGTTTTTAAATGGGCTGAAAGATGTTTCCCAGCAGAATGGGCCAAACATAAGCACTATTTTTTTTCCATTATCCCACCGCAAAAACATGCTCCTGAAGAAGCTACACACCTCTACATCTGCCAGTCTAGTGCTTGCCTCAGGTAAGCTGCTTGCTCTCTCTCCCACCTGCTCTCTCTCTTTTTTGTTCTTTATAGCACGAGCTAGTCACAGCAGAGTGCCTAAATCTTGTTCTTAAAATATGTGTAACTTGAAAATCCTAATTACGTACACATATTTGTGCTCTGGTAGGCTGAGGTGATTTCTGAAAGCAAATACAACATGGACCAAAGCGAGCTTCCCAAAATATTTCTGGGCTTACTGTGCTGCTACACCCAGGACATGATACATATTTTTTGGAAAACTGCCTTCCCCTTTAGCAGTATAACTGTCAGACAACAGTTCATACACAGCAACACAAAGTCATAACTTGGGAGATAATCTTTTATATGCTCCTAACAATATGCTCTGAAATCCTACATTTAAAGGGATTTAAAAACACACAATACCCTAAGACATCAAATAAGCAGTGAAAGTAACATGCAGAGCCAGACGCAAAACCAGAATGAAAAAGATTTTTTATTATTCTCCTCTGTATTACCATAAATGACATGCTATATTTAATTTTACAGTGCCCCTGGACAAATCATCAAATACTTTAATAACTACACAAACATTAATATTTAAATACAAGAGATCCCCTCAGTTACTGAATAATCATAACTCTGGATTGATAGGGTACTAAATGGAAAAATCTTGTTTAGACAGTTGTAAGAGGGGGGAGGGTGTTTAATGAAACAAGTTTGATGGTCTTGTCATCATAAAACTGATAGATATTTGGCACAATTTATATCTTTGCTGAAAAGAAGTTTGAGAAATGGAACAATTGTGCTGAAGATTAATTTTCCCTTCTTCTGCTGTGAGAGCATAGTCCTTTAGGTCATTAGCAGGAATGTGTGACACAGATTGCACTTTACCCATGCAAGTCCTGTGCTGACTCTTGGAAAATGCACATTAAATAGCTGTGACTTCTACAGTTGTGGGATGCACTGCCCAGCTATCGTTATAGCTAGCTAGACTAATTCTGGGAGAGTGATGAATGTGGATTGTAGAAGAGGCAGCACACTGACTTCTGACAGTCAGTATTTGTTAGACCTGCCCACTGTCCTCAGAGATGTATGTATATTTTTTTTAATCCAGACTTTTTACTATCACTTCAGTCACTCTCCAGTTTTACCTAATAATGAAATCTCAACTATTAAAGCATGCTAAGAATAGCAAATTTTAAGATATTCCCCATCCCTCCAGCAAAACAAAAACAAAACCAAAACAAAGCAAAAAATAAAACCCAAGGATTTATAAATCAAAGTAATTCACATAAACATCTGAACCAAACGTCTGAAACTTTATTAGACTTCTGTCTCTAAATGTGGGACTGTGTTCGTGAATGTGTTTTATGTGTCATGAGGCACATCTGCTCCTAAACTAATTATAATATTTAGTCATCACTGGACAAAGGCTAGTCACTTGTTTGTATCACATTGTGCTTGAACGCCACAGCACTTGTGGCTAAATGAAATGTTCTGGGTTGGATAGCAGGCTGTACGCACTGTTTCAGCAGAGCCCATCTCTGCAACTCACCTTAATACTTCCTTTTCCATTTTGGGGCACTTGTTCAGATTCCACACTTCTCAGAACTGGATTCCCCTCTTCTCCTCTGCGTTTGAGCTCCATGGAGATAATATAGCTCTGGCTATGTTATGTTTCTTGGACTCTTCTCAACTGGGCAATACCCCTTTGAGGAAAGTGCTGGGGAAGACACTCCAGCTTTCAGGGAACAGGGAGAGGGGAGGGGAACCAGCACAGAAACATGAGGCCTCTGAGTAACAGGTTGTGGCCTGTGGGCCGATAGATCCTGGAAGCAGTACCATTAAAGCGCTCTTCCAGATGTGGAGAGCTGACAAACAATGATGAAGGCTGCACCAAAGCAACTTACAATGAACTAATTAAATAGCTTGCTCTCTGTAATAAAGGAAGCCTGGAAGAATACAGAGCTGTCTCTGAATTACCTACCCAGTGCCTTGCTTCTCTTTTATGCTAAGTATCTACTGTGGTAGGAAAGGTAAACAGAAGGAAATGAGAGTCAAAACTAAAATACCAGGACTGATGGCAGTTTCCATGCTAGGAAAAAAAGTGTGTTGTCTCCACATCCTAGCGATAAACAAAATACTACAGAAACTCCAACGCTACAGACCTGGAATTAGTGCTAAAGCGGAGCAAAGAAGGTTAAAACAGCATAAGAAGTTAGCATAAACACTGCTGCGTAGAACTGAGCAAATCTTTAAATTTTAAATTTTAAATTTTAAATTTTAAAGTAGTTAATTCTTTGTCTTGGTTTTATATGCTTAATCATAATTTACCATTAATTCTTGTAACTGCATTTATTTTTTTCCCTTTCTCTTGTTATAGACCAAGAATAGATTGGAACTGAGTTCTGAGCTATAAGAAAAGGGCTGGTGATTACTGGCTGAGACTTACTCTCGGCCAGGGCTGCCTCCACCTCTGCTGCTACAGTAGTAATGCGTTCTCCCTGGAGAGGACAGATTTAGCCACTGAGTGCAACCTCTTTTTCAGGAGAAGCAAATGTAAAGAGACAGCAGTTTCTAGCAATAAAATAAAAATAAATAATAAAAAAAAGAACAACATAAAACATTTCTCTCCCACTCAGTTCTTTCAGCTTTTCTTGAAATGCACAACCTATGCCCATTTATGAGATTTTGAGCTGTTCATGATTACCTGTAGTGCTTGGGAGAAAAGCTGATTTTGCACTTACATGTGAACAGGAAGAAAAGATGTTTTTGCCTTTTTACTTTACTCCAAAAATCTACCAGAAGCATGCCTAGAAATTAGAACGATGGTCTTGTAGTTAAATCTAATTTGAACACATTGAAACATTGATGAGGAATGAAATTCTACAAAACTGTATTTTTCCATGATAAAATTGTGAATGCAGTGTACTAGAATGGGTAAATGAACTCCACAAATTGCAGTGTGTTCTGTCCCTTCCCCTGTGTGTGCATAGCTGTTTATATTTTTGTACCAACAGACAGCAAAAGAATGTTGCTGAAAGAGGATCTTTTAGTGATGCCTTTCAATTTATTGGTAAAGTTTTTTGAGATGCACAAACATTTCTCTTGTGGCAAAGCATCTTTCCAAGAAATCTTCAAAGCCAAGCTGAAGGCTTGAGTGGTTTTTCTGTATCACTGAACTGTGCTAATTGTTTCCTATTCCTTGACATAAACAGAGATAACTATTTTGTGAAACGGGGGTTAGACATAGTCCCAAGGTTTATTGGAAGCATGAATGAATCTTGTGTGGACTAGAAGTCATAAATAAAAATGCTGGAGAGAAGTCTTCTGTTCACCAGTAACACAGCTCACAATTGAGGCACTATCTTTCCTGAGCCTTCTGTGAAATAAAAGGTACAGATGGTTGTTTATATACATAACATCAGTGATGCCCAAAGCAAAGACTTCACAAATATTTTACAGAGCTGTTATCTCCAAATAGGATTTCAGGAGGATACAGAAAGGCACAAATTCATCTTAGAGTTATGGAAGATGGTCATTGCACCGTATTGACCACCCTCTTGCTGGTTTGTTGCCATAACCTCTCAGAAAGCTTGGATTATTTTTCTAGAGCAGGTTTTGTTTACCCCCTGCCCACCTTTTATTTTTCTAGAGCAGGCTGGATTTTACTTAGGATATCACTTTACCCTGAGGAAGATAAATATAACTATGCAAATAAAACAAATTGTTGGCAAACATCTTACACAAACTGCATGCGTGGTCAAAGAGTTTGGAAGAAAAGTAACTGTGGAGAGCAAACCTAGATGATGTGTGCAGTGGTTGAGCTGTTTCTCTACAACAATACTAAGATTTCCATCATTGTATCTGACTTCTGCAGATACCTTCAGAGTAACTTGAGCAATGGCAAGGTATGGCACCAAAGGAACCATGAGTGAATTTTTCCAACCAAGTGTTAGTCAATTAGAAACTCACATTCACCTCCTAAGAATTAACTGCATGATCAACAAGAGCCTGCTTACAATAGCAGGTATCTGAGACTATGCTGAGTTACCCATATGCAAAATGATGATATTAACCATTTTACGCTGTTCTTACTGTTTCTTAAGCTGCCTAAGGAGTTTTGATTCCTTAAAATCAGGGATTTCATTCCAATTAAAACACAAGAGAACTGGAGTTCTGCATCTTTTAAAGTGGTCGACCTGGAAGTGCAAAAGTTTGAAGACCCCCAGACTGGTGATAACTGGGGAAAAGAAACCAACCCATGGGAAGATGTAACAGAGCTCCCCCTAATGGTGGCTACCTTCTATCCTATTTTTTTTTTTTTTTCCAAATGTTGCATGTTCCCTACAATTTTCAAAGTCCAGTGCCAGCTTGGAGCATTTTCTACATTGTCCTATCAGATTTACGGGGTAGATCAGGTCATAGGACCCAACTATTGCAAATCCTCACAGCATTTTCAACTGGCTACAGGATTCTTTCTTTCTTTCCTAAATTTTAGTGTAACACCACTGTAAAGCTGAAGGAGACAGTGCAGAGCCAGCTGTGCCTCACTGGTGGGTGACAAGATTCCTGTAAATACCTTGTAAAGTCATTTGAGAGCCTTTGGGATAGAAGGCATTATAAAAATGAGAAATTACCTTTACCATAAAAAATAATAATTAAAAAAAAAATGGAAAAGGGTTGGAACGACATGCTTGTCTTCTGTTAATGAAAAACTTGTTTGGTTTCCCTCATACTAGAGAACCTGCTGAAGAACAGTGAGGTGTGTGAAAATGTGCCCTCCCCCTCTTGTAACACTGCCAAGGTCAGCAAGACCTCTGGTGACCTACCGTGGAAGTGTTGATTACTTAGGTTAATATATGCTTGGGGGCTGTTTTAAACCCTATTTTTAAAAATAAACCTTATTTTTCCAAAATGCTGGAAAAGGAGAGCATCTGTAATTTGCTTTTTTATGGGCCAATGTCATCTCTTGCTCTTTTTTTTTTTTTTTTTTTTTTTTCTTTTAAATTTCCTCCTCCCCTTCTGTGAACAAGTTTTTCCAAAGCCTTCACCAGGCTCAGGAAGGGGAAACACCTTTCGATTTAAATGAAGTGGCTGTGTTACAACATTCTATAAAACTACAGAAGGTGAGAAGTCTGAGAGGTGTATAGCTGTAAGTGAAACTAGAAAGCACATCTACTGGGCATGCCCTTAGGATAGGCTGCAGCAGGGTGAGATTTCATATTGTAGCTGAGCTGATCTACAGCTTGCAGCTGCCAAGGGGGAAAATCCTGCTCCTTCCCTCCTTCCTCATGCTCCAGCTCTGTCCTCTCTCTGCGGCCCCTGCTGCACCCATCTATCCTCTCAGCAAGTCATTCAGCTCGTAAAAGTGGAAGAAGAAAAAATGTCAAAAAAAAATGTAAAGGGAAAAAAAAAAAAAAGAAAGAAGAAAAAATGTAACGTGGTGACCCAAACCAATTTAGTAGTCAGATGACTGGCATTGCTAGTGGAGAGAGGATGCAATCCTATGCCAGAAAGGGCGATGAGGAACTGGGAGATATAACAGCTATGACTTTTAGCAGCAGAAGCACTGCCAGGATTATATTTCTAGCTTAACCAAAAGCAGTGGACTTCTTGGCAGAGCCAGGTGCACACTACAACTGTATCTTGACTCCGTATCAGGATAAGAGCCAAGCGCTTCCTCTTCCTGTCACTTTGATGGCTGTGTTTTCAGGGAAGACACGCATGAATGCATGGACTAGCGGAGAGAGGTGGTGCACTGCAGCTAGGTCTCTGGTCTTGACATTAGAAGAGACAGGACTTTGAGGTGTGTCATGTGAGGCACTCTCCTCTCAGTTCAGGCAGAGCCGAAACGTCTCAGCTTTCACCAGGGCAACCAGCACTACAAAGGGTGCTACGCAGTATGAGTAAGAGCCCTTTCCCTAAGCGAATTCATTTAAGAAATAATTAATATTCAAATTAAAATTTCTCCGAACTTTCATCTTTGCCGACAAAGTAAGTTGTCATGGTGAGGTATTACTGTGAGTAACTCCAAATGGATACCAGTAGGTAATGAGATCATCACAGCTTCACATCTCCATGCTCCAGGTGATGTAATTCTATCCAGTAGCTTGGATTCTTGACAATTGCCTTCTTTCATTTCTTGCTGGAAGAGGCTTAAAAGCACTGGTAGGTTCCTGACTGTAATCTCTATCACTTGGGAGTTTATATTTTCAGTGCACACCACTGTGTGCTTACAACAGAGAATCACAGATCTATACCTTCCTTGATAGATGTTGATGTTTTCAAAATCTTCAAGTAAAATCCAGACCTGGTTTGCCTTAAGCAGACTCTGTTGGTTTTGGTTGAGATGTGTCTTTTCACGTTAATGCAGAATGAGTACTCCTTTGCTGTGTAACTGCACTGCAGCACCCCATGTCAGGTAGGATGCATGTGAGTAAATCCCAGAGCTGCACAGCCTGGAAGGTTCTTTTCGGGAGAAACGAAAGTGCATTTATTTAGGAACACAGAAATAATCTCTGGATTTAAGTGCCAGTTGAACTGCTATTCGTGCTGTCAGTTTCAACAGGTAGCTCTCCTTCCAACATGACAAGAAGTCAGACTCTGTCATCACCCCTGTCACAACAAATGCCACCAAGCTGTAAGAGTCCGCCGTCCCCATGCTCCCAGCAATACAACTGTATCCGATACTTTTGATTCCTGACAATTTTCTTCTTGCATCTCTTGCTGGAAAGGGCTGAAAATTAATGTGTTTTGCTGGTGGATGTGATTACCTTGATCCTTCTGAAGGCCATGGTGACTTTCATCTGTTTTAGTAGCTGCTGTAAACATGCAGGCAAAGCAACGGTACGCTATGAATATGGAAAGGAATCAAATCATCTGGTTTTGATGAAGGTGTGTAAAGCTCTAAAGCACACTTAAAGAACATGAACCAAAAGTTTATTGAAAATATAAAGCAGCTTGTCCTCAGCAAATTTATGATTTACATCAGATTTAAATGCACCATAATACACTTGGGTCAGCTTGTGAGCGTTGGCTTTGAAAGCCTGGAATAATATGTAAGGTGCAGAAAAAATGTGCATTTGCAGCAAATCTGCTGTGATGGAACAGCAGCAATAATGAGACCTCAGATCTTTGAGCTCCTGGTGACATGAGAAGGATCCCAGGGGCTTAGAGATCAGCAGACAGATGGCCCATTTTCCAAGACAGGTAATATGGATGCCTCTGAAAATCTGGCTGAGGAGGCTGACGTTTGTTGCAGGGGGGGAATTGTCCTCCAGCTGGATATCTCCTGTGGCTGCTGAGAAACCATATTCATTGCTGTGTTCACTTAGAGGGGGCTGTAGCCCGTAGAGCAAACCCATCCTGTGAATGTCTCTGGGATGGAGCACTGTCCTGCACCCCAAAACGAATATAAAGGGAACTTTTCTATGGATGTGAGTACGAGAATCACCACGCTGGATCAGATGTCCCTGCTCCAACGACCTGCCTCAGACAATGGCTGTTATCGGATAGCTCTAAGGAAGGTGTCAAAGCTAAAGGAGCTTGCTTTCATAGTTAAGGCTGGATTAAAACCAGAAGCAAGGATTAACTCGTTGTCAAGCTGTTATTATCTCCAACTATGATAATTCGGGATAGTTTAGTCTCAGTGCTAAACTTGATAAACTCTTGGCATCAGGGATGTCCAGGAGTGAAAGACTTCCACTAGCTAATTACCAGTTACCTGACACGATTTCCTCATGAGCTTTCAATTTCTCACCTCTGAACTTCATTGCATGTCATTTTGTTCTTGCGTCATGATATAGGGGAACAGAAATTCCTGACCTACTTTTTCTGTTCTGTTCATCATTTTGTACCATGCAATCCTCTCCCCTTATTTGTCTAATTACTTAATTAAGAACTCCTCCATCTACTCAGTTTCTCATCAGCTATTTTACTTAAAACCACAGTGCTTATTTTTCTGGTGACTAAACTGTTGTGTGCTACAGACAGGAGTAGGAGAAACTGAGGTGCCTACAGGCCTTTATGTGGGCAGGGAACAGATTCTATGACATACATTTTTTTGTCTTGTTTGCTCTTCTAATAATATGTTGAACGGAAGTCCTCGCTGATCCCAGGTCTACAAGATGCCCAGGTCCTGTTTTGCCCTGGCACTTCACATGAAACCACAAAGTCTGCAAGTGTATCCTGACGTAGGACAGACGAAGAAGGGAAAGATTTGGTGCCTTCTTGCGTGAGTTCGTACAGAAGCACCATATGCAACCTAGCCCTGCCAAAATAATGAAGAGACATTGACTATTTAATACAAAATAAGATCCCTCAAAATGCTTTCTTTTTTTTTTTTTTTTCCTAAAACAGAGAAAAGAGCACATTTGGAAGAAAAGGTTTTAGTTTAAGCCAAACTGTCTTTCCTGTCTCTGAAACACTTATCTAATAGGAATGAAGTCATGACACTAAACCTTTGTCTGCTCAAGATAAAAATCACAAAATACATGGCTAGAGAGCCAGTTTTTGGATGGTCCATTCAGCAGAGCTTGGATATGCTCAGTTATGTGATGACGAAGCAGGAGCACTGTGTGCTGAAGATTCAGGGCAGCGTAAGAGAGAACAGAATTAGGCCCTCATGAAATCTTAATGCCTCACGAAGCTTTCCAGCTCACATGCATACCCCGGTGAGACGGGGAAAAGCCTAGTTCAAAAAATGTTTAGCAGTGAGAGAATATGGTTCAGTTCTGCTCTGATCTACTGAAAGATGAACCAAGCTCCTCAGAAGTCTCATAGGACTTTTACCTCAGTTGTTACAGACAGGTATGTAGATGAACAAAAGCTGGACAGGAGAAAGGAAAAGAAAGGTCTGGAATTAATTAAATGCCTTTTCTCAGAATAGCCCCATAAAACTTGTCTGATTAAAGTCCCTACAAGCAAGGAAGAAAAAAGCCTGTCTATTAAACAACCGAAAATAAACAAAAGGTGTTTTAAAGATGGCACCTCGTAAGCACAAGAATTTCCATGAGCTTTTGGCTTAGTTGGCTGGCAGCCTTTTTTGAATGGCAAATGCTTGAAGGCTCAGTTTTAGGACAGGTTGTTAGTTGCCCAAATTGACTGAGTGCTCCCAGAGGTTGTCTGAGTGTGTGGTTAAGGGCTTGCTGCTCAGACAGGCTATATGGAAACACTCAAAGGACCCTGTGTGCTCTGCCAGATCCTTCTGATTTATTTATATGAATAACCCACCAGGTCCAGACTATGCTGTTCAGACACTACTCATTTGTAGGTCATTTTGAACATTACTTTTTCCTTACCACCACCAAACAAATTAATATTAGCATAGATATGCGAGACCGATGCTTTTGTTAAAAGCCATGCTCTCAGCGTTAAGAGGGCTTTGGGACGTAACCTTAGAAAATCGGGAACGAGACCTGGAGGCTTTTTAGGAAGGGACAAGCATGAGTCTACATGGTATTACTGGCTGGGAAATGCAGTACTGACTGTGTGGATACAGTAAGATCCAATCTCATGCTTAAGCTGGTGGACACGACGGGGAGGGATTACACCACCAACTCACTGTGTAATTACCACACTGACTGGTGGAACACAGATGAGTTGGGCCTGGGCCAGTGGCTGCTCCAGAAACTGCCTACTGATGTGCAGAAAGGATGGGGCATGTTCGACAATCAGTTTTTAGTGCTTTGAAGTTAACCATTACTTGTAGTCACACTGCATATGTTTGTCAGCAGTGGACAGGTAATGAAATACAAGTGTGTCAGGTTTCTCTGTCTCCCATATGCATTATCTTCCCTTTGGCAATAGTGGGAGTGAATCAAAAGTAGTCATGAAATGAACTTATTTCCTCTATAGTCTTGAATTCAGCTTCCTAAATTAGTTTAATATCCAAGTTGCCTTGCCTTCACTGTTATTTAACTTAATGCATCTAACTGGCTTGTTTACCAAGATGGGAACACAGCTTCTTGTTTCTTGACTGTGATGTGCATCCATACTAGACTTTTTTTTTTTTTTTTCCAACCTCAATTTGGTTTAATCCTGGCTACCATTTTAAAATTTATTTTCCAGTGACAAAAAGGAACCAACCACACTCACCTTCCCAAGTACAACTATCAAGAGCTGGCAGTCAACTGACAAGACATATGAAAGCTCTTATGCAGGCAAGTCCTGAGTTAGCCCATAATTTTTGTTGTTGGCAATAGCAGATATCGACTGTCAGCCACAACAGCTCCCAGCTGGCTTTGAGACCTGTCCTCCACAGCCATTTCCCCTTTGAAATAATGGCCATATAGGAATATAGGAATACCTGAGAGGACTGGATGAGTCTGAGTAGAACTGATCAGTCCCTTTTTCTGAGCTAGGTGAGGATGGTGCTTGGTCAGGTAGGTTTTGGAGAGCTCCAGGTCAGCAAATTGTCATCAGCTGTGTCCTGTAACATACCCAGGAACCAAGATTTAAACACGGCAAGAAAGGTGACAGATGTCTCAGGAGACAAACAGTCACTTCTCTGTAAGCGGCATAGTATCCAAGAAGGGTAACCTAGGAGGAGTTTTGTCTTGCTACCAAATGCATTAAGTGAAGCACAGTTAGGGTGAGAAGCAGAACAGCACATGATGGTGAGAAGTGTCACCTCCAGATGAGTGTGCTAGTGGCAGGGAGATAATCAGAGAGAAGTGGTCAGAGTGGAGGCTGCTCTCAAAGCAGGAATGACCCATCTCCTTGTATCCAGCTCTCCATTCTTGGTGGTGGTACTCAGAGGAGGAGCTGGAAGTGGCTGCTTTAAATCAGCCAGTGAATGCTAGATCATGTCTTTGCTGTTCCAGGATGCGAGTTATCTTCTGGGTAGCTCCATGCCACAGGTCACTTCCCAATTGTCAGTGTCCTCCAGCAGCCCCCATTGCACAGGCACCTCTGTGAAATTGCTCCAGTAAGGGATGGGGCACAAGAACTGAAGATGGCGTTTGGAGGGGTTGTCTGCAATATTTGATTTTCTTCTGCTTCTTTCTGCTTCTCTGCCCTGTTACCCCTGGATCCTGCCTCTACCTTTTTCTCGGTCCTGTCCCTATACCAGCTGCTTTAGCCAAAACGCTGTGATTGTCACTGGAAACCCTCTCCTTATATGCTGAACATCTCTGCATGAGCAGACCTCATTATCATGTGGCAAGAGGTCATTTACATATGCAAATCAGGTTAATGAGAGCAGAACTGTAAAAGGCTTCATTCCAGAGGCATTTGCATATCTAGCTTTAGAAATATTTGAGTGCTCTGCCCCTAGCTGTGCAACCAGGACACAGAAGCCCTGGCAGTATGTCTTCAGTGGTGATTATGTTCGCAGACAGCTGCCATCCCGGTTTGCAACAGCTACTATCTGAGGTATTGGCTCGTTTGAACACAGAGGGTACTTGTGTAATATCCGCTTCTGCACCAGACTACTAAGAGGCAGTTAAGCCTTGGCCCTTATTGGGACAACATGTGGGCTTCTGACAGGTAGATATATGCAATTTAGCATGAAGAATACAATTTCCTATGGTGCTGTCACTAATGTACGCCTGGTATATGATGAACGAGGAAAACAATGCAGGTACCAGGCACAGCTCTCTAGGAAGGATATATTCTGTGTGACATAGCTCCACACAAAATACCACATTTATTCACTAATGATCTGGGCCCCTAGCCCCCCAAGTACAAGGAGGACTCTCTTGATGTTTGCAAATCAGCCATGATAAGGCCCCAATTCCCCCTTCTGACCTTCTCCACAGTCTACATAGCCTGCTGTCCCTCTCTCAGCAGTGTCCTCGACAAGTATGTTGGGTACGTCTTGAACATCTAGTGGCTAAGCGTGTCTGCACAGAGTTCCTCAGAAGTGTCTTTTACTGATTCCTTTCTTTCAGCTGTTTTGTTTTCAGGAAAAAAAATATGAGTACTCTTTCACTACAAAGCTTTCTCAGGTATTGCTGTCTGCCAGGGACTTCTATGTCTGGTTCCAGAGAGAAAAGAAAATTACCTCATAATTTCTGAGAAAAGTTAACTGATTTTCCCTTTGCTCCTGCCCAGTCCTCCTGACTATGCTGAGCACATTTCTGGCATGTCCCAAGAGCTAAATTCAGAAAAGAAACCCCTTCTTGGAGGAGGTGGTTCTCTGCCATGACACGCATTGCCACAACTTCATACATGGCTGCTGGGCAATGCCAGGCGGGCAGCCTCGTGGTACAACCTTTATGACTTGTGAACAGAGGGATGCTGCTGCAAGTTCTCCAGAGCACGTGGCTGCTGTCCCTGTGCCCTCAATTAGCAGGCAGAGCTCTGTGCATCTCACAGCCAAGAAACACACAACGATTCCACGTGCTTGGTGCGCAGCTCTGGTGACGACCCTGTGTATACCAGGCTGGAATGAGATGAGGCCTTTGCCAACCCCAAAGCACGGGACTTAAAGCAAACTGCCCCTTTCGTCTCCTCTTTTTATCTCTACCTCCACTTATTCTTGGGGACCACTGTCCCAGTCCCACATCCACACACAGGTAATGGAGAACTCATCGTCATTCAAGTAACCCTGTCCGCCAGTTTAATATTATGTCCAGCCTCATATGCTACTCTTTGTGGATTTTCTCTCATTTGGCCCTGCATTTCTAACTCTAATGCATCAGTGTTGGTCAAACTTCACTGCAGTAATTCCTTGGAGTCATTCCTATATTGCAATACTTTGCCTGTAGCTATTCTCAGCAGCTCTAGTATGACTGACGAGATGAAATATCTGTGCCTATAGGAGCAAGAATTGCACTTACACTTTTTTTCTGTATTTCCTGGGACTGAGCTTGTTCCTCCTCTAAGCTGATGGCTATCACAGAAGACTGCTTCTGTCCATACACAGCATGCAATACAGAAACACCTTGGCATTCGTGTACTTTGTGACACATCAGCGGACGGCTATCACCATCTAATACAGCATACTTTTTGCATGGAGTCAGCCTGCAGACTGAAGATGAGATCCTCACAAAAGCACAGATTTACCGGTGTGCCTGAAAGCCTGGATACTCCTTAATGCCTGTGCCATGCACCCTATCTGCTCGCGTGTCAGAGTTATAGCCATGCAGCTGAGCAACCCATCTTATTGATAGCACAGCTGGATGTGGTCATGACTTCATCACTGCCGGCTCACAGCTACGAGAATTCCCTCCCGTTTAAGAGCACTCAGAGCTGAGCAGTCGGTGTCCCTGCTGTGCCCCCAAATTGTCACCTTTGCAGGCTGATCTCTCAGAAAAGCATTTCATCATTTCAGGGCGGAACTGTCCTCCTCCATTCAACAAACTCTGTCACACGGCTGCGCTAAGAGAGAACAGCAAAATTCAAATTGTGAAAATATACACCCGGGGGGCTAACGAAAGTTGATTTTTTTTTTTTTTTCATATTTGAATTCTACTCTTCACCTATGAAAATTCAAATCTAAGCCAGCTCCAACTTAGTGTCTTTGTTGTTCCTGGAGGTGTGTCTTTGTCTTGGTGTATATCCCCCTTCCATTATGTTCACATTTAAAGCTCCTTTCACAGAATACAATTTACCTCCTCGTGTAGCGTGAGATTAGGAGCCGAAGACTCTGTTTAGTAAATGACGGTTTAGGAGGTGTTCTGTTTTACATAAGCAATAGCCGAAAAGCAGCCAAACCAGAAGGGCAATGAAACTTAATCATTTCTAGGAAAGGGGAGCAGCCCTTTCATTATCATTCACTTGTTGGAAATATAATATGGATTTTTAAATGTGTTAATAACAAACAGTTTTTCACTCGCCTGCATTTCAGGTTGATAACATATCTTCTATATTTTGCTTAAAATGCAGCCCTTCCCATCTTAAGAGCACTGAACTGATTTTTATTGCCAATTCTGAAAAGTGTTAACAGGAGTAAATCACCCCTCACATTACTGCTGTTGTTCCCTTGCCCTGAGCCAAATTCACTGCTAAGCACCTCTGACCACACAGCTCATATAAATGTTCATAATAGAGGAAGCTCTCACATCTGCTTATTCTCACACAATTAGAAAAATACACCTTATAGAAAGCTATGTCATATATTTGGGTTAGAGCTTGCTTTTTCACCCCATCGGCTCAATATTCAGAAGAAAGAAGTCAGATATGCAGATGCCAAAAAAGTACGTAACATTAAAAAAAAAAAAAGTAAAAAAAAAAGTAAAGAGGGAAGCTAAAGCCATTTGATGGTGTCAATTTTCATTGTGTACTACACTGTGGGAGAGCTTTTGAACTCTGGTATGGAGGAGCATTATTAGAAACCAATTCTCCTCAGTGACCTCTGGAGGCCTAGTCCTATACAAGAGCAAGCTAGGTGCCAAAATGAAAGGGGGAAACTCATTATGGGGAGGTGTATTTCTGAGGTAGGAGCCAAACACCGGGAATTGCAGCAAGTGTGATTGCTACAGATAAGCCTAAAATATTGCTGCAAGAAATGAAAGTCATTTCTTATTTTTTTCCATCCTGTGTATTAATTTCCCCTATTCTATTTTATACTTGTTACATCTGCTTTGTTTTTGTTCTTGCCTCTCCTATGATATGCTGTTCACCTTTTTTTTTCTTAATCTCTTGCTCCTGATGTCCCCTGTTTCTCCTTCTTAATTCTCATCTCATTATAGTCTTTCCCTGCCCTGTTTTACTCTTTTCCTTAGTTCATCTCCCTCTTTTCCTTGCTCCCTCTGACTCAGTGTGGCACAAGTTCATATAAAAGCTTAGCAATGTAACTATGAACTTCAGAGAAAAAAGTGAAACAGCAAATGACTGTATTACATAAACTGGAATTAGGAAGCGCTGTTAAACAACTCTGGCTCAAGAGAAGTGCCATCGCTAACGTATCTGGAGAGTTGGGAGTTTCATCCCGTTTCCAGTGCTGCACTTCTCTCCGTCTTTGCTGATAGTCTGACAGAGCTAAAGCAACCTGGCTGAAAATGAAATGATTTCAACAACTGTGAAATATTGCATGACAATGGCCAACATAAAGCCATCATCCTCTGTGTTTACGTTGGTACTGATGCTTAACAGCATGCTGTTAACTCAGTATAAAGCTAGGCTTTCCAAAAAACAAATCAGGTACAAGGTCAGCTCTTCTACAGCCAATCATGCTCCGTCCCTATAAAAAATTATTACATCAGTCTAAGCTGGCATGTAAGTTGATGTTCACCCCTCAGAGCTTAAATTTGCATTTTGACCCACAGACTTATTCATCTCTTACTGCGGAGAATCATCTGCACGAACAATACATCCACATCCACAATATCCTGAGAATCAAGGGATGCTACGGTGTTACACATACAGTCAAATCCAGTTCCTTCTCAATTAATCCACTGCAACACCTGCATGGAAGATTTAAATAAGGAGCATCATATTATGTTGTGTGGCTGATAAAGTAAAAATATAAGCATGGAGAAGGTTTACAATTTGGCCTGCTACCTCAGCATCCAGCCCTCTGAATGGAAGTTATTTATACACCCGCTGAATTATGGCTTGTATTCAAATATTGGCAACGCTGCATTGTACAAAAAAATGTAACATCCGTGGTATGCTGTGGTTGGATACAGCTCCTGAGGATATCTTGAAAGGGTAATCTCTCCTTCAGGAGCATGTCTGTCAGTCCAAGACTTATGGGTGGATCCTTATCGTCTTAGACTAAAAGGTACTACTGAAAAATGTACTGGCATGGTAGATACGCTCTTCCTCAAATAAATGTACAGTGGAAAGGACACCTTTCATGGTCTTAGCTAAACAGGAGACCTACTAATTAGAAGGAATTCTGACTTTTATAAAATTAAAGGGGGGTTGTTTTTTTTCCCATTGGGGAAAAAAAAAAAAAAAGACCTGATAAGGATAATAAAATGCATCGTGCTGACAAACGAGTTGAATCTGGACACGGTAAAAAAAAAAACCCTAAGCTCCTTTGCCATTTAAAATAGCACCCAGTATAATTAGATACCCCACATGCAGTTGGCATGAGCACACAGAACAATTGTCCTCCCAGTTAATTCGACAGCAACAGCATTAGATTCTCCAGCTGGAATGACATCTCCTGCTCTCGAGCAAAGAGGCGATCTAGCAGGACTGAGTGAGAGAAAAAGAAATGGAAGGGCTGTAAACAAATGGGATGCAAGTTGAAAGGGTTCCTGCTACATTTAACTCAAAATTTAGGCTCTCTGTCAGGTAACTTGTTACTGACTGAACTGTGACAGAACTGTTTCCATTATGGAATATTTCAGAGGAAACAATTTTGGTTAAAATACAGATAAACCCCAGTAGTACCTGTGGAACAAAACTGTGGCATGGTGCTGCTGCACGAGCCAGCTGTAATGCGCATTAGTGAAAAGAGAAACCATCTACTGTCTGCCCATCGCCCACATCAAAAGAAACTGAGAATAGAAATACAGGTCAAGAGCTCAAATTTGGGAACTGAGTATTTACACAAGCATTGTAAAACACACACTGCTGCTGAATCCAATACTATCTGAGGCTAGAGATTGACTGCAGATATCAATACCCAAATCCAGTGCCACTTCAGGCAATAAGAGCTGCTCTTTTCACTTGATAGTATAAGCTATATGGCTCTGTAAGAAGTTTGTTTTCCTTCTCCGTCTCTTCCAGAAAATCACTTTTGGCTCATGATATGTTAGTCCCAACCTTCTGTGTGTGTTATTTCAAACTCTTGACATTTCTCTTATGAATGTATGATGTAATAAACCTTATTAAAGCATACAAAGACAACTTCAAGTCACACCTGAACATTTTCAAAATTCAAGAGCTCCCTGAATTTGGTAGTTTGGCTTGGTACAGCAGGTCAGCCAACCAAAATGTTTGCTCTTAAACTCCCTAGGTCCACAGGTGTCCAAGTATGGGGCCTCAGAGGAATCACGTATCTTCAGGGAACAGGCAGCAGAAAGACCAACGAGTATTTTTTTCTGTGCTGCTTCAACAGTACGTGAGAACAACTGAGATTTTTGCTTTATAAGTATTTTGGCTGATTTAATAGGACAGGCCCTTTCTTAAGCAGAAGCTAAATGAACCCTCTCCACCTTTTCCTTTTGTTCAGCTCTTAAATTAACTTCCCAGCAATTAGACATAGCCTTCCGCTTGTTTAAAGCGCAGCCGTTTTTGCGCACGGTAAGGGCATATTTTACTGAAGAGCAACTTACGTATTTTGCAAACTGCTTATTCCTGGGGTAGACGTAGCCTCTGAGAAGCAGGGCTGCCATGGAAAATTGGAAGACTCACAAGGACTGTAGGCTGCATCTTTGGAAAGTGTTGCTATGGCAGCGATGGAGCGAACCTACCCTTTCCTCTGGTGCTGCCATAACGCTTGGAGCCTGCAACGAGGTGGGTGCTGCAACCAGCCAAACAAGGGGGCACAAGGGAGTTGGGGAACGGGAACCTAAATGCACAGAGACCCAGGCAGTCGGTGGAAGGGTGCCCTGAACTGTGATGGTGGCAGTGCAGGCCCTTGACAGAGGATGGGCATTCCTCTCCAAATGCATGGCCACCCATCTTCCAAAGGTGCAGAGCACGCGTATGAGTGCGTGTAGTCAGGGATTGTCAGCCTGGCTGTGGCAAGGTGAGGAGTCAGAGCCATTAAGGGACAGGCAAACATTCTCATGGCATAAAACAGTAAGGGAAAAATTGCTTATCAAGTATGGAAAAACGTAACAGGCCATCTGCTGATGGTGGACAGCTAAGATATGACAAGGTTAACCCGTGTAAACAAACATCTCTTCCACTTGTGGCTGCTGCAGAGAAACGTCTGAGGGGCTGAAAAACTCCTGAAGCTCTCTCCCGCAGCAAACTGTGAAAAGCTACTGCAAGCTACAAACAGCCAGAGAAAATGGCATCTCTCCTAGTACAACAGCCTTCTCCCAGCCTTCTACTGAGATACCAACCTGTAAAAACCGTGGACTTATTTTTAAAGAAATGCAACCACTTGGACAGGATCCTATACCCAGCTACCTGAACTACACTCCCTCAAAGCAATGGAAGAATAGAAACACACTTTGATTTTGCAGAGAAAAACAGTGTGACTCTGAATGCGTCACATTTGTAAGTAATAAGCAATAATGCTTATTTGTCTCACCTTAAAATATACTGGAGACATCCACGGAGACAAACAAGGCCTTGTGTGCGCTGCACAAGCCTATTTATCCCTGCCTCACATTAACTAGCGCCAGGTTATAAAGAATCAGGGACACAAGCATCAGGAGAGCTAAAATAAAGCAACACCACTGATGGATGTAGTAATACGTTTATGGCTTTTTTTTTTGTCGTTGTTCTTTCCCTTTGGTTCTGGAGCCGCTACAGCACACATTGTAAGTTTGTGCTGCGACCAAGAGGCCCAGAAACAGACTTTTTTTCCTCAGACGAAAGCCCAAAGGTTGAGGTGTGGAGTTTATACAGGGTAACATCACCAGCATGAAGGAGCCCCGGGACCCACAACGCGTCCCATGGAGAGCCCACCTGTGGGAGAGGCGAGGGCTGCACGCACACCTCTCTCACGGCTTCACCTTGCTCCAAATGGCCCCATGGCTGAGGAACCCCAAGCGAGATCTGCTTGTAATTAACAGATCGCAATTAATTCGTTAAGGGAACAGGGGGAGGGGGAGTGAAAAGGGCCCCCCCCCCCAGGCCGCCCCGCTCCGTGCGCTCCGGGCCGGCTCCAGGCCGGGTTTTGCGCGCAGCCGCTGGGCCGGCGGAGCCCCGCGCGCTCCCGCTCCCTCCCCGCCGCAGGCCGCGCGCGGGCGGGGGCCCAACGGTCGCCGCCCCGCCCCCCTCCCCTCACACCCCCCCCCCCCCCATCTCCCTGAGGGGGCCCGGGGGGGGGGGGGCTCTTTTTTGGGGCCGCCCTCGGTCCGCAGTTGTCAGAAAAACCACCCTGACGTCATCCCCGGGTTAAAAAGAGCTGGCTTTTGTTCTCTTCCCCCTCCCACCAGTGCTCTACCCCCCCCCCTTCCCCGAGGATCCGAAGCCAGAGCGTTGGCAAAAAATAAAAACGCGCTCCCCCGCCATAATGGCGGTGCACGGGGCGGGGGGGTGCAGTGGGGGTCCTGCTACGGTGTGAGGAGCGCACCCAGCCCTCGGAGCTGCGGGAGGGGGGCGGCCTCCACTCGGTGGAGATGGGGGGGTAAAAGCGTTTTAACTGCAATCCCCGGAGGGCCGCAGGGTCCGGGGAGGGAATATTCATTAAAAGGTGTCGATTAAAAACGCTGTGTGTGTGGGTCGGTTCTTTTATTATTATTTTCCACGACCACAGTTTGCTTAAACACAAGTAAACAGCCCGAGCGAGCAGAAGGGCAGCGTTCCCAGCCGCCCCCGGTGCATCAGGAGTTTGTGCAGCGCTTCGAGCGGCAGCAAGCAGCGTGCCCTGAAGGGTCACTGCTCACACTGCTCACACTGCTCACACTGCTCACACTGCTCACACTGCTCACACTGCTCACTGGGACACCCTTCAATCAGCCCCAAACACCCAGCTCCAGCTTTTTCTCCCCCCCCCCCCCCACTTCTTCCCTGTTTCCTCCCTGCTGCTGAGCCGCAGGGATTCGCGGTTCCCAACACGCCAGGCCAAGCCCTCTGTTTCGTTGCAGTCACCGTTTTTTTGTGGCGAAACTTTCCGAGCACGTTTTCACTCTTTAGGAAATACCGGGCTGGAGGGTTCCGCATACGTTGCCTGACTCCGTGTGAAAATAAAAAGGAGTTACAATTGTGTTGAAGAACATTTTTTGTTGTTGTTCAGAAGGAGGTGAGTCAACTTCCTAGACAAAGACTTGAATCGCCCGCCCGGCGCGTTAACAAGGAGATGTGGCCTCTCTGCCAGGCTTGTGCTCATGCACACGCACACGCCGGGAGGAGAAGTGCTGGCAGGAGGAGTGGATGCTGCCCGCTGCCATAGCAAGGGGGCATTGTCAGTGCGCCGTGCTCACGCTTTTATCCAGATGGGAAACACTTCAAGTTTCATCTTTGGTTACCACTTCTTCTGTGTCGCCTTCTTGCATGGCTCTCCTTCTCCAGCGTAACTCAGAATTGTTGCTGTTAGCTGTTCTACATCAGTCCCTACCAGTCCTGCATCAGGGCAGGAACCATGGTTAACACCCAGCTTTTAAAAGGGGAGACAGAGTGGGCAGAAAAATACAGCACAGATGAGTTGTTTAAGGCCACAGAAGTCTCCTGACTATCTCCTGGGTAGATGTAGGCCGTGTTGTCTCACCAGGTGTTCAAACATCCCTAGGTGAATTGCAGAAGCAATGAAGGTTTCCGTCATGAATAAGAAATGGGAAGCACTTTTTTATCTTTGTAGTTACCCAGTGTTTTTTTATTTAAATAGAAATAAAGTGTTTATTTAAATAGAAATATTTAAATAGAAATATTTGGGGGCACATCTTTGGGTGTTCCGAAGGGCAAATACTTCTCACAATATATTTACCCCACTGTGGTCTGGTCACTGTAAGACTGTTTTTTTTTTTTGTTTGTTTGTTTGTTTTTCTTTTTTCTTTTTTATATAGAGAATGATGCTGAACTGTAGGTACTCGTCTAGGTTTGGCACTGACAGATACTTGGGTGTTGCCAATGAGATTTTATGATGTCCTTTCTTTTGCATCCAGCAGGAGACACCAAAAAGGTTGACCAACTCTGCTTTAGTGGCTGTTTTTTTGTTGTTTTTTGTTGTCTGGATTTTTATTTATGTGTTCAGTCCTATTTTAGTTAATCTTTATTTTGGTGGTGCTTAGAGAAAACTATTGGAAAGGCAGTATTAGATAACATGACAAGTTGAGGATGACTATTTCATAATAGCATAAGGCTTTTTTTCTAGTATTAGTTGTAATTCATTTATTTTAAAATGATGATGACAACAATAATAAATTCTCTTGTCTCTGCAAGACAAACTGCAATAGAATATGGGATATAGTGAGCTGCCATTGTCACTTATTATCCTGCAAACACATGGAAGACAATGGAAGGTCAAGTATCTAAATTAACTCTTCTAGGTCTGTGCTCGTGGAAGGTACCAGATTAATAGCCGAGGAGAACGAAGGACTCCTTTTATTCTCAGAACAGGTACAATCACGGGATCTTTCCCACACCTTACCTTGCTCTTCACTGCCTCAAACCATTTTTGGGATAGACCACAATTATACCTGGAACCTGCATAGACTTGCATGCTTAAATTTATTTGTAGAGCTAAGTCATTAGTACTAAGAGGCTGAGGAGTCGTAAGACGCTGCGGAGGCTGAGCTATCTGCTGAGAATGCTAAGAAAGTTGTGAATTATTCAATTTTTATGCGGATACTTGTGAAATACTGCTGGAACATTTCATATAAGCCAACAAACAGTCAGCAGATTACCTGCTTCCATTCTGGCCTAGATTTGATCTATGAATGAATGGCTCTCAAGCCCTTAAAAATGCCCTGGGCAATCCTGTGCTATTATCTCCACCATTGTTTTTCCATCCAGATACCACAGGGATGAGCACAATCAGTGGAGAAAATGAAAATCAAATTGCCTACCAAGAGCTGACCATATGGGGCAGCTGGTTGCTACCTCCCAGCCCCCTGCCTGATGTCTCTTCCCTCCCTCTGACGACGTGATACTGAGTGGTAGTCAGCCCCGTCTCCCCTTCCAAATCTGTTTTTATGCTGCAGCCAAGCACATTTCCTCAGGTTTTACATTTTCTGAGAACGTATCCTCCGTTCCCTTCGGTTTCCTTGGGCCTCCGCAGGCTGCATCTCTTTGTTTGGCTCCCCCCCCCGCCCCCCTTTTCTGCTCCCTTGAATATGAACAGCGGGCCTAGAAATAAGGAGAGGAGGCCAAGAGGAAAATGTGTCTCGCTGAGACTTGCCAGATATCCAAGTTGCATGCGGCGAGACAGAGTTTCAGCTCATGTGTCTGGCTTGGACGGCAGCGTAGGCCATTAAACATCCTGTTGCCTGCCTCGCACCAGGCAGGCGGTGCTGGAGGGGCTGGAGTTACTGCTGCGTTGAGCTGGGGTAGAGCTGGTGGGCTGGTTTTGCCATCCGTGCACAGGGATGCATTTTATGTTACACGTTCAGAGTGAGGGCACTGGGAGGAGAGGAGAAGTCTCCAGTCAAAGCTATCACCTCTCAGGCAGAGGCACGCAGTGCAGGCTTCCTGCTGCCAGCTTATCCCATTGGAGTTTCTGGCCCTTGGTTTCACGGGGTTCTGCAACAGTGATGTGTGGTAAGCTGTTATTATTATTTACCTGTTGCTTCATGGCAGTTCACACGGCCCAGTAAAAACTGGAGCCTGCTGTGCTTGGCACTGTGTAAGCTGTGGTACTACGTCCTGCCACCTGAGGAATGTACAATCTAAATAGACAAGACAAGCAAGGACATGAGACGGAGGCATACTGAACAACAACAACAACAAACAACAAACCAAAACAAATAAACAACAACAATAACAAAACACTAAAAATGAACAAAAAAACACAAACCAAACCAAAACAAAAACACCCTGAAACAAACTCAAACAAAAAAGCTATATGTTGACTTACAGACTGAGTTCTTTGACAGTTCCAGAAAGGAGTACGGTGTAAATTGCCTGTGCAGTTAGATAAAAACACCTTCCTCTCCAAGGCAAATTAACAGAAATTAACAGAAAAAATTCTGAGGTGTGTCTGCCACAGTACCTTAACACGCTTTGCTTTACTTCATTGTTCTCAGTCATTGTTCTCAGATCGTGTAGCACACAGATTGTGTAAGACCTCTGACTATTTTGGGACGCCTAGGTGAGCACATAGCTCGCAGTGGGGTGAAGCAGGAACTCTGCAGTGCCTTCAGCTGTGAGTGCTTTGCTTCTATTGGTTTGTGCCCTGACTTCTAGTAATCTCTGAGAGCCTGAGGACATACATACATTCATTTGTCTGACAGTTTTGAAAATGCCAATGTTCTAAAGGTTAATTATATATATATTTTTACATATTTGTTTGGTCTGTAATTTATTTTGTACAATGTAACTATTTCTACAGCCCTCCCCATACAAACAACTCTTCATTCTACTGACTTTATTGATATGAGGTAGCTATCAGCATGTGCTTCCATGCAAAAAAAAAAAAAGAAAAAAAAAAAGAAAAAAAAAGTAAAACCACTATTACACTAATAGCTTTCTGTCACACAGTGACAGAGAGTTATTGTGATGGTTGGGCACCTCTCTATCTGAAATACCAAGGCTCCTAGCCTCTTCTGCACACTAGTGGGGAAGCCACGGAGAGACAGAAGAGCAATTCCAGATTCTGTGCTGCAAGTGCTTTCCTTTCCCAGAGGCTGGCTACATCCATGCGTGTAGAGCTTTTGATTAGATCTGCTGTTTTGCCTATGGCAATCCTCACTGCAAACATCCTTTGTCTATACATCATTTGAGCATCTATACATGATAAGATTGCCACCTTTTATTACAGTAAAAAACCAGCAGCTTTCTTCTCAATAAGCTTTCCTCCTTCCTCAGCTCTTCAACCACCCCCAGGGGAAGTGAGAAGGACAGGAAAACTTTGAAAAACCTTTAACTTCTTTGTTCTCCTTGGAAGAATATGGGAACAGTTTTTGTAAAGACTAAGGTAGACATTCATAAAAGGGGGCTTAGCTGGGTGGCATAAAAATGGAAAACTCGGTAAAGTATGCACACAGCAATACACACAGAGCTCCATATTGGCAAAGTCACATTTTTCTGTAAAAAGAAAACTATATCTGCATGTTTCTTAGTTTACATTACCAGCTTCGACCTTTTTTTTTCTCCCTGTTACTTTTAACACTAAGGTCTTGGCATATTATGATGCACTGCAGCATTAAAGGCTTCCTTTTTCACTGTGAATAAACCTCTACTGTAACTAGACAAGTTCCAGTATATTACATGTGAATGAATAAAAATTTAAAGTGTGAACAATGTAAAAAAGGAAAGGTTGTAGGCATAAATAAGCAAATAGATAATGTAGTCACATTTTCCTTAAGATAAACAAAGTAACTTTACACTAAAGAACCATGTCAGTAAAGAACCACATTCACTAAAAAGAAGTATTTTTGTATCATGCATCTGGTTGTGTCTGAATACTTTAAGTAGTCAATGCATGCCGTCAATTAGCTTCTACTATACAATAAAACTTTGGACTAGGACTGAAGCATGTGATATGGATTTTCTTGGAAAACACCACTGTGTTTACAAACCCAGTAACAGAGTAAATCCAGTCATAGGGCTGTGTATTGGCACAGCCACAGAATCAGAGAATTCAAGCATGGAAATGACCCCTGTAGGTCAGACAGCTCAACTTCCTGCAAATTCAGGATTGTTTGCCACAGTTTGCCTTTGGATGCTTTATCCTCTCAAGTTTTAGATGTTGTATTTGATGGGACTTGTTATGTTTCCATTTGAAAAATGTCTTCTAGATGGAATCTCATGGCTTCTGGGAAGCTACCTGATACTTTGTCCAAATTTTGTTTTTCCTTAGTTTCTTCCCATTACATTTAGCTGTACCAATGCGCATGTTATCAATGAAAAAATTCCCCTCCATTCTCTCTGTTCATCTTTCATGTATTTCTAGACAGTTGTCGTTTTGTCCTTGTCACCTAGATTAATAAATCAGTCCCCTGTCCTTCCCTAATCAGTTTTGTTGCTCTTCTCTGAAGTCCTTTCCAGTGTGCTGGCATCCTTGTGTTGTGCAGGGGTTATAAGTGGATGCAATATTCAACAGAGGTCTTCCCAAATTCATAGACAATCATTTTCCTGTTCTGACGTTACTCCCTGCATAATGCAGGCCAAAATTGCATTGGTCTTTTAAAACAATACATCTTTTTGTGAACTCATATTCAATTTGTTGTTCATTATCACCCTTAGATATCTTTCTGCCCAGATGCTTTCCAGGTTTTGCCTTCCCATGGACATCCAGGTTTCTGATTATTTTTCCTCAGTGTATTAGTCTATGTTTTTCCAAGTTGAATCGCATTTTATTGCCTGCCTACATATCTAATCTTGTTAGTTTCCATTTATATTATTGCTATCCTCTCTTGACGTTTGCAAGCCTCCTGGTTTATTGTCATTTGTGAATTTCATTAATGTGCTATTTACCTCCTTTTCCACATCATTAATTGAGATATTTAATAAGAGCAGACCAAACCCATGCCCCTACAGCAACCCAGCTCAATATATCACCTCCCATCATTACCTGCTGCTTACAGTCATTCACCTACTTTTTCCGTCCAGGTCACAAGACTCAGCTTCAAATCAATTTTAGTTAGATTTTTTTTTTTTTGTAAGAGACTCATTAGAGTGTTTAAGATGTTTTGTAGGACTTAGCTCCATGACCTTTCCTCCTTTTCCTTCACAGCACAGATGTGATGGATGCTCCTTCCCACTGCAATAGCAATAATGAATTAAACAACTGTATGGGGAGAGAAATGACTGCTTCTGGCCAAAAACACTGGAATGCAAAATGGCCCCTAGTCCTCATATTTATTATTATTTTTATTTATTTATGTGCTTCAAAGTTGTCATACTTTCCCTTCCCTTTGTGTCCTGATCAGTGAAGCTTTGTTTCTTCTTCTCTCAAGCTCACGTTTGCAAACACCACTCTTTATTTCCCATACTTCCTTTGGTTGTTTGTTAAGCACTTTGTTTCATGATGATGTGCTCCTCTTTTCTCTGCAGACCTCAGCTAGCTTTGAACATTAGAGACTGGCCATGCCTTTCCTTGTTTCTAACAAGAGGACTGTGTAGATAAACCGTGAATGTGAATCAGTTCATTTTTCTTCTCTGTATTTTTATGATTAAAAACCACACAGGACAGAGTGTTCTTGAAGCTACCTGTAAAGTCACTTTCTCTTCCCCTCTCCTTGAGGGGACTGAAAGCCTCCTGGAGTGGGGAGGGAGACTCCTTCAGTATAAGAGAGGAAGCCTCCAACACTAACTTGGAGGTGCTTTCTTTGTCTACTGTAGGGTCTCCTGTGGCAGCTATGTTCCCAGGTGCTGCTCTGTATTTTACTGGAGCAGCTGGCCCAAAGTACTGTTGCTCACAGTATTTTGAAAAAGCAGCTTTTTGCTGTTATTTAAGGGCCGGTGTCAAACCCGTGCAGTAGTAAGAATGTTCTTAGAGCTACATGGCTTAGCGATGCCATTGTGAATTTAGCACATAGTGATTGCCTGCAAAAAACATTTAATGGTTAGACAGGTTTGGGCAGCGAAGGTTGTGGAGGAAATTGGAAAAGGCAGGAAGGAGGAGAAACACTGTGAAAAATGTTTTCCTTCTTGTGCCTTTTCCTGGATCTACCTATAGCCTTTTTTTTTTTTTTTTTTTGGTCTGTTGAATGATGGAGAAAGAAATGCTGCAGAGAAAAATGCCACCCAAGGGGACAACTCACCCTAAAAACCTCAGCACTTCCTGAGATTTCTCCTGATTCCTTTCACTATCAACCCAGATTTCTCAGTGCTGCTAGTTTTCCTTCCTTTTCTGACCTTAGCCACTCTTTCCCCTCCCTTTGCTTTTATTACCATGGCCCTACTGTATCTTTATAGCTGAAGAAACCCTTCTGTGCAACTGGCTTTTGATGAAGGTAGGCTGTGATTACAGAATTACATATTGAATTAATAAGAAGATTAAGTGTGAGTGCACATTTAGGGGCTTATTTCTTGCTAGGAAAAAAGATGTTGTATTTGGTACAGATATTCTGGGGATATCAGTGGTGTTAGGCATGCGGAAACGTCTTTGAGAAACTAATTTCTTGGTCTGGAAGAGGGAAAATTCAGGTAGTCCTTTCTACTTTGAAGACGTTGAATTTTCTGAAATCAATCTCTGTCTGTTTCATTAAAGGAAGAGGAGAATCTGTAGCTGACCTTTTTATCTTCTGATATAAAAAGATCAGTAATGACACTGGACAGATACAGTTTTGAGGGAAGGAAGCTATGAAGCCTGGTAATGCATTTATGGTGATGACTACTGATTTCTGTTCTTGCCTGTGTGTAAGATCCTGGTGTGATCTTAAAGAATGTACTTGTCACAATTTTCTCATCTGGAAACTAAAATAATCATACTATCTACTTGTCTCTCTAGGACTCTGAGAGTCTTAGATCTAGTCAGGTTTTCTGACATGAAACTATGGAAATAAATAATTTTGCCATTATTATTATTGAATGCCTTTGTGCATTGTTTATCTTTCATAATTCTGCCTGTGGCATCTGATTTAACAGTTGCTGAGTGTCCATGGCTTGTGTTGAGTTCATCTGGAGCTGAGGGGCTCAGCAACGATCTGATTCACGCCAAGACAATGGAAAAGGCATCCAAAATGTTTTTTCTGCCATGCTGCTCCATAGGCATTCACTGTGCAACCCAGCCTTTTTTTTTTTTCATCTTTGCAAAAGATAATAGCTGTAATAACTGTTAACAGAAACGTGGAGTATGGTCCTTTAAATATTTGTTATAAAATGCTTTTCTTTTTCTTTCTTTGTCTTTTTTTCTTCATTAAACTGGAAGCCTGTCTTATGGGTGAGATGTGCAGTAATGTTAGAGGCCAGTGGGAGGACAGGGTGAGGCAGGAAGGGTTGAAAGTGATAGCTTGGTCAGCGAGGGCTAAATCTCCACTAATCTTCAAAGCAAGATACAAGTCAGGATTTTTCTTCTGTTTCTCTCCAAACTAAGGCCATTGTGTTTCCATCCTTGGCTGTGTCAGCAGTGATAGCCCTTTTTTCCAGCATTGATTGTTGACTTCCCCTGACACCATATCACAACCCATTAGTGCTGAAAACTGACAAGCCCAGCTGCAACAGCAAAATGGCAAGTTTAAAAGAAAATATACAAGGGACAGGCACAGAACGCTATTAGTATAAAAAAGTAGTTGTTTTTTGTCTTACCTCTGTAAAGGTCAAGAATGCAAACATTTATTATTTTTTTTTCTCCTGCTAACAACAACTTATGTGTTTTTTGAACTAACAATGCCATTCTCTTTTTTATTTTTTTATCTGTTAGTCATGGGTTTTACAAAAGCAACCATGCTGAGGTATAGCAAAAGAGAATCCTTCCTTTATAGAACTCGTAAGAAACATTTTGCCTATGTATGCATATGTTGTGTTTTTTTTTTTTTTTTTTTTTTAAGGCAAAGACATTTCAGATAAATTAATGGCTTAGCAGATCCCAGGTTCTGGGGTCACAACTTCAAGCTTTGGTGTTTTTTCTAGAGTGGTATTTCTCCCTCTCTACCTCTCCCTCTGGAGTTACATGGTAGGTGTCAGCACTCGGGAAGGTACACTAACAGTAATGGCAAATGTTCCTTCTGATTGTACAGGTGATTGCCCAGGGGAAGAAGGCGACAGCCTCCATATTTCCAGCTCTGTGTACTTACAGAGATATAGGACTTGAGCAAGGGCAGGCAACTTGTCAAAGCCTTAGTGCCAAGGTTCTTATTTGATACCACTCCAAGGGCTGCACGCATGTTTTGCTCAAGCAAAACCCAAGGGACGCTACAACCCAACAAGTACAGCCCAACAGCAATTTTGACACCACAGTTTGTTGTGAGTGGTTATGTAGCAGCAACAACGATGGGAAACTGGTGAAGTACATTATGAAAAAAAAAAAAAGACTGAAAATCAAATTAAGTAAAAAAGAATCCACAACATATTTGGAACCCAGTAGAGGACAGTGGGGATCCAAAAAAAAAAAAAAAAAAAAAAAAGTTTACAAAAGTAACCATTTTGGTTCTGAACTTGTGGTATTGTTTAGATTTATTTTTGCAAATTAATAGCTATGGACACAGAGGGCATTCACCTCAAGTTATCTATTCAGGCAACTCTTTCATCACAAACATAAATAAGTTCTTTCAAACTTATATCTACGATCATTTGTGTGGTCGTCCCTGGTACATCTCCCATTTTGCCAGGATGTTTCAGAGGAATGGTTTCTGCCACAGAGTGCTTGAAACTAAAATCTACTCATCAGATCAAGAAAATTATTCTCTCATCCCGATTTTATGGGTGGGAAGCTGGGATTTATTGACCAAGTGACTTATCCAAGATCAGACTGTACACTTGTCTTGGAGAATGATTGCCGTGTGTGAAAGTATGAATTCACAAAGCCCAGCCTTCTCTGTGATGAGTATTTGGGTGATTATCTAAGAATCTATTAAAATACTTTTGTTTTAAATAACTCAGAGTGAAGTGTGTGAACAGAGAGTGACCACATTGGGAAATACAAGGGCAGAGGAGCTAGAACTGAGTCAGTTGACATCCTTTTTTCCCACGTGACCTCTTTCTCATTTATTCAGGTCCTGGGTCTATGACTGAGAATGAACTGAGCGCCACCCTCTTTTACTCATTGCTACAGAACTAAACTGCATCTGAGGCTTCTTTGCTTTTCCTCTTCTCCACTTACTTGATGGACCCAAGAACTTTCTGAAGTGCTCAGGCACATCTTTGACATTTCTTTTTAATGCATTGAGATTCAGGCCTAGTTTGTTTTGACATAGTAGCTACAGCTTTAATTGTGGGTCACATTCCAGAGGAATTCTTCCCAAAATTTGTTTTTATGGGTTGTGTAAATTACGAAATGCAATATAGAATGGGCTTATAATGCATATGAAGCTATAGTCATGAAAAAGCTTTATCGTGACAATACTAGGTCCAGTCATTTATGGGCAGTTTTCAGCCAAAATTTTCAGAAACTAAAGTATCTGGAAATCTGACTCACTACATATTTACTCCAGTTTTACACTGGCATGACAGCACTGAAACTAAGCAAGTAGTGATGAATCGGGCTGCAAACCTCCTTGGAGTAGTTCCCTCTCACAAAGGGGAAAAAATAGGGTAATGAGATTTCAAATAGTAAAAAAGAGGAAAACATGTAAAGTCATAATTATACTGAGCCTAGCTTAGTGATTGCTTGTTTAATCTAGCTGGCTAGTCCAGTTGTCCAGGTCTGAATATAGGACTGAATATAGGCTGCTGGTTTTTCCTATATGAAGAGCCAGGTTTAGTGCATGGCTTTGGACACACATGCAGTGATTTCTGAGATTTTCTGTTAGTATTCAGTCATCATTTGTCAACTTTATAAAGCAAGCGTGGTTTTAGCAGCAAGAAAACATGCAAGAAAGGCTCTCCATGATCAGGCTTAGTCAGTAAAGCATTTGTTTGTCTTCTTCAAGGCTCAGTACTTTCACTGAACTTGGTCATGTCTCAGTGAGCCAGTCCAACAACAACCTTTCCTGAGATTTCATCTGTCTGGTTAACCATTAGCGTAAGTTGTGGTAAAGCTACCACAGTTAGCTTTAATAAAAATAAAGCCAGACGAAGCCAGACAGAATGCAGAATAAATTAATGTTCGCTTGGGAACCAATGGCTATAGAAGAATGTATATCCATATTGTAGATGATAGATGATGATGGGTTGGTCTTGACTGTAATCGAGGATGTCATCGAGGGCTCGATCAGTGGTTATGGTAGGAGTCGTGCACACATTTATATAGGTGAACAGGCAGGTAGATGCAGGTGGAGTTTGCCTTGTTTGGTTCTGGCTCCTTCTTCTGTGCATCGACTTTAAAAGCCTGACATACTGTTTGCCAGCTGTCTGTACTCCTGAGCAGTCTCAGCCAGCCATATTCCACTTTACCAGGTATCTAAAATCTCAGTTATCTGAGCTGCTCTGCTCTACGCGCTCCTTTTGTGTCTTCTGAGATAGCACCGGAGAGAGTAACAGCTCTAAGTAACAAAGTGCTCCACTGTGCTTCAGATATTGAAAGGAAACTGGATATCATGGAAGTTGTTGCTGGAAGGGAACTGTTTCTCACTTTACTCAGCCCTCTCAGTGCTAAAATAGTTACAAAATGAGGAAACAAAATACCTATGTCTGAGAAAAGCTTCTGGAACTTTGCTGCACTTATTTTTTAAGGCAATACAAAGGGCTTCCACTTTAAAACTGACTCTGTGTGTGCTTCAGCAAGAATTTTCAGAATTTTCTTAGACAGCAGACACATTGGATATAAGGTAAAGCAAGATGATGTGGTCATTTATTTCTTTCAGACTCAACTCTTCCCAACCCCCTATCCCCAAAATGAAGAGTGTGTGTCCCTCATCTACTAAACATGTTTTTTTGTTTTTTTTTTTTTCAGTACTGTGTGGGTAGATGGTCCATATGCGACACAGTTTGTGATATCCTCTGTGTTTATGGACATCCAGCAGTTAACTTGTTGAATTCCTTGGTGGATAGGTATTGTCTCTCTAAAAGACCTGGACTCTGATTTAGGCACTGAATTAAATGAGGATTTTTTTCAAATGAGCTCAGCAGATTGAGCTTTATTGGAAACCCGACTCTTATTGTGCTGTCTGAGATTTGAGCTCTTCTGAGTATCTGTCTCGAGAGTAACCCACAGGCCACTATGACTTGGATTCTTACCTTCATGGCTTTCAAGAATTTTGTTATCAAAATTCTCCCTCAGAAATGCCTTCATCCCTGTTTAGGAGTCAATTTCTTCCTCCTAAAATCAGTGGCATACAAATGCATAATACAGGTTATAGATGAAGATATTTTGTCTGTGAAGGAGAAAGGCAGCTTACAGGTGTGATGGGGAAGGAAACTGACACTATCCGGAGGTCTTTAAAAAGTTAAGTTACGTACTCCCTGCCTAGCACCAGCAGATGTGGGAAGGAGTATAGTGGTCTCCCGTTTCTGTTCTCTTTGAGAGAAGCAGACTTTTCAATGGTGCTAATGCTTTCTCACTGAGTGTGCTGAACTGGCAGGTAGCAGCAGCACAGGGAGAATCCTGAAGTGGCTTTAAAGCAGCTAGTGCAGGTGCAGGGAGCAGTCTGGCTGTGGCAATGCAGAGCTCAGTAACACCAGCTAATTTATTTGCCAACCCAACTGCTATGTCTTGATAACACCCTGAAACATACCCATTGTCCTCACAGATCTTGGTCTCTTGTTTCCCTTCTCCTGTGAATTCCAACCAGAATTTGGCCAATTTTTGCAAGATGGTTACTTTTTTTTTTATAGTTAGCTGTGAGTTTTCTTTTATCATGTTTGGGCAACTAAATAATTAGCCTGCTTTGGAAAATGCTGAGTCTACAACAGCTCCCAGTGAAGTGAAGAGAATTACAGACTACTCAGCAATCTGGAAAACAAGACCTTTTGCTTATTAAATATGGAGCTGGGAACAGAATTTTTGATGTTCTTTTTTTTAAAAAAAATAAAAATAAAAAAATGAGGCTGCATAAGCTACAGTTTATATTGGGGCTTTACATAGAAAAAGTTAAGGGTGAGTAAATGACCAGTAGCCATTTCTATAAATGACTGATCAGTTCCTATAGGGTCCAGCATGCTTTTTTTTTTTTTTTTTTTTTTTTTTTTTTTTTAAATAATGCGTAAAATGGTCTATAATACACCCATTCATGTACTTTTAATGTACCTTTGACCTCTATAACATAAAAGTATTGTTTCTTTGACAATTTTATATCTCCAAGAACATCATGTGTGGCCATGATATATTTGTAGAAGGGATTCTTTGGTTTAAATGGCTGGTGACTGAAATCAGCTGGGGCTGACTTCAATCCAGCAAAAGAATCGGTTTGGGGACACAAATAATGGGGCTCTGTAGTCTTGTGGACAGCTTAACCAGCCGGAGAACGGAAGCAGGTTCTTTGAATAGTCTTCCTTTGTCCACCATTATGAAATCAAAAAGCAAATCTTTTGAAAAACACAAGGCAATAATTCCCATGGGGCTTTCCTAGGCTCATCCATCATGGAGAAAATCCAATTTTCCCTCTTTCTCTATTGTACTCCAAGAAGCCTTGTGACCAGTTAGGTCATTTTAGCTTTAAATGTTAACTCGCCTAAGACATTTTAAATTACTAGACACTTTTCAAATCTAGACCTTAATCTTCCACTCATACCCTGAGAATAATGATCCATAATTTTTGTCAAACACTTAATAATTTTGGAGTGAAAATTATTTTGTTTATGATGTCCCTGTTCAATAATAATAATTAGTATTGCCATTGCAACATATATTTTTAAAGGTCTAAGAGGCCAGTGGCTTCCCACCAGAGTGGATTTAAGATAGTTTTATCGTGTCAAAGTCCTCTTCCATAGATATTTGTATGGCAACTAAATGTCAGGCCTGCTGTTTCAGCTAGGCAATATCCCAGTTACACTGAACTACTAAAATGTTCATTCATTAATTCATTCATTTCCTTACTCCTTCCGGAATGTCCTACAAAGATATTTCGCCAACCTTGTTTACATAAATTCCCCATTGTGTTTTGCATTTTTATTAAATAAAGGTGGTGTTTGAAATAGCTTGTAAATTGACAGGATACAAATTAGTGGGAAAGCAAACGTTAAAGAGTCAGTGATGTCTCTTGGTGAGCTTTGAAAAACATTCTATTTAGGACCAATCGTGCAGGTATATCATTTATTTTTCTGCTTTCCCCCTTCGTTCATTTGTTATAACTGGGGAAATTTGCATGAAAATTGGTTGTGTGTGTTTTGCAGCATTTACCTGCTTCGACTATTTATTTTATGTCTGCAGTTTTAATGCTTGTCTGGTGACATCACTGCTCGTTGCTGTGCAGGCAACAGTGATGTCACAGGGGTGATGGTCTGAAAGACTAAATGCACTTGGAGACTGGGAATGAAAATAGACCCGTTCTTTCTTTTGGGCCACCCATTATTTATTTATTTATTTATTTATTTATTTATTTTTTCCAGATAATGCTTAACCCGCCATCCTCCTGCCCCAATCTTTCAGTAAGAGATGACCACAGGACAGCCTCTGGGAAACTAGCTTCCTTAAAGACATTCAGAAAGCGGATCTGATAAATCCAGATCTTGCTGGGTATAAACTGGAAAGGTAGTGAATACTTCTTCCACCTTTTGCCCTTTATGCTCCAGATAATTTCCCACACCTCAAAAATCTCCTACAGAAAGTGACCTCTTGGTCGAGTGGCAGTCCCTCACCACCAGCAAAGAAGGAGGCGGGTTGACTGCTCCTTCTGCAGCCCATGCTGGTCGCACACCGCCGCTCTCCCTGCAGGGGCTTCTTGCAAAGTGAGTTGGGTTGCTCTGCTCTCTCTCCTGCGACTAGGTTTGTCATTTCTGTCACTGTGACACACACACACACAGCAGCTGCCAGTGGCCTGGGGCCCTGGGATTCTGAGCTCACTTCTCCTGCATGCTGGCTTGCTACGCTGCTCTCTGCTACCTGCAATAGGCTCTGACCTCTCTCAGAACATCTGAAAAGACTCTGCTACTGTAGCTTCAATGGCATGCATGCATTCAGCCTGTTTGTTGATATCTTTCCACCCTTTCAAACCACCTTTCAAAACCCATTTGGTAGCAGGGGCTTGGGTTTTTCTTTCATTTTGGGAGATACTGGCTGAAGGATTTTTTTATTTTTTTTTTAACTATGAAGTGAGTGAAAATGTACTTGTCCATTTTAAGTACATTTGAATAATTGCTAAAAATAAAATGAAAAAATCAGGACTCTGCTCTGCAAAGTAGTTTCCAATCCCCTGAAGAGTAACATGGCTCTTTCTGACTCCACGCAGGCAGACAGGCCTAATTCAGCTGTCTGTTGCATGGTATGTTTAAGTGGTTTTGTAAAACAGTGTTCCCTAAATGTTGACAGTTTAATGGATTTCATTAGTGCCTGCCTACCGGCTGAGGGCTCCAAGCTGCCCCCACCAGGGTTAGCTGAGATGAGCGCAGAAGTGGCTGCGGGGAGGACCACCCTCACCTCTGTCAGAGCTGCTCCAAGAGCTGCATCTGTGGCCCTGGGACAGCAGCCAGCCTCATCGGTGCTCCTGCAGCCACATCCCAGCAGCTGGTGGATGCTCGTGGTCATATGTTGCTCACCTTTCCTTTCTTCTCGTTGGACAGAAATGAACCAGGGCTCTGCTGCACGCCCTGAGATGCTTGGGCCTTCTGAGGGTCTTCTTCCAGATTATCATGCAGCTAACTGGCCTCAGTTCACTGTCTTGGGGCTCAGGGGGTGCCTCTGTTATGCCAAAACATGCTTGTGCTTCATCCCCTGTGCCTCTGAATCCTGTAGCTGCATAGAGTGTCTAATGACCCACCAAGTCCAATTTCCATTAGGAAATAATGTTCATGATTTTGTTCCAGTCAGTGCCCAGTAAGTTGAATAACATATGAAAGATAGCCTCATCAAGGTAAGTAATAGCTGAATCAGGCCTTTGTCTGCGCTCCGTGAGGTCAGAGAAAGCTTGACTTCTTTGTGTGGAGTGTGTGCCGGGGCAACATTTTGAAGGGGAAAGCATGAAATGTAATAAGAAGAATTCTCAGAATGGATAATTATTATTCCTTTCCTGAACAAAACACAAAAAAGATTGTCCTAAGAAGCCATGAGTATAATTGAAAGCCTGGTTATCTCATTGCATGGCTGACTGTTCCAAAACTGAAGTGAAGAAGACACTCCAAAATTAGTAGAAGTAACTTAATATTTTTTCTGGGAAACTGAAAATGTAGAGAGTGACGATGAACTATAACTATCTCTGAAGACAAGTGTTGTAGCTAAAAATGAATTCCAACATCTACTCTGTGATGTCTAACAGTTTCCTCAAATTTCCTTTTTGGCGGATGACTGGAAATCCCCATAGTAAGTCCCAGCCCAAAGATGGTTTCTGCGTTGCCATTCCCGGGAAGCACTGTGTGAACTACCCATGTCTAGGTTAGGCCCTAGCCAAGAGAGAGCAGTGGAGGCTCTCCCACACTTGGGCACTATGAGCATCAGGACCGCAGAGGATTTGCAGCTTGCCTCTGTCAGGTTTCTAGGTCCAGGCCAGTTCCCAGGTCTAGGTGGTGCAATGGTCCTCACGTTCCTCAGTCTTTGCGGGTTTAATCTTTCCTGCTGCCTTCCTGGGCCCTTTGCTGGTGGAGGTGAGTCAGTCAAAGTGGTGTTCATTCATTCCTTAGATGAGCTGACTACAGAGATTTTTAGGACCTGTTTTACTACTACCACTGCATCATATGCACTTTTTTTTTTGCTCTTTGAGTTCTGTCATAGCAACTTTTTCAGGAATAGTTTGCTGTTGAGGCCAGAAAAGAGCAGTGAGACACATAAGCAGGTCTTTCATACTCCAGTAGAGGTCAGATACCTACCTACTGTAAAGGAGCTAATTCATTACAGCAAGATAGATTGTAACAGCTTATTTGGAGCCCTATTATATAAATCACTTAAATGTGTATTTACATAACATTCCTATTAATTACCACAAAGACTGTAATGAGTGTGAGCTGTTCCAGTTTATCTTGTAAATATGTATTTAAGCAATTCTGTAACAGGTAATATTTAATCAATAGACCATAACAGATCATTAATCACGCCAAACCTTTGTGTAAAAAGTGAATTTGTACTGGTGGAGCATAATGGATCCTTTGGAGTACCATTAAACATATTACTCTACTCATATGAAAACTTTACAATGCCACTAATGATCCATGTTAAAATCCCTCCCGTGTGGTAGGTCTGTGTATTGACACGTGAGCATATTTTTCTCGAGGTACAGAAGCCAAGAAGTTACTGACAGTTCTTCTTTTGGACACTTGCAAGGAACTGAAAAGACAAGCTCCAAGGGCTTTACCTGCCTTCCTCTTTCTTGGCTGAAAAGATACTGGGAAAAATGTTTATTTTATGGTTATTATTACTTACCCAGTATCCATAGTTCTATCTGAGCATCACTCAATAGTGTTTTACAGCACCAGTTGTGGAAACAGCTCTGAAAGGTAGAAAAACATCACCATCATCTTTATAGGTGGGGAAAAAAAGAGAGAGACTAGGCAGGGCATATGCGTGCACTAGAGGTACCAAGATCTTTCCCACCCTACACTATTGCTGTTAAGCAGACGACTGCCCTTAATTTACTTGAGAGTAGGCAGGTAACACTGCTGTTTTTATGGAAACCTAAGGTATTATCTCAGGGGAAGCATGTGCATGCTCAGGAGCCAGTGTTTAAGTGGTAGTATGTAGGTGGTCTTTGCTATCCTCCTCAAAATACAAGGGCAGACATGGATATCACAAACGGATACTTTTTTTTTTTTTAAATACTTAATGCACAAGGCAAATAGAAAAGAGAAAGTAAAAACCCCCAAAGCTTTAAAGAGCTCCAATAAATGTCCTAAGAGTTTTGTTTCTCTCACGCTGTACAGAAGACTAGTCATGTCATGAAAAAGCAGGGAATTTGAGAAGAAAATCCTGCTTACTCCACCTGTGCCAGCAGCCCAACTGATTTTAAACAGACTGCTCCTGAGAGGGAGGTGAGCAGGTTGTTTCTGCAGAACTGAATTATCAAGTATTGTAGCTGCACCACTGAAAATCCACTTGACGTACTATGAGTGCTTGCCAAACTGTCCTGGGAAGCTGGCTTCAAGCTAGAGCTGAAGTCATAGCTAAAAGTATGGAGCCAAATTTTGCTCACGTGAGTGGGGCTGCTGGTATCATGCAGGACTACTGCACAGTTAAGGTAAGTGGGGTTGGTTCCCAGACCAGGAAAGTAATTCTAGAAACTGTTTGTGCGACATCACAAGCCTGCCTTGCAGTTTGTTGCAAACAACAGTGCCTGATCAGAGAGGATTCATGGCTGAAATAATAAGAAAGATCCAGGACCGTAACGTATTGGCAAAGATTTATGGGAGGTCTGTACATCACTGGCCCTGGCCAGGTCCAACGATCTCATCCTTTCATAAGTACTAAATTCACTTAATTATTATTTTTTTTAAAGCTTTTATTAATGGTTCCTTTGGAGCTTTCGCAATCTGTTGTCTAATGCAGGCTTTGATGAAGTTTTAAAAAAACACCTCAGCAATAACAGTTCTCCTGTGTAATAACTAATCAATATGTGCTAATCATTTGCGAAATATATCTTACAGGGAAATGGTTCTGAACTTAGGTAGCTGCCAAAATAGAAAGAATAAAAGAAAAGTAAAAAAAAGCTTCTTTAATTCCTTAGCCAGTAGGTATTCGTAAATGTAAAAGATTAACCAGTTTTGTGTTTTTGCCAATTAGTATAGAAATTTTATAAGCTGGCATGAATATTCAACTCAAATGATTTTTTTTTACAGCCAAGTTATAAACCTCCAGAAAACATGGGAGGCTAACTCAACCCTGAACGTAGCGGTGAAGCTGAGTGCTGCTATAATAAAGCAATCTATTAAAAGGTTATCTTTCATGTAAGATTGCTTTCCCTAAGCACCTAAGCATATTAACAACATCTGAAAGGCACTTGTAATTATACACACCTCAGAAAAGATTTAAAATTGCCTTCTTTGTCCACACTTATAAAAACATCTCAGTCGCTCTGTGATCTTACTCTACCTATGCACCTTAAGGCTTGTAAAAGCAAAATGGAAGAAGCAATCATCCATCAGAGAATTGCTCATAGGTGAACTTTGGCTGTCTCGAGTGGCATTAATTTTGCTCTCTGTGAACTGCTCTTGACACTCTTGTAAGGTCTGAAGAATTTTTCCCATCTCTGACTGGCCTACATGGCTATTTGGAACTGATTTGCACTTTGAAGATGATGCTTTGTGAAAAAAAAAGGAATTGTTCATTTAGCTTCTGAAGAACAGCTTTATGGCTGCATCCTGCAACTTTTTGGAGAAGACTGCTCTCTGCACATTCAGGCAGTGCTGATGAAATTAGTGGTGCGCTTGCATGACTGAAAATTCCAGGACTGGGAACTCAGCAAAGCGGGAAGCATGCTGTTATAACCACATCTTAATGGTTGAACTCTAGCCTCCTTTTATCTTCTTGCCTACCATACTAATGAACCTAAATGCCCTGCAACACTGTTGCTATCATCTTTCTGAACGCTGCAGAAATATACTGTGTATAACACAGTCGGAAATGGCTATAGCTTACTTCTGGCATGCTATTTTGTTTCTGGAGCAGGCATCAAGATCAGCAAAACACAGTTTCTGAAGATGCAGCCCCATACAGATGAAGAAGAGTGGCTTGACCAATACTGAAATTTTTAGACAAAGTCGCTATGCCTCTTTGCCTTGTTAGAGATCTGATTTTGCTGCCCTACTCAGACTAACATGTCTTTAATTTTAAGCCTTCATAGAAATTCCATTTGAAAAATTTCAGCTGACTCCATTTGGCAACTAGGTTTAGGGAAGAACATCTTTATCTCTCTCCAGTCTTCTGGGGCTACTGGTTGTTTGGTGGAGAGCATTTGAGCTAATGGAGCTCACTTGAATTCCCCTTAGGAATTAGATTCTTTCCTGAGTACAGGCTGCGGGATCACTTATCAGCTGTTCTGCTGAATAAACTGAATACCCAAGGAGCTTTTTAGACTTTTTTTTTGTGAAATCCATGGCTTTTAGAAAGGTCTGCGATGGTGCTGGTGATTTTTATCATGATAATACTCCTAAATTATACTCATCTGTGTCCAGGCACAGATGAGAATAATACATATAATACACACCACATGCTATCTTACAGAATTACTACAGCACAAGTGTGGGGTCCATGCCTTGAGCACTTCATGGTGCAGAGGTTTTCAAGAGTCTTTGCAGAGTTCTACTTGCTGGTTTCTATTTCTAAAATGATCTTGTTTCCAAATTTTAATTTTCACAGTAAAGCATTGGTTATAAATGTATATGCAATTATGGCATTCTACCATCTTTAGGAGGACTTCCCAGCATCTCCTCTGACAATTTTATTAAATAAAAGTATTTGTTTCCTACTTTGGGAACGGAGAAAGCTGTGCAGCTTGGTTCTTGCTACAGCAAACTTATGAAAAACTATAAAGAACTTCATGGAAAAATCCTACAGATTTAAAAGCAAAATACCACCTCTACCATCCAACTCTGTGGGATGATTCAAAGCCAAATGAGAAGAGACTAATTTTACATCTCTGTATATTAGGACCAATTTCTTAAAAGCTGAATATTGTTTTTACTGTGAAACTGACATCAGTGTTGAGTCAAAGAAACCCATTACAGTATTTCTGGATTTAACTTTTCCTGGATCAATTGGAGGTTAAGAGTGATGGGAAGGTGGAAGCAAGTGGGAAATGTGTTGCGATGCTCTATTCCTCTGTTATATCACACAAGAAGGAGCATCTTGCAGAAGGCTTTTCCAGTGTGGAGTGTGTGGCTCCTGAACTCTCTCTGCTCTTGCAGGTTAGGTGTAAGAATTGCCTTTCTAATGTTGAGGGAGGGCAGTGGATGTGGTGGATTCCCAGCCATTAGAAATGTTTAGGTCAAGACTTGCTCTATGCAAGCCACAGCCAATTAAGCAGAAATAGATGCAGGCTGAAATCTGTGGCCTGTACTATATGGCAGGTGAGGCTGGATAAGATGGTTGCAGTGGTCCTTTTTGGTCTTAATGATTCAGAAAATCCTGCAAAGCGTTTGCACAGGAGACTGTCAGCATGCGTGCTTTCATTTCTTAGGGCACTGCATGAATTGTATAAAATCATAGGCTGACTTAAAAATGGTGAAAGTATTAAGCCCACATTCCACTGTTCTGATACAATGAAGGAATTAATTAAAAAAAATAATTCTGGCAAGTATTCTGGTAAGCTGAAAGGCGACTAGGAAGTGCCTGCTCTTTCAGACAGTGCAGGCAAGTCGCTAATTGCTCTAAACTAACTTCACTGAAGTGCAGAGCAAGAGAGCAGATAACACAAAAATGTATTAGTTGCCTTTGTTGCAATATAAAAGACTGTGGTGAGGGATTAGGTTTTTCTGTTCAGCAGAGGAATGGCCTTAGTTTCTCTCCCCCTCCACGTCTCCCTTTCTGCTGCAGTTCAAGAACCTCGAGACACACAAAACAATTTGGCAGCGTCAGCAGCACAGTTTGACAACACTCGGGGTGGCACAGCGCTGCCCCACGGAACAGCTTCCCGACGCCCTTTGAAGATCGCAGCTTACGAGCAGGCTGTACGCTGAGAACATTTTTATGGGAAGGCGCAGGCAAACAAACACAGATGGCTGCACTCGCCCTCCCCCTCCCCTTCCCCGGTGGGTAATCGGCGCTTGTATTCACGCACGTAATTATTGGGGATAATGCCGTATTATCAGGTCGGGCAAGTTTTTGTCGGGAAGGTTCACCTGGTAAGCAACACACGGTGATGGATGGGTTTTGTGTTACTTCACTTTGCTCGGGACCGGTGCCAACCGAATCACCGCCTGGCTGGTGTACCAGGTAATCAGGCACACCCAGCCTATCTCGAGCGGTGCTTGCCCAGGCCAGCCTTGTGTGAAAACAGCTGGGACGGGTGCCATACCGAACGCGTTCCCGCGAAACGGCTGGAAAAGTTCAGCTGCACTTTGAGGACGTGGTGCTACTTTTCTTGTGCTTACAGGGAAAAAAATAAAAATTAAATAAAAAATTAAAATTAAAAAAAAAATTGAACGCTGCGAGGAAGCTTGGAGACCGAAGTGGAGAGGATGAAAAGCAGCGGTCGCAGCGCAGCGGTTGGCTTTCAGCTGAGGCCGGGGAGGAATGTGGGACGGCTCCCACAACATCTCGCAGCCTTGGGAATCTCTTCCGTTCCAGCTCCGCGTGCTCCACGCTGCCTCCGAGGGCACGGTCGGATGTTTGCTTGAGAAACAGCTGCGGTGGTTTAACAAGTTACTGCTTGATCAGCTATTTGTTACTGCTCCCCTCTGCCGGGGCGCAGTAACTGAATACGTGGGCTCTGCCCGGCTGTTGCAGCGCGGGGGAAAACAGGCTGGCTCCAACCCTTCGCAGGTAGGGAGGGTTGCCACATCTGAGCTGTGGGGGCAGTGATAAATGGTTAAGGGGCAGCGACTGCTTAAGCAGAGGCAGCTGCCTCCAAAACGAACGTCTGACTGTGCCATAAAAGACACTCGACACCATTAAACATCGGGCTGTCAGCAATAATTACAGAACGTGTTCGCACTGTTTAAAAAAGCAAAAACTACAGAGGGGAAGAGAAGTGACATGAACGCTCAAATGTGAAGAAACTAAATAACTACACTTGGAAAAGTAAAGTGTTGTTTATGTGACTAGAGAGTGCTGTTCCAAAAAAATGCAGCTTAGGAGCAAATTTTGCCAGCGAGCCTTTCATGTAGGAAGTGGGAATGATGAAGAGAAAAACTGCTCGGCCCTTTTGCTGTTTGCCCCCTTCTTTCTCTTTCTGTGTGTTGAAAGGTAGGCAACCTACACGGCAGTTTTGTAAGTCTGGTTGTTTAATGTAAACAAAGTGTTGTATCAGGCGTATATAAACTCACCTGTCTGCTTCAGCGTGCATGAGATATTGCGAGGCAGGTCTTCACTAAGGACACTAAACAATGAAGTCCTTCCTTGTGTCCTGTAGTCGATGAACGAACACCTTCAGCAGAAGAGTCACTCTTTAGGCAATGTGTGGCTTTTTACCTACGGTCATCACAGATCTTGTGACGTCTCCAAGGGCTCTCAGGCAAATAAATCAATGAAAAAGTGTGGGTTCTCAACTGGTTTATGCTAGGTGTTTGCTTTCATTGCAAAATCAGCTTTGAGTTTCTTCATCCTGGCCATTTTCCCCTGTCTGTGTGACTCTTTACATAGATGGGAAGGCGTGAATGTAAAACCATAGGCACTTGCAGTGGACACAGGAGGAGGTTTAGTGCTGCAAATGTATTCTTTTTAAGTGATTAGATTTAAAACTGCTTCTGGCTCTCCCGAGAGAGCTTCTTTTTTGATGCTCTACAGCATTACAGTTCAGATAATAGTAAAAAAAAATAATAATTCCAAAGATGTGTGTAAAATGTTATGGAAGGGCTATTCATATCCCTCAGTTTAGTGGCTTAAGTAGAAGCACTTTCTGAGGCTCGAATTCTCTCAGCCATGTGTGGAGCCATTTGAAGTCCTTACCCCACGCAGGACTGCCTGTGACCACGCTTCTTGCCGAGCACTCTGGTTTTGGTACTGCTGTCCTGGGCTGACATGTTCCATTCACATTGCCATAAGCTTCAGGAAGGCAACAGGTACTCACTCTGGCCATGCTGTTCCAGAAACCCACTCCTTCCCTGTACCAGGCATACCTGGCACAGGGCACCCATCCAAGACTGACAGTGCAAGCTGTTACATATGCTTCTGCCATTAAGCCCTACGTGGGCACTCACCTATGCCTGCCAGTGCCCTGCAGCCTCCCATCAGCTTTAGATTCTCCCAGAAGGACCTCTGACCTCCCCTGGGCACAGAAGCAGGGATTTGTTCCCACTTCCTTGATGCTGTTTGGAGCAGGATGACTCGACTGGGAAAGTCAACTGAAGGCTTCATGCAAATTACCTAGAAAGTGGTAAATCAGTTCATTAACCCACTTACAAAATCAATATATCATGCAGGGAGCTGAACAAAACTTGGCAGCTCTGCCTGTATCCCCTTTGCACCTGAGGGAAGCCTGACTGAAAGAATCAGAGCCTCTTCACTCTGCCTGTGGCAGTAAGCAGCAGCTACAGACCCTCACCGGGATCTGCAGAGCAAACCTTGCTTGCTAAGCTAGCTCTTGGGAACTTTTGTGCATAGGATGTCCAGCTGCAGGAGGCTTTTTCTTTAGTGGAAGTGGAGGTTCGCATAGAAATAGGTTGATCTTCCTGAGTCGCCAGTGGCACAGGTCCCAGAGCCCTGGGTTACTTAGGGTCAGTCCTCCTGGTGGCTGCAGTCATGACGGAGTGGTAAATCCATTATTGATTCTCAGATATTTCATCTGCTTTCTTTTGTAGTAATAAGATTAAAAAAAAAATACATCACAGGAGAACATGTGTTTCACAAATGCCGTCATCGTTTTCCAAAACAGAAAGGCTGGTCGAAAAGCAGAGCTGGAAAAGCACGACCCCCCATTTTGTGCGTGGTAGGCTCCTCTTGACATTATGCACTGACGTGAAAGGATATGGCTTTCCTGCTGACTTCAGCGAGAGGTAGGGCTGTTTAAACAGTTTTCCCTAGAGTTGCTTTAGCCATATGTGTTTCCACATGCAGTGGGGTTAAAAGACTTGGCGTCCTTCCTGATCCTGTGCTTCACCACTGCGTTTGGGAGCAGCAGTGGTGGGCAGCGAGGGGAAAAGGAAGACATTAGTACACAACGAGAAGCTAAAACCTAAAGCCCAGCCCGTGCTGCGTGTTCCCACTTCTCGGCAACTGTGAGTCACACGCGTAAAACACATTTGCGCTCCGGTTGTGCGACTCGTCCCTAGAACGCTTCAAACTTTTTATAGCTGCTCCCACTTGCTGCAGTGTCACCTGCTGGTGAGATCAAAGCACTCAATAGCATGCTCCCCCGCTCTAAGCTAAACAAAGTCACCGAAGCCCTTGAAAACTCCTACAGATGTTTCCTCTCTGAAGACAAAAGGATATTTTTCTCCCCTCCCTTCCTCCTTCACACCAAAGAACAAATCCTATGCCTCGCTGAGTTTGTACCACCTCAGATTAATTGGCACTAATGCAAATGTTCGGGGCTGTGTGGGGGATGTTGCTGAGAGCATAATGGTTGTCGTATTTGCTTGCATGTGGTTACTCCACTTCAGCTGTGTAATTCATTGCTTTATAAAGTGCTTTACAATGCACTACAGTACAGGAAGCTAATCATATGCTGTAGCAGACAATGCAGCAGAGATTCGGAGAGTTGCTGCAGGTCTCCTAAGGCCCGTGCCCTGAAGTCCCCAGTCCTTTTCCATCAAAAATCCCCCTCGAGCGAGTGTCTATTTTGCCACCTGGAACAAACTGTTAGAACTGCCAGAACGTCTGGAGCTTTTCTGCTGGCTCTCTGTGGGATTCCCTTTCACTCCTTTTCGGTCTAATTCCTGTTCCCTTCACTCCCACCCTGGTTTTCTCTCCCTCTTTTCAAGCATCTTATTGGCAGAGTACTCTAAGAGTAGCAGTAAGAAGGATGTACAAGAGTTTCCATTCTAAGGGGGTTATTTTAAATTGCTTATGTTTCTGGCTGCAATTGTGAGCATTCGATAACAAGCCCAGAAGCAATTTTTTAATTGGAAAGTGTAAGTTGAGATAGGTACATGAACAAAGATTTCTTAAAAAACTGACACCTTTGCCTATGTAATTTTAACAGTTCTCTTAGACAACTGGTGCATGAGGAGACAGACTGGTGTTTGAGGTATCTCTTTGCTGTTCTGGTACAATTGATTGTTACTAACTAGTGGTCACAGGGTGTTTTCTATATATGCAAACTCTATGTACCAAACTATGCTAGTACTTTGCTCCCATTTGTAACTCAGGAAATCTCTTTCTTTGACCAGTAAGATAATGGGGAAGAAACATGAGCACCTGCATTAGACAGTTGCATTAAAAAAGTCAGCGTGAGAGGAAGCAGTGAACCTGCCCAGCTGATTGCACAAGTTTTTGTGTTGGTCCAGTGTGCTGGCCTAGCAGAAGCTAATCAGGGTAGAAGTTCATCATTCAATTTACTTTCTAAAAATGCAAGAAATTCTATTAAAAACCCTGCATGACAAGACTATCAAATTGCAAATCCTGAAAAGCTAAGGAAATAACAAATTTGAGCTTGCCTACCGAGCCTTAATTCTGTTTCGTGGCTTGTAGAGTTACAATAAAGTTTAATTAGGTTGTCGCATAATATTTTGGGGAGGTGTTGGAGCTGGGCTCCCGCCTCATTCATTTTGCATGCTAATGCAGCGCAAGGCATTTTTTTATGAAACACTGTCTGAGGGCCAGAGTACCTCACTTACTGCAGGGGCTGTGTGCTGTGTCATAAATAAGATTGGTGTTCGCAGCAGGCGGGAGCTGTACGGCATGCTGCAAATGTAGAATGATAATGAAGAGTTCAGATAGGGATGGGGTAACCACTTATTCCTTCACCCTGCAAGCCACCAACTGCTATTCCAGTCCTTCCAGTCCATCGCTGAGGAATACCAAGCTGATATTCCCATACTGGCTACCTCCTGAGTGCACATACATCCCCATGCTCTGATTGCCTGGGAACCCTTCAGCAGAAAATGTCAGGATGTTATGTGTCCCAAGTCAGAGACAAATCCTGAGGGACATGCTGACCCTTTTAAGTGCCCTGTGGCAAATTACTGCTGTGGGAATGACAACGGTTCCACATCTCACTGAGTCTTTTACTTTAATGATTATAATCTTGCTGTGTGGTTCTTCATAGAGGAGTTTCTTCATAGATAAACACGTTAAGCACGCCATCTCTTTTAATTCTCAGGCAGTAGTTAACATGAAATTCAGTTTCATGCAATAGAATTAATTCGTATTCAGGCAGTTGTTACTGTTCCCAGTAGATGAAAGCCTGATGGCCATTTATTTGAGGGGAGACCTGTCAGTATTCCCGATTCACAATTAAGGCTGGCATTTGGTCCTCACATAAAAATCATGTATTTCCCCCAGAAATATTTTTCTGTTTATTTCTGATTGGTTTTAAATGCTGGAGTGAGTTTTCCTTTTTGCTACAAATACTGCTCTTCAAAATTGGAGTAAATGACAGTAGAACTTAAGCATAATAACAGAAGGCATCTCTGCTCCTGTAATTTCACTTTCTTTCTTCCCATGTTTGCAACAGTGGCAAAACGTTGAATGGCTTCAGTATTTCATCTTCAGGAAGGTAGAAAATATAGCCAAGGACGATGAGCCACACTGCAATGAGAAAGGGCTTCCAGAGCACTGAGGAATGTTCCCATTCCTTTAGGTTCAGCCAGCCCTTTTCTGTTTGTTGCTTCAATTTATGTAAATTACTAGAGTTCAAGTAGACTTAATATTTTATCATCCAAGACAGGAAGGGTCAGCCCTCCTTTCTTATACATTCCCTCTACTGGAAAAGTTTAGTTTCAGTAAAATGTCAGCCTTTGTATTTAAATATATTTCAGCAAGAAGATTTGCAAACTGTTATTTCTGCTGTCCCTCCCTGAAAGTGCCTCTCAAATAGCAAGATCTAAGGAATACTGCAAGACAACCACAGTTGGCACATAACAAAGCTTAAAGTCTGTTTCCGTTCTTAAAGCTCTTAAGATTAGTTGAGTCTTTGGATCAAATGCTGAATAAGCTACCTCATATTAATAATGGTTATCTGGGAATGTCCAGCAGGATTCTTCCACAGGTTCCCCTTTCTAAGACAAGATCAATAGATGAAGTAGCACAACTATTCACTTGCTCACTTGGAGACACCACGGTCTGCCCTGAAAAATGTGCACACCCCTCTGTGTCACACACTGAGCACCATGAAGTCCTATGATCTCTCCTATTTCCACAATAAATAAGAACATTAAGTAACATGTGAAGCTAGACAATAATAAGAGCCATTCTAAAACCACATCCTTGGTTTGTTTCCTAAAGACCAAGTCTAGGACTGGTCTGGGACATTGTGGATACCAGCATTTTCTGTTAGCATCTCCAGTTCCTACAGATACAGAGTTTAATTGAAGAATTATGCCATCCATTTGCAGAGATTATGTTCTCTACAAAACAGGTTCGGCATCACTCCACAAGTCTAAGTGTTTTGAAAAGCAAGTCCTGTGATATTACACTCACTTGTCTGACCTCCTCTCTTCAGGGTCAGCCATCCACTTCACTTTCTTTTGCTCCATCCCTCAGGTTTCAGGATATGTGGGGGGTTCTGGACATCCATGCATACATCCACAGTTTTTATCGCATCCTTCAACTGCTCTTGCATAGTTTGGTTGTGGGGACTTTGTTCTGCTGTTCATTCCTTCTAGTCCTGGCTTCACAGAGGACCTGAGTACCTTTCCTGGCTCTTGCTCTCTTGCAGGTTAGTTGCTGATTGGCAGGTCCTCAAGGGCTCTGTACTTACACTCCCTCTGGGACAGAGCAGAAGTTCAGGAATACAATTCTCACCCTGTATTAGTATCCATTTCCTTCTGTCATGGGAAATGCTCATGTAACCAAGACATTCTATTATTATTAATAGTATTTTAATTGCAAAATGGCAGTTCTGCTTATCATAAGGCACTATATATATATATATATATATATATATATATATATATATATATATATTTATTTATTATTTTTTTTTCCTCTGGTCTGGGTACAATTTCACTGTTACTGCAAGCCAGCTAGGAGAAGACCTAGCTGTTGTAATTTCAATGATCGCTGTGAAATTTCATGTGCCAGGTATGATGCACACCACTGAGTTTTGTGCTATGTCCCCTTTATCTCCTTTCTGCCTTGGTGCATAACTTGTAGGCTGCCTTCTGGCACTGGGCCTTGCAGGCAGCTGCCAGGGGATGAAGAAACCTCCAGGTCAGAAGACCTGGCGTGGGGCTGGGGTCACAAAATGAGAGGCCCTGACAGTAAGCTGTGAGTGACGGGCTGGTCTGGCAGGCCACAGGCCTAGATGTTATACCAGGTGTGGCCTAGCACTGCGGCCTTCTCACCCGGTAGGCAACTTGCTGCACAAGAAGGCTTGGGCAGCCTTCTGCTTTGGGAGAGAAGAAAGCTGAGGCCTTGCCCCAGATGAATTCACTCTGTCTCATCATAACTGTTCCAGAAAGTTGGTGCTTGGAAGGAAAACTTCACATTTCTTCCTCCCACTCTGCTCCTTAAAACAACATGTTAGGGCCTTACGACAAAAACAGTATTTAGAAATCCATCAACTACCCATCTAACATTGCTTTTGTTTTCTTTATCATTCCATATTTTCCTTTTGCTCAAACACTGAAGCTGCCCTCACCCGTTTCACTTTCAGTTTGCAGCCTGTCTGGCTCTCCCCAGTAAGCCAAATGCTGTGTTTGCATTTCCAATGCTGCAGAGGAAACTATTACCTTGCAAAACAAACAAAGCAGATGTTTTCTTCTGATAGGCATCATACTGTAAGAAAACTCTGGAGTCTGCAAAGAAATGAATCTGAATATACGTGTGCGTTTGTCCCTCCCCGATCAGTCACAGCTTGTTGAGGGAATGCTGTGCGTGAGGGAGAACGGATTTAGCGCAGTGCCACAGCTGGGCTGGCAAACCAGTGCCTGCAGGGGCAGCATGAGGGAAAGAATTAAAATCAATTGCAGACAAAACCTTATACTTCCTTCTAACAGGCTGCAGCTGGGGAAGCCAGGGATGAGAGCCAGTAAGTGGAGTGAGGAGATTCACACAAGCAACTGCAGGGTGTAGGAGGGCACAGTGCCTGGGATGGGGAAGTTTTAGAAATTAAGGGCTGAGGAAAACAGCAAAGGGTTGTGTGTTTATTCCTTTTTGGACTCAGAGATCGAAGGCACTGCTCTCATGGTGAATGGAGAAAAGCAAAGTCTTCTGTCTCTTCCTAAGAGCGATCTGGAGGCAATGGAGGACACGCAGAGAGGCAGAAGGTGATGGCTAACATGGGGAGGAGGCACTGGTGTAGGAGAGAGGCTGGGAGAGATGTAATGCTTTGGGGTAGCCAAAGAAGGGGAATTTTTGTAAGCTGGCTGCTCTCATATGGTGAGACAGGAAAGGCTTGTCAACGATTGTGGTGCGTGGTTAGCTCAAGAGCTAGGATGTGCTCTCCTGTGTTACCACTGTAAGTGGTCCAAAGTGCTACTTTCCTGAGGTTGCACTATTCTGAGCTGTAAGAAGAGGAAAAAATAGAAGGAGTGATCTGATGGCTTTGAATAGCAATAGATCCATCCAATGGCTAAAAATGTACTGCCAATAAAAGAAGAGTGTACAGTGTATGTTCGTGGAGTGGCTGCCTCCCTTTTTCCCCTCTCCTCCACCTTTTCTCTTTAAAAACTTGTACATGACCATTATGAATGTCTGTTAAATAAATGCTAGTCTTTTGATTATTACTGTCTAGAGAATGCAGTCATTACACCTGAGCAGTCTTTAGGTGCATATTGCTTTTGTGGAAGGAAATGAAAAATTTTACTGTGATTGCAAATTAACTGGGATCAACAAATGCTTAACAAATATTCATTTTGGACTTCAGTGTCCTACAGGGCTGGGTGGTTTTTCTCTGAACTGTGTGTAGTGCACAAGAGACAGTGGAAATTTGCACTGCAAATGTGTAGTGGTTAAAAAAGCTCCAAACGCCCAAAATACCTCTACTCACGATATGAGTTTAATTCACTGATTGGATGGTGTGAGCACAGATAATAAAGTGCTTTAGGTTGGATCATTATGCATATCTGACCTGAGAAGTTAGCCAAAGTTCAGGATATTGCTGCTCTTTGTGTTAGGATAAGAGATCGATGAGACAATCAGGCGATCTTGATGAAATCTAGTCTTATGACAAAGAATGCACGAGGAACTGCTCCCTTGAACCTGCGGAGAATCAGGCAGGAAATAATCTCTTTACACACAGGGTCAGGTCTCTCTGCCCCAGCCAGCACTCATCCAGATGCTTGTTCTTTCCCATTTTGTCAGAATTGCTATGTGGTCTTTTTTTGTCTTCCTCCTCAGCTTTTCTGGTCTTGCTGTTTCTGTCACGCACAATCCCTCACAGCATAATTGCCTGTGAAACCTCTCTGTCCACATGTGTCTTTGTTTTGGGAGATGGCATGTAGTTATGTTTGGGGTGGAGATCATTATTGTTTCAAACATCTGGCTTCATAAAGAACCTTAATGTCTTCTCTGAATTTATTCTGAATGAAAGGATGAAGTGTTACACCCACCATCCTCCACTAGCTTTTACCCAGCTCATAGCAATAAAACGACTGGAAGCTGCATAACCTGTCAGGCTGCTTATTAAAGAAGATGTCAGGAGAGGACTATTAAACCTCGCTGCTCAGAGAGGGACGTGTGATGACTGACCTACACAGCACTTCTGTTACTGTGCTGGAAGAGCGAAGTCCAAGCAACTCCTTGTCTTACAGAAAGGGGTAGGCTCTCTAGTCAGTGGAGCAGAGAGATGTTTCCCTTAAGGCAATGACAAGGATGCATATTGCCCTGAAAGTGTTGCTATGACCTTGACTGCACTTCTCCCTTGCAGCAGACCGTGGGCATGGAGCTCAGAGTAAGCAGCCAGCACCATTCCTGCAGATCCAGGGAGATTTCAGGCAGGATTATAGCTCATGGCAGCTTGACCTCTCCTTGTGTACTGAGGGGTAATGTGTAAATCAAATCCTCTTGCCCTGAGAGGAGATGACTTTGTGTGGTGTGAATCAATATATGTCCTGGAAGAGTTGCTTTGAAATACGTGTCTCTTTAATGTGTGTGCAGATGGGGAATTATATCATGTAAATGCTAATTTACACACATTGGAGACACAAGTGAGTAGTTAGTTCATCCCCCTGACACCAGAGGAGAGTCCTGAATAGAAACTACATGAGATATTAAACAGATATGACACTTAACCTCAGCTGATGATGCATTTCAGGGAGACACCATTACTGCTTTGGTGGTGGTGGTGAAACAAGACATTCAGTGGTGCTCCTGAAGGTTTGTGATACAATGCTGACAGGACATGAGTGTCAAGGACCTTCTACCTCAGCCATGGGAGCCCATTTACTGGATGGAAATAAAGAATAGGAAATGCAGAAAAGCTGCTGTGAAGATGGCTGACTAAACTGAGATAAAAGACGATAGGTTCACGGGCAGCCGTAGCCCTATTTATTTCCTTGTGGTAAGGAAGCTATGTGCTCCCCTGTGGAGCCTTAATTTCTGGTTGTTTGTATGAAGGGTCTTAGCATTTTCTGGCAAGTTGTTCCTTCCAAAGCAAGACTGAGCTGGTGGAAGAGAGCTGCTCAGCAGCATGCTATAGAAATGCATTATACATGACATTGTACAGCAGGGTGCCTGACGGGAAACAAACAGAAGAAGTGGTGCTCCATTAATAGGAAAAACGGGTAACAATACAGTTTTATAGGCTCTGTCATCCTTGGGTCTTGCAGGATATTGTACATAGAGGCATTAGGTAACACTGGATAATATGATGTAAGGATTATGGCCATTTTACTAACAAAAGGTGCACCGAAGAGTTAAGGCAATGTTTTCAAAAGCCTTTCTCTGTGCTCAGTTTAGTGCATTCCTTAATCTTAATGTTTTGGTATTTGGAGAGGACTGGCAAATCACTGTGTGTGTGTGTGTGTGTGTGTGTGTGTGTGTGTGTGTGTGTGAAAGAAGAATATTGTCCAGACTAACTACCAAACACATTGACAACATGGGGTAATACGGGATTTGGGGCACTGTATGCCCAACCCTTTTGTCCTGTAAAAGTCAAGCTTTGCTCATGTACAGCTACTGTTAAAGACATGAGAGACTTGACATGGGAGACTTGAATGGACCAAAGCTGAAAAAATCAGTCTGAAGTCACAGTAGTCCTCCAATGCAGCAACTGCATTAAAAAAAAAAAAAAAAAAAAAAAAAAGAAAAAGAAAAAGACATGAATGATGACATTTTCACTTCAAGGTGAAAAATGAGTACACTGCAATCAAAGTGAATCCAGTTTTAGCCTCTCCACAATGCTGCCCTAAATGTAAATTGTACCACCTCCCAGACAGATGCCACTTTACCACTTTTGATTTTGTTAAATCACTTGTTATAAACATTGATCTGTCCAAGGCTGAACATCAAATACTCTCCCTAGAACATTTCCCCGTAATGTGGAGATACTTGCTGTATTGCAGTTCTGATGTGTGCTGTGTTTTTACAAATGCACAAGCTCATGTTTGTTCGTGTGTCAAACCCTCTGTACACCGGGTTTATAAGCCTAATCATCTTCTCAGAAGAATCACTTCATTGAATGGAGCAAACCGAAAAAGGACCCTGAGTTTTGGAATATTTCTTATTTCTGTGGGCATTGTTTTTTCTTTTTAAATTAATGTTCTATTGTGTTTTATTTTGTCCTTAGTGCAACAAATACAAATTCTGCAATTTAACTGGCATAGTTCATTACAAATGACACTAATAATTCAATGGAGACATTGGAAAATATCTCCCCTCCTATACAGCAGCTGTGCACAATTGTCAGAAGGTTATACTAGATATAAAAAGTCACATTACTGTAAAGGAAGTGCATGGATCCTTAATCTGGATGAAGGGAGAATGTTGCTGGCAGGAACAAAGGCCATTTTAGAGTCCCAAAGTCTAATGAGTGGTGAAAAAGAATAGAAACTGAAAAAGAGGCCTGCTTTTATTATAAAGGTATGAGAGTGCTGTAGGTTTGGCTGAGGTATTAGGCCAAGAGTTATAGGGACATTTAATCTTATGACTGGGGCCAAAAGAGTTGAGGAATATTTATTGTTAACACCATTATATCTAGGTTTCACCTCAGTATTTCTTTCTGATCCCATTCCTGGCAATTAATATGTAAGAGAAGGACCACATTAATTTTCAATCCAGAAATAAGTGGTACCTTTGTTCTAATATGCATAACTTCAGTGCAGCTGGAAAGATATGAAGGAGAAGGAGACTGCCATAGGGAAGGGGGACAAGGTAGGCAGGCTTTAAAATACCTTTCCACGAAAGACTCACCAGTTTGGCCATATTCACATTAAAAAAGTAAGGCACATTTTTCTTATGCAATTTAAAGTTATTATTTTTCTTTCTCTCTCGCCTGCTATAAACTCTCAGAAATTACCCACTGGTAGGTCCCAGTAAGAGGAACAGAAAATGAAGGAAAATTAACTTGTAAGTTTTAAGTGAAGTTTGAGGTGCCCACTTTAAAAAAAAAAAAAAAAAAAAAAAAAAAGAAGAAGCCACGTAGAGATTACATCAGCCCACATATGGTTATGGGTAGCATTTTCAGGAGTGCCCAGCTGGAATAGCAGAATCCCTGTAACAGCTCCTCTGCTTTTGAAGGTGCAATGTTTTGCATCAGTCTGTCCTCGAGGTATGCGGATGGCTTCCACTGACGTGTACTGCAGCTGCACACTGCAAATGAAGGCCTACATAATTTATTTCTTATCTACTATTAACAGCTGCAGCCCCAAATTTACCAACAATTACTTTATTTATTTATTTATTTTGTTTTAAACACGGAGCTTTTTCATGTAGCATTGCACAAATATTTCCTTGGAAATTTTAGGGATTTGGAAGCCATTTCTGCCCTGGCCACTGTTTTGGAAGATATAGGCAAGCTACTTCTCTTTGCTTCGTGCATCCCCCTTTCATGGGTGTTGTAGTTATTTACCTCCCAAAGATGTAATGAGGTGTGAGCTGTGAATACCTGAGAAAGTATCTTGAGAGAAAAAGCTTCATATAGATGCCATTTAAAAATGTTATTATATTGACCTTCAGAACAACTGAAATATGGGGATTTTAATATACATAGGCAAAAATTGGAAGCAATAATTCAACTTTAGGGCTTCCTGCTGGTTCCAGGCTGTAATGGAGACAAGGCTCAGGCATCTTACTATTGCGCACTTAAATTTTAAACAGATTTCAAAAGAAAATCTGGTGGTAAAAATGTCTGCTCCTGCTTTATGCTATACCCATGTGTGTAACTAATTACAGATTTTGGAATTCCTTTTCCTCACGCAGAATTTTGCAATGGCAAATCTCCACATGCTCCTTCCACAAAGTTTGTGCTTCTTGTTCTACAAATAAGGGAATGACTCTGCTAAGAACGCGAAGGGTCACCGGTGATTCAGGGTGACGGCTCCTGAGTCCCAGGGGAGCTCTACTCAGGAGGCTGTTCTGTGTCTCTGAACAGGAATTTGGAAAACTCACCAATTAGCTTTTGCCTAAGCCCTGCTTCTCTCTCTTTTTTCTGTTTTCTTACAAGTGTTAATTTTGCTAACATTGTTCAGTGATATCTTAAAAAATATCTTTGGCACTGGAGGCATTTTTCACTTCATTGTTTTATTGTCTTTCTCAAGTACTTGCACTGAGTCCTTCTTTTCCTGAGATAACAGCCTTGCAGAGGTCTGATAGTTCAATTCCTAAATATTGTGTCCCTTTTAAAAGACACACCAAAAAGAATACAAAATGCCATGCACAAAACAATATTTTGGAATATAGAGAAGCTTACTTGGATTAGTATTCCATAATAACATGATTATTTCTTTCAAAAATCAGTGCTACCTATGTTTTTTTTCCTGTTTGAAATATTCTGCTTTGCGTTTTTTTTTTTTTTAAATTTATGAAATAATTGGTTTTCCACAACAATCTCTAGCAAAAATATTCAGAGACCCCTGTGCATTTCTACCTGATCTACTACATTTCCTCTCTCCAAAAGAAAAAGACCTTGGATGTTTTAGATACAGCAGTCAGCATCCTTCAAAAGACAAACTTAAGAATTAGCTCTAATGTAATATAACTAAAATGCTGATGGTTCAGTTTTTAGCTAGGCAGGATTGATGATAGTGGAATACACTGGTTAAGCAACTAGAGCATTTTTTCAGGACATATTTAAGCACATGCTTATGTTTGAGCATGTACATAATATTTTCCTAAATTAGAGCTTTATTTTCCTGGGGATATATATGCAAGAGTTTTCCCTCAGCAATATGGGTGCTTTTCTGAGCACTGCCAGGGCAATGGGGACACGAGGCTAAAGTTTATGGGGGGTGCCTTTCACTTTCAATTTCTTGAGGTTTGCCTTAAGCATAACTTTGCTTCAGAAGGTTGCATGTTCTTGACTGGCTTTCTCCTGTTTGGTTTGGAAGATGTAGCTATGTATTTCCTTAAGTCCTTATTAATGTGGAGAAACATTCTTTTCATGCTCGTAAAAAACAGACACATCCTAGCCAGGCCCAGAACATATGTGACTGGTTCCATCCTCTGTACAACATATTGCTGTGTGAAACAGGGAACATGAGACAATCATCACTTCCCAGTCTCTCTGGACTACGATGCCAGATAGAAGGCATCCATCCATTTTTTCCTCATCCTTTTTTTAGTCTTATTCTCCCATACTGATTAAATTTGAATAGCCATTTTATTGCCAGTTCTGCTAGCTGTGATTGTGCCTATTTATGCTGTTAAATTAAGTTAAATGAAAGTAACGGAATCAGGCCCTTTACTTTCTTATTGCTGGCCTAGGGTTTGAAATGCTTACCCCTTCCTTTTCTTCTCTTGTTGTTAATAAGACGTGTAATTCTTTCATTTAGTAGTTCTGATGATGAGGTTTGATGGTGACGACATTCTAAGAATCCAGAAAGAATTAGTCCTTTTGCAGTGCCAAAGCTCATTGTGTGTAGGAGGGTGCTACTAGTGATGTGAAAAAAAAAAAACAAAACACAACCAGGCAGCAAAATTTTTAGGATTTTGTCTTTATTTAATATGTAGTGGTATACTGACTGTAAGTGGTCATATCTCTGGCTGCATGGGAGAATGGACTCAGGTCTTCTCACATGAAAAAAACTCTTGAAAGATTTTGCTGTTTTGTATCAAATTTTTTGTTTCTCTTTCTTCAAAGAGAACCACACATTCAAGCTTTGGATGTAAGCTGGACATACCTAAAACCCACACTTCACTTGCATCCATAATTTGCCTTTATAAATCACGCTGCTATTTGCACACGCAGTTTTCCAATTTGCATATGTACATATATGGCTCCAGTTCTGCACCTTTAAAATAAATAGGACTTTTACCATTGAGTGTGGTGTGAACCAGATAAAATCCTGTATGTACATATTAGACATCCGGTTTCTTACACCTTTCTTATATTAAGACCTTGAACATATACACTCAGCTTGGACACACAGGGCAGCTGGATGCATAATTCACCATTGGTTCCTGAGTGAACAGTGGTTATCTTGCACCAGAGGGATATCTCTAGATCTGGCTCAGGGATGGTAAAGAGAGAAAGCAATTTCTACCTTCTGTCCATTGGTTCAAATCAGGAGCAAGTGAATAAATTCAGTGAGGAATGTAAAATACACTGATAGTTGAGAGGAATTAGGTTTGTGTTATTGGAATAGGATACAACTTTGAAGAGTCTGTTCTTAATTTCCCTCCCTTTCTTCCTGATTTATTTACTGACTTCTGGGCAAACTTGTTTGCCATGTGGTGCAAATTGAAATGAAACCACTGAATTTCTGTGACTGCTCAGGGTACCTACTGTCATAAAATCTGCAGAACTTTTAGAATTAGCAAAGACTCAAAATGTTTATCTCACTTGTTAGCTTGGTAAAAGCCCACTGACTTTCTGAAATCACAGCAGCAAGCTGTAAATGATGTGTGAAATGAAAAGGCTTTGCTCACCCAGCAAACACAGAGAAAACATTGAGGAAGCTGTGCCATTCGGACTAGGCTTGGTGGAAAGGAGGAAAACAGCTGTGATACAAGAAGAATTAAGCCCAGAATATACTGGCAAATGCAGAAAACAAGTCGAATTTGATGCCATTTTTTATTTTTCTGTGCTTTTTTTTTCCTTGTCGTGCTCTGCTTCTTTTTCTGCTGAGAGCTGTGTCTAGGATTGTGCAAGGCTGATCGGTTCTTGTTTGTGTGGCTTGCATGAAGTGTTACATTTAAAATTTAAATTTTAATTCCAGTATGTTATATGACATCAGGTGTTTTGTTTTATTTGTATACACATCTATGTATTTTAGTAGGAAACAGCTTTAGCAGGGAGCCCATGGTTAGAAAGCTGACTTGAACAGTGAGTGCTGGTTCTAGGGTAGGATCGTCTGTCTTTCCAGGCTTGAAACTTAAGGTTCTGGAAGAGAAGAGGAAGCATGTGTGGGTTAGAAGTTTGAATGAGACTGAAATTAAAGGATGAACCATGCTTTAAGGTTAGAAAGAGGCATTCATTTTAAAGAGTGTACCCTGTGGAGGAACCAGATGCTGAACCCATCAAGGCTAATGCCACCCTAATGGGGCAAGGAGAAGAAAGGAATAAGGTCAGAACTGAATGCTCTCCTCACGAGCATGTTCCAGCAGGATTGCATATCTCTGGCCTTCCCACAGTTTACTCTGCTTCCTTACCATCTGCCATCCCTACCCCCCTTACTTGTTGGCTAGTCCCCATTGAACACGTGGCCCTGCGCTTGCTGAATATGTAGACAAAGACCATTACGTGACTACTCCACTTATGTGTCAGTCCAGCAGAATAGGAATATACACCTAGAATGTTAGGTGGGGCTTGGCACCATGTGAGCATGGTAGCATGGCTTCTGGATGGGATCTAGCTTACGTTGCCTGATTCCAAGTGTGAAGAGAGCAGGCGTATTGTTGTCTGTATCTGTCCATGGAAATCTACTTTAAATAGCACCTTAAATTTGTATCTGAGAATTAGACTTCAAACCCTCTGGGAAATATACTGAATAGCTATACCTGTCCCAAGATCTGAGCTTTGAATTGGGGCCTTTTCATTTTAATAAATTTTATTTACCAAAAAAGCAAAATGCTCTGTTGAGATGGTTCCTAACAGTACAGTTTACAATATTTTTTTTGCTGTGTTTTGGCTTGTTACTGTAAAATACTGTGACAGATGGAGCATCATCTGTCAACAATTCCTATCTGACACAGAGTAGAAATTATTGCTATGATGAAATTATTGATCCTGTATCTTTACATTCAGGAGCAAGGAGGATCTTCTACTAGACAGAATAAAATCAAAGGCAGTCTAATTTAGGATCCAAAAAGGATTTTACTCTAGAAAGAACCTTAGTGACTGGAGGTGGAAAAGATTTTAGTCTTGGCAGACACAACTACATAAAACCTAATTTCTCTTAGCTGTCTTATTGCTTTCTATGATATGTCAACACTAGTATGGATGTATCCATGAATCTTTCGTGTATGTTTTTCAGCAGATAAGAACTAGGGAAGATTTAGGATTTTTTTGTGTTCAGTTATTTCACCTTGCTGGGAACCAACACACTTCTCTATGTAAGATCTCTGAGCAAAGGGAGAACCTGACTAGCCAGTCAGGGAAATCATAAGAGACAAAAGCATAATGAAAAATAATTTTGAAAAAAAGATTTCCAAGAGTTGGCTAGTAAAGATATAGATGTGGCTTTAATGTTGTCTATTGTGGCAGTAATTACGTTGCTAATGCCCTCTCATTCATGCTCAAACCCAGGATGCCTTCTGTTTTTAATGACCAGTGTGTTTTATCACTGATTTGCTACATCATTTGCTAATACTCTTGCTATAAGTAATTATTGCTGCAGAAACAAGTAAGGGCTAAGTGAAAGTGATAAGAAGGAAGGAAATGTGACAATGTGGCTCTTACTGTCCTTCGGCCTAAATATACCTCCTTAGATTGACCCTAGTACTAGAGATGACTGCTTGTCTGAGCATAGGCAAATGAAAACAACATCAGCCAGTAGATAAAGCCTGTTGCTGGTTGTATACTGAAAGAATTAGAAAGGTGAGTGGGAAGAATCAGGCTGTTGTCCATGATTTTTTGTTCCATCTCTGTGATATTTAAGGGTTTATTTAGGTTATAGCTGAATAATCCCATTCCTTAAAGCTACCCTGCCTAGTACTTGTAAGAAATGACTGTTCTTATCCCTTCAGCAAATAGTGATGTTTTTTGGAGCATCATGTGATTATCCCCAAAGACAATATGCAGCCTGAACATCTTCAGCCTTGAGCTAAAGGACCTGTAAACCTTGATCCAAAAGTCTTGACAACATGGTTTTCCTGGGGCATTTCTTTTTATGGCCTTTTGCTGGGTCAGAAATACAAAGAAATAATGAATTGTCCTCTGTTTCCTATTTAAACTAGAAGGGCACAGGCTGTTTATTTTTATTTTTATTTTATTTTATTTTATTTTTATTTTATTCTTTACTGCGAAATGTTCAGCCACATTTGTGGATGGTGATTTGGATTGGTTCTTATTGTTTTCCAAGCCTTCCTGTTCATTCCTAACAGTGAAAGGGAAACACTGTTCATTAGGTGATTAAAATAAGTTTAGAGTGGCTTGGAACTGCTCTGAGGTAGATTTTTCTGCCAGAGAGTCTATTAGTAAATGCTTTTATGGGACTCTTCACTCTTCCAGAGTGCATAAGTTGTGCATCCGCAGTCTTGGAAAGCAATCATCTGTGAATTGTACATGAAGAAATGTAGGGGAGGCATGTGTGGTGTGTGTTCCAATGGGACTATTCCCTAGCCACCACTTGCTTTGGAAATAGTATTAAAAAGTACAATTGTTGGTCATTAGGGTTAGCCTTGCAAAGCAGGCATGACAGCATTAGCAGGAAATGCTTCCTTGATTTCAATTAGAATGCATAAATTATACTCTTCTTCTGTCTTATCCTTGCAATGTTCAGCAACAGCATTTCCACCTCGGCCTGGGGAATAGGATTTTGCACATGGTATAACTTCCATTGCCTTAAATAAGGCCTCCCCAATTTTATCACTGAGCACTCACAATCTTCATTATTACAGTTCAGCCAGCAGAAATTAGTTGCATTTAGATCCCAGTAGGCCATAGGATGCATGCAGCTTTGAGATTTGGCTTCCATTTAGTCTTGGGAAGCGGTCTTAAAGCTTGATGATTGAATTACAAGAACTACTCACACCCCTCTGCCAACATTACAGTAAAAAGCAGAGCTGTCCTGGGGTGTGAGAAGCAGGGAAAGAGAAAGATGGGACTAATCATTCCTTGTTATAAGACTGAAACATCTATGGGAAAATCCGGTTCCTCTGATTTGCTTTCATCTAGCAAAATCCTTGCATGGAAAATGAGGTCGAGATAATTTACATAGTGAAGGTCAGCTTATTATTTACAGTGGTTTACTCATGAAGCACAAGTACTATACAAGCTTGCTAATCTTGTTGTCCAGATACGTGAGACTTTATCTACCTTTATCTGAAATGTTTGTAATATTACTCTGGCCAGTTTTGGCAGCAAGAGCTGTGAAGCCTCCTATGAGTACGGGCTTCAACCTTGTGTATAAAGTATGTATATAAAGTCCTTGATGTACTCCAACAGTACAACCCTTTGTGTTGTTGGAGAGTCACTTCTTTTAATAGCTAGACTAGTTCTCCCTTTGCTTCAATCCTATGTCAAGTTACGGTGCAAAAATGCCTCACAAGTATTAATGAGCTTGAACTGTTTAGTTGTTCAACTTATTGTGTGAAATCGATAACTCCTTTACCTTTTGTATTGAAGTATTTCTCTGTGTGTGAGCATGCATGTGGTTGTAGTAGAGGGTTATGCTGCCTTGCCTATGTTTAGCACATGTTTACTCAGTGAATATATTTCTGTTGAAATGTCTGTGTGCATGAAAAGAAGAGTTTATTGATATATTGCCTTTATGGAAGGCTAAAATTACAGCTCCAGAAAAGGACTGTAAAATGTTCAAGGTGGCAAGAAGTACTGATCTGATGCTGAAAATACACAGGACCATGAGTCTTCTTCCAAAGAAGAAAACCTTTTACCACTTAGAAATCTGTTATTCACATCTTTTAACTGTTAACAATCATTAATTGGAATTGTTCCATATTTATGTCTTAATCAGTTCTTCCCTTATCCTCAGAGGAAGCAACAATTTTCCAAATTTGATTCTGATCTTTTCACAGCCTTCATGTGCATCACAGAAATGGCTAATCCAGAGAAAACTGTTGCCTGTTTTTCTGTTTCCTTGTATTCAGAATTCCAGCACTGGAGGAAATGCATTTAACACTGGTGAAACATTAACACTGAAAGCTTTGCGCACTGGAGCATTGACTTCAAATCATTTTAAGCTCTGTCATGAATAAAAAGTTTTCAAGAATAAATGCTTGGGAGTTTGCTTTAAGAGTTTTCCTTCTTATTAACTAGGATATAGAATAAATATAGAATACTTATCCTTAATAAAAATAAATATCCCTTCGATCCTAAAGGAGTAGGAAACACATTATTCTCTTTAAAATTTAGAAATGCAGGAAGTTTAATTATGCCATGCCATCCAACCTTTGCTGACCAATGACCAGGATTGTCATGACTGGAACATTTAAAACTAAAATAACTGAAATTGGCTTTTCATCCCCATTCCTTTTAGACAGGCAGTCATGCTTGAATTGACTTTCTGCATGTCCTTTTGCGAAAGAAAAGAAGGAAGTTTACACTCTGTTCAAGGAGCATGTTATCTGCTATATGATGTTCTATACTTTGTGCAAACTGGGGACAAAAATCAATATTATACGTTTGTAAAGCATCTTCTGTTTGTCTCAGCTTACTGTGAAAACATGAACTCTGAATTAAGAAGAAGCAGTGCTATTATTATACCCAGCCTACTAATGGGTAAACTAAGGCAGTAAACGCCAAGAAGTCATGAACTCAGCAAGGAACAAAATCCAGAAACAAGACAAAGACCAGAAATATTTCTCATTGCCCATTCCACTGCATTGTTCGAATATATAAAGATACAGTGTTTTCCTTCCCTTAACTGTTTCTGATGTGTGAGACAAATCAATAACATACGTGTAATAAAACAAGTTCATATTTATTTATTTATTTTTAACAAAAAAAAACAAACATAAACTTATTTGAGTAGCAACTCTTGATGGGAAGGTTTGAGGACATGAGTGACTGGGTGTGGGGTCCAAACTTTTTATCCCAAGTCTAAACAAAACCCTTCCCCTGCATGCAGAACAGTTAGGGGCTTGTTCTTATCACCACTTTCTTGCAGCTGTTCCATCAAGATCCCAGCTTTATTGTCTCACTTGAAGGCTACAACTGGTATGACAAAGAGTGAAGTTATTCTATATTATGTGCTACTATTTACAAGTGGCTTGAAATATTATTTTGCTTGAATGTTGTGTGTGCCTTCAGCTAGTAAGCAAATGTTTGACTCGGAGAGGTCTTAACACCTTTCATAATCAGTCACCATAAATAATGGTCACTGATGCACAGAATCCAACTGTTTGCTTGGCTGTTTCCTTCTGTTATGAACGTTTTATTTTCTGTTCAGACTATGGAAAACATCTTTACAATTTCCAGCATGCCCTGTTAATCTGGGAGCAGACATGCACATTGGAGAACCTGGTGTAGAGATACTCACCCACAGACCATATCTTGTGAACATAGAGAGTAAGTCTCACAGTGCTATAGTTGCATGCTGCCTGGAACTGAGTTGACCTGCTGCTGTGCTCTTTCTGAGCTTTTTCTCCTCAAGTATTGGGTTAGATCAAGCCTGTAAACAAGGCACAATATCTTACAGGAAAAGGCTACGGTTATCTTGAAAATGATGTAGACAGTAGAAGTGCTGCTCCGTGTCTTTCAGTAATGGGATGGTGATGTTTATTCACTTTATCCACCATCCTGGAGACTCATTCCTAAAAGAGCAATACTTCTCTTCCTTATTTCTTAACACTGCAGCATTATTCAAAGTTTTATAATATCTCCCACCACTACTATCATACAGAGTTCATATGCTTTTGCCCACAATACACAGAATGGGAGACCTGAAATGAAAATGTAATTAAATCATATGCAAATAAAGAAATGCTGCAGCTGACTTCATAAGAAGGAGACTGTCATATCAAATACCGTATTGTATTTGATTTCAATATTAACTGATAGGATTAGCAGAGATGAAATTTACCTTCGAAAAGGTGAGCCTGCCTGGAGTCACTGGTGAAAGGCTCTTAGTGTTTTTGTAGTTTTTACACCCAAGAGCTTATTTTTTCCCTTATTTTGCTGCCAAGACAGTCTTTCTTCCAAATGGCCTCCAAATGAAAAAGCCACCTTGAAGTGCCATGACTTGCCTTTTCCTACCCGACTTCTGAGTCTCTTCCCCTCCGTTACCTTCACTTCACTTGCCTCGACACAGGGATGTTGCTTCCAGGTGGCAGCTGGGGCTGCATTCCTACAGCCTTTCCTGGGAACCTGAAGCTGCAGTGTGTCTTTGTGGCAAAAGAGGCCCATATTTTCCTAGGAGACTGCATTAGGAAGAGCATTGCCAGTGAGTCAAGGGAGAAGATCCTTCCCCTTTATTCAGCACTGGTGAGGCAGATCTGGAGTACAGGGTCCAGCTTCAGCCTGCCCAGTACAAGAGAGGTGTGGATGTGCTGGAGTGGGTCCAGTGAAGGACCACACATCTTGAAAGGACTGAAGGAAGGACACATCTTGAAAGGACATGGGAAGGAAGCTGAGAGAGCTGAGACAGCTTAGCCTAGAGGAGAGACGACTCAACTTAGTGTGTATAAATACCTGATGGGGGTAGTAACGAGAGTCAGTCTTCTCAGTGGTGCCCACTCCCAGGACAAAAGAACAAGGCCACAAATTGAAATATAGGAATTCCCACTTCAGAAAAGACTTTGATGTGGAGGTAGCCAAACACTGCAACAGGTTGCCCAGAGAAGTTATAAGGCATCCTTGACAGGATGCAGTCCTGGGCAACCTGCTGTGCATGACCTGGCTCTGGGCACGTGGGTTGGACTGGGCGATCTCCTGAGGGGCCTCCCCACCCCAGCCACTCCATAAGAGCTGTGATTCTCTAACAGAGACTAGGCAATGGCTAGCCATGCTAGAGAGATGTGCAATTTCAGTGCCTTGTTGGAAGATGGCCCATTCTGTCTGCAGCCATGAGCTCTCCTCCGTGTCAGAACAGGTCAGGAGTCCTCATCAGCAGTGGTCCAGCAGTGAGGAGCTATGTGGGGCCCTCTCTTTCTGTTTTTTCTGAGCATGGCCAAGGCCTGGCCCCATTACACAGGAATCGCTCAGCCTGGGCTGTCTCCTGGAGCTGCTGTGTGTCCAGCTTTTGCACCTCAACTCAGGGCACGCTTTTTTGACCTGCTGCATTCATAAACACTTGAGCAGCCTTGCCTTCTGTGAAAAAGTGCCTTGGGAGCCTGGTATGAGAGGTGCTATAGAAATGTAGGTTTTGATTTAATTTGGTTTGATTTACAGTTTGAGAAATGAAAATCTTTCTCCATTCCTAAGACCCCTGCACAATTATTACAGCTTGCTCTTGCTGCTTGCAAAGCTACTTGCATTCCCTCTTGGATCACTGGGGATTTCCTTGACACATTTACACTCCTGTTCTCAATAATTTCATACCCAGCCTCATGCTTACACTTCTCTTTCTTTCTTTCTTTCTTTCTTTCTTTCTTTCTTTCTTTCTTTCTTTCTTTCTTTCTTTCTTTCTTTCTTTCTTTCTTTCTTTCTTTCTTTCTTTCTTTCTTTCTTTCTTTCTTTCTTTCTTTCTTTCTTTCTTTCTTTCTTTCTTTCTTTCTTTCTTTCTTTCTTTCTTTCTTTCTTTCTTTCTTTCTTTCTTTCTTTCTTTCTTTCTTTCTTTCTTTCTTTCTTTCTTTCTTTCTTTCTTTCTTTCTTTCTTTCTTTCTTTCTTTTCTCTTTCTTTTCTCTTTCTTTTTTTTCTCTCTCTTTCTCTCTCTATCTCTTTTTCTCTCTCTCTCTTTCTATCCTTCATTCTTTCTTTCTTTATTTCCTTCTTTCCTCCTTTCTTTCTGTCTTTCATTCTTTCCTGTCCTTCTGTTGGTCTTTCCATCTGTCTTTCTTTCCTGTCCTTCTGTCTGTCTTTCTGTCTGTGTTGGGTCTGTTTCCATCTTTTTGTATTTTTTTTTTAAATCACCTGCTCTAAAGATATTAAACATGACCAAGCCAGGTGGTATAGACTAGCCATAAAAAAATAGATGACTACATTTGCCCCCATTATGATCTAGGACAGGCAATTATTCCTTCAAAGAACTGCTGCACCTTCAGAGCTTGGAGACCTGTAGACCCCAATAGCATCAGCAGTTTAAAGAAATTGTACAAAATTCCTGTCAGATCCTTCTACTTCACAATTTTTTACAGTCTTTATGATTTTAGTGTGGTGTCACCCTGTTTGGTACTGTGAGGCTATATGAATAGGAACTCTACAAGTGCACAGGAGTTGCCCCAGAAACCACATATTTAAGCAGGCAAAAATATCGACAAGTAAACAGAAGCGCAGAGAGGTGAAGTGATTTGTTCAAGGCTGCAGAGCAGCTCACTGGAGGGCTCACTGTGGAACAGGCTTTCTGACACTGCGTCCATCACTGTTACCTGCCTTTAAATATCTGAATTAATCTTTTAATCCTTTGGCATTCACAAAGATTAAAAAAATGACTTTGCTGGACTTGAGGAATCCAGATGGTCCCTGAAGTGGAAAATATAAAAGAATACGACTAACACTTGTAAAATTAAGTTGGTTTATGTAACATATTCCTTGTAGCTTGTACCTCTGCAAAGAGATACAGTAACCCTGACTCCCTTGTCAGTATTTCCTAATGTGTGACAGACTTACAGTGAAGGACAGGAGAAAAATGGGAATGATTTTATTTCTTACCACAAGGAATTGCCAATGTTTGATATGTAATAGCAAACGGTGAAACTACGCTCAGACCTCATCAGGATGGGCTCAAGTTTGGAATTAATACAAGGAAGTTCTCTTGTAGGTTTAAACAGCAGAGAAGTGTTTTGGGGCAGAATATCATTTCGTGGTGATACAGCAGCCAGAATAAAAAGCTCAGTAATCAATTCTGCAAACATGGTGTGCAGTTTTGGCACACAGATTTTCAGCATGGCACTGTACTTGCCATCAGTGCGAACTAACCCATTCCCTGCCTGCTGTTATAAGCTACTGTGGCAGAAAGACACGGCACACGGAGTAGGGGACTGAGCTGGGTCATCCTTAAATGCCATGTGGATGGCACTGGCGCTGCTTTGAAAGAGTCACTTCAGGAGGGTTTCGTCTCATCTTGCTTCTAACAGGTGTTGAATCCAGGCTTGAGGTCTGAGGCCCCTCTGTAGTAGCAGGGGGACTCTCTATGGGGAGACAGAGGCCCCTTCAGAGGGCGATTCATCCCGTGTGCCTCAGGCATCCATCTTAGGAAGGGATGAATCTCTCTCTGGAGGGATTGCTTTCTCTCCACTGAGTATAAAGGGAGCCTAGATGACTAGCGCTCTCTGCTAGCTGCCTGGACTTCCAGGGAGTTAAAACTAGCGTAGATCAATCCCACCTCTTCATGTCCTTCCTCATTTTTGCCATCAGAAATGGTAAAACCTGCCAGTGGCAGGCTGACAGTCTGTGCTTGTGACTGTTGAGCACTCCAGGTTTCAGGAATAGGTCCTATGTCCGTCTCCTCAATGTCTTTGGGATGCTGTTGTCTTCACCCCTGTTGCATTTGTGTGTGTCTTTACAAGCTTCAAGGCAGGCTACTAGGTGGAGGATTTTTTTCTGTGTCAAATCATTGTTTCTTGGGAAGACATAAAGAGGGCACAGCTGCAACAAAGCAGAGAGACAGGTGGGGATGTCTATTTATATTTTTTAAAACTGCAAATGCATGTATGCACATAATGCATATGTGTGTTTACGTAGATCTGCTCAGGTTAGTCAGAATGCACTAAATGCTTAAAAAGGACCAAGACTAGAGATTTATCAGAGTGCAATTGAAGATGTACTTGGTTTGAAGATAAATCTCTTTTTCTGCTTGGTAAATTTAAAATGTGGTATTCTGCCCTGTTTGCTATGAAGGCAGGTGTATTTTTTGGGGACAGAAAATTTTTCTGCAGGAAAAATAAAAAAAGAAAAGACTCTCACAGGCTCCAAAACTCATGTAGGTAACTTTATCTTACTGCTCTAGTCTTTATCGTTCCACTCAGAATGCTGTGCATGGTCAGGCCCCATCCTCTTGTGCACGTGTCAGAGGATCCTTGGCTCTAGCTGGGAGCTGCAGATACTGTCCCATTAAAATTGATAACCAGGAACAGTGAAGGTTCCTGCAGAGACTGTGATAAACATTTGACCAAAATTATTCTGCTTTAAAATGTGCCAGCCTACAAAAAACAGTGTCTTTACTATCTGATCCCTCATGCCTTTCTATCATGTCTCTGCCATGTGTGGAAGTTACCTGTTAGCCTCAGCCCACTTTCCTCCCTTGTCACACTTACAAGGTGGCTGTCACCTTCACTGATGCTCTTCACTGGTTCACAGCTCCAAAACCAGGCCTGGCTTTCTGCTCCTTGCCCCGGGGGATACTTCTCAGAGTATGCGCAGGGATACAGTTGTCTTCTGCTCTGCAAGTGTCAAGTAGTGTCAGGTGGGTGTAGTGGCTCAGAAACAGCTTATTCAAAAAGAAAATGTTCATTGTTCTTATTATTTTATTCAAAAAGGAAAATACACATTTCTTTACCTAGTTTATAAAAGCATGCTATTTGTAAAAGCAGTAGACTTCTGTGTGTGTATGCTTCCTCCCCTTTACCTTTAATCTTCCCTTGTAGGTTTTTGGAAGGTCTCCTCAACCACACCTCCAGCTAGTGTACTCTCCCTGCTTCCACGTGTTCCCTCACCTGCTGAGGAGCTGTATGTGGCAGTATGCAAGCAACCCCCCCCCCCATGACGTCCAGTCTCCCCTGCTGTAGTCCAGTCTTCTCTTTGGTTCTTTTAACAAACTGTGTGGCTATGCTGGATGCACTGAGGCAGGAAAATGTGTGCTTACTGAGTGTATGAGACTTACGAAAAACATTATGCAAAAAGTCCCTAGCTCAAATGTCCACTCCTGGGGTTAATGGCTGGTAAATGGGAAGCCAACTTCATGGCAAAGTGAGTTGTGGCAGATTCATCACTTCAAATGCTTTCCTGCAGTGAACCATAGACCCTCCTTCTTGCCATCTTACCTTGGAGCTTTCACCTTTCAGGTAATTGTAGGTGTCTCTTTGTAGGTGGTGGCCTTACTGATTCCACCTGTTGGATATCCTATACACAGGAAAAGGAATCCTCCTTGTCCTGTAGCCACTTTTCTTTATATTTACCCCTTGTCTCCTCCACATCCTCTCCCTTCCACACCAACAGTTTCTGGTGCTGAAATGTTCTGACTTCAGAGAGGCCTGAAGGAAGTGAGTGACGACAGGATATCCATGCTGAGAAACTGCTAAGAGCTTTTATCTACCGCAGTTTTGAAGTCAAGACATCGCTGCCTTTGCTGTGATGGAGAGTTTATATAACATTAACCACAGTTACAGAGGTTCTCTTTCCATGGGAGGAGAGGGGAAGGGATCAGGTGAAGCATCCTTGGTTTTTCAAGCTGCCTGAAATGCATCTCTGAAGAGGTCACTGGTGAGATAGGTCTGGTGTGAGGGAGAAAAGGAGGAGGTTGAACCAAAATTCCTAAATCATTCACCTCCGAGTGAGGTACAAAATAGACCTGAAGCAGCAGCTGAGACTTTGGAGAAACCAGTCAAATGTATTATCTTTTTTTTTTTTCTTAGAAAAAGAAAAAGAGGTGAAAAAAAATCAAGGAGAGCAAAACATTTCCTTTGCTTTGCATATGACAAAAGGCACCAAATGTAGAAAAGAAGAGGAGCAAGTAGGCTGATAAGAGATTTCATTTCATCCCCCTCAGGGTGCCGACTTACCAGTGGTAACCTCGTGGTCTGCTGATGTCATTCGCACAAAGCAGTTACTTCTGAAGAGACAGGTTTCCTCAGATTTTACCATCTGAGGGAAAAATAGAGGAAGAAATTGTTTGAAAGGGAAAAAAATGTTAAGGTGTCTGTGTTTTACCAAAAGCCTTTGTAGGAGGTTATTAACTTCAAAGGAAAACTAAATTTATCATAACTTCTCTCCCCCCTCCCTGTGTTTCTGAAAAGAGCACTTGCTGTGATTGTCTGAGCTATTAAGGGCTCCTGGAAGGGCAACCAAGTCCTGAGCTCCCATGTCTGTGTGCTTGCTGATTTATAAACCTCTCTGTAGGTAGAAAGAAGAAGGTGAAATTTCCCTTTTGGTGGCAGATGGGCTCCAAAGGCTAAAATACAATTATTATGCAGACTCTCAACGTGTACAAAATGGGAAGTTCAATCTGACTCTAAGACTCATATGAAGCAAAAGTTTTGTTTTTTTTTTTTTTTAAACTCTCAAGGGACCACAGACTTAATCACCCCCAAACTTTTCCTCTTCTTAAATAATGATCCCTGGAAAGAAAGATGAAGCTTAAAATGTAGTTTCCAGAGGGGAGCCACACATGCCACCTGTTCATTTTGAACATTAGCCACAGAAACCCGCAGCACCATCCACATACCTGTATGACATTTTGAGGAAAAACCTTTAAAGTGTTTGTGCTGTGTGAGTGGTGGAGGAGAGATTTGTGTTCTCTCTTGCATTGCACTGATACCCATAATCTGAAGGAGACAGGAGGGTAGTTGCCGGTGCAAGTGAGTTAATCTGGCATGAGGCAGAAGGTGGAAGATTTTATAAAAAGCTCCTGTCATCTGGTAGAGGTTTCTGGTGCCCAAATATGAACCTCCCATCAGTGTGGCATGCTGGCTTTATCTTCAAGGAAATGTTCTCCTTATGATGCTCTGATCAGCTCTGCTTGCTGCTCTGGTCCATATGAACCTGATTCTTATGTTTCCTGGCAATGCCACAGCTTGGCAAAGCTTGATTCTTCAGGTCCCAGCCCTTCTCTGCTGGCAGCAGCGTGCTCATATTCAGCAGACACTAACCATCTGTGGAGGTGCAAGTTTAGGGTTACCTGGTCAGGGCTAACCAGCTCAGATGAAAACAATGCTAAATTCACTGCTGGGGCTGGAGGGAAGCAAGGCCAACAGCAGTGGGAAGGATTGTGAGGTGGATGCAGTGGTAGTTGCCACCCTTGGGCACCATGCAGGGGACTGGAGAACAGGAGGGATAACACTGGAAACAAAAAATGTGCACTGGTTTGTGCATATCTTTGCTTCAACGTGCACCCAAAGTAATTCCAGGGGTGGTATGGGATGGATGCTGCTACAAGTGACAGCCCTGCTGAACTCTGTCCTTTCAGTGCCTCTGAAGGAGCAGCAGTGCTCAGGAAATGGGTGGTTAAAAAGCCCACATATCCCTGAAGTAACCTTAGCTGAAAAATAAGTCACTTAATTAGCATACAGTAGATACTTATTGTTAAGTGAGAATGCCATCCCCTCCTGCAGGGATTTGAGTTAAACATGATGATTGATAAATTGTTATATTCACACAGTGTCACTCAGTGATATAATCATGGCTTTTGTAAATATTTAGTCAAGAGAGCAATCCAGCTGTTCCCAGCCAGGTTTCATCCAGTGTCAGCCAATGTTCAGTGCTGCTGATTTATTTCATGTGTTGCTTAAGCCTTGAGTAAGATCACATTTTTATGAGTCTCGAAATACCTATGGTAATAAATAGTGAGAGTGCTGGAGCTAATGACAAGAGCAGAAATAATTATAGGGAAAGATATTGCCCAGGGTCCAGAATATGGCCAAGTACTTAACTATTTGTGGTTTTTCAGGACAACTACTTAGCGGCTTTTGTCCAGATCTCCAGCAAAGCAGTCCTTACCTTTTCCCATTGAAAAGGGAAGCTGAGAAGGAACCTTTCTTCAGGAAATTGCTAGCACTTCCCAAAGCTTGCCTTCACTGTTGACAGAGGACTGGGTTTAAAAATAGTGTTGGACGAGGAATGGAAATTCCATTTTGCAAAGGATTTCAAGATTTTGGAAATTTACCTTGGGTTCAATTGCAAATGAAGCTCGCAAATTTTGAGATTCCTTCTGATAGAAAATTTGAGGAAGGATTGCTCTAACTCAACTGTGCTTGCGTTGCTATCAAATACAGTATTAGAATGTAAAATATACAAATGTATGTAAAATGGGAAGTCGTTTTAAGAGGAAACACTGATGCTGCTAGCTATAAAGGTGTTTGAACCTGACATATTCACAGCGATGGAGGTTTCTCATGTTCTTTTTCCCAAACACATTTCTGCAAAACCGACAATTTTGTAAGCATTTCAATTTTAATGAATCTACATTTTCTGATATCTCTTTTCTGACCATGTTCTTGTTTGAAGAAACACCCATGCAACTTTTTCTCACTCATCTGTCTCACTTTTATTTTGGGAGCTCTTCAGGAATAGCTTTTGTTCTCACGTCAGTTCTTTGTTGAGGAACTGTCTGTCGTGATGTCCTTCCCCCAAGACGTGGAACTGATTCATAAAAAAAGAAAGTTAAAAAAGAAAATGACACCCAGTTTGGGTTGTATTGCGTATTTGAGATAGCATGCTTCACCCACAGGACAAGATGGTAGTTTCTGAATTTATCTTATTCCCAGTAAGGAACCTCTGCAGTGACCCATATAGACACCTCTTATTCACAGCAGAGGAACAAATTGTCTTTACTGACAAAGTTTTGTTTCGAGAAAATTCAGCTTTTTTGTTCCATGTTTGCAATTTATGTTTGTTCATCTTCAGAAGCACGTCATAACTACAGGGTGTTTCTAATTTTCCAGGGAGCATGGACATTTTGAAAAGAAAGGCAGGCTTAATAGCAGTGGAGTAAGCATCTACATCTACATGTAGGTAGGCTTAGATCAATACACACAAGGCCTCTTGCTAAGTTGGATCTTAAAGCAGGAGGGGGTGGAACTCCAGGAAGGGAAACAAAGTCTTGGAGGTGCCTGAAAGCAACTGTAGCTCACTGACAGAATGAGGTGAGGTCGTCCTACAACACCGCAGACAGAGCAAGCAGAGACTTTTTATTCATTGAGTGCATGGAAACATCTGAGGCAAAGGAAAAGCTGTTTCAAATGGGCATTAGCATGCCTGTTGGCACTCTCAGGCTCATATCAAGGGCGCCCTTGAGCTCAGAGCCAAGTGGAGGTACACCCCTTGAGAACCCAAGGTGACAAAGTGCAGGTGGAAATGCTGTTCAAATGTATATTTAATGGACATGGGGATAAGCTGTGTTTCAGACAGTGAAGGTAAAAAAAAAGCACACAAAAAAGCCCTAACAATATCTCATGGTCGATAGCACTAATGGGAAGCAGGGCTTCGAAGCCAATAGAATTGCTCAAAACCCAACAAATTCAACTGCAGAAATGAGTGGATGAGGAACAACTTTTAACTCACTGCCCAGTGTGTCACGTGTGTTATCCTTTGTGCCTGAAATACGGGGGAGGTAAAGCAATTAGAGACTTCAACTGCAGAATCCGGTTCAAGTTGTGTGGATTTTTTTTTTTCCCTCTAGGTCTTCCGTCTGATTTTTGTGGTGGCTAAATGGGGGTTATACAAATCAGTACTGAAGTAGGAATTACTTTTATGCCATTTTCTGCCTACAATCACTTTTCTTTCAGTAGCTGCAAGCCGTAGGAAAAATACTTCCAACTTTCATTGCTATCAAGAATATTTTAAATGCTACCAGCATTTGCATTAGCAATATTTATTTGGTTATTATGAAGACCCCTTCACGCAGTTGCAGAAGTTTCCAAGTATGATAAGCTAGGTCTTGCTTCCACATAGAAGCTGAGAATTTTGGGTTTATGGTTTGCTCTTTCTTATTCCCATCCAGCCGTGATGTGAAGTCTTCCCACTCACTCAGTTTTTGTGGGCTAATATTCACCATGTTTGGCATTCGTTGTGCCTAACTGTAGTTATTCAAAAATTACACGGTTATCTGAGTAGTCTTGGCTGCCTCTGTAGCCAGTGGTGAGACTCAGGCAGGGTGATTCATTCCATCCTCCCAGGTATCACCCTCTGGAGGTGCCCAAGCCTCCACAGGGAGACAGATGGCTAAGGTTAGGTGAGGTGAACCTCAACCCCAGTGCTCAGCAATAACTGCTTGGCTTGTACCCAGGACACCTGGGGTTCCCTGGGGAAATCACCCATCCAAACTCTAGTTAGAACTTGCACCTTTTAGCATCCAAAATTAAAGGAGTTTATGTGCTTTCTTTCAGTCCAGTGTAGTTGTAGGTTTTGTGCGTAATAGAAGAGACTTTGCCCTATGTTTGACCTGCAAACTTATGCACCATTATGGCCTTGAATTACATATTCTATATTTTTATACATCTGCTGTCTGTGTGAACATGCACATATTTTCTGAATAATAATATTCAGATATATGGTTCTCTATGATATTTTATTATTAAAGTGCTGGCAATGTGCTCAAAGCTTTACAAAATACAGATAAAGGCAATTCCTGTTAGAAGGAGGTAGTTACAAAGATGAACATTAGATTCGTAGGGAGTGAGAGACCAAAAGATCCTTTTTTTTTTTTCTTTTTTATTTTTCTCTTTAGCCTCATTTCCTTAGAAAATGAGGTTTGTATGTTTCCCTGTGTGGGGGTGAGGTGTGTAGCTGTCCTCTCAGTAGCTTTTGAACTAGTTGGCCTGCTTCAGCCAAAACCAGCCAAAGGGCAGGTGGTCTCAAGAGAAAATTCTCAGAAAAAATGTCAGTTATTTAGGTAAGAGCATGCCCTCACTGAGGAAGAGGTATAGTGCAAGCCAGTATTAGGTGTTAGAGAATCTACGCAGGACTTCTATGTGGAAATCTAACTGTGAGGAGAGAGAGCATCATTTATCACTGGTATGATGTTAATCCCTGGAGAACTGGGCAAAGACACCCATAGGAAGCAAAGCTTTGCCAATTTTGCTGCAGAGGAGAAGGTTTATTTTACGCAAGTTGTGGCCTTTGTCTTTGACTATTCCTTAGGAAGAGAAGATTTTAAGGGTTCTCACTCCTGAGTATCCTAACTGCAGGGACAAAACTCATTAACTGAGGGAAGGAGCAGTGGAAGACAGAAACAAGAGATGAAGCTGAGGATTGTTAGAATGTTTTGTGTAAAAACAAAGAGGAATTTAATATTCCTACAGGCCTCTTCTATTTTCCATGTGCAGACATATCTATTGATTCCATTAAATATTGTGCTACAATTAACATTTTTTTTTTCCTTAGATATTGTGTTCTTGGCTAGTCTTAGCTGGTGAGAGGAACTCTGATTATCTGTGCACTGTGGATTTCTACCTCCTGTTATAGGCCTCAGTGGCCTTGTAGGAAGGAGGAAACCCTCCTCATCTGCTCTGATATTGTTTCTAAGACACAGCTTTATCAGGTTATGAGAAAGACTGCTAGATACGTCTGTCAGGAGTAGCAGAGAAATGGATTTTCAGCCAAATATGTCTGCTCCTGGACTGGGTGTTCCTATGAACATAGCTTTGTCAACAGTAGGCAGACCCAGGGTGCCAATAGTTGCCTTTCCTGCCTGGTGGTGATGGTAAGAATTAGGAGCAACTATGTCAGGTATGGAGGATGCACCTGTTGTACATGATGTCTATTTTGATTCTGATGCTGACACAGGCTTCTGTACTAGCTCTTGGCTATTCTAGGAGTAGGAAGAGAGGAGCCAGTTTTCTAATTTGATTGCTTAGCTGGAGATTTTCTTGTTATATGTTTCCTTCATCTTTCTCAGCACAGGGACAGGTAGACTTGGGTTGTTGAACTGGATGGGAAGAAGTTAGGTGCTGTACTTCTACCCTGTGCATAGCCTTAGTTGTCCCCAAAGGCTCTGGAAGATCCTGTGCAATGCAGGTTTCTCAGGACTATGTGTGCAGGGTGCTTAGCGGATCTCTTTCCAGCCCAGTTTGTGTCTATTTAGACAAGCTGTTGTATCTGTCTTGCCGCTGTTTTGGACTTCAATCTTCCCAAGGAGCCTTTCCACAGGAAGCTGAGGGAGAAATAGAGACACAGGGGGAGACAGCAGTGACGGCAAGTGTTTTTGGTGTGCCTGCCCACCTGCCCCGCAGCAGCCCTTGGAGTGGTGGAAACTTCCTGATCAGTAGAAGAACGGGTTGGATTACAGACTGCAAGGAGCAGAAATGTCTGCCACTTTCTTCTCCGTTTCCTCTTCCCTTGAGTCATGTCTTGGATGACTACCCAGATCATATCACCAAGACGAGCTGCACGTGCAGTCGGTGAGGTGTGTAGTTAGTTTTCATCTTTCTGTAGAACACGAGGTACTGGCCACTAGACTTGATTTACAATTAAATGGCAAATCCTACAGTGTATTCCCAGGACCCCAGGAGAGATAAGTCATTTGAGTTGTATTTTTAATAGATTGTTATAAATCATTTTTATATTGCTGTAATTGAATAAGGTGCTTTAGAGAAACAGAAGATTGTACATTCCCTGCCCCTAGGAGTTTGCTTGCTAAGTACATCTTGAGGTACAAAAGGTACTTTGTGTAATTTTATGCAGTGCAAGCCCTTGTTACTAATGACAGTGTTGTAAATGTGGCCCATATCCTGCAACAGCTTAATGTGTGCTTAACATTGAGGATTTAGCATGCCTCCGGATGAGTATGGTGATTCATGCCGGAGAATACAAAAGACTGCCTTGTCGGCTTCTCCACCTGCCCTTCTGCCAGAGATTGCTGCCCTGCCTCCGAGTCGACACATGCAAGGGTGTGCCAGCCTCAGATCTGCTGCAGCTCAAAGCACGCTAGCTCAGGACTTAGGAACAGCTATGCTGGGTCAGGCCAAAGGTCTGTCTAGCCCAGTGTCGTCATGTTTCTGACAGCGATCAGGGAAAGAGCAGAAGGAACAGGGCAAACACAAAATGATCTGGCATATTATCCCAGCTTCTGACAAAGAGTGTTTTAGGGACCTTGTGAGCCCAAGTTTGTTTAATGGGCTGATGGGCCTATTTTCCATGAGTTTAAGCTTAAACTGAAATCGATGTAGTCACACGATGGTCATATTCCAGACTGGTTAATTCCATTCTGCATTTTCAACTTCCCTTGGCTCATCTTCAGATAAAGCATTCATGCCCTAAAGCTGTGGTGTAGTGTTTGCTAGTGCAATTTTGTAGCAGCTGCACTTCACCCCAGAGATAGGTGCATTTTGGCAGTAAGTGATCCTTAGATTTAAATAATCTATAATTCTTTGGAGCACTTTTTGGGCTTGTAAAAGGTGTTATACAAATCAATGAATAATTTTCACTCACCATTGTTTGTAATATATTCTTACTCCTCAGCTGAAAACAAAATTTCTTTTTCTATTGATTTTCTTCCTTTATGTTTGGCCAAATTGATTTTTCCTTTTCCTAATGGAGCAGAAACTAACATATCTGGATTTCAGTTACTTTTCCCTTTCTGCTTCAGCATCATTTAGGATATCAAAAGGCATAAAAACAGCTCTAAGGAATAGTATTCATTCATTAACTTCAAGGGACTTGACACTGTTTTAATCCATTTTAAGGGAGCATGTATCTTTCTTTCTATTTCTTTTTTTCTTCCTAATTTCATCAGTGGATTTATAGGTGTTCTCTAAACACGTGTTAAAGAGACAAGTATAAATATAATGCCGTGGCTTGGGAGGGTGAGGTGGGAGAATTAAGCACAGTTTAAGGTAGGCCAAATAGTTGGATCACAGAAGAAATGTTTGGATCACTCCTGAAAATGTGTACAGAATTTAGCAGGGTCTTGATGATGTCCTATTTCTGCACACTGCAACCCTTCTAAGTCGGGCTGCAACATAAGCAATGAGCTAAATATTCTTACAGAGTTTTCCGCTCAGGTTCTCTTGACCTGAGAAGTGATATGGTTAGCCTGAAAAAGTTGTGAAAGACCAGGTTATACCCTTTAATAAGTAGTTTTATCTGAACCCAACTTCTGAATCAACATTCATTGAAAAGTTCAAATATGATTAGAGGCTTAATACAGCCAGTGACTACCTATAATAGTTCAGGCTACAGTAGAGAAAGAGATTAGTGAATATTGGGATAAACTAAATGTATTTTAATTCATTGGGTCTTATGAAATTCAGCCCAGGGTGCAGAGAAAACTGGCTGAAACAATTCCAGGTAGTTTGGTGTTTATCCCCAGAAGTCACGGAGGACAGGTGAGATTCTGGAGGATGGAAAACAGGCAGAGATACTGCCTACCCATAACAAGGAGAAAAAGCCAAATCCATTGATTTGTAATCAAGTCAGATACCTGCCAATACAGGGAACAAACAAACAATTGATCTGTAAATGCCTCAGAAAGGTACCAAGGTTGTGAGTAGAATAGCCGGTATCAATCTCTTTTCCTTCTATGACAAGGCAACAAACCTTGTGAGTAGGAAAAATGCATTGGAAAAAGGCATTCCAATTTTAATAAGGCTTTTGATACCGTTTTACAAGATATTGTCATAAAGAGCCTGGAGAGACGATGACAGGAAGAAACTGTCATCTTAGGTCAATGCACAACTGGCTGGCAAGCTGTGGTCAGAGAGCAGTGATTACTGATGATTAACTGGGAAAATGAAAGGGGGTATTGAGTGCTGTCCTTTGAGACCTGTGCCATGCCATGTACGTGTTTGTTCTTAATGGCTGGGATGGTGGAAGGCAGAGGGCTCTCATTTGGCTTCTGAGCTAGGATGAGCTGAATGCAGGGAGGAGATTGGGTTCAGAATGAAAAATAATCTGGTCAAATCAGGGGAGTGGCCTGGACAGACTGGGATGGAAGACTGAGGACAAATGCGGAGCTCTCTATTGGGGTAGGAATACTCACCAGCATTAATGCACAAATAGGAAATTCTTGTTAAACATCTGTCCCAGACAGAAGGGTCTGGATCTTAGGGTGGATCACATTCAAATAGGTTTCACATGAAATAGACTACACATGAAATATGACTCAATAGGGTCACATGATTGTGATCAACTAGAAAAATGATCCGTAAGGGAAGATTGAACAAATTGGGCTGACTAAACTAAAGAGGAGGGAAGGAACATGCTAAGTCTTGAAAGACAACTGGAAAGAAGGAAGAAATAATGTCATCTTTGTCTACTGGGACAATGGGTAATGGGCTTTAACTGCAGCAAGAGAGACATAGCTTAGATGCCAGCAAAATCCTTTTACTGGTGATAATGGCAAAATGGAGAAATTGGCTGCCTGGAAGCTTACCAAATGTCCACCGCTGGAGGTTAGATGGATATGAGTCCAGAATAACATGGATCTAATTCATCTTGCCTTTTGGAGACAGAGATAGACTAGGTGACCTCCTGAGGTGTCTTTCAGCTTCAATTTCTTGAACTTAAGCATCTTTTAATTTCATTTCCATTTTCTTTTAATTTCTTTTCATTTCAGATAAGCCTTCCTAGTCTGTGAAGAGTTAAGGTTTCTCTGTTCCTCAGTATCTTACTGCATATTGCTAGCATTTAGCATCAATTAAAATGGCAAAGTCTTACGATCCGCTCTCCACCTTTGCTCAGCCTTATCCATTACTCTTGAACCAGTTAAATAAATATGGTTTAACTGCAGCCTACTGAATAAATGTTCTCTCTTTCTTTCTCTGTATGTATGTCTGTACATATATAATATCTATATATATATATTTGAAATTATGATTCCATTTATCCTAAGTTTCTGGAATTTATTGATTTTTTTTAACAGTGTTTAAATTACATCCACTTTTATGGAGACAAATCTGTTGAAGAATTAAACAGCAAAGTTTGCTCCAATCTATAAACATGACAGGGGGATGATTTCCTCTCATTTGCTAAATATACAGCTCCTTAGTCGGAGACATAAATAAGAATGTTGCCTAAGTAGGTCAGATTTGAGCTAGGGCTTTTCAAAAGACATGAAAGCACCCACCGTGAATATACACTTCAAAGCCAGAACCCATTTTTTTGTGCACATTTTGTTCCCGAGAAGTTTTCCATCTGTTCTAATGTCATGGCTTTGCCACAGTGGCTTGTCCTCAGACTCTGTATCTCTGGCAACTCATATGCTTTACTTTTTAATGCGGCAGGTAAAGGAGATAATTGGAAGACCTTCAGAGCTGGGGGAGGGGGGTGGGAGGAAAGGGGGAATCTTTCACTTCTAAATGGAGGCGAAGGACAGACATCCTCAGTTCCTTGTTGTTAGATATCCAGTTTGATTGGATGCCAGAAGCTGAAAGGAGGGAGTGTGCATTTTGAAAGGCTTTTCGAGGAGCGTATCTCAAATTAAAAGAGAAATAATATTTATAGAGGTTAGTGAAGTTCACTTCACCCTGTTCTCTGTAGCAGTGCAGTTCCAAATTCAGGATTCTTGATGGATTTAATCCCTTTTTCATCAGCAATAGTCCAACATGATCTGCCTGTCACTTTTTCAAACGATGTCTTTCTGACTTCTCCATGTAGCTCTGAAAGGGGAGGAAGCTTCCTCACTAATATGTCACTCAACCCACCCACCCAGACACCCACAGCTTGTTTGAAGCCAGCATAAAAAATAAAAATCCACCCTGGATTGTAGCCGAGCTGAAGAGAGCGCTTCTTTAAATATCAATATCAGGGAGCATTGGTCCTAGGGGTGAAGCCAGGTATTATCCAACTACTTATTAATATCTCAAGACAGCCCTCAGTCTTACAAACCAAGCAGAGCTGCACTTTTGCTATTTTGCTTTTTACCTGCAAATTAATGACAGCATTGATGTGTGCTAAGTTTACACAAGACCTTCTATTTATTTGGATTGTGGAGTGCCTGCCACTCAGAGAGGAACTGCTGGATCATCGTTGGGTGCTGCGTGACTCAGCCCTGCTTGGTTGTTGCCACCTCTGTAACGGGGATTAGGAAGAGGTGGGACATCCAGGGCTGGGGGTGCCTCTGCCGGGCGCTGACTGCTGTGCCTAACCTGCTGAGTGAAGATGAAACAAAAGGCAAGGAATGGGATGTGAAGGAACCAGAGGCCAGCAGGAGAAGGCATTGCTAACGAAGACAGACCTTGCGCATATGCCTGAGGAAATCCACAGCGAGGGATGGAATGACCAAGGGGGCCTGCAGCTCCCAGGACTGGGCCTGGGAGAAGACTTGCAGGAAGCATAAAGATCCTCTCTCTTGTCTTTGGCAGATTGGCCATGCTTAGTGCTCAGGGAGCAAAACATCTTTCTAAATATCTAAAGAATATCTCTGGGGCTATCTGCATCTTCACACTCTGAGGCTGATAACACCCACTATTATGACCACCCTGTCTACAAACAACCCTGGGACAAGTGAGTACATTTAGTACATCAACACTCACCTATGTAACAAATGTCTGGCAGCACTTGTGTTTGCTGGACTCTAAGGAGAAAGCAAACTGCCTTCCTTCCTGCATCTCAAAGTATCTTCATGACACCAATGGGAGGTGGCCCTGCCTGGTTCACAGCAACACCTGGCAGTGGGCATAGCACCATATACAAATAAATTAGTGTTTTGCCCATTGCTGGAAGAAAAAAACAGTGTAAGAATTTGATTCAAAGGACTCAGCAATTAAGAGCAGAATGAATATGAGTCATCTGTCCAGCAAAGGCTGTGCCAGATGCAGACACAAAGTAATTCTGCATGTTAATACCACTTACGCAACATTGGTCCTATGACAGGGAACATTTGCTGTCAGCTTGTAAGGAGGTACGTGCACATGCACACATATGCAAGAACATTGGTATAATTTGGGGTTGTTCAGTTTGCTGATCTGCCAGCTATTCCTCTCAGGGCATTTTTAATAAGTCTCAAAGTATTTTGGACGTTTACAGATTTTGCCTCTTGGCCCAGAGAATATCAATATAGACACTGAATATATAGCTAGCTAAAATTTGGGAGTTCAGTTGGAAGGAAGTGCTCTTGTTTCATCATGGGATGTGCATTAAACCAAGCAAACCAACGAAATACTAAAGAAATTCCCAGCAGCTCCATAGCTCTACTGCTGCTTGGTGGGATGGAGAGCAACGTGAAATATAACTCATCAGTGAGCTGCTGCCTTGGGCTCCCAGGACCAGTGGCTCCAGGGCACTGCTTCAGGAGAAGAGACCCTATCTTGCCAAGAAGGAATCCCGCATCATGAAGCTGAGGACATTTATAGCACCACCGCATTCTCTGTTGCAGATGAGATGCTTGTTGGGTCTTTGGAGGGAGATGCTGAGGTCCTGAACAACAGGGTCAGGCTTTTTTAGTGAAGGTTAAAGATGAATGCTGCCTGATGAGCTGCTAAGGATATGAAGGTGGAGGTACTAAATGTGTAAGATGCCTCAGGCTGCTTGACACAAGGATAGTAGTAGCGGCAGACTTTGCAGTGCTTTAATGTGATTTACTAAGCTGTTTCCCATGCTTGCCGTGGTTTCATTTACCCTCAGTTATCTTTATTGTTCAGGTTATCCAGGTCAAGAAATTTGTCTACTTGGGAAGGGGTAGAACTCATGAAACATAGGCCCAGGTTCATGCAGAAAATGCATATTGTTGTTTGGATTGTGATCAATTGTGAAAATGAAAGAGGATGAAAGGTTTTCTTTTTGGTGGCTTGTTGACAGGTGCATGTGTCTCGTCTTCATCATGCTATTGCAATGAAAACACCTGGAAATGAAATGGGGGGGTTGAGGATTCAGGGAGGGAAAATGAATTGCCAGTGCTGAAGGCAGCCAGGTTGAGTAGCAGGAGACAGCAATGTGCTGCTGCTTGCAAGGCACTGCTGGGAGATGGGGAAACGGAGGAGCACGGAGGTCAGGGCTATTAACTCTGTGTGTTGTATATGTGAGTGACAGCAGGGCTATTTCAAACCCAGCTATTAAATTTTTACAGGTTTTTTGCTGATTTTTTTCATCTTCATTCTTAATAAAGAGGATTCGCCTTTGGTGAGGGATTGCAAGATGCTCAGCTGCCCTAAGAGGAACCAAATGTCGTCACATCCCTGGATCTAGCGTGGATCTTGCTGAATTCAAGGGGCTAGTCCTGGGGACAGACACAAGTCCAGATCTACCTGGCCTCTATGCTTCGCTACTCAGCTTGCATGTGAAGCGCATGAGCTCAGAGCACATGGAACACCAAAGTGGGAAATAAATTCAGACACATAGGATGCCCAGCTTTAAAAGTCACTGGCAGCAAAATGTGGTGTAATGATAACTTCCAGGATGGCAGGCTCTTATTTAAACAGACTTTGGGCACCACGGGGGCTTGGTGTGATGGGTTGAAAGGGTTGCAGTGGGGACATGGGCTGGCAGTGGGCCCCCGAGGCCGGGGAGCACAGCAGGGCGCTGGAGGTGAGCAGCGTCACCCCCCACTGATGGCTTCCAGGAGGGGACGAATAAAAGGTGGTTTGGGGCTTTCTGTGCTCCCCCTGCACCTCCAGACATTGCAGCTGCTAACAGAGGCTGTCAAGTCAGAAGTCTGCTTCTCCTGAGTGCTTGCTGTAAACACTATGTGCAGCAGTGCTGATTATACATCAGTGTGCCGGGCTAACTATAGCACAGTAATTAAAGGGGTGAGAACATTTTGGAGTACTTTCTGCCACTTGTTGTGTGCGTAATCCCCCTGTGTTTGGCAATAAATAGAACTTTTAAGTTTAATTAATACACACTTGGCTGGCTATCCACTTAAAGCATGCTTCGGCAGCCCAGGCCATTACCCACTTAGGGCCGTAGTAGTGGTGTGATGGTGGGGAGGGCTGCAGGAGAGTCCCCCCAGCAGGGTTGGCACAGCTCTGCATCGGGGAAAAGTGGGTCGGTGGGCAATGCAGGGCATGCTCCGGCACAGGCAGCCGGGCACTGGAGGGGAAGACAAAGTAAACAATCAGCTTTTCTCCTGAATGTGGAGCAGTTCTGGCTATCTTTCTAATTTATTTCTGAACACTGGGTTTCATAAGTGAGTTCCTCCCAGGCTGGGGTGTCAGCAGGTCAAATGAGTCTGAAGAGAGAAATGGGGTCTCATCTCTCTTTTCCTCTCCAACTTCTTTTGTGTAGGGCAGTTCGAGCCATTGATTTTTATTTTTATTTTTAGTTTAGCAGAAACAACAAAAAACAAACAAAAAATGGTTTGGATCGGATCAAATATACATTCCTTCCCTCCTCCTCCCCTCCTGGGATGAAACAAACAAACAAATCATGCCGTTTAGCACAATTGTGTCATTTGCCCTGAAACAAGCCATTTCATTTTGTGCACTTTTTGAAAAGCAAAGGCAAGGAACAGTGAGAGTTTCATAAAACAGGCAGAGGAGCTGGGCTCCAGTCCTGTCTATGGCAAGCACTCATTTATTTATTGGAGGTGGTGGGGTGTCAGCAGGAGCTATTTCAGTCCCCCCAGCTCCAGAACACACCCCAGGTTGTGATGTTTGGGGAATTTTTCTGGGGGTGGCATTGAGGCTGGACAGGTGAAGCGGTGAACTGAACTGTAGCCGGTGCATGGAGAGTGGGAATGAGCCACAGGAGAGCAGAAGCGCGGGTCAGGGAGGACAGGGAAAAGATTTAACTCAGAGTGGGGAGAGAAGGTGTCAGTGGAGAACCAGGTCTCCATTGTTGCACCTTTTTTGCTTATTTCTTGCTCTCTGATACCATTTTTCCATTGATCTCACTGATTCCACCGCCTCTCCTTATCCTTTACCCCATGCCTTCTCACCTCCTATCCCAGCCCTTTTTTAGCTTCTCAGCCTTTCCTCCTGATCAGGTGCTTTGATCTGGGAAGCTGAATTGGTGGTCCATGGTGTAAAACGACTGCTTGCTCTTCCTAGGGCTCAGCTTGCATATGGCTGTGTTTTGAAAACCCAGTTCTGTGTGATGAGCTCTAATTTTCACAGGGGTTTATTTTTTTTTATTTTTTTCTTTTTAACTCTTCATGTTGGAAAAATGTTTCCTTTTGGAATTGCCCACTTAGAGAAGATGCACTGGCTTATTCTGCAAGGTGGAGGGCAAGACACAAACTTTCTCCTGACTTCAGATAGAATGAAGTAGGCAGTTGCAGGGTGCAAATCATTTGCCCCCATTTTCCATCGATATAGGAAGACAAGCAGTGTTTCCCTAAGGAAAATGCTTCTCTGCATTAGCTCTGCTGCAAGCATCAGCCACGTGCCCAGGGGAATGCCATGCTCTCCCTGCTTGGCCCAGCCAGTGGCAGCAGGTCCAGAAGCCAGCAGATTTAATAAAAAATGCTTCATGTCAGGGTGGGTGGTCCTGTGTTTATTTTTGTCCTCTGCACCCCTGTTTCCCACATTAGGAAGGGAAGATCTCATTGTTACCACATCTCTCATACATGTATTTCCTGGCCTGTCACCCTGTCCTGCTCCAAGAACGGCAAGCACCAGCTCCTCCTTTACTGAAATGGGGCAGCTATTTGCTGCAAGGAGACTTCTTCCTTTGCTCTTCCCTGTGATACACAGTAATCATCCCCTACACCAGGCATTGGGTGCTTGCTTGAGCTGTACTTCCTTTTCTTCATGGCAGAGAGCTACTCCCTTGCACAACAATGACCAAAGGCGTAGATGTGCTTCTCTTTTACGTTGTGAATGTTATTTTGCATGCTATGTGTGCAGAATGTGGTTTTCTTTCTTTTTCTTTTTATTTATTTTTTTTTCTAAGTCTTTCTGTCTTCTCCACTCTCAGAAATATCTTCATTTTTCATCCTGTGGTTTTCAATGACTGTCTGTTTTTTTGTACCTTCTTCATAACAATCCCACTCGAGAGGTGAAAAAGGAGGCTCTGAAGCCCAATTCCTAGATTACGACCTGCACATTGTTTTAATTTAAGCCTGCCTACTGTTACAACAGAGAATTGAGGTGTAAGTATGTAAAGTGCTTTGGGATCCCTGTGATAAAGGACCCTATAAAAACATAAATGTAAGCAGACGGCAGTCTCAACCTGCATGTTAGAAGCAACACATGAGCCCACAGAAGAGGGTGCAAACTCAACCCCTTCCTGGGGCCATCTCAGGCAACAATTAATGAAGCCCTTGCCAGAGCTTCTTTCTAATGTAGACCTCTCCATTTCTCACCAAGTTGCATCAGCCTCAGAGCCAAATTAAATCATTTCTTTTGCAGTTCCAGGTTCAGTCAGTCTTTTTGTGCCTATTCAGAAAGAGGTCCATGACCATGGCATGAAACCCATGACAAAGCACCATCCTGCTGCCTGTGGCATTGCCAGCCACAGCTATGGTTGTATCTAAACTGCTGGGATGCTGATGTCTTCAAGCAGGGAAAAGCCTAAAATGGCAGATCCGTGGATGTACTATCTATCACCAGTTTGCGGTTGAGATCAATCTGGAGCATGATGTGCAGGAATGGAAAGAAGTGAAAACTAATGAGTGAGACATGCAGAGACACGTGCTTGCTGAGGAAAAGAGAGCTGATCTTTTTCTGCTCTTGCCTGTTCTTCTAAACACCATTTTTTTCCAAAGGATGGATTTTCTCTTTATCTAACTTGGCTTTTTTCCCTGCTGTGAAATGTTTTGGGTCAGACGATATTTTGCTGGGCTTTAGAAAACTGCTAAGAATTAATTAATCTGTAATTAAATTGATGGGGAAAAGACGTACAGAACTGTTAATAGAATTACATCCTCAAAAGGAACAAAAATAAGACAGTTTCCTTTCATTTCTCTTTTTTACAGTTTGCAGTCTGACAGATTTCTGACCAAGTTCGAGTTAAGACAAAGTGCATGTGGCAAAAGTTGGAAGTGTTGTAATGCTGCCTACTGTGATTTGTATAAACATTTAGGATCCCCTGGAGAGGAATGTAATCCAGGGTTCCCTGCTTACACAGAAACACTCAGAACAATACAATATTTGAAAGAAAAGAAACATCTTTAATTGGATTTGTACTGACTATTTTTGAAATACAAAGACGACACTTTATCCAGTAAGCTACAGATTTTGTTTGCAGTTGCAGGGAATAGGCAGGACTCAAATTAGCTACAGGACAGTCTTCAATCTTGTTCCATGAGCCCAACAAAATGCTGAGGTTAGCTTGAAAAATGCTAATGATAAGAAAAGAAAGAAAAGGCTATAAAATTCAAGCCATGTGCATCTCTAAGTTTATGCAAATTAGTCCAAATGGTTCATGTGATTTTCTCATGTATCCCTCAAATAACAACAACAACAAAAAGAAATGGAAAATGGTCAACAGTTTGTCTTGCTTCTGACTAGAGATTTGCTCTCAGGTGGTTACAGTTGTTGCCTCACACTGCTTACCTAGGTAGGTAGTTCCAAAGGGCAATGCGCTTGCTCCCTGCAAAAGCTACCACAAGACCACCTCGCTCTGAATCCCTTCTGCCTTTTGGGATAACCTTCCCTGGTCTTAACGCCCATCCTCCTGTAGCCAATGGGAGAATAGCAACTCATGGCCCTGCTCATGTTTTCATGCCAGACTGTCTCTCTTTATTGTGTTGAAGGCCAGGAAAGGAAAGTACTTCATTTCAAGGAGAATCAACAGCAACAACAAAAAGAAAATAGCACTCCAAAGAGTATATCCAGATTTTCAATGTCCCTCAGCTTTTGTAATGATAGAAGGATGATACTAGAAAATTTCATTAAGGGTATAAAACTGGTTTGATTTTCCTTTTCCTTCCCATTGTTATATTTTTTTCCTTCTTTACATTGAGAGTTGGTGAGGTTCATCAGTAATAGGTCTAATTTTTTTTCAGATGTTGCACTCCTCTTACCATCAATAGGGGCTGAAGAAAAACCAAACTTGAAGCAAGAATAAGCATCAGAGATATACTGCCCTGAAGCAACTAAAAATTCTGTGCATCTATAGTTGTCTGTATTTATTATTTCCAAGTACTGAAATATTTTTAAGGTGTATTCATATAGGAGGAAAAGATATAAGCTTAGGTTCACGGTGCCCATCTTCTGGCACATAATGGATATCCCAAAATAAGAAATTCTGCCGCTTAGGCCTCCTTTTATGTAACAAGTGAAAGAAATAGGTATCTTCATGAGGCAATTAAAACTGTGCAAGATATGAAAGCCCCTCTGGAGGGGACTGTTGCTTCATTGACTTGAGTGACTACACACCTAATGTAGGTCTCTTGTCTAAGCGTTAGGAGGGATGAGTGTAATCCATATTCACTGAGATGATAAGTGAAACTTAGGACAGGACAATTTGTAAATGATAAGATCCTTTAATTTCTTTTTAAGGAAGGTGCACACTTGGATGGTTCCATTAACTGTGTTTGGCAGAGCTGTGAAGACATTAAGTCAAGACTAATGTAGCCAACCAAATAAGAATGACTTTTTGGAGGGACTCTTAGAGAATGGGATTTTACATGTATATGGGACAAAGATACAAAGTGGAGAAGAGGGGTAGGTCTTGGAAGTGGGGACAAGGAATTTAAGTTGAAGACACCTAAACGATATATTAGTAAATGCTAATGGCCACATCACCTCTTTGTTAAAGACTACAAAGAGAAGTTCTTATAGAAGAAGAAAAATAACTTCTCTTGTCCCCTCTTTGATGGATGAATGATGGTCCCCTCTTTCCCAAGAGACTGACAATGATAACATAGAGAAGCAAAATGGGGAGGAAGGAAAGGGGGGATGAGTCTGTGACACAACTTGGAGGGGTCACTGTCATCTCAGTTAATATTAGACATCTATAGATGTTAATATCATGGATGACCTAGTTGTCCTGATCTTGTTTTTGAGTCAAAGGAGAGAAACCACTTCTTTTAGGGAACTGCTCAACAGTTCAGCTGAGCTATTTTAGATGTTTATTTAAAAGTGAGATGACTCCTACCTTGCTTGTTTCTTTCTGTTGATAAAAAAGGAGATGAGGGTTGTTAACTCAGATGGGGAGTCTACATTTTATCAGATGCTATCAAGCAATCTGTAAACTTGCATTCACCTCAGATAGCTAACAAAACTGCCAAACAATTATTTTCCCAACAAATCTTGTTGATTCTTAATCCAAGCAGGACTTTTAGGGGGTAGAGGAGACTTGCAAGGCTGACATATTTAAGAAAAGGCAAAATAAGATATTTTTGGTAAATTGCATTTCCTTATTAGTCATCACTTCTCTTTTCATTTTGAGAAACTGCCCTCTTCAGATGTGTTCATTTTATTTGGCATAAGTGCAGATAATTCCAGATGTTGTTGATTTTTTTTCAATTCATTGCCTTAGGAAACTGCAGTTGCACCTGAGAGAAAATATAAGCCAACCTGGAAGAAAAAGAAAAGAGATATATATAATAGCCTTGCTAGAGGGAAAGGAAAATCAGATTAATTTATATGCTCTGGATGATCTCTAATTGTTTCCTTAAAGATGAATTAAAAGCTTTTTTTATTCACAAAGAGCTGAGTTCAGGGCCTTATACATTTCCTATTGAGTTGACAACGTCACTGATAAAGAGTTGTATTTTCTATCTTCCCATAAAGGTCTACTATTGCAATGGAAAACAGATTACTAAATGTAGCAATTGGCAGGTAAGCAGAAGCGATAATATGCTTTGATATTGATAGCAATATCCGTGGCTGATGTAAATAGGCATCATCTTGAGACTTCAGCAGAGCTATGTTTTTTCACCCCATCTGAAGACGTGGCTCCTAGATTCTTAGCTATGGGCTGTTGAAATTTAAATGTAGATACATAAAATGTTATCTACCATCACTTTCGAACTTTTGAAGCTTGATGGAGAAAGAATATTCTTGCTATTGTAATCTACCTAGGATAAAACCTGAGACAACACTGAGTATTAAGTTTTTTTCTTGCTTTAGGAGAACATTTTTTTTTTTTTTGCTTACATTCTCTGCTATGTCAACAGAAGATGACAAGGTTAATGACATACAGACCCTTTCCTCTCTAGCAGTTCATCTCTAGTTAATGCTGCTGGCTACTGAGCGTCATTTCACCTAATAATAATGATAACAAACAAACAAACAAAAAAACCTCATCCAGTTCATGGCAGGTAAGCCATTCACAAGTCTCCAACTGCTGTCATGAAACTTTCCCTGTCACTAAGTGGAGTGAGTGGGCACGGCAGCCGAATGACATGGCTAAATGCTCCTCTGTGACACCTCTGGAAAGCTGGGCAGACTTTTCTGTCCAGGGCTGGAAGACACTAAGATTTACAGGCTATTACCTTCCACCAGAATAACATTCAGTCAAAGATAACTTGCACCTGCTGGTGAAAGTACTTCCAAATAAATAAATGAAGGAGTGGTATTCTTTGGAAACCAGTCCAGTATCACTTCTGACAGATAACAGCTATTGTGATGAAGAGTAAACACCTCAGTCGCAGGGTGATGTGAAGCATGCTGATGCACACTGGAAGCAAAGCCGCAGACCTGCAGCTGACGGCTGAATCACTGCTGTATCTAATTAGGCACATCAGTTAAGATATGCAAACTTCCAACTGTCTGAGAAGGGCTGAGATTGCTAATACCAATCTGTTATTGTCCTCTCTGCTTAGAAGAGGTGGTGGTGATAAGATTAAAGAAACAGCATTTTGTGCTGGTGGGGTTGGTAGTTTTCTGGTTACTTTCTGGGGGGACAGTGGGGCAAGCAGCTCAGTGTTGTTACATCACAATAGTCCGATTTGGCCCTCTGGATAATGTCAAGGTAAAGAAATAAATTGCTGCTATTTACAGTGTTGGTGAATAACAGCAGCCCCTTGGTTTTCTAATGCGGTGTCATTTGAATTGTATATGCTATTGAATCAGACAAACTATGTATTTATGCATTAGATTTCTTCAAAATTCCTAGTACATTTTTTAACCAGATGCAGGAAAAATAAACTGAAATGCCGATCTTTTATTCCTAGGTTGTTTGTGACAGAGATTCAGCAATGCCCTGTGCTGAACATAATTCATGTAATGCACAGACAGTGGATACTGAGTTTGAAAGGGGCCTAATCAACAATCTTAGGAATAAAGAAGGATCTTAACTTAAAAATGTTGATGCATGAAGAAACATAATTCTCTGTGTGCTCAGTTACTATTTAGGGGACACATGTACTATAGCAACCACATTGAATCAGTCCAGTGCCATTCAAAAGCAAATTAAGTTGTAAAATCCCACTGTATGTTTATGAGTGTGTGTAAATATATGTATGGAAATTATTTATATATTTGCTACTTTGCATATATTTTTTCTCTTCCTGTATACTCAGCTCATCCCTGGAATCACCCTACCTAGGGTAACAGTGAGGTATCAAGAGGTATCTTGCTCTTTCTACTAAATTTTTGAGAAGAAACTTCCTGTAACGTCTGACAAGACCACGCACAGCCCCCAGGAAAGCTGTTCTCATCCAAGCAGGGGACTCATAAGTGTGAAGGTACCTCTGCTCCTCTGGCTCAGGCCAAAGCACAAATGTACTCTGCAGAGGATGCAATAGTGGGTACCACTGAGCAAGGCAGCATAAGGAAACACTAAAGAAATGCAGCTTCTTTAACATTTCTTGGCCCCTGGAAATGAGGATTGGGCTTTCGGGGGTCTTTCTGAAGGAGGGTGGTGGGAAATGCCCTTTGATACCCAAGGGATGGCATGCCTGGTGAAAGGGGTGGAGGGAAGTGGGAAGACAGGAACGGTGCTGGAGTGTCAGAGGCTTGTCTCATCGATGGCTGATTGAGCAAGGAGTCTTTGTAAACCTCTCTTAGGCACTTTGTACTTTAAGATGAAGGATACTGAAGTTACTGAAGAAGGAGGCTGATTAAACTACTCTTACCATGAAGAAGATACTGTGGATCTGTAATCCAGGCAGTGCTGATTATTGCTTGTAGCCTCTTTGTTGTGTAAATGAACACAAAAAATTCAGCATCCTCTTAAGAATTAGGGTGCAGATCCATTTTAAGGATCCTTCATTAGTGGATCCAAAATACCCTCTCTATACCCTGTCCCTGCTCCCATGCAAGGGGGTGCTGCCTCTGCTGCCACAGCTATTCCTGGTGTGACCAGGAGTGGTGAAAAGAGAGAAATTATAGCAAGAAGTGCGTAGAAAAATAGATAGATAATAGGAAAAAAAGTGCTTCTTCAGGACCAGGCCATTCTACAGCTCTGTGTTAACTGAGCTGGTGCAAAGGAGAGGGATAACTGAACTTCCTAGGGGATGGGAGGTGGAAGGGGTGAGTGTGGATGGTGGGGGCGGGGGCAGAAACTTCTAACCAATGCTGCTGCCAAAAGATTGAAAACATCATAATCCACTCTTAATTTATTGGGATGGATTTTGTCTAACTCTACTAAAAAACAGGTGTACATATGGACACTGGGCATGTCTGGAGAGCGAGAGCCCTATCCCATGTAATAAATCAGCTCCTTGCTGCTGAGATGCTCTTTCCATCCTCTGTGAGGGAGTCCAGATGCCCAGCTGACCCAAGTGCCTAACTCTTCAATTGCTAAACTGAGCTCAGATGAGTGCTGCTCTTACCCTTTATTTAGATCATGTATTGTCTGAGTTTACAAGTAAATCCACTAAGTAGTTTGATTATGAACAGATTCTGTAAGCACCTAACATTGGACCTATGTTAACAACGGGAAAAAAAAGAAAAATCTTTGTAGGTTACACTGTTAAAGAAATATGATCATCCTCCATTTTGTGTCATTATTTGCCAAATGTAGTTTCTTGCCAACACTGAAAAATCATGTTCTGCTGGAGGAAATTCCTTAAAGGCTTGCCATCTCTCAACATCACTTCTCTCTTCTATTGTTTCTAGAAGGAATAAAACTCCAGAGTGCTTTAAGCAAAAACGACCACTGCTTCTCTTTGTCATTTGAACATAGCTTAACCTCTTTTCTAAGGACAGCTTGCTTTCATTCTCCAGAGAGAGAGGAACTCAAGGCATGATATTAGAAATCTAGAATACCTTACCCAAAGAGTCATTTTATCTAATCCGGCACCATAATTGCTGCAGTGGCTTTATCATAATTTTATGTTTACTAGGTATAATAACAGTATGTAATGAATGTGCTATGTACTGTACTGAATACAGCAAAACCAAGGCAGAATTAAGGTTATTTAGGTACACATTTGAATAGGATTTGAAACTATTTCTTAGGTTTAGAATACTTTGGAGATAATTAAACAACCAAGTAAAAGACACTGTAAAAGATAAATATGTACTTAGTCATATGGCTATCTTGCTGCAGTTTTTGTCTGGCAATTGTTACAGCACTGTAATACTGTAAGTCAGCATTATGGTATGCAGTATATTATTATTACCTGGCCATTGATCAGATGAACTGTTGGCTGCTTCTCCAAGCCAGCTGAAGCTGGCCTTGCTTTCCAAGCAAAATCAGTGCAATAAGTCCCTGATTGACCAGAATAGCTGTGTTTGATTTATTATAATTGCAATAAATTTGCCTGTTCATAACTAGGGGATTGCTTCTACATTTTTTTTTCTTTTCTTTTATTTATGTCCTGTTTATAAACAAGATCCATTTCATTACTATTTTCTTACCTGGAAAAACTACAGATACCTTTATTAAACACCCAGTTGTTGCCTAACTTTTTTAATTACCCAGCTGCAGAGTTTGTGGTCTTCTGCATGTTGGGAACAGAGGTATATAAAAGTGCACATCATTTGTGTGCCACCATGTGAGACAGTTTGGCAGGCTTTGATGTCCAGCAAGTGCAGTTCACCTGCCTTTTGATGAGCAAGCTTGTGGATGTTTAAATCTCAAATGAAAATATAGATTAATCTGGCTGAGTCCACCAGCTATAAATTCATTTTTGTGACTCTTTTATAAGTATATATATATGTATATATATAATGCACAATAAAAGGGAGAATCTACCTAGTTCATATGTACCATTTTAGTCTGAAACTTCTGGGTTTTGTTCCTTTCCCACCCTAGCTTCAGCTTAAGCTGTAGTATACAGGTTTTCCCCCTTCTTTCTTTCCCATTAGTCGCTCTATTAAATATGTTAATTGTAGTGTCCCAGATTACTGGGAGCTCCTTAAATCAAAGCCATGAGACTTGGTAGCAAGGCGCTTAGCTATGAGCTTTGCAGATGATAACTGCATCATATGAGTATTCATACAGAACTGATTGAGCCCCTGAGGCCAGATGCTAGAGCTGTTTTGTACTACCCTGGCACCATAAAGCAAACTTGAACAGAGTTTACAGGTCTGCTTGAAGACTATTTCCAAGTAAGGAAATCCTGCCATCGTGCCTTTGATGCTGCCTAGAGGCTGTTCTGTCTCTGGCAAAACCCAGCCCTCACTGGGAGGAGGAAAATGAGGCCAAAAGATTGATCCCTCATGGATTGAGCCCTGGGTTGGATGGGGATGGGGGGGTTCCCATTCACTGCACACTGAACAGTGAGGGGAGCTGGATGACCGCTGATGTTTTTAAAATTACCTGGAGAAGTAATTACTTTTGTTTTTAAAAGAGCTGGAGAGGCCTATGAAATTCTGTCATAATAATAATTTATAACAATAAAATATTATTACTGAACAGAATCATTATATTATGTTGCTTGGTACTGCACAAGCACATCTCATCTGAAGAAACTTCCATTGACAGCTTTAAAATTTCCCTCTCTGTGCACCTCTGATCCTGCTTTCTGCTTTTTCCAAGGTATATTAGCTGAGAAGGGCTGGTACATGCTATGTCTTAGAGCAGGTACAAAAGAGCTTTATTTGTACTGCCTGTCATTTCAAGCTGGAAGAATTCAGTATCTATGTCAGTGCCTTTGCCATATGCAGTTGGGTTTTCTCCTTCCCCTCTGTAATTCTTCTGGGGACACTGCATAATAAAAGTCTCAACTTAATCAAGAAAAATTCAACATGTGGCACTGTGAGAGAGAGCATCAGGATATAAAAGGAGGAAGCAAACAAACAAGCAGACCCTTGTGATGTCAGACTAATAACACATTTGCTGCTGTGCTCTCCGACTTTCTGGTGTGTGTACTGTTTCTCCTGTACAACGTTGTGCTGTGCTTTGTTTCCTTCGGCTGCTCAGCCCGAGAGGGTTAGCTGCTGCCAGGGGGGCTGCTGGGACACCAGCAGGTGTCTGAATAATTGGAATAAAAATTCTTTTAGAAAGAAGCAGTTCGTGGAAAAGAAAACCCTTTTCTTAGATTAAAAAAAAGTAAAAAAAAAAAAAAAAAATCATTTTCCTGTGCCATTAGCAGTGTCAAATCTTCCTTCTTTCTTACTTAGAGGTAGAATTAAGATACACCTGAAGGTACGATTGTTCCAGACGGAGGCAGGCTCAGCAAAATGCACGATGTGGAGAGCCTCCTTCTGTGAGCCTGCAGGAGGTGGAGGCACTCTGTAACAGCATGGGGACCAATATTTGGCTCCTGGGCTGGTGCCACAAAACGAGGCTGAGGTTTGTCACACCAGGCAGCATGGTGCCTGCATCCATTCCATGCAGAATTGAAGCATTATTTAAACCCGCATTTCCCACACCTTTTTCAGCAGCATGGACTGACTGCTGCAGCTGAGACCGGCTGCTCAGGCACAGATGGATGTGGGTGTCTTTTGCTGCTTGGGCACTCGGTAGCGGGGAGCAGTCCAAGAGGACCCCGGTGCCGCAAGCCAACGCAGCAAGTGGGGCCGGGTGCCCTGGCTGGTGGGCCTGTGTCCCCGCGAGGCAGCCAGCCTCTCCCACACCTTCTCCCTCCAGTCCCTGCTGCAGCTGCTGGGCTCCCCGTGTGGCTTGGTGCCTCAGGCCAAGAGGGTCTGGGGCTCTTTCCACTTGGCGTCAAAAGGATATGGAGCTGGATGTGGTGTGTGAGATGCGGGGGGCCATCTGTGGCCCAGGCTGTCTCACCAGCACCCTCAAAGGGTCTGGGAAGGGAGCCACTGCTTGTAGGGGCTTTCAGTGCCAGGCCTGTGGGAAAGGCCTGGGCCATTTTAAGGCACCCCTGTGAATGGTGTGTCAAGTTATAGGGACCGCCCATACTGGAGGTGGCCTGGTGCTGAGAAAGGGCAGCCTGTACCCTGCAGCAACAAACAAAGTGAAAAAGTGGTTAGCAGCTCCAGACACAGCCTGGGAGGGTCCTGGGACTACTGGTGGGCGTGGGCTTTAGTGTCAGCACCCCAGGTACCTGGCACAGTGATAAGGACTGCAGTCAGAGTGCGTGCAAGGGCCCCCGTGACATTTTAATTTTATTTATTTTTTGTGCTGTGTCCCTGCCTGTCAACCCTGAGGGACAAATTCATTCTCTCTTGAATGTGATTTCTCCCTCAAGGCTTTCTTGGAGTCCTGCACATTACGTAAAATACCAGGAATCCCACCCCTATAAAAAAAGCAAAGTGTCAGGAAGAGCAATGGTTAAAAAAATCCCTGTGGAAGGACAGAAAGAGGGTTGGGTCCTTGCATTTGCAATGGAAAAAGGAGAAAAGGGTTTATTGGTTGAGCGTGTAAGAGCCCCATAGCTTCTCAGATCATTTTGGCATTCAGCGTGTTTATGAATAATGAAATAAACTGGTGTGACATGAGGGAATAAGCTGTAAAGTGTCACAAAGCACCAGAAACAAAATCCATCCAAAATGCTTCTTTTCTTCTTGAGGAAAACCTAAAACAACTTTTCTGATTACCTGACAGTCCATTTAATCCCCAGGAAACATTCCTTTGTTACAGTTTCAAGGAGAATTACTTGAAATAATCCTTTGTACAATGTGCTTGGTTCTATTTTAGTTTTAAATCATGTCCCTCTTATTTTTTGATTTATTTATTTTTTTTTTAAGGGGAAAATAAAAAAGACATATAATCACTGCCTATGGAAGAGCTGAGGGCAGTCTTTCCAGTCCTGGGGTTGTCTTTGTCAGGAGACCCTTGCTAAAGAGACCAAGACTTCAGGGGCTGAACAAGAAATAGCAACAGTAATAATAACAACCATAATGAAAACTACTCCTGATGCCCAAATTTTTCAATTACATGGTGCAGACGTGGCTATGGCTGTGTCCCTAGGATGATGAGTAGTCCTTGGCGGGCCAGTGTCACACATGGGTGCCTGCAGCAGGTCCTTGTGCTGCCAGTGACCCAGATTCAGAAGGGGACCTGGGGTTTCCAGCATAGAGATCTTCAAGACTTCTGAGTGACACATGGTCAAGGAGGAGAACTGGGCTTGTGTGTGGCTGCCGCCATCTGCCTGCCCTCCAGCAAAGGTCACTTTCCAGGAAAGAGCTGCCTCGCCTCTCAGAAAAATGTAGTGGGGTGGTGAAGAGAGGAAAATAAAAAATGAAAATCTCACAAATATGAGCACATATTTAGATCTTTGCATCCTAATGCACACCTAGTTGTGCCAGGTAAAGAATGCCATGAATTGGTAATTTTAACAATAGGAAAATGGTATAATGTGGAGGATATTGGTGTCCATGGCTTTGGCATTTGAACGATGTCGTCTTGTTTTCTCTCTCTTATTGACTGTGGGCATTCATTTTTTCTTCTGTGATATAGATATAAATATTATTCACCTCAAAGAAATATGTTAGAAATTACTGTGTCCGTATTCCTAGACATCTGAGGGCATTTTGCATGCACAGTCTGAAAGATGCTTTCAGGTGGGGTGTCTTGGCAAAGGCTGCATTTTGGGGAAGGAGGATCTGCCCCTTCCTTCAGGGCAGGCTCAGGAGGTGGTGGCATTTTTCTTTCACCAGATCTCTTCCTTGGGTTGCTATGCTGTTAGACAAGGAGAAAAACTGTGCCATGCCGACTGTGGTCAAGGTCTGTCTTTGTTCACATTGTCTCTGACTCAGTTCTTTGCTGAGCTGTGGTTCCCAATGCCACGAGGTAGTGTAGAAACCAAGTGTTTAGTAACACTCCAGAAAAAGCCACACCTGTTTCTTGGATGAGATCTTTAGGGTTACAGTGAATGAGACAAAAAAATTCTGCTCCAAACGATGAACATCATTGACTTCTGAGTACCTGCTGAACTGGATCAGGAATTTGAGCTTAGCCTGAAGTGTTTGTGTTTGTGCAGTGATCTGTGGGGCTCCTCATGCCTGTGTCTGCAGCACCGGGTCCCAGGCACATCTGAGAGAAGATGCTGGAGTGCCTATGAAAGGTTGTTGAAGATTGCTGAAAAAAAAATCACTTCTACTCTAGTTCAGTGCAGGTTGCATTAGAGAGAAGAGTTAATAACTACTGCCTAGGCCAAAGGTTATTCCTTTTTTTTTTCTTCCTTTTTTTTTTTTTACCTTCACTTCAGAAAATTCTTTTTTTTTTTTTAATTATTATTATTTTTTTTCCCTCTTAGAGGAAGAAGCTCCTTTTGGTCTATAAATAGTTCCACAAGTCAAAACGATGGGGCAACCTTAAAAATATATTATGAAGACATCAGTAGTGATTCTGTTGGTAAGGTTGTGCTGAGGTTTGAACTTAAAGCAGGACTAATGTTCCTCCTTTCACACTCCAGTGATTAGATACAGTGGCCAGATTTGGCACAGAAAGTTGTCAGAGAACAATTGCCTTTGCTTTGTGTTACTTTAGGCAAACCTTGAACCTGCACCCCTTTTCTGAGACCTGTTTACGCACTGACACATCTGTGTTGGTTATTATTTGCTCATTTTTGGACATGCAAAATGGCCTTTCTGAGAGATTCCCCTTCTCCAGAATTGCAGTGCTTTCTGAATTGCAGTTCCCTTCTCCAGTGCCATGGGGACCTTCCCCACCACCAGCAGAGGACAGGCGGAGGGTGGCAGAGGGCTGGGGGACAAGGGAGACTTGTGGTGGGCTGGGAGGCTCAGGGAAAGTCTCTGGAGCAGAGCATCCATAGAAAGAGGTAGGAGAAGGAGGAGGAAGCAAAAGCCTGGTGGGGGGCTGGTTCCTTCCCTGCCAGCTCATGATGTGGGGGATACAGGACTCGGCAAAAATGTGGAGTGATCTCGTGTGCCGCAAACTCTCTGAAATGCCTTCTTTAGAAAGAAAGGCTCCTGGGAGGGGGAACAGCAGTAAGCACAATGTTATTCTTTAAACAAATATCTTTAGAAATAATATCCTATTTGGTTCAAACAGAGCAGGAAAAGAACAACTGAAAAGGCAGTTAACGTGGAATGTACTAAATGCTCATGTGAAGTTGCCGGCACATTATCGTTGTATCTTTAACCAGGGAGGACTTCGCTTGCAGAAATGGCTCTTGACAAAGTTAAGTGGCCCTATATATTGTTTGGGAAATTGCCCTTATTTTGTGCGCTTCTTGTTCCAGTAATGGAACCCATGAGCAGAGGATAATTGCAGCAGTCTCATCTGTCAAATAATATTAGAAGTCAACAGCTATAATCTCAGCCACTTGCTTTACACAGCTTTTCTCTGTATTTTCTGTTCAAATTGTCAGTTGTTACATGTAAGTGTCCCCATTCCCTGTGGCTGATAAAAGTAAAAAGATTTAAGTAAATCAGGAGGAGTGCAGAGAGAGGGCTTGGGCAATGGCTCTCAGTGCTAGCACAGTAAATCATATGACAACAGAACACTGGATATGAAAAATTACAGTCTGAGTGTAGTGTTACTTGTTACTATTATTGGCAGAGCAGTGCGGCACTGAATGGTTCGGCTTTGCAGGGATTTGGGGAAGTACTGATTGGTTTTAGCTTGTGTGGGTTTGTGCTTTATGAGCTCAGATTTTAGTTTGGGGAGATGAATGGGTCCCTAAAAAATCAAAGCAGAACTCTGCTGAAATCATCTTCTCATCTGCAGATCAGATCCAAGCCATTAGAGAATGGATTTGCTGGGATGGCCATTCAGCTGCGACGCTGCAGCTCAGGGCAGTTTCCCAGTGCTAGGGGAAGGAGCAGAGATGCACTTATGGTGATTTAACTCCCCACACCACCATCTCCTGGTGAGGCACTACCTTTGCTTCTGCCTTGTAGGAAGGAAGAACACTTTTTCCTCTCTGCCTCTTGCTACTCACAAAAGGGCACCGTCACTGCTGTCTGTTGTATTTTTGTGAGCGTTTTACAGCTCTGTTAAGAGCTGGATTGAGACTGCCAATGTATTTTTTACAGCCATTGAATAATTATCAATTGGTCAAAGTCGGACAGTGAATAGCCGAAGCCAAATCCATCCTCCTGGCTGGAGGGAAGAGGCTGTGTGTGTCATTACCAGCCTCTGCACGACAGGCAGGATGATTGCTTCTGCAAATAGCCGGAGCTGTGTTTGGCAGCCTCTCCTGCACTCCAAAGGCAACTCCTCCTGGTTTTGCTCAGTGGCACAGGTTACACGCACTGCTGCCGAAATACTGTAAGAAACATTTTCAAAGGAAAGTTAGAGGACTGTTGTGATATAGACATTAAACTCTATCTCTCCATGTAGAAACCACCCGCTCAGATGGCCTTGTGTGAGTTTACTCCACCTCAGACTATCGGCTTCCACAACGGCCTGAGCCATTGTACTCCACACTCACACCCTCCTGTGTTTCACAATAGCTTCCCCATGTTGACAAGCCCTCAGTGGCCAGAGCTCTCTCTTATGTTGCTTTCTTATTGATTGCGTCCTGGGGCTATCAGAATCCTTGATGTAGAGTCATACGATAGGTCCCACATAAAGGTCTGGACACAAAGCCGAGCTGTATCGTTGCCCGTGCTGCTTGACTGAGTCATTGTTGCTCAGGTGCTCTGATAGTGTCAGCTGCCTCGTTCTGCTAAATTTCATCCCTCTGAGCTACTGATAGGCTGATCCCATCAACAGCCTCTGCTATTTGTTTTAATATGTCTGTAGGAAATTTTGGGGGCTTTCTTCAGTGCTATATTCATATGTTCATGGTAATACGGGTCGTGATTAATGGGCTTCACAGTCTCCTTTTTTTAATGTCAGAATAATAAAATATCTGGCTCGTCAGGTTGTTTGCTCTGATTGTTCAGCTAAATGCATTTAGCACCAGAGGTAGAGCTAACATATATGTATATGAATACCACTCTGGCAATTATTGTCAGAAGTGACAGCTGATTGCAGGTATTGGAATGATGCAACTTGTTCAAACTTAATGTTATCTATTATGAACTCTACTTCATGATGGTAATAGCTGGAAGGCATTGATTTTGTTTTCTGTTACTTATCTCAAGCCCATACATTTTGCTTGCATTATTGACTTTTCTGATCATTTCATGCATCATCTCTTCAGAAGATGTGTAAATCAATGTTGACTGTGCAATGTATGCTGTTTATTAAGCTGCTGCGTAGGTTTACACCTTGAAGAGAATCATCAAATGCGGTCCACATCACATGTCTTGAATAATTGTTGATCAGGCCTGGCAAGAGAGGGCAGCCTTGGAGCATGCTGGCGCTGGTATGGAAGAGTTCAGTTAATTATTTATCTGGGCCACAGTATTTGCATGCCTATATGAATTTTTTATGAAGTTAATTAGCTTTTCAAGATGTTGAATCGGTTCAGTGTGGCAATGATTGCAGCTCGACACACTGGGCGAGCAGCTCGGAGAGAGATGCCTGAGTCACGGGCAGGAAAGCAGGCGGGAGGCAACACACATGGGTGAGAGCGTGCTTGAACTCTTTCAACAGGTGGCCCTTAAGACCACAAAACCTATTGTGTTTGCGGTCAGCAATTCGAACACGTAACACAGGAAGGGGCTCAGGTTGCACCTCTATCTCAGGCAACAGATTTAGACATTTAGGCTGAAATAAAACTCCACCCACGTAAAACCCAAGGGGCTGGAATGAAGGGACTGGGGAAATTAAAACCCATCCCCTGAGATGGGCCCAGGCTGCACAGCTGCTGTGCAGGCTATTCGCTCAGAGCTGCTTCTTCAGGCTGGGGATGGAAAAAAGCAGTCATCGCCCCTCTGCACCAGCTGGGGCCACTGTGCAGTCCTAAAAACAGGCTGCGTGTATCAGGATGGGGAAATCAGCTCCACAGCTGCGCTGAGGATTCAATCCCAGCCAAAGGCTGGGAGGCAAACCCAGGGCCAGGAACCACTGAGGACAGAGGCAGAGGAGGCTGGTGCAATTTTGCAGCATCCAATGGCTGCTACAGGCATGGTAGGAATGGCTGGAGGACCTGGGACCTACCCTGTTTTTGGTAGTGCTGCAGGCCTTTTGCTGCTCCTGGTAGGGCGAGGGGCGGCATCAGGCTGGGTAGAGTGCACTCCTCATGCTGTAGGTCTTCTTGCTTACCACCATGGCAAGGCTTTGTGCCAGCTGTTAAGTGGGAACACAGTCATCTGAGGCAGCCTGATCCTCCTCGTGCCTTGCGAATGGGGCCTGGCTAATAGGAGCTTCCCACGGAGCGCCTCCCTCCGGGAGACAAGCTGCCTCCCCAGGGCTTGGGTCTGCTCACTTTTCTCTGCTGTTCCCATGCCCAAGTGTTTGGTGGTGAGCAGACGTTTAGAAATGTTTGTTCTTTTCCTAGAAGTCTCTTTGCATTGAAACATTGCAGTGTCATCCACAGCAGTGAACTGCACACTGTGACAAAAATAATAATATAGTGCAAGACTGATAGCATTGTAAATGAACAGTTACTATATAAAAGATGTACCCATGTCTGATCTTTTCACACATATGGTGATTTATGCAGGGAACAAATATTTTAACATTTGGAAAGAGCCCCAGCTTTGAATAATATCTAAATTCCAACTAAAGAGAAAAGAATGTCAAATAGGCCATATAATCCCATTGAAATAATGTTTTCATAATCTATATTGAAAAAATCTAAGAATAGAAGGTTTTGTTTGTTTGATTGGTGTTTTTTTATATTATTATTTTTTTTTTAGAGGCTGAGGTTTAGTTATTGAGCTCATTTAGAGAAATGAAATTTTCACAGGTTTATAAATGACAAAATATAATTGATATCCATGAAGATGAAATGAGATTTGGAGCCAAGTATTGTTCATATTTAAAAGTTAAGTGATAATTTGGCCTCCACATCATTAACAATAAGTTTTATCTCCATTTGATTTTATTGTTGGTTACATAGGTCATTCTCTATTGAACAAAATGGGGAAGAAAAAAACTCTCTGGAAACTCAGGGAAATGACCAGAAGATGGTCAGATGAATGGGAAAAATTATGTTGTTTTGGATATGCTTATGGGCATAATTTCTCTCTGAAATCCTCATGGAAGGGACTTCAGGCTGAGAACTCAGTCAGGTTGCCATGGTCTAAGCAGCATCTCCACATCTACTTGGTTGCATTCATTACTTGTGGTTTTGAAAACACATTTGTGCTCTTTGTGTTCTCAATTTCCAGTGTTATTGTTCCTCATTTTTCCCTTTGAGTGACTTGCTTAGAAATCTTCATAAAGCTCTGGTACTGCCAACTGATCAGCAACCCCATGCAGTATCTGCTTCTAATATGTAGCTTCCTGCCTCTCACACTTCCCTATCTTTATTTAGCCACAGGGGGTTCTTAGATAGAAAAGAAGTCTTTGATGATATACTTTATATCCATCAAGGAAAAGTCTTTGATGGATAGTTTTCCTTGCTGACTGTCCATTCTCTCTCATGCAGTAGGTTTAGGGGCATGTGGGACTGTGGTCAGTGGTCAGATGCTGGAATTGCTGCTTAACAAAACATCCTACTCAAAATGCTTGCTGGACCAGGTGTTATTTAAACCAGCATATGAACATATCTATATGCATACACAGTAATTGGACAGTTCTTGGGAGACATGGGACACACAAGGTCCCTGGTTCCATGTAATCTTCTCTCCCCTGCAGAATTTTCTGGGGATCAGTGGGAGGGGGTAGATCCTTTCACTGCAATTTCTTTCCTTAGGTGCTCGGGATCCTTGCTGAAGGACTCAGGAAAGATTATGGAAAAGATCTTTAGTTTTGCTCCTAAAGGGAAAATAGATGAAAGAAATGATTACTAGCCAAATAAATGCCTTGTGCCTGGTAAATGTGATCCTTTAAAGCCTTTTTGGTTCTGTCCAGGAGTCACTGAGAGTTGCCACTGAAATCAGTGCAACTGCAATCACCTCTAATGTAATCCACATTCCCCTGTCTCTTGGGTTGTGTGTTGTACTGCCAGGTGCGTGTGATGTCTCAGACATGCTAGGCTCCAAGCAGCATATAAAGCCTAATGAGTATCTGGATCTCTTCTCTGTCCCACAACAATGGAAAAATCCCTAAGTAAAAACAAAACAAAACAAAACAAAACAAACAACTATTGATTATAATTGGTTACTACAGAAAAGGACGAAGATCTTCTCTTTAAATAAGATCTTCTCTTTAAATAAGTAGAACATGAGTCAAGCTAGGTATTTTCTGCAAGTTCACATACTCATACTTTTAGTTTAATAGATACATATCAAATAAAGGCATGGTTACATGGCTGATTACAAAGTCCAGCCTCTCAAATGGCAGAAGACCTCAAAATTTCTCCCACTTTTTCTATTTCTTCCTCATATGCAATCCCAAATGGGAAAGAAGGTGCTCAGCATACTAGTTCTCATAACTTGCTGATAATTTTCAAAGACAATTTAAAGCAACGGAGCTTTTATTCTTTACTGCTACTGTGGGTACTTTAGTATCTCTCAACAAATGAACTCCAGCTAGCAAGATGGTACTTTTGCTTTTAAGCTGTTTTCCAGAGTAGGCACACAGGCAAGTGTACTGGAGGATACAGGTTAAGAGGTAACTACATTCCTCACAGTCTGGAGTTCGAGGTGGCCTGACTGAGAATCTCTGGGCACCTGAGGCCTTTGCAGGGAACAGTCACCACAATACTTCCTACTGGAGCCCTCATACTGCTGGGCATCCCAATTGGCACCAAGTGCCTCTCCTTGAGTATCTTGATTGAGCCCCAAATCTCAATATGAACGTAGCGACATTCCTATAAGCACTGAAATGTGGGTGTCTTAATCTTGAGCTCTCAAATAAAAAAGGCAACTAAAGAATGCAACCCAGGACTCTGTAGGGCTGCAGACACTGTGTTCTCCCCCACACTCACATTCACATTTGCACTCACACTCATGGTCAGGGACCTATGTTTCTTGTTTGAAATCCTCTCCCCTTTTCCAGGCAGTTAGTGAGCACAGTCCTCAGGTGGTGTGAATTGGATTAGCTCCAATACTTTAAGCCATCATTAAATTTGCAAATGAATATTTAATTGGCTACTGAGTGCTCAGAGGGATGTGGGAAGCTTCGTATGGATTGCACGTAAGGCTAACTCTGTGAGGGCACACAGGTACCCTCCTGGCCTGAGCTATCAGGCTATTTGTCAGTATTTGTTTATTTATATTTACATTTATTTGCCTTTTAGAACCTAGTTATTGTAATTGCTTTGCTTAAAATTTGCTCAAGTTTTTGCTTTCTGCAGCTTTGGTATGGAGGGTGCTGTGCATGCTGCCTGGCTGCTCAGGTCCACTTCTGTGTCCTTTGTGCCGCACAACACAAGGCTGAGGGATGGGGAGCAGCCACGTGTTAATGGTGTCACTGCCCTGGGGAATCACTTCAGTTGGACATATACCTCAGCAGCATTTGGTAATGGAAGTTGAAGACATTTTGTGTTTCACTAGCTTGGATGAGGTCTGCTCTTACAACTACAAAAATGTTGAGCTACCCATACCCGTGTCGAAATGGGCAGGGTAATTGTGAAACACCACGTTTCCATTCCCAGGGGGAAGAAATCTTCTGGTCTGGGAGGCAAAGTCATATTATACACAGATCATTGCAAAGTAATAGAGATTTTAATATCCCTCCCTATCAGGATGCATGCTCACTGCTTTTCAGAAAACAGCAGGTATTTGGTATTTGACAGGTCAAAAAAATGTATGACAATCCACCAGGAAAATAATTTTCTTTGATTATGTCTTTTCTGGCTGCTGAGTCCCTGAGATTGTTGTGTTTATCCAGGTACAGAGTTGAGGAATTCTGTATTTTCCTATACAGCTGTTTCTGTCATGTGATCTGTAATGATATTGTGCAGTGCTGCTCTGGCTCACTCATTAGGTGACCTGTCGTGAGTAGGTTATACTCTTATACTTACCAGCAGCAGGACATTTTGACGTGCTGTACATCTCTCTTGCCACACACACTCACGTGACTGACATGGCGGGCACGTGAAGGGCACGGGGTGAGCACTCACATCACAGCAACCTCATCTGCTCCAAAGGAGAAGACCTCCTGGACTCTTCCTGCCCTGAGCCTGGTGGGAGAAGGATAGAGAATGAGCCAAAACAGATGGGGCTGAGAAAGGAAAAGGAAACAAATCAGGCAAAGATGCAACACGAGGAGGAAGGGATTTCGTTTCCTAGTGTTTTCTTTCTGACCAGTACTAAACCCATTTTGACTTCCTTTCAAAACATCTTCTGATCTGCAGCTAGCTCTTTTCTAGGGGGGAAGACGCTGACATTTCTCTCTGGTGATCATGTTCAATTGAAGTGGAAGCAGCGAGGACACTGAAGCTGTTGTTTTGCCAGGCGGTGGGAGGCGGGGGGAGTTATGTTCCAGTCTCCTTGCCATCTGCCAGGCACAGCTTTCTGCAAGGCAGTGCCACACAGGGATGTTTGTTCCATGGGATGCAGTACGTACCAAATCTTCTGGTGCATGCGTGCCGTCGCTTCACATTCTTTTTTAATGCATTTAGTCCCCAGTCCCACAAACACTTCAGCGTGTGCATAGGTCTGCTCATATAAATTGTGTTACTAGAGAAAAGGACATTTTTCCTCTCATTCTAAATGTATGTTTGTCTGGAGGATCAAGGTCCCAAACTTTTACGTTACTTTTATAAAAAGTTAAACTCTAGAGAGATCGTGATAGATAAATGACTAGATGTTTATTCTTTTTTTTTTTTTTTTAATTATTATTATTATTTTTATTTTTCTCAAAAAATTATATATTTTTAATATTTTAATGGTTATTTATTATTCCAAGATACCTATCCAAGGCTATTACCACTTAAAAACCTCATGAAAGAGACCCAGCTGCAAGATATCCGAACCGTTTATCTGCTGATGGCTGAAGGATGAGGACGAGCATTGTGTATACTTTCCAGCACTCCAAGAGGCCGCATTCCTGTTGCTATCTCATTTCCCGTTGCTGGAGAAGCTCCTTTGCGGAGCAGTGCTCGCTCATTAGCAGGGCTCCACAGGCGGTGCCACTTGCGGTTCAAGGTGGCTCGGGGCCACGTGTGGCCCTGCCTCAGCTCCATGTGCCGTGTCACTGCACGGCTTGTTTCACAGGGCACAGGGTTTAATGCACCTAGCCCTGAACATCATCAGCATCAGAAGGGTTTTTGTGATGTGAATGGCCAGGTGTGCCCATGCACACTGCCAGGGACAGGGACAGGCAGGTGGGTGCCTTCTGCTACATGGTTTTCACACAAAATTCTTCACCACGGAGAGCAAGGTGAAGGGCTGAGCTGGGCTGAAGGGCTTGTACCTCCTATTTCCTTCTGTATTTTTGACAGGGAAGATGTTAAGGCAAAATGTAAACACATGCCTGGTTTGCTACCCTTGTGACTTCTACAGTTGTACACTAGTACCTGTGCTGTACCTAACCATTTTTGAATGAGCTTGCATAGGGCTAGTCCAGCAGCCCTCTGAGGAATGATGGTTCTAGTGAGGCCCTTTGCCCCCTGATTCAGCAACTGTTATTTATATATTTATTATTATTATTATTTTTCCCCTACCTGCTCAAAATAATAAGGCTTCTACAAATAATATTTGGCATGGGTGCTGTGGGTAACCCAGGGCTCACAATCTCTTCTTTGTATAATGAAGCCTGGATTTTACTCCGGGGTTTGCCATATGACACTGAATAGCCATGTGACCTTGTGCGTGTTATAGGAAGCTTTTAGTGGCATATAGAAAGGCCAATCAAAATATGCTTCTAGAATTATGAGAACAAGAATGATTTATTTCTGAAACTTCCAAAAAGAATTTTAATTTTTGAATGAAAGATGCACTAATACTCCTTCCCGCTGATACCATCCTGAAGAAGGTCCACTTTCTTTTCACTCTGTAGCCCATCCCCATGTCTTTCAATGCATATGGCAAACTGAATAACCACATATGTGTTTGTGCTGATGTTATCAGCAACAGTATATATAACAATGAAGACAGAACTTATCACTGATGTGTTTATTTATTTAAATAGCTCACAGTTCCATTATGAGACTTTCTATAGACTTAGACATCACAACACTGGTTATGCTACATTTACTGTTTGAAATCCTGAGAGATTTTCCTCCTCAAATATGTACCAGATTTGGATTCACAAAGTAGATAATAGTCTTTTTGCCTGCCTGATGTTTGCAGGTTATTGTTTTTAACTTGAGAAGATACATCCCTAAAAGCGAAATTGCTTCCTGAAGAAGTGAAGAAGCTTGTTTCCATGTTCAATCTTGCAGGAGTTTTTGGTTATCTACACATTTCCTAAGAAATTATTCTGATCAGCAGGAAGAGTTACCCTGAGAATTTACCCCTTTTTAGGAGCTATTGGTCAGGAAAATGACCTTTCTTTCCTGTAATCTATAAATTACCTTTTAATGTCATTTGCAATAACCATTAAAGAATAGAAGCAGTTACAGGAGAAATGTATAGGAAGGAAGGTAGCTCAGAAGATGAGCCATCAGTGGACTCTGGCTACAGCGCATTCTAAATCCTTTTTGTGTCAGTGGGAAATGAAATCTCTCTGCATTGGAAATAAAAGGAAAAGTAAGTTATGATGGAAAAATTAAAGATCTGTTTAATTAGCTTTACTCATCTTTAGTGATCAGCGGAAATAGAAAGGTGGTGAGAGCAGGGGAGATGAAAACTGCTAATTCTTCAAATGCAAGTGAGGAGCTGTGATAAAACCCAACTTTGTGGTAAGCATTTAAAGGGCCCTTTAATTAGCTTTTCTGGAAAGTTCACTGATGATATGCTGGAATAATGATCCCATATGTTCGAAAATGTCTAGTCATTAGCCAGCATGGTGGCTGAACATACTAATGCATTTGCCTTTTAGACATTTCAAGAGCGGCTGGTGCTGCTGCTGCTGCTGCTGGGGAGGTCAGCCCTTTGTTTCGCTAAATCACATGGCGGCTTGGCGGCTTTCAGGACTGAATCATTTTCTTAGTCACACTGTGAACATCAGTTCCCAGCAAAGAGAAGAGCGCGATCATGTTCGGAGTGGAAAGGGCAGAGGGTATGAGAGGGACGGGCTTTGGTTTTGTTTTGTTTTTTGTTTTGTTTTGTTTTCTGTCCTGGCCCCAATCCACCAAAATGTGCAAGGATTTGGAGCAAATTAACAGAACAAGTGTGAGACTGGCAGCCAACTGTCAATAAATTATTGATTGCATGAAAAACGTTTTTATTAACACTCAGGCACTAAAGTGCCTTAGATTTTCAGACAGCTGCTCAGGTGTACTCTAAAATGAAAGTCCTCACCGTGTCTTTTTGTAACAGTGATAAACCAGTATCCTGTCTAATAGTGATGAAGTCTGGGACCCTGAGACCATGATTTACTTAGGACAAGAAATTTCTTAGCAGGCATCTCAGTTGTGAAGTTACTGACTTTCACTCATTAACTCAGTGTGCTAGAAGACTTGAATAATTTCCAGTTTTTGGTGCGGATTTACCTGCTCCAGATCATCAAAGGAAAGACTTCTCATTGACTTCATTAAGATGGTATTAAGCTCAAGTTGAAAACAAGAACCAGTTGCAGAGCTAAGCTATGAAAAATTAACAGGAGAGGCATTTGTTCAGATGGGATTTTGAGAGAAGTAAGTTTAAAGGCAGAGAGACATAGGAAGGCTGTTCCAGATGGTGAGACTAGGAAAAGGACCTTGTGTCAGTAGTGATGAGACCATGTGAAAATACAGAGAAATGAGTTTGGGACAAATTGAAGAAGTGGATGGAGGAATATTACAAATACTTCACACATTTTCAAAACAACCCAGAGATCTTCAGCCATCCTTATAATTTTAATAATCCTTATAATTTCCCTTTTAAAGTCTAGAGAACAAAGAAAAGTACAAAATCAATAAACATAAAACAGTGTTTTTTTCTTGGTGTCTGTTACCGTGTTCGATAGCGTTACAGGAAAAAAAGAAAGGTGTTTCTTTGGATGAAGCCTAACACATTCTTCTTTTAAATCATATTTCCAAGATAATGCAGTGTGATTAGATATTCTCTTTGTCCTATGGCTCCCTGGAATGAAGAATATGGGCTCCAAGGAATGTTTTCCTCCACTTACGACAGAAGAACCCACGTCAAGTTCATTTTTTATGGCTTCCATAGTCATGTGTGGATTGTTGCTGTGTGGGAGCTGAAGTTAATTTTAACTGAATTGTGGCCTAGAAAATATAGTTTCTTAATAAGACTGAAGTATACATTGGATCAGAATTTCCATTTCCAAAATTTGGAATGAGTTACTCATCTGTGAAGCTGACAACAGCTTCCATGTTTAAGTGCTAAACAGCTTTTATTGAGCCAACTTTTAGAAGGTGCTAATATCTAGATCCACATGTCTTCTATGTTTGCAATGGCGGATACTCAAAAAGAATCATAATTTGGCTCAAAATGAGTTGATATAACAAAAAAGTTCACATTCTTCCTATGTTGCTGCTGCCTGAAACAGACAGATATAGAAGCAATTTATTCAGCATATATTATTGCCAGCCTTAGCTAAAATAACTTGCTCTGTGAAGCTTCCTCATGTATGTAACCAAAGGGAGCTGTCTGGCCACATCTGTTTTTGCACATCTTTCAGATATATCACATACAAAATCCAACATTTGGGGATATTGTGTCATCAGTGGCTCTTTCTAGGGAACTCTGGGTTCATAAACAAATGAACAGATTACATTCATCCATATATGTAGTTATTTCATCTGTGACAGATGCAATATTGATAATATTCTTCATTGTAATATTTAATGACAATCTTCATTTAATAATTGATGGCAGTGTAATTTAATGCAAAAAGTTACTTATACACTGGAGGTTGGAAAATGTTCTTCATTTTACTTAACTGTTTAAGGACATCTTGAGAAGGAAGAAACAAGTGAAATTGAATGTGAAAAAAAATTAGTATGGGTTGGTTAGGTGCATTGTAATGTGGCATTAAACATATTTGGACATGTGAGTTTTGGACAAGTAGGTACAGGAAATCCAATGTATCTGGATTGAACTTCCTTTGCTTTAAGCTCATGTATCAGTCCATTGGTTTATTTCTCAGAAACATGTCATTTCCTTAAATACCTCTAAGACTGTTGTTGCTCCTCTTTTGCTCTCCTCCCCATTAGGCAACCCCACTTCAAGACCTCCAGGAATGACTTACGCTGTCTTGCCTTACTTGCTCTATTCCTCCTCTGGTGCCTATGGAGAACAATTTATCCAGGTTTGCTTGTGCAGGAAGAAGAGATGATATGTGAGATCAGGGATCTCCAAGCTTTCTATAAAGCATAAAAATAAACTTTATGCTACTCCCTCTTTTTCTTTTATTTTTCCTGGAGGTGGCTGGTGTAGAAAATTGCTTGAGACATGAGCAAGATATGGAAGGGATAAAAAGAGCTATGGTTTTTCACTTTTCAGCTAGCCAGCTGCAGCTTTGCTCATGTTTATAGCCAGTTTTGCAACCACACAAGATTATGTCCCATGCCCTTGTGCACAGTCTACACCAATGTCGACTGCCTCCAGGATGAGGCACCTCACAGAGCACAGGCTGCCAGGTGAACGGATGTGTAGGTGTTTTGAGAAATAAATTTACATCTTTCTTTCTGACAATCTATTGCATACTTCAGAAAGAGGCAGAAGACTTTGTATCAGTCATCCTGTCTTTGCTTTTTTGGAAACACCAGGATTTTCATATGTGGCCTTCTCCCGAGCCCACATCTGGAGTCCAGGAATGCAGCTGAGGTGTTCCTAGTGCATGTTGATGTAAATACTCTGTGAATAGTGCCTGTGGATTTTCAAGGCTTATTTAAAAGACAGACCACAGTGGAGTTGTTTCCAGCAGGCAAGTTATAGGTTTTCAAAGATTTAGGCCACAGAATCCAAAAATGGCACCTTGTGTTTCTGTGCTGTGCTTTAGTAAATGAAAGACGATCTCAGATTCATCCTCAGCAGATGTACACTGTGCCAGTGCTGGCTATTGTAAGGAGACTGTTACTCAATGAATCTTCTACGTTTCATCAGAGCAGAGCTGTGGGAAACATCACATGAAAGTAATACAGCATATAAAAGATATTAAAAAGGTGAAAAATATTCCTGTGGGAATTGTCTCATAATTTTATTATCCAAACCTCAAGAATTTGCCAGACTGGGTTGGAAATCTCAAAAGACTGGCTAGCTCGCAAAATTTCCACTGCTTTGCTATGGAGAAAATAGGGCAAGTGCACATTTTAATTCTGAACACTTTGTTGCTTCTGCTTCTAGTCTGTATCTGAGCAAAGGAAGTGCAAAGGTATATGAAAATGAAACTGAAGAAGAAAAGGATCTGCTTTTCTAACTGTATTGGCACTTGGCCAGATCTTTTAGGTGATGTAAATTGGGAAAGCTGTGCAGCAAGCTAAGGAGCTGCTAGAGCTTACACTGCATGAGAATCTGGCATGTAGCATTTGACAGTTTTTGGAATTTAAATTTTTAGGAGGTACAATGTATTGCTTTTATTAAGCACTCAGGTGCAAATACAACCCGATATTTTCTTTGTTGCCTGAAAATATCTAGCTCTTTACATGCATGCTCAGCAAATTAATGCACAAACTAGCCGGAGGCCCTCCCATATCAGCGTTACAGCATCACTTTTGCATAGTCATGCCTATCATAGTTGTTCACTAACTATCCCCTTATTCCCCTTTTTAAGCTAAATTCAACTATAACTGACTAATTAAGCAACTTTGAGACGTATTTCAGAACCTATTGACTAAAAAGTTATATTCTTTCAAAGCTGAAATTGTTGCCTTAGGGGAATTAAGTCAGCTCTTTAAATTTTTTAGTAGCATAGCGTTCTACTCAATAGGTTTTGAAATACATCTCAAACTCACTTAATTAGTTATAGTTTATTTTAGCCCTGGAAAGCAGTTGGTGTTCTCCGGGCACAGCCACAAACTGGTGAGGCTTGCTGCAAGCATGCTTCTTGCACACCAGGCTCAGTATGCCAGCAGCATTGCAGCTGCAGAAGTGATGATGGCAGGATGCAAGGGGCTGGCCACCACTAATGGAGACAGGCTATAGGAGACTGAGCTGCTGGCTGAGACACCTCGTGTCAAGGGTTTACATGTTGGTGTTTATTTGAGTGTGAGGTGCCTAAGGTCCCCTCTGGTCATACAGCCCCTAGCACTCTTGGATGTCTTGCCTAGCTCACCATCAGCTATGATGTTAGCCAAGGCAGTGCAGATGAGATCGAGTTCATGCAGGGGGTGTCTAAGGTAATGTTAGGCTTTTTGGAATATTCTGCTCCAGAAATGTGCAGGACTTCTGCAGGTCCTGTATCACCCCCGCCAACCCTGTGCAGATGTCTCAAATACTCTAGGCAGTTAGAGCCAGACACTAATGTTTAGGCAACTGAGTGTTTTCACTAGTATGCCTGTGTGCACCTAAGTTTATTTTCTTAATCTGAAGCTGAAACTTGTGTGCAAGCCATCCCAGGATGGCTCTGCCTGCGTATGTGCTGTGTGCTGGTGCAGCAGAGGTGTCCAACAGGTTTGGGCTTATGGATCTTTCCTCCTGAGCAAAAGAAGTGCTGTGCTAGATCTTGGTCTGTGCTGTGATCTTGGTCTCTTCTCTTCATGCTCTCTGGCCTGAACCTGCAGTGAAGGCCAAGGAGAACATTTGGACTAGTATTAATGAGCTGAGTGATTAATTTCCTGTAGACACCACTTGAAACTTACTGTTTTTACACTAGAAAGGTGAGTTCATAATTCAGCAGTGTCCTCTGACACAAAAACACTCAAAGCAAAGATCCATAGATATCACATTGCCCTTCAAAATCATTCTCTGCTTTTATCATCAAGTTCCTGATTTGCTAATTCTCACATTAGCCAGTTCTCTCATTTTAGACCATTATTAATCAATAACATGCTCATTTTCCAATACAAATAAATACAAACTAAATACAAACTTAACATGTTTTCTAGATTTGCAAAGGGTATTTTTTTCTGACAGTTGCTTTATTTTTTTCCTTCAAAGCTTTTTTTTTTTTTTTTTTTTTTTTTTTTTTCTGTTCTGAAACAACTCAGAGACGTATTTTGAGAATGACTCTGACTAACACCTCTTTGACCTGCAGGTTTGAAATCTTTTCTACTGCTTCTACACTGCCAGACTGAACGAGCACAGAAATACACATAGACTCGGATGATTACTTCTGAGTATTGATGCTGAGTTTTTTTTTGAGCAAAACTTTAAATTCACCTTCTGAACCTAGGGCTAGAGTAGGGATGAAACAGACCTGAGAACTTGCCAGGAATTATTTTCTTTTCTGTCAATTGTTTCAGTTCTTAATTTTCCCCCAAAGTTCTTTATTATGTTTTTGAGTGCTTTTGAAGCAAATCTATGTTTGAGATTGTCCAGGTCCTGTGAATTTACTGTGATACAAGGAATAGTTCAAGTAAAACAAGAATGAATTCTAAACTTTCCTTCACATTTAAGCAAAGCCTGCTGTAAATAATTATAGATAATTTAAATGCTCAGCAGGTTTTGAGCTCTTTATAATCTGTGCTAAGTCATAGCATGAGGGGGGCAAAAAGCCCCTCATTAACAATGAAAATGACTTTAAAGAAAGATAAATTTTGTAAAGTTATTATTTCAGTTATCCAAAACTAAACAAATACTGGTCTAATAAGTAAAACTGGAACAAAACCAATATGAACAAAAATGATATAATGCTATAAGAACTGCTGTCAAGACTGGAAGAAAAAAAAAAGATCATGAGGATGAGGTCAGAAAAAAAAACACAAAACACCCACAACTATTCCTTCTTTTATGAGGACTTATTTGAGGAGTAGATAAGAAGTTATGGAAGTTCTAGTTCTAGTTCTAGAACGCGCCTTAATCTGAGCTTGCCTGCTGTTTCCAGAGCTGCAGGCAGCCTTGAATTGCCACAAGCGCTAACCAAGATACCCACCCATGCTGCAGCATCATTCTCTAGAGATCTGACCCATGAGCAGAGCTGCCTGAATTTCTTGCCAGGACTGGTTTCATTTGATGAAATTAATCATTATTTTTCTGCTTACAGTTTATCCACAAATGGCTTTCAGCTTTATTTAGATTTCTTAATATTTTTTGTAGGCATAAATAAACCATTAAAGAATTAATTAGTTGCTATGATGAGTTGATGTTGTATATTTATGCCATTGGATTAGTCTCTGAACTGTGGTGGTACTTCAACTGTTCCATAACTGGGCAGTCTGTAGTTTACACATGGTGATCTCTATTCTGTTCAGGACACTCAGAAATATTCGTTATTGTTTGGCAGCTGCTTTGCAGAGAAAGAAGAAATTGTTTGCAGTGTTAATAATGTCATAGCTGCTTGTTCTAACCAATATTTATGAAGTTTTTTCTTTCCATTGACAGATCCAACCACTCTTGGTGCTGCACCAAGCTGTGGGGACACCAGTGTAACAAGACACTGGGCTTTATTTGAAAAAAAAAAAAAAAAAAAAAAAAAAAGGAAGAAAGAAAAAAGGCTTACATTTTTTAAAGTTGTTTTTGCTCTCTCTACTTCTTGTGAGATGAGACCAAACCTCATATGGGAAGATGCTAGTCATCAAAGAAACACAGACAATAAAGATAAGATTGGGTGTTCCCTATATCTCTCGGAAGAAGTAGTATTTATGGGTGAAAACCTTTACTTTACTATTTTAAAATATCTGTTATGTGCCCAGACCTGGTAGGACTTTGTTGTAGTTTTTGGCCAGAGGCTAGCAATCACAGAGTACTGCAAAGAACTGAATGAACTATTCCAAGTTAAAATGTAGTGAATGTTGACCTTTTGCTATTTTTTTCCCCAAAAACTGTTTTCAGCAAGAAATGAATCTTCTTGTTTTTTTTTTTTTTTTTTTTTTTTTTTTTAGTTTCAGAAAACAAGGGTTGATAACATTTTATTTTACTGGGATATTTTTTATTTTCTTTTAGGTTTGCTTAAGGAAAAAATACTTTCCACATTTTTTACAATTCTTTTTATAATTTCCCTGAACAAGCAACAACATACCCTTTTCTTATTTATGCTAATGGTAGGAGAAACTCAGTTGCAATGGGGATAAACAATGTTTGTGCTGCAGCAGAGCAAAATTTTAATCTTTTAAAATTATCTAGAAAGTCCAGCAAAATCAAATGGACTTCCTTTTACTAAGTGAATGCTTTCAATTGAGCAGATCAGTTATCGCATGTGAGTAGTTCTATTGGGCTGTTTCAACTTAAGATTTCTTCTTCATGGTCTATACATTGCATTAGCATACTCTTCTTATCTTTTGGTTGCTGAAATGCAGTTCAAGGACATGAGTTGGGTTTTGTAAACAAGACTAGGACTTTTATTTTCTATTTTTTAATTTTATCAACTAATGTTCCGAGCAGAAAAATATGTTCAAACTGGCTAGGGCTGGCCTTGGAAGCCGTACAGTGAAAAGCCAGGCTGGCATCACAGACTTCCCCCTCTACCCCTTTCTTTCCAGGAACAGCAGTGATTGGAGTGACAAATACGCCACCACAAACAAACTGCTCTGAGTAAAGGTGTATATATCTCTCGCTATTGTTTTAGCCTGAGATATTGGTGGATTTCGGCAGTTGGTTGTGCTAACTAAACCTCTGCAGCAGTACAGATGTGGGAATGCATATGCCACCTAGTTGTGGGATCCTCAGTCTATTCTTTCCAGTTCACCAAATCCTCCTGCCCATTTGGCACTCGCCAAGCAGCCCACCCACTAGTCAGATGCTCCCAGGTTTTCAATAGCCTCTGGTGGAAGACCTCTGCCCCTCATCTGCAGTGCTGTCTGTGTCCTGCTAAGGGGGTGACCAGCTGCCTGTGGGCGCAAGGGGTGGCCCTGGTAAGTAGGTCCAAGTGGGGTTGTTCCCAATGCTGAGACTGCCAGGGTGCCAGCTGCTCCCCTGGTCTCAGGGCTTTTCCCCCATCACATCTCACTGTCTAGATCGTGAACAGCATGAGTGTTCAGCTACTTAGGCTCTGAATGACTTTTTTTTTTTTTTTTTTTTTTTTAAGCTACCACAAGCCTTATATAAATAAACCTAATAAGTTATCTTTTAGAAGTCTGAATGATGTGTTAATTTTTCCTCTTCCCTTTCTTTTCTGGACAAAGGGAGAACTGTGTACAAATTTTACAAGTTAATACTAAATGGCTAAACTAGATGTAATTAGGAGCTGGGAGCCTCTTTGGACTAATTATAGGACACAGTATTTCACTTCTATCTAACCTATTCAAATCCATCCTGGATCAGTGGTAACAAAGAGCCTGGGATGGCGACCTGCCAATTTTGCAGAGTGTAAAATTAGCGGGCTGTTCCTTGTCCCTATTCCTCCCAGTGGACAGATGTCCGTGCAAACACCCTCACCATCATCACTGAGGCACTGCCAGACACGAGGGATAACAACCTCCCTGATCTCTCCCTCCACTCCTGAGCTGATCTCTCCCCTGTAGTTTCTGTGGTTGAATCTCAGGGTTCAGAGAAGCTTTTCCTGTGTGGGCTGCAGCCCCAGAAGTGACCTCGTGGAGAGCTGCAGCACACCACAATGGGATATTAAATGCGCTGGGTAGAGTCCCAAGTCAGTGAAATGCCTAAGGGTATGCCTGATTTTAAATTAAATCATCCAGCAGACATCAGATTAAGCTCACTCTTTAGCTCTTTAGACCTGTGCTGCTTTCAGTCTGGAAGGAGTTTTAAGTAGTAGGCATCTCAGTTATGTGGGGAAGGGAATTTTATTTTGCTCCTTTTTTTTTTTTTTTTTTCTTTTCTTTTATAAAAGGGAGTAATTTGTTATTTGTTTGGAAAGATAATACTCCGGTTAGGTAATCTGTTGTTCCGAAGGATCTCAGCTTTATTAGGGAAAACAGTATCTATGTCTATCCAGCTTAGCTATTTGCAGGACACTTATCTCTGCAGTGTTTGAGAGCCAAGCATGATCGTTAAGACTTACATGGAATGCTAACATCTTTAAATCCAAAATAAGAACCGCATTATGGGATAAGTTCAATTTCTTGTCATAGTGGGAAAAATAGAGCCTTGCTGAAGATGAGCTGGGTGTTGGATCCAAACTGTATTAACTTTCTGTGCTGTTATTTATTTATTTATTTATTTTCCCCTTTTAACTTTCTGTTTATTACAGACTTTAGACCTTGATAGGTTATAAAGCTTGTGGAGGGGGAAAATGATATAATAAAAACAAGTGGCATCAATAGAGTGGAGAGCAAGAGCCACCTGCCACTCTGCTAGCTGCAGCCGGTGAAGGGTACAGAAAGAAATGATTGACACCGGCATACAAACACACACCCCGACTAGACACAGCAATATAGTTCAATAGCAAAGTTATAGCCTGTGACGAGATGAAAGAATACAGGCTTTAAAAGTAAAACACTTTGTGAACATAAACTCTGTCTATATTGCAGCGAGTCTCCAAGGAGCAACAGTGTGCTCTGTGCCCCTCCTTCGCTCCTGCCTGCTACAGATCCTGCTCCGCAGGCAGCAGGCAGGTTCAAACAAGGTCAGAGTGTCTGGCTTCTTGGCAGGAGCTGTCCTTTCTGCAAACTTAATAAATGGAGTCCAGGTGCAGGAGATATCCTTTACAAATATGTCCTCCACCAGGCCTGTAATGTTTTCCATTGCTTGGCCTGTAGCTCCCAGGTTGTATTAGTCCCCTGCTGATCAGAAAGGATCTGACAATGCCCAGTTGCCAAGAGAAGGAACTTAATCAAATTAGAATGCATAAAAATTAACACATTTCCTTAAAACATACTGCAAATTCAGAACTGCACACAGCTGCCTAGAGCAAAGGTCTCGAACACCCTGCCCATAGGCTGGAGTTTTACTTCTTTGTGGGCCATATGGCACAAAGAGCTTGAAAACATGCTTACTTTAAAAACAAAATGCTGTTCACCCACCTGGTTACAAAGCCAGCCATTAAAAGCAAGATAAGCATAACAAATAATAAGTCCTCTTACTGAGGACACTCCTTATGTGAAATGATGACTCTGAGAAAAATGAATTCCTTCCCAGTTTTTCCTCCTTTGTACTGCACTGCCTGTACTGCCCTGGGATGTTCACTCAGAACCCTAATGATGATACACATCTCTGCCATAAGGATCAGTTTTTATCAAATGAATTAGGGAACAAGAAAAAAATGTAAGACTGGAAAAGACCTCCTAAATCAAAAATGAAGTTCTCTGCTGTCACCAGTGATGCATACTTTATTGCTGGTGGTAATCAGTATGACTTAACAATTGCTGATGACAGCTATGAGCTTTGTTATTACGTACGAGATATATGCCAGTTCTGATTATAGTATAATATCTTGCCTACTATCACTGCTATTGTATAAGAGATATCACTGGTATTATACACTTAAGGTAGTAACGACTCATAAATTTCTGCTTCAGAGTTGAATTCATCTCCCTATTATTCTAAGTATTTGTAGTCATATTTCATGACAAAAGAAAATTTGTTTCATTTGATTGTGTTTGCCTCCTGGGAAGATTTGAGTTTTATTAGTGGAAGTACAAAAAGTTCATCTTGGGTTTTACTGAAAGCAGACTTCAAATGTACATTTAGAGATACAAACAGTGCATCTGCACTATTAGTCACATGCAGGTTTTATCTATGGACTACTAGTCCGTAAATGACATTATTTCTCTTCTTGACTGGAAGAAGTATGCAGATAATCAATATGGGTCAAATTCTGACTTGCAACATCTTGTGTTGTTTTGATTCTGTATTGTCCAGTCAAAGACACAAAAACACACCATGGGATTTAGCTGGCTAGCCCACTCTATGCTCAATCAAGACATTTACAAGATACAATTTCATTGATTTTTCATACCATCTACAGCTTAAAATCAAACTTTATTATTGGTTCATATGAATGGCAAATAGATGGAAAGTTAAAAGCAACTTTGCATGAGATAAATTAACCTAATCAATTACTCATACAGATCTGTTATAAAAGTTTTTATGCTGGAATGTTTGCTTTTGACTTGCCCACCAATGTTCCATCTTTATACAGTTTGGAGCAATTTTGAGCAGAGCCTGGCAACAATACCTAACCCTTTAATAACTGCGTCATATGTATAATGGCTAGTAGGTTGGTCCCAGCAAGCTGACTTTCCTTTGCAAATTGCTCAGGACTTGAAGCTGTCTTCTGTCACTGCCCCTCATTTCATGTTAACCTTAACTGATGCCCAGAAGGATCTAACTGCAGGGCACTGGAAACAAATGTACCAGAAATCCATCCTTCCACAGTTTTACCACCAGGCATTAGATATATCAGAGATCATTCTACTTAATTTATGAGGTGTGAGAATCAAATAACCTATATAAAAATTTATGTTGTGTCTCAAGATGTCCAATCGAGATTGAAATATGTCTGGTTAACTTCCAAATAAATTGACTCCTCCAGAGTTTTCTCAGAATTTTTCTCCCAGGCTAGAGTATGATTGAGTTTTATAGGTTTAACATTGTGAAGTAACACCTTAGAGAGAGTGGAGTTGAGACGTTTGCCCACACCATAGGCATATGCTATTGTTTCAGCACCAGTGAGGGGGGCTCAATTTAGAAGGGGTTAATGACTCTGCTTTGTGTGTAATTACTGACTAAAACAGCACTATAGCAATATTTGAAGATAATCAAGCCTGGTCTGCAGAGATAGACAATCACTGTTGCGGGAAGTACTTGTAGAAGAATTCATGCTTTTCAGCCAGTAGAAATTCAGTGGAGACCTTCGGGTTAACTGGGATGGAAGAAGAGGAGTGATAATTATGCTTTCGACTTGCATTCTCCCTGAGAGGTGAATGTGGGGTACCGCCACATGTGAAACATCCATTCAGGCAGAGACCAGCCTCCTCAAGAACATAAGCAACATGAAGGCAAATATCCTGGCACTGAGCTTTCTCTAGCCTGCCCCTCATGTTGGGTCCTGCGAGCTGCTGGGCCACACCCTAAGAAAAGTCTGACTTGGTGGGATCTGCAGGTCTTTCCTCCTGTCTGGGGTCAGTGTGTCAGGCTGGGCTGGGCTTTCTTTCCTCTCACCTGCAATGCTAGTGAAAGAGCTAGACACTGGAGAACTTTGTCCAGCCAGGGGAGGTATGAGGACAACATTGAAACCTGGAGTCCTTCTGGACATGGGTACGCATTTCTGCTTTGGTGTCTTTTGTTTTGTTTTGGTTTGGTTTGGTTTTTTTTTGTTGTTGTTGTTCCTGATATATTGTTGTACCTTGAAAAGTACGTGGTAGTTCTGTTTATGGGTGGAAAGACGGATTTTTGCCTTGATCTGTGCATAATGTATTTGAGATAATGACAATATGAAGAGCAGATCCAACACAAGCAATGCTCTGGTTGCAATGGGGAGGGGAGCTATCCATCGGGGCACAGCTTTACCAGAGGGACTGGTGGTATGTTTCTTGATCAGGAGGGTTAGAGGCAGTGTTATGGTTAAGCAGAAGTCCCTTGCAAGTTCTTTAGCATTGCTGAGCCTAATTCTGGCATTACTTACACCCTTAATCCCTCCCTACCAAATGCTCATGGAAATCTTAATCATACCTTACTAGCTGGCAAAGGAATTTGTACAGACTATGCCACCTTCTTGATTGTTTTTCCTTCTGGAAATGATAAAAAAGTTGGAGAATTAGCAGAACTGTGGCCTCACAACCCATTATTGCTTACCCCCAAGACTCTCCTTTCCTTTTTGGTACACCTGTAACAGACATTGTATTTTACACTAATAGGAAAGGATGCAGGGGAGCATCTTGGCCTTACCTTTCAGGTTGTATACTGTTTCTAGCATTGGCTTGATGATTTTAATGAATTTTTTGGGTGTTTCCAAAACAGCCTATGCATAAAGAACAGAAACTTCTACATCTCTGGTCTTTTTGTGAAAAGTTACAATAGACAGAATTATTACAGTTCCTCAGGGCTGCTAAATCCCATGGGTGCTCTTGAAAATGATAACAGATTTCATTGTCTGAGGATGGCAAATTTGACCCGTGATTCTTCTTGTTTTCTTTTAGTTTATTTTAATTCCCATCACTCCACTTTTTTCCTTTCTTCTTGCTTCCCTTTCCATCTTGCTTAACTTCGTCTTGCCCTTGAGTTTTTATTGGAATAATCTAGCTCTCGTGGTCTTGGACTTGATTAGAAAAGAAAAATGTTACTTAACATGTCTTACCTAACAGCCCTGCTTTTTCCCATAAAAGTGAGAAAGGTGATTTTCTTTTCAGGCCTGTCACTTCTTGTCCTTTCTGCTGAGATTGCTAGCCAGCATGGAGATGGCATTGTGTTGCGAATTCTTCTTTCACAGTTCTGCCCAGAACTGGGTTATGACCACTGTATTTTACGAGGGTTGCCATGTAGCTATCCATTCAGAAAGATTTCCAGTGACAACCAGAAATATTTTTTGCTTTGAAATGTTGAAACAGCTATTGTTCGGCTCTTCCTGTCCTGGATGAGTTTACATAAATGATTGTGTATGTATGTGAGATAGCAAAGAGGGAAGAAAACAGACAGAAATATATTGGTAGTGGGGAGCTGATGACTCCACAGCGTATGGGTAAGGGAAGTGCTGGGAGAAATAATTAGGGCTGTAATCTGATTTGCTAATAATCCATTTATAAAACAGTTATGATATATACTTGTAGGAATGTGACTGATCATAACGACAAATGATATTACTTCCTCCCCTCCCACTCTGTATTAAGGAACCTTAATTACTTGATGGCTCAAGACTTTGTGGGTGACTCATGCTACAAAGAGTCAGATGCTCACAGCACATAATGGAGCTCTTGAAGAGCTTTCATAACGGTGGCGGGCTCTCTTTACCTCCCTCCCATACATCCCTCTTTGCCAAAGAGTTATTAGGTAATTTAAAATAATTAAAAAGGAAATAATTAAAAGATTTTACACACACAGAAATAGCACTTGCAGCTAATTATGTAAGTCTATCACTTCTAACACTGGAACACTATTACCATTATCAGGGAATTGCGTTTGAATTGCGACTGATAATCCTCTAGTCCCATGTTACGCTCTAGCAAGTGGAAGCTGGTCGTACAGGTTTTTGTAGAAGGAATGAAGTATATACCACCCATGCTCTATCCAAGGTTCTGCTGCAAGAGGTTTCTGGTCAGCTTTGTTCCCTACAGAGGGAACCCCGTAGCGGGGAATGAAAATTCCTTCACCTAACGTTAATGTGTTTTTCTAAACGCACAGGAGTTCCTGCAAGTTTGCAGCTGCTTGTAGGCTTGGAATGTCAAAATGACTTCCTGATGGGGACTGCAGACATTGGGATGTTAAATGAAGTAAATGACAAAATTATCCTACGGTCTTGCTATCACTAGTGTGGACATTGCCTCCATAAATATGGTGATGGGGCTATGAGGTAATAATATATTTCATAGATCAGCAACATAGAGCTACCTTTCATGTAGATAATGGCAGCTGTTTAATGGTGCAAAACCCCATTATATTGTAGCTTTATGGTTAGAAGCTAGTATCTTACCAAAAATAAAACCTTTGATACTTAAAGCATTCAGAATATAATTATTTGGAGTAAAGTTTGGCCAAAAATGTAAGGCACATCTCCTTCCAGCTATGAAAAATACCTGTAATATCCAATCCATGGGAAAACAACAGAAATTAACAGTGATCATTGGATTTGGGGATTTCTTAAAAACATATTTATTTATTTATTTATTTATTTATTTATTTATTTATTTATTTATTTATTTTAAACAAACAAAAAAACAACCACACAACAGAAATATTGTCCTACTACTTTTTTCCATCTTGTGTGAAGAAGATATCAAATAGACATTGGCCACCAGAGGATAGTAGTTCAGACAAATGCACCTTTACATATATATATGTTTTTCCTGTCTGAGGTGGTATCCCCAAAATTAAGAGTGAAACACAATGTTCAAAAGAACTTTCAGGCTGTAACTTTCTAGAAGAGTTTCTTCACTTTTCCTGTCTTCAGTTCTGATTGCCTATTATGATGCTCTTTTGGGAGCCACCAGCCCAGCTGAAGTTCAGTGGGAGCTACAGGCACACAGCTCCTCTGAAAACATGGGCACCTGAAATTAATGGGTTTTTGAAATGATGGCATTAGTTCAGAAACAGCAAAACACCTTGAAGGACAGAAACAGGATGGGGTTGCATGGCTATTTGTGAGTCCCCGCCAGGGAGGAGGCTTTTCGGGGAGCAACAGACAGCTGTACCCCTGAGCCTGGTAAGGGTGGCAGCAGCAGGAAAGGCAAAAGTGCTTGGTTACAAGGTGGTAGCAGATGTGTCTTTCCATATTTCCAGCTGGACTGAATAGCTATTCTGGGTCTGCAACTAATGTTCATGTGTTTGCTGCCAGGCAACTCTGCCACGGTTCAACATTATCCAGATTTCCAAGCGGGCTGAAAAGATCCTGTGGCAGTGGCCTGTAAATTTCTTAGGACAAAGTAAATGCAATTTATTCCCCAGGCAGTAAAAGAGATGGTCAGGTAAGAAGCTAATGGCTATGTGGGAGAGAAACCTAGCAACTGTGATCTACATAGATTTATTTTTGATTTCTTTTTGACCTCTGGCTTTTTATGTCTGTAAAGTCCTGGTCCTGATGGGTATGTGGGAACACATACTTGGGAAGGCTGAGTGCTGTCTGTTTTTGTGCCTTTTTCCTTCTACCTATATACTCTTCACCCACAGCATGTCACATCTAAAATTGCTGTGATTTGGGGCGGATACTGTCTGAGAGATTGGTTTGTCACAGGGGCTTAATAGGAAATTATCTGGAAGAAGGGCTGTGGAAGGGCTCAGCAGTTTGGAGCACCTCTGAAATATGTTATACCAGCCTTTGCACCAGTTGGTAGGGATGGGGTTCACCCCTTCTGCCCCAAACGAGTAGATCATAAAACTCATCACTTTCTGCAGATAATTCCTAGGCTGTGGAAAATGTGTGCTCTGTGAAGCCATATTAAACAGGGTCTTTCACATCACCACAATACAGCTTTTTGTTAAAAACTAAGAGGTGAAAATTTCAGCCTTTCATCTTGCAAAAATGCAAATACAATCCAGAACTGATCCAGGGAATTAATTATTTCTAGTCCATACTTAAGTTTCCCAACATGGAAACCTACCCGTGTTTTAAACAGAGACAGACACTTGCAATACTCTCCTCTTGACAAAGGGTTGGTCAGGCTTGGTTCAGGTCCCAGCACTCTTTTATCAGGGTAGCTTTTCCAGGGGTATTTGTCAGAATCTTCATGACTCCTCCTGGAAGGCCTCGTGTCCCCTAAAGGCTGGTTCAAAGTGGAAAGCTCTTTTAGCCAGTCCAAAACACACTCTGGAGAACTTTGTCTCCCTCTCTCTCCCTTGACTGTGGGTGATGCATAGGAAGAGGAAGCCATCCTGCACCATTTGCATCTTCAGTTGTAATATGGGGTAAGAGCATTTACCTGACATACGAAATGCTTTGTGAGTTATGGACAGATTGTGCTTTCTAAAAGCTGAGCATTATTATGATCATGCAGTACTTTAGGACTGGTGTAAAGATAGTTTGCATTAAATACCATCATTAATGATCTAAGAAAAAAGTGAGAAGACTGTGATTACAAAATTCAGAGGATATTGAATTAGAAGGACTAGAGAGAAAATGAGATAATAAAAAGAGACCTAAAAAGATTATAAAGGTAGACAGGGGTTTTTATAGAAACGGAGATTCATCCCGGAAAACTGCAGGATAATAAATCTGTGAGAAAATAATCTGAAGCACATATCTTTGAGAGGAAGAAGAAACCTGGGAAGCAGTAATTCTGAAAGAAGTAAGATCATAATGGATAGCCAACCAAGCCTGAATTTGCAATATCATAAAGCTGAAAATGTCCAATGTAATTTTAAGTTGCAAATGCCAAACTATCATGTCACAAGACCAATAACCTTTTCTGCAAACAGTTCATTACAACTGAATGCAGAATGGCACAAGCAGCTTTCAACTCTGAGCAGCAAGTCTGTATCTGTTTAGTCACTGTGTGGTGGTCTCATTCCAACCAAAATTGACTTGATGTCTTTCAAGATGTTTGCCTAAATTTGATGAGATACTGTTTGGTTCATGCTGCTGTACAAATCACATACCACCATGGTATTCAACTGCTGTCCACTAATTTTTGTGAAGCAATGTTGGTAGCAGCCACTGAACACTTTATTTTTTGCTTTTCCTCTTAAGGGCGTGGTTTATACATGTGGAAGAAGGCTGAAGGGAAGATCTTTGCATAATGTTTTACTGAAATGTGCAAAAAGCTGTTAATGGGCAAGAGTAGGTTGAAAATCTGCCCTTCACTTGCAATGGGAGTGGGGAACAAGCAGTACACAGATTCATGGTGGTTTAAATTAGAAAGTTTTAGCCTGCAGTTGAGATGAGCTCAGAAAATGCACACAAGGCTACTGCCACACCTTGGCTGAAGAGTGAAAACTCATGGCAACTGATGATTTTTGCATTGCATGATCAGGTCTTCAGTTTCTTAGTCCTGAAACGGAAGTTCTCTGTCCTATTTCCATTAAGCCACAGCAAAGCAGAGGACGAAAGAAAAGCTTGTTCCTGAAAAGTAATGTGATCCCTGGATATCCTGGGCTGGGACTACTAGGCATGTTGCTGATGAATAATCACATAATGAATCTGTTGCAACAGGTGGTCAGAAACCAGCAGAATAACCAGAGGATGGTTTTGATCTGGTCCCAGAAGTGGATATCACCAAGGAGGAGCTCAGTGGAACAGCTGAGGAATTGTGTTGCTGCATATGGTTCTAGTTGTACCTTTTTAACCACTAAAATTTTCAGACCCAGGTAGATTATATTTACAGTCACCCTATTAAATCATCATAAACTTTTAATGGCAGGAATATGACCTGTTCACAAAACCAAATGTAAATAGTGAAGGTTTGGAGAGGTTATTGAAATTGCTGTCAATGTGAATCATACAGTCTTACCCAAGAAATAAGCTGCTGGATTTAATAAGGCAAAAGTTGTGAAAATGAATATCTCCTCCAAATAAAGCAAAACTAACATTTTACCATCTTCTGACGGTTGAAATTTATGGTGGCAGCTAAGATATGAATGAAAGTTAAATAGTCCTATTAATTTGATTACTTGTTTCCAGAGCCATAAGACATGTGGAAAGTAATATCATGTGGGAAGTGGTGTAAGATTTACACTCGCCTGAGAGAAATCACTGCTCAGTCTATCAGATTTGATAGGTGTCAGAGGGCCTTTTGAAAATGAATAATAAGAGGCCTGAATAATAAGAAAGACGCTTAGCTGCTTAAAACTTTTAAACATTTGGATGAATTTTTAAACTAATTAAAAAAAGTTTAAGTGGAAGTTTTGACATATATCTGGAACAGGGTAGAACTGCTCAGCTGAATGTGTGAATTATCTCACACTGGCATTTGTGAGAGGGATTTTTAAGGTGCAAATGATTTTAGGGCCATTCAAATCAGAGGAAACGATTTGAGTTTGTGGCTGTGTCCTCCTGAGGCTTGATAGGGTGTCTCAAACAGGTCAGGACCCAACTGTCCAAGGCTTTGTATAGACCCAAGCTGCTTTTGCATATCCAACAAACCTGATAAATTATGTCTCTTCAGTTTATTTTATGATAAAATTTGCAAAGCAATTAAATGTAACAAAGTCATCTTGGCCAGGGCAATGCAATGGACCCCAGCTGCTGTAGTGGTGATCACAAAACCATGCTGATGAAAGGTCTGCTTCTTAGAATCATAGAATCATCTAGGCTGGAAAAGGCCTTCAAGATCATCAAGACTAACCATCCACCTGACTTACTGAGTCCCATCACTAAACCACGTCCCCTTGTGCCATATCCACATAATTCTTAAATACCTCTGAGGATGGGGACTCCACCACTTCCCTGGGCAGCCCATTCTTGTCTCACTAATGTTGGTGGCAGAGCTGCTTGTTGACTGCAGTGGGAGTGGTATTAAGCTACAAACAATACTTAAAAATAAATAACTGGTCTGAATTGATGAATGGCCACTTTTTGCTATTTATCTTCATGCCTTCTTCCCTCAACCAAGCTGGGAAGTCAAGTCTTGGAAAGAGGAGCTCCAGGGCACTGCTGGGAGTGAGCTGCCTACATGGCAGAGTGATGGCAAGTAAAACACGTTCAGAGCCCTTGCTTCTCATCAAACAGCAGCAGTTGCCTGGCACAGAACAAGGCTGGATTAATCTCTTATTCTTCATTTGAAAGGCCCTGTATTAAAAGACTAAGGTTTAGGATTTTACACCCATTTAATACCTGGCTAAGAACTGGGGGTATGTATTCAGATATTAATGTGACTAAAAAGATATATGCTCAGGTTAAGGTTATTTCAAAAAAAGAAGTTCTGTCATTAATAATTTTTGGTCAGGAGCTCTGCCCGTCATCAGGAGATAAATCAGCTTGCAGCAGCTGTGACAGCTCTTTAAGTCTGAGGCCTGAACAGCTTAATTGGGGAAATGATCAATTCTAAGATGCATAGTCAAGATGACATCCTCGGTGCAGTAAATTCTTTCAGGAATGAACATGAATAAAATGAATATATTTATGGAGCAGTGATGTAATTCAGAAGCTGGGTTGTTAGGGAGCTGATGCATCTTCATTCCCTCTCTGCCCTGTAGCAATTTTCCAAGACTCCAACCTCTGATAACTGTGAATGGTCTAAAAACTGCCCTGGGAGAATGCTGATTTTATAAGAATGAAGAGTCTTTCAAAATACTGAATGAATAAAAAGTCTGCATTTCCTAGTGAGTATTATGAGCATTATGAGTCTACCAGTCTACCATACTTTTTTTTTTTTTTTTATTATTATTTATTCCTACATTCAGGGTTAAACGTAAGTCCTCAAAAACTACTGCTTGTGAGTTGCTGCAAAATATTGCCACTTCATAGTGACAATTATGTGCACTGTCCCTATCCACAGTAATAAAGATCCAGCAAACAGACACAGGATCCCTGTGCCTGAGCAGTGTATGAAAATCCCTTTGGGTTAGTCGTTGCAACTTTCTTGAATTAATGATTTACTCACTTGAGGTCACTTTGAAAAAGAAACACTGAATCACATTTCGGTAAAAACACACTTGCTTCAAGGCCCTCTCATCCACCTGATTTATTTAATGGTGGGGTGGAACTCCTCATCTGCAAATTTGGATGAGTACCTTGGGGATCCTCGGAGACGGGGCCATAGAACTGCTTTTCGCACTGAGCTGAGGTTGGGTGCCTCTCCCAGAGAAGGCCTCTGCTTATGCAGAAGAGAACCCCAGGTGATACTGAGTGTGTCAAAAAAGAAAAATATTTGCATGGCGTGTTGGGCTGACCTGCAGCTTGCAGGGTGCCCTGCTGCAGCACCCAGGGGGGTTCACAGAGGTGTGCTTTGTTGCACAGAACCGGTAATGACCTGGCAAGCGGACGCTGTCATTATGTGATTCAGACACCAGTAGCACTGTCTCCTGGCTGAAATTCACTTCGTGAGGAAGGATGGCTCCCCTCTGCTTCTGTATATCGCTGTAATTTCAGATTCTGCCTGCCCCAAGTTCTTGCTTCCCCTGGTGAGCATTAGCAGCACTGGAGGAGAGCCGAGGCTGCGCCTCACTGCTGGAGCTCAGCGATGAGAAAGGAGAGCAGGGGCACGCCACAGCGGGGCTGATTCTGCCCAGGGAGGCCCCAGGGGCTGGAGGTAGCCACCCACAGTTCAGTTCTGCTGCTGATGTAAAACACGGTCTTTGCAAGCTCTCAGTGCTGCTTTTGGCAGGGCCCAGGGCTGGGTGCCCACCACAGAAATGGGCTCTGGAGCCTGAGAGGTATCTTGGAGCTAAAGACATGTACCAAGCAATTTCGTTTTAAAAAGGGGTTATTTTCCTTCCACAATGTGCCATGTGCCTGCACGTGTTCCTGGGGTTGACAAAACGCTACAGTAACCATTCTGAAGTTATCACTGCTGCCTTTATGCAGAAGAAATGGCTCCAGGTTATGTGAAGAGCATCCATTCATACACAGGTTTGTGATTAACCCTACAGGTTCCCACTGAGTTGTTACAGTGAATAAAGCAAGAGGCCACATGAAAAGCACTTTCATATTGACATGGAGTAGAGTGGACCAAGTGCTCTTACCAGGAATTGTGTCAAAATAATTTTCATGCCTAAGTTTAGGCCACATAGCACAAGTATTTCCCAGCTAGTGGGCAGTGACCATGAAGCACATACTTGAGTGTGTGACTGAGGCCATCAAAAGAAAAGCTTTAATCATGAACTGTGTGAACTCTAAGAAAAACCTCCGGTTGAGCTAATATAATGTATTGGAAGTGACTTGGATATCTTCCCATCTGTGGTGCACTTTAATGAAATCTGTCCTCTCCTGCTCTGAATGTGCGTGTGAGTGTGTACTTAATAGATGCCATGCAGCAAACTCCCCAGGATTAGCTAATGAAAATAGCACTGTAAAATGAATTGATCGAATTGATACAGCTGGAATTTTGAGCACTGTGACAAATGCACCAGCCTGAAACTCCCCTTTACCACTGCAGCGAATATTTTATGTGCAAGTGTAGGTTACAAACTTCTAAAATGAGACTGCTGTTTGTAAATTAAAATTGACTTAGGCCAGATGGATGTGCTTACGGAAGCAAAAGAGAAGGAGGAGCTCTTCAAATGGTGGAAGGTAGGACTGCCCATCAGAGCTCTGGGTCATGCTCACCGTTACAAGAAAGTCCAAAGAGACCCTCTTGAGCAAAACTGTTTTCAGGAACTAGGCTCAAAAGTGTAAAATAACAGGGGGCTTAGGAAGCTGGGGAATTTTTCCAGGTTCCTCATTGCCTTTCTGACATGCCTGAGGCTTCCACACAACTGTGAGAGCACAGCAGCAGCCAGTCTAGGCTGGGAGGGAAAGTTACCTGCAAAAACAAAAGTCTGTGGATGGGGGAAAAAAAATCCACAAAAAATCCTGTGTGTTTTAGGTAGTCTCACCTTTTAGGACTTTGTAAACACATCCACCTGTTCCTTACACAGCTCCCACTGCAGAATGCAGGGATATTTAAACTTGCTCTATTTCAGAGGGAATTTCTCATTCTTCACATAGTATAAGTGAATCTTATCTTTCTGCCTCCACCAAGAAAGAAAGAAGGGTGATTGTCGTGGGAGACTCTGTCCTTAGGGGGACAGAGGGCCCTATTTGTCGGCCTGACCCTACCCGTAGGGAAGTCTGCTGCCTCCCTGGGGCCAGGGTCAGGGACGTGGCCAGGAAGCTCCCCAACCTGGTGCGCCCCTCTGATTATTATCCGCTCCTGATAATCCAGGCGGGCACTGATGACATTGACAACAGAAGCCTGAAGGCTATCAAAAGAGACTTTAGGGGACTGGGACGGTTAGTGGACGGAGCAGGAGTGCAAGTAGTTTTTTCGTCCGTCCCTACGTTGACAGGGAGGGGTACGGAGAGGACAACGAAAGCCCACCTGTTAAACACGTGGCTCCGGGGCTGGTGCCTACGCAGAAATCTTGGGTTTTTCGACCATGGGGCAGTTTACTCAGCACCTGGTCTGGTGGCCGTAGACGGGTCCCTATCCTTTAGGGGAAAAAGGATCCTGGGCCAGGAGCTGGCGGGGCTCATTGATAGGGCTTTAAACTAGGTAAGAAGGGGGATGGGGCTGGAGCGAGGACTGTTGGGGCTGTACCAGGGGGAGCAGTGGCAAGGCCGGAGGATAAGGTAAAGGCCCAGCTGAAGTGCATCTACACCAATGCACGCAGCATGGGTAACAAACAGGAGGAGCTGGAAGCCATCGTGCAGCGGGCAGGCTACGACTTGGTTGCCATCACGGAAACGTGGTGGGACCAGTCTCATGACTGGAGTGCTGCGATGCCTGGCTATAGGCTCTTCAGAAGGGACAGGCAGCATGGAAGGGGTGGCGGTGTGGCTCTCTATATTAGAGAGTCTTTCGATGTTGTAGAACTCGAGGCTAGGAATGACAAGATCGAGTCCCTTTGGGTTAGGATCGGCAGGGACAACAAGGCTAGTGTCCTGGTCGGGGTCTGCTATAGACCGCCGAACCAGGATGAGGAGACGGATGAGGAGTTCTACAGGCAGCTGACAGGAGTTGCGAAATCGTCAGCGCTTGTACTCGTGGGGGACTTCAACTTCCCAGACATATCCTGGAAGCACAACACAGCCCAGAGGAAGCAGTCTAGGAGGTTTCTGGAGAAAGTGGAAGATAGCTTCCTGACGCAGCTGATTAGTGAACCTACCAGGGGTGGTGCCCTGCTAGACCTTCTCTTCACAAACAGAGAAGGACTGGTGGAGGATGTGATTGTCGGGAACAGTCTTGGGCAGAGTGACCACGAAATGGTGGAGTTCTCTATTCTTGGCGGGGCCAGGAAGGGAACCAGTAAAACCACTGTATTGGACTTTCGGAGGGCTGACTTTAGGCTGCTCAGGACACTGGTTGGTGGAGTCCCATGGGAGGCGGTTCTGAAGGGCAGAGGGGTTCAGGAAGGCTGGGTGCTATTCAAGAGGCAAATCCTAATGGCACAGGAGCGGTCTATCCCCATGTGCCCAAAGATGAGCCAGCGGGGAAGACGACCAGCCTGGCTCAACAGAGAATTGTGGCTTGAGCTTAGGAGGAAAAAGAGGGTTTATAATCTTTGGAAAATTGGGCAGGCCACTAGGGAGGACTATAAGGATGTAGCGAGGCTGTGCAGGGACAAAATTAGGAAGGCCAAAGCTCATCTGGAGCTCAAGCTGGCTACTGCCGTTAAAGATAACAAAAAACGCTTTTATAAATACATCAACACAAAAAGGAGGACTAAGGAGAATCTCCATCCTTTACTGGATGCGGGGGGAAACTTAGTTACAAGAGATGAGGAAAAGGCGGAGGTGCTCAATGCCTTCTTTGCCTCAGTCTTTAGTGGTAAAACCGGTTGCTCTCTGGATACCCAGTACCCAGAACTGGTGGAAGGGGACGGGGAGCAGGATGTGGCCCTCACCATCCACGAAGAACTGGTTGGTGACCTGCTACGGCACTTGGATGTGCACAAGTCGATGGGGCCGGATGGGATCCACCCAAGAGTACTGAGAGAACTGGCAGAGGAGCTGGCCAAGCCCCTATCCATCATTTATCAGCAGTCCTGGCTATCGGGGGAGGTCCCAGCTGACTGGCGGCTAGCAAACGTGACGCCCATCTACAAGAAGGGCCGGAGGGCAGACCCGGGGAACTACAGGCCGGTCAGTTTGACCTCAGTACCAGGGAAGCTCATGGAGCAGATCCTCTTGGGAGTCATCATGCGGCACTTGAAGGGCAAGCAGGCGATCAGGCCCAGTCAGCATGGGTTTATGGAAGGCAGATCCTGCTTGACGAACCTGATCTCCTTCTACGACAAAGTGACGCGCTGGGTGGACGAGGGAAAGGCTGTGGATGTGGTCTACCTTGACTTCAGCAAGGCTTTTGACACCGTTTCCCACAGCATTCTCCTCAAGAAACTGGCTGCTCTTGGCTTGGACTGGCGCACGCTTCGTTGGGTTAGAAACTGGCTGGATAGCCGGGCCCAGAGAGTTGTGGTAAATGGAGCCAAGTCCAGTTGGAGGCCAGTCACTAGTGGCGTCCCCCAGGGCTCGGTGCTGGGGCCGGTCCTCTTTAACATCTTCATCAATGATCTGGATGAGGGCATTGAGTGCACCCTCAGTAAGTTTGCAGATGACACCAAGCTAGGTGCGTGTGTCGATCTGCTCGAGGGTAGGAAGGCGCTGCAGGAGGATCTGGATAGGCTGCACCGATGGGCTGAGGTCAACTGTATGAAGTTCAACAAGGCCAAGTGCCGGGTCCTGCACCTGGGGCGCAATAACCCCAAGAAGAGCTACAGGCTGGGAGAGGAATGGCTGGAGAGCTGCCAGGCAGAGAAGGACCTGGGAGTGATGGTGGACAGTCGGCTGAATATGAGCCAGCAGTGTGCTCAGGTGGCCAAGAAGGCCAACGGCATCCTGGCTTGTATCAGAAACACTGTGACCAGCAGGGCTAGGGAGGTGATCGTCCCCCTGTACTCGGCTCTGGTGAGGCCGCACCTCGAGTACTGTGTTCAGTTCTGGGCCCCTCGCTACAAGAAGGACATCGAGGTGCTTGAGCGGGTCCAGAGAAGGGCGACGAAGCTGGTGAGGGGCCTGGAGAGCAAGTCCTATGAGGAGCGGCTGAAGGAGCTGGGCTTGTTCAGCCTGGAGAAGAGGAGGCTCAGGGGTGACCTTATCACTCTGTATAAGTATATTAAAGGAGGCTCTAGCGAGATGGGGGTTGGCCTGTTCTCCCATGTGCCTGGTGACAGGACGAGGGGGAATGGGCTAAAGTTGCGCCAGGGGAGTTTTAGGTTAGATGTTAGGAAGAATTTCTTTACTGAAAGGGTTGTTAGACATTGGAACAGGCTGCCCAGGGAGGTGGTTGAGTCACCATCCCTGCAAGTCTTCAAAAGACGTTTAGATGTAGAACTTAGGGATATGGTTTAGTGGGGACTGTTAGTGTTAGGTCAGAGGTTGGACTCGATGATCTTGAGGTCTCTTCCAACCTAGAGATTCTGTGATTCTGTGTGTGATTCTGTGAATAATTTGAAATGTGAATGTCATAATTAAGTCTAATTATTTTACCATACTTTTGCCTTCATTAGACATTGTGTTTGTAATAATTGCTGTAATCAGCCATATGGTTAGTACTAACTCCTTAATTACATGAGGGCAGATCATCCCTGCAGGAGGAATAGATGACTTACAGCTCTGGAAGTGTCACAAAAAGCCCTGTCACCCTCAAAAAATGGTGGGGACTTGGTTGTCCTTCACCTATCATAAATGAGCAGAATGACAAGGTTTCAAATGCATCACAGCCCCAGACTCGTGTTTTGGGCACATCTGTCACTTAAAACTGTGGTGTCACAAAATACGTCCTCTTTGCCAGGAAGCAAGGCTGGGGATGCTGAGCTGGAGCCACCTCACCAGGCAGCACCCCCTGTCCTAAAGCTGGGCCCTTTTGATAGGCAGACGGTTATAGTTTAACAGAAATATGAAAAGATTATGTAGAAAAACTTCTCCTCCATGCATTAGTACTTATGTTTATCCACAGCACCGGCTCCAACCTAGTGCCATCAGCTGCAATTTCAAGGAGTTACTACTAGCATTTGCATGTGTAGAGGTAGTATCTACCATCTAATTCTCTTTTCCCTGGCTTGCTAGTAATTCTGTCTTCTTGTTGCTAACGATTCCACTTTCAAATTATTTTTTTTGCAGTTACATTATAAAGAAAAATCCAGATTAAGTACACTGTAATTGCTGAGGATTGTAGGATATATGTTAATTTTTCTTTTGTAGTGTGCCAGGCTGCCAGAATCTGTTAATCAAATGTTTTATCTTTCTGTATAACATTTGCAATGTAAAATACTTACTGAGTCAAATCTCACCTGATCCAATATTAGGTGCCTTATATTTTCATTGATTTTACCATAAGTGGACTTTGGTTGGCTATAGGGCAAACCACAGGGCAAAATCTTACCGTTATTTTCCACCCAAATGTTTAACCATATGCTGATTTTCTTCAGTCAGTTTTCTTTCTTCTGTTTCCAAGTAAGTAAACAGAGAAAAGTATTAACTTTACAATAGGCTAACAGTTTGCACCCGTGATGTCCCTTCTTTTCCAAGCATGGAGATGCAGGGGGACAGCCCAGGGAGGAACACGCATCTGAAAGATGTCTACATGCATCCACTCCTTTATTAAATTACAGGGATACCAGCATTTGGGGCAAAGAGATTCAATTTGAAATAAGCTTTGACAGGCCTTCCACAGGATTAGAACTGGTGACTTACAAGACCTTCTTGCCTCAGATTCAAGTAGCAAAAAATGTTTCCTTTGGGATGATTCCTTTAGAAAATGGAAGGTGAAGAGTGTTTTTTGGTGGTTGCTATAAGTAGGCTGCTTCCCAAATCCCTTCAGAGTTGTGATTTGTAAGATATGTAAGTGGGATCCGTACCCACTGTGGGAAGGAAAATGGAAGAATTTGTTCTGTAGCGGATATATTACAGGGGATATATTATTACTACTTATTATGAAACCTTCCCTGTGAAAAGGTGTTGCCATTCCACTCACTACCTTCATGGGGACACAAGTGGGGAAGGTGTGCATTTTCAGGTGTGTTGAGATAAAACCCCAAACCCAAACAACCTGAAAGGCAGCAGAAAATATGTGGCTGAATGCTCACTGGGCTTGTGCAGCCTTTGGAAGCACAGCTTGTGTCTTACAAAACACACAAAGCCCTACCAAGCATGGAATAACCACTTCATCATTTTAAATGAGGGCTATAAAAAATTACAGTCAGCACATAATAGGTATTTTGCACCCATGCTAAGTACTGCCAAGAAAATAGTTACCCAAGTAAATCAATAAAGTATCATTCCCTTCCAAGGTCTTCCTGTCCCAGTCCCTGAACCTCTCATTTCGGAGGAGTACTGAAACCTGTTCAAGATTTATTTTGATGAAAGTAAGTATCTCTGCATTATCAGGCAGTAAAGAAGTTGTTTACTACTTCTCCAGGAGTGTTGAAAAATTCCCTCTGAATACATACTTGCATTGTAGTGATCATAAAAATGTCTACCAGCTATTGGAGCCCCCAAATTGATTTTTTTTTTTTTTCTTTCCAGAAAACAAAGAGTTCAGCCTGAGACCGAGAAATTGCTTCATAAGAAAACCATCTGTGCTGAGAGAGATGGACTAAGGTATCCTGTCACCTACTCTGGGGTCTGCTCAGGTTTAGTATAAAACATTGCTATTCATATTCAGTTAGCAAATAAGGTTGGGCTGAGGTAGCAGCACCTGTTCTGAGTGCATTTCCTATAAATCAGTCTAGATGTTTAATATGTTCCTCATTACCAGAGCATTTGAAAACCAGCAATACACCTGAAAACCAATTTGCTGATATAAATGTTCCAACAAAGTGGTGAATTTTCAGCTCACACTGTCAGTTATTGGCAGGAAGCAAATTTTGACTTGGCCCTTGTCAAAGTTAATACAATTCACAGTCATACTTTTCCAATCAAACTTTGAAAATACAATGTGCACTATACACCTTTGCAACAGCTGAAATCCCAAATTTTTAACACATGCAACGAAATCTCTGCATAGGCACTGCATATATGAAATGATTTGGTGATTTGGTGGGAAAAATTAAAAAAAAAAAGAAAAGGAAAAAGCAAAAATCAAATAGCAAGGACATTCAAGGAAATCTTCACCTGTCTACAAAAAGCGTTAATGGGAGAAAAGTTGACTCAGCTCCTGACTGTGAAAGGCTTGCCCAGCTCTGACTGCTTGTACACCAAGTAGCTGGCAGAGAAATGCCCCAAGTGGGAGATGCCTTGCACTTTGGGAATTTACCCCAGGAACAAAACAAAGTGATATTCCCTCATCTGCTCTTGAACCCAAGACAGATCAGGGGATAAAGGAGGCAGGAAAAAAGAGTGCTGACCTGCTCGGAGCAGAGGCATGGCAGCCAGGTTTCTCATTCTTGTGTCAACTCCTGGCAACTGTGAGCTCCTGAAGAGAGATGCCAAGTGACCAGACTACATGGACCTCTGAGCACCTTACAAGATCTTCCTCCTGTTGAGGGGCCGGGTACTTAGGATGAGATTTAGCTTTGTTTTAATCATCTAAAAGTTATGTGTCTATCTGCAGCTACTCATTTAGGCTTCCTCCAGACAGCTACTTCTTAAGCGTTGACTTTCTTTTGGATGGATTTTCTCAAGAGACCACTCAAGGAGTGAGATTTTGTGTGGCTGTGATCAGACTTCTGCAAGTCTGAAATCTTTCAACTTTTAGCCTTCTTGGGCACCTTCGGGGCAGAATGCAAACTTGCAGCACTTGTTCAAGCTAAGATGTCTGAAAGATTGTAAAAGTCATGCTCATCACTGGAAGGAGACAGGTGCAGTTTCTGTGTGCCCTGTGCCGGGGAGTAGGGTGGGTCAGGTTCTAGCAGTAGATGCTGTCTTCAGCAAGTATTGGGGACAGTTCAAAAGAACCAGAGAACTCTTATATCTGCACCTGGGCGGTCCCATTACTAGAGAGAAGAGGGTCAAATAAAGGTGAAATAGCCATGAAAGAGCAGATTTGCCATAGGAACTGAGAGTGGCATATACATGGCCTTTCATCCATACAGACGGTGATTCTCTTTCTCAGAGCTGGTACAACACTGACTCTTCTCCATTATCCTCCCTCTCTCTGATGAAAAATATAATTACTATTTCTGCATTGCCTGAGCGTGGTCTCTTTTTTAATAAATTGAAATATTGGCTTCACAGCAAATGTTACCTGTTATTTTTAATGAAATACATGTTTTATGTCCCTTGCTTTTCTTCAAATTCTTTTATTTTGTTATACTTACAAATAAACACAGCATTTTTGGTTAAGTTCTTCATTTTATATCTTGAATAAGCATCTCTTCTTGATGTCTACCTTTATGTTTCTATGTACAAATCTATCAAGACCATCAAGAAATGGTTTCCCAAACAGAATTTATTGCAAAGCTGATTATGTATTAATATATACAAATGACAAATCTAAAACACAATGTCAAAAAGCAAGAAAATGCAATCAAGAATTTATTATTCTCCCATTACTATTCATCTGGGAAAATAGCTGCTCTACTTTACCAGAATAACTTCCCCCTCCCACACCTCACACCCAATCCAGGTTTTCTAGGTAAGTGCCACAGAGTTATTTGTGATAAAATACTTTAATATATAATAATACCACAAGTTCACTGTAATTTATCTACCTATTTTTTTCACTTCTACTTTCCAAGTAGGCTTATTATAAAAATTTATTGTCACACACACACATTGCATACATCTGCATGTGTCTAAACTTAGTGGTCCATTTTACAGATGGAATAAGCATTTTCTGCTTTTCATAACCTTGCATCTTGTCCTCTTTTGTGCACACTTCCCCAACATTATAGATATGATTTCTTCTATAAAATATTCACAAAAATGCCTCTCCCCTGAATGGCCCTATCCCAAGCCACCCTCCCCCCTCCCCTTTTTTTTGTGATTAAGTAGCAGATTAATTTGAATAATATACATGTGAGGAGAATTTTATGCTTTGATTTTCTTCTTGAAAGATGATACTGTGGTAATGCCTTTTCTACTGTACTGTCCCATTTCATACCTCAGGAATAACTGCTCATCTATTCTTTTTCAGCTGAAGGACTCCATGCTTACCATTTTGTAACCCCCCATAGTGTTAGATGTTAGGAAGTACAGGTAAAGAAGAATGTGTTGCAACACTTTTGGATGGCAACACCAGTACAAGTTATGTTGACACCGTTACATTTGCTTGCAAGTTAGAGCTGATTATGGATGTATTTTTAATCTAGCAATTCCTAGATGCCCGCATAGCGACTGATAAAATACCTCTCATTTGCAATGTTGAAGTGTTTACCTTTGGGAAATCCATGACAGAAATAACCGTATTTTTGTCACCAGCAGCTGGATCCCTGCCATACTGTCTGGAGGAATAAGGTTGTTCTGGACAAGAGGAACAATGGGAGCAGAATGGCTGATATATGCGTGCACACAGGTAGGTACGTGCACACACACTCACAAAAACATGTGTGTTGTTTAGCATACATTTTATACTGAATATACAGATGTATACATCTGTATATTAGTAACATAATTAGTACATTAGTACCATATGGGTGTGCACATGAATGTATTTGTGTACATATATACACGTACATGTATGACTGAACTCTGTGAAGCATCCGGAGCATAACACAGAAATGATCTCCCTGTGTTTCACACAGAGGCAATCACTCTGCCAGCACATATAAGAAGTCATTATAATAGTTATTCTATTTATGGAGAAATGTGTAGCTAAAATGTAGGAAAATTATTGTTCTCCATATTCTCACTTTTTTATTGAAGAAACAAATCACACAGTAAATTACATCTGATTTGCATGAAATGTTGCATGCACCTAGATCTCAGCAGGAGCCTGGGAAAAGACATTGTTTTAATTCCAGAACCTTTATAGCTATTCCCTTCTTCCTTCCTTCCTTCCTTCCTTCCTTCCTTCCTTCCTTCCTTCCTTCCTTCCTTCCTTCCTTCCTTCCTTCCTTCCTTCCTTCCTTCCTTCCTTCCTTCCTTCCTTCCTTCCTTCCTTCCTTCCTTCCTTCCTTCCTTCCTTCTATAAATTTTTGAGCTATATTCTTGTTTGGCTTCTCTTGCATTTTATAGGCCCTTCTGAGTGTAGTTTAACATCTGCAAATTGCCAAGGTGGGTAAGGAAAGCGTAATGTTCACTGCCCAAGAGGAGGAGAAACAGGAGGGATTATGTGCCTGCCCTGTGGCTGTGATGGATGCTGCTCATGCTGGGTGCTGTTGCCATTTGCTGTGGAGATGCTCAAAATGAAGAGAGGCTCCTGAGGGGTCTTGAAACAACTTGGATGCATCAGCTGTTTGACTGGGCTAACACAGCGTGCTGAAGATTTTGCCCTCTCTTTTTTTTTTTTCTCCAGTTTTCCCCTATTCATCTCTGATGATGCCAGTGAGGTGAAGAGTCTGTGTTTTACCATCAAAGGTCAGCCCTCCAGGATGTCTGGAAGCTGCAGTGTGGCCCCTGCATGCCAATCTACTGGAGAATACATTTAGGGCTGGGTCTGGAGAAGGGTGATGTGGTAGGTATGGAAGTGCTCCAGCACTCTTAGACTCTGAAGGGTAAACAGAGTCCTTGCATATACAGTCAGAACGAATTTGTACAGAGCACTAGTCTGCTTCCTGAAAACCATCAATAAGCTGAGGAGGTCTGAGTGAAATTTTCCCATACAATGGAAAACTGGATATTTGACAAATTATCCCCTCTCTTTTTGCAAAGAATGTTTGCTTTCTATATAAATTTGAATGTTTCCTTTAAGAAGCATACACTTTAATATAGGAATGTTTTTGGTGGAAACACTCTGCTCTGTTTAGAGAAACCTGTAACCAGAAATGAAGGGGACGCTTTAGCCTTTCTTGCTTTTCTGGTCTGGTACATGTTCTTTGCCTGGACTCACACAACAGGGGTGGCTGCATCACTGGATCCAAGGTGGGAAGACTTGGTATGTCAGACATGTATACATTTGCACATGTGCACACTGACACATATTTTGCAGAGCTGTTGCATAGTGCCCAATTTCTCTTTAGTGCTGGAAGAGACTGAAGGGAGCTGCAACAATGAGAGGGGTAAGATGTCAACATGAGGGTGGAAAGGGGCAGTAGGGGATGGGTATGTGAGAGGAAGGGCAGAAGACAGGAGGTCTGTAAAGACCCTTTAGTCTCTATTACATCTTGGTCTCTTTCCTCCTCCTGAAGTCAGTATCTGACAGTGCTTCCTGGGAGGTGCAGATCAGCTGTTATGTTCTCCAAAGGGCTGTCAGCTAAGCTGTTTCTTGACTCTGCCTAAGACTGTTATGAGTCACCATCCATTCTCTCCACAAAAGCCCAGTACATAAAGAATCTCCCAGTATGTGAGGTATAAGCTGATGAGAGCTCAAGTTATAGAGGACAAGGGCAGTGTGTAGTATTAGGTCTGTGCTCCAAGTTAAAGCAGTTCGGGTTTGGGTCACTTCTTCCATTCCTGTTCATTGTTGCTACAAGATCCTGGTTTTCTAGGCCACAGATTATTTGGAAAAAAAAAAAAAAAGAAAAAAGATTGAAACAGTACAGGAAAAAATAAAACAGAACAAAAGTTTCTCAGCTAAGCTGGTTAAAAAAGCAGTGATATGAAAGGCAAATTGGAAGGATGTAAACACTAGAGAAGGAGGATTTTGTTTTCTAATTCAGAAAAGCACTTAAGTGAAAGTCCTAAATGATATCATGCATGAGATTCTTGGTAAGGTTTACTAGGCATACCGTTGTAGGATAAAACTGAAGACATATAAATAGCTTCTCAAAGAGTCTTTCCCTTGGGGCTTTCAAAAAAAGACTACTGATATTATAACCCTTATGAAAACAAAAAAGCAGCTTGTGCAATTTAATAATTATGCTTTAGGTCTCTGTTTTTTTTTTTTTTTAATTATTATTTTTTTAATTATTTTTTCTTTCTGAGGGTCCATGGAGACTGCAAGTTACCCTGGCTTAACAATCAAGCTCTTGCTTGCTCATCTGAACTCTCTGACTGGCAGCAGGTTCTTGTCCTTGTGCAGCTGTAAGCAGTGTGTTTGCCTGAGCCTCTGAAATACTGTGAGTGGAGTGTGACTGCTTGCTGTGTGCCATTGTGTCGGAGGCCAGGTCTGTCTCGTGTCCAGTCTTGGTTATGAAATGGTTGTACAGTAATGGTTGTACAGTAATTGATGCCTCACGGTGAATAATATGTTGAACAAATAACACCTTTTTCTTTCATATGGATTCTATCCTGGGGAACCTGAACACTTGCTTTGAATGTGGAAGCTTTAAGCAAATTTTCTTTTATTGGCTTTGGTAGTTGTTTTTTTTTTGTTTTGTTTTGTTTTGTTTTGTTTTTTGTTTTTTTTTTTTTTTTATTCCAGGACTTGGTAAAACGTCTGTCTGTGTGTGTGTGCAGGGTTATACCTCCCCATCTAACCTCAAAAGATTTTACCAGGCATTTTCTACTTCCTCAATCCTGCTGAAGGCATACTGTATCCTGCTAAAGGGCTGTTTAGTATGCTTAAGGACTGAGAAACCAATCTGAAAGTCTAGCCTTCAAGGGTGTGATCTATTGCAATTAGAAATGTATTGCTTTGTAATTACTATTACCACTTGCTTTTACCTGCAGGCTTACAAATAAATATCTGTTGCCTCTGGATATTTATACCTTCTAAATTCCTGCAAAGAAGCCAGTCCTAATTTTGGCAGTTCTGCTGAGAGGAAGCTGATGCCTCTAACTATCCCCTGCACCTGTTAAAAAGTATTGGAAGCAATCACACCTGGGTTATAACCATGATCACACAATTATTGTCACCTGTCTGTTGCAAAATGTTAGGAAATAAGCATATTTAAAACATCAATCTGATCTGGAAACCCTAGGGGTTATTGCAATAACTTAGTTTTGGATGTATTAATTTTATTCACGTGGAGGGTATTAATTTCCAAGCATCTTTTATATTATTCACTCTTGTTTTTCTGGAGAATGACATCAGAGATACTATGTATGTACCATTGTATTCTTTTATATACGATAACCAACTGTCATCAGCTCAGGTTTGTGGATATATCAGAAATTAATGAATATCAGTTAATTAATGGAAAATTCATGACATCAGCGTTGAGGTACACGCTGATTCAAGGGTGGTGAATCACTCAGATCTATTCTGTGTTGGGCATTCCTGGAGTGGCATGTTCAGAAGGTGATTTAACAAGGCTGCAGCAGCCTTTTCACCATTTATCTGCCCCTGCCCAGCAAAAAGGCAGGCCAAGGAAGCAAGTTGTAATTGATCCCAGCTCTGCTCTCCTTAATGGCTTGGTGGGACGGAGTCTGAGGAGGTGACTAAAGCCACGTCTGCACACCACTCTTGGGTGAATGAAGGTAAACTGGTATTCAAAAAAAAAAAAAAGCTCATAAGGTGCATTTGTGTGTCTTTGCTGTTCTCCGTGAGTTTCTCTGTGGGCTGAATGGAGTTTTGAGGCTATAGACTAAAATGAGGTAGCAAAATTGATCTAGGTTAAACATATTCCCTGCATTTTTGCAGACTTGGGTGAGTTCATCATCCCATTTTGCCATGCGCTCCCTCACACAGTCAGTGCAGTTTAGGGGATGGGGGTCTGTGCAGTGGGAGAGGAGCACAGAAAGACCACTGTCCTCTGAGACCTCCTGAAGGAAACCAAAATGGGTCAAACTCTTCCCTCTTCCACTTGTATAAATGTAGGTTAAGTCTATCATAGTCCACAGAAGCAGCATAGCAGAAAGCTGAAATTATCCAGTGTCAGAAGCTGCAGGATTTGATGGGAATTTTCAGACCCAAGGCAGGGGTCGTTTAACCACCTAAAGCAGATGGTGGTATTCGCTGAGAGCTGTGTGTGAAATGAAGTGACTCTCTCAGCCCCTGCCTGGACTGGCTGCTGCCAGAAGTGAGTGAAGACAGCACAGTGGTACTCGTTCAGATTTGTTTGTGGGAACAAAAATTGGCATTATTCAGCACATGTTGGGAGTACATGCTGGGGATCAAGGTGTCTTGGGGGCAGCTAGTTTGTGTAGAGATGAAGGAGTTTGCCTTTAAAATGAGATATGAGATATAGCAGGGGGAAAATTTGCTGTGCTGCTTATTGCAAGTTACCAGAAATGGCATTTTTTTGACTATTGTTTGTTAACCAGCAACCACAAGGAGCTGAAATTGAGCACTAAACAACTGCTGTGTGCACCACATATTTGTCAGGTCAGTGTGCAATGCTGGATTGAGGAGCGGCTGGATGCAGCTTTTTGCCACAGAAACATTTTGAGGGAGGGAAATTTTGCCAAATTTCAGTGTGCTGTCTAGTCATTCTCTCCTACTTATAAACTCTCAAACAAAACCTTTGAACTAGAGGTAAGAGTGACAGTATATTTTATTATAAAATAGAAATTAATGGTGTATTTGAAGTAAAATTTGATACTGTATCTTTTGCAAACGTATTCCCCATGTGGACTTTAGGTCTAACTGGGATTCTGTTCAGTTTTGTATTATTTAGGATGCTCGCTGGTAACAATGGACAGTAACAGGTGCCTCTCAAATTGTGTTTTCTAAATCCCAGAGATATGAAAACACATCTTTCATCCTATCAGACTTCACAGACATACATATGCCTACATCATGATGTTGCTTAGATCCTACATAGCAATGTAGTTCAGGAGTGTTTATGTCATTGTTTGAGAAAAGATCACAGTGCTGTAAGACATACACACCGCAAAGCAAACAAATTTATTTTCTGCATCAACAAGAGAGATTTCCCACTGATAGGTGAATGTAGGAGACAAGAACCCAAGAGCTGGGTCAGTGTTGGTGAAACATATACTTTCACCCTTCTGTCTCACTTAATCAGACCCTGCTGGCATTTCCGAAGGGGTTGAAGCTTTCCACAGGCTGTTCCTTGAAATGGCCTGCTGTCCTTTGGGTTTCCAGGGTCCCTGCAAACTACAGAATCATAGAATGGTTTGGACTGGAAAGGACCTTAAAAAATGGGGAGAGGGAAAATCCCTGCTTGACTTGGGAGGTGGGAGCACCAGGGGAGCAACCCCATCTTTTCCAGCTCTGCTTTTCACTCTCTCCCATTTTTTTCTTCTGGATGAACATAAAATTACCTACTGCCCTATGCAAGGGGGTATTGCTCATGTTTCTACAACCACCCATTACTCCCAGTAGTGCCGTTTACTTGACACCGACGTATACATTATAGCTATAGGAATTGCAGCTTTGCTTGACTTGCAGCATTACTCTTCAGCAAAGAGAAAAACCTGCCACATATCCTACAATGTTAAAACCTGCTCCTTGGCTTTGTATAAACAGTTCTCACAATATTGTGTCCTCTCTCATGTGATTGTAAGCACTTAAGTAATATGAAATTATCATTGATATAGCTGTCCCAGGTGAAAAAGAGCTACAGCATGTTTATGATGCAGTTCAATCTAGTCATTGATTTCTGGACCTACTGTAGTCCTTCAGGGCATATCACAAAAGCCAAGTTATGTCTTTGAGAGCTGGCTTTTCTATCTGAATTTCTGAATGAGGTGGAGGAAGTGCTTTAAAACCTTCACATGACCTGTCTCGAAAATCTGACTTTTCCTACTGAAGGTAATGGCATATGTCTGATATACTGGGAATTTGGTTATCTGAAGACCATACAAATAGGCTGGATATCAGGGATGGTCTTAGATACCAGAACTTGATGAATTAGAATGTGATGAATTGGGGCATGCTCTACCCTACCACGGCTTGCCAGAAAATATTTAGTTGGGGTTATACTCCAGGGTGTATTTGAGGGTATACTCCAGGTAGAGTATAGCTTTTGAGTTGCAGAGCCACACATTTTAGGAAAATAGTAGTGTTTTGGCTTCACTGCTTGCTCTTGGACTTGCAGACACACAGTCTGCCAGGTGATGCTAGTCATACCTGGTTCCCCTGAAGGACTCAGTCTAGGGAGACTGCAAAGTATTTCTCAATGACAAGGAAATTATTGTCCCCAGCTTTTTGGTGTGGAACTGCAAGACATGAATTGGCATGTCAAAGTCACAAAAATGCACCCTGAAAATAATTTTGGGTCATAGGCCAGCACTGAGGTCTCAGTAGACAAACATTGCCACATGTGCCAGCAAAATGTCACCTGAGACTGGAACAATATTGGGTTGATGGTTATTTTTGTTCTGGCTGAAAATCCCAATCATATTTCTGTTCCAATAACCTTCCAATTTGGAAAGGCTTCTTCTAGTGGAAGCAGTTTCCAGGAGACATAGCTTCTTGTCATACCTGAAGTACTAGGGAAAATGCCAAAGGAAGCTTCTTTCATCCACCCCCACACACCCTGCCTGTGGATGAGGTTTTATGGAGAGCAAATAATGGCAGGAATTAAGAAACATGGATAATATTCCCTACTCTGGCACTGAGTCTAGTTCTTTGCTTCTCTTTGTTCTTCAACAGCTTTGTATGTAGAAGGGACCAATTATTCTGACCCAGTTCTGTGAAGGAGCTTGAGAACCTTAGATGCTGTTATGTGCTTTGGTTATTTATTTATTTTTCTGCTGTTCCCAATACTCTGAATCTAAATTATGAGAGGGAAATGGAACTAGTAAATAATATATGGATTTATTTTCCTTAACTGCACAAAGATACATGCACTTGCAATGGACATAAAGACTTCATCCTTCTGATCAAATAATTCCCTCAATGGAATTGTTAGGAAACATACAGCTCAAGCTCTGTCCTCACTTACCAGCATTGTAGTGAAATGCTGGTTTAATGCTCTTCTAGCTTAGAGAACACATACTATGATCAGAACTGCCAAAAGAGACACCGTGTGTATTGCATACATATTGAAAAATATATATGTCATTTTTTAAAGTTATGTACAAAGAATATTTAATTTGGTTTCTTTAGGTTTTGGACATTTGTTAGGTATTTATCTCACCACATATTACATTTTTTTTTTATTGTTTTATTTGCCTGTTTTCCTTTCTCCTATGGATTAAAAGGGGAGAGGAAAAAGGAAGACAAAAGCCCCAAAACTGGAAAAATGAAAAATTGTATTACTTGACAAACTCAAAAAAAATTGTAAAATGAAAAATGTACAAGAAATAATTTATTTCTGGGGTGAGAGTCATTTTTCATGTTAAAAAGTTTCAGATAAAACTTTGTCTTGCTCTAACGATGTCTAAAGCACAAACCCCATCCCCCCCAAGTCACAGCGCAGGCACACACAGCGCTTTGCAGTATCATTTCTGCAGGATAATTAGCATTCTGCATAACAGAAGCCAGAGCGGTGAGGTCAGGTTTCAAAGTGGGAAGCAAGGGTAGGCCCCTGAAATTGTGTATATGGGTTAGCTGTAACCAGCCTAGCAAGCTATACAGTTCTGTTATTCCTTTAACCCTTTACTGATGAACATATTTAGTTCACCGCAGAGGTAAAGAAGCCATTTCGTAACAGAAAGTAATAGGCACTTTTCCCATTTCCACTAGTTTCAAAACAGGTGCTGTATTGGCTCAGTCAATAATGGTCAACTAGACACTACTGAGCAATACTTCAAACAGGCTTGCTTTTGCTGCAAAACAGGGGCTTTTTCCTGTTGTACCTCTGCTGCTGTAATAGTCTCATGCTCCTCTTTGGGAGTAGGTCTGTGGTAATTGGTATCAGCACTAGGAAAGTAGAATGTTTTAATGTTAACCCAATAATTTCCTCTTAGGGCAAGAGATATTCCATTACTCAACAGATTTTCAACAACAGATTTCATGTGTGACCATGAGTAAACACTTCAGTCAGGACACACAGAAACCTACTGAAGCAGCTAACACATAAAGGTCTGTCTTCATCTCCCAGTTCCCCTTAGATTAAGCAGTATATAAGCAAATAAAGGTTTTCTTATTAAAATGCATGTGTTGTGGACAGCACGGCCCTTAGATAATGCTGCAACGGGTAGTCAGAGAACCTGAGATTTCTCCTCCTGAGCTCTGATATCAGGGTGCAGGCTGAAGTGAGCATTTTCATCTCTCACAGTACTTCCAGATGGTGAAACGGTATGGAGCGCAGTTGGGAAAAGAGGGTTAGTTTCCTGATGTCACATTTGTTATACATTCTCCTGGCCACTTCCGAACTGATCAGCAGTTTTGGTTTGGACTGCAAAAGCTCATAGCTAGCAGAGAAATTCCACTGATAATCAGTGTGTTTTCAAGAGATATATTCCTAGAAGCAGTGGTGGTAGGGGAGGGGTTGTGGGCCACATTACAAATGAACATCAGTGGCTCTGTTAGAGTTGCACAAAATTAACAGAAATTAGATCTCTAGCTACTGAAGAGAGTCTTCTGTACTGAGATAGCTATTAAAATAGAACAATCAGAGATTACGGTACATGAGAGCCTTTTTAATTGTTAATTTGCCCACTTCAAAATGACCATACAGTGAAATCAGTGTCTTTTTAAATAACATTGTTTTCCTTAAAATTGGTTTCCCTTTTCAGCGTTATCTTTCTAAGAGCACTGTGGTGATATTCTTGGGAATTATCTATCCCACACTGAGGGAGCCTATCTGAAGCTAACACAGTCCTTGCAAAGTGCAAGGTAATTAACCATTCTCCTCCCCCTATTTATCTTGAATTTTGCTTCCATCTAGTTGTTTTTCACGCTTGTAAAGTATAATTTGAATAGAGTTTTAGCACTTTCTTCCTACACAACCCCTCACTCTCCGTTCCCTCCCTCCATAACATTGCAGTGATCTGAGTGTGAATTATCTCAGAGTAAGGGTGGGTGAACTATTCTGCCTGAGCACAGCAACACTGAAGACAATGGAGCACAGCGTCAGCGATTGACACAATTCTTTCTTATAGAGACATTTTGTATGCTAATGAACCTCTGATGGCAAGACCAGACTTTTTTTGCTGCTAATTCTGGCAATATCTATCTCTGATGGGAACCTAATTTCCACCCACAAGGATCTTCAGAGTAAAAGACTGAGCAAAGAATGATGCTCAGTACTGATGTGACTCTCCTCTTGGCTTCACTCCTATGTTTTGCCCACAGCCAGGAAAACAGAGCCTCTAGACCAAAGCACTTGGCATCTGGTATTTCCTTTCAAGTGCTTCTATATGAGCCAGGCTCCTTTCACCACCGGATTCCTCGCAGGAGTTTCTCTTTAAAGCAGTCACTGCTTCCTCAGTAATTAGCCCACAAGACACATCAGCATAGCAAGGAAACATTGACCTAATAGGTTTAAGTGGTGATGGTCAAGACCAAGCAGCTACCATGAGATGGCAATGCTGGAAGACCAGTAAGAAGGGGCTTTGTTGCATTTTTTGTGCTTTACGCAATGTAAAATGAAGGAAACACAGGAACAGTGAGATTCAGATAACTGTATTTACACACTCAGTATCACATGCAAGGCATGACTTTGCTGAATAGCTTTGTGGAAGGTCGAACACTCAGAGCAATTGTTCCCAGCCTGCTCTTAGCTTGAAATCCATGGCTTTCATTTCAGACCCACAGAAGGGCTTATGAGAGCCATAGTTTGTCTGTTTTTCCCAACTGGGTCAGCTAGTTTAATTAGAGACACTGTGTCTTCCTCCACGGCTTACTTCCCTAGGCTACTCAACTGTTTGAATAGATAATCCCAATTCCTCATAATTACAGCTGCAATATTATATATTTTGCAGAGATAACTCTTTCAACTGAAAATTTAGAGGATCTTCAGCTGACAGTTACATCCTCTTGTATTAGTACTGTGTTGCAAGGCACAGCGTTGCTTGTCTGTTCTTTTCTTCCCCTCCTGCTTACCATGCAGAGCTTTTCCTAGCACCACCGAAGTGTTAGCCTACGGAGGTGTGATTCCACACCAAACCAGCCAGGCTGGTGGGACCACTGTGGTGATTTGCATATTTTTGTTTAAAAACAGGTTATAGCAGGTTTAACTGGTGTATTTACATCCGCAGGTGCAAGTTAATCTGATATTAGCCAGGTTTCAACTGATTTAATAATGTTCACACCCAAAGCTGGTTTAATTAACTTGGATTTAGACCAGGGCGTAAGAGAGGACATGTCAATTTGGTTATTAATCAAAGGGGAAGGAGCCAGCAGCTCTATCTCCCCTCCATTTCAAGCTCTCCAATAGATTAGTGATGTGACCTTGGGCAGATCTCCTGGCATGTTTTTGCCTTGCTTTCCTCAGACTGGATATAATCAATTTCTCAGAATAGATGCAATAGCGAATTCAGAGGCGTCTGTGAAACTTAATTCCCTGCATGCGGAAAGGGTTTTGGCAGCTGCTGGGGAGTGCAGCTCCGCGGGGAAGGGGCAGGGCCTGCCTTCTGCTTGATTCAGCTCCTCGTAGCACGATCACTGCCAGGAGTCATAGGTGCTGCCGCCCCTTGCAGCGATGCTATCTCTCAAGGATCCTAAACTTCCTAAACTGCAAAGTACGTGCAAATGCAAAGTGTTTGAACTGGCTAGGATGGTCCTAACCAGGGCTTTAGTCTCCATTCACCAGTGTGGATAAGAATGAAGTTTTTTTTTTTTTTTTTGTTTGTTTGTTTTTGATGAGGGATAAAGATCCTCTCCAGGAAAGCAATACTCTCCCTATTTTGCCTCCATGTGTGGAACAGCTGTAACAAGGTGTCTGGCATGTCTGATGAGCCAAGGGTGGAAAAATCACCACTCTGCCAAGTTGCAGCAAGTGCTGCTGTCAGGGAGGCACAGGTAGGACTCCTCCTATGCTCCTGCTGTGGGTACAGCTGGGCACAGCTATCTGCCTCTCTGCTGCCCATGCCTCTGCTGGCAGGACACTTCACGGTGAAGGCCTACTCCTCCCACAAGCCACTCTTTGTGAGAGGTGTGTTCTTGTTGACTTCTTGGCCAACACCGTTTAGCCATCTGCTGCTGATCTTGGCTGATCCAGCCTTGCTCTTTCCCTGCTTCCAGTCAGTCTATCATGGAAAGTATAAAAGTCCTCAGCAACTGTCTGCTCATCTGCTATTTGGTCATAGGTTGGACTAAGTGCTCTTGGAGGTCTCTTCCAACCTAAATGATTCTGTGATTCTGTGATCTATGTCCTGGTGCAGCTTTGCTAGGTGCTTCTGCTTCATATTTCCATTGATGTTTATTGTTATTCTGGTTAATACTTTTTGGTTTGTTTCTCTCAGACAAACCATGGCTTTAAAAGTAAGGAAAAGGACCTATGGGCTCAGGATAATTGCCATGGTATTGTAGGGGTCATATTTTGGTGCACTCAGTCTTGCATTGAAACATCAGAAGGAATGCAGAGAAAAAAAATATCCTTTTGTCTTGCAAATAAGAAATGCTTTTTTTTTTTTTTTTTTTAACTCATCAGAATTGATAGTGAGAAGAGATACTCATTTCTTAATTGTTCACGGTGATCCAGCATATGCTTCTTGATCAGAACTCGTTGAGAAATCGGATACTCTAGCCTCACACAGGGATGCTCCAAAAGAGATGGGAAGTGAGAAAAGCAAGATATGACTTTGCTCACAGCCCACTTACGGGTTTATTTAATAGACGGGAGTTTGCACACAATTAACTAATTGAGCAAAAGTCAGTTCTTGGGGTGAAGAGCAGGCCTTCTAAAATAAGAACTCAGCATCATTTGAAGGACAAACACTTGACACTCGACATGAACTTAAGCAGGAACTGACTTTCAAAGGTAAAAATGTCTATCACATTTAAGTCTACACACATATTCTCTTCAATATTTGGGATTCTAAGCTCTTTGAAGGTAGTCTCTTCACTTCCCCACAAAGCACTTTTTTGTTCATCTTTGCAGTAATTTTCTGTCTTCTCTTCCCCCCTGCTCCCAATCCCCTTAACGTTACAAAAGAGTTTGCTTCTGGGATGAGATTTTGCTTGCTGAGTTTCATCCCCAAATTGTATTTTACAGATGACTTTGAAATTCCCTGTAAGTGTGCTCTCATTATTGGGTATCTTTGATACAACTTTAAATACATCTGTGCAGACATCGCCGCTATTAGTGATAGGAAAATATAAACTTACAAAGAGAAAGGAATAGTCAGAGCCAAAAAACCTTGTGATAGATAAAAGTAACAGTATGTTTCAGATATGGGACCCTGGCCTCATAAACATTGCAAGTTCTCTGAATTAGTCACTTCACACAATATTCTTAGGGGAGTTTTAATCAGACCATATTGTATAGTGGCTCATCCTGAATGTATTTAGCCTGGGGATTGTTACCCTGATCTGTTTTTCTTTTCTTTTTTCTCTCTCCTGGAGTTTGGTACAGCAAAAAGAGCAGATACCTAGCAAGAGCAAGACAATCAAGGCAGTCTTGTGCTGAATAAGAGGCATGCTTAAAGGATGTTGATGATAAACTCTGCAAACCGCATATGTTTTTCAACAGAATGAAGGACCAATTTTCATAGATGAAGGGAAACACTGGGCATGCAAAGAAAATGTGGATACTTTGAATGAGAGTAGAAAATCCCCATTACTAGTGTTTCTCCCAAGTCAATCCTTTTTTTTTTTTCCCTTAAATTAATTCATTATTTATTTATTTTTTTAAGATGGCTCAAACACCTCTTCCCATAGCAGCAGAGTTAGCAGGTAAACCTACTCAGCCAAGAAGCCTGCTGTCCTAACATATCCACACCACAATGGACGGTGACTTGTGATCCCTCATCTTTATGGAAGGCAAAAGTACTTGTCCTGAGGTCTGCAAAGTTTTTCTGTGTGCTTGCAGCAGAAAGACATCAGCAGAAACCACCCGTGCCTCAACACTCCCTGCAGTGGCTCTTGGCAAACACTGCTCTGCCCAAGGTTTGGGGGGTCTCCTGGGAAGATTGCTGAGGTGGTGAATGAGCAGGCTCACCAGATCACAAGAGCACCACTAGAGCTTTTGTTTGTCACCCCAGCTCTGCTTCAGAATGAAACTGCTTCAGAATGAAAAATAGTATCAACTTCTGTGTGTGTGTACTGTAAAACTTCCTTTGTACTTTATGGCAATATATATCATATCCCTCATCATTTCAAAGTTTTCTCATGTAAGAAGCAATTGGAGATCATGGTCCCAGCACAAAGAAGAAAATTTTTAAACTTTGAAAGGGGTTTCAGATAGAGTTTTATGAATAGGCATTTATGAGTGGTAAATATTTCCAGTAGGCTGGAAGTTGCCTTTGTGTACATGTGCAGAAAAATCTGTCAAAAATTTAGAGTTCCTTTGCGTGAAGCTCTTGGCTGATTTGCTCAATCAACAGTATGTTGTACAGATTCTCAAGGAACAGGAGGAGCTAAGTGTTTCTGAAATCGTCCCGCTGTGCCATTTTGAGAACTGGTATTCATGTAACTTGTACCCTGCATCTCTTAGCGTTCAGCCATTGTTCTGACTATTTCTGAAATCATCATGCTGTGTTGTTTTGAGAAGAGGTATTCATGTACCACAGATCTTTTAGTACTGAGCCATTGCTTTGCCATGTCAGAAATGGCAGAAGGAAGCAGACAACAATATGGCCAGCACTGATGGAGAAAATGGTATTAAAATTCACCAGAAGAAGGATTGAGGGTCCCTTACTGAGATATCATTTGATCAATTGGGATCACATGGATTAACAGAGAGATGATCCTGTTTTGATAATCTGATGTTTTTATTTGTAGGCGAAAGCACAAAGAGCTGACAAGAGGAAGATGTAGATATAATTTACGCAAGCTTCATGATGCTTTCACTACAGCAGTAGACACAATAAGGCTAATATATGGGGTAGGCAGTATGGTACAGGGGGTGACATGTCCGAGTGGATTAAGGGGGAAATCATGATGCTTTGGTGTTAACTTGGAAGGAGGAGCAGAGAATTATATTGATGAGAACTGGGTCTAGATTTGTTCCTCTTATTTATACTATTTGTCTGAGGCCTAAGGAAAATGAAAATGCTGTAAAGCAGAAATATTTGCAGATAATGCAGAAACAGGGAGCACTGCCAATACAAAGAAGCTATGTGTGTGTGTGTAAAGATGAATGACCTAGATAAAAATTAGAGTAATGAGGAGCTGGACAAAACAGAGGGCCAGGCTCTGAAAGATCATACTGTGCAAAAATACAGTTCAGGAAAATGTAGTTCAGGAGAAACAGTGAGATGAAATTTAAGGCAGAAGGATTAAAATAGGTGCACACATGCAGAAATTTACAGAAACCTTTGCAAATTGTACATAAATAGTGGATTTAAGTATTTAGAAGTGACTATCCTTTAGGACTACAGAGAGGACTACAGAACTAGTACTATCATCCTTATTTCTGGTCACCTGCTTATAAAGAATTATTAAAGATATAGAAAAAGATACAGCAAATGCAAGCAGAATAATGCAGGGATTGGGGTACACCAGTTGTGCCAAATAAGACGAAGGAATTAGGGCTATATTCTGTGAAAGAGAGGCTGAGAGGTGAGATCATTTTGCTCTGTGAAGTTCTTGGGGGAATAGGAAGAATGGTAGATGCCAGACAATTTGAATTTGTGTCAAATACAAGAAGCAGAGGGCACAAATTAAAGTTTTGCATTATATGGAGGGAGTTCCCACAAGGAATTTAGTTTAGAATTCCTTTGTGCAGGGAGCAGATAATATACAAGATGCTGAAAAGTGCTCTCTGCTATACAGAAAGCCCAATGGGAACACAAATTTTTACTACTATATCCCAATGCCACATCTTTGTCTGAAGAGTGCTTTAAAGACAGCACCATTCTTCTAGAGAATACAGGAGAGGGCCATAAGAAAAAATAACCCATCTCATCCTCGTGAGAATACTCTAAGTGTTTCTCCTGGATTATTGGTAGCAGTTTCGGAGAGGCTGGATGTCTGAACCCTTTCAAAAACTTCAGCTCTGAAGAAATTGTTTCCTGGAAGAATCAGTGAAGTAGCTTTGAAATTACACAGGACTGGCACTGACATTATGAGACCCCTTTGGGATGTAGGACTATGAAGACTGAATTTCTGCTTTGACATAGTTTTTGCAAGTTTTAAAGCATTAATAATAATGCAGCAGTGGAGATAAAAGGTGTGTGGCAAAGTCTGTAAGTCACAAATGAAACGTGTCATTATTTGAATGAGTCTAAAAAAATATTCAGATGGCATACAAGAAAAATATTTATTGGGGATAGAATTTGTGGTGCAATAGATGGAGATGAATTTACCTGTCTCTCTGGCATTCAGGTGGAAAGTAGATGAAAGTCTGAAGTTTAATAAGAGAGAACTCTGAGTCCCTCCACCACTCATTTCCTTCCTTCCCTCTCCCATCAGTTAAGTGAAATACATCTGCAAGGTATTGGTTCACTGAAGATAAACAGATTCTTAACTTTTTTTATCCACTAAATTGTGTCACAAATTTTGTATGCGAAGCGAACACTTGTAAAGGCTCTGACTCAAAGAAATGTATTTGGCTTCTGTTCTGCCCCTTTTCATTAGGGGCTCTGTGGGCTTCCAGCATCTGAAGGACTCCTTGACCTGTCAGTGACATCTACTAGCTTATTGCATCTTAGCTTTGCACACAAACTGCTTGCAAGAGAGTCTAAATCCAAACCTCAGAAGCAGAACAGCAGTTGTAAATTAGTCTCTCATACAAAATATAAAGGAACTAACCCTATTACTGTATGAATCCAAAAATGGGGGCTGTAACCCTTTGATGTCTGCAACTTGATTTCCCTCTTCCTCCCTCAGAGTGGACATCGCTGTTGGACATCACTTGCAGACACCAAGTGATTTAAATGCACATGGGAAGACAAACAGAAAAGAACCTGATCCAGTCATTTGCAGAATGTAGTATATACTGCCATACAGTGAATTATTTTTACATAGGTAATTAATAATAGAGAAACAATGTAGTGACAGTGTGAGTCCCAGGGGAGAAAATTGTCAACCTATTTATTCATTTATTCTTTTCTAACTAAATTGATGGGATAGTCTGATGCCTTTCTGGATTCCACACGGCTGATGAAACTGCAAACAAGTTTAATTTAAACAACAGGCAAATCTTCCAATTAGCCAAAGCCTAATTCTTATGCCTTGAAATGATGAACTGCATGTACCATGACCTCTGTCAGTCTCAAGGGCTAAAAAGCTGCCCACCAAAAAACTCAGACATTGATCTGAACATTTTGGGCATGGATTCAAATATATTAATCTATTGTGATTTGCCAAGTGTCTATAACTGTCCTCTGGAATCCTAAGTTCATGTTAAATGGGATATCACTAATTCTTTCATATAAACTCATCTTTGAGCTACAGGGCAGTTTAAGGGAACTAAAACAGTTCGTGGAAGAATAGAGAGGATGACACTGAATTCTGCTGCCTAATGAATGGCTAAGTCCAGTGTTCTGTGTGGCTTACTCTTCCAGAAATTACATCGTGCACAGTGGTTGAAATCCCAGTTTCAGTAGGGGAAGGATTTTGATAACAATGAAGTGCTACTAATCTGAGAACAAGCCAACAGCCAAAGAACCCAGACACAAGAATATATCTCACAGTTCATTTCTCTCATGAGGCAGGTGTTCCTGCATGTAAAAGGTAAGATCCTAAACAATGCAATTTTTTAAGTGAAGAAGTTTGTGCATTTTTTTTTTCCTGTGGCTTAACACTTCTCTCAGATTTCATGTCTCTATGTTTGCACCTCTTTGTTTTCCCATCTTTATAAGTTAAGAATCACCTCTGCTTCAATGTTCTTGCAGTTTTTTAATGCAAGCTGCTGGCTGGCATACATGTGGAACAAGAATCCCCAGAGCATATTAGAGGACAGTGAGTAAAGAATGATTTTTGAAATAACTAGCTACAGCTAAATCATGATAAATCATACTATTTCATTGAATTTATCTTCTGCATATTAAATTTACGAAGTCGTGTCATGTTGAAATATTGAAATATCTCCAATGTAATCCACTGTAATCCATTGTTGGGAATTTCAGGGGGAAAGGGCAGTGAAAGAAAAGGTTGGCTGCCATTAGATAACCAATAATCTGCACAAGCTCTCAGAGCTGGCAGCGGAGCCGCAGTCTCAACACTAGTTTCAGCCTGGGAGCGATTGACACTCCCTGTACCAGCTATTTGGCTGGAACTTAAATATGTCACTTGGCACTGAGAGTTGATAAAAGCCCTGTTATTTTCTGGGCTGAGAGCTAAACAAGACTGCAGCCTTCCTAAATTATTACACAGAGCTTATAAGGAATTGTTGGTTTATGTGAAGTAATTTAATCAACCTGATCATTAGATGAATTTGCTGCTTCCACACTTTATTCTAATTGTGTTTGTTTATACACATGTTACACTTTTGCCCAGTTATTTAGTTCTAATTAATAAATTGGAAACAAGCATGGTATGGATGTCTGCTTCCCAAGACCACCTTCCAGAAGTGGAGGAGCCTGAAGGCAAGCAGCATTGTGAGACACACAGGCCATCCTCCAGAGCTGTCCTTGCAGACCCCCAAACCCATAACCCTGGCTGGAAAATCCACCATTCATAGAAGGCCTGGTATCTTCTTTAAAGCTTCACAGACTTCTTGCAAGTCTGTGTATACTTCATCACTTACTCTGCATTATTTGTAAGGGTATGGTTAACATTTGGGATACAGGCACTCTTGGGAACAGCACAACGTTTACTGTTAATCTAAAGGAACATGTCAAGGAGGCCTAACATGTGCCCCGTCACTGCCTTTGTTCTCTGGGTCTTTTGCTTTCCATGTTCATCTATTACAGGACCCTTTGTGAATGCACTATCACATCCCAATTCTTTTACAAGCTGGTGGATAAAATAAACCTCTCCTGCAGAACAGAACTGGAGTCCATGGTATAAAGGTCTCACTGTGAAACCTGCAAACTCAAGTTTTTTTGAGGAAAAAGCAGTGTTGAAAGGCTATTTCTTTTCAGGCTGAAGTAAATAATAATCTTAGTTTTAGTTCTGTTCATGTACCTTTTATATGCACACATCTTTTGTCATCTGCCTGAGTAGGGAGATATCCTATAACTGCAAGAGGACTGCTGTATCTCTCCATTGCCAGACCAGTAGCATTTTGTATGTCATGTATTGAAGTAAGACTGCTGTTTGGCAAAGATTTGCAGTGCAACGGTCTTGTCTAGCTTCTGTCAGTAGGAAGGTGCTGACTTTGAAGAAAGCCAGACTGGGGCTTAACTGCACAAGAGAGAAGCTTCATAGTAGAGGCATCTGTTACTAAAAATGACTGGGAAAAGATTTCTCCAAAATTTTCAAGATTATGTTCCTTTCCACACTTTCTTTTGTACTGGGATGAAGTCAGAATCTTTTGAAACAAAACGAGATGCTGCAGATAGACACAGCCTTTGCAACAGCATCTGGTCCAAGAGATGCTCCTCCAGAAAGCCATTGGGTGTGTATGACCAGCCCCAACATGCAAGCAGTGCAGAGGACAAGGAGTGGGACCTGCCTGCAAAGGACAGCACAGATGCACCTAAAAGAGGTGTACCTTGGCACCCCTTCTTGTTTAGGGTGACCTAACACACAGCATATAAAGTCCAGGGTTCCTGGATTGGAACAAGGGCTTCAGTCTAACAGTCTGGTCAGAAAAGCCAAGGCCCAAGTTGGGGGGTTGGTGCATGGTCACCCACGTGGTTGAATCGTGGGCCCTGTTTCAGCCTGTGCTACCTCCCAGTCTCTGCCTAGATAAGATCTGAAGGATGACACAGGTGGGGATCTGTATCCTTGGGCTGTATGGATGAGGTTGTGCTTGTGGAGACGGAAAGGCTGGAGACCTGTGGGAAACAGCGTGACCAGCAGGGCTAGGGAGGTGATCGTCCCCCTGTACTCGGCTCTGGTGAGGCCGCACCTCGAGTACTGTGTTCAGTTTTGGGCCCCTCGCTACAAGAAGGACATCGAGGTGCTTGAGCGGGTCCAGAGAAGGGCGACGAAGCTGGTGAGGGGCCTGGAGAACAAGTCCTATGAGGAGCGGCTGAAGGAGCTGGGCTTGTTCAGCCTGGAGAAGAGGAGGCTCAGGGGCGACCTTATCGCTCTTTACAGATACCTTAAAGGAGGCTGTAGAGAGGTGGGGGTTGGCCTGTTCTCCCACGTGCCTGGTGACAGGACGAGGGGGAACGGGCTAAAGTTGCGCCAGGGGAGTTTTAGGTTAGATGTTAGGAAGAGCTTCTTTACTGAAAGGGTTGTGAGGCATTGGAACAGGCTGCCCAGGGAGGTGGTGGAGTCACCATCCCTGGAAGTCTTCAAAAGACGTTTAGATGTAGAGCTTAGGGATATGGTTTAGTGTTAGGGATATGTTAGTGTTAGGTTAGAGGTTGGACTCGATGATCTTGAGGTCTCTTCCAACCTAGAAATTCTGTGATTCTGTGATTCTGTGAACCAGTGCTGCTTGCCCTCAGGGCCAGAGAAGGCCCAGGGAGGTTCCCAGTGAGTCACTGTGTTGGCTGCCTCTTCCACACAAAGTATGGCAGCCTGTATGAACCCTGAGCCACTGGAGCAGGACTGTGAGCTGTTATTTATGTAAGTGTGAATCCCCTAACACTGAGCTGATGGGTCTTTTGGAGAGGAAGTCTTGCTCTTCTTCTCTTTTGCTTTGACGAAAAATCCCATGTTTCTTGAAGCTTGTACATTTGCTCCCATTAAAAATTTTGACATTGAATCTGTGGAAAAATAATCTACCAGGAAAACTCCTGATCAGGTCAAATATTAGTTTAAGTCTTAATAATTCTACAAGCCTTTTCTGTTTTAGCAGACATCTGATTTTTTAAAGGCCTCTGGGAATGATGTATTTTAAGCTTATTTAATTTGGAGAAAAAGATGACTGTGGCAGGGAATAGTATTAGGTATAGATGAAGAGGTAATATGGAAGCTGAAGCAACAAAGTTCTTGCAGAAGAACAAAAAATGAAAGAAAATGAATATGCAGCTTAGGAGGGCTGAAAAAGAAAGGGAAGATGGGTTCATGAAAAAGTGTCCATGTATTCAAAATACTTGAACTAAAATATTCTGTGCAGAAGAGCATAAACTGAGCACCAATCTCTCCAGATTTTCGTCACTCGAGAGCATAAAGAGTTAATTTTTTCCTGTATTTTTTTTCTATTTTTCTGTCCCATGTGGCTTATTTTTTTAATGTCAGATCTACATTGACACTCATATCAAAAAGCATGCGATTTAGCATGATAGATCAGCTACTGAGAAGGGATAGGGGGGAACTGACCCTACTATTGAGATATATGATACTTATTTAGAGAGATGACATATATTCTTGATGAGATGCGCAGCTGTAAGTTGTACACTCCTCATTCAAGGTTACTTATAAGAAAGGAGGAAAAGAAGCTGGGTTTGTTCTTCCGCCCTCTTTTCTTTGATTTAAGATAGAAAATACTGTGTTTTCTGCATTAGAAATACTATATACTGTGGTTGAGTGAGAGAACAGATGAACTGTGATACCACTTGATATTTGTACAGGAACAGTTGGGCAGGGATAATAGTTTTAGTTAGCTGATGGGGAGGAATTTAATTTCTTTTTTACGTCTACATAAATATAATTTCAGTTCACATATTCAAAGCATAAGATGTTACTCCTTCTACAATTAGGAAACACAACTACTTTTTGCAGTATTTCATAAAGGTGATCTGTAGACAGTAATATTATCCTGATGTGTTTGGGTTATTCTAAACTATTTGAAAGAAAGTCAAGAAAGAAATCCATAACGCCCAATAATATTTTATAATAATAATAATAATAATAATAATAATTATTATTATTATTTTGGCAGGTGAAAAGCCAATGGAAGAGCTTCCTAAGGCATGCCTGAAGTTAAATTGTAGGTTATAAAACCCATCTGCAGGGGGAGACTCTCTAGTGTAGTTGGCTAAGAATTTCTCTAAGTCAGTGAAAAACGCTGATTTGCTAAAAGAATTTCAGAAAATAAGCTCTTTCATTTTGGTGAATTATTTGTTAATAAATCACATGCAATAATAGATACTGACTTTGCTATTTACAAAAATGATAAACATTGAATTTTTTCAGTCAGAGCTAACTTTTTCTTTTAAAGTTGAATTTAATTTTTACTAGAAAAGAGAAACTAGGTCATGTGAATCATTTTAACTGAACAAAACCAATTTTTTGGCTGTTTCATTTTGCAAAAAGATGTTCTTTCCAATCTACAGTATTCTCTGATTCTGTGATATTTCCTTTTGAGGCTGGAAGAAATAATTGAAATATAAAATTTTTATGGATATGAAAACTATTTGCTGCCTATTCCTGCTTTCTAATAATGTCTTGATATCTCTCTCAAAAAGATTACATACAACCAAATTTCTCTGCATCTTTTTTTTTTTTTTTTTTTTTTTTTTTTTTTCTGACAGAGAGAAACTCAGTAACCTGAATAAAGATATATAATTTGTTCGGTCTTTCTTTTCCCTAGGTTCCTGTGTCAAGAACAGTGGCATGATTTTTAACTTCCAATTTTCAGTAGAAAATAAATGAAAAAAAATTGCTGGAAATATGCATGAAATTTCTCCATCATAGTTGGAAAAGCCTGAAAAAATTGTAGCCCAGTCTGCTTTCCATTTGTGACTGTCTGTTTATGATAGCTTTTAAATGGCTCACATGGAAAGTTTTCTTTACACCCTTTCCTTTTACTAGACCAAGGCCTCCAGACCATCACAAAATGATGATTTTGGGAGTTGTTCATAATGACCTGAAAATTTAAAATGAGACCATTAATCTTTAATATTGGGTGGAAATTTTTCACATTACTCTCTATTGTCTTAGTGCTTTTGGAAATTAAGGTAGGAGACTATTTCATGAAAAGCATCACAGACAACTGTAGCAGAAAATTATGAAACTAAGAAAAGGTTCTTTGGTACTAGAAAGTGAGAGTGACAATCATTCGTCACCAAGATCTAGCATTTGGATAAGAGTATCTACATGATTCAGGAACTTAGAAAGAAAAAAAAAATGAAGTTATGACAGCAAGTCTGGGGTCTCTAGTTAGTCCTTGACACTTACCAAGCTGAGTGGAAATATTTTGGATATTTCTGGTAGAAATGGACTTCCAGTTTACCATCTTCAAAACTTCAGTATAACACATCAGGGAGTAGAAACCTAAAGATGCTTCTAAAGATAGCAAATATCCATTTATTTATTTATTTATTTATAATTTATTTATAATATTTATTTATTTATATCCTTTTTTTTTTTTTCTCCTTTTTATTAGGACCATACTTTCAACCCTAATGTTAAGCTAGAAACTGCAGAGTTGATTTTCATCAAGGAATGATGAGCTAATGATTCACTTTATTAGTGAATTATGCAGTCATCACGCCAGGACATTGGAGGGAGTGACTCTGATTTCGGTTTAGTTTGCCTGTGTGCCTAAATGAAACAAGGGGATTTAGGTTGATGTGGTCTCCTCTAAAATTACTTAAGTCATTTGCAAGTCCGTTGCAGTTCACACTGCAGTCCACTACCTATGGTTATTCATTAATCAGATACTTATAAATATGCAAGAAATGGAAAGGGAGATTCAATTTGTAAGCAACCCATCTGCAAGAGCTTATAATTAGGGCTACCATATTTCTGAAAGATGTTAGACCTGCTGAGCTTGTATACTCCAGGGTGGATGTGTGTTAGACATATCAGATGATTGCAAACCCTCTACAAATACAGAAATATCTTGAAATATGTGTACAGCAAAAAGAAAATGGGAAAACCCATTTATCTGTAGTGGCCCTCACAACAATCAGACAAAAAGTTTCACATCAGACAATTACATAGACAAAACCAACAGTACAGTTATGAGAAGATACATGTATATGGGTTTCTAGTCTCCATATTGCAATTTTTGAGTCCCACCATTTATTGGAAGACAAGGAGCCCATGTGAAACACCTAAGACACTGTTGTTATGTGAATCTGAATCAGTCACATTAACCACATTAACAGTGAAGTGCAAGGCAAATTCCAAGGAAGTGATGGGACTTACACCTAGACAATGAGAAAAATGCTTTAGATTCAATCTGTTTTGAAATTGTTATTTGTAAAAATGGAAATGATCCTTCAATACTTTATAGTAGCTTTTAATATTATTTTTACCTCCAAACTACTGTTACTTTTGACTATTTAGCAGATATATGTTAATTTAATGTTTCTGAATTTGCATTTGCATATCTGTACTGTAGACAATGTTGAATAGGTCGTATCTTCTTTTTGATGTATTAGTCTCCCTTTTGATTTATCAACAGAATAGAAAGTGGGCTTGTGATCTCTTCCACGGTGCCTCTACAATACAGTTGTTATTACAAATGATGCCACTTTAGGCAGGATAGACACAAACAAACCATAAGCTCAGAATTGCCCATTGTAATCAAATTGGCTATTTTCCAAACAATTCACAGTCTCTCTCCCAGTGTGACCTTTCAGAGCCCTGCACTCAGCAAAATAGGGTTATATTACCTTTCATGCACTACTGTTCATTTTCAGGAGAAAGCCAGGATTATTGCTCAAATTCTGTTCAATTACACTGGAGCAACCTCATTGTTTTCAGGGGAGGGCACAAACAAGTCAAGTTGGCATATGGTACAGATGTGTGTTTTGTGTTACACAGAAATGGGAAGGGTTAAGAGCATGCTGTGTAATAAAGACGTGACAGGCTGAATGCCTAGTAAGAGAATGTATGCTGTTTTCCAGTTAGTCCAGTTACCCTCACCTGGTCTTGATAATGGTTTCCAGAGGCATAATTGGACATAATGTATATGCTGGGCAGAAGCCAGAAGGGGAGAGATGGGGAGATAACTTTTTGACTTAAACAGGTAAAAGAGCAAAAGGCAGCTGAAGTTAGCAATCCTATAACTTGAGGGACTGGGACTATTTTCACTTTCCTGTCTTCTCCCCTAGCATTATAGCTGCTCTTAGAAATCTTTGAGTTTTTATAGATACTTAAAAAAAATAAAATCCAAACAACAATAGATTGCCCAGTAGAAAATTATTTACATGAAAACTCCTGCCTAAGCATAATTTTTTCTTGAGATGACATCTACTTTGAAAATACAACACAATTTCATCTCAGATGTAAAAGTAACACCCTCCTCCTTATTTTTTTATTTTATTTTTTTGCTGACAACAAGAGATACGGAGCTTGCTGACAGTATGTGGCTGATAGCTGTATCAGTCATTCCTAAATAGTCTATGAATCCATGTACAGTATAAAATATCATTGATTTATGTAATTGGGAATTTTTAGCAATACAGTTTTGTGTAATTATGTTTGTTTTTCCCTATCCAGAACCTGCTTCCCTAGTGAATCTGGGAACAGCCTCTTCTAGTACAGAGCCACTATTTATTCCGCCCTTGTGCTTCCCTTGAGTATAAGTTATGATATATCAGCATTGTCTTTGAGGTCTACTGAATCTGTGGATATGCAGTACTCCGAAGAGTGGAGACGGAATGAAGTTGAAAGGATTCATGAATAAAAAGTAAGTGGATGATACTTCAAACTAAAGCACAAATACTGCATTGCCTAAATGGAGAGAAATTGCTCCTTTTGCTCAAGTAGGAGCAGTGGCAGTAACAATAAGCTAGGATTATTTTGGCCTTTGGTTTCTGGCTCAGTTGTTATCAGAGCGTGGCACACAGCAGCTACTTGGAATACTTTCTTTTCACATGATGGTCTCAGGTGAACTTTGGTGAGGAAAATAAATATCCTACTGGGTATAAAGCCGTATATGTCTGTGAGAGAAGCTTTGCCAACTCTAAGTGATACCCCTGTAACCTGCAGCACCTCCGAAAATAAATAATCTTTTAAATCCCAAATTCTTGATAAATGGAAAACACTATTCTGCTCCTGGTATTGTCAATTTTCTCTCCTTTTGCAGGGAACCTGACTATTCATGCTCAGTATATAAACATACTGCATGAGGTAAATAGGTATCAAGGCTAGTGCTGTTTTTGAACATAGATCATCATTTTACTTACTCCCTTACATCATTTAACTCTGTTCTTCTGACCCTGGGACCTGGTAATACACACTGCAACCAATAACCATAACTCCATGATCCGTATAGAATGCGTGAGGGATGGTGGCAAGTATATAATTTATTACCTTCAGTAGTGCTGTGTTATTATTATGTGACTGTTAGAGCATTCATAGTTTGACAGATTCCTATTAGCCAGTCAGTCAGAGTATGTAGTGTATTATTTTATCAATACCTGATGCATATCTATAAAGTTTGTGATCACTGCTGTAAAAGAACAGCTGAATTGGTTGGGATGGCATAATCTCCCTTCCTGAGGTCTCACCTGAAATATCAGCTTAAGCTGACTAATCTCTTTTAAGGCTAGGAAAAGTCTGGGTAACTTTCTTCCTCTCTTATCCTGAATCCCTGAAAGGAAGTGTCAAAATAGTACATGAAGTTATTTTCATTGTGCTCCCATTCCAATAGCAGAAGCTAAAATTACAAGAAATCTTGTACTGGAAGACAGCCTGTTCTCACAAGATTTCCAGACCATTAACTCAAGAATCAGTTTGTTTGGATTAGGATTGCACAAACAGCCAAACTTCAGGTGCTTATCCAAAAAGCATTGAACCAAATCCTTTGAGCTTTCCCCACATACTTAATATGTTATGCAAATACTGACTATATGTGGAAATGAGCAAAATCAGAAAAACCTCCTTGTCCAGAACAAGCAGGTTTCATTCTTGCTGGACCAAAAAAAAAAAAAAAGCTGTCATGTTTTCTGCTGGATGGACAGAAACAGTAAAAGTGAGGGGAGACACAGACAAAGAGAGCTGAGGGATGGAACGTGAGAGGGGCTGAGGAAGACTGGAGCCAGAAAGCAGTTATCTACCAGAGGATGGGAAGAAGATTCAGAGCTGCATATAGACATAAAATGGTCTGTCATATTACAGGAAGCTGGGCAACACAACCTCTGTGCCAGGGCTCAGCTAGGGAACTCTGTGTGGGCTGTAGGGAAGGTGAGCATGGGGCTGTCAGCCCTCTGAGGGATGGGTGCTGCTGACATTCTCCCAGGGCTAGAATAGCTGGCCAGAGCCTGCTAGATTGCTGCTTTCTCCCTGTTTTGGGCAGGGGTGTTGGACTACGTGATCTGCAGAGGTCTCTCTAGGCTCTCTGACTCCAGTTCTGTGAAATTATCAAGTGAGACGTTGTGTTTCTGTGTTTCATGAAGATGTGACATAGGCTGAGTAAATGGCAAGGCTCAGCCACCAGCTCCTGTCACATCACTAAATAACTTTTTGGTCTAGCTTGCACACTTTATCCTCCTGCATTTCTAAAACTGAGAAAGAATATATCAGCCTTTAATGTTTATTTCAGCATTATGAGGTATAATATTCTAGGGGAAATACATTTAAAGAGTATCAATCAAAATTAAAGAAACTACATGGGAAAAATGCAAGTTATTCTTTTTCTTTTCATTTGTAATTTCCATTGCATAGGCAACCTGACAAAACATGTTGCACATAATAATAATGTCAGTTTTTACTAAGAAAGTAATCAATGTGATCAAACAAATTTTAATCTAGGTATCTGAAACAAAGTATTTATTATTATATAGATTCTTACCTAATGCATTACAATGGTATGTTAACAAGCTGGTATGAAGTGTAAATCTTTAAGGTGAAAAAGCATGATTGTTAAATGATCATGAGTCCTGCCTCATCCAATGCATGACTGGCAGTAGCACAGAGAGAAGGGTTTGCATGTGAAGCAGTACTACTGATCTTGCTCCTGAGGAATAATGCAATAAAGTACTGGCACAGCTGTGTTTTTTAATGATTTCATGAATGGTCAAGCAAATAAGGCATGATACTTTATATTACCTCATGGTGAAATAAGACACAAAGCTGGAATCAACAAGAGGCTCCTTTTTGCCTTGCCAGAAAGACGCTCAAAAAGCTGACAGACACTCAAAAGCCAGTGGAAAGAGAACAGGGTTTATGAATTCATGCTATATAGGAGTTAAAGTGTTTCAATTCCAGTTAGCTGACCTGACCTAAAACAGCTTCTCTCCACCTAGCATTAGACATATATGTGGCAAGAATTTAGGGATTACAGTCACCACTGAATCCCTTTATAATAAGTAAAGAGAATAAACATTTTTAGGGAGAGATTCTTTTGATTGGTTTCAGTTGTTTTCTGTAGGACAATATGATTTGTGAGTTGATAGTTGTTAATCTCATCAATGACTATAAGGTTCATCCTGTCTACACTTATGCTGATGTCAGGCATCAGGCATGTTAGGCATCAGAAGAGGTTTTCTGAGAAGGTACTCAAACTTTTGAAAAAAACTTACAGAAGTGCTTATTTCTCTGTGCTCAATGAGAAGCGTGGCCAACTATTCAACATCTTCCCCAGGAAAAATGGGTCAATTTTTGATCAGCTCTGCCAAGCTGGGCTGACTGGAAGAAACTGTGGATGTCACCCTGACTTCTTCAACACAGCATTTACAGCTCTGTTTGAGAGGAATGTGAGTGAAATGCTCCTCTGTGTTATTCTCTTCCCACATCTTTGGTACCATAAAAAAATTTGTTCCTCGGTAGCACACCATTACTTATGCATTTCGAAAATCCACCAGAAAGACTTGAGGTGAAACGTGGAAGATCCTTGTCACAGTGTCTCTCCACTGAATCCCTGTGTGAGACGAGGCACTGATGCATGCAAAAGAGCTGTTGGTGGAGTTGGTAGTGCCACTCCAGAATGGCTTCCCTACCTCTGCCACAGTCATAGTCCTTTCAGAAAGGATTTCAGCACAGACTATCTACCGAAGTAGATATCCAGAGTTGCTGAAAGTCCTGAACCCTGTATATCTTCAGTAATAACTTGGCTATTTATCTGGAGCTCTCTGGTTTCTCGGTGTCTTCTGCAGCTGCTGCTTCTGAGCATAACCTGTAACAGTGAAGCTGAGCTAAAGAGCTCATGCCATGCTCTTGAATAGGTGGGTGGGGAGGTGTTGAAGTAGTAATGTTTGTCCTAGGGATGTGTTGTTGATTTCAAGAAAATTGTGTCTCAGGAATCACAAGCCCACAGGAAATAACAAAGGGTCCACAGGGTCACTGAACATGGGCCTCTGAAATATCAGAAAAACCTATCTTATAATTCTTCTGTTAGAAGAATCAGCTCCATCTTAAGTGGGAGTGTTCTTCCACTCCTTTCTGCCCCTTTTGTGCAGAAAAAAGGTACAGGTGCCTCTAAAGGGTTGTCATAAAGTGCAGGTGCAGACGCTCAGCAGATTTCCCATTTCCAGCTTGTGATCCATGAATCTCACCACTGTTGAGTACCTAGAGGAGCATTTCAGGACTGGGTTCACTCTAGGTGGAGCACATAATTGAAACTGCCTTGAATCTAACACTGAAAGTCCTCAGATGAAGAGCAGGTCAGATACCCCCCCCCCCCCACTTACTATTTCTTACTGTCCATTTTAAGCAGCTTCTCACTCAGCAGTAGGTTTTTGAGTCTCTTTGGGGATGGCAAAGTCTCTTTGCTGACTGTATAAGGATGCTAATTTGGGGTCATCATTCTGGGGCTAAGTATCTGTAGGTGCTGTAAAGTTTAACACACATGCCTAGTGCAGGTACTCTGCTTCCTGCTATTCTGTGTTCAAATGTTCTTCCTAAATGTTATGGAAACCAAGGATGGAGTCTATATTTTTCTGTCTTCATTGTAAAGATTAATGTCTCAGCCAAACAAGAATTTGTGCACAGCAATAAGCTGCTACTTAATGCTTTTCTCCTATTGCAAAATATGTCTGACAACTGAGAAGAACTTGCTGGGAATTTTCCAACATGATGTTTATCTGTATGAAACATGCTCCTTAGAAGTGAAAACTAATAAATATAGTTTACTGACAAATATATTTTTTTTCTTCCAAGAAGAAAGTTTTTAGATCAATTCAGCTAAAACTGAAACATTTGCTGAAGGAGCCAGCAATATTTATTCTGAGTCACTACAACATCCCTTCTCTCATGGGAAGGATTCAGGGCCAAATGTCATGTCCATGAAACAACACTGAGCAGGAATTACAGGGCTTTGGTTCACATAACATATCCTTTCCACCAAGCAAAATGGAACATGTCAGTGTGGGAAGGATAAATGGCAATCTTGGGCTGTCATGCAGTAGGATCTTATTATAGATACAGAGATAATGAAACTAATGTATCCTGAGGCAGTGTTACTTAAAAGAATATCAGAACAGGAGAATGTGAACTGAATTTCATTTACTGAGACTTTTTCTGGTATATTTGGGGCTAAGTTTCTGCAAACCATACAGAGTCTTGGTCCTTCAGAGCTGAAATTATATTTGGACAGCTGGCAACAGGATAAGGCTACACAAGGCTTCCCCACCTTTTGAAGGCTTTTTGTCAGGCAAAGTATGTTTGTCTATGTGACCCATTTTATCACTCAATCGGTCCTTCACTGAGATACGCAAAGTAGAAGGTAGGCTGGAGGAACTGAACCCCATATAAATTTTCCACAAAGCTCGTATGTCTGTTAAACAAATGGTAGAGAGGGTGGGAAGAGCTGATCTGGAAACTAATAAGGTCAACAGATGCACTTTTTGAAGATGATTAGATATGACAGAAATAAAGTTGCTCTTATAACTTATTGAGAGCGGATATGTTTGGTTTTGGGTACATTCTGAGATATGAGATAATGCTATCTTTCCTGTTCCCTTCTGATAGACCCATATTTTCACAGTGCAGGTTAGGATACCAGCATTTATTTCATGGCTATATGTATAAGCAATCTGTAGGCTTTATTTTAAAGTCTGTCTGGGTACACCAGACCACCTCCCTCCAGCAGCTGACATAACCTATCGTTATGTGCAAGAAACATGTTAATTCTCATAATTAACACCATTTTGGGGTCAATGCAGGTGAAGAGATTTAATACACCTTTTAAGATTACTCACAATATTTTCTTCATCTTCTGCCCACCCTTATTTTATTCACTCTCACAATAGCTAGTCGGCATAACTTCCTCCTTATGCCTCAAATGCTATGCTGTCACCAGCAGTTATAAAGGGAACAAAACAACCTGAAAGGAAAATTTCCATATGGGAAATTTTTCTTAGCGGGGTATGTTTTATTTTATGGAATCTAGGAAAGTAGCTTGAGACATTTAGAGGTAGACCCAAAATGTTCTGCTGAAGGTTTGAAGTTTTTATGATCCCAAGGGTAAAAAAAATGTGTAAAGCCCCATGAACATTAGTCTACATGATATCTACTATCTGTATTAAACAAGTACTCACAAACCTCAGAAAGGATTGAATTCTGTTATGCTGGGCACACTTCAAACATATGATAAAAGGTGACTTCTGTCTCCTGAGTTTAAGCTTAAAATCTGACAGGATTACTAGAACATTACAATAGTCCTGTCTCTGGAATGCTGATTTGTGGCCTTGATCAAACCACTTAGCCTTTTAGTTGCTTGAAAAAAAATTACTTCTGCACTTAAAAGTAGGAAAAGTCAATAGAGCCACTCACACATGCAGAGGAATTTTGTAGCTCTGAAACCTTAGTAGTGAATGTAACATCCTCTTCTTGAGGAGCCTTGTTCTCCCTCATGCTCTGTTGTATCTTCTGGCTGAGCTCCTTGCATAAGATTTTTTTAGCCCATTTAAATCAAAATGAGACATGTTAAAAATACCCCCAACCCTAATATTTACGCTACCTAGCTTCTGTGGACTGATTCAGATTTGGGAGGAAGCACAAGGTGATTTCAGTTAGCAGATCTGACTGGACAGGAAACTTGATCAGATGGTACAGATGACAGCCAGAGTATAGCAGAGTAAGATGCAAACCATTCGAGTTAGTCTATCTGTAGCTCAAGAGACCATGAATAACCATATATTTCTAGATTTTGAGCTACATGCTTGGATCTAAAAATTAACGGATGCTGGTTCTTGTCTTTAGACTGATACCCTTAAAAATTTACAGATGTATAATGTCAACACTTTGAGCCTGCTGGAAGAAAAGTACAAAATGTCCTACTGCTTTTATTAAAGCCAGTCTTTATTAAAAAAAATCTCAAGAAGGGACGATATTTGGATAGAGGTAAGGAGAAGAGTAGTGGGTGTAGAAGGAAGAACTGGAAACTTACGGAGTGATTTGGTTTGAGAAGCAGATGCTCACCTAGAATAACCAGCCATGGAAATGACAACTGTGAAAGAAAGGCTTAAATCTGATGAGAAAGGAAAGAATGTGATGTGGAGATGTAGACCATGGATCAAGACAAATGACTGCAGCAGCCGGGCTGTGAATAGAAGAGGAGTACTTCCAGAGGTCCTTGGTGGAAGACAAACTTGCAGTGTCAGTGCTCTAGATAAGTCTCTGGGCATACATAAACATTTAGAATAGTAGAAGAAAAGATGGAGTCCTTTAGTATCTGGATGTTGAGGAAAGTAAGAACACAATCAAAAAATCTTGCTTTGTAAGAAAGGCTTCTCAAAAATATATCTTATCAGAGTTGTTAGCTACATATTCTTCACCTCCATGTTTTTCAGCGTCTGCCATATAACCCATTTTTCTTCCAGAGAAGACCTGACTTCTGCAGCAGTTCAACATGGTTTGGAAGAGCCCTCTGAGGACATAAACCAAAAGTGTCTCCTATAAATGTCAGCATAGTATATATCTGTAGGCACCTGTCATCCTTCACACACACAGCAGATGTTTATCTAATTCACCATATTTATTAATCTGAAGTGTACAGTGTCCAAGAAAACACTGGACATCCCCACTTTAATCTGTTCTCTCAACTTTCCCTGAAAGTCCATCTAAAAGAGACCCTGAGTGTTTGTGATTTGTCAAGGATTCGATAATTGGCAGGAAAAAATAGCTTTGGGCACATGTCCCCTTCCTCCCTCTCTGTCTCAAACTTTGTGATCTCGTTTAGCTTTGTACTGTCATGTCAGCTTCTTCTGTATTCGCTAGGGTTCAACATGTATCTTGTGATGGCTCTGCAGAAAGTATTCTTGTAACCTTGAGCACTTTCCACTCTTTCCTCATGCTGATTGCTGTTTCCATGGAAGTCTGTGATGTGTTTTATTCAAAGTATAATTTGTAGTATGTTTGCTTAGAACAGAGGACAGGAAAAATAAATTCTTCAAGGCAGAGTTAAGGAAAATAAAATTAAAAATCATCAACTCCCCCTCTAAACTTTTATTCCCCCCTTCCCTACCAAATCCCCAATTAATACCAGTTCTGTTTAGGACAGAAGTGTTCAATGACAACACAAAGGAAGACATGTCAGGTCACAAACACAAAACATAAAATATCTCCACTCTTGTTAATTATGACCCAGTCTTACCGAAAAACAGATGGAACTGCTTTCAAAGCGCTGTGTGTGTGCTTATGTGTGTGTGCATATGTATGTCTGTCTTACGAATGGCTAATTCAAATCAAACTTGGGATTCTAGTCAAGACAACAGCTTCACTGCCTGAACCAGCTTGTTTCTGTACTCTTATCATTACCAAAAAGACAGAAGACTGCAATCAAGTTTCATTCAGCTCCAAAGAAAAAAGAATATATCCCACACTTTCCAGTAACAGCCTGCTATGCACTACTTGCCTATATGACAAACATATGGAGAGGCACATACTTTGGGCCTGGATCTCCTTGAAATTTCCCTGCTAACTATAGCATCTGCAGCTTGAGTAATGCAGCGAAAAAAAAAACACCAACAAATCAACCTCTCCCTTTTCCCCTTCTTCTTGTTACAGGACAATAGGGTAAGACTTTAGTTAATATGATATAACTTAACATAATAGGCAGAGAACCATCTGCTTGTACGAAGATGTACAATGCCAGCTGTGGGGGCTCAGGAGTGCCTCTGCACTTCACACTAGCTATAGTGGATTATCCAAAATGCAGTGGTGCCTTCGCCCATACCCTCATCTCAGCCATGACCCAGAGTGTTTTATGTATTTCAGGAGCGTATCTCTGGTCTTTCAGTGACTCTTTCACAAGGCCTTGTTGTATAGTTCATTACTATGAAGTGTCAGGAATTCAGAGAGAGGAACATGCGAGAACAGAAGTAGGTGCTTCCAGACTGTAACAGCAGTGCTGTTAATTGGGACACTTGCAAAATAGTGTCATATGTGTCATTGCTTCTGACTATACCCCAGAAACACCTCTAGAAAAATACAAAATGCTAACCTGATTTTCTTTTTCCTAGCTTACAGTTGTTTTACAGGAGGCTGCCTCTCTTGCCCTTCAGAATGGATATTGTTTGGAAGTATTTAGAGACAAATACTATTTTCCAGGACCACTGACACTGGGACACAGGCATCAAGGAAAAAATAAAACAAAGCAATCCCAGATGCAATGGAATGAACAGCTAAAAGGCAGGAAGGTAACATATTTGCTTTTGTGCCTTGCCCCAACTGGGTGGCATTCTAATAGGTTTCTTATTCTGCTTTCTTCTGCTAAGAGACTGGAAGACATATGTCACTTTTCCACCTTAACTGTGCATTTTCTAGTTTGTTTGGATTTATGTCATAACCTTAATGGGATTTAAATGGAATTTTTATATGTGAATAATACTCTGCATTAATGCAAGAACTTTAGGTTGCTGTGCTACCAGCCTGATTTGCATAAAGGTTTTTTAAATATGAAAGAAGAATAGCCAGGCTATTGTAGATGGCAAAGTGAAAAAAGACACTAGCATAACAGTAAGAGGAAGAGACAACCCTTCCCCCTAAGTGTTGGCTTGCCAAAGGGTTAATTCTCCAATTCTTAAGTTCAACTGGGTGTGAGAGGAAAACCTGGAGGTCATGCCAGTCATGAATATTTAGTTGCTGGAGGGTCAAGGCAGGATTAAATGGTGCAGCAGCCAGGTCAATGTCATGGGTTTATATTTTCTCATAAAACATTTTCTGTTCTGGTGTACTCTCTGTGATCTGTAAATGTGTAGCTCACATAGCATTTACACACACACATACACGCTGGTGTGGATAAGTGTCTGTTTCCCGTAAGTATGTGTCATATCACAGATTTTTAGAAATTATCCACAAATAGTAATGCCAATAAGTAATGCCATTGTCTTACACTGAAAACTGTGCTATTATGCAATTACATATGATTTAAGTTTGGTATACATTGCATTGTCTGTTCAAGACACTGTCCAAGCCCTGGTTTACCCTAGAATATGCCAAGTAGGAGCAGGAGGATATTTACCTATTTTCATTGTTATTATTTTCAGAAGGGAAAGGGGGACAGAGAGTTCTGAAGATTTGTCCTGACAATTTTTGTGGCAGATCTATGTATAGTACTGCAGCTCTTCTGGCTCTTGGTTCTTTGCCTTAAACAAAACATCATCCTTTTGGTTTTCGAGCCTGAATTGTGTGAGAGCAGCTCTGAGTTACTGATGGTAGTGCAGCCAGTGAACTTTCCTGCTGGCATGTTTTTCATTCTTAGTATACCATTATTATTTTAAAATGAATTATGTATATAACACATTTAGTGTACAGACTACTCTGCATGTGAATAATAAAGCACAGTCTCTGCTCTGAGGAGCTGACAGGCTAAGGGCTTGATCCAGTAAACACTTATTCCTGGGTGATTTGCTTAGCCTGCTATCATGAGTAATCTGTTGATCTGGCCCGAAACTAATTAGATAACTTGACAAATAAGAACAATAGGACATGCTGGGTAGTGAAGGAAGAAAAGGATGAGACACAACAGTACATAAAGATTTAGGAAGAAAGGATAAACACAAGCTGGTTTGGATTTGGTTCACTTTTTAGTGGCAGTCTCTGCATGGAAACGCAGGGAAGGTTGGAGCTCAGGCCCTAGAATCAAGTGTTTTGGTTGTCATCCAGGTCTTACATCTCACTGTGCATTCAGCAGGTCTGCATGGCAGGTAATGGCTTTGGGCTGACCTGACTTGTTTTCTGTCTCCGCAGTCAGTGCCTGAGGAGTCTTCTCAATCATCTTTTAAAAGTAGCTGAGATTGAATATACACACACAGCATTTTCAAACTGTCCTGTTTGCAAGCTATTAGTTGAATTTCCAGGATGGTCCTAAGCTCAAGGAGGAGGCTTACACTTGCAAATAAGTTATCTCCCTGCCCACGGGGAACAAAATTGAAACATCCAGATGCACATATGACCACCATGTGAAAAAAAAAAAATATCAGGGAATGACACTACTTTTGGAGTTGAGTCCTGGCTCCTTTTATCTGCTACAGAAGCAGAAAGGAGAGTGCCAGGACACTGGCCTTGTTTTCTCACCCAGGATTCCTGCAGGACAAGGGCCCAAGCACTGATCTGAGATTTCATGTGTAGGTACAACAGAGCTTACAGCACTTCATTGGGGTTGGGGGTTGGCTAAGCACTGCTTGAAGATGGTTAGTTTGTGTTGGACACTAACATTTTGTTTGTGCTTGAAGATCTTGTTTGTATTGCTGTAAGTGATGCTCATACTTGCAGAGGCCACTGCTGACCTTGTTTGCATGGGTTCTGCATTTGAAGGCAACAATAGGGTATGGAGAGGTGACCAAGAGCACATTATCATTGGAGATGAGGTGGAAGAATGGAGAGGCCTGTAACTGGCTTAGGAAGTCTTTGACTGATGGACTTTTTAACATACTGCCTATTGGTACCCTTGAAGAAGTTTTCTGGTACGTGGCTCTGTTTGCATTTTTCACAAGTTCTGGCCTAAAGGGTCTTGAATAGAGAAGTCCAGTTAAAACCATGGACAAAATATATCCCTAAAACGATTATCCAAAGTGCTTATTTCACCAACTAGTCCTGTTTTCAGTGTGGGAAGGGTCACACATGGGTCAGGAATAGTAAAATGGTGTTTATTCAACTGACCACTGTGCTGGAGAAAGGGTGAATCTATTTCACTGACTTGGTCCCAGGAGGAAAACTCTTCTTGAATGCAGACACGTCAAGTCTATTCTTACTCTAATGGAGAAAAAGTGGGAAAACAAAACAAAGTGTGGAAAAATATCAGTGTTAAACAAAATAAATTCTTGATCATAAAAATCTCAACAGAATATTTGTTTGTTATCTTAATTTTTGTTCTGTCTCATGTCTAGTACCTGTAAGAAAGAATTTCTTCATGCTCTCACATAAAATGAAGCAAAAGCAACCTAATGCAAGTGTCCATTTTCTTTCATTTTTAGAAAGGGAAATATATATGTATATCTCTCAAAATCTGTAGGGATAAAAATTTTAATTATGTCTTAGTTGCTTGCTGTGATTTTGAAATCAGTGCTTTAGTCTGAATAAGCACTTGGTAGTTTATAAAGTGACATGAAGAATATTTCTATTTCATATGTTAAAATCTCATTTTTATAAATGGCAATAACAGAGTTGGCATTGGATTAACAGAGGTGACCTGAAATTGGTATCAAGAAAGTGATTTTTTAAAAAGAACTGAATTAATGAAATGAAGAAAAAAAAAAAGGATAAAGATATGTGAATAAGCTAAAACCCATTTAAGCAGCAGAATTTTGTGAATGCTAAGATGTTGGACTCTGTAAAAATATTGGTTTCCATCAAAATAGACTAATACAGAAATAGTAGTTTAGAAACAGTTCATATGAATAGAACAGTCCTAAGAACAACAGTCTTCACTCTGTGATGAAAATGACAGGTGAAAGTGGAGGTCAACACAAAAGTGCCAGGGAGTTTTTGGGCCACAGCAGAGAGATAGAAAGCAGGGACAACACTGAGGAGAGACAACAATATTGCTAATGAGTGTCAGTTAGATGCATAAAATGGGGCCCAACACAAGCTTTTGTGTAGGAAATTGGTTCAGAGAACCTCAGAGGAACTTTGTGGTAGGCAACTTTTTGATGGCAGAGTCTGCCTTTAAGAATGTTCTTGCTTTGCGACATCCCTACTGGGGCTGACATGGTCTGTTGTTTAGACTGTTAGTCTTTGTGTTTCTGTCATATCATGTGTTTGCCTGGTTCCACATTGAATCCAAATGCTGCTGAATACCTCCACTTCCACTGTCGAATCTTCAATTAATTAGCAGATTTTCTTTGAATGAGAATTTTCACAGGTAATTTTTTAAAGGATCCTTCTGGGTGTGTGAACAGGCCACTTACATTGCCTGCCTTGCAGATACCCTCCTCAGAGAGACAAAGAAAGGAATAACTGTGTTCTGAAAGATTTCTTTACCCTGAGAGATGGTACTTCCATGTCAAGAACCAGAGATTTTTTTATTATTTTTTTTTTCTGTGAGTTCCCAGCCCCCTTCCAGTCCTTGACATAACTAGGAATGTACTTTAAAGACAGAAATAATCTCTGTGACTGTGGAGCCTGAAAACCAGGGTCTCTAACTATATGAAGAACTGCTGCCCAGAAAGGACGGGCTGTACCATGCACTTCAAGTCCTGTTCCAGCTCCCAATAACAGCTGGAGAAGTGCAGAGGCTTCATGTACATTTACATAGACGTTTGCTTTGCCTATGATTCTTGATCTGACTAACTGGCATTTGGCACATCTCTGTTAGTTTTCATATTATACAAGTTGACTCAGACAGACTGGGAAATGCCAAAGATCAAAGGCTATGAGGCTTGTTTTTGACCAGAAAGCTTTTAGAATTTAGCTTCCTGATGAGTAATACTGATCTGAAGAATCAATTGTACTGATCACTTTAGGGGAAAATATCTAATTGCTGCCACACAACTTCTCCCTCTTGGCTGGGATGGAGTCTTTCTTGACAAAGCTGAGGGAAAACACAGGAGGGGGAGCAAGATATTAACAATATAAACACATTTTGAAGATAATTTTTTGCTAGTCATGGTAAGTACTGTAATACTTTTCTCAGATCTCTGTAACTCTTTAGTAACACAAATAAATTCAGTTTCAAATCAGTCTCTACTAGGTGGAAAACAGTTTTCTTGTAATGTCCTGTCTGACCTCCAGTTTATTTACATAAACAGATTTTTATTTTGCATCTGCTGTTTTGAGCTTTAGGTTTCAGTCAGCCGTTTACCTAATGAGTGCATATGAGCAATGTAGCACAACATTCATGGTGGTCTGATAAGGGTGACAGAATGGCACATGCATATCCATCCGACCACCTTGTACCATGGAATTGGTGACAATGTGAATATCCAAGGTGTTCTTTTATTACGATACTTTTGTTAATCTATCTTTATTGAGTTGTGTATTGCAATAACAATAACAGCTTTTTTTATGAACAGGTTTGGAGAAGATATGATAGCAAAAACCAGCAAACAAAACAAACAAAAAACCAAACAGTAGAAATGGAAAAGAGAGCTGTGGGATTCCAGAATCACTTGACTGCTGGAGTAGAAATATAGAGTTGGCTCATCCACTAGTGCAGAGTGACTGTAGTCAAGCAATGATAATTTGTGCCAGCTGAGGATTTCTTAATTCCTGGTAGCCCTTAATTTTGGTATTATACATTTACATATTTGGCTTTTGTGTATTTACTGAAACATATGTATGGGAGGCAAAGAAGAAAAAAAATCACTTGATAACGGCCATGGGAAGGTGCATCACAAAGAGTCACAGTTTACTGCTCTGCTTGCTTTTTCTCACAGCATCCTTTTGCAAGGATGCTTTGCCTCCTTGCTGATTTCTCTGGTTGAACTGTAGGTTTATAATGTCTATTTTATGGCTGATTAAGAGCTGGCAACAGGAAGTTTTGTGTGCTTGTGAAGTCTGAATGATTCTTGAGGCTTGGTGCAAAATTATAACAACCATTAAGAAGAAGAATCATAATATATGACCTAGTTCATAGGTCAACCAAAAAATATGATTTACTTTTTCATCACTCACTCTAGCTGCTGTTAGAAATGTCTTGTGGTGGGAAAAAAAAACACCTTACTGTTGACCAGTGGGTTATGGCCAGATTTCTTTCCCATTTGGTATTTCAGTGCTGTACAAACTGTCAGAGTCATTGTCTACTAGTGTACATTGACTTCTGCTTCATCTCCTCTTTGTGTTTCTGGCATTAAATGTTCCCTCATTTAATACATTGGTCAAACTGTGAACATGTAATGGATTTTTGGATAATTTTACATTATGATCTTAGAAATGCATATATTGAGAATATAAAGGCAAACATAAAAGGAAGAGTATTTTGACACTGAGAAATGGAGAAAAAGTGCTTCTGGGGTATATTTAATAGATTGATTTGAGAATAGTTTGCTTCAGCATAGGATTTCCTACCTAATGACTCTGAATTTGTACTGAAACAAATGGGGAAACTTCTTTCCTTGGGATAGGAAATATAGTGACGTTTAAAGAAGAACTTTAAATACGGATACAATTCAGGCCTCAGTAGATGCATATATAGGAAATGAAATATGCTGAAAGTTAGTCTGTTCAGCCCTTCAGACCATGTCAGGTTCACTCAAGTTCTTTTGCCTCTCAAGGACACTTTGAGCCAAACAATATACACTGACATATATCATTATGGTAATGGCTTTGATTCAAAATCAAATGATTTCAGTGGTTTACAAACAATTTAAATTCTGATATTTTGCTTATCTGACAAAAAGTAAAGAAAAAAAAAAGCAATTCTTGCCTTTGTGGTTTTGTGAAGCTCCAAATGAGAAAAAAAATCCTTAAAACTTCTCTGAGTTTGCAGAAAGTTTTGTGCAGCTTTGGCTAAAACCTCACAGTTCATAGAAAGATAAAGTTAAATCATGAATGCTCTGGTCAGGGCATTTTTGTGAACCTGACCAGTAAGAATTATTTTCTCTTTCATCACTGAAATAACAACAAGATAGATAGTGAAAGTAGTTGATTTTATGCTTGAATTCTTGTAGTACAGTATCAAAAAGTTCTTATATGGCTGACCAAAATTAAGCAAGGAATATATCATTTTTTCAACTTCCTAGAAGTCAGATATGCAATTTCTTACAATCATGTCAGGTAATGTTACAGAAAGCTGAGCTTTTGTGACTGTTCCAGACCTGTTTGATGTTACTGGGCAACCTGCCAAAGTCTCTTTTCTGTGTGCCAGGATGGTAATTATTGACACTTCTTAGGGAAAGGATTTCAAGGAACTCACATCGATATTTTTTCCACAGTCAAAAACTGGAAATGCCACTAGAGCAAAGGGATCCTGAAATCCCTGTGGATTATATTCCTGGACCAAGGAAGACAACAGGACACTAAGAAAGTTAACCTCAGGCAGACAAAATGACAGCAGCATGCAGATGCCTGGAGTGGAATTCAGAGAGAACTACTTGACAAAAATACATCTGGTGAGGAGGAGTGGTAGTGGGTGTGAAAACTTTGAGTGTGTAATGTGTTGTCTTTTAGGATGGAAGGTGTACTACTGATCAAAATGAATGCTCACGAAGGAGCTGAGGGGTGTGGGTCTGCATCTCAGGAATCAGTCACAGCTGGGGGGATGTAGCACTGTGCACTGTGAAGCTGTAGTCATCACTGTGGTGTCCAAGTTTTGTACCACATCTGTCTATTTGTGGCATTTGACTACTTATCTTGGATTTTCCTCACAGTCTCAGGAGCCAAATTAGCTTGGTTTTAGGATGAGATTTTTAGTGTGAAGGAGGGATGTCTCATGGAGTGAGCAGATTTTAGACCTGGCTGTGAAATTTCAGATCATTATGATCCCTTTCAAATGTGAATTTTAGAACTGGCACCAGCTGTTATGGTGGGCTCCTCTCCTGCATACATGTATGTTTCACTACTGAGACAGGGGAGTGTGAAGTTTATGTTGATTGCTGTTACGAGCTCATACTTGGCCTGCCATGAGTTGCAGTGATCATGACTTCTTTCCTGCACTGTTATTTGAATGCTTTAGATACTTTCATGTGGTTATCACATCCTGTCCCTTGCTCACTGCTTTGCCAAGCTCCATGTGCTTAACAAGATGCTTAACTATTGTTAATCTTTCCTCACGTATTCCGAAGTGTGTCACTTGCATGTCTAGCAAATAATTCCTTAAAAAGTAGAAGTTACAAAATTGAGATTCCTACTGATTTTTGTTTTGCATTTGGATTGGCTGGTTTCTATTAAAAATTGAACTCCTATTCAAGCCTCTTTCTTGGTTAGGACTTCAAGATCTCTCTCAACTTGCCTGCCAAGTTCCTAAGACATTTATGCAATTTTCAGATTTTTTCGGAGTTACTCAGTATGTTTAAAAGTTACTGGTGTAGGGAAACAGACTGACAGACAGACAGGCAGGAGGCTGAAGACAGTGAGCTGTGTAAGTCTCATTTCTTTAAGAAACCCATAAAAAGTTACAATGAAAAATGTATATAGTAAGTGTTAAGTAGTTAGATTTATAGGAGAGCTGTTACATTCTCTGTCCTCATGCAAAACATTGTAAGTTTTGCCATAGGTTCAACTTTGCAGTGCCAACCTGAGTAGCCCCACAGAATTTCTACCATTTCAAGACAGTTTTGCTCAAAACTCAGACCAGCGAATGAGAAAAACTTGATTTAAATAATTTATGACTCCAAGTTTTAAGACAAGCTGAAGCCCAGAAAGTGCACCTTAACCTGTGTCAGCTTGGGAGCAAGCTCCCATGCAGCTCAGCTACCTGTGCAGCATGGCAAGGAAGGTGAGCCAGGGGCGAGGACCCTGCCAGAACCCCAAGCCAAGCTATCCCTGTGCCTCAGCCCGTGTCTGCTTCTTCTTCCTGTGTCAGCTGCTCCGGTTGTGTGCTTTCGGCAGGGGTGTTTGTATTAGCAGCATGGGATACTTGAGTCTTTACTGCTTTATGAGCTAGAAGGTCAGCTACACTTGAGCTTCAATCTACCATCCCCTGCCCTCCATTAAGTTAGCTGCCTGGAGCTTAAAGCACAGTTTAATCTCTGATAGAAACTTATGGGAGTCTGCTCAGGGGCAACACTCAAGCTATACCTCAAACTAATTCAACAATCCCCACGAGACAGCGGGGGTTTCTTAAGGAAGAGACCAGATGCCAAGAATGTGTCTATGCAGCCCAGAATAGCACTTCATAGTACCATAGTAGGAGGCTGGAAAATTCATAGGACCAGCCAAGGGATGTCTGTGATGGGAGGAAACTGGAATACTGAAAGGGACCATATTTGAATGTAATGAATGAGCGTGTAGTAATCATACTCATTGCTATTAATTGAAATATATCACTGTAGTTCAAAAGCTTCTCTTACCAGATCCATGGAAGCCTTACAAAAGTAGACAAGAGGGAGAGAAAGGTGGTGATGCTGTCACTCCAAAGATGATGCCCAAGGGCAGAAAACCCTTTGATGGCTGTAATGTACGTCTAGATTGGGACTGAGCCCGGAGATCAGATTGACTGGCTGCTTGGCTTGCTTCTGGTCCAGGCTGAAGAGGAGGCAATAACATACTCAGTGAGGAGGCAGCATGGAAGGGCTCCTTCAACCACCCCTTATCTGTTAGTTGCCACCCCCCACTCCCTTTTGTTCAGTTTGACATCTAAGGGGGCTGGCTTAGGTCCCTGGTGATGGTCTAACCAACCTGTTTGACTTTGCACTTAAATGAAGGAAGGGTTAACATCAAGTCTGTTAAAACAGAGAAATTATTTCAGAAGTTTTCTGAACTATTTCTGCTTTCTGCTCAGCTCTTCACTTTTATTGGGCCACTTGCTTTTGCTGTGGTGGGGCCTCAGCGTCTTGCTGCTCTCCTGGGAGCTCCTAGGGTTTCAGCCTTGGAGACAAGGTGCTGACTCCCAGCAGGTGGAGTTTTGTTGTGGTGTGCAGGGAGTTACTGTGCAAGCTCAGACCACGTTCCTGGCCAAGGTGGCACAGGTCAGGTCTCGCTCTATCTGATGCTCCCCGCTCATCCTTCCTTCTGGTGTTTCCTTTCTCTTTTAAAATGCACAGTCTGGTTTTCCAAACACAGAGTAGCAAAATATTTCTGCTCTTAACCCCTTTTTGGACTCATGATTTTGCACTGAGTTTAGTGGCTGCATGAACAGAGGCCTCAATATTTCATTTGTTTTGAAACTTTATGTTTGTATACTATCACCAACCACAGTAAAATCTGCAGTGTGGTTACATGTTGTGCTTTACATTGCCATGCTCTTCTCATTAAAGTAATTAAAATTGCTTGTGCATTAAACAAACAAACAAATAAAAGGTGCTAATCAGCTATATTTCAAAAAAGTTGAAAGAAAAATGATGCTGTCTAAATGGTTTGGAATAGTCAGACCTATTCTATTATATGTCTGTAACAGCAGGATATAACAAAGGTAAAGATTTAAGGCAATTTTGACACCTTAAAGTAGAACTGTTAGCACTGCATAGACTTTCAAATCCAAAGAGGATTCAGCCTGCTCACTTACTGCTTTCCACATCTTCAAAGGACCGTGGCTCTTTTTTAATCTTTCCTTTTTGCTGTGAAGCCATGGGAAGTTATTGACTTTACAGGCAGTTTTAGTACACAATCAAGCAAGAAAAAAATGCTGGTGTACTCTGAGGCTCCGAGTTCAAGTTCTCCTCTCTTTGTGTCACTCCCCTCTCTGTGCTGAGGCAGAATTTTAAAGTGAAGAACAAATGGTGAGCTGTTATACAAGGTTTTGTTTTTTGACCCCCTGGCTGAGCCAAAATTCTCTGAAGATTTTCTGGGAGGTTTTTGCTACCCAGCAGTTCTTCCAAATGTAATTGGAATATGCTTTCCACAATGATATTGCTTAATTATAATTAGATATAGTTTGGACTCTGGGTCTGAGCGGAACAGTTCCAACATAGCTCTTCTTGGAAGAGCTCTGCAGAAAGCAGTGGCTGGAGGGCTTCCAGGGAGTGCGAGTTTGCTCACTGGTCAGTGTTTGGACAGAGTGCTGCCTGCTTTGCTTTCTCATTAAGTGTAAGAGCTTAAATCTCCCTTTGCTTAATGGCAGACGGTGCTGTGAGAACTGATGCTTGAGTCACCAACCAGCTTGGCAAAGCTGGAAGATGAGCTGAGGCCATGTGTTTGCACAGGTTTTCACCGAGCTGTGGACATGCATACTTCACTGTAGTTTCTTTGGTGTGAAGAGCTGACCATCATAAAGAGACAGAAGATAAATAGGAACAGAAAGCTGAGAAGCCAGGAAGGGAACTGTAGGGGCAGAAGTCCCAAGAGAATGCTCCTAGAAGCCCTTCTGCCCATTGCAGGCCTTGGGCTGAGGCTGGAGAAGTTGACTTCCACCAAGTGATCTCCAGTATGTAGAGGGAAGGAGGATTTTTTGTCCATCCCTCACGATTCCCTGTGTGAAACAAGCTGTCACTGATGTATTTTCCTCAGAAATCCTGAGCAAACAATTTGGAATAATGTCCAAAGAATGCTTTACATTACAAAATAATGTAAAATAAGTGTGATGAGGAGGCTGGAAACCAAGCTACATAAAGATCAGAAATTCATTTTTGCATCCTGATCCTGACTGTGTTTCTGCAATATATCAGATCATCTTGCTGGTGTCCTGCAGATCCTAGTGTGCATTGAACTAACTTTCCTCTCAAGACATAGTCTTATTTTCTTCAACTCTGTGAGATGTGACAAGATACCCAGGAGGAGGAGTTCAGCTGAACATTTTGTTTTCCTACTCTTGTATTTGTTTGCATTTGTTCTTAGCTCCTGAACAGTTCCTCCTGGAAAGACTTACAAGTATTGGAACAAAATTCCTAAATGAATGGAACTGTTGCCTTGTAAGAGAAGCTTTTGGTCAAGTCTAAATAACAAGACATAAAGATATATTAACTTAATTTAAAGCCATAACAAGGTCCTAAAATATAGCAATGGTAACAGTTTTGTTCCATTTTGGGACTTCTAACCTGAAACCTTTGGAAGAAACTTGATGGGCTAGGATCTCTTATAAAATGTATGTAGTGAGAAGCTTAAGAATGAAAATGTTTTAAAGCCTCTCATTATTTAGAAAGGCTTGAACTATAGCTTTAAATTATTCATGAACTATGTGCTGGATAACTGAGAAGTAAAGGTATTACCTTATCTATGTCTTATTCAACATTTGTCTTCTCTGTTTAGAGGTAAGGACAAACAACACTAATTACATTTCCAAATGGTTCTAAATTTGGAAAACTTTATGTGTATGCCAGCTTAATATGAATGAAGGACTGAAAGCCTGTCTAAACATGTTCAGGGGATAAAAGTGTTAGTATATACCTGAGAAAATGCATTAGTAAATGTAGGAGAAAAATCATGATGAAATCAAATAATTTCTTTTCTCCCAGTGGAAGGCACTTGGAAAACAAATTACTTGTAGAGTTTGCTGCAGTAGCTCAACTTCTATGGTCTCTGTAAAAATGGAGAAAGACCTAACCGCATAAAAAGAAGATAGATTTTTCTGCTATCCCCACTGCAATGGGGAACTTTTAAACAAATTCATACACAGCTGAACTGGACAAGAGGACTTCCTGTTCTCTTGAGGACCTTTGTAATCGTATCACCTGGGATTTGGTGACATGCCATGAGAAACTCAGAGGAAAGAGCTCAGCTAGACCTTTTGTTTTCTCTCTTTTGTAATTTTTCACCTATTAAATGTGTGAGCTTCAAAGGAATGAATTCATAAGGGGGATTTGAATGAGAACAGAACAGTGCTCAGCCTTATAAGGTTAAAGAGATTGCGTTTAGTGAGCTGCAAATTAAACAGTTTACCATATGAGATGGTAATCAAAAATATCATGCTAAATGTCACCAGGATGCATGCAACCTCGGTATGAAGAGGGTGGAGAGCTGTTTAGCTGTGCTATTGCCACCATGCTCTTTGACAGGGAGCACATGTGTAAAAGTATTGAACACTGCTAGACAGAGGTGACACTACAACCTCTTTTCCCCCACAGAAAGTAATTATTTGTTAACTTGCATTGTCATAGTTTTCTTGTAACCTGGGCAATGATTTCATCCAGCTTACAGATCCTCTGCGTCATATCTTCTGGTATCTGGGATTTCTGGAATCCAATTGTCCAAAAAATTAAATCGCTTTTTCCCCTTCATTGGAGGCAGCAGAAGCTGGAAGTCTAATACAATATGCTCATGTTTGGATTTCTGGTAATTCAATTTAGGATGTCAAAATTTTATCGGCCTTTGCCATCCTGTGAATAAAGGACATCCTGTGAATAAAGGACCAGCTGTGTGCATCTTCCCCTTTATCTGCTAGCCTTGCATCCATGTTCCTAATGCTCTTCCCACCTGCATCTAAGCCATCATCCTCCTGTATGACCCACTCCAGAGTTTATTGCTAGAATTCCAGTTTGTGTCTTTAACTGTTCAGAGAGAGACCTGGGGAGAATTAATTTAGTTCAGCTGAGGCGTTAGCAACCTCCTCTTTGACAGCCATTACACTGTCATGACCTGTCCTGTGTGTCTAACACTGATCTATTCATAGTATTCATATCAGCATGCTGGGCAGGTTTTTATGCTAAATCATCTTTCTTCACTGGTCCCTACTTATACTGCAGCAAATAAAAAGGCTTAGAGTAGTGCAACGGGCAAATGGGTCACTTTATGTCCTACCTTCTCACTGTAATTTTCTGAGTGAATTTAATGGATGGACTAGCAAAGCTGGCCCTGAGACAGACACATGCTGTGGGGAAGCTATCCCACAGAGGGAATCTTATTCTGCCAAATTGTTTGGTGTTTTGTGATATTGACTAAGTGAGGTCAATGAAATAACTTCCACCAGCGACTATAAGCAATGCCTGAACATAAGGCGCCAGAGGTAAAAGATTGCCTAAGCCAGCAGTCAGCCTGACGGCAGCCTGACCAAAACCTCCCAATACAGCAGGTGGGAAGATCCTCAGCAAGGCATGGGCTGGTTCATCGTGTGTGATCTGTGGGAGCAGAGCACCTATGGGCTCGAGCCTCGGCTGGGAACCCTGGGCTGCAGCAGCTGCACAAGCGGGGAGCAGCAAGTCAGTCCCTCCTCTGAGCAGCTCACAAGGATAAGCAAAGAAACAACAGATGGAGACAGGCAGATGGAGGAACACCAGGAAACACAGAAAATATTAGTCAGCATCATAGGCAGTGACCTCAGCATACCAGAAGTCTGAATGTTGTCAAATCACGGAAAAGGAGGGCTTTCAAGAGAGTTTTAAAAGAAGGTAATGAACTGTTTTGTAGTTATTTATAGAGAGTGGCTCCTGAGCATCTGGGAGAGTGGAAAGCAAAAGATGAATGGATTTGAAAAATCAGTCTGAGAACCATGCAAATGGCCAACGGGAAACTGTTATGGGTAAGAGTCTCTTAAGAGACTTACTCTTGGTGCAGAGGAAGAGATGGTAGAAGAGTGAGGGATAATCCATGACAGACTTTCCTCTAAAAATGAAAGAGATGACCTTTAAAGCAGCAGTCTGGACAGACAGGATTGAAGAAAGAGCACCACATGAGGGCTAAAGAAAAAGAAGATGCACTCTTTGGAAATGCTGTGAGAAAAGGGAGGGGGAGAGAAAGGAAAGTAAGGCAAGACAAGATGTCATATGATCTACCGGTGACAAAACAGAGGACATGGGGGCCTGCTGCATGGACAGACAGCAGATGCCACTTGAGCAGCCCAGTGTTTCTTCTGGCACAACTGATTCAGATCATGAAGCTGCACTGTTGTTTTAATGAGAATGGAAAGCAGGGAAGATGATTGCCTTGTAGCTATATACAACCCAGCCAGAGTTAATGTCCTGTCCAAATGAAAGGAAGAGATAAAGAGCTCACAGACACTGTCACAACTGACAATTTTCTCCACCAGCTGAAAAAGAATTGTCCTAGAAAAAGTGGGTGACTGTGTATTTCTGAGGGACTGGTGGATGATGTCGTAAGACACCCACAAATGGTAGAGAGCAAGAGCAGAGTCTGGGGAATCTTGGGTGAAGAATGAAAACTGAAGTAGGTAATATAAACATAGAGGAAGAGATATAAAATTAACTCTTTGACATCCATGTTCAAAGGAGGAAAAGTGGGAAAAGGTGAGCAGATAGAAATGGAAGAAGAGATCTCAGTGATGACTGAAATAGGAGAGACTGTTTGTGGAAGTAACAAATTATATAAAGAGACATCCCTGTCTGTGTGAGAGCCATGATCTGGAGGGAGTGAAATACAGAGACAAGGAAGGTAAGGTATAGATGAAGTCTGGAGACAGCAGTAGCTGGGGATGAGGGGAGAGAACAGCAGATGTGAGATGGGGAATGACAGAATGGCAACAAATAGCAGTGATGGTGTGTGAGAGTAGGGAGTGAGGGTAAGCAAGCACTGCGGATGTGTATGTGGGCAGGCAATTAAACCAGAGCATCTTTTGGTTCAGTTTCAGTCTGAACTCAGTGGCAACAGAAACCATTCTGGTTTGGCATTGCTTTGAGGTCAATAACATTTCAAAATAGTTATGTAGGCTCAGCTCCTATTCAAGAAAAATGAAATATTCAGAACAATTTATTTCTAGTTTTAGTTCAGCTTCCTGGAGGTAAAATCAATATGCTGCTCCAAGAAGCTAGTGTTAAAGAAAGGTGGTGATAATATAAATGGGGAAACGGAGGCAATAGAGGGAGAGAGATAAAAATGGAAAGGAGAGGAGGAGAAGGCTGAAGTGACATTCAAGGGTGGGAGTAAATAGATTTGGTTAAAAAAAAAAAAAAAAAAAAAGATGCTAGATGAAAAAGCCTTAAAAACAATGTTGGGAAGACCCAAAATAAATAATATTTGGAAAAAATCCCATTCTCAAAGAGTGCAAGGGATGTACCCATCTTTTATGCAGCCAAGCAAAATGCAAAACAATGAAGCTGAAAATCAAGTCTGAGAAAAAAGAAAAGCAACTCCTGGAAGAATTGTTAAATAGAAGAGCACAAACAAGCAAATGTCATCACAGATAAAGTCACAAAGGTAAAAGTGGCAGAGTTGCTAGTTCAAGCAAGTGCAGGCTCTTATTTTTACATATTTTGTAATTTAATATAACCTAATGATGTCTCAAACTCAAAACAATTCAGGTAATTCAAAGCTAATCCTTTGAAGACTGCAGGAATACAGTATATACATACATTCTCCCAAGCATTCATTTGGCAGTGAGCCTAGAAAACACTGGTGTTCTGTGAATGCTCACATGTAGCAGTGTGCTGCCAAAATTTCAACAAGATGGTCTGTCACAAATTTGCCACTGAATTGATGACACACCTAGTTGGCAGGCAGGACTGATTAGAAAAGAGAATTTCTTTTCAACAGGGGATTCTGGAAAAACAAAACAAAACAAAACAAAAACCACAAAAACACCCCTCTCCCCCAAAACTTGACACCTTTAACTCAGATTTTCTCACCATTTAAGCAAGCAAATAAACAAAATCTTGAACTAAGAACTAAAGTGTTTGGGATTTTTGAAAAATGAATTTTGTGTTTCCGGCTTTTTATTAGTGTGGGTGTGGGTGGTATTACCCTTCTGAAACATGTCATGAAAGAAAACCAAAGGACACAGCCAGACACCTTCAATCTGGAAACCAAATGACCTTTTGACATTTCAGGTTTTTGACATACTTCTATTTTTTTATATACTGTCTTGAAAATTTTTATTTCAGAATTTTTTCATGCAACTGAATTATGGCCACTAAATGGATTCTGCAAGTCCTATGCTTCAGTGTCAGGTTAGGGGGTGGATGACAAAGTCAGGAGAGGGTTTTATGGGGAAAGAGAAAAACCAGCTCTTAGAAGGAGGGCAGGACAGCTTGTGGAGGAGTTGCTATAGATTCTTTTCAATTTGAAATTTAAGGGATTTTAATTTCTTGTAAGATATTTTGAGTCAGCAGCTAAATTTGGCATGTCAAAAATGTTCATTAGACAAGACAAAGATTTATGAGTTTATCTGGATATTTACATTCATTAGGAAAGAAATACCAATATAATTGGTTTGACTGGACTGCCATAATGGAATAAAAGGTACTTCTCTGCTACTGGCTTTAGAAAGGCAAGAAATAGAATTCTTTTCTTTTCTTTTCTTTTCTTTTCTTTTCTTTTCTTTTCTTTTCTTTTCTTTTCTTTTCTTTTCTTTTCTTTTCTTTTCTTTTCTTTTCTTTTCTTTTCTTTTCTTTTCTTTTCTTTTCTTTTCTTTTCTTTTCTTTTCTTTTCTTTTCTTTTCTTTTCTTTTCTTTTCTTTTCTTTTCTTTTCTTTTCTTTTCTTTTCTTTTCTTTTCTTTTCTTTTCTTTTCTTTTCTTTTCTTTTCTTTTCTTTTCTTTTCTTTTCTTTTCTTTTCTTTTCTTTTCTTTTCGTCTCTCTTCTCTTCTCTTCTCTTCTCTTCTCTTCTCTTCTCTTCTCTTCTCTTCTCTTCTCTTCTCTTCTCTTCTCTTCTCTTCTCTTCTCTTCTCTTCTCTTCTCTTCTCTTCTCTTCTCTTCTCTTCTCTTCTCTTCTCTTCTCTTCTCTTCTCTTCTCTTCTCTTCTCTTCTCTTCTCTTCTCTTCTCTTCTCTTCTCTTCTCTTCTCTTCTCTTCTCTTCTCTTCTCTTCTCTTCTCTTCTCTTCTCTTCTCTTCTCTTCTCTTCTCTTCTCTTCTCTTCCTTAATTTGTTCAAAAATATTGCATGCTTTAGAGACACCAGCATGCCCTTGGTGCAAAGTAGATACCTGTCAGTTTGTCCTTTTGCAGAGAAGGAAGTGCCTGAAAAGGTTACCCAGGATAGGGCCCACAGGAGGGTGGTCTGATGGTTGGCTCCAAAGACATGAGGACAGAACTGGTGGACACCTCTCTCTAGCAAACCTGAGGCAGTTTTGTAACATTGGTAAAAAAGCTGTGTTCAACCTCCAAACAGAAGCATTAACACTTCTGAAGGGGAATGTAAATACTTTGAGGAGACTCTGTAGAGCTTTAGTGGATTCAAGACTGAGAAGCTTTTCATATTTTCATATCATAAATAATGTAGAATATTTAACAACTCCTTAATATTGATGTTAGTAGTGCACTGTTAAGCAATACTTAGCAAGTCAATGAGAATGTCAGGCAAAGAGGTAGAAATCTTTTATCACAGATATATAGTAGTATTTTGCTATCATTGTTGAGGGCTTTTGCTAGCCTCTACTAGGCAAGTTATTTTCCGTGTTGATTTCCTCAGGATTAGTGTCAAGTATTATTATTGTCTTGTATCTCTACATATACTTATGCAAGCATGTGTTAATACAATATTATGTTGTATTGTTTAAAAATGTATAGAGATGCCATCTGGTCCAGCTGACGTGTGGGCCAGTAAATGTTGTATTGCTTTATTTATATCATTTTGGGACATGCTTGCTGTTAGAATTTGGGACTTATCACATGTTTGACAATGGAAAGGTTTAGCTGGCTAGAAATTTTCTCTTGAATAGGAACTATGTGGTGAAATTTGGAATGGTTCGTTTTCCATGTTGATGTCAAGACCTGTATTTGTGTATGACTTTGATAATGTTTTCTTATTTAATTTCAACCTGATTAGCTTCTAACTTTTAAGGTATTTGGCTAGATTACCACATTTAAGAGAAATATTGAATTCCTCTATAGCCTGAACAAATATTTTTAGGATTGTAAGCATACATTTCAGAACTCTAAGTGTATACACATTAATCCATGTGACATGCATCACCGAGTAGGTCATGTACAGAGGCTTGTGTACCCATCCATCCTGACAGTCTGTCTCTTCTTGCAGTGGAAAGACAATGAGAGCCAAAGAGTAGCAGCTGAAAGGGGAATCAAGGGAGCTCAGGTCTCAGAGCTACTGAGCGGGGTCAAGTTGTTTAATCTGCTCCCCTTTGCATTTGCTGCCACCTTGTTCAGTTAGACTGCAAACTGAGGCAACTCTCCTACTATGTGTTTCTCCAAAGTATATCACAACAAGATCCCTATCTCAGTTAGGGCCCCTAGGCACTATCATAATATAGATAATTAAATATACCTCATGTTTTTAAATTGTTTCCAATCAAATTCTGTGTTGAAGGACTTCATTTTGAATTCAGTCTGTGTGTGGGATAATAATTACTTATAATTATACTTGGTATGATACCTACAGAAGACAGGTTTTTATGGTGGTATCACAGAACTCATTAAATTGTTTTTTATTAAGTCGTATGAGCATTTTAAAGAAAAGGTGATCCAGAAAGTAAATAAGAAAGCTCCATTTTAAGTTAGGATATTTTTATAGGTCAGCTGGGCAAGGAAATGACTGAAAATCCAGTGATATCTATTACAGATGAGCTCTATCAGAAAATCATCTTCATATCAAAGCTTCTCTACTCCAGAATAACATGGAATTTGAGCTTTGGAAAGGACTGCAGTGATTTCTCACCCCTCTCTGCTGGGGTGGATCATATGTGTAAGAATAATAAGAGCTGTTATGAACAGATACAAGCACAGCCAAACATTAGCAGCCTGTTATTGGTTTAATAGGACAATAGTGATCAAGTACTTTCTGTAAATATGGTCACAATGGTGACCTGAGACAGACAAAATACTCTGGAAGTTGGCCAAGGTGCTTTTTTTTTTGTTGTTGTTATTAAGTCTATCTTAGCAGACAGACATCATAGATCTGAAGGCTTTTCTGAACATGCCCAGGCACTGCAACATGTCTTGTGCAGGGGAAAGTCACTTTGAAAACTAGGGCTGTCTGCTGTGAACAGGGCTACAGTCCTACGCAGACAAATACAGGTGAGAATAGCTATGCTTTGATAGAAACAAGATTTTTCACCCACATATCATGTAAGGAAGCCAGTTATGTTGTACCATTGTCTAGCTACAGATAGATTGAATCTTCCACATTTGGATCCTACTGAGTGAATTTAAAGCTTCATTCTCAGTTTTGCAGTGCTATTGTTTACTTTTTTTTTTAACAATAAAATGTAAATGGCTCCTGCTGCGAAGTGACTCCAACCAGGAACCTTTTGTCTAAAGCTTTTACAATAGAGTTTCTCATATCTGAAAAGCAAGTTAGCTAAATTCAGCTTATTTTGTGGGAGCACAAATGTTTTCTTCTGGCAGTTGATAAGCAAAGTCTTGATTCAATGGGGTTGCAAAGGATGCTTATGGAAAAAGAGTATATAGACCATGTGTACCCAGCAGAAGATGACTCCAAACTAACTCCAATAATACAAGCTATTAGTTTATTCCTTGTATTTTAGGTGTTCTGAAAGGGGTTATTTGGTTGTAAAGATGGGAAAGAACTGAGGTGTTCATTATCTGCTGTACCTCTCATGAAAGCATTGTCAATGGAAAGTAATGAATTTTACTAACCATCAGCTGAAGAGTGATTGGAGAAGACTCCTTCCCTGTGGATGTTTTGCCTGCATGAAACCAAGAGCCAGAGTCATATCCTTCCCTGTTAATGTACACAGGATCTTTGCAGAAAAGACGGTATAATGCTGTCAAGTGCAAGGTATGAGCCAGCATGAGGCAGGATTCAGCTGTGTGTAACTCACACTTTCTGTGTGAGACATTGTGGCTGTGAGTAAAGGAGTAAATGAACACACATCTAAAGTCTGTGGAAATGTTGGAAATGACTGAGCAGAGAAGGACATTGTCCTGAGTTGTTTCTGGATATGCAATTGCTAATGAAAACTTTACTTCATGTCTTATTAAGAACTACAGATGTTATTGTTTCCAATCCAAACACGTACAAGAAATATTTGCAGAACTGTCAATGTCACACTTGATTACTAGACAGAAGAGGGAAGTACCTTACTCCATGCTATTGTCCCCAGCCTCTTTGTATCTCCTTACTTGAAGCACTTTACCTAGAGATGAAAGTGCCACTTATGTATCAATCTGAGAGTTGCAGAAGAGCCCTTTGGAAAGCAATGAACTCAAACTTACTCAAGATGATCTAACAACAATGGCCCTTCTTTCTCCTTCCTTTAGTCTTCAGGCTAATAGGAATAATTATATATTCTAGCTTTTTTATATATTTATTTACTTATTTATTAGATAGAGGGGGGAGAAGGAGGTGACAATTCGAGTAGACTTGTAGCAGTGGAAAGTATTTCAGTATTTTCTTGACATATATATGTGTATATGTATTATTTTTTTGTTAAGAAAAGATTCACTCTACAAATTGCATGGATTTTTATTGGAGACTCAATTCCTACAGTTTTCTTTTTATTTGTGCTAGAAGAACATGCCCTTTAGTGTGATTAAGGAATAATTGGATTCATTTTGAATTGTGGTAAATGGCATGGCATTCTTTTCATGGAGTTTCTGGTTCTGCAATTACATTTCTGCAGCACTGTCTAGCAGTCACGAAAGATTAGCTATGTTTTCTTCTTCTGCCACGCAGTTCTCTAATCTGTCTGGAACACAAATAGATCAAGAAGTGCAGCTTTGTAGATTGTATCAAATGCTTCTGTATGTTGCTTTTTGACTGTTGGGTCATTCTTGGATACATAGAGTTGACATATATCTCTATAAGAATTATTTCCAGAAAATATGTACTGCACACTGTCAGAAGGGTGTTCTCTTTCTTCCTTTTAAGTTCAAATTTCATAATTAGAACAAGATGAACAATAGGATCCTCTCACAGAAGAATAAAGATGTGTTCAACTCCCTTTCTACTGCCTTTGAAAGATGAATAAATGGGTATTTTCTACAGCTCTGCTTAATCTTCTGTTCCTCTTCACACCTTGCTACATTTTCGAGCATTTCAATAGGGATGCGTGAACTGCTTAGATAAGAACCAAATCCAGAAAGAACTTCAAAAGAAAAGGATGAGACCAGGCAGCCCAAAGAATTCATTTGGAACACAAAATGCAGGTATATTTGGTAGAAGGTATAGGTGATGCCCTTTGTTTTGTTATAATTTTGCTTTTCATGCACATGCATTTTCCTTCCTTGTTTCCTTGTTTCCTAGAATCTTCTCATCCTTCCCTGCCTTCCTCTCCTTTCCTTCCATATCCTTCCTTTTGTTCACTTCCTTCCTTTCTCTCCAGGAGGGTGTACGGTACTTTAAGATGATCATGCATCTGTGACAGAAGAAGCTGTTTCCCTTCTATTTCATGTCTTTACATTTTCAGAGGAGTAAGAACTTGCACATCGCTTATGCTGTTGTTTCCATTCTGGGGCACGGGGGATTTAGCTGAGTGACTCTCATTGCTGTTAATGGGATTTGTTCAGCTAAAGTCTTGTGCAAGCCAATCCTTTTCAAAAGCGAGAATTTCTTTAGAAGTACAGATAGACCTGGTTAAAGATTCTTTTGATGAGATATGAGGCAAGATCTTAGAGCATATCTAACAATTAAAGAACGTGGACAACTTTTCACAAGTTAAAAGTGTTAATCTCACTATTATGGCCATATTTCCATTTGGTTAATTACTTCCTGCTGTGTAAAATTCTTCCTACAATTTCACTTAAAGGTATTTTTTATGTCTGTCTAGAATGACTACACAATGTTATTGCATGATTTTTAAAGCTCAGCTCCTCAATTATCAGAAAAAATATTTGCCAAGTAAATGTTTCTATTAAAATTGTCATTATCCGTCAAGTGATTTATTCCATGAGCAGTATTTGCAGAGCTATACAGCTGGTTGATTACTACTACTGCAAAAAAAAATTACTCTAATAAATTAGTCGAGAAAAAAGGTAAAAATTAATTAAGATAATGTATATGCTGGATAATATTTGTCCAGCTGTTTTTTGAAGGCTATCACCTTTCGTTTTGGTGGGCTTACATACTGGCAAAGCAATCCCTATATAAATAGTTCTAAGTTTATCCTGTGATCTGCCATCCTTACTTGAAAAATGTTGTATAAATGATCATTATTATTATTGTAAATCAAACCCTATTTTCATTTGGACTAAAATATAATGACATTTGAACAAGCAAGGCAGTGGGGCTGTAGATGAATTAAGTGCCATGTTGTTTTATGTGTGCACTTTGAGATAAAGCATAGGTTGTTCAGAGTCTGTGAATAAATGTCTATCCTGCTGGAAGCAATTGTTTGCTTGATCTTTTTTTAAAGTCTCAAAGTTTTTCTAAAATTAGCAATAGTCTAAGTACAAAACTTTGCATACAAGTTAGCAAGTTCACTACAGTGAACAATGTCTTCATCCATTACATCCCTAAAGACACGTTTTTGAGATGTTTCATTTCATCGGGCACAATAAAAAAAAATAAAACAAACTTTATTTTTACAGAAAAAAAAACTCTCAGACAAACATTGAGGACATTTCCCCCCCCCCCCCCCCACAGAATTCCTTTCCAGGTTAGGCCTTTCCACCCTTCTTTGAGAAAGCAAGACACGAGAACTCAGTACCTTTAGAATGGTTATTTTAGGAATCTCATCTATAGAGAAGTCTATTAAACATGTGCAATATCTTCTGTATTTGTCTTTCATAGAAGGGTTTCAAAGGAACAAAGCCATAGAATCACAGAATCACAGAATCATAGAATCATAGAATAGTTTGGGTGGAAGGTCATCCAGTCCAACAATCTTGTCATGGGCAGGGACATCTATCACAAGATCAAGCTGCCCAAAGCCCCATATAAACTGACCTGGAACACTTCCAGGGAAGGGGCATTCACAACATCTCTGGGCAGCCTGTTTCAGTGCCACACCACTCTCATAGTGAAGAATTTCTTCCTTATATCTAATGTAAATCACTCTTTCAGTTTAAAACCATTACCCTTGTCCTTATCATTACATGCCCTTTTAAAAATTCTCCCTTCATGTTTTTATAAGCCCCCTTTTAGTATTAAAATGCTCTGATAAGGTCTTCCTGGAATCTTCCCTTTTCGAGGCTCTACAAACCCAAATCTGTCGGCTTTTCTTTGTAGGAGAGGTATTCCAACCCTCTAAAAATGTTTTGTGGCCCTCCTCTGGTCTCCTCCTTGCTCTAAAGGGTCCATGTCTTTCTTGTTCTGGAGGCCCCAGTACTCTGGTTGGTGTCTCAGAACAGCAGAGAAGAGGGGGAGAATCACCTCCTTTGAACTACTAGTGACATTTCTATGATTTCTTTTGTTGCAACCCAGGATATGACTGGCTTTCTGGGCTGCAAGCACACACTGCCAACTCATGTCTTATTTTTCATACATCAGTACTGCCAGGTCCTTCTTTGCAGGGCTGCTTGGACATTCATTCCCAAGTCTATACTGATGCTGGGGATTGGCAGTACCCACCATGATCTCAAACCTACCAGTTCAGTTTCATTAGAAGGTCTTGAACCTTATCTTCACTTACAGTACAAGTGACTGCACTCCTCCAGTTCCTGCCTTGAAGTTTGGGGAACTGAAAAATTTGAGAGATGTGGGAAGCTTGATTACCAATGAAGACTGAGGGGAAAAAATTGAGTACTTCAGCCTCCCTACATGTCCAGGTGGCATCCCTCTACTCATCCCAGCCAAATGTTTCTGGTTCCATTGCCTGTGCACTGCTTTCTTACTCTTCAGTTTGACTGGGGGGGCCTTACTCAGCCCTGTTGTTTTCTTGCATACGAGAATATATGAGACATCTTTAGCCTGTTACTCTTATTGGGAAGGATCAGAAGTTTCATGTGGGCCAATGAATTTTAAACAGAAGTGACAGTTTGCCTAATACACTTAAAAGTACATGGTGGAGTAATGAGCTTTATGAAATATGACACCCATGAGAGACTGGTGAGTTTTGGAAAAGGCAATCTAATTCCTTCAGCTTTTATAACATCTGAACTGCATTCTGTTATCTCAATATGTATTTACATTTCTCTTTTTTTCCTGTCTATCTTTATAAGCCCATGCCTCTACCTTAAACCAAAACAAAAAACTTTCCATGTTTATGAATTTAGTGCATTTACTGTAATCTAACCTTAGAGATTTAGGTTCACTTAAAATCTGAACATATTCAAAGGTGGAAAGTGTGCTGGAGCCAACACAAATTCTTGGTTATTTTAGTATATGTCTAGATGGTCATAAGGGCTTTCTGCTCATTTGTTACACAGATGGCTGCTAAGACAAGTGTCGGTCGTATAGCACTGTAATCAGGATACACAGGTAGTGATTAAAGAAAGCGACTTTTCAATGTCAAACTCCCTTTCAAAGTACTAAAACACGTTTTTTGGACTCTTCAGTTATCATCAGAGGAAATGTATGAATGTTTCTAGTGTTCTATGAAGCCAGTTAATTTTACCTGAGTGTGATACTGGATCAATAAACAAATGTCTTGAATAGTTTGTACGAGAAAACTAGAAGGTAATAAGAAAGGCAGAAAGTAACATCTGTCTTAGGTTTTACTCTCAATTTTGACCTCAAAAAACATTTGTGCTAGTTTTTTTGTTGTTGTTGTTGTTTTGTTTTGTTTAAATTTGTATATCAAAAAAGCCCTGAAAATGAGTATCTATATATCTATATCTATATCAATATAAACACACATACATATACATACATATTTAGGTATGGTTGAGGATAATATCTTTATGCCAGTTTGGTAAAGTTATTATGTCTACAGGTGCTTTGTGTCTGTCAGGGCACAGTTAGGGCTGAAATCATGCGACTATCTTTTACTTTACTGGAAGCAGGGACAGATGGAAAATTATCTTGTAGACATGGTGTTCAGTGATACAAAAGGGTCGACAAAGAAGATTTTTCACCTCAGAAGACCAAAGATCTAAGTAATATCAGTGAGGAGATATGTTACAAGCAAAAATGTGCCCATAATCTCAATATAAGCTCATGTGAGACTGATTATTATGTTGGCCTAATGCCCTCTTACTTTCCCTTACCATGCAGCATAAATAATACCCCAATTCTCAGTCATGATACCTTTATTCATTCTGCATGCTTCTTGAGAATTCTTGTTACTGACAGGACAGAAATTCATTTTCTTAAATATTTTTTTTACACAAATAATTGAAGAATTTTCAGGTAAGTTGAGGCATGTTCTTGACTGCGTTTTGTTCAGTTACAACAAAGTTCTATATAACCAAGTGTTACTACAATAGCTCAAGAACAGGTGATTTTTAAGCTCTTAAATTTGCATGATTATAGGAAGCAAAATTAAATGTCATTTCTGTGAGCAAGTCTCACAGGTAATTGATTAAAAAATTACGTCATAAATGTACCGTATAACTTATTTTATCACAATTAAATAGCACACTTTTAAATCCAAACATGAGGGAAATTTTTGTTGTAAGTCTTCAATCATGGAATCTAAATGGACATTCCTTTATGTAAATTTTAGCATATGATTAATTTATTGGGGATCAAATTCAAAGTATGTAGAACCTTCATGGTTCTTAGCACTAACGCAAAATCACAAATACTACAGACATATAAGCCGAAAAGGAAAGCATATTTAAATTGTTGAAAAAGGCAGAGTTTCTTTACTGCACGCTGAATTCAAATACCTTACAAACAGATGAGAGACTGTATTACTGACCCATTCAGTGATCTTGAATATTCTCTTCCTTGAGTCTCTTCCAGGGGAACTGTGAAACATTTGGAAAAGCAGTTTTAAACCTAAAAGGGCAAGGGTGAAAAGAAGGTAAAGATGAAAGAACAAAAGGACAAACAGAGCAATTGCACACACAAATTCCAAGCCTTTTTTGTTTCTCAGAAATTTAGATGAAACAATTGACCTGAAATGATGGTAAGGTGATTAAATTGAGAGATGCCATAGACATTAATGTCAGTTTGTATTAAACCTTACAAATATGCAGATAATCAGAAGAGAAACAGCTGAATTTCAGGGTTGATAAATGCCAGATAGCGCAGATTTAAATGCTCACAGACAGTGCTGAATTCACAATCATCACTCAGAAAAAAGAGCAGGGAATCACTGTAGACAGCCCAGTAAAACATCTGCTTAGTGTGAAGTGATAGCTGGAAAAGCAGATAAAACATTAGAGTAATACTGAAAATGTAAAACCATTCTACACAACAGCAGCATATTTTCATCTTGGCTATTTCATTCATTTCTTGTCATCCCATCTGAGAAAGTTAACAGAATAATAAATATGAACAAAAAAAGAAATAAAGAAAAAAATGCAACAATGTTTTTAAAGGAACACAAATCTTTGAAACTACACCATGCAGTGGTACTTTTGGGATGAAATGTGTGTTAAAAGAAAACCGAAGAGCTAATCAACCAGCTGACAATAGCAGCAGTTGCAAAGCTGGAACATCTGAGTGACTAAATGCTTTGTCAAGTGGGAATATGAGGACTGTTAGCAGTCCTCAGATATTGATGAAGCCTCTGTTTCTTCCTTTCAAAACAAAATGAAGGCAACAAAAAATAAGGGACCTCAACTGCAAATACAATTCACTTGCTGTTTTCCCCTATGTGCTCTACAGTGTTTCACAGGAGACCATTCTCCTAAAATGCTGTAATATTCAGTTTGCTGGAGGCTGGGACACAACCACAGCAAGACATGCTCTTTCCCCTTCCAGCTGATAAAACCTGATGAACCTTTCCATCAAACTCCCACTATCCCTCCTCCCTTAAGTGCAGATATCAGGAAAACTAGGAATTGAAATATCCACTGAAATATGATAGAGAATAGCAGAATTTTATTTCCCTCCACTTGGACTTGATTCCACTCCAATTGATTGCAGTTATGTGCTTGCAAATGCATGAAAAAGGAATAAATTCTGTCTGTTGAAAAAAACTTTTCCATCAATGTGAAATTCTCTAATGACAGATCTTCACAGAATTATATGGGAGTTATACTAGCAGAAAATTTGACTCCAAATCTGTGAATTCATTAGCCTGTTGTTTGTCTCTTTTCCTTTCTGATAGTAAAGGGCTGAAAGATTTTTATGTGCTATTTAGACTCGCATTTGGTAGCTCATTCCCTTTCTGTATGGAAATTAACTGTAATGGTTTGTGTTTTTATTCAGCCACACAGCTAACATACTAACGCTTGCTTAAGCATCTCCAAGCGCTTATAGGGGAGACAATGTCTTCTCAAACATCAAAATTTTAATTCATAGGTAATACCAGATCCTAATACAAAATAGATCTGAGGTGTGGAATTTTCCGCCGCCCTTGCTCCTGCTTGGAGCTACAGATACTTGCTACATGGGTCTGACAGAGCAGTACAGCTGGGAATATTTCAAAATTTCCATGGTGAAATATGAAACTTCTGTATTTGAAAGATGTCTCCCAAGGATTCAAGACTGGTGACATGAAAGCTTATCTCCCAAGAGTTAGGCCATGGAACAAATAGATTCTACCAAGCAGCTATTCAAGCTTTATTAGGAGTAATTGTTTAGAGGTAAAGTGTTCTTTGAAAGTTTTGCTTTGGAATTATTGTTCTCTCTCACATCACTCACCTTTAACATTCAGAAGCATCAGATCTTGCTGGAAGAGAATAAAATAAGGTGACTCAATTCAAATTAGAACCAGGATATGTGACATGTTTCCTTCCTTCCTTCCTTTCTTCCTTCCTCCCTCCCTCCCTCCCTCCCTCATTGTGGGCATAAATTTGGCAGGGTAAACTCAGTTTATCAAAGACAAAGGTAGTTGAATGGCATGTGCACTAGCCATTCTAATACTGCACAGTTCTCAAAAATAGGTCTCTGGTAGAGGATATGTTTTCTACAGCTTGATTTTCTACAGCACTGCTATAGTATTACTGTGTCTCTAGGCTATGCTTTATCACTAACACATTAATCCTACCAAATGTCTGTTATTTATTGTGCCATGGAAACTCCAAGGAGAGAAAATACACCGAGCAACTTTTTGCATCCTTTTTTTCAAGCTCTTGACCCTGGTAGCCTGTAAGTTAGTTGAAATGGTTGAACCTTACAGGTGAAGGAAATCAAGATTCTGAGCACCTCCTGAGAGCTGATGGTGAGACACACAACGTTTTCCTTTCAGTTAAAATCCAGCCTCCTGTAGAAGTTTTCTTATAAACTACTACATAAGCAGTTACATACAGAAGGTACAAACCCCATTTAACAGAATTCAAGCTTTTAATTTCCTTGAAAACTGCTAAATGAGCCTCTGGATGAGGAGGGGAGCCTTTTGCACCCTGTTCCTGAAAAACCTGTCTATGGCATGGTGAGGCATATTTTTATTTTCTGTCAGTCAGTCATATGAGGGTTGTTATTTTGTCCCACCCATATTCCCCATTTGCTACACCCCTCCTGAAGCACACATCGTGGGGGATGCCCTGGCATAGATGCAATGCTCCCTGGGCTGTGGTCACAGCTGCCAGGCATTCCCGGTAATAGAGAAAGTGACTGTTCCCCACCCCCAAGAAATGCATGAAATGCTACAGGTTGATAAAGGGAGCTGTTGTGACTTGTTTTCCATTGTGACAAAAGTCTAGGATTTACTTGGCGCACACACACGTACACACACGGGGTCTGCCATAAGGAGGTGTTTAAGGAAACTGCTGTGGGGTTGTCAGGAGCCCCTTGCAGGCAAACTTAAAGGGTGGGTAGGTGTTTGCTCTGCTCCTGAGGGCACTTGCTCTCTTTTCTGAATCCTGCTAAATCTTTCCGTCTTATAAAGCATATTTTCCTTGGAGAGTGTAAAGACACTTCAGAAGAGAGTGCTTTCTCCCCTTCTTTTGAATGCAGTAGATTTCACCAAGGATGAGGAATTTTCTAAAATCCTTCTCTCTTTTTACACTTAAATTACACACGGGATGAACTGTGCACTATGCTAGCAATATACCCTGTGAATTTTGCTTTTGGGTAGGAAGCACGGCTTTCCAGCAAGAATGCTTTGTTTATTTGTCAACTTGAATTGCTCCTTCCTCGCCTGGGGTTATAAGAAAACATTTTTGTTTAAATGGGGAAACAAATGAATGGTTTCCATAGTCCTTAACTCACAGAATCTCAGTTAAGGTTTATCACAAACTTATAGTGAAAGAGGTGTTTGCTGAATGCCCCTTGTTAAAACATTGGCAGCACATCACAGATTCAGGAAGATGCCAGATGTCCCACTTGGTATAAAAAATACAGCAAGTCTGAGAAGTGTGGATAGTTTCCAGCATGAGCTGTTAGATACTAAGACATTATTATTATTATATTTTTTTAACATATATTTTGATATATATTTTGGTCATGCTTCACTTTTTGCTAAAGCATGCCTTTAAATAATCAGAAATAAAAGTATGGAGAGAAGCCTGAGACTGTGGTTATCTTCCCTTGCTGGTTTTCTTTCCCTTTAAAAAGAGCACACACTGAGTTTTAGACACCTTTAGAAGGTAGTGGTGTGCCTGGCAATTTTGGGAAGTGGGATTTCTGTTTATGTATGTGATCTGAAAGGCAGATCTGAATTCAGACCTTTGTTTTGGATGCAAAAGTTTTCCACAGTTACAGCTTCAGATTCCTTCTGCATGGGAAAACTCATATTTTGGTAAAACTGGCCATGTAACATCCATGTGGGTGATGTCCACTGACCAGGGAGCTGGGTATGAACCCAAGGATGAAAGAAGTGCAGATGTACTCTTGGTGATTTTTTGTTCAGTTATTGCCTGTTGAAGTAGTTGAAACCTATGTAAGCTTGAGCAATCTCAGGACTGACAGTTTTCTCAGAGATCAAGGTGAAGTTATTCTACCATTGACTCTTTGATCAGGGTCTGATACAACTGAACTTCAACCTGACTCAAGGGAATATGCAAACGTTTCGCTACAGAACCTGGGAGTGGTCAGAAAAACAGTTATTGCAAATTGGTGTGTACATCTGTAACTGTACTGAGAATATAAGAGTATATATGGTGTAAAAGATAAATACAGGGACTTCTTAATGCTTGAAGTGCTATAAAATAACACAAAATTGATAAGTGTTTGAAGTGGGTTTATATGAACTACATAATGCCACAAGTCTAACTGGGTAACTGGGCAAAATTCTTTTTTCTTACTTTAAAATAAATAAGTAAATAAATGAGCTGAAGAAAAATCCTTATCAATGTTCCCTAGAATAATTTTTGTAGACTTTATTTTCCCTCTTATTTTTAGTGATTGCACTGAAACCTAGGTAGCTGGGAGATAGTTTTAGGATCCTGCCTAGTTAAGCCATTCTGCCTGTTAATGTGGCTTCAGTGAACAGAGAGCAAAACACCTCCAGCTTTAAGGGACTTCATTTTCATTTGGAGAAGGAAAAAGGGATTCTGGTAATGGCATTAATCTGATTTCTCACTGAATTCTTTTATACTATGATTTTAAATGCTTTATGTCTGGCATTTAAAAGGGATTCCACAGAAAGCATGTGAAAACTACACAGAAAGTTATTTGGCATTACAGTTGTCAATTCATACCTCAAAAGGTTGTGCTTTTTTTTATTTTTTAAAGCTTCAATATTTCCAGACCTGTCTCTGGAAAAGTCTCAGATGCTTTTGTGTGGTGCAATGGTCACACCCAGTGGCCAGTTGGGTTAATCACATATGTGTATTCCCTATGGATATCTGAGGCAGTCTGTTCCGGGAATTGCCTTTTATATGCTATGACAGCTTTGAATCTAACTAGATAGAAGGAAAGCAATGTATGTCCACCTTCATCTTATGGTTCATTCCCAAAAGTCCCTGACTGATCAAAAAGAAGGTCCACACCATTCATGAAATGAATAGCAAAGAGAAGATGAAACCCCCATGGAGTCTGACATTCTTGAAATTAGGACCTTTGACTATAATGAGATGATGTTTTAAAAGAATGATTCAAGGACAGAGAGAAACAAAAAAATCTGCACTTTTTCTTAGTTTAAATTCAGCTTCCTTTTAACTGTGGATAGCCTGAAACATTTGAACATATGTCTGATTCTTTTTTTTTTTTTTTTTTGGCATTATCAAGGTAATTCAAAAAAAAAAAAAAAAAAAAAAAAGAAAGAGACCATTTTTCCTTTCTATATGGCCTTTCAATATATGAAAAATGTATGGAAGTATGATGGATAGTCAAAAGAGGTGCATACACATTGCCCCCTCCCCTCCCAGCCTAACTACAGCATCCTCTATTAGCATCACAATAACACTGATGTTTTCTTTCTCTCAATGTAGACCATTTTGCCAAGGTCCCTGTTTTCAGTTAGTGTCAGCAAATGGCACAGGGGTGGGAATACTACAGGCATGTTCTCTGGAGGTAGTATTGCACAGGCTGATTTTGGGGTGGGGCATGGGAGAGCCACCTTTCAGTGGGGAAAGGGAAGGACTGTTCTCATATAAACCCTGACTTTAATGCTCCCAAGGACACAGATGTTAGTTCCCTGCCCTACATCACACATGAAATTGGTCTCTTCCAAAGCCCTGGAAGACATGGTAGAATTCATTTACACAGTGTGAGAACACAATTAATGATCAAATAGTTAAATCTGCTTTACTTAACTTCATTGGTATTGTCCCAAATGTTGTAAAACATTGCCTCAAAAACAGAAATGGGTGGATTTGTAGGTTTTTTAGCCTTTTAACAGTCCCTCCACCATCTTTGGAACAGGCAATACCTGTCAATATCTACACTTCTTCTCACTTGTTTTACCTACTGCATCTGCTACTCAATTCTGCCTTCTTTTTTTTTTTTTTTTTTTTCCTTTTTAATTTATTTATTTTTTTTCACAGGAAGCGGAGAAGTTGCTCCGCTCTGATATAAAAACTCTACTCTGGTTTCAACATTGTTGTCTGGGTGTTGGCACCATCAGGAATATTGGGCCAGGGTTTTGATAATCTTTTTCTACTGAGAAGCCCTTATACATTTCCTGGTCAAGATGCAGACTGTGGATACTGGATTTGTATGTATTGGCATCTGTCTGTTTCACTCACTTCTCCCTCACAGACCTTTCATATATAGCCCATGGTCTCCCAGGGTTCTCCAGGACACATGTTGGACTAAACAGAAAAGGCATTTGGGACAGATATTTTTTTAAAGAACCTTGAATTCCTTTTTCTTAGTGAAATTTCCTTTTGTGTGTAGTTCACTGAAAAAAATCCCAACATGTGACACTGTGGGCATTCAGACAGTGACTCCACAAATTCTCATTCCAACTAAGACAGTCAGCTGAAGTCAACACATGATGAAATCTGGGCTCTCTGCAGTGAGCTTGGAGGCTTTATGCCAGGGTTCTCACCCAGCAGCCTAAATATTGCAGAGGTTTCCATACTGGATTTTCTTGTACCCCACAGCCTGGAGATATTCAGTACAGAAGTTTGTGCTTAAAGCGCTTTTCATTTTTGCTTTGCAGGTCACATTAAAGTGAACAGTTCCACACTGGATCAAGCTCGACAAAAAAGAACAGTTATACCTTAAGAAAAAATTTGGCCTACTTTTTGTCTCAGTTTTCTTTTTGCTTATTTGAAGATGTAGGTTGATCTAAAGGGACTCTGTCAGGTCCTCTTTGCCCCCAGATTCAGATTACATTTAAGAGTAAACAAAGCATTTACAAAAAACATCCTAAATTTAGTGAAAGTTTTTGTGAGTTAGTAAAAATGAGAAAACTTAAGTGGAAATACTTCACATGCTCCTGTGTGCAACAGATACTCCTTTCCTCTGTGTCAAAATAGCACTGGTGCATAAGAATCACAAAGGAAAATTTCATATAAAATAAACAAAACAAAGCCATCAATGTTGCTTTTTCTGTTTAAACTAAGGAAAATTAGTGTTTCCCTATTTCTACTGTATTGATGTAATCCCATTTAAAGCTCCAGTTGTTATCTAGGTCTATTTACATGAAGTGCCAAATCTCTTAATTAATGATTAATAAGCAAAGGTGAAAAGTGAAATGTTTTGTAGAGCTCTTGTTATAAGACCTCATGTAGGAGTAAATATATATATATAAAAAAAAGGAGTAAATAGAAGACACGCTTGTACATGTTGCACTGTTAAATAAAGTCTCCTTCACTTTATCTTCCTGAAATAGGTACAGTATTTTGTTTTGAAGGGGGCTGGCCCATTCCTCTTGCCAGTGTGAAATCAGATTTAGTGGAAAAATATCCTGTTAGCCCAGGCCCTGTGCCTTGCAATGGAGACAGACTGGAGTTCAGACTCTGGACTACCCCCATGTTTACCTATGACAAGGTCTACCAAGTGAGGAATGAGTTGAGCCCAACACTTCATCTGTTGTTGGAGGAGAATGTCTGTTATGCATGCAATAAATCTGGGCTCAGGACATGGAGTTCTCCACATCCCCACTTTTCATCTCCCCTCCTTGTGCCCATCCCAAAATAATTATTCATTTTAGGGAGGAGATGCTGGTCCAGAAGTTAAAAAGAAAACAAAAATACTGGAGTCCTACTGCAAACAGTATTTTTCTCCTGTTTCCCCAAGACTGACAGTAAACACGAGGAGTTACTGTCCATGCAGAGATTCCCCAGCATGGACTTTCTGCATGTGCAGTGACAGGATCGATGCTGTTATGGTCTGTGAAGCTGAAGGTCCACCAATAATGAGCATGTATTACTTCTGCTGAAAGCACAGTCTTCGTGATTGCAGGGGGATTAAAATCCTGTCAGGTCTGAATCCAAAATGAGGTCAGTGGGAGATTTCTGAAGCATACCCTTCGATCCATGCTTCAAGGTCTGTCGAGGGTGCACTCAGGTGTGCCGAGGCTTGATGCACTCTGGTGCCTCCTGAAGCAGCTATGCCATTGCAGAGGAAGGACCACTGTGATACTATTAAATATTCCATCTGGAAGCAATCCTGCCACCCATTCCCCAGAATTATACAGGGTGCAAAGGATGTAGCACACAGGTTTTAGCAGGCAACAAGAAGACAAGACTTTTATACAAACAGTGAGTCTCTAACTTAAATGTCACTAAGAAAGCCTATGCAATTTACTTTAGTCCTATCTGCCAGTCTGACCAGGGTCATCATTTTTGTGCTAAGGGCATGACAGCGCAACACCAGCTTTAATGGTTTCAAGTGTGTGACATCATACAGAGGCATGTTTGCATGAAATTATGAAACAGCAACACGCTGTACTCACTTGGCTTTTTCCCATTCAATATATTAATACATGAATGTTGCAATTACTGCATGCAGACCTCAGATGAGAATCCAAAAACCAAATGACCTCTCTCACCCAAAATGGTAATTAAGCCACATGATGCCCCTCTGCTGTTTGTTACATAGCAGCTTCTCTTACTTGGATCAAGTTTGTTCCTATCACTTTGAATGCAAAAAGCAGTTGATCATTTCATCCATGTGACTACAAGGGTGACTGTCACAGCTTGCAAAGCATATGGTAGTTCTTGCAATATCAATAATAATCTCTAAGTAATGCAACTTTGGGTTGTAGTCATCTTTTATTATCACTCCAGTCTTCCAGTAGGCTCCTCCTGTCTCTCCCTTTTAGAATTGTTGTCTTTCATTATTAAACAAAACCTTCTATACCCAGTGATTACATTATCAAGGATTACCTGCTGAAAGGGATCAAAACTGATCAAAATAAAGGCCGTGTTATTCTGAATAAATTTTACTTATTTTGAGGTGCTTGATCAGATCTATTAAAGGCTGAGATTAAACAATAAGCAAGTAATGTAATAGGCATTTTGCAGATGGGGGCACTGAAATTTAAAGAGGAAAAAGGGATCAGTTACAGGTCTGTTATAAGGACTGAAACAGAACTGGAATTTTCTCCTTGAAGACTAAATGCATCTTTTATAGATTCCAAGTGGAGCTTATAAAGTGTTTGTTTAAAATCTGTGTATGGGAATGAAATACTTTTTGGTTGTCATTTTAAAGTCAAATTCTATTAAATAAGGAATAAAATCGACTGTAACTATAGCAGGTAATTTTTCTTTAGATGGATCAAAGTATTCAGTTCCCACACTGAAGTGAATTCAATACTGAGCATATTCACAGCATTCCTTACAATTTCTGTAAGATCTATTTAAACCCTTCTTTCTTCTAAATGCCTTGCACACTCTCTGCCTGTTATGGGGTATTGATAACATCTGTTTACTAATGTGAGAGCAACATCCAATGACTCCAGAGAATGTGACACGTTTGAATGGCTGTCATGTTAAGTCAGGTGGCAGAGTGACTGACTGGTCAGCTACTGAAAATAACATTGTTTTACAGGCAGAATGAAATGGGATGGCAGCAAGTGAGGGGGACCAGCTGCTTATAATGCACATTATTCAGGGAATGAAACAGTGAACCTAGAGAAACGGTGGGGGAATGTTCGAAACATGTTCATGTGTTTGGCCAGTGATTCAGAAGCTGTTTTTTTGAGTGTCTGAGTAAAGCAATTTCCTTGCAAGGAAGGGGTAGAACACTGTCATATTTAATTAGTGAAGCCCCTTACATTTGTTTCCTGGGCAGGTGAGTTTCATGGCCTTGCATCTGGTAGGGTTGCAGATGCATTGCTGATCAGGTTGCAGACCTTGAATTCTGCTGCCTCACTGGAACTAATATATCCTTGTAATTAACTTAAGTAACTTATAATCAGAGAACTTTCTCCATGAATGAATGTTTAAAACATTTAACATTACTATCAGTTGCAATGACAACAAGAGATCCTATCTAATATGACCTGTTGGGATACAGATTTTTCCCCAAATAGGGGGAAATAGGCCAGTGGTCTGTGACACCCCAGGGTGTAACCCATGCTGAGAAGGAAAAGGAAGAAGCAGACTTTTGCCAGCTGTCCAATGCAGGCTGGGCTCAGAGGCCTTGGGAACTTGATGTGCAGAGGTAAGCAGCCTGAGGACAGAGAAGAAAGACAGAAAAGCTTGGCAAAAGGCAGGAAAAAGGGCAATGGCCTGGTACAGTTGTGAATAGATCCCCAGTCTTACAAGGGGAAATGGTAGAAGAGATCACAACAGGAACATTGGTGGGATGTGTGTGTTAGCAGAGTCTGTGTGCCTGGGAGGTGGGCTGCTGTCAGCATCTGGGTACCAGTTCATGAAAATGTCTTTCACAGCAGTGGCCCTGATGAGGTAGAATAGTGTTAAACAGTAAGTGATGATATAATACTTTGGTACAAACTGCAGGTATTCCACTTCCCTCATAGCGCATAAATTGCCCTTTGTCCAGTCTCCCCCATCCCAGTAGGTATTGTCAGTTGCTTCCTGGGAAGGGGGCATTGGTGAAGGATGTTTTTTCAGCTGCCTATGGAATCCGGTCAGAATCCACTTGCAGACTGCAATCCTCTGCTCTCCTTAGTCAGTTCTCTGCTCTCCCTTCTTCTCTCTCCATGCTGGCCACCTAGGAAGGGGCAAAGAGGCAGAATGATGGGAGCAGGACACTGCCCTCCCTGTGCTGCCTGCAGGGCTAGCTCAGAGTGGAGTGGTTTCCTGAGCGTGACCAAAGTTACATGTGCATCAGGGAAACCATCAAGAGCTGTGGCTGATTCAGCTGGCTTTTCTCCAAGGGAAGCTAATTCTCTGGTCTGCCCTCGAGTGCTTCCATCACTGCAAAATCTCACTCTCAACTTGCCAAGGCAGTTCTAGCGCAATATGATGGTAGGGTGGATACTTTGGAAGGGAAATAATGCAGCTTTCTTAGGGAGATGAAAGTATCCCTCTTTCTGTGTAATCAAACTGGGAGTTTGTGTGAGCCTGAAAAATTGACCTTGAGGGGATCCCATACTATCCTTTACAATGGATGGGGAGGGAGGGATCTGTTATCTTTTTATGTTCTGGGCTAATGGCAAGGTAAAACCACCTTTTTGGCTAAAATAATTTTAAAAGAAGGAATCTTATTGTGCTTGTTTCTTGTGTGGGTACAAAATGAAGAGGGAAGGTATAATGTGCTTTCTCTGTGCTCTTCCCACAGAATCAGACTTATCACATCTCACTTACATATCTCAAAGTGAAGCCTATTCAGATCTGAAACAGTTATCCTGAGCTCTTTTTATATTCAATGGAGAGAAATTAGACAGTGCTTTTTTCCACCAAATGAAGCAAGTCATCTTCTCAGGTGGTCTAACATGGGGAAAAGAAAGCACCCTGTGAAGATGCATCCTTTAGATAACTAACTGCACAGGTTATATGAAATGTATATGACACATAAAGATCAGCTCTTGTGCTGCTTCATTATTCTGGGAGATGGAGGTCTCCAGAAGACCTGAGTTTGATGAATAATATTTCCTCACTTGCACTGTATTTTCGCTGATGAGTACCTGGTCCACAGACCAAGGGTTGTATCTTCAGGGTTGATAGGTGAGTTGAGGCATAGGTCAACAAAATAAAATGTGTAGGTTTGCAAGTGCTGCTCAGTTTCAATGGAAAACAAGCTCACGAATCTGAGCCCAACTGTCATGCTGTCATGAATCCTGATCTTGGTCATTTCCATTTTTTTCCAGTAATACCAGGATGATTTTTAAATCTAAACTGACAGAAAATCTTCCTTATGCAGCTGAGAAAAGAAAAAAATAAAGCACAACTGAAATCATAGAGATCCATAATATTTGCCTACCTAGAAAAGACACATATCTTAGTCCAACTTTTCAAATAAGTACTAAGAAAAGATACCCATTTATTCTATTTTTTTTTTCCTTGCTATTGTTCACTCGTGAATATGTAACACAGCATAACATTCTCAAACTATAATCTGCTCAACATTATCTAATTGCATCTGTCATTTTACGCTGGAATAAAATACTTCTGGGGAAAAAGGAATATGGAACTTAGCACTTGAGCTACCTTTTTAAAAATTGCTTCTGATTTTAAACATGTAGCAATGACATTTACCTGCTAAAATTTAAAAAGCAAAAACAATCTGCATGTTATCAAGCTCATATGTAGTTATCATCTGTAGCTCATATGATATAGTGTGTCACCTTGTTCAAGTGATTTGTAGGGCAAAGAGGCTCTCACAGGAGAACTGAGCTAAGGTCTATATCTTTATTTTTGACATATGCTTTAACCAATCTACGGACTGCCTGTTTGGTATTGTTTAATTATTGTTCCACCGAATGTGCTAATTGCACTTTGGCTGTATAACTTGTAAATGGGAGGGATGCCAGCATATTCACTAAGTAACATCTTTGTGCTATCCATGCCAGATTCCCAGAAAATACATCCAAGATGGTTATTGATCCTTTTTCTTGTGCTTTTACAGCTTAATCCCCCTTCATTCTTTTTTTTTTTCTTTTTTTTTTTTTTTTCTTTTTTTTTTTTTTCTTTTCTGATTTTCAAGCTGATATTCTGTGAAAGTGATTTCCTTCAGCAGATTCCATGCCAGCAATGTGCCGGCTTCTTGCAGCCTTCCATGTCCCTTGCAGTCTCTACTTTCTCACCTTTCTCCTTTCTGTCCTTTCCCCTTTGTATATTTTCTTTCTGCTCTGAGTGAATGAGGATTGGAAAACTCTATTATTGCTCAATGGCTGGCATTCTTCAGTTGCACAGAAAGTATTAGGCATGAATTTGTTATTGCCTTCAAAAACCCTGGGAGCCTCTATGCAGACTTGTCTCCTAAAATTCAAGTACAAAGACAGTCTTGCCTTGTATGTGCTTACATAAAAAGCAAACAGCAGGGATTAATTACTTTAGACAGCTAAATAAATATTTATTTCCCCATAATAGTCTTCAAAAATATCTGTCACTGTTTCACTACCTAACAATGGCGGGTAGCGACAAGTGGGATCTTTTTCAATGGAAGCTGCTTTTTAATGAGTGTTTTTCTAGCAGGAGGTTTAATCTGATGCTGCTTTTGGAGTGAGGCCTGGCCTATCCCAGTATAAACTCCGTTTGATTAACAAAAGGCCTCATTTTTAAACTGACCTAGCTTAGCTGATACTAGTTGATTCTTTTATTTGGCTCAGTCTTGTTTCTGAGTCAATTAGCATTTAAAGCAAGCTCCCACCCTTCATATAAACTCCCAGCCACCCAAACCAAACAAAGCCACACTTTTGCCTGCTTTTAGGGGCCACTGAGCATCTATAAAACATCCTAATGTAAGATTCTTGTTTTGACAGGTCTTATGACTTAGGAAATTCATCTAGTGAGTCTGGCTGATAATCACCTGGGCCAAAATTAAATTAGGTACCTTCCTGACAATAGATGCCTGCATTTCCGCTTGTCCCCACTGCCTTCCCTGGGAAAGACCTCCTACTGGGAGAGAGGCGCAGGCAGCGAGCTATAGTACACCTGAAAATGCAGAAATCAACACAACCATGCACCTCTCTGAGGTAGCTCCTCTCTCTACTCTAGTGTATGTCAGGCAGCAAATTCCTTTTATTTCCACTTGACTTCCCCTGTACTCTCTCCCTTGGTTGCTGTCCCCTGTGATGCTGGGTCCCTCTTGGCTGGGTGAAGAACAGGGTATGGGATTTGCTTAGTCCTGAACTGTCTGAGCTAGGGAAATATTGTCCTGAAGGCTGTCCCATGGCTGCCACTTATGATATATCTCTTCTGTCATCTCTCCCACAGCCATAAGTTAACTCCTGCTCTAGGACTCCTTCACCTCCTGTGCTATCAGTATTTCTCCCTTCTCTTCCCTCAGGGCAGGTAATCATGCACCTCTCAAAAGGCACACTGGGCACCAGGGCGACCGTTGTGTGCATAACACCATGTGTTGAGCAATTCTATCATGTGGGGCAGACGGCATTCCTCCAAGAGTGGTGCAAGTATCACTGCCATACCTTGAGGATGCTGGGGTATGGCTCACATTTTGCTGCAGTGTGAGCCTGGCAACAACTGTAGTCATGGTCCTGGTGTGGAGGTGGTGTGGAGCTAGCAATGCAAAACAAATCAGAAAAGGTCTGAAATACCTGTGCTATACCATACAGATGAATGCAGGACAATATAGGTCTATTTCTGTGTCTGGTCATACAAATGCTGTTGCCTGGTGAGGAAAGATGCCACGCAGGCTTTTGAAGTTTTGTGTGAGGAGAAAGGAGAAGTAGATGAAACAACTGACTGCCAAACACTATACATCTGAAACAGTACTATACATCTATTTCAGTCAGTTGAATCACACTCTTGAAGACCTGAAAAAAAAAAAGTGTGAGACTTTTAAAATGGTAGTAAGAAAATTATTGATTTGGTGTGTAGTTAATTAAACAGCAGCTGGTGCTTTTTGCAGTTTTAATAAAAAAAAAAATTAAAAAAATTAAAAAAAGCTTTGATGACTGAAATGTTGGGCCATAATCAAAGAACATATACTAAACAAAAATTGTTTAAGATATTTTACAGTGAAAAGGAAGTTCTGCCTTTGTTATGAGGTGACATGAAGCAGTTGCTAGCAGCGGCTAGCAGCTGCAAAGGAGCGAGAACACAGGCTGTTCTTCTGACAGATAATGTGCCATCTTGTTCTCATGTGTGTCTTTTGGAAATCTTTCAAATGCCTTGTTTCAAATTGGTGGTAGTGATTTGAAGAGACTTCACCTAGCACTGGCAGTGATACTGCTTTCAGAGGTGTTTTAACTCCATGACCTTCAGAGGTCCCTTCCAAACAACATCACTTTGGTAATACAAAACACTCAATATTTAATGCAAGTTTCCATTTCCACTGGTTTCCAGGTTACTGCAGGCATTAATGGGCCAGTCTGTATTTTTCAGGAAAATAAGGTTCTTCTTAGACCATGGATAAAACTGAGCTGCAGAAGCTTCTTCAAGATCTATTTTGTGCAAGTTTTCTCAACTGCATTAGTAGGAGAAAGAGATGCCAGTTTGAAACCTGCATAAAAGGTATGGTGTGGAAAGGGACTGCACCTTGTGCCACCACAAACAGCAGAAGTTTCTGTAGTAGTGCCTGTACAGTCTCCTACTTCTGGCAGAAGAACTAGCCCAGAGAGGGGGAGTTGTGGCTCATCATCCCTGCCTTCCCAGGGACAGGCCTGGGCCATGTCCTTCTGGGACAGAGGTGGAGCATGGAGATAGAAAGGACGGGAGCATGAGGAGCAGATGGATGTGTTGTGGGGGCTGGAGAGGGATGGCGTTGGAACATGTGAGAAAAAGAGTCTCAGAGAGCCAAAGTCAAGGGGAGTCTGGGCGTGGGGAGGAATCAACATGTAGAAAGGCTGAGTGAGGATAAAAAGAAGAGCGAGAGAGGATGATGGTACATCCTTCCCCACCTTGGCCTTGAGGGAGGCAGCACACTATGGACGTAAGATCTGCACTTACTGAAGGGATGGCAGAATACGCATAGACGCCATGCTGAGAGAGGAGGTGGGAGAATGGGGAATCCTCAGTGCAAAGTGAGAGGGGGAGAGGGACCGGCAGATACCTTGTTTCATAATGAGTGATGGGCAGCGTCTCTTGGAGCCAGACCTTTCGGAACAGCAAAATGTGTTGCCCCCAGGGTGTTCCATGGAAAGCAGGATGGGACTATGTTGTAGTGATACAGCCTACCACCTTCCCTGGTTTTGGGCATGGGACGGAGGGAAAAGAGGTTTTTCAGAAGAAAGGGTTCCATGTCACCTCTGTTCATCTCCATTCCCTCCATTCTTTATATATTTTTTGTGCTGTCACAAATAGATTTTTGTTGGTGTTTTAATATGCATTCTACACATGTTAGGGTAACTCCATCCCTGATTGAACTCTCCTGAATCGAGATCATTATTAGAAAATTGCTTTAGATAAGCTCAGACGGAGAGATGCTTTCCATGTAAAATACAAAGCACCCTGCTTCTAAGCTGCTTCATGTTTTCTTGAAATGCAAACATGGGCAGCAGGCACATCATTGTTAAACTAATTAAAGTTTAAAGAGAGACCTTTATACATACTAGTCTAGCTAATTTGTTGTCACAGGATCATAATTCATTAAATATATTTTCTATTGTTAGTTAAATTAATAATAAGCAAAGCAGAGCATATGGAATGTGTCAGCTGATGAGTCAAGATGGAAGGAAACATTGCTGAGACTTTAAGTCATTCCTTCTTCTATGCAGTTCCCTTTCTAGCTAGAAGGTTGCAATCTAAATAAACATGATGGACTTTGCCTGCAGATGCCTGGCTGGGCTGGCAACTGCTGCTTAATGGAAATTCAGACCTCTGTGTTAGAGAGAAAATTCAGAGATGATGTAAACTGTGGAGAAGTTGACCAAATGTCTGGGAAAGAATAGTGTAACTTGCAACAGTTTGATTTAAAATAGATGCGTGAAATGATTCACCCCAGGACACCATATCTGTTTTCAGTTCTACATGTCTGCCTCATCCCTCTTGCAGGGATGGCTCAGCTGCTCTGGTAGCACCAGCTGAACTCCTATGTATTACAACACAGTATTTAGTGAAAATCCAAACCTGCTGCCAGCTGTGCTGCTCTACCTCAGGTACAACTTTGTGAGCCATAGGAGCCACTATGCTTCTATGCACTGGCAGTAGATGAGTCTAAGAAAGAGGCAGATCATTGAGGGCAGGAGCCACAGTGCAGTAACAGGATTAGGTGCTCCCACAGGTGAATCAAAATTGTCCAATGTTGCATCCTGGAGTACTGCATTCATTTCTGGCAGTAGTTTTTAAGTTGTTTTTAGCACAGGAGAAATGCTGCCTGAAGCACAGTATCTGCTAATGTCCCCAGGAACTAGGTAGGCTTCTGTCCTGGGGCTGGTGGAAAATAGAAGTGATCAGTCTGTGAGTACAGATTTTTGAAAGTGGTTTTTATTCCTACACAAAGTTAAGCCCTCAACAAAAAGCTATTTGATGGATACTGGGTACCAGTCCTTCAGAGCACACTGATGTGTTGTGGGTTTGAAGGAAGCCAAAGCTACAGAGCTTTCTTGTATTCCAATTTCACCTCTGGTTAATATATCACCATTTCCTTGGCATGAATAGTCCTCTGGATTCCTTCATGGGTTCTTGCTCTTGAATTTCAATTTTTGATGTAGCGGGGAAGTGGACATTCAGAGTCCAAACACTACAGCTTCCAGCCAGCAAAGACTTATGATTTCCCTGTAAGTCAGGCTGAATGAATCTAATTACACTCTTCTGGGTATTTTCTTGATAAGGGAGCTCTCCCTGAGCCATCATTTGGGAGCATGTAACTGCCTATCTCACCTCCTTTCTTTATCACGTTAAAACAAGTGGTTCCGTGATTGTGTTGCTAATCAAGATGATGGTCCTTGTGGATTTGTGCTCAGCAGCTCACACTCTTTGCAACAGCCCTGGATGTCCTTCCCATGCCCCTTCTGCTGCTGTTGCTGCAATAACTGTTTTAGGTCCTCCTGGCGTCTCCTAATTCCCTTTGGCTCCTTTCCTCCCTCCCATGGTTTTAAGCAATCTCTCCTGTCCAGTCGTCTGTGTTGTCTCCATTTCTACCCAATGTCAACCCTTGGGACTGTGCATGGCTTGAAAGCTCCCGTGGCTGGGTTGCAGCAAGGTGCATGGGGTTTGCTCACAGCCTGGAGTGCTACTGGACATACTGCCAAAGAAGATGACTAATGGACAAGCTCTGCCTATTTCTCCATCAATGGAAATGTGGCTGTGATCTCTTTTCTTTCCCAACCTTGGAACTGCTCCAAAGTTGTAAAAATGTAATATATTGTTGTGGCAGCCTCTTTGTCAAATTTGGCTGGAATCAAACACTTCCTTTCATATATCTCCTAGAAAGGTAGGCAGATGGGCAGACAGACAGCATGATTGTTTAAGCCTACATTGCTCTGGACTGCCAAAGACTATAGACTATATAAGAGCATCACTTCTTTCTACTACAGTTATTTAGTATGTCCACTGGTATTTTGCCAGTGTCTGGGAATCCTGATCATGTCATAGAGGACTCAGTATTGTATTCCTGGGGTGTTCAAGAGTTTATATTTCTCCTCCCACTCCTTCCTCCTAATATTTTCCCACTGAAATGAGTTTGGCCAAATAAGTCTTTCTGTTTATAAAACGCTTGTTTAAAATTTATAAAATAAAATAATTTATAAAGCCACCAAATAGGGTATTGTTTTCTCAGCCTGAATCATATTTTCTTTCCTCAGTGAATGGGCCTTTGTTTTTAAACTGAGACTAGATATTGGCCCCAAAATATCTGGTAACTCTTGGCATTTTGTGTTAAATGAAAGAAGTTGTTTAAAAGACTAGTAATAGTAGAACAAGTAAAGCAATGACTTCATTGTGTTGCAGCTTAGTTTCTAAAGTATAGTTAGAAATACAAAATAGCTTATTAATAGCCAAAATTGTGGGTAATAAAAGTTGGAATAGAAGCGATGACTCCTCTTCAAGAATCTGGGAGTGTACTATCAGAGCTGGAAGCTGTCAGTGAAAAGAATTTTTTTTTACTAAAAAGATGTAAAAGGTATACTAAAGAGAGTGTCTGATTCCTGATTCTGATAGCACTGTCACATGTGTACATGATGGATGTGATTAGCACTGTCAAATATAGACACCAGTTAATGTTCTCTTTAATTAGCATTGGAGTGTGGCTCACATTAATGTGAGTGAGAGCTATACCTTGTAGAGGGAGAGGAGCAGAAAATGACCAAATGCGGACTGTAAACATATGTGTCCAGTAGCAAAAGAACAATCTCTCTGCTTTTAAGATACTTGAGCAATAACATGCCAGGTGATGAACTGTGGCAAGTGCATCCTAGTAGGACAGGGAAAAGGAAGAAAGTACCCCCAGTCAGATGAAGGATACTATTAGTTTGCATTGGTAAATTAGTCATTAGGAACAGGAAAGGTAGAGATGCTTGCATTTTGGCTTTACCTTGAAGAAGCAGGGATGAGTGTAAATTGTTAACAGAGGTTATAGTCCAAGTTTCAGTCTTTATTCTTTTTTTTCCTCATTAAGTCTATCAGTTTAGCCAACTTGAGTGACCTGAGACATCCAGCAGAACTTCTGTGGTTCCACAGCACTAGCAGAGTTGTTGTGGAGATGGCCTGAGTGCCAGAAAGCATCTGCAGCATCTCTAAGTCATGATCACAGTTTACTGCTCTATTCTTGTTAGGGGGATTTTGTCTATCTGAGGATTACTCTCTGCCTCACTCTAAGAGCCAGTGCCTTCTCATACAGCACCCAGCTACCCTATTCCATGGACTCTGGATTAAAGCTAAAGTTCCCATTCAACAAAGCCAAAGCTCCCATTCAACGGGAGCAGAGTTTGAGTAGTGCTAAACTCTCTCAGCCTCTGCCATCCTCACTACCCCTCTCTCTTTTTAGAAAAAAATTGTTTTTAAAATGTTATTAAAAATATTTGTCCTGATATTTAAAAGTAAACAAACAGACTGAATTTCAAGCTGAAACAAAACAAGAATGTATTTTGAAATTTAACTTACTTTCCTCTCAGACTTTGCCACTGAAAATGAAAAGAGAAAGTAATTGTTATATTTGCCCACAAAAAAACATTTTCTGACAAAACCTCATTCTTTACAGAAAATGATTTTTCTCCCGACATTTTGACCAGCTGAAGTTTCAAAATAAAAAGCAAGATATATGGACTTACAATTTATTGTTTATTGCCCAGTAACATATACTTCAAATGAAAAATAAAAGCAACCCACAGCATGTAGAGTGCTGGGGTGGAAGAAAAAACAGAAAGAACTGACAGGCATAGGATGAAAAATAATTCATCATTCAGCAACATAAGCTGACAGATTTTCTCTCCAGCTTACAAGCATCCAAAGCCTTTTGTATCTCCATTTTCACCCATAGACTTTCATTCCAGATGTTGCAAGTTAGCACTTTAAAATTATTTCTTTGCCTATTTTGAAACATTGACTACTAGAAATGATTGTTCCTTGAACTTGTGAGAGACTTGGAAGGTCACAGAATGATTTCATGGTCCCCCATGAGTCATAGTACAGTTACAGAGGTGTTTTACAAATTCCAAATCAATAAGGTTATGTTTCACTACAGAGGGGCAATCAAAAAAGGCCATAACCCTGAAAAAGAGCAGCATTTATTCATTTATTAATAGAGTTGTACCTTAAGTCAACAAATAGTTCTTTATATCTCCTGGAGTTATGTTACAGTTAAAAACCTCATGATCTATCTAAATTTTAAAATTAATTTTCATTAGGTTATTATGTATGTGAATATCATGGCCTTGGAATAAAGGAGCACTTTTTTTTTTTTTTTTTCCTGATCCTCTCCAAAACACGGCCTCCTCTGTACTGCCAGGACTAAAGGGACAACACATATATGCAAACTCAGAAGTAGATAATAAAAAATACTGCAACTAGCTGTGCCTTCTCAGAATTTCAGAGTATTGCAAAGGAATCTCCAGGCAACTATTTTGTTAAAAGAGCAAACCCTGAAGCTGCTTCTGCATGTAAGGCTGAAATGTCACATCTGTTGTTAGTTGATTAGCAGCCAAAGAAAGATACAGAGCTATCTCTTTTTCCTTTTCAAGCCCTTCCATATAACGTTTGTTCACCTATCATATTAATAGCTTACAGTTTATAAGCTCTCTCTCAGTCCTTGTTACTCATCATCTCAGATGAGAATATGGCACAAGAGACAGAAAGAGGAGAAAAAGGAGATGGAGGTGGAAAGAAGGAGGAGGAGGAGGAGACAAGGTAGTGAAAGGTTGAGATGGAACTGAGAACACCAAAACAAGATAAGCTCTCAGAAACACAGCATACAAGGAGTGGTCCAAAAAGACATATCTGTAATGATGGCAAACAGAAAAGAAAAGTGCAAAAGGTTGTTATGTTTAAGACAGCAAAGTGGGAGAGTTGAGATTTGTTTAGAAACCCAAAATTGATTTAGGAATAGTAACCAGCTGAAGAACATTGACCCCAAGAAGCATGAGACTTCTGAGAGATCAGCTATATGTAAATAGAAAGAGTGATACCTCTGAAGTGTTCAAAACAGAGTTGAGAATGGCGTGAAAGAAAAAATAAATTTAAATGTTGTTTTGTGGTAAGATGGAGGTGCTCTATTTCCATAGAGCAGAACCTTTTTGGAAAAAAATAAACTATAACTAAAAAAAAAATTAAAATTAAAACACACAGATCTTCAGAATAAGGAAAAAACACTTTCAGTGATATGTACAAGAGATAGCTATGCCTTAATGCACAAAAATTATCTTGATCAAAAATTGGCTTCTTACTGTGCTTAAACTAGGGAGACCAAAAAATCATAGACTAGATAGGGAAGACAATATCCAAAACTTCAAGAAACTGTTTGAAAATAAACAGTAGTTACGTTGAGCAGGCATGTATAACTTCTGTTCCATAAATGAGGAAACCGTGCTTTCTCACTGTGGGCTTGGTGTAAACAGCTTTAGCAGATACACTTTATAACTGCTGTCACAAATGGAGTACCCGCTTTAATGCTGCAAATATGTCAGCCTTACTGACTGTTGGTGGAATATATTCCTTGGAAGGACAGCAGCTCATATGCCTGGAGATTGTTTTCCAGATGTTTTTAATGTTGTCAAAGAAAGCCAACAAAAACATGAAGTAAGAATGACTGTTCCAGTTGTCTTGTCATAGATGTTCCTAGAAATCTCTCTCTGGAGCTGAAATGAAAACTTGGAAGAGTTATTTTGGCTAAGTTAGATACAATGGAAACTATCAGAGAGCTTCCAAATTTAGTTTATTCCATAATAATTACAAAAGAGAAAGATGAATACTTCCCTGTAGCTGGCAGTCTGAACAACAAAGCATGTAAAATGAGGAAAAAAAAAAAAAAAAAAAAAAAAGCCTAGCCAGGGAATGATTTCTGGGGACCAGGGAATAATTTCTGAGATTTCTGATGTTTCAGCGGTGTTCTTACAGAGTCCTCTAGAAAGAAAGGGATCACACCTGTGCAGTTCTAACACACCAGTTAGAAGGCTCCAGTTTACCACATGATTTGGAAAATGCTTTATAAATCTGAAGAATTTCCCACAAATATACAACAAATCACATGAAACTGTGATTTGAAGATGAAGACAAAAATGATAGAAAAAGGTTGGGCTTTGGGAAGCTCCTGAAAGGCATTTAAATTAGGGGGGTTTAAATGCAAAAGACAAGAATGTGAGTTCAAGGTTAAAGAAATAACCAACCTAGGAAAAAAGTAGCAGGAAAAAAAAAGAAAAAAAAGAAAAAGAAGAAAAAAAAACAGAGGATACAAATAGATACAGTTACTAATATGTCCCTGTACATACATAAAGAAGGCACACAGAAACTTACAGAAAAGGCAAATTTTGTTAGAGAGTTTATGTTCAAACACTTCTAAACCATTTAAACTGCTATCTGAAGGCCTTTAGTGTGTAAAAATCCATAATGGGCATGGACTGGTAATCACAACAGGGACTTTCTGAATCTCAAATAGTTGATAAAGAAGGAACCTGTCCTCAGAGTGTATGATAATAAGCAGCAAACAAAGCTGGCAGTTGACTCTTCTAAGCAAGGCCTTGGGGCAACACTTTTAACAAGGAATGGTGATCACTGGAGACCCATGACATATGCTTCAGGAGACCTAACTGAAACAGCATGTCAGCATGCACAGAAAGCATTGGAGGCTCTGTCTTTAGTGTATGCATGCAAAAAAAGGATCATTGCTTTTATACAGAAGACCAGTGCTAGCAGGAGCTGATCACAAGCCATTAGTGGCAATTACTGAAAAGGGTTTTGCAGACAGATCTCGTAGATTTCAAAATCTGCTATGATTTACAACTCAAATATAAATCTGGAAAAGACTTACACAGAGCAGACATTCCGTTCAGAGGTTTCAATGGAACTGAAGCAGTACAGACACATGAGTATGATGTGCATGTAAAAATTATTAAGAAATTTTTACCTTCTCAGGCAGAATGTCACTGTACAGACCTGCCACTTCAGAAAGCCAAAATACTAGATAAAACATTGCAGTACGTAATACAAACTATGTATCTGAGTGACTGGGCAGCACTTGTTGGTCCTTAAGTAATAGTGAAATAGTATTTTATATAATACAGGGTATATTTTCTGAGCATTCAGTTGCTTAGTACAACTTTGCAAAACTTTGAATCAAGTTTACATAAACAGAATTCATGCATGATATTCGTGTATGAAGTAAATGCTAAGTGTACTACTTTATATTTGTAAACATTAACTGTGGATTAGTGCAGACAAAGTATCCAGAGAAAGAAAAAAAGTTAATCTCAGAAATGTTTGGATATTAAAAAACAAACAAACAAACAAACAAACAAAAAAAACAGCCATGATGGTAATCCCAGAAACTCAAGATTCATGGTCCACAGCTGAATAAAATATTTTTATGTTTGGTGTAAAAAAATGATACTTTTTTTTTTTTTTTCCAGATCATTATTCCTGGTATCTAGAAATAACATTGCTGCAGGAGTCAACTGTTGAATGTGTGATTTCACATATAAAGATAGTATTTGTCTGCCATAGCACACAAACAATAACAGACTACAATTTGCTTATTAGGCAATAAATTTTATTTATTTATTTATTTATCTATCTATCTATTTATTTATTTATTTATTATAAGGGGAGTTTTAAACACATTACTTCAGATTCATAATATCCATTACCTAACAACCTTGTGGGAAAAACACTTAAACAATCTCGTAATTTCCACTAGTACCCCTTTTCAGATTTTTATAATTACAGAACAGTGCTCTGGAAGTTGAAACTTGTTCTGCAGCAAACTTGGATTAAGACTCTCTAAGAGCATAGTCAATGTTAAAGTAAGGGATGTCTAACTGCTGTGAAAAAAAAAAAAAATGAATACAGAATGTACTGTATTAACAAATGACAGGAAAGAAATCTTTGCAATCCAAGACAGCTAGGCTGCATTTAATGACAAAATATTTAATGGCACAAAATACCGCTGTCATGAGGAGTTTGTCTCTCTGATGAAGTTATTAACAGAGCAAGCAGCACTGATCTGCTGGACCAAGAGGAGGCGCCGGGTCTTCCCAAGGTGGGAGGAGACAGATGCCAAATATCAAAGTTGAGTAGAAAACAGTGGCTTTCAAGGAACCCATAAGACAGACAACATCAATGGAAAGGATCAAGCAAAGATCCACTGGGGGAAACCCATGGATGTTTCAAAGACATATGAAATAAATGAGGACACACTAATTGATAATTGGATGTACGTGTTGTAATTTAAGTAATTTTAAATTTTTAACCTTTGGAAGGGAAAAAGTACAGATGTAAACTGTCCTTGATGAGTTAGGAGTATAATATGTCCTGGAGGCCTCTTGGAGTAGCAGTTGTTGTCTACCAAGAGTTTGAGAGAAGAACAAAGGCAGAGAGGCGCATTTTAATAGTCTTTGGAAAGACTCCTCACTTGGTAAATTCTGATGCAGAGTGGATATCCATACACTGTGCAGACACACTTATGTCCGTCAATATGCAATGAGATTTCTAATAGTAGGAAGAGCCAACACCAATAATGTCTGTTTCAGTTTTACACTGGGCATAATGATGTCAGAACAACATTGATCTGATATTGTCTGATAATTGCCTGGGCTTCAGCTGACACTTGATCAGGATATCTGGAACAAGCAGATTTGAAGAAATGGGCTTGACGTTCTGAAAGAAGACAGAGAAGATAGAAGAAAGAGATTAAAAGAAAGGGCAGTTTTGAGAGAAATAGCGGGGACTTTTATGTCAATCTGTACTGGCCTGAAATCCAGAGAAGTTAAACTCCAAGTCCTTGAGAAATGGCAAGGACAAAACTAAAAGGAACTCAGGTGCCTCTTTGTGTTTCGGAGCAACTGTTGTGAGGTAGGAAGACATTAGTAATCTGTACCATAGCTTTCTTTTTATCTTTGGGAAACTTGTAGAAGGCAGCAGTCTGGATGGATCTCTAGAGACAGCTTAACTTTCACAATGAACAGTTTAACAGAAGTGACAGCTTAGGTAAAATAGTGGGGGAAAATAAACCCAGAAAGGAAAGTGTCTGCATTTTGTGGGTGGGAGAGAGCAAAGAATTTTCAGTGTCTGTAAAAGTCTCTTTTAGCCATGACGTATGCAGTCATTGGTGTTTTGCCTTCAAATCCATGGGTTTTGCTCTTTTGTCAGGAGGGTTTTAATCTCCCAATTTTTACATCATTATTTCTGATTTACAGAGATGTAAGAAGACAGAGGATGCTCTTTCCTGACTGATAATGTAGAAAAGCACCCTATATCATAGCCACCAAGCAAAAGATTTTTTTAGCAGTGTTGCTTTTACTCTAAATTATGGCAAATAAGAATGGCCAGTTTTGTTGTTGTTTGTTTGTTTTTTAAATATAGGTATTGCACATTTATTTATGTATTTATGTATTTTATTTACAGTAGATATCTTATGTCTTGGGGTTCTATTTGTAATTTCTAATCAGAGAAAGGAAAAATAAGTGAAGGTATTAGAGGGGCGTATGGTGGTTAAGAAAACTTTTCATGGAGACGATATAATAATACTGAGAAATATTCAGCAACTCCGTAGCATTCTTGGACTGTTGTGCATGTAACCTTCTTCATGAATAATTTAGCATGTATGTGTGTGTACAGATGCATATTTACACATATTTATGTGTGTGTACCTATTTATTTTACTTTATCAGTTATTCTATTTTATACTTTGTATAATTAAATAGAAGCAGCACACCTTAAGTGATATTTACTGATAATGTCTACAAACAATGCGGACAAATCTCAAAAAAATGCAAATTTCAGGGCAAATTTCAAGGCTATTGCAAGATATTGGTTAATTTCCATTTCTCTCTGTCAGATTTTTCAGGTTCTTTATGTGTTCTAATGGCATCTAATCCTTTAAAACTAAAGTTTCACCTACATGAGATGCTCAATCAAGCTTCAGTGCTTGTAGCAATGCTCCATTGACTGAAATGTATCTCCTCATTGTAAATATTTTCCATGCATTTTTTACAGGGGAGGGAATTGGACACTTCTGCTCCTCACACACAAAAATGCTAGTATTTCTCACTCCAATACTGGTATCTCTGAAAAGTGGCTCTCACTCTAAAAAAAAATTGCAGAGATAAAATGGATGAATGTCTCTTAATTTGTGTGCCTAAATAAGATATAAAAGTACCAAAAAGCAATAAGAACATGGCAGCATACGCATACTTTCAGGAGAAAGTGATCTCTTTTCTTTCAGATGTGGCAGAGAAACCTTGCAGCTCTCATCTACAATTCAAGAATGAGATTATCAAGCCACCCCTGAAAATTCAAAAAGCATAATCCAGTGACAGAAAGGAACAGAAGCACACCTGTGTCCTTGCTGTTTATATATATATGTATAAGAAGGCTGTATATAGCATCTTCCTGCCCACTGAGATGTACCTTGCAGGCTATAAGGAGTAATTTCAGAACAGAAAAGCAGGAGCTATCCTTTGGAGTCTTTATGTGTCTTTCTCCTGTCCACAGTGTAACTCTCCACATGCTAACTAATGTCACTAAGGAGGTGGGGGCTCTGTAAAGATCATTCTGGTTTCTATTGTTCTCCATAGTCACAGGAAAATGAACACAGCCTCTCAAAAAGTTCCCTCCCACGGGAAGATACTCAAGGAGAGAAAATTGCAATGAATTTGCCCTCTACTTCAGATGCTTACTTGCTCACACAGTTCTGAAGTTGTCAAATGTTATTATTACATATAAAATAGCAAATGGTTGATACTGCTTCTTGTCCCCTGGGGCAGGGTTGTTTGCATATTGCTGACGGGGCTTTAGGCACCTGTGTAGGCAAGAACATTACCTGACAACAGCAGGCACATCTGGATCACTGGACCTAAGCAGTGCCATAGGATAGTCTCAGACAGAGCTACAAGTTCATGGCCAGCAGCCAGAAAGCTGAACTGCTCTGCAGATGTTACAGTCTGAGGCGTGCAGGGAACAGCTGCACCCTGGTCTGCATTCTGTAGCTGGTTCCTAGAAAACTAGCATGGCAGTGCCTGCCTTTCCAGGGGAAATAAGTGCAAAAAATCATCTTTGCATTTTGTTCCAAGTGATCAGAGAAAGAACACAGTTAATTTTCTGTCCATCATTCTTTTTCTTATTTCCTTGAATCTGACATAACATGCTTATGCTCCACATGCTTAGAAACTGGCTGGGCAAAGAAACAAATTGCAATCTGATGAGGTGGGAGAAAGGAAGAAATTCTGTTCCTAGTTGTTTGCAAAATGCGCTGTCCCTTCCTAGTTCCATTACGGTCCAACTTTTTTCTGGCAAGCTCTGCAGAAGGGCTCACTTGCCGTGATGCTTAGTGTGTCACACCTACCTGGAAGTTACCTGCAGCAATGGGGAATGCAGAGATCTGCCTTGGGCTCCTGGTTCTGTTCATGTGCTTGAAGAGAGAGGCCCACCAAGAAGAACAGTTCAGGAGATAAGCTTGGCACCAGACCCATGATATCCTGGTGACTGGACAGAAAGTTTTCTTTTAAATGTGGCAGGCATCTGAATGTCTCCATATGAGATTAATGGGGACCAAACCCCTTGCAGTCTAAATCAGCATAGTTTAGTTAATTTTAATGTTATTAATCTTATTTTCAGCAGAAACTTTAGTCCTGAAAAGTATTTTCTTATATATATGGATCAAGGCCAGAATAAAATATTCTTTGTGCCTCAGATCAGGCCTTGAAGGAATATGAAGGAAATGAAGGGGAAAGACTGGATTACAGTATTCTGCAATGAATAACTTTGCACTCATCAAAAACAAACAAACAAACAGAAACAAATGAACAGCAAAAAAAAAGAAAACCCAAGAGTCCGAGATAAAGCAAGTAACTGTATAACAAAAGTATGCCGAAGAAGGATGTATTAAATAGCATCAAGTACATCACTGAAGCACAAAAAAAGGAAGAAGAAAAACCTCAGCCCTAACTGGCAGCAAATAAAAGGTTGTTAACCACATGGAGATCTGTCTTTGGGCACTGCCAAATTGAAAACTGGATGGAACACAATTTTGAAGATTATAACTGGAGAGATGATTAGAGGCATGGGGGAAGCTTTTTCAAGGACTTACTAAGGAAATGGGATTGTAATTAGAAAAGGAAATGGAATCAAGAGAAGATTTCTTAAAGGTGAGCTGAAAAGGCTTTTGTAAACAGTAAAAACACACATTCAGAAGCCACATTGACAACACAATGTTGCTGCAAGTTCACTTGTAATTTTAAGCCTGCAAATGAGTCAGAAGTGCATTTTAAATCTAATTAGGTGAAAATTTGTTTCTCTTCTGCAGCTCTCTCAGAAGCGGAGTATAAGATTCCATGCTCAACATGAGAAAATTGAGATGATCTCTCAGCCCTGGGGTGGCCTGATCCAGCCAACACTTGCAGATGTGCTTAGTTTCATTGGAATATTTCCCCACTGATTTCACTAATTTGAATTTGAACAACAGCAAGACTGGAACACCAAGTGAGGCCCGAGCTCTCTTTTCAGTCCTGGACTCTCCTATAAAGATAATTTAAAGAGAAGAAAAGATATCCGAGATTCTGATAAATTATAAGTTAAATATTTTCATAAATAAATTATATACAAAGGTACATTTACAGCAGCCATCCAGATCATCAGCGTAACCTGAAGGTCCAAATGTAGAGGTAATGAAAAGAGGTGGGGGTAAACTGCAGCTTCTGAGCAGTTCAACAGCTGGTCTTACATGGGGACTGCATCACACAGGACATCTCCTCCCTGGAGCAATAGGACTTCACAGCTGTGGGCAAAGACAGACCATAAGAGGAACTGATGCTGAAATCCCCACTGTCATCTGGGATGCAACAGAGCCAACCCTGTCCATTTTGAGCCTTGGGTTGCTCTGCTCATCCTTTCTGGTTTGTGCTGAAGATAAGCGTCTTGGGGAATCAAAACCAAATCCATATATTTGTCTGGATAACAGCTGGAGAAAAACAAAACAAAACAAAACAGAAAATGAGTTTCTATGACTCTGCCCTGGTGAATTTTAATAGAATCACATCTTAATAGTGGCTTTAGAGGTCCATGGGATCTGCATAGGGTGACTGCCCTGGAACAAAAGCTAGCTTCATAGATTTGCAGGCTGGAGAACTACTATTTTCATGTAGCTCTAATACAAACTCTTAAGAAGTCAGGGTGACTGCAGTCTGCGTTCTTGTGAAGGCTGTGACTAGTACTGGTCATGAGAGCATGTCTTACAGGGACACCACAAAGAAAGCAAGAAGAAAAGGCAAGCAAAATTCATCAATAAAGTCCGCAAAGCATCTCCAGTTCATGCTTCAATCAGCTCCCTAGACCTCACCTCAAACTTGACTCTTCAGGTAGTGTTGGTGCAATAAAGACATTTCTTATCAGAGAGCAAATCAGTATTACTTGCCCAGGTACACCTTGCAGAATCCTTTCCCCTGGGCAGATGTAGAAACCTGTTGTTTCATTGCATAATGAAAAGATGGCAGGGAAGGGGGATTTTATGCTTTCTGGCTTCAGCTGACATGCCTCTGTATTAGCTCACTGCAGATTTCTAAAGTACGTTTGGGATAAATCATGGGACTGAATTGAAGTGTGTAAACTTGTCCACAGCAAACACATTTCCTTGTGGAGTGTATTTGTAGTGAATATAATTATTGTTTGAGTTCAAAGAAAAGTGCATTTGTATTTGCAGTATCCTGCCTTTGGGGTGGGGAAAACTTCGTAATTCAGCAAGTCCAACACAGGAGCAAATATTGGGAGATTTAGGATTGACATGGCCTATCTTGGGCATATCTGGCCATGAACACTGACCTCAGCAGGCACTATCAGACCATCTCTGAACAGGCGGTGTTGTTGACATTGTCTACTGCTGTACCTTGCAGAGATACTAATTGGGTCCTGGAAGCAATATAGCTATGGCAGCATGTTGCTGTGTCAAGCTAATTAGCAGCGCTTCTAATGAGTGCAGGTGTGGTAGCAGGTTGACATGGCTCTGGCGCTTCCAGTCCAGAGTGAGCCTGGCTCCTCTGCCCAGAGCTCTGTGGCATGGCAGAGCTGTTGACTGCCTCACATTGAAAGGACAGGGAGCCTTTCAGGGCAAAACTTGGTTCCTTTGAAGTGAAAGGAAGATTTTGTAACATACATGCATACATGCAGTGCCTTAGATTCTTCATCTGTGAAGCTGGGCATAATGAAACACACCTGCCTTTGCAAATCACTTCAAATTCACAAATGAAAAGTGCTGCCTAATGGCAGTGTCAAAGTATTTTTTTTTAATTTTTATTCTTTGTTGTCATTCTTTTCTTTGCTATACAACATGTGTGCTGAGACAGAGGTCGTGAATTTGAACCTGACAAGAAAAAAGACACAAGGTAGAAAAACATCGGAAGGAGAAGCAAAAAGCCACTGAGCACTGAACAAAATATGAGCTGAGTTTGTATTATTTATACAGTTTTGTATTCTGCCTACTGCTGAGCACATGAAAGTTGAATATTCCTTGTGCTTTGGAACAGGGAGAAAGTAACAGCAGAAACTGAAACAGGATGGTTGGAAGTGCAGGTGGGAGAATAATTTATAATGGATAATTTATTCAACAATTTTTTTCCTCTTATCTCTTCACAAATTATTCTAAAACAGATTGCTGCTTTCTCAAATTCACTTGTTATGTGAAATTATTTACTGAACAATTCTTTTAAGTTGTTTGTGAATTTAAATTGTAGAAAGTTGGTATGCTTTTGATTTGACAAAGATGTTCCACTGAGCCTGCTCTGGTGAGCTGATTGGAGGGATGCCTCCTTCTCTGGACTTGATCTGCCTGCACCAGGCTCTGTGCAGGTTTGAGTCCTAGTCCAGTGGGGCAGCTTCCTAGAAAGGAGCTAAATCAGCATTTTTGGCACCAAGTCCAAATTCCTGACCATGTTGTTTCTTAATGTTTTCCAACCCAGGGAGAAAAAAAAAAAAAAGCTCTTTTAACATTTCATGAGTGACTCCAAAAGCCTCCTGCCCAAAAGATTATTTTCCAGTCATTTCATCTGCTCTGACAGAAGTCTATTCCCCCTTTCCCCAGCCTATGCCTTCCTGAAGTCTTTCAGCCTTTGCAGGCACAGCCACACCTTCCCTGGTTGCTCTGTTCTTCCTCAGCCACCCTTTACTCCTACCACAGACAATTGTTTGGGGATGTTTCTGAGACCCTTAAGGTGCCAGAAGCTGGATGAAGCTGGATGTAGGAGTTGCTGAATGTATTGGTCTGATGATCCTGGAAAAAAGCATTTGAATAAAAAGTTTTTCCTCCCTGTCAACTGAACTGAAGTTGTTCCTTCCCTTATGGTACAGTACGAGGAGAAGAGGCTGTTAGCGGAGGCTCCAACCATGTGGCTAGCCCACGTGCCAGGTGGCTATTTTGTCACTGTGCCATCAGCATCTGAGTCCCCTTCCCCTTAAAACAAGAACAGTTGTGCCCATGCTGGCCTGGGGGTACATCCAATTTTCATCAGTTGCAGTGAGGGGTAGAGAGGTTTTCCTGTGTACACACTATTAACGATCTGTCTGCAGAACATGCCAGTTGCTTCCCTTTGCGTAGGATGGTAAGAGATCAATTAGAGCAAGAAAGTTCACAGCCCACTTAAGAAGCAATATTCCCCTTTTATCTCATCTCCTTCTCAGATTTCTACCCTTTTACAGCTGTGTGGCTGGTGTGCTAAATGCTAATGCGAAAATACTTTATCCAGTGCCAAGCAGACATTCTTGTGGAAATGAGTTCTCCCTTCTCACATTTGCCTCCTGCTTTCTCACCTCTCTACCCTGTTGATCAGATCGTCCCTTGGTATTTAGGGACAATCCTTTCCGTACTTGGATGGCTGCCCAAGCTGAAAGCTTGATGCTTTACCTGCTTAGTTCATAGCAGGTTTGCCAAGTTTCCTTTATTTTTACAGGCAGGAAAGGAATTAAATTGAAATAGTCGAGTTTTTGATCACAAAAAGAGGTAAGTGTTCGTTATTGGATCAGCAACTGAAATGGCTGAATAGACTTTGCTGGATAAAATATTCAGCATTTTTTTCCCTTTCAGTCATTCACATTTGTTTGTGATTTCCCTCTGCCCTTTTAAACTTGCTCTTCTCAGTGATTATTAGTCTAATTGTATCTAGTCTACTTAGGTTCTTATATTAAGCTCATCACTGTGGTGTCTGAACATCAGATCAATGCCATGTAATTACAGTCACACAGAGCACAATCAACAATTATCAGTGATCACTTTTCAGATCTTGCAACAAAGAAATGTTATCTGAGACATTGCTGCAGGATTTCAGATTTCCAAATATTTGCTCTTCTAATTAAGCAGATGGAAGACCTGCTGATAATGAGAAAGCAGGTCTTAGAACTTCTTCCATAGCTAATTTCTGCCCAGACCAAAATAAATTATGCTGCAACAATTCTTTTCCAAGGTAAATAACACAACACGCCACTTGGCAAAGTGCCCAAGAACAACAAAAAACCCAAAGACGTGTTTAAAGGTATTGCACTCAGTGGGAGACTTTCACACCACAGTAATAAATGCAACACAGCAAAAACCTACAGCTAACAGAAGGGAATGCCTTCTTATCTAACTGCTCTGGAGGATATTTGCTGATCAATCCTATGAAAGGATGATATGCTTCTGTGTGTGTCCAGGGGATGAAATAACAAGCCTGAAGGCAATAATGCTCTCATATCATGTTTGAGAATTTTACAAATACAGCATGAGGCTCTGTGACTCAGTCTGAATGGAATTTTTCTTAGCACATGAATTTTACATGATATTTCAGTACTTGTTCTTTTGGGCAGCTTTCCTAACACAGTGAGATGTTAGTTTTTAGGTGCTTTTTTATCATATTGGTAAATACCATGACACATTTTTTGAAATGTGTGAGGAAGGCTAACAAACCTGAAAATTTGAAAATTACAAGGATATTTGGTTTGTCTCATTTTTACCTCTACAAACTTTCCTGATTTTTCTTTCTTGGAAGGTAGAAAGTATCAAAGAAAAACAACAACAACAACAAAACAGTTTAGTACATTCTTCATATGTTTTTTGTTTTTTTTTGTTTTGTTTTTATGATCTCACCTTAGTCTTCAAATTATGCCTCTGGTTAAACAGATATCCTCATATTCCAGATTAACTAAAAAATATCAAATAGATAGGTAGCTTTTTTGCTTTTTAGCAATAACAGAAATCCATTTCTTTTTGTTGTTTTCAGATCTCTAAAAGCAACAATTCTTGTAATTATCAAATTTCCATATAGAAAACTGGTATGCATGTGGGGGTGTAATAGCACAATCTGATATTCCTGTAGCACCAGTTTTCTATAAATAGGGAAATCTGTTATTTATCACTGGAACTATTCATTAAAATAAAAAAATATATATATACAGTATGGGCATCTGTTCCTAGATCTTTAGTTGATTGACAGTTTTTAATCCATTTAGTTAATGCTAAGTGGAACTTGCTGGAATCGTAGCCTTTTCAAGGAATCTTTTCAACTTAGTTCTGATGTGTTCGTATGCCCTTTCTCATGATCTTTGGAATTTTATCAATGTAGTTATTTATTTATTTATTTTAAAGCTTTACTCATAGAGTCGGGTGAGTATATGTAAACTGAAGCACTTTGTTTTTAAAAAGTGTTTTTTATTTTATAGAAGAAAGTTGTAAATGTGATTCTGTTAAGGAATGAAAAGAATCTAAAACAAAGAATATAAAAAATATTATTTTTTTTTCCTATTTGCATGATATTGTGGAGTCTGGCAAAAGGTTTTTGAATATTTGGATTTTGTACCAAGTTTAACAATATGGTATTTTTTATACCTGCAGTACTGTTGAGATTGTACTGACCTTTGCCATAGCATTACATATTATTAGCTCTTTATGATAGGGGCTACAAGGGGGCTATATCACTTCAGCATGTTTACTGCACTTTTATTTTAAGCATAAACCATCCACTGTTACTGATGGAGGTAGCTAAGGACAATGTGTATAGGGCACCTATGTGTTAGCATTTGTGTTTTACATCCAAGTCTTAAATCCTCATCTTAACATTTTGTCAAGGATTTTCATTGCTGCTGTCTCAATACAATAGCCAACACTTCAGCAGTGGAGCAGCACTTACATTGTAGACAAATCCAGGTGAATACTGGCAAATATTATAGAATATTTTTGTATCTTGATACTTTTAAGGCTTTCATCCTGAATTTGTCCTTTTGATTTCTCAGATGAAAGATTTTAAATCTGCCTGGCTTTAATGTCTGTATTCGCTGGTGTGAATTGGCAGACAGACTGGGAGAGATTTTGTCCCTTCACCTCTCCCCTGATGATTTACGTGGATAGGGGGGTTGATCACTTTCTGTTGTCAGCATTTGTTTTCTTTTCTACTTGAGGCATATCTTAAGTGTAGAGTAATAAATAACACAATTCCAGCTCTTATGGCTTCAGATGGCACAGTGCCCTCTGCTCGAACTCTTTGGAGAGGGAAATACTCCAGCTTACCGTCAGAGTTTCATTTGCAAGCTTTACTTTACCTTAGTCTTATTTTAAAAATTTCAAAGCTTTGCCTCCACAAATCAGGTTAAACTGTACATTACAAGGGAACTGCTTGACCTTGAAGCAATCCTTTTTGAGGCAGAGGTGACGAAGGGGTTGGCAGGCAGGATTTATTGTGCTCTGAGGAATGCAGAGGGAACACATGAACATAAATATACAGAGAAACAGGAGCGGGAATCGCAGATGGATCTGGCAGATAAGATTTGGGCCTGTATCTATAAGTAGGTCAAAAGTGTGATGGTATCATCTCCAATGGAAATACAATTCAAAATCTGGTTTGGATGGTATATGATGCCAGACAAGCTTCATTGGACATATGAAACATTATCTCCATTATTCTGGTAAGACTGCAGAGTAAGTAGGATAGTCAACATATATTATAGGCTTGAGAAACTTGGAGCAAAATATATAAGGTAACTGGAAATATAGCACAGAAAACCCTCCCACTGAACAGTGCCAAAACTATGTGGGGCTGTGTGATAAAGGACTTGAAGAGCTGCTCACTAAAGCCAGTAGCAGCAGAAGGAGGCTGGTAGTAGAGTTATTTGTCCATTTAAGAATACATGGACCTGACAAGTATGAGCTGACTCCGCTGGTTCTTTTCCACAAAGCAAGAGGAATAAAAGAAAAGCAGAAAGGTTGGGTGTTCTTAACAGGTAGTCCAGGCCCTTGCAAAAAGGTGAGAGTCTCCTTTTCAAGGGTGAGTGGGAGATGTGTTCGTATGCACATTTAGGCAAACAACCTGTGTTTGCTGGATTTGATTTTCCAGTGCATTCCCTAAAGTGATTATCTGACATTACTGTGATCAAGTCTTTTAGCACTCTAGCACTTTTCTTACTAGGACAAATGCAGTGAAAGTCAGAATCCTTTACTATTATTATTATTGTTATTATTGTTGTTGTTGTTGTTGTTATAATTATTATATTATTTTCTTCCTTTTTTAATAACCTGTTGCCAGGTAGAAACCCCAAGCAAGCCCTCCCCATTTCTAGTCTAATTCTTCCCCCTGAGCTAGCTGCCCATCTCTGCCTTCTGTGACTCTCTGATCTCTCTTTGGTCTACAACTCTGTCATCCTTCTTTCAAGGTCTTCAAGGTTTCAGCTGGTCCAGACAGAAAGGGAAAAAATCGTGCTGAAAACATTGAAAGAGAGAAGTAACGGAGAGAAATGAAAGGAGATAAGTAGGCTTGGGAAAAAGAGACAGAACAAGCACAGCTGAAGAGTCAGAATAGACTACATATTTATTTTCTTTAAAAAGGTAAGTGGTTGTGTTTTGAAAAGCTCCTGCTGTTGTTCTTTCCAGCAGTAAAACCTTTTGTTTGATTTTTTTTTTTTTTTTCTCATTTTCCTGACTCTTTTTTCCTTTCCCTCACTCTGCATTAAAGGTTTAGGATGTGACCTTTCAGAACATGGTTGTTGGATTTTGGGGTCCTTGGATGATAGTGGCTTATTATGTACATATTTGCATAATGAGTTAATTAGGCATAATATGTGGTTAAAATTAACTACACTGCACTCTTTTTATAGGAAGTCAGCACAGTTTTCTGCCAAAGTATCTCCTTAGACATCCTCTTGGGGGCCTGTTAGGATTCCCTGCCCACTTTCAGATGTCACTGACTTCTGGTGATTAATTTGTGATCTCTGATACATTATATATGCAGAGTATACATATAACCACCCTACTGTGGAATTTTAGGATTATGTAACAACATCAGTTTATATTATTAAAAAAGAGGGGAAGATAAATTCATTTTTATAATAAAGAATTTGATGATGTGATTAAAATTCATCCAAAATATGCATAAATAATAATAATAAAATCCATCTTTGTTTTTAGTGGTGCACTACATATAATGTCCATTTGGCTCCTGTGATAGGTATGTTTCCTGTCCTTCCTGATTGGAGAAGCAATGCACCTGTGAGTTGCAGCCAAGCTCATGAAGTGTTTTCTTACAGGTATGTCCAATTTGTGATGTCTATAAACCTGTATAATGCCCATCACTGTGGATCTGTGCTCCTCAAGGTGCTCCATGTTGACCCTCTTAGGTCTCCCCATCCATGCTGAGGCTGATTCTGGTTCATGGGATAAGGCAGGACACAAGTTATTGTCTATTCTTTAATACTGTCTCTGTTCTTTGAAGTTGGCCATGCTTTGAGCAGAAGGTTGAGCCACAGACCTCTGGAGGTCCCTTCACACCTCAGTTATTCTGCAACTCAATGGTTATTTGTCCAGTGACATGACATCATTAAGTATTGATGCACTTGCCATTTCAGCAACCATTGATCAGAACTAGGAAGCAGACCTAGCTTCTCTGAAGCAGAGCTAAAGCTCTTATATTGCAGTTCCATTTATGTGTGATGATCTATTTTCTCTTAAAGGACAATCTAGAACAGCAGATTCTGTTGCCCTTTCGCATGTTCAGGCTTACTCTGCATTTATTATGGAATAAGACATATTCCACTGTCTCTCCCATGGCATTGAATTTCCAGTGTTCTGTGTGCCAGGACTTTACATTACATTCACCTGCTATTATATTGCCTGCTCCAGGTGATGTAAGAAGAGCTCTGAGTAAAAGGAAATAACTTTAGCAGTGTGTCCCTTCCTGTTCCTGATCATACACCTGGCTAATTTCCTACCACCTCTTTCTCCCACAGGCATCTAAAGCTCTTCTTGAAAGCACTGGCCACTGCCCAAGACAGGATGCTATACTAGATGGAGTGGCAGCCTAATACATTTAAACAAGATTTAGGTAAGAATTGAATCCAAAGTAGAATTTAGAAAGCAGCCCTAAAGGCATGATTGTTATTTTTTCTCTATTAAAATCCAGAAAAAGAAAATCTGCTTTTAGTTAATTCTCAGTGTTCAATGTTTTACACAGCAGGAGAAATAAATGACTAGTAACCAATGTCTGTATGTGCCACAGAGGGACACAAACACAACTCTATATGTTTATTTATACAATAACTGCTTTCCACAGGCCACTCTCTGGCCTCAGAAGCAAAGGTGGATGAATCATGTTCTTTCAACACAGTGAAATAATTGAAAAAATATAAATTGGATTTTTTTTTCCCAAACAATATATCACTATAATTATTAGCCCCAAATCTGGAACATATGTGCATCTTCTGAATGAAATCAAGCAGACAAAAGCACTGGTCATGGAACAATAATGTGTAGTTGCATAAAAATTAAGTATTTGCCATCCACTTTTTAAAAAGCTGTTGTTGACTTTGTAAGCATGCTGACTTCGCATCACAGGACCTCTATGGGCAGGTTTAAAGGTGTGGTCATTGAGCTGCAGTTAGCTCTTTAGAGAAGCATAGAAAAAATCATGAGTGGGACAGGGTGAGATAAAATATCAGATCAATCTGCAATGGCTCTGAGAAAGACTAGTAATATGGATGATTTTTATATGTCTGTTATATGTTTAATACAGTGTTCAAGCTTTTACTCAACAATTTCTGATGGGTGGGTCTGGGGGATTAGGAGGTTCTTTCCAAAGAATGTTATGGCTACTGGATAAGGCAAAGATTTTCCATTTTTCTATGTGAAAAAAAGTCCAGAGATGAAAAGGATGTGTAAGAGGTGAATAAATGAGTAATTCCAGCAGAATACTTTGGAGAAGAGTACTCCATGGAGTTTCTTTCCATGGAAAGCAAATGTACCGTTGGCAGGATCAGGAATTGGTTGGAAAATTTCTGACAAAAGTGTTTTTCATTAAAACGTGTTGATGGATTGAGATGGACATTTTTTGTGCAATTGCACCACTTCTGATAAAACTTCCATTGCATAAGATTTTCAAAAACAGAGTGGAAATTTTTGTCTCTTTTTTACACTGGGGTGATAGAAATCTTTTCTCCTGCTTTTCTCAGCAGGTGTGCTGTTAGAGCTCTCATCCAATTCACGTTCCTACTCTGACTAATTCCTACTTCAGGTATGAATTTCATTCTCCTGTTTCATATGTGATTAAAAGCATGTCTTCTGCTAGGATAGTTCCATGTTTCACTTCAAAAAAAGGGAAAGAAAAGAGGTCTATAGCTCAGTGCCTGTGCAGTTAGTGGTGATTTTGATTCCTTATTCTCCTGTTTCCTAGTTACTATTATTATCATAGAAACCTAGGAGATTTCTGGTTTATCTCAGATATTTGTACTGGGCAGGGATTTTTTTTTTTTTTTTCTATTAACATTTGAAGAAGTTCCAAAGATGCATTGATTGAACAGGATGTCCCAGTGTCCTTTCCTCAACCCTCTATATAAAAGCATAATTACTCAAGAAAGCCTCTCTATCCCCCTAGATAAAAGAATGGAAAGTGAATCTTTTAATAATATGGGTCTGGGTACACACATGCTTCCCTACGGTTATGTGAATCTGTTCAGAAAATTGTGTGCTTGAGAGAGATGGAGGTGTAGTGTAGTCAACTGCATCACAGGGAGATAACCCCTAAGAGACATTTATGAAGGAAAAAACTGTGAGTAAGAAAAGCAGTTTTGCAGGAATCAACATGGAAACAGAGCCTGCTATAATCATTCTGAAAGGGACAGATGTTGGCGTTCCACCCTCAGCTTGTCTGGCCTATTATGTCTCTGAATGCTGAAGCTCACAATGTTTTTTTTTCCCTCCAATTTCAAAAGTGTCAGACGGGAGACAGTGCCAGTGAAATACCTTATACCGATCTCTTGTTAGCTAACTGCGGTGTTTTGTTCCACGGTTACATGTCTGCACAAGCCGTCATTGTGTCAGTCATAATTACCACCTGTTCAGTGGCTCCCTTCAGGTTTCATCACCTTTGCAGTATTAAGCAGCCAGATGCAGGAAGCAGAGTTGGCTGCCCTGGAGCAGCAACCGTCAGGTTCAGGATTTCAGGGGATAATTGCTGCCTGAGCACAAACATCTCCCTCCTCCCTGCATAAAACACCCAATCCACTCCTTTCTTTGGCAGAGATCAGAGCCCCATCAAACGCACTTTTTGCCCAGCATAGGAAGATAGACCCTGACTTCTGTAGGGGCAACTCAGTATGGGCTAGATGGGGGGCTGTGAAACTGCATGCCACCATGTGTCACCACATGAAAATGTGACCCAGGACTCCTTATTGGAAAGAGGCTACACTTTTCCTGTAAATCCCCTTTTGTCTCCTTTGTAGAAGGTATCAGCTGCTTTTGGTGTGGACATCTAGCATCCTAGGAATCTCCTGCACTTGGGGACTACTTCTGAGTAAATCTTAGGAGTATCCCTATCTAATCATGCCTCAGCCTTCAAGAGCTATGCTGTGGTGGAGGGACAGATAGATGAGTCCCTGTTGGGGCCAGTCAGGTAAAAAGAAATGGAAATGCAAAAGTGGCAGGCAGTTGAAGAGCATTCCTATCAGGATAGTGTGTGGTTTCAAATGCCAGTTGCCTTTCCTCTCTTCCCATCCCCTGTTTACCCTGTTTTATAAATTCAGCTTTGGCTGCATGACCCAGACCAGCAGGCCTGCCAACAATCATGTTGCATTTTGTTAACTGCTTATGACTTCTGGACAGTGTGCTGCTGTGATTGTCACACAGTTTCACTTAAACATATGGCACATGGAGACACAAATTGCTCCAGCATGCAGCTTTCCATGATAGATTTTTACATACCAATTGCAGATGCTGTTTGAGGATGCTGAGATTGGCGTGGTCTAATCCTGGAAGCAGTGAAAATTCTCTGTTCTGAGAAGTACCTGGCATGCTGGGTTTCTTAGGCTCAATTAGTAAAGCCAAAGATGCTCTCAGACTTTTCCCAATCCAACAGAAATGCTACCAAGCTGGGGTAAGTATGTGTATCATGTCAGAAAGACAAGAATGACAACAAAAGCTTTAAAATAGCGGGAATAAAAAGTGTTGAGAGGCTAACTGAGGAGAAAAGAAGCTATTTCATTTGTATCAGAAATAAGGAGATAGTTAGAGGTTCAGAATTTTGTCATTCTGTCATTATACTGGGATGTCTGAAGTATATTTACCAATACAACATATTTGGGTGGGAAATTTTCCAAGGTCCTTCTCTTATAGGAGGTATCCTGAGATAACTTTACAAGAAGAAAACAATCAACTATCGAATATTAAAGCTAAACAATCAACATAAAAGATTTCATACTGCTGTAAATGTTCCTTCTCTCATTTACATGTTGAGCAGGACAAGCATGAGGAATGTCTTTCACTTTCTCACAGACAAAGATTTTAAGGGATTTACATGAGTTTCTTGCCACTAAACTCTGAATTGTCATCCACTGTTGACAAGTTCTGAGTAAAAGGAATTACTTAATGGTCATTGTTAATGCTTTTGATGACGCAGAACATGGCACAAATTTGAAGGAGGGAAAACCTGGAGGAGAAACAGATTCTAATTTTGTGCAGACATATTGTACTCTTCAAACTCACATATTTTCTACCAGATTTGCTGGATTTGAAAATATGCAAGAAATATGGTAATAAAAAATATGCAACTTCACCAAACTCTAATAAAGAAGAGTTAATCATGGATCTTAAAGCAGAAAGTTTGAGCAGCTGTTACATTTCACCAACTGCCACTTGCAATACTGTTTCATACTGCTAAACTTCACTGGAGTGAGTTAGCATGTGTAACATTAATTTTGGATCCACTGGAAGCTAGGTTGTGGGAAATCTCTAAAATCTCTTGACATTTTAAGCTTTTGAAGTGCTGTGATCCACCAGGATGTGATGTTACATGGGTAGGGGTATATACGTATAGTCAACAGTGGCACCACTCTTCATTTTCCTTGGTCTCTTGACCTGTCTTCAGTCCTGAATCTCACTCATTTCCTTACTCTATATTCCTCACTATCTCTTTCACAAATCCTTTGAAACAAACGTAGTTTCATTTACTAATGTGACTGCAAAGAACTGTTCCTATATAAAGTTACTTCTTCACAGCTGGCTCTTCTTCTTCCAGCCATCCCCTGCAAGTACAGTGTTACCCTAGTCTCATTTTAATTCCAGCTTTGGAACAAGCTGCGAGCTTGTTCATGAGTGTTATTTCACTTAGGAAGTTATTATACTAGAGTAGGAATTGACTCAATACAGCGATAGAAATGGAATGGACTGGAAAAGAAGAAATTAGTGACTAACAATTGCTAAGATGTCCTACTGATCTAAGTAGATTTCATAGCTGAAAAGCCTCGAGATAAGTATGGACCAGAATCCCAACTGTGAGTGTTCTCTATCTGTAGGAAAGCTCAATCTGAATCAGAACTTAGCTGTTCTTTTCTTGAAATATTATCAAAACCACTCAATGAGACTAGTACATATGAAATGTTTGTAGTGTACAATGCTCCTATCATGGGACAGTAGGAAACTGTAATTGAATATTTCCAAGGACCTTCTTCCTACTAGTTAACCTGGAGTATGCTGTATACATACAAAGAATTTTTCTAAGCATTTTTAACTTGCTTTTACCAAGAACTCTGTTAGAAGGTCCAGGATGGCTCTGAATGAACAGGAATTGTTTGGAAACAGCTGGATATTAGTGAGCCAAACCAAACCTGGACGCTGTGGGCTTGACTGTATGACATGCCTGTGTTTTCATTGAAATCTCACCAGGACGCTGTGTCAGACAAATGTGTTCCTGGAGTACAGGTGGCAGGAAAGGCTTGGCCATATGGAGAAGCATTGCTCTTTCTGCCTGCCAAAAGCTGTGCTAGATGCCCCACAAAACAGAAAGAGGATTTGCTGTGGCCTAAGGGACTTGTTAACTCCATTGGACATAACATGATGGCAAAAATATTTTCCTCCATTAGAAACAGTAGAAAAAAGGTGGTGTTAGGAAAATAGTGGTCAGTATTAAGTGAATAATGCAGTTACATAAGGAAAGAGCTATAGGAAAGCCTTGGCCTTACCAGTATTGTGGCAAAAATAAAGTAAGAACTTGTCACAGAACCTCTGTCCCCTCTGTTCTCTCTAAGCATATCAGTAGCGAGATCATGCGTATTGTAACTCTTACCAGAAGTTATATGATTCTCTCACTTTTGAGTTGGTCTCTGGCCTATGATGCCCTCTGTGTCACTCAGAGTTACGCAGTAACTGAGTGAATTTGTATCTCAGGCACAGCAATGAAGATAGTGACCTGCCAGCTTTTCACTTCTACCCCCAATCTAAGAGGGATTTATTTCCTGATAACAGTGTAAAATTTGGAGAAAATGGAGTTTAAGACTTTAGTTTTTGGATACCACCCTTATCCTAAACTCAACTGTATTCCAAAGATAGCCTGAATAGGTAGACCTGCCCCAGACATCCCTCATGCTGTACCACTGCACAGGAGTAACTTTTGTCAGATGGATATAATCCATTTAAAAATCTTTCAGGATAGTTGGCAGGACTTCCCTGTTTGGTCAAAACTGCCTGAGTGGCTGAAGGGAAGGTGGGATAACACTCCCAGAGACTGTGATTATGCTGTTTCCTCATACCTATCCCAGTGCCCTCAGGGCAGGTGGCTTGCCAGGAACAGACAAGAATGCCTCACAGCTACTCCAAGTAGGTGTTAAGGTTTTTTCAAATTGCCAGAGGTATTCAGTTCATTGCTGCTTAGGCTCCAAACTGAATGAGTTGGCTTGGCCTGAGAACTGCTGTTCTTCAAAAAAAATGTATTCACTGCTGCTATGACCAAACTGGTGAGCTATGCTGGCACATGTACAAGCACTATGAGCTTTGGTATCAGTTACTGCTGTAGCACCTCAAGAGGTCATGCAGACAGGGACCACTACACCTAAGCTGACCTTGAAAGACATTTGTGCAGCCTGTTCATAAGAGTCACCAGGAGCAGAGATTTCACATCCCCTTCAGCAATTGATTTTTGTGCTAACCTCTCTCTACCAGTTCCCTGAGGTATTTTAAAATGCTTAATCTAAATCCTTAAGCCAATAATAGCTACATGGAGAGAATCCAAAAATAGCACTGACAATGGGTGTTAATACCAGTTCAGAAACCTTAAGCCCTGGATTGTCTGAACACAATAGTTTGGTGGTCACGCCAGATGGGCCCTTACCAGAAGAGTGCAAGCACCAACCAGCAGGCAAAGTTATTTTATGGCTTTCCAGGGAAAGTAAAGGTTCTCATCACTCCCACATGTTCCTAGAAGCTTATTTGGTAAGAGCATGGACAGAAAAAGTGATTTCCCCACAGCAGTTAATGTGGGAAGTTCTGGACTCTGTTATAGCTTAAGGGAGCAATGTGGGGATGCTTGGGTGTCTTCTGAGCCCTGCACCAAATAGCAGGGCTTTATTTGCCAGGAAGGTTAGCTACTCACAGGGTGAGAGTTGTTCTTAGCTGGGAATATTGTTTCTGGTGATTATATTAGTTCACCTAGAGCTTCCTAGTGTATCTCCACAAGGCACTGTGTAGCACCATGTAGATGGAGGTGTGTAACTATGTCAGTGTTTTCTGAATCAGCAACCAACCCAGCAGTTTAATCCAAGAAACTTAATTTCCTTGCTAGACATAAACACAGCCTAAATCTGGTTAGAATTAACTAGGTGAAGTCTGAGCACTTTTCTTCACCTCCTTGGCATTTTTCTGTATTTCCCACAGGGCAGATAAAGTGTGGTTCTTCTCCCAAGTCTCTCTAGGCTGGCAGTCATGCAAAAAGAGATTTTCATGTGCTTACAAAGCTTCCCTCTTCCAGCTAGTTGGGAATATGAGGAAAACAGACTGTCTCAAAATAGACCAAGACTTCCACTTTCCATTCTGACTGAAACCACTACATGTGGGGAAAATAACGTTTCCCCCACTCACCTTAAGAACAGCTTTTTGAGGGCTCTGCTTCCTCAGTGATTTGGATTCAGTTTGGCTGAAGCACAGCGCAGGGACAATATTTAATTCTTCCTTGCTATTTTCTGTAGCTTTGATTCACTGCAGTGTAATTTTGGAACCTTAATCTAGTTTCATCAGCCATGACTGGAGCTAGAAAACAGGGCAAGTTATCAGAAGATACAGCAGGGAGATAACTAAAGGAAGTTTCATTTGGCACAAATTATCAGGAAATCCTCCCGAAATCAAGCCGTCAAGGAAATGATGGAAGTACATGATTTCACTAAAAATGAACAGGCGCATACACCATAACACATACGCACAGATATACAGCCCTTTTGCATCCTCTGAAAGTCAGCTCACTTGCTTTCTGGGGCTACTACAAATATTTTACTGTATCCTGGCTCCAGCCTCATCCTCTGCTGTTGCTGGCAGCCATTTTACATCCTCCCTGTCACAAGTTACATCAGTGCGGTGCTTTGTGCTTTTGTTTTTATTATGCCCTGATCCAAACCCGATGTGTGGGAGCAGTTCAGGGTCTGCACCCAGGTCTGAGCACAGCAGCTGGCACATCTACCCCTCACGGGCCATTACAATTTATTGCCTGCATTGTGGGAGACCCAGCAGACACCTCCTGAGGATGGCTGTGCTCCCAGAGAGCACTTTGTGCTGCCAGCAGCTTGCACTGAGAAAGCACAGGCAGCCCATGCCTGGGGACCCCAGCACCAGGGGAAGCTGAGTATTAAGGTGGCAATTGCAAGTAATATGTTTGCAAAATGATTTCCCATGGGCATTGATACTGCTTAACATTTTTGCAGCCCTCAGAGGGCTGAGTGCCCCCAGGAGTCAAGGTCAGCTTGCAAGAGGTGTATTACAGAGACTGGGACCAACAGGCTCTGACTCCATTTACAGCTTGTCTGTATTTTAATAGGGTATGATTTCTGGCACACCTCAGTGCATCTAACTGTTGTCACTCTTAGAGCACAAGGACAAATTGCTGGCAAAGAGGGCTGCATAAAAATGCACTTGGGTGCAATAGCTATAGTAGTATTTCAGGCAACTTCCTATTGTACATCTTCAAGAGAGAGCGTAAGTACTTGTGCTTTGTAATTGTGCATCCGTATCACTGAATATGGATAGTGCTAACAAGTGCAGTGTAACATGTTGACAACTGTGCACACATAAATATGTATTGCTTTTCAGGCAACACCCAGGCAAAGAGAAAAATGCAGTTTTTATTTTAATTTCATTTGCAATGTCTGAGCAAACAGTTACAAGACTTATAAAGAAAAGTGGGAGTCCTAATTACTTAAACAGCTATTCAAGACAAAAGACATCAGATCTCTAAGTCCAGCTCCCTAAAACATTCCTATCCATTGCATTGCTCAGATTACAACAATTACTTTTTTTTTTTTTTTTTTTAAACCTATTAACTCTTGAGATCCTTGGTTTGTTCTCTATGTCTTTTGGATGACTTTTCAAAATTCAGATCATTCCAAAGTGAAAACTTTAACCATCCTTTAAACCAAGATTCCTCTTTCTTTTTGACATCAAGACCTCTCTCTTTGATAACTTCAAATGCTGCTCCCTCTCTGCAGTGAGAACTTAATTCTCACCAATGGTTTTGCTTTTCTATCAAACATAGCAGTAGTGCCCTGAATGTTGTTTATCTGCTTTGTCCACTGTTTTTTTTTTTTTTTTTTTTAACTTTTAAACTATTTAGATATAAACACCATTGTTATTTGTTCAACATTGTTGTGGAGGTTTTTGTTTTTCCTAATTCTGTAAAAATACACTTGCTTTTAAAACTCAGTTAAAGCTTCCTTTATGTGTTAGCAGAACTGTACAATGGAGGTTTTCATCCTGTGCACTGCTTTCTCAGACTGTGAAACAAATAAAAGCCAAGCTTTTGCATTTCATAACCTTGAAGTTCTCTGAGTAGTTTCACCTCCAGGGCTGGGTAACTGAATGTTTTCAAGCAGCTTAGAAAGGAAAGTGGGGAGGTAGGGTGGATGGAGGAGAATAAGGCAGTAAACAAGAATATGATTTCAGGTTGTCGTGATTTATACTAAAATGAATAGCAGCAGGAAAAAGTAGAGAAAGAGAATCTGTGTACATGATGGAATAGTTTTAGAATTCAACATGCATATTGTATTAGACTTTCAACATTAAAGGGCAAATGCATTTCTCACAACATCCCCCTTTTGGTTAGTGATTTTTACCCCATCCCTGTTCTAATGATACTTGAGCCTTGGCAGACTGAAAGGAATGTGTGTAGACCACATTATCCATTGCTGGGGCATGGCCGGAGATACAGTGTAATGTGGCAACTCTTCTAATCGTTTTCTGCATTGCCACACAACAGTTTTGGGATAGACCTGAGAGGGAATTTTACAAGAAAAGCAGATGAACTGGAATGGAGGTAGTGACTCACAAATGGTGATGAGCTGTACAGCACTACTAGCATCACGGGGCAGGAAAAATGTGATTGCTCTCATTAAATCATAACTGTCCCCTCTACACACCAAGGGCTTTTTTATTATCAGAAGCGGTCAAGAAACCTTCTGTTTTCCAAATTTTCTAAATAATGGGTCCTCTAGCAGTACAGAAACTTTTCTGATACCCCTTTTTCTGATAACCCTGGCTCTCTTGCTTTATCAACACCAATTACAAAAAGGTCCATCACATCTAGAACTGCCAATACTGTTTTCTTTATCAGGCAGGTTTACCTTAAAGGCTGTTACTCCAGCATTGACCTTGTCTGACCTTGCTTAGCTTATGCTAGGTATAGAACTGCAGAAAAGTGAACACAAACTTCAATAGGAGGCAGATTTTCAGAAAAAATTGGTAGCTATTTACACCTTGTGTATACAAACTCCAGCCCAGACATGCAGATAGCCCCCAATTTGAAATGATACTTATCTGAGAGCTTGCTAAAATATATATATATAAAATATATATGTATAAAAACTCTGGGTTAGGAAAAAAATCAGACTTTGGTTAAAAGTGAAGCCAAAATGTTCTTTAAATATATCACATTAGGTGTTGCATCGTTGGAGGAAATTTGTTTCTGGCAAAAAACCACTGGTGAGATAAAGTTTCCATGTCTGGAATAAAGTCATAACATGCTATGTTGTATTTTCTGTCTGTGTTAAACAAACCCTCTTCATGACACTCATAGTTTGAAATGGTTCCTTCAGATTCCAAACCAATTTGTTAATGACTGTCTTCATACAGTGAAGGTGGTGGAGGGTGGGAGTATGTCATTAACCTTGTTTCTACAAAAAACATTTTTTTAAAACACTTTAAAACACTTTTTTTTTTTTTTTTTTTTAAACTGTTATATTATATGCCTGTTGGACAGTGCACTTACAGATACAATCTGTAAAATAGCAGCTTGCAGGACTTGTGCCCTTGTGCAACTTCAAGTTGCACAAGGGCACAGTTCTCTATCTATGACTTTCAAACACAAGCCTATTCTTCAAAGAAGTTGAGAAGAAAGTGTAGGCACTAGTAGGAGAAGCTGTTCATTATTCCTTGTAATTTCGGCTACACATAGTGGAAATTAATGGTCAGTGAAATGCACCCTGTGCAGTCTAGAGTTCTTCACATATTTGTCTGTAGCACATTTATGCACATGAATAGGAACTATTAGAATCATTTCACATCTCTGGAACAAGAAGGCACACCAAAGTTTACAAGATTTGTCTCATGTGTGGCCTGTTTCCTGCAGGAGTTCTGCACATCAGTACACAGAAACAAGGTATAAATTTTAGAGTTGGGACTTACATGGAAATACCATGGCTTTTCATTTAACTGACTTGAAAGATGTCATCTGCTCCCAGACAGCATGGGCCCAGTCTCTTTCACAAAAGGCATCGTAACACTTTCCCTTTTATATAAGATAATGTGCTTTTAAAGTGCCATAGTCTGTGACTTTTTCATGAGAGGAAGAATGAGGGTCAGGGACCAGCCTTATTTTGTCATTTTGGTATTTTGGTATTTTATTGATGATATGAGGGCAGGAGGATTTGTGAAGGGTTAGATGGTAATATAGAAAAAGCTGAAGACTTTGGTGGTCTGGCAGAAAGAAATATGTTGATAATTATAGTGCAAAAAGAAGGCTTATTTAATTAAGAAGTAACAGAGGAATTTTCTTCTATAGGAGTTTATTCATTAGAAATGGCAGAGTGGAAGAAAAACCTCTGTACACTGGACAGTTTACTCTGAGAATATGATGCAATACAGCTATGGAAATGCAAATTTGTTTGGGATGTCTTCCATTAAGTATTTTTGATAAGAAAGTGCAAGGTATTGAACAGTGCATCTGCTTTTCAAGAATATGTATCTAGAATAGAGCCATTACACAGCTATTAGGATGATCAGTGCTTATAAACCTTGGTTTGTGAGAGGAAACATACTCAGGTGGCTCAGTTTGTGAAGGGCTTCTCCTGACCTTAAAATTAAGACAGGATACATACCTGTCATTGAATAGTGGGCATTATATTGGGCTTAATGTTAAGTGCAAAGCATAGTGGAACCCCTGTAAAGGTAAGAGTAGGAGGGATGATTATTATCTTCAAATTGTTTAATCTGCATTTAGTGAAAGATGATTAGAAAGGCTGCCCGTTTAGTAATGAGATTCTGACTCCTTTAGTTAATTGACTTATGACAGATAACATTGAAAGAGATCTTTTCTGTTCAATCCTACTTTATACCACAGGTTTTTTAAGTTAAATAAAGTTTTCTCTGAATATTTGTATGCTGTAAAATATTAGTTTGTTTTTCAATTTGCTTGTAAGTTTTCAACTGCTTGTATAGTCAGTTGGAAGTGATGGAGTTCTTTAAGCCACATACCTTTAAACCTCCATATCACATGTTGTGATGCTGTGGACTGAAAGTACTTTCCTGGCAGAAGAAAACAAACTAGTCATATTTTAATTCTAGCATGAAGTTCAATAGGACAAATGAATTCTCAGACTTTCTAAGAACACAATGTGTGTGGCAGGAAAAAAAGGCAAGAATAGCAAAAGTTTCTCGTGTAATCCTTACTCATTTGCAGACTGAATATTTAGGATTGCTTTTTCTCTCCCTGCACATATGAATGATGAATTTAACATGCACAAAATCAAAGGCGATTGAGAGTACTCCATGCTGATGGCTGGTGTTCATGTGCAGATGATGGCTGTTAGATATAGAGATAATATTAATATTGCTTCATGTTTCCCAGCTCCAGTTCCAATCACTCATGCTCCTTTAGCCTGCAGTAGTATCTAGCTATACTCTATCAAGTGCTCCTCCATTTTTTGAAGAAAAGCCATGAATTTGCTGGGATATAAAGGGGTACCAGAGGTCTTTTCTTTTGTAAAAATCTGCTTCAATTTGTCTAAACAGCAGATTTTTGAAATTTGTCTCATTTCATTCACATTATGTAATGTTTGCCCCAAGATGCTGAGTTTGCATAGTCCAGGCAGCTGACAAGACTGTATGCAGGGACTGAGTACAAAAAGCAGCCCCTTTGCTGTGCTAAGAGCTAGTGTGCCAGCACCAAATGAGATGAAGAAATAGCCGCTGTTTTATGGAGATGGATGAGAGCTTCAGCTACCTGGGAAGTAGAGAAACAAGGCCCAGGTGTTAGAGATCAGGCTTGAGAAAGGCTCCAAGAGCAAGGGGGCACTCACAAAAACCTGAAGCAAGCTCAAAGTTCTTTGGTCTTAGCCTTTTGCTAGGAAATACCTGTGAAGCTCACTAGCACTCATAAGCTTCTTTTCTGTCCAGTGCCTGCCTCACAGAAGGATAGCAGCTTACTGCTCTCAGGGTCCCCATTAGCTCCAGGAATGGAGGGTGGTGTAGTGATATTACTTCATTAATATGGTGCCAGAGGATGGAAATTCCCTTCCCTTCTGCAAACTGGAAAGAAATAAAAGCAAAATGAAGATTAAGAAAAATCAACTGGTCCAAATTAATAAATATGTTTCTGAAGGTTGGTAAGTTTTAGATTAGCCTCTTTCAATACATCCTTTCCAATACTGTCTTCACTTCTGTCATGACAAGGGATGTAAACCTGCCACCTCAGCAGTGGAAAAGGGCTTAGTGGAGCCACGGTCATGTTTATATTCTTGCTGACAGTAAATCATTGGATTCTGCCAGTTGAAAAACCCAAGTTCTGTAAAAGGAACCTTTCTTGTATGTCAGACAAGGGAAAAACTTCATGTTGTAGTTTCAGGCACAATTTTTAACAGGGAGAACTGCATCAAATTTATCTAAAATCCTACTTACCTGGTCCTTACTCCTTCCAGGAAATAAAACTGTATATAACACTTTCTTTTTCCCCCTAGAGACTTAAAATTGTTCAATTAACATTTTTAGTGCAAATTTTAATTCCTTCCTGTTTCCAGCAATGCACGCAGAGTTGATGAGGTTTTCCATGTCCTGTGGAAAAAGCTATCAGAGATTAAGCCTTGTTTCTCATATTGTCTGAAACTACAGTAATGTCCGAGGGCCCTCAGTAAATGAAGTCCCCTGTGCTAAATCCAGAGACTGCCCCAGATTTCTCCACCCCATGAACTGTGACTCCCTCACTCACCAGATGCTATAAAAGGACTTCTGATATAAATAATAGTTTGTCCTAAACTGAAATATAATCAGCAAAAATGAATCTGAATATTAATGCATAAAACATGTACGCTCATCTCTATTAGCTGTCTACAGCTGTCCCATACTTCCACTGGTCTGTGCTTTCACCTGTACCACAAAATGGGCAGACCACCAGGGAAGTGTGGTGAAGTTGAAATAGTCTTACTCACAATACATGCCCAGCTAGTGGGGAGTTATCCCAGATAATGCTGAATCTGAATGGCCTCCTCCATTCTCAGCCCTTCACTGTTTACACCAACTTTCTGTCTCCCTTCCAGACGGGGAATTCACCCAGGTCACCAGCACTACCAAGGGAAGATCAGGCTCACTGCATGATAGTGGTTGGATGAATGCTGGGTCTAACTGCACTTATGTCACTGTCTTTATGCTAGGGAAGAAACTATGCTACTGAAAGGGAGATTCTCCTGGGATCCTGAACTTCTCAGAGGACATATTATTCTAGTTGCAGAAAGAAAGTAAAACTCTATCTGATTAGGTTGAGTGCATGAAAAGCTGGCTTTTAAGATTGCATGAAAAGCTATGGACAGAATACAATGCAACAACAGAGAATAAAGAACCTATTTTTAATGTAGGTGTATGAACATTTCCTCCATGGACTTGTACAGCATCAGGCTTGACTGGAAATTCACCAGTCTTAACATTTTGGGTAAACTGCCCTCTCTTACATTCCTAATACAATCATAAATGCTATCACCTCTTCAAGGCCTTAAATATGTTGCTGCTGGAGAGAATATCTTCAACAAAGAAACCCAAACTGTCTAGTAAATACCAAAGCTAAGGTTGGGGATCTATAACAAAAATAAAACAAAATAAAATAAAATAAAATAAAATAAAATAAAATAAAATAAAATAAAATAAAATAAAATATAAAATAAAATAAAAATCTGAGATGAAGTCATTCAACATGTAGTGGTAATTATTGTCTAAAAAAACTGCACAAATTCAACCATTCAGAAGGAAAGCATTACAGAGCTTTAGCACTGCTATAAAAGACCCAAACAGTATTTCCTGTAAGAGAGAGAAATATAGTCTAGCACAAACACCAGCTTACTCTATCATTTTAGACAGACTATGTTAAAGTAGCTATCACCATTGCTGGCTGAATGCAGAAATAATATCCAGACCCCGAAAGGAGTCACTTTGTTCAGTGTAACATGCTACTCAGAGAGTTATTTTCTAATGATTCTGAATAACTAGAGAACACAAATCTTACTTAATTTGTGGCTAGAGGTAAACTTAAGCTTGGCCTTACAGCCTGAGTCAATATTTTTCCTCTGTCTTCCTCAGCCTTCCTAAATCAGTGAAGACAGACTATCAAGAGGATATGGGATGCCAACCAGGACATAATCAGCAAAACATGGGACATTCTGAGCATGCAAGGCAGATGATCACTCAGAACGATGCTGATGTCCTTATGCCTATTCATTTATCTACTTGAATCAAAGGAATGGAGGAGGAGGGAGAATGAGTATTAGGAAGGGGGGAGGGAGTCTAGGCATGATTAACAATAGGTGTGAGACAGGAAGAACTAGATTAAACTGATCCATATGCAAATGATCTGAGTCTGATTGCATCAAACCATGCACAGTTTAATGAGTATGGTGAGATGCCTTTATCTCTGCTTGGATGTGTTCTGAAAAGAAGGACTGCTCCAAGATAAAACACAGTTTAATAAGAAGGTTTTTCATTACGGGTCGATCTGCATTTGCATTTCTCTCTCTGAGACACACAGCTTTCCTGAACCTCCATTCCTTTCAAAGAGATTAGTCAGTAAGCACTTATGTATTGTTGACACACACCTTAGGGCATGAAATACTTAACATGGATGTGAGTTTTAGTGTGGTCCTTCATGACCTGGCTTAGAAATTTCAAAATGTGGAATAAGTGGCAAACTCTTATTCTTCTGCTTATCTACCCAGCACTCTTTGCCCTTCTGTTATTTTGAAGCTTTATAAAATCTTTTCGATATTCATACAGTATGATACAGAGACAGAACTTACCTTCAGTACTTACAGCATCGAGGGCCAGATTCAGAACTGCATCACCATTGTGACATGGTGATAACTGCAGCTTCTGTGGAGCTAATCTGATTTTATGCTACTGTAGCTGAGGTCTAGCCCTCTATTTCAAAAGAGTGTGCTAGCTTCTTCCAAGTGGCTGCCTTTGTATACTGAACAGGGTAGCTAGGTACTACCTTAGCTTTGTTTGTGCTTACAGTCACAGATGCAGATGTAATAAAAGAGATGCAACCTTTTTCTTCTTTCTGTAAACAAGCCAGTGGGAAATCTCCGAGGCTCTCAGGAAGATCATAGGAAAATAGTTGGCCAATGCATGGCCCTCTGCTCAAATTCCAGCAGCTATGTTGTGTAGTAGGTATTAGTCTTCCTCATCCAGCTACAATTAAAGCTGTCATTAGTAAAAATGCTGAATCAGAGTAAGCTGGGGATACCATATTTTTGCTCTGAAGCATAGTAAGTGGTGCATCTTCTTTCATGTTCAACAAGTCTGCCATGGTTATAATATATTTTTGATACCATCTATGGATACCATGTCCTTCCTCACTCACAACAGAATATTCCCATTTAAGTGCCATGTTCTTTGCTAAACCCCATGTGCACACTAACATCTGTATTCACACACTATGTATTTGTACAAGTAACCATCCTGTTGCAGATAGAAAGTATTTCAGTCTCAAAATGCTGATGCTGAATATTAACTCTCCAAATAATGGAGGTAAGTAAATGCCAATGATCACCCAAATACTTTCATGAAGTAGAAAACCCTTGCCACAGCAAATAGAATTTGTCTCTGCAATAGGGATCTGTGGAACTAGGCTGGGTCTTTAACAATGTATCTTCTCCACTTCAGCTTCAACTGATCATCTTCATCCTTATATAATGAAGATGAGACATATTAATAGAAACAAGGCATTTGAGCAAAAACTTTTCCATTGATTTCAACAGAAAGAACAACAAGCCTGACTACCTTGAAGACTGGGAATCCTATCTTGTTATTCTATATCACATTATTATTTACATGGTTGATATTTTTCCAACACCTTCATGTCTTCAGAAATTTCTCTGGGTTTATATTCCTTTGAATACTATGTGTGCTTGCATAATTTCTTTCAATTCATTTGATCTGAGTTTCAATTCTGCATCTTTTAGCATCTCTGACTTTATTCTGAAGTCTTTTTAGCTTCTTTGCATTTCATCATACATTCTCACTCAACAGCCATAGAGTCCTCTCTTATCACAGGTTATAGTTTTTCCCTGTATGTGCTCCTTTACACTTAATGCTACAGTCACACAATCTTTCCTCAGAGACCAAACATCCTACAACAGCAGAAGGCTGGAGTTTGTTAACCCAGTCACAAAATCAAGTTTTGCCAGCAATTAGAAGAGACCTATGTCTATCCTCTATCTTAGTTTACTGTTATTTATTATCATTTATGGTACCACAATGCTGGGGGTTCAGAAGTAGCCTGGGTAACAGAACAACTCAGTTATTTGTGGTGGTGACCCTACATCCTCCTGTACCTGGTGCATGCTCAGGGCAAGGTGTGAATGAGGTAGGCTGGAAGTAGGCACACGTCCTGCACCTGGGACGGGGAAACCCTGGCTGCACGTACAGACTGGGCGATGAGACGCTGGAGAGCAGCCTAGAAGAGAGGGATCTGGGGGTCGTGGTAGACAGCAAGTTGAATATGAGCCAGCAGTGTGCCCTGGCAGCCAGGAGGGCCAACCGTGTCCTGGGGTGCATCAAGCACGGCATCGCTAGTAGGTCGAGGGAGGTGATTGTCCCGCTCTACTCTGCGCTGGTGCGGCCTCACCTCGAGTACTGTGTGCAGTTCTGGGCACCACAGTATAAAAAGGACGTGAAACTGTTGGAGAGTGTCCAGAGGAGGGCTACGAAGATGGTGAAAGGCCTGGAGGGGAAGACGTACGAGGAACGGCTGAGGGCACTGGGCCTGTTCAGCCTGGAGAAGAGGAGGCTGAGGGGAGACCTCATCGCAGTCTACAACTTCCTCGTAAGGGGGTGTCGAGAGGCAGGAGACCTTTTCTCCATTAACACCAGCGACAGGACCCGCGGGAACGGGGTTAAGCTGAGGCAGGGGAAGTTTAGGCTTGACATCAGGAGGAAGTTCTTCACAGAGAGGGTGGTTGCACACTGGAACAGGCTCCCCAGGGAAGTGGTCACTGCACTGAGCCTGACTGAATTTAAGAAGAGATTGGACTGTGTGCTTAGTCACATGGTCTGAACTTTTGGGTAGACCTGTGCGGTGTCAAGAGTTGGACTTGATGATCCTTAAGGGTCCCTTCCAACTCAGGATATTCTATGATTCTATGATTCTATGACATCTCCTTACCTCTTGGCACGGGCTAGAGCCCAGTAGGGACAGATGAGAAATACTCAGGACAAAAAGATCTTTCCTGTCCCAAAGAACTTACCCTTGAAGTAAAAGACAAATAGCAAATGCTGACAGGTGAGAGATACAAAACTTTAATGAGAGACATTAATTGTTCTTAACTTTAGGGAACTAATTTGCTTGTCAACGTGATAAGCACAGTTGCACTGACAGACATTGTGGTCAGTCTCTTATGGGAGCAGTTTGAAGCCCTTCTAATAGTTCCTCGAAATATCTTATTTTCTTCACGGATTAAATAGAGAAATTAAATTGCTAATGTGATGATTTAAAGTTGGATGCCTAAAATTAAGCAATATGATTATTGCCTTTCCTCTTCCTCTACCCACTGGGATGATGGGCATGAGTCTTTAGGTGGTGGTGCCAGAGGGCTCCCAAGCTTCATTTGAACGAAAGTGTTTTAAAGTTGAATTTGAAGAGAAGGGAAACTAGCTTTGTGACTGTGACAGGGAGCATAAGTGAAATCGTGGAGATGGGTGTTGAAAAGTGTAGCGAGTAGCTGATGGAGGCTGGCACCACCACACCTCTGAGGCAGGATATGAAGCAGCCATAAGAAATTCTGCCTATATCTTAGGCATGGTTCCAACCCTTCTTTGATTAGGTGTTGTCAGATGTCGCTTCATAAGCTCTGCTCTTCTAAGGGTTAATCTGGACTGGTATAAACACGAGTTCACATTGGCATCCTTTCCCAGCTGTCTTTTCAAAGTAACAAATTCATCATCCTGCAGTGAAACACCTGGGGTGAAATCCTGACCCCTCCTGTAAGCCACTAGTTTGCACTGGGTTTCTTTGACAAGATCCAGTGATTCAGTTCAAACCATTTTCACCTTTTCACCTCAGAGGGCATCCCAGTTCCAGTGGTAGTCTAGCATTTCCCTTCCCTTGTAGGTGGGAAAAGTGAGTCTGCTTGATTTCAGTTAGGCCACTCAGCAGCTATTGGACACCACTATCCGCTAAAGGATAAAGTCAGGGAAGCTAAAAGATGCAGAATTGAAACTCAGATCAAATGAATTGAAAGAAATTATGTAAGCACACGTAGTATTCAAAGGAATATAAACCCAGAGAAATTCCTAAAGACATGAAGCATTCTGGTGTTGGAAAAATATCAACATATCCTTGCAGTCCCTTCCATTGTCCAGTTTTTCACTTTTTAAACAGAGATACAGCCATTCACTTCAGAGTTGTTATGAGTATTTAAAGCCTCAGTAACCTTTTGAGTGTTAGTTGTGCTACAGTTGTGAAAAGGGTCTCATGACTACAGTCTGGGGTGAGTAAGGACTTCTTGGACACTGCCCATGAATTAGTGGTGGGAAGAAAAACCACCGCAAACATCTGTTGTTAAAGACATCCGATTTTTGCTTCTACATTTTATCTGTAATTTTATTCTGACATCTTTGTCCCAGGTTGTCATTTGTACTTTTGCTCCTAGGATCAACACTGGAGTATGTATTGAAAGTTAAGAGCAGGTACTTATGTAGGTTTTAAGACATATCTAAATGATGTTTAATCTCAATGCCCTTATCACAGCATAGCTGTCTCTCTCTTTTTTTTTTTTTTTTTCTCTCTTTCATTCATATTGCTGAAATAACTTTTAATCTTTATGCAACGTCCTTTGCTAGGTCTAAATCACTTTGATATTTGGAAGCATTGATTCCACCTTTCCCTTCTTGATTGCTTAATATTAGGAAATTTCCTTAATAATAAAAATTATGTCCATATATGCAAAAGTGGTCATGAAGGCTCCTTCAGCACTTTAACTCTATTTATTATATTTAATTTCTACCAGATTTATATTAGTCCAAATAAATTCTGTCTGATACAATTTCTGTTTATGTCAATGGCACTTTTGTGATAGATCTCAGTGGCAGTGGGATTTAGCCCAAAGCCTAGTGTATTTAAGTCAGTTCTAATCTGAAGGATGTGTAATAAAACCAATTACTTTGATTTATTTTATTTTATTTTATTTTATTTTATTTTATTTTATTTATTTATTTTTCTGGGAGTATAACTGAGTCACAGACTTTCATTTTTCTTTTTAAACCTCAAGCAACATCATGTTAGGTGGGTGACTGTCTTCTTCTGCAGTCACATTTAGAATAGTGTTTTGGACTTTAGACTAAAATAGAAGCTATTTTCTGTAAAAGGTAATACTGGGGCTGTGTTGAATGGAAACCTAAATATAAAAATAATTATCTATTTCTACTAAGTCCCAGTAATAATATGTGTATGTATATGTACAAATATATAGGGTCTGCATTAGTGATTTAAACACAATTTTTTTTTTTTCTAACATGACAGTAAAGCAGCACTTGTCCTCTTCATCCTTAGTGGATTCTTTCTTGGGCTGTCTTGATGTCTTTTAATGTCTGGGCTTCTCAAATAGCAGATGTGATGTGATTTTTCCATCTATCTATCTATTTATTTTCTGATATGCTCATCTATCCAATAGGAATTGAATTTAGACCACCAAACAGTTACCAAATGGTAACAACTTTCAGATGATGTCAGCGTGGGCCTGATTTGAACTGGTGAGCTAGAGGTGAGGCAATAACCTATTAACCATTCTTTCAAGCCATATGCTTCTCAGCAGTGACAATTTAACAGAATTGCCAGAAAGCTCATCTATTACAATAACAAATCATGTGTCCAGCAACATCATTGTTTTATACTTAATCTGTCTTTGCTTCTCCCCTCATTTTCCCTTTCCCCTCTGCCCCTAACAAATATAAACACAGAGACTTTCCCCTTTTATAAATACAATGGATGTTGTTGTCAGTTCAGATAAGAGCAAATGCCAGATAGGATGGCAATATTTTCAGTCCTGGCAAATGCAATCATAAGTTCAGTTTATTAATATTGCAACAGTTGCACTAAATGAGATCACTTGGATAACAAAACATTTATCAACAAAACGCTGCCACCTACTGAAGTTTTGCAAACAGCCCAGATGATTGGATAAGATCACAAATTCACTCTGTCACAAGCTTATGGTCTTTGCTCAAATCGTTCTGAGGGGAAAAAAGCAAGAATGATAACCAGCAAAACAAGACAAGACATCTCTTTCATGCAGTCTGTTCAGCAAGTGTCAGGGTAAATCCTGGAGACCAACCTCCAAAGAGGGAAAGAGGTTTGGCTCTTTTTGCTCAATATGTTGTGGAGTTTTCAAGTACAGCAGCCAGGGAACACTTCCTATCAACTGCTTTAGCTTACAGCAGCCCATTAGAAGCTTACAGTTTTCTTGTCATGCTGATCTTCGAAGTTTCCATTCAGCCCACAGCAAACTGACAGATTTTTCTTGCCAGCTTTTTGGGTTCCTTCACCCCAGGTTATAAACACTTTCTAAATAAATATAAAAGAACTCTGAGTTATTATATCAAATCTTGTACACTCTCTGTTCTGATGTCTCAGACAATGTAAAATTTTAATTGTTTCAGCACATCTCCACCAAGCACACATATGGAACAAGGATAAGCACTGCATATCATACAGAGAAAGAGCTTTACCTACCCATGTTCCATTTCTTTGGTGTGGATCAATGGATGATCAGATACATAAAGGGCTGGCAAGGCTTTGGATAGGAATTTTGCATATTTGCAACTGTAGACAGCAGTTCCACAGAGTGTGGTAAACTCAACTGTCTTTTAGGCAAGAATGTGGATCCCATTTCCTAGTGTCTTGTGAGAACTGCTTTGGAAGTTTAATTATTAGTAACTGGTAGAAGTATTTAAATGAAGTCCAAACAAAATTACTCATGTTGAAACCATTTTATTATTATTTATTATTATTATTATTATTATTATTATTATTATTATTATTATTATTATTATTATTATTTAACCTATGAATAGAAAAGACCATTTATGTTAACCAAGAAAAGCAAAGTTAAGAATTCAAGACAGCATAGTTTAGGAATGAAAATCTCATTACAATTATTTCATGCAATGGATGACCCATCTTTACCCTTGCAATACTATTTGGTGGCATATTAGTAATCAAAAAATTAATACATACCCCTGGAACATCCTTGAATGCTAAAATTATAGACAAGTCACAGGAAAAAGTGACTGATCTTTGACTGCAGTACAACAGGGTGTTTAAACATGTGCATAACTTTAAGCATGAGAGTAATTTCATTGAAATAAACAGGACTACTCAAACATTTCTAATTTTGCAAGTGCTTCTGTGCTCTGCTAGCTTGGGGGCTAAGAATGGATATGCTTATTTAATACAGTGTTTATCTTCTAAACCTACATTCAGCATTACTGATTCCTTCCCTTTCATCAGGCAGAGACAAGGAGTTCTCCATTTTTCTAGCCTCCTTCTGGGCCAGTTTCAAACTTCATTGCGCCTTCCTATGCATTTGCATTTTATATCTGATGTAGAAAATAGCAGCTATAAAACCATACCCTGCGTCCTGAGGGAGTGAAGCGGATAACTTGAAAGGAAACACTCAGAGGTTTGTCTAGATTAGGGGACGTGATCAATATTAGGCTGGGGCTGTCTCTTCCTGACCTAATTCTGGAGCTTTTTGCACTGAGAAGCTTTATCTCCTTTCTTGTTTGGATTTAGCTGTTTGCAATTGCCCTTTGTTTCCCTTTCATGACTGTGACCAGATGTATTGACTAACCCTGGCCTCATTCTCTCTTCTTAATTCTGATATTGCCTTTACTGATATGATGGCATGTTTTTGTTTAGTGTGGAACATGAATATATGCTCATTACTGGACTGGAAAATCCCACTGGTGACAAGGCAGTCCCAGAATCCTTACCTTGTGTTGGCCATGCTGCTTAACTCTTTTGCAGTAAAATTGACATTTTTAAGTCCTCAGTTGGTTTTTAAAACTGAATTCTTCATGGTAGGTTACTTATGCTGCTGTATCTGGCATGTGTATCGAGTGCTGGCTCTACCACCTTCCTTGCTGTGCAAGGAAAACCCTAAATCCCCATGGTGGGCCACCTGGAGCTGACATTGCTGGATATAAACCCTGACTAGTTTAGGTAGGCATGAGCTTTAAGCTCTGCTTTGCTGCAGCTGTTCTTCAACACAGAGGAACTTCAAAGGGATTTGATTCCATTCAGGGACACTGGAGCCAGCACATCTGCTAGTTCCTATGGAGATGAAAGCGAGTGTTTAATGCACACCATTGCCCTGACCAGTGTGCAGGTGCTAATGCTGGCTGGAGCTCTTCACACTGGCCTGTCTGTATTTTACTTTTTCCGTGAGGGTTCATGGTTATTTCTGAGCTCAGACCTGTCTCTCAGTGACATTGTGGCCCTCTAATAGTGTCTGTATGTTGCTTCTTCCTCTGGTACCATAGTGGCAGCTGCATGGTTTCCAGCGTGAGGCTGACAGGGCAGGCTGCTCCAGACCACTATCAAGTGAAAGACCATTGTAAGCAGTGCACCTTGAAATTTACCTTCGCTAGCTGGGCTAAAAAAAGTAAGGTTCCTGGCTACTAAAGCAGTGTACTGACCTCAATTTAAATTTTCTTTCGCCTTTGTGAACTCCCATCTGAGAATAAAGGTCTGGGAGACTGGGAAGGGGATGCCTCTTAGAAGGCCTCTGGGCTAACATGGAGCAGGGTTCAAACACAGATAAAGCAGAAATGAAAACAAACAGGGGCAACAGTTAATGCACATGGGCTGAGGTGTGACTTCAGATCACAGAAAGACCTACTGGAAGAAAAGAGAGGAAGTGAAGGGACGGTGGTGACCTGGAGCTTTCTCAGTCTTCTTCAGCTCTGCCTGTGTTCCCACCTTCCCCTAACTGCTTGCCTGAGGAAGTGGTGAATGACTCCCTTCACAACCCATGTAAGGAGCTGGCTGGATGGAAAAGGCTGCCGATCTGTGGCTCTCCATGCTTTGGTGATGGACCTGTAATTCCACAGGGATCTGGAGAGTTTTCTGGTAAAGCATATCAGAAAAGTGGGAGGGCATGCTGATTTTTGAGGACTATCTCTTGCTGTGTCATGACTCTTGATCAGTATTGTATCTTTCCTTAAGCATTAGTGAAATTCTGTGGGAGGGCACTCCTTTTGTGACAGAAAAGAACCAAGACAACAGAGGATTCTGAAGAGAATCTGTTGGTAAAGCTAAGAAAACAACTCAGTAATTTAGGGTCAAAGTCCCACTGCAAGCTGCTGAAGGGGTGATTCCCCAGCCCAGGGCAGACCCATGTGAGCTGCTTGCAGGAACAAGTGGGGTTTTTCAGCTAGGCTGCCCAGCCCTCCCATGAAACACTACTTGTCACACTTGTGTTCCCTCACCAGGTGCTGTAGGGTGACCTACAGGCACACCCTGAGGTATGTGTCCCTGCATACAGGTCTGGAACCAAAGGTGGGTTTGTAGATAGGCTTTCAAGCACAACCTGGAGCTGAGCAGGTTTCCTACTTTCAGGCTTGCATGTGCAGTATGTTGAGATGGGGTGGGATGAGAGTTTTGACACATTAATTTTTTGTTGGAGTCTGGGGAGACAGCAGGGTGATGAACCAGGGTGTGAGCTCCTTCACCCTGGAGGAGGGGTCTCCGATGTTGTTAGCAGAAGCAGTAGATCCCATGCAGAATTTTTGCCCTTTCTTTGATCATTGGCTTGCTTTTTTAAACCACCGGTGGGGTGGAAAGAACAGCCTTGCGATCAGCACTGGGCAGCATTGTCCTGTTAGCATAGTGTTAAAACAAATGCCTATACGAGCTGCAGATCTCAGGTCAGAGAATATCACTGCATTGGTACTACTACAGCAGCAAGTCCAATGTCTCAGATGCATAGGCACAGGTGTAATCTGAATTAACAGATATCATCTGTGACCTGTTTTGGTTTCCATGAGGGCTTCTGGTGCCATGCTTGCCTCCAATTTATGAGACTTACACACTCTGTAAATGAACATCTCTAGTGTGCTGGTGCTGTTCTGGACATGTGGCCCTGCAAAACTGTTTATTCAGCCCATCTGGCTGTGAGCAGTCAGAAACTGCCTACTTTTACTTGCTACTCTGAAGTCAGGGAAACCTCTGGAAAATTCACAACTGTCCACCTCTTGCTATACAATTATGCAAGCAATGTTTAACACCAAAAAAAACCAGTCTGAGTTTTCATAACTTGTCAAGAGAGTTTATATGTTAGGGGACTGCTTTACTTGTCTTCAGTGAAAAGAGCTATTTAACATTTTAGTCCACCCAGATACAGTTTTGGAAGGCATTGCATCTAGAGATTCTCTCTTGCATCTGACTTACTCGAATGTTTTACATGTTGGGTTTTCTAGTCATACCTATTAAAGGAATTGGCCACTATGTGATTTAATTTGCATTGCTTATTTGTCTACATTTTTGTGGCCAATAGATCTTTAGCTGTGAACACCAGAGCATGATCTTGTCTTATGTGTGGACTAAATTTAGGGTGGAGTACACATGTAAACACTGTGTATGCTTATAGCACAGGAGATCCTGAGTTTTCCAGTGTGGAGGCAAGATAGGGAAAGGAGATTCAGACATAAGGAGCTTGGCTGATTGTGGCTGGTGGGAATAGCCCCTGGGTGGCCCCTGAGCAGAACAGCTTTGAAGTGTGTAACTACAGAAGCAATTCCAGGTTCTCACAAAACTGATAAATAGGTAAAATTGTCAGAAAGGTTTGAAATCCAAGAGCACTGTCACACTACCTTTTGCTCTTAAAGGCAAACACAACTACCTCTTAAAATATCTGTAAATGCAAATTCAAATTTAACTTTTTAAAAGGCAACAGAAACTTCTTGCTGCATGGTCTTCGTAGACAAAGGAGAAACCCTCCGTCATGAATTTTATGATAAAAAATAAACTACATGCCATGTGCATGGCTTTTTTACTTCTAACATTATGTGTTTTTCAGGTCATCTAAGATGCTTTTAGAATGTGTATAAATTAACTCCAAATATAATAACTGCAAATATTTCCTAGCTAATGCTTTGATCACGTTACTTAAAATTCCATTTTATTTATCAGCAATGAAATGAACAACACTTGTGCACCTTTACTGCCCTTTGTACGTTCTCATTTCTTTCTGAATGGAGCATAACAACAAACGTGGATATTGATAATCAAAAGCTATTACAAGCAAGATGTATATCTCATTTCTGGAATCACATTACACCATTATAAGTTAATTTCACATTTTCCCTCGAAAGAATAACCAGCATTAGTCTGGTCCACACAATTGATTCAGTGTCACTCTGTAACAAAGTCATAGACATCCTTCTGCAGACTGCATCTGTTTCTGTTCATTCAGATAGTTAATCCATAGCAGGTCAAGGCTGTGTTCCACCAAGAACATATGAAATGTCCTGGGGGGGGAGGGGGGAGGATTGTGGTTCTGAAGCTATTCCTTTGTGAGTGGTGAGTGCAGAGGTCCACATTTGGAAGGAAACAGTGCAATACAACAGGAGGAAAGGAGGCTGGGTCCTGGCTGAGAAATCTGTGAGATGTCCCAGCTCTTATAACACCAAGGAATGAGGGCCTAGGAATGGCTGAACAAAGGTGTCCAGTTTCATAATCTTTGAGGTGGGAATAACATTATTCTGCATTTTTCATCATAAAGCATGGCAGTGACCATCTTGCTATTTGGGGACATGGAATTTACTACCCACAGCTGCAGAGAAGCATCACCACACCAAGTAAAGCAGCTCAGGAGCTGATGGCAAAAGTCCTGCTTGGAGTAAGCCAACACGGTGCCATTGGTACAACATTAATTTGCACTGACTGTCAGGCTGTCCTATGCATAGGACTGTACGTGTACCAGTTGGAAACCCAAACCTTTCTGTTGGATTTCCTGTCTCTTCTCATTACAAATGTTCCAACTTAGCTACAACAACATTCATATTACTTTAGTGAGGCGTTTTGTTTACACTGTGCCCAGTTTTCAGCACTTGGCCCCAGATGTGTTTGTTCCCATTTCACGAAGCCAGCAACTGAGGAATGCACAAGCCAGGACTGTAACTTCCCGTCTCTTTGGCATGTGTTTAAAAGTCACACTACGCAGATTTAATGCTGGTGGATGGTAAAGAGTTTAAATTCTCAAGTGCCAGCTCATCACATCAGGTTAACACAACTCCCACTGTGTTGCTGAATTTACATGAGTCCTTTATTACGGGTGTGGGGAGAGACGGTTGAGGAGAGTTTGATAAAAAAAATGGTTTATTTACCAAGACAGCAAATAAGGAAATACACTTTTTAAACTGTAAACTGTCTACTTTGAAAAGTTTGGCATTGTGCCTTGTGTGCTGTCTGCCCTGTCTGAAAATTACATAACTATGAGTGTAAACTATGTATGTGTGGATGTGTTTGTATGTATTTGTGGTTTTATTGCAGGCAGCTCAGAAAGACGCCTGGAAGAACTGAACACCAGTGGAATCTGCCTGGGTGGAAATAATGTTCATGCACTATCTTGCTAAGGAGTTAGTAACCCACAAAAGTGCCAGGAGCTCATTAATGTGGTATTCTCAGACTTCGCTTTGTCAAGATGGGGAGAAGGACATGTATTTCTGTAAATGTGCTCCCTTCCCAAATTAATGGCTCATGGGACATGATCAGCCTTGCAACATTTTGGCTCACCATTTCTTGGGAAGCACTAGAGACTTTCAACTGTTTTTCACACTGGAAGCTTAAAGGGATGAAAAGAACCAACAACAATATCTTCTAGAGAGGAGGTGGTTAGGAGAGGTGGTTAAAATGGCAGAGCTCTTCTGGTCTCCACTGGGAACATTGCTTAGCCAGCGGACAAAATATAGGGCTTTGACTGAAGAAAGCTGCCAGTCAAGTCTGGGTTCATCTCTTGCATGTACCAAAGACAAATGTACCAATGGATGCTCTGACTTATGCTATAGCACTTACAGTATTTGTAAACAATTAAATATAATGTATGTATATCCTGATCCTTCATTAATCAGGAAAACCCAACATTAGAAGAAGCATCAGGAGCCCAGTTCTGTTTTCCAACATATACGCACCATAACCCCCATTAATTTGAGATGGAGTCACATGGGTGTATCCTGAGGGAGTGATTACATCCTGCATCAGCTACAAGTGACCGAAAAAGGGAAAATAATCGGCCCAATACTGGTCATTTGGACAATGTGTATTTGATGTGTCGGAGTCATTCCAACCTTCCAGTTACCAGATGTCCGTAAAAATTCATAGCAGGCTATTAAATTTAGCAGATCCCGTCTTAATTAGATTAGCTTCTGCTCAGCATGACAGCAGAGTATTTCACTGATGGAGGATTTATAAAGATTTCTGGTGGGAATTCTTTATGGAAGATGTAGTCTTTTATCCAGTGGGATTTACAAATGGAGAGGGGGGAGGGAGGAGAGGAAGCCCTGATAAGGACACACAAACATTGTCATGGCATGTTAAAACATAAATGGGAGCTTTTATTTTATGGATGTTCTCTTTTTATTTCTCTTTCAGAATATGGATAGGTGGTGTGAGTGTTTTTTGTGTCCTTGCATTATCAGGCCCAGCTAACATAATGGCATATGGGTGGTGGAAAACTACAAGCAAATTCTTGTTGTCAAATTCCCTCCTAAAACTAGCACCAGAGGAGTACTCAATGTTCAGTTGCCTGTCAGGTCATGAGTTATTTTTTCACCTACAGGAAACAGAATTGTACAGTTTGTCTTGGGCTGATTTTATGTGTTGCAGCCCAGCGTCTATCCATCCATTGCCCTTATTTCTTTAAGGTCACCACACACACACAGAAACAAACAAACAAGAAAAAAAAAAAAACAACACAAAACAAAACGCTAAACCTGTTTTCTTATTAATTGTGCCTCAATGCCAAGGATTCTCTGTTTTTTCCTGCACAGATTTTTATGGAGGATACATACTGTTAATGGTGACATTGGTGTCAGTAACAGAACGTGAACAGCAGCAATGTCTGTGCTCTATTCCCAGTGTGTAGATAACTTCATAAAGGAAAAAAAAAAAAAAAAGGTGGGTGGAGGGGAGGGGAGATCTGGATAATTTTTCTTGTCATTTGATTCACCATTGAAAAGGTCACTCCCTGTAAGAAGAGACAGTCTTCCCTCTGAGATGTCTGGAGGAGGAGCAGAAATGGCAGAGCCAAGATGGGGGGGACTCCTTGCCACTGTGTGGCTTTTGTGAGGTGGCAAAGCAGCCCTTCTGAGCACAAGGGCACGCAACGCCCAGAGAATGCATGCTGGCGGCTGATAAAAACAGAAAGGGACCATCCTTTGCTCACGCCGCGGGCTGATAGCATTCACATCATACACCGTTTGTTACTAGGCAACTGATTAAATATACGTGCCGGTCCTTCAAGCAGTGCTTGCAATTAATTAACCAAACCATTTTCATTTTGACTGTCTTCCGCCCTCCCCGCTCCACCACCAGCCACCTTCCCAAATGCTGACATCTGACACGAGTGCAAGTGATTTGAAGCTCCTCCTGACCTGCAATGTAATAAAATAAAGAACAGAACCTTTGTATAGTAGATGTGATCTACATCCAGGCAGTGGACACCTCTGTGCATCCCTGGTGGGTCTAGCTAGCAGCTGGCATACAACAGACATTTTGCTTTGCTTTGCCAGGGCCAATGTAAACCAAACTGCAAAAAAACTGCAGGGTAAAGTCCAGAAGTTCTCCTGGCAAATCTATTTGAAGTGCAGTTGTATCAAAAGATGGAGGATGGGTCTCCTTTCCTGCTTTTAAAACGGGGATTCTTTACTCCTGAAGCAGTTATTCTCAATCTAAAACTGCTATGGAGCACTTTTGTGTGAGTACATATATAGATACATACATGTATGTCCTGTGAGAAATATAAATATTTATGTACCTACTAATATATATGCACACAGTGTTAATGGCCAGGAACACTAACTCTAAGTGCACACTTCTCTGTGCTAGCTATTACACTGAGTCCCAACACCAGACGGTCGCTGCCCTGCTCAGCTCACAGTCTCAATAGCAGTGGCAGGCAAAGTGGAAGAAGGGGTCTGGACAGCAAAGGTTGTTCAAAGTCACGCGGGGGTCAGTAGCAGGGCTGGGAATAGAAAATGGCTTTTGTCTTGAGATCGGATTCTAGAATAAAAAAAGCAGTGAGTCATCTCACCCCAAATCCTCCCTCTAATTTTGTAATACAGTTGTCATATTAAAGTTGTATGAAATAGACTGGAATTACACATGGAAAATGGGTAACTACAAGGATTCTGGAAGATCTGACTGTTCCTATTACACTTGATCAAATGCAACTGTCAGCTGCTTTGGCAGAGATCACCTTTGATGATTAAAAGGAGAGGACTACATTACAAGAGGGTTTGAGCACGAAACCACTCGCTGCAATCCACAATTAAATAGGAGAGGCTATTGTTCTCTTTCTGACCGGGAACAGAGTTACAAATTTATTGGAGTTCACAGGCTTGCTGCAGAGCTTGTCTTTAACAAAATTGTACTCCCATTTTATATCAGAGCTTCCTACCCTGCTCAAAACCTCGAGTGCATTAAAGAAGCAATTTAGGGTTTATTTGAAGGCGGAAAAATAGAATGTCGAGTTGTGTTTCTTTTTTTCCTCCTTCCCGCTGGCTTTCTGCTGGGGAGGGAGGGATTTGAATCAGCAGATTCTCAATGGTATTGCGGCCTATTGGAGCTGGGTATAGAATCACTAGAAATGTAGAAGAAGCAAATAATGAAGCACAGATTGACTGACAATTCAAAAAAAAATTTTAAAGCACTGGCCAGCAGCTGATTTGGTGTGAACTGTCTGTGGAGCCATGCCGCTCCGCACTGCCTGACTGCCATGCCTTTGATTCAGAACCAGAATGGCTTCTCTGAAAAAAGCAGTCTTTGGGTTTGCAACTCTTTTCTATGAGCTGAGGCCATTTTTCACCGCTAATGGGACTAGGTTATCTTGGCCTGCTCTGGTGTGATTTTACTTTGCCATTTTTTTGGACTGCACTCTGGTGTGAATAAAGAAGGCTTCATGCTTTTACAAACCTTGAGTGAGCTGGGCAAAGCTGCACTGTGGCAAAAGCAACCCCCAAGATGCCCTCCTGCCTGCCACAAGGTCTGTGGTCATGACAACCACCCTGAGGATGGAGGAACAGGCACAGGTTGCCCTTTATGAGGTGTCAGACAAGGTCCCCCTTCTCAGAACGTGGCTGGCTGCTGTCAGTAGTCCCATTAGAGCCATGCACTACTCTTTAACTTTCACTGTTGCTTTGCTGACCTTTGAATGAGAAAAACATTAGTAAAGAGCAATTTTATGCCCTCATAAAGAGTTATGTGTTACCAGGCAGTAATGGAAGCACAAACCAACTTGGCCAAAAGATCTCAGCCTCCCGTCACTGCTTTCTTTAATGGTGCTGCTTCATCGTTAATCTACCTGGTGCTTGTCAATGGCTGGAAATCCCACCCAGCAGATGTGAAGGTTGTTCACAATGCTGGTGCAGACACTGCTCCTCAGCCCTGTTAATCCACGGGGTGGAGGGAGAAAATCGGAGAACACCTGTGTATCTTGCAGGTTTCTGCATGCTGTTCCTTTCCTCTTATTCCTGTAGTGATTTATATTAAATTGACTTGTAATTATACACTGTTTTTTTTTTTTTTTTTTTTTTTTTTTCTTTCTTGCTATTCTAGTTATTCTTGGTTGTTCCATGCCCGTATATGGCCTGTCACTAGCCTGGCTTTTTCATCCACCACAATGAGACAATAAATCCAGTGAGGCTGGACAGGAAACACAGCTTGCCAAGGAGAGGCAAGATGAATATCTCCTTGAGACAGTCGGAGGTTTCATTGCGTATTGTCCATATAGTCTATTTCAAGGAGTGCCCAGGGCAAGCCTGGAAAAACTTTTGTGTTTGCAACAGTATTTTTCTCTGGAAAAGCAGATATTTTTTTTAAAAAACCCACCATGTATCTTTTGCACCTTTTATGTGAGTAGAATGCTGTACACACAAAACATGGCTCATTTCAAAATATCAGCCAGGGCCTGTGTTTTAGCAGCAGAAGATAATCACACAGAAATGCCTTGCTTCGAAAACCTATGTTTGCTGTCACTGCTCTCCTCAGCTGACCCAGTGTGGATATGTGCTTTTTCCTCAAGTGGGAGGCAACTTCTACATTCTTACTGATCCAAACAACTTCATTAAAAATACTGAGCAAGTGTTATTAGTACTTTCTTGGCCTTCTAAGCATGTCTAGGCTCATTCATGTTTATGCTTCACTGCAGACACTGGTGAACTTGCTGATCACACATTCCATCCTGCTGCTTGTTCCTGTAAAAACAGCAGAGATCCCAAGACATTTGTATATGGTATCAAAACATTGACCAACTCAGTAAAAGGGCAGTAGATGGCACATCAAGGACACTGTGACCACTCTGCATGTTCCATATGAAAGTATACATTCTGGATCTTTTTTCAAGAGATCATTTCTGCAAGTATTCCTCGGTACTTGTAGTCCAGGAAGGTCACTTCAGGCCTTGGAAAAATGTTACCTTGTAGTAAGAACCTTACAGAGTTCAGACACAACATGATCTTATTCTGCTTGCAGTAACAATGAATGGCATCCTGGCACACAGATGGAAAATATCCATGCTTGAGAAAGAACTTGTTTCAAACAGAAAAGAGAGGTTATCTTAATTGTTGCTAGTGTAAGTGCAGGGAAAATACTCAGAAGCAGAATCCTTTGTGCCCTATTATAACTGGTTACATTAATCACTATGTCTTTCAAATTAACTGACATACTGACATATGGGCTAGTTCGTGAACAAATGGATCCTTGGTCATTAGTACACGGGCAAATAACATCACCAGACATACACAGCCCTGTGAGCACAGCATCACCGAACTGTGCTCTCTCACTTGCACACATACGCAGTCAAGCTCCTTAAGGGTTTGCCAATGCAATGTAGTGTTGAATTATACAGGCTAACTCTACAAGCAAGCTTTGCAAGAATTAGCTTGGGGACTGGAATTAGTCTAAAAGCAGCAGCAGGATACATTAGCTCGCATGGCTGAGTTAGCCTGTCTGGCCACTGCTATGATTAGATGGCTTCTGATACCCCAGCAAAGACAGAAGAGATATCCTGGGTCTTTCAACATGATACGGCAGACCGTGGCTCTCTCATCTCCCAGCCCCCCTGCCCCCAGCACAGTGCACTTTGCAGGCATAGGCTATACATACTTGCATTCAAGATCTGTGTTCTTAATGGAATAAACTGGCCTAGCTTCACAGAGGCATAGCTGCATTGATTTACATTGACAGACTCCTGGCTGAGATGTTTCGGTCTGTCATTAGTACTTACCATGCTCTACCCATCTGGGGGGCTGGTCATACTCTTATTCCTTTTAATGATAACTCTGCTGCAGTCATCTTTTTTTTTTTTTTGCTTGTTGCTGTTAAGGCCAGCAGGCACTATTATGGTCTTCTAGCCTGGTCTTGCAATGATTTTAGCTTTAAGGGATAATTTTGAATAAGAGTGCAGAAGAAGCAGCAGCTTCCTTACCCTGGCAGCCGTCAAGGCTCAGTCCCTCACTCTGCTTCCCCCATGTTTCAACCTGCAGAGTGCTATGCTAATTTTGCTCGCAGCTTCAAGTCATCTGAATTTCCGGCTGGCTTCAACTTAAGCTGTTTTTATTTCAAATAAGGTAAATTACCAGCTTCAGTCCAGGGCTCAGTTTCCAAGCTTCCGTTCTGCCGGTTTTCAAGCTTCACTTCCAGCAGCTCTGCATAATCCCAGAGGAACGCATGTCCTCCACTCCTCCTGTGCCAGGGACACGCCGCTCTGCCTGGCTGCTCTCAGGGCCTGGAATCCTCCTCTTCCTCCTTCCTGCTCTCTTTGGGCTTTTTGTCTGAAATAAACACGAGTTATTTTTTACCTTTATTGAGAGTGCTTCTGCTAAGAGCTGCTTGCTAGTTCCTAGTCCCCCCCCTCCCCTTCTTTCCAGACTTTACAGAACCTTTCACTACAGAAGTGGAACTTGTACCCATGATTGTCATTTCCTTGAGTGATATCCCAAAGGGTCTGAGAGCTCCTTAGTCGGCCAGTGGTGTCCAACCTTTCCTAAGACTTAGGTGGCTTGTGGAAAATTCAGTAGTAACAAAACTACAATGGTGTGGAGGCTTCTGAGTACTCCTAAGACTGTGGGAGAAAGCAAAACCAACAGCATCTGTGGATGCCAGCCTCAGTGGTTTGCCTTGGGACCCAACTGCATACCTTGCCAGACTTCTTTAGCAATGGGGAGAGGACCAGGGGAAGGCCAACAGCTCTCAGAGCTCCAGCCACTATAGTGCACTGCAGTATGCTGTCAGTGTGTGTCTCTGCAACCAGTCACTGCACTGAGAGGTCATCCACCTCTGGCATTGTGCCAAAAAAAAAAAAAAAGAAAAAAAAAAGAAGAGAAGATAAACCGCCTGTCTGAAGGGTTCACATTCAAATTCATAATCCAGACAACAGGTGAAGGAAAGGAGAAGAAAATAAAGTACAGACATATGGGATGACATGCTAGAGGCCACATAGCAAATCAAAGCTGGGACATTAGTGTCCCGTGCTACATTAAGTGCCACAGCCCTGTGGAGCAAGTTAGTGTATGCTTCAGCTTCAAAAACTTCAGCAAGCCAAACATAAACCAAGAAATACTTACCTCCAAGAAAACTGCATGAGGCATCATATTATAGCATAAAGGAATAGCATTTCTTTGCTTGTCTCGTAGAAAGCTGACATTTTCCGTGCTGTGCATTGGCATTTCCTGTGATATTGCCACAGGCACAGCACTCAGATGGATTGCTCAGGAGCACATTAAATACAGCTTCATAGATATGACTTTGGACAAGAATCTCTTCTTTGCATGTGGAATGGATAGGCAAAGCATCATCGGATACAGAGGTCATGAGAATCAGCAAAACATTATTGAGGTGCTCTGCCAGAACATCCAGTCGATGTAGGTAATTTAACACTCATTTCTCTATTATTTCCTCAGAAGTTAGCATTTTTGTGTTGTTTTACTTCCAATTTATGTGGCTTACATTTGGCTCGTTTCTTCTTTCATATGTTGTTTAGGAACAGAGAACAACTGCTACTGTGGTGGGTTGATATCCTCCAGTATGCAATAATCCACACAGCCACTCACTCACCCCTACCCTACAGTGAGATGAGGTACAGAATAGGAAGAGTGAAGGTGAGAGAACCCATTTAACAGCTACATAAAATAAAATTAATTAAAAACAACAACAACAAAACAACTTAAGTAATCACTCACCATCTCTCACAAGCAGACCAGTGCCCATCCAGTCTCTGATGGCACTGGCCACCTTTGAAGCCCCAAACCTCCTTCTTCCTCCTCTACCCCACTTTTTATTGCTAAGCATGACATTATATGGCAGGCAATATCCCTTCGGACAATTCAGGACAGCTGTCCTATCTGTCCCTCCTCCCAGTCTCTTGTTGACCTCCAAACAAGTTGACCTCCTAGCAAGGACTGGGAACAGGGTGGGAAAAAGGAAAAGATTTGATGCTGTGCAAGCACTGTTCAGCAATAGCCAAAACAATGGTGTGTTATCAAAACTTCTTAAGCCACAAACCCAAAACACAACACCGTACAAGGTTGTATGGAGAAAGTTAACTCCATCCCAGCCAGACTAGTACAGGTACCTCATTTGAGGTACCTTTCTTCAGAGAAGGTTATACGTGTCTCTGAATCAGCAGACTGATAGACTAGATGATATTGTGAACACGGAAGGAGGATGGTCCATTGGATGTGTGTACATTTCTTTGTTTTCACTACAGTGGCTTCTTGATACCTAGCTTTCAGACAGATGAAATGAACCGAGATGAAATTCATTCTTTAGTGATCAATCCTGAGTCTTTCTCCTGTTCTCTCTGTACTGGGTATTATGTTATACCTATCAGTGCGGATGTTATCTGTCCCCATACAAGTCTGATGTAGCTTATCATTTTATGTTTTAATACAGTGACCAAAAAAACCTTTTGAAATCTTCCTTTTTTATAAATCTTCTCAGCACTGAGTCCCACAGATCAGTAACATATATTTTGTCCTAGTAATGTATATATTTACTCAGTAAGCCTTGGTTTTGGATGCCTCCTGTCTGTGGATCCTACCTTCTTAGACGCAGAGCACAGTATCTCTGCCTACTGTTAAAAATGACTGAAAGACTGAGCAAAACCTCTAACTTGTGATAACTGTCAGCCCCAAATAAATATTGATTTTAAGTGTCAATTTTTAGTAAAGATAGATGTCAAAGCCCAGAAAACCCAATTACAGTGCAATAAAATACATTTCATAACTCTAACTTAAATGTGTGCCAATGCTTTTATAGCATAACGTGGAAAGACAGAGTATCCACCTGGCCTTCTTGGTACAATATATCTAGAGAGATATTTATTAAATTTATCTGATATATATTGTATCAATATAGCCAACTATATTGTATTTCTGCCATAGTTTACTTCATTCTTCACTTTTCTGGCTGCTTTTAATGAACTTTTAGTGTTGCTTTTTTCAGCTCAGCTCAGAAAATGCTGTTTCTACATGTGTGTGAACGTGTGTATTTCTGCCTTTGCTGTGGCCAGTAACCTTTGAACTAGTTGGCCATTTCTAACCTGTTTGGAAGCAAAAATGTCTCAAATAGACTATCTTCCCCAAAATTTAATCAAACCAGGCAGCTGTTCGTGGCCTGCTGACAGGAAATGCTGTGGTATGAGCTCATCTCTTTTAGATAACAGTGAACAGCAAGAGAGCTGTGCTGACTACCCTCATCTCCGAAAAAAACTTCTGCTGGAGGCTGTGCCTTTTGAGCCTCACATGTACCCAAGCATGAGAGGCAGAGCCAGAGGACACCCAGCCTCACTGAGTCCCTCACCATCCCATTTCCCCACTTCTCCTTTGTGACAGGGAGGGCTGCAACTGAATGTAATGACCAAAGCAAAAATATATTGTGCTGTCTGCTAAAATGATACCACAGGGTTATAGTATTTTCTTTACTGTTTTTTAAACTCTTTTTTTCATAAAGACTGATGCCTGCCTTCTTTCCCAACCACCACTGCACAGTCAGCAGCCAGTTTCCTTGAGCTGTCTATACTGATGTGTTTTGAGATGTTTAAAAGTAATTCAAAACCTACCCAACTGCATGCGCAGTTTCTAGTGTTCTCCACATAACATTCTTCTCTTGCCTGGGTTTAATTTCATCCGATATCTCACTTTTCTTCATTTTATCACTCTCTGCAGTTTCTCATACTTCATTTGACCCACCTACCTCATTTTGTGTGACACAAACTTTGCCACCTTTGCTCTTCACCATGGTCTTCAAATCATTAATAAATATCCCAGGCACACATCTTATTTTTAATCCCTGGTGCACCCTACCCCTAGCCCCCTTCCATGCTGAGATGGACCATTTGTTCCTACTCTTTGTTTCTGCTCTCTCAACCATGGGCTTTTTTCTCCCCCTATCCATGCAGGACTTTACCTCTCACCTTGTGGTTACTAAGTTTCCTTTATAGCCTCTTCTCAGGAACTTTATCAAAAGCCTTTTGAAAATCTAAATAAAATATAGCCATTGGTTGTCCTTTATCTTCTGTTTTGTTAACTCTTTCAAAGGCCTCTAACATGTCGGAGACACACAGTTTCTTCTAAGACAGAAATCATGCTGGTTTGTCCCTATCATATCACCCTCATCTATAGCTCCTGCTTTATAGTAAACTTTAATGATTTCCCTGTACTAGGAGTGTGTTGCTTAAGAAGAGAAAGTAGAGGGAGATACTCGTCTGTGGAGACTTTCCCTAACAGCCTTCTAGCTGGTTGGTTTATGTAGCCTTTAAGCCCTGAGGTAAGGAAACAGGAAAACAGATTAATAGACATAGCAATCTCCCCCAAGATACTTATAGATAAACACAGCCTTGGGCATTTAGAAAGTCGGATTTACTACACCTTAAAAGAGGTTTGTGAAAACCACGGCTGTTTTATTTTAAAGTATGCAGCCAAAGGCATGCACTTCTTTAATCTTTGCCACTCTTCCCCGATAGACAACCAAAAGCCCAAGTCCCAGGGTTTAGAAACAGTTGTGTATAAACTGGAAACAATCTCAGCAAGCCTTTATAACAATGAAGATCTCTTTGGGGGCACTGAAATGGATTTGAACCGAAGCCAAAACACATTTCCAGTGCACAGGCTGTACAGAAACAGGCACAAATGCACAATTGATATTGGTAGGGTAATACAATTGCCAATATTTTCCTGGAAAAATGAGAATGCAGACAGTGATGTTTGAAGGTAGGTGTGTTTTATGCTCAGTATAGCACTGAGGAGCAAATCCAGGCCTCCACATTTGGCTAAATATCCCAGGTCTGATATCCCAGCTGTGACCCCTATTGCCTGCCAAGTGGCATTGCCAATGTCCTCCCTTCAGTTCCCTGGCTGTCTGCATCACAAGGTGCCAGCACCTCCTCCATGTTGTTGGTGGGTATCTCACATGGGCCCAACTTGGGCAACTCAATGGTAAGTATTTACTTTTGAGTGCCATTGGAATTTTTCATTCATGCCAGCTTAGCCAAAATTTTTTATTTTTTATTTTTGTAAAGGAGGGTGTTGCCATTCAGGTTTCATCTCTTTCTTTACCTCTCCTCAGAGGCAAGATTGCATTATTGTTGATTTGCTTCTGAAATGAGAAGGAAGGACTCATATTCCCAGCCTTTTTTTTTTTTTTTTTTTTTTTTTTTTTTTTTTTTTTCCTGAGAGATCCTATTCAGTCCCTCCTCTCACTTCCCAGAAAACTGGTAAGCACTGTAATCAGAACCCTGACTCCTCAAAAGGCTCCTTATTCTTTGAGTTTGTGGTCTAGGTTGTTTTTTACATGGTGCGACAATGTAATGGGCTTACTTTATTACTTGGAGAAAAGATGCAGGACTAATCTCAGCTCTCTTTGTTGTTGTGTTGGTGTATTTTTTTTAAAATTATTTTTATTTTTTAATATTTCAATATCCTCCAGAGTGTTCTCAATTCTGCAAGGAACTGCAAGTCCCTCTGGAGAGGTTGAGGGCTTCTGGACAACCACAAACCCTGCACTGTTTATAGTCAGAATTGCTGAAATGGGTATATCATCCTTGGACTATCGCGTTTTGCTTGTATTTATAGGACTCCCTTTTTGAGAGATGATTCCTGCCACAGATGCACCCACCTGCACACACAAAGAGACTCACACATACAGAAACAAGTTGCTGATGCTGTGTGTTAGGAGCTGGGGCTAGCACTCTATTTTGTCTTTCCTTCCAGTGTGTCTACATAAGCTTCTCTGGGCACTCCTCATCCCCAGAATCCTGATTTGTCCTTTTTTTTTTTTTTTTTTTTTTTTTTTCCTCTGCCTGAAGCACAGTTTGCTCATGCTTAGGTGATTTACTAAAGACTGCATAACTGCTTGGAAATATGCAAGGCTGTTTTGGCAGTACTGGTGTAGATATTTCAGTGCCCTGCCTCAGATTGATAGGGTTTCTCAGGGAAGGGAAGGCAGCTCTGGAAAATGTTTGAGTTCAAAAGGAAGAAGAATCTCTTTAATCACTCAGGCTCTCAGGAAACCCAAGACCCAGTGGGACAGTCTCCTCATAGTAAAGACTGTCCCAGAAAATCAGTGGCATTTGAAAGCAAGATCACAGCCAAGGAAGCCTTTGCAATGCTGGAGAGGGCCCCAGCGAATGTGAATGAAATGGCTACTGCCTCTGCTGCAGCCAAAAACTGGCAGGATGCTTGGGGTTCAGTATTTCAGGAAGAACTTCATATTCATATTTAGCAACACCTCCTTTTTTGTTTGAAATATCTGGGAGGGTTTGGATCAGATAATTAGTATTTTAAAAACAGTGTAACTCAAGGATCCATTTCAGGTCTCCTCAGATAATATTTAGGGACTGATCTTCTCTTTCTTTCTTTCTTTCTTTCTTTCTTTCTTTCTTTCTTTCTTTCTTTCTTTCTTTCTTTCTTTCTTTCTTTCTTTCTTTCTTTCTTTCTTTCTTTCTTTCTTTCTTTCTTTCTTTCTTTCTTTCTTTCTTTCTTTCTTTTTCTTTCTTTCTTTCCTCTTTCTATTTCTTTCTCTCTTTCTTTCTATCTATCTCTCTTTCTCTTCTCTTTCCTCTTTCCTCTCTCTTCCTTTTTTCCTCTTCTCTCTTTTTTTTTTCTTCTCTCTCCCTTCTTTCCCCTTTCCTCTTTGTTCTTTCTTCTCTTTCTTTCCCTCTTCTTTCTCTCTTTCTTTCCTCTCTTTCTGTCCTTCTGTTTCTCAATATATGTATCCTGACTGACTCCTATGAGATTAATTCAAACAGAGCAACTGCTGGATTAGACCTTAATCCCTTTTCCATCCATTTAAATCATCCTGAATGGTGAGGGATTGCGGTGTGTTCCAGTGCTGGCCTAAAACTCATTTTATTCTGGCATCTTTTTGTTGTTTTGCATCTGTTTTCTGTCATTTTTTTTTTCCTTTGGCAAATTCTCTGGCTTCAGTTGTATTTGTAACTTGCAATCTTACCAATATGGTCTGGCAGTGATATCTGTCTTGAGGGGATCACTTTTCCCCCCTCTCGCTCTGTAACAAGCAGTTGATTCTTATGAAACATCCCTCTCCCATCCGCTTGGCTTTGCTCGGCAGCTCCATGGGGTGTGAACTTTGAGTCAGCTCAGATTATCTCCGCTTATAGCTGTTTTTTCTTTCCACAATGCCCCACCACACCAGGCGCTGACTCCCACGTACGATAAAAAGCCAGTGCTGCCCCAAAAACAGAGGGTGGGCTGCGATGTAAAAGAAAGCTACGCAGAAAAGAGTTTCCTCGGGAGAAGCGGAGGCTACCTCCTGGTGACCAAAGCCCTCTGGGGGGTGTTTGGGGGGTGACATTGGGCAAAGCCCTGGGACCACCGGGCCGGGGCCGGGGCCGGGTCTCCCGCCCGAACGCGGGGTCGCGACGCCCTCTGGTGGGGGGCGGCGGCCACTGCGGCGGGTGGGGGCTGCGGCGGGGGCAGCGCTGCGGGAAGGGGCCTGGGGCGGCCGTGGGTGGGCCCCCAGCACTGCTCGCTTCCCCCTGGCCGGGAGCAAGTACCGGGCGTGCTGATCCTGGCCCTGCCGGTCAATAAACTGCCCGCCCCTGCCGCCTCAGTAGATAGGAGCACACCCCCCTGCAGGGGATCCGGCCCGGACCCTCCCCGCTGCCCCGCTGGGGTGTGGGGAGGACGTGGCCTTTGGTCCCCTGTCGTCCAGGTGGACCTGGCACTGGAGGTCATCACCACACATTGCTTCGCGTACTGTCTCACGGGGTGCTGCACCCTGCTTCTCATGCTTGCAGGCTGGAGGAAGAGAGTGCAAAACAGCATCGGAGCAGCATAGGTCCCCCCGCTATCCAGGAGCCCCCATTAGAAGGCAATGTAATAATTAAAACTCCTAGACCTTTCCAGCAAGAACAGATACACTCATTTTTCTCTATCCAGTTCTCACGCATGACTTTCCCAGGTCATTCTCTGCTTTCTGTTTTGTGGTGTTCTACTAAAGCAGTAAGAGGTGAATGGTTTGAGATATGGCTGTTGACCTCTAAATTTTGGCCAGTTCAGGTCCACTTTCTGTGCGTTACCGATTTAGTCCATGCTTAAACCCACTATTGGATTAACCAGGTCAGCAAGAACCTATGCATCAGTTTTGGGGATAAATACAGTGGATTTCTTTTTAAGAGTCAACAGAAGAGAAATGTCACATTGGGCCCTCTAACAATATGCAGGAGGTAGTTACGGAGTTCAGAGCAGAAAGACTTTCTAGCAATGAGCTCCTAGAGTAGGGAGGGTGCTCCTTGGTATCTGGCGTCAAACATGTTTTGAAAGTGTTGTTTGCTCATTGTCACTGGTGCCAGCCCAGATCTCCGTTTGCCAGTGCTGGTGGTTTGGCATCACTGATCTAGAGTGAGATCAAACAAGGGGGAATACAGAGCCAGAGCCTCAGTTTATTTACCCTAGTGTGAATGAATGGAGACATGCCAGTGTTAAATGTAGGTAAGCAAATATATAATCTGCCACTTGGGCTCATTTTGACACTTAGTAAGAATATCGTACAATGCATCTTGTTGGACTACACTTAAAAAGCAAAGACTGTGTGCATCCGCGTTATCCATAAGCTCCTAACTAAAGAGAAGTATTGTAATCCATTAGCAAAATGAAACATAAATGTTGCCTGATTCCATATCCCCATTATCCTGGGTAACTTGCATCTCTGTAATTTCCCTTTTGTGGAGTTTGTTCTCCCCTTTGGCAGAAAGAATAACAAGTCGTATATGAAATACCCTAATTCTCTTAAATTGTAAGTGTCAAGTGGAGATTGGACTTAACCAAAATAATGACTTAAAATATGTTGTAATGTACCAAGTGTACCATCAAACAATATAGAACAGCCTAAGATGATACATGTATTTTCAATATTCTTTTATCATGCATAAGAATTTTTATCCTTTTCCCCCATTGTTACATGCTGACAATGTGTTTAGTAGCTTGGCACAACTGAATTTTTCTGAGGAACATTGAAAGAGGATAAACAAGAAATGCAGTCCATCAGGAGAGCTGAGAGCACTGATCTTTTGTTCCTGGTGAGGGGGGTCAAGGTATATGGCATCCTATACTTCACCATTGCTGATTTATATGTGTAGCTGGGCCTCTGTGTTTTACAAACCAAGTGAAATAGGTAACTGAAGTTATTCTGAGTTCAAAATTCCAGTTTTGTTCAGTTGTGTGAAAGTAGTAGAAATAGTTTTAGCTTGTAGCTGTAAACCACTTTCTTTTACCTTGCATTTCAAGGTATGTGTTTTACAGTCTGCTTCATGCAACTGTGTTTGCAAATAGGCAAACATTACTTAACCCTCAGATAATGCTGTGTTTAAATGATTTAAACAGTTTGTTTGATTATTCATGAGTTTTTTTTTTTCCTGCTGACTTTCAAAATAATATATACAAAATAGTATATTGAATGAATTTAATACTGGCTATTGAAACAGTAGCATTTAAGTAAATATTAAGCAGTGTTTACACAAGGCCTTTTTTTTTTTTTTTTCTTTAGAAACTTAAGTATTGAATCAGAAACTTTATTCAAAATGACTCATTATCTAAACAAGGAAAAGAAATACCTGATCTCTGTCTGATACTCTGAATTTCAGCATTATTTTGCCTAGTCTTGCAAAGAATTGCTCTGGACAAAGAAAAACTCAGAAAATAATTTCAACTGAAAAACTGAGAAGCTCATGACATTCTGTACAGAAAAAGAAAAGAAAAAAGAATATTTTAATTTAATAAGTTATTCACTGCAAATTCACCCAGCCATAACTGTGAAGTAACTTATTCATATGGAGCTTTGGAAAACATTAGCACCTAACTTGTCTTTCATGCTCCTTCTGCATGAATATCCCTGCAGGGTACACCTGGCTTGTTGCATCGACAGTGAGTGGTTTCCAAGATTTCCTTCTAGGCCAACAGTTTGTAAACAGCCTTTCAAAATGCTATAAAAATTGCTCTCTTTCCCATTGGCCCTGGATAATAGATAGAGGGAGTCCTGAACTCTGCTCCATCTCTCCTTCAGTTCTCCTGAATTTGAAGTCCAGGGTTAGAAGCCAGTTTCTCTCGGATTTCCTTCATGGCTGAAAGTCGTTAAAAAGGACTTTATTACTGTACTGGATGTAACATGAGGGAAGAAATGGCTACTTCTGGCTATTTGCTGGAGTAATCAGTTGCACTAATTATATACCAGCAATCCTCTGCTGCTACTTGAGGAGTTCCTCCAATTTCAGTATTTTTTTTTTTTTTCCCCTGCAGAATGAAGGATCTGGTAACAAAAGGCCTCATGTTCTCCAGCCATTTATCAGGTTGTTGTTGGGTGACAGTAACTTTGTTACACCTCACACAGGCTCTGCAGGATATTTGCAACCTTCCTCAACTTCAGAGCTGAGTCCCAGCTCTCTGCACCTATCTCTGACATTTTGCTTGATTTGGGCTGCCCTATGTTTGAATGTCACAAGCATGTTGAATGCAGTTGTGTTAGGTTATGGTAAGTGTCTTTGGCTGTTGAAGGGAGCAAATTGTACTCACTGTTTTTAGGACTTGTGCTAATGATCAGAGACCATGGCCAGAACTGGGACTGTATAGCTATGCAAATATGAAATCAATTGTCTTCCCTGGAAGACAAAGACTGGAGGCAACTAGTCATTAGTTCAAATGAAGATCAGGGAGGTGATAGTCAAGATCATTTTTCATTTTAGTGTATGTCTTCCAGTTGGATAATCCTATGTACTTTTTGTCCAAAATATGGTTCATTTTCCACTTCCCTATATTCTGTAGATATCGTGTAGCACAAGCTGCTACACTTCTGTTTTGCCTTCTAGGTGCTGCCAAAGGCAAATGACCTTCATCACCAGCATTTTCTCATGGTGGAGGGTGTCTGGGATTAGAGGAAATAAAAAATTGTAATGAAAAGCTCAGTGCAGCTTGAGTCACTTGAATCATGTTAGATGGCAAACTGTATTCTTACTGTTCCACCTGTGCAGCCGACTCATGTTCTGAAGAGTAAAGAAACCCCTTTTCTGAGGTGTGTGCTCTACCTTCACAAGGAGGTTTGCCTGGCCTCTTTTGCTCTCTCTGATGCACTCATTCCCTCATGTTTTTCATGTATTTTTGTGCCAGCAAAAGTAGTGGATTTCACAGAATGAAGACAGTTAGGCAAACAAGGTAATCACTGAGGATTTTATCAGTCAGTTCCTCAAAATTAAACTGAGCAACATTTATCTGGGAAAACATAGCATTGCTCTGCCTGGCGAATTTCCATTACTCTTGCATAATGTGGATGCATTTGGCATAGACATACCATGAGGTTCAAGTCTCAGCAAAGAATGCCAAGTAGTCACATCTGCTGGCTTGGGTGCCAGAGCAAACACTCAGTGTTGCCTGAGTCAAGGCTTATGCTTCTCTTGGAGTTCAAAAGACTAGTGGAAGCAAAATTATCTGTATAAAGGAATTTTAGCTGAATGTTCATATAGCTCTCAAACTTCTTCATGTTGCTCTGGGGTTTCACCACTGATTAGCACCCAGATAACTCTTCTCCCTTAGCAGACCAGTAAGACTATATACCGGGAAAGCACTAGGCTGATAATTTAATGTGGCTTCTACATGAGAAAGATGTGAAATTCCTGTTTTGTATCACTTGTAGGATTTCACCTATTCTTAAGTCATGGTGCTTGCAAGTAGTTGCTTAGACATCCAAAGAAGTTCAGGTCATATTTCCTTACAATGCCAAGAACAATTCTCCAGTGGGAAGAAAGTCTGGTAGGTTGCTCTCATTCACAACTGCCTTGTTAAACTCATGTAGACATGTATCCCAAGGTAGACTTCCCATTTTCTCTTCCTTGGGAGCAAATACCTGAGACAACCAATCAACCAGCAATTAAATTCCCTGTTTGATTTCATAACTCTTGTGGAATGGCTTGCCTTACAGATAATATCAACATTTTCCAAGGCTAAATGGGGCCTCACATCTCTCTTGACTGCTGTTTAATGCATAAATGTAGTTACACAGATCAGTATGATAAACTTAATGCAGACTGATGATGAGAAAGGAGATAAATTTTATTTTTCTCAGCCACAGGGTAGCTGGTGTGGGGTTCTGGGGTCAATACAGAATTCAGTCCATCACCCCACCCCAACAGCAGCAAGAATATATAGGGGTAAAGCTGCAGGGAAGGTGAAGTTGGACACTTGTCATAGTCCAAAAATGTACAAGATTCCCACATGACTGCCGCAACTACCTCAAGATATGGATATCAGGGATTATTTTTAGGTTACTGACTGCAGACTGAATGGTGTCACCACACTTCTGGACAGTCAAGACAAATAATCCAATTACAACAGTAATGTAATGTAGTCTGTTGTCTATTTTGTTGCTGTCTACTCTGTGTAATGATTTTAACAGATTCTAGATGCTAGAATGTGGTACTGTAAGTTACATTTTTTAAATTTGGAAGAAACAGAGGTTTCACTCCAACATCCTACCCTTTCTGTGTCCTGCAGAAATCCCACAAACCCCAGCACACACTTACAAATCATCTTTAAAATCAAACTATTTTAGTGCAATCCAGCAACAGTGAAGTTGCTTTTATTACACTAAACAGGATTTCAGTTATTTCTTATATTCATAATTGCTACATTTACAAGAGCTCTACCAGCCAGAAGCCCCTTATGGCAGGATTATTTTATCACATGGATAGTCATGGAAAAAGGGCAAGCATAGTCCACCTGCAAAGCCGCATTCTCAAAATAGTCTTACAATAAGCTACACTATGAAAGAGCAGCCCTAAAAGCAAAAGCCCCCCACAAGGACTGTCCCTCAGTCATTTATCTGCACTGGCCTCCTGAGTATGAAATGCCACCATGGCTGAGCACAGAGAGCTGATTTATAACTGAAATGAAGCCTGCAATGGCTAAAGGTCTACATGAGACTGGAGAGTTTGTTTGCTGAGTTACTATGCAAATTTAACAATTAAATCTTCTCTCTGCTCCTAAGGGAGTGAGGGGGATTACTAAGGAGAAGGAATTTGACACGATAGAAAAAAAATAGAGATGAAAATGGAAGGATTCCCTGCAGTTGATCGGCTCTGCCCTGCACAGTAGGCATCAGAGCAGTTAGAGAGAATTACTACAGAGATTTCCAGGAAGATTTGTACAGAGCAGGGGAAATACAATGAGGAAATATAAAACCTCCACCATGTAAGTCAACTTTTATTTGTTTGTCTGTTTGCAAAACTGAATTATGAATTTATCTCCAAGGCCTCAAGTGAACTCCACACTTCTTGCTTCTGCATCCAACCAACTAAAAAGATACTAAATAACCTCAGAAAGAAATAAAATAAATAAATAAATAAAAGAAAATCAAGAAACAGCAGCTCCCTTTAGTTTGACTGATCCAAGTCTTTTATTTTTTTATACATATATATATATATTTTTTTTTTTTTTTTTACTACCTTCACTTCCTAAGCTTGCTGGTTTGAACAAGAGACTTCTGTTTTGACAGCCTGTCTCCTGGGTTCCCCACTGAAAAGGCCAAAGCTCCCAGTGAAGCAGCAGTAGCTGCCTTTAAGCAAGAGACGAGCACTCCTGGCTTCCCTGTACTGCATGCAAATAGAGACAGACGCCGCTCCCCAGCTCTGCCAAGCTCTCCTTCAACGTGCCTTCTGCACGGCAGTGCCCGGTACAAGTGATCATCCAGCAGTGTCTTCTGAGTGTGTTAATGTCTCTGACCCTGGCCCACTGATCACCCGCTTCGGCAGGGGACTTGTCATCTGTACAAACAGCATCCACCGAGCCCACAGCCCCCCGGCTGTACGTGACGGGGAGCACTGTTTTGTGCTCTGGCTGCTCAGCACAGCCTGGTGAAGGGCAGCTGCCCCTTCCATGCTTGTAAGTAACACTTCCATGACAACACCTTCACCTCATTAGTTTTGTTTGTTTGTTTCTAAAATGGCAGTGTGTTTTCTAGTTTTTTTTAAGTATGCTAAAGAATGGGCCATCATATCTGTTACTAAGCTACCCACGGGGTAATTCAGGAAAAGGCTGGAGGCTTTAAAAACAGAGGAGAGATGATCACAAGGCAGAAACTATATTTACTCCTCCAGCCTCCACCTCACCACCTGATCCTCTGCTGTTGTGCCAGAACCAGAGCCAGCTACATATACTTGTAGTCACACATGCACAAAAGTGTTTTTAATCAGAGCAAGGAACTCTAAACCCCCAAATAACAAAACTTCAAGCAAGGGAAGTCAAGATGCTGTTCTCTTTCACCTTGTTGTCTGTTTATTTCTTTGATGAAGGAAAAAGTGCCTTCTGCCTGACAAGGGAAAACCAGGTAGGCAGTGAACCCCAGAAGAGCTAAAGGGGGATGGACTGTATGGGAGCGGGGAAACCAGTGGGTGTTCAGGGCAGTCATGAAGGTGATCTTAGGGTGGAGACATGTAGTAGTTTCCCAGGGTCATATTGCAGCTCAGGGCTGTGAAGGCACCAGCCACACCTCATTTTTGACCTAGCTATGTCCCCCTAGCCAGAGAGCTGAAGATGTAAAATTGATGTCACTATTAGACATTAGTCACATAGATGGGGAGAAAACTTGTAGCCATGAAACATGCCCTAGACTTGCACCCCAAAAGAAAAAAACATAGAGAAATATGCAGAATTCATGTGAAGACTCCACTTAGTCATGTCAAAATCCTTTACTGACTGCTCAACATACATTTACAACTTTTTTAAAAACCAAATCCAGACTGGGAATAGGAGATTGTAATGTAATGTGTGATGTAATAATCTGGACTCTGTCAGAATTTGATAGGGGATGCCAGCACAATCCCTTCTCTACATTAATGGGGGAAAAATCCACAAGCAAACCATGGTTTTGCTTTGTTGCTTCCTGTACAAATTATTTAAGGATCAGGTGCACAAGATAGCATTAACCAACAGTTTGAGCAATATAGGTAGCTGGCACTACAGAGTAATGCTGAGAGTCTTTTTCATACAAAGGGAATTTTCTCTCCTTTCAACCCTGAAAGTTGTAGTATAAAGGGAGGAGAATTGCCAAAAAGCTACTGCTGAAGTCTATTGAGAGCTATCTATAAGTTAGAAGAATCCTGTCACTTTGCATCAAAGATTGTTTTCCTCCCTAAAACCCATAAAAACTAGTTAAATCTCCAAATCTCTACACAGAGATTTCTAATAGCTTTCACAACACAGATATTTCAAGGCACTGTTGTGTGGAAGATCATGCATGTGCAGTGGATATTCACATATTTATGTTCTTGCCAAACTTGAATGCCTTTTCTTTTTTCTCCTGTTATAAAGACTGGACCTTAACTGGAACATGTGGATGGAGATGAAGAATGGCAACACACCTGGTTTTCTATTTTCTTCTCCCCCAGCATACCCACAGACAATTACCACAGGTAATTATCATGGATGTTATAAGCTGTGCACATGAACAGCAGCCAGCCCAGCATGGCAGGCCAGGAATAAGGATTCATCCAACAGACAAATACAGCACCAGTGGTGGTGGGTGGAAGGAGGACAGGGGTAGCAGTGCACCTCAGCTGGCTTACAGCTAGGCAGTAGAGAGGGAAGGATGCACAACGTGCTGCCTTCTCAAAGCCAGTGGAAGGAAAAGACAGAAAATAGAGGACTGAGCACGGGAGGTTGGACCACAAAGAAGAGTATATGTCACCTTCAGGGAGGAGGTAGTTCTGTAAATGCTGATTCAGGTATTGTCTGAACCAGGACAGGGAGATACTGAGACGAAAAGGCTCCTGTTTAACAAATTACTGTACCATGACTATCTGCTTGGGTCTCTGCCACTTTCTTCCCAGCAGTTTCTCCCTCCTATAGCCTGGTTTGTCTTATTTGCAGTGGCAGTTTGGCTCAGAAGTCCTCCCTCCTTCTCTGCCGGCTCACCTACCACCCCTTCCATCTTTCAGAGTAGCCACAAATCCTCCACTATGGTCCTACCTTTTGCTGACAGTGCTTTCTGCAGTAAGCAGTTCTGGTAGCTCAACTTCAAAGCCCCTGTGCTGTGGCATTCAACAAGTCACATTTCTTTTGTGTGCCATTCATCAGTGTTCTCCATCTTGGGATGGGAATAAGAACAAAAGACACAAACTGAGCCTGAGGTATGCTAAGAAGTGGAAGAAGCCTTCTGCATTGCAAGCCAGAATGCCCATCCCTTAGCTTTATAAACATCATCTTAACTCACAAAACTGGAGAAAGGAAAAATTTAAAGTCTATCCCAAAGCATTTTTTCTTAGTCAAGTTAAACAATTTTCTCTTGATCAGCAGGGTCTATTAAGGAAATCATCACAGAATGATAGAATGGATTGGGTTGGAAGGGACATCAAAGACCACCCAGTTCCAACCCCCCTGCCATGGAAGGCGGGGGGGGCCTTCCACTAGATCAGGTTGCGCAGGGTCCTATCCTACCTGGACTTGAACACCTCCATGGATGGGGCATCCACAACTTCTCTGGGCAACCTGTTCCAGTGCCTCACCACCCTCTGAGTGAAGAATTTCCTGCTAACATCTAATCTAGATCTCCTCTTTTTTACTTTAAAACCATCCCCCCTTGTCCTATCATTATCTGCGTGGTTAAAAAGTTTTTTTTTTTTTTTGTTTTGTTTTTTGTTTTTTTAAGCCCCTTGTATGAATTGAAAGGAAATGCTGATATAACTTCTTCCTTGGCCACGTGAGCACTGGTGTTGTGATAATCAATGTAAAAAGCAGTATCAGTGCTCTGAGCATCGATAAAAATCCTAGAGAATATTGAATAGAATGTTGCAAACAGTGCAAAAATGGATCATATCTCAACAACAACAAAAAAGGTTTAGAAATTTTCCTTGAAAAGTTTCTCTCTTTAAATGTTATGAAAAAATATGGAAATAAAATGTTGTTTGTCCATGCTCCTAAAAATGCTAACTTATCTGCATGCAGATTTTGACAGCTTCAGGCCAGAATAAAGTAGCCATTGTAGATCTTGAGCACACATGTTACTACATATGTAGCAGCTGTGTGCCTGTGTGTGAGAACAGTTGCAATAGGGACAGCCTGTTATTAGGAAGCAGATATGCTGAGTTTCAGGTTCATGTTACCAGGAGACTCAAAAAAGTTGAAACTCAGCCTAACCAGGCTGCCAATGGCCTCTAATGAAAATTTCCATTTGGAAAGGCTTGATGTTGACTTGGCATAACACCAAACAAGCAGCCTGCTGCAAAATTTTACACCAATTGTATTTCTCCTAATTAAACCCTGTCTGACCTCAGCATTAAGAAACAATTTGTTTCAGGATATAACCAGCACACATAAGCAATTACATTCTGTTTGCCCTATTAGCATTATTTGGCTTCTATGCTTTCCAGTGCTCTTACTGTTGCAAATGCTGCCGGGGAGCCAGAGGTATAGAAAGTGTGTGGTACTTACAGTCTTTTTTTTTTTGGGGGGTGTGTGTGTGTGTGTGTGTAGAGGGTGAAGGGATAAAGGGAAGAGTGGGACAGAAGCTTAAACTGAAAATATGATCGTCTTTTAGTCAAATCACAGGCAGCAAGAAAAAGTGATCAGATAAGGCCTTCAAATTTATTCAGGGACAGAGAAAGACAAAGTTAAGATGACTTACACAAACCATTGAGAACACATGTCAATTTGATCCAACTAAAAAAAAATAAATATGAGAAATTAATTAGTTATTATATCTCCAATATTTCTTTCTTTCTTTATTTATTTCCTCCAGTTCTTTAACTTCTGCTTCTCACCAGTCAGTTAGAGATATCAGAAAGGATGGACTTTGGTGTACTGGCTGTGAAACATTAGAACATAACCTTTAATACAGGACAACTACCCCTAGCAGGACACAGGATGCACTTCTTGTCTCTGCCTTTCTGACAGTCAGGGGATAGCAGCTGTGGAAAAACAAGTGGTTTGGTGGTGGAGGTGAGGGACCATGCTGCACCTTCAGTGCTAAGGGGCATCTGTGGAGATTTTTGTAGTCCATCAAGGGTATTTTTCACTGGCAGTTCAGTACCCCTCAGGCACAGAGAGGAGAATTATTTATATATGGGATGCAAGGATATAGAAATCATCTCTACATCTGGTTTGTTCACAGTCCAGAGCTCTGGAAGACCCCTGTTCCCCACAATTGCATTGGTCCTCTTTAAAGAGCTACCATGGTGGGGAAACTGGAGAGAGGGCAAAAAGAAGGGGACATCCTGTTGCCTGTTGCCTGTGTTTTTTGTTTGTTTGTTTGTTTGTTTTTTTCCATATGCACAGAGTGACTAAAATGTGAAAGACAGTGGTCACAATGGGATAGGGCTAATGACTGAATCAGAATTTCCCTTGTTTCTTTGCCATTATGAGACCAAGGAAGGCTTTCTAGTGCTCAGATATTCAAGGAACCGACTGGAAAATAGCAGCAAGATGTGTCTGTGCCAAGGCCATTAACCCTCTGTTCTTGCCAACATCAAATTAAATAAACTGAGAAAACAATTTGCATAACACTGTCACAGCGATATACAGTTGAGGCAACCTTTTGGAAAACTGAGCTTGTGAGGAGGTAGAGCAGAGCAGACACAGACAATGACTGTGTGGTCAGGCCTGCTAGTGATTGAGCCTGACCTGTGGAAACAAGCTCCACAGCTTTATGCACAGCCTGTCATGTGCTGTTATCAGATTCCTGTGAGGCTCATATGGGCCATGAAAATCTCCCATGAAGGTGTGCCTCCTCCTTTGACCTCTGCTGCAAACTGCTGGTAAGTTTTCCAGGTGGTCTTTTAGAAGCTGATGAGATCCAAAAATGTAAGTATGTGAACCATTTTAAAGCAACAAGACCACGTCAAAAATAGAATCCATGGTTACTGGAGAGCATGGAATCAGCTAGCACAAAAATGCATAAAAGTGATCACTTCTATCACTGCCTGTACCTGTTCAGGCCCTAGGAAGGGACAGAAAGGAGGCACTTTCTTTTTACAAGCTGCTGATCTTCCTGTTTTGAGAAGCAGAGTGGTAGCAGCCACTTCCCTGGCTTTCTTTCATGTGAACTGAGCATATCTGTAAGGCACACCTTTACCAGCTTTGAGTCCTTGCTGCTTTTTATGGCCATATGGCAACAGAGTACCAGGATTTGGGGTCCCGGATCCAAGATCTGAATCTATGAGATGAGACACAAGACAGTATATGGCACATCTGGAAACTTCAATCTCTATGCTGAATAGGCACAGCTACTTACAGATGCTTCAAAATTGCTGTAGATTAGCAAAAATTTATATATGGTTAATTATCAAAGTATGCTTTAACTTGAGATATTCTATCAGCTCTCAAGGAAACATTTAAGGCTGAATAAATACAAATATGCATTTTACACATTGCCTGACTACCCTCACTCTTTTTCAATGTATTTGCATATTTAAGTAATAGGGTGTAAAGAACGTGTTGTGCTATCCCTCCTATAAACCCAAGAGAGCATGGCTAAATCCTATGCTACCTCCTTGAAAACATAAAGCTTAATCTTATTTAAGTGCTAACTCATGTAGTTTGATTTTCTCAAGGTTTTGTTCACCCAAGTTTGCCTCATCAGAAAAACAACCACCCAAATACAACCAACCCTGGCACCCACAAAGTTAAGAAAAACCCTACAAAAAGGGAGGCTCTCCCTTTGGAGCTGTCTGTGGGCAGATACAACATGTTCTTTACAGTCCATTGTGTAAATATGAAAATATGTGGAAATGGAATATATTTAGGCAAGTTTTAAAATGCATAATATTTATTCAACTCTAATAGCTTCTTATTAGGAGTCAATAGAGTCTATCAACTAAATGGGTATTTCAACCATTTTCAATAGACACATTATTTACTCAATAGACCATAATGATTCTGAAGGAGGCATTAGGGTCTATTATGCAAATCTGTGTGTATTGTAGGTGTATTCAAAAATAGCGAAATTTTGACCCTGGCTGTTCTACAGATTCTGATGCCAGGGCTCTTTAGAAAGCAAATTTTGTAAACCTAGTTGGAAAGAAATAAAAAGGTTAGAAGTAGAACAGTGGAAATAATAGATTTTTTGGGTCAGGCTACTGAGAAGAGAATAAAAATATATTTTTTCCATTCAGCTTGAAGCATTCTTTTTCTTTATCAAGAAAATAAATAAATAAATAAAATAAAGGAAGTAATAATATTGTTTCAGAAGAAAAGTTTCTTTTGACACAAAATGTTTTCACTTTTTTTTTTTTTTTTTTTTTTTTTTTTTTTTTTTTTTTTTACCAAGTAGCTCCACAAATAACTTCATTGCACTTTCGTCTGGTTAGCACATTCTCCCAGGAGATGTGTGGTGAATAACCTTCTTGACACTGGATGTGAGAGAGAGGGGCTTGAACATGAACTTGGACCTTTGCTAAGATGGCAATGCCAGTCTCCCTGTGCTCTTGTTGGTCAGACCTCCAATTTCTTTCCAGCTACAATGCTCACGAAGTGTTTCAGGCTGACTGAGAACAGATTATTATTATTTTTTAATGAATTTATTGCAGAAAAAACTATACAAATGGCCCATCTTTACTGGCATGGGGCAGCCTTAATAGCACTTGGCAGCTGACCTGATTCAAAACTAATAGGTATTAATGAAGGTGCTCCATCCGATTTCAGTGGGTTTTAGCTCTATGTTCCTTGTTGCATGCCTGATACAAAGAGATTTCTTTAGGGAGCCTTACAAGCATCCAAGAAGAAACATATAACTAAAAAAAGATAACTTCTCACTCACATAAAAGCACACAAAACTCCCTCAAGTTCAACTGAAAGTGACAAAATAGATATCCTCATTCTTACAAATATTGGAAAAACAAATATTTTTCTGAAAGAAAAGGTAATAAAAAGATTTGGTCTGGCCCATACCAAACAATTTAACATACAGCAATGAACCCTGGACAAAGACATCCAGACTAACATGAGGACCAGAAGCAATTCATAAGTGGTTGCACAAAACAACTGGCTATATAACTTGTGGAGTTAGGATCTCCAGGCACTGAGTGGATACTGCTGTCCAGTGGTTTTGGTTTTCCACTGTGACTTTGCATTGTGTTGCTGAGCAGAAAAACACATAAATGTGACGCTAAAAAAAGCTCAACAACAACAACAAATAAACCAGCAAATTGACTTTGCTTTCACTTGCAATGTGCTGGGAGGTTATTTTGGTCTAAAAGGTTCCTTTCTTTATTTTTAATTTTATGCTGAAATATTGAAAACCAAACCAATGACCACATGACAGCGCTGTATTGTTGTCTTCCTCCTTCTACCATGGGCTCCTCTCCACAGGCTACAGCTCTGGCCCGGGGCCTGCTCCTGCGGGGGCTCTCCATGGGCCACAGCCGCCTCCAGGCCACATCCACCTGCTCCACAAGGGGCTCCTCCACAGGCTGCAGCGTGGAGATCTGCTCCATGTGGGACCCATGGGCTGCAGGGGGACAGCCTGCTCCACCAGGGGCCTCTCCACAGGCCGCAGGGGAACTGCTGCTGCATGTCTGGAGCTCCTCCTTGCCCTCCTGCTGCACTCACCTGGGGGCTGCAGGGATGGTTCTCTCTCCTCTTTCTGCTAGCTGCTATTGTGCAGTTTATTTCCCTTCCTTAAATCTGCTCTCACAGAGGCACAAACAATACCACTTACTGGCTTGGCTCTGGGCAGCAGTGGGTCCCTTTGGAGCCGGCTGAAACTGGCCCTTATCTAACATAGGGCAGCTTCTAGGCTCTTCTCTTCACTCAGAGGGTGTGAGGCACTGGAACAGGTTGCCCAGTGAGGCTGTGGATGCCCCATCCCTGAAGGTGCTCAAGTCCGGGTCAGATGAGGCCATGATCAACCTGATCTAGTGAGGGGCACCCATGCATAGGGTAGGGGGTTTGGAGCTAGATGATCTTAGAGATCCCTTCCAACACAAGCCATTCTATGATTCTATGAATCTATGACTAGGTCTGCTTGTACTGGGAACAAAGACATTAATGTCTGCAGAAAAATTATCAGTTATAACATACACAGAACAACAGTGACTGAGTTGCATTCATTACCTAAGTGAATCTAACAAGAATTTTCCAGAAAGGACACAGTTGCTGGTGAGACAGGGTTGTGGAAAAAAAGTAACATCTTGCATGAAATTGTACTGTTTGGAATTGTTATTAATTCATTAATGGAACTGAATATCAGTTAATGGACATATATTCTTGGTTGTGTACAGCTGGCAAAGTTTGAAAAAAACAAATGGTTTTCCAGATAGTTAGACCCTTCATTGAAATTAATTGCTATTACAGCCTACAGGATGACAAAGATGATATGAATGTGTTACATTATATAGTATACTCTTCATATAATACTCTGGAGACCTTACAGGGCAAGTTAACAATGGTGCCACTTATAGTTGCCTTATTTTCAGCAGTGGCAGCAAGAAAGTCTACTTCACACAATAAGGTCACTAGTGAACATCAATCCAGGTCTCTACAAACGAATTCTGCAATTGATAGCAATGTGAGCCAAACAGCCATTTCATGACATAAAGCTGACAAATTACTATTGCTGGTTTGGAGCTTACAGGAGTGAATATGAGGTAGGCATGGACAATACATAAATGTTAACTGGAATTGAGGGTGAAGATTGGTCCTTGACTAACAAAGCAAAGCAAAAGAACCCTAGTTGTGTTAAGCTTATCTGTAATTATTTATAGTCTCATACCAATAACAACAGCATTTATTTATTTTTTTTTTTTATTTTTTTTTTTTTTCCGTCTTTCTGGAAAGAATTACTGGAATGAGTTTTGGGGCATATGAGTACCCTGGAGGTGCTTTGGCCCATTACTTTCTCTTAGACCATTTGCCTTTAACTCTCACTTGAGCTACTGTTCAACAAAGTTAATAGCTGCAAATTCTTCAGGGATGGTTTGTTAAATCATGTCCAAGAAAATAAATATAATGAATGAACAATCTCAGGAGAAAGCCCTGACATTTAAAAAAAAATGTAAATGAGTCTCAGAAGTATCAAGTCATGAAGAAGGCAAAGTACATTAGCAAAAATGAGATATGTTTTGCAGCAATTAGAGGACAAAATAAGTCTTCTCCAGGGGACCACACCCAAGCTCCCGAAAGCTCAGCCAGAAGCCAATTGTGTAGTGCATCCTGGCATCTAACAGGACAGATCTGAATGTGCTTTGCTCATAACTTCCTTTGCACCCTCACAGCATTTCAATGTGCTTCAGCTTCCATTGAATCAATGGGCTTTGATATGAGGAAGCTGGAGCACAGCTTTGAACTCCGCTGAACCCAATTATATCCGGTCATTTCAGAGAGCTGTGGTGGTGTGACAGCAGACTTGTACTCTCTGAACTAGGAGGCAGAGAGTTCATGACTGACTCGAGCATTGTAGCTGCAGCAGCAAATTCATACTGTGCTGTGGTATTGCAGGTTTTACGCTCCAGAAAAGAAATGGAGAGCTGAACTAAGAACTGCAGTAATTAATAGGAAGGTATTTGGCGACTGGTGTCTGGTGTGTGCTAGAGTTAATGCCTTTTTATTGTCATGGCACAAGTGGTAGGTTTTACCTCTGAGAGGTCCTGGAGATGTGTAGGGGATTTAAATCCTTTGCTGGGGGGAAGTCAGCCTTTTTGACTAGCAGTATAGTGCATACCTTTTGCCTTTGAAAATGACACTTGCTTTTTAATGCTTGAGAGAGGATGAGCATACCAGGGACCTTAATTTCCTAGAGATACAGGGAATACCACATCAAAATGATAGTAGAAAGCAGACTTTGTTTCGCCTGTGGCTCGTGTAATTAAAACCTAGCCTTGTGACAGAGTACTACACGTAGAGAGAAATACACCCTTGGGCAGAAGACTGCTGAAGTCTTATGCATTGCTAAAGTCCTATTTAAGCCTTTTTTTACTTGGCTTTATTAAAACCAATTTCTTTTCTCAGCCTTGAAAATACACCTGTGAAATGGTTCTGTGGGCCTTTTCCAGCACTGACAGCTTTCAAACACTTCTTGCTAATTCTGTTCTCACATGGACAAAGCCACCAAATCAATCCTGATCTCCACTATATCAAGCAAGTGCAGCTTCTACCTGATTCTCATGGCTGTCACTGATTTACTCAAGAAAAGAGGAGGGGACCAAGAAGACCTACATTTTCAGCTTTTTCTCAGGTGGAAAAAATAAAAAAAAAACATGTAAACCTTTCACATGTGAACACATGCATATTTTAGTTCTCTTTCCCATTAAAAGAAGCAAAATTCATGTTAACTGCTAGCTATTCCTTTCTTATCATATATTTCAATTAAAGGTAAACCTTTGCTTTGCTTTTGAATATGGAAGAGATCTTCTGAGACCTACTTTTGCTTTGTGGTCAAGTAGTGAGTTTGACATTCCCTAAATCTCTGCTAAACCCGTATTTTTCTTACACTTTTAAGACTGAAGTTTGGGCTCTTTTTATTGTCCTTTATGATTGATGGAATATTTTTTACTCTTTCTAAATATAATTTTACATGCAGGAAAAGTCTTCTTGGGATGGATTCTGACTAATGCCATTTGGAATGTAAACCTACTGACTTGTTATAATGCACTGTTTTGCAGTTCTGATTATTCCTTTTATTCTTCCTGAAAAGCTGCCATGAAACAATAGTGAAAAGTGAGTATTTTCATGTGCTGAGGAATTGTGCTGAGGAATCTGTGGTAAGAAATTCCTGGGTTTCTAATCATTCTCTTGATCTTGAGGGGATCATTTTCAGGTAGTCATACTGAAAATGGGACAGCAGTAATTTAAAAAGCATATTATGAGACGAAGAGACTCCAAGATTTTAAGTGACTGCAGACCTAACCCAGGTTCTTGGTTATTATAAGCTGAGACAAAGTTCATAGAAAGTAATTGTAACAGAATGAAGAGGAAATAGTTGCTCAAAAAATAGAAGGGGGAAACTACTGCTTCTCAAATGTTAGCAATAGTCGTAAAAGCATTATCTAAGTAGTGTATCTTCTGTGTCTTTTAAGAAAACATGAAAGATACTAATTTTTAATTTCTAAATAGCATTAAATTTGGCAAGAGGAACAAATGGAAAGAAAAAAAAAAAGTCATTATATTACCTCCAGAATTTCCAGTAAACTACTTCTGATTACTCTTCAGATGCTAAGGTTTTCTGACTTAATATCACACCTTTAAAAATTAGTTCTGTTATTTCTAATAACTTTCTTAAACATTTTTTAGAGACATTTCATACATAAGCAAATGTTGTTATTCAGCTATGAAAAATTTACAATGGCAAGAAGAAGAAGCCAACTGCTAGAAATGTAAAAATGGACTTTGTTAGTGATTCATATCTCTTAGGTTACTTACGTATTTAAAGATTTCCAAGACCAAGGCCTCAGGTTTTTGCCAGAATACCTGAATAAATGTCATTTACAATACTACAAAGATTAGTTGGATTTTGAAGCTCTGAAGTTATTTCATACTTCTGATATAATGATGTTAATTTAATTGCTTTAATCAAAGCAAGATAGAAACTTCAACAGAGTATTAATAACCTCAGCCTCAACAGAAAGGCATTTGATCATGTAGACTCAAATTTCTTCTGAAAATCATAGAGAAACCTCACTGTGGAGTAATCTGATGCTGAGTTTTTCTCTCTATGGTGATAACATTCAGTGTAGCGACAGATTAACTTTCAGAGACGAGAAACAGATCTGTTTGGTTTTGTTGGTATTGTTATGATTAAGCTGCAGACACTCTGGTATATTTAGTAAGACTCTGAAAGGCAACTGATTTTTTCTATTCAGGTTTTAAATACACGGGTTCGGCCTCAAACATTTGAGCACACTATGTGTTCTTTGTCCTGTGGCTCTGGAAAAGTCACATATGGTCTCGTAGAAGTCCACATAGTCTGAGAATGCTGTAGAGCATTACGTTTTTTGATAAAGATCATCTGTGATTTTTTTCATCCATCTGTTGCTGCTGTCCAGTCGATCAAACCAATTACATATCATTCAGTTTTCCATTCACTATAGTTAGAGCTGACGCAGAGGACAAAACTCCTACAGGGTGTAAATCCCCTGAAATCAGCATAATAGAGGTATCATTTCAGAATGGTTAGTGCCAAAAAATCCCACTGAGAACAATGAGAGCTGATGTTTGCTCATTTAATTGTCTTCTCTAATGTCTCAACAGGCTATGAAGTCCCAAGGACTTGTAAAAATATAAGCTCCATGTTCTAGCCTGGGAGAATGTATCACTAGTGATCTTGTATTCTTCCACATGGTTATGTGAGAAGGTCTTTTGGTTTCCCACCTATGAGCAAGGTGTGATGCTAGCTTCACTAAATCTGTCACCTTTCTTCTCAGCCTGTGTTTACACTCATATACACTGTATCATTTTGTTTGCTATATTTAAATAGGAAAAATATTGTGGATCAGCTCATTACAGCAAATGCATGCAACTCTTCTGTTGCAAAATTTATTACTTTTCTCAGCATGTTGTCCTAATCCCTTTCTCTTCAAATTCACCCAAATACATTAACTATAACTCATGAATTGCTAGACAATGATTGGTTAGAGGGCTTCTGTGCTCTTGTTTCTTTTAAACAAATTGCTATTTTGTTTTTTATTTTTTATTTTTTATTTATTTTTTATTTTTTATTTTTTATTTTTTATTTTTTATTTTCTTCCTTTTCAAAAAGGAGAGAGGACAATGGAGCTGTCACCCTTCTCCCTCTGCCAGAAGATGTGTCCCTCTCTCCAGGCATGGGAACTGTGGCACCATCGTCATTGGTAGCTGCTGGTGGTGGCGGTTCCCTATCCTGAGGCACGTCTCTGCTCTTCACTGACTTTTCATAGTGGCAGAGTGATTTCACAACTGACTTCAGGTGTGCAGTTTGAATGCCACTTTTCCAACTGCTCCGTGGTTCAAATAAGTTCATCCATCCCTGACACTTGCACAGAAGCACTCTGAAAATACATTATTTAAGGCCTGCCTTCCTTGGTGTTTTAGAAATAAAGGTGTAAACTTCCTTTAAAGGTCTGAGAACAAAAAAAAAAGAAAAAAAGACTTCTCGGGCAGGAAGAAGTGAAAGGCCAGCCTTCAAGCCACACACACCCTCAGAGGGCCCTTCCATGAGAAGTGAGAATTACTCGAGCTAATGTTGCCGTATCCCTCTCTGCACCTGAGGATGGTGAAACCACCGAGGCGTGCTATGCTGATACCTCCATGCTACAGTCGCCAGAGGGGTGGCGTAACGTTACCACAGCAACCACACGTCTGGCCTAGCTCTTTCTGCCGGGCTGGGGAGGCAGGCAGGAGCTCGCTTGAAAGTTTTATCAGGTTTCTTAAAGATTTATGATGCTTCCTTGCCTTCTGCTATTGCCCGCTTGACCAGTTAGCATGGTTGAGAGCAAACAAGGAGACTGAAAAACGCATGGCATGGTAAACATATTTTGAAGGGTATTGTGAAGGGCTGGGATCTGGAGCTTCAGCAAGAAGTGTGAGGGGAGCTGGCTGTATCTTTTTTTTCTGATTTTCATCAAATGTGCTTTTTCCTTCTCCCAGAAGTGCTTCACAGAGGGGTGCCCACTTGAAGACTTCCAAGTACCAAGACTCCGTGTCTCTCAAGGGTGTCAAAATCTGAAGTTTTTCCAGTCAAAATCTGGAGATTTCTTTATTCTAGAAAGTCAAGACTTTCACAAAATATTAGCTTTTTGAAGCCTTTCAAAAGATGGGCTTTTCACTCCATTACAGAACGAAAACAAGTTTGAAAGCTTATGAACTGGAATTGCTGTTCTCCAGATAGCAGTACATGATGAGTATTTCCCTTAAATAAATAAATAAATAAATACATGCATACTCCGGAAGACTGTAGTAGCAATCCCGAGTAGAGCAGTAAAACCAATGTACGGTGGATGTGCTGGAGCAGGATGGTGACAAACGGTAGCAGTTTAAGAAACACATCTGTGCGCGTGGCAGTGCGAAGTGCAGATCTGGGCAGCACGTGGTGCGCAAGCAGCATCGCTCTTTGGAACCACGTCTCTGTAAAGCAATAGAAAAGAGATGAGACTGTTGAAGCATGGGATGTAAGAACATCTGCCCTTCAAAACAACAGTAATGCATCAGGTAAATGGAGGTGAGCTTGAGCCACATGCTGCATCTAACATAATTAAAGGTGATGGAAAAGTGCAGCTGTTGGAATGGGGAGATGTGGTTTACTATATCCCTCACAAAGAATGCCTTTGTACAAAGAATGGAGCAGGAAATCAAGATGCACTAGATTTGTACCAGCAACATGATCTTTCAGTACATATTCTGCAGCTTTCATCAGGTACTTGGTAGAACCTGCTGCAAAATGACTGCTTTATCTGGACACATATAAAACATGAAGCTACACTTCCATGGATTACGGCAGGTTACATCTTGTTATGAGGAACAAACCATGTACAAGGGCTTAGCACTCCAACTTCTGGATATCTTTTCATAGATGAAATCTGTGGATAACTGTCAGGAAAGTGTGAGAAGTAACAGACAAAACCTAGATCAGTTTAGTTCATAGGGCAAAAAATGAGAGAGAAAAGGCCTGATGTAATGAGCAGAGTGGATTGGCTTCACTGTGGAAAACTGTTAGATCACTTTAAGAGTCCAGAGCTATTGTTTATGTGAAATGTCCACTGTGGATGACTGGAATAAAAGAAATAAATATACATATTTAATATCTTAGTTCTGTGGTTTATTTTACTACGCATCTTGATGTATATGATCTCTAAATGGCTGAGCCTGCTGGTACTTACAAAGACGAACCATACATCACTCGTAACCAAATAAAGCAAATAAGGATGTGGCAGACAGAGAGAGCACTCGAGGATTTTTTTTTATTATTTTTTTATTTTTTTCCCCTGACAGTGATGACTCAGCAGCACAAATGTTTTGAAATAAAGAGGATCAGAAAATAAGAAAATTGGAGGACAAAAACCTCACTTTTGGAATTAGTAAATGGAGGGCTGTCACATAGGGAGGTTTCAAACTGAACTGACAGGATTCAGATGAATACTATGTCTTGTCTAGAAAGCATGACTTTTTCCACTGTGGTTCCAAGAATAAGTCAGGTGTTCTGCCTGATTTTCTTACAAGTTCCTGTAACAGTAGCTGCTCAGCATGGGCTTTTGTGTTGTGTCACTCCCAAATAAGAGGCCTCAGCTGTGAAGTAAATCACTGCAAAAGTTATCTGAAAAAGCTGAGGTGAGAAGGAATGCACTACCTCCAGATCAGTCTGTATTATTTTAATAAAATGGTATTTGTTTGGGACTAGATCAAGAACTGAAAAGTCTGAGAAAGTTCTACTATAGGGAAGGCTAGATTTTATAGAAACAAGTGAAAGGCCTGAAAAGTTTTTGTTTTGTTTTGTTTTGTTTTGTTTTGTTTTGTTTTGAGAGAAAGAGAGAAAGGAGAGGAAAGGGAAAAGAGAGGGAAGGGAAGAGAAGGGAAAAGAGAGGGAAGGGAAGGGAAGGGAAGGGAAGGGAAGGGAAGGGAAGGGAAGGGAAGGGAAGGGAAGGGAAGGGAAGGGAAGGGAAGGGAAGGGAAGGGAAGGGAAGGGAAGGGAAGGGAAGGGAAGGGAAGGGAAGGGAAGGGAAGGGAAGGGAAGGGAAGGGAAGGGAAGGGAAGGGAAGGGAAGGGAAGGGAAGGGAAGGGAAGGGATGGAAAAAGGACCATATGAGGCAAATGACTGCACAGATTGCAATTTAGATAGAATGAATGCACAAAGACCAGCAAGAAACACATTTAAATATCCAGTCTGAGAAAAAGAAACAACAACAACCAAGGCATTCACCAGAGTTTTAGTTACCTCAGTCATTAGCCAAGCACAAATTGTAAAGGTGTTCAATAAATGGAATTGACAGGTCTTCACAACACAGTTGATAACAGAATGAAATGACAAATCAGAGTAAAAGGTTACACACAATTGTTGTGATGCAGTAGAAGGAATTTTACCTTACTTCAGGAAAAAGAAAAAAATGGTAAAGAGACAAGGTAAGAAGGAGAGACTGTAAAAAAACGTGCCTTATCAATCTTATTAGAAATATATATAAAACAAAAACAACAACAAGAAGAAACATCCATTGGGAGATATCACTGAAGCAATGCAAGATATTACGAAAAGGATCCTTGAAAATGATGGAGATTACAACACTAGCCAGAGGTTTTAATGTAAAAAGTAGTAGATCCACTACAAACATGGGGAAGTCCCCAGCTCCTGGAAGAAATGCTTGGTCACATGTAAAGGCTGCCATGCTATGGGGCAAGCAGACCTTGAAACCTTTCAATCCTGGAGGGAAGGACCTGGGAGCACCCAGGCAAAGCCTGTAGAGCTCTGCTGTTGGTAGCTTTTGTATCATTCTCAAGCTAAAAATGGCAAATAATAGCTTGCTGCCTGGTTTCTGGTCCTGCTTCCCCAGACTGTACACATTATGGCCTCAGACTTCTTCAGGAATTTTGGGGTCTCTTTGATTGTGAACCATTGCCATGAAGAACTTTGGTATATCAGAGGTAAAGCTATGTTGTGAGCAGCTCATTGCTGCAAACACAGGGGTTTTTGGCTGAAGCCTGCTAGTGGCAGAGCAAAAATCTTGCAAGAAGACTTGTCTGTGTGCTGAGGAGAGGGAGCAGCCAGCCAGCAGGGCTAGGATGTTAAGCACTCTCAAGTGACAGATCTGGGAATTCCTGAATGAGAATAACAGTCTTTGCTGATGATTTCACTTTTATTGCATTCAGGAAAATGGGCCTTGGGTAAAATTTTTCCTCCTTTTTTTGAGGGGGTAAGTAAACATGATTATTTTAAGATTATGCCAAGAGTACAATTGATTGAAGCTGCTTATTTCTTATGCTAATAGAAACAACTCTGCAAGGCTTTGAAATTTTGGCTAATCATTCAGCCAAAGTTGTTACTCTATTTTAATAATAAAGACATCTATTGATGATTTTGTTCTCGATTCACTAATCCAATCACAAATGCCTTTCCTCTGTAGTTTCTTTGCACTCATATTCTCGTATTTTCTTTTCTTTCTTTCTTTCTTTCTTTCTTTCTTTCTTTCTTTCTTTCTTTCTTTCTTTCTTTCTTTCTTAATAATTGGAAAAAACTCAATAAATGCATTACAGGAACAGAGAGAATTTCCATTACCAAGCAAGTTCTTCCCCTTTCTGCATTTGTATGATGATCATTTAACAGCAGAATGGAATTTGGGCAACTAGGGAAAAGTGTATGGCTTTGTGTTGCATGATACTGCCCTGATTTTCCAATACCAAGAATGCACAAGCTGACTCACAAAGCTGATTTCACTTGAAAATCCAGATTGGACACTGCTGCAGATGTTACATCAGGATCTTTTGTGAATAGAAAAGCATGTCTTAGAATTGTTCCAAGTTCTTTTTCTCCTTCAAAAGGGAAAGATGAACTGAGGTCAGCTGATATATATTTTTTCCTAGTAATTTTACAGACAGGATTATTTGTAATCCAGTTTTCTGGAAAGAAGGAGTTTGTGCTCAGCAACTTAAAAGTTCCCTGATCTTTTCCCTTCCAAAACTTTCATGCTGCTTTCTGCACACAGCTCCTGCTCTTATCTCTCCTGGTGCTGTGGGCGCTGCTACCTCCTGCCAGGGTCTTCTGGTTCCTGGTTGCTGTAGGCGTGTCGAGTGACCTTCAGCTCAGTGGAGGAGACCTCATGTGAAAAGTCAAAGACTGACTGGATCAGAAAAATGTGTAGGACAAACCTTACTGTTCAGATACAGAGGACATCTGCCAGACTATTGAGGATGTGATGGTAGCAGTCTGATAACAACAGGTGTAGGCTGGTTGTGCTCCAGTTCTTTCTCTCCTCCTCTCTTCCTCTCCAACTACCATCTATAGATCCACCATGTCCCCACTGCACAAGGCATCGTGTATCTGTCATCCCCACTCTCCCTTCCAGGCTGCAGATACAAAACAACACTCTTGAATTTATAGACGTACAGAATCCTGGGGCTTCAAGACACATCCAGATGTCTGCTTGTCTCTTCCAGGTAAGGGATGTGCTGTGGCCACAGAAAAGCAAAGATTGCTATGACCCTGTTCCATCTAACAAGCAAGTGCAAACACAAGACATTGTAGGGCTAACTGTTATTTTCCCTTTGCTTATCGCTTTTTTTTTTTTTTTCCACACTGCTGACACTTTTTTTCAGGGAGGTACTGTTTGCAAGAATTTTGTCTCATGAGCTGTATGTATTTCTCAGCTGGGGAAACATGCTATATTCATGTGATAAGGTTATTTATACAAAATGTAACAAGTGCTATTCATTTCACAGATTGTGACTGCAGCATTCACACAATGGATAGAAAGAAAAAAAAATTGAGAAAAATAATTCAGTCAGGAGGTTCAAGAATGAACCTGTCATAGTTGCAGGAAAAAACCTAGTAAAAAGGTAAGGCTAACATTTTTTGTGTGTGTGCAGATTTTTGTGGTGGTGGTGGCAGTGGTGAAAATGAGGTAGGACACAAGAGAAAGATTAGCTTTTTACTTTGCCTTCATGTTAGTCATGTTAACAGTGTGGCGCTTTTCACTTTTTAGTGAAATAGTTTATGGTTTTGTGGGAAGTCAATTTATATGGGTGATAAGCCAGTCATAGGGTTGCCAGACAACCTGTATTTTAAGACTTCCCTTCTCTCGTGCCTGTAGGGAAAAGTGAGCTCTGCTTTATGAAGGGTAATTTGTGGCTTCCTGCAATGCCATCCCAATTCCTCCAACATTCTTTACATGTTGAATACAGCTAGTGAAACAAAAGTGTTTTGCTTGCCCTTCACTGCTCTGGGAAGAAAACCTTGTCCATGTCCTTGTCTTTATAGACCACAGCCTCCTCGGGATCAGTCAGTCTCTGTGCTCTTCATCCTTGCTCCCTGCTGTAATTCGTAGGGAAGCTGTTGGTACAGGGCTGCCCTGCCATGCCTGCTGCTTGTCCTCTGACAGGGCAGATAGTAGAGGCAGGGGTGAAGCCAGGGCACTGGCTGGGTCAGAGGTTTCCCCCTTCTTGCTCTGCGTGTGCAGAATTCTATGTTGATAGATTCATATTTATTATTATTTTTTTCTTATAACTTCTACTGGCAACATTAGCAAAGAAAAGATGATTCATAATAACTTATTGTTTTCATTCTCTCTCTTTTTTTTTATTTTTTATATTTATTTTATTTTTTTTTATGGTGCATGCACATGTATGCCAGTTGCATCAATTAAATAGCAACCAATTCAAGTACATTTACTGTCTGCATTTGAAATGCCAGCTCCATACTGTACTTACCAATTAAGCATGAGCAGATTAATGGATGCATTGTTCTCTTGGGTTAACTCTACTGTATTGTTACTAGGTAGATACACCCTCATGAATCCAAGACTTCTCTCTGTGAGAGGAAAAGAAAGTGCACACTCAGAAATAGGGCAATTTCTATTACGCGGAATCAGCTTAGAAGAAAAACAGGAGAGAATCTCCTCCTTCCCACTTTTTTTTTTTTTTTTTTTTATTTCAGTTGTTGTTTAATTGTTTCTTCGACCCAGTGGTTCAGTGATTTCACATCTATTTAATTAACAGAGAAATGAATAGGGCACAGTGAAAAACAAGAAAGGAAGATCAGATAGACAAATGGTCTCTGCAAGTTCACAGTTCTTAAAACAGATGTTCACCTCCGCTGGCTATAGTATATCATTATCTCCAGGAACCCTGAAGAGAAAGCAAAATCCTTCATTACATGTAGAAAAAATTGATCAGGCTTACAGGGCTAAACAGCTACACCAGCCCACCCCATCAGATCCCATCTTGCTGCTGTTGTGTTACTCACAGGCTGAGAAAAATGTATGTCTGGGGGAAAGTGGGACTATGGATGAATGTTTCAGATGTCTGTGAAATTAAAGGCTATGAAGATGTGATGAAGAGGCAGTGCCTAAAAAAGAAGCAACCAAATGGGTGGGAAGATGAGAAAATTGCTCCTTTATTTACTTGGTGCAATAGCAAAGTGGGAGCTGTCTCTTGGACCTCTTAGCTTCTTTTTAGATAGTCATCCTCTTCATGGAGTAAGACTGCCTGTTTCCTGCCTAACTATTCCCTGTACCTGCCTAAGCGTTGTCACTCAAGGGTTATGTAGCATGTACAGTGGAGCTAACGTAAACACTATGGTTTCTGTTCTAAAGCCTGAAAAGCTTGAAAAAATTTACTTATAAAAAAGAAAAAAAAATTAGGCATTGGAATGGGCTGCCCAGGGAAGTGGTGGAGTCACCATCCCTGGAGGTCTTTAAAAGACGTTTAGATGTTGAACTTAGTGATACGGTTTAGTGGAGGACTTGTTAGTGTTAGGTCAGAAGTTGGACTCGATGATCTTGAGTTCTCTTCCAACCTAGACAATTCTGTGATTCAGTGAAAAGCACATTGCCTGATGCATTATTTTCTCTCTTCTTTCTATCCATTTCAGGCATAAGTAGGCAAAATGTCAACACAGAGCTAAGCAGACCTCATTGTTCCTATCTGGAAAAATCAGTACTTATGTAATACTTCTGTCCTGGAGAGATTTACTACAGCAGAGGAAAGGTTTGGTATTTGCCTGTGTGGTCACATCTTCATGCATACATGCATGTGCATGAGCCTTCCTGTGCAGACTGGCCACTCTGCCTAACTCCCTGGACCTGGTTTCCCCATGAGTGGGGCATGAAATTCCCTATACTGCTAGGTAAGTAGTAGTGGTGGTGACTATGAAAAAGTCCCTTGGAAGACATGGCCTGAACAGTTTGATTACTGGTGCCCCATATGCATGCACATAAGCATGCATAAGACATAAGCATGTCTTATGATTAAGCTTTATCGTTCTTACTGTCTCTGCTAACTTTTAATCACAGTTGAGTATTTCCAATCTGGCTGCCATTTCTGACTTCAAGTGTATTAAAGTAGTATCCAGATTCCCTGATAACAAAAGTGGGAGGATTTACTAGGCAGAAGGCACTAGAGGGACCCTCTGCTTCCCCTCTGACACCCCCACCCCCCAACCCCCCTTGTGTCAGAGCCCTGGTAGAGGAAAAGAGATGTTGAAATCAATATAAGAATAAATTGCCACATGGTCCTTATTGTGGAGGCAAGGTTTCTACAGAAAATCCTTGTAATCAGAAAAGAGGGAAGATGAGATTAAACTGATTAAACTGAGAAAGTCAAAAAAGGACAACTTGAAAGATTAGCTTGAGGACGACTGAAAAGCATAATCCTCCATGCATGTTAAGTAGAACAGTCCCTCTCTGTTATCAGCCCCTTCATCTGGTGACCTTCTGTTGCATTAGCACAGAGCTACTTGATCCAAGGCAAATAGTGAGAATTGAAAAGCCAGAATGCCAGTGATTACAACAGGTATCAATATTACTGCAGTGATGGTTTGTTATCATTAGGGAGCTCCATCAGAGCTCATTGTGGAAGCAGAAGGAACAAAAAATAACAAGACATTACACTTGTGGCAGGAAATAGAAGAAAAGACTGTGCTACAATGGGAAAACGTGTTTTTTTGTTTGTTTGTTTGTTTGTTTCCCATCTCTAAAATTACAATGTCTGAATGGGAAAAGAAGTGGGGAAGCAGGATGGGAAGCTCACCTATGTTCTTGCCTCAGAAAATTTCACAAGCTGGTATTTTATTTTATATTTTATTTTATTTTATTATTTTATTTTATTTTATTTTATTTTATTTTATTTTATTTTATTTTATTTTATTATTTTATTTTATTTTATTTTATTTTATTTTATTTTATTTTATTTTATTTTATTTTATTTTATTTTATTTTATTTTATTTTTCTGGAGAGATAGAAAGCAAAAGGCATGTGTTAATTTTACTGGTTCAATGATTTTTTGCCTCAATCACCCAAGTTTGAGGCAAATCCTTTCTTGTGGTCCCAGCTGCAGCTGCAGGGCTGGCTCCAACAAGTCTGCCAAGCATCCTTGCAGTGCTGTGTTGCAGTGCTACACATCAGATCATGGTGTGGTGCAGTTGAGACGCAGCATCTGCTCTCTTTTGCTTTGGAAGTGTAAGAAGGGACAAAAGAAAAAAAAAGCAAATCTGGACAGTTAGGACCAGGAAAGGTTGGACATGGTGCTTAGGGACATGGTTTAGTGGGTGACATTGGTAGTAGGGCAATGGTTGGACCAGATGATTTTGGAGGTCTTTTCCAACCTTATTCTATGATTCTATGATCTTAATTAATAAAATAAGATTATTGCTGATTATAATCATATTTAGTGCTTTGGAAATGCACTTAGCACTACATTGGCACAAAACCAAAACAAACAACAGCAACAACAACAATAAAAAAAAATATAAAAAATATAGTATGGTTTCTTTTTTTTCTTTTTTTTTTTTTTTTTTTTTTTAATTGGCAGAGGCCACGAGAGCTAGGAAATAGAGTGACAGGTTTTTGACTGTGTAGTTCACCAGTTCTATTTTTGATGAGCAATACTTCACACTACTGCCTCTTTTGTCCTTTTCCCTGTCTCCCAGAAAACTCTCATACTTTTCCACATTCTCAAAACAGCAGTGTACTCAGACACTTTTTTCTTTGTCAAAATTCTGAAAGTCTACTGTGGTATTCATCTCTGTTGTAATGTTGATGTGGAAGGAGAAGCATGACGGAGTTATTTCAATGTTTTGATTCAATCCCAGATTTGTCACTGAGTAGTTGTTTGATTTTGCTCAACCCGCTTTGACTCAGTGCTTCTGTTTTCTCTGCTGCCTTTTGTTGCTCTCTCTTAGTTAATCAGTGTACTATGCAGATGTCAAAATTGTTTCTTACTGGGCATTTGGCAGGTGAATGCAAATCCAGTTGAAAATAGATTTATAGATTTAAAAAAAAATGTGGTCAGCCCCCTTGATTGCAAAAGGAAAAAAAGTATATATATCTTGTATTCTTTTCACAATTATATATATATATATATATATATATATATATATATATAAAGAAAGAGCACAAAACATTAGATTGACAGCATCAGGGTGAAACATTTTGCAAAATCTGTGGGGAAAAAAGGCCCTTCCATACATGAAATTCTATCCCATTCCAGGATCCAGAGAACAGACTCATTTCTGGCAAGGCTCTTTACATTTCATTTGAAAGATCTTATCTGCCTATAGGACAGTAGTCAGTAAGGGAAAGTGATTCCTATAGTCTTACCTTGACATTATCAGAGAAGAAAGGATACCACAACACTTTTGGCCTTCTGTCAATAGACTGGGTCAAACCTAATTTAGGTAGAAAGAAGCAGTACTACTACCTTGGGAGAGTTCCTACTTCTGCCATGCCTGAATTTGTCCTCAGTTCCTTAAAATCTCAATGAAAAGAGGTTTTCAGTTCAGGAGGTAAAGGGATTCATTAGATCTCATTCCCAGAAATGTCTACCTGATTGAGAAAGAGTCCCCTCAGGGGTAATGCTCATAAGCAGGGGGAGGCTGAGGGGCTGAAAAATGACCCATTTTGAAGTTTGTCTAATTAGCTTCAAATGTATAAGTTGGGTGTTTTGCTAGATGGATTAACGTAATTATCTTAGTGCACCTATTCATGCTAGGAATGTCAGGAAACGAGAGAACGGAGAGGCTCAGAAAAAAATCACAGCAGCTCAGCCTGTTGACTGCCCTGACACATGAGTAATTGTGCTGTAGTGGAAAAAGAGCAGTCTGGAAAATGCACAAGGTGAGAGGGGCTGCTTTAAAGACAAAACATTGACAGCTGACCTATAAATAAAGTGCCAGGGATCTACCTTGTCCCAAACTCCCTACATTAAAGTGCTACAGAAAAATCATCCCATGTGCATTAAGTCAGCATCCTTTTTCATATACACCAGCAACTAAATCTGAGATATTCATGGTAAGCTCTACTTTTTTTGTTTTGCTTCTGTCACTGAGTCATGCTTAAAATGACTGAAATCATTTTTTTTTTTTTAATCTTGAAAGTCTTCTGATGGAGAATGAATTATTATTGTTTTGTTGTTGGTGTTGTTTTTTTTTTTTTTTTTCTGATCTGTTGATAAACCAGGTCCCACACATCTGAGATCAGTTATAACTCCCTTGAAAGACTGTAGGCAGCTATGAAATAACTTTTTTTCTCTCTCTGTCTCTCTCTCTCTTTTTTTTTTTTTTTTATTACTATTTTATTAATTTGAGTTAGGAAAAAAAAAAAGAAGAAAAGAAAATTAATTGAAAGAAAAAAGGAAAAGGGGGAAAAAAGAACTGGGTGTGGCTTCTTTATTCTTAGGTTTGTTTTTATAAGGCTCTGTTATCTAGGTACACATCTGTTATGGAAAATATCAGGAGGTCAGAGAAGAGAGAAAAAATACATCACTAAGTAAACCTGAGAGCAATCATTTCTTTTCAAAGACTGAGTGCTCCAGCTGTGTTTTTTGTTTTGCCCACAGAAATTGTATTGAGCAAAGCTGGGGCTCATGCACACCCTCCCCAAGTTTCTGTGCACCACACCAAATCCTGTGGCAACTGGAGCTGCTCACCCACCTTGTCAAGTGCCTTCTTTGCTCCTAACTCACACTGTCTCCATGCCCCCATTATGTAGGATTAGCTAGGTTTCCAGCTAATGGCATTTCTAAGTGTATCAAGTGTGCAACGTTAATTTCCCCAGCATCTCATTGACTTTTTAGTCAATATTGCTGTGATCCTTTCAGAACAGCTCTCCTGTTCGAAGTATTGTAAATGAGTTTAATCACTGGAATGACCTGGTTTCCAGCAGGGTTGTGCACCACTGGTAACAGTGTGGTCACCAGGTGATCAGCACCCCCTCTGCCCATTGATTCACTGGGGCTTGGAGTCATGCTTGCTGATAAACCCAAGATTAACACACTCTTGAGGGTGTTAAAAATTAGAAAAAAAAAATCCAATAACTTATTTTCTAGCTTTTTTCACCAGAATCTACATTTTCCATGTGAAAAATATAAATTATGTTTTTTGTTGTTGTTGTTGTTTTAAGTGTGTGCATTTTAAGCCTGTGAGAAATTTCTGGGAAGAGGCATGAAAAGGATTTAGAGAGTTTACACCAGAAAATGGTCTGCTTGTACTGCCAGCTCATGGTTTAGTCCCAGACTCCCATTCAGATGCCACAATTTTTATTGTGCCCTGCAAGATACCTTAACCCCTGTACATCAGGATGGATTTTAGTGCTCTGCTGGTTAAACCCTCTTTGCTTCCTCAAAGGCTCTAGTTCAGGATACAATCTTGATTTGGGGAATAAATGAGAACTGCTATTTTTAGTGAGCTTTCAGACTCTATATGGAGCCCTCTGTTGAAGACATTACAGAAAACCTTTCAGCATCTGCCTATTTGAACATGAATTTGGTATTTTAAGATCCTTATCTGGTGGTGAACTATGATTATGGTCCAGAGATAAGCTCTTTGACTAAACAATAAAAAATGTAGCCTGTAGCAATAGACAAGATGTTGAAAATAATACTAATAATAATGGTAGCTGCTGATGAAACACCAACAAGCCAAGGGTAAGACGCAGATTTCTTATTCTAAGGAAGCCAGTGAGGTGTAACCTTCTGCAATGACTGTGCTTTTTGGGACATGCAGGTACATGCAAGGCATATTTGGTGTGTCCCGATATTCTTCTGGATGTATAGATAACTCTATAAAGCTATGCAAAGATATCTCTTTAATATATGCATTATTTCTTACGATCAGCTATCAGTTAGCACTGTGTACCCACTGAGGACCTACCTTCATAACCACACAATCTGAATTCATATGGATTTTTGTTTGACTTGCTGGAGATAGACCATAAAAGGCCTGTCTTTATCATCAATCCAGCTCCCTGCTAGTGCTGCCATTCATAGCCTTTCATAAATTGATCAAGGCTCTCTCTTAAGTCTTGTTCTTGCTACGCCAGCAGGAAACTTGCTTGAGAACCACTCTCCTATAATGTGTAGAAATCTCCTCATTTACTGCATACATCTCCTCATGTCTAGGTTATTTCTCTTTTTGCTGACACTTTCCCCAGGCAACACAGGTCTGTGTTTCTCCTCTTTCCATACATTTCAGATGGACTGCCTGTTTGCTTCCAGCCTTCTGAACAGAGACTTGAATCTGAATTTTTCACATTTCAGCTGAATGTCAGAAGGATGCTACTGTTAAGGGTCTGAGCTGAGGCTTTGATTTAGTGATTTAAACTGTTAAATTGTTAAACATTCAAGCATCTCAGGAAAATAATGTTATACTCCTATTGCTGATGCAGCCACGTGAGATATAGGAGAACCAGATTTAAGCTCCACTTAAATCCCAGTTGAAAGAATTAAACTCCATCAATGGCCTTTGCTTACTTTTTAACTTACTATATTCTTTTTTATTCGTGATATATGATTGACAGAAAAAACCTTATAATAAAAAAAAGTGGAAAAAAAAAAAACCAACAACTTTTAAAACACACACTTTATGACAAAACTGTCCCGCTTCCATTTGATCTGGCTAAACATTACATTCTCCAGGGTTTTCCCCTTTTCTCTTTTGCAAAGTCAAATGGGCCAGGCATTCACAGTCTTCCAGGTCATCAAGATGATATGCAGGATCTGTTCTCTCAGGTCAACCCAAAACATGGAAAAGGAACATGATATTTGCAATTATATGATCCTATGATTATTCCGTTTTGAATCATACCAACAACATTGAATTACATTATCAAAATCCCATGTAGCAAACAGAAAGAGCATAGGCTCAGTTCAGTGCCATTAAAACCTTCCTTGACCCTAGATGTACTGCCACTTCTCTCTCCTTCTTACCCCTCCTCAAGATTCATCCTTGACTTCATGTCTGTCATGCAATTCAAAAACTAGACTGAGGGCCAGGGGATGGAAACTATTTTTAACTTCCAGTGTTAAGACAGTGCAGACCTGAGCAAATGTCTACCTTAAATAAGGCATGGAGATCAGGAGAAAGGTGTTGCTCATGGTGGATGTCTTTTCTCCAAAAGTCCATTTTTGTGCTCCATCCCTGATGGTACATGTAGCTTGCTCCCCTGTGAGGAGCAGCCTGTGGAAGAATGCTGCCTACATCTCTGCTTCAGCCTTTCCCATCCTGATTGAAGAAGCAGCAGATAGGAGAGGAAATACAGGGGAATTGTTGGGAAAGATAGTGCCCAACCTTCTGAACAGGCTCAACCACCTCCCAAAGCCCACCCCATGGGTATACAAGTGGGGTACCTCAGACAGCTGCTGCAGGCAGGGAAATTTCCTGGCCCCTATCTCCCTGTCCTACAGTAGAACCTGCTCCTCTCCCCAAGGACATGAGGCTAGTGGTGGCCAGCTGCAGCCAGGACTGATGTACCAGGAGCTGGGACATCTACTCACCTCCTCTCCACTCCTGTTGCAGGAACAGCTATCTTGGCTTTTCAAGGCCCTTTTCTCGAGCCCCAGTGATTTCACCCTGTCCCGAACCTCTGTTTCATTTCAGGACCAGCATGGTTTGGGTCCTATTGTGTTTGCCTATGCTTTTGAGAAGTTTTGTGTCAGTTGTCTGAAGGCTGTAGGTGTATGCAATGATGCCAGTAGAAGCTGTGACAGTCCCTTAATGCATCATGAGAGCAGTAGTACAAATACTGTGGGAGTTGGTATTATTGTCAGTCAGTCCATATTTAACTTGGTTTGAAATGAGCTTAGTAAACCTGAAGAATGGCCTAATAGTTAACTGCAATTTGGCTGAATGTCAGGTAGTGCCTTTGGGTCTGTAGAAATCTGCAGTGATTAAGCTACCTTCTTAAGGAACCCACTTTGCTGAGCATTTTGAATCTGTGTTTTTGATATCACTTTGGTACAGAGCATGAGCACAGTGCATGGGATGGAGTTGTTTGAAATCAATAATCTATATACATGGAAAATATTAAATGATGGAGTATTGACTCCTAGATCAATGACATGTTTAACAAAGATGGGGCATAAAAGTTACATATTTCTGTAACTGATGAGATTGATTCCAAAATAACATACAGAAAATCATATTTACCAAAATAACTAAATTTTACTTCTGTAAGTTACCGTCCACAGTGTTTAGGAGTTGAAGATCAATGATCCTTTTCTACTAAAGAAACCCAAAATATTAAGCATTTGGAGCCTTGGACGGAATACAAGCAGTAATTATTGAGCTTAATGCTGGCAGACTTTCCCTTCTTGTCTCTCTGTTTGCTGGCCCTAGTGACAGGTTGCAGTCTGTAGGCAGATTTTGCATGGTCCTTCCTGAAGTCCAAGATACATGGGATCTTCTGCATTTTTTTTGAGGGAAAACATGATTTGGACCACTCTGTGAGTCCCATAGCCATTCTGTGACATGCAACCCCACACTTTGCAGCTACAGAGACAATATAAAGGGCCTGGCAAAACTGGCACTTATTCACCACACCTTGTAAAAGATTTCAACAAAATTACCAACAAAATTACCCAGCAGATATCAATAAAAATTAGAGACCTCAGTAAAATTTTCTTGCAGACCTCTGTAAAATTTAACTAAATAGCTGTAGGCTGGGCCTTCATCTGGTATAATATAAAATAGTTCATTGGAGGTTTATGGATTTATAGTGGCTTAAGATGTGTTCCAATGCTATAAAACTGCATTCTTCACACCAAAAGCTGTCACGGTAGTTTTTATCCCTTTACTCTACAAGTAAGTCCTTGTAGTTGTTACACTGGATAAAGCTGCAGTCATACCCAAAGTGCTGGCAAGTCGTATATAGATCAGGAGTTATTTCCAGACATTTACAAATGAGTAAGTGCAAGAACAATAGTGTTGCTGCTGTTGCTGTTACTCATGTGTGCAATGGTGACTTGGAACCCTAATTACAGACTGGACCCTGCTGTGTTAGCTGCCATTCGATACCAGAACAAAAAGATGATTTGAACACTCTTTTGGACAAAGACCAAGTATTACATTATCCGTTCTTGGGAAATGTATGAGCATAAATAAAGGCAAGTCATCAAATACACTATTTGCCCACATCAGCTGTGTATGTCTTGAATACTGCAAGCCGGATAAGTGCATGCCATTTGCTGTCAGCACGGGTCTATCTGGATCAAAAGGGATTCAGCCTAGTACAGATGTAGCCGGGGAGAACCTTTTGTTTATACAAGGAGCTTACAGATACTAATTAAACATTTTCTTTATTTGGAAAGCAGACGGCTCATGACTACCTACATGCCCCCAGATTTACCCAAATAGTTGATTGCAAACCTCTTCTGTTCTGAAACACTGAGAGGGAATTCCTATTTTAGCTGTGCTGAAATGACAGAGGTAGGCAATTCAGGTAATGGCCTGTTAGTCAGTTATTAAATATTGCTGTTCAGCAAAATTGCTAATGATGATGGTCTTTCCATGCTACCTTTGAAAGAGTGCACAGTATATTCTGAAGAGAGATTGTCTTGGATACAGAAGGCCACTAGCTTGAATACTGTCCAAATCAACCAATTATCTGTGACAATCAACCAACTCTGCCAGGCCACACGGAGATTAGTTGCTATATAAAGTTCCATGCCTTAAATTAAATGGCTAGTGGTACAATCGTGAAATTACTCAGGAGATGAGACTTGATTTTTAGAGGAAGGATAAACTTTCAATAGAGGTGGGCTGCCTCCTGGGGGATATAAGAACAATTGTTCTGAGTAAGTATCTTCATCATACTTTAAAAGCAGTTCATAAAATCTGTCCAAGCATAGCTAATATAAAATCCTTCAGCTGACATCATGGTACCTGATATAAGTAGATACCAATCTATTCCTAATTGCCTTGCTCTTCAATCTGAGCAGACAGGGCCTTGTTCTCCATCAGATAATCACAAGTTTGGTCATCACAGCTACTGGGGAAATTCCTACTGATTTGATGGACTTTTTCACAAGAGAAAACATTCACACAATCACATGTACAGACTGGCTATCTTTCCCCAGCTCATATATGGTTAAATATTTCAGTAATGTTATAGCACCACTCAAGCTTCCCACTTCATTCTGGGGACTCACAAAGTATCCCATGAATGAACATTTTATGTCTGACCTCATTTTACAAGGTGATTGTTCAAGAACACTTTGTGTATTAATGAAACATACTATTGTGTTTTTTCTTCCTCCACTTGATTCCAATGAGACAATCTAATATTTTGTTAGTACTTCCAGAATATTTGTATATAATTTCATCAAGAGAGATAGAATGATGGATTAATCCTTACATTGAAAAACAGTGTCTTTATCAATACCATAAACATTCTATAGAATGTGCTTCTGCTAAAGTTATAAGTTACCAGGTTTAAATTACAGGTGAAGATTTCCGGTATAAAATCTGATTATTGTGTTTTTATTTAAAAATACAAAATGTCATAATCCATGTTTCTTGACAAGTGGTATGCAGACATTATTTTAACAAATCCTCTCAACAGAAAATGTTTCTCAAATTCCAGACACTGACATTGCATGCACTTTCAACATGGAAAAGACAGACTATAAAACCTCTTCATGTTGCTGTTTAAAAAAGACATTTCTTTAGCCATAGCCAAAGAAGCATATCTGGATGGATATGGAGTTACTTCATAATAAATTGGGAGAGGAATTATGATTCCTTGTTCCTTTAAAAGGTTAAAACAAAAATCAGCTGGCTGGCAGAGGGAGATTATGAGGAAGAAACAGCTCATATAGAAGGTTAACTTGGCTCTGAACTTGTCATGGCAATCTGTTCCTTCAGTCCACGTGAGTTCCTCTGATCTCTCCTTAAAACAAAACAAAACAAACAAACACACAACAACAACAACAACAACAAAAAAACACAAACAAACAAAAAGCTGTTTCTGAGAACCCTTTCTGTCCACTGGCAGAGTCAGGTCAAGAACTTATCTGGAGAATATCCTCTTAGATGAACCTGTTTGCTAGCACTCACCTGTTTATTAAGATTCACCTGCTTCACAAAGTCCTGGCTCAAGTTTCCAGCCTCCACAGAGGACATGTGGTGCTGTCATTCTTGATGTTGCCCAAACTGAGGCAGAATGAATAAAAAAGCTGCAGGAAAATACTGCTGTCCTTGCCAGGAAGAGAAGGAGGAAGGGAGAGGAAGAGGAAGAGTAGAAGTAACTGTGAGCACAAGCCATAGCCTGGATTCTCCTATCAGTTGGCTAGCACATGGCCATAAAGTCTTTGCCCTCAAACTCTTCTTCATCCTGTGCCCAGTCATGAGCAAGGCAGTGAATTTTGCTAAGGCAATGAAATATGGGTTTAAGTCACAGGTCTAAGTCCTCATTGAATGTAAATGTGAGTAAATCCATGGTGTTCATTGGAGCTTGCCATTAGTTTTCAGGATGCTTTTAGGCATCGGATATAAACAACCTGCCACTATGGATACACTTTGTTTTAGAGTGGATTTTTCAGTGCTCCAACGTACCTATTAATTGCAGTAATGTTTTGCTGCACTCCTTTGGATTAAAATGCTATTTCTAAGTGTCAGTTAATGGGTTTTAGTGAAAGCAATTTATTAAACATTATGTACTCAGTTTAAATCTAACAGGGTAACTAAACATTAAAGTAACAGGGGGGAAAATCTATATTGCTCTAATTTGTATTGTATGTTCTTTTCTCCAAGTATAATTGCTATTGACTGCCTAAAGCAGCATTCTCCAAATCATGAATAACCAGAAAAAAAGAAAAATTGCAATTGTATGTAAAAAACAGTGTCATGGCCTACTAGCATAAACATGGGATGAAGAACTTAGAATTACAAAATTTGTTGTCCTGCATTTCTCTCATTCTGAAACAGAGAAATTAATGGCTATCCAGTTCCCAGTGGTGTGATGAGAGAGGGAGTAGAACAGATATGTGCATATTTTGTTGGTAATACAAGCCACTGTAAGTAGGCTAAAACTAGACTGAAGAAACTGTCTGTAACTGTACAAAGGACAAGGTGGTATCATGCCCCAGAGAGGCATTTTTTTAACAGTGCTAGAGGACAATCCCTGTTTCCTGAATGTCAGCAATGAATCTTCCTTCTCGATGCACAGCAGGCTAGGTTGCCATAGCCATATTGCAGTGGTGTTTACATCGTCCTGCATGAGTGAAGGAGGAGCTGGTGTCCAGCATATCAGTGCTATTAGGTAGACTTCCAAGAAAAAATAATGGAAAAAAGCCTACCTTCCTTCCTTGAAATCCGTAATAATTTATTTTTAATATTTGGGAAAAAAAAATCTCCAGTGTTATCATCCCTAGTAGGAATGTCATTATTCTCCATAATATTTCAACTGGTTTGGTATCCATCAGGAGTTTGACTTGTGAGAGGAAAATCTGTCATCAGAAGGGTCCCTTTTGTGCTTTGCCCATCCGACTGAGTTAAACAAAACTTCATTACTGACCTATGTCTATCCATCATACCTCTGCATAAAAAATGATCTACAGCTTGAGAAAATGTAGCAGCATCCTGTAAAGATGGATGGCACAGCTAAGAGCCTTGATCCTCAAGGGTTATATGCAACAGTTTTATGAAATTTTACTGACCACTTATGATGCACTCACATTCTCTTTTCAATGACGTCATCCAAAGAGTTGTTCCCCTATCTGACTCTTACTCATGGCAATTGAATGTGTGGCTAAGAAATAAAACTTGTGATTGTTAGGAGAGAAAGATCTGCCATGTAGCAGCCTTTTATTAAAAAAATGTAGACTTCAGTAGTTAGCTGATGTCTGTCTCTTCACATTTGCTTTCTAAACACTGAGACCTTGTGTTATTTTACATTTTCTATAGCAAAAATATAGCCATAGAAGATCTATCATCCTTTATATGTTTAACTACTCACTTTGAAGGTGTCAGTATTCATGTGTTAAGCACTGAAGCTTATGTGCTACGAAATGTATTCATTTTGTGGTATATGTTTTTCACCCTATCTGTAGGTGGATTCCCCTCTGGCAGATGTGGATATATGGGGAAGAGTAAGAGAACTTTGTCTTCACCATCAGCCCTTTACTAATACTTCAATTTCATGGCATCAACAATGCACTTTTTCCCAGAGCAACACTACAGATGATCTCTGAGTCCCCATGTTGCACATCAAAAGCACACAGAAAGGGAGAAGTCATGGCTCTCATCAAGTTTGGGTCTTGTCCCCATGACTAGCTCTGCTCCTTTGTGGACACCCACCATGCGGAGTGGTGTTTTGAGTTTACGTAATAAGGGTTTGGTAGCAGGGGGCCTGCAGGGATGGCCTCTGTGAGGAGAGCCCAGCAGCTGTCTCACATCAGATTAGAGCCTGTTCCAGACAGCTCCAAAGGGACCCACTGCTGGCCAGAGCTGAGCCAATGAGTGATGTTGGTTATGTCCCTGTGAGAGGAGATTTAAGAAAGAGAAAAAAAAATAAATGCTGTGCAACAGCAGCTTGGAGAGAGGAGTGAGAACCAACCCTGAAACCCCCACAGTCAGTGCAGCAGGAGGGCAGGAGGTGCTCCAGACATGCAGCAGCAGTTCCCCTGCGGCCTGTGCAGAGGCCCCGGTGGAGCAGGCTGTCCCCCTGCAGCCCATGGGTCCCACATGGAGCAGATCTCCACGCTGCAGCCCCCCCATGGGTGGAGGAGCCCCCGGTGGAGCAGGTGGATGTGGCCTGGAGGAGGCTGCAGCCCATGGAGAGCCCCTGCAGGAGCAGGCCCCGTGCCGGAGCTGCAGCCCATGGAGAGGAGCCCACGCAGGAGCAAGGGTCTGGGGGGACCCGTGCTGGAGAAGTTTGCTCCTGGGGGATGGATGGACCCTATGGTATAGACCCATATTGGAGCAGTTCTTGAAGAGCTGCTGCCTGTGGGCAGCCCCCACAGGATCAGTTCAGAAAGGACAGTATCCCGTGGGAGGGACCCCATGTGGAGCAGGGTCACAGAGTGACCACGAAGGAGCGGCAGAGACAATGCCTCAGGGAGTGACCACAGCCCCCGTTCCCTGTTTCCCTGTGCTGTACTGTACTGGGGGAGGACACAGAAGAGGGCGGATGGGGGAAAAGTGTTTTTAGTTTGCTTTTGGTTTCTCCTTGCTCTAGTCTGCTAGTAATAGGTAATAAATTATATTAATCTCTCTATGCTGATTCTATTTTTCCCACAGCGATAATTGGTGAGTGATCTCCCTGTCCTTATCCCAATCCTTGAGCCTTTTCCATTGTATTTTCTTCCCCATTTTCTTTGAGGAAGAGGAAAAGGGTTGTGGTGGAGTTCAACTGCCCAGAAGGGCACCATTAAGTGAACACCATTAAGTGAACATAGAAGCATGTCTCTCTGATGACATTGAGGAGATATCTGCTCCAGCTCCCAGGGTCTACTTCTAATTTGTATTACTCTTCAATAACCCAAAACAGTCTGAAGTTCTCTTCTAAAAGTCAACTTAACTTCTGAAGAGTTTCTTTTTTGTAGTCTGTGTGAAATCCATTTGCTGAGAAGTACAGTGGTCTAAGACTCAAAATATATTATTTTTGGAAAGAGTAGTGCATGTCTTCTCCCAGGTTAATGGTCAATCTTTTTCACACAGTGTGAAAACCACTTGAGCTAAATAAGATAGGCCTATAAAATCTTGGGCCTATCTCTTACCTTCACTACCTATGTCTGGCCAGCTTCCCGGGGTAGATTTACAGCTATTTTTGCACTGAACTGAATGAGAAACATTCACCCAGCCTGTGCCAGCAAAAACGACAGCAACAGACAGCTATAGGGTAATACTGTCTCACGTTGGCACAGATGTTTCTGCATGAATTTGTCACCTTCTGAAGTAGAAACAATGCAAGGAAGGTATAGAGGTTTAAGCTGCTTTGTGGCAATGGAGTTGCTAGGTCTGAAAGTAAAGGAACTCGTTGGGGCAGGACCATGTCTGTTTTTAGTTGTGTCAAGCTCAGAATTCTGTAAGTAAATAAAAATAATGATGATGCTATGGTATATTAGTGTCTGTGCAGGGAGCCTTTGACTGGTTGCATTATGTATGTCAGAGCATAGAGTGTAGAAACTCCTCTTAAGGAACTGTGGCCAACAAGGATTGTTCAGCCAGCAGTGTGACAAGGGTGTGCAGGATTGATTCTTACAGTTCTGTTTACACTTTGCTAGCAAAGAAAGCAAACTGAAAGAGCTTTAGACAGGAACTTCTGAGCAAATCTGGGACCATCCATGTTTACTGCCTTGCCAATACTGCAAAAAATGTTCTTCAGTAAATTCAGATCATATTCAGATAGAATTAATATAATGCACTTTTGCTATAAGCATGTACACATGCCTTCAAAATAGCAAGGAATAAGATGGTCAAGGGTATTGATTGGAACAAGCTTCTTTGCTACTAAACTAAAGAGAATCAAACAATATACAGTAATTCAAACATTTGCTATAAATTTTAAAGTTATTTCTAGCAAATTATGGGTGCTATTAAGGTTCCCATCTGATCACAGCGACTGCCTGTGGTGTCTCCAAACCATGTGTCTCCACCCTCCGTACAATTCCTCTTAGTCAGCACACCAAGCTCCCCTGGTGTGGTCAACATCTAAGGTTGGAGGCCTAGGGAACATCTATGGAAAGCAGCTACACTCTACCCTGGAAGCTTCTTCGTTGCTGTACCTTTTATTAAAAATGTGAATATAATCATAATTTCTAGCCACCTCAGGCAATTATTTCACACAGTGGAAGAGTTAGTCTGCTACTTGATGAATGTTGTAGATGACAACAACTTGTGAAAAGGTTTCTGGGTCTGAAATCTAAGTGTCTGAGTTGATTTTGTTGGTTAATTTCAGCAGGGTTTTTAAGCTGCTGATTGCCAGAAGCCGGGACAATCTACAGACGAGAGAATCACTCAGCCCTTTCTGCTGTGGCTTCTGTATTCTTTCACCCAGCAGCTGTTACTGGCACATGCTGGAGACAGGATGTTAAGTTAAACAAACATCTGGTCTGACCCCACTGGGCAGTTCTTTCATTTTTATTTAGAGCCTCATCTCAGCAGTGGAAGTGTCCGTTGCCTGATCCATTATCCAGTTAAAAGAACATGTTGCTACTCACTTAAAAGCAAACGCAATCTTAAATTACACATACAGCAGCTAAATGTAGCCTCAGTTTAAATTAAAGGCCATGTTTTCCCAGAGGGACAGCTGGCTCTGATAGTCCAGAATTAGCCTTTTCCCATGTAGGAGATTGTTTTTTTAAAGCTGTATCTACTTATGCCAAAATGCTTCCTGCTTCTAATGCAGGTGAAAAGGGAAAGGTGAAGTATTAAACACTGCTGATTGATATTTAAACAAATATGCTTTTTTTTTGCGCCTGTGGAGATGGCATTTGTTTGTTTGTTTGTTTTGTTTTTTATTTTTAAGGACTGAGCTGGCTTTTGACAGGAAGATTTGTCCTCTGGAAGGAATTTAATTTGATGCTTCTTTTATTGTGGTGCCAGAGTTTCGTGGGAAAGACAGGCTTGTGGAAAATGCTCTTGTCTGTGGTTCACAATAACACCTATTGTGGCACCTATCTTAACACCTGCCCACATTCACGTCTCGAGTGAGGAGCCACACAGGTGCATTGTGCCAGTCACACATAGCATAAATAACTTAAAGGGGAGGGAAGGGTTTACTACATCTGTAGGAAAATACTCAGGTAGGAAGCAGACCCATGAACTAATGGTCATTTTTATAATGGATATTTTGAGGCAAAAGGATAAGTTAGATCATTTGCAGGTGAGAGGAGAGGAGAGGAGAGGAGAGGAGAGGAGAGGAGAGGAGAGGAGAGGAGAGGAGAGGAGAGGAGAGGAGAGGAGAGGAGAGGAGAGGAGAGGAGAGGAGAGGAGAGGAGAGGAGAGGAGAGGAGAGGAGAGGAGAGGAGAGGAGAGGAGAGGAGATTTTTGACTTCTGTAAAGCTCTGAGAACTTTACTTGGGTGAAAATTAGACAGTATTTTCAGGATCAAAGGCCTGAATTCAAATGCCTGCCTTTGGGCATAATTTAGGTACCTTTGTTGGATCTGTTTCTGCAACTGCAAGACCTTTCCTGACCTCTCCCTCCTGAAAGTTAATCACACATTTTGTTTCACTTTTCTATACACTAGTCCCAGAGCCTCATTCCTTACTCAGTTTGCATTTCACCTCCTGGGTGTATTTTGTTTCTGTTGTTCTCATTGTGCTGGCTAAATAATGCAGGAAGCCTAATAAATTCAAATAAAATTTCTGATTGGTTTAACATCAGTTTAACTATCTAGAATAATTTAGTGTTATTGGATACTTTATATGATGAGTCCATGATGTTTAGACTAGAAAATAATAAAATGCACTCAATTGATTAAGCTCTTTGTAGGAGTCTAAGAATTAGCATACTGTATAATGGGGAATAATTTATAATTATCAAGAAGAGCTTATAAAAGTGTTCAGTGCTATTGACTACCTGACTTGATAACCTTGATCAGCAAGCTTCATTAAAAGAAAAGTCCTAGCTTGAACATAACTCTGTAAAAGCCATGAGACAACTTTAACACTTTATCTCTTGAATGGGATACTGCGGTTTTGAAAGACAGCTCCAAAGTGTTGCCTTTGAAGACCAGCACATGCTTCAGATGCTTCAGCCTAGCATGTTGTGCTAGGCTGGCTGGCAACACATTCCCAAGTGGAAGTTTTCCCTGCAACAAAAAACTCTGTTTTGAAATGAAGTAGCATGGAATAATTATAAGGCATCCTACTGCAAGATTTTGGCCTGCACTTCATTAGCTACACATAGCTAATGAGTAGGAAGATGAGTTCAGCAGTGGTATTTGCTATCCTTCTCTGATTCAGTAGTTGGAGACACAGTCTGGTTCCTTTCACACACTTCTCTGAAGTCACAGTTGTTCAGGCCAAATTTAAGGTTAGGGATCACTTGTAGAAATGTAGGAATAAGGAGATCACAGCCTTTGTGGTGAACATGTGGCCACTTGATCTTTACCGAATTGGAAGAGAAAGAGGCAGGGCTTGCATAGGAAGGGAAAGCTGCTGCATGAAAACTGAAAGAGTGATGTGCCAACATCACTGAGAGAACTAATGGGCTGATTTGAAGCACATTCCCTATTCCCATGGCTCAGTAGTTTCTGGCATTTTCTCATTGAGTTTAAAACTGTCCTTGCCTCTGAGCGATGACATTAAAACAAACTCATTGATGTTCTGTTGTCTGCTGGTGTGGATGTTGGGACACCAGTTTTGTGTTTCTCACAACACCTTTAACCTAGTGAAAGAGAAGTCTGGTAAAGGATTTCACACAAGAGCAGAGTAAGCAGAGGCTGCAGCTATCATTGGCATGTAGCAGATTTGTTACAGCCATCAATTTGGCACTTCAAGTCAAAATATGTAAAATAGAACATATGTCCTCACGAAAAGTCTTTGGCCTACAGATCAGGATCAAGATGATGGAAGAGCACAAGTTGTGGCATGTAATAAATGCATCATTTCTTTGCCTATGCCTTTGTGGTTTTCTGTTGGATTGGCATGTACAGATACTACTGCTTTAGGACGCTAAAAAAACTTAGATTCTTACCCTGTGTAGTTGAAATGTGAGCTATTTGGTTTCAAAATGGACCCTTCGAATGTGTCATCCCTTCTGCCCTTGTTCTGACACAGCAGAACAATTGGTTTGAATTCTTGCCTCTAGCCATGCTCTCTTCAATCATTTACTCAAGGTTTTGTGCAGTCAGATCAAAGAGATGGAGCTTTGCAGAATACCTTTTATGGTTTTGAAGACACTTCTTAGGAGCATCATGCTCAACTGACATTTATATCTGGGTCTTCGGCAGACACTAATACGAATGGGAATTGCTGGCATGCTATGCAAAGAAATGGTTGCCTTCCCCATATCTTCACTGTATATGCTAGGTGTCATATTAGAAAGGCTGTAGCTGTAATGATGGACGATCCATCAAACCACCACTACAGCAAATCAAGTAGCAGCAAAACTGCTTTGCTAGGAAACAGAATAACTCTCGTTTTTAAAAATAAAATCCCATTACTTTTAGTACCGGAATACAATAGTTTGAATGCATCTTATGTGGCATAAGGACTCAGTTTGAACAACAGAGCAGAGGAACTGGTTATGGTTCATTCTAAGATCACAAAATGTTGCATGTTTCTGCCAATTAAAATATATATAAGAAGAGACATTCAGAAAAGACATTTTAAACTTACATTGCTACAAATAAGAAATCTGATGTAAACTTGGAAGCTTGGGAATATCAAATTTCTTTAAATTGGGGGTTTAAAATTTGTCTAATTTTGAAGTTCTGCCTAAGCCAAATTAATAAAGTTAAACTATTCATCACATAAACAGCAAATCTTTAAAGTATCTTCAAAGCAATAATGAGCAGTTTGTCATTACAGAGGACGGCACATGACAATATTATATATTAATATACATAATGTGTTTATAATAGTATTAGTCCAAACTAATGTTGTTTTGGTTGGATTTGAATACCTAAATTTGTGTGGTCTGATTGGGCTTGAAATAGAGTGAGGGTAGGAGTTCTGAGAAAAAAAAATATAATATAATATAATATAATATAATATAATATAATATAATAATTTGGATTTTCCTGTTCTTGGAATGCCAGTTTTGGTCTTATTTGCCCTTGTAGTTTATTTGAAGAATACCTGACAAGCTCACTCTGTGGATAACTTCCAAATATTTGACATTTGCAATTGGATGTTTAGTTCTCAGTGGTCCTATCACTGATACTGTGTATTGTGTTTCCTGGATGAAATGAACCAACAAATTTTACCTAAGATCCTTTAGATGAAATTCATCTGAGCTAGTGATGCTAAGTTTGCCTTCTACACAGATATAGACTCTTCTAGAATAGGAAACATGATTTCCTAAAACAGGTATCTAAAGTAGATAATATATATTTAGCAGAGTCTACTTTTGGTTACAAAAGGATCCCAGAATTGCTGGCTTGGATGTTAATGTCAATGTTGTGGAAGTTTGAAGATGTCCAAGAGTAATTCTTCTCCTGACGGCTAAAAATTTCCATTATCAATCATACTGTACAGCGTGGCAAATTATTTTGCCAGGGACTTTATCATTCTTAAAAGCTAAACATGATAGAAATGTGAACTAGTGGATAGCAGAGCAGCAACTTTTTAATAAGGGGTAATAGCCTAGCATTCAGGAGGGCTGAGTTCACGTAAAGTTATAGATTTCTTTGCTGACCTCAGGCAAGTCATGTGAAGTTGGTTTCCCTGAAAGGAAGAAGTGTTTAACAGATCTCTGCCTCACAAGATTTTTGTTGTGATTAATAGGACAGAGACTGAGTGACCTATTTATCTAACTTTCTGTTAAGATGACTTAGAGCAGTTTTGTTTTTAAGATTCACAGATACATATGGAATTGAGAAGATCTGCTTCAGAACATCAACAACAACAACAAAAAACAAACAGCTAGTCCATCTTTGTGGGGAACTTTTCATTGTCTTAGTTAAAAAGGACAATCCATTTGAGGAGAATATTTTACTCCAACTATTCATACAACAAAAAGAACTTAGCGTCAAGATTGATATGAGAAATAAGAAAAACCCTTTCCTGGTGTAAGACGTTTGTTTTCCGCTCACATGATGAACTAGGCTTACACGTGTGCTGTGGAAGCTGACAGCCCCACAGGATTTCTGACTCAGAAAGAATTCATGAGTTTATGTTTAAGTTCTGTCAGGAGCAATTTTTTTATCCATGCAGGCCTCATAACACCTTTGCTTGGTAGGTCATTCTTGATCTTGCAGAATATGATCCTTGTAAAGTAACCCACTCCTCAGGACCCCACTTTTTTCCAGGACTCAAGGGCTGCTTCCAAACAGGTCCTTTAGCAAAATCTTCTCTTCTGAAGTCCATGGTTGTGATACTGCCATTTTCCTTGTTCCCTGTAGGCATCCTGAACTCTACCTCATCTCATTTTATGAATTTACAATGATGTCTTGCATTGTTCTTTTTTGTCTTTTTATACAAATGCAGCTGGAGCATATTTTCTTATCCAGGGCTGAATTCCATCTCCTGTTCCCACTACCCCATTGAGTTTGTATGTGAATTTACCCTGCAATAACACTGGGGTAGTTCTGCGGGATCAAATGACTTGAAATAAATCTGGCCTGAGGTGAGAATCAGGCCCTTCAATCCTAGTAGCAGAATTAACATTGAGTTCTATTACACGATGTTCTGAAGGATTCTCTGAAATTGTTTTGTGCCCGGACTACCTTTATTTTATTAAAGTAATGAAATAATACATCTTTACCAACTCCTCAATGCCCTTTATATTAACAAAGCATGCATTAGTTCATCTCTGTCTAATTAATATCCTGTTTAATAGGTATCTCACTTCATGTTAGGTTCCTGTATTCTTAAGAATTTTTACTAATTTAATTGAGAGCAGTCTCAAATTAATTGTATAATTAATCTTGTCAAATTAGGTAACATTTCATACAGCACCTTATTAAAGAAACTCGAATATTTTAAATTACCATGCTATTAGGCATTAATAAAGAAGTTCTTCCTCTGTATTGTTCTGCTTTATATCACAAAGAAGGTAATTGCAATATAAATTGCAATATAAAAGCTAAGTTCTATAGTACATTAATAATTAGATACACATTATTCCCCATTAAAGCTTTTTCTCTTATTAATTCAATCACAGAATGGTAAGCCTTTTTTAAAACAGGAATAATAAAAGCCCCCAAATACTAGGAATGAACTGTTGTGCTGATGTCTGAACAATTGGATGGCTAGGACCCGAGCTGCTGTTTGACTGATGTCTCAGAGAAGCAGGTTTCTGAGAAACCTGGTGTTGCGCTGCACATGACTTAAAGACACATGTAGCTGTGGAAAGCTTTCTTTGCATCTCATGTTTGGGAATAAGTGCATGTCGATTTCTTGACTGAGAGTGAAGAGGTGTGCTCTCTGATACACTCCTGAGGATTACAGAGCACAGAAACCTCCTCGCAGAGCCTGAAAGGGCTGCCCCCAGAGACCTCTGGAGGTGACCATAAGACTGATGTACAGGTCTGGGGAAATCGGAGGTGGCGGCTGTGATGTGAGAAAGGAGGGCGGGAGGGCCGAGGAGAGGGGAATGGATAATGAGAAGCACTATCAATTTTTTATGAGTGTATGGAAATTGTGCTCAAGGTCAGAAAGCCCAAATACTATATTATATCTGTAGGTGCCAAAGAGATTTTCATTTATATAATATATTGGTCTAGTATTTTAAATCCTTAATCTTAGTGCCTGTAGTTGTGTATACTAAAAGTGCCCATTAGATTAAATACTTTAGGCACAAGAAATCATCCATGCATGAATGCTGAATGAGTAAGACAGCATTTCACATAGGGACATATGCTTGAGTATAATGTGTGGGATACAATAAATTGCAATGTCAGCCATATACGTGGAACAGCCTGTTCTGATAAATTCAAAGTTACTGCTGAGAGGGAAAACTATAAACTAGCAGTGTTAAAGCTGCTCTCACCACACAGCCCACATTACTGGCATCTTACACGTGACTCACATGGGAGTTCACAAAGTTGTCTCTGTGAACATGCTCCGCCACGGGGTGGTGGATTACCTGCCTTGGGCAGCAGCCAGTGCAAGGCAAGACCAGGAAATGCAATCTCTTTCCTGTCTCCCTCTTCCACTTTTCTTCCCCTCTCTTCCCTGTGTAAATTCACCCCTGGACTATGTGGGAATGCACTCACGCATGATCTTTGGTATACACTTGCAACAATTCTGTCAAGTCCAGCTATAGCTCCCTTAAGCAGAGCTTTGCAGCTTTGTGAATAAAAGCTCTCTTTGTTATTTATTTATTTATTTGTACAATTGAACAGGAGAAATGTGTTTTAAAATAAAACAGAACATTGTATCTGTGACATTTAAAGAAGGGGAGGAGGGAAGGGAGGGGTAGGGAAGAGAAGGGAGGAGATGTTGAACTGGAATATTGCATTCAGCCTGACACCATTTGTTATTTGGGGCTAGACCTTTCTCATTGTCTTTTTATTTAGCTCTGGTTTTTGTTTGTTTGTTTGTTTTGTTTTTAGTTTTGTTTTTCCGAAGAAAAATCCTATTTCAGAACAGAAATTCAGTTTTGTTTTGAAATCTTACCAAAAAGCCCTGCTTCATTTTTCTTGGCTGAGATTAATCACCAAATGTGATCAACATTTGCAAGTAGGATTTATCTCCCTCTTCTGCCCCAAATGTGTTGCTGCTTCTTCTCAGTCTCTGTCTGTCACTCTCTCCTGTTTTTCTTTCATTTCTTTTTGTAGTGCGTAAACTGACATTGAGCACTTTTCACCCAGCTCTGCCCTTGGGGTCCCATTATCCCAATGGCCAGTCTAACAGATGGATTAGACACGATGTAGCTGCCTTCTGGAATCGGAACCCATGCTGACACTTCGTGTTTGTTTGTCAAAAATAGGACATTCATGGGAAGTAATATCAAAGAATCCTTTTCCCACTTCCTCTTTTGAGAACTGAAAGTTTCCAGGTTTGCTGTTTTTTGATAGGGATTGTGATAAAGCACCTAGCTGGTGCAGACAATGTGCAAGAGTCCAAAAGATCATTAAATCTAAGAGGGTAGGCAAAACCTGCAAGATGCAGTTGAGAAAGCCTTCAAGCTCTCTTTTCCCCCAAAGAAGTGTGCCAGATAAGATGAGCTGCTGCAGAACACTGATAAAAACTCCAACAAGAATTCCTCTGAATAATAGGACTTCATAGCTCAGCAGGCTGAGCTATGTTCACTGCCATGCTGAAGTGTGAGTGGCATGAGGAGATGGCTTCTGACGACAAGTGGGAGAAAAAAGAAAAAAAGAAGAAAAAAAAAGCTTAACACAACATGTTGCAGAGAAACAACTTCAAAGTTTTAAGCACAAATGCTGATTTTTCACCATCCCAACAAAAATGTCACATACTGTGAAAATCTAATGTGCTTCGCATCCATGTAGCTGTTACTTGAGTGAGTAATGTGGGAGTGACATTGCCATTACCTGATAAGTCTTGGACAGTTAAACATTGAACGGGAGCTACACGGTCACTGCAGAATGTAGTGCCAAGAAGATATCATTTTAGACTCTATCCATCACTTTCAGCCCAGGTGTAATCCTAAGTCACCAAGACTTTTATTTTTAAAAATAGTTTTGCAACTTTACCTGCCCCCTTCAAGGAGTGTGAGAGGTAACGCATGCCTGTGTGCTTGTTGCTAGTGATAGTTTTCTTGTAATTCAGTTTGATCCAAATACGATGGAGTTTAGTACTTGCTGTGATTTTTTTTTTTTTTCCAGAGCTGTCATTCTGATTTGTTTGTGGGTTGTTGTTGTTTCGGGCTTTATTTTTGCTATGTGTAATGATATCTGAGCAACCCTGGTGCATCCCTTCTCCCCCACATAATCTGCAGTATTGGCTATTCTGCGCTGCACTACTCTTCGAGATTTGACTTCAGTCCTGTCAGCCACGCTGCTCAACCTGTCACTGGCCTCCTGCTGGTAAGACTGACAACGCCAGACTCGACACATCTTACCCTGCAAAGAGGAGGGGGAAGAAAATGTCCCAGAGATGTATTTCTTCTGTTGCTGTTATTAAAATCAATCTTGCTCACCTGCAGGGTTTCTTTTTATTATTTTAAACATTTTTCCCCCCACAGTCATTCCACATTATCGTTCAATGTTAATAAAACTGGTTGCTTGCAGTGAGGAAGAAAAAAAATGCTTTTTATCAGGTGTGTATTAGCAGAGCATGCTGAGTCCAATTGCTGCCTCTTGCAGTTAGTCATTTGTTTCTTATGGCTCCTCTCCCTCCTCCCCAATATCCCACCTTTTGAAGCAAATGGAATTTGGGGAGAGAAGCTTGAACGCAGATGTCAAGCCCTGGAGTTGTGTGGCAATCAATTGGATCACACAGGGTGTGCCTGTTTCCTTAGGGCTTGGAGATGACCCGTTTCTAGGTTGGGACCTGGACGTGGATTTGTCTCAAATCATTTGAGTTTCTGTGCCTTTGGCCACAGGATCCACACCCATAAACTGCTGGTGTCAGGATTAAAATTGAACTGGATAGCAACAGACACTAAATGGGATGAGTTTATAGAAATATCCATGCTCCCATCAATGTTTTTGTTTGGAAAGAGATATTTCATGAAATATTTGCTAATACAAGTAAAGCCCTCCACTGGAAATGGCCCCTAAATTCAACACTTCTTCATTGGCCCAGAACAAATCTCATATTCACGTTCAAGTAGTTTAGATACCAGACAGATTTGTAATATATATAGAAAAAATATTTGAGTTTAAATCATCCTGGTTCTCAAACATTCAGAAAGTGTGGAAAACTTATGGTTTTTAGGGATAAATTGGACTGATGACGGGTAGAGCCTTGGGAGCAGAGATGAGAGTGAAAACTTGAGCCTTGAATGAGAACCTACTTATTTCTGCCACAGTTATATTCATCCCCAGAGGCAATTCCAAGAAAAGGAAAGGTTGCTTAGCCACCACCCTTTTGTGAGAATCAGGCAAGGATGATGAAATTCCATTGCAAGCATCAGCAAGCACCAGCACAGAGTGCTTTTCAGACAAGCAAGTAGGAGAGCTGAAGGAGTTAGTTGCACGGGAAATGTGTGCTTGGCTAGATAATATTATTACAGAATCAGCAGACAGGCTGTGAGGAGCAACATTTGTAAATCATTTTGAGGAGTTCAGGTGGAAGACTCCATGTACCATGTATTTTGGGGAACAGAAGGCTGATGTGGGTTCAGCTTTTTTCACAACTACAGACTTAATGTGGACTTTTGGACATGTGACTGTTTCTAATTTGAGTGAAAGTCTGCCATAGACTTTGAAAATGTGTCCCAGAAGCTAATTCATTGCATGTGCATCAATGAGGAAGGCTGACTCAGTTTCCCCCTGAAAGCTCTTGCTGTAGCCCAGTCCTAAAGGTGCTGTTGAGCATAAAGTCTCGACACTGCTGCTGTTTTGAACCACTTCAGGTTTCTGAGACAGTAATATTTATATCGTACAGAAATCGTCTCAACGGCAGCATGCAGTTTCTGCTCAGTATGGGTGCTGTCCTGCTCTATACAAATGGGATATGGTGGCTGTACTGAATCTGTATTCCAGCTGAGACAAAGCCTGTGTACCATGAAGAATGCACTGCACATAGATACAGTTCAGTAAGGACTTCAAAATGTGCATTTCCATAAGAGCAACTCAGTCTCTGCGAGTCCTCTTGCAGTTTCTTTCAATGTGTGGCTATAGAAATTGGTCCAGAGGATTGCCTGCACAGAAGATTTGTTGTAAAACAAATAGAGGGGAGCTTGAGGAGTAATACCGTTTTCTTATCCCAGTTTCATTTCTTCCTTTGGTGACAAAAGAAAGAAACTATGAATCACTGTCATGTCAGAAGCTGCTTCAATGAGTTTTTGGAGCTATCTGTCTGGAACAGCAGCTAAACCAACATGGCAACAGTCAAGGGTGTGAGATATCCTATTAAATTCAAGCAAGCCAACTAAGTTTTCATCTTGGTACTGCTAGCAACTTGTTCTCCCTCAGGAACACCCCTGGTTGGTGCAAGCTTCCTGGCTCTGGCATGCACATTCTGAGATTTCTCCCGTACTGCAGGGCAAGAGACAGTCCAGTGGAGCAGAAAACATAATTTCCTTTGCTTAAAACCACCTGCTCCTAGCTGATTTTATTTTTTTCCCGTGAAGATTATATTTGAGGAGAGGGAGATGAAGAAGGCAGAAGGGGGAGAATGAAAGCAAAACACCTGCCATTTCAGGAGAGCTGAACATTAAAGACAACAGCGATCTTCTTATGCATGCAAGACTTTGCAGAACCATCAGTGTTTCTCAGCATGCCACTACCAATTAAGGGCAGAGCTATAAGGCCTGTACTTTGCGGTATTATGCAGGGAAGAGGAGAATACCACCTGGACTGCTGCTGCAGGAAAATGCAGCTGCTGAAATAGGTCTAAAGGGAAAGTATTAAATGGTTGTTTTTTAATATCTAGCTGGATTATTTATATCAGGGTCTCACTGGTTAAGATAAAAAGCATCTTCCATTCTAAAGGTCAGGAAATGCTATCCAACCTTAAATCAGCCCAGTTACGCTAGATAGAATATGCACATATTTGGATACTGGCTGATGACACGACCTTGCAGTATTTTATCTACGGGCAACGGAAAAGTTTGTAGACCAAATAAGCATACTGATGGATGATGAGTCAAGATGCAAGGAAGGAAGGCATATTCCCTCAAAGATCTTCTACTCCAATGTCTTTCTCATATTTTTCATGAAATTTGATGCAGCAAGCTTAGTCCAAACCAGAAGTTTCACTGTCAAATTACTGAGCCTTTTTTTTTTTTTTTTTGATCAATATTTAATAATTTAGAGGGTGGTGTTTGTTTTGTTGTTGTTGTTGTTGTTTTCATTTTTGTTTTGTTAATTTCTGCCTTGATTTTAGAGAGCACCAACTACTGAAAGCAATTCTCTAGAGCAAAAATATCGATTTCCCCCTATTCTTCATTCTGTTTGAACTCTACAACTTCCCTAATTCCCCCAGGGAACAATTCTCTTCCCAACAGAGCTACATTCAGCTTCAAAATTGACTTGAAAACAAGAAAACAAAAATCTGCCTTTCTTTTTCTTGTGTTCTAAAAGTTCTGACAAGGGCCTTTCTCTAGAGAGCCATCTTCTTCAATCTCTTTGTGTTTACTGTCACCTGCCAGCATTTTGTTCTCTGTTAAGGAGACAGTAAGTTAGCTATGCTGCTTCCTTTTTGTGTCTGCTTCTACCCACAGGCCAGCTTCCTACTAACTGTATCTGAATCTGGTCTTCACCCTGATCCCTACTGATAGCTTTGATTACTTGTCTATGTCCAGAACATTCACAGTATTTCACGGGTCGGTCTCTTTAGTTGCCTTTATTTTTCTTCTGCCTGTCTCTCTACATTCTTTCTCAGCTTGTTCTGCATTTGTGAAAGATTAGAGGCTGTGACTGTGAGCGGGCATTACACATCATCACATTCTTTAGTGAGAGATCCAGACTCTACAGTAGGAAAACCCTATTTCTGCTGATGTTTCATGTTAAATGGAATGGATGCTTAATTAGACAGATTTAATGTGATTTTAAATATCCACAAGACTTTTGCAATTACTACTCAGCCTTGTTCAACTTCCCTCTACCTATGATACACTCCAATAGGAGTAGTGACATGCACACAGAGGCAAAACACATCTCTGTGTCATTCCAAGCATCATGTCAGTGCTGTTCTATGAAATGTTTTGAGATCTTCAGACAGTAGGTGTTTCACTGAAATAAAGAGCGGTAGCAAAATATTGGCTCATTTCCTCACTTATTATAGTTATGCACTAGTCACTCTTCCTCACCTGGCCTGGGGCCAGAATGCTATTTGGATCATATCAGATCCTACGTGTAAGCATATATTTATCAGGCCAGAGACCTGTGTTCAGCTGCCATTGGCCTGAAAGCTGTACTGCTTCTATTTTCCTATACTCCAACTTTGTAAGAACTCAGATAAAGAGTTTGCTTATTCTGCAGCATGTGAGGGTTGAAGGACCTAACACAAAGTTTTCAGAACAAGTTTTTCTAGCCAGCAGAAAAAAAATGTAAAAAGCTGGGTTAAGAACATGCATGTTTTTCACCACTTTTATTTAATGACTTTTTTTTTTCTCTTTTATTTGTTTATTTATTTATTTATTTATTTATTTATTTTCTGGTGCAGTACACTTAGGTGATTGTGCTCCATCATGACTTTGGAAAATGGTGTATATTACTTCTTTCCCAATCATATTTCTTTGCCCAATATCAGATGTATATTCAATTTCTAAAAAGTTGGTGTTCTTATCCTTGATCTAGATTTCTTTGTTTCTCTAAAACCCTATTCTGAGACTGTTGTTCTTATGTTCTCTTATAGGAATATTTTTCTTTCCTAGGAATGGCCTAAAGAGAATTATTTTCTTTCCCGGCAAACAGCATCCTTTGCATAAACATGTCACAAGTTCTCGTAGAAAATATTGAGTTAATTTGAGAAATCACAAATAGTAAGCTACAAGTTATTCTTCTGCGCAGAAATGTTCCAACTACACAGGTCCCAGCTGTTGAAATAATGGAGAATTCTCCGGAGAATCCATATAGTCTGTGATTTCTTGGGTTCATTTTGACAATAGTCTGAATCATTTCTCTCTTTATTAGCTCTGCTTCTAAACCTCTAGGACACCATGTCACCAAATAACCTCTGAGCCCACATCCCATATTCTCTTTGAAGCTGTTGTTAAAGAAAGTAACCATCCACTGATACCTATTTGAAGGGAAAAATCCAGTTGCTCTCTCTCAGCAGGAGTCTAAAGCTTAGTTTTGGGTCCTCTTGTGGCAGAGAACATACACCAAAATTGCCTGTAAGAAACATTCATGTGAGACATTTCATGAGGCTAGGAGTTCTCAGCTAAAGAGATTTAAGTACCTGTTTAACTTGTATCTGGTTCAGTTGCGTACTATTTTACTTTTGCTTTGGTAAATCTCATTTCAGTGTTAAAATATTAGTGGCTCTGCAATGTTATTTCCACGGTGCCCTGCTTAGCTCCAGGTCACTTATATTTTGTCAATCAGTCCTACAGTGTTAGTTATTTATCTATCACTTAATAACCATGCTGCAGAGAATAATTTATCTGGCATAGCATGGTAATTTGTACTATAATTTCACCCCTGCTGCTGCAGACTTGCATTCCGTTACAGCAATGATTGAGGAAAATTAAGATTCCTAGGTCACACTTTGGGCTTTATGTTTTCTGCCTTTCATAATTTCATTTCACTTCATCATCTTTGATTGAAGAAAGAGCTCATCTAGAAATGTGAGAAGTAGCAAAAATCACCATGATGTTCAGCTCACTAGGACACAGTTCGTTAAGATAAAGGGACTGGGACTGTGCAGTCCTGAAACTGGCTCAGGAGACCCCTATGCCATCTAAGTTGAACCCTTTGTAAAGGCTTTGCATACATGTTCAAACTACCTTTGTTTCTTGCTTCTCTTAGAAATATAAATAAAAAATATACGTACATAGATGCATCCTTTTCCTCAAAGCCTAGCCATATTTATTGGCAGTCAAGTCAAGTACATAATCCAACCTTATCAAACTGCAATAATTTTGGAGCTATTTATAACAATTAAGTGTAGAACAAGAGAAATGCAGGTACATATAAAGAAAGCAAAGATCAAAAATGTTATGCATAGATTTCTTTTATTTTATCATTTTTAAGCCATTACTTTTACTTAGACTTATTGCAGCTGAAGTGGTCACCATCAAAGAAATACTAGATTTCAGATATGTACATTCAGACTAAGCAGAAGACGGTGACCTTCTGCTTATCCATTGCCTGCTATTAACTACTACCAACTGCTAATTGTCTCCAAATGTTGCATTCTTCAAGAAAGATGGTCTTTTTTTTGTTTTTGCTTTTTTATTTTTCCTTGATACAAGCACCTAATGCTTGCTAAAACAAGGTCCTAGTCAGACTTGCAAGTGCTAAAGAAATGTAAATAACAGAATCAGCAATATCAGTTTTACAGAGATGAATTCCATTGTGAGCCCTACTCCATGAAAGCCAGAGGACTTACCACAGACCTATTTCTGCCTCCATAGCATTTACTTAATTATTTTTAGGTAAGATTATTTATTTGGAGAATAGATTCTACAGAAATTGCAGAGCAGCCAGTGAGTATCACTTGATCATCCAGTGTTGACACTGAGTTACTTCTTTCTGTTTTCTGAGTTGGATGCACTTGTATTTGCTGCTTTGTTTACTTCAGCTGTGCTTCTGTATTACAGAAGAACCTTAAGAGAAACGGCTATTCTCATAATCAATCATTTATTTTTGAATTGTATTTTATCTCCATAACACACTAAACATGGTTAATAGGTACTTTGACACAGTACTTCAATTCTAATTCTCAGAAGTTACTTATGTAAGACTAAGGAGTTCAGCTTGGAACCATATTTCTTTGTTTAACAAGGGATTCAGGAGATAGATATCTGCTAAGAAATACAAATGCAGTGAACCTGCAGTCTGAATTATGTTTTTTTTTTTTTGTTGTTGTTTTTGTTTGTTTGTTTGTTTGGTTTGGTTTGTGTGGTTTTTTTTGGTTGGTTGGTTTTTCAAGTAATAAATAATATTGTACTGGTAAAACATCTGACTATCTTTTTTCATTATCACAATCTCATAGAGTCTATCTAGGAACATGTTTGAGCAGATATTGGTGACTCATCTACAAAATACATAGATCAAAATAAAATATTAGGTAGAAAAGGAACTCAGGAGAAGCTGCTACATGGATATCAATACATACGATTTCTTAAAGATTAGTTAATTCCATGGTATTTTGGACTTGTAGTTTAGGTTTTACCTGAAATGTTAGTCAAGCAGGAAATATTCATGCAACATTACAGCATCTGGAAATAAGCACGTAAGCAAGAATTCGTTACTGTTGTTTTTCTATCTTCAGAACTGCTGATGAAATCCAAACATCAGATCAGCAGTCTGGAAACCACAATCAGTCAGGTTTGCCTTGGTTTATTTTAAGTAGCTTCTGACTTACTGAACTGGGGTATAACTTTCATGTGTGGCTTTGAGCCCAATTTCTTGGAAAACAGTTAGCCTACGCACTTGTTTCCTCTTATTTTCACTTCCTTGTCAAATATGACTGCCTCCTTGCCACATGATTAGGTCTTATCTTGCAGGCACTGCTTCTATTTCCAGTTCATACTCTAGCAAATGGCTAGTCAGCTTGGGCATGACTTTGAGCAAATGAGCTCAAGCTCTGCCTTGGCAGGGAATCAAGACTTACACTTAAACTTTATGTCTTCTTGTACACTGAATGTCTCCAGGTGGCAAGTGATTAGCACCCACATCTCCCCTCCTTCTAATCTCCCCTGTAAATGCAGGCAAGCCTTTCCTAATAGTCTTTTAAAAGCAGTGCAGATAAAGAAAAATTAAATGTCCCCTTCATTAAAAAAAAAAAAAAAAAAAAAAAAAAAAGTTGACAGCATTATTATAGACTTTGGACTAAGGTGCTAAAAGATATGTTATTTGGCAGATCCTCAAACAGAACCAGTCCTAGAAAACCTCAGGGAGTCTGTATCATTTACAAGGTTGGGCAAGGAGGGCAGAAGAACAGGTAGAACAGTTTGTGAAAGAAAGTTTTGAGCTGACCTTCCTGTTTCAAGGTTGTGATCAGGAGAAACTATACTTCAGGTCTGAGTCCATGCATATGGCATGCTTTGGAAAGCCAGGATTTTGCATCCAAGTCCTTCCCATTTATCAAGGAGTGCTAGGGTTCAGACATTGCATTTAATCTTTAAGTCAACTGAAAAGCTTGCATGCAGCCACATGTCTTTTTAAGGACTTTCTGAAATTTGTGAGTAGGTTAACCTCTCCATGTAAATACAAACCCAAAATAGATAGTGACATACTGCAAGAAATGTTTTAAATGCAGAAACATTTTAGATACCAAAACAGATACTGAGACTAAATCTTTGTATCTGCCTTGTGTTGGCTTTACACTGAGGTAACAGCAGATTTTAATCTTAGAGACATATCCATCAGCATATTGCAGTGATACGGAAACTAGTCATAATGGAACAAATTGCTATAGCTGACCAAGTCCTTGGAGTACAGTAAATCCTTAAGGGGTTGTTCTCTTTATACTAACTCCAATTTTCACTCACAGGTGAAGAAAGATTACTCTACATCTCTATAGCACCACATAACGATTTTGGGCACACAGCCTAGAAGATAATTTAGATACCAGGGCAACTAATAGAAGGGAAGTGAAGAATTCCTCTGCCTTTCTTTTCACTTCTGGAAAGTATTAAATTGCTTTTTAGTAGTGTGGAAGAACCAGAAACCTCATATGCATTCTCCATCCTTCTCACTCTGTGAGCCAGATGAGACAGTGGAGTGAGCAACCTTTTATCACTGGCTGGGCAGAGTTCTTCCTAGCTGATGCAGGAATGGAAACATTTCCACGATGTTAGCTTGTAAGTGAAACTGAGAAAAATAGTTTGCAGCTTGCTTCTCTATTGGTAAAGGCCATCTGGGTGGTCCAGTTTTCCCTATTGCTGATTTTTAGTCATCCCCGTGCCACTACAGGTTTTATCTTCATTCAGCTTCTTTACCCAGACAATTTCATAGTGCCTATTTTTTTATATATTTTTTTTTTCTTCCCTTTGCCTGTCTATCTAATGTATTCTCTTCCTGGAAAGAAATGGTTTCTTCATCAGTGGTTTGTCCATGCACCTGTGTTTTGCATAAAGGGCATGATTCCTACCACCCCCTTTGCTTCACATACAAGTGTTAACATCCTCTTTTGATTTGAAAAATCTCTTTAGTTTGCCTCCTTCCCCTTGTGTCTGTATATGCCTACTGCCCTTTACAAAAGAAAATAAAATGATTTCTCATCAATTTTCCTCTTTGTCTCTAGAAGCAATTTAACATTGCCCTTTACAAATGCAAATAAAACACTAAGATGATTGGGACTTGACTTCCAGTGCCTGCAAACTACCTTCCATCATCTTGGGAACAACTATATATAAATAGCAATAAAGATGGTGATTCAGAAGCTCAGAGGAAGAGCATTTCCAGAACAGACTGAGAAAGGTAGAATATTGGTCCTGTTGGTTTTCAATTTCCTACTGTTAGAAGAAGTAGAACACACTGGCCTTGCTCTGACTGGCTTACCTGAAAATCAATAGAAGAAGTCTACCTTTTCTAAGCAGCATTTGCTTGCCTTTGTAATTGCAGTTCTTCTGACTTTGAAATCTGCAATCTACATTATTGCCTGGCTGCATAATTTAAAGTTAATTATTTGTACAACTGCTTATAAAATCTAATGTTTTAAAAATGTTATTCCTCTCTGGTCTTGATCAGTTATTTAGACCATTTGAAAGGTTATGTCACTAGCCAATTTCTTATCCATTGATTGTCTTTAAAGACAGCTTTTATAGTGTTATTTATTTATTTATTTATTTAAATAAATAAATTTATTTATTTATTTATTTATTTATTTAAATTTCACTACTCAGCAACACACGCAACGAGGAACAGAAACTATATGCTAGGTTGCAAAGCCCTTTACCACACCACCAAAGTATCCAGCATTAGCCCGCAAAGAGTTCCAGACTAAGGTTTGTGCTCTGCAGCAATGGATGTTCCTGCTGCCTGCAACCCAACCAGACCCCCTCTGAAGCAGCTAGCATGAACTTTGACCACTGTCTCATGGATTAAGAACAAAAAACAATTGCATTTCTGACATACAGTCTAGAGGAATGTTGTCATATTGGCAGAAGGTACTAACTGCTGTCCCAGAAAGAAAAAAAAAAATCCATGTGCTCTTGTACTGTTATAGTTTTCTCATACTAGACTCGGCATCTCACCTGGCTGAATTCCCAGAATGTCCCATTGCACTAGATCCTGCAGCAAACTTCTGAGAACAGACCGGAGGAAGGAACTCTGTCCACACAGCCTCCTTCAAAAACTGAGGCTTCTCATTCCACAGGGAGTTAATGGTCATCTCTTTGTGTTTATTTGTATTCCTATGGGAAGAATGTAGGTGGTAACCCTGCCCATGGCAGGGGGTTGGAACTAGACGATCTTTAAGGTCCCTTCCAACCCAAACCATTCTATGATTCTATGAATGTAACACTACAAACTAAATGGATGAGAATCAATGACTGTTACACCATTCTAACTTTTCTGTTCATATCAGTGGTAAAGATCTGTGTTTTGTGCCCATCTAAATAGCAGTTGTGTGTGTGTGTGTATGCATTTAGAAGGATGCTTTACTAACTGAATTGGATCTCCTAGAGAGACACCTGGGGATAATGTGTAGTTGCCTCCCACTGGTATGCCCAGTTACATCCATATTTATAAACAACTTTATCCTCAGAACAGGAGCCATTAAATCAGTATCCCTGAGGCTGCTCTGGCTGTGGTAGATAAATGTAAGTGTATCCATGTATTTTTATGTCTAAGGATTGTAAGCCTGCATATAGAGTTAAAGAGGGCAAAAGTTCAAAGCAGGATATGATTGAATGGATGGATGGTAGGAAATGGGATCAGATGAGAGTACAGCATCTTGTATGGAAGGAAGTCTGCTCATTAACAATGCAGAGATGCTCTCACCAATAGCCAGGCAAGTGTCTCTGAGGAGCAACATTTGAGGAGGCTATAAGCAGGGGATGCTTGTGAATAGCGGGAAGATGACTGAGGGGCCGCAAAAAATTGTGGAAGCTTTGAGATGATTCAAAGGATTGCATTCTGCCTTGCATGAACATGCTAATCTTATCTGAGTAAGGAGTGGCTCACTTTTTAAAAGCAAAATTTGGGATTTCCATCTACTTGTGTTTTCGCATTATGTCCATGTTTTTCTGTCTTAAAATCCTGATGTTTTGCTTTTTCTTAATCCTCCATTCAGCTGGAGTTTGTTTAACAGATTCTGTGAGGATTCAGAGATACATGGAAGGACACTGATTCTTACTGGGGACATTGCTCATTCCCAGCATGTATTGATACATGTATCCCTACTTGTTTCTTTAAGTTAACATGGTCCGAGTTCCTCTATCCTTGTGTTACTTCTGTATATCAGTGATGTTTATCTCTGTTTATCTTTAATTTCTCGTATGTTTCTGTCTGCAGTGACAGCCTGTAGTGACCAATGTTTAACATGTACTCCTTCATTTGGATATAAACAGTGATGCTGATCTGGTTGGAGAAAGCTTCTCATAGCACCTGCTTTGAAGACCAGTGTTGATTGCCTCAGTGCTTTCTTCATTTCAGTTTTTACTGATAAGACTGGCCTTCAGAATCCCAGACCCAAGACCAGAGGGATAGTCTGGAGCAAGCAATCCTTACCTTTGGTTAGGGAACATGTAAACAAACTGGACATGCACAAGCCCATGATGCCCCATGCATTGCACCCACAAGTGCTAAGGGAACTGGCTGGTGTTACTGAAAGGCTGCTCTTGATAATCTGTGAGATAATTGATTGACTTTCTAGATGAAGGGAGGGATGAATGTTGTTTACTGCAACTTTAGTAAGGCTTTTGATACTGTCTTCGATAACATTATTCCAGAGGACAAAGTATGGATCAGAGTATGGACTATGAGGTGGACTGAAAAATTGTTGAAAATCTGGGCTCAGAAGGTTGTGATCAGCAGCACAAAGTCCAGCTGGAGGCAAGTGACTAGTGGCACATCCTAGGGTTGACATTGAGGTCAGGACGGCTTAACATCTTCATTAATGATAGGATAGAGTGTACCCTCAGCAGGTTTGCCGATACAAAACTGGGAGGATTGACTGGTAAAGTGGATGACTATTCAGAATGATCTCAAGAGGCTGGAGAAATGGGCACAGAGGAACCACATGAATTTCAAAAAAGGGAAGTGCAAAGTTCTGCTTCTGGGGCAGAATAACCTCATGCACCAGCACAGGCTGGGAGTTAACTGGATGGAGAGTAGCTCTGCAGAGAATGACCTGAGGGTCCTGGGTACCTGACTATGAGCCAGTAAAGTGTCCTTGTGGCAAAGATGGTCAGTGCCATCCCGGACTGTATTAGGATAAGTGTTGCCAGCAAGTAGAGGGAGGTGATCCTTCCCCTTCGCTCACCCCTGGTGAGACACATCTAGAGTGATAGGTCCCTGCAGGTCTATAAACTCAAGATCTCAGATATTACATTGTTCTTTCCTTGGTGTAGTAGCATGATGGTTATATTGACTCCAGTCTGGCTACAGTGTCTGTTTTATGGCAGTCTTCATGTATATTCCATACAGGACCTCGTGTCTGAGCCAAGCCTTAGAGACACCTGTTTTAATAATAGTCCTGAGTATTGCAATAACTTTATTATTTTATTTTTATTTTTATTTTTATTTTATTTTTTTCAAAAGGTTTCTGATTTTTCATAAGAAGGACCAAATGCAGGCATGCTCTGAGATGGTGATTAGAGGGTAGAGATTAGTAGGTAGAATACTGTCTGTTCAAGAAACCTTCTGTTGTAATCTGGAGGGATTTATGAACATTTGTCTCCCACCTTGATCTGACCTTTACATTATGGTCCTTCTTCTCTGTAATGCATAAGGGAAATATGGTGTCTAATTTGCTCTAATGAAAATAATTGAAATCCATTTTTTCTTAAACAAAGTGATGCTCATATTGATCTCTCTGTCAGGATGTAAAAATTGAAGTGTATAAAAAAGTAAGGAACAAACTTAAGGACATTGCAGACCTATTTTGCACAGACAGTATCCATGTCCTTGCAAATTTCACTTCCCCCCCCCCCCCCCCCATTGTTTTAGATCCCAAAAGATAGTATGCTCTTTTTAAAAATATTTATTTTTAAGAACAGAGAATTGGGTACAATAGCAACATGCCTGCAGGCTCCAGCCCAACATTGTCGTACTTGTTAACATAAACCAGTAAAACAGTACAGGCCAAATACTTTTTTGTTATTCGTTTGTGAGCTCCTTGAGTTCACAGGGTCTGTGAAGGATAAAGAGTAGCTGTCTGACTTCATGTAACTGGCTGAAATAGAACAAGGAGACTTAATACTTACTGTAGGGTGCTGACCATTTATTTTGTACTCATGTTACTGGCTGTAGTTATATTCAGCCCAGGAAGGGAGAACACTATGCTGCCAATGCTCCAGTGAGAGAATGGTGCAAGAAAAAAACAATTAAGTTATCAAAAGAGAGCATCCTGAAAAGATTTAGGCTATCAAAACTACCTGGGACAAAGATGATAGCTGATCCAAAATGAGACAAGCACAGAAGATAGCTTATAGGGCAAACTTGTCTCTGAAACAATTCCTTTTACTTTAGTTTATACAGTAGGTATAAATTTGACCTATATGGAGCACCTTGCAATAAAAGAGGGATGTTCAAACCCTTAACATACTTTGTTCTTCATTTTAGAACTCTTGCCTACATAGCGCAAGAAATGGCCATGTGGGAATGGCCAGTGACTGGCTCATCTGGGAATGCATGCTATGAACCGTGCAAGCTAAGTTAATGGAACTCTCTCTCTTTTTTTTTTTTTTTTTTTTTAATGATTTTCCAAGAAAACAAGCATTATGCAAGCATTCTGGCTGAGTGTTTAGTCTCAGAGGAGATTGTTTCCTGATAAATTTCAAATCCATGGGTTATTTTCAAGCAAATTTTAACAAATAAGTAGAGGTGAAGAAATTAGTTCATTTCTATGAGTTTTGTGAAAATAGAGGTTCTTTTACTGCTTTTGCCAGTGGAAAGAACAATAATCTGACCTTTTATTAGAATAGCAGACATGCCACCCAAAAAAGAGATGTGGTTCATTAATTCTTCTACTCAAAGAATTATTGGTTTCACTTCTCATCTCTCTTCCTTTTTTACACAGAAGCTCCCTACTGAAAAACTGAATTACTCTGAACTATCTGTGGGCATCAGGTTGACTTTACTTTTAATTAAAGCCATGTATATAGCCTTGTGTTCATAACAGCTGGACGTGAACTTCATCTTTTGCATGTTTTGTCATACTGTGCAATAAATGACATGTGGTACGTTGCTGAGATATGTGAGTATGGAAAGATTTATCTGTTGTCCAGTTAGATCTGTAGCTACCAGGTTGGGGAAACTGGCATTAACCTTTACACAAACTCTTAATGACTTTATAGGGTAAACAGAGTGGAAGGAAGAGAAATTGAGGCATAGTTTCATTTATTTATTTTTTATTTTTATTTTTTTTTTCAGAACTATGCAGAAAGCTAGTGATGAGAACTAGTACACAAATCCTGATCTCTAATCTGAACTGTATCTTTTAGCCCTACAGGCCTCTTTTGCTTAGCTCTAGTCTATTGCTCTTGAGAAACAGCTGATGTCAGAATTGTATCTGTAAAGAGACTATCTGCTTTCTTTCTTTTTCCCCCTGCTGTTGAAATAATTTCCTGTCTTAGCTGGTTAACCTTTCCTACTCATTTCTATTTTCATGGAATTTCTTATTATAGTTGCAAGTTAATCACAAATCTATTGAGAGACTTCTCTTTAATCTAGCAGCCTTCGTTTACTTTCTGTGTCATTTAGAACAGTTGTGCCATGGTTAAGAGTGTCCAATTACATTCACTGCAGGAGAAAAAAATGAGAGATCAGCAGCCTACGATTTCAGCTGAAGATATCATCAAATGGGAAAACAAATTAGGTGCCTAAAAATAAAATTAAGGACAAGGATTCACATGCCAGATTTGCTTGTACTCAGTGACACAGAATGAGTGGTCAGATAATTGTTAACCTTTTTTCCCTAAATAAGAAAAAATGTGATTTTTTTTTTTTAATCTGCTTTAAACCAGAGAAGGAGAAACAATATTTTAGAATCTAAATGAACAATTTATTTTAGAGCATCTGCCATTCCAGTTTTTTAAATCTCATTGTGTAGTTGCTGTCACATAGGAAAACAGCAGAGATTTCTCTGACTAAATCAACAGATTAATATACTAATATTAAAATTATAAAAATCCCATCTTCTTCATAGTGATGTTGGAGAAACTTGTGAAAAAAAGGATATAACATAAATTGACTTGTTATGTGCATACATTGGTTATGTGCACCTCTGCGTGCTTGCTTACTATCTTCCTGCCTCCCTCCTTCCTTTCTTCCTGATCTTCATTTCTTCTCTTCTTCCATTCCCTTCTTTCTTCCCTCCCTCCCTTCCTTCTAAGTACTTTGAAATAAATCTGATTTTTCTGAGCCAGCAGTCAAAGGGACTGACTGTATGTTAATTGGTGTTATGAAAAATCCTCTGTTAGGAAAAGCTTATTACCTAGGCAGTCATGGTTTCAAATGCAGACTTGGATGTATAATGTTTACTCATACTTTTTTACACTTCTGAAATATACACAGAGTGGTAAACACTGATCCCATCGTGCACACTAGCACAGTACTCTGGCACTGACTTACTTCAAACATCTCTTTCAGGACCTTCTTTTAACCACAGTGCAAAAAATCTTTAGCATCCAGGTGCCTGTTTCCTGAGCAGGTCAATAGATTATTAAAACATTAGGCAACTAAGAAAAGCATTTCTGCAGATAGAGCGAAAATGAATAAAAGGCTCTGTCTAGGTGTCCAAATAATTAAATTTCTCCTAGAAAAATTAGGGATGATATACCAATCAAGAATGCTGGATAGAATGAATTTGACAGAAAAATATCTCTTCATAGCTGAACTTCAGATATTATTAATCTATCCAGCTCTCCAAAAAGGCCAGGTATCACATATTTCCAGAATAATTCCATTTTCTCCAGTGGGCAAAATCAGGCATTAATCTGAACCATGTTGTCAAATATCAGTCCTTGTAACTTGTCTGCTATAAATGCTCTTCAAGACTAAATATAATAGAATAATTTTGCAAACACCAGATTGATTAAAATTGCAAACTACAGTTCAGAGCTTGAAATTCAGCACATGAAACAGCCTAAGCTAAGATTCATTGCCCAAGTTACCATGGCATCTTCTGAAATCATAAAAAGCAAACAAGCCCAGCAATATAATTGAGCCTTTAAAGGGGAAATCTGTCCTCAATTCAAAAGTAATAAAAGGTCAATCTGTTTCAGGTCTGCATGGCTTAAAATTCTCCTGGATGAACTGAAGATAGGTTGCGGCTCTGCGCATGCACGTGTTTGTTTCTTTCTTTAACATACCCCACTTCCCAGCTTTCAGCACATAAATCGGTGTTTGCCAGCACTTACATAAAAGTGTAAATAAAAGGGGCTTGATGACTCACTGCACAATGGCAACAACTATAGTGTTTCACAGGCAGGACCACAGCTATCCACCTACCCTTGAATTGGCTCAATATATCCTGTCTGGGTGGATGTTATTGACTTGCCTCATTTATCTGTGCCTGTTAGGCTCTCTTTGGAGAAGGAAATGGGGGAAGCAAGACAAACCCTTCTGAAACTGCCATTGCAAGATTCAAAGATAAGTGCTCCAAATGCTGTCATTGTGAATCTGAGTTACTTGTCACACAGTGTGCACACCCTACTTATGGTACGTTGCCCACGTACTCACGTGGGAGCAATGGGGAAGCACATGGGCCAGCTCTGTTCCACAAATGTGGTGAAGTGCTAGGGTTGCGGGAAGGCAGATGGAAGTGAGCAGGTGAAGGAGAAGCTTCAGGCAGTGCCTCCTGATAGGTGTCTGGCTCCAGGGACAGCTGCAGCCCTCCAACAGCTGGATTCATTGCACTTGTTCAGGTGCCACTTTTATATATGTGTGTATGCATATATGAGTGTGTGTATACAATATATATACACATATATATGTGTATATATACTGTATACATATATATATGTATATACACACATATATATGTGTATATATATACAATATACAATATACATATATATATTGTGTGTATATATGCACAATATATACACAAATATATATATTTACATGATATATATATACAAATATATATACATGTATGTATATGTATCAGTGCTTACTGAAGCATTATTAGTGATAAACAAAAGGAGCTGAACCCCAAAGCAGAAAAACCCTGCTATTTCCACATCATCTAATTTCATGAAGTAGAGAAGATTTGTTCATTACCAAAGAGAGTGGAGTAGGAGGAAGGTAAAATTACGGTTCTTTCACGATAATGTATAGGAAGCTGTTGTGTAAAGCTCTGTTCCTTGCCTCGTTCTACACAGAAAAAAATAAAATAAAATAAAATAAAATAAAATAAAATAAAATAAAATAAAATAAAATAAAATAAAATAAAATAAAATAAAATAAAATAAAATAAAATAAAATAAAAACAAAACAAACAAACAAACAAACAAAACCCATGGCTTTAAATAAGGAAACACTCTTGGTCTCTTGGTTATCCTAAATTCCCAGAACACTGTATTCTGGGCATTTCACTTTCTCTTAAAGTAGAATTTAAATCAGAGTCATTTATGCACAGTTACTTTAATATATACTGATAGTGAAGCGTCTGCTTCTCATCCCAGATTACTGTTGTCATCACCAGATCCTTGTTCCTCTGGTGTGTCTTCACTCATACATGACTATTATTATTATCTTTATCATTTGTGCATTTTTCAAGACCTGGATATTCTTACATTTAGATTGACTCCTCATCGATCCCCACAAGCTGGAACCAAAGAATTCATGATAAGACTCCTATAATTCCTGCCTAGCCTAATAAATATGGGCTATGAGGCAATGCAATCTGCTAAAACATTGGTGCACATTTTAAACAGTCGTCATGGTGTAAATATTCCTAAATAGAAGTCCATGGTAATCTAATACAATACTGTGATCTGCAATATGGTAATTACAACTGTGACTTGACTCATTAATTTTGGTAACAGTTGTTAAGCAGCTCATTAGGTGGGTATCGAACAGCAGACGTCAATCTGGGGAGCCTCTCAAAACCTTCCAATATTTTTCTTTTCACAGCAAGGAGCATGGCAGAGGAAGGGGGAGGTTGGACTTAGGAACTTCTAAGCTGTTAAGTTCTGGGCACTTCATGGTCTTGGCAAGTATTGTGCCAGCTCTGTGAGCCAGAATTTAAGCAAAGACATGATCTTCTATTACATCTCAACTGTGGGCCTTGAAAAATGTCCCTTGATTGCTCACATTGCTTATATTCCAGCAGACCCTCCCCAGTTCCCACTGACAAACAAAAGGGCTAATGGAGCACATCCCCATGCAGGATAACACAGTGCTGGTCTGTGTTTCTGCTTGCTCGTTTCATGTCACACTTGCATGGGATTTGATATTCTATTGGGATGATTTTTGGTGCTGACTTGTATTAATTCTGCTATAGTACATCAGTTGGAAATAAAGATATATTAGTTCCTCTTCATACATTTTTATGCTGCTTATGGTGAACAAGATCACAAAATTCACAGACATAAAAATTAGTGTTGTCAGTGGCAAGCACATGATGTATAATGCCTTTAACGTATTCTTTAGTCTCCTTGATTCCACATATTTCATCGATTTACTCTTAGGCACTGGATGAAATGATGAGATGATGTCCAAAGCTGAGCAAACTGGAGAGATAGCCACCTCTCATGAAGGAGTTTGGTTTGATTTCATGTATTTAGAATTTTTCTCTTGTTCAGAGGTGTTTCTTGAGCAGGTTCCTCATGGGAATTTGAATGAAGTGTTCTGCAGCTGACTGACTATCAACAGGAGCACCACTTACACAGACACACAGAGTCAGGCTCAGCCACGGTGTTGTTGGATTTGTACATGGCATAATCAGTTTAATCTTCTAACTAAATGAAGTCTGAAAGTTGTCAAACTTGTCTCCTTTCCCCTCCACAAAGCCTTTCCAGTCAGGCATGGAAGTACCAAGATCTTTATCAGATTCTGTAGTACTGAGGGAAAATCTGGAGCTATTCAAAAGTTATTCATAAAATCTCCCAGTCCAATACTGCAAGGCTTTGGCAGGAACACAGATTTGAGAGTACAGCAGATGAATAGTCACGTGGCCTGTGTATGACAGGTGGATATCTGCTGGTGCACTTTGCTTCCTGTTTGCAGCCTGAAAGATGCTTGTGTCTCCAGGGAAAAAAGACCATCCTAGCTTAGGGCTATCTCAAGGTAATGGTGTATTGTAGCTGGCTACCAGTTTCTGGGTTGCAAATAATCTGTTTTCTAATTTTCCGTCTACTTGCTTGTGGCTCTTCCTTAGATCTTTCTTTCTCCATACCATCATTCCAAGGCATATCCTGCTTCTGCCATATAAACTCTTCTCTGCTGAGTAAATAACAATTTCCTTATGTTTAGACCAATTCAACCAATGGCAGCTATATAGCTGCCTTTTGGACAATTCAATATTTTTATCCCCAGAGCAACTGAGTGTATTAAATAGTGCTTTTCTTCAACTTTTTCCCTTTTCCATCCTTTAAACATTCTTATTATGTTCTTGATAAATGCTGAATAACACTATTTATCCTCTACTAGAAGGAGAAACACTGCTAGTGACAGCACTTAAGCAATAAACACTGTTATGTTTACATTAGACTTAAGCTTAGCTTAGAGATGAGAGATGGCAACCTCCCCCTGTGAACCTGTCCAAGATATGGTGTGCTGAACCTTTTCAAGCCTGGCTTAAAAAAAAAACCCTAGTCCTTCACTGAATCTGCTGGAGAGCACAGCCATCTGGGGTAAAGTATTCCCTGTCCACAGCAACACTCTGTTTTGAAATTCTCTGTTAACATCTTCCCGTCCCTCACAGCTTCTGTACTGGTTCTTAAATAATGACGTTTCAAATAACACAGTTAAAACAGTAGTGTTTTTGTTTGTTTATTTTGCTAACATACTGTCTACTATTCATATGGAATAAGATTTCTAAAAGCCTCTTCTTCTCCCCCAGAATACAACCTGGCTGCTGTTGAATGCAGGTCTCCTCTTCTGTGTCACCTTCATCCTGGAGCAATACTTTTTGTCTCTGTCTTGCTAAGTATCCATCTATTTTCAAATCTTTCTTCTCTTTTCTGATCTTTAAATTTAATTCAATAGATTTAGTGTTAGTAGGACACTAATTATATGAAAGATACTACAGGCAGGTTTCACTTGTCCTTATACAAGCTATCTAAAAATTGTCTATTCCAAGTTAGCTGTACAGATTCCTTCTGTGTAGAGAAAGATGATTTCCCTCATCCTAGATACTCATTAGAGGGCAATCTGCAAGTTATATATGGGCTGGTTAATATTGTGAAGGAGTCTTCTCTCTCTGACTTAATTATATAACTGAGGTCCCAATCCACTTCAAAGTCGGTCTGTATCTAGATTTTGACAGCTCACCTGGCTTCTCAGTGTGCTAGCAATCTTACATTCTTCTAAGGAAGGGTTTGTTTAATGCCAGACTCAGCCAGCTTTTCTTACATGGAAGAAAGTAAAATTTTCCCTATTTGCTATTTTTCACGCATCCGTGCAGAGTGGAGCTGTTGGGTTTCATAAGTGCTTCAGCAAACAGTTGTCTGAAGTCCTGTAAGAGTGGCACCACAGTTCAAGTGACAGCAAAAAGGCAAGCACTTGATTGATCCTCGAAAGTGTTACTAGCACTCACTTCCTTGCCTACATCCTTTTGCATCACTCACTGTCACATATTTTTAGAGCAGAGCACTTTTGCTCTTCCAGCCCTGTTGCGTGTTTTCTCTTTGCTGCATTAAGCTGCTTGCCAGAGACTGGAATAATAGAGAAAATTCCCTGTGCCAGTTTTTCCCTTCTTTCACTTCTTTGCCTCATGATTGCCTACTCTGGAAAAAGAAAACAAACAAAAAACTGCACTACAAAAAAAAAAAAAAAAAGAAAAAATAAAATAAAAAAGGCAATTGGGTAAGCATAAAACACAAATCTGCAAAAAGTTACTCCACTCAGTCCCTCAGAGATTCAAACAGTTTCAAGCCTGGACAAACACAAAGCTGTTGACTCCTGTTAGAAACAGGACTGGTATGTTGTGCTCTTGCACTGGTAGTGTTTGTGCATGAACATGAGCTGGGGTTGCTGAGTCGGCGGGGGAGAGCCCCAAGGAGGAGCTACCAAATGCTTTGTAGCATCAGAAAGGCAGATAGAGGGAAGGAGAATGATGAGAGTCTTTTGAAGTGCTTCTTTTTCCTCAGATCTCACATTTGATGTTTATATTCCTCTCCAATGAGGCAGATAACGGTCTAGTGAGCAAAGGAAAATGTCTAAGTTTTCTCCTACCTCTTTCACTAACCCCAGACCCCCAAAGTATCTGTTACAGCAGATCTTATTTTGGAATTTAATTTTCTTCTTCTTTCTATTTTATTTTCTCTTACAAAATCCTTCATGTGATACAGCACTTTTTCTCCCCTTCAGATTTAGTCACACCCCAGAGGTGAATTTTCTGAAAAATCCTTCTAGCTATTTCAAAGTTATTGGAGGAAGGGGATAAAGACAGTAAGATCTTACGAATAAATTCTGCTTTGAGAAAACAGATTTTGTCAGGTATTCTTTAAGTAGTTCTAAAATACAGAGATTCTAGTATTCTCTTCATATAAAGAGAAATAAATTGCTATATACTGTAAAGCAGTTGAATTAGTTCATAAACTGGGTATGCTGTATGTGGTTACTTGATTATGAGTTGCTAGATACCATCAATAATTTTGTCCTATCATTATACTATAGCAATAATGCCTGGCATAAACGGCTAACAAAATCCACATCTATTATGAGCTACTGTCTCAGTTTTTCGATTGCAATTCCTCACAAGCTACTTTTTTATATGTGTCAAGTCTCATCTGTGGGGGAAGAATAATTTAGAGGATCAGTAATGGGATGTGGAACGTTTCACCTTCAGGTCACTTGTTTGAATCTAACCCTGAACCAGTAGTGATTGAAAATCATTGCCATCTGATTGCTTTCTTTTGCTGGTCTAATGGATATGAACCATTGGTCCTAGTCTAGAGCATAAAAGATGCGTGTCCACATCAAAAATCTTCCTTCAGATTGTAGTTAGCCTCTTACCACTCCCAGCACAGAGACAACCAGGCTGGAATGGATGACAGTGAATGAATTGCATTACCCCCATGACCCAGAAGCAGCCTTTTCACATAAGTGAGATATACTGTTAGAGTTATGGAGAGACTTTTATTGCCTGCGTGATAATCTCTGCAGATAGAAAGCAAACCAAACCTTCAAGTCAGCTGATATCACACATTTTTGAGTGCTAAAATTTCCAAAAGAATTCAAGTGTGTTGGAAATGGTTCTCTAACCTGTACTACTAGTTAAGAAAAACTTTTAGCAAAGATTAATGGATCTTGAAAAAAAAAAATAGACAGTGTGTGTGAGGAGTGAATGAAGTGGGGACGGACAAAAACAGAAGTGATGTTGATAAAGAAACAAACAAACAAAAAAAAAATAGTTAATGAAAATATTAGCCAAGAATTTGTAACTTGGCTAATGTATAACATAACACAAATTGTCTAGCAAAACCATCCCTTTTAAGACTGATATTTTAGTGATGAATCTCAGTTTCTCTAAAAGATGCAGTTTAACTATGATCCTTTGCTTGGCTTCCCTTCTCCTACTTTTACTGAATTGAATTATGTGGTTGCCTGTTAGACATGGTAACTCAATAGGAATGTGCCTGGAGGAAAGTGTGCATATTTACACCACAGGGAGGAATGGTTATTTTTAGAAGCTGTTATATAGCTTTTGGGGATCTATGGGGTTGTTCTGTGAATAAATAGTCTTCTTTCCTGTTAGCTCAGCTGATCTTTAGTGGCCCACAGGAGTAAATGGAGATGGCCTATGCCACCTTTCCTATGATTCATCATGCATGAGGCACCTGAAGTCCAGAAGCTACAAAGCCGTATTTCTTAGCACTGGCACAATCCATCTCCCATTCTAATTTTACAGACCTATTTCCTTTCTCAGGACAGTAGATCAAAACAGTGTGAATAATACTGTTTTGTAATTCCATATCACTATAAGACCAGACAAAGAAAAGTCAGATTAACTCTGTGAAGCAGAAGTAGAGGAACAGGGGGTTCTTTAATACTCTAACTATAAACCCCAGCTTTAATGATAAAGTTTTTCTGAATTATTGGTAAAATCTACTTAGGTAAAATCCTTTTTGAATTAATTTGAGTAATGACAAAGCTAAAAGCTAAGGCAAGACTTCAAAATTTGGCTCTATATGATTTTGGGTAGTTTTTGTTTTCATTTCTCATAATGCAGGTCCTCTCATTTTGGTACAAAGCAGTGTTCAATACCAATTCAGGAAAAGAAAACAATGAAAAAATAGGACTGTAGGACTGCACTGCTGCCTTCCAGGAGCCAGTAAGAATAATGTCTTAGATTATAAGAAAGGGCAGTAGCAATATCACTAGTGCAAAGAACGAGTAGCAACTTCTAGCTGTTTTATCACTGACTTTTTTTTTTTTTCCTTGCCAATTTAAGATCAAGATCTTAGAAAGAATTACATTCTGTCTTAGGGGGAACTGACAGAAACACATTTTCAATTACCAGCAGGTGACAACAGAACAACAATGTTAGTAGTTTTTTAAACAAGGTTATTTCTTGGTTTACAGAGGTGACTATTTATAAATGACTGAACAAGATCCTCTTACAAATAATCTTATTTTTAAAAAAAGAAATGCCCTCATTGTGGGAACAGAGATGTTCAATTTATATCATACACTTTATTTTAAAGGGCAAAGGGTATTTGTTTGCAGAGAAATTGCAATTAAAATAATTTTAATTTATCAGTTCTTTAAATAAAGTCTGCCTATGTAGTGGGGTGTCTTCTGTCTGCCCATGGACGCAATCCTGCTAGGCTTTGGTGACCCTTATCTAGATTCTGTCCTGTGCAACCAGGGCCTGACAGCAGCACATGGTACAGTTGGTAAATCACCACCCATTTGAAGGAAAAACAATGTTTCACTGCATCACCACACAAACCAGCAGTGACACAAGCCAGCTTACAGATAACAGAAAATAGTGGGGAATTATTAAGGAGAATAAAGAGATTTTGCAGTTTTAAGTACATTGAAATGTCTGTTGTTGTCATTGTTGTTGTTGTTGTTTTTATTGTTTTGTTTTGTTGTTTGTTTCTTTTTTTAGTGAACTAAGCAGGAAGGAAGAAAGGCAGAGTTTTTGTTTGTTTCTATGTGATTTTAATTAATAAAGAAGCATGACTAAAGGATTCCCACTTAAATATTTACCTGATTTGAGCTTTGTCAATAGAAACACAAATAAATAATTAAATAAATAGATAAATAAAATGTACAATGAAATACCAGGAACAAGCACTGTTTTGATGTCTAAATGATGCTGGAAAGGAATACATTACACAGATGCACATGAGTCAGAAAGTGATCCAAGCACAAGGCTGTATGACTTCCACCTAATGGGACACTCTCTGAGAATGTAAAACAGATGATACATAAATTATACCCAAGGAGCAGCCTTTTGTATGTACGGGAATCACATAAATGTGTCTGTCAGTGTGGTACCCAGGAGCAGGAAGCTGGAGAGCAGTAAAGCAACAAATGAGTCTGTGACAGATGCATCGTATTTTGACATTTGTTGAAACAATCTCAAGCCTGGCTGGCATAGATACAGCAGCTACATACATTTATGTTAGGATGATTGTCCTGACAAATACTAGTCCTTTCTGGTATTGGTTCAACATGTTTTTACAAGTCTTGCAGTTTCATGACCATGTATACATGCTCTGAAGTACAAAATAGTAGGGATGATAGACCCATTGAAATCCCTAGGCAATGACAGAAGGTTGGAAGGAGTGATCCAATGCTGAAGTTTACCATTGAACATCTGGCCTGGGATATCTGGTGCAATAAATGACTTAATACTGATGGAGAACTTCAGATACCCAAGCATCTTTTGGAAAACTAGTATGGCGATTAACACCTTGTCAAGTAAATCCTTCCCTCCCTTCAAAGAACTTATCAGCAGTACGTTGCTTGAAAGGCAGCTTGTGGGAGAATAGTTGTGAAATTGCAGTGTTCACAATTCTTAAGAATAAAATGTAGGAGAAAGTGGAATAAAACAAATAAACTCCAAGAAACATGACCTCAGGAAAAAGAAAATTGAAACAGGGCTTCATATAATTGAGGAAAAAGGGTGTCCCTGGGGCGAGTCCTTTACATATGCACAAGACCTTGTAATGAAGAAGAATAAACAGTGGTTTACATCCTCTCTGAGAGGGACAAGGGGAAATTGGTTTAAGTTTCACAAAATAAGATTAAAATATAGGGAGGAAATTGTAATTGTGAAGACAGGCAGGGTCTTGAATAGATTGCTTAGGGAGGATGTGGGATTTGCCTCTTGGGGTAGCTTCCAAGGACAGGTTAGACAAAGCATCCTTAACAGTTTAAGTACAGCTGATCTTGCATGGGAGGCATGAAGTGCACAAGGTTTTCACAATAGGAATTCACTTAGTCTTCTAAGAAAGCTGACATTCGAGGATGACACCCTTCCTGGGGAAAAAACAAAACAAAACAAAACAAAAACCTGACATTAAAGATGTTTCTCTTCAAAAAGTCTCCTTTGTCATTGTTCAGACTGAAAATTTTAGTTATATTAAAATGACCCAGCTTTAATTTTTCTTCCTGATTCCATTAATTTAATTATTTCATAACTATCTAATTTGCATTAAATATCTTTCCCATACAAATAATTTTTGCTTCAAAGATTTTTTACCTATTACAAAATTTTAAGCTTTGCCCAAAGAGTCATTTTTCTTTTCTATCTTGTTCCTTCTGTTTTCTTAATCCAACAGATATGTTATAAATTGGTCTAGCAAAACAAGTCTTCTAGTTTAGCTGCTTCCAAATTGTCACTGCTCTTTTGGATAGTGGGGGACTTTTTTTAAACTTTGAATATAAAGCGCTTTGTCTTCACTGAATCTGAAAAATCCAAATCTTACCTTAACAAACAAACAAACAAACAAAAAAACAGGATTAACATGTAAAATGTATTTTAAATCTAAATGGATATTCTGTACCATAGGTGGTCTGGAAAGTCTGTGTTTTGATGCACCTTGTTTGGAGGAAACAAACATTGCTTACAACTGTCAGTAACAGGGAGAATATTAAAGAAAATACATAACCATGTGATTTTCCTCCTTTATGAAGAACAATGCTTACTACCAGAAAGAATCAAAACCCGAATTTGCTTCATGACATTTTAAGGACTCATTTTATTGCTAGACTATGTTTGGTACCCAAAAAATTCCACTTCGCAAATCTCATATTAAGTAGAAATTATCAAGAGTAAAATAATGTCTCGGTTACAATTCACAGCCATAATACTGTCAGAAAGCAAATCCATGCCAGTTATGCTTGTGTTAATTTTGTAGCAAGATCTATTCCAAAAAGGCAGAGATGTTTCATTTTCCTCTGGACTGATAATATTCATCTGTTTATAAAGAATTCTCTGGACAAAATGTTGAGAGCAACACAGGTATACTTCATCCCTCCAGCCCTTATGCTCACTATTGAGCTTTGGGGGTTATGAAAATTTTCCTAGGACCTGCAATGATCCCAGACTTCCTCTGTAAAACAGAAAATGCACGTTTGCAGTAGGAGGACTGCTTCAGATAACCACTGGTCCAGAAACCTGGACTAGCATTTAGGCTGGAAATACCAGAATATATATATATATATATATATATATATATATTTTTTTTTTTTTTTCCCAAAGTTGATTATACATAATCTTATTTCTAGACCAAGATGGAAAAAGGCGCAATGGATATACTTTAGGGTAAGGCAGAAGAATGTAGGGAAAAGAATTGACTACTTTATTTTTTCATAAAACACTTTATTTTTGGCTTAGTTCTGTATGATGGTGAAAAATTTTCTGTAAAGTTAGTTCTCTCTCCCTTTCCCTCCATCTTTCTTTCTCTCCCTCTCTCAAATACACATTCTCACACTGCTAGACTGCAAAGTCCCCCCCAAAGTTATTTACCTGCTGTAGATAATGCACTGTGGCTAAATGTCTTCTACAATATGTATTCAATTTGTTTTACTATATAGAAGCTAAACACATATCTACAGCACTTTTTTTTTCTTTTTTTTTCCTTTCTTTTTTTTTTTTTTTCTGTGAATCAATTTGCTAGAATGACTAATGAATTTTACATCCTGTGAAGAAAGCAGACTAAAAGAGAATAACTACTGGAGGCATCATGTCACCTTGGCTACATTTCTATTAGATGATAAAACACGCTAGTTACATGACGTATTGGGTTCACTTTTGCCACTTGCCAGACACCCACCCATCCATTCTCTCACTCTTCCTCCTCAACAGGATGGGAGGGAGAAAATAAGATGGAAAAGCTCATGAGTTGAGATAAAGTCAGAGAGGTAAGTCACTTACAAATTATCACTATGAGCACAATTGACTTGACTTGGGAAAAATAAATTTAATTTATTGCCAATTAAAATAGTTTTGGATGGTGAGAAAGACAAAAGTTTAAACAACACCTTCCCTCACCCCCTCTTTTTCAGCATAGGTTCTCCATGGGCCACAGTTCCTTCAGTTAATCTCCACCTGTTCATGTACAGGCCCTCCATGGACTACAGAATCTGGGAGTGTCTTTACTTTGGCTGTCCTTGAGCTCCCATTACCTTAGAAAGAGGAGTATCAAGTGTATAGGTATAAGACACCAACATTGGAATGGTTTTTTTTGCTTGTATCAGGAATAATGCAAGCCAGCAGGACCAGGGAGGTGATCATCCCCCTGTACTCAGCTCTGATGAGGCCGCACCTTGAGTGCTGTGTTCAGTTTTGGGCTACTCACTACAAGAAGGACATTAAGGCCTTGGAACATGTCCAGAGAAGGGCTTCAAAGCTGGTGAAGGGCCTGGAATGCAAGTCGTGTGAGAAGTGGCTGAGGGAACTGGGATTGTTTAGTCTGGAGAAGAGGAGGCTCAGGGAAGACCTTGTTGCTCTCTATAACTACCTAAAAGGAAGGCATGGGGAGGTGGGGATCGGCCTCTTCTCACAGATAACTAGCAATAGGAGTAGAGAGAATGGCCCCAATTTGTGCCAGAGGTGGTTCTGGTTGGAAATTAGGAGACATTTCTTCTCAGAAGGAGTGGTCAGGCATTGGAATGGGTTGCCCAGGGAGGTATGGAGTCTGTCCCCAGGGATGTTTCAGTGGTTGGATGTGGTACTAAGTGACATAGTTCAGTGGGTGTTATTTGTATTGGTGGTAGGGGGATGGATGGACCAGATAATTTTGCAGGTCTTTTCCAACCTTAATGATTGTACGATTCTATGAAATACAGACAACTAATCAGCCATGTCCTTATTTCAACTTTTAAACATATCTGCATATCATAGAATTCTTAATCAGTAGTCTACCTGCTTGGTCCTGAACTGGGTTGCTAAACACGGGTGTAGTATTTGCAGTATTGCAGTGTCTATGATTTCATCCGAGTGTATGATTTTCCTGACAGTAACTATAAGCATTAAATTAGTCACTGCTTCATTTACAAGTGAGACCACACTGGGCACTGGGAAACATCCTCAGAGAAGACAGGGTTGCAAGCCTGTGTGAGGGTAGCTGGTGGTGGATTGACCTCATGAATGTAAGGAAAGGAAGGCTGCAGGGGTTGTGTGAAGGCTACACAACTGCATAATATGGCTACTTGATGGATCCGACTTAATTCAACATTTCCCAAGATTACATCTAAGAAGTAGAAAACTCACTTTTGGTCAGTATGCTATTCTTTCATTTGCCATCTTGGAGTATATGAGTTTATTTATTTTATTTTATTTTTTTTTTTAACATGCATGAACATACCATAATGAGTTGTATCAAATGAGCAATACCAAAATGTCAGTAAATGAGTTAACCATGGTTTTTCAATATATGATAGTAGGTATAGCATAGGGCAGAGATAGAAGACTAGGGGGGATTCAGAGGAATGACAATGCTGATTGGCTGTCTACTGCTACGAAAAACATAAAAACAGCATTGAAGAAGTCAAAGCTTCTTTTCACATGTTCCTTTAGGCTTGTCTTCATGTAATTTCTTTCAGCAACTCAACTGGCTTAAGTATCTACTTCAAACTTTCTGTAACTTCAGACCTACAGTCTGAAGTTTCCACCACTGCAACGTGGCCACTAAATTGGACCTTATTTTCTCCAGATGTGGAGCATCTGTCATTCTTAATTAAGTGAACAGGAGTTGAGATTGTGGAAAAGCATGCACTTTTAAAGGTGATTTGCAGTGGGATGGAAAACTGGAATTTTGCCCTTTCTCCTTCTTCAAGATGTGAAAGAATGGCCAGAAGACTTTCAACTTTTGGGTCTGAGTTTATTTTTTTTTTAAGTGATGTGCTTAGAAACATCAGAAATATAACATCAGGCATTTCCTGGTTTTGCTAGGGAACTCTTTGGAGGCTTCATCTCCACATATTATTTATTTGTACTGAGGTATGTCTGAGCAGGGATCAGTGCTTCGCTGTGCACATGTGATTTGTACAGCATCTGGCACAATCTTTATTTGCTCTTAAAATCTCTGTGGGTTTTAAATCTTAAACACAGGAATGTCTTCTCACAAAGTTTTTTAGGTAGAACTGTTGAATCAGTGTGTTTGATTTAAGAAGGAGAAACAAAATTCCTTTGCTATTTCATCAATGTGGGCAGAAAAATGTTTTGGCTTGGCCTCACGTGATGTTGGTTAACCCAGGAAACTTTACCATCATCATTTATGATTAAAATATGTTGTGTACAATTCTAGAGTTGTAGCATAATAGAGTTTCCAATATTTTGTATACATTAATGAACCTTCTCTATAGAAGATGGAGAATTGGGTCATCAATGGAAGACATACTTTGTTTTCCTTTAGCTTCAATAAATTAAACATTTTGGACAATATGTTTAGATAGGTTATAATTTTTCTATCAACCAGTGTCCACTACCTTTTGAATTTTTGCTGCCATGACAACATCAATTCTCCTCCTGTTTTGAATCTCCCTAGGGGGAAAAAAAAAAAAGTTATTACAAGAAATGCCAATTGCAACTATATGTTCTAGAAAGAAAAAAAAAATGCCAAAACCAAAATAAGTGGAATAAAAAATAGCAAATATTTAGAGACCTTTATGAGTTATGTAACAAAGAAACAATGCAGATACAGTTCAATTTTGTTTTCATTTGTATGGCATCTCTGAAAGAAGTTTAACTTAATTGTTTAAGTAGAAATCTGTTCTTTGGAGTTTTGTTTTCCTTTCCATTCTCTTCACACTTCTGGTTACTGTGAAAGCCTTAATTGTGCAGAGACAAGCTATCTCATTCAGCTGAGTCAGAGACACCTATAAAATTGGAGCTGTTCAAATCAGATGGGGAAAATGTAAACAGGTTCAATCATGCATGAAAGCTTTCTCATGGTGCGCAAATATCAAATATAATTTGAAAGTTCCAGAAGTGCAAAAACTTGTGTAATTTGCATGGTAAGATCAGGGTTAATAAAAGAGGAGCTGAAGCAGAAAGCAAGCTTCCACAGAAATGAAGAGCAGAGCATGAAGGTTTTTTCACTGAACAAGGATTAATCAAGCATCTATGACAGTTTAAAAAGACACTATGTGCAAGGAAGTGTTGGTATCTTTTCATCTGTAAGGAAAAGATTATCCACAAAATCACTAAGGCAACTTCCCTGGCCCTGTGTGCACAGCTGCTGTTGATTTCACAGGAAAACAAAAGCATGGAAGAAAAGGCAGACTCAATTTTTATAGAAATATATGGAGAGACGTGTTCCCTTCTCTCAGGTTTAAGAATCTAATGGACAGGTATACGATCTTGTTCTACGTTGCACTTTAAACAGCAGTCAGAACCTTTAAAACTGATTAGTGCAGTGTCATGTTCATCTTGCAATGTTGGTCTGCATTTAACAGAATAGAAGCTTTTGATAAACTGAATGATTTCACTTTTTTTTTTTTTTTTTCCTTTGCCTATGGACCACTTATAATGAGGGTTAATCTTGATAACTGTAGTATTATAGTGGTGTGGTGAAAACACAAAAATTTGTATGCCTCTAATATGCTTCCTCCTTATGCTGCCAACCCTAAGACATCATTCATGTAAACATATGTTCTGTAATTTCTTTTTAATCAGCATTTGAGTTGCAAACTATCTGCCTAAATTGTAAGGAGTTCTTTAGATACTGGGAGAAGATACAAAAAACTGTTTGTCTCTAACTTCTTATTTAATTTTGGATGCTTCTATCTTAAAGAGGTAGGGGAAAAAAAAAAAGTCTAGTTTGTTAAAAAAGCCCAACTTTAATTTTTTTACAGACTATATTTAAAGATTTTTTTCTGTGTATCTTTTGATTTTATTTTTTTTTAAATAAAAAAAAAAAAAGCAGACAGGCAGGAATGCCTTGGCATGTTAACCTTAGATTAGGAGCTGTGTCATTAAGTCTAGTTAGTTATGAGGAAATCACAAGTGGTGTTTTGTAACATGTTGTGTGTGATCTACATAAAAGACCAGTTAAGTCTGTTTAAACTTCACACGAGGAGAGTAGAGGAGAGGAGAGGAGAGGAGAGGAGAGGAGAGGAGAGGAGAGGAGAGGAGAGGAGAGGAGAGGAGAGGAGAGGAGAGGAGAGGAGAGGAGAGGAGAGGAGAGGAGAGGAGAGGAGAGGAGAGGAGAGGAGAGGAGAGGAGAGGAGAGGAGAGGAGAGGAGAGGAGAGGAGAGGAGGTTATTTTCAGGGGAAAAAAACAAACAAACAAAAAAAAAACCATGAGTATATAACATTTTTTTTTTCTTTTACTATTATTATTATTTTATTTTTAACAGAAGTAAATACAAGTAGAGCAGTCAACTCTTCCAAGATCTCTGTGTAAAAGGAAGCAATGTCAGAGATGTGTAAGGTTCCAACTTTTTTCATTTTCACATAGATGCAGAGCATCTAAGTCAACATACACCACAGTGAAACACACTGATCACTAGAGAAATGTATGGACTTTGAGACAAACTGTAACGGTGAAAACCTTCTTTTGCATCCAACAGCAACTGGAAAAGCCCAGCTATGGAGACATCTAGACAAGAAATATTTAACAGCAAGTCATAAGATTCATTGAGAACAAGGGGCTGGCATGAGGGGTGCTTTAGGTGTTCCCTTGCCTTCACACACGGTTGTAATGATGTTTATTTTTAACCAATTAATTTAACAGACCTGACAAAATAGCATGTTTTTTAATTTCCCCAGAACTTAAAAATTTAGGGGTTCACATAAAGCAGTGTTGCAGACAAAGACTTTTACTTTCTAAAATCTTGGCCAGTTTGGAGGTTCCAGTCTGCAAGAAGCAATTTGATAGCTGGTACTATCAGCTGTCAGGAGGTATGGGATAAATATACCCCGTCAGGCATTCCCTGGTGTCCTTGAAAGGAGGCCTGCATTTTTTTGAGATCCTGCGGCTTCAGGATCCATATATTTTTGTACAGATGGCCTAATTAAACAATAAGACATAAAAATAATGGCAGTGGCTTGAATTTTCCTCTAGCTCTAGTGCCTTTTGGAACGTCACTGAAGTTTTAAAGGTGATCACTGTTTAAGGTAGACTGATCCCCTTCCAAAATCAAGTTTTCTTAAACAGAACTCATTGAAAGATATGGTGATTTTTTTTTTTTCTTCCCAGAAAATCCTGTTTTCTGAGTGAAACAAAAATGTAGAATTGGTATAATCTCCTTCAGTGAAGGACATCTGAATGTTTCATCGTGACTTCATGACTAGAGATTAGTTGACACTCTGGAGTATGAAGCTTTCCATAACAAAACTCATACAACTGGTATTTGAATATTTGTGAACAGTATCCAACAAAAATGGACAAATTGTGCTTCAGGGATATCTTTCAGGATTTCATTCTCTGATTAATGATGTAATATTTTTGTCAAAAAATACTTATTTTTTCCCAGTTTATTAAACCAATAGGGGTCTTGTAAAAAATAGCCTTTAACCACAAGATATCTTTATATACTTTAGAGAAACCTATAATATACACTTGGAAACAGTATTAAGCAATGTTATATAATTCAGTGCTGGACACACATATGAAATTTTAATCTAAAACCAATATTGACTTAAACAACCTTCATGCTGGTATAATTTTAAATACTTTTCATTGCAGCTTTTGTTGTAATACTTAAAAGACAGGGTGAAAAATTCATTTTATTTTGGACAAAATAGCATATGAGTGTATTTTCAGTAGGAGGGAATAAACAATTGAATTACTTTACTTAGATAGATGTAATCAATTGGTATCACTAAAAGTCAAGCTAAAATATGGGAGAAAGAGAAACATTATAGTTTCATGTCAAACAATGGTTGCATAAAACATCCATTAACTGCATATAGGAATGCATCAACATTTTTCAGTTTAACCTACATAACCTTGATATGAAGCCAGAAACAGTTAATTCTACTTCTCTGCCCTTATTAGGAAAGAGACAAATGAACAAGAATACAGAGGACTTTAGTCATTGTCATTTCACGTACCCTGAAATATTTCTTATTTTCCCATGAATGCCAAAATTCTGATGTTAATACCTCCTATTTGTGTACCTATGTAGTTTTATCCACATTAGGAGGGCTTCTCAAGAGCCTGTTCTTAAAAATATAAAAAGTTAGGAGTAATTTCCCCATATTCAGAGAACCGAAGCCTTGGGAATTGTAAGGGAAATCCTTGTGCTTCACCTTTTTGATTAAGAATATAGGTGATTTCCAGTCTTCTTGTCTGCAATATCCAAGGCCAAGGATAAAAATGTTAAATCATACAAGTGAAACTGCATCTGTCTTGCTGACATCAGGAATATAGCACGTTAGCTGCCACATTCCATGAAAATATTCTCCCTTTGCGATGGTGAATTTAAAACTATTTCAATTTCCAGTTCCATACAATTATTTTAGGGGTGGTCATTGTCTTGCACAGTGAATGGGAGTCCACTGACTTTCTTGTCTGACCTTTCACAGACCCCTGAAAAAATAATGCATAAGTCTGTGGATCATATTTACCTCCTGAAGGCATAATGTCTTGAGAAAATGTGCAAAAGAAAATTCTTGAAGGTTAACATTTGATTGTCTGAAAAAAATCAAGGTATATAGACTTGTGGCAGATGCTTTCCCAGTGCTGCTTTCACAGCAAGCTGCAGCTCCTACATTATCTTTCAAGTACAGATTTACCCTTCTTGCCCATCTATCCCTCCCCTGGGTGCTGAATTCCATGGAAATAACAAAATGAGGCTTCATTAGCATTTCTACAACAGCCTTTGATCAGTTATCTCATTTACGGGAAGAAAGGAAGAGTAGAAGGAGAAGGCCACATGGTTATTGCTCCTTGTTACTGCTGGCTGTTGTCTCTAGCCTTCCTGTTTCCGATGTTGGCATGTCAAAAACCTCTAGAGATCTCAGTGTTTTTAAAATGAATACACAGATTCACTTTTCATGTGTGCCTTGGTTCAGAAAGGAACAAATTCTCCACTTCCAAATTCCCCACTTATGTCCGTATCAAATTCTTCCTGGACTCAATGTGCATGTGACCCTCTTTACCAGAAAATCGAAATGACTGCCAGACGTTTGACCCTGTCATGCAAATATCTTCCCACCTGTTATGTGTGTGTGTCAAAGTGTACATGAACTTGCATGGAGAGATCAGTTCTGACAAAGGAAATCATTACACTGCCCATCATCTCATTCTCTACCACAGCTGATCTGGGTTACCAATAGCCGGCTGCCTAAAAGGAATAAACATAATTTTTCAAGACAAAATCTTCAGTTTGATCTAAATCCTTTCTTATTGGCAAAGAGCCAGAGTGATGATAAAGAAGTAAGAAAACCCTGGTTTCTTCCAATGCAGTTTTCATAACAACAGACCTGGCACAAACATCCTGTAAAACTACCTGCAGATGACCTGTTTGCAAACAGTCCTTAGGACTGGAGTGTGGAGGGCACCTGAAATCCTCAAGCTGGATTTATCACAGACCACCAATGGGTCACTGCCATAGCCTAAGCAGTGCTAGAGGCTGTTCTGAATCCTTGGCGTAGCTGGGAATCTGGTAGGTACAAAGCCGGCTGAGATCCACCATTGCCTGCTTTTGGACTTAGTGCTGTGGGTGAAAGCAATGCAGTCCGGACTAAAGAACGTAACTGCTGCTTCCAGAACTAGCAGCTGTGCCAAAATATTGGAATAAAACAGAAAACAAATTGGAAGAGTCTGCTGTTAGTTTTCTTTTTTTCCTCACCACTTCCTCTTACTTTTCTGCAATGTTTATAAACAGTGCTTTCTGACTGCTTACCACCTCTCTGTTTACCCCAGATCTTCTTCTCCAAGGATATTTTAGTGCCTTATTATATGTATGCTGTGTAAGAGTCAAAAAGTCCATCTAATATTAATTCCAGTATTGCAGACAGACACCTTCCCTTCCCTTCCCTTCCCTTCCCTTCCCTTCCCTTCCCTTCCCTTCCCTTCCCTTCCCTTCCCTTCCCTTCCCTTCCCTTCCCTTCCCTTCCCTTCCCTTCCCTTCCCTTCCCTTCCCTTCCCTTCCCTTCCCTTCCCTTCCCTTCCCTTCCCTTCCCTTCCCTTCCCTTCCCTTCCCTTCCCTTCCCTTCCCTTCCCTTCCCTTCCCTTCCCTTCCCTTCCCTTCCCTTCCCTTCCCTTCCCTTCCCTTCCTTTTTTTTTTTTTTTTTTTTGGTCCAAGTTTTACAACAGTAAGTCATGTCTTCCAGAATCACTTCAGATCTTATTTCCATTCTTGCGTCTCCAATTCCAAAAGCCATCTGCTCTTTGTTCTGGCCCGACAAGTTGGCTTTTGCATGCAGACCAACCTGGCTGCAGATTTTCAGCCTGACTTTAGCTATCTGAGCATAAAAGAGACAAGGCTCATATATTCTTACAGTTCCCTCTCTGCTCATATAAAATATAAATTACAGACATGACAGATTAACGTTACCCTGTTACATCAATTGGGGATGTAAAAAGTTCCTGCCACCGTACACATGACTTGTGTGTTTGTCCCTTCCTCCAATTTAGCAGCTTTCTTTTCAATTTGGATAGTCTCTGCCTTGCAGTGTATTGTTTGTTATGTCATTATTGTCTTTAGTTACTACCACAATAATCATAAAGTGTTGTTTGTGTGTTTTTTTTTTTTGTTTTTTTTTTTTTTTTTAATAATCTGCAGCACTTTCAGGCTAGAGGTAGGAGATGATCTTTGAAGGTTTTAGAAATTGCTGTAGATCAGGCTGCCCCTACCTTTACAGGAAAATTCTCAGAGTGGAGCAATAAGAGAGGCAAGAAATATGGGAGAAGCCCCAACATCAAACTCCAGGACATCCCCCAGGGCAAGCATCTCTCCTGGGAGATCCTATTTGAAGTCCTCTGTAATTCACACTTCACCATTTCATAGTTCATAAAGTGAAAACTGCAGATATTCTGGAGACATCAAAGTCTCAAGAGGTCTTCTAGGAGGACAGAGATAAGAAAAAGCTTCCATGATCTCAGCTGAGGGAAGGTAAAACTGGCCCTGCCAACATAATACAACTACTGGAAATAACAGCAGTTCAATGGCTTTTTTAATTTGTAACTGAATAACTGAAGGCATACTAATATACACAAGTCTATCATTTATATTACATGTAATAAGTTTTGCATATAAACATATGAATAAATATTTATACTTAAATACGTGAAAATAAATAATGTTGTTACTGTGATGTACTGTGTGTCCAAAATTACTTTTTCCTTTTTTTTTTTTTTTCTCTCATTTGCAAATATAAACACACACAAAATGTGTTTTGCTGAATACTTGGATATTATTTGGGAACAATAAAATTGTAACTAGGGAAAGTAAGAGGGTCATGGTCGGCTTTTTAACATCACAACACTGCAACTTGTGATTTTTTCTTCCCAGAGGACTCCAGCTGTCTCAAAGCAGATGAGCACCCCTTGTGCTGCTTTTCTCTTCTCAAGTTATGCTTAAAATGCCCCAGAAGCAGAGTGAAACTGATGAACATCTCTCTCTTTTTTATTTTTTTTCTTTTTTCTACAGCCCTGTGAATTTTTAATGCCTGGCATTAAGGTGAAAATCATCATTTCTCTCTGTCTGCTGGGCGATGGGCCATCAATTAAATTCTCTTTTGTCCATATGTAAAATAGCTAATGGTTGCAGCTTCTTTCCATAATAGAGCCATTAGTGGTAATCTGCCCCTCTCTGCCAACCGATTTACTCAGATGGGTATAGATGAATTGGCAGTAATGTGCCATATAAGCCTGGCTCTGTAGATGTCCTGAAAGCAGCAAAGGTCTTTCAACATGATAGCTTGCTCCATTGTATCTCTGTTTGATATGTAACATAATTATATACTGGTGTGGCTGGAGTTGAATTTGCAAATGGTTTTGTATTCCAGGATTTCAGTTTACAGAAATCTGATTCATGATCTGACATAATGCATAGATTAGGTGTCTTCAATTTGGTAATGTGCATCTGATTCACATTGATTATACTCGACACTGGTATTCAAAGCCCTAAATTATCTTCGCTGTTTGCTAGCTTACAAATACAGCAGATAACTGTTAGGGAATTTGAAACCCTTTGTAAATATGCCCATTTGACTGTTGCACAATTAAAATTTTACATTTTATTTAGCACTTGCCTTCTTTAAAATCTCCAGCTTCTTCATGGGTGATGGAGAAGGTGATTGCATTCCCTGGTAATGGTAAAGCAAGAAAGGAGAGTAGAGTATAGACATCTCCTGAGCAGTGATGAATGTTTCAGTCATATGCTTACCCACAAGAGTGTGCAGTGGCTGAATAATCAGTAAGATAAACCATCATTTCGTTTGTATTTTCTGTTTGACAAGCTTAAGAAGCTAAATAACTTATTCAGTAAAAAAAACAAAACAAACAAACAAACAAAAAAAAACAGTGATCCACGGAAATGTGTTTTTATTTTTTTATTTTCCCAGGGTTAAAGGGCATTAACGTATATTCAGCTGTTACCAGGTTTGTCATTTTGAACATATAGGAAGGCTATAGCAATATGGAAAAACCCTGTAATGGTTGAAAAAGCTGTACAGAGAATTTATGAGTGAAGTTGCCAAAAGAGGAGACACATTTCTTGCATTACTTAAATGTTCAATGATTAAAAAATTGCTATCAAGAGAGCACTTCTGTGCTGAGGCTAATTCACCTAATCGACAGTGTTTACTCCAGGTTATATGTAAAAGGTTTGGGGCTATTTTTCTTTTCAGTAATGGGAAGGAAGGATGCAAAAACTGGGGAGAAAAGATATTGAGAGAGGCATTTCAAAAGCACTCGCCAGTAGTCCTACTCTATGCTCATTCAGGTCTGAAGCTGAATCCCAAAGAGCTGATGCAGAAAGAAGGTTAGACCAATACAAAAGGCTTCCAAAATTTCCACCATCCTTTACATATTTAAGTTTATGTACATATACTGATTTTTTAATTAATATATCCGTGTCCAATAAACACATACATGCTCCTTTTGCTCTCTGCTTGCTGTTCTTGACTGGCTTGCTCTCTGCAGAATGTTTCCAATTTGGGTCATTTATGTCCTCCTGCCAGTTTTCCAATCCAGTGTGATCCAAATTAAATAACCTTCTATTGTGCCATTCCTGATGAATGTCAGATTAATCTTAGCAGAATGTGGGACTTTGCCTGACAAGATGATTACTGCAATATTTAAACAACCCTTAGGGCCTTAATTCGCTAACAATTTATGGTCCACCCTATATGTGAATGCCGTTTCTGTCTCCTGAATACCCAGGTGTACTCTGCTGTGAAATGTACAGTAAGCTAGTATTTGGTGACATGCACTCACTCTATTTGCTACACAACAGATAGCTTTATGTAGGGTTCAAGGAGGGCTTTGCAAATGACCTCCTTGAAAAAGAAAAAAAAAAAAAAGGAAGGAAAGGAAAGGAAAGGAAAGGAAAGGAAAGGAAAGGAAAGGAAAGGAAAGGAAAGGAAAGGAAAGGAAAGGAAAGGAAAGGAAAGGAAAGGAAAGGAAAGGAAAGGAAAGGAAAGGAAAGGAAAGGAAAGGAAAGGAAAGGAAAGGAAAGGAAAGGAAAAAGGATTTTTACCTCAGATAAAAAGAGAAAAATGCTGACAGCAGCCAGCAGGAAACAGATATGGGAAACCATCTTTTTCTTGTGATTATGCAGAAGAGCAAGGATCTGCATTGTGGAGACTTCGTCCCCACCAGTCACTCAGTGCAAGCCACAGGCCTCTGCCTCTGCTCTCTGCCAGACCCATCCATGAGTGCGGGCATTAAAAGAGCTGGAGCCAGCCAAGGAAAACCCTTGCTGGAAAGCCCAATCCACAGTGCAGACACCAGACAAAGAGGCCAGAATAGAATCTGAGAAGTTTAGAAGGAATTTAAGAATGAAGCCAACATTTAATGAGGCTTGGGAAGAAACTTCCCCTAAGGGCCTGTTATTGAATAGCTGCTGGCTGTAGACTTTTTTCATTCTCTTTCAGAGCAGCTGGTACTGGCCATTGCTGGAGACAGAAAAGCTGGTGGGGTCAGAGTTGGCAATGGCTGTCTTTAAGCCTTATTCTAATATGAGCTAATGCAGAGCAGATTCTTAGTGAAGGAGGCATCATGATGAGGATATATTTACAATGTATGGGTGAAGAAAATATCCCATTTTACCTCTCACATTTGACTCCAGCCTGTCCCAGGGTGCATGGTTATGTTTCAGTTGCACAGTGTGTCTTTTTCTGTCTTATGTCTGTAGTGTCATAAAGCAACTGGTAGTATTTAGTGGCTCTCTGCACCAGTAGTTCCGTCTTCAGGGACTGAAATTGATGTAATTTATCATGGCAGGTGAATATGCAAGCTGTGCCTCTTGCCCCATCGCACAATGTAGCAGAAGCAGCAATAGACAACGAGTCGGAAATAGCTTGCTCTTTTTTTTTTTTTTTCTCCTCAGCTTTCTGAAATGGCAACATCATATGTCTGCATGGCTGGAATATCTAGGTACAGTAGCTCCTCTTAATGGAGCTGTGTACCACCGCACACTGTTAGAAGCTGCTGGTGCTTTATTGCTGAACCATTCACTGCACATCTATTTTGCCAGAAGTGGTAATGAAGAATGTATTTTGTTTTGTAACATTTTTCTGAAAGAAAAAAAATCCTTTTCCTGTGTTTATACCTTGCCTTGATGTTTTGTACTGCCACTTAACACTGACAGACATCTATATCTTGTGTTTAACAGATTGGTCCAAGCAGGACGGTCCAAATGGACCTGGTCTAGATCAGTACTTATGGTTCTCCAATCATACAGTATCACCCGTGGCTTGATAGATTCAGTGAAAATCATAGCTCCAGGCATTTTGATTGCATGTGCCAGTTCTTCCAGAAATCAACACTGAAGTTTACCATGACACTTTGACTTGGGTGCAGTGAGCTCCTTCAGTTTCGGTTCCACCTCAGTATAGTTACTTAGTGTTTGCTCTGACTCATTTCCATTAGCCATCTTGCCCCTGCCTCCATTTTCAGCATCATTTCACTAATCTGTGCTGGAAAGACAGAAAACTTCAATGTGAGTTATACCCACAGGGGGGTGTTCATAACCCTGCCCCCACAATAAAGGATCCCTCAGCATGAATATTGCAACCTGAGTTTGAATATGCTGGCGCTATTATTTGGAGGAGTGGGACTCTGCAGGACTTGGGCAGAATGATATAGAGTGAGGTAGCTGTGCCTGGGAAGGGACCCATTTCAACCATTTCGAGAATTTGTCCCAATTAGTCTGTCTCCTCACAGGTGCTGGCCCCACGCAGTCCCCAGGGCAGCTGGTGGGAACTGCAGCTGCTCGGCACCTTTGCAGGCCAGGCTGCTTATGTCTGAGACTAATCAGAAATGCTTCAACCATGAAAAGGTTTGTGACTTTGAGAATATTTTACATATCCCTGTTAAGAAACATCAAAATAACCCTAATCCCTTTGCAAACGTTAAGTCTTAACACAATCTTTTACTTGGCACACTATCCATGGGCAGGCATACACACATGTTAACAGGGCTAATGAGCAGAACAGTCAACAAAATGAAATAAAAAAAGTAAAATAAAATACCCCCCCTGCTCCCAACAGTGCGGTCTTATCACTGTTAGGCTATATTTTTCTTCTGCAGAATTCAAAGTTTTGTTTTAAATTCTGCACATCACAGCCATACTAAATATCCCCTTAGACAAGACACAAAGCTGCTGAGTAAGACCCCTGCAAATCAGGGATGCTTTTCCATAAGACCAACATGCATAATTTATATCTGCATACAATTAGCCTGTTTACATTTATACATCTTCTGTTTCCTTTTATGTGAAATATTCCACAGGATACATGGTAATGCATTCAAAGTAACCTGCTTTATTTTTTTTTTTATTATTTAATTTTATTATTTTTTTAATTTTAAAGGCTAGAGGACTAAACAATTTATAAAACCTCACACCTAATAAATACTTTATATGAATAAAAAAGTGTTTTCTTACTAGGTAGCAAAGGCCTTACATTAAAGATAGTCATGCTTTTTCCCAGATTTGGTACTCTCTCAAACAGTAGTCTATAAATCCTTGACACATTTTAAAAACACGTTTAATTTTTATTTATTTATTTATTTATTTATTTATTTATTTACGCGTTCAGTGTCAGAGTCATAATCATCTTTACTGAATGGGTACAGCAGACCAAAGTCTTCCCATCACCTCGATCTGGAGGGTCACTTGCTTAAGACTGTACTATCCATTTTGGGCTTTGGGCTTGCTTTGTGAGACATAAGAAATGTTTCTTGTGAATTCTTTTGTGACTGGCCACCTTGTGGAGTCTCTAGGCCCAAATGTGGGGAAGAGAGTAGGATAATGAAGAGGAGAAACATCACCCCCATTTTTAAAAAGGGAAAAAAAGATCCAGGGAACAACAGGCTAGTCAGACTCACCTCTGAGCCTGGCAACACCATGGAGCAGATCCTCCTGGAAACTATGCTAAGACACATGGAAAATAATGTGGTGATTGGTGACAGCCAATGTGGCTTCACTAAGGGCAGATCATGCCTTACAAATCTGGTAGCCTTCTATGATGGGGTTATAGTATTGGTGGATAGGGGAAAAGCAACTCACATCATCTGCCTGGACTTGTGTGAAGCATTTGATACTGTCCCACATGATATCCTTGTCTCTAAAGTGGAGAGACATGAATTTGATGGATGTACCACTTGGTGTGTAAAAGATTGTCTGGATGGTTGCACTCAGAGAGTTGTGGTCAACGGCTCCATATCTAGGTGAAGATCAGTGAGTGGTGTTCCTCAGGGGTCAGTACTGGGACCAGCGCTGTTTAACATTGTTGTTGGTGACATGGACACTGGGATCAAGTGCACCCTCAGTAAGCTTGCTGATGACACCAAGCTTCATGGTGAGGTTGACACATTGGAGGGAATAGATGCCGTCCAGAGCAACATGGACAGGCTTGAGAGGTGGGCCTGTGTGAACCTTATGAAGTTCAACAAGGTCAAGTACAAGGTCCAGCACTGGGGCAATGCCAAGCACAAATACAGGCTGGGCAGAGAATGGATAGAGAACAGCTCCGAGAAGGACCTGGTGGTGTTGATTGATGAGAAGCTCAACATGAGCCAGCAGCGTAGACTTGCAGTGCAGCAAGCCAATCATATACTAGGCTGCATCAAAAGCAACTCTGCTCTTGTGAGACCCCACTTGGAGCACTGCATTCAGCTCTGGGATCTCCAGTAAAAGAAGGATATAGACGTATTAGACCAAGTCCAGAGAAGGGCCACAAAGGTGATCAAGGGCTGGAGCACCTCTGTAATGAACACAGGCTGGGGGAGTTGGGGTTGTTCAAGCCTGGAAAAGAGACAGCTCTGAGGATACCTTATAGCAGCCTTCCAGGACCTAAAGGGGGCCTATGGGAAAGATGGGGAGGGACTCTTTGTCAGGGAGTGTAGTGATAGGACAAGGCGGGGATGTCTTTAAACTTAAAAAAGGTAGATGTAGACTAGACATCAGGAAGAAATTCTTCACGCAGGGGGTGGTGAGGCCCTGGCACAGGCTGCCCAGAGAAGCTGTGGATGCCCCATCCCTGGAGGTGTTCAAGGCCAGGCTGGATGGAGCTTTGAGCAACCTGGTCTGGTGGGAGGTATCCCTGCCCAGGGCAGGGGCATTGGAATTAGGTGATCCTTAAGATCCCTTCCAACTCAAACCATTCCATGATTCTACAGTTCTGTGATCATCAGAAATAAAGGTAGCACACAGCAAAAGCTGGTGAGAGTTGCACAGACATAGGGAATGCCTGCACAGCACGGCAGGTGAGAAGATGGGTAGGCTTGCTCTGGGACTGCTTTCAGCAAGCAACAGAGTGTTAGAGGTGGGTGGGGGCAGCACTAGCTGTTCTGAACAGGAGTCAGCATGAAGAAGAAGACCTCAGAGAAGTACAAAGTGTCTGTGAGGGTATGAACAGGTACAGAGGCTGGGAGAGGAGACTGGGAAAGAAGACTAAGATTTTGAAGAGAAGACTGTTTCTTGCTAATAGGAAAGAAATCCTATTGTTCCCTGAGTTGAAAAGACAGTATGCCCTTTATATAGATAACGTTTAATAGCAGAGGCATACAAATGAAATCCCTTTGCAAACAACTCATTACTAGCTCTGCACTCTCACACTTACCATGGAGGAAGTTGCTGCTATTAGTAAAACATCTACAACAGTGTAGAGGAGGTGCTCTTTTTCACATGCGTGTCATGCCTAGCGCACTGGTGATTTTGGGTTCCTAACACCATCCAGGCACATACCCCTCTGCAACATCTGCCATTAAATGGTGAGCGAGGTCAGCAGTGCTTTAACTACAAGCCTTTGGATTTGAAGTGCCTTGGGGACAGAGTGGCACTTCCTCCCCTCCCTCCCTCTGCACAGCCTGGCATTTGATCTTAGAACATTTGTTCTTTTGCTTTTGAGCAGATTTCTTTTTCTTATTCTGCAGCCACCACAGTGGCACACCCCTCCCCCCCATTTATTTATTTATTTATTTTACACTATCCTTAGGTAGGATAGTAGCTATTTCTGCACAACAGTCAATGTGCAAATAGTGAGAACAGTGAGGCACTTGGAATGGGATGGTCCAAGAGGAGGAGGAATTACTGGTATTACTTTATACTCACTCAGCACCAACTCTCAAAAGAGCTGTTATAGTAGCATAAAACACAGCTGGAACATAAGCCATTGATCCTTATGAGTTTTCTCTTCAATCAATATTTCTTTATAGGGAACTTCGCTTAGGACGCAATAAAGAGGTACATCATAACTGCAATGTGCTACAGGATACAAGGGTTCATTTTAGATATTCTGAGTCCTGCTGGTATTGAAAGGGGACTGCGGTGCCACAGCAGGCCAAAAGATGATACATTTGGAGACTGGGCTTTGCAGTCTGTGGTGTTCCTGGCAAGAACTAGGACCTCTTAGATGGCTCCCCAGGGCATAACCCTTGAGTCTGGCTGTGCTTGCAGCTCTTGACCTCTACTCTTCTTTAGTCTCCAGGAAAATATTTCTCTGTTACATTTTCAGTCATCAGCTCTTTGAAACTCATTACTTCCTTGCTGAGACAGGGTGACTAAATACTGACCAGGGCAAATCCGAATTCTGTGAATTCTTGCAAAGCCTGTAGGACTGACAACAGGCAGGGAAGAAACATCCACAAAATCATTTACAATGGAACAAGTTGCCTGGCATTACATGACAATTAAAACATCAATCCCAGCAGTGTATTTCTACAAAAAAGTTCTGTCAGAAGCCAAGGAGCAGTTCAGAGCTGCTTCTCAAGGCAACGAGGAAGGAGTATCAGAAAGGAAACAACCAGGCAGGTGGATTGTCCTCTGCAGCTCAGAAGTAGAAGGGGCTTTTGCATTCTCTTTGAGACAGCTTTCATTACAACAGGAAACCTTGTCTGTCAGATACTGAAATAGACCAACTTAGATTTATATGCTTACAATTCTTTTCTTTTTTTTTTTCTTTTTTAAAAATAATAAAACTAAACTGTAAATAGGGAGTTACTATTAAAATAAATGAAGAAAAAACACAAAGGAAAAAAAAATCCCAGAACAAGTTAAACTTGGTCTAATTGTACAACTTGTCATTGTTATGCAAATCTGCCTTTTTATTTCACTTTCATTTTTATGAAAGTGTTCCTACTCCTTGCCACTATCCTGTGCTGTTCATTTTAAGGTGTAATTAATAACAAGCATATATTGTTGCTGAAACTGGTCTTAATTTTCATTGCTCATTGATCCTGGTCAGTCGGTCAACATCACTACCCTGCCATTTATCATTTCTTGCAAGCTAACAGGCAGGGTCCTGTCTCAAGGAGCCCACAGCTTTAGCTAGGTCCCAACAACATGCAGCGTACAGATGGAGAACAACAGTGAGAGACAAACAAATGACAGAGGTCAAAGCCTAACACAGAATGTGATAGTCACAGATTACTTCATTGTTTTAAGACGAACGGATACTGGCAATTATCTTTGAACCCTTTACAGAAACATCCTGTAAAGCACGAGTGTGTGCACAGCACTAGATCTTTCAATGTTGACCCATTTCTAGTTATGATCTGAGGGTAGAGCAGTGGTAACCTTTGTTTGCCTCTTCCAACCTTCTGAATCTCTCCCCAGTTTGATTCACAACACAAGAGAGTAGAAAATATGCTGCCCCTCTTCTCTCTTCTCAGCTCTGACACAGTTCCTCTGTCAGCTCCAGGGGATTCAGCACTGAGAAGGTGCAGCCTGGGTGGATCCTGTTGTGGATGGAAATGGGGATCCTCACAGGCTGACTAGATCACTATAACCTGGAAACAAGCTGAGAAGAACTGTAGCTGTCACACTGTTTTTGTGAATAAATAGTTTTCATCTCTCCTATTACAATGCTTACAATAAAAACAATAAAGAAAAAAAAAAAACTTCTTGTCAGTGTTTTTGAGTATATCCCTGTGATTTAAGGGACTGCTGACCTTTAGGTAACGGTGCTCATCCACCCTATTTCATCTGCTTTTGCTCTAGCTCTTCTCCCCTTAGTTCAGAGGCACAAGAACTGAGAGGAATGGTGGTTGACTTGTCATCTCAGAAGGAGGTCAATGTTAATATATTTTCTGAGTCACTGAACTGTGCTATGAAAATACTGGTAATTTTAGAGAGAAAGAACATGCACAATATGTATGCAAGGGCACATACAAATATACACAAGTGTATGCAGGACTTATACACATGTATACAGTGTGCACACGCACATAAATATTGCAATGAAGTCTAATGAAAGAAATGGTGCTTTTTAAGACAATTCTGGACAAAAGGATTGCTTGTTTGGTCTACTATGCTGATTGTGGAAAGAAGACAAGATGGAAACGTAGGCAAGAGGTATGAGGTGGGCAGAGAGTGGGAGAGAGTTCAGGATTATATCCCTTAGTGGAAAAATATTTTGGCAGAGCGCATAGGTGTGAAAATATGGAAATAAAAAGACAGGGTATTCAATTTCTTCCATTTAGAGCTTTTATTTTAGTGAAGAGGTGACAAGTTCTTAAAGCACTGAAGAGAAAGGTTTATAGAATGTTTGAGCTGTGAAAAACTGATTTTAGTTCACACAAGCGTTCCTGGTTTTCTCACTTTCTGTTGATACGTTATGCATGGAGTTATCATGCCAGTGATGTTTCACAGTGTTTCTTAGACCCATGAAATGTCATAGGTTCCGTTGCCTATGAAGTTCTGCTGAAAATGCTGATCAGACCTACAAGATTCAGTGCTAGAGAAGGTATGCCTGAACACTTTTCATTATGAAGTTCATTGAAAAGTTTAGGGAAACTATGAGCAATTAGCTATTGAACACACTAAAACAGGACTAAAAGACCCTGTTATAAATGAGGATGCTCCTCACACCTATCCAGCATGCTATGGAGCAACAGGTGAAAGTATTAGAAAAAACATACCTGATGAGTAATTTGAGAATAAAGGATTTTCTATAATGTCAAAGGATAAAGATCTACTGGTCTCTTTGAACAAATTCATTCCTCATATTCTAAAACTGAACAATGAAAAGTGAGCTGTATCTACAAAGAAAACTGAAAATCCTTTAAATCTACTATCAAAGAAGCTATGTGAATGGTAATCAGCACTAAGTGTGTAAAATACTGGATTACTCACATGGCAACAAAAAGATCCTAAGAAAGAACAAATATATTCTGGAACACCAAACAAACAAAAACAAATGAACAAATATAAAACTGCATAAAAAAATGGTCAGTAAGTGAAAAATGGTCAAATGACTTTCAGTTTCCATCCTCAATAAATGACTTTGACAAATTGACAAATTCTGCCCATTGTTGAATTTAAAATAGTTAAACAGATCTGCATGAACACTCTGTCACGATGTAAGTCTGTCATAGGATACAACCATTTGGGTTTTGTTGTTGTTTTTGTTCCTGGTTTGCTACATGCTCTGTCAGAAATCTAAAGTAGTAATAAGCAACCAAGTATTTCTGAAAAGGGAAGGGAACCTGAGAAAGTTTTTCCATAAGCCTGAGTGTGTTGAGGAGGTAGAATTTAGCCTACGCACACAACTCCATCTGTACTGTTGCTGAGGGAGGAGCCGACTTTACATACACAGTGTAGGTACATTTTCATAGTTTGCTCCATATTGATCTACTTTAAAATGTTTTCTGAAATGTTTATTCACAACAATAGACCACTAGAAGGAAAATAAGAATAAATTGCTGGGAGATGGCCAGAGGGGTAGAGGTGGTGCAAACATGCCATGTTGGCAACAAGGAGACTGAGAAGCCCATTCTTGTGATTTATTGTCTAAGTCACTGTCTAGGTATGCATCTCCTGCCCCCTCTAGGCATACCTCCTGGGGTGGTGGAGAAGTAAAGAAAGAGCTATTAACTTCTCAGTCACAAGAGATCAAAGAATCTACTAACACTGTGGTGTACAATGCTAATGAAGTGACTTCTAAAATTTTAAGATTTAGACTTGTTAATGCCATGAGGTGTCTGTTTTGCACACAGATGGGGTATGAAGGTCATGATTTTCAGCCAGCCAGTCCAACGTTGTCTTGTTTCATAGGTTAAGCTGTATGGGAAGGTAATCTGAAAATGAGGTTAAAATACATCTGTGATAACAGCATTGAAAGAGCAAAATTAGTAAGACTGAATCTTCATACACTGTAAGTTGGTGAAATAGAATAATAGAATTATAGGGAGCTTACAAACAAGTCTTATTGCTTATTGCTTTTATAGTACTACTAGTCTTGATTAAAATCTATAAAAAAAACCTATGTGGAGGAATCGTTTTTTGGTATTTGTGTGCAATTTATGTTGAGTGTAATGTCCTTTACTCTTCAGATGCTGTTCTATTAATTGATTTCTCTCTAGTCATTTGTTGATGTTTATCTGTATAGATAAGGACTAGGTGAAGGAGGATGGAGTTTTCTGATACTTGTGATACCCATTACAATAAATATCATCAGTCATAGCTAGTGAAAGTTGTATGAAAGCTGTGAGTTTGTATTGAAACATCTTTCTCAAGAAAACTAGGACATAGGATGTTAAATGGATGGTGTTTTGGTAAAATAGGCATTTGAGCTTTTTTATTTTATTTTATTTTATTTTATTTTATTTTATTTTATTTTATTTTATTTTATTTTATTTTATTTTATTTTATTTTATTATTTTATTTTATTTCCATAGTTCAAAATATTTTCAATTTGTTCTAAAAAATAACATAATTTTCAAAATATTCCTAACTAGGTGAAAAAAATGTTTTTCAAGATGAGATCACTGCTACCTAGATGTACCTTTTGTTGCCAAGACACAAAAGCAATAATAATCTAATTCAGGTGGCAGCCACATGTATGGGGAGAGAGTGTCATATTTGTATGCTGATGTGTGCTTTGTGGGTTCTTCCAGGAACTACCATCCCTAATCAGCACTCATCAGTCTTTTTGACTCCTTCTGTCCCCCTTCACACTTTGAGGAGAGCCCCATGTGTAGAGTTCTCCCATAGAAAACAACAACAATAAAAAAGGAAATCAAAAATATACACCTTATTTTGCTTTTTTAATTGATGCTCTTTATTGTAACAAATTTCTTCAGCATACCAGGAGAGAATAGTTGACTTGTTGGCTGTTTTATTCAGACGCTACATTGATTTCATTCAATAAGCTGGAAAAGTGACTATAAGGTTAAATTACATGAAGGGGATTTCTGTTTTTTGGTTCTATCACAGGTATGGTCCTGCCAGGGCTGGGGCATGTCTCTAGCAATGCCTTATCTTCTTGATACTCATTTGTAGTTGGGGACACCTTAATGGATGGTCTGAAGGTTCATTTAACACTGTCTGCAAACCCAGTAGGATTTTGTAATGACCAGTGCTAGAGCAGTGACACCCACATTTTTCCTGTTGAACTCTTCTATGAATTAGACTTACAACATTAAGTCACTGGACCAATGACCACTTATATCACTGGAAGTTCTGACTCAAAAGAACTCTTGAAGTTACCATTGAAATTTTGTTGCTGGACTGATACTTCAGATGCTCGGTGTCTTGATAGCCCAACTCACCTTGAATAATGAAAATGCCAGACTTTATGAAGGGGAAAAACTTCTCTTTCACTACAGTCTTATGAGTTGCTCTTCCTGAATTGCAGTGATGATAAAAATTAATACTGAAAAATAGTCCATCTAGAAAATGCATGGTTCAACCCCAAAAGCTGAATTCATTCTTTTCATTAGAAAGTAAGTGCCAATATGGAAAGTACTGGTGGATAGATCCCATGTGCAGTTAAATTGTGTTTCATTTTGGTTTGTTCTTGTTTTAATTTATTTGTGTTTTCTTACTTATCAATGACTATGGGTTTGTTTGTTACGGTCTGGCAGAATTAATTCCTTCTGGCAAGTAAGATGATTCACATAAGCTTGTGTAGCCCAGTGAAGAGTTATTTTTTCTTTTTTTCTTTTTTTATAGTCTTTAATTACTCAGAGTATTGAATTTACAGTCCTTGATTCTAAAATAAAATAATTAAGACAGAAATGTGTGCATTTTGAATTAGTACAACAAATATCACGGTTCTCATTTAAACTTCATCAAAGAAAGGTTATGAATCCTGTGAGAGTGACCTGTAGTTGAGACATCAGTTTACAAACTGATTAATTACATATCTTAAATACATAATTACTGCAAGAGAAAGATCTGCCTGCAAGTCAAATAACTGGGTAATCCATCACCACTACTAAAGGAATTCTCCAATTGTTTGGGAAAAATATTTTTCCCTCTATTTCATTTTAAAGATCAAATAGAGCATACCCTTCATTTGTTTGTCAAGATCAGAAAGCTACGTTAAGACGAATTTTAGAGAGGGGCTACCTTGCTGTTAAAATAATGTTTTGCTGTCTGCAACCACAATATTTTCAACATTGTAATGTAACATTGTAGGCAGGAAGCACAAGATTACTAGTTATCTTCTCTGATTTCACTGTTTCCTGTTTCATGTTTTATCTGGCCTAAAATTTCTACAGATAAATGCTGTTTCCAAGTTAAACACAGATGTGGTGCAGTATAATTCTGGCAGGTGCTATTGTGTTTGTGCAATAAGAGGTGTTACCTGATCCTGCCTGTCTTTGCAGATAGGAATACAAGGGGACTGATTCTGCTCTCCCATTCACATGCTCATAAATAATATATATATATATATAATATATATATATATATAATAATGAAATACTACTACTACTACTACTACTACTAATAAAAATAACAAAACAAAACAAAAACAAACAAACAAACAAACAAAAAAAACACTTTACCAGCAGGTGCTTTCCAAAGGTGAATCAGTCACACAGTGGAGATGTTGTTTTCCAGTCCTTCCTGGATTCTCACAAATACCTTCTCTCTGCTCCCTGGGAATTATGCTTTCCTTTGCAATTTTTGAATGTGCATAACAGCAGTTTTGTGGAGATGCTGATACAAAAAGGATAAAGGTTAAGAGTGTTTTAACAGGTATCACATGGAAAATAAATAAGGGAAGAGAAATAGGAGTGATAACGTGGAGATTAAAAGACAGACTGATGCAAGAAAGGGTGTAAAGATGCATGCAAATAGGAGAATTAAACAGGAAATAATAAGATAGCAGGCCATGATTGAAAATGGTTAGTATGAAAACACAAGGCAAGCCAAAAAGGGCTAAGACAATACTTATTGAAATTTCATTCATCAGAATAACAAGAGAAACAGGCACCTAATTTTCATAAGCATCCAAAAGTTCAGCAGGCATAAAATCGTACAGTTAAATTACAGAATACCAACAGTCTAAGTCATGCATACATACATACAAACAAGATGTTTAAAAAATAAATGTAATCTTATTTTAAATAGCTTATGGTCCCCTCCAGAACCAATTTAGCCTTTCTGTCTGTAATACCCTGGTATGGTTCCCATAAAAATTGGAGCAATTTGAGATTCAGCAAGTTGATTAGCAATTTAACTGGAAAAACAACAACAAAACTAAAAACCAACCAACAAACCAGCCAACCTACCAACAAACAAACAAAAAACTGTGTATATTCAAATAACATTAAAAGGTTTTACTTAAATTTGCAAATCTCAGAACTTGGGCAACACTAAAGCAGTGGTGTTTAAAACCCTCCATTTTGTTGAAGGATTATGGCTGCTATCCATTGTCGGCAACCTCTTTTAACACATAAATCCAGCAGATTAAAGACAGGATTGTGAGAGCTGAGTTACAGGTGAGACATTTGTGAGAATAATGATAAAAGGAGCCATTGTCATCAAATTATTCTGGTTTGATAGTTACATTTATAGTTGTGTGTGGATAATGTCCAGGAACAGGAAATATTCTAAAATCCCTTTTACTGTCTTGACTGTATATTTTCTTTTCAAGTGATATGAGTCTGTTTTCACTATATGAAAGTTTCTCTGAAACTTTTGAAATATTACTCAAGATTAACATTTTTTGTTTGTTTGTTTGTTTTCATTTAAATTTCCTCAGTATTGCTAACAACACGATTCTGCTGGTCATCAGAACATACTGATCTGTGAAAAATCAAATGATTAGATGATTGGCTAGTAAAAAATACTAGTAAACCTGGAAACCATTAATAATAAAATAAAATAAAATAAAATAAAATAAAATAAAATAAAATAAAATAAAATAAAATAATTAAATGGCTTCTTCTAATAGTAATAATAATAATAATTAAAAAAAAGTAACAAAACCTACATTTTTCTTATTCTTTGTCATAGACAAATACTTTTACAAGTTTTTGATAATTCTCTTGTTTTGATCTAACCAAACCATAATTTTCCTTAAAGAAAATTCAGATCTACCATAAAATATCTATCACATTTAAGCACATTTACCATATTTAAGTAAGATGAGGATAATATATACTGACTTTGTGGTAACAACTATTAGAGACCTTTAGCACAAAGCTGGGGTTTATTTCTCAAAATAGGTAACTATGACTTTGGTCACCAATTGATTCAATGGGATTTGATAGAGATTAATCATGCATTTGTATGTGTTTTCTGGAACTGTAGGGTTAAAGTGCTGCTTTATTTTATTTTATTTTATTTTATTTTATTTTATTTTATTTTATTTTATTTTATTTTATTTTATTTTATTTTTCTTGGTGAACACTGTTTTTGTAACTGTTTTCTAAAGTAGCCACTGGATCAGCGTTTAGAACCACTAACTTGTAATTTTGCACATTCAATTTTGTTTTGTTTTGTTTTGTTTTCAGATCTGGTCCTGAAGCAATTGGGAACACAAGCAGAGACATGGTGATTGGATACTGACAGAAGAGTTACGCTACTTAGTTCTTTCTTACTAATGGTTTTGTTGATAAAAAATGAATACTGTTTTTCACAAATTCAATCACAGAATATAAAATAAACACAATTTCTATATCTAACTGAAATATTTTTCTTGGACTGAGGTCCTTCCATTCACTGTTTGTTGTCCTCCAAACTACTAACATTACCTTGGCAACTTGATAAGTCCATATTGATATTACCAAAATGTTCGCATAGATTTCATATTTCCCAACATTCCCAACAGAAGAAAACATGAGAGCTCACCTATGAAGGCTTCATAAACGCAGCCTCAAGAGCTATAAGTGAAATAAATCAGTCTTACATACATTGCAATGGCAGAAATGTCATACTTGTCACTACATTTCCATTCAAAAGTATTGCTGCATTCTGAATTTTTCCAAAACTTTTGTTTACAGTCATTATAAAATTTTGTTTTGAGATCACAGGATGGTAGGTCAGCTACACAACTGCCAAGAAGCCATTTTGTGCCTTAGGCAGATAGGCTAAAAAATGTTGTAGGACCAGAGCTAGTCAACTCTGACTGAAGGATGAAAAATAGTAGAACAACACAGAAACCATCCCACCTGAGAAATGGAGGTTAACTATCTGGTGTGTTTGTGCTGAAGAGAGTGATTATTTGTAACACAAAACAAATATTAATGTTTGTGACACCATGAAACTTTATTGTTTGTTTATGGTACTAAGGGTTAAGGTAATTTAATATCAAACATATGAATTTTATAGCTTTAAATTAGCCTTTTTTATTTTATTTTATTTTATTTTATTTTATCTTATTTTATTTTATTTTATTTTATTTTATTTTATTTTATTTTATTTTATTTTATTTTATTTTATTTTATTTTATTTTATTTTATTTAATAATAAATAATAATAAAAAATAAATAATAATATAGCCTTCCGAGTAAAACATTATTTAAAATATTGTGATTAAAATATTCTGGGAATGTACTTTTCAGTTGAATTTTTTTTTATATAATATTAAAATGAATCCTACCGTGGATTATGTCAGTCTTGTCAAATTCTATCATGTCAGCCATCAGAAAGATAAATGGAACAAAAGGTGGAAACAAAGAGGTAGGTTACTGAGCAGTAGACAAATCAGGATGCATATATAGTGAGAGAGAGAGGATGGCAATAAAAGAATGAATGGAGAACTGACAGTACAGTATGGAACAGAGGAGGAGAAAAAAACAGTGTTAAAATAAAAAGGAATGATAGATCTACCCAACAGTGAAAATCTCAGTTAAGCCACTCCCAGTAAGCAGACTAAAATGCCCTAGCTCCCATAACACATATAAAGATACTTTGAGAGTATCTCAGTATAATTTTGTTTGACCTGTATTTGTAGCTCCCTTCCCATCAAAAATTCCAGATACGTTTCCCTGGATCATATATTACTCAAAGGCTATGTCTAGAATGCATTAATACTTTGTTAATGTTTCTACCATCCTTGTTTTTAACATTGTAGTGGCCCAACTTGTCCATACATTGGTTATAATAGAACCTTTTTGTTCTTTTACCCACATGAAATATGTGTCCCATTTGTAATTATGTCTTGTCCCATCTTGTCTGACGTGGAAATCATGAACTAAGCTGCTAGTTATGTTCCATTATGTTCCAAGTGGAACCATAATATAAAGCACAGATTTTAGTTGATTTTGAAATATCACATGGCAGCACAGGTGAGTTTACTGTGATTATGGGGAGCAAAGATTTGAAGTATTGTAGCAGATCACTTGTTCCACTGAATGGATATGAGATGTCTATCACCCTGATACCCAAAGCCTGTGAAAACCCTGATGCCTGTAGTGACTTGATATTACTACTATTCCTCAATTATTATATTTGTTCTTTTCAAATATTCCCATTGCTTGTATGGCTTGTTAAAAGAAAGGTTTCATGGATTTTCTTTTCCTTTCTTTGCTGACTGAGTGCCATTCCAGTGGTATTTACAGCAGCTGATTATATGGAAACAATGTTAAGAGACAGCATTTTATTTTATTTTATTATTTTATTTTATTTATTTTTTTCCTCCTGTCATCTAATGTAATTTAAAAGCTAGAAAGAGGAAAGAAAACTCATATGATTTGCCACTGCTCTAATCACAAGCAGCATGTATTTGTCTGTGATCTGCAGGAATCAATTTGGGAACCACCTTGCAGGAGCAAGCAGACCATGCACTGTAAAGGGAAATGTGTCTGCAGCTGCCCTAGCACATGAAGCTCCACGAGGAATTAAGGCTTTGTTTCATAAGCCAAGCTGGTGGCAGGGATCACACAGATACCAGTTCCTGCTCTCCCAGAGATTAATGTCCTCCACAGACACTTATAATCATAGACATTTTGTACCAGTGTCTGTCAGCTGTCATGGATCTTGAGCTTGCAATATGTAAACTTTTTCCATGAATGCTTTTTAAATGTAATCCATAATTTTCAGCGGTTGCTTTAGAAAGACAAGTCTACACTCATATGCATGTGCACGACACTAAAGTGAGCTTTTTTGTCCAGCAGAAGACTGAGGAGCTAGCAGCACTGAGCAGCTACTGAGCAGCTAGCAGCACACATCAGAAAGGCTGGTGGAGCTGAAGGACATCAGAATGAAAGTCTTCCCCATGGGGCAGTGCATGAATCTACCAGTAAAGGAAGGTGAAAGAAGAAATATACTGGAAGGCATCACAGAAACAATTCCCAGGATGTGGTGAGGCATAGAGGTGAAAAATGGGAATGTAGTCACAAATAGTTATCAGATTACTTTCTGCCTTCCACATGAAAATAAATACCGTATACATACTTAAAGGGACTTCAAGAAGAAATTCAAGATTCTTTTTCTGGTCAGAGGCTAATTTCAATTAACCTCATGTTTTTTTTTATATATGAATTTTCCCCTGATATTTGGCAACCAGGTATTGAAAAGAATAATGTTATTTACAAATCCTCTGGGGACAGACTTCAGTAATTTATACTGAGTTGATGTCAGCTGTGTACAAAGCAACACTTGTAGGTTAAGGGGGTTATATCTGTCCCTAAGTTAATGATAAGTACATATGTTTTGCTAGAAGGTCAAAAAGCACCTCATGGTAACTAACAGATATTCATGGTGTGTGTCTGTGTGTCACTCAAAGCATTGAATGTGTCATCTTTTCACAAAAAATATTTTCCAAAGACTTGTTTTGAAATTGTCATTTAGAGAAAAATTAAAAAGGATAAACAGATAAAAACATTTCTTAGAAGATTGTGACATCAACTGAAAAAATCCAAGAGGTTGAAATGTGACGCAGGTCACAGACTGTGTTTTAATTCACAGCAGTACAAGAAGAAAGCAAGTCCCACTCCTACAATTGAATTGGCTTTAATCACTTTTGTCGTGATTTTAACATTGATAAGCATTCAACAGCATAAAAAGGGTGTGTGAAAATGATCACATAAATACACTATCATTATGCACACAATTAATATAATAACAGAAAACATGCACAATCTTCTCCAGCTGTACTTGACTTGTTTGACTTTCATCATTTGAGCTAAAATCTGTACTTAGCTTCAAGTGTTAATATGAAGAGGGGATGGGGGAAATGTGCTAATACTTGGAACCATTGCCCTTCTGAAGAGTGACAAGGTGGAATTTTCTAGGATACTTGAAATTTTAGTCCACAGGTATGATTATAGTATGTTGAAATGCAAAGTGGAATTTCCTAGTTAAGAATGTATCTCAGGTTCTTAAGCCCCAGGCCAATGAAAGCTGAGTGTATTGTGAAGGTGAAAATGTTCAGTCTCCAAAGCAAAAAAGCCATCCACATCAATTTGCAGTAGGCTAAGTGGCATCAGCTATGGGAGGCAAACCTACAAAGTCTTGCTTAGAGAGCTATATTGCAGAAGCTACACAGCACAGAGTGAATGAATCTGCATAAACAAATTAAAGACTTATAGCTAAAATGCTCCAGCACCACTAAGTATATAGAAGCATAGTGTTACAGGAAGAAAGATGATATAGGAAAAGTAATGTTCTTTGTATGGTATTAAATAGTGTTGACTGTATTAGAGAGGGAACTTGATTGGTTTATATTCTGCAGCAGCTGGGATTTACATCAGACCATACATTAGGGAAATCTGTGAAGTAAGCTTTACTTGTGGTGTTGCAAAACTTTGTGATTTGACATTTGCAAGTACATGTATGAGTACATGTATCTGCAGACTATAAGAATCTGCAACCCACTCCTTCCCCTGAGATTCACTGAGTAGTGAGCACCAAATAAAAAAAGAAAGCACTCTGTCAAAGCAACCAAAATTCTCCTGGTATCACCACTGCAATGGTACTGATTAGATACATCTAGTCCATGCAAAGTCAAAAAGAGGCCCAGGCTGCCTCTTAAGTTTTATAGCCTCTGATGATTCTCTAAATGCACACAGACTCTGACTTTCAATATTATAGTGCCATCTGAAAGCAGCCATGTTTGTTGTTATTTGTTATTATTATTATTATTATTATTATTTATTACGATTATTATTTATTTATTTATTTATTTATTTATTTTTTCAGGATTCACTGTACTCTTCTTATACAGGTAATATTGGGAAAAAAAAAAAAAAGTTAAAATTGACTTGCAGAAGATAATTAACTACCGTTTATGGAATGATGCCTGAAACTGATAATATTGCATTTTTAAGTGAATTTTAGAGTCTTGAAATAATGCCTTTTTGCAATAAACTTGTTTCCTTTCTAAATAAGGTTGTTAACTGTAGCAACCTGGTCTAGTGGGAGGTGTTCCTGTCTGTGGTGGGAAGGTTAGAACTAGATGATCTTTAAGTTCCCTTCCAATCCAAACCATTCTGTGATTCTGTGATTTAACTCGACCTTTACGAAATTTTAAACTACTGCTCCAAACTTAAGTACTTCTTGCATTCCTAACATTTTACTATATTTGTTGTATGCTTATTACAGTTTCATCAACTGCATGCCAATAGTTAAGTGTGGTAGAAAATACGTTCTTCCTTATAATAAGAGCAAATAGTAACAGAGACCCTTAAAAATGCAATATAACTTTTGATGTACCATGGAATGATACCTGCTGTTCTCATCACAAATATCTGCTACCGTGGCAAAAAGGAAAAAAATATATATAAAAAAATAAAAAAGCAAGCTATACTGATGAAATTTAATATATGGCATATATCCAAACATACAGCTCAAGACAACTTCTATTCACAGATAGCTTTCAGCAAATATATACTTTTTTTTTTTTTAACTTTTCCTCAGCTATAGAAAAGAAATGACATATCCATATTTGAAAAGTACAATTATTGTTACAGGAAGAAAACACAGTGGCAGAAACTGTCAACAAAAGAGCTTGATTAGAATCCTCTGTCCTCATTGGTATCCTCACTTATCTTCTTCAATAGAGCAGGCTTTCTGAGATCATAGAATCACAGAATATCCTGAGTTGGAAGAAACCCACGAGGATTGTCTGGTCCAACTCCTGGCTCCACACAGGACCAAAAATCAACCCATGTGTCTAAGAGTCTTGCCAAGTGCTTGCCAACTGACAGGCTTGCTGCCGTGACCACTGCCCTGGGGAGCCTGTCCCAGCACCCGACCACCCTCTGGGTGCAGAATCTTTCCCTAACCCCCAGCCTGTCCCAGCTCCATGCCGTTCCCTCGGGTCCTGTCGCTGTCCCCAGAGAGCAAAGCTCAGCACCTGCCCCTCTGCTCTCATCATGAGGGAGCTTCAGGCCACAACGAGACCTCCCCTCAGCCTCCTCTTCTGAACATGGCTGAACAAACCGTGTGACTTCAACCACTCCTCATATGTCTTGGCCTCTAGACCCTTCACCATCTTTGTAGCCTTCCTTAGGACAGTGTCTAGTGGTTTTATGTCTTTCTTCTATTGTGACAAACAAAACTGCCCATAGTGCTTGAGGTGAGTCTCCAACAACACAGAACAGAGTGGGACAATCTCTTCCTTCAACCAGTAAGAAATGCTTGCATGTGGTGCATGCTTGAAAAACCACAGGATGTGTTTTTTTTTGGTTACCAGGACACACTGCTGGTTTGCATGCTTGAAGTTAGCCAGAACCCCCAGATCCCTTTTTGTGGGGCTGCTCTCTAGCTTCTCATCCCTCAGTCGGTGCGTATACCCAAGGTTGTCTCATCCCAGCTGCAGAATTCAGCATTTGCTCTTGTTAAACTTCATGTTTTAGCAATTGCCCAGCTCTCTAATTTGTCAAGACCTCTCTGCAAGGCCTCACTATCTTCGAGGGAGTCAACAGCTCCTTACAATTTAGTATCATTCACAAACTCACTTAGTGTACCTTCAAATCCTACATCCAAGACATTTATGAAAACATTAAAGAAAAATGGCCCTAAAAAGGAGCCGCATAAAACCCAACTAGTGACTTGCTACCAGCCCAGTGTAGTCCCATTTACCTTTTGAGCATGACTCATCAGCCAATTTTCACCCATTATATCATGCATTTAATTAGCTTTATGCTGGACTTTTTTTTTTATTATTTATTTTATTTTTATTTTTTCCAGAAGGATACTGAATTGAAAACTTTGCTGAGATCCAAAAACAGACTGGCTTCTCTTGGTCAACTATGTAGGTGACCTTGTCATAAAAGAGAATCAAGTTTGTTAAACAGGACTTTCCCCTCATCAACCCTAGTTGGCTTTGACCAATGTCTTTCAGGTGTTTTTCAATAACTCCCAGAATAATATTTATAATTTTCCCAGGCACTGAAGTGAGACTGACAGGCCTCTAATTAACAAGGTCTTCTTTCTTGCCCTTCTTGAAAACTGGAACAAAGTTTGCCAACCTCTAGTTGACTGGGACCTCTCCAGATTCCCAGGACCGTTGAAAAATAATTGAGAGGTCTAGTGATAACATCAGCCAGCAATCTGCATAGCCTGAGATGAATCCCATTAGGCCCTATATATTTATATGCATCCAGGTTGAGCTAGAGCAGCAAATCCTGCACAAGTTTGGGGTTGGCTGGGATTTACTACAGTTACAATAATGTAACTCTGCAATGTAAATATGTAAAGTACTTACTGTTAACACTTACTCATACTGCAGTCACTGTCCTCCAACTCAGGTCCACAGGGGTCCCAGAGCCCACCATCAGTTTTGAATACAGAGTTGAAGAAGTGGTTAAACATCTCTGCTTTGTCTGTATATCCCTGTTTGTGAGGTGACCATCTGTAGTGGGTTTACGTGGCAAGGTTTTGGTAGCAGGGGGGCATAGGGGTGGTTTCTGTGAGAAGGATCTGGAAGCTGCCCCATGTTTGGTAAGGGCCCCACTGCTGACCAGAGCTGAGCCAATAACCTATGTTGTTTTGCGCCTCTGTGAGAGCATATTTAAGACAGGGGAAAAACGCTGTGCCACACAGCAGCTGGGAGAGTGAGAGGAGTGAGGAACAGCCTTGCAGGAGCCAGATTGGAGCAGTTTTCTCCTAAGGGATGGACCCCGTGGTACGGACCCATATCTGGAGCAGTTCTGGAAGAGCTGCTGCCTGTGGGAAGCCCACACTGGATCAGCTCATCAAGGACTACATCCCGTGGGTGGGACCCCACAGCACAGGGGACGAGAGTGACCGAGAAGGAGCGGCAGAGAAGAAACGCTGTAGACTGACCATAACCCCCATTCCCCTGTTCCCCTGCACCGCTCGGGGGGAGGAGGTGGAAGAATGGATGGGAGGGGGAAGGTGCTTTTGATTTCTTTCCTTTGTTTCTCACTTCTCTAGCTTGTTAGTAATAAGCAATAAATCTTACTATCTCCGTATGTAGAGTCTGTTTTGCCAATTACAATAATTACTGCGTGATCTTATTATCCTTATCTCAACCTTTGAGCCCTTTTCATCATATTTTCTCCCCATTCCTCTTTGAGGAGGGGGAGTAAGAGAGCGGCTGTGGTGGAGCTCGGATGCCCACTTGAGCGGAACCACAACACTATCTTCATCAAGTAACAGACAAATATTTTCTCTGGTCCTACTTTTGCTCTTAAAATATTAAAAAAAAAAAAAAAAAAAAAAAATCTCCCAAGTATTGGCCAGCTTCAACTCTAATTGAGCTTTGGCTACACAAATTTTCTCACTACAATGGTGAACAGCATCTCTGTAGTCCTCCCATGTCACATGTCCTCACTTTCAGTGACTGTCTACTTTCTTTTTCCATGTCAGCTTGAGATGAAGATGAAGAAGATCTAGAGATGATTAGCACCAGAATGTCTGCTGGGTTCATAACTTCAGGTTGCCACACTTGATTTTTTGGTTTGAAAGTTCAAGTTTTCAGGCTATAGTTTTCATGCACTTTTATTTAATTGGAAGCTAGTCATCATACGTAATTATTTTCTTATTAATTATTTCAACCAAACTTTACGTATAGTCACTTGGAAATATTTGTTAAGATTGTATATCTAAATATTCTTCTCCTTCTTGGTGAATGTCAAGTCCAGCTCACACTATTGGATAGCAGACATCGTGGTGTTCCTTTTTTTTATTGTTAGTTTTATCACTCTTCTCTGATCCAGTAGTTCTGTGTGGAACTGAAAATAAGAGGTTTAGTGGAAGCTGCATGTTGAGTAGGTATTTTCAAGGAATGATTTTCTGCATGACAAGTTTGGGAACTCAGAATATTAGCAGCATTTGAAAGGGTTAGTAAAAATAGAAAGGAATGGGTACGAGTCAGGTGATTTGCCTTGATTTTGACCAGTTCTTGAGCAGTCTTCAGGCACAACACATTAAAGGGCTTGTTGCTGTAATGCACCTGCTTCCACCTTGCTGTTGATTATGTTCATGTCATTGTTATGGCTCTATAGCTGAATAAAGATGAACAAGAGTTAGTGGTAAACAAAACCTGTACAGACATATATGTCCAGAGGTCTGTTAAAGTGATTTTTCTCCTATGGTGAGCCTTAATTTTTTAGTTTTCAGATGCGTGCCATCCTTTAGAAAGGAAGAATCAATAGAGAAAACAAAACAGTGGTGATCCCATAAGCCTTGTACGCTAAAACATGAGAAAATAGGTGGACGACCTTTATGGTGACTGAAAGAGGCCCTGGAAATTAATTGAGAAGAGAAAGAAAGTAATGGTAATTACAAAATCAGTAATCATATTACAAAATTATTGTAGGCTGCCAGTTTGAAAGCAGAAATGAGTCTGGAGCAAGAGTCAAATGTAGAGAAGGTGGTATTATGACAAACTAACCCTTGTTCCTGATGATGCATGCCAGAGCTGGAATGTACCAACCAAGACTCTTCTTCCACTTTCATCCTACAATTTTTTATTCTACAGTGGGGTGAAAAATGGGAGACTCTAAGAAGGTATGGATGTAACTGCTATTATTTTATTTTATTTTATTTTATTTTATTTTATTTTATTTTATTTTATTTTATTTTATTTTATTTTATTTTATTTTGTTATTAATTACTGTGTGACTTTTAGAAGGCTTTTCTTACAAAATTGCACTTGAATTTTGACTAAAAACATTTAAATGCTTTCATCACCCAATTAAGTTTTGTTAATAAGGCATAAATGCTGTAGAAGTCAGGGAACAATTCATCCTCCTGGGAAGTACTGAAATTGATGGTTTTACATGGTTTTACATCCGTTATTACTTTAAATAAACATCAGATTTTCTTACTTTTCATTTTACCTTTTCTGTCTCCAATGCTTGATATGAATATGACTAACTGCTACATTATAAAATACTTCTAGGTCCAGCAACACATGAAAAGCTTTGATCAAATGCCTCTTTGTTCATACAAAGTCTTCTCCTTTTTGTGCCATGTTTTGAGAAAATTGAAAGGCTGCTAAGATAGTAGGACAGACTGTTCCAATATGGAAAAGTAGATGCTTTATATAACAACTTCAGGCTGTGGAGCACATTATTATAATTTCCCTCTGGGAGAATTTCCCTGTGGTGATGTGGAACTAGAGTCATAAGCTTTGTGATTCACAAACTATACCCAGAATCTTGTATAAAAATAGCTTAATTAAGAGGGCTGTCTGACAGATATGCTAGACAATAGTATCTCCACTCCAGCTTGCCAGGAATTTTGTGAGAAAATGTATTTTCATCATAAAAAAAATGATTCATCAAACCTAAAACCTTCAGTAGAAACTTTATCTTTCATAGTACCTTTTGGAGAAAGATTCTGCAGGCTCAGGGTAGGAATAATCACAAAAGTCGGAGAGGTAGTGAACAGTGCTATGACAAGGGAGCTCAGCAAAAACACCTGTCTTGGTTCAGGCTGAAGACCCACCTCTTGACTTTCCACATGTCCTTCTCAAGTCCTGGCTGTTAGATGCTGTCTTTTCTCAGGAGGGGTCTCTGTATCCTCCAAGGGAACTGACTAGCAAAGTAGCAGAAACCTGAGCCTTGGCCTTCCATGCTACTGGTGACTTCTACACTGCAGACTTCTACGCTTCTTCTGTATGGTATTTTCACCTTATAGATGGCACATGGGCAGCTGGAGCTGCTTCACAGGGAGTAGCTTCAGCAAGGGAGTCTGAGAATTAGGACTTGGGCATTTGCACTTGGGCACACTTAGAGAAGTGGAGTGATGAATTCCCATGCTCAGATGAACCCATCAGCTTCCTTTCTGCCTTCTTCCTACTGAAGAGATTGAGGTGGGAAATTCCTGTCCACTGTTAGTCTTCATGATATGCTACTATTTTTCAGGATCTGGTAAACATACAGATCTTAGTCTTAAGCTCTACCATGAAATATGCTCTTTGAGAAACCTGGGTACATTGTGAGAGGAAATTGTTCAGGTGACAATCTGTTGCTGCTTGTGCTGTAAAGGACATTTTTTTCTTACTGAAAGCTGCTTTATTCCCTTAGGTGAGACTGCCCTTAGAGAAAAATGCATTTGAGTGCCCCCAGGACAGCTGAGATCTTTTGTGAGCATCAGCACTGGAAAGCTTGGGTAAAGCAATTCTAGGTCAGATGCATTTTAATTTAAGCATTGCCTGCGCTGTTTCTTGCAGCTCTCTTTTCATCACAAAACCTTTCTTTATTGTTTCTTCTGTTAGCAAATGAAAAACCTATTTTCTTTCTTAATGTCCTGATATCGCTTCACTCCTTGAAAAATCTTTTTCCCTTTGTCCAGATCACTGCTGCTTTTTCTGCTGTATAAGGGTTTCATGAATTCAGCAAAATAATACTTTAAAAAGTCTTTTCAAATGCAGTTGAATTTTGTGGATTGTGTTAAGTCTAATATGTATTTAAATGAACAGTGCTGCCCTTGCAGTCTCCACTATCCTTCATTCTGATTGTTCTGAATAACTCATAATTTCTCATCACAGGAATTTGGGGGTAAGGCAATGGAAATTGTACCCAAGGATAGAGTACCCAACACAGAATTTTGCCTTGCTCTAAGGTTAAATAGATTTGACTACAGACTGTGTCTACCTGGGCAATCTATAGTGACCAAGACCTTTCTGCCTCTTGCTCTTTTATGTTTTTTTTTCACAGTGATAGGACCATGTAACACAATAATGGGCAAAACATACTGTTAAAGGATAGATCAGATTATTTAAACATAGGCAGAAGAATGCAGTTTTGCCAGTGAGTACAAACAGAAAAACCTGTATTTAATAAGAAACAATATATTATAGATAATAGTGCAACTTGCCCTCTCCACAAATGCTTCTTGTGATTAGAGTCCAGTTATTGTCTGTAAGAAGTTCTGTGACCAGGAATTTTTATAACCTGCTGAGTGAAAGAAAGGATAACACCAAAGGTAGGCAGCCAGGATTATTAGTCAGTTCCCTTCAAATTCTTAAAAAGAATATATTGTTATTTCTTCATATTTGCCTCTTTTTTTTTCTGAATTAAGATTTGGGTTTGAAGCATTTTGTAGCGCAATAAAGACAAGATACTTTTAAAAAGAGAAAGAAAACAGAATTTTTCACATAATCCGTTTAATTCAGGAGCTGAGATCTACAAAAAATTACCACATAGCACAAAGCTCTCAATAAAAATCAGGAATCAACAATACATCCTCCAATTCACTTTTTTTTTTTTTTTTTTTTTTTTTTACCATAGGCTTCTCTCCTGATAGAAGAACATCCAAAGTTCAAACCCAGCATACAGAATAGTCACAATTTGTCCCTCGTGAATGCATGAGTTCTCTTCTAACTAGGACAAGAAAACTATTTATTGTCACTTCCATTTTCGCTGCAGCAAAATATGACACTTAAATTCATTGTAAGGATTGCACAATGCTGTCTATCCATGACTATACTTGGTCTACAACAGCAACTGTAGCTTAAGAAAAACAAATGCTGTTTGGAATACATTCAGCAGCTCTACAAACATTTCACTGTATAGCTGTCAGAGGAAGATTCATGGAAAGGCCATTAAAATTTAATATTTAAAAAGTGAACTTTATTGTATTTTTACTTTTCCAAAACTATTTTTATTGTTTCTCTAAGATTAAATGGTATATATTCAATGGGATTTTATTTTTTTTTCTTTTCCTTACCACTCAGTGATTCCACAATAGCTCAATTCTCTTGAACTTCAATATAAATTCAGGCAGGATTAGGTTCTGTACATCTTTTACTTCATTGTGTTTCTGTATGTGTACTACTGTATTTCACAATTTGTCTAGTGTTAGTTAATAAAGTATATGTTTTTTTCCAGTTCAAGCAATTCAGTATCTCTTTCTTCTGCAGGTATTTCATAGAATATCCTCTAAGCACATATTTACCAGTCTCTGTAATATTCCTAGATGTGGTATAGAGGTATTTTATTGTCTTCCTAATGCTGGTTGATAAAGTAAGTATTTCACAGTTATTGCAATACTGCATCTCTTTATGTAGAAAAAGGAGGTATTTCACACTTCCATGGTTGGGAGTATTCTTCCATTCAACAGCAATATTTCATTATAGTGTATCTGAAAGTTCCAAAATTGATTTTTCAGCCTATAATGTATTTTGTACAAAACTTTCTTAGTCTTAATATTGATTTCACTGTATTTTTGTGTCTAAATTTCTTGTACTTCCCAATTTTCTTTAATATTAGCTGTGGCTATAAAAAGAAGAGTTAGTCTTGCTCTTTAATGTTACTTGAATTTTCTAAGTCTCTTCTTCCAGCAGTGTTAACTTCAGCCTTAAATTGACTCAAAAGAAGTGAGGAGACCCTCTGACTGTCAAAAAAATAAATAAATAAAAATAAAATAAAAACAAACAAACAAACAAACAAACAAATAAAACAAGAACTACCCATCGGCTATTTTCTGCATAGATCTAGGAGCTGGAATTTTATTCCTCTCTCATTCTCCTACCTTCCTGTTTTCATCTCTCTTTTTCCTTGCTCGCAATTTTCTGTTTCTTACTTATTCACTGCAACCTTATTCTTCAGTTCCTTTTTCTCATGTTGTCCTTCTCTTTTTTTTCCCATGGCACCTTACCCAATTACTCTGTTCTCTGCTTCTAGCCTGTGTCTTCTAGCCTGCTTTTCTGCTCTATTTCCCCATTTTCTACCACTGCTACATTTAAGGAATACAGAAACAAAAGTTAATCTTTTTTACTCACAGCAATTTAATATATGCCTGCAAAGACTTTAGAGGTAGGGGCCATATCTATTGAAAGTATTCTAACTACAGTTGTATTCACAGTAGCTGGGGGGAAACCTTATAAACTGCTTCAGCTGGTAAATTTTAAGAAAAGATTTAAGTTGTTTAAGTTGTTTAAGTTGTCAGAACTGTGATAATTCTGTAAACAGTGGGAACGTGGCTTATAATTTCCTGCCCCGAAGCTATATACTTTCCTTCCTACTCTCAAGCAATGCAGGCAGTGAGGTAGAAGTAGGAAAAAGGCCAGTGAGGAGGTAAAAGCATGTACGAACCACAGAAGGAGATGCAAGCTGTAGCTTTTGTTTCAGGAGAAGATACTTTTCTGGTTCTTTATGGTATTTTTTCAGTGTAGTTAATTATGCTACAGAAATGTAATTTCTGTATGTATTGTGCTACAGAATGTTATATATTATGCTACAGAAAATGTAATAAATACTGAATTATTCTGCACATAAGAAAATTTTTCCAATATACTAGAAGGAACCTTTATTTGTAAGATGTTGCTTTCCTTGATAGTATTTACCTTCCTTCTGTTATGACATGCTGTAGTGAATGTAGAGGAAAGGACATGACAGAGTAAGCAGGAAAATTAGAGGTTGCAAATGAGGGGTATGGCACCACAGTATTGAATTATCAAAATTAATTTGTCCAATTCTATACTGGTCCATAAAACATTAGGGAATGTTCAATTTCCTTCTCACAGATATTTATGGTAACATTACAGTGTATTTCTTATGACAGTTCACAGTTATTCATACAGTTTTTTGAGGTGTTCATTTTGCAGTTCACTATGAGTCTGATGCAAGCTCTAGGTGCAAGCCATGGGTGGACTGTGCACATGTAGGTTTTCCTATTTTCAGATGTAGCTGAGAAACTGCTCTGTACACAGGATGGGTAAAAAAAAGAACACAGAATTTTTTGACTATGACTGTTTGTACATTTTAACAAATATGTAATTGGAGGAGATGAAGAAAGATTATTTGCTCCTCCTGCCACAGAATTTGTGGAAAAAAAAAATAAAAAATTAAGTAATCTTTTACAGAAAAGCGGGGTTTTAGGCAGAAGAAAATTTCATTTACTAATTCTGTCTTCATAATGGGGCACATTCATCATAACTGTATTGTAATTAACTGAAGTCATTCAAGGTTAGCTATGCCTATTCATTTGACTGGAAAGGGGATCCTCTGAGGAATTTGAGGGCATTTTACTGCAACAGGAAAAAGGACACATGCTTTTCTTCAGGTCAAATGTTCACCAGTTCCATTGTTTCTCTCTGCAGTATGTTAGTCAGTTTTACACAGCAGAGTTGTTACTCAGTGGTTGCTACTTGACAACATAGTATTTTAAATGGCATCTTTATTGCATCTGAAAGCATGCAACTGCCCCAAAGTGAAAAGCAGAGCACTGAAATGCATCGAGTCCACACTCTGGGATGGAAACTGTCAGTGCTTCTTAGGAAGTGCCATGTAATCCTGTTGGAATAGTTAAATTCTTTTTGATCTAATTCAAGAGTTAAAAAATATACACAACAAGTAACAATTATATTTGTAACAATGATTTGCATAATCCTATAAACAAAAAGAAAATGAGAAGAATGAAAATAAAGTTTTACAGGCAAACACGTTAGGCACATGCCAAATTCAGAACAAAATCCAGTGTTTTTCCGAGACTCAACTACTAATACAGAAAAAAAAATAGCAAGAAGCTGAATCTCTGTATGAGCATGGGCTGGTGTATTCAGATTTATGATCAGAGGAACATTAGTTCAGAAAACAAAATATTTTTCTGTCTACTTGATTCTTTCTCCAGTTCAACACTAGAAAAAAAAAAAGAAAAAAAGAAAAAAAAAAAACATTTGGATGAGATATACTTTATAAAAACTAAAGTGAAGATGACACAGAAGCATTGTGCTTTAGCACCCTGAAGCCTGACTGTCAGTTCGACTCATATAAAGCATTAACACCTATGTCAGCATTCTCTTTGTTATGATTTTTATTTTAGTTTGCATCCTACTGTAACTGTGAAATTTTACAAATACAGAAGAAGGCAAAAACATCATGTATGGTTCACAGTCTTCATTGGGATATGAATAAGTGCAACTCTGATATAAAACAGGGAGGTTTGAAAGTTGAAGTGTAGACCCATGCTATACAAACCATACATTTGTTGTGGGTGATAAAAAAAGGAAAGACAAAGAACTTGAAAAGTGATGAGAATGGAGTTGTTTCAAAAAAGGGAAGAGACTGATTTTACAACTGGAAAAGGAAATTTTATCTAAAGCAAAATGCTAAAGCCACTTACAAAAGGCATGACATGATATCGTAAATGTGTTGAAAACACCTGGAGCCTGATAAAGACCAACAACAATTCAGGATATACAGAAACATGCAAAATCTGAATTGGAGGATTTATCTTTAACGTGCCTATTAGACTGACAAGACATAAGCTGTAAAATACACAGTTCTAATACAGGCAAATTTTGGCAGGGAGGGATAATATGTTTTATCCACTTATGATATGGGGAAAAAATGATATAACCTCTCCAACACCTAAGTACTTAACCAGGTCTCAAATATAAACTTGAAACAAAAGCTTGCAGTAATAAATGGGTGGTCTGTGCTAAAAATGTTAAGGCCCCAAAAGACATATTGGATCAGGTTTACTTTCAAAGTAGCTGAAATCTAGCTAAATCTTGGCACTGCTGTCACAGAACAGGTACTGCTGTTTTATAAAAGAAATTGAAACAATGACATACATTTCCTTATGAACTATCAGATGTTATTTTCTCTATGGTTCCTACTTTAGTTTAGGATCATTTTATTTTGAATAATTTTCCTTATTTAAGAAAGAGGGAAAACTTCAGACCTCATGGCCAAAAAGATACTTTTTTTTCCTTATAAAATAATAAAGTTGAAAGACCTTTTTAAGATGGCTCATGTTACTTTTGTGATCATTACTGTAAATACTCCAAAGTGGTAGGTAATCTTAATGCACCTACGTTAACTACAGTTTTCTGGCAGATGCTTTTATGATGCACCTGCTCCACTGAGGTTACTGGGCTTTCAGATTCCTACTCATATTCTGTAGAGAATTAGAAAAATGCTACATATATTGTTTCATAGCTGTACTCACAATGTGCAACACAGAACATCACTTACAATTTAAGGGTCCATAAAACAGAGAGCTTATTTAACTCCTTTGCTTCAGTGGGTACTGAACTTGCAGCACCTTTTGATATTGCATTTTATGATTCTTCACACTAAAATATGACAAACCTCAATATATGCTATAAGACATTAGAACTTTTTTTTTATTTATTTTATTATTTTATTTTTTTTTTTTCATGAGGATACTGGACTTCAGGCAGCAACATTCAGTTGTTATCTCAATACCCAATTGAAAGGCCATGACAAACATTGAAAATAAAAGTAGAGTAAAATCTATTTATGGAACAGTATATCTTTAAAAAAAAAACTTTTTTTTTTTTTTTTTTCTTTTTTCCCAAAGCAAGCCATCAGAAACCTCTCAGTGCAGTTGAATTAAAATCTTGCATTTTTGCCAGAATCACTATGCAACATGTTGCCAAAAATGCCGGGAAGTCAGCCTAATTTTCAAAACCATGCACCTTAATAGGATATCCAAATTGCACATTTGGTTACTTACATGGATGCTTAGATATGTAAATGTCCACTCTGTGGATTTAAGTACTAATTTGAGCATTCCTGTCTGAGATTTAGACATGCTATTAAAACATCCATATTGTACCCATAGTGCATATACATATTATTAATGTTTAAATAGACCAAGAGTATATGAGCTAACTATGTATTTTATATAAGACTGGGTATCTGAACACATTTCTACTGTGTAGAGATTGTATATGATAAATTAAAAGGACTGAAATTCCCAGTAAGTGTACAGAGAATACCTTGAACATATCTTTGATGGAGAGAGCATGCATTCTCTACAGTGTAAAATAAGAACTTTCAGGAAAATCTTTTATTTCTAAATACATGCACTATAACAATGTTAGGTATATAAATGTAGAAATAATCACTGAACCTTATTTTTGCTCCACACAGTTCTACTAGAACCCGCAGAAAGGCCAGTTATTGTAATAAAGATATTTATGGTTTCAGATGTTTCCCTAAGCAGCAGTTGCCCAGTGTGTTGGATATTAAGCATTCCAGACATACCAGACACATAGCCTCATTCGGTCAGGAATTCGTGTCTCTACCAAGCTTTTTCATTCCCTCCCCTCTTGCTCATTGAACAATCTTCTTTTATGTTTCTGTGGGGCTTTCCAAGCACTCTTCCATGTACTCTAGCTTAAATATAATCTTCTGTGTTAGAAGCACTTCAGGCATAAAGAAAACATGATTAGGCAGGAAAAAAAAAATTGCAATCAACCTAGCCTCCCATGGAACTCCTCTGAGAGGTTTAAGAGCATTCTGAAAACTGTTGTGTTGTCCTTTTAATGTGCCAAAGCATTTCATGTTAAGCTTTGGGGGAGGGGGGGGGTGGCAGTGAAAGTATCAAAATACTGTGAAACACTTAAATGGGATTATTTATTATTATTATTTTATTATTTTTTTTTTAATATCACACAAACAATCGAAACTATTTGGAGAAGGATTGGCAAAGGATTGTGAAGGAGGAACCTGAAGGTCCTAGCACATATTATCATGGGTCTTTCTCATGGTTTCCCTGCCTGGGGACCAAGAAAATTGGTGGCTCCACCTCAGCTATTTCACCCAAGAGCTGAGAGGAATCATATCAGCTTTGCTTATGTGCAGGTGCAGGAATTCTCTAAATGGCTTTTTTCTTATCTGCAAAGGAAATGGGAAGATAGAGCTGTACCAGGCTTTTCCCTGAGGATGTTTGTTGCAGGTACTACCTCAGTGATCGGTGGCTTACTGAGCTCTTGTTTATGAAGAGTTGGTGCAAGATCTAAAATATGCATCAGGCATGAAAAGGCAGAAAGCTTATGAAAATGAATATAGAGAATGAAAGGATAGGGGAATGGGTAGGAAAACACATGGGTCTTGGCATTAGTTAGCTAAAAGGAAAAAGGGCAGTCTGAAGCAAAAGTACAAGTAAGTAAAGCTGTTATTTTTTTCACTATAAAAAGATTTTATTTTAGTCAAACATCTCAGATTACAAAAGAGTGACATAATTTTCAGAGACGCAAGTTACAATTATCTTAAACAATCAGGCAAATATAAATTGAGTTAACACTTCAGTATGTGAATTAATGAACTCTAACTATGGCTGATTTTTAGACCGTTCACTTTGTGGTAACTGGGAATAAACAATGATTTTTAATATTTTGAAATACACAAGAGGTTGCCTAAAATACACTTCAACTAATTTTAGGCAATATTTTTTTAAAGCTGGCAGTTAGCTTTTCTGTTCTGCATAGCTTGCAGGATATTTTAATGCCATTAGTTGCCATGGTAAAATGTATTGCAAAGACATATTCACTTCTGATGCAAAAGAATATAAATTGTGAGTTGTTTTGCTTATAAAGGGCCTTATAGGTTAGGCCCATTTTCTTCCTTGTACTTGAAGATAATGACCATTTATTTTGTCACTAAAGAAATTGTCTTTGCTCATTGTGCATAAAGGCATGAGTGAACTCAATAGTGAACATTATTCTTGATTAATAAAACTTTTAAATTAATCTGAGAAACACTGACTTAACATGTAACAGCTGTTGCTGAAGAAATATGTCAATAAAAAGAGATTACCTTTATATTTCAATATCAATAATTTAATATTAAACATCTAACTTCTTCAGGTGGGAAAAGTCCCCCCCAAATAATTTATCTTTAAATATAAATTTAGGATCACAGATTATATGATTTCAAAATAAATGAATGACTTTACGAAAATATTTAATCAACTACATGAATATGTGGTCTCATGAAACATGACACAGTAAAAAAGAAGATTTAATGAACCAGTGAATCTTACTTATACTGTAACAGTTTTCTGGACTTTTATTCATCTGTATTTTTCAGGCTTTTTAAGTTTACCAATGTCACTGTAAATTGAATACATCTACCAAAGGTTACCTGTTCCACTTAATATTTATTAGTAAACCCAAATTAAACACTTGAGTACAAGTCTTACAATACTTCACATATTCATAAACAATGCACAACCACAGATGTTGGAAGAAAACTTTTTTTTGGCAGACTAGTAGTTGATGTATCAGCCTGACAGTGATTTGTTTCACCAGCAGACAATGGGGAAAGCCAATATCTTGTCACCATGCAGACTTGAATGTAGAAGTATGCAGTTCTACAACTGTAGACTCTTTTTTTTTTTTTTTTCTTTTAGTGGAAAAACAAACCAAATGCAAAAAATAATGCTTCATTGAGTACTGAGAAAGGTATAAAGCTTCAGTGAAGGTCAGTTGTGAATAGAATTGTAAAAATTCTTCAGCAGTCCTTACAAAAAATAAAAAAATAAGCAAATTGAAACAAACAAACAAACAAAAAACAACAACAAAAAAAACCTACAAACAACCTCATCTCAGATCAAATTAATGATTAGTGTGGTTTTTGTTACATTTTAGGAGAACTAAAGCTTTTGCATCACTAAATAGCTTACATAAATGCTGTCTGCAAATGAGAGTACAACTGTAAGCCTGACACCTTATAAACCAGGTCCTCAGGGCAACCACCTGAGATCAAGGACACCTATGCTGAGGTCCTCCTCTCCCCTGGTACTGTCTAGATGTTTTCTGCTATGCAGATCTTGTGAGATAATCAATGGCTAAAAAGACAGAAACAAGATGGCTCTAAAATTTCTGGACAAAAACACTCTAAAAGAGGTGAGGAAGTCCTATGCCTGAAGCAATGTATTTTAATTAAATGGGGTGAAAAGAAAATGACTTTTTGATTTCCTTCATGGCAATAAAACACATATCAGATTTCTAGCTCTTGAATCCAAAGGTCTTAAAAATTTAAGAAATGTCAAGATGAACTGGTCTGCTGTAGGAATGTGGATTTTTTTTTGTTGCTGTTGTTAGAAACTATTAATTACATATGACTCATATTTTTGCTCAGACACAGAAATATGATAAATTCATTTTTATGAAATATAAATAAATTACTCTGTTCTATTTGTATTTTATAGATTGTGATTTGCCAATATCTTATCTAAATGTTACAAACTGGCTAACAATAGAAGAATTCAGTTATATACAGTACTTTCTTTCTGTGTCTGTCTGTCTTGAACTAGAGATGGTCTGCTTTCCATTTCCTACCTGCTGAAGATGGACATGTGATGTTACAACACTTGCATCCTTTAAAAGAAAATTATTATAGTTCTGAACTACAGGTGGTGTAAAACAGAATATATTTCAATCAGGTTTCAGTCTGAGAATATCCAATGCATTTTTCAAATCAATCCAAGTTTATGAGGATTTTGTTGTTTTGGTCTTTGGCATTTGAAAACAGAGATTATTTGTCCTATCTATTACATTAAATGCCTGTGTCTGTGCTCATCTTTGAAAGAAATATTTTGTGAACAGTTTAATTTGAACAAAAGAAAATATCTGTGGACCTTTGATCATCCATATATCACTCTTTTGCTTCATCCATTGCAACTGAAACTGTACTGCAGTCAGAAAACATTCTAATCTGATTCTGCAAGGAATCTTGTAAGATATTAAATACAGTTAAAGAGAAAGAAACTGCTTCCTTAAACTTCTAGTCAGTTTATAAAAACCTGGCAAATCCTTTGAAATGTCAGTAGTCCAGCTTAATGCTGCGTGAACAACCAAGGTTGCATAAGTGATAAAACTCAATGAATATTAATCCGAGTCAAGCACTGTGCATGGAAGACTTTTTTTTTCTTTTTATTTTTTCCCCACCTGAGACTCTTTTCAGTGAAATACTCCATTATAATGAAAAATTAATGCTTTTAAACATGAATCTAGGAGAATAGAGAAGCAAAGATATACATATATATTTTATTGCAAACTGGTCTGTTCTGTTTATAAAATAAAGTTAGTGAGACAGTAGTTTGAGCGTATGGCATATTCAGACACCATCAATCAGTTAATTAATTATTAGGCACATTTCACCTTACTTTTCAGATTTCTTTCTTTTTTTTTTTTTTTCTTTTGCTTTCATCTGGGTCATAAAGTTGGCAGATCATTTTGTTTATTCACATTTTTGTAACAGACTTGGAATTCAGAGAGCTATGTCTCATCTCTAATTTTATCTTTCACAGGGCATGAGAGATTGTATCCAAAGCTTCTTCCAACTGAAATCTTTCCTAGACAGCTATAATCCTACTCTTCTATGGCTGAACTGGACGGTTGTAATCTTATTCTTCTATGGCTGATCCTTAGAACTGTATGAAAAAAATAATGGTTATTAGCCTCATGGTAATCATTTGTTTTCCTTGGCATCTTGCAGATATTATTTTTGGCTGAATTTTAAATTGTGATCACATTTTGGCAAGATAAGATTACTTGATTGCAGTCTATTTAATAAGCTACCGGAGACAATTTTACTCCTTCAGCTAATTTCATTATTGCATGAATTATTTAATAGAAGCTGTATCTTCTGTTGATTTACAATAATAATTGAACTGTATTGACATTTTCTGATTCTTAAATGCTCTGTCTTGTTGCTCAATGTTCTTTGGAGATGGCATATTTGTATGGAACATACCATGTAAATCTATGTGCAGATATACGTGATTGTTACTTTCAGATCTTTTCAGCCTGAGATTGAGGTTATGACAGAACTATTTCTATGTTCAGGGAACTTTGATCATTCCTTCACCAAGCTCAAAGAGTATTTTTTTCTTAATGCTTTTATCTGTTCTTGAAAGTTTTGAAACCCTTGTGTTGGAGAAGTATGTGATCTTTTCACATTTTGGAGGGGGATTTCTGTGCGCTATACTGCCACCAGAATGACATAAATGTTTTTTGAAAGCGTAAGATGTGTTTCCACATTGTGAAGTTTTCTTGCAACAGCTAAATAGTAAGTACTTTCTAAAGCAGGCAGGTCCAAAATCTCAGTCAGATGCTTAGCAATACCACTTTCAAAAACTAATATGAGCTGTTATGTCAAGGCTTTACAGTGCTGAAAGCCTATGCCAGGCATGGGAAATGGAGAGTTTAGATATAAGTATTGATTTATTTTTATTTTTTTTTTTTTTATGTGATACAGACCATGATGTTCTGTGACCTCTGGACTTTATAGAGATTTGACAATATTTCTCCATTTACCTGAAAATGGTTGACTCTTCACTACACCTCAGGTGTTGTGTTGCTATTTCCCATTGCACTTGTTGCCTCTAATTTAGCTCCTCTTTTCTTAGCAATAATTATAAGCAGATGGAAAGCGCATTTGCCTCTGTGGATTTGAAACAACACTGTCTGTCTTGCTTAATGCAGAGTAAAAGTTAAAGCAAGAAAGAGAGAGGAATACATGCTGAGTAAAAGTGCCCAATAGCAAATCCCATTATTGGGTATCTCTGACTGACTGAAGGTCCCAGGGAATGACCCACCATCTTGGATGAGATCAGGTCTCAAGACAGAGTCAGGATTGTCCTGAGTTAAAATCCAGAAAAATTCTGCTGCTTTCTTTTCTATCCCCTCCCTTTCTGAAGCTATTTTGAAGCTCTTAGCTATGGTCCTTTCCACCGTAAAGGTCTGTATGCTGCACTGGCTGGAGAAGAGAGTCGGGGACCTAGCTGATCAGCTTGGTGACTGAGGGCCCAGTTATCCTGATTTCTAAGGCTGCCTGTAGTCCTAATCTTGCTGATCTCATCATGCTTGCTGATTTACTGTTATAAATGTGTTCCTGAAGCTGGTGAAGGAATAAGCAGTAGGCTGTTGGGCAGCACACTAGAAAGTAAGATATATTAAAAAAAAATGGGTAAAATGGGAAACAGGTAACATGATTCAATGAATAAGGAGAAAACCAAAAGAAGAACTAAAAACTCTAAGTGAAAGCCAGAAGGATTCAATTGAAAGATGGAACATCAATTGAATGGGACTATAGTCAGATATACTTCTAGGTGTATCTGAACAACTGAATGGTCTGTGTTTTAAACCTACCATTTATCAATGAGATAACTGTAGCTAGTGAGGGGCTAGAGAAAGGGGTAAACAAAGCTGGGGAACTTCAGGTTGCCTTGAGACACTTTACAAGTTAGCAAGAACTCCTAGATTTCTATCTTGTTTCAACAAGACCCAAGCACTTGAGATGTGATTTGGATGAGTGCACAGCATGACTAAGTTATATCAAGGCATGGGAGTGAAAATTATAACTCCTTGTGCCAGAAAGAAGGTATAATTTGATTGCTGAAGGGAAATTTCTCAAAGCTAAATTGCAGGAGGTAGTAGCTTTAAAATCTGCTAGAACTGTTTGGAGAAGCCTGTGGTATATTTTAGTGGTCTAAAGTAGCTGTACAGGAGATGTTTTATTGCTTCTTTGGAGACATTTCCTTTGCACTCTACATTTCTATTTCATACACTTTGCTAGACAGGACTTGAAAAGAATTATGAGTACTTCTTGGTTAAAGAGCTACCCTTTGATGGAGAAAAAAAAAAAAAAAAAAAAGTTTATGAGGTTAAATCCATAACCTTGGGGAAAAGAAAATGATATTTAGAAGGGGTGTTGTTGTTCTGGATTGTGATCTAAATTACACCACCAGTATTTTGCAAGTTTATATGTCAGTTCAAGATCTTTAAAACAGAAGTACTTTCCTCTGTAGTGCAGAAGGCTATCTAGGTTTGTTCTCAGATATGAAATACTAGAACAGTGGAAGAAGTGGCTCATGGAAGCTCATGGAAACCTCTTTACCATAATAACACTATGATGGGTGGCAGAAAGAATTAATGATAGAAAGAGTAATAGGGCAGCATAGAGATTTAAGTGAGTTGTGGGTTTTTTTTTTTTTGCTTGTTTTTTATACTATTATTTATTTATTTTTTTTTAAGTAGGGAAAAGACAGAAAGTTATTTCTTGTTTTATAAAAATATGTAACTTCCTTAATGTATTTCATTTTGATGGATTTTCAGCTGTCCATATAAAGTACTTGGGATTTAAAACAGTTTTCAAATGTTTTCAGAATCAATATTAGGGAAAAATCTGTTTGCTGAATGTGTCTGATACCCTGTTTTTCTGTTGCACCCCTTAGCCTTAACATGCTTCACAGAACAGTGAATTAACACACACTAAAAATTGGGCATTTTTAGCCTCTATTTTTTTTTTTCAGTCTTTCTCAATTCTTTATGCCTTCAGATACTCTTAGCACAGATGATCATGCTTTTAAAATGTCATCTTCCTTGACCTCTTTTACTTGTCATGGTTACTCTCCTACCTCTCTAGGATCTCTCTTCCAAAGAGCTGCCAAAAGGGATTCTTATTCATCCCTTTATTGGTTCTTCCTTCTCTGTTACAGAAAACAAAGCTGATTTCCTTGTCTGTCATCATTTTGTATCCTTGCCCTGCTGCCGCCTTAAATTCAGACAGTAGGTCTTTTGGATCTATTCTTGGGCAGGGTCTCACTGCCTAGGAAACTGGTCTTTTGATAGATGTCCTGGGTTCTTTGGTAATGCAATGGATGAATAAGAATCATAAGTCTAAGGTGTTTTCCAGTCTGCAGTGAGGCGAAATGGATACAAATGAGTAAATGATCAGCTGAAAATAAGACAAGTTTTCCTAGCAAGAAGAAAGTGACAAAAAATGTATGGGCTGTATAATAGCAAGTAGGGTATGGTGAAAGTAGTGCCTTCAGAGTGTATTGTAGAATTTACTCGATGTTGACTTCATTTTGATATATCAGTAAAAAATTCTGTTACCTTTTAGTTGAAATGTGTTCAGCTCTAACAGAAAGTGGAATGCAAAGATATTTTCCAAAGTTGTACCTTCCCTTTTTTGTTTTTAATTTTTGGTTCTTTCCCTTTCCCAATACTTACACAAAACAGTACCTAAAGAGTATGTTTACAGGGTGAGGCATTCTGCTTTGCAGATTTTGCTCTATAGGACATTTTATGGATCAATGACTTGCTCAAGAGAGTTTGTATGCATATTTACGAAGCCATGTCCTGTCTGTTGCAGTAACCCAGATGCAGAAAATACTGTACAAGTGAAACAAATGCAAGTCTCAAGTACAAATGAAGGTTTGATGTAGTTGAAGCACTCTGATGTTGGAAACAGGTCACCAAGTCAGTCATGCAACTGAACATGCCACCTTTTCTCTAACAAAATATCATCGTGAAATTAAACTGGTGAATCCCTGAGTGACAGAAAAATATATGAGCCAAGACTATTAATTAAGTAGCCAATACCAACCTCATTCCAAATATTTGCAATAAGCAACATGACTGAGTGCATAGAAGCAGGATTGCATTTAAACCCTAGATACTTATCGATACTGGTAGAAAGCACTCCAAGAAATTGGATGTTGTTTGTAGTGGATCGTTTCAGAAGTGATTCATCAAATGCTATCATACATATCTGACAGAACTCAAAACTGGCAAATGTTCTAATGGAACATAATAACAATGATGAGTCGTACATTTGTAGCACTTACTAAAAAGAATTCCAGGATTGACAAATTGGAGTGGCAATGTTGGCAGACTTAAAATGAAGCATTTGTACAGTATATACAGTACTCAGAGATGTGGAATAGATTCCAACAAGAAATGCAGAGAGGTTTCTTAACATCTTTCTGAAGCTCCATGCCAAGACAGTGCCTAATTTTCATCCTGTCACTCACAAACCCCTTTGCATCTGTTGTTTCAACATGTGAACAGTGACCCGATTCAAGCTGCTGCTAAAACTTGAGCATTAATTAATAAGGGAGAAACTGGCTGATGGATAATTAAGAGCAAAGAAGGAAATTCTAGACAATGTATTTGCAAATTTGCACTTGTAAGAAAAATGTAGAGTGGATTAAGAAAAATAAAAGTTATTTGGAAATAACATGTTTACGGCGGAGTATTTTCAGAAAGTACCACACATTTCAATCATTATGGAAGGCACCAACCTTTCACCTTTCTGGGAAAATGCACTGTAATCTTACCAGCTGTTGGACTGGCCTTGTATTTGAATCAGAGCTGCATATCATTTCTCAACAGCACATAAGCAATAAATCAAGTTTTAAATGGCTCTTGCTTATCAGTGCTACTTGTCATTGCAGGTCTAATACAGGAATAACTGCTAATTTGCCTCTTCATGTGGACATCACTAATGAGGAATTAACAAAAGGATTCTTTTACAGCAGTCTTCACAGAGCCCCCCAATGAATACTATGACAGTACTGTAGGAAAACCCCCTTTCATCACCAAGAATCACTTGAGGCAGAAGTCCTGTGGCATCTCTATGTGGACATTAAAATACTAGTTTGTGCATGATTTTTGAAGCATCACTCAGACGACTGCAGTCTTTCTGTTCTAACTATGGTTGCCACATATTTGTGTGGAACTTGTCTTAAATCTGTTTGTCCATTACATTTATGATTTATTTCTCTGCGATGCCAGGAGGCAGTTCTCAATATTGGCTCATCCTCAGTTACATCTGTGCTTTAGATTTGCTGTTCCATTATCATAGAGATTAAAAATTGTCCCCGGTCTTCTAACAAGACACATTGTGTTGTGCTAATCTATTGTACTTTGCCATCATATGCTTATTAAAAATTCTTCTTTGAAAGTGTTATCTATTTTTCACCTTCTCTTTTCTTATTTCTCTATTGTTGAACATGATAGGGTAGTAATTTGGATCAGAGCTTTCCACAAAATAAATAAACACAGTCTCATATGTAGCTCTACAGAAAACATTTTGTATGTCCCTGGAGGTTCTTTTTATCTACTGCTTACTTTACTGTAAAATATTTTAAAATATGGTACCACCAATCTGGTTGTTGCTGTTGTTGTTGTTGCTGTTGTTGTTGCTGCTGCTGCTGCTATTGTTGTTGTTGTTATTATTATTATTATTATTATTATTACTATTATTATTATTATTATTTGAAGGTGATCAAGTTAAGCGGGAAACCAGTAGCTAGATACCCACAAAATTTAGTTTACACTTGTCCCAGTTTTCACTGACATGTAATATCATGTTAAACTACTTTATTCAATGGTATTTACCACAGCTAAAACACTAGGCACAAATTTCTAGGAAGCAATCCCTACCATTTTTTTGTGTAATAACCACTAGTTTGTACTGCTACATGTACAGACACAATTGTCAGAAAACGCAATAAGGGCTCTGGGATGATGAACAAATCAGCCATATTTACTTGAACATGTTATACTAGGAAAGGTACAATACTACAATTGGATTTTCTGAGAAGCATCCCTGTGCACTGGAACTTCTGGTGATGTCAAATCTGCCTCTTGAACCACTGCTGATACTTCTTTCATATATCTCAGGTCTTTAAGAAGATGGAAAACAAGATCTGAACAAATTAGTCAAAAATCATCCAATTAAACTCAGTAAGTCCTACGGCACATACCTTGATCAGTGTCACACAAATGTCCACATACAGGTTTATACACACACTATAAAAATGCATTCCAGAACTGAAAAAAATAAAGATATTATCAGAAATAAACATTTTATGTACCTGAACAGAACATCTATGTACTTTCCTTCTCTTCAGTTACTTTCTTCTAAGCACTTGCTTTCCATTTTTAAACTTCACATTCAAAAAAGATGCTTTAATGGTCATTAAATATCGAATACATTCTGCAAGGAGGATGGCTTCTTCTATAGAAAATGAGATGCAGCAGAGCAAATTCTGCTGGTCATGTAAATGTGATCTCAGGAATCCCAACAAACTTCCATTGTGGAAATGTGTTTTGTTTTTGTTTGTTTTGGTATTTGAGGCACCCATGTCCACAAGGTAAGAGAAAAATTAAATATTTTTTTAAATTCTACTTATTTGAGAAAAATACAATTGTTATTTCACTTTAACATTATTTATTTATTTGCTCATTTATTTATTTATTTTCCAGGTAAGTATCAGTGCTTTCTTTGGTGCATTCAAGCGCTTTCCATAGGATGAAAGCAGATGGACTATATTTTGTTCATAGATGCTGGGTTCCTGGTGAACCTGGCAGAAGCAAAGAGCCAGCAGCTGCCTCTGCAGAGAGAGAAAAATTCTACCTGAAAGGCAGGGAATCTGTTTTGCAGATGGAGCTGGATTTTCTCTCTGGTGATGTGTGAAGGTTCTTGGGTCACTGCTCCCACCGTAACCTTGCTGCTGCCAGGGGCAGAGACTTGTCTTGTGGCAGCATGCTGCGGAGCTCAGCAAGGTGCAGTGGGCCCTGGAGGGAGGCCAGGTGAAGAACAGACCTGAACCTGCTGCTTCACAAAGCCTGCAGAGATGCAGCAGGAGAAGTGGTTACTGCTGAGCTCCTCCAGGCACCCTGCATGGAGACATGGAGACCCCCTTTAAAGAGACAGAATCATCAAAATATGGTAGTTATGTATCCTGCCTCCTTCACAGCTGCTCTGGCCCATTGCATGCTGTATGTATAAAAACATCACTCTTTTCAAGGTTTGAGTAGACACAGCATGTAAACATCACCTTCCCCAGGCTGAGAGGGTTTCCGTTTTCCTCTCCTTTCCTTGAGCAACAAGGTTAGAACCAAAGAACATCATTCATTTTATTTATGCTTCTGTAACTTGGGAGTAGCTCCTTTACGGTCAATAGCAGTACATCAGGATGAAAACAGTGAGCACCAATTTCTGAGGCAGTTAAAAGGATGGTAGAAGAAAAAAAAAAATCTGCAAATAGTACTGTTTCCAAGCAGGATTTTTATTTTTTATTTTTATAATACATGAACTGTAAATTTAATTATTTGTACTGTTCTTGTAGAAATTTCATTTGAAACAAAGATCACTCTGTGTTCACATGTATAATACTGACAGATCTGTTCTATGAGTTGAAATGGTTCATTTTGGTCCAAACATCTAGTTTTTATTTTTATTTTGTAATTTGGTAGTTTGGTTTAGAGACTAATGCTGTAGGTATCTTTTTTATTTTTATTTATTTATTTATATATTTTGTGAAACATGATATCCTTTTTCAAAATATTTTATAAACTAAGATAAAAGATAATATTGTTTAGTAGCTCATGTCATTTATATATAAATATATTTCTATATCTAGACTGCCAAAACACTATAGTTGCTAGTCCCAACGCCTTTATGCACATGACTGAAAGGCGTTGATTTTATAAAGCAGAAAGTATTAAAAGATTATGAAAAAAATCTTTGTAGCATGTCTGTTCTAGCAGTCTGCAACAGGATGGGCTGAAGGGCTAGAGTAAAAACAAAATATATTGGAAAACATACACTAACATTCACTTCAAATAGCCATAATTACCTAAGTTTATAATGGCATGTAATCAAAATATGATTTAGGAGAGGTGTCTTTTCCACTGTAAAATCCTTTCTTGATGAAAAAAAAAACACAAAACAAAACAAAACAAAACAAAACAAAAAAAAAACAGCAAAAACAAACCACATTTTATGACAGTAAAGATGTAGCTAGGTAATGATTTGATGTGCTCTTTCATAACTATTTCAAGGTATCAGCACATCTGAATGTCATACTTTCCATGGAGAGCTATTCTGCTTTAACATCACTGATGTCAATATGAAGGTTTTTAACCTATTGTATTAGGTTAAGATCCAAAAGAAGTTTGTGTATGGTATCTGCTGCAAATAAAAGTCCTGTGGTGGCAGGTGCAGTTGAAAGCATGGTGAGAGGTAAGAAATCCTGATTGCTCCTCAGTACAGATTTTGTTCGCTTCTTTCCTAGGATTTTTGGTGAACAGGGAACTTTATAGGCTTTGGCATCTGTAGGTCACTCACCCTTGAACTACAACCTTCCAGAAAAATTATTATGTTTTAAGGTGTTCTGGACTTCATCAATATTCTTTGAGGAACACAAGAAACTCTAAAGTGTCTGATATAACCCTCTATCCAGAACATCTAGCTGTCATTTGAAATTTCCTGGAAACCAGAGCAGCCCTCCAGCCTCAGAAGCTCAATACCATCCACAAGAACTGGAAGGGTCTTGAGTGAAAGAGATTGTGTTATCACTCACTCCTCAAAACTCCTGTTAATTGGCACGGTTAGAGGTAGCCAGAGTAAAGGAGAAAATGTAGTTGTTTTCTCCCATTAGGCTTCATTATGCTTCTCCTTACCAGTGTCTACATTCTGAATCCAAGACTCGACTCCCCCACAGCAGTTTGGAGCTTGCCTCTCTGCCTGAAACAATTGAGAAACTTCCCTGCTTCCATGCAGAAGAAATAATAGTGTGGTACCCTCTTCATTGACTTCATTCATTAATTTTTTTCAGACGTGACTTCTTACCAAAGCAGATCTCAGCCTAATATCTTATGAGATCAAGCATGGCATTAGCTTAAGAGGTACATGTATGTGAAACTGGAACCACTTTTTGCTTTCCAGACTCAGCATTGAGGATGACTTCTTCTCCGTATGACTGATGCAACCTACTGCAGACAAAAACTGAGGCTAGTACTTGATGTATAATGAGTAAAGTATTCACCATTATAAAACAAGGAAAAGTCTGGAAACAATCTCTAGGCAGTAGCATTTAGAGGCAGAAAAAAAAAAAAAAAAGAGATAAATGAATCTCTGGGAATTGTGTGCCTCTGCTGAAAACTAGCAGGCAGTTCCCACCTAGCTGCCCCTCTGCAGGGGACAGGCATGCAAGGCAAGCTCCTGCGGATTTGTGTTTAAGTGTGCCTGTACAAATATTAGGCAGCATGTCATCCTCATATTCAGGCAGTGCCATTTGCACATGGAAGGGATTGGAAGCACAGCTGAGGTCTGCCAGGGCAAAGATGTTGAGGAGGTAATCAGCAACAGCAGCTCTTCGCCAAGCAGACACGTACAGCGCTTCTTGCTATAAGTGGCAGAGTTCTGCATTTCTCCACTCTCTCTGTTCTGCAGTGAGCCATTCCCTGGAGAATTCAACCTGCCGGAGTACCTGCTGATGCTATCTGGCCTTTCAAGCCTTACATGCTCCCAAAATTGTGTGTGCATGTTGTTGTTAAGCTTTAAGTATAAAGTCTGTATTTTTATACTGTTGTTTAGCCTGTCATACAGGAATACAGCTCCATGCTATAATCACCAGAGAATAAAAACAAAACACATACTCAGCAGTATTAAAATATAGTAACTTCTGAATATTTTATGACAATGCTTTAGGTGTAAAATTTTACCAGAGGCCGCTGCTAAATTATTGTGTAAGGAAATGAAAAGAACAAGTGGAATGTGGAATATGGCAGGAGAATTATACAAATTAAATCATCATTTACTGTCCTTTTCCTTTATATTTTCCTTGTACCAGACCAGACTTCTCTTATCATTTAGAGGTGATTAACACCAGTGTCCCAATAAAAGTTATTTTTCCTCCAATAAATATATATAATAAATATATATTCTCTGTCTGACATATATGAGAATTTGCCACAGCAGCCTATCTGAAGCAGAAAACGTAGAACACGACACATTATGCATTTGCGTAGATATATAAAAATGGATTTTTCCCTGAAGCATAAAAATGAACCAGTTCCCAGACTTTGGTGGTATGTTCCCCATATCTGGAATGGGATGACATAGCATTACCGCTATTTGTGGCAAACTATTGCATGTTTCTATATGTGTTTAACTTGACCTTCTGTGTGTTATCACTTGGACCACTGGAAATTTTACAGGATGTTGTTGCTTAAGTGAATTTTCCCACATGTTCTTCAAACTTCCTTGGAAAACATGCAGTCAAAATATGTACAATAATTTAAAAGTAAATTCATGCAAAACCAAAACAGAAAAATGTGCCATGAACTATAAATATGAATAGCTGCATTTTAAAATTCTCTCTTACCTACTATGAAAATTATCTGTCTTTAAATGTTTCCTTTACCTTTCTGCTCCTCTGAAATGTTTCTTGTTGTCTTTTCTTTTTGTGATTCAGCTTTTCTGTCCTGATCCTCAAAGATCTTTTTAAATCTTGAACCTTCTCTTTGTCTTTGATTTCATGAAGATAAGGAAAAAGAAAGCCTCAAACCGTAATTAGTCTGGAAAGATATTCATAGTGAATGTTCTTTGTCAGCAGGATTGGATTAACAATAAAGTTTATTAGCAAAGTATAAAGTTTATTAGCAAAGTATTGCACTACTTTATTTTTATTTTAATTTTTTACTTATTTATTTATTTTATACAGAGATCATCATCATTATGCTTCAGAGCTAACAATCAGGAATGGAATGGAACAGGGAGAGTAAGTCTTTCAGGTGTGTGTGTGCAGAAACAGACTTCACATTACTGTGGTGTTCTGTATGGAGGCAGAGACATTTGACAGTCTATTTTTTGAGTTTGTTGGAAAAAAAAAAAAAAAAAAAAAGTGAAAATATTCAGTGTTTAACAGATCCCAGGGTTGTGTCAAAGCAAGAGGTTCTATGGCAGTCCATTATCTGAGGAACTTGTCCTTACCCCTCTGCTGTGGAAGTAAAACATACTTTCCACAGTCACTCTCATTTCTTCAAGTGCTTGTTATGCAGAAATAGCTACTTTATGAACCTGTACTTTATACCGTACCTCCCTCCAAAAATCTTTTCAAACCTGAATAGTTCTCCAACCTTAAGAGCTGTTCTTTACCTGTGAGAGTAGTTCACATAGCATAGCCTAGGCCACCATTTCATCATCTTCACAATAATCATATATATTTTATTATATGCAAAATAAGATATGAAACAACTACTCAGACCTCTCTAAAGTGGTGCAGAACCTTTATATATTTCCTCCAGGTTGACTGAGTTTTACAGAAGTAAACTCTGAAGGTGCTTTCACATGTAGATAAAATATTTGTTAGCATGTGCCAGTAAATGAATGGTAACATACCAACATAGAAAACATCTCTGTAGTTTGAATGTACCTTTATTTCCTACATAATGAGTTTTCCTCAACCTGTTAAAGCCTAGCAACTACATCTGCCTTGTCAGTACTGTCGTATTACCCACATTTGCAACTACACAGTTAAAAACAAAAACACCACAAATAAATATATTTTTCCTTCTACTGATGGCAGCACAGGGAGGAGCTGTGCTTGCTTGTGGTTACTACTGTTTTCTGTCTCTCATCTGTCCTGTTCAGCCCTATCACACACTCACATTAGGGGTAAGCTGGCCTTACAGCATGTTACCTAACCACAACATCAGGACCTCATCCATATATCACTGGGAAATATTTTGGGTGTGGATATTATCATAAGTTCTGAGGAGTCTTTGATAACATCTTTGATTTCCTTACCCACCCCTGGGGATCCTTAAGCAAGGGACTCTCTGAGGTTTGGTTATGCTCTTCGATAACTCTATAGTTAGTTCGGTGTGTGATAAAAGTAGATTTAATTTCTACTTCTTCAGGCATCACAACTTGCTGTCTAATCTGCTAATTGGGTTGGAGAAAGGAGGGAGGAAGTGGAATAAAATGGGAGTAGTGATGATAGAGGGTGAAAACACATTGCTGTCGGGATTAGTAACAGGTCTACAGAGGAACATGTGTTCAAAAGTTTTCTGAAAGATCAAGGATTGTTCAGACCTGCTTTAATCACATAAGAAATGGCAGCTTTCTTCATAAGTTGTGGTTTCTCTCTGTGCTGTGAAGTAGCCAAAGGAAACTTTCACATGCACTAAAAAAATGCTGCCCCTCTGTCAGAAGTTATGTAGCCATCTAGATCAGTTTTCTAGTTGCTCCTGTTTCCAAATCACCATTTTATTATAATTAATGTGCTAGTGTACTTTTTAATAACATTTATAAATATGCACAAACTGAAATAATCTGTAGCAGAGAGGAACTGGAAGTAAAAACATTATGAAACCCATGACTCTCCAATATAAAATATTATAATGTAAACATATTGCACATAATTACATATAATGACAAATGTGTTTCTGTGTGGTATGATTAGTACTGCTATAACAAAAGAATAAAGAAGGAGAAGATATCAGTCTTGTTGTCAGTTATGTCAGAAAATAAATACAGATGGAACACCTCTCTCTCACCATTATTGTTTACTCATTAAATGATCACTACAAACAAACCAGCAACTTGTATTCAACTATAGAGTTGCATAAATGAAAAAAGGAAATATAAAAAATGATCAGCCGTGCCCCTTTACTGGGGACAATGAGCTGGATTCAGATTTGTGTATCTCATTTAGACAAAGAATATGCACAAAATGACTCATTAAATTCACAAAAAGCAGGGGAGCTTGGCTGGAGTTATTTAGAAACCAGATGACAAATTATGACCTGGCCATGTCTTCAAAAGATGGGAAGTCTAGAAAATGGTTGGGCCATTAGAAAATAGAATCTAAACCATATTGAGTACAAGTTCTTATAAGTTCTAGGAAACTTCAAAATTTCCATTTCCATGGTCTTTCTGAGAATATACATAAAGGATAAACTTTTGTGAGGAAATCTATGGAAGAACACCACCATCACCACCCCCAAACAAACAGCAACAAAAAACAACAACAGAGAAACAAGCTTGGAGCTAATGATGTAAATAGAATTGTCTGGGACTTTCTAACAATCCAAAACCTCTCTGTCGTTTCTCAGGCCTTACCTGGGAAGAAAGTCAGCTTGAGAGCAAACAACAACCAGCCCCTTGGTGGGATGGGAGAGACCAAAAGTAAATTCAATGCTCTAAGTAGGTGAATGGGCCAACCATTCAACCACTGGTAAATGAACAATGGCTTGGTCTTGACATCTCTCTCTCTCTCTTTTAAAAGAAATTTCTAAACATCACATTCCATGAATTAAAATTCTTGTTTTCTGGACAGGTTGGACACAGAGAACCTATCAGTAAAGGCTGAATCCAACTGTCCTGGAAATAGAATGATGAAAAGTAACACGCATGTCCAATGCTAGCCCTGTGTTATGTTTCTGACCTTTCAGTCTGCCCAGGAGTGTTTGTAAAGTACAAGCATGAGAGCTGCAGCCAGCTATGCACAGACAAAAAGTGGAACAGGAAAAAATACTACATGTTCCCTTCCACATAAAATAACTACTGTGACAGTATAAACCAGTAAATGGTAAACAGAAATATAAAGGTAAGCCATATTTGTCTTGACACACATAAAAGTAATTCAAGTAAATGTAGAACCTGCTTAGAAGTCTAAGCCTTTTGCTGGCTAAATGTCCACAATAATTTTCTTCAGACTTGAAAAATGTACACTGTCTTTTTGAAATTGTAGACTGAAGGAGAGTGCTTCTGTAATTGCTAACATAGTAATAGACATTTTCTTGCTGTCCACACCAGTGGATTGTGGAAAAAAATAGCAATCTATGAAATATTTTGTGGGAATTATACAATAAATCTCTCTCTCCCTCTTTCTTCCTTTTATTTTTTGAAGAAAATTAAGTAACTCATGAAAGACCAACTGAATATCAATGAAAAACACACACACTTCTACTTTTTTTTTTTTTTTTTCTGCATGCAAAAGATAAATGATCAGAAAGCAGTATTTATTATGGTGCTTTCTTTCCATAAGAGCGCTTGATTGTGCCAAGAATGAAAAATGCTTACCTACAAAATCACATTTTAAGGTGAAACCAAAATATCACAATAGAGCTCCTGCAAGCAGAGGGCTCCAGCCCAGACTTGCAACAATGAGGCCTAAGGGGCAAGAGGGGAATTTCAGGACCTTCTCAGTGGGAGAGAATCTCTTAACTACAGGACTGTGGGGGCCCTCCTCTGGCCCATTCCCTTGCTACCCACTTCCCAAAGCAACCTTTTCCTGAGCTTCTGGGGGTGATTCCTTGAAGGAAGAGAATTAAGAACTGATCTATAAGCAAGAAGGCCTGGCAGGAGGGAGGACAAACCTACTGTGCTTTGGTGGTGCAATTCATTTGCAGTAACCGCCTACTCAGCACAGGATAGGAGGCTAGCTGTATATGGCTTTTAGCTCTGAAATCTCATGTGATATCTATGGTTTCAGATACTATTTAATTTAAACCCGGAGAAGATTTGTCCAACTTACCCACGGAACATTTCCTTCCCTGATTCTGTAGAGTGCGCTTTCTCTCCATGTGCTACCCAACCCACAAAAACAAACAAACAAACAAAAAAACTAATTCATTGTCTGAGCTGTAACAGGAACTAATGGTGAAAACATTGGGTATCCACCCTTAAGTCTGACAAGGGAACATAACACGCTTGTTATGTTCAACTGCTGTTGAGAAAGGAATGGAGGATCTTGGAAAACTGAAAAACTGTTCTGTGTGTTTTTTTTTTTTGTTTTTGTTTGTTTGTTTGTTTTGTTTTGTTTTTGTTTGTTTGTTTGTTTTATCATAAGGAAGGCTGAGCAGGAAACAGGCATGAGCCTTCTTTCAGACAAAATATCCTGGAACTAGCGATAGCTAATTCAAGGGGGGTGGGCTGTGGGGGAAGTGAAAGAAGAAGTTGGATCAGCCCAATTAATTTTTGGACTGTCTGTCACTACTCTAAAAGCAGGGCTGGGTGGAATACCACATCCCCTTTTATAACCTAGTCTTTGGAATTAATCTTGCAAGCACTGAAGAATGCTTTCATAGAGAGAGTCAGAAACCTTAGAGTCAGAAACCTTTTCTGTCCAAGCACTACCATGGGTGCATCCTCTGAATGGAAAGGTGGAAGAACCATTGCAGTGACAGCCACATTTCCCCCTGCTTTGTGATAAACTGCTGGCTTCTGCTAACAGCTGCATCATCCCAACACATATTCATCTTGTGATTACAAATACTCAGAGGAGAAACAGGGCTGTGTTCTGAAAAGATTTTGTTGCTTGTAAGATAGACTCTTCTGTAGGGCCTAAAGCAATCTCAGACCTCTGGGATCTTTTGTTTATTCTTAATTGGCTTTTAAGATCTGAAAGAACTATTTCAGAATGTCACTTTTAGTCAACACAAGGCTCGCATTTCTCATCTCTTTTTGTAAGCATCAAGGCCTTCTGAATTTTTTAGTAAATTTCATCTTGGACTGCAGGCTTAAAGTGGTCAGTTTGGGAAACTATTTCAACATTTTATTTAAAATGTACTGTAAAAAAATTACATTTTCAAAGGCAGTTTTTGTAGCCAGTTTTCCTGAACCAAAGTTTCTGGTAGGGGATTTCAAACATGTCATTTTACTACTATTTTAAAACGTTATCTTATGTTACATCAGTTTAAGACACATATGAGAATCAAAACTGAGACACCGCAAAGCCACCTATGAGGAGTTCTGGAGCAGAAGAGACTGCAACACCAGAGCATACAAGTCTCCATTCAGACTGGTCTTCCATCTCATCTGTATTTGATTTTTGCTGCCTGATTGGAAGAGGTTTTGAATTCTGAAATAGGCAGGTATACATTAAGGTGAACTCCCCCTGACCAGATTGTTAAAGGTTGCCAAACCCCACCAACCATACAAGTTTTATCACTTTCAAAACTATTAGCTTTAAGTCTTTTACTAGCATAACAGTGGGTATTTTTGTCATTTGTTAATGTCATTTGTTTGTGGCTTGTTCTGTTTGGTGTTTGCAGAGCTTTCATAATTTATTGCCTGATTATGCCACTGAATAGCATACACAACTCTTATTGACTTCAAGGGGAGTTTCACACAGAGAACATGGCAATATAATGCAACACTTCTAAAGTACTTCCTATAACTATTCATGACTTTGTCTACATTGGTGTTAAGATGTAAACTGAAGAATGGAAAATCATTCCAAGTAATTCCTTTTGTCATACTCTACTTTTGTGCCTGTTATGAAGACAATAAGAAATTGCAACATTATGGTTGCTATCAGAATAGAAGAAAGCAAACAATTTGCCAGTTAAAGTCACTACAGAAGCAGACCAGATACAAACCTATTTTCAAAGTTTCCAGTACACATGAAATTGTGACAACTGACCTGAGGCTGCTCTATAAAAGGGAAATGTCAAATGTTAAGAAATCTCCCAACAGAATAAGAATGATTGCAAAGATTTTTTTCTGTTATTATATTGCACATAGATTATAGCAGAATATTCCCGCCTCCCTGTTAAACACAGGAAAATGGCTGTGCAAACACAGGACAGCCATTTTAACTGTTGATGCACTCTCTATTAGCAAAGGTAATTGTTGTTCATTTGCTGCATTTGGGAACAGATATGTTAGATCATAGAACTAGCCTCAATGCTGGCATTCTACCAGCATATGAAATTTGGTAATCCTGATGAGAATCAACTCCAAGGCTCAACAGATATCAGAGTTGAACTCATTTACCTGGCAAATTTGAACTTATATTAATAAAGACAGGATGAGGAGGAAGATAGAAGATTAGTTCCAAAATAATGCAATATCTTGAGTGTCCTCAAATGGAAGACTTTGTTTGCAAATCTGTTTACTGAGAAAAGAATTCAGAAAGGACAAGAAATCTGCCTTTGCAAGGATGAAAGAAAATTCTGGGCATATAAATTCTTCTTAAGAACATAAACAGTGACTTTTTGATTCAGGAAATTTTTGATTCTATGTGCAGAAAAATGAATTTCAGCAGAGATTAAAAAAGAGACTCTGGAGACAACTCACATTGCATGAGGTGTCAAGTTCAGAAAATAATTTGCTTAATTTATTTGGTATTTTGGTAGGTTATCGCAACAGGACTTTTCAGGAAAAACAGCAAAGCATGATACATTAAAGTGTTCAGCCTGTGTAATGCAAGAGGCATTCAGTAAGAAGCAGTGTAATCCTGGCAAACGAAGTTTACTTGTGAGAGAAAGAAAGGAAAAAAATAATTCATTCTTCTGATTCTTTTAACCTGTGTTAAATGAAGACTGGTGAAGGTGGGTGAAGAAAGAATTTCATGGAAGGTTTACATCATATCCACAGAGTTTTTGAGGTTCCCTCTCTTAAGATATTGGCAAGTGGAGATATTTCCAGTTCTCTTCTGATATTGCCTCTGTGGCATTTGAGTGCGTTTACTGTAAGAGAGAAACATAGGAAGCCCAAGGGCTTCCTATGGATGCAGCAGGAAAGTGGAAGGCAGTCATTGTTGAGACCTAATCTTAACAGCCAAGGGCTTGTCACTTGCATAGCTCAGAAATGTATGAGGAAGAAGGAAACCAGACTTCAATCCCTGGTAAGACAGTACAACTGTTTGAAAAGCTCAAAACCTCAGGGAGTTAATATCAGAAGCTGCAGCTGCAAAGTGTCTGACTTGGAAGAACAACCTGTGAGAGATCTTGGCCAGGCACCTTCAGAAAATAAGAACCATCTAGCTGGCTACTGAAAGAAGCATGGCTGAATGGGTGATACCAAGATTCTGTTCTGGAGCAAGGACAAGAAGCCATTTATTTGATTTAATGGTGGCAGTTGCAGGCAAACTTATCATCAAGGGCTTAGGAGATTTTAGGTAGCTCCTTTCTTTCCACTGTACCATAACTTCTAATGTGCCAAAGAGGACAGAGAAGAATGAGTTATGATCTTTCATGGCCCTTTCTCTCCTTGGCTCCTCTCTTTTTTCTTCATTTTGTTTTCCCTTTTTGTGATTATCCTACCACACCCCTCTCAGTCTCATCAAAGGATGAAGTCAGACATCTATTGCATGAACCAGGGATCAGAACAAAAGGGATGGGGGGGAAGGAGAAAATGCAATGAGAAAGGGGAACTGCTATAGTTACTGAAGAAACAGATATTTTATTTTCACATACATGAAGCAAGAATACTGCCTTAAGACAGTAGATGTTATCAGAATATAGTACACACATATCTGGTGTTAACTGGTTTTGAGCACACAATGCACTGGTTGTAAAGTACCTCGCTACAAAGCCAGTGAAATCAATGAGTGAAATACTCTTCTGTTACACCCCTGAAAACCTGCAGATCTTCAATGCTGCTGTATGTACCTGGAGGAAAAATTGATCCAAGGTGTAAAGAGTATTCTGGAGGATGCTTTGAATATGTTATGATCTACATTTAATTTCTTATTTTTAACTCAGATATGAAAAAAAAAAAAGTTACATGTTTTTTCTTTGTTTTGCTAAACAAACAGTAAATTGGAACTTGATCAGGTGAATAAGATAGAAGAAAAAATTAAAATTAAAACTCTAAACAGTAACTTTGGGGAGCTGGAAGAATTACTGGATTATGCTAATATTCAGCAAGTACTATAAAACCATAAGTTTCCATAAATGCAGAACAATGCTTAGGTTCTTTCAAATTACCAGTGTCAAAAAGATAATTTCTGAAACAAAAAATGCACATACACAAAAACTAGAACATACACGGATATAACCTGATCAACCTTCTCAGGAAAAGCAGACAATCAGAAAATAATCCTCTTCTTTATTTAGCAAATTCTTTTAACTATGTTACCTGCAGTATACAAAACCATGTACTGCAAAAGCAGAATAAATGTGCTGATGTTTTCTGCTATACCCAAACCTTTCTTTGTCACCCTGTCTTTTGTTACAGCAAATTGGTGAACAACATTAAACACCTAAAAGTGGCAGCAATATCTTTACTAATCATTTTAAAGTTATCTGTTGTCTCACTTTTAATGCCTGGCTTCTTATTTGCATTCTAGAAAGACTGTGCCAAAGAGGTCCCCAGAATTTGTCAGAGTTAACTATTTCACTAAACTTAAAACTGCCACCTCTGGTGATTAATCAAATTTTGCTCTAAATAGGATTAATTCGGGTGTATGTGTGAAGAAGACTGTCAGAGTGCACATCCCTCTTCTCATCTGTCCTCGGGTCTTTTTTTCTTGCTGAATTTAAAATGAAGCTTGAGCTATAATCTTGCATGGCAGATACTGGATCGTTCCTTTGATAAACATCTAAAATGCTAATGAATGTGGGCTGCAGTTCTGAAACAGCAAAGCAAATGATTTGACAAGAATCTGGAGGGTAAAAGAAAAAAAAAAAAAAGAAAAGAAAAAAAAAAAGAACTTTCTGACTTAAAAGAAAAACTCTTTTTGTTCACATAGAGTATTGTTTCCGCAAGAAATTTTTTTCTGCTCTGCAGAAAACAGAAAAAATCCTACTACATCAAAATGCGGAAGCATGAAAAACTGATGAGCTTTCAGATTGTCCTCTTTTGCATGCAAATCATATCAGAAGTTCTCATTAGCATAAATGCATGAGCAACTCTAAATGCTTTTAATTTCCAATCTCAGCCAGCAGAGGAGTAATTTGTCACTGTCAGGGTGAAAATCTAAAAAGAAAAAAAAAAAGAGAGAAGGACTCCATGCTAAATTGGAATCATATAAATTTTTGATTTGCTAATTGACTGATGCTGCAGTTCAATCAGCTGCCTTGAAGGTGTAAATAATTCAGTGTACAGTCAGAAATAAAAGCATAATGTGCTTCTACTGAAGGCATATTAGCATTCACTGCACCAGGACACACCTGACCATGTCTTCTTCACAGATAACCTTTAGTCATGTTCTAACTCTATGCTGCCAAATGCACTACACTACTAAACAAATCTGCTGCTGGAAATACTCAGGCTTTCATATTAAGAAACATGCTACAAACGACAGTTTAAAATATTTTCACTGCAAGTAATCTAGTAAACCAGTCCTAGTACTTGCAGAAATGGTGGAATACATTTGTATAACACTAATGCAATTATAAAACATAGAAAATGCATAAATGGAAATCCAACATTTCTACCAACTTTTAATTATCTCTTTCACTTAATCAACTGCATTAAATGTCATATGCAAAGTGTATTTATTGCAAAAATGCTTCTCATTAGTATGTACAATAAGGGCATGTTTGCATCTGTATAGGTAGTTGCAATAGTGTGTGATTTACAATACAGGAATGATATTTGGATTGCTTTGTAGTATTTGTGTTAAAAAATATATATATATATATTTATTTGCAAGATATTGCTTAAGTAAAACCTATTTTCAATAGAATACACATCTTCTCCTTGCCTAAATCAAATAAGATTAATAGCCATCTTACATATTTGTAATATAATTATTCTTCCAAAGAGGTAAATGAATAATTAACAGAAAGTACCCTGAATATACAAAAACCCTCCTATGGAACACATATGAGGAAAAAATCTGGTTTATAGACTAACAAATGCATTAAGTTAATCATTAATATTTTGTCTCATGGAATGGTGGATATGAAGATAGCCAAATATAGCCATACTGGCCCACAAAATGAGTAAATGCCTTAGCTGTGAATTACATTTTGCACAAAATCTGATTGCACTGTTTTGTTGACATAGTTCAATATATATATATATAATACAACTTCAACTTATCTGATATTCAGATGCACTGTCAAACCTGTTTTTCCCTTTCCTCACCACTCCAAATATATATTTAAAACACAGTGTTTTTAAAAGGGTTGCTTTAAACAATTGGTATTGAGTCCTTATCCTAGGCAAAGAACGGATTTAATTGCCAGTAGCAGTCTTGTGATGTTTTTTGCAATGGAAATTTTGGTTTCTGATAATGAAAGGCTTATACCAAATTCCCTCGTGTTTTCAATGGGGATTTAATCTGAATAGTCTGTAGGATTAAGTTCCAAGGTGCTCCGTTTGATTCAACATTTGACTCTACTTTCAGTGAAATCAATGATGGCCTTGATTCAGTCTTTCACACCTTTTATTTGCGATAAATTGCATATCTCCTTTTAAAATAGTGTTAAAATATGAATAACAATAGCCAAGTAGTGAGAATACATGAGACATAAGGGACTAAATGCAAGTGGAAAGAACACGGTTTCCAAAAGAACAGTTCCTGTTTAGTCTGATAGCTAAGGAGAAAGGATAAATCCATTCAGTCTATATCAACCTAGGGAAAAATAAATAAATAAATAAATAAATAAATATGTATATATATATATATGAAAATCAGATTTATGATGATAGACAACATTAATTTCAGATTACAAAATGGGGGTGGCAGAATGGGCAATGAAACTGAAGCCTTCTGCTTCTGTCTCCCCATCACTGTAACAGGGTGGCTGTGCCTGCCCAGCCTGCCTGCTGGCTCATCATGGTCCCAGGCACTCGCCATTGCTCAGCTAAGAACCACTTTCTGTAGGTTCTGCTTCTCTTTTCATCAGGGTCTTTCACTCTCTGGGATCCCAATTAAAGGGGAGCTTTGTGAGGGAAAGTTTTACTGAAATATAGGCTCACCACTCGAAAGGGAAGCTGCTTTGTTCTGCTGGTCAGGGTGAGTTACAGCCTGAGTCCCCAGTGGGAAGAGAAAGGGATCAGCAAGGGGAAAATGAGCTGCATCACAGGATTAAACAGTGGGGAAATATCCTGGAGTCTCATTCAGACTGTAAGAAGGCAATTAAAATTTTGCTTTAAATGAAGAAAGCTCAAAGTATAGAATTTTTATTTTTTTTAATAGTTTTTCAAGTTCCCTTCAAATATTTGTATTTTGGTGTTTTTAATCTCTTCTGTAGCTGCCTCTAGTTCTCCTGTGTCTTGTGCATGATTCTGGCAACAATTGTGGCAGCCAGTTAGATGCAGCAGAAGGGAGATTACTGCAATGAGCAAAATGCAGGCTTGCTCTATCCAATTGTTCCTATCTATATTTTAGTAGTTCATCTGGAGTACAGCTATCATCTCTGACAAAAGCATCACAAATAATCACAATTGTGGCATTATAATAATTTAATACCCGTATAAATATATTTGCTTATCTTTTTTATATAAAGTTTGTGAGGATTATAAGAAGGAAGGGCAAATTTGGAAATATATTTTGTTAGTAGGATTTTCTTACTGTTTGGAAAGCTGGGGCTCAGGCTCTTCAGCCATAAGACTCTGGCCAAGTTACTGACTGCCCACTGGTACAAGTCCAAGGGTGAAGCAGATTTCACAGCCCTCACGCTCCTGTGCCAGGAACTCTTGGATGGGGATAAATGCAGTTATGGTATGGGAGCTTTAAAGCACACTAGGAAAGGGCTGTTGAGTGGATGTGCTGCAATCCTGCAACCTCTCCCACCATCACACCACTAGGAGCACATTTGATGAAGCAGACTGTGGTAATAGGTGAGTTGGTAGACTTGTGAAATGAATGTCACAAATTTCCACCTGGTCATTGTCCAATACCAACAGAAAATTGTACTGCACTTGTCTGAAAAAAGAAAGAAAAAAAAAAAGACTTTTCCTTTGCCCTCATTTTCACATTTCTCAAATGAGCAGACAGAAGTAGATATATTCGTTTGTTTTCTTTTTTCTTTTTTTAAAACTTTGCCAATGATAGATGTGAAATACTGAAAACTTCTTGAGGCTGTCAGGTTCATTGCTCTCTCTTTCTTCCTTTCTCTAGTGATTTTTACTCCAATTTATTGTACTCACCTTTAGATTAAAAAATAAATAATAATAAATTCATTAAAAAACAGAGCCCAGGTAGTTTACTTCTCAATGCACAGAAGCAAAATCATGGCTCTAACCCCCATAGGAGATGCAGGGTGCAGTGAGGGCTCACTGCTGACTGTTGTAATCCCTTCAGTGTGCAGACACAGGATTGCTGCTGCTCGTATGGTAGCAAAGAGGTCTGATTAAGGTGCTGAGCTCCAGGGCAAGGAGGGCAGCTGCTCCCCACCCAGAGCTTCAAAAGACTACTTTTGGAATAAAGGGAAGTCCTCTTTTCAGTATTCACTGATGCATTGCTTGTCTGGTAAATCCCTGGGCCAGGTTGTGCTGGACACGGAGCCTGGGGACCACACTGGGGACATCACCAGCCGTGGGGAGCATGTGTTCAGAGCTCAGTACTGAGCCAAGCTCATCTGTTCTGTTTGGATTTAGCCCCCAGACACTCTTGTGATGACCAGACACACAAAATAGGACTCTGGTTTATTACAAGAGGAAAGACAAACCATTTTTATTTTTTTTTTTTAACATGAAGGCTTGGTCCTGACATGTGTTATGTGATTGTTTTATTTTCATTTTTCTTTTTACTATTTCTTTTTTTTTTTTTTTTTTTTTTTAATGTATGGTAGATTCTTTCTGTTTCAGATGATTCTTAGAGCTTTTTTTTTGCCTTTTTTTTTTCTTTTTTCCCATAGTAACATGGTTCACTCTTGCAGAAATGTATGCAAATTAACTTTTTATGAAAAATGGGGGCAGAAATAAAATATTATGCTGCTCTTGCAAAATAAAAAAATCATTAGTGATTGCCAAAAGCAACAAAGTTGATCTCTTGGCAGCATATTGTATATAATTACAAATTTTCTGTTCTACTTTAGTCCAGTGAACATTAGAAGAATAGCCCTACCATAGGACACAAAATAATTCTGACATTATGGTAACTCTCTCGTCTACCTCATTCTGACCAACTTCATATGAGCATTGTTTCAGACAAGCCACGTTTTCAGTGGTGCTTTGAGAAAGAGGGTAAAAGCAAACACTTTTTCATTACTTGGAAACTGCCAAGGATGCTATAAGCATACCTCAGGCAGATTTAATTGTAATATTAATTAACTGGTTCACTTATTCACTAATTAATCTGCTGCCCCCTCTTTTCACATTGCTTTATTTTAGAAACAGGTTTAGAAGAAATGTTAGAGAAGATTTTTTTTGACAAACTGAACTGAAAGTTTGCAAAATATATGTACAAAAATTACATTAGGATCAGTGGCAAACTTACAACCTTCATTTGCTCTAGTAGGAGTAGTCAGCTATTTATTGTCTGAATAACATGATTAAAAACAATCAAAATGTATGTTGAGAAACAATCTTTTCAGCTGCTATATGATAATAAATGTAGGTACTAGTGGTATCCATGTAACAGGTAATGCAGCAACGTCTTCAATTGCAAGACTTTCTCAACCACATAGAAATACACAACAGGTATTAATATTAAATTGGTATTAAAAAAAATACACAGAAAACTGCATATAGGTTGTATTCTGCACACTACCCTATTATTCGTTCTCCTTTAATTTATTTCAGCTGCTATGTGCAAATAACTGCTCCCATTTCTAAGAAAGCCAATCTAAAACAAACCCATTCCTCTACTGGTGGCATTTCCACCTTGTTGATTTGGAAACTAGACTACTGTCATCAAAAGGAAAAGACTGCCAGTCTACTGATGAGATGTACAACACTGTTGTTCAGTAAAGTTTGATAACACTGGAAATTAATCTAAGGTACTTTTATGCATAGACCAGGTTTAGAAGCGCTTTCAATATATTGGTTACAATTTTTGACTGAAAAACTTTTCCAAGAGAGCTTCAATTTATAAGCAAATGGACAAAATTGTAGTTTATATTTTTCTTGCTGCTTTGCTACTATGAGGATAGTCCTTCTAAAGGAAGACCAGGTAGACAAGAACATATTCAGACCTCTTGTTTTAGGCTGTGGTAAATATATGATTCAGGTGCTAGTTGAAGGGCCAAGATAACATTTACACATGCCACAGAATGATACTGTGCCACAGAATGAATGAACTGCAGCCTTGCAGCCATTGCCTGCAATTTTAAACATTGAATGCAAACTTTCATCACCTCTTGGGACTCAGGACCTGTTAAAGATGGAAGAGCAAACCACAAAGCCTATGAGCAAAAACTATAAGCAAACCACAAAGATCTCACTGTCCCAAGATCTAACCAAATTGGGTTAAAATAGGAAGCAAGTCAATGTCTTCAAGAGTCATTTAGCACTGAGGCCCCTTTTCTGCCTTTAACCTGCTTTTAGAAGTAGGTAAAAAAACAAGTATCATATATAGAAGCACAGCATAACATAACTTAATATGTTATTGGCAATCTTTTGGGACAGATTGCATCATTTTCTCATGGCTTCAGTACACTGAGGGTAAGTTATTTCCCTAAAATCTAATATTTGCCAAGCCATGATCTATTTCTTCCTCACTAGAGTTGAACTTTTATTTAGATAAAGAGACAAAATGAATCTTGCTAATAAGCATTGTTAAACTGTTTCATATGGATAGTTCGGTGTTTTGGCTCAACTATTCCTCTAAGGGTTCATTCAAGCTTATACCTCCAACAGTGGTGATGAAATCAGTGTTCAATCTTCAAGTGAACCATCTCTGAGACTGCAATAAAGTTAAAACATTTAATACTCTTTCTGTTGGAAACAAACAAACAAACAAACAAGAACTATCAGAACCAAATAAGGATAATCTGGTTTATGGCTAAAGATACTGATTTTACTAAACTAAAGGTACTAAGCATCTTTCTGTGGGCTACATGAAGCAATGTCAGTGGTCTAATTTATATTTTTAAGTAGGATAGATTACCAGTGGTAACATTTCAAACAGAAAAGGATCAAAATGGGTCTAAAATATTTAATGAGCAAATGTTTGAGACTTTTTGGCTAGATGAAGACCTGATTCTGCTGTATTAATATTTTTTTTACAAGAGTTGTGTCTAAGCAAGACATGTGGTGACTATTACACATGCCTTTATAAACAAAAGTTGATAAAAAAGAAACTAATTCTCAAGTCTTATAAATTATTTCATCAAAGAGACACAGGAAAAACATTGTGACATTAAGTCCCCCATAAATTATTATTATTTTTTATTTATTTTTTTACACTGACTAGGAATTTTACTTTGCTGTCATAAGCCTGCCACAACTGATATACTTCCTCCAAAGCTTGGCCAAGAAGACCATTTCTCTTCCCATTAAAAATCTGCCTGGGAATATTATATATTTGCTATCCGAATTCTTAATATGCTTTGCAAGTAAATGGTCCAGTTGTCACAGTGGTAAACCAATATACATTTTAAGGTAAAATGCTCTCTATGAGAAAAGTGCAAGCTGATAGTTGAAACTGCATTTCATATTAAATACATTTACATTAACTGTTACTTATCCATACTGAAATTTAGTTTCTTGCAGACATTAATGAAGAAGTGGAAGGAAACTTCTTTTTGTAGCAGCCTTTCAGGAAGCTCTGCATCTGTAAATGATTTAGGTAATTTGTTTTCTGTTCTGCATCTGTAGCTGAACCCTTTCAAAAAAGCAAAAGTTTCACTGGCTATAAATGGACTTTTTTCTAAGTGAGGTGGTAAGTTTCTGTTTGTATCATTTTTAATGCCATACTCTGCTTACAGAAGAACAATTTTGCAGCAATTTCTAAATCTATCAGATTACTCCAGATTTTTAGTAATTTGTGTAGACTTGGTTGGTATTCAGCATTCTGCAATACCTTGTGTTCACTTGCAAAAACAAACAAGAAGGAAGTTAGCCTATATAACTGAGAGTTAATATAGCATTCATCAGTGTGTCACTCTAACATCTAGCTCTTGATAGAAAAAGAAATTTTTAGGAGCATATGAGTCTGAGAAAATATGAGTTTCTGAAAATTGTTAGACATTTTCCTTGCTTTCTGGATTAAGAATTCACCATGCATTTCCCTACTTAATTGCTGTCCCATTTTAAAGATGGTCCACTTTTATTTTTGCAAATTTAGAGGTGGTAGTGGCAGTTTTTCTTGTGAGGCAGTAGCATCTCCCTTTCAAATTGCTAATGAAAGCCTACTTTAACTCAGTGAAGTAAGAAATATCATATGTGTGAGAGGGAGTTGTCTTAAGAATCGTATCTAGACAGGGACATATTTATATTGCTTTCTGGGCAGGAGAGTCTTGAAACATTATAAAATAGCCCTTAGATTCAGCCAGGGCATTTTCAGCTCTTTTCAGTCATACAATGAACATCTTCTGGTCAGTAAAAAATGAATCCTGAGGCTTATGAAATAGATTAGCTCCTGAAGTCTGGGTGAAGTAGGGGCATTTGTCACCATTTGGATGTAAGCCCTGTAGAGAAGCTACTGATGGGCATACTTGCTATTTAAGTGGTAGCCATATCCATACTGGTGTGCCAGTGAAGAACAAAAAATATTTAATTGGGAGAAAACCTTCATATATTTCTAAATTTTATGGCAGGCAGGAGAGAGGGGAGGGGAGGGGAGGGGAGATTCCTGGTTGTGTCAAATCTGTATATATATATATTTCAAATAGGCAGAGAAGTGACCATATTTTACTCAACAAAATTCTGAATTATCGTGGATGGGGTGGGGGAAAGAAGAAAAATATTTAATTATTTTTCTGATATAAAGAAGAAAGAAAAAGCATGTGGACTCCAAAATGGCACCTTTCCAGGAACTTGATGAAAAATCTGTTATATTTTGAGAAAGAAAATAAGTTCTGTAGGTTTATAAAATGCACAATGGAAAGCTTATATTCTGCCAGCATTCTTAAGATTTTTTCTCTACATTTTCGAGGAGCTCCTGTTGTTCTAGTTTAAAAGGAGGTATATATTTACTGGATCTGAATGTGTCATCTATAGCAAAAGCATAACTCCTTTCTAATCTGATCCAGAGATCATTGACTGATACCTTCCAATTTTACTGCATGTAAATCTATTTCACTAAAGTAACTAATGCACAGCTACTTACAAACCTTTACTCTTGTATAGACCAGATACAATTACAGTTTTAATAACTATTTTTAGCCATTTTCCTACAGTAGTATGTGCTACTGTAATTCTCATGAGCATTATGTACATGGTTACTTGAAATCTTAAGACTGTAACAAAGGTTAGTCTAGTATTACAGCTATGGGAATCTGTCCTTAACACAATAGAATAATTTTATTTTTAGTATATCTAATTTTTTTAAGCTAAAACAAACACAAAAATAAAATCCTTATTCCCCCCTAATATAACTGTCAAAGGGATTAAAAAGTTGTCAGAGCTTCAGTTTGATTTTATTCCACCAGTGCAAGATAATACATGTATCCCTTGAAATCTAAAAATAATCATAACATTTCAAATAATATATTTAATGTGTGTTGGATTGCCAGTAGCTAGAATGGCCCACTCAGTTTGCCTGCAAAATGGAAGCCACTTTTTTTCCACATATATCAGTGGTAAATCAGTAGTTTTATATATATATCATATATATCTATATATATCTCATATATATCTAGTTAAGTATCTGCTTTCCCAAAGAAACAAACAAAAATGTTTTTTATGGGACTGGATGAGCAACAAAATTGTGTCTAAACCAACAAAAGCAGAGCATTACACTTGTTCAACAGAAAAAAAAAAAAAAAGAAAAAAAAATATTAAAGGAAAGTATAAAGGACATATGGTATATTCTGGATTATTAAATTACTGCATAAATGTGTACATATTATAAATTTGTTTGCATAATTTATGACTTTCAAGGATCTGTCCTAGGAAACTGGGCAGCACTTCAGGCAAAATAAATAAATAAATAAATAAAAAGCACAACTCCCAAAGAGGTGTTTTTTCTGTGTTTGTGTTTGTTGTTTTTTTCTTGAATGGCTTTATCTAAAGACATTTGGTAAATGTATGGTAAACAAGCATGGGGTGCAAACCTGCAATGGGACTCCTAGGGCTAAATTTATTGCAGCATGCTTTGGAGTTAGTATATCTCTAAATGAATGCAGGGTGAAACAATGGGTGGAATCTGAAAATTTACCAATCTTGATGCTGTACCCTAGAAATAAATCAGTACCTGGCTCTTGTGGCCAAGGCACTTGTTACTTTCTAACTTTCTATGATGTCTTGTTGCAGACTCCACACACCTGGACTGCAAAAGGGCCAAAAGGCAGAGCACCAGTGTGGGTAAATGCTGTAAATGCACATATTTATTGTCTGACAAATCCCCTGGACAATGAGTAAGAGTTGTGAAACAGCTCTATTTCTCTCTCTCTCCCCCAGTGCTGAGACCAAAAGGAGATTAAGGAGGAAACTAGTGTATAAGCATGGCTCTAGTTTTTGATCTGCTCATGGGATGTTATAGATATGTGCTGCTTGCCAAAGTGGACCAAAAATTGTAGGCTATAGTCTAGATCACACATTTGCAATCTAACAGCCTACTTCATAAGCTACAAGTTTTTCATCCAGTTTTGGATTCCTGTGTGCAGTATCTGCCAGCAATGTGCACTGGAATATCAGGCAAAATCCATTAAATTTTCATATCTATAACTTCAGTGTGAATTTCTGTAAACTGTCTCCTGTGTACATGAGCAAACTGCATGTTCAGTATTTGTATTCTTAGTGAGACAGATTAAAATAACTGAAATATCACAATGGTGATTGGTAAAATTCTAAAAGATGCATTTTTTAAAGACCTATACATTTGTTCAGGTAGAGGTGATCTGTGAAGAAGCTAACTGATAAAGGGAGGGAAAACAAAACAAAACAAAACATTCTCCAAATCTGCAATCAATGTCTGCTTGGCACTATAAGGTCCCAATCCTGAGGAGGTACATTTCTACTGTTAGTCCTTCTCAATGCAATTAAATGCAAGAAGCTTTGACTTCACAAGTCTTCACCAACAGGGGCTGCCTATTTTACCCACTAGAAATTACGTGACAGATCAGCCCTTAAATGTGGCAAAGCAGAAGAGAGAGTGTCCAGGATGAGGGACACCAACATTTATTTATGTCCTTCACTATGTTAATTTACAATATCTAATTCATAGGAGCACATTCTGACCGCTGGCTTCTGATGCACTATGAAGTAATCAAGTAATCATTACCCAATTTTCTCATGAAAGCTGTTTTGCTAGGAACAGCATGGTGGTTTTGTTGTTGTTGTGGTTGTTTTTTTGGGGGGGAGGGTGGTGTTTGTGTTTTGTTTTGTTTTGTTTGGTCTTCTGTTGGAAGCACAGGTTTACTACAGCAGGATCTGTAACTCTCCAGGAACCGAGTTATTTTTACTTCTCTTTAGCCAAAGGAAGATGATTGCCTGCAAACTGACTGCAATGAGCCCAACATGGAGGGAGCAGCTCCTCTTTGCCAGGAGGGCAGTGTCTTCATTCTTGACAGTTCCTAGCCATTGATTTAGGTCCTTATTGAAGGTATGGCATCCTTATACCTTGTGTTTTGATGGCACACTAGGGGCAGTAGGTGCTGTAATACTAGTTTTATTATTAGTTGCTGTAATACAGTTTTATGTTTGGATCTAGATAGCGATAATCCAGCCAGAATAGTTTGCCTTCTATGATTACTCAACAGACCATTGTAAAACTACATGTAAATGTAATTTATACCCTACAAGTAACCTATATCTCATTCTCACAGAAAGTATTCATCTTGTGCAAGTATTCAACTAAGAATATTTGTAGCATTTAAAATAAACTAATCTCACTGATGTAAATATATTCTAAAACAAAACTCTCTTAGAATATTAGACATTGTAGGTGTTGTACTCTTTCTCAATAGGATCAAATTAAACTTTGTAGATGTTATTACTGTGCTACACAACTATGGTGTTTTTTCTCAGAAGAGTTGGGTAAATTCATTGTTCTACTTTAGTCAGAATAATGCAATCTATAGGATTTGGGTTTCAACAGGTTCTAAAAAATCATACACACAGACATGAGATTTATACACATAGAGATATACAAAGAGAGAGTTCAGAATATGCAAAAATTTAAATTAATTCTGGACATGGCTTTAATGTTTTCCCAAACTAGAGGGGTGCAGAAATGGAATTACTGAGCAGAACTTAATGCCTCATATTTATATTTCATAGGTTTGGGTCATTAGTCATCAGTTTTTTGTGTCATATTAAATTGTTCACATGTTGTCACAATATTTCTATTAAGACTGAGAAGCTTTTCTAAGTATTAAATAATAATAATAAGGAGAAGTTAAGAAAACAATTAGAGAAAAACACAAACCAAGCCAAAGTTTACATGGGAAGAAACAGAGAATGTCTTATTGGCAGAATATTTTTGTGTTTAGGCTGGCTTTTCTGGTCAAGAGTAGACAGAGATAAAAATCCCACATAAATGAGCAATGTCACAAAGTACAATGTTTTACTGAATATGGGGGTATGAGAACAGCAATCGAGGACGTTCATCCTAGCTGTCAGCATCTAGAGTAAGTGCCATAAACACAAGGCTACCAGCCATTCTGTGGGTGATGTGAAGAAAACTTCTGTGGGTCTGAGTTCTGACAAGAACTGAGCAGAAGAAATCTTGAAAAATCACAGTTCAGTGGGACGAATACATTGTTTCCTGCTTGATTATGTTCATTAGCTGTTGATCACTGAATATAGAAAAAGAAAATGTGATGTTCTGACATAGTTTGCTAAAAGTTATTTAGCTAAACAATTAAAAATATATATATCTGTAAAATAAATATTCAACATTAGGCTCCCAATGAATTTCTTGTGTAAAACACATGGACCACTGATCTGATCTAGGAGATCATTCCCTATTTAATACTTTATATTATTTCTAACAGTGCTCAGAGGACCAGTTGCAGAGGCAGTTATAAAACTGGAAAATGAAGAAAGTAAACATAACTTATGCAGATATATATGTACATGTGGAACTCTGTATTTATTACATTATCTAATATTACATAATATGAAATTATTTTAAAAAAGACAAAAGCACATCTTTTCCCACTGCAGTCTAAGAAGTTTTTGAATTGAACAGTATCAGCTCAGAATAGCTCGGCTCATACTTTATACTTGGTAATTTAAATATATATATATATTTTTTTTTCACAAAGGGTAGGTAGTCATCCAAAAGTGTTATTCTTGCAGAATGTACTTTTATTTCTATGGAGCAAAATATGTCTACCGCTATTTAATTCAATAATGATCTGTGCACACTCAGCTCCCAACAGCTGGCCATGTGATTAGTTCTTCTAGACAAATAGGATTGTTTCTCCACTCCTGTAATTGATTCTGATGTGCAGGTCTGGACATTGTTTCTGTGTTGTGCCACTTTGATTCGCCTATTTAATTGAAAATGCGTTATGTTTACAGAACATCAGAGGGAGCATATAATCTGTTTATAAAAGTCTGTTAAAGCAACTTTAAGCCACAAGATGGCAATGGTGTTTACATTTTTTATTAGCGCTTAGATTATGTTCAGTTATATAATGTGCAATTTGGTTTATAATGAAAAATAATTCAGATTTCACTCCAGAGAGGTTTAAATCTCCACTGATATACCCAAATATTTCAAATGGCCTTGACAGCACCAGGGACCATGCAGTGAGTCACACTACGGAAGTCATCCGATTAAACTCTGCCAGTCACCTTTCCTAAGCCAAAGGAAGGCACAACAGCTGTCTCTGTGACACCATGAGTCCAAGGACCACAATTCATCCACTTTGGACTGTGTTTGAGCTACCACACCTCTGCTGGTCTGCTTGGCATTGTGCTTTACCATGCAGATGGACTTTGCATCCTAGATACTCCAGCCAAACATCTATACCTCACTGCTTTATATTGGATAGATAGAAGCTGGCATCCTGGAAAGCAAAGCCAAGAAACCCCTGATAGAAGCTCTGTAATGGTGTATAACAAACTTCCTGACTCCCTGATCCCTTCAGCATGTCTCTGACCCCTTCCACTCCTCCCAAGCTTGGGCAAAGCAGCTCTGACTGTCCCACAAATACCTGTGTCCTGCAATATGGGCTGCTTTAGATATAAACATATAAACTTTTTTTTTTTTTTTTTTCCTGGAGATGTTCATTTACTAACATGGATATATTTTCTTCATTAACATCCTAATATCCACACTTAACTGCTTCTGAAAGTTTAATTGTCCATGTCCTTTACTTTTGCAGCCAGCTGACCATCTTTGTTGGTGTGGTGGTTTTACTACACAGTTGGTTAGCAGAATTTCTATGTTAAGGTGGTTTCCTTTCTTCACCCTTTTGGGACACGATATAAAGCTTACTGGAGGGAACAGAATAGCAACCTGATTTCAGCAGCTAAAAATTCAGTGTTCCTGACAATTAGTTTCCTCCCTATGCCATTACCTCCAATCCATTCTTAGTCCACCATGATTAATAAAATTAATAATTCTATATATGCATATTAACACCCACAACAGAAATAAAGAAAAAAAAAAAAGAGAGAGAGAGAGAGAAGCAACAACGCAAATAGAGGATTGTCAAAGGAGACTCTTAACCCTGTAACTACTTTACATTCCTCAGCAAGAGGCTTAGGATTTAGTTTACTTAACAACATGTTTCAATTTGTAGTATACAATTTTAGGACAGGGAATATAAGCGCCTTTTTTCTTTCTTTTTTTTTTTTTTTTTTTTTTCCCCCAAAACATACCTACATTACAGCTCTGGACAGAAATGAGTAACACAATATAGAAACATTATAACATAATAAACATCCTTACAATAATCAATATTTCTGGACATCATACTGTCTGCTTCATTATGATCTCGAGTAAAGTATAGTATGTAATGACTTCAGACAGAATGCACCCACAAGGTGGCTTCAGAACATGAAAATACTTTTCACAGACAAAAACAAGGGGTACAAAATGAGGTCTTAAGGAAGAAGACGGTTCAATTTTGGCCATGAGAAGATTAAATCAACATTAGGAACTCACGAAGATGTATGAATGAGTCTCTCTGACACTTGTATTAGGCAGAGGGAAGCGGGATGGGAGTGGACAAAGAGATCTCTTAGAGATGAAATACTGAGAGATATTGTGCAGAGCGATGGAGTATTGATCCCAAAGGTAAGAATTATAAAGAGTAGCATCTAAACCAGAGCTGCTTGGGCTTTAGTTCAGAAAGGCATATGAGTTCATTGTTGCCCTGAACATAAATGCTCTTAATCACAGTTTTCTGAATAGAGTCCTAAATAAATATTGAGAGGTAGGAGATGAGACAGCAGAGGACTGAGCTGTGAAAACAAAGGGAAGGTAGTATTTCAAGGCAGTTACCCTAACTTTGAAATGCAAGAAGAAGCCAAGGAGAAAGAAGATGACATTTGATTACAAGTATGGCATTAGTTATTTAAGTATGATCAGTGTTAACACTATGAAAACGGTCTGAAGAAGGTCTTTGAGGAAGTAAGGGAAGAACAAGGGGCAACAACAGCTCAGGGAAAGGCAGGTGTTGAATACAGAATTGGGAACAAAAATGCAGAGAAAGTTATCATGTGTGTTGTGAAGTGGTGGTTGTGACAGGAACAAGGATTTTAAAAAAGATGGAGAGAGGCAGCAGGAATTGGAAATGGAGCTTTTGAGGAAGGGTGAGTAGGATGTGAAAGGATACCACACAACTCAGCTGGCAGCCATTAGGACCAATTTGGTATATACAATGTTTCAGTTCAGCTCATCAGTTCTCCCCAGAAGATGGTGGCAACCTATGCTGGTGCTTCTAGAAAATGCAATGCTTCTTCCTGTGTCTGCTGCTGTTAAAACAGGTGATGCTGAGGAACAGTGATTGTGGATGGAAATGGGGCTTACTGAGAGCCAATGCTTCCTCTTGACTTTTACTCTGCAACCTTGCTCCATATGTTCTGCATCAGCTTCCTGCTGCCCTCCATTGTGCTCCTGAGAGGTAAATATTCAGTGAGGTTCAGAGTAAGTTGACTTATAGTTTAAACATGATTGTATATTAAGACTATTTATCAGAAAACTCCTTGTGTCATCAAAAGATGGAAAGTGATGGATGTGCACTACAGTGCCTGGCTGTGTATGCTCAGTCGAAGGCAGCTGGCATTTTACCTCAGTACGGATTGCAGAATCCATCTACATGAAAGAAAGATTTCAGCATCTCACTCTAAGCTTGAAGAATCAAGACTGGATTTTCAATCCTATTTCTCACCCTAGCTACTTCAGTGACCTAAGGTAGAACATTTTATACTACGGCTTTCAAAATGACTGGTAATTTTGGTGCCACACAGCCTGATCTTAAGACATGTTCAGCTCCAATTTCCAGCTTAAAAATTGAAGACTATATTTGAAAATTGCCTCTGGCCCAATATCCCTGTTTGTAATAAGGAGTTAGCTTATTTCCCAAGAATGCTGAGAATTTAATTACATAATGTCTGTAAAGCAATTGCAAGAAAAGCACTATATAAGTGTTAAGCATTATAATTGTATTAAATGTGTATGCCCAGTATTGCAGGGAAGGGATGTGATTATCTAATAAGCAATGACCTCTCATCACCAGCAATAAAAGACTTTGTGAAGACCACAATGTTTTGCTGGAATAGGATGAATTAAATGTCAAGAATATCAAGCAGTGCTTTCTAAGTTTTCATTGCACAGAAGGTTAAAAGAATTTCTGTTAAAACATGCATTGTCCAATCAGAATATTCTCAGTACTAATGGTTTTACAAATACTGGTACAGATATTAACTGGAAGAGCTAATTTAAGGCTATCTACTGCCACCAGTACAGCTTTAGATGAATGAATTTTAATCTGACCCTCAAGAGTCAGTGTAGCCGAATAACAACAATGAAAAATGCATGAGAGCAGCAATTTCAATATGGCTATTTCACAGACAAGCTTATTTTATGCATCAATAGCAAATAAATCAAGAAATTGGATGGTCTTTCTGAATGTCTTTCACTGTTCTAAGTAAATCCATCTAGCTAGCATAACCATCAGTTCTAAAGATTGGAGAGTAAACAGAGAAGGAATATTGATTGATTGCTTTATTTGGGATGGAATTCTTAATGTCACCTTTGCCAGAAATTTAGTTTATGGGAGTGAGACTTACTATCTTGTTCCTATAAGCTTAAGTGCAAGATATATTAATTGCTAGCACCTGGATTTCACTGATTATCTAAACAGAAACTCCATCTTAAAAAAGTAGTTGTGCAAACTTTATTCAAATACCATGACCCAAAAAATAACTATTGATCATTAGCAACAGCTTGTTGTACAGCATTTCTAGAAGGGCCTGATGAAGTGGTTTAAAAAGATGTCTCAGAATCTACTATATCATATCCATTCTAATTAATAATAATGAGATTTACATGTAGTCACAAAAAAAAAAAAAAAAAGCAAAGAAAAAAAAAAAAAGAAAGAAAATACAGTTCAAATTTAGGTGCCTAAGAAATAATTCAGTCTATTTTTTCACAAGAAAATGGACTATCACTTCTTACTCTAAAACAATTTCCAGTGAATACATATAATGTGCCACTATTAAACAAACTTAAAAAAAAATATATATTTTTGATGTGTCATTTGTCTTCTGCTAATATTAGATACTTAGATTTATATTTTGGGCCTGGTTCCCAGGACATTTTTCATTTGATTTGGAAGAAGGCACAGATCTTTGTATTAACACAACACAGACAGTTTTTTCTATTAGTATTTACCAATGGATTCAAGTGGAGTTCAAACAGCTAAAGTTTCTTTAAAACCATTAAGCACTAAAGAGTAGCTTATCAAAACAACGGATTATACGTTATTTTTAAAAGAAAATTTGACATATTTTACTTGAAGAGAGTTCAGTTTTGCTATACAAGAACTGTTGAGCCTCAGAACAATATTCCTTAACACAGATTGCATATATTGTGGTGTCTGAAAATCTACAGTATCAAGATACCGAAATCTCTCAGGCTTTTTAATTATGATTTTCACTGGAATCCTCAAGCATGCTCATATGTATTGAACTTCATGATGGTTCTCCTTCTGTTGAATAAAGTGTTGTAACAGTTCTACTAAAGAGAGGCAAGCTAGATTACTGAAGCATCATACCTTAACAGGTGCACAGGAAATGACTCCTGGATGTTACTATTTTAAATGAATGTAAATGAACGTACAAACATGAATGTTTGTACACACACAGTGCTGAATGGCTAGGATGGAAGATTATTTTTGAGAAATCTTATAAACAAAAAGCTTGCTTCATTTGCCCTGTCTTGTGTTTATCTCCATACATGTGGGTAATTTAAACATGATATCAGAATTACAAAGGAAATAACTTACTGGAGTTGTATACTTACTTACTGGAGAATTGTATAGTCGAGAACAGAACTAGGCAAATGTTAATGAAACTGTCATTTTCCAAATCTGGCAGAAAGGTGAAAGGCCTTTGGAGCTTTCTTTTCTAATATCTCTCTCTCCTGGCCTGATATTTGCAGATTGATACAGATGAGAGAGAAATCCTTGCAGGCTGTTTGAGGCAACTGAGCCCATTGTTTTCTGAGCAAATTCCTCTGTGAAACTGAATTTGTGTGTAATATATCAAGAACCTATCTGGAGAATGGATCATCTAGGAGAACAGTTAGGGGAAATACCCAACAAGATTCAAAAGTAAAAGAATGTGATTTCAAAGACAATAATAACAAAGAGGGGGTTGTCCTTAATAGGACAAATGGAAATAAATATACATTTTTAGTGTTGTAACACAGGTATTTGAAAAAGCCTAATTTCATATATCTAGAAGAAAACCAGAATAAATCTCCACGAAATCCATCCTGCCAGTCATGTCATTAAATCACATCTCAAAGAAAAGTTAAAGTTCCGTGCCACATATTCATACTACATAATTAACATCACTATCATCGCAGAGACTAGGAGGCAATATAAGACCTCCACTCTACTAAACAGAGAAAAACATTCTTAAGTATGAGTACAAATATCCTCCAGGGAAATCTCTGTCCCAATGTATTAAGCAAAAATTATATCATGAATTGAAATAATGAAATTTGTAGAAAATCTACTGACAGCTTTGTACATCTGATACGATTCAGGAGCATATCTGGGTTTTCTCTTGTTAAACATTTATTTTTAAATATAATACCATAGCAAATGAGCCAAGATAAGTGCTATCAACAGCAAAATCCACATCATTGGAAAAGAAATCTTGGAAGGTCATGAGGAAGATGAATGTAAAGAGGTTGAATATTAGAATGTGGGATATGTTTGTTTCTGTAATGAGGGATTGTGGTCCAAAAGCTTGAAACAAAGCTTGAGCCTCCCTATTCTCAGTTGGATCAAAAGTATTTTCAGAACAAGTATATTTAGCAAAGTAGATCTTCAGTCCTACATTAGCACATCAGATAGAATGATTGCAATGGGTTATTCTTTCAATACTTTCAATGATTGTAAAAGGTATTCTCAAAGTATGATAGCATGGAATAATTGCTGGAGGTGACTTAGAAATTAAACTTATACCTTTTCTTAGAAGTGTGAATATAACACTGAAGAAGCTTCCAGGGTGGAATGTAGCTGCATCCCATAGAAATTTTCTAGGTCTCTAGCCTTAGATGTTGACCACACCAGAGGAACTTGGTGTGATAACTCTAAGATAAATTCTAAAAGAGTGGAGTGGAATGGAGACACTGTCCAAGCTCTGTGATAAGTTGGGAACTGAGAAACTGCGCATTTGCTATCCTGGTCCAAAGGTCTGGCATGTTTTGATAAAATGCTGTCCTTTTGGTGAACTTTGCCCATTATAATATAATTAAAATACCAAAACTCATCCCAAAGGCTACCTGCCTCCAAGGTGCAACCACCCCTCACCAAGCTTGCACTTTAAATTTTTCTAGTCTATACCTTTAAAAGCAAAGAGAGAAAATTTAGCACCAATCATAACAAAGGTATGTATGACTAGAATCATTCACATTCCACCTAAAAGATAAAAAATGATATAGATTAGCTTAAAGAAGAGAGGATGTTACAGAAGATGCCATCATGTAAGAAAATACCATCATGAAAGATGCCTTTTGACTTCTAGGATCAGACAATGGGCTGAGCCTCTCTTCCCATCAGGACACCTTTGGGTAAGATTCACACACTTGGCTATGCCAAGTGCCTCCCTGGGAAACTTATAAATCTCTACAGAGTCACTTTATATCTTTTAACGTGTTGGTAGCCAGGCTGTATTACTCATGCTTCTGGTATTTGCACGTGCTTTGCAGACAGTGAATTTATCACTGGCAATCCAAAGAACCTGTGTATCTGTTGCTTTAATAAATTGAACTGCTCATTAATCTAGCCATGATAGTTCTCACTGAATGCAAACAAACTCTTGAAGTGTGTCTGTGGTAATTCATGGAACGCAACTAGATTGAGGGTGTGTTACGTTATTTGTGCATCCATAATTGTGATAGTTCAGTACACTGAAAGCGACCGGATTTATAATGATGCATTGGGCATCACTCCCAATTACTTTAACCTTTAACACAACAGATAGCTATCTAAAAGCTTCACAGTAACAAATGGCAAACGTACCAAATTAAGGGTATTCATGCCCTCCAAACAAAGCTGAATCCTACAATGAAAATGTGAAACTAACAATACTAGTAGGTGTTTCACAAGAGCGAGTGAAGGGGTGTTATTGGGAAAAGGCACACAAGAAACTTAAGCAAATTATATCTAAGATTGAAGGACCCAAAGGCTGGAAGTTAAGCCTTTTACTGGGAATAAATAAATAAATAGAAAAGAAAAATAAATAAAAAAATAATAAATGCTTTCTCTAGCTGGACACTAGAATATCCTTGAGTGCATGAGGAATTTACACCTAAAAATATGTGAGATGGAATTTCCTGTCAAGTCAACATACATGGATTAAGCTCTTGTTACTTCATTGGCATATAGTCTATCTTTAATAGCATACTAAAAACCACAGTGCATTCATTATACCTAGTTTCCAATACATTTTTCATGCTGCGCTGCGTCAGACTTGTCAGCATCTATATGAAATTCTTAGTGTCCCACCTTGTCAAACTCACGCTCCACAACTGAATATTGCCTTCAGAAAATCTTCCTAGTGGACATACCTCTCAGCTGTTCTCCGTATAGCACCTCTGCATAGAAAGCAGCTTTACAACAGCTGAGCATTAACAGGTAAAGCACATAATTCTTGAGAAAACTATCAGCTCACTGAGATCACCTTATTATCTTCAAGTTACAAAGCATGAACTGAAAGTGAAAAGCAAACACAAAGCAAAGTGTTCTCTAGCAGATCTTTTCCGACAAGTTTCATGGGAAGATATTTTTTTTCGAAAAGTAGAGGAAGGCTTAAGGAGAAAAAGTGTCATGCGATATTACAAAATATTTGTGCATCTGAACATAAACCCACAGCATAAATGAGGGAATTGTAAAGAAATAAGAAATCATGAAGAAATAAAATATTTTCTCTCTTTAGGTTTGCACTACCATGCATCTCTGACCTCAAATGGGTTCACATGGCTTTTAAAACACATTCAAATGAAAAACAGGTTTCCTGAGTAGAAGAGACTATTGCTGAATAAAGATTAAATAGTGATCCCTATGAAACTGTCTTTGGAGATTCAGAAAGACTCTTGAGGGATCCCTGTGCATACTGCTAAGTAAAAGATAGGGAAGAAAGCAAACAAACAAAAAACATTCATACTGGCAGCATGAATGTACAGTTAGAAGAACTAGTCACAGATTGTTTCATTTGTGCAAAATATCAGGACAAAGCTGCCACTGACCTTAGACAGTTTGTAAAGAATCCAGCAGAGCCTGGCAACAACTGACCATAGAATGACATACCTGAACAAAGAGAAACTACTATTTCTGCTAGTTAGTTATTGAAAATTCATTTTTGAAGTAAATTCAATGATGTTATTCAGTGCTGTGATTAATCATACCATAGCAATGTGCATCAGATTTGGCTTCTTGAATGAATTGTTTCAGCTAATGGCTTACTATATGTAAACAAGGTAATCAATGTAAACAAAACAAAACACCAAACCCCAACCCTCAAATATGTAGAAAAGGATTCAAAGGATTCAAAAATCATAAATGTCTAAACACTGAAGTTCTCCAGTATAACAATAACAAAAAGGTTGAATGATCTTTGGACCTTTGGTGCCTTGTCATGCTAAGTGAACCTGGCATACTCTAGGACAACCACTGTCTGTTAGGCTTGTAGCCAAACAAACTTATATATATATGTGTAATGATCCTTTATTCCACTGAATTGCTTAAAACAAGGCAATGCAACTGCCAGATCTCACAGTTGTCACTTTTCCCAGACTCTGTTTTAAATTGGTGGGCTTTATTTTATTATTATTATTAATTTTTATTTATTTATTTATTTTTTTAAGAAACACTCAAATATTTAAGCTAGATTCACAGCAGTCCCTGGCAGGATAAATACCACTGAAAGTATCTTGTTCTTGCAATACTCTACATTCCAAAGAATTAGACATTTATTTTATTTTTTTTCCTGCCTTGGACAAATGTGAGTTCTTGAAAAATGAATAATATAGGTTTTATTGTTTGCTAATGAGTATCACTAAAGAAATTTCTTCTCTAATGCATTGTACACCTGGACAAACAAAAATAAAAATTTAAAATAAGAAAGGGAAGAGGAAGAAGAAAACAAATATAAAACATGATTGAAATTATTTTTCATTTTTCATTCAATTAGCAACATTTTTAAAAAATATATTATGCATGTGGACAAGAGATAATATAATTATTTTTCAAATACTGCTTTGGCTTCCCTGGTTTAGGGAGAAGATCTTCCTGATAGCTGGGATGAGCCATAGATCAGTAATTGCTCTTGACTTTCACTTGTTGAGGAGCAACCCCCTTTGGCTAACTTTAAATAAAGTTGCTGTAAACGTTCTGCCAGTGTATTTATGAAGAATGTCTGAATTCTTAATGGGAAAAGTACACTGTGCAATTCCTAGAAAAACTAGCATGATGCTTTAGAGGAATGTATGGTAATGCCCACACACAGTTACAAATGCAATAATTTCTGTTCTTCATTTAGGGCACACACAAAAGAAGCTGCCTTATTCAGCGCAGATGGTTTATTATACAGCAACATCCTTTGTTAAATTGCAACAGTTACTTGGGAAATAATAAATATGGAACAGTTATTTCCCACTTGCTACTGAATCTTTAAACTGAAGGCAAATTTATTTCACCAAATTTACAAGCCTACAACATTGTGAGCTCGTCACTTTTCACTCCCTTTATAGCTGATGGACAGAAAGGAGTATTGTTAAAGAACAACTCATTTGACCTAATTTGGATGTGCACTTTTGAAGAGTCATATTTTAAAGGTGCCTCTCTCTATGGACTATAAAAGAAGTCTAGAGGAGCTGCTCAAAATTAGGCCTACATAATTCTTACATGTGTAAGAATTCACTAAAGAAGTTCTAAATTGTTTTGAGATTATTGATTTATTACCAACATCTTGTTTCTGTCAAGACAGCATTATGAGAAGAACCTGACCAACCTGATGTACACACTTTGATTTTACTGTCAAAAATTTTTAACTTTTTTTTTTGTTGTTTGTTTGTTTGTTTTCCCTCCAGTTGTTTCCTGCATGTTATTTAAATTCATCTAGAAAATCTAGGATGAAGTTCAGGTATTAATTTATCACATTTAGAAATATTTCCTATAAATTATTATTTTATCTCCAAATCAGCTAAAAGATCTGTTCATTAGTTAAGTATACATCTTAATCTTATGCATGACTAGATAATAAACCATGTCATAGTGTTGTATTGGTAAAGCTCAGCTTCATTTTTCATTTTCAGCATGGTATCATTAAAATCATAGTATTATCTTTATTGAACATTGCATCTCTTTATCAGACACATTAGATTCAAAATAGTTTACCTCATATTTTATGTGTCAAAACAATATCTCTCTTGACTTAGTCCAAACACATTCCAGTCCTAACAAATCAACACATCATGAGGTTTGCTATAATAATTAATAACAGAAGTTGGCTTTTATGTCAAGAATTAATTATCTGTATTCTGTTATACCCCACAGTCCAAAATATTTTAGCTCAGTAAGATACATATATGCATAATATATATAATAGATTTTGTCTTTCTAAAGTCCATTCTTCTCTTACTAGCTTTAATAAAAGAACTGAAAGCAAAATCTTTACACAGAAATGAATCCCACCCAAGAAGAAAGGCATCCTTCAGAAACAATAGCATGTGTTCATGCATATAAATAAGACAGTAGAGTTAAGACTGTGTGGAGAGTCTTGACTTATATTTTCACAGTCTAGAATGCTTTGATCTACTATCTTTAATGTATTTACTTTTTTTTTTTTTTTTCCTAATATAATTAGGGAAAACTATAAACAATTTTACCAAACACAGTAGCTCAAAGATTTCTATTCAGGATTCCACAGCAATCCTATCACTGTGATACCTTATGCAACAAAAATTTCAACAGAGATTTAACTCAGGCATGGAAACTATTTATGGGTCTGATTTATCTTTGCAGTCCTGGGTCATTCTTGCTAAAACTTCTGCCAACCCTCCTATTGAATATACTCTACTATAAACTTAGGAAAGGTCCTCTGAATGAATAAAACAAAGATGCTCAGTTTCAACTACACCAGTGTTACCTAATTTTTCCAACACTGTTCTGACATCTTCTATGAGATTAAAAAAAAATGAAAAGGTTTTTGGTTGGTTGATTTTTGTTTTGTTTTGTTTTTCTGTTTTCTAGGTAGCAGAAGAAATTGATAGGAAAAGGAGCCTGATTATTTAAGGACTATCACATTATCTGGTTGTCTATATAGGCCAAAGATAAACAGAATCAAAAGTCTCCTCCCAGTATGCAAACAGTGAGATAAAATATAAAAATATTAGAGAAGACAAAACCCAGAAGAGAAGTAGGATTATTTTTCAGAGTTGTGGAGAAGGCAAGAAGGTATTCAATAGAAGAGAAGAGTGGTCACAGAGACTACATTTATTGTAGTAAACTGAAGTGTAGGAACAACACTTGAGGACCGACACAACCATAACATTACTCAGTGCTTAATATTTAACACACTCTGTATCATGGCTGTGGCTGAGACAGATACCATCTCCCCAGTCAGTGTCATGGCATGAACTGCTGGATACCATGGCCAAGAAATGATTCCAGTAAGACGTATGGGTGGAGGCATCTGTTTATGAAGAATGAAGGATGGAATTTAGCTGGACAGGTGTAAGCCTCAGGATATGCCCTGAGGTCCAGAGAACAGATCCTGGTCACTGCTTTTTATCAGTTAGCATAGATATGGTCACAAATGTATAGAAACATGGTGGAATAGCCTTACCTCTTTCCTGACACAAAGTATTTTATTACCCTATGAATCATAGGAGCCCAACTTTGTTGTTGGCGTGGGGCAATGAGAGAGAATGGGAATTTTACTACCTTTGTGGGAATTTATATACCCATTATAATTACTGCTGCAATCTCAACAAATAAACTAGACCTTTGACTTCATTTACCAAAAGTCTGAGAGGACAGAAAGAAAAAAATCTTCCTTGTTATCAGAATTTCACTGTGTCCACTACTGAGTAATTTTACTGTGTTTCCCTGCATGAGTAAAGATTCTCTATAGTCTAGTAACGATCACCTGATTAGCAAACCTCACGAAGATGTTCACAGTTTAATAGAAGTGACACTTATTTGCCTACAGCCATCTTTCTAGTAAGTAAAGTAACTTAATGAATAATTGAAACATTGCTGTTTGATACCTGCTCAATTATTCAAAGGTAAAAGAATATAAATTTTTGTAAACATTGCTATCCTGAATTTGTTTAGCTGTGGTGATAAGATCAGAGTGACATCTTTATCCACAGTGACAGTGAAAAAGGCCAGAAGTTTTTGAGGTGTGCAGCAAGATATTTTTTATGCTTGGCATTGAAAATGGTATCTTATAGAAAATACCAAATTAATCACACAACACTGGAGCTGAGCTTTCTACAGTTATTGACTACTGGATTAAATTTTCAGCAAAAATTTTAAGAAAGACAAGATAAAATAATTAGTCTGAAGGTTTGAAGAAATAACCAGTGCATAGCTTTGGGAAAATATTTTTTTTTTTTTTTTTTTTAAAAAAAAAAAGGATTTGGGTGCTCTAGGTTACACAAGTAAACTGGTGACCCAGAAGAATTATTTACAGAAATAGAATTATGTGTGCATCAAAAGTTCAGATATAAACAGAGAGTTTATGATTTCTATAAGAACTGGCAAGAATGTTTGAATGTCTCCTTTGGAGGCAGGTGGTCTGAAGCATCTTTAGGCTGGTTATAGTTCTCACCTACAACAAACTGACTTCCTCCGAGATGTAAAAAAGTCACTGTGTGACTTTTTAAATAAATAAAGTGTGCCTAGGCTTTCTGGAATTAGCTTTTCTTACTCCACCAGGAATCACCCAGACATTCAGATCCGTTTAATGGGTAAATTAAATGTTCTGAGCTTTGCTCTTTGTATAGAATCAGACTATAAGTAGAAGTCACAATTACTTTGCATGCACATTAATGATTCTACAACTCTTTTTGAGGACTTTCTAGTTCTAACTTGACTAAGTGCTCCCTTGTGAGCAATGTTTTTTTTGCTTCTGTTTTGTCTGGAGTAGGTAGATGTGTACATTGTTAGACATGCATACCTTACATGTACTTAATAGACACAGTTTTAATGTCATCAATCTTTATTCCTGTAGGTGTAACTTTTGCTTGTGTTATCTCCAAGAACCTGAGGTTCTAGTAAAATAAATTTGTTTACATTTCAACAAAAGACATAACTTGAACTTCTAGATCTCTTGCAAAGGCTACTTAATAGTCCTTTCATTGTTTATTCTAAAAAGGACAAAATATTGCAAGGAGAAGCATAATGGCATGATTTCCTAAAGTAATTTAATTGTCCCTGATGTTTTCCCAAGTTTGACAGCAGTATCAGAAGAAACGAGGTACTGCTTCCACAACTTAATGATAATGCCTTCATCCAGGACAGCAATAATTGAGTTTTAATGTCCTGCACTGTTGCTTGTCATAAATCCTCTCTATGTGAAACTCTAACCTCTGCTAGGAAAGATTAATGGTTAACAGTGTATATAATATTTATTAAACCTCTTTTTATATTGCTTGGCAATCTGTGCTACCATCAAACAACTTGAAATAATTGACATTTAGCGCATCAACCTTCTTTTGACTAAGAAGCATGACATTCATGTAGATAGTAAACATTTGGCAATTGCTGTAAATGTCTCCAAATTTAACGCCATGACCTTTTCTCAGGTAAATGTTTTGGGATAAAATGTAAATAGTGATTTGCTGTATGTCAAATATCATGCAACGTCAAGTTTACTGTCTTGTTATTCTTGAGAGGTTTGCAAGTTGATTTTGACCTGTTGCTTCATCTTTTAAACTCTCCTGCAAAATACATACAAGTCTCTCTCTCTCTCTCTCCACACCCCCCTCACTCCCCCAGCCCTCCTCCCCCTCCCTACCCCGCCCCACCTTTATTTTTATCACTTGAAGACTGGAACAAGTTCACTGGATCTTTTTAATTATAATTGTTATTATTTTAGTTTTACAGTTCTATTTATAAGAACACAGTAAAATTATCTCTAAAATAAATAAGATAAATAACATAAATTTTAGCATTGTGACCTTAGCAATGTTGCATATTTCAGAGCATGTTTTGAAAAGATTCGTTTGTTCTCTTCTTGTCCTGTCAAGGACAAATACTTTGAAGACAGTACTTGAGAAACAAATAAAAGAAACAAAATTCACAAAAGAAAAAAGCAGCTGAAGAAAAAATTACTTTAAAAACAATAAATGTTGGTTTATTCAGGGTCAAAAAGGCATTATTACATTGTGATTGATTTGGTCCAGAATGACCACAGCAGGTGTATGATTGTATTTGAGGTCAGCAGGTAATTATGTGTATTTAGCTAGGAGTACAATGAATTAGGAAAGAAAAAGTGGAACAGTTCTGTATATGTCTGTGGTTTAGAAGTGAAGGTACTTGGTGACTCACAAGGTTCCTACCAGTGCAAACACATAAAAATAAGGAAACACTTTCCTACAGTGACAGGAACATATGGATTTACTAACAGATCTACTTTGGTTAGTGGGGAGCTGAAGCAGTATGTTATTTAAGAACAAAGTCTATGAGACTTAAAACACCAAACATGCAAGTTTGAATCTCCCAACTTGTCTTCCAAAAGACATCCTACTCTGTTGCTGATTGGCTCAGATTTAACGTATTCCTTCTAACCCTTGACCACTTTGTGAGGTCCATAGAGATAGGAGTAGCATTCCTGTTCCAGAAGAAGCCTCAGATGTCTGAAGGCAAACCCAAATCCTTCTGATATTGCTGTCTGCCATTTTAGTCATGAATTTGGAAACAGTTTCTAACAGTTTGGAAACAGGTATCTCAAGGACAATCATAGATCAGAGCATGTATTTGCTATGATCTGACTGCTGTTGTTTATCGTTGTCAGCGGTAGCCTGGTGTCACCTTTTTTTTCCGCAGGATGGTACTGCTCCTCCCTAATTTTCTGCTTTCAGAATAACAGTTTACCCAGGAAATTCCAAATACAGCACATAAACGTCAACAACAACTACATGTGTAAAACTTAGCTTTGCCTCAAAGATCTTTTTCAGTTCCTTCCCTTCATGCCTCCATAGAGTGTTGCAGGATGCATGAAGAAGTTGGGTTGCCATTTAAGAGCAAATGTTTCTCCAGAAAATTAGATGCCCTATAAATCTCACACGTACTTGTCTCTACTTCTAATCCTTCACCCTACAGAACTTGGTATATGCCAAGAACAGACTCTTCCCCAACCAACATACTTCCTATCAGTAGACAGCAAAGTGTCCTGTTCTGTCTCTACAAGCTAGTGAAATCCTCTAAATGGGCAGCCAGCAATAGCTTTCCTTTTTACCAGCTGTGTTGTGTTTGTTGTTATGATTCACTCCTCTGTGTTAATGTGGTACTAATAGATATCAGTTAAAAAAAAAAAAAAAAAAAAAAAAAAAACTCAGTTGGGGATGTATTTCCATTTCTACTGATGAAAAGGCTATAAAAAATGTCATCATATTTTAAACATGGGACAATGTGACGGATGTGGGATAGAAGTTAGAGGAAGTCATTAGTGTCATCATGAACAACAGCACAACCTGAGAACACTCTTACAGTCTACCAGAAAGAGTCAAATATATCTGCAGAATAGCAAGGAGCAAAAGTCTCATCCCAAGAAATTCACAACTCAAAAGACTGAGTGCAATGTGCTGTATTATTTTATGACTTACATGACTGCTGATGGGACAGTAAGGATGAAACATATTTTGCCAGTCTGTCACTATCTGCAGACTATCAAATAATATGTGTGCATATGCTTTTTTAAACAGTAAAAAAATTAACTTTGTATTCACAGTGACATATTCAGTGGCTGAAGATGTCTATCAGGTAACTACATATTTGCAGAACAGGCAGTATAAAACTCATTATCTCTTGACTCAAACAGCATTCAAAGACACTGATGAGCAAAAGATCTAACTCCATCAAGTCATCAGTAGCTATTATCAATAACCAGAGCCACAGGTTTGGCCATCAAAATGTAAGTGGCAAGAGAAGATAAAAGCAGCCATCTGTTACAGTAATAATGACCCTATAGTCAATAATAATGTTTCAAACATATAAAAGTTTAGTTGGATTTCACCAGCTTCTAATTTCCTTAGATACTTTGTTTCTGGATCACATTTAGAAATTTTGACCTTCCCTATTGATTAAACGGCAATTTCATATGGCCAATGATTAGATAATCCAATCTTATCTGCCAAAAGTGATCAACTGTATATGAAATAAAGGGCAGAAGTTGTGTAATTTACAATACAAATGAGCTGGTTCCTGTGGCTCTGATTAAATAAAACAAAAAATCAAATTAAACAGTGATCAAATTATAAGGGTGGCACTGTAACAATTTTAATTTTTCATGATTCATTTAATTTAAGACAGCACTTAGCTAAAAAATAAATAAGAAAGAAAACCCTTTTTACTACTTCCTTCTTTGAAGTTAATTAGCCTTACTTAAAGCTATTTCTTGAAATGCCATGGTGCAAAACACTGAGAGATATTTTCAAAGTCATCCAAGTATTCTATACCACACAGAAAAGTGCTGACAACATTCTCAGTGATAAATTTCACTTGAAAATAATGCTTTTATTTTTTTTAAAAGATTTTTCCCATGCTCTTTCTGTCCATCCCAGAGAAGGTGCTTCCAGTATAATACAGAAAATATATCTTCAATGAATCATCTCAATTTATTGTGTCCTAAAGCTCACCAGACTATTCAGCCTGGAAAATATACAGTTTAGGAAACTATTTCTGAGCATCCACTTGATCTTTGTGCCCATGTGCAGCAGAATGAGAGGAGGCAGGTGGTTCCACCAGTCTGCTCCTGGAGGACTGATGACAGTGGTCACTGATGTGCTTCAGGCAAAAGATATGGATTTGAAGGGTGGACCATCCAGTGAAAAAGGAATTGGTTCAACGGCTGCACTCAGAGAGTAGTGGTCAATTGTTCTATGTCCAAGTGGAGGCTTGTGATGACCAGTGTCCCTCAGGGGCCTGTCTTGGGACCAGTAGTTTTCAATATCTTCATCAATGATGTAGATGGTGGAACTGAGTGTACCCTTAGCAAGTTTGCAGATGACACCAAGCTAAGAGGTGCAGCTTCCTTCCAAAGAAGGAAGAGATGCCATTCAAAGGGACCTGGACAGGCTGGAGAAGTGGGCCCATGTGAACTGCAAGAGATTCAACACGTCCAAGTGCAAGGTGCTGCAACTGGGTCATGGCAATCCCAGACAGATGTATAGTCTGGGGGAATGACTCATTGAGAGCAGCCCTGCAGAGAAGGACTTGGGGGTTCTGGTGAATGAAAGGCACGACATGGGCCAGCAGTGTACACTTTCAGCCCAGAAGGCCAACTGGGCTGCATCAACAGAGGAGTGGCCAGCAGGTCAAGGGAGGTGATTTTCCCCCTCTACTCTGTCCTCTTGAGGTTCCACCTGGAGTACTGCATCCAGATTTGGAGCCCCCAGCACAAGAAGGATGTGGATCTGTTAGAGCAAGTCTTATAAAAAAGATGGAGAGGGACTCTACTTGGCTAGGTAATGAATGACAGGACAAGGGGAATGGTCTTAAACTAAGAGAGGATAGATTTAGTTTAGACATTAGGAAGAAATTCTTCACTATAAGGGTAATGAGGGCATTGACCAGGTTGCCAAGAGAAGTTGTGGATGTCCCATCCCTGGAGGTGTTCAAGGCCAGGTTGGCCAGGTTGGATGAGGCCTTGGCCAACTTGATCTAGTGGGTGGCATCCCTGCCTATGGCAGGGGGATTGGAATGAGATGATCTTTAAGGTCCAGCACAAGCTATTCTATGATATGATATTCTATATCTATGATTCTATGATTATTAGACAGCTTTGATTGCTTTGCTTTGTTTTGTTTGCCAATAATATGGAAATAAATGTCCTCTGGCTGGAGAATTCATATCAAGCTTGTGACCAAAATGAATGCCCATTTTCAGTAAAGAACACAGCACTAAAAGGTAACAAGACTCTCACCATGCCTCTGATATCCTGATCAATAGTTCAGATGTACAAGAGTGCATGGATGGTAACATTTTGACAATATGGGGTCAGAGAAAAATAAATAAATAAATAAAAATGATCCAGGGAAGCTCATGGAGCAGATTATCTTGAGTGTCATCACGCGGCACTTACAGGGCAAGCAGGTGATGAGGCCCAGTCAACATGGGTTTATGAAAGGCAGGTCCTGCTTGACGAACCTGATCTCCTTCTATGACAAAGTGACACGCTTGGTGGATGAGGGAAAGGCTGTGGATGTGGTCTACCTTGACTTCAGCAAGGCTTTTGACACAGTTTCCCACAACATTCTCCTCAAGAAACTGGCTGCTTGTGGCTTGGACTGGCGTACACTTCGTTGGGTTAGAAACTGGCTGGATAGCCGGGCCCAAAGAGTCGTGGTGAATGGAGTCAAATCCAGTTGGAGGCCGTTCACTAGTGGCGTCCCCCAGGGCTCGGTACTGGGACCAGTCCTCTTTAATATCTTTATCGATGACCTGGATGAGGGCATTGAGTGCACCCTCAGTAAGTGTGCAGATGACACCAAGTTAGGTGTGTGTGTCTATCTGCTTGAGGGCAGGAAGGCTCTGCAGGAGGAGCTGGATAGGCTGCACTGATGGGCTGAGGTCAACTGCATGAAGTTCAACAAGGCCAAGTGCCGGGTCCTGCACCTGGGGCGCAATAACCCCAAGCAGAGCTACAGGCTGGGAGATGAGTGGTTGGAAAGCTGCCTGGCAGAGAAGGACCTGGGAGTGATGGTTGATAGTCGGCTGAATATGAGCCAGCAGTGTGCTCAGGTGGCCAAGAAGGCTAACAGCATCCTGGCTTGTGTAAGAAGCAGTGTGGCCAGCAGGTCTAGGGAAGTGATTGTCCCCCTGTACTCAGCTCTGGTGAGGCCGCACCTCGAATACTGTGTTCAGTTTTGGGACCTTTGTTACAAGAAGGACATCGAGGTGCTCAAGCAAGTCCAGAGAAGGGCGACGAAGCTGGTGAGGGATCTGGAGAACAAATCCTACGAGGAGCGGCTGAGGGAGCTGGGCTTGTTCAGCCTGGAGAAGAGGAGGCTCAGGGGCGACCTTATCTCTCTCTACAGGTACCTTAAAGGAGGCTGTAGCAAGGTGGGGGTTGGTCTGTTCTCCCATGTGCCTGGTGACAGGACGAGGGGGGATGGGCTAAAGTTGCGCCAGGGGATGTTTAGGTTAGATGTTAGGAAGAACTTCTTTACCGAAAGTGTTGTTAGACATTGGAACAGGCTGCCCAGGGAAGTGGTTGAGTCACCATCCCTGGAAGTCTTTAAAAGACGTTTACATGTAGAGCTTAGGGATATGGTTTAGTGGAAGACTTGTTAGTGTTAGGTCAGAGGTTGGACTTGATGATCTTGAGGTCTCTTCCAACCTAGACATTCTGTGATTCTGTGTGAAAGTGGAAAGCAGGCTAAAATAAAAGGAGACTGAGGTATATTTAGTGCATCCTTTATCAGTATTTTTTTAGAGACAAAAACAATGCTGTAGAAAAGAACAATGGTTTAAAAGCTAAATGGAAGTGGTGAAAGTATGACAAGACGGTTTTAATAACTGGTTTCCGTTTCTAAGAAACATACTAATTAGATATAGCCTTAGTGTTTTACTAACACTTTTCTTCTGTATGCCTCTTTGTCTAGTATTCTATTCAACTGTTTTGGAACTGAATAATTCATTACTATAAATTCTAAATTATTGTTAGAAGTCTTTCTGAACTGTGTACTCAGGGGATTTTCTCCTCTCTTAAACTCTAAATTGGGTTTTAGTTGGCTGGGAAAACTACTTCATGAAGACCTATGAGTGGAGTGAACAAAAAGAGACTTCACTGGCCATTTCTTGTTTTGCAAGTATTTGTTCTGTCAATGAAAGGGAGAAATAACAATTTATATGGAAACAATATGGAATCACTTTGACCTACTAAAAAAATGTGTCTTCTCCTCTTCATCCTCTTCATTTCCCTCTTTTTTTTTTTTTTCTTTATTTCTTTCTTTAGTCTTTAGAGTTTTTTAACTCTATTAAGCATTGGTGAAGGCACACCTGAAATACAGTGTCCAGTTCTGGACCCCACAGAGAGACTTTGATGTACTGGATGTTGAACTCTTGTTCAACAGAAAGCCACCAAGATCATGAAGGAAGTGGAGCACCTCTCCTCTGAGGAGAGACTGAGAGAGTTGGGCTTCCTGGAGAAGAGGAGTTTCAGGGGTATGTTATCATAGCCTACAAATACCTGAAGGGAGGGTGCAAAGAAGATGGACCCAGGCTTTTTTCAGTGGTTCCCAGTAACAGGACAAGAGGTAATGAGCACAAACTGGAAAATGAGACGTTCTGTCTAAACATCAGGAAACACTTTAATGTTCAGGTAACCACGCACCAACACAGGTTGCCCAGAGAGGTTGTAAAGACTCTGGGGATCTTCAAAAGCTGCTTAGACATAATCCTGGGCAATCTGCTCTAGGTAGCCCTGCTTGAGCAGGGTGGGGGGTGGACCAGATGGCCTCCAGAAGTACCTTCCAACTTCAACCTTTCTGTGATTCTGTGATTCTGTAAAAGGTATGAACAATTCAGGGTTACATTGGTGCCATTGTTTATATTGGATTGTTACCTCAGAAATAGTTCTATTTTTAAAAGGCTGACACTGAGCTATCAGAAATATACTGCAAGTCAATCTAGACAGGTGACCAACTTATGTGTGTGCCTGGAGAACAGAAATTTTGAGACTTTTTTTTTTTTTTCCTCAATTCTCTCTCTGCATTAATGCATTTACCTGCATATAAATTTGTGTGTTTCAATAGTTTTAGTATGTTTACATGTTTTCAGTTAGGGTATCCTGGCACTAGGAAGGAAGGCAGTTAAGAAAAATAACGATTAGAGATAATCTTTTAACACTAAAGACAAAAGTGTAACTTTGCTTTGTTCATAACTACTATTTATTTGATGAGCTATTAATTTTTTGAGATCTTGAGCACACGTTAAATTCAGTAAAAGGATACTACTCAGAATGTTTTTTTTTTTTTTTTTTTTTTTTTTTGGGGGGGGGTGATACCTATAAGAAGTTATGTAAATTTAGTCAATTTCCAAACTTATGAAATTTCAAAGGCTCTGAAGAATGTAGATGGCCTGAGTAAACTGGGTAGTGATCTGTGTGGTTTCAATATATTTGCATATAACAGGATTTGTTTTCATAATCACTGTAAATAACATACAAAAAGAAGAAAATTACAGTTGCAAATTCAAACACATCAAAGGTGATGCACTCTTAAATCAGCTCTCATTTATTATATATCATGATACTGTCTTTACTGACATGATAACATACCCCTACCTCATTAAGTGTGCCGAATGTACTCTGATTAAAGGAAGAATATTTTACAGTAGGGAAAAAAGCACCTTCTGTTACAACACAGGATGAAAGCCCAGGAAAGATGGATGTACCTGTGGTTCTGTCACAGTTTGCATATGTGAAGGCTATCAGAAGACAGATAAAAAAGGATGTGGAATATGACTGTGTGACCAAATTTGTACTTGCTAATTTCTGAATACATGACATTTTCAGAGGTATCTTTCCCTTAGCATCGTTTTCTACATGAAATATAAGTTACATGCAAGACAACTACAGCAAAGTTATGAGATGCTCGGTTATTTTTCTGTTGATGATAAACTATTTCTTATTTCAATAAAATTAAAATATATAGTAATTCTTAGGAATAGTAAGCTAGAAAGAGTTACTTTTACCACAAAACAGAATCAATTGGTACAAATGAGTGCAAACCAATAAGGAAATTAAAACATTCTTGCTGTGTGAGCTCATCTGACACACATTTAATGATTCAGTCATGAAACAATGGACATTTACAGTATTCAAAATACAAGTGTACTTAAACATTTGATCTGTCCCAATAAAGCTCTTCTGTACAAGGCTTTTTGTTGGCAGACAGTCCCTTTCTACACAAACAAATTCTAATTCTACACTTGAAAATACCCCACTGAAAACTAAGCAGTGCCTTACATAGCTAAGCTTTGTAGATATTTTTCAACCAACTTTTCATTAAAATGCTTTCTTCCATGTTTGCTTTCAAAGTATTGCAGAATCTCTTTCTGAAAGCCAAGCAGAAGGCATTGTTTCAGTTGTAAAAGATACTTCGTATAAAATGAGTGGTAAAATAAAGAATAAGTTAAATAGCAATTAGTATACTAAATATTGTCAAAATGTAAATGAACATTTTTATTCTCTGACTCACTATTTTCTCATTTTATACAGGAACATGTTACACATTTTTCAGAATATTAGCTAAATTGCAATAGGCATCTGAATCCAAAGTTTAGTGGCAGTAAAAATTTTCATCAACTGTTAGTTCTGCTAAAATTTGAGCTAATGTAATAATTAAAAAAGAATAAAATGCTATAATTTGAGAAATTGTAAACCAGAAAAATATGCTCTGATAAGAAAGAGTTTTCTCAAAGAAACTCTTGTGCTCCCTGAAACTTAATTCTAGTTCATAAAGTCAACTCTACTTTTTTTTTTTTCTTCAAGCCAGAAGTTATATAAATACACACAAGTACTGCTTATAAATCTGAAAAATAGATGTTCTAAAGCCAGGAATATTATGGTGTTGTTTTTTTGTTTGTTTGTTTGTTTTGTTTGTTTTTGAATGCTAAAAAAAAACTCTTTTTAATACTACTGCAAACAGCAAAAGTCCATCATGGGGGAAATTAGAAAAACATATATGAACTCACTTCCAATTTGTTAACTAGTTTAGAATCAGGTTTTGAAACTCATTTTAGAATAGTGCGGTATATTTAACTTATTTAAGACTTATTTTATATCCCTACCTCTGATTATCTTATGATTGTAATTCTATAGAAATTCATAATTTAATCAACAGGAAGGAGTAAAAGTGCTTTGAAATGTGGAAAAGAATATAAAGGTAGTACTCTGCAAACACTTTAACTGCACACTGACTGTTGTTAATCTTAATTAATGTGGACTTTCCAGGATTAGTAATTGTAGCTTGAATGTTGAGTTTTCAGTATTGTTACAAATGCAAAAAAGATTTAACATATCTTGGAGTATGGACTTTAATATAAGAGGGAAAGGAAGCTATTCAGTAGCAATTTAGAGAAGATTTCAAGTAAAAAATAAATAAATAAATAAATAAAATTCATCTAGGTTATTATTTCCACAGAACAGACACTTTCCCTAGTATAAAATGTTAGAATATTCCAGATTTTCACTGTTGCACTAACAGTACACCAATTTAAACTTTTTTTTCTTTTCTTTTCTTTTCTTTTCTTTTCTTTTCTTTTCTTTTCTTTTCTTTTCTTTTCTTTTCTTTTCTTTTCTTTTCTTTTCTTTTCTTTTCTTTTCTTTTCTTTTCTTTTCTTTTCTTTTCTTTTCTTTCTTTCTTTTTTTTTTTTTTTTTTTCCTTGGTTTATAACAAGTTCAGATTAGACTTCATCAGTTGTGACATCCTAAAGTGAATGAAGCTCCTTGATTTTATATTTCTGATGAAATCAGCATTCAGGACACTTTCAGAGCTGAAGTTGCAGCATAGGCATATGAAAAGACATAAAGCTTTTCATTTTCTTAGGACAGCTGAAAATGGACCAGAGATTCTGAAAATAATTTGTAATTTATACCTGAGGGGACCAGTTAAGTGTTTTTAATTTATGAATCAGAAATCGGGCTCCATGAAACCATTTCTCATAATGTCCTAGCTACTTGTTCTGCTGTTATAGAAAACAGCCATCTGTAGGTAGGGACTACTAAGACTCCTTTTGAACCTCCCTGCATTAGTTGTTTCCTGGAGGAAGCTATGCTGTTGGATAAAGCAATTCGGTGACTGCTTGTTTCAGGATTGTGGGCACAGCAGGAAAGGGATATTTGCATCCCTTCCACTCTACTGTGGACTGAATACAGCTGAGCCAAGTCAGAAAATACAAATCTACACTGCCTGCATGAATCCTGGGATGAGCAATGTAATACAAGATGCAAAAATAGCATAGATAAATATTGCAGATTTATATGTAGCAAAATGAGACTGTGGGAACTCTGTTAGCATCAAAAATGTTATCTACGAGAGATTGTTATTAGGACATGTTTTTGACTTAGAGAGCACAAACTGCTTTCAGAATAACAGGAGGGACACGCTTCTCTTGTTCTAACCTCTGGAGGACTTTATCTGCCTCAAAGAGCTTGTAGCCTGAGCTGCTTAAGAAGTACTAATTTAAGTACAGTTAAAAAGTACTCATTTTGGTAGGTGGGTGGGGATCCTGATATATTTTATTTCTCAGTCTTCCTCTGGTACCAAGCTGAATGTCTGCCAACCTTTGGATGAGCACCTGCCTGACACTATGTTTTTATCCAAGTGCTGAAACTATTCTTAGACAGTGTTTGTTTAAATCTTACCTTTTCAATACTCTTGCTAGTTGTTGATTTCTAAATTATTCTATACATTGACTCACTACCCAGCTTACCTGCAAAAATTCCAAATCTTAATACTTGACCTCTATTATTTTGGGGATAAATCATGATTAATATTTTTTAATTTATATTTTACAGTGTTTAATTTCAATTTGAGGGGAAAAAATGAAAAACTTGAAACACCCTTAAATTCATGAATCTGTTCAACTTAAGCTCATGAAGAGTTACGGGAGTTCTGATGTCAAGAAGCTAATCCATTATATTTCCTGGAGATAAGACAAAACACAGGAATGTTCTCCATTAAATAAGGTGGGATCAGGAAACTCTCATAATACTTTTACGTTAAAGTCACAGAAGCTTTCACTTATATACATCATAAAGTGTCTCTGTAAATGCTGGAATACATATAGAAATTTGTAGTCAAAGGCCATCCGGGTCATAATCACGCCAAGATCTTCAAGAATATCAAGTTCCTGAACCTACACTGACTCCCAGAGGCTTTGGTGGCCTAAATAGCTTTGAAGAGAGACTAGTTAGAGAGACTTCATATTTTTTCTCTTGTCCTCACATGACCAAAATCCCCGTTCCTTACAAGAAAGTGACTATTACTGCACAGTGCAACAAAAGGAGACTCTCAAGTGTAAAATTTCTTCTCTTAAGGAAACAGTGAAAGAACTCTGCAGAAAGTGTGTCCTAAGCCCAAATGTTGTCACTGAGACCTCATACTCAGCAATGGAGAGTTATCTTTTCACATGAGATCACACAGATATTGTGTTGATCTCAACACTAGATCTTTTTTGCACAAATGAATCTAGATGTATTTTGCCTCTTTTTGTGCAATTGACATAAGGAAGTTTTTAATGTATGAAGAATATATGAAGTTGTTGAAGTCTCAGTGTTTCCTTATTAAGGTAAATATTCCCAGAATAGGGGATGGACATGTGCCCTTGATGGGCAGCCATATGTAGACCGGTAATGTTATGTTTCAGCAGTGTTCTGTTCTAACAGAAATTCTCAATGTAAAAGAGAAAATTAGGATAATCAATGTAGTTTTATACAAAACACAGCTCATCTAAAATGTTCTGTGTAGACATCATAACAACTCTTTAAAATAAAATACATAGAAAAAAATAATCAAAATCTTATGCATACATTTTAGAAAGACTAGAAACGTAGTCATAATCAGCTCACTAATAGATGTAAAAGTTGTTGTTATTTTTTTCCACATAGTGCAGCTACATGTATGGAACTACCTCACTGTGATGTACCAGATAGTTTTTGTGACTGATTAGCACCAGAACAGTGTACCAAGCTGAACACTCAGACAAAATGCCATATTTCTGATAGTACTAGGAAAATATTTAGTGAATAAATTAAAAAGTTATGAAACTGTAACTATAAATAGAGCTTTGAAAATTTTACTTTTAGCTCCTTTTCAGCGATCAAGCAAACCAGTTATTAAGTGCAAAGAAATTACTAGTTTTCAAATGTGGTTATTTTGAGCACACTTACCCAGTAATAGCGGTACTATTTAAGTTAAAATGCATGCTAGTAAAATGGCTATGAATTGCTAATAATTAACAGGAGAAAATACAAAAGTAATCTTTTCCTTTGTTAGTGAACAGATGATAACTAGTTTTTATCATATTCCAAATACATATGTTTATGTAAAAAAAAAAAAGTGAATCAAGTGTTAGACAAATAAGATTATAGACAAATGTCAAGTATCAGAAATATACATCAGTTTAATCCTTTACTTTGTCATTGGAGCAGCACAGGAATTTGTTTTCACATTAAACATTTTACAGTGTACTGCACACAAGAATATATAAAATTAAGTGCCGAAAGATGATGGCTCACAATTTAAATTCTAGAATGTGATCTGCATTTAATAAAACTGACAGCCAACATCACTAGTAGCTTTAGAAGGAGCAAAAGCAAACCACAAGCCAGCAGAATCAGATTTCTTCCAGCTGCCAGGAAAATTAAAGTCTTAAAAACCCACATCCAAATTGGCCAACATTTGCATGTCTTAACCATGCAGTATCTCTACAGACAAGTGCACAAAACTTGGTTCCAAGCATAGGATTTTCTCCCAAGTCTCAAAGATTAATTCTTTTTTTTTTCTTCCTTTTTTATTTATTTTTGTTTTTATTTTTATTCTTTTCAGTAGAGTAAAAAGGTAATGACTGGGCAAATGGTTCTGAAAATATAAACTGATGAGACTGTATTGGAGCAGAAGAGTTTGCTACCGTATTTCATCTTTCATAAAAAATGAGGAAAATTGAAAATATGGAAAAGATGCATTTCCTTTCCCAAAACAGAAGCAACATGTAAGAAATTTAGCACCAGCTTTCAGTGAAATCTGAACAGCTCCCTGCTTTAAAAATAAAAATAAATTATTATTTCAAAGATTTTTAAAAACAATTATCTCCTCAAAGACTCTACTAGTGACTGTAGTAGGTTCTCTGCCAATAAAAATCTTATCCTTACTAATCTCATAGTTGTTTGGTTTAGTAATCCAAAATATTTGACCCTTCTTTGATTATGTAGCTCATTATTACATTATTTAAGTGCTTGAATTATTTTTCTCATTGCAATAAAAAATACAATGGCTTTTCATCAGTTTCATTGTTTCTTGGGGATGGATGCATCCTTCTGCTCTCTTTTCTGTGCAATCCTTATTTAGAAGCAATAAGATTTTTGTTAGAAAAGGTTTCTCTCTCTCTTTTTTTTTTTTTCCTCTTTTTCCCACATCTTTCCATGAAGAAAATTTAGATAAATGTAGGATTCTAGCTTGCACCTAAATGCTTGCTGTGAATGCATGGTCAGTAGACGTATTTCACTTATGACTAAAAGCATCTGAAATGATAGCATGACAATGTTGTTATGGAAATGCCTTACATGTGAAGCCATATGACACAGTACTTTTAAACATACCTTGTCTGAGAACTAGGGATGAATTCTCAGCTGTATCACCAACAGACATATGGTCTGAAATCTGTTCTGTGAATGTGAAACTTTTGCCAGTGGAATTTATAATCATTATACTGAGTGGATTAGTTGATAAGGCTTTATATATGATTTGTTCTTATTGACTTTAAATCCTAGAAAAGAAAAACACACTTTTCAGACTGAAGAAATTTATAGCATTTTTGCAAATCAGCAGAAGTGTTATAGGTAAATTATAACTCTGGTTAAGTTATTTGAGTTGTTATTAACAAAAGGATGGGAATGCAATTGCTGATCTATGCGATGTAGACTGGAAATTCCTGAAGCAGAAGTCACCATGTGGAAGCCAAAATGGGTGATTTAAATAATACAGTAGATGTAGCCAATCAGTGTGAGATATGTTTCCAGTCCGCCCAAGTTTATTTATTTATTTATTTATTAAGTAGAGAGGAGGATGGATGAGAAGTAGAAGGCAGTGACAACCCTTTCTGAGCAATTATTTGAAATAACAAATCAGTTCTGACATGGTTCTGTAAAGGAGATGAAGTTAGAGGGGGAGGAGGCAGAGACTGGGACTCAACTTACAAGCACAATGGATTTTTTTCAATGCCCACTCACCTATTCCTACATGGAAGTACTTGGAAAAAAAAAAAAAAAGAAAAAAAAAAGAAAAAAAAAAAAGAGTAAGAAGCCAGAATACAACTCTGTAAATCTCTGCAAGATTCTCATTCATAAGTCGATATTTGAGAGGACCTACTCCTGAAGTGGGAAAAGCAGATGAAATACTTTCTCTGTCTAAAATCCTCTGCGTTGAGCTTATGTTCTTGAACTTTTGTTCTGAAGATCTGAAGACACTAAACCTTTATTTCTGTCTGTGTTTTATGACTGTGTGTACAAACCTAAAGATCATTTGTTTGTTTGTTTGTTTTTTGGTTTGTTTATTTCTTTCTTTGTTTCCGGCAGCAAGTCTCAAGCTTATTCACAAAAGTGCTCTTTTTGACACCAAAGTTAATCTACATATACCAGAGTTCTTTCTTTTTTCTGATACAAAAATTCAAAATAATTTCTCATTGTATTTGGCGTTCTGTAATGTGTTGTCACTTTATCAGTGAATTTAACCACTTAATTCCACTTCAGATAGACTTATTACCAGAGGTAACATATCTCACAAAATATCAATGCTTCAAGTTAATGGAAGTGTGTGTCCTCCAACAAGAATGATTTCTCTTCTTTGGGGCAAGATGAAACAGGCAGCTGTCTCCTTCACAGGTTACAAGCTGCAACTCTGAAGAGGACCAAGATTGGCAAAGAGATGTTGGACTGATCTTTATTCTCCTGATCTTTATTCTGCTGATCAGCTCCTTGCATTTTGAAGCAACTGTGTAAATCCTGACAAGTTTCACCACTGTATGAGGCTATCTGCAAAGTGCTGTAAGTTTGTATTCCTTTGCTTACAACATCTTGAGGGCAACCTACAGTCTGGTGTTAATAATTTCTCAAAAGCACTGATGTCACCTGAGAAAGAGCTAGAGGTGGTGAGGCTGAGGAAAATCAAAAGGTGTCAGTGTTTTGTATCTTCTTCTGTCAGTATCTGTTTTTCCTTTTAAATGGATTCACTTTCATGAGGGAAAAGATCTTGGAGGCTTACACATAAACCATTTTTTTTTACAGATCTCAGACATATTGTGGCATCTAGTTCAAACCCTAAGGCTGAGGCCCAGTTTAACACTTGCTTTATACTAAAGCTCCACTCTGAAAATATTTCCCTCTAAAATTGGTGAACACTGTTCTGCTGGTGACAATCCTAACTTCTCTTTTCCCTCCACAAGATGGGAAACATCTCCGAACCTCCTTTTAGCATTCTCAAAGTCTATCTGCTCCTGGAGACTTTCACAAGCATCACACAATCTGGCTATTTCCCTAGACATCACTCCCAAAGTAGCTCTGTTATTAGACACTTGCAGAGATCACATTTATACACACTGGAGGGAAAAAAATCTGTCTGGATAAATTCAATTTCCCACTGCTTGTTTCAGGTAAGCTGATGACAAATGTGCAACCATGCATGTTTAACCAAATAACACATGTAGAGCTAATTTCAAACTAAATATTTGAACGTTACCCTAACTGATTTATACCTAGTTAGATGTTTGTACAGATTAACTTTACCATAATATTAAGGTTAAGGAAAACAAACAAACAAACAAAAAAACATAGGGAATACAATAACAGTCATGAATAAATTCAGTAGTGGTTCAACTAAAGGATCCATATTACATTAAAGAAAGTGTGAAAATGAATTATTATAGCTAGATGTGTATGTTTTATTGTTTTGAGTTTCATAACTAATGTTTCCTTTTTATCTCAAGACAACATAATTTAATATAAAGATATATTAGAATACCAGAAATGCCAAAGCCAAAGCATAAGATGTGACACATAATGTGAAACGTAAAGAGGATAGGCATGACCCTATCCACTAGATTTATTTCATGAAACAAAACGGAATCACTTAACTAGCAGATTTTGAGAAATATTGCCAATATTTTGGCAATTATAAAAAAATATCCCTTTTAATTATACTAACGTTACCAACGTCCTTGAAAGTATTTGCGATTCAACAATTAGGAGGCATAAAATTTTGTGTCTCATAGTTCGCCTTTTCTTTATTGTTATTTTTTATAATGGATAGTGATATAGTTGCTATTCCATATGGAATTTCTTCACCAACTTCATATAATTCCATTTCCTCTTAGAGCACAGATGCCTTTATAGCAAGTTGAAAGTCACCAGATGATAACTATGCTCTGCTTAAGCTGAAGATAGATACCAGAATTTCAATCACTGTATCATAGGAGCATGCTTTTGAATTAAATGTTTACTGAGTAATTAGCATAACACATAAACAGACTTAATGACAATATATAAACCATGATAATAGTGATGCAATATTACACGTCAATACAAAATGCATCTTGAGAGCTCACCTACACAATTAAAAAGTTGAAAGATTGTGAGACAAGTTTATGATCTTTTATAGAAATAAATTCCTAACTCAATCTTAGAGTAAATACCTTCCTCTTTCAGATATGTCTCATCAACTAGACTTGTTTTAACCTAATAATTTAATTCCAGTGTTTGACCCATCCTTAACTATGAGTGTTTCCTTAAGAGCTCCATCATGTAGTTAGGTTGTGAAAAAAAAGTAATTTCAAAAGTCCCCAAGTTTAAAGCTATCTTAAGGAAATCAGTTTTGAATAATTGAGTACCCAAACTATATAAGGTGACTGTAAGGTGTTAAACTGTATAAACTATTCAAGTTTGATCTAACAGCTTTTATTGTTACTTTGTTGTGTGTTTTATTTATTTGTTTATTTATATTTCTCATCATTTAGAAACTACATCTTCTTTTGCCTACCAGATTAGAGTTGTGGGTTATTTTAATTCTAATTTATGCCATGTTGATTAACAAACAAAACTTAAACTTGCTTACCTAATTTTGCCAGAGTAAAGTGGACTTATACTGCCCTATTTTGGCACTCAGTACCATGAAGTCAGTAGTGTGTATTTCTAATTTGACTTCGAACTTTGCATGTTGTTAATTATCTCAATGTTGCTGTTGGAATTGATTAAAAATAAGAATTCCAGTATTGTTCTCAAATGTTACAAGTCCTATAATCTTTTCCTACGAAATAGAAAAGTTCATTCAACAGTCATAGAATAGCCTTAAAGCAGTTGCATCAGCAATAATAATTGGAAGACAACCTAGATACTTTTTCACCTTCCAGTGTACAGGTGCTTCTTTGTAAGGCAAAAATTTCAGCTCTAGCTACTGATACTAGCTACTGAGGCACTCACTGAGAAGTATCTGTGGGCTATCATCATTCTCTGAGGCAGATAAATTTAGGGGAAAAGTGAGTGGTGCAACAGGCATTTTTAGCAGTTCAAGAGTCTGACATACATTGGTTTCATTAGCTACAGTATTGTTGGATGCATTGAATAATTATGTAATTAACATAGAAGCCTTTTAAAAAGTAAAGAAGTACAAAAATAAAAAAGAGAAAAATACTGATGCTTCCTATCTGTATCACTCTGATAAGCAGTTGAAGATGTCACCTGACATTAGCAGTTAGATTCCAATTGCTCTTGTTTCATACTTCTGCAGACAAGAAATAAACTCAAACAGTAATCACTTGTCATTATCACTCCTCTTGCTTTTTTTTTTTTTTTGTAAGACTTAGGATTTGTGGTGTGCTCTGATCTTTAACATTATGCAGAGACACCTGAAATTTCTCTTAAGATCAGAATTTAGCCCTCTTAGTGTCAGTGATATTTACTGTTACTGTGATTCAGCTTTCATTTCTAATCGATGGAAATTCACTGGAGATCTTGTGCCAAACTGGTGCTAATTCCCCCATCACGCACACTGTCAGAAGGTGGCATTTGCACTTTGTCCTCTAATTGTGCCTGGGAGATAGCCCCACAGCAGCCCTGAGGGTGGGTTGATGGAGAAATCACACAGAAGCTTGGGTAGAAGAGGAGGAATAGCTTTTTTAATTCATTTTTGCATGTGTCAGTGTGCAAAATGAGGCAGGCTAAGCAAAACTAGAATTCATATATTATCTAATCCTCTTTTAAAGCCTTAGCTTCCTTCAGAATTGAATGTTTTCTGGATTTTTATTCCTCCTTTTTTTGTCTAGGACCATGAATAAGAATCTTGCAGTATAGGGTAAGAAAACAAGCAAACAAACAGGCAAACCTGGTAACAAGGGACAGGGAATAAGGATTTGACAATATCTTGGGTAGTTCTCTCAATTATTTTTCAACGATCCTGGGAGTCTGGAGAAGTCCCGGTAGACTGGAAGCTGGCAAATGTTGTGCCGATTTTCAAGAAGGGTCAGAAAGAAGACCCTAGCAATTACAGGCCTGTCAGTCTCACATCAGTGCCTGGTAAAATCATGGAGAAGATGGTTCTCGAACGTATTGAGGCGCACCTGGGGGACAATGCAGTCATTGGTCCCAGCCAGCATGGGTTTGTGAAGGGTAGGTCCTGCCTAACTAACCTGATTTCCTTTTATGATAAGATCACCCGTATGGTGGACCAAGGGAAACCAGCTGATGTGATTTTTTTGGACTTCAGCAAGGCTTTTGACACGGTTTCCCATAGGATCCTACTGGACAAAATGTCCACCATACAGCTAAATAAAAACATCATACGATGGGTGAGCAATTGGCTAACGGGCAGGGCCCAAAGGGTTATGGTAAATGGGGCTGCGTCAGGCTGGCGGGCGGTCACCAGTGGGGTCCCTCAAGGCTCCATTTTAGGGCCGGTACTTTTCAATATTTTTATAAACGATCTGGATGTAGGAATAGAAGGCATTTTGAGCAAGTTTGCTGATGACACCAAACTTGGAGGAGTTGTGGACTCGAATGAGGGTGGAAAGGCCTTGCAGAGGGATCTGGATAGGTTGGAGAGCTGGGCGATCGCCAACCGCATGAAGTTCAATAAGAGCAAGTGCCGGGTCCTGCACCTGGGACGGGGAAACCCTGGCTGCATGTACAGACTGGGCGATGAGACGCTGGAGAGCAGCCTAGAAGAGAGGGATCTGGGGGTCGTGGTAGACAGCAAGTTGAATATGAGCCAGCAGTGTGCCCTGGCAGCCAGGAGGGCCAACCGTGTCCTGGGGTGCATCAAGCACGGCATCGCTAGCAGGTCGAGGGAGGTGATTGTCCCGCTCTACTCTGCGCTGGTGCGGCCTCACCTCGAGTACTGTGTGCAGTTCTGGGCACCACAGTATAAAAAGGACATGAAACTGTTGGAGAGTGTCCAGAGGAGAGCTACGAAGATGGTGAAAGGCCTGGAGGGGAAGACGTACGAGGAACGGCTGAGGGCACTGGGCCTGTTCAGCCTGGAGAAGAGGAGGCTGAGGGGAGACCTCATCGCAGTCTACAACTTCCTCGTAAGGGGGTGTCGAGAGGCAGGAGACCTTTTCTCCATTAACACCAGCGACAGGACCCGCGGGAACGGAGTTAAGCTGAGGCAGGGGAAGTTTAGGCTGGACATCAGGAAGGGGTTCTTCACAGAGAGAGTGGTTGCACACTGGAACAGGCTCCCCAGGGAAGTGGTCACTGCACCAAGCCTGACTGAATTTAAGAAGAGATTGGACTGTGCACTTAGTCACATGGTCTGAACTTGGGTAGACCTGTGCGGTGTCAAGAGTTGGACTTGATGATCCTTAAGGGTCCCTTCCAACTCAGGATATTCTATGATTCTATGATTCTATGATATTATTGTGCTAGTCATTATTAAAGAAACAAAAGTAAAATAGTTAGAAAGAGCGAGGGCCACTCAGACAAGAAAATGACTGCACATAAATTTAATGACTTTCCTTTACGGATTATGTGAGAATACTAAAGATATATCATAGAAAAGTATTCATAAAACATAGCTCCGTTTATACACCCAGCATGGGCAGTTTTATTAAATGATTCTTTTGACCAGCTTTAGATGTAGGAGAAAAATTTAATTTCAAGATCATTTTTGTAAGTAGAGTAAGATTTCCAGAACAAACCACAACAATACTAATGTGGGACAGGCTATCAATTTTTCTGCATTAAACTGTACTGGTTGCAACTAAATTATGAGAGAGCTTTAAAAGCATGTTTATTGTATTAAGAGCTCGTGGAAGCCATTAGTAAAAAGTATTTTCCAAAAGTAGTAAGTAATATTTTCATTATTTTTTTTATTAAAAAAAAAAAAAAAAACTCATATAAAAATTTCTGTTGCTTAGGAGTACATTTGTTCCATAGGGATTTTGATTTCAAGCTAGGAAAAAGCAGCAGCAGCAGATGAATTCCTATGTGTATATTTTTATGCAAATATCTCTAGTAATCAATAGGAAAAAGTGATAAAAAACATATATGCTGTAGAAACAGAATTATTTCTATATGAAATGTTTTCAGAATTTCCCATGAGAAGACTATTGTTTTAAAAAGTAAGTTGCAAATGCCATCCCTAATCAGGGAAAAAAAAAAAAAAAAGAAAAAAAAAGATGAATTTTTCACAATATATTTATGAAAGGCATAGAAATAAAGATTTAAGGGTGCATGCACTGTCAACTTTGGAAACAATTCACATTAATTAAATATGTGCACCCTTCTAGCAATGCCTCTAGAAAATGCCTCTATGGGAGCATCTGGCTGAGCACTCCTTGTCAGCTAGTTACCAGGTTACTGCTGAGGAGGGTATAATCCAAATATTTTAAGCCTCAAGAGTTTCAAGAAAGCCCAAACACTGTCTCATGTCCCTGCTCACTCAGGGAATGCTGCTGTGCTGGTTAGATTCTTCTATAGTTTCCTCTCCAGAGACGCTTTGCCTTCCTGTCTTGTTCTTATCACCTCATTGTTTTTATCACTTTTTCACTGTGATACAAATTTGTCTTTTCCCATTATTCCTATCAAACCTGCAAGTTTTCTGGTTTCTACATCAGCTCCCTAGAAGGTACACCATAAACATGCAGTGTGTAGGGAAATGAAGTAGATACAAATGCACCATAGATTGCCATAGAATCATAGAATATCCCAAGTTGGAAGGGACCCATAAGGATCAAAAGGTGCACAAGGGTCATATTTCTGTTAGTCATTCTGTGAGCAAAATTAGTACAGAGCCTGTTAAAAAAAATAAATACAAATAAATAAAAGAAACGAATAAAAAAGAAAATGACCTTAAAGGCAAACTTGCCATCATAGATTTTCATCTGTCTAGTCATGACAGATAAAGAATTTACCAATCAGAATTCCTTTTCTTGATATTAATGTTATTTACATTTTCTTCTCTGAGATCCCTTCTTTATGCAGGACTTTTCTAAATCTAGCCCCATGATGTCTGACTACACTATTTATAGAATCATAGAATATCCCAAGCTGGAAGGGACCCATAAGGATCATCAAGTCCAGCTCCTGGCACCGTACAGGTCTACCCAAAAGTTTAGACCACGTGACTAAATGCACAGTCCAATCACTTCTTAAATTCAGACAGGCTCGGTGCAGTGACTAGTTCCCTGGGGAGCCTGTTCCAGTGTGCGACCACCCTCCTCTCGGTGAAGAACCTCTTGCTGACGTCCAGCCTAACCCTTCCCTGCCTCAGCTTAACACCGTTCTCGTGGGTCCTATCACTGGTGATTACAGAGTATAGGTCACCTGCCTCTTCACTCCCCCTCGCGAGGCAGTTGAAGACTGATAATGCATTGCATTTTCTTGCATCATTACTTCTTTCTCAGAAAGATAAAGCCACTAAGCATTCAAACACTAACTTCTAGAAAACATTGCTGCTCAGGGTGTTTTAGACTTCTCAGTTTAGCCAGTTATGTTTAAGGATACATGCAAGATCATGGTTGTCTGCCTTGCCTTTAAAGAGACTTGCAGCTTAACAAATGTGCAAAAATGAAAGGTCAAACTCTTGCATGACTTCTCCAGTTGTTTCCCACACCCTTTTTCTTCTGCCACCTGGAGATTATTTTTCGCACTATTTATTCTTGTTTTTCAATCCAGTCCTTTGAGACACCTTTCTGTGGATCAGGTGCAAAAGCACCTTCTTTCCATTGCAGGAAGCCAATAAGATATACTCCTCTGCGTAAAACATGAAATGCTCCCAGCTCATAGTACATATGCAGATACAGGTATTCATTTGCATAACTTTAAGAGTATCAGATATATTCCGTCTGGCCCAAATACAAAACGATCTTGAATCTAAAGCAATCCTCTCCTTCCAAACAGCAAATGTCATAAAATAAATAAATAAATAAATAATAAAAATAAAAAATGAAACAGCCAATGCACATCCCACTGCCTTTTTGGTCTGACTCCATCCCCTATTTTCCTCCAGCAGGTAGTTGCATGAGAAGTAGGAAGCTAAAGAAAGTTCATATAACTTGTTTTCTTCCTAGTACTGTGATATTTTTTCTCTTTGAGGAGCTATACAGATAAATAGCCTTTAGGCTGTCATCCACTAAAAAAGGGCGAGTAGTATCTTTCAAATCTTAATGACTCAGGTCAAAAATCTGGCTTTATGTTCAAGATAATATGTTGAAAAATTCTTAATATTAGCATTAACTCCTAAACTGTATAAATAGTTTCCTTAAATTATTGCCCCAAGTCAATCACTGATCAGGTCAGGGTGAGTTCAGTTTCACAGCCTTCACTGTCCTTTGGGCAAAAGGTATATAAGCTACAAAATAGCTCACCCTCAGTCCATCTCTAGCAATAACAAAATCCCTTCACTGCATAGTAATTTTTGTATGTACTTAGCTAAAAATATTCACATTGAATCTAATAAATACTCAGAAAATGATGGGAACTTTCAAGAGAGAAAATTTTATACAGAAATTCTAAGACCGTTTCAGTATTGATAGGAGGGTAATCAATACTGGGCACAGATAACTTCTTATTTCAACTTCTTTTACTCATTCTTCACCAAAATAAATAAATAAATAAATAAATGAATAAATAAATAAAATAAAACAGTTTTCATAAACTTGCAAGCAAACACATAGTCGTGATTATTGAACCAGTCAACTTGCTGCACAGTTTTAGTGGATGTCTCACTTTTGTCAAACTTTCTATGCCATGAAAAATTCAGGCTGTGAATTGTTTTCTTTTCAAAATTGAGATAAGGAAACAGTTGTTATGATAAACAACTCAAATACCACTTAGGATAATCAAACTGTGTTATTAGTATCAAATATAAGAAACTTTATATAACTATTTTAATCTAATTTATGATAATCTTTCTTTTCAAAGACTAAAAAAAATCAAAGCTCAAAAAATATAAAAGGATGTTTTAATGTGCTTTAAGTATAAACTACCAATGTAAGCAGGTATTGCCAAATTTAATATCATATTTTTGACCAATACAAATTGGACCAAATAGTATTCTATGTTGGAAAATTGAATATCAACAAATTTTCTGATGGCTTTGAGGGTCAGAAAATTGATGAAAGAGAATGGAATTTAAAAAAGAGAAAAAAAGGCAGAAATTGACATTCAGTGTATGTTCAGACAGTGTAATTTATATGTATAGGAGACAGAGGTAAGTCATTAAAGGAAAAGGAAATTATTGGATAGGGTAAGTCAAAATCTGTTCCGTTAGAACTTTAATTAGCCACTCTCATCGTTGCTTTTTCTCTTTTAGGCACTTCTGCCCCCTCTCATTCTAACTACTTGGTGTTGCATGACACCTAAATTCAGGGATAAATTGCATGTTTTAATAAATACACCCATCCTTTGACAGGCTCAGTATGCAGCTTGTCAGTCTTTATGATGTTGCTAAAGTTAAGCCATCTTTGATGGAAGATTTGCTCACTTATTGCAGCCCAGATTTATCTGTTTTGGAAGAACAATCTGAGGCAAGCTCCTCACACTTCGTGAAACTGCAGTGGAAATTTTATGGCAGTAAATATTTACCTTTAAGGATTTTTGATGAAATCATTTGATGACATACAACAGTGCAGACCATGATTTGTATAGCATGTCTGATATTGCATTTATTTCATACGCTCTGGGCTGTTTCAGCTTCCAATGCACCATAGGCTGTCATTTTTAGATTTGAGTTAACAGTCCATTAATATGTGTAGGACACTTCATGTTCCTCGGCAATCATTCTGTGATGTCTTTAAGGTCTGGAAAACATTACTAGATCAGTTTACACTTGATTTATATTTTCAGGGCTGTCACCACCATAACAAGGTTTAAGATGTTGTTTATTTATTTGTCAACTGAAATCTGAGACTCTTGAGCACTGTTCTTGGGCAAGAGGTGAAAAATATTTGAAACTGACTGTACACAAAGGTTTTTGAAAGGACAGCATTATATTCAACCCTAATCTTTGTAGCCATCTTATCATTCCCAACTTTTTTTTACATCACTTTTGACTACCATCTCTGGATGCGTTTTCTTAAGTTACTATTACCAATGCTATGAAGCACGTCATATTCCCATTCCTAACCAGGACTCCAACAGCTATACAGTCATTGTCTCACTTTGCCAACTCACTGCAACAGGAATTCAGAATGAGCCCACTTTCTGCTCAAAACCATGAACCTTTCTGAAGTCACTCCTTCACACATTCAGAGTTCACTACAAACATTCAGAGACATGCTCCATCAGGTGGGGCAGGGGAGAGAAATGCTCTCTACAGAGAGCAGTCTGAGGGCTGGTCCAGACTGGTCCAGCCATCAAACCCAGCATCAGCCATAATGTCAGTGCTGCTGGAGCACATCTCACAACAAGGTATGACAGCAGCTTCTCATTGAATTAATATTGCTAATATATGTGAGGGGGAAAGATGTTAGAAGGCAAATAATGAATTACACAATAAATCTCTTACGTTTCTGTTTCTCATCACCATTCTCTCAAGTAGTCCATCAAATAGCAGTAAAAATATTTGGGTTTAGTGATCGCACACCATTTTCTACACTGAAATAAAAATTAACATTGCTTATTTTACATTAGAGTTTTAATATTCTTGTACATGAAGAATCCCACTTTTTTTTTTTTTTTTCCCCAAAATGATAGACAAAATAATAAAATTCCTGTGAAGTGCTTATGAGAGCTGCCTAAAAATTCTAAATTTTATTCAAGGCCTACTAGAAAATGCCATGCCTCCTATGGCAAGTCATGTCCCCTTCTGATTATTTTTTCTTTTTATAATCTTATATTTTTCATATAGTATTTGATTTAAAGAATAAAATGAAATGTTTGTACTGTACTTTAACTGTGACAAGAGCTACCAAAAAAAAAAAAAAATAGTAGCTTTTTTGAATGAAATCACACACAGAATCACACAGAATTTCTAGGTTGGAAGAGACCTCAAGATCATCGAGTCCAACCTCTGACCTAACACTAACAGTCCCCACTAAACCATATCCCTAAGTTCTACATCTAAACGTCTTTTAAAGACTTCCAGGGATGGTGACTCAACCACTTCCCTGGGCAACCTGTTCCAGTGTCTAACAACCCTTTCGGTAAAGAAGTTCTTCCTAAGATCCAACCTAAAACTCCCCTGGTGCAACTTAAGCCCATTCCCCCTCGTCCTGTCACCAGGCACGTGGGAGAACAGACTAACCCCCACCTTGCTACAGCCTCCTTTAAGGTACCTGTAGAGAGAGATAAGGTCGCCCCTGAGCCTCCTTTTCTCCAGGCTAAACAAGCCCAGCTCCTTCAGCCACTCCTCATAGGACTTGTTCTCCAGATCCCTCACCAGCTTCGTCGCCCTTCTCTGGACCCGCTCAAGCACCTCAATGTCCTTCTTGTAGCGAGGGGCCCAAAACTGAACACAGTATTCGAGGTGTGGCCTCACCAGAGCCGAGTACAGGGGGACGATCACCTCCCTAGCCCTGCTTTATATTATTTTTCCATATCAATTGAGATATGCAACAAATAGAACATTTTAACTGAATCTGTGTTAAAATGACTTAAAATTTTTCATGATTTATAAATACAGTTCCCTCAAGGTTCTTGTTTTGTTTTTAAATGTTATTCAATTTTTAAATTAATAGCATTTAACTGATAGTCCATTAAGTGCCTTTTAATTTCTCTATTCTCAAAGCATAGTCAGTTATTCAAATTTTTATGAGATCTGAAATGAGCAATATTTGAATATAAAGCTACTTTAATCTCTTCTGTTTTAAAACACTATATTGGGAAAACCTTTAATAAAATTGAATTCATTAGATTAATTTGTAACTACAATATAAACAGGCATACATTGAAGACTTTAATCACCGCATCCTTGCAGTTACCTTTATTTTCGTACTGATAATAAGGTGAATTTATGGCTCCACAGCACGCAGCTCAAAGCTGGAGAACACCGGCAGTGTTCATCTAAGCTTGGTGTGAAATGGTGTAAGTGCTGACTTCCCCAAGGCCTGGTGATGGGGTGATGCCATGGCAAGTAGTTAGGGCTGTAGTGTGGCTACGGGGCTGGGGTAAAGGAGTGGTGATGGGTCAGAAGGGACATTGCTGGTCACTGCCAGAGGGGAGCTGACTGTGCAGCTCGTGGTGCTTTCCCAAAGCACCATGGCAGGAGACCAGCAGGTATATGGCAGGTAGAGTAGGAAGAGGCCCCAGTGCCTTGCCAAAGGAGAGGGGAGGTGAGAAAGGGGCATGAGCTGGTCTGTTGCTTTCTTCTCTGTGTTCAGACTCAGACCCCTATTAACTGGAAACTCATCCATTGTAGTGGGAAGGAATGAGCTTGGGGTCTTATTTAAAAGAAATCACTAAACAATTTCAACTCTGAGGATCAAATCATGAGATACATTAAGAACAATGATCTGGCTCTTTGGAATGGATCCGACGCCCTAATACCTCATTTGTCCATAAGTGCTTTTTCCATAACACTTTAAATCAAATGTGTTACAGACTGTAAGTAAAAGACATTTTACTTATGCACACTATTACTGTGAGATGTTGGAGAAGACTGACAAAACTAATTAGTTTTAGTTGCTAAAAATTGCAGAGCTTTTAGGAAAAAAAAAGTTTGGGGGAAGAGATGAAGATGTGAGGAGAAAAAATTGAAAGGAGAAATAGCAGGCATGAGTTGGAAATCTTTGCTCACAAGGGTATTATTGCTTAGACTATGAAAATATGGTTTGAATGTGTCATCTTCCCAATTTGTCTTTATTCATTGTATCTTCTCCTTTTCGTGGTGTATTCATCCATTGTTCTCCCCTGCTGCCTATGTCTCTTCATGGATTGTTCTCAAAACAGAGAGATACTTTATAGACAGTGCCACCAGCTTATTTGAATTTAAGGTAATGGAAGCAAATAACATTTTAGTGGCAGAGAAATGATTCCAGAATACTTACAGCTTATTCCTTTATATATTGCTATACTGCAGTGTTAAAAATGATGACCTGAAATTATTTAAAATACATTTTCCACTTTGAACATGCTAGAAAATGCTGTGAACTCTTAGCTCTTGACCTCTCTTGTGCACGGTAGTGAATAGCCATCTGGAAAGGTTGTAAGTATTGCTGCTCTTCCTGTGAGTGCATATTATAACAGACACCAAGGAGTACATACAAATGACCCCTTAATCCTCCTGTGTTAAGCAAACTGTATTTTATTTTTAATTTAATATGGATCTAGGTTTTAACACTAATCTCAGAATGAATTTAGGAAGAAAATAAAGTCCAAACGAAGAGAAGTCATTCACTGTCTAAAAATCGTTCAGATAGCATACAGTTTATCAACTCTAGTAATTTTAATGCTACACAAATGAGAAATTTACATGGTTATGTGTTTTTTGGAAAAACGTGATTTGTGGCAAAACAGTCTTAAAAACATACCTATATACAATACCTTACATTAATTTAATGAAAGTCAATATTCATGTCATTGCAACTCATTTTAAGGGTATATGAAGTCACTTAAATATCTATGTTTCCCCCTTATCATTTCTTTTAATGTATCCAGTGAAAGAATCTAAGACTGACTCAATCAAAAATTGCCTTAAATATTCCAATGAAAATATCCAATCCAGTACTTGGAAACATTTCACCCTCATAAAAACTGACGGCTAATGGGATCACGAAGTTCTGAGTAAGAGCCCGAAATAAAATCAGACAAATCTAATAACTTCTTCATGAAAATTTTAACAAAAGATAAATTAATTTAGTTAAAATAAGAATGCTCATAGTCTAGGTTCGAAACTTCATAATGCTCCGGTCACTTTTTTTTCTAGTAAACTAAGATGAGATATCGGCACCACAAAATGGCTGAGGTAAGAAGGCCCCTCTGGAGATCATCTAGTCCAACTTCACTGTTCAGAGATGGGTCAACTACAGGAGGTTGCTCAAGGTTGTGCCCAGATAGGCTTTGAGTATCTCCAAGGATGGAAACTCTTGGACAACCTGTGCCAGTACTCAGTCACACACACAATAGAGAAATGTCTTCTGATGTTCAGAGGGAACCTCCTGTGTTTCATTTTGTCCCCACGGGTTCTTGTTCCGTCTGGACACCACTGAGAAGAGCCTGGCTATATTTTCTTCACATCCTCCTTGAATGTATTTTATACACATTGATAAAATCCCCCCAAACTTTTTCTTCTACAGGCTGAAAAATCTCATCTCTCCCAGCCTATCCTCTCATGAAAGTTGCTCCATACTCTTGAACAGCTCTGTGGCTCTTTGCTGGACTCGTTCCTATCCTTCGTGTTCTGGGGAGCCTAGCAGTGGACTCAATGTGGCCTCACCAAGGCTGATCAGAGGGCAAGGATCACCAATTGGCAGCACTCTTCCTCAAGCAACCTAGGAAGGTGTTAGACTTTGACACAAGGGTGCCTTGCTTGCTCACGGTCATTTTGTGGTCCACCAAAATCCCCACTGTCTTTTCTGCCAAGGTTTTTTCCAAAAGGTTAGCCCCCAGGCTGTCCTGATCCATAGACTTATTCCAATGCAGATGCAGGACTTGACATTTCCCTTTGTAGAACTTACCGGATTCATGTCAGTTCATTTTTTCCACTGGCTAAACACAAAACCTGTTATCACAGAAGGTTATCAGAATGTTAAACCACATTTCCCCTTCATAAAATCATACTGACTGCTCCTAATCACCTTCTGGTCCTTTACATGTCTGGAAATGTTTTCCAAGAAAATTTGCTTCATCACCTTTGTGATAATTGAGCAGAGGCTGACCAGATTGCAGTTCCCTATAGTTCTTACCATTCTTGAAGACAAGAGTGATGTTTGTTCTTTTCCAGTCCCTAGGAACCTCCTTCAGTCGTTACGAGCTTTCAGAGTAATTGTGAGTGCCCTTGCAGTGAAACCAGTCAGCTCCCTCAGCACTCATGGGTGCCATCCCATCAGGTCCTATGGACTGGTGTAAGTAGTAATTAAATTGCATTTGTAAAGATAAATAAATGCTGCTACAATTCCTTAGAATTCCTTAGAATGCATTTTTCACTTCTTAGCCCTTTTGATAAGAATATTATATTCTACTACTTTTTAATTCTCTGAGAAACACCTGAATTACTGCCTGTATAAAAATGAAGCCTAGAACCCTGCTGCATTGGAGAAGGCCTGCTATAGCAAGATGTCAGACCAAATAACTAAAGTGCTTGAACTAAGTTTGAGGCTTAGCTTTGAAAGGAGAAGGCTTTTCCCTCAGAAGCAGGAAGATATGTGTATTTTGCCACGTTAGTTGGAATGGCAGCTTGGATGTACAAGAATGGTGTAAGGGAGGGTTAGTGTTGCTGTTGTGATAAGGTTAGGGTGTGTGAGAGGAAAATACATGTATGAGAAGTGACTGTGTGCTGCAAGCTGAGCAACCTGGTCAGCACTGGAGAGCATGAAGAGCATTATGCATGTGCAGCAGTGCAGGGGAATTTTTGCTCTGGAGGAAGTGAATAACCAGCTGGCAGCCTTTCGCCTAGTCCATGTCCCCTGCAGATTCAGCTGCCCTACTAACCCTTGCCACCCTACATCCAACAGCAGCACAGTCCCCACTCATCCTGGTCTCTGGCTTCCCTTCTCCTTGCAGCTACTCTGAGCTGTGGTCAGCTCAAGTGCCTCTGCTTTCCTTCTAACATAAGGGAGCAACACCCCCATGTCACTCTGCCAGCAACTTGTTCATCTCAGGGCACTGTCCCACTCTCCCTCCAGCCAATGTCACATAGTGTAGGATGTAAAACACAGCTGCTCACCCCACATGAAAAGGTGTGTATGGATGGGGGGAACATCACCCCCCTCCGTCACCCCACCTGCCAGGGCTATGCCCTCGCTTATCCCTTACCCTGGGTAATCCTCAGCCTGGCAGAGCCTGCACCTATAAGTGGGATCCTGTGAGCACAGTCCTGCAAAAAAAGTGTCATGGGCTGCAGATCAATGGACTTAGTAGTTGCACCTGGTACAGGAGATGAAAAGCTGGAGAAAGGCCAGCTGATGCACAGACTAGTTGTGCTCTGTTGGAACAAGGCCAGATGAAAAATATCTTCTCTATTATGGGATTTTTCAAGTCTGTGACACAAAAGAAAACATGGATATTACTGTCATCTCTTTTTTTTTTTTTTCTTTTTTCTTCTCGCTCCTCGTTCTTCCCATTTCTCGCTTCATTTTTAACCTCTTTTCTACAGCTTGCTACCTACAAAAGAGCTAAAGGGAAAATCCGTCTGCGTCTAAAGCGAAAATCCGTCTGCATAACCCATGGACATCTCTCTCTCTTCTTTTTTTTTTTTTTTTTTTTTTTTCAAGATTTCTGCTTCTTTGAGAGGTTGTTTTGTTTTATTAAGCTGGAAAACAGCTCTTGTGGGAAAACCAACATTTTACACATATAATTAGGAAGGTAGGATGCTCTATTTCTGGAGATGTACAGTCAAGAGCTGGGAGATTTTGGCACTTATTGAAACAAATAGCTTTTGAACATCTGAAATTACTCCTGAATATATTTTGATTACAGTGTGAGCATGGTAATAAAGGAGTCCCTTGAGAGATAGAAGATTTGGATTCAAATATTAATATTACTTGGCTGGGAACTGATTATCTCCCAAGCTAAAGCTGTTAAACAATTTCTCATTGATAAACTCTGCCAGCTTGTGGAAAGACTCAGCATTGGGGCTGCCCTGTATAAATGATAGTAGCAATAGTGGTTCCCAGACTGGTCAGTGACAATCTTCCTTTTAGCCTCCAACATGACGTTTGATTTTAATTGCAGATCCCTTATGTTTTATTGTTTCAGCTCCTTATCTTGATTCCCCTGAGTGTATATGATGTAACCTGCAGTTGCCAGTCCAGGCACTGCTCTTCATTTGAGGTAGCCTTGACACCAGTATCAGGTCCAATAACACAGGGATAGAAACCACACCTGCATATCCATTATATTCCATTGGCTCATGGAATTCAAGACGAGCTGGACCTACCACAAAAAAGCTGTTTCCTCCTTTTAAAGGACTTTGTTCTTTTCTGCACAAAGACAGAAGTCTTTCTCTCGATTTTGTGCATTGTAACAAATGCACAAAATGTCTTGTAGACATAGCCCTTGCTTATGGACGTAAATATCCTTTAGTTGTGTTCCACAAATGCAAGTTTTAGAAATTAAGAAATTCTTGGGGCCCTGCTCCAGGCAATTGGTCATAAGCAGAGTAGAGAGATAACCACAAGTACAAAATCTACTCTATCATTGTTAATTCTGGCAGTTGTATCACAAGTGTTTTGATAATTGCATTTATTTTCTTTTCAATCCTACTTTTTGGGCCAAGATTTTTAATAAAACTCATGCTTTTTATTAAAAATTAAACATATTGTTACTGAAAAAAAGCTGCAAACGAGGGGCCATATGCTCTTGAAGTCTCCTTACTCATCACTGTCTCCCCCACTATCTTTTTTTAATTTCATAAATTTTAGAAGAATCTGATGATTTTTGAATCTTCAACACTGCTGAGTCTAATATTATTTAGGCTTTTAGAGCTTTAGGGATTTTTTGAATGCACTCAAACTCCAAAACAGTTTCCTCATTTGTAATGGAAGTTCATTAAAAAAAAAAATCCATTAACATTAATGAGGCACTTAAAAAAACTATAAGAAAATCTCTAAAAATGATGTAGCTGTTTTTCTCTTACTAGTCACTCAGTCACTGTTTATAGATATTCAATAAGATCCGTTTACAAAGCTGGAGTTAGAGCATGGAAGAATAACCAAAGCTGAACCTTGGCCTCTGTTCCTTCAGAATTGTCTCTAAAAGAAAAGCAAGCAAGCAAACAAACAAGCAAAACTATTTTAAAAGGAAAAATTTGCACTGTAGTTTCAAGAGCTTCCATCTCTCCACAAAAGTTGAATGGTTTATCAATTGTATTTTTCAGCTCCTTCACCATTCAGTGAAGACAAATATCCCTCTCACTTCCTAGACATTATAAGGAAATATTTTATAACCATAATGTAATGATTAGAGAACCCAAATCCTCATTTGGTATACTCTAATACAAAGTGAGTCTAATACACTCTGATACAACCAGCATGCATGATTGTTAGAAGGTCTGCAAAATTAGAGCACCCTGATCCTCTGGGTCACTTGTTTACCTGTTTATATTTATCCACCTCTTTATGTAGCATAGTGATGTTTATTGAATTCCTTGAGATTACTAACAGACATAAAGACAAGAACACAAAGAAAACTATGAAAGGTCTACAGCAGAGTTCAGAGTCAACTGAAATTTTTTTGCCTTTGAGAAACAAGGCATGCATATCTAATAGTAAAATTAGGACAGCCTAGCAAAATGAAATACATATAGGTATATGCATACAGTCTCATGATAATAATTAATTTGTCTTGTAAAGGGCAAGCACTGTAGAAAGTACTTTAAAAAAATTACTAACAACCTCAGACAGAGATTGCTGTCAAACAGAACTAACTGCAATACAGATCTGTAGCAGTAATTGATATAAACATTGACATTAATGTTGAGATAGTTAAATGGAAGAATTCAGCACCTCATAAACCTCTTTCCATGCAAAAACTGACCTTTCAAAGCTAATGACAGAGTTGCTTGTCTTTTCCATGGGAAGTTAGCATGCCCATCACTGCTTTTTCCCCAGTCTGCCAGAACAAACCTGTTTTCATCCTTATTCTAAATACCTTTTAGGACAGTTTTATCTCATGATAATGATAAAACAATATAGAAATGAAACACAGCTATTTCTTTAATCAATAAAATATCCTTTCTTGAGTCTTGTCTGAACAGTTTGTGCTAGAAATTGGCTAAGATAACCACAAATCAGTATAATAAAATGATGATGACCAGTTCCTTTGTAGAAAATGAAGCAATAAAGCGTTTTTGTTTTAGCATTATGTTTTTATTGATAGATACCATACTGAAGACCACACACGTTATCATTATATATGAGAAAAAACATAGCTGTTTCAACAGACAAAAAATAAAGTGCGATTGATTCATCGGCTCCTTTAAGAGCACTGGCATCTGGACCACATGCACTTCAAAGTCTAATGCTGTACTGAGATGTGCTGCTTTGAAGTACAGCTGCTGATCCAGACAAATTTTGGAGCCTAAACCAGCATATGAATCTGCTGTACTCAGAAAAAAATCTATTTCAGATGCCAGTTTTGACTCATTTTAGAAAATTGCTGTCTGGATCGGCTGAACTTCAAAGCAGAACATCGCAGTGCAGCATTTCCCTTTGAAGTGTAGCTAATCCAGATAGCTTTTTTTTTTTTCTTTTTTTTCCCTCCTCTTTTTTTAAAGTAGTTAAAATTGGCATCTGACCTTACTAGTATTTCTCCTCACTCTCTACACATTCTTCTTCCATTCTCCCTTATTTCCTTTTCTTCTGACCTCTGAGAAATACAGCAATACTTGTTATCTTGTTAGCTTCTGCGTTATCAAAGCTACTATAAAGAGGGTGGTTTGGGGAATAGCCTCTATCAAGTCACATAATAGGCAATGGCCAAATAATGCACATGGCTTGTCACAAAAATTTATTGATAAAGAATTCATAATTATGCTATCTAGGAAAAATAAAGCTGAAAATAAATTTATTGTAAATGCTTGTATTCAAAATATTAATAATCATGTTTCCACGGTTCTGGTAACTCATATTTGTCATTAGTACTAGCTTAAAAAGTAGATGAGCTTAATAGCAACTGAATTGAAAATAATAAAAATAAAAATAATGTTTTTAAACTATATTGTCAGCAAAAGGTCTTTGGGGTCAAGTCAGGAAGGCCTCAAGGAAATGGTGTTACTGGGTAAGGAAGGAGATCACAGGCAGAGTTTGCATAGCTTCGGGGAAGGGGTCCAAGGGCAAATGCAGATCACTCATCAGGACAGGACAGAAAAGGAGCTAAGACCAGGTCAGGGCCTTCCTGCAGAGGCTGTTGACCACATTTGAAAGCAGCCTGGGGGAGAAACCTCAGCTTCCTTCCCCCAGTAAGATCAGCTGCTGTCAGTTCCACAATATAAGCAGAGCCAAGGGGAAGTGATTCCCCTCCAGAGAAGGGCAGAAAAGGCACTAAATTATTATTCTTTCTTAGCAAAGGAAAATCAGAAAATGTGTTCTTCACAATGAATCAAAATTATGGTGCTGGCCATTCAAATAACCACCTACTAAAAAGTCATGCACAGACTAACCTTATTCTCTGATAAACTGACCTGTCAAAAGGTTTTGATCTTCCTGATAGATACTGAGATCTCCTCACCCATTTTTGCAGGTGGCTCATTAAATCCTTGCTGGAACAAACCTCTGAGGAGAAGAAAATAGCTGAACATCCTCAGTACAAACTTGGCGGAACAGAAACATCTGGTTTTGTAAATAAAAACAAATCCTGGAAAAACGAGTAAACTCTAGCCCTGGACAGTATTTGTGTATTGCATTTGGAAGAGGCTTGTATTTCCTGAGTACCTTAAGTGCTGCCAAAGCCACATCAGCAGAGAAATTGTGGGAGCAGGGTCAGGAGCACATGAAGAGCCACCTGCCAGGCTGCTTTAGCCACACATGTGAGAAAGGGACACAGCTTTCCTAATCCCTCTGTACTCAGACCTCTGAAGTAGGCATCTTCCCCTTACCTCATAGATAATGGATGAAGGCAGCTGAAGTTTGTGAGGCTTGACAGGGAAGCCTGGGAGGAAATTACTTGTTGTTTCTCTCCTCCTAGAAGAGAGGGAAGGAAGCAGAATTTGTGTCCTTACACCAAAGAGTAATAGGAGAAAGTAACTGTGTATTTTTCATTGCAGTCAACTGAATGAAAAACTATCACGCATTTTAACATTACCATAGTCACAAGAAATCCAGATGAATGTTACAGGGGCACCCTTTATTCTGACAATTCCTGACTCCTGACTGGGTGACTTTGCCATCTCCAAGTTTGTTTTGTTGTGTGGTGTGTTTGTTTTTTTGGTTGGTTGGTTGGGGTTTTTTAGCAGTTCTGAGTACAGTAATGCACAAATACAGGATACTCTCATTTGCTACTAAATTAGAAGACAAATCATGAAAAACTGTGATATTCTGCTCAAACTGAAAAAAAAAAAAAAAAAAGTGAAAGGAAAGAAAAAGCAAACAAGACAATATCAGTACAAGAGGACAATTTAGTGACAGCATCTCTCATTTGCTGAGAAATAACTTTGAGGAGAAGGACTGGACAATGACCAGCATTTTATTTACACAGGTCACAAGACACATCATTTGGGTGATCTGCTCTTGTCGCGGAGTCCTTAATTAGAAAATTCCTAGAGAGCTCCTGCTCCCAGTAGGTGCTTATTAAAACCTAAAGACAAGAGGAGTTAGTAGAAAAGCCTGAGGAATGGATGGAGAACTCAGGTTACACTACAAGGCAAGAGTCAGCTGCTCATAGCATAGGAAGAGGCACTCAGGATGGCATGTTGGATTTTGAATGAAAAACTCTCGGTCCTGTTATTAGTGAGTATTTTTAGTATTAAAAAGAAAAGAAAAAAATAATTGGATATATATAAATATTTTAAGCTTGTTTAAAAGACATTTTATGGTTTGCTTACAGTAATACTCCCAAGCTAAATGTAAAACTTGCTATAAAATATTCAGCAGCCTTTTTATAACTAGTCTTAAAAACAATTTAAAGTCTTACTGTTTTATTTTTAATTATTTCTAAGTCCATATACATTACTCCTCAGATAAAGGCAACTGGGGTTTGGAATTGTGATTCAATTATATTCTGTATCATTTTCAGAGGCTTTGGTGAATGCATGGGGGGCAGAGAAAGGAATTTCCTTAGCTCCTAACTCCCTCCATTTCTGGAATTCTTTAATTTTAGCTTTTATTGCCTTTTTGGAGACCAGACTAAGCTCTGTGTTTAAGATCAAGTTTACCACCACACAGTAAATGTCATCTATATCCTCTGTTGGGGATGTGGGGATAGGGCTATAATCCTGCATTTGCTAAGATAACCTCATTCCAGCAGGCATTTGTGATTTCTATCATGTGTGATCAAGAGCTGCATTGCACACTGATTTTGAAGTATCTCTCAGATACTTTTCAAACTATAACCATAACCAGTTTTATATGCATTAAAAATACTCTAAATGTCACTAATCTGCAGCCTGTCTGCTTTGTAGTTGGTGTGGCTGGGATTGAATTTATATTTGTTTATTGATACCTTCTATTGGTATGAAGACGAAGATGCTTACACTTATACACGGATTATGCTGGGAGTAAGTACTAATTTGATTGTTAAAGTGCTCCACAAGAAGAATGTATGCATAGTCTGATTTTATTCACAGTTTTCATGATAGTATTTTTTTGATGCTTCAACAGTAATTTTCACATATAAAAGTATTATGTTACTGTAGTATTTCCTTTTCGTTTTTTTTTTTTTTCTTACTGTACCAAACTTGTAATCTAATTTCTTTATAATGTTATATATACAGTCAACGCTGGCGTGGGCAAGAGCTTCTGCAACGTGCCTTAATTTTAACTGCATGCTAATCCTGTTACCAGTCAGCAGAAATCTTATTTCATTCTTAAGAGGAGCAAACATTGTAAGTACCATTTCTCATATAGACATATTATCCTCCCCTTTTTACTTCTGTAGTTCAGCAATATTGTCCATATCAAACAATTTCCAAGGAACTTTAATTTTTGATAGACAAGTTTGTACATTGTTGCCTAGCTATTACCATTTAAATTGTCAGTATTCATGACCGAGGAGAAACAAATGGCTTATTTAACACAGCACTGAATGCAACAGTGATTTTGGCAGCCACTGCATAGCATGGTGTCATGAAGTGAAAAGTGAGGAGCTACAAACATAAGAATGCAACTCGGACAAATGGAGACAATATGTATCCATCATGAGTATCCTGTGTAACTGCAAAGTGAAAATCAGTAAGAGGAAATGTACAGATAAATGTGTCACAAGGATAATAAGGAACATGTTTAAACCCTTTTGACTGAGTGGCCACCATTCAGGTCTTCCCTTCTTGTAAACATGAGTATTTGTAATTGAGTTGTCATCTGCTTAGAGGCATTTACATTAACCTCAGCATTACACATAGGAAATACTTATGGCTTTATCTCTACTAGCTATAGCTTCAGCTTGCAGTGAACTATTACAGTCACAGCAATTCCAATACCACAAGTTTAGGTAAAAAATCACTGATCACTTCCTGACTCAAAGAACAATTGGAATTTAGAAATCATAGCATTAATTTATTCTACTGTAAGTATGTTATTATTTTCAGGTTTTTTATTTGTTTGTTTGTTTTTTTCTTCAGAGCGCTGTTACATTTCAAATGGTCTTTAGGGGTTGGGAATTCATACTGTTTTATAATTTTTTGAGTGTAAGAGCTGAGAATTTAAGAAAAAAAATCTTCCTGGACTTCAGTTTGTGAATTACAAAATATTTCCATGCTCACTTAAATGCTGTTTAAGAACTTGGAGAACTGGAACTCCTCTCACAGATGATTAAAATTTTGATTTTCTGAACAATATTCTGCCTTTGGTAGGAAGCAACTTGACTGGCTCCAGCACAGTCAGCTCAGGGCTTGATCCAATGACCTTCCAAAAGTCATTGCCATCCCACGTGCTCCAAATTTTTGGATGATTTGTTAGTTGGGAAGCAACGTGGATCAGGATCATACATATCAGGATCTTTGGCATGGAAATTTGCCAGGCCAAATGAGCAATCCAGACAGCCAGCACACACCTCAGAAGTTGAGTTAGGCCCGCCAGTGCTGTCCAGGCTCCAGCAGAGCATGTTAGCTTTGGCTCACTGCAGCCCACCCTGGCCCCAGGTGGGTTCTGTGCAGAGCCACCCAGCTACCCACCAGCATGCCAACATCCAGCACATCCTGTAATGGAAATACGCCTCAGTAATGAACAAGCATGCAAACACCCGAGGTCTAGACAGGCTCACCATCCTAGGGTCTGCATTTCCTGAAAGCAGCAACAATGCTTTCATTGTAAGTTCTGAGCTTGCAAGCAGTGGTGGCCCAGCCTAGTTATGCACGCAGCTAGGTCTTGTGTTTTTATGCCAACAAACGAGTTGTCAACCTAAATAAAACACATAAATGTCACACAGAAAAGCAGCAGAGTTTTGCCCAACCTGATTTTGAGCCCCTCATAGACTGAATAGTTTTAAGAAAACATGGAGTGTTACTAAGCTGAAAACACACACTTAAACCCCAAAGTTTGAATCAGAACTTCCACCAAATTCCTTCAACATTAGATTTTAAAATATACTGAACTCCTCTGTTCTCCTCTCCAGAATGTGAGTTGAAAGTAGTAATAGGAATGGTATAAAACAACTTTTGCTTTTTCACTAAGTGCTGTGGAGGAGCACTGAGGAGACAGCTTGACAAAAACATCATATTTCACAAGATGGTTGCCTATGGAATATCTGTAAATGCAAGTAAGCTTTCTTTATTTTACTTTGTTGTTCTTCTTTGCCTTTGAACTGTTTTGAATTTCACAGTGATTCTGTAGTCCCCATCTGCTCTGATGTGTGCTATTTTAGTGCAATCATTTGGTGACTGCAAATTTAAACAGGTGCTGGAGTCCCAGCTGATTAATGATTTGTAACCTTTTTTCTCTTTTTCTTTTCTTTTCTTTTCTTTTCTTTCTTTTCTTTTCTTTTCTTTTCTTTTCTTTTCTTTTCTTTTCTTTTCTTTTCTTTTCTTTTCTTTTCTTTTCTTTTCTTTTCTTTTCTTTTCTTTTCTTTTCTTTTCTTTTCTTTTCTTTTCTTTTCCAGGAGAAAAGTTTGATTACAAATAAACTTTCAATTTGGACAGTAACTACTAGCTGCCCTTTAGCTAATGCAACCAGCTTGTATGTTCTTAATATCTGGTGTAAGTAACTTACACTAAATCCCCATGAACAAATGTTTGGGTGGATGAAATTGCATTATAGTCTGAATTCCTAAGGAAATGGTGTTTAAAAGTCACATTGTTCATCTGTCCACTGCTGCATCCTCTTCTATAACTTTCCATTCAGGTAATACATTTTGTCTGACTTTGAGGCAAGCAACTGTCTCAAAAATATTACATTCCTAAATATTTTTTAAAAATAGGTTACGGGTAAAGGGAACTCATTGCCCCTATGAAGCAAAACCTGTATTTTGAGATTTGAAGTTTTCTGTCCTGCTTGTTCTTGTGACTATTCATCTACAGATGTTCATTCACCTGGCTGGGAAGAAGACACAGTACTCTCCTGTTCCATAAATGGTTAAAATACCTGAACAGGACTGAAGTTTGGAGGAATTTAGACTGCATATGGGGAACAGGTGATAGCATGGGAAAGAGCAATATGCAGAGAAGAAAGAACAAATGGCAACGTAAGAAGGACATAAGCACATAGAGGTGGAGAGGTATTTAGGTCAGACAGCATTGTTGTCTTAGAAAAAGTGAAGAAGACATGGGAGTTAATCAGGATTATTTACAATCATAATACATTGGAGGGTAAAAGTTCTACCCCCGGGCTATCAGGTGGATCTTGGTCCCAATATTCTTTTCATTCTGTATTTAGGGGTTTCTTTCCTTTGCATATATGGACAGTCAATATCTCCATGTAGAGAGACAAGAGTCTGGCATCAGGATTGTTATCAGGAACCAACAGCTAAAATTTGGCCTTTGTATGCAGCATTAAAGAATTCGGAGGGGAAGGTTGGAGGATGAAAATGTGCATCCTATAGTACATTATGATGATTTACTTATCTGTCATGTCCATTCATCTATCAGAATTCAGTTTCGGCATATAGCAGATTCCTACAGAATGCAACATTGCTTCTCTAATTAACAAATCAACCCAGGAATGTAAATTAACCAGCTTCTACTTGGTGTATAATTTGTCATGCTCCAAAAAGAAAGCAAAACTGCACAGTCAAAGCCTTTATGTTCTGTGTGTGTGTGTGTGTGTGTGTTTGTTTGTTTGTTTGTTTTGGTTTTTACTTTGTTTTTTACATTCATATAAAAATGTTTGTTATTGCACTACGATGGACAGTTTTGGAAGTGTAAGTCTATCAGAAAGGTGATTACATTATAGCCTCAGTATTTCCAAGAAAAAACAATCCAGCAAACAAACAAAAACAACAACAACAAAACAGAGTTCATATAAAATGTCAGAAAACACCACTATTTAATTTAGTTACTCTCTAGAGAGAAATTGAATTAGTAGTTTTTGGTTGTTTTGTTTGTTTGTTTGCTTGCTTGCTTGTGTTATTTTTTTCCAAAATATAAAATGGACAAATAGTTGATGAGATAATTGAGGAAGAAAACCAAATACAGGGAAATTTGATGAAAAAAAAGACAACTCATGAACTCATGTTTCTCTAATGGATACGTTGAAAACAAGTATCTTGTCTGGGAAAACACCACATCATGACACCAAGACAGCCTTGGTTAAAGAATGACCAGAAGCTCAGATGTCCAAAATAAATTTCAAATCTATTAAAAATAATGATAATAATACTAAATCAATCTACATTAATAATAAATCAATCTATTGTGAAAGAAAACCAGCATTCCTTCTTTCAGAGAAAAGAGGTACCCACAAGTATATCGAGTCCCTTTTAAAAAAATGTAACAATATTAAATTGATGTATAAGTAGATGCAATTTTTTTCTCAGCTGACACATTATTTATCCAGGCACTACCAATATTGCCTTTTGTTAGACAGAAGCATAGTCAACTCCTATTAGACTATTGCAATTTAGTAATTCTTAGTTAAGTGAGTGTTCTACCCTGTATGATCAATAGCTTAAATGTGGCAGCAAGTTAAACCAATTTGCAGATCAGATCAGTAAGCTTATCCTCACAATATAAAATTGTAGACTTCTTTATTGTTAAAGTAACATGCATTCATCTCAGCTTGCCAGGTGGTGTTATTCCAGCATATTTATTCAATAGTGTGCTAAAAATAGTCAGCATGACGTTAGTATTGTCTGGCTTCTAGCAGTCAGCCAGCTCAGCTGAGGTGTGCGTGGCCTTGGAAAAAGTACATCTGTATCTTTAATTTTTCATCAACTCTAATACAAAGTCAAGATCGGGCTTTAATTGGTCAGGTCATAAAGGGATATAATTGGAGACTAGTGGAAGAGGAAAGTTGGAGGGAAGAGAGGGTAAACAATGCTATCTATAATCAAGGGCATCGTTGAAAATTCAGTAAAGGGAATTCTGCTTAGTTTGGCTTCCTGCATCCTGCATGCCTGTCTATGATAAGAGCTGTCTGGGAGTTATTCACCCACTAATAAATCTTCCTTATGGACCTGTAATTCTGCTAGAATAAAATCATTGTTTCATGCACTCAGTCTGATGAGTGCAAATCATTCTGTACTTTCTAATTCAAAAAGGGATTTTGCGGTTGAGAGACAACAAACTGAACCTAAAGATATCTACAAGAGATAGTAAATAACATTTTGTACAACTCCTTTTTCTCACTGTTTTGTCACTGTCATAAGAAAGTATACTTATACATTTTATGAAGCCAGCACTGTTGGGGGAACTTTTTTTTTTTTTACTTTGGCATACAGTGCATGTTTTGAAGAACAATCCATTCCTTGTATTGTTTTGGTGCTTGTAGAAAGGTTATACAGATATATTGCTGCAACAGTGTTTGAATTATGAAATGAATAATGCTTAAGCAACTAAGGGAAAGTAGGGGAAGGACAGAAGGTTTCTTTGTAGTTTGTCTGTTTCAAATGGTGGTTCCTGTTCCTTAGAAATTCCCATAGTACATTTTTCTTTAAAAATCCACTAAATGCAGACAGAAATACAGTGATACCAGATGTGTTTGTCTTCTGACAAGATCTTAACTATCTACAATTAAAAAATAAAAATAAATAGGAAACCTTTCAATTTTTAGCCATTGTTTGATAGTGATTCCTATGTGGAGGGCTCTGGTGATCTGAGTAATATTTTTTTGTGTAAACTAGGAAATTTTCAGGAAAATAGACTCTTATCTTCAAAGGAGGTTTAGCTGATATCTCAGTATTGTGCTTCCAGAAATTGCAGAAAATCAAATTTCCATTGTGTTGTTGTTGTTGTTGTTGTTTTGTTTGTTTGTTTGTTTGTTTTCAGTCAGATTGTTTAGCTCTAGACCTAGTGCAAATACTAGGAAGAAAAATATACTAAAGATTATAAGCTTCCAGCTAAGATAAAAACCAGTCCAAGTCAAGCTCTCGTTTGATGTTTACAACCATTAAACAATAAAAATCTAATGCAAGTTCATGTGTGGTCACTCATGTACTTTTAACATAATCAATACTTTTTTGATCCACAAAGACAGCACAAAGCTGAATTAAATGTTGTCTGTAACCAGAAATGGCATAAGGCACTGAGTTTCAAAAGACTACAGTTTTGGTCAGGGGCAGAATTGCCTGTGCTTGTCTTAAGTTCCTGCAGAGCTGGTCTCTTCACTGTGGTCATAAAGGCCAGGATCTGACCCTTTGACCATGATGGGCTGGTTAACCAAAACATTTAACTGCTAGCAGCAAGCTTCATTTTGATTACTATCCTGTACAGGCATGCAGAAAATGACAGAGAGAAATGTTGTCCTCAGATAAACACATGCAATTTCTGTTTGGTTCAATGAGAGTTGTGCATGCTTCACTGAAGGCACAATTGGCTGAATAAGACTAGCTAAATTGACCAGACTTTCAAGATAATTTAATTACTTCTTTTTGTATTTAAGAATATGTACAGTAAACACCATGCTCTAATAGCAACACTTTCCCTCCCCCACTCTTTCCAATAAAACCTTTTATTTGATCTCAGAGGTGGACTGCATAGAACATCTCAGGGTCAAATACAAATTAATGCATGTTAAGTGCTTCAGAGGTTCCAGATGTTAAAAACAACAGTTGAAATCTTTCAGTCTTCATGCACTGATAAAAAAAAACAAAAAAAAAAACAAAAAAAAAAACAACAAAACTTTGTTTAAATGATTACATGATTTATTCTGTACTTTATAGTTAGTCATGCAGAATGTGGAAAACATTGAACTGAAAATCCTAAGATGTAGTACCTGACACACTGCTCTCATGATTAGCTTATCTAAGCTGTGCAGGAAAAAAAAAATGCACACACACACACAAAGACAAAAAAAATGCTGTAAACTCAGATTTCAGAAATTTGCATATTAGTTTTGGAATTACTTGGTAATTTCTATACACTGCAGATGCAAAGGACCTTCAGAAAGTATACTTTTGGGAAGTAAAATATTTTAGTTAATGGCAATGCATTCAGTGCCAGATTTTTTAGTCTGTTACAATTATTGTATACTAAATGAACCACATTGAAAATGGAATTAGATCTTCGCATTACTCTTACCATTCAACTATAATTCACTTTTAGACTGAATCATTTTTTCCTAGCAGCACAAAAAAACAACACCAGAAATATTAATCTAATGACACTCAAGGCAAAATTTAAGATCATGTGTGATTGAAGTAAACCAATATATTCAGTACATTAGCTTGAATATTAATATTTTTCATTATATCATTATATTCTATACATCAATAGCTTCTACAGAATACATGTAGGTTGCAGACAAGGCTTATCCTGTTCATTCCATAAGTCTTCCACACTTGCAATACCCTCTACCTGACAGATGAAAGTTTGAGAGAATATTCCTCAGAAGGGAAATGGGGTAAGTCCCTAAGAAGAGTGTAGGATGATGTTTTCATTGACAGTAAAGCAGAACAATATGCAGCTGGGAAAAAGAAAAAAAAAAAAAAAAAAAAGAAAAAAAGAAAAAATAATAATAAAAAAGTAAAACCGTGTCTTTTAATAGCCTACAGAAATACTGTGCTAGGTTAAGGAGCAGATAACAGATTTCTTCTTCCAGGGATAAGTCACAACATGATTAACTTTCCATATATCTTAGGTAGAGACCTTCTTGGGAAGTGATATCTATTCAGCCCACAGGATTTTATTATTTATTTATATAAATAAATAAAATTATTTTGTGCAGGATTACAAATACTTTGTTAAGAAGCATGGACCTCTATTGTTCAGGAAGAAAGTACCACTTCATCTCACTTTAGGCACTCGACATGTAGTAGGTAACACAGAGTTTTCTGTCTCTGTTGATGTGACTAGACATCACTGCAGTTTGAGGAAAGTGCACAATTTGGCAGCTTTTTAAACAACAGAAATGTGTTCATTTTGCATGAAGACTTCACAATGTGCAATATCCATTCTTCATAGATTTAGATATTTTGAAGGCAAAAGAAAATATATCATATTATGAACACAGATTCAAACCTCCAAATCTAGTCAATAATTCTATTCTGAAGTGAACAAGTCCAAAACCTGCAGTTTATTTGCTGCAGGGAGCCCGTGGAAAGACAATGCTTTGGATCACAACTGTGTGAAATTCATGTTGTCTCAAGGCTGTGGTGACTATTTACACTATGCCAGAGTTATAAAGCCCATCCTGCAGGAACAGGGAACAAGTACAAGTACCATTACTGATTCCTCCACTAATCACTTGCAGATGCCAAGATAAAACTCCTCTATGGAAGTCCACTCAGAGATTCACTGTCAGGGCTTCCCAACCTTGGAATTTTTTTCTACTCCTTACCATTGTCAGGTACAAGACTACAAGCAGCATAGAACTCCACAACTTCAATCCCACCTTCCAAGTGAGCTTTTTCAGATGTCAGAGAAATCGGGTCTGCATCAAGCAATGAATTGGTTCCCTTCCAGCTGGATCTGATAACATCCTTACCAGGCCAAAACATCTGTTCAGAAAGGAGCTCCACGTAGGAACAACTCCTTCCTCCCCACTCTGCATTTAAAAATGCTGTTACGCTTAAATACATAAACAATGTTTATATACTGCTTATATATCAGTTGTACTCTTGGGAACAGATTGCCACAGCCCCCACACAGCTGCCACCTAAACCCTGCAGCTTGGAGCCTCTCAGGCATTTGGGTTCTGACAGTCTGCATCCGCACGTCTCCCTCCCTGTTTGTGGTCTCATGCAATCTTCCAGCATACTGAGGGCATGGCTGCAGCAAGCACCTCAAGCCTGGTGGTGGCCAGGCTGTTTTACATGCAATGCCTAATACATAATGATGTACACAGGACATGCTGGGTCACCAAGCCCAATACCCTTTAATGCTGGTAGTCACGTCACATACTTTATTTTATAAAATGAGCCTAAAAGCTGCTTAGATTGCTTGATCCCATTATCCAGTTTATTGAAAGGTTATTTTAGAGTTTCATTCCTGTGATGGCTTGAACTTGTCTTCTAATTTCCAGTCTCATTTTATATCTGTGCAGTTTACACCTTTTCGGATTCAGTCTACACACTGCTGAAGCTATTCTAGTTTGTGTGAATTCATTATTCATTGGAACAAAGATTCAGAAAAAAATGGGGGCTTGATGTTGTATTGTGGATGCTCAGGATATTCATTTGGGATGACAATAAATAAGTGATTATTTTTATTAAGGGTTTCTTCAGAAATGGCTCACAAGAGAATAACCAGTGAACCTGGTGACTAGGTGCTTTGGTTTAAGTTCCTACTCTTAGTTACATATAGGAAGGATTTAAAAGCAGGTCTTTCACTTAAACTAACATTCATTTTGTATGACACAACCTTTTGCATGACAACCTGACAGTCAATCAGAGTGTGTTTGGAGCAACCAGTGCTTTAGTGGATCCCATCAGAACAGAGTGTAAATAACCTCTCTCCAGCCTGGACAGATGGTGTTGGGAGGCAGAGTGCAATATTCCACCTTTTTGCACTAGATGCTTCAAGCACTTCCATGGCCAGCATCCTGCCTTAACTTGTATTCCCATGCCTGTAGCACTTTCCACATGTTGTGTAGGAGCTGCATAGGGAGTGAGAGAGCTCATTAAGTGAATAGGCATCTAAAAGAATTGCAATACAAAAGTCCTTATGCATTAAACCCTGTTTACAGCTATAATTACACAATGACTAGTGCAGTAAGGTATTACTTTTGTGCAAGGAGTAACGATTAAAAAGGGGGAAAGAACAAAAAAGGGAAAGGGAAAGGGAAAAGGAAAGGGAAAGGGAAAGGGAAAGGGAAAGGGAAAGGGAAAGGGAAAGGGAAAGGGAAAGGGAAAGGGAAAGGGAAAGGGAAAGGGAAAGGGAAAGGGAAAGGGAAAGGGAAAGGGAAAGGGAAAGGGAAAGGGAAAGGGAAAGGGAAAGGAAAAAAAAAAGAAAAAAAATACTATTTTAAGAGAATATTGTTCAGGGAAACAGATCGTATTTGTTTTGCTGCAAATACTGTTTTTTAGGTAGTTTTTTTTGATGGTCAGGGACAGTAAAAGGTAAACAGTGAAGGAGGGATGGTGATGGGAAGCTAATTATAAAATCTAGAAATAGTGTATCCTAATAGCTCTACTGTAAACACATAATTGTTTTTCATTGTTTTTTTCATCCTTCAGCATTTAATACTTTGACTTAATTACAACTTTCCTGTAATGGATTTGAGAATCTCTCATACTAAAAACTGTGAAACCCTACACCTAGCATGATTATGACTTTATCTATGTTAGCCAATAATAAAACAAAGTTTTTTTTTTTCCTCTTTTGAAATTATCATCTTCCTACTCAGGAAAAGGATTATGAGAGAGTTCTTACTTCACTCAGACATTTTTCTAAACTGGCCATTTGCTATCCCTTTTGGGAGCAGGCCAGAAGTAGAGGTGATATATTATCCTCAGGGCAAATCAGAGCTAATCCTGTGATTCAGACCTCTTCCTTAAAATCATAGTTCCTGTGGGTTTCCCAGGCTCCACCAGCATAATGTGATATTATATCTGCTTGGCTTGTTGATAAGGGTAGATTTTGAATGTATCTCTTAAATCTTCTTATTTCAAGCTGCAACATAGTCTGTGCCTAAAATGGACAAGGTAGAGTCTTGTGAACCAAAGTTAGACCTTGACACTTCTTAGTCTACAAATTAAAAAAAAAATTAAAGTCTATAAATTTTAAGTCTATAAATTAAAAAAAAAAAAAAAGTGTTTTAATTAGTTTGTTTTGTACTCTTTAAAAAGAGAGGCAACTGCCTTTATCTCATCTCTCAAGAGGTTCATCTTCAATGACACCAAAGCCTGCAGGGCACTTGACTGTAAACATGGGAGATGACCATGGAACTTCTCCTCTCGGGTTTGAAGCAGTTGCAACTTATGAAACATATATAAGATCAAATTTTCAGTTTATTCTATGCAATGCTCTCGATCTGTGCACAGGCTTTTCAAATAGCCTGGAGTGTGCTTAATGAAGCTCCTTCTGGTGCAGCGGACACACGCAAGCGTGTCTAATTTTGCCCCATTCTTCCCTAATGTAGCCATCCATATTGTTGCCCACTTGATCAACATTGAGCGGTATCATAACAGCCAGTCAGAGGAAGCAGGGGAGTTACAGAAAAAACTTTCTGGCCTTGGCAAAAGCCCAAATGAAAGCTACTTGAACCCAATCAGAACCTATGAAATGGTAAGCTGCCACTTTTTGGTTTTCCTCATGAAAAAAATTTCCTCTGTGGATTCTATTGTCGGGAAAACTATATTTCAAAGCCTTTTAACCAGAGCGAGAAGGTGCTGCCAGAGGTTAACCTCAATTTCAGCTGAAAACACTTACTCAGAGCTGCAATTTTCAGGTTACTAAGCTCAAAGAAATGTCTATAGTATTTTAATTAGTTTGTCAGGAGATTGCTGAGAGGGAGGGTAAGGAGTGTCATGAATAGTAGACAATGAAACAAACCTGCAAGGAATTTAAAAAACTAAAGTAAACTATAAATATATAGAGCTAACACAACTTCTCTTTCTCTTTTTCTTTCTTCTTCCTTCTAGAAAAAGAAGTAAAAAACAAAGGAAATAACACCAATAGTACATAACACTTCTTTCATTGTTGTTACTTGCCTCTCCCCATGTGTTATCTTCCCAGTCTGGGGGTTGGTTCTACCCCATTACGTGTAGAGTGTGGCTGCCCAGGGAAAATAATAAGCAACATCCAGAGGCTTGTTGTCTATGGGAAGCACTATATCCCGTGCACTGGGAAGCTAGGGACAGTGTGTGCAAGACTGCAAATAAATGGGTGTGTTTGCTCTCAACATGGGTGGAGATCTTTCTTAAAAGACTCATGAGGTAAAGAGGAACGCAGTCTTTCTGCAGTGCATGAGTGTAAAACATGCAAAAGTTGCTCTGCTCTTTTCCTTATTCCATTATACTGTACATCAGATGCTATCTGTTTCCTTGTGTACATTGCTGTATGCTGTATGTCCTGCCAAGAATCCCATATGTATTGCTTCTGCTCTTGAGGAAATTCATGCATATCTAGCATATAGTGAAGGCTGTTTGAACATCCTGGATTGGGGGCCTTTCAATCAGAAACAAAGTGAGATGATGGCTGGACAACCATCAAAGGATTTCATAGTGCTTTTCAGTTACAAGGCATTTTGTCCTGTTTTTTTCTCCAGTTTAGATAATGTGACTTCTACATCTTTCTAAACAAACAAACAAACAGTTCTTAAGTTTGAAGAAAAGGAAACAAATCAACAGTCTCAAGAGTATGATGTCTTGATGTTAGTGCTGAGAAAATAGCCAAAGCAGAACGGTGAGCAAGGACAAAGCTGCCTAGTTTCTTAAATACTTGGTGCCCGTTCTCACCACTTACACTTGAAATGTAAAACATAGGAGAGCTCACAGTACTGAATGGCAACCTACTGCCTTCTAGTACACATTTTTTCCTTCACTAAGTCTTCCCATGGTAATATTATTGATAGGTAGGCTTCTAATTAACATTAAGGTCCTAAGTACCCTTGAGAGGGAAAGCTAGAATTTTCTGAGATTCTTTCCCAGATTTTTCATAGCAATAGACTCCACAATTACTTTCTAATTTACAGCCTAGATTATACTCTAACCTCTAATGTTTATATTTCTTTTATCTCACACCTCTGTCTTAGTACCTATACTCGGAATTAATAAATTATGAAGGAAAGCAAAGAAAAGATTTCTTCTAACTTCAGAGAAGAAAGTTCTGAGAACAACAATTCAGGTTTCTTTTTCTGTTCCATTTTAACCCTCCAGTAGTGATGTACTAAGTGTCTTTGACATTTTTCCTTGTTTCATCTCAACATTCAACTAGCCACTGTAGTGGAAATGTTCAAAATATCACCTAGATCAATCCTGTTAACATGTAGAAGAATCTGAATACACTCTTCACAGTCACCAATTTGAAAATGTGCTGTGTGCTGTCAAGTGTGAACATTTGAAAGAATGATTTTACTGTAAAAAGTGACTGTAAAAATGACATTGTGGAATTTTATCACCTCTAGTATTTCCATATCAGATGAGTGCACTTTGAAGCACAATATGTGTTATTTTTTTTTCTTAGGATATTAAGCTGTAGAACCAACTCACAATCCAGTAGGCATGCTCAATTCCCTCATTCTTTCACATCAGTCCCAGAAAAACAGATATATATATATGCTTTGCAGGCCAAGTAGAGACTTAATTTACACTCTGCTGGCATATTTAGCTTGAGTCTCATCTTGTGTGTGAGATTTTTACTGCTGTTCTTCATGATTTGCACTTTCTGAGATCAGCATCTGACTGTTGTGTTCAAAATACATCTTCATTCTCACTTCAGTTTATTTTGGGGGGTTTAGACAGATGTAACAGACTTGTGCTGATGTCTGTGAGTCATGAACAAAAAAGGAACCTGATGTAGCCCAGAATATTAATGTTTCAGTGCTGACAAGCAAAAAAAAAATGTGAATATACATATAGGCATAAACATGTATTTCAAAAAAAGTTAATATTATCCAATGACTGTACAGGTAAATGTAAGGAACAAGTAAATGAGATATGCTGCTTAAGCAAATGAGAGCATGCCATTTTTATGCACCATTTCAGGGCTGCTAAAAACTTACAGACTGAGATAAAAAGAACCACAGAAAGCCCCACACTTTGCAGGTGTCTTAGCACCTCACTTTATCACCCTCACATGAATAGGACAGTTTGTAGTGTTGTTTTGGTTATTACATCTCTAGGCTTAATCTTCTCTTTTCTCTAATCTGTTTCCTTTTTTTTTTTTTTTTTTTTTTTTTTTCTGAGACACTTTTGCATAAGATAAATAGATAAAAGTACAAATGAGACTGCTTAATTTCCTCCTTTTAATTCTTGAAACAAATAAGTGGAAGCAAACATTTACACATCTGCTTGGGATAAACCCAAGCAGAAATAGAACAGGGGGATGTTTTTCCATGTTCTTCTACAGTGAAATTGAAGTTTGCCTTACCTGTGTATCTTTTTATGTTGTTGTGGTGTTGTTTTTTTTTTTCATATGCTGAAAATATATTGTAGAATTTGATTTCATATGTAATAGTAACCTCAGTAACAATATTAATAGTGAAAATAGTAGTACCAACACCAACAATAGTAATAGTAATAATATATGCTCATTCTAGAACACAATAGGAGAGGTGCTGACCACCATAGCTGGAGTAACTGGAGTTGTGATAACTGTGGCTCTTGTTTTGATCGTGACTTCATCCACAGAGCTCATCAGAAGATCGTGCTATGAGGTGTTCTGGTATACCCACCACCTCTTTGTGGTTTTCTATATTGGTTTAATAATCCATGGTATGGGGTAAGTATCTGCATGAACATGGGGTATGTGTACACAGTTTGAGATGAAACATAATTCTAATCTTTCATTATGCGCTTTTCTATTAACAAACTGATGGGATCTTTGCTTGGAGACAGATTGCAAAATGAAAACAATTTGAAATTAAAACACACCACTTTTCTGAGGACTTTTCTGTGTTTTAATTCGGTCAAACACTCTTCTGGCATCTACCTTTCTTATGACCTGCAGCTTATCAACGCATCAGCCTGAATGAACTTTTATCCCTGAGAATTGGGGCCTTCATGGGCTCAAATTAATAAGGAATAGTCCTCATGCTCATAGCTCTTGAGAGGCACTTTCAAGAGAGTTTGTACAAACTTGCCAGGCTTTCAGCACTTCAGCTGCTCAGAGGTGAATGTTCCTGTGCACAACAATCTCTTTTGCATCCATAAATATAAAGTGATTCTGCCCCTCTTTCACTGTGGCAGAAGGAATCCCAAATTTCATCGCTGCAGTAGCAGTAGGCACTACACTATGAACCACGGTCGTTCTCCAGTCTTAAGCAACTCAAGGTTAGAACTAGCCCAGTCAGGTGGCTTTTATGGAGAGAAATGACTGCCGGGTCACTGGTGGTCTCCCACTCAGCATGGGAGGGAGGTCCATCCTGCTGGTACAGGGCTCCTGGTTCTCATGCTGAGGAACAGCATGTTGGGAGAGCCTCCCCCGGAAACTCAGGGGTTGATAAATCACGTGTACAGTGTGAGAGCAAGAAGACTGGTAATTAAAACATTTTCATCTTCTGTTTCCAGTTCCACTGACATCTTACCCTTCCTCTCCCTTGTGCACTTCCCCTCATTTCCCTTTTTTATTTCTCTGTAATAGCATTATTATGAATCTCCAGCAGTGCATCTACATTCTTGTAATTCAGATAGGGAGTGCAGTTTTGAGGAAAATCTCATGTTCTTTCTCACTACTATTTTTTGTTTCACATTATTGCACAACCTCAGACTGTAAAGTGTGGAGTGTTTGGGGATGAAACTATACCAACAGGCTTGTCTCTGGGGTCCAAGCACTAAGAAATGATCTGTTCATGTGACAGAACTAGACCTAGTCCAAAGTCTTTGGTAATGCTAAGACATGTACAGGCCTTCAACAAAAAGTGCTTTGTTCTATAGATTTTTTCCTGCTGACTGCCTAGTGTACACATGAGCTGTTGTAATGCTTTTCAGATCTAAGGGCAGTGTCACCTGGTGTGATGACAATATGCTTTTATGTCCATTTCATAAAACATTCAGGTGGTATTGCCCAACTCCAAAGCGCATGCAGATCATCACTCTTTGACACACAGGAATTTGTTAGCCCCCACCCAGTCTGTGCATGTCTACTTCCACGAGGTACATGGAGTCACCATGGGACAGGTAACAGACTGGTTCAGTGCTTTGAGGTCTGTTACTTTTCCCACCTTGCTACTTTTCCTTGTGATTTCCTCATGACTGTGAAGTGTGAAGGCCACACTTAGTTTGGCCTTGAGGGTTCCTGAAATTAGCCTAATTAATTAGTCCCAAGTTTCAGATCATGGATGCAAATACATGCTGTAAACTATATACTGGCCTGATTAAAAAACACCCCCCAGTTCTCACCTTTAAATCTTTAAGAATCCAATTTCAAACAACTACAATGGACCCTTCAGAACTCTTTGGTTTTGTATGCTCCCTCTACCTAGCCAGCTGATTGACATTTCCCAGAAATAGATTTCCCTGAAAAGGGGACACTCGTTTAGCAGCTCTGCTAACAGTATTAGATGAATCTGATGCTTGCACCAACTGAGGAGTGCACTGCAACAGAGCACCTCCTGCTGCCCAAATACATCTCTAACACCACTTGATTTATGAAAAGTTGAGTCAAAAGTCAAGACTCAAGTCATCCAATCAAGATAAATTCATCCACTTCATATCTCTTCCTCCTTACCAGCTGACTGCACAAAAGCAACTGCTCACTTGAGCCTACTTTCTTTTCTGTCCTTCCATTTGAACAGGTGGCAGATGATGACACTGCTATGTAAAAGAAGGCAACACTTCTTGTCTCCTTGCCTTTTGTAAGACAAGTGAGCAGGACAGGCTAGACTTGTAGAGTCAAAGTAAATACAGGAAAATTCAGAGAAACTATATGAAACACACAGGGTTTCTCATAAAAATCTTCCTTCTCTATCCATAATCAACACCAGCTGAAACCTATTTAAACTGAACAGTCAAGATTGATATGTTTGGGAAAATTCACATCATTAACATTCTCTGAAGTAAAGAAGCTAGAATTTAATATGTTTAGAAAGCACACATCTAATTACGGTCCTCCAACTTTATTTGCAGCTTTTAAAAATGCATTTAGAAAGCAGAAAAGGAAAGAGAAGGTCTGTCACTATAAAATTTTATTGTTTTTCTAAACAATACCAGATGCTCATATATAGAGGGGGTCAAACTGTCTGCTCCAAAGAACTTGGAAATCATTCTGATTTTGCCACAGAAAGTAAAACGTACATTCTCTGTGCAAGAACTCTCCACACTTCATTGACACTGATGTATACCAATATTATAACATACTTCTCACACTTGGTCAAAAAGTCATGGTAAACTTAAAGGAAATGTAAAGAGAAAAGAATAGACACAAAGCGTCCAGTTCTTGAACTTCAGTTTTCTTCATGTCTGCTTTCAGGTACTAGTACAAAACCTACAGAAACATTGCAAAGAAGCATATTACTGATGAATATTTTTGTTTTAAGTCAGCTAATTCGAGGTCAGACATCCCAGAGTCTGCTGCTTCATAACGTCACTTACTGTAAAGATCACTACTTGGAATGGGAGAAAGTCACTCAGTGCCCTTTGCCGCAGTTTTCTGGCAAGAAACCTGTGGTAAGAGTGATGTTTGTCTTCTATTTTTAACCTAAAGTCCTTCCCTGAGAGGCTGTGTGTTTTAGATAGTGGGGGGCTGGAGTGTACAATGCTAAAGACTGGCATTTAGTGTCATGTTTTGAGAGTAATTGCATATTTCTGCTCCACAACCTCTCCATGTGCACAGAGAAGATAGTGATCCCCACTTCCTATATACTTCCTATACAATCTGTACAGATAGGTAAAGATAAAGATGTGTAAAAATTAGGTGTTATTAATAATTATTATTATTTCTGCAACATTAGCTAGTTAGCCAACATTCCCTTTGAAGGGTATAGATTTCAGAATTGGACTTTTTTTTTTTTTTTTTAGGACATTTAGTTTTTATCGTTCAGCATCACAAATATCCTTGATGTGTTTATTGCATAAAAATAGCCTCCAAGTGAAAATCTTATAAGGGTAGAGATGCAGAAAATACAATGAACAGGAGAGGTAGAGATTCAAATTAATATTATTATTATTTTAACTAGTAGTGTTTTAATATGAATAGTCTAAATACCAAGGAAGAATAAGTTAGAGATAAAATTATGTCCTTGCTTTGAGGCACATACTTCCTGTTGCCCAGCCTTGATGTCTTAAGTTGGGAAGAATGAAACAATGAATTATGAAAGAGAAAGGCAAAAGACAGGAAAAATGTCCCACGGAAGGGTAGTTTTGCTGCAACAAGATTGCAAATCCACAGGGGGTAATTAAGTAGCAGACTTGTACAGTGTGTCAGATGTCTAGCATCTAAACAAAATCATTTAACATTTACAGCTCAAGATTTAGCTTGCTCATATGCAAGTTTTAGTTCTTTCTTCCAGAAAGAGAAAACATATGAAAGGAAATCTTAAAGTAAAGGAGAAAAATTAGCATTCAGTATCTTGCAGCTCTTTTAATGGCTGACATAGATTTTTCTTAAACTAAACTATTGTTAGCCACAACCCAACCTGCATATTAATGAGAAAATGAATGCCTCTCTAAAAATTTCAGCTACATGTCACCATAAAAATCAATACATGGCTATGCACTGTGAATACAGACAAGAACTTTCTTTCAACAGCATGCTTTGACATTCATTATCATAAAGCTTACTGGAGAGAACTTCTACTTCTCCATGCTAAACCCACTTTGCCACACTCTCATGCATACCCAAGGCTGTACTTGCAAAGTTACATTACTTTAAGTGAATTGTGATGATACCATATGACATTTGTCTGTAAGAACAGTGCTTTGCTGGATGGGTGGTGTGCTATGGTGAGATCCATGCTAGGAATTGCAGTGGGCTCAAATCCATCCAAAGGCTCAGAAATGATGGCAGTACTGGCAGGGCAGGGGCAGATGTGGCTGAGCAGAGGGGGACAGCCTTGGGTACAGCTGGGATTGTGCAATATGGTACCAGTGTGCACACCACGGCGCCTGTGGGGGGCTAAGGCAGTAGAGTCCCTCTCTCAACAATCCCACCCTGCTCCATATCTCATATCTCTGGCCAGAAGCTGTATTGTTTAGCAGCCCATCCCTCCTGGTGGATGCCCTGTTGTTGGAAACCAGCCACAAGATATTTTGTATTGAATGCTCAATTGCACGGGAGAATGGCACATTTGATATCTCAGCTGAACTCTCGCATGGGAGAGCCTGCAGCCTTAACATTCCTGTCACGTGCTTTTATTTACAGGTAGCACAAATTGAAGGGAGGAAAAACAGGTCTCATCATTATTGTGCCTTGATGTATGCTAATATATTCACGACATGTGTGATTACCCACTGTGCAGAGACACCTGTAGTATTTAGGGACAACGGATGTGTTGGCTTTCTGCTTTAACTCAGAATCTTCAGGCTTATGATGGTTTCTTACCATTATTAAATCATGCAATGTTTATTTATTTAATTAATTTTCAAGACTTAACCTTGGGAAATTGCTACTCCATCCTCCAAGCATGTTCTAAGGAAGCCACATAATTTTATGGCTCACTTCTCATAAAAGATTCTTTATAACCCGTTACACAGCTTGTGGAAAAGTCAATGTTTTAGCAAGTTACTCTGGAAATTTTAAAAGCCATATGACTGTGGAGTCCTCAGATCACTAACATGAGTTACGCATGTAGCCGAACTGGAAATAAAACTGTATCTCCTAAAACAAACAAACAAACATTTTATTTATTTATTTATTTATTTATTTATTTAATTCTGAAGATTCAATTACATCTAATTATCTAGGCTGTCATGGTAAAATTCAGTAAAATCATCAGCTAGTAGCCTTGAATAGCCAATAGCCATTCTTGTGATCAGGATGTACAATCAGCAAGTACAAGTACAGCAATCCTCTGCAACAATTAAAGTACAACCATCTTAGTATCCTAGATAGAAAAAATATGTTTATGGATACAGAGATGACTAATGGATTAAATGGAAATACATTTTATTTCTCTAATTGCATATTTGGGACTGACTGTTTTCTCATGCAGCTTCAGAAAACACAGAGCAGACAATAAGAGGTACTCTTATCTGACCCTTCTGAAATATTTCAGACTTTGAGGAGCAACAAAACAGTGAGGCTATAATGGGTATCAATGTATGCATCTATACTTCTTCAGGTCCAATAATCTTTCTCTATATTTCCTAAATAGATTAGTCCTTTTGCCTTTTAGTAGGAATGGATTTTAAAGGACTCTTCTTGGCCAGAACACAGATAGATATTAGCACTGCTTTTAGAGTGTGCCTATGATGGAGTCCCATATGTCTGTTCTGTGAGAACGCCAGAATTGCTGCAGTAGCAACAGAAATACTCTCTTGAGAAAGGCAAATGAAAAATCACAGAAAAGAAAGCAAACACTTTCATTTTAGGGTATCTGCTGATTTAAACCAGAAATGCAAAACATTTTTGTAGAAGTTGAAATAAATGTTGTTTTTTAATATGCAACTTCCTGCAGGCTTGGAAGTGGGTTTTAAGTCCTGTGGTGTTGTATATCTGTGAAAGAATTGTTAGATTCTGGAGATTTCAACAGGAGGTGGTCATTACTAAGGTATGTAACGTAGCATGCATGTCTGTGTAAAAAGAACATAATGCCAATGACTTCTTTTATCTTTTATAGATAACTTCTCTATATTATGACCTTATTTTTTACTTCCAGCTTCAGCAGCTCTTTCATCATTACTATGGTTTCAGCCAAGTATTGATTTTAGCATTTTTTGCATTTATTCCAATAACAAGTCCATGAAAATATTCCATATGGGACCAAGCCTGATTAATGAAATACCAGACTTATAAGGCTACAGTAGTATATCACAAACCTCTGTGCTAAGGCTATCTCTTTTCAGTGAACTGAAGCACATCTTCCACTGCAGTAAATGGCAGAGAGGCTCTTGACTTTAGCACAAATCAGTATTTTCTTTAAAATCTGGAGTCTTCCAAGGAGATGAAGCGTTACATTATCTGTCAGCATAAATAGTCAAAGCATCATTAAAACTAGTACAACTGTGACAATTTATCCCAGTTCTAAATGCCTTTGTGTGCTGAGGCCCCCTTTAATTCATGGTAGAATGAATCAGGGATGTGACTGTTGGAGCAGCTGTGTCCACACATATCAAGCCAGCGATCTGAAGCAGGCTTATCTTGTGCAAGGGGGAAAGCATCCAGGACAAGTCATGCCTCTGATTTCATAGGGTGGTTGTGATCTGAACATCTCAGAATGCCATGTGTGACATATAAAACTGTCTGCTTAACTGAGATTACCTCTTAATAAAAGTATTTTAGGATTGAACTCCACTGGGCTTGATTCTTCTTGCCAAACGAGCAATAATCCTACCCATACATACAAGTTAATTGTATTACACGAGAGTAAAATTGGAAAATTATTTTAGCCTGTCAAGGAGTACTTCTGCGTAGGCTCTACTAAGATGGAAAGTTGACAAAATGTTGCTTTGTTACAGCCTTTAATCTGTCTCTTAGACTCACAAAGCAAGCTGCTGCATGTTTCATACTGCATCTGCTTGCACGTTATTGGGCAGCAGCAGCACTACAACACAGAGATTAGGCCATTGCCTTCAAGACATTTAAAAATTTTTATTAACTTGTAGCTGAACTCAAGTAGAAATGATTAAATCTACAGCTGTAGCTTAATGGAAACAAACTATTACTCTTCTCAAGGAAAACAAAGTCTTCCCTTTTATTATTGTTCAGGTGGTGACTCATTCTTCTGGAGTCCTTGAGCTTCACATGAAGAAGCATGGCTTTAAAATGGAAGCTGGTCAGTATATCTTTCTGCAGTGCTCATCGGTGTCATCGCTGGAGTGGCACCCCTTCACCCTCACCTCAGCTCCTGAGGAAGACTTCTTCAGTGTTCACATCAGGGTGGCTGGGGACTGGACTGCAGCCCTCTTCAAGGCCTTTGGAGCAGAGGAAAAAGCTTTCAAGGAGTTGTGGATGTTACCAAGGTTTGAATATCAAACAATACATTTTAAAATATTAATTTTGTATTTTAAAATAAATTTTAACATTTTTAATTTCAATTAATTCTGTGGATGTTCCCTATGGCACTGTATTAGATCATAGTTCTGGATCCAGAAATATGCCATTATGGTAATAAATAAATAAATAAATACAGTCATGAGCTTAGTCCAGTAGCTATCAAGAAGACCTGATGAATGATCCAAGATTGAAAGTCCATATTGATATCTATATCATTATTGCTATCATCCAAATCTTCACCACCTATATCTGTAGATATCCATTTTGATAGAGGGGTACTTGTGAACTAAATTAAAATAACCTTAGAAGATATCTGCTAGATTTTTACTTGGATGCTTCTGTTCTGGCACACAGCTCCTGTCATCCACATGTCAAGTTTACCTCTTTGGGTTACATAGATATTTGGTGGCTGCAGAAACCTCTGGCTGAACCTTATTTCTTTCTAGCAGTCTCTCTCAACTCTGTCTCTGATGCCCAAATCCTGTCCTAATGTATAAAAGTTATTGATATTTATATTCTGTATGTGGCATCTTAATCCAAGCGAAATGTTGATCCTTCTTTGTTGCAAACAGCAGGGATCTGCTGAAGTTAATGGAGCCATCCTGACTTACACCTGCTAAATATCTGGCTCTACATGTGATGGATTCAAACCATTTAGCTACTCACAGCCATAGTGGAGTTTTTCACCACAGAAAACAGCCCAGCACAACAGAGGATCATTTCAATTGCAGGGGAATGTGTAGGGTCTGCCACTGAAGTGACTACTTCTCCCCCTAAGAAAATTGCTTTTGATGAGGTGGTTCCAGTAAAACTAAACAGCAAAAGGCACTTGTTTAACCACATTTATATAATTTAGTGGGACTTGGATGCTAGTGAGCTTTCCCCTAAAAAGCTTATGGATGCCATTAAGCTCCAGAGGCAAAAAGACTGTGGGGGCAGAGAAGAAAGTCTAGCGTGTTCCTTGCATTATCAGTTAATAAGAATTAGAAATGAAAGTTGAGCCTTTGTTAAAGGCAACTGGAATGAGAATTATGCTATTTCAGCAGAACTGGAGCACAAATGGCCCAAAGTGATTGACAGCTAATGTAAGGGGGAAAGAGAAAAATGTTATCAAATGTTGCTGGCCATAATACAGCATTGAAATAAACAGCACTGTCATATATAAAACCTCTTCTTTATAATCTTGTTAGGCTGCCTAATACCACAGTCCAGTTGCTTTCTTCAAATATATTAAAAAGATTATTTCAATAATTAAGCTAGCAATAAAGCAAAAAACAAGTCTTTTTTACATTTTTCTATATCTAAAGATAAATACCAAACTGGTAGCTACAGTCAAAAATACCATTTTGCAGAAACCAAGCAGAAGACAAAAGACATTTAGCAACTGAATGATAAGGTAAGGTTCTAAAAACAAAGCATGCATACTGCAATTAATAAAGGAATACTAAAAGAAAATATACATGTATCCAAAATATATTTGTAATAGGAACAGCCTATATCCTTATTTTCTAGTCCTCTCTTGGCATACACAAATGAAATATATTTTTTGTTACTTTGTTTACTATCTTCCTACCTTCCAGCATACTCTCTGGTTCAAATGAATGGGTTGTATAGTTCAGTTTCTCTTTCCCTGCCTTCTTGGAAATCTTTGTAAGCTAAGCTCTCTAGTTTCTGCACAGCAAGGCATTCAAACCAATGATGGGATCTCTGTCACCTGGTGATTTAGGAACATACTGACAAGACAAATACCTGTAAGGAATGATTTAGATATAATTCTGGTTTATAGCATACTGACAAATTAAATAATCTCTTGAAATTCCTTCCAGATCAATTTCTTCTCAATCTACTAACAATAATGAGAATTGCTACCAAGCCTACATTGAACTACGTAGAACATTTTGCATATATAACCTAAATCATTCCTGTTTTACAAGAAATGTTGAGTGCTCAAAAAGCACAGGGCTTGACAGTAATCTGAATAATGACATATATTAAAAATAATTTATTTTGTTTATAGCTGAGGCCAGATTTTCAAAAGTTATCCCTGAGTTGCTGTTTCATTTGCTACTGCAATTGCAGAGCATTTGGAATACTGAAATTAAAACAAGCCATGTGACAAGTATGAATGAAAGGGGGAACATTTGCTGGGACTTCAAGTACATTTCAGGAAAACAACAATCAGGTTTCAGATCCGTTGTGTCCCTAAATTGATGTGTACTGTTGCTTGGTGATCCTACTTTCCTTTCCTGTTAAAACACTTAATTGTCCCCATGTCTGCATATTTGTTCATACTGTTGAAACTGAACTTTTAAGATGATTTATGCAAGAAAGAGCACAAAACATCAGAAAATCTGAAAGAAGGAGAAAAGGACATTTTCCTGAAGACTTGGTGTTAGATTGTGAAACAATCTTCTAGAGCACTTACATTATTTAAAGACAGACTAGACAGAGCACTCCAAAGCACAGTGTGTATTTACATTTCATGTTTCTAGAGGAAATAATCAGATTATTTAATAATCTTTTTCATCTCTAATGTTGATCAAAATGAATGTTACAACATCAGCAGCATTGATTATAGTGGCTAGCAATATAAATAAGTGTTTCTCCTTGCAAATTTCACCTCTATGTCAGATACTAAGTACAGTATTATTGCCAAAAATGAATTTCTGAAATATTAGTTGTTCTGAAAGAGCCGAGAAAATATTATTTTCCTTGCATATGATGACCTCTTTTTGTTTTCTCTTTTATTACTTTAATACATAAGGAGAACTTTTCAAAATGATTAATATAATCAGTTTGTCTTTACGTTGATATATACAATACAGAAAATAAAGCTCTAAAACAGGATGCTTTTCAGTAATTCATAATTAAATATGCAAATTCCTCAGCTAAATTTGGACATGCAATTATATGACTAATCACATTTCAGAAAGCCAGAAAATTGCAATTGCATGCTTAAATAGATGGCCAGGCCCCAAACCCACATGGGTGCTCTTGTTCTCTCATCTCAGAAAAAAACAGTTGCTTTGCTATTAAATGACACCCAATGAAAATTAAATGTGTTTGTATGGGTTATTCACATGCCAACTTAGGCACATCATTCCTCTTTTATTTTAACAGAAGCTCAATTTTGAAAACACGTAGCCCAACACATTTTAACTTTTCTGTCACTTTATACTTTGCTGACCCCTGACTAAATGTTTCCTTGCTGTAGACTGGCTGTGGATGGACCATATGGATCTGCAACCACAGATGTTTTTCACTACAGAGTGAGTGTGTGCATTGCAGCAGGGATAGGAGTCACACCATTTGCTTCTATTTTAAAATCCATTTGGTACAAGTGCTGCAATCCTAACACAGTACTGGCGCTGCAGAAGGTAGGTGGGAAAGTTTATCACTCCATTAAAAAACTCCACAAATAAGCCAATTGTGCCAGGGCAGAGGGGCAATTCAGAGCTGGAGACTCATTTGAGTGCTATAACCTGCCCACAGTCATATAACCTAACACAGTCATTCATTTTCCAGCTGCTTCAGGAGCCGTTGTGTGGTAAGGTCTATCAAATTCTCTGTCATTTCCTGAGGAATTAAGTAGCCCTAGTTGCAGTGTTTTTAGTAAAAGCTGAAGAATAAGATTTTCCATAGAAATTGGAGACAAATGCAAAATGTCTTTCATAACTAGACTGAAATAGAGAGAGCTAGAAGACAAGATTTTCTTCTTTCCTATAAAACAAATCTTGCAGGGTCATTTCAGGGGGCCCTGATGACAGCACTTGCTCCTTGTCCAGCCACAAGCTTCACGCGGGCCCTTGGGGTGCCTGTCCTTATCCAAAACACTGCTTTCAGCAACCACTAGCTGCTTTTCTCATCTTGCAGAATCAGAGGGACATTAGCAGGCAAGAAGGAATGAAAAAAGGCATTTAAGCTCTGGATGAGATTCATATATCAAGATGCATATTGCTGCCTGTAAACCACTTTAATTATTTCATTGAAAAAATATACTGTGGGCTCTAAGTCATGGATGGCACCAATTAACGTAACAAACTCTTGATGGGAGAACTTGTTATACATCTTCCGCTAAAGAATAGTGTGGCTGCACAGAAAGAAGACAGGTGAAGAAGAGAACGGGTGAGGCAGGTGAGGTCTAAGAGGGTAACAGAGAAAAAAAAATCAGCATTAAACATGTTCTTTGCTATCTACCATGGCAAGTGGTAACTTGCAGATCTTACAGCTTCCTTTAGCTCTTTTTTTCAATATAAAAGCTGAATCAGGAACTGTTCGACATTTCACTTTTAAGGACAGATGTTGAAATTGCATTGGAGTGGACAGATCTCTGAGAGGGTCAGTACATACAGAGCTGATTGTGGGGCCAAGGGGCTGATTTTTCTAAATGAAAGAGTGTTAAAGCTGGCATCTTAATGACAAGCTGCCACGGAGAAAGCGTCTGGGATTTTAGCAACTGAGGAGTTGAGGACAGGTTCAAATTGCCAGGGGGGATCTTTGAGGCAGAAAAAGCTGTGAGAAAGGAGGGAAATAAAAATGAAAATATGTGCTAGATGTGAAAAGTGTACTTGCAAACATTCCCATTGTACCAGAATGATTATTTCCAGTGGAAGGAGAGCTACATATATGCATAGATGTGTTACAAATGTATATTTCACATATTATATATGCAAACATTTAAAATTGTTATTATTATAATTGCTGTCATTGTCTTAAGGGGAAAAGAACTGAATTTAAATATACTTTGAGAGAATAGTATACCTCAGGGTGTTCATCCATAGCTCAGGGAGAATATTGGGTAAGTGAGTCTACAATGAAAATTGTATGGTGCATTCTGCCACAGTTTTCATCTATAGAGTTCCACTTTTTGAATTCCCGTGAAATACAAAAGTATAATGATTTCTATATGTTCTTTCCCTATGTCTTGTTTTCCTTATTGGTGCAGTGGGAATAGCAATGCTTATTTTTCACAGGTGTTATAAGGCTAAACTTCATCACTGTTTGTAAAGTACCTTGAAAGCCTGGATGAAAAGTTCTGGGGGAAGTTCACAGCATTCTTAAAAAAAAAAAAAAAAAACAGTCATATTGTCGAGAACGATTATTTATCTCCCCTCTGTTGGTTAAAACCTTCCACTTGTGGTATAATTACAAATAATTTAATCTTCCTCAAAGTGTTCAGCACTCTCTGCCATGATGAGTACCATAGAAATATCTATTAAGGAAATAAATAAGAGGTTTTTCTTTTTTTAACTGCTTCATTTTGATTTGAGTACAGCTATCATTATGCTTATTGAACTAATATTTCTTAGTGTTGCCCACATACAGTTGAGATATAAATACTCATAGCTTCCATAATGTCTGCAGCTGTATAACTTTAAAAAAATAATTAAATAAATAAAACCCAGCAAATCAAAATGAGTACACATTTATCTAATTGATTCTTCACAATTAAGTAGCCTTAGAGCCTTCATTTGCCCATCATTCTTTGTGATGAGGAAGGGAACTGCTACTAGTTATGGCTGGAAAGTTTCTACTGGCTGTAGTTAAGCAAAAAATATCTTTTTTTTTTTCACATTAGTGATATAATTTTTCAGACCAAATGCTGTTGAAATTGATTAAATTGTACAGATACATCAGATGCAAATTTTAGCAAACATCTACTTTCTACTTTTACCCTACATAAGGACATAAGAAAGAGTCTCACCAAAGACCCATCTAGCTCTATGTCATTTCTCCAACAGTGGCTGTTTATGGATGCCATGGGAAAAATGTACAGAATGAAAAATCATACAGTGATATTTCTTTGTTGTACATTTTCTTGCCTTTGAGCAACTTGCAGTTCCATAATGACTTGTTACAAGAGCTGCCTCTCTGTGTTTAATAACCCTTAATAGATTTTTCTTCCATGACTTTTTCTAATTGCTTTTTAAACCCATGTAGACTTTTGACAACTATAGAATATCATGGAAGTAGGTTCAACAGCAGTCCAACTACTCATTGCTAAAATACCCTCTACCATATTCTTTGAGATTGACCGTACCTATCTGAGGTAACCTTCTGCTTTAAAGTACACCCCGGTCCATGAGTTCCTCGGTATAACATTTTGGCCTGAAAAACTGGGCTTACTTATCGAAGGTGACCTCAGCTGTCTTTGAGAGAAGTTTTGGCTTCTTGCATCAGATGTAGGGGTACGAATTCTAGTCTCATCCTGCACTTATATTAAAGGTTGCCTGCTGCCACCATAGCTCCAAGTCAATGCCCTGTTGTGCATGCCCCTGGCTGCCAGTACTGCTGCACCTTGCCTGTAGAGGCCCAGTGGCTGAGGCAGATCTCTGATCTTTTTTGATGTGCTATGGGCAGCATGGCTTATCCAGGAGCAGGAGGGGTTTTTCAAGGAGGTGTCCAGTGCAGATACAGGAAGGCTTTGCAGTGAGCAGTCTCATGTCTAAGGGGGAGCAGCAAGATCCAGGGATGAAGGTGTCTCTCTGACAGCCCTGGCCTCATCACCTTTTACACCTCATTGGTGGAAAGATGGCTTTGCTCAGAGCCACAGCTCCCCTTCTGTCTTCAGGGAGCAGAGAGAAACAGACAGATGGTCACCAACAGATAATTATTAATGACTTTCTGCGTGATGGAAGATGATTTACACAGTGTATTCTTTCACCTTCCAGGAAAGAATTATCTGAGCTTTTCCTTGTCTGTTGTACAAAATTAAGAATAGGGGAAAATGAATAATAAATATGCATGCATTGCAAGGGAGTAGAATATTATAGAAATATAGAAATAAGCGACTACTCAAGCCCTTGCATTACATTTCTGATTAATAGCAATACTGTGTCTAACTCAATTTGCAAAAAGAGCACTTGGAAAATTTAAGACAGTTTACTTGGGCAAGCCATCAAGCTGATGAATGTAGTTGATGGGGGTAGGGTGGGTGGAGACTAATGAATCATAAATCTAAAACAGATTTTAAGGGTTCTAAATAATTGCACAGTCAGTTAATATTATCAGGCTTAGAAGAAAAATATAGGATTCAGAATAATTGTTTAATTATAGAAATGCACTGATTCTGGTCTTATTCTAATTTTAATAAGGATGAATTTTATGGTGTGTTTATTGTATTTTAATTATATATGTAATATGCTGTGCTACGTTATGGGCACTCCGTGTAAAGAAAGGAAGACTCCTTCATAAACAGCATTTATTTTAACATATTATACTGGAAGTCCTCCTTGATCTAAAGGAAGAGAAAACCTTTTATCCATAGGCCAGCCCTCTTCAGTAGCTCTTTTCTTTCTAAGATTATAGTCATGGCTGAAAATACCTTTTATAATGACAATCTTTCTTCATTAGCCAATGTTCTCCACTGCTAACATGAAAATTAGAGGCAGTGCAATGGATACAGCTTCAGCAGAACTGTAACAGCAATGAGTTTAAGGAATTTCTGCAGCTTCAGAAAGTGATATCCTTTCTCAAGAGGATTGTGCCAGAGGCAGCTTGACCTAATTCGGTCGAACTGGCTGTTACCGTGACAGCTAGGTCTGTAACCAGCTAAAACCACTCCTTCAAGTTCCACAGCCCAATATTCTGGAAAGTATTTCTGCATTTCCAAGACCACATTGTCTCAGCTCATCAGCTGTCTTTTCTTCCTTCTTCCCTGAACGTGCTTGGAGCCCAGTCCTGCCCACTTGCTCCCAGTTGCTACCCTGAACACAGTTCATTATTCATTTAGGAGCATATGCCTCCTCTTCACACACACATACTACAGATATATTTCCATAAAATGAACTGCTGAAAAGGCTTGAGAAATAAGATGATCAAATAGAGACTGAGAGAAGAAATTTCTCACTACAAATCAACAGCCACAGTGTGATACAGACTGACAGCACTCCATGGCCTCATTTTCAAGGTGCAGTGGATGTGAAACAAGCAGGGACTTCATGATTCATCCACAAAATAATAAATAAATTAAGCTTAAGGTTATAAATTATATATTTCTGTTAATTTAAAATAATGCTGTTGTTAGTCACAAAAATGAAATGCTATGAAGTCAGTGCTTGCTTTTTCCTCATAACCTATGTCAGTGTAAATCAGCAATGAACCCATGTAAAGCATTATTTAAAGTAAAACATTAAAACAGAATAGGAAAAAGCAAACAGCAAAGATAGTTGGTACTAACATTCAGCAGACAGTCCTGTTCCTGGGCAGTAAAAATACCCTATTTAACCTTGAATGATTTATCTCTGCTTACTAGGCTCATACTTCATTTATATTTCTTATAGAAACCACAGATGGTCCCTTACGGCATGCTCAGATCTAGGAAACATCTCAAATTACTGTTAGCCTCTTTCACCAAATCTCCAGTGAAGTGCGGTATTACCACATTTTTCTCCCACCACCTTACCAGAAATCTGACAACTTGCTATATTAAAACGTTGGGAAATGTCTTTATAGCTTCCTGGTTTCTCCTCCGATTTTTCACTTCAGAAATGTCTAATATGCATCTTTAGCTCATTGATCCTATGGAAAAGATCTATAATTTCCAAATTTTCAGACCTCCCCAGAGTGATCATCTTGGGGACAGACCTTCTAGATTACATTTTATACTGAGATATAATAAAAAACAGAAGGGCCTGGTGAGCACAAATGGAGATGTGTTGGAGGAAATTAAGAGATTTTGCAACAATATAAAAAAATCATAGTCACAATAAAAATAGTGCCAGCCATCCCATCATTATAAATTTATAGTTTATATTATATAAGTTTATAGGGGACCTCCATGTCATTCCTTTTTAATCTGAGTTTGTGTATTTCTAAGCTTCTTCCATGTTTGTGAAGTATCCCTTTTGAGGCATTATATAAATTACACTCAAAATTACATTGTCCAGAGAGAACCACTGAGCTGTTGAAATGACTGACAGCAGTCGGTCTTTGAGTCTTTGACAAAGAAGTGCACAGAACAAGCACTCTCTCCATCACTGGATTTTCCTGATCCTGCTTCCTGGTGAGCAGAGGAACTATGAAATTTAGGAATGTTGGGTTCTACCCCAGCATTTTAGGAAGAAAATTATGTGTAGCAAATATGACCCTATGTTCTCTTTCCAAATTGTTGATGTCCTGATCTTTTTAAGATCTCATCACTGGTTTCTTGTCTCATCTCTGGTTCCAGTCCCACTCCATATGCCTTGGATGTTTCATTACCTCTGAGTTTCTCACTGGTCTGTTTTCCAAGAGTTGCAGTAACTCTTCTCAAATTTCTGGCCACAATTTCTTTATTTTTATCTTTATTTTTATCTTTATTTCTGTATTTTTTAATACAATTTATTTTATGTCAGTCCCAATTTTCTCTACACTAATTATCTTTGTTTACCTCTTTACCTTTTCCATGATATTTTTGTCTTATCCTTTTGCCATTATACCACAAAGATACAAACATCTTGCATTCAGGTCTTGCTGCCCAGCCTCATGCTGGTCTGGAGAAGCATCCATTTCCCCAAAGGTAAAATTTACATTAGCTGAACACATATCCTAAGTATGCAATGGGGCTATAAATAATTGAGGAAGAACTTCTAGATCTTGAAGTTAGGCTTCAAAAATTCTCCACTCAGTATATGCAGAACATCTCACCACACAAGCTTGGACATCAGGTATCATTTTTGGAAGGACATAATGGCCTTGGAGATGTATGCTCAAGACTCTTGACTGAGAGACCTTATATTGCTTCCAGATGGTTGTCCCTGCATGCAGCTGTGCCTGGCATACAGGGTATTTCAAAGTCTGCTGCTCTCTGTTTGAATGTAATGATGGATTGCATTAGCATGGCAAGAGCTCCAGAACTTAAGTAATAAGAATGGCAATAAATTTGTGTGTATATATATGCATATATATTTATATATAAATGGTATATATAATTGTGGTTCATTTGTGCTTCATGGCAGTGGCTGGGCAGACACCAAGTGCTATCCCGAGTGGTTCAGGAATTCCCCTTCTTGTCCTGTGCACAGCAGGATGAGCTTGAGACAATGGACTTAGATGAAATGAGGTGATGGGCAACACTGCCAGACACCTTCACAGCTCAGCATTTGACTGATTAGTGGAGGAGGTTTCCAGGTGGGAATTTCCAACTGTTTTGAAGACTCCCCGAGGCAGCTCCTGCTCTGCCTAATCCAGCTGTATGTTTTAGTGTGTTGATTAAGATCCTGGGAGATAAATCTCACAGGTTCTGAGACTCCACACATGGTTCCAGATGAAAATTTGATTCACTTGTACATGGATAACACACTTGCAAACAAACAGTTCCAGCAGAAACTGTTCCTGCAGAAATGGTCATGCAGGACAGTCTTTTATACATAGTTAATTAGTTTAAAAATGCTTTGTATGTAGGTAAGATAATTGATCACAATAGATCATGTGCGTGCTGGAGTGGTCCCAGAGGTCCCTGGGCCACCTGGATTTAAGTATTGAGCTGAACAGGGATTTAGGGGAGTCTCACCTGATCCAGCTGAAGATACCACAATGAGGACTCTTGAAATAGAAACATGCATCATCATATGGACAGTGACTGACCATCTGGTTTGAACAATCTGATTCCCTATTCAAGCATTACCCCGTGCCAAGATCCTAGCAAATACAGGACAACTTGATCCCAGCCTCTAATTTCTGCCTGGGAAACAAAGCTTTAATAGTAGGCTCTCCAATCCAGCCTACAACATTAAAAATAAAATAAAATAAAATAAAATAAAATAAAATAAAATAAAATAAAATAAAATAAAATAAAATAAAATAAAATAAAATAAAAATACAGCATATGGAAGATGAAACTAGAGAAATTTAGAGGAAAAAAAAAGTGTAAATTTTTCATAGAGAGGAGGTCTTTAATCAATAGAAAACAAAATCATGGGATTGCAGTTCATTAGACCCCTGCGGCAACTTTAAAGTTACAGTTTAATGTTTTTCTAGAAATTATATGCTCCAAATTAAAAAAGACATAATTTAAAAAATCTAGGGACATCCTGTAGACTTTTTTTATATAGGGTATTTAACTTGAAGTACATAGCTAATACCTTTTGACCACATCAACTGTCAACCTATGGTACAAAGTCTTGAGAAACAAGAATTCCTTTCTTCAGTGCTGAGTAAAATTGAAATTCCCTGTTCATCATAACCAAAAATCAATGCAAAGTTTCAAAGGATTTCAAGCGATTTGCAAGAAATGCAGGATTAGGTACTCTTAGTTAAAGGTGTACTGGCAGGAGAAATTGGGAAACTTGTGCACTGCCTAGCTTCACTGACACGTGAATCAATCTTCAGTCAATCATTAAGATGAAAATGAATGAATGAATGAATTTATTTATTTATTTTAATTACAGAGCCTCTTCATCATCAAAATGATGTGTGATTCTGTTTAAATTTACAGTGGAGAAGAGTCACACACGCTGTGGTTAATGACTTGAGCTTATCATTAGGAAGTTTTATTGAAAGTTTTCTTCTTGCTTAATCTCTTTACTTTTATCTGACAGGTTTATTTTTACTGGATCTGTCGAGACCCATCAGCATTCGAGTGGTTTGCTGATCTTCTGTTCCTTTTGGAAACAAAAATGGCTGAAAAAGGGAAAAATGATTTTCTAAGTTATCATATATTTCTTACTGGTTGGGATGAAAGTCAGGTAATGATGAAACTCTTATGAGTCTGAGTTAATGTACCTTGCTTTTCCAGTATGGTAACATATGGAATAGGAACAGATGAATGAATGATGGATGAAACAGAGAGACAAAGAACTGTAAATATAAAGACACCAGACTGTCTGTTTCCATTTCCATCTCACATTTAGAAAACCAGGAACAGAGAAAGCAAGCCAGTGATCCCTCCAGTCCAGTCTCTTTTCCTGGGCAGCCCTGACTACCAGGTGTTTCAAACACAAGTGCAGAGAGCCTTTTGGGAGCTTGTAAAGGGACATTTTGTCCATGTTTTTGGAACATCCTTTAAATAGATTATAGTATATTTACACTGAAATATGGAGGGTTGTATAAAAAGCATTGGTTTTGTTTACTCATTATTTACTATAATTTTTGTTGTTCACATATATGTCCAGTACACTTTTGAATCCTGCTGCATTCATAACATTCTGACAACAAACTCTATGGACTGATTTATGTTGTTTGAAAAGATATTTTCTCTGACTGAGTTTAAATTCATGATTTTATAATTTCAAGTTGTCATCCCACCTTGAGGTACTTAATCATTAGACTGTGTGGCTTTTATTCAACTTCTTTAGTCTTTACCTAAACCTAAAAGAGTTGATTTTCTCTTTCTGTATTTTTTTTAACTGATCTCTCAGATCACACTATGATCAGAGTTAGGCACCTGCCAGAAAATCTCTCACAGAAAAGTCTTTGCTCTACTATTTTATTTCCTGCTGCCTCTACTGAATACTGAATACAAGGACTGTCTACTAAAGATTAAAAATCACATTTCAGAAATCTTTCCCCTTGCTGTTTACCACAAAAAAAAAAAAAAAAAAAAAAAAAAAAAAAAAAAATTATTTCTGCCTTCTTCAGGGATTTGATCATGTAATAAGGTATGTGTAAAAAAATGTATTCAGAGAAATCTCTTCTGATCATGGATCGTGAAGTATAGTAGTCATAGAAGTAAGCAGTAAAGCAATCCTAGAAGTCACTACTCTGCATTACCAATAACATGAGGTATTACCTAAAATCAGTTTTGAAAGAAGTTATTCATGAACCTAACAAAGCACAAAGCTGCCCTCATCTCTTAGCTGTCAACGTCTCACTTCCCTCTTGGGCAAATATCAGACCAAAAGTCAGGTAGGCAGACAACTATTCTTGCTGAGATGCCTGACTCTCCTCAGTTGTGTGCTCCACACATTTCTGAAGTCTCTCCTTCCCTTCAAACCCCTTTGTCCAGTCTCCTGTCAGCACTGCTGTGTTATCTGGTGCTGCTGGTTAGGTGATAGAGAAAGATCCCTGGAGTCGTGCTGCCTCTCCACTACACTGGTACTGCTTTTGCTCCCAGAGTCCCTCAGCACTCCACCTCCAAAGGGCTAGGGAAGAAAAGGATTGTTTGTCAGTGGCTGCTTCTCAAGGAAAGCCCAAGAGCAGCTGTGCTTCGTAACTGCTCCCCCTTCTTCAGAGATCCACAGAGCTCCCTCTTCTTATAGGCCTTCTTTACTGTCAGGAAATTCTAGTTCATCACTCATCATAGTTTGAAATTCATCTCCACTAATATTTGGATGATGCTTAACTTTACTTCATATTGAAATGAAGTAAATTTACATCTTCTAGTGCACCTTCCACTTCTGGAAGGTGTTTACCCCCAAACCCCAGCCCTCCACAGACATAAGGTTTTTTCAGTGTCTCAGGCTCTTTGTATATTCTTTCTTGGTATTGGATGGCCAAACAGATATGGCACAGGTCTGTCTCTTCCTGGATAAGAAACTAAGTTTCAGCCTATTGTTTCTTGTAATGCTCTTGAGATTCTTCGTTAACACTGTGAGCTATACAAAGGACTGACACCAAAAACCCTGGAAAAGTTCTACTTGATGTGAACCGAAATACCCCCTTTGCTCAGTGGCTCAATTTTGCGGTAAGCACTTCAAATATCCTACATTGTTCCCTGCCTCCCACTCCTACCAAATACCTTGTTTTTTTTCTTAGACTCTTCCAAGCCCTCCGTGACACCGGCCCAAACTAACAAGGAGTTTTTGTGACCTCTTGTGACAAATGCACTTGACAAGAATAATAGATTTGTTAATCAACACGGAAGACTCATAACACTCATTATCATGAGAAATATACAATATTAGCATGAAATAGATCTAAATTTCAGCAGCCACTTCTGAAAGAGATGATAGTGGCCTGAACTAAATGCAAAGCCCATTTTTTAACTTAGTCTTCTTCCAGTAATTTCTCGACAGTTATAGTAACAGCGATATAACAGTAATGAAAACAAGTGTATTACTCCTACACAATAGCAGCACAATTAAGAGAAATGGTGGGTTTGTTGTTATATCTGGTGGTACTCAGATAGCATGGAAATGGGTGTAGCATAAGAGCTGAGGGACAGTAACTGTCCATGAAAATCAGGATTTGTTTTCTTGGCACTGACACGTGCAGCTTACTCAGATCAGTGCTTCACCTGAGCTGATCTAATTTCTGCACCTGCCTTCATGCCAGGAGAAGATAAAATACTCAGGGTTTTACCCCCACAGAGCCGATACATCTGTGACTATCTTCTGGTACATCAGCAGCACAATGGTCAGGACATACCGAGTCCCTAAGGTGCATGTAGTTTCTCATATTTATTGTCAAATTCTGTCTCAATACACTTTTATTTTTTTCCCTTTCCTAAACTCCAACTTGGCCTTAAAGCAGTGACTGTCACTGTCACTGCAGAGAATGAAGTGTAGGGTGTGATATTCAAAAACTGAGAAGAAGTTTAGGAATCTTGCCTGTAAAAGTGTCATTGGCACTTAGGTCCAGATAGTAAAAACAGATTTAATCCCAACTCATTTCAAATGTTTTGTCTCAAGAAGCTGAAAACCTTCGAGGTCATGGGCACTTTTGTAAGTGTTTATTAGACTTCTTGAGTACCCCTACTCTCCTCTCCTCCCCACTCCTATCCTCTCCTCATTGCAATTTGATAATTACAGTTTTCTTTCTTATTAATACTTCTGTCTTTCACTGAGAAGCTGTATTACTGCTTTCTCCTATTACTTGGAGTATACACTGTTGATTCTAAAATGATTATCTTGTGAATTTGCCTTTAGGCTACTCACATAGCCCTACATTATGATGACAAGATGGATGTAATTACTGGTTTGAGACAGAAGACCTTCTATGGAAGGCCAAACTGGGACAATGAGTTCAAGCAGCTAGCCGAAAAACATCCTAGGTAAGGCAGGTTGGCTTCTAACCTTGTTAGGTAACTTGTCTCTCAGCATAAACAGTGGGAGGAGGGGAGGGCAAACCTTTCTAAATGACCCTTTTAAAATAATTTAGTTTTTTTTAGCTGTGTGGAAAGAAGATTTATGCTTAATGAAGCTTTTAATGAAGAAATCTCGGAAAGAGAATGCCAATAAAATCTAATTTTTGGACAAGAAAATCTAATATTTAGAAGTATTTCAATATCCTGGCCTTTGTCCAGATATAATTGAAACACACAATCCAATTACTGTTCTGCACAAAGGACAAAGTAGCATTAATTTCCCTTGAAGATGGTTATTAAAGAGATAAACTGTGATTTTTTTCTTATGATGTCAAGGATATGTTTGTTCCCTGAACATATTTGGCTACTCTTGCAAGACTATGCTGTTCTGTTATTAGTTCATCTCTGCTGGCAAAGACAGTTCATTTGAACTTGGTGGATTCGCTAGTGGTCTGAGAAAAGCTTCTTTGTTCCTGAAAGTCTTTGAAGCAAGAATTTGAAATATTTTTGTGTTCAGCGGTAGAAAATTCCAGAATCTTTGGGACCCTTTATGATTTCCAAAGATTTACCTGCTAATGTAAAATAAAGGCTTGCTCTTGGGAGACAGAGATACAAAAAGAAAAAAGAAGAAAACTTTTTTTTAAAACGAGAAAGCTGAAAAGGAGTAGATCAAAGAGAAAACAGTAAGCTACAAGAATACCATAAAATTACAAAAATAACAGTAATACAGAAACCACTTGATAGAGGTCAAAATAAATACAATAAGGAAATAAGGGAAGTTTAAAAATAGAAAGAGGCCAAGGGTAGAAAATATGATTTTTGAAAGACCTTTTATAGGGGTTCTACAGCAAAAACAGAGCTTTTTAAAGTTATAGCTGAAACATAATAATTTTGTTACTTTTTTAAGAACAGCTGAGAAAAGTATGGTTTTCTAATGCTCAGGGAAGGAGATGGGTATTAACTTTCTGTACTGGGTCTTGTGATATATCCTTAGAAAGCCAGTACTCAAGCGACAGAAAAATCTGTATTTGCTTCTGAACCTAGATGCACATGTGATGGTCAACTTTGAACCTGTTAAGGAAAACACTGCATGAAATATACACTACTTGTGCACACTGAATCAAAAAAACACCCTACCTTTTCTTGCTCTGAGTTACGGAAAGTTCAAGAGGTGAAGAAACTTGAGAGTTTCTACTGTAGGATGGAACAATCAGTTTGTATGAACTAACTAAATTTTAGGTTGCTGCATCGAGGTCCAACAAGTTTCCCATGGTGCAAGAGTGTCTTTTTGCGGATTAGCAGGAATATACCACTCAGGTGGAACCTGAGTGCAGTCAAGAACTAGAGCAGTATGGGGGGACTACAACTTTGGCACCAAAAGCCACAGCTTTACAGGAGCAAACTTTTTGAAACACACTGTCACTTGTCATTTACATTGTGCTTAAGCAGAATCAGCTTCCCCCAGTAGCACAGCAGGTGTGCATCTGTGTGCACCTATATACATGTATATACATGTATGTTTAAAAGAACGTGTGTACTTAAAAGCAAACTCTTTATAGCCCTTTGCAGCAAGAAAACAGGTTTCCAGTACCTTTTAACATACATGTGCACTTATGAACACAACTGTTGGTTACAATGGTCATGTTCTTGTTATTTATGAGAACTATTTACCTTATTTATTTATTTATTTATTTATTTTAAAAAAATTAGCCATCAGTATTAAAATTCAACAACAACAACAAAAATACTCAGAAACAAGTGAACATTTTATGCATTTTTTAGGGGAAAAAAAAAAAAAAAAAAAAAAAAAAAAAACATTTATTCATCTGGAAAAAAGCACTGAACGTTTTCAGCCCAAGCAGTGTGTTTGTTTCTCTGAATTAAAAAAAAAAAAAAAAACAAAAACAAACAAACAAAAAAAAACACGACAATCAAAAACAAAGAACTACAATTCAAAATAATTTGTGACCTCTAATATAGCAATCCAAATAAATAAAGCAATATGACATAATAAACACTGAAGTATTAAAATAATTATACTGTAATACTTTGTGACAGTAACACAAAACTTTTCAAATGTATTTCTCAAAAAGCCATTTCAAAAGATACAAACAAATCTGGAGGCTGTCAAAAAGTGCAGTTTATCTATTTATTCTGCTGCTTTTATGTTTTTTGTTGTTATTGTGATTACAGCAACAGTATTGGAGTATTCTTCTGTGGACCCAAGACTCTCTCTAAGATCCTTCAAAAGATGTGCAGCTCCTATTCATCAGTTGATCCAAGAGGAGCTCAGTTTCACTACAATGAAGAAAGTTTCTAGGCTGTACCTCTCAATTCTGTAATAGGTATTACCAAGTTGTGCATTTTTCCTCACCTTCTCCTGTCCTCTTCCCATTCTGCAGCATTCAGTCCAGATGTTGAGAACTGTAAATTGAAGCAGCTGCACTGACTTCAGCAGGAAAATGCCAACTAAAGTTTTGGACCCTAGCCTAAACTAAAGTTTTGGGTCCTTAGCCTTTCCTTCAAAGAACTTAAGGGCTGATTCTTCATTGCTTAGTCAATGATGCTGTGAATCCAAGCACACCTCTGTGAAAACAAATACAAATCACTACGCTTTATAAATCACATTCAAATCACTAAACTTTAAAGAAAAAGGTGCAAGAAAAATGGCCATTTAGATCTGTATGTTGCTATTGTGTATGATCAAACTACTACTGCAGGCAATACTATCATTCCTGCTGTTTAAATCATGCCCAGTCATTCAAAGCATTTTCCTTCCTGGTGTTCTGATCTTGCACTTCTAGTCTCCTACTGAGCCACATCTACATTGTCTTTTGTGCCATAGAAATAGTGTTTAAATATGCACTTCCTAACAAATTCCTTTTGACCTACCAAAGCAGGCACCATTTAAACCTGTCATTTCTGCAGTGATACTGGTGGTGCATGCAATAATATAATATTTTCTGAAGGTTAAGTAGACTCCAGAAATTTTTGTTGTCAGCAAATGGATCTCCTGAGACAGGCAGCTGAAACTGAGGGAATAAGTAACAGGTGTCTTTTAAATGCCACACTGCTTCACGGGCATTGAAGAACAGTCTTTAAAATATACAGGTTCAAAGATTCAGAGATATCACAGGGTGGCTGAGGTGGGAAGGGACCTCTGGAGGTTTTGGGTCATGTATCCCTTCTTCCACGTCTTCTGCACTTCTTTTGTTTTGTTTTGTTTTTCTTTATGAGAGCCTTGTTCATCCATGCAGGCCTCCTACCACCTTTGTTGGACATCCTCCACAGCCAGATGGATCATTTTTGAGCTTGGAGGAGGTGATTCTCAAAAATCATCCAATTATATGGATTTCTCTTTTCTTCAGGACCTTACATGGGATCCTTCCAAGCAGGTCCCTACCAGAGTCTACTCTCCTGAAGCTTAGAGTTGTGATTTGCCTTGTATCTCTCTCTCTCTGGATCCTGAACTCCACCATCTCATGGTCACTGCAGTCAAGGCTGCCATGAACCTTTACATACTTGACCTGGTTTGTAAGTGTGAGCTCCAGCAGATTGCCTGCCTTAATTAGATCCTCAAACACCTTCATAAGTAAGCCATCATCACTGTGCTCCAGAAATCACATGAATTGCTTGGTCCCTGTCATGTCCCTCCAGCAGATATCAGTGTGGTTCAAGTTCCCTATGAGGACCAAAACATGTGAACATGAGACTTCTATTTGCCTGAAGAAGGTCTCATCTGCTTCTTCTTTATTAGGTAGTTTGTAGCAGATGCCCACCACAACATAACCCACATTGGTCTGCCCACAAATCTTGACCAGCTCTCAGCTGGCTTCTCAACCATCCCTAGGCTGAGCTCCATGCATTCCTGCTGCTCTCTCACGTACAGGACAGCTGCCCTCCTCAGCATCCCAGCCTGTCCTTCCTAAAGAGCCTGTAGCCATCCACTGCTGCTCTACAATCAAGTGAATTGTCCCACCATGTTCCTATATTCCCAATGAGATCACAGCCCTTCAATGGTATGCAAACCTCTAATTCTTCCTCTGTCCCCTCTATGCCATGTGTGTTAGTGTACAGCACTTTAGAGAGGCATCTTGTCATGTGGGTTTTCCAGAGAAGGTATGAGAACTTCCTTCACCATGTTGTCCTGCAGACACTTGCTTGTTTGCGTGCATATTCTTGCAGTGGGCCTCCTTCTGCCCTGTTTTGCTGATTACAGCACCTCTCCTGTTCACATCATCCTGCACACTTGGACAACTGTGTTTCCTCACTTGGTCATCAGCCAACCACTCCCTACCATTGTTCCTAGTCTAAAATTCTCCTCACAGGCTGGCCAGCATATGGGCCTTTGCCCACTGCAGGCAGATCCCATGTTTTCCTAGGAGTCCTCGATCCTCGAAGGGGGATCGGTCGTGTAAGCCACCTCCCTGTTGTCAACACCAGCTGCACAAACAGATACCGACTTTCAGGATCCATCCCCAAGTTCTGCATCACATCGAAAAGCCTTTTGGTTGGTTGGTTATTCAACAAAGTCTGCAGATGGGGGAGGAACTGTATTTGCATGCCATTTCATCACATGCCAAGCCTTGAGAATGGTGCATCTGAAATGCACCCATACCTATATCACTGCCTAGTGTTTTTAGTGTTCTTATTTGCATTTCTCCTGTTTCAGTTTGTCTTGCAACTGATCCAGCCTTTCCTCACAGGTCACAGACTGTTACCCAGAACCGATTTTGTTCTCTGTTATGCTGAGAGGTAGTTATGAAACAATAAGTCATTTTTAATCTCTGCGGACCTTCTGAGGTGGCTGCTAGGAGTCCAGACATACAGTTCAGGCCAGCTACTGAGCTGTCTGACAACCATGTGGCAAAGAAACTAGCCAGGGGCCAGCAGTCCCTGGAGTCACATCTTCTAATGTGGTGGGACTAGTGTAAAATTTTGCATGCCACAGTATGGTGCTGTCGCCAAGAGACAACTGTCTCCAGCTAGTTAGGTTAGCCAGCCTTGAGGCACATTGTGTGTCAAAGTGATGAAACTATGGCCTTCAGAAGACCCCAGTCTTTACTCCCACCTTCTAATGTCTCTTATTGGCACAACAGCTGCTATTGTGTAGTTCCTGTCCTCCAAAAGAGGTGCTTCCCTTGCAGCTTTGCATTGCTCATCCTCCAAGTCTACCTGAATGTATCATTACTGCCTTTCAAGACCTGATGTTGTCTTGCACCTTCAAGTACTATTTGTACTTATCTTTGTGACTTCAGCACTGTTGAGTATGTGGAACATCAGATAGCTTTAGAAGGATAGGGGGAAACAAAATAAAAAATGTGGGACTCATGTAAGCTAGAAAACCATGGAAAATATTTCCTTACTTTGCTCCCCCAGCACAGAAAGTTAAAGAAAATCTCCACCCAAATTGGCCTGAGGTGTAGTGAAGTTCACTGGGATCACATAATGCATTTACTCAGCGACACAATAAAGGTGGGAGGTAGAAAACATCCTGTGTATATCTTGAATAAGATGAATGACAACATTATATATGTACACTTATACATATACGCACGGGAAATGCCCACTAGAGGTGACATAGCTTTATAGACAAAAGAAACAATAATAAAAATTATGTCACAGAGGACTACAAGATTATTTTATATCTTTTCTATTGGAGGTTAATGGTATGTGTGAACTGAGCTTGATCTACAAGATACGGTTGTATTATTATTAAGTTTAGGGCAATGCATCTTTATTTTAAAATTGTTGAAGTTTTCTTAAACGCCTGCCTGTGTGAAATGATTAATGTGGTGCATACTGTGTAGCAGTAGAGTGAGTGGAGAATTAGAGCCTCTGCCAGTTCACCTAGAGGCATTTATCTTTTATTTTTTCCCTGGTGCCCGTGCTGAGCCTCAGGGTAAGCTGACACATTTTTTAATATAAATTAAGCTTCTTTTTTTTTATGTGCATTGAAAATCTTGAAGGAAATGAGAAATGTGTGTAGGCACCAATACCAGCTGCCATTGCATGAAAGAAAGAGGTGACAATTTCCTGCAGATTCTGAATGATTGTTTTAATGGGGTTGGATCGGAGGTAACAAGCACAAAGATATTGTGCTGCCAGAAAAACAGGATCTGTTCTCCCCCTAGCCTCATGCAACAAGATGTAACATTTAGCTTCTGGCTCAACATGGCATCTCTTCACTGCTTTGATTTATTCCCACTTTTGCAAATCACTGTGGTATGCTACAGGAGATGCATTTAGAGCCCTTGTTATAGTTCATTGAGTAGCACTGCTGTTATCGCCACCAGAGGAGAATTTCACATGTATCAGGACCGAGTGACCTAGAATAAAAGAAAAATAATAATAATAATAATAAAAAAGAAGTGGGAAGGTTTGTTGGACTAGGATGAAACTGCATTTAGGTTGAATGAAAATCCCTTTATTACAAATACAATTTAAATCAAAATGGAAACTAAGAAGATTTGGCTTCCTGCCTTGTTTTGAATAACACTGAGCACACAGCAGCTATGATAATGTGAGTGCATATGTAATGACTCTATTATTATGTTTATATATGGAAACATCATTCACTGTCATGGAAAATGAAACATATCTTCATGGATTTGTCCGTTCAGCTTCTTCAGCAGGAAGTGTTCAGCACTGTGTAGGAAAATAGTAGTAAATAAAATATAGTCATAACAACACAAGCTGATCACATCCTGTGACAGAAAACTAATCATAGACAAGGATCATAAATACACAGATCAATTATTTTGGCTCTAACAATAAAAATAATGGTATTACAATAAGAGTTGTGTTATGATAATTTAAGCTTGATCACTAGTAAGCATAAGTTGAAATATATTTTTTATGTTTTGGGCTCTCCTCCTTTCTCCCTCCCTCAAAGTTACACATGTAGTAGAAATTATTTAAGCAAGTGTGGGTCTTAGGTTAAACAGGAACCACCACTTTTAACAGGATGTCTGTCATATGGGACATGTACCATACCATTACAAAGATCTCCTGCTTCTTTCCTGCTTTCAGATGTAATAAAAGGGTTCAGAGGAAATGTTAACTGCAAAAAAAGTGCAAAACTTTTCAAATGTTTGAGTATTTCTGATTAGCAGGAGATCTTATGAGAACTGCCTTAAAGGCAGCTCAGCCACTCTGGAAAAGTAATAAACTTAAATGACATGGTAGCTTTATAATCCCAGCAGGTCAACAATTTCAGTGATTTATTTATTTATTTATTTATATTTTTGAGGGGGAATCACCTGAATTCCTTCAGGAACAGTGAAAAGGCAAAGAAAAATGTGACACTGCTTCCACGCAGCTCGCCCTATGAGTACCAAAAGCTAAAATAAAATGTGCATTTGGGGAATGCAAACCCATGGTGGTCAAAGCTGTATAGCAGGAGATAGCCCAGAAGGTGCATGACCACGTGCAGCAAAGGCTAATTGTCCCCAGGTCATTCTCTCTTCTCTTGACACTTGTTAGACAAATGCCAGGCACAAATCTGCCTTGGTCATGGGAGACAAGACCTCACAGGTGGAGGGCAATCTACCAGGGACCTGCCTAAACCTTCAGAGTGCTGAAAACTGTCTGAGCTGAGGCTTTCTTCCATCAGTCAGGGTATCTGTTCTATAGCAGCAATTCCATCTCCTTCTGTCTGATCATTTAATTGTCTGAGAAATTCTGCACTTCTACATCTGTGAAATAAAATCAGGTGTCCATTACATTAAAGCTGCAGACAGGAACAGAAACATATCCCAGGAATGCCTTCTTACATGTTGCTGAACGTGTTCAAACAAGAGCGAACTGATGACCTGTGCTTTGAAACTCTAGCCAGATAGTCCATTTAACATGAGTCTTCTTGACCTTCAACAAATCTTGTCTTACAGTGGAAAAAGAAAAAAAAAAAAACTCATTTGCACAATGGTTTTAATGTATGTGAACAAATGTGTTAATTGACATGGAAACATACCTTTTCTCCTATCAAAAGCAAGGAAGGACTAAAAGGCTTAAGCATTACTATCCTTTCAGAATACATAGAAACAAACAAAAGTTGTATAGTATAATGAACCACTCAAACAAGCATATTTCAAAGGCCAGCTGCTTCAAATATTTGCAACTATTATTTCTAAACAATAATGACTTCTAACATGGTAAGACATTTATATTCATTGAGGATAAAAGCCCTGAGCCTGCCAATACTTACACATGTGCTCTACTAACTTCAAACAATCTTTTTACTGTCCTAGAGGACTAAATATGGTTCCCTTTGAAGCTCATGCATAGAAGACTGATGTCAGGCTGAAGGTTGGGTCCGGAAGGCTGATCTGTATTATTCAGCTATTAAACTACTGGACTGTCTTGATTCTTGGGTAGAGATTGTTTCTCTGGTGCAGTAATTCTGAATATGAAAGACAATTTACAATCATGTTTGCCTTAAGGTACACAGATAAGATTGCATTTATGCACTTTAATAAAAGACCTGGTTTTCAGTGGTCTTGTAGCTTCTTGTAAGTAAAAAATGTGGCTGTTCAGAGAGTTTTCCTCTTTTTTTTTCCTGTTTTTTTTTTTTTTTTTTTTTTTTTTTTTTCCTCCCTTTCAAATGATGAATAACTAAATCTGAACATTTTATTCTCTGGAAATACAAAAATAAGTAGGACTGAGGGGAGATACAAGTCTGTCCTCTGAAACAGCATTCCTGGTCTCCAGTCTACGTGTGACCATTCCCCAGCAATGCTGCACTGAATTTTAAATCTCAATGACTTGTGCCCCAGCTTCTCTACATAAAATCTTTCTTTCTGCTGCTGTCCAAGGCTGCAAAAACCCACACAGAAATCATTACTGTCAAAAGCTGAACTAAGTGGAACTTTGTGAACAAAAATAAAGAAGCATGCATAAACCTAAATTAACACACATTAGTTGTGGAAAGTATGCACATAAGAAATTTGCAGAAACCTGTGTACTTCAGATCTCACAGGGACTAATGTTCACTATTCCCTTGTACTGTAACAGGTACAATGGACATGTATTTATTCTTGGGTTTCCAGGAATTGATCAAAGTTTAAAAAATGAAAGAAAAGCTTGAATTCTAAAGGTCACAGGAACCTGATCATCCCGCAACACTGAACACTCATTAATTACATGTTACTATACAATTACATTACATTTAGATTCAATGTTTAGATTGAGGAATGCCTACCATTTACGTGTTAATAAAATAACGATGCTGTTTTCTGAGTTTGTATGCTGCTGAGGGGGCTATACAGAGGGCTATGCAGGACACATATCAATGCAGAGCTACCCATTTAAGATCACTCTTTTTTAGATTCCTTACCATGCAGGCAAGAGGAAGATAGTTAAGAGGCACAGTCGGACAATTTTGAATGTAATATCAAAGGTCTGAGGATGAAACAAACAACGTATGCTCTGGTACTGGTCAACATAGAAGTTACTTTAAATATAAACATGTGGAGAACAGGAAGATATGACTGAACTGGTCTTTGGGTAACACAAACATGTCCAAGTACAATTTCTGAGACAGGAATATGCATCGCTTGCTTTATTATTTAATGGAAGCTGTGGTTGTCATTACAAAGATGTATCTATAGTACAAGACATCAAACATAATCACAAACACTGGCCACCCTATGCATATTGCAGCAAATACCTCATCCTTTTATAACATTGTGCATTCACAAAGGAGCCTGAAACACTTTAAAAATAGCCCAGTGCTGGGAGGTGCTGAGTTGTAAGAGGTTTTAGTAAAACCAAAAGAAATTGTAACTGCTTGGCATTCTGCAGAACCAGACCTTTGCAGTCCAGTCAATGAAATTAACTGGAGTTTTGCCAGAAATAGGACAGTATAATTTGGCTCAGATAGTCAATGCCAATGCAAAATTATATATTACCAATATCGAATGCTGAACTTAAAAAAAAAAAAAAAAAATTACTTCATATGGTCTGCTTTGTTTATAGTTACATAGTCAATGCTTTACTACATGCTGATTGTCTTATTACTATAGGTATAGATAGCCATCAATAATGAAGTCCATAAGTGGGAAGACATCTCTTTGGGGAAGCATGCAATTATATCCAGACGTTACTGTTACTACACTAGGCTCCAGTTCAGCAAAGCATTTGTGCTTATGCTTAATTAAAGGCATACAAGATGGGTTCTGTGTTTCAAGGTTAGCACATGCTCAAGGCTTCGTCCATATCTTGAGTTTTCTTCAAGTGAGACCCCAAATGCCTCCATGTGGCAGTGCTTTCAAAATAAAAGACTCTTCTCACTGGGTTACTGAAGAAACTGTGAATCTCCTGGCTTTTTTTTCTCCACATAAATCATATCATTAAGGACAGGCATGAAATTGGTTGTCCTCTTTTCTGGGGATCCAGTAGGACCAACCTCAATTTTTAGATTTGCATTTTCCTGTAATAACTGGTTGTAACCCTAAAGAAAAAGGATTCAAGCAGCCATGCTGTCTGTCTGTCTGCCTATTGGTTCCATTTCCAGCCTCTCTCTTCGTCAGCAAATATTGCTTAATTTTCCAACCAATTTCAACCAAGATTTAAGGTATATAATATTAATCTGAACTCTTATATAGTCTGTATAACCAAAATGGTCTGAATAACTCAAAAGCTTGACAAGTGAGCAATGCCACTGAGCAGTCAATGAAACAAAGTGTCTGAACACTCCTGCCTGAGAAGCTGCACACCTCAGAGCATTCCAAGCTCACAGCATAGTGCTGAACTATGGAAATTAGTGACGCTAAAGAAGAAACTGAAGCTTTACCAGACAAATGTCCCATCACACTCAGTAAAATATTGCAGCAAAAGAGATAATTGTTTCTTTGTACATAGGAGGAATGAGACTAGTATTGGTATATTGCAAATTGTTCTGTTGTACATCTTAGAATGTTAAGAAATGAGGGTACAGGAAAAAGCCACAGACATACTCGAGGACTTCAGAAAATACGTTGCAATTAAAGGGCTCAATCAGTTTAGCATATGAAAACTTAGATTAAGAGATGAATCTATAACAGTGTGCAAGCACCTTCATGCAGAGAAAAGCTAGGCACCAGCAGGCTCTTTAATCTAGCAAAATGAGCAATTTCATATAGAAAATAATGTGGTTACTTTTAATAGACAAGCAGTATAGCTACTAGAAAGACACTTGTCATAGAACCTGGTAAAACTTCTATCTCTTGTCATCCCATCAAGCCTGGGTGCAACTCTAGAAGATCCAGAAGATCCAGTACATATCCATACTGAACAGATACTAGTTAGGCTCAGTTAAGTGGATGTATTGCTGCAACTGAGTAACAAGGTGCCAATAATTGACTGCTGCTGCATAAGCATCAAAGGAAAAAGGTGCAGTGGTCCTTTTAGTGTTCAAAATGCTCTGAATGTATGTTTTCTCACAATATCCTTGTCAGGTGGAAAATTTAGAACTTCCAGTCTTAGATGGGGGACTGAGACATGGAAATGCTAAGACATTTCCCTCAACTCTCAAAAAAATGGCAGAACAAGGAAAAAAAAAAAAAAAACACAACCTTCCAGGACCAAGACTTGAACTGCTACAGCAACCTTCTTCTCCTATAAACTCCATTTTGTGTATTTGACATGGCCCTTAAAAATATCTGAGAGTGAGCTTTCTGAATGACCATGAAACAGAAATGAATGGTTTTCTTAACTAAAAGCAATCATTAACATTGCTATTAGACAGTACGACTTGAAAGGCAAACATTTTGATTCCCATGAATTGGATGATACATGCTTGCTTGCTCTAAGAATTGAATGCATGATATAAAGAATTTACATGAGAAGTAGGTCCTCTGACATAGAGTGAGTGATTTCTGTGATTAAATAGGAGATTTAAAAATAAATAAATCAAAAAAGTATCAAAAAAGAAACAAGATTTAGGGTTTTCTACTAAGAAATAGTGTCCAAATATCTTTGTACAGGTTTTGATACTGGACTCAAGCCTGATTGTACTTCAAGCAAAGAACACAAGAAAATGCCTGTTGCCTCACATAGTAAGGGGATCCAACTAAACACCATACAGCACAGCATGGCACAGTAATGGGCTGTCAGGAAGGCCAAGGTTTCATTTTCAAGTACAATAGATCAGAAAATTTTAAAGCTCCTCTTTAAATATTTCATGTGAAGAACAAACAATAACAAAGAATAAAGCTAGGTAAATAAATAACAGTCTGCTTCAGTTCCCTGGGATACGCTTATCCCCTTTATGACTATTTGAGCCTACACTGCATTTGTTTGCTCTCTGATTTCTGCCACCTTGCTCATACTTAGAGAATTTTCTGAGATTGCAAAGGTGGACCCGTTTATTTCTTATATCTCCCATTAACAGCTTAAAATAAATTCTAACAGAAACAGATATGATGTCTTCATCCTGACTCTTTATCACCTCTGCGTTATTGGCTCCATAGTAATCCAAGCTAATGGTATTTAGTTATTGCCCTGCTTAAAGATACATTAAAGCTGTGTCTGCAATAATGCCATTTACAAGAGTAAATTCATTCCTTCTCATTCCATTCACTAATATTTTCTATTAAATTAATGCTAGGGGAGGAAGGATTTAGTACACTTCATGTCCTGCAGAAGTAATCAGAAAATATTTATGAACATTTGCAGTTGTGATAGGAGGAATAGAACAGAAGGTATTTTATTATGCTGCTCTTACCCTTTTTTTTTTTTTTCCTGACATTAACTACTGAAAAAATAAATAAATAAATAAATAAAATCCAAAGCTCATCTAGGAAAAAGTATCTATGAATTTTCAAAATTTCCCATCCATAGGGGGAAAAAAAAAGTAATTCATACCTTACCAGGTAAGTTCAAGTCCATGAGGCACGGGAACACACTTTTAAACAGAAGAATGAAAACTACTCTAAAAGACAATATCAATCTAGAAATTCAGTCACTGAGAGCTTGCTTCATGAACTGAAGCTAATTAATGCTCTCATGTAGGGTTGAACCCAAACCATCATAATGATAGCAGCTCCACAGCTGAATTACTTTTTTAGTATTCTGCCACTTAAAATTCCACCCAGTCGCTTTAAAAGGATTGAGCACATGATTAAATTGTTATTTGGGAAGGGAAGAGATGAACAATTAAAATCTCCTAAAAAACAAAGCTGACCTAAAGTATTTAGATACAGACTGACTTGCAAAATACTTTCTGCAAAAAGCATCTTTTAATTATCTGCACAGAGTTACTCCTTGCCCAAATACATTTGGAAGCTCTAAAAAAAGCACCTTCGTCCTCTCAGTTTTACATAGCCACTTCAGCAAAGTTGAATATCCTAATATTAAAGCACAACACAGAAAGCTGACAGCATGAACTATGCAATTTTTTAAAATTAGAGTAATTTGTTCATGCAGATATCTGGAATAATGTGGAAATAAAAACCAAGGGTAGATTGAGCTGATCCCTTTACTTTGAGAATGGAAAATAGCTGAGATCGCTCTTAAAGAGGATATAATTTTGGAATATTTGCAAGTTAATTTTACATTTTACAAAATGGCTTTAACTTGGGACATTCTCCATGGCTGCGCTTTTGTGTTCTTCCAGTTTATATGAATTCCTATTTGCTATTGTTTGTATACTTTGCTTTCTGTAATAGACAAGAATGAGATTTCTATGTGTGTTTAGGCTGGGAGACGATGATCAGATGTATATGGCTATAAAACCACATCTGCTAATGTCTTTAAATGATGCTACAGCTGCTTAAAATCATAACATTTACTCATCTAGGTTATCAACTGAATCAAAATTATATTTACAACTGGATTTTTCATCAAATACAGGGGATTATCAAAGGTAACATTTCAAAAGGAATTGAGTTAGGAGACTAAATCACATTGACTTTCAATACAATGCAGGCATCTATGTGACATAAATATGTGACATATATAGATTAGTGTTTTCAATACTGACCCATGTCACAGGTATGACAAGCCTTTCGCTGTGTTGGCCAGCAGCACATTCAAAATGAGAAAAAGCCAGAGGCCTTAAGCGAAGGAGGGGCAAAGGAAATGTAAGTGGACACAGAATTTGCCGTTCTGACTGTTAAGTGAAGCATGGTCCTGCTCTCAACCAGGAATAGCTGCAAGGCTTGCTTGTGCTGCCTGAAGGAGCATTACTGTTTTCTTCTGTCTGGTGTGTGGATTGCCTTAGAATTTATTACAAGTCATGCAAACTAAGCCAGCTTGTAAGACTCAAACCAACATGGCTCTGGCGGTCAGTTGTCATAGCCTGAAGATAAGATCAGTTCTGTAGTGGGGCAAACATGGGCAATGAGGGTATGGTCAGTGAGCAAAATGATTCCAAAAGTTGTGGCAGGATGGGTGGTAGGGTAGCAGGAGCTGCAGGAGGCAGTAAGGCAAACAGAGGCTCAGCAACAATTATTTTAACTACTGGACTAGGCTCAGATACGTCACACAAGGTAGCGTGAATCACAAGTGAATGCTAATACAGCAGCAGCTCCTCTACAGATGTTTAAGCGATTTGCAAGGCCCATGAATGCAGCAGCCATGTATGGTCTCTCTCTCTGTGATTGACACAGTGAATGGCACAGGGCATTGCACTGCCATCTATTCCTGTAGCAATGCCAGTGAAGATGCTTACTGATGATACTGATATTTTAGACTAAAAACATGTTTTCCAGACTTGTGTTCAGGACATCAATGCAGCCCAAGAATTTGTGCAGCTCGCCCACAAGTATGTTTCCTTGTTGAATCAGTGATTTTGTAATAACTTCTGCCTGGCACCATACAAAAAAATTTTTGCTTCCAGAAATGTTTCTAGCTTTGAGGAAATGACATAATATACAAAAAACTTCTAGGAATTTTGACTTGGTCTTTAGACAACCAGGAGAGCCAAAAAACTAAGAACCTTAACTCAAGTTTGTCAACTCCTCCTAAACTCCTAAGCCGGGCTCCACTCTGAGCTGTGTCTGGTTTTTAATGTCCACATTGACACTGGGAATCCTGGCAGATACCAGAAGAGTATACCAGAAGTAAGCACCTTTGCAGAAAGGAGAGACCCTTAATTTACTTCACTGTGAAGAAGTCACAAACCTCATGTTGTGTACATTTAGTTATATCCCTAAGGTTGTTGGAAGGCTTCTAGAATTACAATGAGAGGGACACAGGTAGCAGACAACTCAGAATGCCCAAACCCAAACAAGCCCAACAAAAATGTATGAGGCGCAGCTGTGGACCCTATCACGTGGCCACAGAGACAGTGACACTTAGGTAAGGCGATGGTGGCAAATGCCTGACCTTGCTGCAAACAGGTTTAGTCTGGAAACTAGAACCTAGGAGGCTGATTTCTGTTATGGATCAGGAATGACGTTCCACACACTGGCATAACTGCCTAGAAGAAAACATCTTTTCCTCGTATTTCTTCAAAACAATTTTGTCCAAAATGGTGGATCACTGGAGATGTACCCCGGAAAAACAGTCTCTGCAGGTTGACTTGAAAACCACTTGTTTCTGGGGCAGGCAAAATTCCAAGAGAGCTCACCAGTCTTTAAGGTCACTCTACAGATGAATGGCAAAGGGGATGCCAACTCACCCAGGATTGCTAGTTTCTTAGGTAAACATCCCAGTGAAGATAGCACATGAAGAAGGGATCAGGGCTTCCCAACACCAGATCTTGATTTCTAGTCAGACAAGGTCATACAAAAGCAACAACACCCCATGCTGCATTACTGGAAGCACTGCCAGCAGGTTGAGGGCGGTGATTCTTCCTTTCCACTCAGCATTGTTCAAACACACCTGGAATGCTGAGTCTGCTGTGCTGGGCTACCTAGTAAAGATATGGAGCTACTGGAGTGAGTCCAACACAGGACCACATGGACATTTATAAGGGACTCAAACATCTTTCATGACAAGACAGGCTGAGAAAGCTGGGACTGTTCAGCCTGCAGAAGAAAAGCCCCAGAGGAATCTTATCAGCATGTATAAATACCTGAAGGAAGGGAATGAAGACAAGAGAGTCAGGGGTGCCCAGTGACAGAGCAAGAGGCAATGGACACGAATTGAAACAACACATATATTGCCGTCTAATCACAAGAATAAACTTTTTTAACTGTGAGGATGGTCAAACACTAGCACAGGTTGCCCAGAGAGGTTCTGGAGTCTCCATCCTTGAATATATTTAAAAAAACAGGGGGGTTGAACAAAATTATCTCAAGAGCTCTCTTCTATCCTAAAGAATCTTGTGATATTATCACAAATGTTGCTGTATTTCTTGTTTGGAATTTAACAAGTCACAGGGTGATCTATGGACTTTTCTCTCTTTCTGTAATTGTACATACAGGGGCACCAGAAAATGCTGAACCTGATGAAAAAAAAGGGGGGGGGAGGGGAGAGACAAGAAGTGAAAATGTGAATATATGCTCAGTCTGGAGGGGAGGTTGGCATACTTTGCAAAGAATCTATACATCATGTAGTATTATCAATAATATCATAATTCAGTGTTTAGTGTTACTTTCCAAAAATGTGGTTGGATTTTGCTTTCTGCTGGAAAAACAACACCAAATTCTCAGCATTTTTAATGTCTCATTTAGAATCAAAGAATCTTTTTCATTTAGGTTGGAAAAAAATTCTTTGATCATCAAATCCAATTGTTTATTTAAACCATTATTCAAAATACCAAGGTGAGATGGAAAGCTGAAAATATCATTTGTTTAGTAGGGAAATGTGACCATGATAATCAACTGAAATTATGGAAAATTCAAAGTTGTGCTGTCCAAACTAACCATAAGGATTCGAAGTTGTAAGTTGGCAGAGGATCTAAATGGCTCCTCAGAGAAAACCTATCATAGATCCAAAAGAGGAAGCTACAAGACTAGTTACGAAGTTGCCAGATGTGTTTATAGAGGCCAGACGAGCACCTTATCTTTCTAAGCGTATGACTTAGAAATCACTGACTAAGTGTAAGAAAGCCCCTTGCAAGATGGTTATCAAAGACAATCAAGAAATAGTTGCAGAAAATAGTTAATTTAGGCATCTTTGAAAATTCCCAATTGTATCAGTTTATAGTATCTGCATTTTGTATTGATTTCTGGCCTTCTTAAATGCTTCCTTGCATCACTTGTCATAACCAGGAAAAATCACTCATCCTTCATCATCTACCTCTCACTTTGGCAAGATCCCTCCTTAATTTGTATCATCCACTACCTCTCCTTTTATATTGCAACATATGCTGTGCATCCTCACACTCACCCCTTTACAAAGGTCTCTGAGTCTGCTTCCCAAAAACCTATGCATTGTTGAGGGGCCATCTGGTTCATGAGAGCAGCCCATGTTTCAGTGAAGCACCTTGATGTTTTCTCCCCTTTGCCTTCCCTGTAAACATCCACAAAGATCCCTTATCATGCCCTTCAGATCCTTCTTTTGTGATGCAATAAGAAAAATGCTGCCTTGCTGAGGCCACAGCTTTCCACGCTGACAATTACTAACTTATTCTCTTCATCTGTCAGTATACACATTTTCTCTATTATTTTACACATACACAGCAAGGATTTCCAGACAGAGCTTGTATCTTCTGCTGTGCTAGACCCTGGTCTGACATGCTGGGGTTCTGCTGGGGGCCTCTGGATGTAATTACAATATCAAAAAAAAAAAAAAAAAAAAAAAAAATCTAAGTTTTGAATGCAACATTGAATAGTGTCTATTTAATATACAAGGCTGAACAGACACATTCATTAGCAGTCTGAATGGAGCTGTGAATCCAAATTAACTTCAAACAAGTTTTGGAAGTGAAGAGAAAAAAAGAGATCAGTTTACCCTATCTACCTCCATTTTCAGATTACAGTATGACAGCAAGTATCTAGAAGTAAGCAAATCACTGCTATGTTTTCAAAGATAACAGAATATCTTTAAAAGCAAACCAAACCAACAAGACATAAAAAAACCTAAAATGTATTCCCATCTGGTGAAAATCAGCACAGTCGCCATGGCTTTAACAGAACTGTAGCAATTTAAAGCAGTAAAAAGTCCAAGCACAATATATTTTGAGATTATTCACACTGTTGATTAGGAGAGCAACTTCTTGTGGATGATTTTTAATTTCAGTACAGCACTCCCCTTCGTCTCAACAGCAAAATCATTCCAGTTTGCTGTACTCTTCACTTCTCATCACTACAGTAATGGTGGTTGTTTGCTGCCTCAGAAAGGCATGGTCAGAATGCAGGGGAAGCCACAATATCCTAATGACACAAGCAAGTCAAAGTTCAAGCAGAGGCACCACATTTTATTGTACTTGTTGTACAATACTGTAATTTTGATTTATTTTTTTTTTTTTATCAGAAAAGAAATATGTAAAACCTAACATTAAACAAAATTCTTTCTTTTTAAAACAGATTTTTGAATCAGTCTTCTTACCCTTTTCTTAGCAACACATAAATTCTGACCTAACCTACTTAGAAGCTTCCAAAGAGCAGAGCTGCTGTGATTAACAACCTACCCCTCCGTTTGGCATATTTAGTAAACCTGAACCTCCAGGTTTTGTAGCTTGGACTTTGCTTGCTATATCTTCCTTTCTTGTTTACTGTAAGATTATATCATTGACCTTCTGCTTTTTATTTCTGCTCGGGAGAATATACGGCCTTCATATTCCAGCAGCCTGACTCGACATAAGGACATAGAGCGGAGTCAGTAAACTTTTTCTTCCTTGCTAGACTGTGCTGCTCACTCACCATGGAACAACAGTGGCACCCAGTGGCCAGAGAGCTTGGTCCAAAAACGTAGGCCCTGAAGTTTCTGTCTGCATTTTATAAATCCCTTTCCAGCATTCTGAAGACAGAAATGCTTTCCTGCTCAAGCTCAGAGTCCTCTCCCACCTTGCTACTTAAAAGACAGGAGGTAGAGAACTGAAGGTTTCCTTTCTGTAATCTGTTAGAATATCACTTAATGCACAAATAGTCAGCCATAGGTATTACACACTTAGACAGGGTAATGCTTATTTCTGGGGGATCAGGCAGAGACTGGCTTGCTTAATATAAGCACAGAAAAGGGAGGAGCGAAAGAGTGTTACTTCAACACATTGTACAGTGACTCAGATGAGATACGCTTATGTGTCAAAACTGCCCTGCAGGACATGTCAAAGAAACACTGCAACAGGAAGGAAAAGCCCAGGGACCCTGCCTGTTTTGTGATCTGTCCTCACAGTGAACACACAAATTCTGCACTGCCTCATCAATTCATTACACAGGAGGCATAGCTGATAAAACAGTGTGGCCATGAACACCGTTAACTTTAGAGTGCGTGATATTACAAGTTTCATGTGTTCCTCAGAGGTTCATGTAATATTGTAGTCATTTTTCATGATACACAGAGTATAAACATTCTCTCTTTCAGTTAATAGGTATGCTGGACTTTCAATTAAATTATTTGGGGGAGCTATTGCCAGTAGTGAGAAAACTACTCCACATCTTTTTTTCTTCAACTTTTGTGACTTGTTTAAAAAAGGAACATGTCAACTTTTGTGACATGTTTAAAAAAGGAATATCAAATTTGTAAATGTTCGGTCAGAGAGCCAAATTAAGATGCAAACTATTATGTTGATGGGAAAAATCTCCAAGACGGCGACTTGGTGTTGGGAAGCCTGAACATGACCAATCTTGCTAAAACACCAATGTTTCAAAATGCTGCAAAATGCCAAATTTTTGGCAATGCTCCAAACGGGTGATCATGGAGCAGTGGTTTACTGTGCTGAGTCCATTTTTATGTTTGCAGTGTGAAATTCCCCCGTCCCACAGAGTCTGACAAATAACATAGGTGAGAATGGTCTTAATGCTCATCATAATTCCTAGCATTCCTAAAATGTTACCACAAGCTTTGCATTAATTTGCATTAAAGATAGTCTTTCTAAACGTCCTAGAACCTAAAAGGGTGTGATCGAGTGGAAATCAAAAGTGTCAACTAAAAATAAACTTTTTAGCATGGATGGCTATGGCTAGAGCTTGACAATGTCACCAGACTAGATTAAGTGGCACAGAAATGGCACATCAGAAGTGATAAGCAGAAAAAGAAATTCAAATGTTTTAAAGTAAATATAATGATTTTTAGACATCTGCTGTGGCAATACTGAAAGCCATGGATTTTTGTATTTCCTGAGTTATGTTAGGAAAGAACTCAGCAGTCTGGACAGCATTTTCTGCCAGATTTTCTGTTAATGGGAAGTCTTTGTTCCTTGAGAGTTTAGTTTTGCTGCACAATGTTATTGAAGTGGTAACAGGGAAAATACTGTTCTTGATCATAGTGTGGCCTGATGAACCCGGAGTGGTACACTGTCACAAGGAGGAAGATTTTCCCCATTACTGAATTGTTTTGCTTTAGGGCAAGGAATGGGTGTAGTATTCTGTTGTATTCCACATTGTATGCAACTATTGTATTTAACAGACTATTTATCAAAAGTGGTGCTCTAAATTCCTTTCCCTTCAAAAAGCAAGGAAGAGCAAGAAACCATTTTATGGATCCTCTACACAGTTAATATGGAAGATGGTTTGCTTCTTCTGACATGAAGTTTTGCTTTTTTTTTTTTTTTTTTTTTTTTTTTTTTTTTTCAGCCCATGGCATCCAAAATTACTGTGAATATGCAAATGTGTCTCTCCCTTCTGTTATCTTACCAAAACTTTTTTGCCATTTGCTAATTTATTTTCTTCAGCATTTTATATGGTGGCAGAGCTTTTCCTGAGGGAAGGCAGTCACTGTGTTGTTTGTATAGTGCCTGGTGCAATGGGCTCCTAAAGTCTATTTAGGATCCTTATGAGGTAGTGCAGTAGAAATAATAAACATTTTATTTTAACAAACAATAGAAAAGACTGTATACAAGAACTAGCTGAAGAATAGAGGCTTTGTGGTACGAAAACACTTCCTGTGGTGTAAAAAATAAGAGTTTCTCTGTCTAAACTCTTTTGTGTGTCACATTTTTGTATCATTTTCAATGCACTCTGTCCATTTATAATTTCTTATCCTACTTACTTTAAGCTGATGTAAAATAATTACCAAATAGATTTTTTTTTTTTTTTCTGAGAATTCAAATGGAGTGTGGCATTGTGGGAGCACGGTGTGATGCCCGTTTTCTACAACAAGATGCCATAATTCAAAACCAGTAACAATAATCCCAGACAATACAATCATTTTAGGCCAGTGGTATCATGCTTTCTTTTTCAGGAATTATTTTTAAGTTGTAACAACCTGGACACAGAACCAGTACATAATTAATATGTATGAATGAACACAGCAGGTCTGTAAAAATAACACCTGAAATCAACAATGAAATTCAACAATTACAATAAAAACTTTTCACTGGTACACTTGCTTTTTTTTGCAATTATGAGTGTAACTTTGGTTTCAATGCTTGCAATGCTGGCAAGTGAACATTAATTGAAGCTGCACTCAAGATAAAGAATTGTGATCCACGTGATCCCCTAAGAGTGCCTTTGCACAACTGATCTCAGGTCTTGAACGTGAATTTCTTCAGATGCCTGTTTTACCTTTCTTGGTATCTGTCTATCTAATCTGCTCCTCCTGCAGGCCTTCCATAGTTTGCAAAGGAATGAAAGGACCAGAATAAGCAGAATGAATAGGTGAATGCTCAGAAGGCTCCTCTTGCATAATATCTGAGATTTTTAGTTGGAGACATCTACTAGAAACAATCAGATGATGTGATGGGTTAGGGGTTAAATCATCTACTTTCCATTCATTAGTTTCAAGGACCACCTTAACTCTCCAACCCATAAATTAAAACATTACAGTATCTATAGGAGTCTGAAAAACCTATGCACTATACACTATGATTATTATTTTAGCAAATTACTTTTCTGCCTTTTTTTTTTTCTGTAAATAAAAATATTAGCATAGATTGCAACATTTCTTCAAGTTACTTAACTGTGAAGCTATTATATCATGCTATTATTACAGTTAAGAGTTATAGCCACACAAAATACCTGGAAACTTCTGTATGTACAACTCATCAGGAAGGAGACAGCACTTTATCAATGATGGAACAATTTTAGTATAGAAAGATACGGTCGACTTGAGGTTGCAAGATGAAAGTGCTCAGCCTAGGTGACACTCAAGTATGAAATGCATTATTAAAAGAATGGTCTGACATAACATTTTTCAGGTACTGAGAAAAACTACTAAACTGGCAACTTTTTGCTTTAGAGGTAAAATAGCCTGGATGCCTCAGCTGGTGATGAAGCTGTATCATTGCATGCCATTATTACAGTTGCTCCTCTAGTCCATGTTTCTTCAAATTTCAAATTTATTTGTATTTTAAGTAGAAAAATCATCATTATATTATTTTCTTTTTTTCTTAACTGATGCCATTTGAAATCCCATGTTTCCACCATCAGATGGAGCTTGTATTTTGTTATTTCAATTATAATGACTTCAAATTCCCCAAAACACAAAAAAGCAAATACTTTATACCTCACAAATTCAAAATTCCAGTGTTTCAATTAGGATTGCCATGACATTTTATTCCAATATTGCAGTATATATAAACAATGATTTATTGTCCACCTCCTTTTCTTTAGACTAATTGCAACGTTCCTTACATTTTTAATGACTCTGTACAACTACCTGAAAGGAGTATGCAGCGAGGAAGGTTTCAGTCTCTTTTCTGAGCTTACAAATGATATGACACAAGGAAATGGCTTCAAGTTGTGCCAAAGGAAGTTTAGATTGGACTTTAGGAAGAATTTATTCAAAGACAGAGTGGTTAAGCATTGGAATGGGCTGCCCAGGGATGTGGTGGAGTTCCCATCCCTGAAGATATGTAAGAGATGTGTGGATGTGGTGCTTAGGAACATGGTTTAGTGATGGAACTCAATAGTTCAGGTTGATGGTTGGACTTGGTGATCTTTAATGTCTTTTCCAACTTAGGTGATTCTTAAGTAGAACATGCTGTTGATGGCAGAAACTATGTCTAATGCCCATTTACATTAAGTGAGGGATTACTTTTTGGTACTCCTTTAATGTCTGCATTTTCTTACATCCATCTAACAATATCCATGATTAATTGTGGCTTCTTAGTAACTGAGTAGCTTTCTAGAAACGTATTCTCAGCAATTACCTGTTGAAGCAACAGTAATTACTTGTTGGAGCGAGTCCAAAGAAGGGCCACAAAAACGATCATAGGGCTGGAGCACCTCTCCTACGAAGGCAGGCTGAGGGAATTGGTGTTGTTCAGCCTGGAGAAGGCTCCGGAGAGACCTTACTGCAGCCTTCCAGCGCCTAAAGGTGGCCTGCAGGAAGATGGAGAAGGACTCCTTGGCAGGGTGTGTGGAGATAGGATGGGGGAATGACTTTACACTGAACGAGCATAGGCTTAGGTTAGATGTTAGAAAGAAATTCTTCACTCAGAGGGAGGCGAGGCCCTGGCACAGGCTGCCCAGAGGATCTGTGGGTGCCCCATCCCTGGAGGTGCTCAAGGCCAGGCTGGGTGGGGCTGTGGGCAGCCTGGGCTGGGGGGAGGTGTCCCTGCCCATGGCAGGGGGTGGCACTGGGCGGGCTGTGAGGTGCCTTCCAACCCAAACCAGTCTGTGGTTCTTTAATGTATGTACACCGCTTTAATAACGAGGCACATTATAGAAGCTGAAGAACTTTTAACCCAACACCTGCTCGAAGCAGATGAGGCACAGACGGAACCCGCCCCCAGCACGCGCCTACGAGCCCCCCTCTGCCCCTGACCCCCCCGCCCCGCGCATGCGCACACGCAACACCCGCCGCCACCGGCCCCCTCCGCCGCACGGCGCATGCGCAGCCCCGCTGCTCCCTGAGCGCCACGGCCAACGGGGGCGCCGAGGCAGCACATGCGCGCCCGGCAGGCGGAAGAGAAGACCGAGGAGAGGAGCTTCCCGTTCCGGGGCAGCCCCCGCGTGACACCGTAAGGGCTGGCGGCGCCGCCTGGCTGCTGCTCGGGGGCCTCCTTTCCGCCACGGCGGAGGGAGAAAAAAAAACAAAACGCTTTGCGGCTGCACCGCGGCTCGGCGCACAGCACCTACCCGCGATCCCTCCGCCACGGCCACGCTGGCGGCGGTCGCGCATGCGCAGTCGGGGGCGCGCTGTTAGGGGCGGGGGTTGGTTGAGGGGCGGGGCTTCGATAGACCCCGCCCCCTTGGGAGGGGAGGGGCTGGGGCTGAGGCAGCCTCGCCTTGAGGGCTGAGGCCTTATTTGCAGTAAAATATAGTAATTAAAACCTCTGAGAGGTCTTGTTTTGCCTCCTGGCTTGTCAAACCCACACAATGATGCTGTTGCCCAAATCCCCTGTACACGTCCTCAGTATAAGCACTGCATACAGTGATTAAAATGCTGACAGTTGAAATATAGCACCCACGTAACGATGCGTGAATCAAGTCCCACCTTGTAAGCTCTGCCAGGCTTTTAATGTCGATGTATTTTAATGTATTGCAGGTACTAGAGTCAGCTCTTCTTGGTTTCTGCCGGGGGGGAAGGAGCAGGAGCGCTGCCCTATGGCTGCTCGGGGGAAGGTGGCTGCCTTCAACCTGCCTCCTCTGCCAACCGTTGGCGAGATTATCAAGCTCTTCCGGCTTCAAGCACAGAAACAGCTTTCCCAGAACTTTCTGCTGGATTTGCGATTGACAGGTTAAATACTTAAATACTTTAGCTACTCTAAAACATAGTATCGTGGTTTTCCTCAGGATCCAGGTCCTAGCTAAGGAGGTGGTGTTTGCATGATGACATCTGTCAAGTTTATGACAACCAGAAGATTACTTTTAAAAGCAGTTTTAGCTTAGATGACTTGATTTCACTTGTAAATTTATAGAAAATGTGTTGCCTTACAGAGTTAATTATGGAATAATTTTTAGGCAGAAAGCATATTCCTATATGAAATATGAGTTATCAATTCAAATGCAAAACTCAGAGCCCCCCTATTACTGTTTCCATTGAGTTACTGTCATTTATAAGTACTATCAAGTATTATCAAACTATTGTCAAGCTTTGATAAGTTACAAGTAAATTCAGTTTATAAGTTTGATTCAAAAACGAAGGATATTTTCAGGTTATTATGCATCATAAAAAGTGTAGTAACTGTGTGTTTTAAAAGGTCATTTGTCTCATCTGTCAGAAATGTAGCTCTTTGAATCAGTTACGTTGTTCTGAGCAATTCAGTTGTCTATAGCTTCATCTCAGTAGTGGGTGACAAAGATGGCAATGTTCAATTCATAGAGGGTTTCTTTACTGTCCTAGTGGTGGCTGGGTTTTGCAATAATAAATGCAGTGCAGCTTCACGTATCTGATTTGATTATGCATTGTGAATCAAGTGATAAAGATTGAGGATGTGAACATAAAACTCAGTTCCCCATCATGAATAACCAGACTCTTACTGTGGAATAAAACTGTATGTGTGGGTTTAGGAGTACCTTATAGGTAGGCACATTTTCAGATATCTCTTGTTTTTATTGCATATTTAGGAGGCTTATAGACTGTGCAGTATAATATCCCTTATCATTCCATTCCTTGCTTCCTAAGAATATCTTTTTTTAATTAGCTACATTTTTAATGCTTAATTTAGTCATTTTTCTATCATTAATATGTTTTCCTTCCAGTCTGTAATCAGTTTTTATGTTGTATCCTTCCATTTGGGTACAGGAAGGAAATGTCCTTTCCTTATCATTTAACTGCCTGCCTTTTTATAATTACCAGTTACCTGTATTCCAACTCTAACTTTACTCCAGCTCTCCCTTTTTGCTCTCTACATACTGTAGTCTTATTAGAACTTGACTGTATCCTTTTTGCTTCTTAAATGTCCTTGAAATAGGTATTCTGTAGTGAAGACACCTTTGTAAAGATAAGTAGTAGAGGCTTAAGGTTGATGAACAGAAGTGCTTACTTAGAGGAAGAGTAATAGTACTGCTGACCTACAGATGAAAAATAATATTCTCTTTTGATTTGATTCTGCAATAAGCAACATTGTAAAGAGAGTAAACTGAAAATAGCCTTTTTTAAAAAGTTGATTGTATCTTTTAGCATGAAACAAATCTGAATTCTGTGCAGTCTAGCAGGCATGTGATCATTTATGTGGGATGTGTCACTGTTTGTGTCTACTCTGAGATAAGCATGCTTGCACTTTAACAATAAACAATGAATTTATCTTAGTGAGCTGGATCCTTTGGAGAATAAAGGCTTAGTATGTTCTTTATGTCTTGCAGACAAGATAGTGAGACAAGCTGGCAAGCTGAAAAATGCTCATGTTTGTGAAGTGGGCCCTGGGCCAGGAGGAATTACCAGGTCTATTCTCAATGCTGATGTTGAACAGCTCCTTTTAGTTGAAAAAGATCCTCGATTCATTCCAGGATTGCAGGTATCAACTGTAGAATGATTTGTGGTGTAAATGTATGCATAACATTGAATAAGAACAGTTTAAGAACATGGAAAGGTTCAAAGTGTCCAAAACAAACAAACAAACAAAATAAATTTTTGCACCTGTCTTTGAAACTGATACAAGTTCACAACTCATTGTGGTATTTCTGAAATGCTGTCTACTTGTATTGCTATTAAAATGTCAAGTTTATAGAATTTGACTATATAGACCTAGCAAGAAAAATAGTGGCCAAACCTCATCATATTCAGCTGTTTTCGTATGCTTCTGAAACATCTAATCATAGCAATTTGAATGGCTTTCCTTATATTGCAGCTAAATATTTTTTCTCTAAAAATAAATGGTGAAAAAAAGTAACTAGTTCACTTCAGAACGGCTACCATCTCTTTGTAGGACATTAATAATTTAAAATATCAACAAAATGGTTCCTATCCTGAAACCTGAATATGCATGTAATTATGTCTTTGTGGATTTAGCTGTTGGTAATTTACAGTATACCACATATACCTTATGAAGTGTGAACACATAGTGTTTTCACTTTTCTTGAACAGTGGCAAATCTGCATTTGCAGTTTAGATTTCAAGAACTGCTTTGGGATTGGAAGAAATTTGAGGTTAAACGATACTGACATAACAGATTTTATGTAGTTAGACATCTTTTCTGGTCTCCCAAAATGCAGCTACTGAAACGCGTGCCTCTGAATGAAAGTGTGCTTTTCAGGATCTATAATCTTTGATAGGTAATCATATTTATTGTTCAAGTGAGTTAACAGCAGTCATTTTTCATTAGCCACCTCTTCACAGTAGACATAAATATGTCTGAATGAGGTTGTGAAATATAAAGATGCTAAAACTCAGCACCTGTGAATGTGAATGGACAAGAAATATATTGCATCCATTAATGTTAAATTAGACGGTATTTCTTTTTGTTTCTTTCCCCTCCAAATAAGGTGATGCATTATGGAATGATTCGTTCGTTTGTGACAGTGTGGGTCATATTACCTCTTTCTTTTCTAGTTTCCCATTAAAAGCTGTATCAAAATTTGAATGCTCATAAAAGGTTTGTGATTTAAGTAACAAAATAAATCAGAGATTAAAAATACAAATTTGAGACTTTTACTTAAAAAAAAGTCTTATACTGAAAAAAGTCTTTTTAAGTATTTATAAAATCACTGATGTAAAGCATACAGCATCGACTGTTTTTCAGGCGGTGATCTCTATTACAAAGCTGAAGTTGGGGTCCTCTTTACTGCAAAACGGAAATCTAGGAAGAACATATGTGTACAGAGTGACAGTTTGCACAAGTTGAGATTCTGTCAGTTCTGTCTCACCCTATGCTATATGCCCTAATAGTTATTAGGCTGGAAAGATTTACCAGGAGAAAAAAAAGATGCTCTCAGACAGAGTGGCTTGAATAGAATTCTTCCAGAAAGACCATTTCATTTTTTTGAACTGTACCCTTTGTTTTCTTTATGCTTTTTCACTTGTGTGCAAAGAACAAGAGGGTCTGTATAATGGAAAGTCACTTGGCTCATGTGCTTGGTGCACAAGAGCTCCTGGAACCATGCTAGCTGTACACATCGGCTTTTAAACAGAGAAAATTTCAATGAGTTTCCTCAGACTTTATTTCAAATTAGAAGTATACGAATGTGATTTTCTGCTGAGAGGTGTGTTCTCAATGATATTAAATGTGATTATAAAAATAAAAAAAAAAAAAATAAAATCCTATGGTTAAAAAAAGATAGAACATATGTTAATAATCCATTACTGTGTAGGCAGCTGTCTGTTTTCTCATGTTCTGTTTTCTAAGTTTATTGATCTTATATTGCCTTTCATCATGTTACAGCATTTATGACAGATTCAAAGAAAGATTTGACAAATCATGGCAGATTAGTGAATATGTATGCAATATAATTGCTAATGTAATGCTGAAAAAAAACATTAAGTAGTTTGCAGTTGAGGTTAGATTTATTTTTCTAGTTGAAAATAATTGCTCTTAAAACTTGTAGGAACACTTAGTTTTTAGTTAAGCATTTTTAGTATTCTACACAGAATTTAGCTATTTTGAAGTTAAAAAAAAAAAAAAAAGAAGTTTTACTCCAAAAATTTTAATGAAAACATTTTCATGAACATTCTCATGAAGTATGAGAAAGCAGCACTTTCGTTTGGCTCAGAAACTTGTGAAACCTCTTTGTGCCCCTGAGCATATTAGCAGGATTTAGACTGAAGATGGAACTAACAGTGATGAGCAGCTTATTTCATCAGCTAAGCCAATAGCACTTAACTATTTATGCATTTGGATTCAGCACAAAAGCAAACTTGCTCTTTAAGCCATTTTTCATTATTCTGACTGGTAAATATCCCCCAAAGTCATCTTTATAAAAATTGACTTTCCTTTTGAATTATTCTGTTTGTGCATAGTATCATACTATAAGAGAAAATATGGCACTAAAAATTGTAACAATTTTATTGTATAAATTGACACCAGAAATGAAAGAATTGGTCATCAGACTGCATCTAGTTCTAAGTTGGTATTTCACCATTTAAGTACCAGGTAATCTGCAGAAATAGGATGGAGAGATGGGATAGAGAACATGGTAGTTTGTGAGATGTCTTACAAGATACAAAGGGTTGAGATTTCCTCTACTGCTAGGTATTCATACAGCCTGTTGTTTTGTAGAACTCCTTGGTTTCTAAAGGTTTGAGTTCAGACTACTCCCAGGAATATGAAGACAATCTTCTTTATGGAAAAGGAAAAAATGGCTGAATGTTTCTACAGTCTTGTATCACATATAGCTAAAATAATAGACCCTAGGTAGACCCTATGGGGGCAGACAGAATAAACGTTTTGAGCCTTGTTTCCATAGGTAATAGATCCAACAACTTTTCAATACCTGCTCTTTGCATTAGCACTTAAATCAGGTGGGGTTCTCTTAGTGGCCTGGGGCTTGTTAATCATCCTTGTTGAAGAGAATTTTGTCGGCCTTTTTAGGTTTAAATCCTCTTTTAGGAATTCTGCAGCTTTTAGGCATGCATTGAACTTCTTTCATTAGTGTTCTCTTTTTGAAGGTAAATACTTGTAAGCAGTGTGCTCAGTTTGAACTGTTACTCTTTTTTTGTATATTGAAGATAAACGTACAGCAGGGGTTTAATTCCTACTGTGGCTGATGCTGGAAATCAGTGTGGTTAATACTCACTGTACGTCCTACTTGCTTGCTTACAAACAGATGCTGTCTGAAGCAGCTCCAGGAAAAGTGCGCATTGTTCATGGAGATATTCTGACATTTAAGATGGAGAAGGCTTTTCCAAAGCACTTAAAAAAGAACTGGGAGGACGGTTAGTATTCGGACTTGGTTCATTTTATGTTTAAGGCTTCCAACTTACTCTTTAAGTTTGGAGATACAGCTGGAGTTCACTCAGTGCTTATGTGCTCTCTTCAGATACATGTTGAAGGTAAGGATAGAGAGCGGCTAACTCACTTTCTAGAAAGAAACAGTTAGAAAATTGTCATCCTCTTCTAAGACTGAGCAGAATTTGTTTGATACTTTAATCAGTGTTACTGCTGCTCAATATAACTGCTTTGCAGTTATTTGCCTTAGGGCATCCTGACTGTACAACAGTAAGTCTTGGAACGTATAAAAGCAAATTGAATTGTATACTTGCTTCCTAGCTTCTTCATCTTCTGGAACAAGACAGAAGCAACCACTGTTGTCATTCCACTAAAGACAGTTCTATAGGTTTCTCAGAAGCCTTTAGGATTTTCTTATTATTGCTTTAGCTTCAAATATATATATTTGACAAATGTAGAATCCAAATAGAGATTTATTTATTTACTTACATATTTTTAGGTCTGAAATTCTCATAGGGCTTGATTTTACCTTCCTTTTGAAACGCGTAACAGTATTTAGATAAATTGGAAATGACCTCCCAGGCTCCTTTTCCAAATGCCTTAATTTATTGTAGAGTCACTGTCTGCAGTGCCTGAAGAACAGTAAACTGCTTTCTAATGTAAGACATAAAAGACTATGCCACGTTATCTTCACCTTTAAAAATGCCTTGCATATTTGCAAAGGGTTCACAAAACTATGACCAAATGCATATGTGAAGGTGTGCAGTTTTAAAAAATTAATGTTTCTTCTACATACATATGTTATTCTCGTCTTTGGAGCTGACTAATTACTGGTAAGATATACTTATATATATATATATATATATAATATTGTTGCCACGTGAAAATCTGAAAGTCTGGTGGATTTCAGAGAGTTTAGAAACTGCATAATAAGTAAAATGTACCAAAGAACCAGCTGAATTTAATAACATCATCTGCCAGCCATGTCACTAAATGCTGTAGTATCTAAGAAACTGCAACACTTTATTTTGTCCACCTCTACTGCTCTCCTGCGTAGAGGTGAGGATCCTTACTAATGAAGTGCCTGCTTAACACATACACCGATGCAGTACATAGTTGAATGATACTTACGACTTCATATGGCTAAGGAGCTGTGCTAAGCCTTGTACTTGTTAGAAGACCTTTTGATTTCATAGGGCTCTATACAAAAGGAGAGCTCTCTTCATTTTGAGCTAAGTGATTGTTTTAGTGAAGTGAATTGTTTTTGTGAAGACTCAGTAAAATGTGTCTGGGAGTAACATGTTGGACAGAATGATGAGTGTGGCTATTTACTCTGTACCTGATAGTTGTAGTTAAAGATCACTGAATTGTTGTCTGTATGTCTGCTATTCTGAGTATCTCTGCTGAAATCTACCAAGCAGCTGAAAATCAGCTGAAAGTTACTGATTTATTCTAATGTAAATGAAAACCAGACCTAACCACTTCTTTTTTTTCTAGCTAATTACCATGAACAGTAACACCGTTTTGTCAGCATAAGACAAGCATAAATGGAAAGGCGTAATTTTGATGTGGCACAATAAAAATTGTTTTCATAGTTTTAATCTAGATTGATAGGCACATATCTTTCTGAAGTACTCATTCATGGCAAAATCTTATCCCAGACATTTTACAAGTTGTTTATTGGTTTTGTTTTTCCCATCAAATGTTAACAGAGCCACCAAATATTCATATCATTGGGAATCTACCCTTCAGTGTTTCAACTCCTCTAATCATCAAATGGCTTGAAAATGTTTCCAAAAAGAATGGGCCTTTTATTTATGGCAGGACACAGATGACACTGACTTTTCAGAAGGAAGTCGCAGAGGTAAGATGTTACCATTTTCCCAATATTTAAAAACGATAAATGGAACAAAACTTGGATGACATGCAGCGTTTTGTTTAAAAGTTCAAAAACATTCTTAGTTGCCTCAAAAAAGAGAGGAAAATATTAGTTCAGTTTTTAACATTGAAATAATCGTCTGCTCTGATCTTTACACAGTGCATATTTTTTTTTATTTATGATTTCTTATAGAGGGTTATATTTTCTTAAGCTACTTAATGTGTGTGTTTTTTGTCTGATTGCTTCAACCTGAATAGATTCCACTGCACTCTTCCGTCCTTAACTAGTTTCCTTCTCTTACAGTCATTCATGCACCATTTCGTATCTTTTTTAAATTTATTTTATAAGAATAACAAAAGAGACTTTTTTGTTATAATTATGAAAGTAGTAAGCCTCTTACCTGAATCCAATTTGATGCTTAAAAAACAATATATATGAAAAAAAGTAATTGCCCATCAGTCTGAAGACTGAATTTCCATCCAATTAGTTAGTAATAACAGGTTTTCTCTACGCAAGCTAAGTGTTTGTGTTGTTTTAATTATCTTTACAATTAAAATTCTAAAAATAAAATTTTACTGTGTTTTACTGTATGTAAATTAATAGTAATTATATATACAAGTGTCTATTGTCATTTGGGGTCATAGAGAACCATACTGTGCTGTCATTACTGTAGCCCTGAAATCAAGCTTCAAGGTGAGTACTGAAGTTGTTCCAGTAGGTGGCTCTAGAGAACACCAGGGATGAACATTTATTATGAAACGAGCTGGAGTTCTTAACTCACTTCTGAGCTCATGTGGTTACTGGCATTAAAAAATATGGTTCCATTTTCTAGAAGGACTTCACGTCATCTGAGATTATATCTTATTGCAAGATATGGCTCACAGACTGATACAAAATGCAAAGTGATGATGAGTAAAATACAACGATTTGTAAAAACAGTGGAAAAAGTGGCCTAGTGCTGAGAGCATAAATGGACTTTGTGCTTTATATAGCTGTAACCAGCTGCATACACCACTGGTGACATGTAGATTATAGTGCTTCTGCACTCAGCATAGATCAAATGAGATGCAAAACACCATGCACTCTTAAGTTCTTTGTGTTTAGAAAGTGAAGTTAAAAACACTGGGAAATTGAGTGATATGTTCAAGGTTGTGCAATGAATCAGTGTTGTTGTTGACTTTACATTTTGGGACCTCCTGATTCTTGTTCTTATGCTTATTCAAGCAGAGAGTTTCCATTGAAGACAAAATTTTTCATAGTTCATGGTTTGTGTTTCCATAATTGGTTTGACATAATGAATACTCCTTTGGGAAAAGCTACTTGGTCTTCTGATTAGGAGGAATGGTAATGAAAACCTGTGCCTTTTTTTTGTGGTCTTCTGAAGTAGCTTAGCCATTGTGATTTGGCAACTACAGGCATATTCAGTACCAGCAAATACAGAACAGTTTAATGCAGATAATAAATTAGAACTTTAATTTTCTACTAATATTTTGTGTATCTATGGATTTACATTCCTGAAAGGAAAATTTCTTAACAGCTTGGTGTCCTCACTGGTCCCTTCTAAGAGCCTAAATACTAAAGAAAGTCTTGGTGCATACATGTACACCGTGCTGTTGGTGGAAGGGTAGCCTGCTGTGATGGAATGGACCTATGTGCTTCGTAATCAATTAGGATAACTTGATGTTAACAGTAAGAAAATAAAGGAGTGTGCCATGTTAATTTGCAGTCAAGCTAGGTTCTATTATAAAAGGTTAAAATATCTTTGCATTTCTCTCTGGTGTTAATTTCCTGCTTTTCTATTTTCTTCTAACAGCAACATTGTCATGAGTTATGTCAGCATAGGCCTATTACTACTGAACTCTGTGTTTGATATGATTGGATGAAACTGTTGATGAGAACCAATAGTTACGTTGTTATATGCTGAGTTCTGAGGCACATTAAGGAAGATAAGGCCAGATATCCATAGCATTAAAATTATGTTTGTAAGCATCAGGCAAATCATTTTGCCTCTATGGTTTATTTTTGTAAAATCAATCCTTATTTTGAAGAAAAGATTTTTTACTTTGCCACAGGTTACTCAGTACTTCACCTCGAATTTGGTACCTGGGCTGGATACTTCCTGACCATTAATATGAGTCTTATTTCAGTTTAAATGGAAGATTTTGTTAGTCTATAATATTAAGTAAAACTGAGCACAGAGTGCAATTCATCTGAACTGCTCTGCCAGTGCCATCTGAGGGCTGCCAGGCTGGGTGATAAGCTGTTAGGCATTTAGAAGATTGGCATGTTAGAAGAGAAGAATACTTAATTTGGGTCTAACACTGCTGTCTATTTAGAACACTAGAAAAAAGGCACTAATCAAGTGGTAAATAGTTCAGATTTTTGAACAGCAAACAAGAAAAATTATCACGTTTTCATAATTCTTATAAATTGAATATAAATATATTCTAAAAAAAAAAAAAAGGCTTGTTTTTTAAAAGGATGTGTTTAAAATTCCTTCAGATGGCCAGCTTTGCCAATCTTAGTTCTTCACGGACGTTAATTCTTGTGATGGATTTTGCAGATTCATTGATAACGGGGTTTTAATGTGTGCTTACGAAAAGCACAGTTGTATTGGATAGCTTACTGGGTAAAAAAATAATAACAATAATCCCTGAGGTACCTTGAGAGGAGTTGGTAGAGAGCACTCCTAAAGAGATGTCAAGTACCACCTGGGCTATATGTTCTCTGCATTTTTGGCTTCATTGAGAAGTGCCGTACTCAGGTATGTTCCTGCAGATGAGATTGAAGTGATTTGAAATGTTACTGCCCAGACTTGGATGTTGCTAAGTTATCCCTTCTGTAGCTGAGAAGTAGGAAGCCTGAGGCTTGCTGTTTTCATGGAGAGTAAGAGTAGCTTGTTTAAATTGTGCTGTCCGTTTCATTTCCATTGCAGAGGTAAAGGAAGTGCATATCTGATTGCATTGTTAGATTGTAATGTGGTGCTTTTCTTTAAAAGGAATAATGACTATGGCACATATATATATATAATAGGTTTCCTCCAAAATAAAAAATTAAGGTAGTTTTAAATGCTGATGTAGGCAAACAGAATCACTAAGCTTTCTTTCTGAGAAGTCACTGAAAAGTATTTTATTGGTTCTATGCTAACACTTGAACTGCCTTTTAGGAGACTTGTTGAAAAAAAAAGAAAAAATCTTCAGCAATGTGTATAATTTATTTTTCAGACATAATTTTAATAAAAGTGGCAGGATATCATGAGTATGAATTTCATGTGAAGCTGCATAATGTACAGATGTTACCAGATACAAAAATTGACTTTGTGTAGAAAACCTCCACTCTCTGGGTGACTTTTTGACTATCTGTGTAAGAAATCCCTTGGGAAAACTAGAAAACTGCTAATTTCAATTTTAGGTATTAAATGCTGGTGTTGTTAGGTATCTAAACTTACATAAAGTAGAGTGAACTTATTTGCATATATAGTAAACATACACCACTTTATAGTGAAGAAATTTCATTTGGTATCTGATTTTGAGTTTATGGAGGTTTGGTTTTGGAGAAGAAAGAAAAATACTTGATTCAGAAAGAGTGGAAGGAAAGTATGTGAGAATACCATCAGCCAATGGTGTTCAGTTTGAATTCTGCAGTCAGAGTGTTTCAGTATTCTCTTGTGCCCATACAAAATTATTTGAACACTCATTAAGTTCTGCAGAAGTTCAAGGAGCTCCTTTTCATGTGCATTTGATTGAAGGACTGAGGTTGTAAATTACCATGATATCTTAATGAAATGCTGTTACATCAGAGGAAAGAATTCAAAATGAGCTGGGCATAAACTCTGATGTGAGTTCTTAAGAATTAATTTTCTTTTTTAATGTATCTTTGTCTTTGATTATACTGATAATCAAGCTTTAATCTAATTGACCACTTGGTCAATTCAGTTTCACTGATTTGTGCATTTTTGATTCTTCAATAGAGGCTTACAGCTAATACAGGAGGCAAGCAACGTAGCAGACTGTCCATCATGTCTCAGCATCTCTGCACTGTTGAAAACCGTTTCGTAATACCAGGTCAAGCCTTTGTTCCAAAACCAGAGGTAATTTTGTTTGTTTTGTGTGTGTGTTTTATTGTTAATTTTTCAGACAGGTAATATATCTGATTTTCAGTTCAGCATCTCTGTACTACTAAGTAGAGTGGTGTCTTACACCTGTAAGTGAAGCGTACATGGTTCAAGAAGATACTTTTTTGTTTTTTGGTTCCTCAGAACTTGGCTTTGACCTTCAAGTCTTATCTGTAAGATCACTGTACTTCTTTGGGTGTTTCCGGAGAGGGTGATATAAATTTAGCAATAGGATAGTCTGCTATCCTATTGGATATTGGAGCATACATAGAAAATAGATTGGAGCATACATAGAAAGCCAGTTATTTTGCAGTTTGCAGTTATGAACAGTTTGGGAACTGTGCCTGGAAAATCTGGTGGGTCCTCTGAAAGACCCTGATAAATAAAAGCTTTTCTTATGTCAAAGATCTCTAATTTTACCACATGTATAATCTTTACATTTCACCCTGCTTATCTTCAGTATATTTAACACCCTCTTATTCGCTATACCACTTAGTCACCTACATCCTACTCCCTGTTTAAAAAAGTAACCATCTGATCTCTCTCCTATCTGCTTTTGAGAGGAGAACAGTGGCTTTGCTACCCTCTTATTTACTGCCAGATTTTTATTAATAGCCATTAGGATTACAGGAATCAAAAATGATAAATTTAAACTAGATTTTAGATGTAGATCATTTTTTTTTCTTTTTGTAAAAATATGTGCCTGATACACTGAGTGGGGTATGTGTGCCCTAAGTGCACATGGAAATCTACTTTCTGCTTCTGAAAGATCCTCTTGAAATGGTTTGTTCACCTCTTCAATAAGTCATCCTTTCCCTTTATCACAATCTCTCTCTTGGTCTTTTTACTCCTCAGACTTCTCTCTTGAGAACCTTTTTAAGCCCATTCCCTCTCTCTTACCACAGTGAATTTTACAGTCTTTTGCTGTGCATATTTTGATAATGATTTAAAATTCTTTTAGTATTTTTTGAGCAAGCAAACATTAAATTATTATTTGTGACAGCAGTCGGTTGTGAAGTAAACTGATCATACGTAAGACCTTTTTTTTGCATTTTTTTGTTTGTTTGTTTGTTTTGCCGTCTCTTATCTTTTTCAGAAACAATTTCAAGATTCCATCCAAGTGCATGAAATAGTGTTAAATAAAGCCCAAATTCCAATTTTGTGGTGATTGTTTCTCAAAGGTGGCTGTGATTTGAGAACATAGTAGAGCTGTAGTAAAAAGGCTCCTGCCATCTGTATCTCAGAACTGGGAAGCTCTAACCAATACTCCCATTTTCCTATATTGAAAAGGCCTCAGCTGATTGAGAGAGAGGGAAAACTCACAGAGATGTGACAAATATCTCAGTATAAGCAAATCCTATAAAAAGGGAGTACCATTAAAGACAGGCATGTATTAATTCAATATATTTTTTTGATTTAAAGCAAAAATTGATTATATTGCAAAAACAGGAAGTCTAAGCTTTTCAGGTGGTCCTGGTCACAGGTGCTCTATATTTTGTTTCTTTCAAACTCCTGTTGTAGATTGACCTTCTGTATTGTCACTGTTTCACTTAGCAGTAGACTGACATAGTTTGAGATGTTACTGTTGCTGATAGAACCTTTGCATTCTTGGCAAACTCTTGCAGTGTATTGTCAATGATGCAGCTCAGTGCTTGATTTTTATTTCATAGGCATACAAAGACATTCAGGTACTTCTGCATAAAGTTTTTAGAAAGAAAAATTTGCTGCTTAAATAACTTAAGAATACTTCATTTCTCTTTTAGTATGCAATTATTACATTTTTTATGTGTCCTCTAAAAACATCTTTGGCTCTTGTTTTATAAATGTTTGTTTTAATTCACGTATATTAGCAATGATCACAGCATAGTGTCATGTCAGGCCCCTTACTAAAGGTGGAGAAGCATGGTTTGCGGGAGTGACTTGATTACCTCATTAGCTCAATGAATAAATATTTTTTAACAATACCTATGAACATTGAAACATAATAGGTTTCTGGTTTATGGAACAATGCTGCACAGCATTGTGTCTTAAGCAAAGAAAAATGGCTTTTTGCTCATGGTTAATTCTCTATAATACTAGCTAACTGTGATGACAATGTTAAGAACAGTACAAAACGAGCTCCTTGATGAATAGATAGGAAGCTCAAAATGGCCATGTAGCAGTAGTAATAAAAGCAAGATGAAGTTTCATTCAGAGAATATGGGCAGTAGAACAAAGACTCTTCACATTATTAGATGTAGAAAGCATTTCACTTTCTAAAATGCTGTAACAGAAGTTTTTACTTTCTCTGACAAATTAACTCTGTATATAATGTTATATATATATAACATTACACTGGTGTAATATATAACAGTATAATTTATACTGTCCTTATGAATTTCAGGCTACTAACATGGGAAGTGAAAGTTGTATATAGATACACAGAATACGTATCAATTGGATTTATTGAAAGACTTGTCTGGAATTATCATATTCCTAAATGTAGAGGCCTGCATCATGGCCCCTTACGTGTGCTAGCAAGCTAACATCAATTTGATTTTCATTTGGGAAAGCATTTTGATAGGACATCCTCTGCCAGTGAAATAAAATCTATGTGTTGAAAGAAAAGGTTAAAGGATCCAAGATTATTATTCAAAATAAGGGAGTTAACAAAATATATTTAAAAGAAGCAGCAGTTTCTTTATCATCATTGTACATTACATTTTTACAGTAATGGGATACCTGTGTGTGGGCCTGCAGCGTACCTTAGTGGAATTATTAAAAGCACCTGTGAAATTCTTCTAGAAGGCCAGAAATGTTCAAGACAATGGATGGTAGCTGTAGTATCTGAGCTGGTAAAAGTTAATTTAAGCAAGTGTAAGCCAGAAGGCTTCCAGATTTTTCATGTGCATAGTTTGCATCCTGTGCGCTACAGTTTACAGATGTTTTCATAGTCTTGGTTACATTTCTGTTGTACTGCTCATTATGTAGTGATAGATTAGTAGCAATTGGAGAATGCCCAATAGGCATTTCTGTAACAATAATAAAGGAAACCCACAGCAGGTGGCAGTTTGAGGCGGGAGACACATTTTTGGCACCATCTGAATAGTACTGCTGATTCTTCATCCTGATATGCAAATAAACAATGCAGCTAAGGTGTGGGGGGGTACAGGTCTTTGTGTGTGTGCTTTTTGTTGTTCTTTTTCTTGCTTTGTTTTTTGGTTTTGGTTTGTTTGCATGGTTGGTTGTTGTTTTTTTTTCCTTTTAGGAAATCTAGTTACCAAGACAATTTGGAACTGATAATGAAAGGCAAGTGTGCCTGTTGCTTAAAGGCCATTCAGTTGGGCTTCTTGGACAGAGAGGTGTTTTTTGTTTTTCCTTGCATCATAGATAAAGAGAAAAAGTAAAATGCTCTATAAAGCATTCTATGTTACTGATAGCCTGATTTGATAAATAGATTGTTTTTAAGCATCTTGGCTGTAAGAAACCATTAATTGTGCTGTTGCTTATGTTGAAATAATTACTTTCTATTCAGCAAATGTTACTTGGAAAGTTGAAAAGAATGGTTTGAAAAATCAAATGAAAAGTACTCTTGCAAGAGACTTAAGCATTGTTTCCTATCACATTCTTTCTGCTGATCTCACTAAAACCAAAATACCTTGCATAAATATAATTGCAGCCCAGATGTAAGAAAATTCAAGTGTTAGACATTCTTTAAACTAATCAAACTAATCAAACTACACTTAGCACAAAAAAATAAGACCACCTCAATGAATAGAAACAACTATATTTACACATAGTCCTTCAAGTTGTAACCTGCATTGTTCTCCTGCTGTGTGGATGGGAAATGCTGCTGCTTTGGAGGGTAAATCCATGCTCCTTGCTGCTTTTTGAAGCAGGAAGTGCAGAAGATGACACCTGCGACAAGCAGAAACCCTGCTGAAATGAATCCTATATAAACTGCTCCTCCTGGTTCATGCTTACTGCTTTCTGGAATGGTCTGGTCCAGGAAATTTGAAATGATTTCTCTCGTGTACCACGATGTCGGTACTAATCCAAAGATTCCCGCAAGAACGAAGCAGACTCCTCCAGCAAAGCAAGTGTGACTTTTGCTGTCAGTGTCCCCTCCCAGTTTTGTGCATTTCATTCCAACTGTAGTGATGCAGATGCCAAAAGCTGACAGGATGCAAGACAGTACCATGGTGGTCCGTGCAGCCTGGATGTAGACGGGCAGTGAGAGGACGGAGTATTTCAGGGTGCAGCTAAACATCCCGGTGCTGTACCACGTGCAGTCCATCCAAAGTCCTTGCATCTGTGTTATAGCTGTTATGATATTGGAACCAACATCTGCGTTTACCTTCCAGTTTGGCAACAAGGTGGCTGCGATGTCTCCAAAAGCACCAAACAAAGCCAGCATAAAAGCAAAGAACTGCAGACCTGCTGATGCCATGGTTATCTGCTGTCCCCTTTTGTCTGCCCGTTTCTTTCCTGTAAACGTGTGTAACTGGTTGGCAGCTTTGTAGCCGGGGCTGGAGCCGTCTGTGTGATAGGGAGGAAGGGGAGGAGGGGGAGGAGGAGAAGTGCAGCCAGAAAGAAAAAGAAATCAGCAAACAAAAAAAGCTTGCATTTGAAATCAGAGCTATCTGAATGAGTATCTGAACGTGACCCTGCAGCAGATGAGAGCAGCTGCATGCAAGGCACTTGAACGTAAATGGTGACAAATGGACAGTGTTAGCATGGCTTGTAAGAGGGGGCTGCTCTTTCATACGTGATTAAAAGCCATCAAACAAAACTTACTTTACTGGAGTTGCACTCAGTAATCATATACAGATTGCAGGCTTACTAGACAAATACACATTTTGAATGAAACGTTAGAAACTTGCAGGTTAGAAGCCACTGTAGAAAAACACATTGGTGAAAAATATATTCTACTCTTAATGCACCTTAAGTGTGTTGATGGATGTAATTGTAGCTCCTGTTGACTGTTTTTTAACAATGAACATTGTTATCTTTTGTTTAAAGTATAGTTCAAAGTAACCCTTTATTTCAGGTCTTTAAATATTGCCGTTCTTTTCTGTATCCCAATTTTCATGTTTTTGAAGAAGAATAAGAAGGTGCTTAGTTTTTGCAATATTTCATGGTTGACTTACATAACTAACGTTTCTGAATCACTGTTTTATTTTCAGCCAGTGCTTCTCAGACCTTGACATAGATCAACAGTCTTAGCAAGTGGATTATAAGTGTGAATACGATGTGTTGTTATCTATAAAATAAAATACTGGTTTTAATACTGATAAGGAACAACTCAGTTGTATAAGTGCATTTTTAATCAGAAAGCTATTGGAAATAATTTGCAAATTTACCATACAGTGGAAGATTTAAAAAATTGTTTAAAAAAAACAATCTTGCATAAAGGATCAAGTTTAATTTGACAGAGTAGAACATTTGGGTAGTATGATGCACCTGTGAAGACAGAACTATTGGTGTTAGATCAATTGGACCACTGGGATAGTAGATGAAGAAAAATGGTTTGAAACAAGTGATGAGGATTACAAAAGGTGTATAGACTTCTGAGGGGGGCTATATATTTGGCAGTTCTTGTTTTTTATCAGCATGATAAATAAAGAGCAGTCCTTATGCTTTCACAGACATTCTGTCTAAATAAGACCAAGTTTAATGCTATTGTTTAGTATTGTTAAAACTTTTTTGGAAAACCATAACAATAGGGATAAGGTTGAATTAAGTGAAGCACAAAATAACAGTGGCATTATACTCTTATTTCACCTTTTTGTACATAGAACTGCAAATTTTTGATCACCGTGTCTTTAGTAGCATTATATATCAAGTAATTTTCTAATTTTGTAGTGCAGTGTTAGTAATAAACTAGAATTTATATATTTTACTTAATTCAGGTAATTGTTTAAGGATGTGCTAACTCTGTCCAGCATAAACATATGTATATATCAAATGGTTATAGTTAGGGTGAGTATGTTAACAGCTACTCTATTTAAAAATCTTATTTCCAAGTCTTTCCTATCTCCAGATCCCTTTGGTTTGTTCAGTCTGTGTAGAGTTGCTTTGGCAAATATATATCATTTGCTATATCAGGCCCATGGGAAAGAGGTCTTATCTTTCTTTTACAGAAGGAACTGACGTGTCTAGGTAGTTCAAAATCACTCAAAAGCATAATCTGGAAGAGCTAATTAGGATCTTGAGTTAGCCTTTTTATTGCATCCTTTTTAAAATTTCAGCATTTTCAAGCATGCAAACAAACCCAAAGCACTGCAAATGGTAATCATATATTATAATTAACAGGGTGAACTGATTTAAGGGCATGATAAATTCAACTATAAGCACTGTAAATGTAATAAAATACACAGTTATCATACATTTCTGTTTGTGTAGCACTTACTGCTCGATGTGAGGTCTGAGATGTTTTCTTCACTGTAGATGTCTTGGAAAAATGCAGTTTCTCTTGAGTGGAACTGTCCCTTCTCATATAAAACTGCATTGGCGTGTATTAACAAAATTTCTTGGAGTGTTGTTTTTTCTGTTCTCTACAGCAAGTGCAGTACTGTTGTTTGTTCCCTCTCTTAGTTCCATCTAGCAGAGAATAAAGGACTACTTTGTTTAATGAGTTTTGTTTGACAAACACTTAGTAAGGGAAAGCAAAGAGATTATAGAGAAAAATACATGGACGCCGTTCGTGCTAAATACATCATGATACCCAGCCTCTATGATGAAAACTGTAAACAGTGATTAAAAGGAGTAGTAAAATCTTGATAATCCAAAAACCATAGATTTATGAATTCAGGGATGGGGGTAGGTAGGATTCATTTAAGTTGATCTGAGAGCTAGACAGTTTTATTTTTTTTTTTTCCTTTCTTTCTCCTTTTTTTTTTTTTCATCACATATAATCTTATTATGAGTTTAAACTTCCTAGGAGAGAACTATGCAATGTATTTTAATTTCTAATTGGAACAGCAGCATATTTCTATTCAGCTACAGGTTTTCCTCATCTGTCCTTGATAGCTTTTGCCTTCTGTAGATCATCCTTTACTTTGTTATCATTCTATATAAAAGAATGAAGGAATAAAGCTACTAATAAAGTTTACATGGTAACTGCAATTTATTGGTGAAGTGGCCTCAACAAGTCAGTATTAGAAACTGAGAGGCTGAGAGAAGTCTTGCTGCTTGCAGCAGTGATATAACTGTAGGTTCTGTTTCTGGCTTTCGGTTTCCTGTGTTCATCTTTGTGGTGCAAGATTTGGAGGATCAAAATTATTTTATTTTCATTTGCCAATGAGGAGGAATCCCTGGATTTGTTTCTTTAGACATGGTGACGTTTAACAACTTGTCAGCTCTCCCATCTGAGGGAAGCTTCTCAGTTCCCAGGCAGGCACTAGTGTGATGGTTCAGTAACTGCAGTATGAGCTAATATCATGTGTCTGTTCTGACATAACGTCTTTAGATGTGCTTCGGGGTTTTCCAGCTGGTCAAGAACTTTCTTACAGTACTGGCCAAACTGGTAGAAACTACTTTAAAAATCAAAATAAGCGGATAATATATAAATGCTGCAGTAATGTGTAATGTCTCATAAGTCTATTTGGGGTTCTTTGGAGCAGTCAGAGAATGTGTGGATGGACCACAGTGAGATTTACTTATGTTATGAGAAAACATTTGTGATGGCCTTTCCAAAGCTCTTGAAAGAATTAAATGGTCACAGAGTAAAGTAGAAAGGTCTTTACAGGGGAGAAATGGTTGGAAAACTAGATATGAATAGATGGGTAGAAATAAATGGTCAGTTTTCACACTGAATGGAGTTTAATTTATTAGTCGATTTGTAGAGTGAGTCTAAGTAAAAGCTTGTGCTGCATAACATCAACAGTCTGGAAAAATGTGAAGACCTATGAGAATTTTTGCTCATGAAAATTTTGAGAATAGTAAAGATGAGATTTAACTGAAAAATTGCAAAGGGAACTTTATAGTACTACTGATTTGATAAAGTATCAAATTGAAGTGAAGCATTAATATAAATGACACAAGGGGAAGAACACACGTGCAGCAATAGTTGAATTCATTAATCTGTTTTTTTTGTTTGTTTCTTTGTTGTGTTGTGGGTTTTTTTTTTTTGAGTTTTGTAGTGAAGTTCACTGTGGTACTTTGTAAAGCCATATCTTGATGGCTCCTTGCTCCATCAAAAAAGTGGTTGGTTAGTAAGGCAATCAGAAGTTTTAACTTCTGTATGAGAAACAATCTAGTGCCTTTTCATCCTGGAATGGTGCTGTTTATGAGAAAGGCTAAGCTAAAGCACTGAGAAGTTCAAGGTATGATTGGGAAGGAAAATTCTATATTTTCCAGTATGATAAGAAGGAGTTGTATATTAAAAATAGCAGATGGCACAGCTACAAATTGAGAGAACTAGACTGCCTCCTCCATGCATAAACTAAAACCTTGTCTCCACAAAGTACAGGGAAATGCACAATGCTTGCAGGCATTCAAAAGCAATTAGGCCAAATTCTTGGTAGAAAAATCCCTTGAAATTTAGTAAATGTGAAGACAACATTTTTAGCTAAGCAGGTCCCTGTGCACAGATTGCAGAAGAGTGGGCATCCTGGACGAGTTTTGCTGTGTGTTTGACTTGTTCTGGTACTCTTTCTCTGTACGTGTGCGTGCTGCTTATTAGACTTGGTGGACCTTTGTGTTGAACCATACTTATATATTCTTAGTTTACGTCAGAAAAAACACCAGTGCCTTTGCTACTTAAAAAATAATTTGGGAATGATTCTTAAAATGTAATACCAGCAGTAATAAACTTTTGTCTGAAAGCAGTTTTGACCTTTGTTGCTACCACTGCTCCTTCTGAAGAAGTAGGGAAGGAAACCAGATGAAGATGAGCACCGAAGGTATGAAAGAGATTATCGTCTAAATTGTAACTCAAAGCACAAAACATTCAAGGGACTTTTTTTCAAGCCCTGGAGGTGATATGAGCCTAGTGGCAATGGAGTTAAGTTGTTACAAGGCTGTTGTTGCACAGGAATTAGATTATTGCTATTAGTGCAGTGCTGCAGTTATTTTCTGCTGGAAAGGAACCAAAATGAAACCCTCATGTCAGAAGAAGACCGCTATGAGACACATATATCTGGTGTTAGATCTAACATATGTCTGTAGTAGACAGGTACAGTGCTGGTACTGAACACTCTGTTGATGAAAGTGCTGATTTAGGACTATCTTTTAGGAACTCACACAGTCTATTTTAATGAAGTGTAATAAGTTTGATTAGGTTTCAGTTCCCTATAGGAGAAAATTACAGCTTGGAAGGGAATATGTGAGTTTTCTTTTGATAAAGGCTAGTTGCGGATACATGCATTGCCCATTATGAGACCTTTATGTTTAACGATTAGTAAAATCGTCTCATTTAGGCTTATTCTAATTTCAAGTGTTGAGTTCATGAGCAAGGCAGCAGACTGAATTAAACTGTGCTGTCACGTGTTCCTCCTGCCTTACTAGAACATGAACCTTACTTGTACTCATATACTGAAACAGTAAGGGAGAACAGCTGTTATGCTACTGACAGTTCCTACCAGTAAAATAACTTTCATATTCATTATTTTATTAGAATTGAGTATTATTTTGTAAATATTACAAATGTACTTGGTGGGCAAAAGGAGTGTTACCAATAAAATTATCCTTTAAGAAAAGATAACATTTAATAAAATGAACTTGTGCATTCTAAGTGCTCTCGTGAACTCCGTTTTGGTTTTCATAATTCTTCTCTCTGTTTTATGCATATTAAAAAGGTTAGGGAAAAATAGCTTGTGCCATTGTAAAGGAGCGGCCCATTACAAGGAAAAAGCTTTGCCCTGTATCTGTTGCTATAGCTACCAGGCAGCTTTCCTGGGGTCCAAAGAAAACCATGTCTGCAGTGGAACAAATGCTGAGGAGTGCTGTGTTTTGTTTCAGAAGCAGAAATTATTGCCCACTGGCCTTGAGATTGCAAATTGAGCTCTTTTTTACTCTTGAATTCTGCGCTGCTTCTAGATTGTGTTCTTCTTTCCTCTCCCTTAGAATTTTATTTTTAAATACGCAGGTCCTGCTCTCAACAACAAAAGCATCTTCATACCTCACTTAGGAGCAGTTCTGCAAATCTGGGGGGACTAAGAGAGATCCTAAATGGTCTCTGGTGGTTTTCTTGTCCCTAATTTTGTGGGGGAAAGGTATTTTTATATTGCATGATAAAAAAGTAGATAAACATCCACATATATAAATAAGCTCTTAGTGTTTCTGTGCAAGGAGTTGGTTGTGTGAAGATCACACAACCAACTCCTTTTTTTCTAAAAGATCAACTTTTCAGACACTTGGTGTGAACACAAGCTTTCACTGTGTGCTGGTGGTCTTCCTGACAGGTAACAGCCTGTGACAAGTGTAGAAGCACATGAGAAATTCAGAAACTGCTTTGCAAAAGCATGTATGTGCATTTCTCTGCATATTCCTGTATGTCAGGTTTTGATTTGTCCTCTCGCTTGTAAATAAGCTGTGATTTTTTTTAATTTTCTTTTTTTTAAAACCATTTTTATATTTTAGTCCTTTAAACAAATTTTCTCTCTTGGTCTTTACCCTCTAGCTTACAGAAAAAGTGGAGAAGTGGAAAAAAACATTGTCTGAATGTGTTGTTTTTTTCAGGGTGTTTCAACATAATACAATGTCGCTGTAATTGCGTGACATATTGTGTGTGTTTTTATATGTACATCTGTGTATATAAAGTGTACATCTGTGCATCGAAGGCAGGATGTTGTTTCATTCTGTTTTCAGACACAGGGGAAGTGACAGGTCTGTGAACCAAGCTGATTTGAGAACTATAAAAGAATAAACAAACTTGAAAGAGAGATGTGTGGAAGCATTCAGCTATGATTTTGGATTAAGTGTGATGGAACACAGTGTAAATACAGAGCTCAGTTGTCACCTAAATTGAATGCAAATTTATTTCTACCCATCATTCCTTTGAATAGACTAGATTTTTAAAATCTTACTGTATTGAAAGGTAGGTTCTTGGCTCGCATTTTGCGAAAGCCCTAGAGCAGATGAAAATATATAGGGAGTGGGTTTGATTTCTAATTATAATACCATTTTTTTCCAACTGCCCTTCAGTCTGCAGATCAAATAGTGTCTAGTAGAATTGTCTTGTGGAAGGATCTCAAGAAAGAAATGCTAATTACTTTACAGATTACGTGGAAGTTGCTCTCAATGGAGAAGGTGCCATGGGGAAAAAAGTACGAAGGACTACTGGCATGTGAGCTAATTAGAAATATGTAGATAACTAAGAAAGACTAAAATTCTCCAGGGCTTTGAAAGTCAAGCCAAATCAAATACTATGACACTAGCCATCACACAGCTGTTACCTGTCACAATGTCTTCCTGTGTTCTGCCTGTTTCCTGCTGCCTCACTTGTTAACTCTAAAGAAATAACGCCTCTCAAAGGACTACATCTACTTAAATATTTGATATTTTGCTTTTCCTTATAGGTGGATGTGGCTGTAGTGCATTTCACTCCATTGGTGCAACCAAAGATACAGCAGCCGTTCGAGCTAGTAGAAAAAGTGGTTCGAAGTGCTTTTCAGTTTAGAAGAAAACACTGCTTCCGTGGAATCGAGTAAGGAACTTCCAAGAAAAATTCTCGGGCCATGTTTTTGTAAATGCTACTACATCAGTTGATAACACTTCTAGCCATGCATTTTATTTTATTCTCTCCCTTTATAGATGTCATCATGGCTCATCAAATCTTTCCATTTCAGAATGATTTTTAGATACAGAACTGAAAGTTGAATGTGTCTCTGCTTTAGCTGTAGAATAATTACTCTGCGTTTCTGTTAGTGTAATTGAAGCTGTTAAAATTACTGGGATAAATTGGTGATCTTTCCAATAGTCTGTCTGTCTCTGATACTTTAAAGCAAATGGACAAGCAAACAAAACAAAACTACAAAATCAACATCAATTGTCAGATGAGTTCAAGAATAAAAGTCTCAAAATTCTGAATTGAAGCTTGCAGTGTGTGGGGAAAGAATTTGATCTGTGGGAACTGTTACTTATTTCGAGGGATAGTGGCAAAAGGTCAAATTCTTGTTTCGGTGCCTGCCCTTGTATGGAGTTCTTATTGCCTCTTTAAAAAGCCCCACGTCTTGCTGAGAGAATTTACTAGGTTCTGTAACTGATGCAGGAAAACTTCTGTCTGTTCTCCAGGGGTCCTGTTAAAACTCTAGCACAGACACGTGTCTGACTTGGTATGGGAAAAGCTGGCATTCAGCCTTGTGGAAATATGGGACATGGCTGGGGTGAGGTACTAGAGACATACAACTATAGTTTTGGCTAACTGAAATTTGCTGGCCAAAGTTTGGAAGCAGTTTAGAATTAGAACGGATAAGACCTTGTTGAACTACATGCCTTATTTGTTGCTATTTTGAAGGTGAACAGGGAATTTTGCCTCTAGTTTTCAGATGGGGTAGTGTTATATTTTTTCTGCCTGAGGCACTGTATGATATTAATGTCTGGGATGTAAACATTTGATCAAAAGTGAAAGTTGCTTCACCTGTGCTAACGTTTGAGTATCCATTTGGAGGTGGTGAGAAAATGAGTTATCCAAACTGTCTGGGTTTGTATTTGATTTACTTTTTTTTTTCTTCATGAAACAGTGGCTTCAGTTGACAATATAAGTAGAAGGCGCACACAGTCAGCATGTATATGTTATGCAGAATATTTGTGCCAAAGTGTTTTTTTAATAAAATAATCGACTATTGTGTAATTTGAAATAGCTAATAAGCGTTCCGCATTCTTTTGCAACAAGAAGGCAAATCTGAATTTTTGGACATCACATAGTCCACAACAGATTAACATGCTTTAGCCCTAGCATGCAGCAAAGAACCACAATCCTCTTATTCTTCAGTTGACCTGAAAAAAAATTAGCAACTTCTAGTGCATAATGGAGTTATTGCATTAGTTACAAGGTACTGTATAAAAACAAAAATCAGTGTACATCTGTGTGCAACTTCTGACACCTGAGTGAGACGTGGCATGCTGGATTGAAGTACTAAATCGATGAAGAAAAATAGTTTGATTTACTGCTCATGTACGTTTATAAGATGATTTGTGGCCTGTATATAAAAGGTGATTAAATATATTTGGCTTGAGGAACACCTTTTAACTGTTAGTTCAAAGGTGAGAATAACTTAAGAAAGGATCAAAATCCTGATCCATTTTAACCTTGCTGACAACGCTGCTGAAAATATTGGAGAAATTTTTAATCAAGGCCTTGTGGCACACTACTTTAAACCAGGTTGTTCCTAGAAATTCCATCCTTCTCTTGTCTTTTTAAAGCCCTTTTTAGCTTTGTGCTCTGTCTCCACCAAGAGACAACTTTCATTTATACAAAGCCTTCTGACTAGCTTGTCCAGGCAACCTGCAAAGCACACTCTGGGGGCGTGGGATGTGCTATTGTATTCGCTGCACAGCATTTTTAGGTCTTACGTATGTAAGACAAAGGCAGGTAATTTGAAAATTGAGACATGCACATCAACCATGTGCAAATTGTCTGCCTTCCTGGCCTATCGTAGACAGAATGATTGCAAGTAAGAGCTAGTCAGCTAGTACTTGCAGTAGTTGGCACTTTGTTAATGCATTTTTGCAAGACATTAAAAATCACTTGAACTAGTATTATTATGATTTGGGGAACTTGTGAAAGAAAGATGCTAATGTGTCAGGTCACAGAGTACATGAGCTTATTTGACCATCTGTGAACAGTGACAGAGCAGAAAATGAAATCTAGGACTCCAGGCACATCTTCCATATTAAAACATGAACAATAATTAAATATTACATTTTTCCTCTTTTGCTTTTTTTTCTGGCATTGGAATCACACTATTAATGACAAGTGATAACAATATCTGGCCCATTGGAATGATACATCCTAAAAAAAAAGTTATGTGCAAAATAGATCAGGACAAAACAAATTTGAATCTGTTGTTGCTCTCTAAATATTAGGCTAATTCCAAGAAGGCTCTATGACAGCATCCATACCCAAAAGCTCTTTTTTTTAATATTTTGAATCATGAGCATATAGCATGTGTTTAATGTACAAGATATAACAACATGGGAAAGTATATGCATAAATTGCATTTGCAGAAAAATGGCCCTTGTATATTTGCATTTGGGTAGACAATGGCCTATATTAAGAGTATGTAGAAGCCCAAGAGAACTTTGCCTCTCTTAGGGGAAACTTAATTGTCTGAATTATTTGAACTTGTCTTTCTGCTCTTTGCCCCTGCCTTTAGGACCTTGTTTCCTGAAAGTGAACGTTTGAAAAAAACAGAAGAGTTGATGATGGCAGCAGATGTTGATCCAACTCTGCGTCCTTTTCAGCTGTCCATGTCACACTTCAGAAATCTGTGCAATACATACAGGAAAATGTGTGAGGAAGACCCAAGCCTTTTTGCATACAATTACAGAGAAGAACTGAAGCAGAAGAAGCGGCAGCATTTACCTAAAAGTATCAGTCAGACAGAGCAAACTGAAGAGGAAAATTAGCTGTAACAGCAGCGAACTGAATCTGGATTTAACTCATTGATGATGTTGACTGGTGTTGACTTGCATATTCCTACATCTGTTCAGGTATGGAAGAAATACTTTGGAAAAAGTGGTGGAGAGGGCTTTTCCATTTTATTTATTCATTTCATTCAGCTGTAGACAAAAGTTATAGGACAGTCCAGTTACAAGGTGCCTACAGGTGGTTCTTGCTTGAGGGGAATGGACAGAACAAATACCCAGAACAAGGTATGTCGGGAGATATGTAATTAAGTTGGAATAATTAAGTTTGTATGAATGTGAGTGCATTATTGCAACAAAGAAAGTAACAAATTTTTCATACTTCAGCATGTAAGAAAGATGTTGTTTGGGGTTTTGTGCTCTTTTTATCTGGGAAAATCCTACTGTGCAGAGTAATTTAAAAAACAAAACCAAAAGCCTTGTATAAATATACTCAAGTGACTGGCTTACAGGAGGATAAAGTGCACAGATTGCCTCAAGGTCTGCTAATACTCTTCTCATGTATACAAAAGCAAAGAACTTGGGATTTTAAGCTCTAACCAGAGAAAAGCAGCATGATAAAAAGTAGAAAACATGGCTAAGTACAATACTTGTGTCTTTTACTGTACAGGCTGGTAGAGAAAATAAAAAATACAGTCAAATAAAAGATTACAGGCCAAGCTTTGTTTTTTTGTATTTACACATATATATAAGTATAAACAGCATCTCGAAACATACAAAAATGTAATTTCTGCACTATTGTGCACTAAAACACGTTAAAATAACTTAATTCTGCTTTAAATAAAGCAAAAATGAAAACCAAAGAAATTAAATGCCCAAGGTATTGAAGAAGTCATTTTGTAATGCTGCTTTCCACTGCAATGCCCCTCTGCCACTCGCTAGCACCTTTTCCGCATAATTTAAAGTACTAACAAGGCCCTTCTGCCCCTCCCCAAGAATTCTACATGATCTCAGTAACTGCTTGAAAGGGATGAACTAATTTACAGACCTTGGCCAACTTAATCTATTTTTGATCCACAATAAATTAAAATAACTTAAGAATCCTTTACAGCTGTTCTTGTGGAAAAAAATGTATTAGTGCACAAAATCAGATAGTAGTTTTGCTGCGGCTTCCATGAATTCACTGGTTTTAAAGCAAAATAAGTTTGTTGAATTTTATGTGGACTTCAAATGAACATTTTCAAGCTAGGATTTTCCATGCCTCTCCACAGCTTCATAAAAACAGTCCTCATTAACTACAGACGTTAAACTCTGGACGCTAAATTCCCTCTCTAAAATAGAGTTCAGATCCAGGTTTGCAGCATCAGAGTGACTGTCAAGGGATTGATGACGTTCTTGCATTGCCGTCAAAGTTCCTCTGTTACGCTTTGTGCTGTTTACTTTTCGCTTCACTGGGCAGAAGTGGCCACGCACCAGCTTTGGATGGTCTCCTGTCTTGAAACGATCTCCTTCCTCCTTTTCAGCAGCTTGATCTCGTTCAGAGTCAGTACTAGGTTCCTCTGAAATCTTCAGCTGTTGGAACTGTATTTCTATGTCTTTAGTAGGGCTGCCCTTCTTTAGGCTCTGATAGTCATCATCGTCATCATCACTGAGAATATCAGATTCCTTGACAAGAGCATTAGAAAAGTCAGAGGCACAGCTCTGTACGTGTTTCTCAGGAGATGAGTTTTTGGGCTCCTGTATGCTCTCTGTGGTGTGGCAGCTGCTGCTCTGAGTGCTGCTGCTCAGGCTGCACTCATCAGAATCCTGGAAGGTGCCTTTCCCCTGCTCACCGTTCCACTCACTGCTGGGTGAACTCTTCAGTACCTTCAGGGACCTTGTGGAAGCTGTGCAGAGGAAGAAGGCAGTTTTATTTTCTCACCAAAACATTATCTGGCTATGCTGTCTGTCTCAATAGCCCATTTCCAGTCACAGTGTACAGAGTCTCACTTGATAATGATTTGAGGCCAGGTGTGTCAGCGTTCTGATACTGACAGTGTAATCAAGTGGCAGATTTTTCACTCTACCTACCCCACCCAGGGCTTGCATTCATGCGTAATCTATGCAAAATCTTCCAAAAATGGCAGTAACCATTTTCATGCAGCTACAGGAAAGCTAAAAACTGACTTGGGTATCTCAAGCAGTAGAGGGCCAAAACTGTCCCCATTCCTGCAACGTAATGGGAATTTTACAGTCAACTGAACACATGAAGAACTAGAAATACTAGTAGCCAACACCTACTCAATTAGCTAAAAGATCTGAAGTCTTGCTTAATTAATTAGGGTAGCTGCTGGGAATGCAGATTAAGTGCGCTGAAAGAAGCAAAACCCCTGCCTTTTGTCAGTTGCTTTAGCTTTAAATGTTACCAAGGCTGAGTCACTAGAGATAACCCACAGGAAAGAACACAGTATTCTGCATGCCAAAGGGACTCTGTTTCTAACCAGCAAAATTAATTTGAGCCTTATTAAATCTTCCCTTAAGCCAGCTAATGACAAATCAATAGTGAGAGACAGCAAGCTTGCTTATCTCCTTTAGCTCTTGGCACATACTGAGTTGTAGAGAACTATCACCACAGCTACCCAGCCTGAAAAAGAAATTGGATTTGTGTGTCTAGTACGGCACTACAGTCATGTTAACAATTGTGAATATTCTGCCAACTCTAGATTCCAGCCCGTTTTTCACTTTGTAAACCCGTTTTCTTACCCAGTTTAGCTGTTGCAGGCACACGGTTCTTGAGTGGGACAAGGCGATCTTTACAGCTTTTCTCCAGAGGTAGATCACATTTTATGTGGCGTCTGAAATTCTCCCGCAAAATAGAACGGATCACCTTCACGATGTTAGTCTTGTTCTCAGAGTCACTGCAAGTTAAGAAAACAGATAACCTCATTTTCCCTTCTGAAGTAAGGCATCTGTAATAAAGTCTGCCCTCCTGCTTTCTGCTGATGTCATTTAGAGTAGTAGTTTTTTCACTCAATTTCTTTAGAAGTTGTTTTGCAGTTAACATTGCTCTGTGTTGTAAGGCATTCTGCACATTTTGTGTTTTGAGATCTTTGTTATTTGCTTAGAAAAAACAGCCTGCAAGTAACTTCAGGACCCAAGGGATTACCCTCTGAGTGGTGTTTACCAGAAGTATTTTCTGCTAACCAACCAAGAAACTGGTAAAGTTAGTTACTTTGCCCGTGTCATACTGACATTTATCATCATATGCCTGTGCAGATTTCTGACATTGGATCACTGCAGCAAGTTCACTCTAATTTCAAATTGTTATATTTTACACAGTTAAACACTGGCGTAGTGCCTAGATTTAAAGAATGAGACATGCTTCAGAAGTGCTGACACAAAGGTCACGGGGGGGTGGGAGAGGAGCTTTTATTTTTTAAATCCATTAATGTAATTTGTCAAGTACAACCTCCACGTAAAGCTTACCTGCTGCATAGCTGAAAAATTGTTTCTGGCCTGCCTTCTAGTTCTGACTTTGTGTGAATCAGTTCCCAGATACAGCTGTTCTCTGTTCCTGTGCATGGAAGGAAGCATTATTTTTGTTTTAACTTCACAAAACCATTGGTATTAGAAAGAGCAGTGTAGAGATCCTTCCTCTAGTGACACCTTACACAAGATACACAACTGGATAGGATCATAAAGATCAACTCAGGGAGAAAACAAAACCATGGCCCTACACTACCACGGATTATGCAGTCAACTTTCCCACGTTTGTAAAAATGCAAGAGTTAGCACACATAAAAGTGTAAGTGCATCACCAAGATGTCAACCAAGGGAAATGCCCACCCTGTTCACAGTAACTTTTCATGGGGTATTCTATTCTGTCATTCCTTCACATCATCTTGCATCTTCGTGAACTCATGGAAGAGAGACGAAGCCAGCATATCAAAGGGATAGTGTTTATGAATCAACTCTGTGCCCGGAGGGCAGAGACAACAATAGATATTACTTTCTCACCACCTGTTTCCAGAGGCTCCAAAAAGACAAATCGAAGAAGCAGTAACGCAGAATCCCAGAAAACCTCATTCCAAAGTATTCAGTGCACAGAAATTACCTGCTGCGTTACCCAGTCGGACTTGAAGAGCAGATAAAGGAATCAGCCAGCGGAACTTAAATGGATCCAAGTCACCATAAGTATGTCCAGCACGAACATTAGTAGGCTGCAAAACCAAAAAGAGGATATTTCTAAGAAGTAGAAGAATTTTTTTTGGGTTTAGTTTTAGAAGGACCCACCTCTCAGGAGAAAGCTTTTTCCTTCAGTACCCTACACTGTAAATGTAGTTGTAATGGTGATAGACACAGCTTTGGAATTTGTACTTGTTTCAACTTTTAAAAGCATTTGTTTTTAATGGATTACAAAAATACTTTACATATAAGTAGTGCTAGGGTACAAATTTCCCATGAAGAAACCCCAGCTGTAGACTAGCAGAATACATTAATCATGTAGCTTCTACTACTTTTAAAGCCCATTCCATCTGTTACAATTTGCAGGTTGCAGTACTTCACCACTGGTACTCAAGGTATACAGTTTGCTGCTTTAGTATTACAGTTCTGTAAATGGGGCCAGAATAGGTTACATTTATAGTGTTCCCTTTCCTTTCAAAGCGATCAAGGGTCAATAAAAAGTGGTCTTTAACCCTCACTGTGTTAAGGCAGGCCACCAAAAATGCCATCTGAAAGAATATGATTCCTACATGGCTGTCCACCTGGCAGAACTAGTGTGTGGCTCACACAGAGGAGGTGGTGCTCCTTATTGAAGAACCAAAAATAGTTCTTATTACATAGATACTGAGAATTTGTTTTAGCTGTACTAGCTAAAATTCCAGCCCAGTGAGAGAAGGTGACGTTTTATTTACCAGTCACTCCCCCTTCAGCACTGTTGTGGTGCATCTTACACTGCAGCAGGATCCTGGGTATAAATATCTACCACTTAACTGTCAGCAGACTTACCATTTTCTTTTTCAGTTTGTAGTTCTCCTTATACACCAGTATTACAGCCCTCTTAAAGACTACAAATAAATAAAAAAAACTACTATTAATTGCAGGTGTAATGTTTGATGAAGCTGAATATTACAGGGTAAGATAAGCATACTGATTGAGAAGCATCTGCCCTGTATTAAAGTGACAACTGAGTTTTTCATTCTATACTTGTTCATGCAATAGCAACATTATTCCTTCAGATTTTGTAGTGAACATTTAGGATGAAGCCATTCTGCACTTCTATTCTGAAACTGCTATCTGCCCTCAGTCCCACATTTTGGGTGCATTTTCCATGCTGCCCACACAGTTTTTGAAGTGGGAATAAAACTTCCCAAGTGACAGATGAGCGGTCTAAACTAGGCATCAGTCCATAGTCCTTTCATTCATACATGTCCTGCTAGGAACTCCCAGTTCCTGGGCTCAAACGTCTGGCATGTGTAGATCATTGAGACGCTCATTCAAGTGGACCTGTGGAAAATGCTCCTGCTCGTTCTTCTAGAGGTAAGCACATCCTGCCCTAATCTCTCATGCTTTCCAAGGGGAGGAGTACACAACAACCCCGAGGAAGAGAAACTTGTCTTCTTAAACGACATTTTAAAGAAAAGTTTGTGGTTTTTTTGTTTGTTTGTTTGTTTTGTTAAAGAAATGGATAAGTGCGTAGCATGTTTGACTGGAACTTTTTGATTACTCAGTTAATTATTAAATGATTACCAGTATGTATACAGTTTAGTGAAACGTTTGGTTGTATGCTCTCATTTCCACTTCCATCTTTCAGGTTAAAATAATCTGTATGGAGATTGCCAGACAGCAAATTTTGATGCAACAGTTGTAAAACAGAGGTGAGGCTGGATTGCCAGGAGCGGAATAAATCACCATTTAAGTCTCCTTTGAAAGACTAATTTAGCATATTGTTCCAGAGAGAATATTGTCTCTTGAAAATCACTGTTTTCCATAGATTACACATAAAGCATCTGAGGTTGGATCAAACAGTAACACCAAATAAATGAACGGAAACTTTTCATGTTAGGAAGTCTTACAGTTCTGTGTATGTTTTCAGATACAAGTCTAGCCTAGATAGCTAGATCTGAAAGAGTAGAGAGTCCTGAAGGAAGACACTTACCAAACACTGTAAGTTCAAGGTCTTTTCTTGCTTTGCCCAACGATGGAAAAGGATTCAGCCAGGAAACTGTAGAATGCATCAGAAGTTCTCCCATGGAAAGCTCGGTCACCTGCGTTAAATTATAACAATAGATAAAAATACAGACAATTAATAAAAATATAATCAATGCTGTGATCCACAGATGTGAGTAAAATGTTAAAGTGAGTACACATTGATAACACTGTGTTTTCTTTATTTAATGTAAAGTTAGTAAGACAGATCTACACTAAGGCAGGAAAGCATGAGTAATCCCTTTTTAAAAATAGATAATAACATAAAAAGTAATAGCACCTAAGTTATGGAAGCTGCATAGAAGTCCTTGCTATTAATAACTTAGAAGAATATTAAGTTGATCTGATGACCTGTCATTTATGTATAGCCAGTTGTGAATGGGCTGATTTATTAGCTGTAAGTATCTTTAATTTCTATGGAGTAATTAGTATTAATGATGCTGCCAATGGCAGAATTAATGGAAGCCTTGTTCTCCAAGGCTCTTCTTTCTTCGGTGGACCACAACGTGGAACTGAAGAATCCCTCAGGCTGTCAGGTTTGTTTCCTATAAATGATGGGAAACTACATAGCCAGTGGAGGGTGATTTGGCTTTACGAGGAAATAAAACAACTGAGCAGGCATCTTTCATATCTGATCTCCACCTTTACTGATTTGATCTGATTAGTAATCATTTAATGTAAACGGCTAAGCTGAGACCTTGCTGCCCCAGTTCAGGGAGATGTGTGCACACAGTTCATTCAACTAATTGCTTTTGCTCTGTCAGATACTCATGGATGCCTCAGCACTAGAAGTGTAGAGAATGAGACTAACAGACATTAACGTGAATCCCCTAGAATTGCCACTTTCATTTATATGGGTGGGGAAAAAAAAAGAAGTCTTAAGAACTTAAGAACTCTGAAGCATAAAATCTAAATGCCTTTGGGCATGGATAATCTCTGCAGCATTTGAGAGAAGGAGGATATCATTATTTTTTGCTATTGAGAATTGTGTCTATGCCTGCTTGCAATTCTTGTCAGTCCAGAAGGCAGCTCTGGCAGCTGTCTGAAAATTTTTACTGTAACCTAGTGACAAAAAGAAACTTCACAGGCATATATGAAAAAGAAGTCACAATATTAAAGGAGAGTGAATGATGCCCAGCACAAATAAGTTCCCAAAATTACTTCAGGAAAGATAAAGGCACCAAACAGCTATTGGGATAATGCTTCAGGAGTGAATAAAACATGTTCCTTCTCTTACCTCCTTCTCTGTTCCACTTTGATCTGCAACCAGTTGATCAAATACAGTGCCATAATCTTCATAAATCTTCTGCATCTCATTGATGTGACTTGCTACTTTTTCCATTGCCTTCAGTGCTTCTGTAAGGTTCAAAAATTTCATAGACAGCTATGTAATTCAATTGTAGGTTCTAAATATGACATTTTTTATTGGAATGTACTTGAAGCAGCCAAACTTTTGCAGCATTCCCGGGGTTTGGTGAACAGAATTCTACGTTTAGATCAGTGCTTCTCATAGCAACTGCAGAAAGCATGCTTCCTGATCAGAGTAAGTGGAAAATGCTTGTCTGATCTCTGAAGTGCCTGAAAAAGACTGCAGTGTGTTCTAGTGATGAATATTCACATATTTGGGGGCTCACGACAACATGATAGTAAACACAATTAAGTTTTGCATTTTGTATAAATGGGGCCACTAGGCTCTCCAGAGTAATCTACACTCATACTAGAGTAAGTCATTTGATGAGCTTCAATGGAAACCAATTGAATTTAGCTCTCCACAAAGTGGATTAAGAAATACAGTGCTAGGCTGTGCAAATTCCTCACTGATTGTTATCCTTGAAATTAAATGCTGGTAGTCAGGTTTTATTTAAATTTTGTTTTCCAGGCAAGAGTGACACTAGATTTCATTACTTTTATGTTAATCCACAAAGGACTTGGAGAAGGCCACTTAATTTCCCTAGTTCTACCAGCTCTTAATGGTATAGTCTTTTAGCAGCTTGGTATTTACCCTGACCTGCAAGTGAGTCACCCCCAGCCTGGCTGTAATGGCAAAGAAACAGTACTAGAAGCTCCATTCGAAGTCAGTAACAGCCTTTTGACTTTTTGCTGACAGTATATTTGGCCTGAATCTATTTTGTTAAAATGAAAATCGATCCATAAAATAAATCTCTGGACTTTCATCTATGAGCTGCTGACAGATCTGAACTGGAATTTGCCAGGGTGAAGTCCCAAGCATCTGAGCCTAGAAAAACAATCAACCCTAATATGTATTAGGCAGACAAGTCTTTCTGAGTGGGAAAACAGCAGAGCTTTTAGACAGGACACTTCTACGCAAGCAAGAGTCACAGCCAAGCCTCAAACAAATAAAATACCCTTCTGTGATGCTGCTAAACTTTGACACATTTCAAGAACTTAATAACCACAAGATGGAGCTTTGGTCAGTGTTTCCCAGGTGCAAGAACAGCACAATGATCTAACATTCCTGTCACAAGAATTCAGGAGAAAGACCCCAGTCCTATTTGTCATGACAAATCCTGGGCATACATACCTCTCACAGGGACTTGGACACACCAAGTGGGAATGTCTGCTAAAAGCACAAGAAAGCTACTTGCTGTTTTTAATAAGTGGGAGAAAATTATCTAGGTCATCTTCAGAAAAGCTTGGAAATCAAACTTAATTCATACTCAATCCAGTAGAGGAATGCAAGAAGTTACCTGTCAAATGATAGTGCTCCTCACTCTCGTTGTCAGTCAGAGACACCAGCTCTTTTAAAAGCAGAGGATATTTCAGCACTCTCTGAACAGGCTTTATGAGATACGACTCCAGTGTAGAAGAGTGTTGCTTTGTGGGATTGCGAGCGTCCAGAAAGGCCTTAAAGGCACTATCTGTTTTGGCTAAATACAAATAAAACAGTCGGTCAGCTGAACATGGAAGTGATAGCTTGAAAGCACAAAATTGCAATGTGTACCAAAATCCCCACATTTTTCAATAGGTGCCTTGCACTATTCATTTCATAATCATGTCCTGCATTAAATAATGTACAGAAGGGCTAAGAGAACAACTATTTCAAAGCGACATTTTCCACTGCACTGCAGACCTATTCTGCATCAAATTAAAAAAAAAAAAGAAAAAAAGTGATAGAAGAGGAAGTAATTCCTCGCTTACTCTGCCATTTATTGCAGCTTTGATTGACATCCATCCTTTAACACGTATGTATACAGAAACCAAACACAGCTGCTGCTTTTTGGAGTATGAGCTGCATCTGCAGACAGCACAAACTTGTGGCCAGATGTTTGTTGCTCTTCAGGCCACTGCTTACTTGTCACAAAAGAAATCTCATCCCTTCAGTTCTACACTATGCTTTAGCAGAACTGCAGATCTCAGCTATTTCTCTTGAAAGATGCCCTATTAGCCCTTGCTTTGTACCAATATTCTCTGCAAGTCAAGGAGATTTGTTACAGCACTTCACTGACATTTAAATTCATGCTAATGAATTACAGTAATGAAGACAATAAATTACCTCTCTCGAGAACTTTCTGAACTTTGATGTGGTTGGCACAGAAGCCACTGTACAGTTTAAAGTGGTCAGCATAATACAGAAAGGATCCTCCAAGGGAGAACAGCAATTTCTGAAATCAACACAATCAAAATATTTACTTCATTACTAGAATCCAAAATAAATGGTCAGGCACATAACACAGGCTCAACGATGTGACTATCTGCTATCTTCATTTCTATATTCTATATTACATATATATATATTACATGAATACATTATTGGTAGTAGTTCCGTGATGTTTCTGTGTTTTTCTTAGGGTGTAGAGTTCAGCCTATTTTGGCAAAGCCTGCATTTTTTCCTCAGTTCTCCCTGAGCAGGTGACACCACTGTAGACATTGACTTACTGTATCTTTGAGGTGGCATAGGAACAAAAATCAACAAGACACCTAATAGGGTATGCTGTGCTGAGAAAACACATGAGCACTTGGAAGCAAGGCATAGAAGCACCAAAGCCAGAAAGGACAGCATAAAACAAACACAGGATTGCTTTCCAACTGTTTTCCTTCTTTGAGGCAGGTAGTAATTACAGGGCACCTCTCATTTTCTTGGATGAAGGGGAGGATGAGAAGATGTGGGAGGGACTGAATCACGAGGGAGATCTTTTTAGAAAAATGCTTCCCAAAGCAAAGACAAGTAGTGAAGGAGGAGGAGGGGGAGGAGAAGAAGGAGGAGGAGAGCAGCCCTCTCCCCTCTTTTTAATCAATGTTTGCTCCACAAAAGGCAGCAAGTGTCAGAGAGACCTGCCAGCAGTCTCGCCTAGCTCTTTGACAGTGACATCTCCGAGGAACCTTCCTCCAGTTATGTCAGGTACTGAGTGGTGCCACGGAGGGAGACAGCACAGCAAGGGCACAGTCTACAGTCATCTACACTTCATACGCCCTCTTAGACCTCGCAACATGAGAAACTTGTGCTGCATTTAACGGGAAAAGCTTCCAGTCTGTAGTGGGTGAACTGGGCATAGCTGGGAGCACAAGGGGGGGAAGAATTCAGCACAGTGACAAAAACCTTTCTACAGAAGTGATGCATCACGTAAGCGTTGCTACTTCATAGCATACTCAGAAGTATGACTACTCCACATCTCCCATTTTACATCCTCTGCCACGGGAAAGAGGAAGATAAAACCATGGAAAATAGCACTTATCTTTCACTGCTGAATAGGTGTCTGTAATCCAAAGTAATGCTTCAAACATAAAAGCAATTATATGAAACAGTTTTAAGGCTGGATTTCTACAAACATTTCCAGGCACCCTGAGAGGTATTTAATGACCAAATATTTACCCGGAACTGGGATGGTGTTTCCAGTGTATTAAAATCCGAGGAAGAAGATATTCCATCTTCAAGGGTCTCCAGAAACACCTTCTGAAAATCCAGCATTTCTGGCAGGCTGCCGAACAAGGACTCCATCTGTGAAAAACATCAGGCTATGAGGTACAGCACTGCATACATCTAACTGTGGTCTTGAGAAAACAGTCCACTAAGGAGACACGACACACAAAGTGGTCACAAAGGCCAGTAACATCTTCATTAATACTTTTTGAATGGGTTTTATAAAAAAGCTGTTACAAAACCCCAAAGATTTCTTAGCAGTTAAGTCAGAACAATTACCATTTAAAAAAAGGAGTGACGCATGCACCAAACAGAAAGGCAGTGACTAGTGTAATTCCTATTGTTATGTTCGTTGTTTTCCTTTTCTCTCATGCTCTCAGCCATGAAAAATCCAAATGCCAAGGTCTTAACCCACAAAAGAATTAAAAGAATATCTTTCAGTTATTCCCTCACCTCATCTTGGGTAAGGAAGGTTTCATTTTGAAGAGGCTCCAGGTATAGCTCAAAGAGGCAGCTTAAGTCCTGCAAGAAACAGAATTTATTCACTTTTTATGTAACAATTTGAAATTGTTGCTTATATGACAACTGTGGGATTACAGGTAATTTTCAGGAGTAAAGCTAGAGATAAAATTCCTTTTCTGTAACTAAGTCACCTGTGTGTTGTTAGCACTAAAGTGATTGCTAAATTAAAAGCAAATTGATTTCAGTGTAATGTTTTTGTTTCATCCTTAAGGCTTCACAGACTGATTATAACAAATTATATTTTAGTATAGCATGAGGAGAAAATGTTACAGACAATGGCTTTCTAAAGAGTACAAAGGTCTGTGTATGTGAACAGCATCAAATGTTTTAATCATGCATGTTAGATAAACCATATAAATAGCCACTCATTTAAATAGCAGAGCTAATATTTGTAAGGACATATAACATATTAAAATCCTATAGGCATTAAAGCATTCGGTTATATTGTCAGGGAGGCATGATTAGGGGCTGTTTCAGTCACTTCTTCAAAGAATTGGTGTCACTTTTGAAGACTTACTATCCCACACCAAAGCATGGCGGCAAAGTTGGGGCCCACACTGCAGGGCTCCGTGACCCTGAGAAAAGAAACGGCAGAAATCCTTATGGAGAAGGAATAACGAGCAGTTCTTTGAGAACCCCATAATGAGCATTTACAACCTGCTAGGATTCTGCCTGGTACTACTGCATATTTCAGTGACCTCCATGGTCATGCCTCCTTTGTTCAAGCGATTTCTCTATCAGAAACACCAGCTGGACATACACAGGGGTTCATGTTCGGTAAAGCTTCCTCAAGCTTTCCAGCATATGGTTGTATTAGTGTGTGGGTGGATATTCTAAAAACAACAGCCTGAAAGTGCTTTCTCTTGTTTTCCATACACATTACTGCAGCAAGTGCTGATATCACTAAGTATGTTTTTTGAGATCAGGTAAATGATTCCTCTTTGCTGAAGGTCGATGATATCAAGCTTACCACATTTTTTTTTGGCATTCATCCACATTAATTTTGAATTTATAAAAAGAAGAGACATATCTATCAAATTATGGGCTTATCAGTCATAGGAGAAATAAGACGTATGATGTTACAAGCAACTGAAGTTGTGTCTTCTAACTTTGCTGATTCAAAAATAATTAAGTACTATTTTCCACAATTACACTTTTTTATAATTTGTAGGAGACTGATCTGTTCTACCAGGATTTACTTTCATTTTGAAAACTATGGAAACCTATCGCAGAATCACAGAATCAGCTAGGTTGGAAGAGACCTCCAAGATCACCTAGTCCAACATCTGACCTAACACTAAACCCTATCACTAAACGTCCTCCACTAACCCATATCACTAAGCTCTACATCTAACCTCCCCTGGAAGACTCCAGTGTTCAAACACGACAGATAACTACTTCCCATAAATTACGACTTTCCAATATAAATACAAATTGACTAAAACTAAAGCTACTAGATCAAATCCTACAGCCTCTATAACAGTTTACTAAAACAGGAACAATTAGGTAAGCAGACTGTATGTTATGACCCTCGTTACATAAAGGTAAGCATGAAATATATTAAGAGCATCTATAAGTCATGGCCAGCCTCAAAAAGAAGGGTGTAGCTAGCCAGGTTTTCGGTTTATTTATTACCTTGACATAGGATTTCTCAGTGTCCATAAGTTCTTGGATGACTTTCCTCAATCTGTCTGCATCAGAAAGGTGGCGAGCCAGTGGTCGTGGAGGTTGATCCTGGTTGTCCTTCTGTCCTTCCATATTGCTCGCCTGAACTTCTTGGAAGTTTCTGCACAGTGCGCTGATCTGTTCTGCGCTCTGATAAATGAAAAGAAAGAGACAAGCACTGATGTTTTAGAACTGTACTATAATTATTTTTAAATTCCTCAAGTTTTGCTCCTGTTCCAAATTCAGGCTCCAGAGCATGTGCTGATTTTTGTCAAATACATATCCTTGTAGCTTTGAACAGCTTGAATTTGTAACAGATCTAGATCATAACAGTAAAATTAAATAAAAAGTTTCTAGCACTTTTGCAGTGCAAAGAATTTAGAGTCTTTACATACAAGCTTGTGAGATGCAAAAGATGGGAGAGCACTCAGATATATCATGATTTGATTCTTTTGACAATAGCATCACACTATTTTCCACCTGTCTTGCAACACTCACTACATCAATATAGAAGGAATTGGTAGATAAAGATCTTTTAAGCATCCAAAATAACTTATATTTGTTGTCTGCTACCTGTATGTATGGTGATGTGTGGCTTTGTTGCTGGTTGACTGGGGGGGAGGGGAGTTAGGGGGACTGGTGTGTGTGTGGTTTTTTGTTCAAAAGGCATGGATTGTCAAAAGATGTTTATTACACTTTCAAAAATGAGAAATTGACACCTAAATTTTTGAAGTTTTTTAGAAGAATAATACATATGGGGAAAAAAAAAAACTATATTTCAAGCCAAGTAGGAGCTGGAACAGCAACTGTTAATCTTATAAAGCAAAGATGGAGGAAAAAGAGATTTTCTGACAGTATGAAATGGTTGTGTAGTTTGCTTTTGTATGACCACCACTAGTATCTGAGAGCAGCTTTTTCAGGCAATAATGCTTAGATTGAAAATCATTCCACTGTTCCCTTTCATACATAACGTTTTCCTGAATATTGCTAACATTTTCCTAGAATATTGCTACCATTACCCAGTTCTACCTTAGCAACTGTTGGTATCTACCTCTTTATACTACATGAAACAATTTTCCTTAAGTGCTTCTGTTTTACGCACTCTCTCTGAGATACTGGACAGTTGCACATGCTGTGCCACTGATTATTTCCTATTTAGTGAATGCACTCAGTAGAGGCCTACATGAATGCTGCCTTATTTCAAGTGGAAGTCTTGTTTCAGTGAAGAAATCAGGGCATGAGTGCATTTCAGAACTGTCTTGATCTGTACTAATTTTGTGCGAAAGCTGTTTCAAGTGGCCCTTTTAGGATCTCGTGATTCACCACTGATTATGTGGAACTGTGAAGTTCACCAACATCCTGTGTCATCAAATGAGCAAACACAGAAGTTATTCTGAAACGGAACTGAGCTATACTAAACCCTCTGTAAGGTGGAGGCTAAATGTACGAGCAATAACAAATCTCAGCCATTCATGTGGAAAAACAGATACATCCCTCACACCTCTCTGAAGGAAATAAATGTTAAAATGCCAAAAACTTGCCACGTAGTCCATATCACTCCAGAGCTTCCCAGCCTCCAGTTTTGAACAATGCCACCACCTCTAAAAAAAGTTGTTAGTTCCATCACTAAGATGTGAAACCATCCTCCACAATCCTATCTAATGACAGCTTTCAGGACTCTGAAATTCAGATACATACTATATTTACAGTATTTATTAGGACCCGATAAAATGCAATGTGAACTGAAAGGTGTTTGTTGGTGTTACAGATGCACACTGATGGAGTATGTTAAAAGAAAAAAAAAAAAAAAGAAAAAGAAAAAAAAACACCTTTGTGCTACTTAAAATACTTAATGTTTTGGAAATAAATCATAACTTTGTTTAGTAAATGGGGGAGAAAGGGATATTTTAAAACAACTTCTAAATAGCTCTAAAGTACCTGAGTTTTGTTTTCATTGTTTTTGATGTCAAAGTTTTGAGTTTGTATCAGAATGACTCAGGTTTTATGCTGTCTGCAGCTCAAGGTGTATGTGGGCAGCCTGATTTACATCAACATGATGCTTGATCAAGGGTACTAGATCAAGGACATGAGGCAGCCTATTGAAAGCCAGTCCTAAACATCATCGTCATGCAGTTTTACCAGGAAGAGTATGAAGTGCTCTGTTACTCCTCAATCACCACAGCACAAAGGGTTAGGATAGGCAGATGCTGGAGAACATGCTGCATGTCCTCCATACCCTCGGGTTTTGGGCTGGAGCTGCATCTGCCACCAAGAACCATGAAAGGCTAGTCAATCAGAAGTTACATGCATACAGAAGGTATTGCACATCCACTCCTACACATCGTACAGACCATGGATGTAAGAATACATGTTGCCAGTGAAGCCACAAGGTGTACATTAGGTTCTGGACCAGAAGCACAATATTCATGAGGAACTTCATAATGATGAACAAATGGAAAGGAATAAAAATAACTCTTGTACCCTGTTTCTTTCCAAAACTCCCTAACCACCTGGGTTGGAGTCCTCACCCTTTAATGCTACTCTGGATGCTGGTTTCCACCTCCCACACCAACCAATTTCCTGCTCCTTATTCTTTTTGCTCTTTCAAACAGATCTTTCTAGAAGGGCTCTAACAACAACCTCTAAGAACATATCTTTTACAGGTGGTGGGTGGGCAGGAAAAGCCCAGCCTCTGCCCTGTTACTATCATCAATGCCCTGTTAGCATTGACGTAGAATTTCAAAGCCACCTTGGCATTTTGGATGTCAAAGCAGACTTTGGCAGTCCAGTGTCTTTGAACCAGGAAGCCTCAAGAGGAGCCCCAAGTTACATCCTTGAGTTAAGGTAGGAATTAACCCTGAATTTGCTCTGAAAATGGCACTGCAGCACCTAACACTGGCAATTTGACTCTCAGATACATCTGGTAAAGTCCTCAAGCACACAGCTTCTTTTATTTGCACAAGGCCACAGCTGTGAGTCCTTAGTAAAAATCTATGCCAAACTTTGTAGCATGCAACCCATCAGAATAAAATTATGTTAGTTGGTGGTATAGTCACCTGGGATAGAAAAGCCCAGGTGACTGACTGTGGCCAAGGCTGCAATGCAGCTGGGTATAAAGAAGAGACGAAGAGTATACACTGGAAGCAACAAACCTTCCCCATAATCCATCACTTGAGATTATGTACACCACTTTCAGCAACAGTTGTAGGAAACTGCAAAGCAGCTTCAGCTTATCTTTGGCTCTGGACAGCAGATAAGGCTAAAGATCCAAAAACTCAGACTAGTAGTGCTAGATTTGAATGGCAAAGTTGGGAAAGAGAATGGGAGGTTATGCAAGGTTTGTAGAAAAGCAAGCACTTGCATTCCAGAAATCAAGTTAAGCAGCACTGCTCCACTTTATTGGCTGCTTTCACAGATTTTCCAATAAACCTGTATAAACCCTTCTACCAGACCCAGCAGTCAAGGGAGGAAGCTTCTTGTCCCATAAACTCTCAGCCTCTAAAAAATGGAAAGATATATAGAAACAGCCTTGAGAAACTCTTTCTTTTTATCCCTGTATGTTTGTGACTCATAATTAGCTCCTACATTAGGACCTAATTAGGATTGTTCACAGCAACCTTAGCAGGGAAAGTTCCAGTCCACATAATTGTCAGCTTGACCCATAGCTGTCAACCACCACAGTGGCACTCAGCTTGTAAGATGAAGCATGTCCCATTTTCTATAATAGTCATGAGAAGAAATATTAGAGATTATTCCTTCAAAGTGAACAAAAGATACTCTTACAAGGAATGTCTTAAAGATTTTCTTTGCTCCTTGCAGACAAGCATATCATCATCTGAGGCTGTGCTATCCCCAACAGAGTTAAAAATCTCCATAAAATTAATTGGTGAGAGTGCAGAAGACATTAATCAACAGTGGTTAAGCATTAGCACAACAATTTCATGGCTACCCTGTGACTTTCTACTGAACGATAGTGATTGAGCATAAATGCTGCACAAGGTCAATTAGTGTTACGGTGTCTCTGCTCATTGCTGTTTATTCTACTCTCATTTATACACCTCATGTACTCTGTCAGTAGGGTTTGGTGTGGGGTCTTTTTACCATTGGTAGTGGTGTTTTTTGGTTTTTTTTTTTGGAAAAAGTGATGGAAAGGAAAATATTGAGTAGGCTTACAAGACTCTTCAGGCTGAGAAAGATTCCTTGGGAAGGTTACAACGGAGCATGTCCTTTGACAAGTTTCCAGATTCCTGTACCTTTGTGAAGGACACTGACCACACCAATGTGCAGATCACTGACCCTTTGAATTCTTTATCCATACAGGAAGTGTATGCTCAGAAAGCAAGCTGCTGAAACAGATTAGTCTTGTATCCTTTAAGAATGAGCAGCCTACAGCTCAGGGCTATCTGGTGTATATTTTTCCAGGAAGTAAGACTGGAAGCACCAGTCAGCAGAAGAAACACAATTACATGGGATTTTCAGAAGGAACAACTGGCCAAAGACATTTTTACACCCCTCGTTGTGAAAAAGGAAAAAGCCTTTGGAGCTGTCCGTCACATTCCTTTTGTATCAGAAGACATTTCTCTCCGGAACAAAGGCAGGCCTTGTAGCCATCGTGTTTTGTGTGTCCATCACTGTACAGGCTTCTCTGTCACCATCAGTCTGGCAAATGCTTTGTAACACGTAATGCAAAAGGCTGGAAAGTCACAGGTCTTAGATCCTCAAGACTGATGAAGAAAGCAGCCGCATGTTGGACACCAATACAGTACAGGCACTCCTCTAAACTGTTCATTAAGACTGAAAAAAATCAGCATGCTTTTACTGAAAACAGCCTTGTGGGATTTTTACCATAGGTTTCTGGGCAAGGCTTCTGCTCAGCTTTGGGCAATAGATGTTAAAGCAGTAGATTCACTCATCACAATTTTTGTTTTGGTCTTTCTTTTTTTCCACAACTTCAAGGCCACTTAGAAGATGAAACTGTTCCTGACCAACACTGCTAAAATTCTGGGGGTCTCTTTTATTTAGCTGTCTTTCTTGCACACCTTTTAATTAGAACAGTTTAAAAATTGCTAAATGGAACCAGTCAAGGATAAATAAAATCTTTCAGTCAGAATTTCCCAGTTACAGTGAGATTTGCACTAGGAAAGTTATCCTGTGCAGGTAATTCATCAAGGCATCACCAAAGTTACACAGAAATCAGAAGAGCAGTAAGAGGGCTTGCTGCTCCCCTAACTCTTTCCTGACAGCAGAGGGCAAGGCCTGAAAGAAGGCTGAATGCAGGGCTCTGCAAACCAACCAAGACAATTCATCTGACTCGATGCCTAAGGTATAGTAACATGAATTTGGTGGGAAACCTGCATCCTCCCTTGCCCATCTTTCTCCTTGGCTACACAGAAAGAACCTCGGGTGACTTCGGTATTCAGTGGAAACGCGAGCTGTAAGCCAAGTCTGTGAGATGGGGTCTGGGCCCAGGAGCCTGCGGCAACCAGGCCCCAAGGAGCAGCAGCTCCTGCTGAGCTCACAGATGCTGTGCTCAGCTTCTCTGGAAATCACTCACTGAAGTCACCGGATCCAAGGCATATCAAAGGTAAATGCAAACCAGAAATCACTTCCATTGCGGAAGGTTAAACCCTGACCACACAAAATGTAAAGATAAGGGAAAAGGGCATAAAAAAAAAAAAAAAAAAAAAAAAAAGCAAAGAGAGAGGAACCCTGACAGTCCAAGTCACAAAAAGGAGGAAGGCTCCCATCAGGTAACATTAAAGCACAAAATGCAGACTTTCCCAAACCCTGACCCTGTGAAAGTATTGTCTCTCCTCTTTCCTAGGTCCCTATCCTGATGCTGTCACTCTTTAATACAGAAGGCTCATGTATTTTTCTACCATCTGTGTACTGTTGTTTTATATTTCTCAGCCATTCCTTGATTGGAGTTCTTAATTTTTCCATGTTTTTCCTACAATCCCAAACTATTTCTCAAAAACCAGGGAAATGGTTAAAACTGGTCAAAATTAACAGCGTGGATATTTCCAAATTTTCCTGAAGAATCATCTTAAAACCATCCCACCTCTTGTCAAAATCTGGATCATCACTTAGTCCTTTCTCTGACAGACACAAGAAATAACCATTTGCTGGAGCTCAGCAGCAAGCAGCACACACAACCAAGCACCCCCACCCTCCCCCCCACCCAAAAAAAAAAGAAGAAAAAAAATCAGAAAGCCCAAACCTTGTCCAGTGCAGCACACTGATATAAACTCACCCACCAAGTGCACATTACCAGCATCCACTCCCTGATTATCAGAGCTGCTATTCACCAAGCACAGAGACCCTGGCAGGGGCGTGCAGCCCAGTCCCCCACCCCAGCCCTCCCGGCTGCTGCTGCCGAACTCACCATAGAAAACATCCTGTGCAGGGAGCCGTAAGCTGCTGCTGCCTGCTGCTGGGTTTTGCGAGCCAACGCTAAACTCTTCGCTCTGGTTTTACTCCTCCTGAAGGCGGGCATAGTGGCTCGTGAATACAAAGTTTGCCAAAGGAAAGGGCCCTTCTAAAGGAAGGCAGGGACGCTTCGGTCTCCCACAAGCACACCTTCTCTCTGTGCTGAGCCGCAGCGTGCCAGCACACGCAAACACAGTGCACAAGTTTTTCCTTTTGTGCAGATTAACAAAAATGGGAAACACTGTCAACATCCCAGTTTAAGTGGGACACGAGAAACAGCCATGCCTCCTGTTATTACTACAAACAACAGTGAAAACCTGCCAGATGAGATTTTTTATACATTGCCTGATGTAGCAAATGCTGGACAAAGTGCAGTTATAGCAAGTGAACGTGGGTTTTATCTCCCCAGAAATGTACCTGCCTCTCTGCCTGTGAAATTTACTGCATAAACAAAACATCAGGTGCTTTGAGAAAATTAGCCAAATATCTAAAAATATCTAGAGGGTGCTGACTGCCCTGAAAGTCAGCGTGAATTATCAATGGTACTGATGCTCTGTCAAGGGTATATGCCACTAAATGGTGTGGCATACAAATGAACTTACAATGATAAAATGAGAAACAAATAGGCAGCTCTCTGTAAGATTTGTTCACATAATTGTGCTTGTCCTTTGTTTGAACTTTCTCATAGTAATTACATCAATAAAAAGAAACGTAAACTGTGCTCAGTAATAAATTCAGGCTTGAAAGTAAAAGTACTTATGTTGATATATTTACACAAAACAATCACGTCCACAAACAGACTATTCTAAGCACAATGCAACTTTAAATATAACATTATAGAACATTATGCCATGGAGCTGAAGAGTTACAAGACTGACAAGCAATTCATTAATAAAAGGAGAACTATACCAGTGACATAATAAAACACAGCAACTCCCATGTTCCCTCTATTGCAGCACTGTTAGGGTGCCAGGATGCTAAGATATAAGGCTTCATTCAGCACTGCCCTTGCCACCACCTCTTTGCTCTCTCACAACCCTTTTTCTTGCATCCAGATGACACGCTAAGCCTGGGCGCATATAGTCTTGGTTATGAGTGTGCTACTTCACAGGTTTCAAGGATATTCACCTCTCTACAAGCAAGGGAATAACATAGGCTTCTCCTTTAATTACCGCAATTAAACTTACATCCATCTCTTTCCAAACCGTTAGCACAACTTGACAGCTCAGCATTTGCCAAACCATAAAGCTCAGCAGCCGGGCAGCACACTATCTGAAGAACAAGGATGCTGGCTCCCTGAAACAACACGCTGCTGATAAAGCACACAGAACACATCAAAGGAGTAGGAACCGTTCATTTAGCTGATGTTTTTTGAAGACTGGGCTATTTTGCAGACAGATATCAGATTCACTGGGCAAGACGACTGTGCAACAGAAAACTAAAGGAATGGTCTCAAAGGAGTCAGATTTTCCAGGATACACAGCCTGGTATAAAAATCCAATTACATGGACCACCGTGTAGCGTATACATTTCTTATCCACCATTTGTGGTTGCTTTTACAATAGCCCATAAACACTAGGGATCCACAGATCAAGTTCAAGAAGGAAAAAATGAAAAAAAAAATATCACTAGTTTTCGGAAATTAAATGTTTACAGTACCACATATGGCACTGAAAAAATCAATGACAGATATCAGGTCAACATTTATCAAAAGTGTAACTGTACTGTCAGGAAAGGCATTGTTTCAGCTTTGTTTTTAAAATCAGCATGAGTTGTGGCAACTTCAAGTTCTGTTTTTGTAACAGATATTTGTTAAAAACACAGTGCATCCACTGGGACTGGAAAAAAAAAAAAGAAAGAAAAAAAAAAGACTGCTAAATTTCAGGTCCACGCGATATCGTCAATCTTGATTAAAAATAAAAACAGGACAGGCCTTTTTAATTCCATATTAGGAAGTTATTCTTCCCCAGATTTTCTAATTAAGCCTGAGTTATTAGCTAGCCATATGCCAGCTAAAAGATGTCACCAATTAACAGATTTTTTTTTTAAAATGTGTATTCATTAGGAAAAAAAAAACAACGCTTTAGTAATATTTTCAACTCCTATTGAGGGACTGGGATAAATCAAAAGGTAAAAAACACAAACTAAAGCAAATCAAATGAACGAAAGCCTTTTCTTTAGCATTTCTTCTTCTCCAGAAACATGAAAGAAACATTCAAACCCTCTTTAGGTACATGTCTCTTAAGTAAAATGTACAGACAAAATAATCAATCACCTTGAAATACTTTTAAGATGACTGGAAAAACAACACAGTCTCATTGTTTGTTCCTGTGTGCTTTGAGCAACACTCTTTCCCTTTACAGACATCTGTTTTTCATCTTTCCATTTCAGTGGCAGGAGGCTTGATAGTTACCATAACAGTAACCTCCTTCACACTGCAGGCTTCCCTCTATTGTCCCGATGCATCTAGGTGCACTGAGCTGCAGAGTTCGTTTCCCATCCTGCTTTTGCCCTTAATCCATGAAGGTAAAAGGCTAATTTTGCTCTGTCTCTATCCGCTTTGAATTAAAGGAAACAGCGGCTTGCCTCTGGGACAACTCTGAGCACTTGTGAGCTAACTTTTAACGTTACTCAGGACCACTAGTGAAGGAGAAAAACAACTTGTATATGCAACATATATTTTGTATATATATATCTATATGTACAATACATACATAAGTATCCTGGACTAAACAGGAGCTCTGTCATATTAGTAATCTCAAAGCACTGCAATCTAAGCTCATGCTTAATTCAGCTGGTCTCTAGATCTCTACAGTGATCTAGAAGGACTTTGTTTTTCACTTATAAATGTGGGTGGATGATTTTTCTCAGTATTTTTGTCATTCTTATTATGCTAATAACATGCTTTAAAATGTCTTTAAAGCATATTTTCAAAGCATAATTGACCAAAATGAAGACACTTGCTTTAATTCCAGTGCTTAAAAATAGTTAATATTCCGAATGTTTAAAATGAATTCTGGTTTAATTTTTAAATTCAAGCATCTTAAATACAGTTTTTAACATTTTCACCCATAGTGTTTTGTGCTGAATACAAAAACTTTTTTTTTGAGTGCCGAATTAGAAACTATGGCAACCATTAAGACATTATCTTTGCAGTTGCATTCATCTTTCACAATATATTTCCGCTAAGTGCCTTTAAAGTCAGAGATGGCTACCCTTACCTTTTCGCGCATATTGAATCTCAAACGTTAAAAGATGCAATAATCCCACTGTAAAGACAGAGGCAGACCCCTCAACTCCACATCAACACTCCTCCTGGTTTCATTGGGCTTTTGCTTGGATACTACAGGAGGACTCGGCTTCAGAATTATTTCAGATGGAAATAATTAATCAGCACACAAATGAATGTCTAGATCTGCCTGCAGTATGCTGACAAGCAGAGACAAGCACACAAGCGCTATGGACAGCAGGTAATGAAACGTGAAAATCTGTTGGCAGCTCCCTGAGTATCTGACTCAACTGATCCCATAATTTCTTAATTCTTCCCCTTCTTCCTTCCTTTCAGGTTTCTTTTTGTTTTTGCAGAATCTCCTGCAGATACTAGATTTTTTCCATTTTGGCTTTTCAGATCTACCTTTGGCCCTACACGTTCCTGACAGAAGAAAATAGGAATCAACGCCTAATTAAAGCACATGAGGGTACCCGGGATGCTGTAGTTGTCTGAAATCCTGACTTTGTGCCCTGTGTGTGATGCATTGTGTGCGACACTGTGTGCAACTTTGAAGTGACTTTGTGTCCTGTGGATAAATGCTGGGCACATCACATACCTCAGCATGCGCTAAAATTGTGCTTAAATGCTTCTCCATGGCAAGGGGGAAAGCATATGTTATTTATTGTCAGCACTGTAATAGAACAGTATCTCAGTCTTTAAAAAAGAAGAAAAAAAATATATATATATAAATCTACAGCTTGCAGAGAGCTTTTCCACTTCCCCAAGTCTGTCAGCAGCATGACTAGGTATCTTTACCTTCCACTTCAAAGTCAAATGCAGCCATCCTGTCCTATACTGCAGATGACCAAGGTTGCCTTTGGAGGCCCAGGGTGGTGGATGCTAATGAAGATTCCTGTCCTTCATCAGTGAAATCAAAAGCATCTCCAGTGACTTTGCCAACCATATTTTCTGCCAATGAACCAACACTTTTCTCACATGCTTCTCTTTTTACCTGCAGCCCCAGGGTTTTTTCCCAGAAGACCAGGAAGACAAGATGCATTATAACTTGTCTCTCACCATCTTCTTTTGTTTGCAAGCATCAGCAGAGTTTCTTCTCTTGACCAAAACCATCTGCACAGTTTACACTGACAACTGTCATGGTGCTTTTGAGAGGACATTTCATTCAGTCAGAGGAAAAACAACTACCACCTCCCCTCCCAGCCCCAGCAAGGCAATGTAACAGCACAAAGCACAACAACACAAGTTCACACCTCTGCATGCAAGATCTGCACAACCTTCTTTTGCTTTTGTTTCTTGCTATTCCCCACCAGTAAGTACATATGCTGCTCTCCATCTAGAGCCTGAGTTAGTGTCTGGTTACATGCTCACTCTAGATATAAGACATTTCATGCTTAAAGCTTTACGTCTTCAAGGCTCCCCATTACATTAGTCAAGACAGGCAACTTGTATTCGAAATTTAGGTCATCCATAGGATAGCTCTGCTGCATATGAAGAACTGCCTGACAAAGGCAATAAAGTGAAATCCAGGACTGGGGTTAGAAGCAAGAACTCACTGGTAAGTTTACAGCTTCTGTAACGTAGTGCATCGGTTTTGGTGCTTTCTCCAGGGGATGGAACAAAATACTGAAATCTAGAGTTATTAGCAAAACGCTTACAGACTTCCAACAGTCCATGAGTGAAAACTCATGTCTCTGATACCCTCCTGAAAAGGATGCATGATGACAGCAGGGCTTTGGCTCCACATTGCTGGGGCCAGCCCCTTGGGTTGGGCTCACTGCAGGCTAGGCTGTCTGCAAGGGAAGCACAATAATTAACAGAGCTCCCCACGGCCTCTGTCGTGCTTTCAGTGCAGAACTGTCCCCTCCAGGCAGAAATGAATCAAGGAAAACCACTGCTGAGGAACATGCTTTTTTCCCATGTTAGCTCCCAGACTCCCTAAATGCATCTCACATCTGGAAAGAAATGACACTGAGATTGAAGAGGTGTACACACGATTTTGAGACCACTACGATTATCATTGTTAAATCCCTTTCCTACAAAGAAGAGAAGAAGGGATGCTAATTGCGGACTACTCCCCAAGCTTTTGGATCTTGTCAACTGCTGAAGAGAAGTTCTCATGATTGAAATTAGGGAAAGATTCTTAATGTCCTATGGATGTTGAGTAGACCTTCAGGCAGACATTTCTCTTGCAATTAAGGACATGCTGTGCAAGCAGGAACTGCCTGGGTACTGCAAAATAGAGCTAATAAGAAGCTATCACCATGAACATCATTTAACTGTAATTGCCTCCATGCATAAAATAGGTTTGGGACCACATGGGCATACCAGTAGTTTTTAACTCCTCTTGTTTTACTTTTCCCAGAGAGACCTCTGGTTGAGCTTCTGGTCATTTCTACTTCTCTTTCTTTCAAGTTAACTCAACAATTGGTGTTTACTTGATTACTAATATTCACCTGCAATCAAAACACAATTTTTACTTCCCAGTTTTGAAGTTTTATGCAAAATATTATTGCAAATCTTCCTTCTAACTTGGTATATTTTAGTAAATCTTTAACTTTCTCACTCAAAAATCATACCAGGAAACTGTTTAACTTTGGTGGGGAAGAATAAACATTTCTTGACCCATTAACAACCATCCACTGCTTACATACACATTCAGACTGATGATTCTTATATCATATCTGAGCATGGATGAGTGTCATCACCCGATCAAAATAAATAAACAAACCACCACAACTGAACATATAGGATTACATTTACTGACAATGACTATAGAAGGCTGTTGGGTGTGTTTTGAATAATGTTGTCCTGAGCTATCTCACAGCACATATGCTATAGATCACATGCTTGTACAATGTTTTCTAGGTAATAGATTAGAGGAATATATCATTTCTAGCATGTACTTGCTTTCTTCTGGAAGAAGAAATGTCAGTCAAATCATCCATAAACATTAAACAATTATGTTAATTTTCTGCTAAGATGGGACTCTATGAGTAATGATTACTAACTGCTTTAGCTTCCATTATTCCATGACAGCTGCTGCAAATGCCCCTTCCTCCCCCCAAAACCAAAGCAACCACCACCTTTTCTTTAACAAATGGGTGTTCAGACAGACTAGCAATGGGATATACATTTTTACACTCAGGTTTGAACCTAGAACACCATATAGTACACCTGGGGATTTTTACTCTTTTCTGCATGAGAAGTTGACGGCTTTAGTGCTGTTTCTACTGAAGGGCCTTCCACACTAGTTTTAGATGGGTTCAAAAGAAATCATTATTTTTTTAACCTTATGAAGAGCATCCCTCCAGTACATGGCTACACTGTATACACCAGAGGCCAAAACACTATATGCAGCAAACTTTTTACAATACTCACTGATTTTTATTACAGAAGTAGCTGTGTGAAATCAGTTAATACGTAACACAAAGATGTCCTTTTTGAAATCATGCTGCACTTTGCCTTTGTTGGAAGCGCTGTTTTGGGAAGCTTGTTGTGATAAGTGTTGCCTTCTGACCCAGTCTCAATCTCTCCAATTACACCACTCAGGGACCATCTGACACGCAATCCAAACACTCAGTTGCACTTATTTTTAGATGGTCTGGAAATAAAATCTCATAGTCGAAACATCAACTTCTCACTACACCTGCCATACCTCCTTTCTGGCAAATGAGGGACTGTCCAATACTGGCATCACAGTAAACAGAAAACACAAGCTTCAAAGGCACTGACAAGATTATTTCACATTATATGAAAAACTGAAGCATCCCAAAGCAGATTCTGAAATGCACAAGTTTGTACAATATATTTTTCTATTTTTGGTTTGCACAGTGAAGCAAAGGCAATTTTGTATGAGTCTCTATACCCAACTTATTCCCCAAATCTTTTACTTCATTATTTGAAAGAAATACAGAACCACTTCAGAAACGTTATAAAATCAAACCTGTTGTCCATTCTGTAGAAAGCAAATTCTTGTTAACATTCAAAGTTTCCCATCACACTAGCTTTCATTTCTGCATCTGCAATGTTAATTTTTGAAGATGCCAGCATAAAGCCATTTTGCATTCATTGACTATTTTTAACTTGATTACAAAGTTTCACACTAGCTATTTTTCTTAAGTGTGAAGTTATCCATCTTTCTTATACTCTATGATATAACTGAGAATGTAATAGTTATTTCATATGTTCGCATAGCTTACTCTACATTTTTTTAATACGATCTGTAAAATATTTGAAATGAAAATATATCTTCTCCCCCACACAGATGCATTTATATGAAGATCTGTCTTTCCTTCTGTTGAAATTTATTTTGATTTGGAAAATAGTTGTCTTTGATCATATTCAAAAGATTTAGAGTAACTGAAAATCAGATCACAACAGTCTCAACTCCTATCCTTAGGATAGGAGTTACATATATAGTAAAATTTCATCTTTTAGCTATGCTTATCTTTCATAAAGGGATATTCACAAAATATTGCAAATACAAAGTAAAGTTAAGCGTGGTGGTACGAGACTACTGAAGTTAATTTAGAGGAAACCATGGGCTAGAGAAAGGACTTCTGACTGATATGGATTGCAAATAGAAATCACAAGTAACTAAAGGAAAAGCAGTATTCTGCATTCAGTTTCATGCTACTCTGATACACGGAGACCTTGATTCTTGGCAACTGTCAACATATTAGGATTTAACAGAGCACCAGGGGCGCTGACAATTAGTTCTCAAAATGATTAAACACAACTAAACCTAATTGTACTGACAGGCATACCGAATCCCCCGATTTTCTGAGGTCCTCTATTCTTCTGTCAACAGGACACCTACATACTCCAGAACCAACAATTGCAGGGATGACTTGCCACTGCCACATAAACAGTATTTTAACACAGTTTGTAAATGTACTGCAGCAAAACGTGTTAGAGGTATAACATCTATCCTTGGTAAATGAAAGAGAAAACAAATATAAAGCAAGTTTTCATTAAAGGTATAAATGAGATATTCCAAAGAATATAGAGCTGACAAAACTAATGAGCATCTGGAATGGATGGTTCTTGACATGCATGTGTTTTTAATACTACTTCATAACTGAAGGAGCAGTTTCGGTTTCTGGAATAAAATAATCTTCTATTGTCCTTCTAATTCATTAGTTAACTCTTAGATGAAAGACAAACACAAGACTCTACTAAATTCATTCAATTCTTGGACTACAAAAAATGAATGAGCGCATGTTTGAATGTAGTACATATGTAACAAAAGACTTTTTCCTTTGAAATTACTTCCGAAATTCCTCCCTGCATTTTCAGTTGAGTCTAACCTTGAAGAGAATAATAATGAAAACCAAACAAACAAAAATGTTCCAAATGAGAAACTTAAAATCCAGAAATCAAACATGCAACCATTACATGGAAAGCTTTAAGATTGCTTTTTATTTACTTACATTTTATGGGAAACAAATCAAACAAACTTCAAAGGAGTCTGCTCCCTCAGAACCACGTAATTACATCTACAGCTGTTGTCAACTGGGAAATGAGCATGTCTAGCTGCTTCTCCTCTGAAATAATCCCAAACTGCCTGTTGTTCCAGGCTGTGCTCAGAACCTCCCAGTGCCACCAACGTCCTCTCCACAAAGCTGTGGCTACAGATCTTCTCTCCCCCATACTTCTGCAACATTGCGTAACACTGAGGTGTCTGCACTACTGGTCTCCCACAGGCATGGATCAAGTTAGCACAGGCAGGAAACAGAAGGCAAAAAGGGGAAAAAAATCCAGATGCTGTGCTTTTTGCGGCTGCACGATTTCCGCAGACTACCTTTTATTAGCAATAGCTATTGTTCATCTGGCGAGCAGTCCTAAATCACAGCTATAAAAACAGAAATCATTTTAATTCTTTTTATACCCAATCACTGAAACACATATAGTATACGCTGCTTCCTAAATTTACTGTGAGCTTTTTTTTTTTTTAATTCTCCGTCTATTGGAGAAATCAAAAGGGTCAGACAAAAGCTCTGACAGTAATAGGCACCCTCCAACAGAAAGGCGGCAATCAATTACAAACCATTTGCAGAAATTGTAGAGCTGTCACAGACTCGTTTACAGCTGCAGTTCAAGTCAGACTGCCTTTGATTGCCAAGCCATTTCTTCCTCCTTGCACCATGAAAACTAGGACAGCTTCAGATAGTTTTTAACAAAAGGACACTAGCAGACCCACACGCCAGCCCAAGAAGTGAATTGCAATATGGTATGGGCAGTTATTGCAACATATTGTGCACAAGCCATTAATATTGATAGATGTGACAGATCTTCAGCTGGAGAGAGGAGAGGAAGCAGACCTGTCTGTTTTCCCCTCTTTCTTTATGACCTACAACTGCAGCACATAATTCAGAGCTTCAGGACAAATTTAGCATGTTCAGAGCAACAACTGCCTTAAATTAATTGTTCTCTGTGTATTTAAATCTGATGAACTCTCCCTAATTTCCTACTATTTGCTGTATATGACACGGACAATCAGGAGTGACTTTGACAAGCAAAGTCTTTGTTTCTTGGCTAAAGTGAAGCTTGAGCCCAAGAGGCTCCAGCAGGATGGGTGCTCAGTCCTGTTTGTGCACCCAACAAGGAGGGCACCACAAGGCACCTGGGCTGCAGGGGGGACCTTGCCAAGCACCAGATTCACAGGGCAGGCACTGCCTGAGCCTAGGTGTCACCCCAGCTGGGTTCTCACAAAAAGCAGGTGGCGGGTGCTTTGACCCTCAACCACTAACACACTGCAGACACCCTAGAACTGGACAGCAGAGAAATCTCCATTGTCCCTTCCAAAGGAATAATGGGCCTAGGGTGAGAAAAATCTCCCTAGGATTTATTCTTTACTGGTTGCAAAGACATTTTAGAACTGTAACCAAGGTGAAACGCAATACACAAATTATCTCTGTGGGAATCCCCTGTGAAGCTGGAGATAGGCTAAAGGCCCCAAATCACTCTGTGTCTCCTTACTCTCAGAGCAAACTGCATAAAGTCACCCGTATTGGACTGAAATAGATGCTAAAACATCTTTAACATTTAGCAAAGAAATGGTAAATGTAAAGGAGGATCAGTTCTTCTCAGTAAGGTGTGGCTAGAGGCACAATGCATTCTTCATTTTGGTCCTCCGAGATTTTAAGTTTGCCTTACCCTTCTACCCTTCCTGTCTTATCTCTGCTTCTCCATCTAAAAATTTCATTCAACCTAGTAAAAAATAATATATTCCTATATGAACTTTTGTTTTGTTATGTAATTGTGTAATGCAAGTGTTATCACACGTGATTTGAGATACAACCATATCAACAACAAAAGTAACAAACCACTTCTGCCAATAACTAGTAAAATCATATACCAATAACAAGGATGCCAATAACTAGTAAAATCATTGCTACAGACATGAAAACTACCCATGCCAGCAGCTGGAGGTTTCAAAACAACATGCACTTGAGCTGGACAGAGATTGCAATTTGAATGACACAGCAAAAAAAAAAAAAAAAAGTGCTCTTTGAAGACCAATGCATTCATAGGTTGACACACTAATTCTGGGGATTCCTGCCTCAGTCTCCAAAGCCCTGAAAGAAGGTTTGAGTATCCATTACTCCAGCTGAAGTTAAACAGCAACTGCAGGTGCATAAAGGTTCCCCAAATTAGACAGCTGGAATCACTGGTCTTCCAAAAACTGGGTCTCTCAAAGTCTGTAGTCCAGTCTGAAATTACTGGTGTTAAGTAAGTGTTGCTATGGCCACTGCAATCTTAACAAAAAGCCTTAAAACTCTCAGCAATAACTAAATAAATAAGTATATATATATGCATTACATGAACTGAATTAGTTGAAAAGCTACAGCAGTTTCACTGTTCTCTGGAGAAGTGGGTTCAAGCAACACATAAAGATGAATTTGATGAGTTTCCACCTACTTACTATTTGCCCCATCACAATGCTTTTGGAGATACAGCAGCTATTCCTAAGATGCTGACCTGTCAACCTGACCTCAAGAAAACAAAACACTAAATACACTAGTAGGCATTCAATTTTTCCAAATTAGTGCTATACATTACATTCTTCCACCCAGAACGCAGAGCATTAACACTAAGTCACCGCTGCCTTTTTGTTTATAAGGACTGTTACCTCAATCATGTTCTTACCCTGAAAGGTGGATCAGTCTTCTCCCTGTGTGGCACTTGGTCCAGAGTGCCATCAGTACTGCTCCTTTTCAAGCTGGATGTGACATCAGGTACATTACTAAAATCTGCATTTGAGAGAAAACAAATAATTTAGAGGGTTAGAGAAGAGGAACAGGAAAAGCATTTGGTTTTATCTGCAGATATTTTCAATGTCTAGCAGAATTACAGTAGGGGGGCAGAAGGAATACAAGATTTGCCACTCACCCCCATCACCTGAAAAATAGCACAAGAGGTCAAAACAAGAGAAACTATGCCTGCACACTCTGCTTTCAAAACAAGCTGGACTTCTAAGACTATCTGAAGCAATAAGCGTATCTGATCTACAAAAATAAACCTCACGTTCTTGCTAGCGGCATGCTTTCTAAGGTAGCATTATCTATAATCAGCACGCTCTGTGCTGAGACAACCAATGAGGATAATTAAATGCACTCAGTAGTTCTCCTTGGATGAGCACACTATTTGACATGACTTAGTACTGAATCCCTTAAAGATTTAAAAAGAAAAGAAAATTTTGCCTTGGAACAAGGCAAATAGTACAGATAAAATCTCTTCCTCTTACCAACAGTTTAACAATTTTACTAAGTTTGGAGTCCAAATATGTAACACCTGGTACAATGCAAAAATAAAAATTAAAAAATAGTAAGAGGCACTGCCCTACTCTCCTCATTGACAGGCTGTAGCTATCAATAACATTTATATGTAAGCTCAAGATCTATCAAATAATGCTGAACATTCATATAAAATAAGGAATTTTTCTCATTGCATTTCCTCAATTGTCTGCTTAAAATCTGTAGAGACATTTTTAATTAAAACTCTAAGAAATGAAGTAAAATTCCTCTGATCTTTGATCTGCAATGTTATCAACCCAAGCCATTAAAATCATAAAGCAGATACCAAAACACTAATGAGGATTTTTAGCAACCTCATATTACAAAATAGAAATAAAATGAAGGTTTGGTGTTTGGTTTTTATTGTTGTTGTTGTTGTTTTAATTTGCTGCTTTGTCTTCTATCCTGTAAGCCTCTGGGGCATAATTCACACCACATTTTCAAACTTTCCTCAACACCTACAAATGCTGGAGATTTATTTTAAGTGAAAGCTGAGATTCGCATTTAATCACTGACTCAAGAAACTAAGGCGATAATTGGAACAAGTAGCACTCATCTTGCAATAGAATCATGGGAGACTGCAACAATAAAATTGTGAAGGACAACAGTCTCTCTCCACCTGGGTGCTTAAACCCTGAAGCAGGGCTTTTTTTTTTTTTTTTTTTTTTTTTTTTCATTTTTAATATGAAGCAGTTGTTGTATCCTCTACACCATCTCATTCTGATGGAGAGCTACCAACCAAACCTCCCTTTCCCAGGCAGCTCAGAGATCTCTTTGCAATCTGGCTTCACTCTGCAAATCTGGCTGAGGGCAGGGACTTGCTGCTGTCCTGTTCCCCCAGAGTGGAAGCAGCTCCTGTCAGCAAGGATTCACAGACACAGACTGAAATGGAGAGGGAAGTGGGAATTTTAGGTCCAAAAGACCACCTTGCAGCCCACAAGGGGCTTTCCTGGGAATACAAAACATGGCAGAAAGACTTCACAGGAAAGCCAGAGAGAAAGATGCAAATGTTGCTTTCTCCCTGAGGATACTGTGAGGAAATGACTCAGTGTGATGTCATCTTGAAACTTTATTTTTCCATATGTTATTAAGGAGCCTATGTCAAGCTTAGTATCAAGGTTGTCACTTTCCACTCAGGTACCAAAGACCAGATTACTCTGCCATTTCCCTATCCATGTATGACCAGTGTCCCATCACTCTTCTCCCCTCAAGCTTTTGTAGCTTTCCTTCCTGGAAGCAGGTGTAGCTCCTGATATCTCAGATACCCTGAGATACCACCTTTCTACCACCTTTGCAGAGAAATAACACATTCTACACAGCTCCATCAAACAGCTACCCACCTTCATTAAGAATTTAACGAGGAGCCTACTTTACGTGTTTATTCTATTATGCCTCTACCCTTCTTCTTCCACCATGCTTGAATAATTTTCTTCTACCCTAAGAACTTCTAAAGTCATAATGAGCTCCTCTTCTGAATATGGACATGAATGCCTACTGACTTCAACCACTGTCAGCTCCTGGGTTCACAAAAATTAAGCCAACCCTAAAACATGAATCAACTTTATTTCCCATTAGCATTCTTTTTACTTCCATTCTGGGTTTTAATGCACTTTTTTCCCTTACCTCCAAACAGCATGCACCTGAGATTGTCTGCTTTTCTTCTTAGAGAAATACCTTTCCCTGATTTTACAAAGTAACCGTTAAACATATCAGACCTTAACAAAACAGGAAGTAAAACTAACCTACATAAGCAATGAAGCAAAAGCATAAATATAGGAAGAGGACAAAAAGGTAAAACAATCAGTAGGTAGCATGATCAGAACAAACTGGAAATAACAGCAGCCAAGGCAGACAAAAAAAAAAAACAGTGTACCACTTTTTTTTTTTTTTTCCCAGATGATCTATCTTTTCCTCTCCTCACCCTTATCCTTTTTTTTTTCCTTTGCAGCCTATATGGCTGTCAGAGGTGGGCCTATATAGTCTCACCCAGTTTTATAGCATTAGTTATCGACACTGTGTGTTTCTGATTATAGTTAAGGTAAGCAACAGTAAATGTAATTTTACTTAGTAATAACTAAAAAAGTTACACAGAAAGGATCCAAGGTGAGAAAGGACATCCTACTGCATGCTGTTTGCCAAACTAACATGAGGAGGGAAGGAAGGAAGCATGGCTCGTTGATCAGTTTAGCATCCATATCCTGTCTCCCTTTCCTCCTTTTACTATAGAAGCAGACTTCCTCTGGATTTGCTCCTACACACCATTGAACTATTCCCAAAGAGCAGAGAAGCATCAACATCAGCTGCATAGCTAAAAAAAAATATAAATGTCAAGGGGTGAAGAAAAATGAACACTAATTTAGAGAATGTGTAATTTCAAATGCAAAGCCTAAAGACACAACACAATAGCAAGTTTAATGTTGAAATTCTCTCTACTTGTAGCACTAAGTGGAAGGGGAATAACAAGAGGAGTAACCATACAAACTGTATTTTCTTAAAATTTTTACATTTGGATTCATCTCTACTGCAGGATTCATGTAACAAAGATGTTCGAGTTGTGCTACCTTACAGGCCAGGTAACCACCATACTTTCAGGCAAAACTAGTAACACAAGAATAGAGAGTATGCATGGAACTGAGAGAAATGTTATAGATGTGCATGTATGAAAACTGTTCCAGTATATAACATTCTGGATCTTTGCTGGAAATTTGCACAGTAGAGTATGCCAGTAGATACACATTCCTAAAATTCATCCAAATGCAAGGTCAAATCAGTGCTTCCTGGCAGCTCTTTTCTTCCTCTTAACCACTTCTGATGTTCCTTACCTCAATACAATTACTTTACTGACTGGTTAAGAGAAAACATGGACTACTTTGCTGTAAATATGTTGCCTGATAGACTGTCCAGCATAGTAATGGCAAGTTGCATTACAGCAGTACATTACATGTATCCTACTGATACACTGGTGATAAACCTTTCTGGAAGAAAAAAAGGGACTAATAATGCTGGGTTAAACATAACTTGGTTTAAATATTTTAAAATATTTTTTCTGTACTACAGCACATGATACTGAATGCACACCCCTCTGTCCTGTTCACACACATACACACTTGTGCATGGTGAGTGGAAACGTGTATCACTTCCATCTGGGAAGGACAGCATCCTCAGAAGCAGATAGCTGCTTCTTATTTAGCAAACCAGAGTGTCTCCAGATGTTAAATACAAAGTCAGCTTGCTGTGAGCAAGGAAAGTAGCAACCCCAGATAAATGATAAAATCCTTGGAAAAGTACAGGGACAAAATGCCATTGTGTGAAAAGGTTAACTAAATCATATGATGTGTACCAAGCTTTATGCTTAGTTTCTAGCAATGAATGAACAGCACAAAGAACATGCTCAGCACTTTCAGCTACCAACATCATCACCAAAGAAGAAGGTGTGGTGTGTGTTTCAGAGTTTAAATAAATGCAAATGTTCTGATTAAATCTCCTCCCTAATACCATTACTCCTGCAATACTGTGTCTTGCTGGCAGGCAGATACACAGCTTAGTATCATTCAACAGATACGGTGAAAAGAAAGAAGTGTTAATGTAACCACTAAAAGCTGAAAGAAAGTGTACTTCCTAAGTCATGCTCCTCACTATTAATTATTCAGTTTAAATTGGGCACAGAGTGCACAGATGGGACAATCATTGAGAAAGATAAACACATACGGCACATCCAAGAGCTCTGTACGCCTACAGGAATGTCTTTTCCACAAATCTGCAGTGATGCACGTACAAGTGGTCAATATGGAAGACATTCAAATGTTTGTGAGCAATGAGGTACAATGGAAACATATCCTCCAACAGATGTGCGAGACAATAATAATCTGTGCTACAACCCCAGCCAAGAAACCAAAGGAAATCAACTGGAAAACATCAACATCGACCATCCGACAACTCGTTTACCATAAAGAAGTCATCAACAAACGCAAATGTCACTGATCTCCTTTTTCTGCTTAATTAACACAGAAACCTTAATTACTTTCTAGTCAGTGCAGCTCATACCACTTCAGCACTCATTGCAAACAAAGGAAGTAGGAACTGAGAATCTTCTTTCATTTATATATATATATATATTTTTTTTTTCCCAATACTTTGGAATTTGTTCTGTTTTAGATTTTTCTCACCAATTTCAAAAACATCAAATCCTCATATCAGGCATGTCAAGTGCTATCAGATGTCAAGCACTATGTAGGTGGTTAACCACCCCCTTTTCAAACTACAAAAAGAGGGTGTGTTTCCATCTGCCACTCTAGTAACAACAATAAATTGAATAAAAAATTCCTTCTAGATCTACAGTAGAAGACATCAAAGCAGTCTCTTACTCCAAGACATACTAAGAGAGTTGCAGGGACATCATTTTCAGCTCTTGGCAGCAGCAGTTCTGTGCATCACTTGGTAACTACCCTCTGCAAGTAGTTTTGACACCATGACAGGCACAGGCAGCCCTGAACTTGGTAGCAAAATACACACATATCTTTATATATAGCTCCTACACCAGTATTGAAAATTGGTTTTCCATTTTGCCACATTTCTGAGATTTCAAAACTATATGAGATTTCAAAACTATTTTGCTTTATATCAGAATGAAACAATGTTCTTTTACAGTACATTATTTTACATTATATTCTTTTACATTTTACATTACATTAATGTTCTTTTACTTTTTTCTTTTTTTTTTTTTTTTTTTTTCCAAAATGCTGGGAAAGAAACAACACAGGACAAAAAGAAATAGCTTGACACCAGGATATTCATCCGTGATGTAGGAGAGAGAGATGAAGTCTGCTGCTCTGAAGCTTCAGGCAAGGTAACTGAACTTGGGTATGTCTCAGCTAACATAAGTTCCTTGATTAACGGCTAATAGCTGCTAGCCCTTCCTAGTGTCTTTAGCTCCATCTGATCCTCTTACAGCATCAAGAAATATTCACTACAGTGCACAGATTCAGACTCTATAGCTCATGGTAAAGCTAGTCCTATAGGACACAAGTGGCCCAGGCTGAAATCTGTCTATCTTCAGCAGGAAAGGCAGGAAAGGTAGGAAAGGAAATAGTGACTAGAAAATGACCACACCTCAGAGGGGTGCAAACTGAGCTACACTCATGCCCAGCAGAGGGCCATACTTTCTTTATCCCACAACAATTAATCCCTGGCATATGAAATTGAAACACAAGAGAAAGGATTATAATAATGATCCAACTAACAATAGGGAAGCCAGGATGATGCTATGCTATGCATCTTATGAATAACAAGTAATACCTAAGTTTAAAGAAGGAGTGAAAATACTGGGGGAATCTATTGTAGAAGGTGGCAGATCTATGGCCATCATAGTAACCAAAGGCTTTCAAAATTAAATATTAAGGGAAAAAAATTAAAAATGTGAAGATTAATGGGATTCCATATACATGCAGCATGGTTAAACAGACTGCATCAAGCTAACCTGACATCTGTCTTTGATAATAGATACTTTAAAAAACAAAGAACATAGGATATATCTAATGTTCCAGAACCTTACTTTAAAAAAAAGGACAGCTTTATAATATCCCAAGGGAAATTATCTGCTAAAATGGAAAAATATAGTAATTAAAACAAGGCAGAAGTGGCTAGCAGGGAAGGCAGCAGTAGATTGGTCTGAAAGAGCTGCTAGGTCTGGGAAAGGCTACTGGTGGATTTCTTCCAAGGTGAATTTGGTGACCAATTTAACTTGATATTTTCATTATTTGTCTCAGCACAGAAAGTACAACAGGAATTACTCTGATTAAATACACTTATCATTCAAAGTTAATATGTGCCATTAATTAAGAGCATGACTGGACTACCACACAGGAGATGCAGGATGACCTTGAACACAGAGCCGCAGTTCCAGAATGAAATCACACAGGAGAAAGCTTCAGGGACTAAGGAGAATAATTCCTTCTACAGACTGCAGCTCATCAGTTGGAAATATGAAAAAGCAAAAAGTGTGGGTGTGTGGAGAAGAGGGTAAAAACACGAAGCTTTGAGCTAAAGCTACCTAAGCAAAGGTCAAGGCCCACAGAGGCCAATCGGTTATAATCAGGAATATGCCGGTGCAATAATAAGATTGGCTTTTAACCATCACACAAATGAATTTCTGAAACAGGCTTACCCAGGAGAAAAGGATGCAAACAGTTTATCCTATTTTAAAATGGAATAGAAATATTGTATGAATGAGGCTATTGAAAGCCTTGACTAGCAAAGGACTGGGCTCAGTGAGTCTGGGAATTCCTTCCCACCCTATGTTCCTTGGTCACTAATGTAACACAAATAGTATGTAGATAGCTAAATGCAGCTATGCAGAAAAATAGATAGAAGAGCAAGAAGCCTCTGTCCGTGCAGTAGAACACAAGAAACACTTTGTTTCATTAGTGCTGGTATATAAAGATCTGGGCAAAGAGCATTTACGACTAAGACAATGCTTCTAGCACAAGTGCACATAGGTGTAGAAACTGTTGCTAATGGTTGTCTTGCATGCCAGTCACTTGCTGATTCCAGCTTAGACATTCGTTATTAACTCTTCTTGTTTCTCTGCTGCAAACTGATCTTAATCATGGTTGTAGCTCTCTGGCACATGGGAGAGAAATGGCGCTCTCATTTCCTGTCCTCTTGACTGAAGTAGATACATGTTTCAGATATAAAAACATGCATGCACACACAGCTTCAACCAATTATGATGGTCTTGGTCTAGACTGTAAAAGACAGATACCCAGATCTCTGATAAGAGCAATGAACAGCATTTTTGAACACTGATACTGTCTGTCAATTTCAGATATAGGTTGCAAAACAGCAATAACCTGGGTGGTGACTTATATCTGAGAATACTGATATGAATTATAAGCTTAAAAAATTAGGATCCATAATTATGAGGATATGAGGTCCAGTCTATCTTCTAGGGAAGAATGTATTCAATATTTTCACTAATTCCTTACTGTTCTAAGAACTGTCAGTAACACATAACAAAGCCAACTTTTAGTATGCAGGATATTCTCAATCTGTAGACATCCACTACAGAAAGTTTCCATAACATGGCTTTAAGGTTAGTATGGAAATAAGAAATTATATTTGGGCAATAAACTTAAGCCAGGTGTATGGAAAGTTATGTTCTTCATTGCTGTGTGAATTCTCCAGACTGATCAGCTAATTACAGTAAATTTGAGGTTCCCATAACCTTCTAGCCAATGTTACTATCAAGAGAAAAGTAAGTTTCCGAGAGAAGATAACAAACATTTCCAAAACCCCTGGTGCAAATAATACTAAAACCTGAGCCAAATCTCAGAAAGGTACAAAGTCTTGGTGGTCTTAATTCCTTTAGACTTACTGAAAACCAGGGAGTGGTTGGTGAAGCATTCCAGCACTGCCTGGAATCACGAAATATCAGTGTGTTGAACTCTAAAAATGCTCCCTTAGAGATCAGTACTCATAACCTCAGTTAAACAACTCAGCCTGGCAGGTAGCATACATGTGCTTATTTCTCTTGGTCTGATACAACTAGATATATTTCAGGTTTTCAACAGTATATTTATTTACTCTTTTGTAATGAAGTTAAAAGATAGGTATGTAAGCATTTCCTTCTGTATCATTTTCCTTTCTGAAAGACCTCACAAAATATCTTTCAAAAAGTAACAGTTGATCCTGAGGAATTTATAAAACATCTTTCAAGAGATGTTCTCACAATCTTTGTTCAAGAAGGCATCCAAGTTTTCCAGGAGAGATATGAAGGTTTCTGGGTTCACTGACTCAGTTACGAGTAACTCATATGTCTTGCTTATGTCAGGATCAGACTTTTCAGTTCTTCGGCTCATGTTATCTCCTGGGAGCAGCACGGAAGGGGCTCTCAGCTGCTGGCATTCAGGACAGAGCTCATGTTATTTCTTCAGTCCTTTAAATTTCTGCCTATGTTGCAAACAGCACTGTAACTGCAGTCAGAAATGAGAAAAACAAGATTGCCCTGGGAGGAGAAAACAGGTTCCTGTGAAAGGTTCAGTACCTGTTCCACAATGGTTATTTGCATTGGAGAAAATGCTAGTAAAGTGAGAAGGGTCTAGATGAGGTGTGTGGATAACAATAGGTAAGAAGGTTTAGTAGAGCTGTGATGCAAGATGACACTGGAGTTAACATCATGAAGGCCCAGGTCTGGAAGGATCAAGAGGAGTATGGAGGCAGACTGTGCTTTAAGGACCTCATATGAAAGCAGGTCTAAACTCTCTAAACCCTCTTTGGTCAGAGATGGATAGACTTGGTGATACGTCAGTTGAAAAAAATTCACAACCCATAATACAACAATGTCCCAGCAAAAGTGACATGTGGAAAGCTTATTTCTACCTTGTAAGACTCCACTAAAAGGTCCTGATTTACCTCAACCCATTGATCTAGTTCCTCTGCATGTCACAGCAGGAAAATAAACATAAAATTTCACTCCTTTGCACAAGCCTCAGCACAATGACTTGTTACAGAAACAGTTATTTTCTAAACCGAAAGCTTTCTCTACATAGTTTCTTCACTAAGGAAACAGATACAAGAAAAGCCAGCCTCCCTTCAGCCTGCTCTGCTCTGGTCTGAGCAAACCAAGGGACCTCAGCTGCTCCTCATACTTCCTCTGCAGACCGTTCACAGAGCAGAGCGAGACAATCCTTTACCTCAACCAGCTAGCAATGCTGTGCCTGATGCACCCCAGGACGCGGTTGGTCCTCCTGGCTGCCAAGGGCACGCTCTGACTCAGATTCAACTTGCCATCTACCAGAACCCCCAGATTCCTTTCTGTGGGGCTGTTCTTCAGCCTCCCACCCGCCCAAGGGAGTGCTTCCACTTCGAAGCTAGAGCAGAGTCCTTCAGAACCCCTGGGAGTTCCTTGGTTCTGTTCATCATGAAGCAAAGTAATTTGACTCATTTGCTAAGGTCAGCATTCAGGCACCACATATCCTAAGTGTAGATTCTTATTAATTTCCAGTTAAGTTTCACAGAATTATGGGAGTATTCACGTTACATAAATTCCAGTTAAAATTACAGAAAAGAGCTAAGTGTTTAACTATAGCACAGTGCCAGTTCAGTTGTTTCCCTGCAGTTGGTACTCACAAGCAACTATTACTACTTAGGCACTCAGACTCTATTGCTGGAATAAATTGAAAACAATTTGTGGTTATTAACTGTAGCTATCTGTGCAGTGGTTTATAGCTTTTATGCTGCCTTAACTAACAATTTAAAAGGTAGTGACATACACAATTTATTACCAATTCAAAAACTTCTTCCTCTTTCTGTTTAGGAAATTTTCACATTCTTCAGAAAACCTTTGACATAACTGCGGGTACGAACTAGCTCTAATTCTTGCTAAATTAACATGACTTCACTGTACTAATATTAGTAAACTATGAAGAAACTCCAGTTCTAGAAAATGAACATCTTAGAGAAACACAAAAAACGTACGGCATTCTCTCATTCAGAAAAATTTTCTTTCTTCAAACAGGGGCTTTTATCACTTGGTTGTCCGAAGTATTTTGTAACTTATTCTAAGACTAGCTGGTAGGCTTGTTCTCAGCTTAGCATCATGGTTCTAATAATTGACTCTTTGCTGTAGTTAGAAACTTCTTTCAGGAATTCATTCACAACACTAAATCTTGAAAGAAATTTATAATGCAGTTGTCATAACATCGGTCTTCACAGATAGGGTTCAAACCAGAATTAAGATGCCTGTCACTGACATGACTAATTGTTGCCAAATAAGACATGCAGTTACTGGACAGACAAGAAGGTTCCGCTCGTGGCCCCTCTTGTCCAGATGTTTTGGTTTCAGGGAGCCAGCTGTGAAACATCAGCAGGTGCTCTATCCACTTGCTGAAGAACATTACAACCAGACTTCTTTTTGCAGATCTGATACAGCCTAGATAAAGAGAAGCTTACTTCTGGCAAGAGTCTGAAATGCTCAAGTAGGACCTTTGTTCTTTATCCTTCAGCGAGGAAAGTGATGCGTCTTCTTTAAACATTCCACAGTTTCATGTTTAGAAAAATCCAGTATGCTCATGCAAATATTCTTGTCTCATAAAGCTTAAGGCATGTTGGGCCACATACTGAACAGTGGCTTAGCTCCAGTAAGCCACCTACTTCTGCAAGTGCGACTTTCTGTAGGCTGCTTTATGCTCTTTTCTTTTTTTTTTTCTTTCCTCTCAAATATCTGCAGAAACATCCATTTTGAAGTTAGAGCAGAGTCCTTTAGAACCCTTGGGAGTTCCTTTGTTGGTTAACTGTTCATCATGAAACAAAGTAATTTGACTCATTTGCTAATTCAGTAATCTATAGGAGATACAAATTACCAACATAATAGGAAATCACTGCCTACGCTTCTGTAGCAATGCCTGATTACCCCCTGCATTTCAGTGATATGTTTTTATAGGGTTATTTAACTTGCTAAACTTTCTCTGTCCAAGTATCTGCCATTCAGACAACTATTCAAGCTTTTTGGTTTTAAGATTAACACTTCACACTGGCTTCTCGAATTGTTACCTGAATACATGCATTTCCTAAGTGCATACTCCTAAATGCCCTCTTAGATACAGTCTCCAGTGAAGGCCAGTGTTAGCTGTATCTAGCACATCACCCTTCTATTCCATTTCAACAACCGGTTATGTGTGACTGTGGTACAGAGGAAAACAGCTTTGGCCATTCTCAGTGGTCATTTGCTTTCAGGAGAGATGGAAAGCAAATGGAGCTGGCCAAGTGCAACACCTTAGAGGTACATTTTCTCCTCCATCTAAATCACAAAAGTAAAGAAAACAGGCAATAAAAAGGGAAAAAGAAGTAAATACTTTAGCAAGAATTTGTGGCTAGCTTAACCAGCTATTTTTTATAATTACTCAACCTACCTTACCTCTATGAAACACATAACACCATCTGCTGTTTGATGTGTTTTAAACGTGCCAAAGGCAATAGTCTATATGTGGATGCCTCTCTAACTTTATCATTATTAATAAATCTCCCTGTTGTCTGTATTGTCACTCTACAGGATTCAGTAGGATGGGCAATGTCATGATTTATGCCTACGTGTTGTCACTGAGCCAGAATGTGCAGTTTCATGGGGTTTAATGGAGTTTACACCAGGAAAAAACAACTTTGGGACACTGACTTCACAGGGATTATATCATAGCAGCACTTAGCAAAGCAGAACAGAATGCTCCCTCAGTAGAAAAGCACAACGAAGAGCAGTTAAGGATGTCCCATTTTACAGCATAAACAATCTTTTCATTTGCAACATGCACATCTAGCAGGAAGCAAACAGGACAGTTTGTCAAGTGCCAGTAAGAGCTCATTAAACCACTGCTCTTGGGAAACATTCTGTATTACACAACATGCAGTCGGCAACAAGTGCTCATAGGAGGAGGCAAATGCTTTCTTTGAATTAACTGCTACATCGTTATAGTCCCAGGTGTTGCCCAGGGCCACGACTGATCTTTTCCCAATGATGCACCAGAGCACAGCACCAGGATATTTGCATTAATGGCACAAAAGCAGTTGTGGTGGAAGCCAAAGTAACACAGTTATCCGAGGTTATTTCAAACATACCATTCATCTCTGAGCTCTACTTGACAACCAGCTACCGCATGTCCTCTCATGCTTACATTGCTTCCTGCTCAACGACACAGGGTGACGAGTGAAAAGAGAAACCCCAAGTCATAGATCTTCACATAGATAACCAGTCATGCTGCACAGACTGCTACATGGCCACGCTGGGACGTGACACTGGTCTTGTCCCACACCATGGAAAGCCACTAGGTATCTGCTACTGGAGCCACCAGGCAAGAGCCAGAAATGTGTAGGAACCTGCAAAATTACCACGCCTTCCTCACAGATGAGGACTCATATCTATAACAGGGCTGTGGGAGTCCTCAGGAAGATAAAAAGCAATATTCACCTTCTCAGAGCTCAAAAGAGCTTCCTGTGAAAGAATAAAAATAAACTGCTTTTATTCCTCACACACACAGAGCCTCCCAGCACCATGAAGATCACGTCCCACAGCAAGATGAAGTGAATTTGACATTGAAACAGCAGCTCGGTAAGCAAACAGGATGCGATTTGCAAAGAACTACAAGAAGAGGTTATTTAGAAATGTTTTTCAATTTAGTTTTACTTTTGTTTGCAAAATGCTTTGAACTTTAACTTAAAAGTGGCTTATGAACCGCTTTAAAAACAATGGACAAAAAGCAACAAGCGGGGCAGCAGGAGCCAGTGCTTCATATTGCAGGCAGCAAATTACCTTTGCTTTCCTTCTGACTTTCCCTCATTTCTTAAGAAGGGACTTGCAGGTCTTTCCAAATCAAATAGGGCTGGAAGAACATGCAGGGACTGTTCCTGTGTTACACAGCAAGGCTCACACAGTGACATGAGCACAGGCTGGTTGTGGAACCAACCTTGGCCTTTTCTTCCCTAGGCTCAACAGCACCTGACGGATGGAGCAAGGCTTTCTGGAGAAGTTGTGCTTTGCAACTGAACTTTACAGAGCCACCTAAACCATCCAGCAAAAATGTATTTGAAATAGTAAGCACCTTGGGATTGACAACAATCCAGTTGTTATTACTACCACATTTCTAAGAAGGATTTAGGTATATTGAAATCAGACTTGTGGCCAAATGATGTGCTGTGCTTCCAGGCATGCTTTTGAAGGTTAAAATCAGAAGTCATTTATTTCCTTGGAAAGAGAAGAGCCACTTTCTGTGTGAGTGTTCAAACCACTGATCCTCCTCCTGAAACAGTTACATTCTGCATCAATATCTGGTAGGTATTTAGTAGATGAGGTACTGAAGCATCATCGCTCCTCTCCAGCATGTCCCAGCTACCAGTTATACTGCACAAAGCCTGACTCTCTGGCTCCAGTCATGCTTTATACAATGTGAAACAGCTTCATGTGGAGTAACACAAACAGGTGTATCCAAGCTAACCTGCTGCCTGGGGATCAGCTCAAGTGGTGGGAAAGCATAAGGCAAAACCCATGCTCCAAAACGATGAGAGGTGCTCTGAGGGAAGGAAGGTCATCCAAAAAAGAGCTTGCGGCCTCCAAAAGCAGCTCTCCTTGCAACCAGCTCTGCCTCCCAAGCCTTCCCTGCTCCCAGCTGCAGGTCCTGCTGCTTACCTGACTCGGCCCTTGTCAGACCTCTGCACCCGCCAGTTCAACTCACTGAGTTTGCAGGAGGGAAGTAATAAAAAAAGAGAAGCTTTCTCCTGAACTAGCTTCAGCAAGTGCCACTGTCAGCACAGGGGTGGGACCAGTGCTGGGGGCTGGACAGATGGGTCCAGGGAGAAGGAGGAGGAGGAGCAAGCCTTCCCCTTTGAAGCCACAGCCACTCTTGGCTTGCCTGTGGTGCTGGTGTCACAGCACCTCCAGAAGGGCACAACCCAGGCCTCTCTAAGGGTGCCTTGCCCCAGAGATGATGAGTACAATGGCAAATGAAGAAACAACATGTCTGGTTTTATGTGATTTTTTGTTTGTTTCCCATTCAAATTTTTAAATGGTTTCTTTGCCTCTTAGATCTCTGACCCTCCCAGATTAAAATTTTCCTTGTGGAAATTTGTTAAAGTGTATCCAAAGTACTATCTCCCAGTTTTTTGTTTTTTTTTTCCTTCTTCTTTTAAATCAGAACTATTTACAAATTAGGGTTGATTTCAACAGTGTCAGCTACCCAGAAATGACAGCTTATTTGGCACAAACCCACTTGCTGGGGGAAAGAAAAAAAAAAGTCCAACTCTGACAGCAACTCGCACACTGCCATGGGTTTTCACACCTACTAAAGCTTCTGCCTCCTGCCTCAGCACGCTATAGATATACCACTAACACACACGGGGCCGTCCTGAAAATGCAGTTTTCAATTCTTGTCCCTTCTCTGCTGTTTATTCCTGAACTCCTCATGCCATCTTAAAATGAGGCATTTTTCCCTCTATAGTTGTAAGAATTCTACCCCAATTCCCTTTTTTTTTTTTTTTTGTTTTCTTCTATACAAATATTTGCTTTATTTCCTTAGCACTGGACCTTGAAGCGAATGTAGCTGCTCTGTTATTTGGTTTTCCACATTTACGAATATGTTTTTAAAAGTGTTTCATCTCATTTCTTTTCCAGGATAAGCTTACTACCAGCCAAATGGCTAAGCAGCAAGCATACAGCGTTGCCATGTGGAAGGTCAAATGATATGACCGCAGGCAGGTCCAAAGTACAGCTACAAGGGTATGGCAACCTCTTGGAGAAAATGAATCACTCTGACAAAAAAAAATCACTGGGAACGGTTTTTAGGAGTGGCAGAGTTAGTGGCTTTGGAAAAAGTCAATCACTTCCCTTCTGTACAGTAAAAGCTGCCAAAGTTTGGCAAGAGGTATAATTGGGTATCCTCAGCACAGCAGGGTATGTAGGAAAAGGCATTCATCAGGGTTATGCTAAGCAGTCACAAAACTGTAAACAACTGTGGACAAACTATTTCCACCCAAGTTATATGAAGCCAGAGATTTAAAGTAAATTCTGTTTTGCATTTGGTTGGTTGTTACAGGCACCAGGCAGGGTATTACCATATGACTCTCCAAGTCCTGAAAATTTCCATTTTCCAAGCACTCCATTAATTTTAGCTTATTAACCCTCAGATAATTCTAGAAATATAAATAGCACTAATGGTTTTTGCTTGTTTTTGATTTTATTTTTTTTTTGGTGGGGGTGGGTGGGGAGGGGAGGGCTAAACAAGAAAGTGACAGCAGAAACAGTAAGGCTTTTAATTCCAGGTATGTATCTTGAGACAAATTGTGCTTGATTTGTTAAAAAAAGGTCCACCTCTGCTGACTTTCAAAGGCACTGCTCAAAATGGATGCACAAATACCAGAAATTATTTCTGAAAACTGTGGTCTTAAGAGTGACTTGCTCAACTGTATCAAAGGAGACAGAACAATATCAAAAAATGTATGAGAATTCAGAAGTTCCTGGCCTCCAAATCCCTGGTAAGCTTATTAAATATCCCCTCTTCTTATCTAAAATCTTATTGAATTTCTGAGCAAGTAAAAAGGACATAGAACAGTTAAACCCTTTAAGATGATCTCTTAATTCAGAGAAATGTCATTTTCTTCTGTTTCCATTTGAACATGATCAGGAGATCAGACACTAAGCACTGATACTCGGTAATTCAATAAACATGGAAGGCCTTCTCAGGAAGCTTAATTTAGAACTATTTGTTCCTTTTCTGCATAAAATAAATCTTCTTTCACTGCTTTTAAGCAGGAAAGCAAACATGCTATGTCCCTTTATACACTAGTGCTTGGAGTATAACACATACTCCCATAACTTCCTAATATAATGGACTATTTGCACAGGTTGCAAATTTATCCCCAAGGAACGACGAGCCTAGTGAATGGACACATACATTTATTATGCCAAATACTCCAGGTAATGCTGGCTTATGATATCAAGCCAATAAGCTGAATGATAGTGCTGGTATAATTATGTAATTAATTAGCTCTATCATAATTTTTGTTTTATGACACTAACTTTTATGTGCTACTAGTCAATTTAATGGCATTTTAAATTGAACTAAGGCCCCTGAGAGAGATGCTACTTACTGTATCGCAAATCTTGTATTCAGATTTCTTTTAATTTCAGAAGATGACCTAATAAAATTACTTTATAATTAAATCCATTCTAACAACTTCTCCTATGTGATTCTTTCTTTTTTTTTTTTCCTCCCATTTTTTAATTACAAAAAATTCCAATCAGGAAACACTTGCTACCATAATTATATATGAAACCCAGAGATCCTTTTTTGCACCTCTTATGGCTCTCCCTTACACAACAGTCCACTCTTGCTAGCTTTCCTGCAGAATTTTACTAGCATCCCCCAGAGGTGCTATGAGGAAATTGCACCTTTTTCATTCAAGAAACAAGTTAAATTTGCTTGAATCTTGTTTGAAAAACAGACAGGGTATGGGAGAGATGGGGAGCAAACTCCCAAATCCCTCCTGTATCAGACATTCATTTACACGTATTCTAACATCACAAGATGTGTTTCTCACATGAAGTACGGTGGCTGAAACAAGCTGGATCACTCCACAGTGCTTTGTAAATGCACAACATGAAATCTCTCTTACACGCCTCACACACACCCCTCACCCAGGACACATGAAGCCCCCCAGAAGGGTCCCCCTCACAGCATGCTCCCTGTGCATGAGCGCAGCAGAGGACTGCACACTGCAGCAGATAATGTTAATGGAAAGGATGCAAAGGTTTTTCTTGAGTTAAACAGCTTACAGCAATTCCATAGCAGTGGGTCTTCATCTTTTTCTTACTGAGGCTTGCTTGAGGACAATGATAGCTTTGCATGTTATCAGTCTCTCATGTCCCCCTGGCTTGGAGGCCCAGCTATGAAGGCCGCTGGAGGTGGCCAACTTTACCTGCAGCCTGTCATGCACCTCCTCACAGATCCTGTGTAGGATCCTTTGCCCCAGAGAGAGGAAGGATGACCATGGCTTTCCTCTGTTCAGCACGGCTGTGCCCCTTGACGTGCCACCTCCTACTTCCAGCTGGAAAGGCAACCCAACAGTGAGCACTGGCACTTTCCTTGGGGCTGGCAGGGCCAGGGGCAGTCCTTACTGCAGAGGCTTTTAGCACCTCCATTGCCTGGTGCTCCTCACACAGAAACCCATCATGATCTAACCCTGACACACCTCTCTATTCGATGTTTAGTACAGTGGTTTGCATTGAATAAGAAATATGAGCAGGTATGGTAGCAAAACAACTTCTGTGAAAGCTGTTTTCTTAGGCTTTTCTCTACACAGTGAGTTGCTGTATTCAACTGAAATGTGCTAAAGTTAGTATCTTTGGGTAGGAACAGAGCTGGGGGTTTGTTTTGGGTTAGAAACTGGCTGGATAGCCGGGCCCAAAGAGTTGTGGTAAATGGAGCCAAGTCCAGTTGGAGGCCAGTCACTAGTGGCGTCCCCCAGGGCTCGGTGCTGGGGCCGGTCCTCTTTAACATCTTCATCAATGATCTGGATGACGGCATTGAGTGCACCCTCAGTAAGTTTGCAGATGACACCAAGCTAGGTGCGTGTGTCGATCTGCTCGAGGGTAGGAAGGCTCTGCAGGAGGATCTGGATAGGCTGCACCGATGGGCTGAGGTCAACTGTATGAAGTTCAACAAGGCCAAGTACCGGGTCCTGCACCTGGGGCGCAATAACCCCAAGCAGAACTACAGGCTGGGAGAGGAATGGTTGGAGAGCTGCCAGGCAGAGAAGGACCTGGGAGTGATGGTGGACAGTCGGCTGAATATGAGCCAGCAGTGTGCTCAGGTGGCCAAGAAGGCCAACGGCATCCTGGCTTGTATCAGAAACACTGTGACCAGCAGGGCTAGGGAGGTGATCGTCCCCCTGTACTCGGCTCTGGTGAGGCCGCACCTCGAGTACTGTGTTCAGTTTTGGGCCCCTCGCTACAAGAAGGACATCGAGGTGCTTGAGCGGGTCCAAAGAAGGGCGACGAAGCTGGTGAGGGGCCTGGAGAGCAAGTCCTATGAGGAGCGGCTGAAGGAGCTGGGCTTGTTCAGCCTGGAGAAGAGGAGGCTCAGGGGTGACCTTATTGCTCTGTATAAGTACATTAAAGGAGGCTGTAGCGAGGTGGGGGTTGGCCTGTTCTCCCATGTGCCTGGTGACAGGACGAGGGGGAATGGGCTAAAGTTATGCCAGGGGAGTTTTAGGTTAGATGTTAGGAAGAATTTCTTTACTGAAAGGGTTGTTAGGCACTGGAACGGGCTGCCCAGGGAGGTGGTGGAGTCACCGTCCCTGGAAGTCTTCAAAAGACGTTTAGATGTAGAGCTTAGGGATATGGTTTAGTGGGGACTGTTAGTGTTAGGTTAGAGGTTGGACTCGATGATCTTGAGGTCTCTTCCAACCTAGAAATTCTGTGATTCTGTGACTCCTTTCTGAGGTGATAATGATTACTGCATTTAAGGCACTCTTAATGTACATAGTACTTTAGCTTATGTAAAAAGCACTCTAAACACTTCTGTCTCTGAAAGCCATCAAATCACTTCAACCTCTAATGCCCAGGAAATGGATGTACTGGAAATACCCATCGGCACACAGAAATGTGCCGTTAATACTGGATGGTTGGATGGTGCAGCCAAACACATTGAAAGAATTTAATCTTCCTGCAGAAATAATCATATCCCATTCCACTTCTACTTTCTAGAAAATAATGAAATAACAGACAGATATGGAGCATAAATGGAACTTCACTGGTTTGCATTTGGGTTTCTCACTGAAGCATAAGCAAAAATATAAACATAAATTAATTTAAATAAATTGTTGTCAACTTCTTACCATTTGCTGTGTTCTTTCTGAAATTATCTAGAAACTCTTCCAGGAGCTGTGACTGGTTTGGAGGGGGCAACAAACTTTTTGGATCCCTGGAAATGTCACCATCTGACCAGGATGCACACAAGGGTTGCAGAGTTCCGCAGTGGCTCATTCTCAGAGTGAGCATTACGCTTCTCTCCAAAAACAATAGCTCCATCTGCCTGAGGTCAAGATCAGACACAGCCTCTCCATTTATGCTTAGGATTTCATTGCCTACTCGTAGCCCTGGGAGCATGTGAAAGGAAAGAAAAGGGAAGAAAAAAAAATGAAAGAAAAAAGAAGGGAACATAAAATGGAAAGGGTCACAAACCAAACTTTATGCTGCTTCACCTTTTAATTTTGTTTTCCATAAATCTGTTAGAACTGATGAGAGTTTTATATGTTATAATTATACAGTTTGCCTTCATGTTTACTTTGATACTACTACAATCAAGTTGTTTATTTCTAAAGAGGATATTTAGGGTGGGAGGAGAGCACACCTTTTGAAAAGATCAGAATAGAAGCACCTTTCATGACTCAGATACCCTGAATTCATTTCAAAAGATGGCCCATCAGCATACAGCACAATAATACAAATAGTATTATACCACTCTGAGAAGACCAAGAAACTAGTCACACAGATCAAATCATTCATGATAAACTGGAATAATAACAGATGGAGTCTTTATTAGCCTTTGTATAAATCTATACAGTGGCAACTGATGTCTTTCAAGGTTAGCATCAATCAAGTGATCATTAACCTCAGGTAGCTACTGAAACTTCTTGTCTATGCTTTATGGTTTTGTATCTCTATTTTTCAGAGAGCAGAACAAACACAATCCTGCTGAAAAGAAACTGTTTCTGAGCACTGTAGTAGAGAAGTTGCCCAGGGAGATGTATGCAGAAAACTATTTGGGGGAGGGAGTCTACTTTTCACTGTCAGGAAAAGTGGAAGTGATGGGTCTTGGAGACTGACCAAGCCCATGTGGTTCCCCAGTGTGAGATAAACTTTTCCTCCAACATGTTTCTTCATGCAAAAGCACTTGGTTGGATTGCTGAATGCAGAATTTGTCTCCAAGAGTGAACAAGAACTCTCCCCACTATATTGGAAGGATAATTCAGTTGCTCTGTGTACATTATCTTTCCCAATATCACATATTTTCCAATGATTTTAAGGAAAGAAAGCTATGCATAGTAAAAGCCAAGAACCATTTCAGACAGCAGTACTAAAGCTCCTTCATATATGTGAATTTAAAAAGATAATTAAATGCAGTGTTAAGCACCAATATGATACATACCTTCCTTGTATGCGAGTCCATCAGGGAGAACATCACTTACAAATATATGGGTGAGATGCTGATTTTCGTCAACTTGAGCTGTGACTGCAAAACCTGAAGTAGAAGAGGTCTAAATCAAATAAACTTTCTCTGAAATAACTCTTACTTTGTGTGTTTAATAGACTTTACATAATCAGCGAGTTGACAATTCTCATGAGAACACTCACAGATTACAGAAAAATTATCACATAGTTTCTGAGTGATTGTAAGGACAGCTAAACTTAACAGGACATTTCAACATTCAGGAAATATCATGCTGTGCTGTAAAATGATAAATCACATTTCAAAAAAAAACGTTTCTATCTTAGTCCCACAGGACATTTCAATAACACAGCTCATCATTATGGTATGAGTTCTATAATGTGTCCATCAGACACAGAGTTGTTTTGAACATTTCCAGAAACACCTCCTGCAAATAAAAAGTCTGTCAGAATTTATACCAAAGGATAACCTGTTGACACTGACAACAGAGGATCCTACTACCAAAGAAAGGGCAGACCTTGACCATAGCTGATAGTATTAATTTCAGTATAGCTGGCATATTCTGATAATTCCACACTTGAACTATTTGGCCAATGAATCAGAACAGAAAACAGGCCCTTGCCAAATGGAGACATAAGAAATGTATTTGTCAATGTAAAACAACCAGTTTGAGACTTCATTATAATGCCACATGTCCTTTGCAGACTCAGATATTGTCAAGGATGGCTCTACCTGCTCTCAGAGACAGAAAGCTCCTGAAAAGAGAAAGTAGGTAATGAGAAGAATAAAAATTCCTGAGAGATGTTTTGGTTAAACTTACCAAAATCAGTTATGTTTTCAGTCTTTGTAAGATGAACATGATAAACATTTAATGGACAAATTTCTATTTCATCATATACCTGTTGGAAAAAAGAAGAAAAAAAAAAGTAAAAAAAACAGCAGAAGTTATCAAATTATGAAACTACAAGCATTAAAGCCTAAACATACATTATGGAAAATAAATACAGCACCATTTATATTAATAAAGAGCCAAACCTTGCTATATTTACACAGACAGAATTGTGTTACTTTGCAAGCATCATCGGTATCAGTGGGACTAAATGCAGAGTAAACTAAACATAGAAAATCCAGCCTGGAGTTGAGACTGACACTTTGTGTCTGTACCAGAAGCCCCACTTCAATCTTCAAACAGCTCTTGAAGAGAGTGTTTGTAGTGCCTAGCCATCTGAACGTCTGCATAGGCATGAGCTGTGTGAACAAGGATGGCAGAATGCAATTCACGAACAGCTTTAAAGCCTTATTTTAGATCTAAATCACACATATTCATAGGTGATAATTTAACTGTAGCTACAGACAACATGGAGCTTTATATAAAATGAATCACACTTTCCTGGTCTACTATGTATTCATATGGTTCAGGAGCACTGTACTCAGTATTTTCATCAACCAGTCTTCTGAGTTGTAGACCGTAGTGTCTCGGCTCCAGCTGTTTCATCTAAGGAATATAAAAAAGAAATGGGGTTTGCAATTTGTTATTTATTTCCAGAATTCCAGCAGACAAATAAGCGACACATACACACACACACTCCCCTTTAGGAATCATGCAATTTTAAACAAATAATTTTCTAAATACTATTTTTGTGATATAAACAAAACTAGCTGCATTGCTGAGAAGATAATGTTGAAGTGCAATTTCCATTTTCCCTTAAAATCTTCCCTACTTCTTTCATAAGCACCTTGTCTTAGCTAACAGATTAACTGAATGTTGTTATATGTTTCCAAAGATATTATAACTGCTTTGTGTCCTTTTGAACTTACATTCACAATCATCTTTTTCTGTAACTACTTGCAATGACTCAGTTCTGCTCAGCAACTTTTTCTTCTGATGTAGAAAATGTATATGCATGCATGGGCTGTTAGGAAAGGGGATGGGATGGGAAACAGATTCCCTAAGGGTTTGCTTTTTATTGGATTGTATTTTTATTGCTGGGTTTCATCTACGATCAGAGAGTTTCACCTATTTTCTTTCACCACATGAGGTCAAAGCCCAAATCCTGTATCAACAGAAAGTCAAAGGGAGACAGAAGTACTCCCAACGGATATTAGCCTGAAAGTGTTGAGCCCCTGATGAGAGTCTCTCTGAAAAATCAGGATGCTAGTGAAACCACTGCAAAAAACATTTTGTTTTAACATACTAATAGAGCAGCATTGCTTAAAAAAAGGAAAAGGAGGAATGACTGTATCCGTTCGGATTATTTAACCTCTTTAGCACAATTCTGCAGCTTATGAAAACTAAATTTACTGAGTAACTAGTAATTACTTGAACATTTTATTATGTGTAACAGCTTATGAGTTGCATGTGTACTGTATCCTAAATAATTGTATTCAAATGCACGTTTCCTCTATATGTGCTATCCAAAAGACTCAGATGGAAAACAGAAATGAGAAAAGTATAAACCCCATAAAGCATGAATGAAGAAAAAAAAAAAGACCTTTGAAATTTATACTTATAACATTCAAACATGTTCTGTTAAGAAGAAAGATTCCTTACACTCAGAGCAGAATGAAAATGTAAGAAAGAAAAGAACCAGAATAGATGAGAAGAAAGTATTCAGCATTAGAAAATGCTTATGAAAAGCTTTACACACAGAGGAGGAAAAAATAAATAAAACAGAAAAATATTTCAGAGAAAAAAATATATATACATGTATATATATTTAAAACTATATTTTCATGTAACACAGACGTTAAAAAATTAAGAGCCAGCTTTAGAATTACAAGTATTTTGGAATGATGGAGTAAGAGAGGTAAGGCATTTCCTTTTCAACTTACTTTTATAAATATAAATTTTTATTTCTCTTTCAGTGGTCTTCTATGTTACCTTAATGATTTCCAAATGTTTCAGCTCTACTGTGCCATCTGCTGGTCAAACAATGTTTCACCTGTACAGTGAATTTTTAGAAAGTAAACTAGCCTAATAAACAGTTTCTCCAGGATTCAGTCTCCACTAACAAGAGTAATGAGAAGGTAATTTCTTCTCAGAGGTGCCTGGTATATGAACTGTGACTTGACTAAGAAGAATGTGCTTATTTTGATTTAAAACACATAGTACATCATAGATTTTTAGAAACTTATATAATTCCTTTCTTTATTTATTTATACAACATTATCATGTGGAAAGAGCTATTAAATTGAGGCCTTTCCATCATTAGAACCCTCAAAATTCATTAACTTCAAGCCAGTTGAAAGAGCTCACCTGAAATTTCACACTAACTTATGCCAAAAGCTACAGATAGTTTTTGTATAGAGTGGGACTATGTACCAAAAAAAAAAATCCTCTTTTTTTTTTTTTCTCCATTTTTTTTTCTCTTTACTTGTGAAGTGAATAAACTATACTTACCACTTGTTAGAAAATAGGAAAACATGATTTGGGTGTGAAAGCTGTTCCAAAGAACTTGTTTGTATAATTTGATTTGAATCATGACGTCAGAGCCAAATTCAACCACTAACACAAATGAAGACCAAGGTGCCAGGTAAGTTGTGATGCTCTAGAGGTGGTGGTCTTTTGTTGGTAGTTTTTTATTCTACCCTCCATCTGTGACTCCACTTTCTGTCCCAAGATCTACTGCAATCCCTCTCAAATTTCTGGCACTGACTGTCATAACATACTCTTTGAAATTTTCAAGTAGAACATGTGCTTCATTAATCAAAAGCCAAAAAAGGACCCTTGAAGAAGCAAACATATATGTTAGCCATTGTTAACAGCAGTTTTCAGTGTCTTCTCTCCTGACATTAAATCAAACAGTCCCCGTTACTCCTCTGACTAATTTGCACAGAAAGCTCAGTTTGCTGCAGTGACAACTCAGACTGGACATGGATGGAGATATCTCAGGGGCTGATTACCTGGCAAACTGTCACCACTCTTTAAGGATTCAGTGTGCACAGACTTGAGCAGTGCCTCTTGAAAAGCTTTCCACATCCCTGCTACCTTGGCTACAATACAAAATAATACTGCTAAAGGAAATGGTGCAAACGCTCAAAATGTGCCTTAATGCAGAGACAGGGAGATGCTGGTATTATTCGTTCACTATTAAGGAGTCCTCAGAAGTATTATGGTCCTTCTGAGGTCCACAGTTGTTAATGAGGTGCAATCGTACATGAAAAATGCATACCTTGCAAGCCAGAGAAAGAACATCTTCCACTCTGTGTTCTGGCTTGAGGGTTAATGCCACTCCTTGGCCATCACAGAAGTGCACATATGTTTGTGTTTCCCATGCACCCTCCTTTTGGATGCTGTCTGGCACTGAGCAGTAGACGTTCAAAAATTCATCAACTTGCTGCTGGAAACAAGGGAGAAAGGTACAACACATGAGGATGTTGCTAAAATAAAAAATGTACAGTTCCACTGATAGCTTGCAGTGCACATATACCACCATATCTTTAGACACAGTACTGTGCATTTTCCCATGGTGAGCAAGGGACAAAGTTCTGTTACCTGTTCTCATTCATTGTCAATGACTCAATTTTCTTGAGAATGGATTGCATTCCCACTGAGTTCCCATTATGGGCTTTTATGCCTTTTCATATTATTTGTTGATTTAACTCTAAGTGAAAATACATAGCTACCTGATATTATACCGCAGTGGGAAACATTTATTAAGAAGAATTGACTACTACAATTTTATCTAATTAACAAATGTGAGAAAAAAACATAATTACTATAATTTTAGCAGAAAATGATAATATAGCAAACTTCCAGCAGAGAGCACTGTAGAGCAAGGCTTGCCATGACATAAAGGACTAAACAGGAATAAAATGTTCTCATTCTATTTACAGTTTAAGATCATATTATTTGATAGGTAGCAGAGTACTTGCTTGTTTACCATTCTGGCTCACATCCACATTCATTGCAAAGCCACTCAAGCTTGATCAAATACAATATCCACCCTAACTAAAATTCCTGTCATTTTCTCACCCTTCATTTTCACACTTTCTTCTGCACCACACTTCAGGCTAGACGGTTCAGAAGCCACACAAGGAGAAGAAAAACACTGAGAGCAGTTCTGAACTTGGAATTTCACCTCTCTATTTGGGTCTGCCTGTTCAGCATGTCACTCCACTGCCCCTATCAAGGCGTTTATGTTTACATGGAGAGGCTCCCTGGATTCCCCCTTTCAGCCAAAGGAAAGTGACAATAACCCAGAAAAGCAGCAGAACTGTGACCCAAGACAGATCTTACGATAGCCTGAGCTGTTCTCAGGAGTGCCTACTTCCCGGCTGCTTTTTTTTTTTGTTGGTTTGTTCTTTTCCCTTGTTGCTGTGGGTTGGGGTGTTTTTGTTGCCTAACAAAGCCCCTTGATTATGCAATTCTTCCTCCTGACTCTGCAGGGACACAAGCCCAGTGGTCCACTGCAATTAAAAGCTCCAGCAAAATCACTGCACAGGGACTGCTTCCCTTGCTGCAGGCAGCAAAGTTATTGACAACAATCTACCAGTAGCAACAAAGAGACCAATATTATTTTGTTTTTTTAAATAACAACTGTGGCTGTAAAAACGATGTAGTAAGCAGTCCTACTTGTGTAATTACCAAACAATGCAGAAATTCAGGTTGCAAACGAACCACAGTAATAATTTTATGCAAGAGTAATGCTGGTTTTGGCAGAATTATATTAATGAACTAATAGCATGCAAGAATCTTATAGTGATTGCTCAACTGTCCTTTTTAAATAGCTAAAAATGACACATTGATTAACATAGGTCCATGGAAATCCTACTAAAATAGAGCAACTACTATGCATAACAGCAATACTGTTATGCTACTGCAATTAATGGAGCGATGAAATCTACACCAGGTGAAGTTTCACCTCGGTGGCTGTGGCTCCAACCTGCTCGTAAAACTGTTGTTGTTGAAGAAGATAATTCCAGCAGAACCGTGGTGCTCTCAGAAAGCAGTAAATCAAGTGCCTGGTAATAAATGATGACCTCCTTCCACAGTGCAAGTAGGAGGAATGAGAAAGGGCAAGGCATGCACGCTGCAAGAGTTGAGATGGAAATGGTCAGACTGAATTCTCCAGTGGCTCCCTTCAGGGAAAGACGAAGCCATGTTGACTTAGGTAGGGAGATGCTCCCAGCAATTCAGACATTTGTAATTACCAAAATGGTTAATTGCCCTGCAATAGTAGCTCTCCCTGTCTGTTCAACAGAAATAAATCTCACTATTGCCAAGGATTAAAATAAAGAGGATGAAGGTGATGAGAAATAAGTTTAAAGTCACCTTCTTCTGGAAGCTTTTAAGACAAGACAAAGTTCTTCCACCCATCTAAGACTCTTTCCTTTCTTTGCCATGCATACTGGTGCCCGAACATAAGCCTCGTATCTGTTACTAAACAAAAATATGTTCCTTAGCTGCCGTTGAGATACTGTTGCTTCATCCACATTTTCCATCTCAGAAAATCTGACATGAAAAGAGATTTTTTTTTCCTGTTATGCCTGCAGTGACTAATACTACAATAGTTCATTCATTCATTGCCACGTTAAAACAACCCATCCAATTTTCCAGAAATATGCGCCAGGATTTGCAGACTGTCACACGTTGTGCCATAGGGTTGCTGCAGGACCAATAGGTTACTTCATAATTTCCCCCGCTACTTGTCTCTGTTTTTATCATCCTTTTCGGGGAAAATATAGCCTTCCTGGCAGACTTCACTGTTTGTAATTCACTGCATTCCTCAGGTAGCATTTTATAAAAGTTTTGATCCTGTTTGTGTTTTTTATTGAAATCAGCCAATGAAAACGGGCTAACGCCAAAGTAACGGTTTTCAGAGTTATGATGAATCACTTCTGAGTTGTCGGATGATTCATGAAAATGTCAGGATCTTAAAAATGCCCACACTATATTTAATTCCCATTTAAAAAAAAAAAAAAAAGGTTTTGAAATACAGTTCAGATGATGTTTTTCTAGAAATAAAGTTGAGATTCAGAGCTCCACTTCAGCACCTGAATTGGGGTGGTTTTTGAGTCCTGAAACAGCCCTGCTAAGCTCTGCAAACAGCCTCTCCAACCTCTGCAGTGAGGCTGACCACATGCCAGCCCCCTCCACCCAGGAAGCAGGGCTGTGAGCCCCTGCCTGAATTCAGCAAAGTAATTTGGAATAACACATAAGCTCTGTTGCAAAAGCTGGGTCGATACATCTAACCTTGTCCCTTCCCAGACAAGGCACTGAGGGAAGCAGACGTCTTTTTCCTGCCCTGCGGCACCTCCAAAACCTGTTTGTATCTCTTCAGAGGGGAGCAAGAAAAGCAAGCTGACAAAGAGTGGCACCATCAACCCCAAAGGGGTCAGTGCTAAAGCGAGGGAGCACCACAGCATCCCTCTGAAAGGAACCTTCAGGAGTTGCACTCAAGAGATTTTTCCTCATCTGTTTTAGGAGAGACCTCATGTTCCTATGGTTTAAGAGGACCTGTCAAGAATGAATTGTCTTTGCTGCTGCCGAGGTGTGAAACTGAGGCAATCTGACACCACAGCCATTGGTACATTTTGGAGGAATTGGTGAGTGTTCTCTACAGGAGACCATGTCACCCAGAAACCCCACATAATTGTAATTTATTTGGAAAAGAGAGAGATGATTTGGTATAAATACCTTCCCAACCCAGGGAAATAAAAGGGTGGTCAAATAATGAAGGGAATTAATTTGTTTCAGTATATTTCTTCAAAAGACACACAAAAAGTGAAGATACTTTCAAGAGGTAAAACAGCATTTTTAGAGGATTTGCTGCTGTCAGGTGGAGATGCCTCTCAGTGGTATCATTTCTGCATAATTATATATTTACTACGTAGCCACTAAATGAATATCCTTGATGGGAAAATAAACCTTGTATCATATGATATAAAAATAAAATAAAATAAAATAAAATAAAATAAAATAAAATAAAATAAAATAAAATAAAATAAAATAAAATAAAATAACAACACATAAAACTATGAGAAACGACGAACTGTGTCCAAACCTTCGTCATGAGATTCATTACAACTGTTCACTATAGTTAATCATTTCCAAGAGCAATATTTCATTCTAAACGTAAATTTTTCCTTTTTGTCTAAGACCTGGTACAAACATATTCATCTGAAAATGAATAGTTCTGTGGTATGATTTTTATTTATTTATTTATTTTGTCTTCTTCCAAGTTTTAAACTACATTGGAGAATATCTGACTCAGGAAACAAAGGAGGAATATGGACAGAAGGTTAAGTTGAAAGACAAATATCCCTTTCCGTCTGGTATGTGTTATAATTAAAGCAATCTAGTTATACTATACACAAAACAAAGTCCAGAAACCCTGTGTCTAATATTTAATTTTAATCTTTTATTTGGAGCTTATCTGCACAAGCCAACTAAGGGAGGAGTCTATGTATATAAGCTCTGCAGTAGGTAGACAACACTTGGTGGTCCTACGCACATGTTATTATGGACTTCAGAGCATCCTGCTTTGCTTCTAGACCAGGGGACAGCAATGGTATCCCCAGGGAGGCTGCAGGAACAAAGAGGGATGGTGCCTGATGTGCTGGCACTTTGCTCTGTTCCTGCACAAGGTTGTTTTCTGTGGGCACTAAACAGTATCAGCAGCAATTTTACTGGGCAACATGGGGATGCCACTTCCTCTTACTTGACTTGGGTAATATCTAGCTATACATTAACTCACACTTCTCTGCTGGTATGCCCCACAGGATTAAATTAGACTTCATTTGCCTTAATACTAAAAATATACAGGTCCTGTTGAACTAGGCAAAGTAGAAAACACAGCTTGGGTTTTGCCACGCTATGAAAGATGTTTTCCAGCAAATTCAGTTCCAAATCTCTCTGTCTCTTCTTAGACACCACCCTACAGATAGTATACACCTGTAAGGACTAGTGCTATAAATAAGCTTCTAGGGATTTTTATTTGTTTATTTATTTATTTAAAGCTACCATGCATCTTCAGAAACTTATGTTAAAGTGGTTTCATTAGCAGAATTATAATTCTGACATCTAACACTAACTATACTTTCATGAACCTTGATGGGGTTTCTGAACCAGTCTCATCATATGCTTAGTGAAACATATTCAATAATTTGAAAACCAGATGGTGCAGAATAGGGACAGGCTTATCTTACCTCAGCAGAGTTGGCTGAATTCTGGACACCAGCAAACCCATGTCCTCCAGCTGAATCAAAAATCTGTTAAATATAATACAGATAAATAAATGGATTAAACAAATTAAAAACTTTATTTATGTGTATTAGGCAAATTCTTTGGATAATTAAAATAAAAAACTAAACGAATATATCAAATCCCTAAAGACCAGGGATTGTTTTGAACCTCTCATGGATTTATTCTGGCTAAAAGTAGTATTAAAGACATGAATTCTTCCTCCATAAAGAAAATTTAAGTCAGTTCTCAAATTCAGGCCACATGTACACTTACATTCAAACATATATCAAAGAATCCACATGCTTGTTTCCTTGTTTTTTTGTGCTTTTTTTTTTTTTTTTTTTTTCCTATTTACTATTTAGCAATAATATTAAGGTCACTTACCTTCAAATCATGCACTGTGCTCCAAGATACAGTTCTACCCTTTGGTATATCATCTGATATAGCTACAAATCTCATAATGATTTAAAAGAACTATTTCAAATTAATGTTGACACTTTTGGAAAACTTCTTCCCCTATAATTTTTCAGTTCTTCTACCTGAGCAGTTAGCTTGACTCTATTGATGGCAAATTAACTTTAGCTTGAAAAGGAAACTTGACCCCCACCAGCACTAGCAAGGAATGAAAATATCTGACTATTGTGCCTGCTTTGGAACTGCAACTTACATTCCCCATCTATGTAGAAGCTCGTAGTTTCTATAGAGATAATGTAAGTAGCAGTTGGTGGTATCTCACCAAGGTGGAGAGATTATTCAAGTAATTAAAAAAAATACATGTAAATCAATAAATAGCTAAGTATACAATCAGATATTTTGGTGAAAAGGACTGTATAAACATAAAGATAGGTCTATCCAGCATACATACCAGCTTGAGATTTGCAGGTACTAACAGTACCATCCCCAGGTGCAAACAGAAATATCATTTTTAGGTCTACTGAAGTCAACAAATCAGGACAATATCAAACTTAAATCTCTTTTTTTTTTTTTTTTTTTTTTTTTTTCTCCTAGCAGAAACCTTTTGGATAATCCAAGGCAATGGATTTCTAAAATTTCATATGTAATGCAGTTTCTGACAATGTGAATAACAGGCACCACTTTTTAACTTCTTAACTTTTTAACTTTTCCTTGTCTTACCCACAGACGTAGTCAAAGCATTTTATTGTTTATTATTTCTCAAAATAGTTTATCATTTAGATTGAAGAAAAGCAGATAAGCATTTAAGAAACTGAGGATAATGTGAGCCTAGACATCCCCCATCTGCTACAGTTCAGTTTTATTAACTGATTTCTAAAAGACTGAGACACTTCAATAATATTTACGAAAGCCTCCCAGCATAGAAGCTCTGAACACATTTTTTCCCCCTTTTATTTTTTTTCCAGATTACTATTAACAACATACAATTAAGTTAAAATTAAAAACTTCTCTGACACAATGATGTTCAAGAACACAATATCTAATTTTGAAGCCAGGGCACTGTAGATAAACACATACTAGCTGTAGTCAAATGAACTTTAATTAAATCCATGAAAGCAAGAAATTTTTAACCTATTTTTTGAAACAGACATTGGAGTACAATAAGGAGAGAACCAAGCTTCACTTTTCTGCTTAACCCAGTTTCCCATCATTTGAAAGAGATGACAAGAAAGACAGCCCCAGGCCCATTCTGATTTTGATACACAATTATGTGCATACACGCAAGTCTGAGCAATGACATGGTTCCCTTTTCTGCCACCTTCCAGGTTCATGGGTCAGTTTTTAATCCATGCTTTTAAAATGCTTCACTTTTATGGTTGAGTCATAGCCCGGTGTTATTAATATGCAGCAGTCAGCATTTACATTTCCTTAATTTTATTGTAGGATGTTTAAGAAAGAAAGAAAGAAAAACAATAAATACAAGAACCTGAGCTCTTGGATGAAAATGAACACTTTTTTGGGCCAGCTGGTTGCAAGCTTTGTAACAAAAAGGGTGAGGACACGCCAGGGACACCTCTGCCTGCAGCCAGGGCTCCCTCCACCGTGCTCAGAAAAGCACTGGCAAGGCAGCAGGAGCCTCCTCTCCTTGCTGCGGAAATGAGATTCCCTGTCCCTGAGCTCCACAGAATCCCCTTCACGGGCTATAAAGCATACAGGAGGATGTATCACGCAGTTAAGACAGCGAGAGGTATCAGCCCAGCTGGGAACAGAGCTAAGGGACATAGCATCCCTTCCCCCAGTCCTGTTATTAATAAAGAAATAGAGGTGCAGGGCTCACAGACCACCTTCTCTTGCCAGGGAGTACACTGAAAAACATATGAAAAGGACCACCTGGAGAAAATCCCTCCTTCAGTTCCCTCTTTCAAAAGGCAGACTTGAGTTTCTATTCTTATTCAATTTCACCACGTAAACACATCTCAACTGATATACTAAAATTCCTAGCAGTCACCCAAAGATTTTTCAACACAGCCCAACACGTAGATAAATATTTACCCATTAAAAATATAAACCACTAAACAAGAAAATCCTGATGTGCTCTTTTGCAACAGTAAATCTGTTGCATCAGCTTTGGGACTATTGCAAGGCAAGCACAGATAGGCTTGCTTAAATATTCCACAAGCAGAATGCCACATGTGCAACAACAGCCAGTTTTCAAGTGCCAATCACAGATTTTTTGTTTACTAATAAAATCAAAATACAAGACTCAGGGAATAGCAGGAGCAAGGTCACCTGATGAACACAGCACAAAATACTGCTTTGCAGTATTAACAGCAGACGTGGCAAAGGCCAATGAAAATAGTAATGCTCTGAGTGAGGGTACACATCTACAACTTCTGCCTTACCATCAAGGAAGCGTGTCTGCTATTTACTTTTTTTTTTTTTCTCCCAAGGAGAAGACTGTGAACTTTTGTTTCACTTCAGTTGTGTTTTTATTGAAGAAATACAGATTCCACAAGTGTGAGGTTTACACTAAATGCATGCACAGGCTGTTAGTTTCTTAAACAGAAGAGGACCCTGCAAGATGCTGTTGTGTTAGCAGTGATGCAGCCCTCCAGGGAGGCATCTGTGAGCCTGGCTAGAGGCAGTGGTGCAACCTTTCTCACAGGGGCCTGCCTGCCCCAGCATTTGTGCCAAGCCTTCAACTTATGTAAAAACTGGCACAGCTTCATTTGTCAGCTGTCTGCACCTGCTGGAAAACTTGCCTCCTTGCATGAAAGCAGTCTTCGCCTTGTGGCTACTTCCAGGCAGAGTGTGCTACTTCGTAGAGGTGATTTCAAGACCACCATCCACAGACCAGTCACTCGTTTTCCTTGAAAACTCACCTGTGTTGTTCTGTATTAAATTGCAATAGTACTTCAAAGTCCTAGTTATGTGTCAGCACAATGCTGTATTAAGGATTTGCATATAAGCCCTCTCCAACAAAACGCTACTTCCAGTTTACAATGCGGCCAAAAGATGAGTTTTCTTACAAATTCAAACCTGATGGTCTTGCACTGCAGGTAATAAACTAACTCGCTGTGTCAAAAGCTCTCATTTACCAACTGCACTTATCACAAAGGAATCAAAATACAGATATGTGCTGATGCCTATTCACAAATCTACTGAAATTGCAAAGGCAAGTTTGATAGACAGCTGTCTCCTTCCTCATGCACCAACAGCATTTGGCAGAATTAGCCCCAGTAGAAACAAGCCCTTCTCTGCATCCAGTATCCCAATCATCATCAAGTAAGATTTACCTGTGTTATTGAAGGTCGCTTTTCTTTCCCTTTTCTTGCCAGTGTGTCCAGTCCTTTCAGTGAAGAAAATAAACCCTTTTTATTACGGACTCTTTGAGACAGAGACAGGGTACGCTTCCTGAGAGCAGCTTCATCCCTGGAGCAGATCTATTTAAAGACACACAGGCCTTCTTATAGCACTTTCATAAGAGCAAAAGACTAACAGTTATTTCAAACCAAGACATCAAATGAAAGTAACTTCAGTTTATCTCAATGTAATACGCTAACATGCAAGGACAATTAAACTTTAAGCACCGACACTTCTTTTGGTATTCAGATGGTGTGACAGCATAATTATTTGTCATGGGGCAAAATCAGACAGATTGTAAGGAAAGAACTGAGAAAATATTGCTCTGTACAACAGAAGAAGTTAACGAACAGACTCGAAGAATGATAATCTACTAGTCAGATGTAAAATTGCTAGAGGAAGAAAGACTCAAAACTGGTTAATACAGGAGATAAATGTGCTATACTATTGTGTTATTGACAAGCAATGACACAAAATACACAGTTAAAAACAGCAGTAAAGAGAAACACATTCTCTGATGAGACTTTGAGGGCTACTGTTCCTTGCAGCAAACAAGATCCACCCCTCTCTGCAAAGACCAGCCTCTCAGCCCTGTAAAGGATAAAAAGCAGGGGCAAACCTGCTATTCCCATAGTTCACTTGAATCCAACAGCTTACAGTAGCTAAGGAGCTTCCTCATTCTTTGCAAATAGAGGCCATAGTTTTTAAAAATGACATTTCAACACTTTCTGTTCAGGAGGGTATAAAACTGCTTGTAAAAACTAAAAAATGTTTTAGTTGGTCTGGGACCTCCATAAAAGATCAGCTCAACCCAGAGGGACCAGAATTACTTGTGGAAATCTTAGTGTTAGTCTCTTTTCACTATAAGTGACTTAGGTCCTATACACTTTAAACTCCGAACTCAACGGAGGTAAAATCACAGTGACAGAATTCCAACACTACTACTTCTTTATATTTACATCTACTTTCATTTATTTATTTATTTATTTTATATGAGTCAAAAGTACCCGATTTTGGATTCCTTACGGACCAAAAAAAGTCATGGTCATATCCTCATGGTTTCCAAGTCTGTCTCTGTGAAAGAACATTTTCTGCAGTCAAGGAAGAGACAGAAAGGGTGGGATGGGAACAAGGCCATCTGAACAATGAATGTGGGTGCACCCATGAATTATCCTAGCACAATTCCACATGTAAGTACAACATTAATGAAGGCTTTGTGTAGCACATCCATAAAAAGTACATTCAGACTTACCAATGCATGAAAGGATGAGACAGAGAAAATTCCGAGCCTTCCCAGTGCTAATTTTGAAGGACGACTGGCAGCAGCCAAAAGGCTCTTTGGGTTTGGGAGCTCCCCACCTTGCAAACTGGCTAGGTAACATCGCATTCGGAAAAGGTCCATATTAAATTTTTCCAAGTTCTGTTCCCATTGCTGGATCTGTTTAGATATAAAAAGGGACAATTAAAAGAGGAAAAATGTCTTTGTGGGCTGCACTGAAAATCTGAGCTCTTCCACAAACCCATAGTAAATTACTTTCATCTGGTGGTATATGGATTAGATTAGTTATTCTCTGCCAAAACACATTCAGTCATATTGTGTTACATCAACCCAAAAGATGGCTTGAAATAAAACAAAGCTGGTGGTCTTAAATGCATACTGACAAGATGAACATACCATGAACTTCGGGTAGTTTGATAGCCACAAAAGCAGTTACATAAAAACATAACCCTGTGGTTCATGAGGGCTTTTTTTTTTTTTTTTTTTTTCTCCTTTTTCATTTTGGAGATTAGTTTTGTTTCCTTCGTTTTTATGAGCTTAGATTGTATAGCTGCCTGGCTGAAAGCAAGGCTGCATAGCTACACCAATTCACTACACTAGGTGCAGTAGCTGTGCTGATAGGTTCTGCTCGGGCTTTACCATCTTCCTACGGCCTCTTTATCTGTAAATAGGAGACGATACTGGCAACGTGAGCATGTACAGCTCTTTGTCTGACTAATAGGTTAAGACATGCTTATGGCTCAAGCATACTGCAAAAATGAGCTATATATACTCAATACAAATTGCTGGACCAAAAGCAAGAATGTATATATACTCCTTCAAGAAATTTTAAAACATATTTAACACAGAGAGATGCAGATGTAACAGACAGGTTTAATCCAATTTTAAGGTAAAATTAAGAAAGTGAAAAGACTTAAACATATACTAGTTGAGTACAGTTCAGAATCAAGACTTAGATGACAGATTTTAAGTATTTGTGTAGATGCACACTTGTCTACACAAACACATAAACACTGAACTGAAGTCAGATTTTGCTTTTGATTTTCCCAATTTACAAATTGGTAGCTGCAGCTAAAATCTGCACCACAGTGTACAACATAGATTAAGATTGATAAATAGTACCAATAAGAACACAGCTGTGTTTAATATAGTAGAAATTCACACATGAAACGGCAGAATAAGCATGTACATTAGGTTAATGTACATTAAGTTCATGTACATTAGCTGAAGATTGTTAAAATTCCCTGACAATGCTCTCCTTCACATGTCAGCTCAGATCACTGTAAGCTTGTTGTTAAACAGGTGGTTTAGGGTTGTGGAGAACGTTTATCACTTTTTCTAACATGCATTGCCTTCATACCTTTCACCGACACGCCTTGCCTGTCCCTGGGAGTACAGGACATTATCACCTTAAATTTAGATTAATCAAGGACAAGCAGCTTTATGACTTAGAAAACAAAGTGATAAAAACCATAAAAATATCAGGTGAACTATATCACCTACAGGCTCATCTAGAAGCAAAATCAGTTCAGTTTCCTTATAACGCTGACAAATATCACAAATTACACGTGTCTTGCCTCTTACTTTCTACAATGATGAGCGATCAACGAAAGGGCAAGAACTGCCCTTTATACAAAATGGTGCTAAAGGCATGTGCTACAACTGATAGAGATGTGACCTATTCTGGCTTCCTTACACATGGCCTCACAGACTATAGCATCAGTTATATCTAGCTAAACCTGTGGAAGCAAGAAGTGATCTTATTTGGCAGAGAGGATACATCTGCAAATATGAAATTACTAGTTACTGTACACTAACAAAAAAAATCTTTCAAGAAAGCAATGTTGAAAGCAAAATATTGAATTTACAAAAGCTTATAACCAATCAACTCACAAAAATTCGGAGAAAAAAGGACAGAGATATGCACACAATGAAGATGCCTCTTCTAATCTCTCACTACAGACATTCGAAATGTGCATCCTTTGTGTCCCAGAAAGAACAATCATTTTTTCTTGGATCTATTTGGTCACTCTCCTTTACTTTGCTTTCTTTTTTTTCTTTTTCTTTTTTTTTTTTTTTTCTGTCAGACAATCTTCACCCAATATTTTTCTGCTTGCTAGTACCTTTCTTGTGGGATGATTCCAGAAAGAGGCTTTGTGCCTATCTCTTTCACCATATTGACACCCAACTAGAATGAGAACATGGTGAACATGGTTGCCAGTTTTTCACAAAGTCAAAAGCTACAAGTTCAGGTGAAGTCTTTTCCTTTGGGATGACACCTCCATAGGTACAGAGCCAAGCCAATTTTGAACACCTCAGGAACAGAGCAAGGCTTGTTCTGGGTGCTGCTGGAGTGGAGCATCCTGTTCCCACTGAACATGAGTTGAACACAGGCATTCCTGTGTTTCTGAGGCTTTCTTCAAGATCCTGATTACACATTTCTACTCAGTTGTACATTCAAATAAAGACAATCTAAGAAGGGGGAGTGAGGTATAACATAAGGACATTCAGAAGAAATAATTAAATTACAGTGTTTATCAGTCATGCAGGATGCTCGTTAATCAGCTCCAAAAGCATCGGTAATCACAATGTTACATTTAATGGCATTAGCAAAAGCTGTAGGCAGGGAATTTCTGGGATTGTCTTGCAGTCTTATCAAAACCAGGGATGTCTGGAACCAATTGGAGACCACGAACCAGTGCCAGCTGCTATTTGTCTAAGCCTTTTAAACTATGATAATTCTTCCTAAAGATTTATATTCTTGAAAACTAAATGGGGGAAGCTCACAAATAAAAAAGCAACAACTTCAAAGTGCAGTATGACCTGGTCCATGAAGTTAATTTACAGTCTGCAGATTAGATGCTGCAATCCTCATTCTACTATTGTGTCAGGAAAATCTCTGACCCACGTGGGAGGACTGCCCGAAAGACAGCTCAAGGACTTAGCTTCATTGTGCACAGACAAGACAAACCTTTTGAAATCTCTTCTAAAGCAAATGGGAAAAAGTGGATGCAGCAGACAGCAGTGAGAGTGGGAATGGGTGACAAACAGCAGTATGAAGTGAGTCCGCAAAGAGATAAGAGATAATGGCCTGAAGTGAGGCACGCCAAAACAAAAAAGCATACATGAAACTGCACCCGGTGTGACCAGCTCAGTTATTACTGCTTGCCTGCACTGCAGGCTTGAGCATCCAGGGCATCCAAAACCCTTCTCTCTCTATCCCAGTTTCAATCACAGTTGAAAAACCTCTCTATGGACTTCTAGGAAAAGCATTAAAGGAGGTGAAGCAAAAAGGCAAGATGGCATCATCAGAACAGGTAAATTTTATTGCAAGGATGTCTGAGTTTAGTGGCAGAATGAGAGAGCACTGGAGAAAGACAAGGAGGGGCCACCCAAATAAATCTATTAAGGCCAATAGGATCCCTGTAAAGTAGAGATAAAAAGGAGACCATGGCAGAAAGGTAGAAAGTAGTAAAATGTGAGAAGCCCAAAGAGTTAGGGCCATGGATGATTTAGTCTGGGCTATCAGGAGAAGTTAAGACAAAGAAGCCTGGTGCAGGGACAAGACAGTAATTATGTGGGGATCGCTAAGTGAAAGGGCTCGTGTTGGCAACAGAGATTTAGACCAGGCAGGAGATCTTAAGGGTTAACTTACTTTTGGCAGTACTTCAGCAGTAATGATCTTTTTCAGATCATAAACAGTAAATTCTCCTCCAGGCTAGTGAAACAATTGTAAATTAATTACATTTTAAATCATGCAAACAGGTGAGCTAAAGGGGGTTTCTGTTCATTCAATAACTCTGCCAGGTTTGCTCCAGGTAAACTCTAAATTGGGAGCTTGGAAAAGCCAAGGGGATACTTTCAGAGCAGGCAACTCAGACCAGGGGGTTCCAGCACATGATACAGGATCCATCAAGTACTGCTTACGAGATTATAAAAAGTGGACAGGGAAGAACAATTCCAATCTAACAGTTCCCAGCTCCTTGCCCATCCCATCCTACAGTGCAAATGGTGTCCTTTGGGAACAGGGAAGGACTCTCCCTCTTTCAAATACACAAAGAGAGCCCAATGTAATAAAACCCAAACCAGAATATGAATAGCCAAAAGCTGTGCCAGACATGACACCGTATCAACTCAAATAGGAATACTTCAAGGAATGGGAGGAAGGAAGGAAGTTGCCTCCTGGACAGCTCACCTGACAACAAAACCAGTTTTCCACTTTACATTTATTTAAGGTAGCATAAAAGAAAAGACACAGAGGGAGGAGGGTGTTCTCTCAGTGCGTAAGCCTTTAAAATTGATTTGATTTAGTGGCAGTTCTTACACTGTACAGAAACATGAGCTCCTCACTGACATAATTCACTATCTATAGAAACAAGAAATGCAGATTTTTCCCCTACACAACATCTTCTGTCCAGATTGAAAGTGTCTCCACGAGCTGATGTAGGGAACTCTGTGGATTTAAAAGAAACTTCTGCTGCTGTTTTATATGAACAGCTTTTTAACCACATTACAAACAACACCAAACTCTTTGCATTCCAGTCCCCGGTTCTCAGACACAATTCATATTGCACCCATCTGGATAAATGAGTCACTCAGCATCTGGGGACAGGGAAAAGAGTTTTATTGTCATTACTTCCTAAAGAGAACTCGGAGAAGCAAAAATATCACTCTCCCAGAAATTCCATTACTTTAAAGGATACTACAGAGATACTGTTATTACTTTAAGTTCAAAGAAATAAAAATCGAACATAATACAGAGAAACAACAATGATGTGCGTTTGGCAATAGCCTTTATTTTTCATTCTGGCTACTGACTTACGAAACAGTTAAAATTTCTTTCAATAACATGACGATAGTTTTATGTTTTGTTTTGTTTTTTGTTGTTTTGGTTGGTTGTTTAAATGTCATCTTCCTGATTGTTTTGGATGGACAGAATCGTCATGATTTCTAACCAAAACAGAGAGAAGAAAACCTATTCCCAATACCACTGGTAGCACAAAAGTGCACCCGCATCTACCTAATTTATATTCTCGTCAATAATCTGACTGAAACTGGCAGTACTACATGCATGACATATGTGTCCATAGCCAGGGATGTAATTCAGAAAGCCACTGTTTGTTATTATCCAGCTGCCCCTCCCCCAAAAACAGAAGACAAGATCTTCCTGCACACACTCCTACAGCAGCTTCATCCTACAAGTCACTGCTACGCAATTCTACGTTCAGAAACAGTTTATTCATTATACTAAACCTTCCTGAAACAAAGATGGAAATTCAGTCATCAGCCAAACAGTAATTAGAACAGTGAGGAGAAAGGAGATGATCTTCCTTAACTTTCCTGGCTGCCTATTCACTTCATTCCTTAGTGACAGGCTACTACCAAAAGAGAAGGATTTTACTAATAACGCGGAGAGGGACCATCCCACACCCGAAAAGAACTGAATCTCTCAGAAAGCAGAGCTCTGCTCTAGCCAGTTCAAAGACCACCCAAACTGAAGATCTGTTATAACAAGTTTAGATCATGTTTTTCAGTTTAGGAGGGTACGGAAGAAAGAAAACTAACTACATATTGCAATTAAATTTGAATTTGTATGTGACAAAACTGGCAAGTGCTAGTAAAGTTCCCTGAAAAGATTCTTTTTGAGTTGTTATTGTGACTTTTCACCTAATGTTGGACAATATTTCATAAGATGCTTTGGAGAAAATGAAGACATACAACTTGGTCTTCTGAGGGAAGCCTGTAGACTAAAATTCCTGAAACTATTCCAGTCATCTTCCTGTGCTTATTACTGAGAGGAAAAAGAAATAGGTACATTTTAAACAAAATGTAATGGGGACATGTCCTGTGTAAAAAGCCAAAAACCGCCACAGGCAAAAGAAGAAAGGTACCGATGGATCTAATGACTATCCAGAGCAAACAGAACATCACCTTAAAGATCTTTTTATTTTGCTTTTTATAGTAACAGATAAACTACTTTTGGTTGCAGGACACATACGAAAACTTCCATAAAATCATCTCCAACCATATGCCTGTTCTTCTCATTAATGCCTCATCATTTCAGTGCCTGCAAGTAAATACCTCTGTTCATAACCCATCTGATAAGTAAGTTAAGTATCATGCACACAGAAAATATGAATCACATCAGAAAACTCTGAATAGCTTGGAAAACATGATTATACCAAAATATTAAAATTTGAAGAGAAAAGCCCAGAATGCTTTCAAGCAACCATTATTCATATTATTGTACTAAAATGAGACAATAGAATAGGCTTATGTACCAAGTACATAAAGAAATACACCCAGAGCTGCGGTGCCCTCACTGTGAGGCTGATTTTCCATCCCATTAAAAACAGTTCTACAGGCAAAGACAGCCCTGCTTTTGACTTAATGTGTACTATTTTGTTAAAAAAGCTCCAAATAAATGCTAATAATCCCTTTTGCTAACTTCAATGGCAGTTAGACAGGGCTCCATATTCACAGCAAACACTGTGATTTCTCTACCAGGTTAAACAGCTAGGTAAGCTAACGTTTTTTTTTAAAGACAGACTCCATGGGCTTTTAAATCATTCTCAGTGCCATGGGATTTTCCAACTTGCTACCTTTTGTCTTACTCTCTTTGTCTTGGGGGAGAAGTCACACCCTGGGTAACAGCACTACCACCAACATATTTATTGCAATATAAATGTCCATGGTCATGGGTCGCACAGGCAGACTTGGGATTTCCAGCCACGTGGCCAGTGGCCTAGTGGGAGTAGTTGCTGTATGTACACTGCTTTCACTGATCTCTTCTAAACTGCCCAACAATACTGATAGCTATACAAATGGCTGCCGCTTTCTCATACACTGCTCTTAAATCTATTATTATATTAGAACAATGAGCCTGGAAGGAGGGAATTTCTGATCTAGGCTGCAAGGCTGAAGACATTTCTTAACCAGTTTGATAGCATCATGTTTATAAAACAGTTGTTTCTCTAGAGAATAAACCTTTTCATTCTAAATTTTTTTGCCAGCCTGCAAATCCACCCACTTGCTGGACACCAAATAAAAGAAACACGTGCGTACATTTAAGTACATAGAGCAATTTTAGAAGTCCACATTTCCTTACTCCAACTGCCTTTCAGGTGATTCTAACTGAAACTAGAAAAGGTTTTGCATACTTGTAAAGCCTTGTGAATTACTAAGTCTTCAGCAGAGAAGTACTGGTTTTAAATCAATACAGATGTGAAAGAAAATAGAAACGTAAAGTTGTGTGGTTGTTTTTCTGAGGAAGAGGAAGGAAAGAGAGAAAGGATTTATAAATCACAATTTCTGATATAATTCCCCAGAGAAAATAAATATTGTGCCTCATCTTTTTACACAAAAACCACCATGGTCCCCCTGAAGTCAATCATGTTATTTCCTCTGACTTCCCAAAACATATCACTAGTGAAGTTATCTTGAACAGGATGTATACAATATGCTTCAGTCATAACTCCTACATGATTGAAAACACCACCAAACTTAGAGGAAACAAACCCAAGAATTTATATCCCTTTTGCTTCTAAATGTAGGCAAAAGACAACTAAACAACCACAGCTCTAAACAACTGAGCTACATATATGCAAACTTCTCCCTCAGGAATAATGCTTTTTCAAAACTGTTAGCTTAGTAAGTATATAACTTACTAATTATATCAAGATTTTTTTTTGGTTTGTTTTCAGAAAACCATCCCTGAGACATAAAATCAAAAGATTAGGAAACCAAGTTATCTACTGACTTTTCTCTAAAGTGACTTTGCCAACAAACCTTCAGCAGTTGTAAGGAGAGATTTTAAAGAGATCAAAGGCTTCAAGCATGGACAAAATGCTCATTATAAATTTATTGTTTGGTAATGAGTGGATGCTTGCAAACAATCCATCTCACTCTTTGTCTAACTGCTTTGCCCCCAATCAATGTTTTGTGAAATTAACACCCAGAAGATTAGCAGGAATAAATCTTCTGCAGCCCTAGTGATGGATTGCAGTTATAGCAGAATGCAGCCAACTTCTTCCAGGGACTGAACTGGAAAACAATGGCAGTTGTTCAAGGACAGAACATCTAATTAGCAGAAATTAAGAGACCATCATTAATACTGTTCAGCTGACTCCAAATAAACTACTAGCATCAGTACGTTGTGGGTGGGCAAATTAAGCTGCTATACATAAGGATTTTTATTCAGTGCGTCACATATGATGGGCCATATTAACCACTAGAGCATCTCTAGAAATCTGTATATACTTATAGATCTCAAAACCTACAGCAATTAAAGGATGCCTAGTTCATCCTCCATTCAAATCACTGGGCTCTGGGCCATAAAATAAAGTGACATGGAAATTATGAACATCTGAGCACTCTAAGAACTTATGAACTCTTATGAACACCGCATATCCCTACACACACCTGCATACCTTATGAGCTCTGCTCATATCACTTCAGACTGAAGTGTTCTACAAAGAGCTTGATAGTGAAGTCAGTATCAGTCAGTCTGCCCTTGGTCAAGTTCAAACCAGTAAAATAAGAATTGTAAATAACACAAGCATCAACTTCATGAAAGTGTTTCACCAACCAAAGTAACATAATTATGCTGTATGGAATCAAAGGAAATAAACTTTGGTTGCTACCCAAGAGGCCTTAATGTGCAGCTTGAAGTAATGCTAGAGAAATAGCTACTCTGACTGAGAAGGCAGAGCTCTCAAATGAACTAAAATTATCAGATGTCTTTTGTTAATGGCCTAATAAAATCAAAGATACAGCAACTTCAATCCACAAACCTATTAGGCTGAACTACTAGACAAGCTTAGTACACAGAAGAGGCCCTGGGCAGCGAAGCCTTTGCCCAGACACTGAGCATGCATAATTGAAGCATCGTATGACAGTTGCTGCCTGCAAATCTGTGAGCACGGACAAGATGTCAAAATCTCAAAACGTACTTCCATAAGGTATCACTGGAGAGATTCCTGGTTCACTTGCTGGAACTGGGAGCAGAGTAAGGCTTCATGTCTTATGCACCACTGCGCAGACAATAACATAACTGTTTTAACTGAAGAACAGTTTTAGCTGTTCATCAATCTGCCTGGTCTTAAGCATGGCTTGGCTGGAATCCCAAGACACACACAGACCAAGAAAACTAAATTTCAAGGGGGAAAGAGGGGCTCCAGTTTTCATTTTAGAAACAAACTTCAGTGGTGAACCTTCCTCAGCACTAAGCTGCTGCTTTAGCCAAGATTCAAGTATTCCTAACACCATCATACAAAACTGTGATCAGAATAACACATTAGGCATCCAAAAGCTATTTACAGGGGGAGGCACCTGATGATTCAGCTCAATTCCTGCTGCAGTGAAACAAAATTAGCCTGGTTACAAGCTTGGATGCAAACATTTTTGTCTGTTCCAGCCACAGGTGAAGGTTTTGGCTGGAAGGCATTAGCTCTCCCAAGCTAAGCACCAATTGTCCTGGGCTTATACAGAGACAAACGATTCCCAGTACACAACCAGAGAGTGTTACAAGAAGTGCTGTTAGTGACTAACTGCACCCCTTTCCTCTGAATTGATACTGGAATATTGCTCCAGAGACTGCCAGTGGTATTAATGGAGGAGCTTTTCTCCCCCAAGATGGAAGGCTCTGATCTTGACTTCTGGTTCTCATTTAGACACCTCTGGGGCTATTTAAGAAGCCTAGAGGATCTCTGACCTTTTAGTCATGGCTAAATTTCAACTGAAGCACGTTGTTTTGTCTGCCATAGTCCTTCCAATTCCATTTGGATAAAGCACACTTCACATCCCATCTAAAGGTGTCAAAAGGTATTGCTATGTACCTATACTAAAATCTTTACATTTTCCATGGAAGATGCTATATATTCTGTGGTATGCTACATAACATCTAGATATTATTAATAGCTAAGCATATCATAAAACAGAGAGGTGAAAATTAAATACATTTTTTCCGGAAGTGAAAAGAAATAGCTTCGTGCTCATAAAACAGACTGGTCTGATCCTCAGCTTTGAGTGCTGGCCTACTCCATGAGCTGCTCTAGATTGTTGTAGAAACCTGGCAATAGTTATGAATACCATACCATGCCAGCTATGCCCAAGACAATTGCTCTCAGGCCTAGAAAGCATCAATAGTAGGGGGCCAAAGCAAGAAATGGCGATAAATATGCTACTGCAGTAATAGTCTGTAGCAGAAACAAACCACGCTGTTTCCAATACCTGATTCTCTATGGCCTTCCTGTTTTTTGGATCACTAACAATTGAGAGCTGCAACTCTGCCATCTTTTTCATCTTACTGTCCATGTCAATCTTCTGGAAGAGACTCTTGGTCTGATTTTTCAGCAGCCGAATGGTGTCCTCTTTCCCAAGCTTCTTCGCAAAGAGGGAAGCACAGGCTGAATGTATGGCAGTAACCCAGTTTTCCAGATCTGTCTGGCTTGTCGCCTGTGAACAAACAAGAGGTGCAACATTACGACCAGACAAGAGAAAATCAAAATGAATCTGCAACTCTAGGATGCAAATTGCTTGACAGGTTCACTGAGATCTCAGGCATTTCATCTTAAAACTTCTCAAGTAAGGTTTTACCTTTAAAACTATGCAAAATAAAGGAACTGTGAGTTTTTTTCTGCACTGTCATAATTTGTCCCCAGCCTTCAGCTTCTGCTTCTTAGACCTTCAAGGTCTGAGGGCTCTTGTGGGAGTGCAACAGAGCTCACGAGCTGTGGACAAGATGTGACTTGCATCCTTTATCCCTCCAATTAATTAAGGTGAAAGCCAACACATTTCAAAGATAAACCTCCTGTTGTGGAGGTAACATAGCAACAGGGATGATTTTAAAAGTAAGGTCTGAGGAGAGGTGTTTGCTTACTTAAAAAATGCCAAATTAGTGGAACACAGCATAGCAAGGCAAGGAGAATACATCTGCACAAAGTGTCTCCAGAGATATTTACAAGTGTGCCTATGAATCAACATGTTTTTATGCAGGCGGTTCCACATAATACTGTTCTTTATTAACATTTCCAGTGCTGCAGTTAAGCAGCCAAGATCTTTAGACTATTTTTAACCTTATTTTGAATGTCTCACTCAAGTAAACTCTCTGAACCCAGCAGATTTAGGGTTGAGTCCATTATTCTGTAAAGGCAGAATGCTGACAGACCTGAAGCCATTTGATAACACAGCTGATTTTCTGGAAGCTTGTGACAACTAGGAATCAGAAGTCTCTTGCTTATTTGTGATCTCTGTTCTCTCTATTTCTGAACAGTAATTGTCTGAGCCAACTGGTGTAATATCATATACCTGAAGTCATATTGTACACTTAAATCAATATTATAGTAGTGTACTCTAATAGTGTAACTATATTACTAATTTTAAGTCACAGGTACAGACGTGATGTGTGTGCGTGTATGCATAGCCACACACATGCACGTGCATACTCACAGACACATCCTAAAACGGAAACAATCACAAAATCAGGTATGCATGCTGTTACCTGAAACAGGTAGACGTCTCCAAAAGAATTGCTGAGACAGAACACGTTTTCTTTCTTGGGATGCTCTGGAACAGACTGTACTATACTGTCTTCTGCAAACAGGGCGTATCGAGGCAAACTGCTCTGCTCCATCGAATTCCTTCCGTAGGTCTCATAGAACAGCAGAGTACAACCTTTGTAGTTCAGAGGGACAAAAATCGTAAAGAGAAAATAAGTTGGATGTCCCATTCAAGTTCTCTTACATTAATATTTCTGTGAATTAAAATTCCCAGTGACAGGGAACGTTAGCTACCCTCTTTTGAGCTAGAAAAATAAGGAGGATCTTCTAAACTGGGAAACAGGAGAAGTTAATGTTGAACTTGCCAATGAAAAGTTGGAACAGAAAACTAATAGAGATGTAAAACAAAACAAAACAAAACAAAAAAAAAACACAGGATAGCTCAGTAAACTCAGGCTATTAAAATATTTAAGCATGTAGAAAAATTCCTGCTTCGTTAAATCAGCTTTTGTGTTCTATTATTATTTAAGGGAACCAACTCTCAACAATTGTTAAAGGAATCTTTGCAGAAACATTTGTCTTCCAAAAACATGCTAAGTGAGTAAACTTCTCAAATTTAAACTGGGCTTCCTTTGCAAACTGGGGATTTGGACTATGAACATTACCTGGATAATTTAAAACAGTTTAAAAGGGTTGAGTTTGATCATGTTCAGTCTCATAGATGGTATAATATGTAAGATATGAGACTTGCATCCACAAAGCAAATTTCATCCTTGATGACAACAATCAGAGATGCAACAAGAGAAACAACTTCTGGAGGACAGCAGAGCAGCCTTGAACCCAGTTCCCAAAAGTACGATGACATTGCTTTTGGCAATGAAGCTGGCTTAACAGGGGCCTGTCTCTCCTACATCCCTTGCCAGCCATTCATTCCTGCCTCACGTTGCAACCTACTGTCCTCTGAGATGTGTTGACCTACCTGCTGATGGAAGTCATAGTCTGAAGTGTATACTAAAATAATCTATCTAAAAATTATCTTGTATTTCTGAAGAATTTCATAGCCTATTTATGCATCTAGAGAAAAGATGTAAATACACCTCACTTCCATACCTGGGAAACAGCAGCTGAAAAATAGATTTTATTTATTTATTTATTTATTTATTAATAATAAAAATGATTTGATTTTATATATTTATTTTAATTCATAAGATTGATTAATTACTGTGGCTGGATGTTTAAGCTGGAAGAAGTAAGAGCAGATGTTATAAATACAAAACAAAACTGAGGATAACCTAAGCAGTTAGGAAAAATCTAAGGTTGGTGGTAGACTCCAGCAACTATATTCTTCTCCAAAAGATACGCTTGAATTCATTCAGGAATTAATTTAGGGAAGACCTACGGCCACATTACACAGTGAGTCAGAGTAAATGATCGCAATGGTCCCCTAGGGACCAGAAATCCATGAATACATTACTGTTGTAACCCCTATACATATTCAGTAGAAGACTTGAAACTCAGCCAATACAAGGATTGAGTTTGCTAGGGCTATACCATTGTTATTTCTCTGGTCTGCTTTTTCTTGTTGTTGCTTTTCCTTCAAATTGAAGAGGCAGCACACCACAAGGCAACACCAAAACTTAAACAAATATACCTAGGCAGTGTGTATGCATGGAATGTTGTAAAACCTGCAAAATACAAATGTTCCTTTTATATACACATTTAAAATTGTTAGGTAAAAGCAGACATCAGCCTTTATTCTAATTCTCTAACATTTACAGTTAACACTGCATTAAAAGTCTCAAACACATCACTCAAATTCATGAAATTTTGAGGTGAAGATTACTCAAAAGTTAGATTTGAAATCAGAACCAAAATCAAGAGGTTTTTTTGGATTCTTCTGTCTGATTAAGGGGAACAATGGGCTGGCTAGAGTTTGTGGAGCACGTTTGCTGTGAAAAGTTATGTGTTGGAGTCCACTCTTCCTCTCATGGCCCAAATCTACAGCATATGAAAAGAGAAAGTCAGTCAGATGGATCTCTTCACATTCTCCACCACCAGTGTGTATAAAGCAGTTATAAGAAAAAAAGGAAATATTTGTTAGAGGTTACTGACCGAGTCAGTTGACAACTGAAAAATTTTCAAGGGAAGGCATCAAACAAATCCAATTGCTTGTGCGTTATTTAAGTGCAGCTTTTCCTATTGCTGTCTAGAGTGTCTGGCAGAATATTTAGAAGAGTAGATCCTATAGAGTTGGTCCTACCCTTTCCCCTTACTCATCCTTGCCTGCTCTCTTTTATGAGACAGAGACAGCTGGAGATCTCTGCAGTAGGAAAAGAAGGATATGGTTTGTTACACTGCATGTCAGATGTAGGAATTCTGTAGTCATTTCAACATAATAGTGCAAAGAAAACCAGTAAACCAAGTCTTCTGCACTCTTCAGCAACAACACTATACAACCACTTCCACTTCTGCATTTCAGGAAAAAGCAAATTAAGTCCTATTTAAAACTTCAGTATTTCCCTTACGTGTTACCAGAAAGGTAACTAAAGTTATGTTGATTTTTATCTTGATAGTTTACATGTACAAAACCAAACAAATGAGTACATAATAGATGAAGAGCATGAACGTGTTTAGGTGTATGGCACCCCAGATATATCTTTGGGTCAAGCCAAGTGATCGCTAGCAGTAAGTAGTTTCATGAACTCTGACAGAGTTCTAAGATTGATTATAGTCCAAGTATTTTGATCAAAATGTGAAATGAGGGGGGAATTGGAAAGCAATTTCCTTCATTAAAATAAATTAATTGGACAAGACAGATGGGAAAGAGAGTTCCTCATGTTAAAGGGTTACTAATCAAGCTCGGGTCCTGATCGCCCTGAAAGTGGAGCAAAGGCCTCAGGACATGTATACTTTTAAGTCTGGCAGGTAACCAGATGGTTATAAGCCTTCTGCATATTTATAATTAAACACATCTCACCAGAGTGCAAAGAAACATGCTGTTCTCCATTTGCATATGTGGCTATTTTAAGTCATATTTTAAAATATCTTGGCTATTTAAATTTCCAGAACAAATTAAATACAAACTTATTCAAAATCCTGTATAAGGAAGAACTAAAGCAAGTGCCTTGATCTTGATACAGCATATTACAAAAACAGAACTACGCCTTGATATCCAGACAGGCGAGTTTATTTTGGCATCAGAACTCTCTACAGGACAATAAAGGTATGAGATCAAGGAAATTAGGAATGTATATTTAACACAGCAAACAAAGCGGAGGAGATCCTGTACCACTAATACCATATCACTCATATGACACAGAAAGCATTATATTTAATACTTCTTATAATGTTAGAAGTTAATAAACCTTGTACAAATAATTTTATTATTTTCTTTCTATGGCTGGGTAGATTCAGCTAACAAGAAGGGATGTGACTTGTTCAAGGTCACCAGTAAGTCAATTTCAAATCAGAGAATTGAAAACAAAGCACCAGACCTCCTTCTCAGAGCACCATAGCTTCATTATCCCCAAAATGTATGGACTACTAGTATATAACATATCTTACAGTTTAGGCATTTGGCAGGATTGTTAAGAAACTACTTGAATTTTAGAGGAGGCAGATCAAACTCACATTCACACTCCATAACACAAACACATACAATAAAAGGGTGGCATTCAGATACTGTTTTTCCTTTTGTATATACTGCTTGTAAGCATGAATCATGCTATCTGATGATCTGGATAAGTGATTTAAACTGTTAAGACTGCCTACATTTTGATCCTTTGATAACAGGTCTCTGAATTATTAGGCAGAATTGCTACATTCTTGCAAGTTTGCTTCTTTTAAATCAGCACTATCAAGGGTAACATTCTCAGCACTTGCTGTTTGCTGTTCATTTTTCTTCAGGTCTACACCCATGCAGAATTTTGAAAAGGGCAACCTGTGGGAAAGTTGTTATTTTCTCTCCTCCAGTCCCAGATATGCTAGGAAATTATTAAGTTTGATCATTTCCTTACTCATTAACTTAGCATTATATTTACTGAAAGGCAAATCCTTTGGATGCAGTTCAAAAAAAAGGGTGGGGGGAGAAAAAAAAAAAAAAAGCTTATGAACTCAGCCGTTAAATTCCTCTTCCTCCCCACAATAGATGTTATTTTCCTTCTCACACTTCCTGACACCTATCCACTTCTTGTGGCACACCTACCTGCTCTATTACTCTGAGCCATCAACGTGTGCTGTTGGCGTAGGGCTAAACACAGTAATCACACAGCAGCCCACTGGCAGCAGCCTCTGTTAAGTGGATTGCCTTCCCACAGGGCTGTTTCATGACAGGGGAAGGTGGGGGAGATGGGAAAGCAGGCATGCTGAAAGGCAGAATTTGCCTGGCAATATTGGGATCAGGCCACGTGAAAGACCATCCGTGGCAAAAGGGAAACTGGTGAGTGCTCGGAGTGGCCTCGGGATCCAGCACCCCACACTGAGCCCAGGGCGCTGCAGGCTTTCCCCTGCTGCTACTGCTTCTGCCCTGAATGGGACCTCTGTAGGGCAATGCTTTTCTGTGCAAATGACTCAGCATGGAGGCACTGACCTCTTCATTACGTTGCCACCTGATGCTCTGGCAACAAACTGACTGTTTTTATGGTAATTTTAATTTTAATTTTACAAGTAAATTGTATAGCAGAGACAGAGAAACAGCATGCCTGTCCCAGGGATTCAGGCACCAGGGACTTTCTGATCCTTGAATTTTGACTTCCTTTGATATACTTCTACCTGCATGTAAGTTATATGTCATGTATTTTTATCTGTTTCAGTTCAGTTTGGTCTTTGACCTCCAAATATCCCCAAACATCCAAAGAACACCTAATTCTGTGTGAGTACAGAAACTGGGAAGTCAGATGAAACAATTCCCACTACGGTAGTAAATGCAAGGCTGCACATGCAATACAAAGCACATGAGCAGCACCTCTATTTAGCAGGCTGATTTGGCACACGCTCCACTTTAAGCGTGAGGGTAGACAGCATAAAGTTACTGGAACTGCTAATAGGACCCGTCATGCATGAAAAGCTGCGGAGACCCAATGGAAACAATTGCTGCTGCCAAGCCAGAGGAGCAACACAGCACTTTACCTTTGAGCGTTACCCAGTACTGCTTCCACTTTCGCCGTGTGACCAGCTCCAGCTTCTTCTCTTTCTGCAGGGTTACCAGTGGTTTGAAGAACAGCCACCCTGCCTTGCGCACCACCCCTTGCTCCTTCTCATACAACAAATCCAGCTGCTCCAACGAGCTGAGGGACTCGCTGCTGGAGTCCTCTGTTTCCGAGGAAGTCTCAGTGTTCTCCAGGTTTGTCCTGCTCATCTCCAGCTCCCGCATGAAGTTTTCATAAATGTTCTGCCTCAGGGCATCGCTGCTGACCGCATTGGTAGACTCGCTTCTCTGGGACAGGACGTGGCTGGAGCCGGGTGACCACAGCAAAGCAGAGAGCTGTGACGGTGCCAGCGTGTCTGTGCTGAAGTTGTCCATTCTGCTGTCAAAGTATTCACTCCCATCTTTACATTTTGGCTCCTGTGCATAAAAGGAAATTGCCAGCAATCAGTCACCAGAACTCAAAGTAAAGACACACTTCGTTTGGCATTTAAATTTGTTGCCTGTTTAGCCACAGTCAATTCCTTCCTCAAAGGCTACCTTTTCACCATGACATCACAACCTTTATTTACCTCGGCAGCCACTGCCACCACCTCTGCTCACTCAGCAAACCCCCATTAAAGCCTCACCACTAAGTCAACCGGCCTTGGCAACTCAGACCAGGTTGCACGGCAGCAAGTCGCCTCCAAATTCAGTGGTAACTACTGGGGCTGCTGCTTTCTGAAACCTGATGGGCTCCAGGCAACAGCAGACCTGCCGTCAAGGCTTTCCTTGTTTCTCCACATGAAACTGCCACTTACATGCCTGCCAAGCGGGAACAATGCCATGGCAAGTTGCTTTATTATTACAGGGCTTTCGATACTTTGCTGACACTGTTCATGCAAGGCAGCTACCTTTACCTTCAGCACAGCTTGGCTGATTTTACCTCTGTTTTCTCTCTGTTATACAAACTCTGCACAACCAACACAAAAAAGGTCAAGAGTTTAAAATATTTTAAGCCTGTTAGCATTGACCAACTGACAAAAATCTAATCTAACAGAAGATGCAATTAAAAAAAAAAAAAAAAAAAGACAGACAGGCTTGCTGACTGGCAGGAATCCAGTTTCCAGACTGCAGAGGTGTATGTTTTCTGACTTGCTGGAAACCCCACAAGAGCTTGACTGTCTCATCAGGCACCCATGGGCCTTTCCCCTAATTGCATTGTGCAACTTCATCCCTGCATCGAGAGGTCCGGCCAACTTTATTTGAAATACCCAGGCCTGGTGATACGTCGTGCATGACTTCAGCTGTACCTTGTGATATGACTGCTAATACATGCCCAGATCCTGCTGCCGCTTGTCCAAATGAGACCGAGTTGGCAGCTTGGGTCCCGCCTGGCTGAGGCCTTGCCCAGCAACGAGCTGTCCGCTCCCACCTCTTCCAGGCTCCAGCGATGGCTGAGGGGTTCATACCTGGAGTAAACCCCCTGGTGAGAGCCATACCATGCATCACAAGAGGCCACTTGTTGTCTTTCCTACTTGTGTGTTACTGATGCTATTTAAAAGCAAATGAGATCTAAGAGCATATAGCACAAAAAGTCCAGTGCCTTTTGCTGTAGAGAAAATTTAGGATTGTTGCTTGCAACGTATGAGGGAAGAGAAAACAAGAGATGACTACAAAGAATCAAAGCAGCAAAGCTATTAACCTTCGGTAAAAATAGAGTTATTATACTTTCACGCTGTCTCTATAGTAGCATTTATTTGCTCACAGATTTCTGTACACAGACAAAGTAAATAAACCTTGGTCTCCTGTGAGTTGCTCTCACCAGCAGCTTTGAAAGCAACTACTTTTTTATTTCTTTGCTTCCTACTCAATGCTCCTCCAAACTGCAGAGCAAAAGCAGTGCCGTGTTTTGATGGTATAATGGCCTTCAGCACACAGCCAGGAGCCACAGCGAGCTCACGTGCAGGTGCAAGTGTCACAGGGCAAGCCACTTCTCAAGCAGCAGGACACTGCTGGTGGTGGCCTCCCAAATACCATGCTCAGTTGGAAACTATCACCCGTTATGGTACAGTTAGCTTCAAGTCTGGTTTCTTTGATCACCCTGCCTGGCCACAAGGATGGAATTGTCACAGTAAGGCAGCACCTCTCACAAACTTCATGGTGTAGTTTTCATCAACGCTCTTGGAGAGTAGCTCGCTGAACATCAGCAGTTTTGCTTTTTAGACAATGATGCCAAATGTGCCTACAGGAAAAAAACTAAAATTCAATGAATGGGAATGCATGTTCTAATATATACAGCTTGAAAAGATACAGACTTCCAGTCAGTGGGGCCTGTGAGAACAGATGAATAAATCTAAGGCATCAATGACAGTAAACAATTTTCCACAGGCAAGCTGAGAGACTGTTTGAAGAAAGGGGGAATCACATATGTAATGTGTTTATGCCCACAAAACGACTGTACAAGATGGATCACACAACTGCACTGGCCATGTGCAGTTCTGTGGGAAACGGGAAGCTTTCTCCACCCTCTTTTTAATTACTGTCACTGAACATGTGTGCCAAAATTTTGTATTTTAATTGTTTGACTATTCTCCAGGAACTGACAGAGTTCTCCAGAAAGCATTAGCATACAGTTTATGGAACATATTCTATTTCTTTCAATCCCAAACCACTAATAAGAAAAGCAAAGAAAGAAGCAGATATAAGAAGGTGACCTCTGTGAAGGGCCATTACTGGAACAGCACACAGGATATAACCTGCCCACCAGCACATCCTATGTTTTCTCAGAAAGGATCTAAAATGAATGAAACTTTGGGATTATACACACTTCACCATGACAACATCACTCGTATTAGTTTTAAAAGAGCAGCACTGGCACAGTCACAGTCACAGTCACGCAGTCTCTGCTGATCCTCAGGGAGGCTGACACTGTAGCAGTATCTGGTCACTGCTGAAACATCCTGACCCAAACTGCTGCTGGGGGTGTTCACCCTGCCGGGTGAGTTTCTGCTCATTTTCGGTCTGTTGTATCTAGCAATGATAGAAAACTACCAGTGTATCTGCTCAGCTGTGTTCAAGCAGATCTCTCAATGTCTGAAATATATCCTGGAATAATTGCAGATAATGCAAAAGATAAAGCGGCTAACTAAGACACCAATTAGACAAAGTGACGCATTTAATAATTAGTTGTAAGGAACAGGGCAGGAAACAATGCAGGCTGTTAAATTCATTAGGACCCAAGCTGAAAGTGGGAACTAATACCTGTTTTCAAGCCAAATAAAGAAGTTACCTCAATTCAGTTTTCTTTTAAATTCTCTTTATACCACCAAATTTCAGTGCTCTGTCTTATAAAAGCCTTTACATTTCAGAAACAATTCCTATAAAGAGGCTACTTACTTAATTCAAGAACCTATCTGCACAGTTGTTTCTGGTGGCAGGATTTTAATTTTGCACAGAATAAACCTGTTCTCTCCATGTTATATAGACAGACGCACGCACAGTTGCATATGGAGCTTACATGACCATCTTTAGCAGGGATGGTTGTGCAACAAGTCTGCCTAAGCTCTGTCCACACATCCATCCCACATGCACCACTCACACCTTGATGCTGACATATACTGTGATAATGCATCTCCTCAGTGCTGTTTCACACAGAATCACAGAATTTCTAGGTTGGAAGAGACCTCAAGATCATCGAGTCCAACCTCTAATCTAACACTAACAGTCCCCACTAAACCATATGCCTAAGCTCTACATCTAAACGTCTTTTGAAGACTTCCAGGGATGGTGACTCCACCACCTCCCTGGGCAGCCCGTTCCAGTGCCTAATAACCCTTTCAGTAAAGAAATTCTTCCTAACATCCAACCTAAAACTCCCCTGGCGTAACTTTAGCCCATTCCCCCTCGTCCTGTCACCAGGCACATGGGAGAACAGGCCAACCCCCACCTCGCTACAGCCTCCTTTAATGTACTTATACAGAGCAATAAGGTCACCCCTGAGCCTCCTCTTCTCTAGGCTGAAAAAGCCCAGCTCCTTCAGCCGCTCCTCATAGGACTTGCTCTCCAGGCCCCTCACCAGCTTCGTCGCTCTTCTTTGGACCCGCTCAAGCACCTCGATGTCCTTCTTGTAGCGAGGGGCCCAAAACTGAACACAGTACTCGAGGTGCGGCCTCACCAGAGCCGAGTACAGGGGGACGATCACCTCCCTAGCCCTGCTGGTCACAGTGTTTCTGATACAAGCCAGGATGCCGTTGGCCTTCTTGGCCACCTGAGCACACTGCTGGCTCATATTCAGCCGACTGTCCACCATCACTCCCAGGTCCTTCTCTGCCTGGCAGTTCTCCAACCACTCCTCTCCCAGCCTGTAGTTCTGCTTGGGGTTATTGCGCCCCAGGTGCAGGACCCGGCACTTGGCCTTGTTGAACTTCATACAGTTGACCTCAGCCCATCGGTGCAGCCTATCCAGATCCTCCTGCAGAGCCTTCCTACCCTCGAGCAGATCGACACACGCACCTAACTTGGTGTCATCTGCAAACTTACTGAGGGTGCACTCAATGCCGTCATCCAGATCATTGATGAAGATGTTAAAGAGGACCGGCCCCAGCACCGAGCCCTGGGGGACGCCACTAGTGACTGGCCTCCAACTGGACTTGGCTCCATTTACCACAACTCTTTGGGCCCGGCTATCCAGCCAGTTTCTAACCCAACAAAGCGTGCGCCAGTCCAAGCCAAGAGCAGCCAGTTTCTTGAGGAGAATGCTGTGGGAGACGGTGGATTCAGCCAGGATTAAATCTGTGAGGATGGGTCCTGCAGTAGACCACCAATGACACAGAAAGGGAAGGCATTAGGATACCCTCCTGCAAAGAAAGCTGGGTGATGGCACAGAACAACTGCAAGCCTTTGGCGTGAGACCACTATAAGAAAGGCAAACTCAGTTCCAGGATATATCAGATCAAGTCAAGCATAAAGATGCTTCCAGCTCACCAGACAGGGCACAGCCTAGGGCTCGTCCTGAATATCCCATATCCAAATCTAGTTATGAATGATTCAAAACAGGTGCAGGGAAAATGTGCCAGAATGAAAAGGAAACAGACTTCCTATCTTAAGACAGAGAACCACAGAGAGTCTGTATGACCCAGCAAAGGTGGTCCGTAAGATACAATTTCTCCCTTTAAATAAATGATAACACATTAAATAATAAGGAAGGATTACTAATGGACAACACCAGCATCAGAATGGAGTGGCCAGGAATATATTTAGTCTGCAAATTAGATGACGAATTCCAAGTATCTGAATAAGAAGGTTTGGAAATGCTTTTCAAGCTGGGGGACAAACGTAACGGATTTTAAGCCGCAATTTGTTCACAGATATGAAGGAGATTATAGTCCGCTGCCTTTCCAATGGAAGGGGACTGACATCAACACCCCAGACTGGCCTTGAGCCCCTGTGAAGCAGGAGGCTTGGCCAGCTGGAGGGCCCATCCACCTAGTGCTTAGGCCTGCTGATAGGGAAGTATTCCAGCTTTCACCTACACTCAGCCTAAGTGACTCAGCCACTTATTAGTAATATAATGAGGAAGGGACACAGTGTTCAGAGCAAAGCACAGGGGCTGCAGTTTCCGTGAAGAACAGTCCTGTTGACTGGGACTAACCAGCTGCCAGCAGAACCATGCATGGTACTTCTACACTTTTATGCCAAAGGAGCTGGTGAGTGTGTAATTGTCACCACACTACACCACAGAAGTCCCTAGAAAAGATCACAGGTTAATCACAACATGTGATGCAGAAAGGAACTGACCAAACCTCATGGTGAAGGCAAAACCATAAATAATCCTCTGCCTGCTTTGTCTTACCTGTGGATACTTGTCTGATAAAAATCAGTGCCTATTTACTACACCTTTTTCTAAGAAATCATCATTTCTGGAGCTACGGCTGATTTCCTTCTATAAGAATCAAATTCCATTTTGATGCAATCTCACCAGCAGAATTTCCTCGCTGTGCCTGAAGTCAGCTCAGTGCATAGTGAATTCAAGGCAGCTATGAATCCTGCACCACAAATACCATTCTGAAAATGTCATAGCTAAGTAATACATGGCAAAGGTCTGGGATGCAGAAATCATATGTAAAGCCTGGCTATAAAATCCAGAATAGCTACGGATGTCGAAATCAGTGAAGAATCCTGGCAGAAAGCGCTGAGGCCCACTTTATTGATTCCGGTTTTTCTGCCTTCTCTTTCACAGCTAAGTAAGAAGGTGAAAAGACAACATCTGATAAAATACATGAGCATCAACTCACAAAGAAGTGATTCAAATACATGGCTTTTATTTTCATCTTCCCGGTTCTGTAGCCCTTACCTAGGATTTATGCTGGCAAACCATATAGTGACCTCATTTCTAAGCCACTGGAGTTTTACACTGCAGTGACAGATGCCTCAAAGCAAGCACAATACCTGTCCAAATTTCTAGTATGGGAGATGGCATTTGCTTTACATGCCACAGAAGGATTGTTATATAATCTACTGCTTAGCTGCTGCCTGAATTGCAGAAGTTGGTGTTCCTCTTAATCTCTGCTTGCCTCTGAAGTAGCCAGCACCCCAATGTTGCTGAAAGGGAGCAGATTCTTCCTTTAGAGTAACACAGTGATTCTTTCTATGTGAGAAACACCAGGGAAGATTTAAAAAAAAAAAAAAAAAAATGTAGTCCCTGCCCTCCAGCTCAGCTTGTGAACTCACACGTAGAAGTCCAGGCATAGTCTGGCATTTAATGAGCTGACTTGGGGGCCTACAACTAGAGATGAGAATTTCATTCTTGACCACAGGCATCCTAAATTCCTATTAATGGGATTAGCCTTAAATTCTTCTAAAGAAACATCCTTTCCCTCCCTCTTGCACTCCTCCTATCTCCTCCATACCACCAACTCCTGGCGAGCCAGATGGCAACTCAAGCTCCTCCATCTGGTGAGCTAAGCTCACACACAGGAAGGAGGAGGGCACCCCATGTAATACCTTCATGGGAGGTAGAGGCAGACCCAGCAAGTCTGGCTGGCGGTCTACAATTGCTCCCCGTGCTAGGGGTGGACCAACAGTGAAACCAAAGCCAGTGGTGAATCACACAATACAAATAGAGAGTATTTGCAAAGATATTTATAACATGCTACGTCTTGAATTTATTTCTACTGCTCCTTTCATGGTCTTTAAATAATATATGCTGATTTATAGTATGTCTATGTTATATTTTTCATATCTGAAACAAAGAGGGCTTAAAAACTCCAAGTCACTTCATAAATAATCTAATAATTTCAAAAGCTAATTCACTGAGATATTAAGCTCAAATTAACTAAGACAATGCCCAAATATGAAGAGAGAATTTGCATACACAAATGTACATCTTTTTGTTCTTGTTGCTGATACTTCACACAATTTCTGGGTTGGAATATTTCACAGAATTCCACAAACTAACAAAGGAAATTATTTTTAACTATTCTGGTAGAAAGGAAACATGATGCAATCATTATATTTATAGGAGGAATCTACAAACCAACTTCAAGACACTTAGTCTTGGGTTTATTTGTTCATACCTGCAACTTCCTTTTCTTCCTTGAGAGACTTCCTGTCCAGTCACTGATGCGTCGCATACGGCTTTTTAACGTATCCTTCTTGGATGTCTCCTCAGTGAGAGGCTTGGACTTTCTGCATGGGAGCGTGTAGGAGGAGTAATGCGCGGGACTTCCCTGCTCTACCCTGGAGGGAACATCAATGTCTGAGGCAAACGAGACACGATTGCTTAGACTGCCATGAGTGTCAATATACTCATCAGACAGCCTGATCCCAGGTGAAGGAGTGCTTTCCAAATTTGTATCCTTATAGAGATCTCGAAGTGAGGAAAGAGATGAACTTTGATTGAAGGTCTTCTTGTTGTCACTTGCTGGGAAACTGGCATGAATGCTTGTGTCCGGAGTGCTCCTGGTCAAATACGGACCATCCAACTCATTGATATCCCCAGCATTTCCCCAGAGAGAGTCGTACCATGAAGACTCAGAGCTTAGCGAACTTCCTTTGCTAGATCGAAGCCTTGAATCAGTAGGTGACAGACGATGGCTTGAAGAACAGTCTGCACTGGAGTTCCTCCTGACATCAAGCAGGTTATTTGACTTAGACTCCAAGGTAGGTGAATATCTCAGCAGCTGGACTGGTCCACTGGACTCCTCGGTCGGTACTTTGTTGTTGCTACTGTTGTGGAATTCAACCCTCAAGCAACCGTCCAGCTTCCCCAGTGTTTTAATGAGAACTTTTGGACTCCTCCTGTCCTCTGATGGGGAGGTTGATGCAAGGCTCTCGTTCTTTCCATAGCAATTTAAAATGTGCCCATTGCATTCTCGGGATGCAGCATGATTACTTCCGGCTTGGAGGCCAATATAGTGGAAACCGTTATCAGGCAGAAACACTGCATTATTTCCTTGGCAGTAGTCCCCTGAGGGATTTGTCCTGTGCTTGGCATGGACACTGCCTTTAGAGACCTTCACTGCAGTGTCACTGAGTCTGGCTGAATAAGGCTGACTGCTCTTGAAGTGCGAAAGGCAACTTCTGGCAAGAGACCTCGACTTGTAGTTTGAGCCACTGTTGGTATGTCCCCATCCATGCAAAGAGCAAGACTTCTCATCTTTAGCATGAATGCTCCGAATTTTTAGAGAGCAAGGCTTCTGCTTGGCACCAGCTGTGGCAGCAGCATGATTTTTTGATCCCTGAAGACTGTATTGGCTTTCTGAATTCCCCATTTTCCACTAAATTAAGAAGAGTTTCATTAGAATCTTTGAACAGAAGACAAAGTGAAAAGTAGCAGACCGTTTTTATTCTCTACACAGGAAAGTGCATTTTTTAAAAATGATATGAAACAATTGTTTGAAAAAAGACCATTAAATAGCCATTTACAACATCAAATTCATAATTGAATTTATTTTAGGGGCAGGCTAGGAAAGCCTATTCTCCGTATGGTTCATTACCCCTCTGTTATAAATCTGGAATCTAACTCCATTGAAATCATGTCAACACCTTTCTCCACCCACACCCTTGGCAACATCCTTTTCTTATAACTTACAAAACCTCTGGCTCCCAAGAACAATGGCATAATGAAAGGGAGACAGCAAGATAATCATTACTTAGATGTAAAGTGAACTGTACTTTCAGAGAAATCCCTTTTGCCAGGAGACAAGCAAACTGCAGTTTCAGCTTGACTGGCTTCTGTGCAACCAAGTGTTGCCTCAATAAACTTTTCAGCAAACCCCAGCTTTGTGTTTAAATGGAGTCAATCCAGGAGAAGGAAAAGAAAAAAAAATGACTTCGTTAGCGAAAAGCCTCATCTTCCATTACAGCACAGAACTGCATTATGTTCTTTCAGCATGGGACAGTTTGGTAGTTCACATACTAAAATACTCTTCAGCTTTTTACTGGATTTGCAGGGAATGACACACAGTGGAGTAGTCAAATCGCCAGAATGAGTTAAGTAAGATTTTGGACCTTCAAAAAGTGTACTCAAAAGTAAAAATGATCCTTCTGTTCTTTTTGTTACTTGGAATGAATCTCTACTCTTTGTAATTTACAGAAACAACATCAAAGCACATTTTCAATCAGCACTATGCCTCTTTGTCAGATCTCAGGCTGTCACTCTTAGGAGGATTTACTATAGTTTCATCAAAATTTTGCCAAAATAAGCCTTTGTGATGACAGAATCTTATTTTCTAGAGTTTATTTATATTTTAACATCCTAATTTCCATCCCTTACCACTTTTAGCTAAAAAGAACTGTATTAAACAAGGAACATACCTGCAGGAACTCTCTTAAATGTGGATATGGTTGTCAGTTAGCATGCTTCGCATCGTCTTCGTGGCCAGCCACTACACTTGTCAAAAAAACAAGGTGGTGGTATACATAGGCTCTCTAGAAAACACCAAAAAGACAAAAAATGGCTCTTAATCAAAGAAAACAAACTTTACTCAAGCTATAAGCAAAATGAATAAAAAAAAAAAAAAAAAAAAAAAAGAAGCAGGAGCAGAAACAGAATGGAGAATAACATTAATACTTGAACAATTGACACTGAATTAATACAATTAAGTCACTGGGTAAATGTTTGATTTTCTACTTCTTTTCCCCTCTCACTGATGTATTAGCGTGAACTCTGAGCACCCTCCATTTGGTTTTTGGAACACCAATTACAGATCACTGGACTGTGCAGTGATCCACTACAATTCAGACCAAATTGATCAGGGCATATTCTACAAGATCTGTTTATCTTTCCTTGTTCTACCTAAATTCCAGCTACAACCCCTACAGTGAAAGGCCACTGCACAACACACTCCACCAAGCACCCAAGCAAGCCCTCTCCTTAGGTTTGTTTGATTTTAAGCTAATCTGCCAGGCAAACACCAAGCACTGCACATACCAACAGGTAGCAAGAGCCAGGTTCTTCCTGGCCATCCAAACATATCAGCTCTTCACTCAGCACACAGATACCATAACTCAAAAAAGATGGACAAAAGCCAAATTTCACAGAAGACAGCAGCTGTGCAGGGACTAAAATGTTCAATACAAGCTGTACAAGAGCTCAGGCTCGGTGTTGGAATGTATATTTTAATTAGAAACCATTCTGAAAAAATACATTACCCAACAAAATATTATTTGCTGCATAAATCCAGTGGATATTGTTCATAATTTTTAGTTGAATAACTATCTAATTTAAACACAGAGTTTTGCCCTTTTTGACTTGTTTTGTGGCATTTTTGTGGCTCTTCATAAGAACCTTGCAGATATTTAAAAGAATTCACTCATAACCTAGGTATTTTGTTACCTTACAGGTAACCAAAGGTAAAGGCTATCAATGAAAATTAAAAACAGTCTCAACAGCAAGTTTAGAGAAATGTCAGGAAATAAATAACTTAGAAGAGATATATCCTTTTGGCTCATGTTAAAGATGCTACAGACCTACAAACACAAAACCATGGCTATTATCACAAAGATATTTGACAAAAGAGGCCAAAAATTTCAGTTTACTCTTGAAAACAAAGTGAAAGAAAGAATATGTTTAACTTGTTTACTCTCTAGCAATTTGGAAGGTTGCTAGTTAGGACACCCGTACCTTGCAGGTTTGGTGTTCCTATGCTGCTAAGTGCACCCATTGATGTAAACAGTGTTAATGACATCAAATGTAACAAGCATTGAACAACAGAGACTTGAGATGGAAGGTAAACACAGGACAATATACAAGCTTCATGAAGTCCCAAACTTCTGAACAAATTGCGACCCCCACCCAGCAAAACTGCCTTCCTCAGTCAAGGAGGCGCCGACCACAAACAAGCACAAGTCTGCATTCACAATTCTTCATCTGGGAGCAAAAACTACATTCAACAAGGGGGCTTTGAGGGGCTTATATCTATTCATAAGGGAACACTGAACCCAATTTGTCTAAAGAAACAGGCAAAAAGACCATCTGGTCTCCATAGCAATTGTGCAGTGGTTAGGTAATCCTTTTAACAGAGTGGGTAGCGAGCAAGCTGCTGTCATGAACCTCAGAAGATAGACAGTCAATTCTTCGAGCCTCGAGCTGCTGCTACAGCATCCATTGTACTCGTCTGATCCAATACACAGATCACATAATGGGTGAATGAATAAATTTATCTCAGGGTACAATGTCTACAAAACAGTGTCTCAGTCTGTGCAGGAATCAGTTAGCACTACAACAGAACAGTCAATAAATCCCATAGAAATGGCCCCAAGGGATTTTTCTCAGCATCCCAGCCATCCAGAAAGCTACGGTAGGCTAAACATTCACGCACACTGTAATAACCAACCGCGGCATCTGCGGAGTCGCACAAAGACCATCACCCTGAAAATCAGCTGGGATGCCTTTCTCTTGCCTCACACTTGTGTGGAGCGATTTTCTTTCTGCTAATTACAATAAGGGGCACGGGGGGAGCAGGCTTGCTCTCAAAGGCAGCGTGACACCAGGTCACGGAGGTGGTCAAGGCAAAACTCTGGCTGCACTGTTCCCAAACACTTGCACGTTTTACGCTGTTTTAATTCTGGAAGTTTTAGAAATTACAGTGCAGGGGACTGAGTTCAGCTTCCCTTCTATCTCTGAAAGCAACCTCCTACCCCAGAAGACAGTGTGCTTTTCTCTGTTTGTTTGCAGAGGTAGAGGGATAAATACTTCTTGTGAGCAACACCAAGGTCTATGAATATTTGCTGCATTTATAATCAGTATATTTAGAAGCAGCTCACAGCCCCTGAAGATGACTATTAAAAGTTTATTTGCTTTCAATTATAACCACATTCCTTAAAAAAGAAGTTTTTAATCTTCACCCTGGTTCCCCTTGACACATTTAAAAAACACAGCTATGCAAACATGCTAATCCGGGAACCCCACCGCCACCACCACACCCAATAATTAACGCAAATCATAACCCCAGAGCTAAAAACGTATTTCCCCACCTTTACAGTCCTGCACATAAAGCCCTCCTAGATGTTTTTGGCTCAGAAAAACAAACACAGAAGCTCAGGAGCCTGCCACCTATATTCCCTCATTAATAACACAGCAGCCAGACTGCCTTATAAATGCTAGAGGGGAAAACATCTTCCTTAGGATCGAGGTGTGTGCACATGTAGGGCAGCTCCCTGCCACTGGATGGGTGCTCACCTCCCCAGCCTTCATCTCTCAAAATAAAGGTTTACAAAGCTTGACTTGCTAACTACATTACAAGCTAAACTGAACCATAACAGTAACATTCCAGTATTAGGTTTGCTTATGAGATAACTAGGATTTTTTACATTATGAATTGGTGGCAAGTTTGAGTCAAAGGTGAAGGGGCTCCTGCGCTGCTCTGGGCTGCTACAGCAGCAGTGTATACCAAATGCAGTTTCGCTGCTGCCAGCCATCTGCTTCCAGTACTGTCATACTCACCACACTAAGACTTTCTAAAACTACAGGTTAGAAAACCACAAACTCCAGACTGACGGGAGGTGAGCACAAAGACGTAAGTAGACTGAATGCTCTGCAACCACAGTGAGTATCAGACAGTGGCCATACACCAACGTGCAGAAAGACAAGAGATTGTGGTAGATCTCCCTAGGGAGGTTCTGATTTCTGGAGTGACAACGTCATCACCCAGGGTGTTGTAAGAAATCAATTATGTAAGCTTTAGCAATGGTAAGCTTTAACCTGGAGAACGAAGTTATGTTCTGGAGACATGAAGCCATGCACCAAAGCTATGGCTGCTGTATTTTGACACCTTTTTTCTCTGGATGGCTGGTGACAGTGAACCATCACCCATAGATGTGATCTACATCAGAAGATGTGATCTGGATCAAGTGAACTACAAACTATTTAATCCCTGTTGAAGCTTTCCTGCGAATCCACTGGTGAGATGCAGGGAAGTTGATTCTCACTCCCCTAAACATGGCATTGGTGCAAAACTGCTGAAAGCAACAACTACAAAAGAGCGTAATAAGGGTTGGTCAAGATTAGGATAACGTTATCTGTCAATATCAGCTGTCCCCTCTACGGGCGGGACACCTCTGAGAGGGCCACTGAACCAGTTCCCTAGTAGCTGCCACCATGCACAGTCACTCACAGCTGTCAACTTGGGTATATACGTTTGACAAAGAAAGTCAAGGTTTCAACTCACCTTGCAGTGAAATCAATACTATTACAAAGGGCCTTTATATATGAAGGGCAGTGAGTATATCCCACCACATACCCTACAGTAACAAAGAAAGAGGAAGCAGGCAGAGTCATGTATGCTTTTTGTTGTATTTGGAAAACCTATTTCCAAAAGGGCACTTCAGGACTCCTCTCCCAGCTGCCGCGTGTGAGTGTAATATTCACCTCCAGAGCAAGCAAGGTGGAGTGGGAAGGTACAGAGGGGAGCATGGAGGAGAAGAGAACAGGAGGTGCCAGGGCCCTGCAAAGACGGCTGCTCTGGGTACGTGTTTCATACGGGCACCACGGGAGACTGTCATCAGGATTTGTGGAGCTGTGATAATGGAGAATCAGAAAGTACTTCAGAGAAAGAAGAAATGAAACAGAACCCCTCCTCATTTACACGAACTGACCAATTTGTCATTTCCTTTTCCAGTTAAACATACTGCAGGCTGTGATGCAGAGCACCTACTTTCTGTATATACATACATATGTGTATGTATATATGTATAGCCAGAAAAGTTTTTTTAATTGACCAAGCAATTCCTGTTTTTCCTTTTTTCTTTCAGACAATTTCAACATTCTCTAATGCCTTACTCCAGGCTAAAAGGCCAGCCATTTTAAATGTCTTTTGAAGCCTTAGATATTTTAAATAATTATCTTTCAGATACTGACCTGTTCATAAGTTTTGCAAAGAATCGACGTGCTCAGTGAATTCTTGCAGGGACAGAGAACTGAAGATTTAAAGTTTAAATTAACTTTTAATCTACTTTGGTTTTTAATATGAAAATAATAGAGAATGCTAGAACGTAAACCTGTCCTCACCTTCCCACATGGCTGCATATCAACGGGCACACAGAACTAATGAGGGAGGAACGATAGCACAACACTGAAGCTGGATTAAACATGGAGTTTCTTACTGGAAACAATTTACTGTATTTTTTAGAACTACGCACTTTGGTCACATGCTCCCACAAATCAGAAGCAGATTTCTTATTCCTGCAATCTCAATCACATTCCTATTACAAAAATATACCATAATAATTGTACCGTAGTATTCTTGGCAGGATATTTTGCATTATATACCACTGAATTCAAAGAATGAATAACCCAAACACCACAAGTATGTCCTTAAAAAAATTGGATAATTTTGCCTTAAAAATCCAGTTTGAATCCAAAACTCCTCACTCACTCATTAGTCTCTAAAGAATTATAGCCTGTATAGTTATGGTATTAGAAATTACTTAGTAGCTCACAGATAGAATGAAAAACAATATTTTTTCTCATTAAACATAGTCATCATGACCTTAGAAAATCTGTTTTATGCTGTTCATCGTACCAACATCGCACACAGATTTTTCACATTTTAAGCAAGAAGGAGTCAATCCCCTTTTCTGGTTCCTTCTCTTAAACTACCATTGATGCCAACAGGTCTATGCTGCATCACAGGTATATCACATCAGAATGACACATCTCACCTGGGATACGATTCCTTCTTTTCTTCAACCCATTCTTCTGGGTCCAAGGCATTGGCAGTTTAATTAGATTAGTCCTTACAGCTTTCAAGTTAGAGCAATATGGAATGTTGAGTCAAGCCTGAAGATCCTTATCATATTATACCAATGCTGATACAATCTAAATCTCTAGAGACGTATTTTTCTTGGCAGGAAAAACAAATTTCACCATTTGTAAATGTTATTGAATTTATACACAATGGCTAAAGTGACCATCTATTTAAATAAAAGCCATTAAGCTTTTTTTTTTTTTTAAAAAAAAAAAAAGGAATGACAGCTCACATCTTGGCTTAATGCAGTATCTGTAGTAGTTAAAGAGTTGATAAGTCAAAGGGTCTATTTCCTGCCCTTGGAGGGGAAATGAACTCAGTGATCTGAAAGGTCTTTTCTTTTCCACCTACTCTGGTTGTGAGCATGCTGGCAGGCCCTGAAGCAGACTCGCATGATGCTTTCAAGGGATTTCCAGGACTGAGGCCTCGGGTGGGGAGGATGGTACATCCGAAAGGGGCTGAGATGCTCCACACAGCCGCAGCTTCAGGGACTGAGACCAAGCAAACCCCCCAGAGGTCTCTGCCTCAGCCATCCTTGTAATAATGGCAGGAGGAGAGTCTGGAGCTCTGTGGCTAAACGGTAAATCTCAAATCCCAGCCAGGAACATCTGCTCTCCTCCTCTTTTATCCCCTTCAGTAACCACTTTAGCAACCACCTCATGCTATCAAATACAGCCCCAGTGCTGCACTTTGGGCTGAGAGATGGAGCCTGCCACCCATGGCACAACTCGCCTCACAGCAAGGAGGGGAAACCACGCTGCATTTGGCGTGGTCTGTCCTGCCTCTCGGTGTACACATCCACAAACATCTGAGGGTGCTGACGCCAAAGTAAATGCTTTCCCACTGCTGGCCCTGGGACTTCCTGAAGAGGACAGAGGATCTGGGGCTCAGTCACCGGAATTTAACTTGAGACGGGGTCCTTCGGAAAATTAAAAGCAGATCTTGATTTTAGCATGCCAAGAGCCCTGCAGCAGCAGCACAGCTTAGGGCTTACTTTCCTGTACCTCCGTGGTACCAGCATGTTACTCACACATTACAAGAATAAAAAGCACGCTAAGGATTACGTTTCCTTGCTAAAAGACTCACTTTGTAGCTTTACAGCTATAGAAAGCGCCAGTTCTCCCTTCCATGACATACAGATACCCTTTCCTGTTAAAGCTGATCAGATTAAAAAAATTCCATCCCTTGCCTCTAACCAGCAATTTGCTATACATTGTATAATTTTACCAAATCATCCACTCCAAAGGGAACGAAAGGCATGATTTCCAGAATGAAGTATGAAGTCACCAGAGTACAAAATTAACTCAGTGACCACATCAGCAAGAAGCATAAACAAAGTGGCAAACTTTGGTTGCATTGCACAAGCAATTAATCACCTCCCTCTTAAAAAAGAAGAGAGGAAAAAGAGACACTTCTCTATTTCTCCAGCATTTCCCTCTTTTCTTTTCTTTTTTTTTCTTAAATTTTCCTGTGCGACTGAACATAGTGTTTGCACAATTTCTGTAGAGTTATGTATTTAAAATTTAAGTAGCATTAAAAATCTTTGTAGAAAGATCAAAACCTGTTCAGGACCTACCTCTGCCAGAAGCAGCAGCTCTGCTTTTCCACATCATCCCAGTTCAGAAGTAGCAGTGGCGCTGACTGAAACATTTTCCTCTAATGCTTCACAAAAAAAACTATCCAACCTTTGCTTGGGTACGCTGTCTATGTATTGTGAGTTAACTTTACATTTTGGTGAAAATAGACAGAATCAAAAAATAGAAAAGATTTGGAGGGATTATGAATCATATTTTATTAGTAGAGTCACTTTTAACGTTGCAAAAACTACAACACTAAACATACTTTCTAATACTTTGCCTTGGAAAAAATCCGTCCGTGCTGCAGCAGAGCTGTAAAATGATACCGGCGGTGGTTTATTTAGCAATTCAGGCAATCGGCTTTGACAGATGACCAGCGAGAACTGTTTTCTGGAGGCAAACCATTCATCTTAGCACAGCCTGCGACGGCAGAGGAAGCGCGGTGGCTGGGGGCTCAGGCACGACATGAGCCCACTCTGCTCTCCAGGCTTGGAGGGGGATTTCTCTCCTCTCCTCCCCTCTCCCCAGCCCAAGCCCCCTTCCTGCTTCCACTTACCTCCCCTGGCTGCCAGCTTCAGCCTCTCAGCCCCACGTTCTGCCTTCGGGACACATGGACACACGCAGACACACCGACTCTCCCTGCCCCAGGCAAGCCAGGAAACTGTGTCTAACACTTCCAAACGCTCAGCTCAGCCGTTGGGAACTAAAAACAGCCCCTGCCCGCGCAAGGCTGGATGTATTTTTGTCTGCAGGCTACACACCCTCCTCCTGGTGCTCAATTTTTTCCATTGGCAGAGCAGCACGATGCAGGCTTCACCAGAGGGTGGTTTTCCACCAGCCGCCCGAAGTGGTGCCGGGAGCAGCCCTCATTGGGCTCTCGGCCGACCCCGCGTGCCACAGCCACTGCCAGCTTCCACAGAAAGGATGCTTGTCCGAAAGGAGCTCTGGGGTCTCTGATTTTCTCTCTTTGTTTGGGTTTTGTTTGTAGTCCTTCTTCCCCCCCTACTTTTAAGCTCGTTAGGAGTGAGTAGGTATTCCCAACATCCTTGGGTGAGTCGTCCTGGTGAAAACCTACCGCCCAAAACCACAGCAGGAATGTCACAGTCATGAAAACCCTCTCTTAAGAGCAGCTCTCAGTCGCATTTAACGTATCTACGCAACAGCATCATGTATACAGCTGCAAACTAACACTCTTCACTGCTGCTTTCCTCTGCCACGCTCCTTATAGTGTCATATGGAGGGAATTAGTTGCTTTTTTAATAACTAGCCTCAGATAAAACCAGTCTCCTTAGATGCAAATGACATCTCCAAGTTCCAATATAGGGAGCTAGGCTGTTAAATCTGCAGTTAGGCGCATGAACAATTGCATTGTTATCAGAAGGGATCAACACTTCATTGATTGCAGCAACAGTTGGTGAATGAACTCAGCCAAAAAAACAAGGCACTTATTCAATTATCCTAATAAAATTGCAGGGTCACATTTAAGTGCCAAGCATGAAATTCTAGCCAAATTATATTGCAGATAATGTATTAAATCAAAAAGAAACACATGAACACTCTAACAGAAATCATCAGAAACCCATGAAAGCCCCAAATCAATATTTACGTCCACAAAAGTGAAATAAATATTTGCATAGTAACATAGGAATTGCTACCTAGCAGTGGACTTCTGTTTCACAGTTTCCAGTATCCTGTCTCACTGGAGAGGAAACTCCAAGACTCAGCAGCTTTGGCATAACTGAGAATAAAATTCTAGTTAATCTCCCAAGCACAGTTACTTCTCCACTCAAAAATAACAACTCAAGTCTTTTCTAAAACTTCCAAGGTTAGCAACATTAGCAATGAATATGCTTCAACTCTACCAACCTCAGTTAAGTTTTCTGTAAGTGAGTTCCACAGCTTAGTTTTTGTAAAAGGCATCAGAGCAGTACAAAACTTAGGTCTGTACTCCTGGATCTATGCCCGAATGTATGTCTGGGAGCTCCGTGTCTGCTCATCGTTCTGGTGACAATTTCACTCTCTGTGAAATGCAAACTATTTTCTCTTTCCTGTTCCTGATACAGTTGTATTCTCTTCACTTAGCCTTGCTGTGGTCCAATGACTTCCATAACAGGCCAGATCCAAGTCCTGGGATTAGTGTCATAAGCCATGTGGAAGTAATGACAGCTCCTGAGCCAAAGCACTGGGTCTCTCTCAGGAGCACTGGTTGGCCTCTGCTCCCACCCCAGTTCCCACAGTCCTGCATTTCTCCCAGTAGCCCTTAGTAGATTAAATAAACCATGTCCATGTGATTCCTTCAGAAAGGTTAACATCCGCTCATCTCTGCAGCCTTTCATCAGCACCTGTTTTGCTGAATTTATCTTTCTGAAACATGGATGTTCAGAAGTATAAATGCTATTCCCAAAGATTCCTCTCGAGCACCTTGTACAACAACAGTAATTCTTCCCTAGCACAGCCAAAAATACCTGGACTGACACATCCTAGGTCCCAGCTGAATCACGTTAGTGGCACACAGTCTTCCAACAGTGGATAATAAAGCTGTCTGTTCTGTTCCCTTCCTCTTTCGTTTTCAGAGGGTCACTCCCAAACATCAAGAGGCAATTTTGCTATTAGTGCAAAGCACTCAACCCTGCACTTTCTCCTTTTCCAAGTTCGTTGTATTTTATCATTCCAGTCCTTGGGGTCACGCAGCTCTTTCCTACATTATTTCTAAACCACCTCTATATTTACTACGTGTCCCACTTTGTATCAGCCAGTGTCACCAACACATAGCCATTTGTTGTGGCAAGCCCATCAACAATTAGTTTGGTCTTAAGACCCCATTCAATACCCCCAGCTCTTTCATTATTGCCCACCTCTAAAGTACTTTAAAGTACTGACTACTTTTAGTGTACTGGTATTAGATGTTGAAGGTGTATTTTTCTGACTTCTACTTGACTTACGTAGAGATGTAACATCCTCCACCTCAGGTGGCTATGCATGCCTTTCCTGATCCTCCACGAGTCCTCCTCCTGCCCTAATCCTAGGGAAGCTCCTCAGGGAGCATGTGAGTTGGGTTGCCTGGGCTTTGTCACAGACTAGGTCATGGCTTACAGCACGAGGGTCCTTCTTTGTTACAACCCCCAAAGTAAGTCTCCACATCCACCTCCTCCTCCTTCTCTTACCCACTGCGTTGCCATTATCAGCTTGTGACAACCTGATAATGAAATAGCCTTTGGAGATCAACAAGGAGCAAGCAAGCTACATGCTGCCCACAATAGTTTAATCTCATAGTAATATCTGAAGTATTTATGTGCCTCACACACTTCCATAAACATATCATCATAACACTGCTGGGATGGAGAAAGGTGCCATTATCCTACTTTTCTAGAAAACTGCTGTGTCACATAGGAAATTAAAAGGTATTTCAGTACAGTGCGAGGAAGCTATGCAGCTTGTGTTACTGCGTGTCTCTGCTAGCTTAATGGCTTGTAACATCTCTGTTTTGCAGTAAAAACAAACCGTAGGATGTGCACAAAAGTCCATAAGGGAAGCAAAAATACAAGTTGTGCCTTTGGTAGCTGGTGGCTATATAAATGCTCTAGATTAACATACAGCCCTCATAACATATTTTAAAGCATATGTTCTACAGAATGCTTTAAAGCCAAGAACTTATTTTTATAGATGGAGATACATGAATTATCCAGATTAAACAGACAGCTATTTAAACACATTTTTACACTGCTTTTACACTAGGGACATGTTCAGATTTCACTTTGAAGATGCTAAGAGATCCCATTGTCACCACTGTTTTGTTTCCTAAGCAATGGAAATCCACTAAGAAAAACAGAGAATGCAGATGTCCCCAGCCTCCAAGCTAAGAAAGGACACCAATCTCCTTTATACTGAAGTCAGCCTACTGTTACAGAATGTCACCCCTATAAAATATCTTTTCCTAGAAACAGTGCGGTCTGTTTCTGAAAGATTAGTTCTCTACTTTGCCTCCTGCCCTCCCTGCCATGCATACCTGACAAGGACAGAACAGACCAGCAAACAAGCCCTTGATGAACAAGGTTCCTTGGCTGATATGCAGCAGAATCAGACGGGCACGTGCAGCCAGGATTCAGTACCTTGCTGATTACAGCTCAGCCACAGACTGGTTGATGTGCACAGAGATTTTGCGCGGAGTTCAGGGGTTAACTATAAAATTTTCCCCACTTTGTCTCCCAAAACAAAATGCTTATAGGAGTTAAAGATGTCTGGAGTAGCAAATCAGGCTTCCCAAACCAGAGCTCTAACAGAGCTCTCAAGAAAGCAGGGAAGTTGTGCTATGCAAGGTGTAACTAAGCTGCTAAAAAATAATTACATGTTATTGTCAACAAGATAGCAAGCAAGCATGAATTTAGAAGCCTTGTTGATTTCACGACTAAAACATCTGAATCATGCAACATCTGATAGAGAAATGTTCTCATTAAACCACACTCAAGGTCTATCCTTGGTGTCTTTGGCCCTGGAGGAGAACAGCAAGAAATGAAGCAGTCTCCCATTCACCCTTGGTGAAGGAAAACCCTACACCATACAAAATTCCTCCAGAAGACCTGTTTGCAATTTCTCTCCTTTCTGCAAACCAGTGCTCAAACCCTCAGCTTCCTGGTGTTATTTCCATATGTTTGTCAGCTAGGAGAGGACATAAATAATTGATTAATTGAATTTTATTACTTAATTATGATTTATTGGAACTTGGGAAGAAGACAAAAAGGAGACTATGCATTAGCACATGCCTTCTCTCCAGAGCTCACAGAACCAAAAAGGACATTTCACCTACTGAATGACAGCATCAAAGTACCTCAAACAGCTCTGTCTGCAGGTCAAAATAGATGTTAAGCTATGAAAACTGGTTCAGATGGGGAAAACTTTATAACTTCATCTCTAACAGAGACTTACAGTGCTCCAAACGGCACTGGTGGAGGCTCCTGTGCTCTGTGAAATACTGTAATACAGGAGATCAAAGAGATGCTCCCCATATCCACCTCCTCATGGAGCCAGCATGCCCTCACCCAACGCCTGCTTGTCCAAGAGACACCAATGCACACCTCATTCCTCTTGAATGGGTTTTCCCAGTGTCCAAAAGGGGACATTTAAGGTACACAATAAACCACAGCTGATGTTTAAAGAAAGACTTTTTTTTTCCTTTATTTTATAAAGGTTCTTTAGCGCTGTTGCACACGTGAGCTTACTATTTGTTGTTATGAGCTATTTTCAAGTGAGTTATACAGAACAGTTGGGGAATCTAAGTGCCTCTGGTTACTGTCTTATTAATTTCAGTGTAATTAAATGAAGAAAGATAAAGCATGACCATGTGACAGCAGGGCATGTGGCAGAAACACTACTGAAAACTAGAAAATCAATTAGGAGAGAAAAAGAGAGGAACTATGCAGCAAACCCACCTCCTCCATTTCAATGACTGAGCATAGCAGATGAGAGAAACCAGCCTGCAATGATCAGTACTGCTTACAAACAGCCCTAGCTCTGCTCAAAATCAGCGCCAAATACTAGCAGGCCACACAGAGCTGTGAGCATCTTCCCTTCCCTGGCAAAGAATGACAAAGCTCCTTTACTAGGGGGGCAGCACTGTCACCACAGGAGGACACGTCTGAGACCAATGTGGCCCTCATAAGCCCTGGTAGCTATTGCTACAGAGAGGCTCACCCTGCATGGCCTGAATGGCTGACATCTTTTAATTTTCTTTTTCCTTCCAAAGCTTTGCTTCTGAAGAACAAGGTGATATACCAGATCAAGACAAGGCCCCCTTTCTGAGTAATATTTACTACTTTCCATACCACAATAGCAGCAGTGATGCATCTTTTTTGACAAGCATGCTGTTTCAGGGATGCATTTTTTTCAATAAACAACTGGCAGTAAGAAATCTTTGTTAACTAGGGAACTGTTAATTGTTTCTTCCTAACTGTAATTAAAAGTTGTTCAACTACAACAGGTAGGAGTAAACATGCTCTCAATTTAGGACCATTCCTATGCAGGGACTCAAATGCAAAATGGAAAAAAAAATCTATCAAAAATATGACCAAAAACATTTTAAAAATACGTTAGGTTAAAAAAAAAATTAGAAATGAAACCTTCACACATGCTGTTAAAAAAAGCACATGTCTATTAAACATGTAAAAATATTTGAAGGTGGAGTCATTTGTCACAAGAATATACTAGGAGCTCTTACAACATAAATATTTATAAAGCACAGATGTTATTTCACATAGCATTGCTGCCATAGCTTGTTCCATTAACTGATCCAACAGACCAGCTAATTACTTGTGCAAGACTGACTATTTGCTATCACCCATTTAAGACAGAAGCACAAACATTTGCAGGAGGCAGGGAAGATATAAGGGGTTGTTTTCTAACCAAATATATGAAATAATGTTTCATTATAATACTGATTATGGTTTCATCAATTAATTTAGAAAAAATTGCAGGCATAAGTATTATTATAACAGGATAAGTATGCCAAAGATTCCAAGAAAATGACATCAAATCAGTGTTTGCTTCAATAGCATGCACCAAAAGGCATACAAAACAGATTTTATTACATAATGAAGTTTAACTAAAGTAGCTCTGCATGGGCATATGATTTTATAGGAAGTTTCAAGACAGATTTTTTTCCATAAAATCTCAGATCCTAAGGTTATATGAGATACAACAAATTCAGTTTAAAATACATCTAACCCTTCTGTTTGTAGAGGGCTTGAAAATAATAATAATAATAAAAAGATTAACACAACAGATGGAATATTAAAGAAACCCAAGTAAATTGTTGGTTTTTGTTTTTGTTTTTGTTTTTAAGCCTTGATTGTTGTTTCTCCTTGTTAGCTGGCAAACATAGTTAAAAGCAGTAAATCACAATGTTTGGAGATTACAATATCATTCAATTAACAGAAAGAAATACCAGGGTATAAAAGCTAGAGCAAATCTGGCCAACATGTGTTGATTATACCCACACGCACTGACTAAAGGGAGCGATGCACGGATCTTGTAAGTCGCTGCAAAGATATTTGCCTGCAGCAGAACTAACAATAAGAACAAGTTCAACATCTGCCAGTGTGTCCAACTGCTCGACAATTTTTCTGGTCAGAGGGGGCATTGTTTAAGTTGACAGGTTCCTAATGGTCTGAATTATTTAGCTATTCTCCAAAGACTCTTTCTACTCATTAGAGGGGAAAATGCGAAACAACACAGGCAGGGTTCCCTTGCTCCCCAGGAGCCGATCATGCTAATTGAGGAGAACATCACAATGTGTCCCATTTTAATCACATGAGTTAAGCAGGCAAGGAGCTTCCATTATCCCTACCGTACAATAAAAGACCGAGGCGCCGGCTTCTGCAAGGATGCACACCACAGTATATCAGCTCAACTTTTGTTTTGTTTTTTTTTCACTTTGAACAAAGAGGACATATGTGGTTGGTAAGCACTGCACCTACCAAGCAAATAAGTAAATTCTGTTAAGGAGAAATTCGAGGAGAGGGGGCAAAGAAAAAGCTATTTATTGATTTTTCTTCTCGGCTCTCACATGAGAGATGACAGGCATAAATAAACTAATAGAGTGGCATAGGAGGTTACAGCAAATGGCACTCCTACTTACAAAGCCAGATCATTCAAAGACATTCCCAAGTCTACTGTCTACAGAAATGAAGGGGAACACTACCAGTGAGGGAGCAGAGTAACAGCAGCTTTACTTTTGATGGATTATTTCTCAGCCACTTATCTTAACAGTAATCAAACACATTCTACAGCAGTAACTATCTCACGTAATCCTAGCCTTACTGAACATGGGAAAAATGCAACAGTTTCAGAATCAACAGGACTGTGATTTTTTTTTTTTTTTTTTTTTTTTCCATGGCATCAGGAGACCTCTAGTAATTTGGAAACACTTCAAAATTGCAGCACCTGAACAGAGTTCCTCACAGAAACTTGGTAAGAAATGGCAGTGCAGTAATTAAGCATGTCTGCAGCACAACTCTATTAGCAAAACACGGACCATGTGTGAGAAGAAAGAGATTTACGCATGCATTCAAAGGCTATAGAGGAAGACATGTAAATATTTAGGAGATTACCATATGGAACACGACAGCTATATGGAATAGCCAGTCTGATGGAAGGACAAATGGAATAAGGAGATTCAAAATTAATATCATTACTTCTGTTCCTAGGCAACCACAATATGGATAAGAAATAGCAAAGATAAATTACCTTAATGCTTATAATAGGAGTTCAAATATTCAGGAAATTCCTTTTCCATTATTTAAAATGATGCTACAGAGATAAACCTTCCAATTAACATGAACAGAAATTAAGCCACTGGTTTACATACAAAATCTATATTTTGTCATCTGTGTGTAAACATTTCCAGAAACCGAAGATTAATTCAGCAAGCTAAATGGGAAGACATAAAATATTTTGCCGGCATGACACTGTGAATAAATAACTAAAAGCCCAAAAAAGCAAAGAGACAACACGATACTGGCCTATTCAACCATAAAATTCATTTCCAATAACCACATTTCAGCATGCAGCTTAGATCGTATGTAGCATTCTCTTGTTTCAGAGCATGCAAGATTGATTATTATGGGCTCAATTGTCCCATACACAGGCAAACAACATGTAAGGAATAATTAAATCAGCAAGACTCCCCCCACAGAGCCTCCTACACATGCTTACACTCAGGCAAAGCAGAGGTGGGGTCTCTCCCATGAAACAAAAGTGCAGGATTAGGCTAGAAGCCTGAGACCATCTGCACAAAGTCATGTGGCCAGGGATTTCCTCTTCCCCTCACTGTGCATAGGGCATCCTTTCTCACTTCTAGTCTGAGCCGCACGGGGGGCAGCCAAGCTGGGCTTTAGCTCCCGGCCCAGGGACAAAAAGGAATAAGGGACTGGGGGGTTTCTGAGGTCCTCATTGCCTGTGCTTACTGCCTTCAAAGCTAAGCCACTTAAGGATGTAATCCTTTATACCTCCATTTGCAGAAGTTCGTCACGTCTGGGTCATTCTGAAATTCTGCATAGGCTGGTCCCAGCCCAGCCCCACTTGTATCTGCCTCCAGGCACAGGCACCATGCTCTTATCCATCTCCTGGGGATAGAGGCAAGGAGCTTTTCCCTTGAACCACGAAAACCGCAGGAAAGATGCAAGCCTTTACCCATTCATATCCCCCAGTTTTGTGTGAATTAACAAGCAGAGCATTGGCATTTTCTGTTTCCTATTTTCTTTCTAATTTGAGTTCCTTTCTCCTTGCCTGAGGTAGAAAACTTGGATCAGGGAAAGAAAAAAAAAAAAGTTCTTGACCTCAACAGGATATTTTGTTAGGGTATGGCAGCCTCAAGGACTCTTTCCTCTTTCCTGGCATCTGAGAAGGGGGGTTACAATTAACGTTCCTGCTGGTTCACTTTTTCCATGCAAGGCCCAGAGGGGAACTCTATAGCATTTTTCCATATATAACGAAACATTAACTCTATTCTCAGCAAAGGCAACCCACAAAGCAATGTTTGGATGCTCTTTGACTTCGTATCCCTAAGCAATTTGCAGAAGCAGATTTGTTTTTTCCGAAGTTTCTGTCTAAACAACATTCAAACCCACGTGAAGTCTATTCAGAAGCAGTGATTTCAGAGTCCTGCCTGCTCTCTCCTCTCCCACCTTATCAAGCTGCCTTTCAGCTTCCTGAAATATTATTGATGACATAATGATATTATTAAGATAGAGCTCGATCCAAGCCAAGCGCAGAGAATAGAAAGGCTCCCACTGACTTCCGTGGGCTTTGGTTCAGGCCAAAAACAGTGAAAGTACCCAGAGGATGAAGTCACCCAGATCTGCTTTTAGACTTCTTTTTAGTATGGTCCTTAACAATAGGCCTAACTTCAGATGTCGCACTCCTGGCTTTATGTTTGCCTGGCAAGGTACACTGAGACAAAACATTAAAACATAACTCTTGCCTTGGTTTAAATTCAGCTTAATACCTCTTTACTTTTCTGCAAATTTGAGATAAAGGAAAAATCAGGAAAATGTTACTTTTAAATAAAGCAAAACCACCATCCTTTCTAACTGTGCTAAATACAAAGAAAAAGGAACACTCTGCTCACCCAACACATTCATCACATAACAAGTTTATCAAGGATGACTCTAGTTTTGCAACATATGAGACTGTCTACAAGCTCTTCTTGCTGGCTGGATTTGTGAAATGCAAGATGACCTCAGGGCCATCCCCAGGAAATCCTCAGCTCCTCTCTATTCATCAGAAATATTAAGCAGTCATTACCTTCCAGGTCCAATCAAATCTTGTTAAATATCCTCCAGTGATATATAAATTGGTCATCCTTCCAATGCAAGATTCATGTCTGGACCTTGATTTTGAACAATATTCAAAAACTAGGAATGTCTGGATCTCAAGGCTTTGCTTAATTGCGTCTGGAATAAATCAAATCCACAGTCTAGTTTGCATTTCAGCTCTACATTTTCCAAGTGGTTTCAATGTAACATTTTAATGTGGACCTATTGCTACTTTTAGAAGTGGTCAAAACCATTCAAAATTAATGTGTTTAATAACACCCTTTTCTTGAAGTGTGAAATTTTGGAAAGAGCAAGTCTAACTCAAAATCTGTATCACGTTCTTGTGAATTACCATTTTGCAAAAACAAACTGCTAAGACTGATAACTATGAAATTGTGTGTGTGCACATTCATATATCAAACACAGAACCCTTTATTTTTCAGTCTGTATTTGTAAGGTTTAGATCAACTGCCAGCACTCAATATCCCAAGAGGCAGAAAGTCATCCCCAGTGAGGACAGCTGTTAGGCCAACCAGCATCTGAAGAGCTGAGTGAAACTATAGGGACAGTGTGGCAACAGCATGCTGTTTTTAATAAACCAGATTAACTCCACTTACACAGTTTGTAGCTGTTACAGCAACCAAGCCAACACCTCAACATGAACCAAGGAGAAAGCTCAGCGGTGAGGCTTGCAGAGATTGCAAGCATTTTTGAGTTGAAACTTTGTCAAGGCATGAAGAAAAAAATGATTTAAACTATGAACAATTCCATTCCTAGGAAATGAGAATGGCCAACTAACCCAGGGTCATGCCAGGTTTAGGGACAGAAGGGCAGAGGGAACAGCCTGTTTGTTGTGCTTGGGGTTGGTTTTGTCACAATTGCTTAAGAGAACTGTTGCTGCAGCAGAGGCAGGGTTCAGAAGTGCTGTCAGAAAAACATGGAAGGGAAGGAAGAGGACCAGAAATTTTTCAAAGCTCCACACCCACGGCTGCCAGACTTTCTGGGATGTTTAGTCAAGAACAGAAACAGAAACATATCTTCACATGGTCTGGCAGTGGGAGCTGAGAGGCCCTTAAGCCAAATGTTTATCAGCACTTGCTAGCCACAGGCTGATAGGAAAATGGAGATGCTGGCCAGCCCCTCACAGGAGTCTGACCAGAGCCTTCTGGCCCACAGCTAGCTCCCCCCAGGGCCAAAGCCCCTTTTTCTTGGCATGGAGAGAAGCACCACACAGTTATGAACCCAAGCTGGTAAGTGTAGCTCACTGGCTCACCAATATTTAGTGCCTTTTTTCATGCTTGCTTCCTATGGGTTTTTTGGTGGCTCCTAGTCATTACAGACTATGGACAAAAGCAGTTGCCCTATTTGCACATACTAGATTATTTGGCAATAACAGGCAAAATGCCTTTTCCTCGCTGACCTGGAAATACAAGAAGTTAAGAATAAACACAAATGGATGCATTTCCTAAAGACAGGATTACAAATCAAACTCTGTTGCCCTGAAGAAAATTCATCTCTTTACAAAGTAGTCTCTAGAGACTACTGTTTCTTATTCTGCCAGTGCAGGCTGGGCATCAAATTTGACCCATCACAACATGTGGCACCTTCCAGCAGCTTTGCACCAAGGTAAATAAATGCAGAAGGAAGGTTCTTGAGAGATGCTTCCTGGGTAAATCACTTCTTGTGCAACAAGAAGTGGAAATAGCAGATCTGGTCTCCCCTTTGCCTTCTGCCATTTATTCTTATTGGTTGAGAAAATAAAGTTATAAACAAGCTTGTCTCAAGAATAATCGGGAGGAAGCCAGTCTTTTCAAAATCCTGGAAGCTGGGTTAAATAAATACCTGAGTTCAAAGCACAGACTCAGAGGATGGCATTTCTGGCAAGCATACAATACGGACTAAGAAAACCATATCATTAATCTGGGAAATGGAATTTCTGGTGATACCAAAAGTACCATTTACTAACCTGGAAATGCAATTTCACAGGAGAAAAGCATTGTGTGGCTCTTCTGTTATGCACACATTTATATTTAGAACCATCAATTTATCCTTTCTTTCTATATTATTGTGTTTCTCATACCACACAGAGCTTTATGTAGTTACTCCTAGGAAGCCCATAAACAGCAACCTTTTTCCTGTGCTTTGCTTTTACTGTTCAGCCATTGTACTGCTTTTTCCTCTTTCCTCCCTTGGGACTAGAAGCACAAGTTTCTTTCACTTTCCCTTATAATACAGGTCTTGCTCAGTATTATTTTTCTGTTTTCTATTGTTATTTTGTGTTGTATGAGGTGATGTAGCCATTTAGGATCCAAATGAGGTGACAGACGAAACAGTAACTTTATCCCACAGACTGCAGGCTCCAGATCGATACCAGAACTGGGGGCTAAAATAGCAAAAGGATGAGCACCTTCCCAGCAAAACTAAGCACAAAGCCTCATGGATTCATGGTTGGCTGGCTCTAAACCATGAGGTCATGTGCTAGATTTTTCTTTCAAATGGATAGTAGGTTTTCCTCTTGAAAGAAAAAGGCACACTTTCATGGTATTTTAAAGTAATTTTGGTGGTAGCACCTACAAGACCACTTACTTGACAAATAACACCATAATGATGCCTGACCAGTCTCTTTATATCAGTAATAACTCCATTGAAATCTCTGCAAGTATTCTGTAGCAAAGACAGAAATGGTGGGGAATGGAGAAAGCTGGGTCTTCCGCTGCATTCATCTATGTTACACCATTTCAACTGTTCTCTGCTTTCTCTATATTGTCAGCTGCAGGCTGATCTTGCAAGCACACTGGCATATATATGTGAATCGAGAAGCCTGCATTTCAAGAGCATGTGGAAGATTTGTGTGACTTGTGCAAGTCAGCTAGGGAACAGCAGGAAAAAAAATCATTCTACTTCTTTCGAAAAAAAAATAGTCATGTCAGATTTTTTTGATGGCAATGAAAGCTGTATGAAATGATGAACTTTAAAGTCTTTTTTATTTTTTTTTCTAGAGCATTCAGTTTTCAAGCTCATTCTGTCCCTTAGAACACACAGCAAAATGCTGACAAATGGGAGAACAAAACAAAAACATTTCACTTGCAGAACATTAATCAGACAGGAACTCAAGAAAGTGAACAAATTGAAACTGTGGCAAACCTCCTCCTCCCCTCCCAAAAAATACCCAAAACAGATGACAAAAGTATCAAAATTGTCTCATTTTCCCAATAAAAATGCCTAAAACCAGATGGGGTTCCCTGAAGACACGGTCTGGGTTCTTACTTATATTAAAGTAAAATCCAAATCTGATCATTTTAATCCATCATAGCTAATCCTATCTACCTTAGAGTAACTATGAGGAGCGGCTGAAGGAGCTGGGCTTGTTCAGCCTGGAGAAGAGGAGGCTCAGGGGTGACCTTATCGCACTCTACAGATACCTTAAAGGAGGCTGTAGTGAGGTGGGGGTTGGCCTGTTCTGCCATGTGCCTGGTGACAGGACGAGGGGGAATGGGCTAAAGTTGCGCCAGGGAAGTTTTAGGTTAGATGTTAGGAAGAGCTTCTTTACTGAAAGGGTTGTCAGGCACTGGAACGGGCTGCCCAGGGGGGTGGTGGAGTCACCATCCCTGGAAGTCTTCAAAAGACGTTTAGATGTAGAGCTTAGGGATATGGTTTAGTGGGGACTGTTAGTGTTAGGTTAGAGGTTGGACTCGATGATCCTGAGGTCTCTTCCAACCTAGAGATTCTGTGATTCTGTGAACTAGCACAGCTATCTTTCCTCGTTAAATGTGTGTTATCTCTTCTGCTCTTTTGCTGCTTCAAGAATTTGAGATACATAGTTCTTAAGAGCAGCAAGTTGGTGCTCTACAGGACATATACGTTCCTCCTTCTTCAGCTTTTGAGAGGGAAGTTCTTCATTTTGCCTTCTAATACGAAGCTCTTCCTCGAGACAGCTCATCCCTGGTTTTTGTTTGTTTGTTTGTTTTGAAAAGACACATCTATGGAAGCTTTAGTTACACCACCAGCAGACAGAAGAGGCAACCCACACCTACAGTAACACAGATCATTAATCAGTCCATAAAGCTGTTGTCAAGACCTGGAGTAAGTTCACAGACTACTTGGTGTTCACAAAGTTTTCACTGAACATCTGTTGAGGGTGTGGGAGTCTATAGCTCTTAATGCAACTAATCTAGCCAAGATTAGGTTAAAAAAAAATAAAATAGAAAAATAAACTACTAGTGTTGAGACTATGTATCTTAGGGTGTCTACTCTTAACCTACGTTAAAAACCATCTTCTACCTGGCAAATTTTAACATTTTTCCTCAACTCTGTCCCAAATACGTATTGCTGTCCTACTTGCACCATTTCTTCTGCCGTAACTTCCCCTTTGTCCAACAGCACATGGTTTCCAGACATCATGTAATTTAGTTATATCCATCATGTACCAGCAAAAAGCCAGGACAGAAACTGGTCCACTACTGAAGCAGGCCTCCGGGGACAAAATCAGCAGTGCAAAACTGCAGTTCAGCAGCAGCTTTCATTAAATATGGTTGTTCCCCTTCTCTGTGAAAAAGAAAATCATGCTTGTTCAACAGGCATCACTGCAAAGAAAAGGACATTTTACAGTCACATCCTGACTGCTACCTATCATAATGGCAAAAATTTAAGAGAGATCTGATGATAAATGATGGTGGTTTTTTGAACCAACTTTTTTTTATTTCAGCTAAATAACTGAATATTTTGATAAACTTACTTGACTCTCCTCTTGTAGCCACTACATTTAAGATGTCCCACTCAGCCAACTAAAACAAATACATTGTTTATCCATTTTAAATAAGTCCAGCTTCCAAAAAAATACAATTTGACACAAATAATAACAGATTAACAAGCCATGAAAATGTCATGTGCATATATATACTGTACATATAAAAGTGTCAAAGTAAGACTTTGCTGAAATTAGTTACAATCATACAAATGTTTAAAAAATGAATCAGTATAACGTGACTTGCTGATATGCAAAAAGGTAAGTACAATTACTCTCCTCAGCTCCAAAACATAATTTCTTTTTTGGGTAAATAATCAAGGGTAACTAAGCCACCTTTAGGAAAACAACTAGTGTCCAGTGAAAAGCAAATTTAATACCTTGGGATCACCTCCTAAGGAAGTCTAATAACCACTCAAACCATCAAGTCCTTTCTTTGATTTTACCCTTGATTCTAACCTAAAAGTCACATTTGAGTTCTTCTTACGGATCTTTATAAAGAATGTTTCAGCAACAGATAATGAAAAGAGAAAAATGTAATAAAATTGTTATTTCCAAATTAGAACTAAAAAGCAAAAATCAGAAAACAATGCTGGTCTCCTCTGTGGCCTTAAAGGCTGAACAAACACACCCACTACCACCATGCATAGGTCACCCTCAAAATGGCAGCACAAGGAGCTCCAAACCCTCCCATGCTTTTGAAGCCATTTTTCCAAACCCATATGGGACTTGAACACAGTGGAAGCCCGCAGTTGGAGACATCAGATGCTGCTCTGGTTTTCCAAAAATGAGTTCCCATTTAAAACTCTGGTTCCCCACAGGGGAGGTAAATGGGTTGGTCGGTTCTGTCCTCCCTTCCCACTTCCCTTCCCGGGCCACCCATGAAGGTAATGCAATTGCATAATAAACATCAGATGAGATGGCATTTACCCGGTCGTGCTTGTACGAGAGCTGCAGCTGGTCATGGGGCCTCGTTGCAGAGACACTGCATGAGGAGGCAGCCCCAGACCCTCCCTTTCCAAGGTTTCCACCATGGAACAGCACAGGCCACAGCTGGCGATACAGGTGGGAAGGAGGCCAGTCAGCAGCTGGGTTCAATGCTTGCTGGAGGACGAGCACGTCCAGGCAGAAATGCCCAGCCAGCAGGTGGGAGGAGGCAGCAGAAATCCAAGGTTACTGAGAGAAAGACATTTGCCCTGGCCCTGAGATAAATCAAGGCGGCGCTTTCTCAGTACAGCGCCAGCTGAAGGGGGACTGGGATTCTAAGGGAGAGCAGAAGATCAATCGTACTGCCTCCTACCATTTCACTTCAGCTGCTTGCTGGACTTGCTTCACTTGATATATGTATTCACCATAAAGGAACAATGCTTCCACAAAGAAATTCTCAATTTTTTACGTCACTCCATTTCCTCATGTAAATAACCCAAACAGCAAACAGGCACTAAAAGGCATGTCAGTATTTTAAACAGCAAACATTACCAACAAGAGCAACCACTGACTTTCATCTGGGTGGGGGGATAAAAAAATAAAAATAAAAAAGCTTAAGGAATGATATCTATTTGTTGCTCTGGCCTCTTGAACCCCCTTGACTATGTCCAAGGGAAAGTCTTTTAAGGACACTTTAAAATACACTGGCACATGTTTCACAATGGAGTGTTATCCTTTTGCTCCTCACCCCTGTGACAGACAATCCCAGGAAGCTGTAAGTCCTGAGATCTCTCGGTCAGCGTCTTCTGTAATCACAGCAAGGCAGCAAGGTCAAAAAGAGAATAGTAGCCATAAAACAATTTTTAATGCTACTTTTCTTTTTTTTTTTTTTGTTATTGTCATTCCGAGTCACCTTGTATGCAAGACTAAAGAAAACATGCTCTCTCTCTTCTCACAAGGAAAGCATTTATCCACTTAGATTTCAAAGTCTGCTTTTCTCTCTTTTTTTTTTTTTTTAATGCTTTTATTTCCTTCCAGAGAGCAAGAAGAGACACACACACACACACAAAAGTGATATATCGTGATCCCAGCCGGCTTCCTGTCCTGGTTTGCATCAACAGTGTCATGAAATGAAGAATGACATAATATGCAATGGCTCCCCTGGCTTTGAAAAACACATGTTCGGGTGGCACATGCACTCCACAATACTGCAGCCAGAGAGCACAGCTCGAGTACTCGGTTTCCATTTGTGAAAACCTCAGAAAAGTACTTTAAGCACAAGTTTAACACACTTTTATCCTACATGTCCTATATCCTTAACTGATGCTTATTCATTTTTAAAAGTTCCTTTTTTTTTTTTTTTTTTTTCTTTAAAGAAATTCCTCCATTTCTGACCTTTTCACTTCATGGCAACTTCAAGAAGTTTAATGCAAGTTAATATTAAACTACAATTATGAACTTTTACAATTTCCTTGGAGACACATAACAGGAAAGGTACATTAAAAACCCACCAATTACAATAAATGTTATTTTAGTAGATAACTCATTAGTTAATTCCCTCAGTTTCTTTTGAATAACAGCAAGTATATTACCAGACACACTTGAAAAGATGCATACTTTTTCATTAAAAAACACACACATTCAATTTCTAGTGACCAAGCAGCATACAGCATATGAAAAGACAGTATTAAAAGTGCTCAAAACTAAGTCCCAACATGTGCACAACCCTATTAAAATGAGCAGTAAGTCTTGCATATGAAACTTAGCACTTTCCAGCTCTAAACATTTAGGCTTGTGAGCGAGACTGGAGATCAGACTGGTTTCTGATGTCTGGATATATTACCAAATTCTAGAAAAGATACTTAGAAGTCAAAAGTTACAGACTTAGAGGGAAATAAATCAGCAGTCTTCTCTGAACAGATGAACCACTGAGGCTGGGAACCAGTGAGGGTAAGACTTCTTTTCGTACTTTTCATACTCTATAGAAAGAATAAAAGATCTTACACTATACTGAACAATGCAGAAAAATAAATAAATATCACCTACTACCAATTTCTCCTTTTCCTTTACATTTCTAAATGTGGAATCCCGGTTAGACCAAAGTGAGTATGAGGTCCCTCACTGCAGAGCCAGGATTTCACTCCCACACTACAAGCTTTCTTCAGATTAGCCTTGGAGAGTTTTCCCTGTCCCCAAAGATATGACAGTATTAGATGAACAATGCAAAGCTTGTGCCTTTCACTCAGCACCTCTGCCAGCACTACCTGTGAGAAGGTTGGGCTGGGCTGGCAGGGCACATGCAGCAAGGAGCCCCAGGGCCATTAGCTACAGCTTGGAACTGCACAAACAAGTGATTTGCATGGTTTTGTCCATTTTCCTTGTAAGTTCTGCTCCCCACTTTTTTTTTTTTTTTTTTTTTTTTTTTTTATCTTACTAAGTTACATGGAAGAAAAAACAAAACAAAACAAAACAAAAAACCTCTCTTTTCCACTGTGAAATTCTTTGACAGTTTGCATAAAAAGTGAGGTCAGGGTATTTGCCTATGTGTCAAAATCTCAGTAGTCAGGGAGCAGGTGCATTCCTCTGGGATCCGAGAGCCCCAGTTCCTGACCCTACCATAAATGAAAGACTTGAACCTGAGTCCTTGAACAGGAAAGAGCAGGGACTTCCAAATACTGCCTGGTCCCTCTCCCTCCTCCTCCCCAGACCTTGTCCTGACAACTTGTTTGGGAGCCCAGGGTCTGCAGAAACCAGTATAAGCCAACACATTTCACTTTTGACAAACTTTTATTCTCTGAATTTAACTTTTTTGTTTTCAGACTGTTCCAGCTGGCTGGTGTTGCAATGACCACACGTTAGGATGGCTAGAGGCCAGCAGCCAGCACATGCAGCTTCTTCTCTTGTTTTCATCAGTGGCAACCTTGATGTATTTTTTTTTCTTAGTGATGTCTGAGGAGTTATACGAGACAGACAAGGTGATCAGACTATCATCACTTCATAGTCCTGAGCTACAGAACTCCTAATTTTGGAATGGGTAAAGTTACTTTACATGTTATTTCCTGTGTTATGCAGCCATTAACTGGGACTTGGAGAAGCTGCAAACTGGGCAGGAATCAGGGAGAAAAGAGATGATAATGGCACTCCAGATGATGACTTTCACATGGCTGCAAACGTACCACAAAACTCAGAGCACGTGCACTGTATAGGGAGGGGGTGATGGAAAGGAGGTGATAGCTTTAAGTCCCACTCCATCCTGCCCAATAAATCTGTGTCTGACAGATCCCCACAGGCCTGTATATCATTTTGTCTTTTTGTAATTAGGAGACCAGCTGCAATTCCTTGGCCGGAGCCCAGCCAAGCTTCCCATGCTCCTTCTATAAGCTTCTCCAAGAAATATCACTAAGAAGCAAAGAAACTGAAGACAAAATTTAGCATGTGACAAAATCTTCCATGTGTGACCTCTGTACCAAGCAACCTGTGAATCTATATCAGAATGACTTTTTACATAAGGTTATGACAACAAAAAAATGCACCTGGATAGACTATGGACTTTGTGTCCCAACCAGCCTTTCTCCCTTATCTGTCTCTCCCCACATCATCTCCCACTTCTGTTCAACTTGAATGAAGAAGCACCACCAATCCCAGGATAAATATGTATAATCTATAGCAGAGTAGCTCCTTGTCCAAGTCCAATGATAAAGCAGCTTGATAAGGTATTTACTGGAGAGAAGCATATTCCCCCCCATAAAAAAATATTTTCACAGCATATGAGAACTTAAATCCAGAAGCAGGGAGAACCCAGTATCAGAGAGAATCCGCTTCCCTTTTGTATATTCAAGACAATGAAAATATAGCTGCCTGAAATGCTTCCCCTTCCTCTTTCCTCCAATAAAAAGTTACCCTTTTAGGAATTAGGAATCTGCTGGTACCTTGAGACTTTTCACTGGAAGTAGCAATTACTTTCAAGAAGCTGGAAATGAAGAGTAAATCTAAATTGTGCATGCCAATTTGCCTCCAGTGAGCCTAGGAACAGAAATATGAACTGTTGTCCTGCTTATCTTCCATCTGCTGCTTCTCCTATTCCCCCCTGGAACACTTCATTTAAAACAAAAAGGAGAAACAAAAATAAATAAATAAATAAAAATAAAAAGATCCAAATAATTCCTCAGTAAGCATTGAATTTCTGTACTATATGGGCATCCAAGGTGAAGGTTTTATTAAAGCCTGTGACCTGAAGTTACTCCCAAGGCTTGGCGCCCTTTGAAAACTCTTCTTTCAGAGAAAAGATAAGACACGAGTACCCAGGGGCTGCTGCAAAACTGTCTGCAAACCTCCACAGTGATATCGCTGCCACTTGTAGTAGCAAGGGAAGGAAGACTGAGCTTTCCATGTCCATGCTCTTTGGGAAGTAACACTGGGGATATACTCCTAAATTCACTTTAACACTTATTTCATGATACAGTGTTAATTCATATTTATGAAGAAGCAAAATGCTGCCCTTCACTCCATGATAACCAGCACATCAGCTCATCCCTGAAAACACGGGACAGTGCTGCCATAGCTTCTCATCAGGAAAGCGCGCAGCACTGCAAACACGGACGGATCAGACCATCCTGTTCTGAACCCAGTCCCTCATCCCATTTTCTCACTACGTCTTTGATCACATCCCCAGTGCATGCAGCAGGGAACAGCCTTCAATGTTAAAGCCAGGGCTTCTTCCAAGCCAAGCAAATGGGTAATGATGAGATATTTTAAAGGAATCTTGAGAAGATCATGCAGAGGAGAGGAAAGTACAGTAGATTATAGAAAAATATGTGCAATGAATAACTTCTGATTCACTTTAGCTTCCGAAGGCAGTGATCAGACACCATGTTAGTTTCATGCAGGATACAATGGGGATGGGATGATCACGCTCCACATCCCTTGAGGCAGGCTTGATGCTTGCTATTAGGGTGACAGCCTAAATAGCCAGAATCATTTAATGTTAAAAAAAAAAAAAAAAAGCCAAGAATTACAAGTCTCTCAACAGGGCAGAGAGCATATTAGGCTGCTACTGAATAAAGTCCATGTAAAAACAATCCTTGCTATGATGTGTTCGCTGTTCACCAGCAGGATGGCAATAGACAGCAGGCGACCTGGGGCTACCTGAAACTCCCCAGCGAAGTGGTATCACCACTGCCACCACGCACACCAGCAGGCAATGGGCATCACTGAGCAGAAAGCTCCAGCTCTTAGCCCTTCTTGCAGATCTGTAATTCACTGCACAGCCAGTTTTAGCCCTCTAAAGCTGCTGCAGGCATGCTGCATGAGAAATGGCAGCTAACATGGCAGAAAACATTAACAAGAGCAGGCCCCTGGGGGGAGCTTGGGCCCCACCTATGCCTTAGGGGATACCGGGGCATCCAAAATTACCCTAAAGAAGTTAGCTGAAGGCTTATGTAATCAATTTGGTTCGCTGCTCAGGGTGTCCTTTGCCCTGAGTTATTCATCACTGCCCTGTCTAATTCACCATAAAGGAATTCCTGAGGAACTGCCTCGCCGTCAGGAAGGCTCTGTTTATCCAAAAGAAAGACCAAAAAGTACCAATAATTGAGTGATTTCACTTGGCACAGATTGCTTAATTTAAGCAGATCTCTTTAGCAGAGCAACAGCTTTGGAAAGAAAAAAAAAAAAAAAAAAGGAAAAGAAAGGAACAAGTAACATCATGAATAATAAAGTTTCTTTTAATTAGTCATCACAAAACAAGATCTGAAACTAAGAGAGGCCATAAGCATTAATTGCCATTAAAGAAACCACTGCTGTGTTGCATACCTCTCAGTCTCCTTGCAGATCTGCCTCAAGTTTGGCACTGTCAGGTCCCTTCCGCTCTGCATGACTGCTCCTCCTTAATCATCCACTCAACAGCTTGGAGGGGGGACAACAAAGAGAAGCTTCCTCTCCCTGCTCCCCAGAACAGTTGCCCACAGTAGCAGAAAAATGGACGTCCTCAACCATCCCAAGGAGCATATACTGGGGGGCTGAAGCCAACAGGCTCTTCAGAGCCACCCAACCCTGCCTCACCTTCATGAAAAGCACAAGTGCATGCTTTAAGAGCTCTTTGTCCTACTGGGTTTTGCTCTTAAAACCAGAAGTTCAAGGAGTAATGAAGATCTCCCCACATACATTCTCACCTTGCATATAGCGTTATTTACACTGTTGTTGCCTTCAGCTGGTGTTTTGGTATGTGCCTACATTTTATACCACGTTTCTGAATCGCTGGGGATAACCAGGGGATAAATTGGTCCCTGTCCATACCTTATGATTAAATGTATGCTCTTTTCCATTATTTCAAATTTTCAGATGTGGCACTTCATGTCACAAAATATTTGAAATTTGTTGGTTGATAGAGACAAAATGTATACTATAATTAAAGCAGCACAGATACTGCCATTTATATTGTCTCTTTCACGCATTGTAGCAGTGTAACAATATTTCCCCTCCTCAACATTTTCTGCTCTATTTTATCACCACTCCAAGCAATTGCTTTACATGTTAAAAATTCCAGCTGCTGTAAGGTAAACAAATTGTTTATGCTTCACAAACGGTATCAGGACTCAAAATAATAGTTGCAGAGATGTGGTGTAAGATGTTAAATAGAGTTTGCATGGTTCTGTTTGGGTAATTTCTGTTTAACCTTTCTTCCCCTCCCCAAATTCAGAGAATGAGGGAGATACGCCAAAGTTGTAGCAGAACTGCAGAAAGAAAGGTGCACATTTAAAGGATTTCAACTCCAACTAGTGATTACCGTACAAGCTTAGCATTATATTTCCCAAAACAAAATAAAGGACAATATGAGACTAAAACTAAATGAGAGGACATTTGATAGAATGCCAGAGAAAAATTGGAAGTGCATCCCACAAGTTTTACAGCATAATGATCTCTCTCTGATAATATCTTCCCCTTTCTCACAAAGTCACACGAAAACATAGGTTGCATAGACACAAATAGATGTTCCTCTTCCACAGCCATTTTATTATATCACTGAGTTTAGCATTTGTCACTAGTCACATCTCTAAAAAAGTATTATAATAGAAGCCCTTTTCAAGAATTCCTTCCACAACGTGTTTCTAGCCTGTACCGTGCACTTAATGTCGCAGATGCAAAATAATCTTTTCCAATTTTTTTCTTTTGTGTGTGTAAAAGCTTCACACTCTATCAATTAAAACAGGAAATGGAAAGTTAAAGAAAAAGCACACACTCAGATTTTCCATAAAACTTTTGCTATTAATATACCCAGATTCGCTCCACGCTGTGTTTATGATTAGAAGACTTTGCGGAAACATCAGCTGGTTAATAATCATCTACATCTGTCACAATATCTCATTTATGCCTCAGCCTACATCCTTCCATTGTTTTATTAGCTACCTTCAATAAATGATTGTCAGAATTATTTCCTCTTCATTTGCAGGAATAATCTGAGACTGAAAGAGAAGAACCAAAAAAAAAATAAAAATAAAATAAGAAAGAAAGAGAGAGAGAGAGAGAGAGAGAGAGAAAGAAAGAAAGAAAGAAAGGTGGTGCCAATTTCTAGTATGACTGGGATGAGAAACAAAGGAGATTCTTGCATGTCGTGCCTTCAGTAAAAACAGACTACTTATTAACTAGATTTTACAGCCCAATCCATCCCCCACATTTTTAAGGGTATGGCCTGAATGGCCCCAGGAGGGTTGGTCAGAGTTCATCCCAGGAACAAAGCTCTGTGACGGCAGCAGGAGAGGGCATGGGTACCTCATCCTGCAGGCATGCAAGGGCTTCCAGCTACCACGTCCGTGCCTGGTGGGAGTCTCAGCAGGGTTGCAATCAAAGCTCAGCCATGGAGGTGTTTGTAATTGATGACTACACAGCTACCTAGCCCGCAACAGGGACAGAGCCCAGAAATTTCTGCAGATGCTTACCAGGTAAATACACACATATAATTGAACTACCTACAAGACCTTTAATGAAAGCTTATTTACCTGTTGTGTCTTTTTTCTCGAGTTTTGGGGCTTGTGGGGCGGGGAAATTGGAGGGGCTTAAGTTTTAAATCCACATTTTGAACATTTGGTTCAGGATTTTCATGATTGTATCAGCAAAATCCCTGTTCTGGTGAATTTGTAAGTGAACAATAAAGCTGAGGATCTCAATTTTTCCACAGATCAAAAGAAATTGGTAGGGCAAAAATGCAGCCTTTGAGCTGCAACAAAAGGAAGAGAAAAGGCCAACGTGCATTTTGCAGGCAACAGGGATCTAGGACCAAATGTAGAGACAGAGCTACGAGGGTATCAAGATTGACTGGCCCCACTGAAATCCTCCTTTCATTATTTTAAACAATGCACACTGCTATCTTCCTATCAGAAGTAAGATGTCCTCCTCTGATCCCTGAGGAGTCTGAGGGCTGTCCTGGAGTGCTGATGAAAGCCCAGGGATCCTGAAGAAGAGCATGCAGACACAAGGCTACAGGGTCTTTGCATTCTTGTCTTTAAAGCCCCATCACAGCCTTTGCAAGGGAAGAAACCCTCACGCCTGGAGGGGATTTGGTTCTCTCCATCTGATGTCCTGCAGAGGTAAGTGATTGAGGTGCTCTGCTCTATGCCAGTTTGGGCTGAAGGAAGGGTAACGTTACAGATCACAAAATAAGAGAACAATTAGTGCTATTGAGAGTAAATGAATAGCGATGATAACAGAGGTAACATTACCAGTGTTGGATATCCCTTTTTAAAAAGGCAGATTGCAAAGTTGACCAGAGGGGAAACACGTTTCTGTTGAGTAGATGAGAAACAGAGAAAAGATAATGTTTAAATACATACAATGTGTGTCTAACGGCGAACCTCAATCTGCTGGAAACTTTCTGCTGAAATTACTCAACCAATCTACTAAAAAGACATTAAGAATATGGAAATGTTGCTGAAAGCAGCTGCTAGTCAGGCTATCTTTTGATGATGCCTGCTGCATATTAAGGCATTTGATGCACCCAAAAGAACTAAAGAGGAAAGAAAACAATAACAATGTGCAGAGTATTAGCTGAGCATTCATTCGTGAGGCAAGATAAATACTGGTTCCACTCAAACCGCTTCATGTTTTGTTTTGCCATTGAAACAGGCAGGCTCTACTTCAGTTAATTTTCCTTAGTACTTTAACTAATCAAGGCTTAAACACAAACATTTGCCCAAGAGAGAAGAAAGCATGGAAAAAAACACCATTGTTTTGCATGGTGTCGAGCAGGAGAGCAGGAGAAATATCTGTGAAGTACAAATAGCCTATGCAAGAAAACAGCATGTTCTGTGCTGTAGGTGGATATTGCTATTTCCCCCTGCCAGTGTGGGACACAAACCCACCCAACCTGGCCTCCTGCAGAGCAGCTCACACACTGCATGTATTGAGGTAGGTCTCACATAGTTCATATGTCAACTAGGTGCAATTCCTGGAAAACCTATCTTTTTGATCTACCTAACAACTCATTAAGAGTTGTTCTCACCTCCCATTCCACACAGGCTCCTCAGTTGTTTGAAACCTCTTGAGAAACAAAGTGACAATCTTTTTCACATTTTTATCTCAGAAAGTAAAAGTGTTGTTGTTTACTCATTCAAAGGTACAAAGAACACATACTTCAAAACACTTCCACGTTTTGCACTGTAAGCACGGGTAAAAGAGCATATTGCCTGAAGCTGACTTTTGAGTACATAGGCAGGCAGGGGAATAGTGCTCCTTGCCTGCAAACAAGACTCACTAAAATGAAAACCTTTGCCAATGTAGTTGAGAAGAAAAGGAAGACTGAGAATCAGCCACAGGAGACAGAATAAAGGAAGAGAAAAGAGAGAATATGATGGGACCTGTGAAAAGGTTCAGTGGTGCAACCCCACACAGAAACCCACAAGCAATCCCATGGGAAGAAAACCCTAGCTGAGAAGCTAAACAAAGCAGCACTGAGACTCTTTACTCCACTTTGACACGGTGTGTCTCAGGGAGCCAGTGGGGACCCACAAAAGCAGAGAGCAGCTGTGCCTCCAGACCTTGTGGCCAGCAAGGTGCCAGTCTGCTTGATCCCCGCACCCCCAGGCCAATGGAGCCACACAATCGCCTTCCTCGTGTGACATGTTTGGTTTCACCTTTTCTGAGAATCACATAAATTAATCCACATTTCGGGTCTTCTGAGGGAAGGGGATAGAGGCAAGTATATGCCACAGACAGCTAAAGCCACTACTTTGATAATTATTTCACTGAAGAAAACCACAGTGTCTATTCAGACTCACGATGTCCTTGTCAACGTTTCAAAATAATTCACAAGAAACATTCAGTTCCAGCACATCCGCTCAAGCACGCAGTCCCAACAGATAACAGAAAGACTGCCTTCCAACACAGCTATTGCTATACAAGCAAATGGGAAAATATTAGGTCTTCTAGTGTCCTACAACAAGTACCTAAATTCTGGTTTTACATGGATTTCACCATAACAAATGAGGATTTGAGAAACTATAGTTACAAAAAATGGAAAACACACGTAAAACAAAGACTTTCTCAAAAGACTGGCTATGCAGGAAGCTGCTCCCAGCTTCAAATACACAATTCAATACCATTGGTTTACAGCTTTGATTACATTTCACTCCTCTGACCGCAAATTGAAAGGAGTGTTATTTAATCTATCTGGGAGGAGCTGTTAAAACTGTTTGATTAACAAGCAGGTCTAACGAGGCCAGCCCCACAAACAGGATTATTTCTTTGTAAATATAGCATGTAACCTCAACTATATCAGCATCATTAGCCTAATAGAGATAGAATATTCTGCAAATCAAAGATGAATTATATATATCAATATCTCTAAGCATTGCTGTTCATGCAGTGTATCAAGAGACATCTCAACAGAGGTGTGATTCACAGCTTTACAGGAATGTTGTCGAAACGCTTTTGTTATCTTCGTGAATGTTGATAATTGTATCACTGCTGAGAAAAACTTCCAGAAAGGCAGTGCTTAGTACCTGAGGAGTTTTCTGTGTCTGAAAAAGGGAGAGGTTTGCTCTTGTGAATCCAGCAGCAACATATGAACCTTCAGGATCAGTTTCTAGTCATCAGTTCCCACTGCTTTGTGCAGGCTTAAGTTTGCTGTTAACATGTCAACAAGTTGCTGTAGTCTATAAAAACAACTCACTGCAGCACCTTGGCAATTTGTAAACTTTTCTTATATGAAGAAGGAAAAACAAATCAGCATTAACCATGGGGTTTGATTAAACTCTACTGGTTAATCCCCATAAGAAGCACAGAAGGAGAGATTGCAAAACAAAAATGTCATAAGAAAAAAAAAAAAAAAAAGAAAAGAAGAAAGAAAAAAAAAGGAAAAATAGCAACAGTCCTGGTACAAAATGTTTGTGTGCCATCTCTGTGTCAGACAAATGCTTTCCAGCACTTCACACACCAGAACAATGGCTCCCGAAGTGACGGAAATGGCACCGTCCAAGAACTCAACAATATTAATTTTGCGGGGTTTCCTGAACCATGGCAAGCCACAAACAACTCCAGTCTGAAATGCCGTTTTGACTCCATCTGTGCAGCAACAGAACGGCACGCGAAGGTCCGGATCCGCTCCTATGGAGACAGCCCATGGCGCACTCAGGCAGCCCACGCCTGGCTGAGGAGCAGTGCAGACATGGCATCAGCCCTGCGCATCGTCCCCATCATCCCTCTCTCCAGGGAGTGAAGGGGGTTCATTTCCTCTGACCTGGGTTAAATTTACAAATTAAGCAGTGATGCACGTTCCTGCTGTGGTTACAGAATGACACAGGCCTTTCAGAGGCTAATTCACCCTGTCTGAGAAAGAGCCAGAGATAGCTGGGTGCCTGAATTAGCCTATCCTTTCTGAGTAATCTTGCAGCCAGGACACACTCATTCCTCCTTTCTCGCTATGGAAGTACAAGATACAAGCTACTCCACGAAGTGGTTTGGTTTTTTTTTGGTTGTTTTTTTTTTTTTTTTTTTTCAGGAACGTATTCATTGACATTTTCAACTGCTACTTTTCCTGGAAATAAGCCTTTCCTCTCTAGTGACAAGTTGCACATCTTGCAGTAATTGGAAAAAGGAGAGCACCAGATAAGGGTATCCTGTCCGCCTTGAAATAACTCTCCTACTTCCTCTTCCAAGAAGATAAGAAACATCTGCACGTGCAGACGTTATTGCACAAAAGCCACCTCTCTTCAAGGAAAAGTCTAATTGAAAATTCAAAAAAGAATAACCCTCACTGGTGCCGCCTCACCTTGCCATTTAGGTGCATTACAACCTGAGCAACGAGGGGGTGCCGTCGAGCTGTCCAAATTGCATGCAAGCTTTGGCTCTTACCCAGAAACTACTCTCATAGTTGCCCTTTAGCTCAGGTAAGTGTAAAACACAAACTACATGGTGTATTGATTTTCTTTCATATGCTTCTTGGTTTCCTTTTTAGTCATTCTTATCCATCACCTTCCTTTCCCACCCTCCCTTACTTTCTCACCAGCTCCAAAAACATCCATCACAGCCACCCTGGGTGCTCACCTCACCACATCGCTTGGTTTTTGCAAGCTGGCCTTTGGGGTACGGGTAACATTTTCTGCTGCGACTACATGCTACAAACCTCTCTGAGCAGGAGAGCTGAGGACATCTGAGCTGAATCCTGCGAGACAACCAGATGGGCCATGCTGTCATCCTGTGGGTTTTGTGTGGGCTTTCTCCCACTCGCATCCTTGGACTTCAAGTTCCTCTGCCCACCCTGACTAGCAGTAGCAGCAGCTTCTGTCACAACAATTTTTTTTTTTTCTTTCACTGTAACAATTAGTTAAAGAAAGCAAAGTGAAGCATTCAATATGAACCATCTATTACAAAGAGAGAGTTACTGAAGCTCTGAGAGCAGATATTAAATCAAGACCAGTTTCCCCCTTCAGCAATTATTTGTAGCTAACTGCCTCCCTCTCTACGGAAAGCCTCCAAGGCAAAACGCACTGTGACACCCAAGCTGGTTTGGTTTGGGATTTCTTTGCTCTGAAAACAGAGAGGATGGGAGTGGACTTGTTCCAGCACCACCAGAAGAGAGCCAGGCTCCAGGGGTGATGCACATCCTCAGGCAACTGCAGCACAGGGACAAGTGGAGCGATGCGCTTCATGCCCAGCCCTGCAGCCCCTGACCCTTCTGGGGACCCCCAGGAGGGACCTCCTTTCCCGCCAGCTGATCTGAGGGCTGCTTGCAGCTATCTCATGCCCCAGGCAGAGCTCAGGAGACACAGGAGCCACACCCTTCACCAGCCCAGCTCCCTGCCGCACCCAATACAGAGTGGCATTTTTCAAATTGCCCCAGTATCTTAATAAAAGCATCCAAACGCTTTTTCTCAAGTGGAAACTCCACAGAGCAACAGGCTGAACTCTCATTTTCAAAGGTGCAAGGAGGGAATTTTGATCTGTAGGGGCTAGGTGCAGAAATGTTAGTGCCCACATCCAATTAAACAGGTGAAGGCATCATAATTTGCAATTATACCCCTTCACCATCCTCCTTTTCTTTAGCTAACTATATCTCCATTGTGTGCTTTTGCACTTTCTGTTGCTGAATTTAGGCAATAGACTCCTCCAATCACGTGACAAGTTCCTGATCTTTATCAGCAAAATAACAGCTCCATCTTATATCTTTTGCATTGTGGTTACTGAGAACCAAAACTAAGTCCATCTTTTTCCATTTGTCTGAAAACACACCCTACAAATAAGTCACAGAAAAAAAACACCATGATGACAATAGGTAGAAAAAAGTGGTAAGTTGTGAGAGCAGTTTTGAAAACAAATAATGCTCTTAAATAAATGGAAATGAATGCACATTTGTTCTCATGCAAATCATTATTTTTGTTCTTTTTTCTTTTAGTACATCTTTTTTCAGGTGTGTACAAAGGAATTGGGAATGATGCTACAACTACACAAAACAATAGGAGGTAGCAATTTTCTAAACAAACAAACAAACAAAAAAGAAACAACACATTCTTGGAGTTATCAGAGGATCTGAATAATAATTCAGAAAAATCTGTCTAGAAAACATGAACTAGGAGAAAAGTTGAACGAATTGTGTATTCATAACTTAGAAAAGAGAATGAGAAATAGAAGCCAGAATATACTTTCAATATGTAAAAGGCTACTTTGAAACAGATTTAGGATCAGCTGTTGGCCATCCTCATCAAGAACAGATAAGAAATAGCTTGATTTTTTCAGTAAGGAAACCTTTGTATAGATGTCAGGGAAACCTTTCTAAGTATAAGGACTTCTAAGACTGAGTTACTTTAGGAAGGTTACACATACAGACCAATTAGCAAAAAAGGCAACGTGGAAAGGAAATGACGTATTGTACCTTACAATGGTCCTAAAAGTCTCCAGTAACTCACTATGCCAAAATGAAACAAAAAACGGTTGTTGCAAGTGTCAGCAATTTGGATCCATTTTTACAGGAAACAGGCAAAAGCAATCATTTCAAAGTAAATAATGCACGGCTTAGGACTAACGGCTTTGAAACTTTTTAATACCCTATTTGCTTTAAAATAGGTCTTTCACATTTAGACTGTGTTTAGGGAAAAGTCATAGCACAAACTTTCCATACACTTCTTGCAGAAGTGTTTGGAAAAAAACATCCACTAGCTGACAGTACAGTTCTGCACTTACTTTGTCTAATGAAAACTGATCTTCGTGACACAGTTTTCTGTATGAAATAAAAATACAGACTACTTTGCTACAGTTTAGCTAAAAAAAATAACCTACCATTAGTAGGTAGTGTAACACTTGCTGTTTTCTTTCCAGAGTCTAGACAAAGGTGATGACTTTGTGACTACTGTTTCCAAACCCTTTCAGTAATAAAACCTGGGGATTAAAATATTACAATATTTGACTATCCAAAGACAAGGTTCTGAAAGGGACTTTTAATAAACATAACTTTATTACAGGAGGCAACAGTCAGTAATACAAACAGGCTATGATCTCTGTCCCAATAGGGCAAGTTTGCCTCAAACTTGCCAGGGGCAGGGGGAAAAAGGAAAAACCAACAATAGATGAATGCTGGCCTGTATCTCATTGATGCTAAAATCCCCCCTGTGTTCAGTGATGCCAAGACTTTGTCTAGGGAAACTATTACAATTTTACGCTATCATAACTAGTTCAAAAATCAGGCTGTTTACTGATGAATGCCACCTGCTCCTGCCTGGCAAAGCATGTTCGAACAATTACACAGGGCATATTACCATAATGAACAGGGCTTTTCATTTACAAATCCAGAAGTGCTGTGCTGAAGTGCTATCCAATCCAGAGCAGTGGGGAAGATAGGAAAGCCAGGGAGAAGAGAGACAGACGTGGAAAACCAAGTCCCTCTGGACAAAAGAATGGCCAGGGTAAGGACGGGACTCAGGTACCCCAAACAATATTGCTGCAACTCTTCTTTAAGGCTGCACACTTAATTCAGCAGTAACATTTCACCTTGTGGATTGTCTGGCCACAAATATGCAGAAAAGCAGCAGCTGGTACAGCAACATACATGGTTTATTTCATCACGTCTTGAAAGAACCCAGAAAGGGCCATGGGGGGTCAGGTTCATAGGGACATTTAGGAAAATGCTGCATTGACCTTCAGCAGAGGCAAAACACGATTTGGGGAGGAATTACAGAAATACTGTGATCATTAAGCAATCTATCACAAAATGTGGCCTCTCTTTTCTTTTCTTTTTTCTTTTCAAACAAAAAATATGTGAACCAAAGTTTCCTTAGAAAGAAAAAAGCTTCAGTCGTGTGATCTGTGTTACTCAGGAAATCAAGCTAGATGATCACAGTTATCACTTCTAGCCCAGAAATATATATATACATATATTAATAATTAAAAGAGAGAGAGAAAAAAATCTCACGCCAACTTCATTCTCTGTGGTTTTCCCCATGAAGTCCACAGAACCCACTCCTCATCTCCTTGATTTTACAATAAATCTTCATCTACTGATTCTACAAAAGCCTTGGAAATCACATATCTTTTCACTTCCAACTTCTGTGAATAATCAAAACTTTGTTCAACACTACAGCTTTTATTCCAATGCACATAAATAGCTTCTTGACTTGCACAAAACCTGAAACCACTTTAATCAATTCGCTATATATAGTCTGGATAAATACTGATTTTGAGATTCTGGGTATACGGCCAATCCTATGCTATTTGCTAATACTTTGATCTAAATTCACACTATTTTAAGAAGAAATGAAAAATATTCTGAGGAGAACAAAGACAACAGTAAAGAAATTACAGCCTGTGAAAGCTAGAGGATATGCACATTAGTTAAAAAGTCAACTTGTTCCAAAAGTATTTCAGAAGACAGAAATACATTTAAACTTATCAAAATCTAAAATGCAAATATCTGTAATTTTTTCCTCATTACTCCTACAGGAATTCACTTTTGGTTTTACAGAAATTTTTCACTATGTTAACTATATTTAATAACATGAGTAGACAGTACTACAGTCTAATTGTATGTGCATGTGTGTAATGTACTACTCCATTTTCAATGGCAGCATTATAGTGTAGGTGATTTATGTATGTGCAACAGAAATGGCTATTCTGTAGAAATATCACAGGAAATGACACACAGGAAATAAAACAACACAGACATCTTACAATCATTTCCTAAACTTCTAGTGCAGCAATCTGCTGAGCTCCTGAAAGAACCCAGATGCTGCTGACACGGGGAATGAGCAAACACCAAAAACACATCCTTCTCTCAACATGGTTTCTTGGTCTTGAGAGGAAAGAAGGATGAACAAGACTATAAGCCATGAAATACTTGGTTATTTGCCACCTGAAAATATTTTTTGTTAGGTATTAACCATTTACTACTGTCATGGTTCACCTACAGTGGCTACGGATGGATGGGGGGGACCCGCAGCGGCTGTGAAAACAAGAAAGCTGAAGATTAATGTGTGGTAAATGCTCAAGTAATGGCTAGGGAAAAGAAAGGCACATGGAAAAAAAAAAGAAAAAAAGAAAAAAAAAAAAAAGAAATCACACTAATCCTCATGCCAGATCTTTCTCATCTTCTCCTTTGTCTACCTGCCCCGTTCGGATGTGCTCCTCCGGCTGTGGCACTTGCTGGTGCCCCCCAAGCCCTCGCTGTGACAGGTACACAGATAAAAATTCAGTTCCTGCCCTGAAAAGCACGTAATTCAGGATACAGCAAGGTACCATCAGAGGCAACAAAATAGTCATGTTTCAGTCAGATTTGCCAGCATGCAACAGAAAACTATGTTCTGGAAGCCAGATGAGCTCAATAACTTTTTAGCAGGGATTTTTATTAGGAAATGCTAGAACATAGCTCAGGAGGGTTCAGCTGAATGCACAGCAGAATACTGCATTTTATCTAAGCAAATTTTGCCAGTTAAAAATAGTCAGAAAATGAAGGAAAGTATCAGCCTACTTTTATTATTGCTCAATATTCTGCTATTCATTTACAGCCCTTTATTGGAAATTATAAAATAAGTCAAATATAATAAATATAGAAAATATTTACAAAATATACAAAAAAACAGATTTGACATTAGTGTTCTAGTTTAAGAATCAATATGAGGTATTTTTATGCTATTATTTCCTGGGAAAAAAAAAAAAAAGAAAAAAAACAGTTGAATTATGCTACAGGAGTGTGAATACACAGAGGTGCACACAAGTACATTACATGACACGTGTGAAGGTGAAAATTTCTTGCAATTTTTTTCCTTACCCACTAGAGAAATTAGCAGGGTTATTTCAAGACAGAAACCTAGAGAACATTGTTGTGATTCTACAACTGTTTCTTGGTTTGGTTTGGTTTTATTGGTCCATTCCTCAATTTAACCTTCAAGTACACTGAGGTCATATAGCTGGCAAAGAGCTACTTCAGCTAAGTAGCAAAGAAATACAGTACAGAAACTAGCTTTTGTAACAGGTTGTTCTTAAAAATAGTTTTCTAAATTTCAATAGCTAAAACAAACAAACAAAAAATAAATAAATTTAAATAACTAAAAAAATCAAAAAACAGGAGTAGAAATAAATACCTAGGTAAAATAAAACAGTTGCATTTGTTTTTTTAGGCAGTAAAGGAATGAACTACTTTCACCAAAAATGTATTGTGAATTTTTGTTTTAAATGAAAGATAGTCTGCCAGTAAAAGCTCACTGTCCTGTAGATTAAAGAAAGGAAGTTTTGAGAAAATCAATACAAAATTTGCTATAACTAGGTGAAACTTCATACTGTAAAATATTTATATTATTTTCTTAAGGTAACTTAAAAAGATGCCTAACACTTTCACTATTACCTAGAAAACAAGGAATCCTGAAATGATTACACATGCTGTGTAAACAGTCAAGACATCTTAAAACACTATGTGTAAAATCTTGGTCCCATTAAGATTGATGGCAAACTTCCCATTAACTTCAATAGGGACAGGATTTCATCCATTGTGCCAACTCATAAAGCAGAAAAGGGTAACGAAAAAGCTTTGAAATATAAAACTAAAATAATAAATAAGATTGCTTTAATCACCGCTCCTGATGGCTTTGATCTTCCATGCAGCTTCTGCCCCTCCCTCTCCTACACCAACAAACTGAAGGTTCAATGCTTAAGTAGCTGATTTATCTTACGCTACAACAGTTTTGTACCATACCCTACCCTTTTCACTTTTTCAATTACCAGCAAAACAAAACAACAGATCTTACACGATTGCATTTTAACAAAGCAGGAAAAGATCCACAACATTAAAACTCAGTTTTGTGGTGACTCATGTGCAGCAACAATCCAATCCGGAGAACTGCACTTCCTAAAACTGTTTGGTTTTGGATTTTTTATTTATTTATTTATTTTTAAGGTTAGTGGGAAGTTCCCTAGTGATTGGTGTGCAAGATACCTTATCAGAGATGCAGGAAAGTGGGTGGAACCATTTGGTTCCCATTCAAATGCTGTTCTCCTCACAAATGAAAAGGCATTTCGCCATTTCGCAATTATGTTGTCACCTCTTCAGATATACTTCAGAGACTTCAAAGGAAGAACATTTCTGGAAATTAAATGGCTGGGTAGGTCCAAGGGGAGGAATATACCTAAAGGCCAAATGTCTTCCACAAGATACTGGACTATGACAACAGCTGTTACTCATATACAAACTGCCTACTTAGGTGTACCTAGACAGCAACTGTGTCAGTATTTGAAAAGTATTTCACACAATGCCTAAATGAATTAGCTGTGGCTACATTTACTGGCCCAGTCAAGTGAAACCTAAATTCAGTAGCATTGTGGAAACTTCTACACTGTTCAGTGCACTTCCAGAACTACTTAATTGTTTGTTATTTCTGTCTTCAATTTAGCACACCTGATTTGTTGAGATTCAATAATAATTACTTTTGAATACCAGCAATAGGTCAGACAGACAATTCTGCAGTAGGAAAGTGTAAGATAAGGTAAGTTTTTGAAGGACTAGCTCTATATGCAAATTCACATAAAGATGCAGATGTTCCTCTGTACACCTTAATTTCAAATTTTCTACACTAGTTCTTATTTGCAAGACTAGGCATGGACTATAAGCAATAACACAGAATATCAGTTAAATGTTTCTGTGACTGAACTGAACAAGGACAAATTTGTAGGATCCGGATAATTGCTGAGCAGACAGAACAGGACCAAGTAACACCACCTTACATTAGCATTCTCTTCCTACCAAGTAATAAGAGGTGATGTGCTCAAGACCAAGATTCTCAAAGCAAGAAGGATTTTGGACGAACTCAAGGACAAAGGTGGAAGTGCTGAAAAAGCAACAGCACAATGTTTTTGACTGGGGTTAATCAAAACCTCAACATTTCACAGAGACGTTTTAATTTTGAGAAATGGTTTATTTGAGAGAATTTTCAATAAATTCTCACAATTCTCCAAAACCTACAGGTTACAAGAAATCCAGCCTCGTCCCCTGCTTTGCCCAGTTCTGAGCAATCCATAATTAAAAGATCTCCAAGCCTTGTGAGGCTGAACACAGATAGAAGCCATAAGCATAGGTCTCGCCAATACCAGGGCTGTAACCACCAAGCCTGCTATCCACACACTTCCCAAACAAAAAATCTCCTGTTGTCATCTGAAAACAGATATTTTAATACATTTAATGCACCATCTACAGAAAATATTTGAAGGGTTCTTTTTCCCTTTTCCATCACAGAACAGAAATTAATCATAGAAACTTAAAAGTTGTCTGGGAAGGTAAACTACTGCTACCGCTCCTCTCCTGTGCAGAGTCCCCATGCATCCACACCCAGGCCAGTGATTTGAGATAGGTGGGCCTGGATATGCCTGTGCTCTGCTGCGGCTCTTCTGCAATGAAGGGGCAGACACACACAAGGCTGTAACGGTTTGGCCAATATAAAGCACTGGCTGTTTATGTAACTCCAGGTTTTTAAAATGCAATGCAGGAAAGAGCTGATTAATTTAATTTTAAGGAAAAAAAGAAAGAAAAGAAAAAAAAAAGACCTCTGATAAATCTGCGTAGATGACACTACTTTGGTGAGGAAGAAAGATTATGCCATAAGGTTTTGCAGGATGTTGGGAAAAGGGAGCAGAAGTGTGAGCTTATTTTCAGGAGTGCACATCTCTGGGAGCAGATGTAAAGAAGCTGTCAGAATTTCAAACAGGGATTTCCATATCCTCTTGATTGCAGTGCTGAGGCTCAGGTGGGAGAATAATGATCTACCCTGACTGACAGCTCAGTTAAAATGACTCCCAGAGAAATATAAACTTAGTCAAACACTCCTTCTGCTCTGGTGGTGCTCAGGCACATAGCACTGCCATTTGTGCTCAAAGCCTGGCCTTGCAAAGCAGGAAAAGCCTGCTGTGATGTTCACCGTGTGTGGGAGCTACACTACCTACCCATACCAAGTCCCTGCCACCTCACATCACAGCGGAGGAGGAAGGAGCCATCCTGAATGACAGGCAAGCTACTTTCCAGTGACTGCAGCACAGGAGCAGGCACACAGCTATATTTCTACACCCACAGCACACTTCCGGCAGCTCTACAGGGGCAGGGTGTCACTGCACACCTTTCATCTCAACATCTTGCCAGCAGGACAAGGATGTAAGAGTGCCAGACTGAATACAGGTAGCTGAGAAAACTGCTCTGTTGCTGGAGGGTAGCATCATTAAACTTTGTCAGGCATGCTTAACTTTTCACTGCCTTCTTTAGTTAGGCTGATGATCTCTGCTGACAGCACCACTGAGGAATGGAGGAATGAACCATGACCAAGAACGTAGGCAACTGGTAAATTCATATACATCTAGGAAATACAGGCAATAAGCACAACTAGCCAACTTTGGAGATATAAACATTATTTTGACCTGAAGTCTTTAGGGTCTTATATGTTCCTTCTAGGGTTGCATTGAAAAAAAATAAAAAGAAAAAAAAACACGCTAGATTGAATTTTTTCCCTTTCTTCCCCTTTCCCCTTTCTTCCCCTTCCCCTGCGTATTGTGAACCTTTCCTCTTTTAGGCTACATCTCAAGGTTAGTAACAGAGGCTTCCCCAAATAGTCACAAGTTTCTTTCTGCCAGATGCCTGCCTTGTCTTATATGAATTGTGAATGTATCCTGTTGATATTGAATTTATAGGTCAGTTGAAGAGTTTTTAAGGCTGCTCTGTTCCATGGTTTCAGTGAAGGCACCGGTGCGTATCCTCCTCCCTATCTTTGATTATGTTTCCTGATCGTTCTATCATGAATCTGCAAATCAGGATGTTATTTTTCTTTCCTTCCCTGGATCTACAGACTTCTGTTTGACATTTCCTCATCCAATCAACCACACAACTAAGACTTGCACTTGGAAAAGAGATAAAGAACCAAGCCTTGCGTTTAATTACTTTAACCTAGGAACAATTTGTTGCGAGACTCTACAGATGGAGTTATGATCATATCTTAATCAAAAATCTGAGTCCACAGCCTTACTGCATATGCCAGCAATGCTGGGCCATAATTAAACAGCTATTAAAGTAAGCACGCAGTGACCTACTTATCTCAATTATACATCAGCTCTGCTTCAAAAGAGACTCCTCTGAAAAAGCAGGTGTCCGTCTTCCTCAGTCTGCACCACCACTGAAGAACCAGCATGAAAAGACACAGCCAGGTGCTTCACCCTCAGCACCTCTTGCTAATATAAGCTAACCTCTTCCTAATTCACTTCTGCACCAGGTATAACAAATTGCTCCCCAGCGCAGCTTTGAAGCTGGTGCCTACTATGTGCGTGCATGCCTGTGTCTCCTGAGTGGTGCCCAAGGGCAGGCCGATACTTTGAAACCTGAACACCACGCACAGTGAGCGGGTTCTTCGGCCTTGTGAATCAGCGGCCCTCGGGCCCGGGGAGCCTAAGCTCCTTGAAGTGCAGCCCTGAAAGGAAGCAGTCCATCTGCTGCCTTCTGGCCACCCGGCATGATGGTAGGAGATGCACCTCAACAGACACCTCATTAGGGTCGGGTGTTGCCCCGCTCGAGCCTGTGCTAAGCCAGTAAGTCAAGGCAAGGCCTGCAGGGTATCGATGCTTTCCTCATGAGACCAGGTTTTAAACCATCTCTATCTCCAGAATGTACTTTGACGGAATCATTGACAATGTCCAGATGGTTATTAACACTAACAAGAGCCTGCGTAGCTCCTCTTGTACCGGGTGGTTGCTCTAACAAAATCCAGCTACAACACAAGGACAGAAACAATCAAACTTGTTACTGTGATTCACTGAGGAATTTCAGGTTGTAAAGATGAACAGATGGCACTTGCAAGCTTTACTCAATATCTTAGATTTTTTAATTAGATTCCTGCTCAAGTCAGTCTGCTGGCCTACAGTCATAGACCCCAGGTTTCAAAGCAACCTTTGGAATCCCATTGCTCTGTCTGATAGAAACCACTATGTCAGGGAACTGCTGCAGGCACGGCTCCTGCTGCTTCCACCCCAGGAACTGGTCAGTAGGTAATTAACACAGCAGAATTAAAGGGATAGTCCAAAAATGCAGCTACGCCTTAGCCAAAATGCAAATTAATGCTTTAATGCACCACATTGCTTTGTAATTTTAGGATGTTTACAGTATCTTTATCATTAGGAACTATATGCCATAATTTTCTCTTCCATGTCTCCACAGAGTTCTCAAATTCACCTTCTGCAGCTGACAAATTCGCTCTCTGCTTTTTGGAAAACTACAGGTGATCACAATCAAAATGAAACAACATGTACTAACCATTAACAAATGTGAGAAACTTGCAAGGCAATAAACAGTAAATCTATGCCATAGCACTGAAACATGGCAAAAAACACCAGCAGGCTCAGAAGGTTGTAGGACCCAGTCCCCAACAGATACCAGTCTTTGTAAATTTTATAAACAGGTCCAATATTTCTTTTAAATAAGGAAATAAACAGATGAAACAAATAAACAAACAGATAAATAAATAATTCCCTTCAGGTTGACTAACATAGCTAAACTATGACTTTTCACAAATGCTGCAGCCTATATAATCTCAGTGACACTTGTAACCTGAGGCAGCAAAGCATGGCACAATATGCTGGAACAATAAGTCTGGTTATACTAATCACGATGGCATGGCATCACAGATGTCCTTTTTTCAAAGCCAATTAGAAGCTGGCTATTTGGGGGTTGTCTGCTTGCATAATTTTGTTTTTTGGAGAAGGGAAAAATGGAAAATTCAAAAGAGCTTCCACACTGTTGTAATCATGTTTAGCATAGCACTGTCTGCTCTTGCAAATCCATTCTGATATTTCCTGAATTTATAAGCTAGTATTAATAATAACCTGTCTTTTTTATAAAGAGTCAACTCAGCTAATCAAACAACAGCAAATGGAGAGCTCATGCAAATTAACTTCAGTGGCACTGGTGCCCTAAGTTCCTTTCAAGTTGCAGAGCTCTAAAGTCATTACAAAATGTAGCAAAGCTCCATTATATACTCATTTTAAGAGACTAGATAGTTACAAAACAAGCAATGATTTATATAAATGTATTTTTTTTTAATTTTATCTAATGTCACATAACAATCAGCTCTAAGAGTCACCTGCTTGGTGTGCATCAGTCAAAGAAAAACCTGCAACTTGGAGAATTCCCTTGCTTATGCAGCATCAATTTGCCCCAGAGTAGTTTGTCAAACAAGAAAAGCAATCTTGTTGCAGCACAGGAAGGGTTACAATCTCTCTGAAACTGCAACCCTTTAGTGGATGTGCTGAAGACGTGGTTGAAGATGACAGCTCCTGGGGAATGAAGATGAACTGGATGCATTCACATCCAGCCCTGCTTCCTTGGACTTTGTGATGTGCAAAACTGCCCATGGGCCTGAACGTCTTAAAAGATGGTTTTATCAGGCTTACACAGTTGGTTACTGCTACAAAGCCCAAACATGCCTGGATTTTGTGTTAAGTAGTAGCATACATAGGGTAGTACATAGCATGGTTTTGAGAAAACACTGTGGGTTTTGTTTGTTTGTTTTTCAATTCATAATGGCTAACAATGCTCAGGAATTCAAAATAATGAAAAGTTGAATAAACACTCTCCCATCACCCTTTTATAAAACACTATGATTAAACCTTTTAAAATCTCTAAAACAACCTCTTTGCTTCACATGACTAAACTAAAAGGGGGGGAGGGGAGAATAAGGAAACCTGCCTTTTCAAAAGCACAGTTGCACAAGGTCTTTCAAATCTGCAACAAAAGTCTGTCTCTCTCTCTCATATGCCATGCATAAAATCTGTGACTAGAGCAGAAAGACATCTGATAATTAGCAGAACTAAAATTTAATGCTGCTCTGTGCTTTGAGGACAGAGAGAGATCAGGAATAGGGCAACTCTGCTGGCAATTTTCTGTCTAATTCTGGAATGATGCAGACTGCACCAGAAACTGCTCATCCATTCCATCTCCTTTGATAGATAGACATTTACCACATCATAACACTCTTAATAGCTGGGCAGGAAAAAGCCTAAACCCCTCCCTCTCCCTCCTTAAGTTAAGTATAGAAAACTGCATCTATGCTATTTACGGATTTGAACCCTTGTCTGTACTGAAGTTTTGTAAATATAGACCATTTTGAAGTCAAAGGCATTAAGAGTTGGATCAACGCCTCCAGAGAAGCAACTCAGATGGCCTCGATTTCCCCCAGTGCTGGTGTTCGCTACTGGTTGACTCTAATTCCTCAAAGGCATTCAGCCAAAATGAAATGTAAGACCCAGGGACTAATGTAAAATTTAAGCTGTCTGTCCCTGGACCTTGGCCCATAATTGTCTCATAATCTAATTTATACATTCAAAAATAAGCAAACCAACAAAATAGAAACAAACAAACCTTGCATCATTATTTGCTCTCTGCATGCCTTGTTTCCCACTGCATCCTGAAGTAAAAGCACAGGACTGGGGTGTATTCTTAACACTGCCCTCGCCACTTCATGAGCTGGAGAATTTTTTGCTGGCAATCTGAAAAACAAAAAACATTTTGTTAACATGTGGACGCCTGGATACATTAGAAATAATTTTAGTTCTGAAGCACTGCCAGCTAAATCATTAAACTCTCACGCAAAGACAACAACTCGTGCAAAAAGAGTGGCTAGAAGCACCTCCACTGAATTCACACATCGCGTGAGCTTTCTGTGTGCACCACCCATGCACAGCAGCTAAAAACCTCTTTCTTTATCCAGAGGCAACTTAGAAACCAGCAATGCAATATATGTCAACACGTGCCTCAAGAGGAATTTTTCTTGAGCTGTCAAGGTCTGCTCTAAAGAAGGGTCTGCTCTGCAGTAGCTCATTTATCTCCACCCTGCCTGCTCAACCAAGAAAGAAGGCTTGAAAGGGGCCATTGCCACCATGGTCCTGTTTCTACAGTGGCAGCACTGACTGTGAGAGGTGCCTATTGAATCCCAGCCATGACCTCTGCAAGACAGCCGTGCCTCAGCTTCAAAGACCTCCTGTAGAAGTTTGCTTGCACCAGCCCAGCCAGGCTCTGGAGAGCCGCCCTCTGGTTTTGAGCAGATGGACGTGGACTAACCTGCTGCTCTTTGCCTTCACTGCCTGAAAATGATAAGACAGAAGACCACTCCACTTGTTCAATGTGAATGCACTGAAGGCAACGTCTAACTGAGCTCCCCAGAGCTGGCAAGAAGAACTTGCTCTACAAATTCTGTCATTTTCATGCTGCAAAGTGTCAGACTGTATTACAATATTTTCTGTGATGTTTAAATTGGCAAGGTTGATTTTCAACAGCTTCTTCACGGCACACAGCACCTTGTCATAAAAATATGCTCATTTGTACAACACTTAAACTGACAAACTACAGCAGAATTAAAACTAACACAAGAGTTTTATTATACTTCTGCTTCAAGAGGCAGATCTTGCTGAAAAGCCTGGTGATGGAGATGGCATGGAACAAAACATATTCTCAGTTAAAACATTACATGTAAACACGTGAAATACTAGCTAGTGGTTGCTCTTCCATCTGAGCTGTCAAGCAGAAAAATAGGGCAACATAGTACTAGAAGTTTTCTTTTAGTAAGTTTATTCAGTGGAATTAGAGCATGTTCCTACTCTGCAATAGTCCAAAACTAACTTCACTGAAAACAAACACTGCCCCATTAAAATAAAATGCAGACAAAACAGCAAATAATACAAGCTGCAAAGCCACAATACAAAAGGGACAAATTAACAATGGGCCAGCAAAGTAAAGAGCGGTATCAGGCTGCAAGTTACACCCAAAAGGAAACATGAGTAATAAGGTTTAAGTAATATTCTTCTTAGCTCTTATCACAAAACCCACTTGTAAATTTCTAACTATGAAATAGAGACTTGCTTTGCTGGTGGGGAAGAGTAAGTATCTATCTACACCAACCATTCAGAGCACATGACCAAAACTCGCCTCATCTTTGCTGTAAGAGTGTCAAGTGCTGCAGAGAAGGGCTGTGAGTGCCACAGCAATAGAGTTCAGTTAACACTGTGCTGACCTAAGCAGCAGGGATCCCTTCTGTAGCAAAATGCACAGCGATGCTAACGTGACTGACACATATTTTTCTCATTGGTAGTTTTCTCACCCAATGGCATGGCATAGCTCTGGTCCTCAAACAAGGCAGCTCTTTCTTCACCATGATACCCAGCTCCTAAACACCACCAACTAGGACTTGAAATATTTAAATGGCAGTTTGCTCTCACCCACATGAATTTTTGCAAAATGAATTTAGAAGTACCCTTTCTCTTTCTATGTTCCAACTCACTGCAGGGTGCTGCTTGAGCATTTTCCTTTTCCTACCAGAACCACAGTCGTATACAGATGGGCTTCTTTACTGATGCTTTGATAGGAATGGAGTGAGCATATTACAAGAGCTGGGAGATGCTAAATGCAAGACCCACGTCAATATATGCATGTGATTTCAGCAATGTAGAGTTAAACTCTATCCTCACATGCAAACCTGACTCACCTGGATCTTTGCTGGCCCATAGCTATAGGGGAAATGTAGTTGTCTGTTAGCTGCTTACAGCTGTAGTGGCCTCATGACACCAAAACTCAGTCATCCAAGATTTGTAAATTTATAAAGCTAGAACATTTAATTCTGGGCGAAAACTGGCAGGAATGAGGGCACGTGCTTATAGCAGGCAGATAGTGGACTACTTTTGATAATGAAAGAACCAATTATGGGGAAGTAACAAAATACTTCCCTACCCGTCAAGTTTTACATGGAGATATATCAAGGCCTATAAGGGAGTCTGTCTGATGTGTTCTCAACACTCCCAATCACCTAACTCTCGGGGAGGTCATAACATGCCCACACAAAAACGTCCATCAAATGTTGAAAGAAGTTTGCCATGGTAAACACAAACTTTGCAGCAATTCTCTGCCAGCTCTGCAATACCCATCTTCCCATTTCTGCAGTCTTGAATAATAAAGCTTCACACACGGATGATCCCCAAAAATGGTAGCATGTTGCTGCATACATACAAAGCTTTACTCATTCAGGTATCTTTTAAAAGCTGGCTAGGATGAAACAGGCATTACATGAATGATCCTACAATGCTCCTCTTACTTCTTCCCTAAAACAAGCTCTTTAGTACCAACTATTCTCATTAAACTTCTACTCAGGGTGAAGCAATTCTGAAGGAATCAATCTGAAAAAATCTTTCATGCATCAGGAAAAAAATGGAAAATGGTACAAAAAGAGAGAGAAAGTAAGACAAAGAACTGCCACACTAAGCTAACATAAACTTCACACATCTCAGAACGCAATACTATCCTCCAGTCTACTAACCATGCTAAAATCCTACGCACTAAACATGGTAAATACAACACAAAAGGGTCTGCCATTTAGTTAAGGGCAGACATGTAGGCATAGCTGATAATGTCTTTAAAAAAATAGATTAGACACTGAGCATCATGGCATTAGAACCAGAGTTTGTCATTAACCTTGTACTTCTGAATAAGGCAGAGTAAACAAAAATAAATGCCAGTGAACGGCTAACTGGTATGACAGTGAGGTCAGACATAATATCATGGGACCTGTTCCTGCTTACAGAATAAGAAAACAAAGGGGGAAAAAAAAAAAAAAACACAAACACAACTCTTTCAGCCCCATCACACCATTCTTAATGTGCAAATGTACTAGACACACATAGCAGCCATTCAATCATTCTTAACCTCTGACTGATCCTATAAAAAGAAAAATATGAACACCTTGTTAACATTATTTACATATAATTCACTGATTCTACACAAAAGCGATGATCACCACTGAAAGCTTCTACCTCTCTCATCATCAGTTTAATTAGCAAGATGATTGATTAATCCACCTGAGTCACTCTGGAGAAGGTGTGACTGAACAGAAATCATTCCTCCCCAGATAAAGGTACATTAATTAGTTCTGGATTAAACTGCTTTCCTCTTCATTCAACTTCAAGAAAAGGAGGAGAAGTAAAAAAAAAGAAAAAGGCAAAAAGACCCATAACATAATAACAAAAACATTTTGGTATTATACTTCTGAGGTATTTTTTTATTTTACTTTATCCTTTAGGAAGGTTCACACCTTCTTGCTTTGAATTTCATTGGCATCTATTTAACTTTGTGAATTATTGTGTTTCTGCAAAATAAACAAACCTGAGTTCAATACATATTTGCAAAGCCCTGCCAAAAAAACATAGCCACGAATTAGTTGGCTCTGCCGAGCTGTAAAGGATGACACTAATGCCTGACTGGAATGTACACAGCATTACATACATACCACAACTGAAACCAGGCATACTCCCATACAGCAAGTGAGTTTCAGTGTCCCACCTAGGAAGACAATCAAACAGAAAATCTTATTTGAAGCTTTCATTGCTCTTTTTTTAAGCGCTCTGCCCTCATCAAAAGCTCTCCATCTGAAGGCTGGCCTATGGGCTGATCATGAGGTTTTACCCCTGAAAAATGCGTAACCATTTCTTGACCATACCTGTATACCACAGAAGACATTGCGCTTAACTTGGCAATGCTCATGTGTCACCTGTCCTTAAGGACACAATTCTGTCTGCTGATGCTCTGAACAGCTAGCAGGACTGGGTAAGTTTTGTCTTTCCATGAAGATCCCCTCCTGGCCTCTACACATTAACAGAAAGCATCCCATGGCATGACCTTCTGCTTCCTAGCTGTCTGTGACCAAGGGAGAGAGGCCATCTCCTTCTCATAGGTCTGGAGGCAGAGTGGCTGGTCCCCAAGTAAATTCAACCAGATAACCCTCCTGCTCCATTTCCCTTCATCCTGGAAGGTCTCCTGCAAGGTGGTGACTCAGCTCTGCATACAGGAGCAGCCCAATCCCTCTTCTGGTCACCAGAAAGTGACATTAGAAAGGCAGGCGTGGGGGAGACCAGACAGCCAGGCCAGGCAGGACAAGGAAGGAGGAGCAGGAACAGTCTTCCACAACCTAAATTACATGCTTTGTATCAGGCTTCTCCTGATACTTTGCATTATTCATTGACTTTGAAAGCTCAAGCCACCACGCAGGACACACCACAGTCCTGCAGAAAGTCTGGTACATGGACAGAAAGGATTTTTCCATTGGCCTCTGCCAATGTAATACATAATCAATATGTGGTGTCAACAGAAGTCAAGCGAGAAAACTCATCCCACATCAACATGCCATTTTAAGAGCATCCAGAATAAAACCTTTGTGGGTTGTGGGCCACTTCTCTGTTGCCACTATGCCTGCTAGTGGAGAGTTTTTTTTTTTTGTTTGTTTGTTTTTTTTTCTGAAATCAGTTATTTCAAGGATATTTAATTAAGAACCTATGGAGAGAAGAAGATATGCCTATATTACTGCAAAGGACTGAGGCCAGCAACTACGTTTTATTGAGACTTCTGACGGTCATAGACACCCATACATCAGTTTGGGGACACAGACTTAAACAGAGGGTGACTGATTGGAAAGGGACACGTCAGAACTGAACCCAATCTATTTGAAATTAAATGCAAAACCCCAGCTTTCTAGTGCTGATGGTGTTCAATCTGCAGAGAGCGTGAACAAGGCCCCAGCTCCAGCTTGGTAGTCTCGATTTCAAAACATTTTTGCAGTGAAGCAACTTAAGAAAACAAACATTCCTAGCCAGGCAGAGATCAGTCATAAACGTCTTCTGAAATGGAGATGAACTCCCTTATTGTGTATTTAAAGCAACACTATAAACCAGGCCATATCTATATAAAGCAACACTGTGGGCTTAAAGCAACAGTGGTATTATTCTCTGTTGGAGCTTGGACTGAACACCCCAGGAGTGACCACAAACAGTGCTACTGTTCAGGAACAGACCTGCAGATATGGGAAGCTAAGAAAGAAAAAAAAAAGATACGCTTGATAGAAACAGTCACTCAGGCAGAATCCATCCATTTCACAAATCTTACATTATAATGAGTATTCAATAGAAAACACAAAGGAAAAAAAAAAAGTTCCAAAAATAGTAATAATAAAAAGCAGTTTATTTCCTAAGTTCCTAAGCAAGACTTAAAAAAAAAAAAAAAATCAGAAAAAAAAAATTAGAGACAGTTTCTGTGAAATTCTCCATGAAGCTAACAAAGAAAGTCAAAAAAAGTCGTACATAGGAAGGTGAGCTGCAGATTCCCCAAAAGCTAGGCAACGTTATCCATGGATTATTGCTTACATTTGATGGCAGACACCAAATTTAACTGACATCCACACTTTACAGATACCATGTTATAAGAAATGCTTGAGAATACAGAACTTTTTTAAAGTACTTTATTTTGCCATTTCTAGCATATTACCTCAGCACCCTAGCTCCCTGGAAATCACCCACCATTAACTCCAGCTGTCAGGTAGGTCCAGGTGTAATTCACCCACTGATTAAATCTTAACTAAAATTTTATAACACAGACGCCTTAAACTGCGTAATTGTTTTAGCTTGCTCTATAGCCCCTATGTTTTTTCCAAATTAAAAGCATAAAGTTAACACCAATGATAACATTTGCATTCACACAAGTTTTAATTAAGTAGCATTTTTGTTGATGGGAGCATGCTTTTAAGACACTAAGCACATTCTCAGTGCTAAGGAACAGACATTACTGGATATCCCCATAGCCTAACAGTAGTGTATCATGACTGCTGTAGGTTGCTAGGACATCCATGGTAACATTCACCTTTGGGTGTGCAATGTGAATCAGAAAGGCCACAAAACGCCATTTTTCATCACTGCTAGTGCAGTAGATTAGTAGCAAGACTGTAAAATCAACCTAGGCATTTATACTCAGCAGGCAATTATCCATTTGTTGCCATCCTGAGCTATTTCTTAGCCCACTAACTCAGCCAAGACTAGAGGATGGCAAGTGTTTCCTTCTCCCTGTCCACCTCACCTCCCAAATACAAGTCCTCCAGAAAAGCTCCTGGTGCCTCTCTGTTATCACAGCTTTGAAAGCAAAGATCTGTTTCAGTTACTGCAAAAAACATTCCCTCTACAGCTGTTTATACCAGTTAACACCTCACGCTAGGAGCAGCATTTTGTGCCTTCTGAGTGAACTAATCCTCCACAAATGGCTTAAGACAGGAAGAAGCAAGAGTCACCAATGCCATCATAAGTCTGAAAGAACAACATAAATGGGGGAGCAAGGAGCCCAGACTACATGAAGCCTTTAGACCCTGACTGGAGTGATGCTGATGCATCAGCAACCACTTCATTTCCACTCTCCTAAACTCCTCAGATCTACCCTCAGTCTTGGCATCAACCTCAAGCCATCAAACTCTGTTATCCCTATTTGTTCAATAGCTTAAAGTTAACACGTGATAGAGTTTTTTTGTTTGTTTGTTTTTGTTTTTTCAGCTTTCTTAAAACATCTTAGTAGCATTTTCACACTCTACTATTTAATTTAATTATTTAATAGATATTAAATATATATATTTTTCATAGATAGCTCCACCCCTTCTACAGAGAGCTGAACTCCTTTTGACTCCCAGAGGAGTGACTTTAAAATAACAAAAAAAACTATTGGTAAAATCCTAAAACTTAACAGTCCTAGAGCCCCACAGAAAACTGGGAGAAAAACAGCTAAGACAGAAAGGTGATTTTCAAAGTTTGTTCCCAAACTTTGTGCAGCACATCCTAGGCAGTTCAGAGAGTGGTATATGGACCAGACTATAAATTCTACTCTCAGCTACGTCAGAAATTATTGCATGAATGATTACAGTAGTGAATGAATGAAGTAGCAATTTCAACTGCTTTTCAATTATTGTCTCAAGTATGCTTTGGCATAAAGCTCTAGTGAATTTGGAAGACCATAAAACACCCAGATACCTTCTTCTCTGACAAAAACAGAGGCAGCTGGCACCGCAGGGCTGCCCAGCCTGGCACTTGGTACAACCGATCATATTCCTTACCCCAGGCATACACAGAGGCTGGTGGGGTTGAAGCATGTTCTATATAGTGGGTGTATTAAAAGATTTTATCACCAAGCCTCTAACCTGCTCACACGAGCATGTGCAAATAATGATTTTTACCAACCTACCCAAGCTGGTGAATCTGGGTTAATTTCAATGGGGCTGCGAAAGGCATCTTGACTCCTCTTCTCTACTCCCTGAAGGTATAACAACTCTTTGAAGGAATGGCTGGCTAAATAAGGTTGACAAACCTCTCTAATTTCTGTAATGCATTCTTTCAAAAGCAGTTGGAGTAATTCTGTTGAAAATCTTTCCAAGAGGTTTCAGCCTGAAGCAGAAAAAACAGTGTGGAAATTTTTCATATGAATGACTGAAGGCTGGCAAGAACTAAACACAGGTGAAAATATGATATTAGAGTACAGAAGCATGCTTAAAAGTGCTTCTACCACCTCCACCTACAATGTTTTATATATAGCATTGCATAGTGCAGTTGGAAATGTTAAGGCATATGAAAACAGCTTTAAAACACTAATGTCCCCCCTTGTTGTTGTTGTTGTTTTGATACTTTACACAGGTGAAAGCAGGAGTACTGCGAATTTAGCAACATAAAGAAAGAAACTTTATCCTTTATCCTACTATAATACAAAATTTTCTCTGTTAAATGACAGCTCTGTTGCCAATCTTTATCATCCATGGCGAAAAAAAAAAAAAATGTCAACTCCTAAAAAGGAATTTTGAACCACGTTTCATACAGCATCTGTCACAAATCACAGCAGATCCTGCACCTACCAACCCCTGCCCTCTGTGTTCCCAAACCAGGATGCACCCTACACCATCTCTGATGCTAATGGGGTTGTAGTGGGGTGGGACCCTCAGCAAAAAGATGACCAAGATTGTAACTGAGCAGAGTCTCCTTCGAAGATGAATCTCTCCTCTATTCACATAAAGAGCCTGGAAGCCCAAGCTCCTAATTTAGGCACTTTAAGGAATTCCTTACTTGAAGTCAGACAAATCTGAGCCACACAGTATCTTTACTACTACTTTTTGAGCAACAACAAGAAGGAAAAACAAAAAATAAACAAAAAATAAACAAACAAACAAAAAACAGAGGGAGGGAGGGAGGGAGGGAGGGAGGGAAGGACTATTTTTCCAGTGGAAATGTAGATTAAGCAGCTGATACTCTGGTAACAACTCAAAGTTATAATGAATTCCAGGATTCATTCGAGTACTCCATTCTTAAAAAACATAATAATGAAAGGCTTACATATGAAATTTAGTAGTAATAACTTTAGGGTCAAATCCATAGTGATTTCTTTGGCAAAGCTTCCACTGACGACACTTAAATGTGATTTCAGTGGGTGTTCTGCCTGCAAAAGAACTTTGGGATTGGCCCACACTCTGTATATTTAAGTCACCCCACTCCCAGTATTATACAGCGCCAACCAGTCACAAAACCTAGCATTATTTAGACCATTTGCATGCCAGAATCTCCAATTGCAGGGTGCAAAAACCAGCAGGAAGCATTGATCATTCCCTTAGTAGCAAACAAAAATGCAATCTTTTTTACTTGGCTTTCTTATGATATCATTTGCCTTCTATAATGGCAATTGCTTTTTTTAAAACGTGGATTTGCACAGTGTTCAATTTGCCAGTTTCCCCATATAGATGTATATTTACTGAAATAGCCACTCACAAAATCCAAAGCCCAAGGGTGGAGACCTAAAAATAAATGTATGTACTTTAAGATCTTTTATATCCATACATGATAAGAAATCTGGTTCTCTTCTGGTGAGCCATAAAAGAGGAAAAATGGGAAAACCACAAACAAGCAAACAGAAAATAAAAATCTCTATCTTTTGCCCTACCCCTTCAAAATTGTATGGATACTACAATGCAACCACTTGGCTAAATGTTTCAAATGTTGGTTTTTCAAAGTATTTAGCCATATAAACTATCGTTTTATTTCTGTTGGCTTCAGATGCTCCTACGCTTATGAGTTTTTCCTTACATCTTATTATTCAAAAACAAAAAATATCAGCCAACATTGCCGTTATGGAGCAAGAAAAACCTAAGTACCGTTTTCCAGTTAACTCTTCTGTATCCTCCTTGAAGTGAAATCAGCAGCAAGAATTGCAGGCCAGGTTTTTCTAATCATTACACCTAATTACTACCATTTAGTATTTCATTTCCCAAGTAGTTCCATAGAAAAGTCTACACAGTTACAAGGCAAGCTCAAGTTACAAGAGTGGTAGAGCACACACTATAAAAATTTATAATTTACAGCAAAATGTGAAGCAAAAACAATAAGCAGTAGTGGGCGATGCTTACAGGCCTACTGAATGCTGCAATCCTAGAAATATTTCAAACAGCATTTCTCTTTTTAATTTAGAAGACTTAAGTCAGATTTGATACTGGATTTCTCACATTCCATATTAAACTATTGCAGTGAATACAGTCTTCATCAGTACTTCTATGCTGTACTTTTAAGCTATTATATAAGGAAATTTTATAACCATAACCTTCTTAATCTTGTGAGGTTTTTTTTCATCCTTTTGTACAGTTTCTCTGCTCTGAGATATCAATGACTAATCAAGCTGTTCCGTATTTTCCCCTTGTTTAACCTCACACCCGAATGATGAGTTTGTCACCTATCTGTTCCCACAGCACGTTAACGACTTCACAGCCAGCAGTTGTCATTGGCTGTCTAAGCGAGTCAACGAAGAGGCTGCTTCCAACACAAACCACTCCAAGGGGAACCGAGACACTACAAAGCACTGAGGTTTGCTCCCTTAAACACCATGCATGCTCTATTTGCAAGTTTTTCCCTTCTTTCCCCTCAATCTTCCTTCCTCTTGCATTCTCCAGAAGCAGAAGAGCCGGCCAGGAGGAACTTGCCATGACTCGGGACGGAAAGGCACTTTCACTTGCAGGCACCTCAGTTTCTCCAGCTGAGCCGAGGAACAAACTCAGCAACACAGCAGTGAACATTTGCACGCCACTGGTTTTCAGGAGGAGCACTGCCCCTCCCAGCAGTTCCTGGATTAAGCCCAGCGTTCAAACTACAAAAATATAAGCTTATGAGTTGACTCATTAGTCAGAGAAATGCGATGTCTTCCAATGTTAAGGAATGTGACAATAACAGCAAATCTCACCCTGCTTGATAAACGGCAGGCATTTCTCCATATAAGGTGAAAAATGTGCTAGAGCTGCTCACGCAGCACTGTTAATTCTTTGCCTGTTCTTAATATGCAAGAATATAAATGAATGTATAAATCAATTTTGGAAGCAAACCTAGGAAGTCCGTTTTGCTTGCTGATAGCTATAAACCATCCAAACCACGCTCAGCACACGAGGAATGTTGAACTTAACCATTTAATCCCTTTTAAGCACAGAGCACATTTGAGCTTGGTATGAACATCTCTCTAGCGCCGAACTGAATGTAAATCTGAAAGGTCCTGGACTTTTTCAACCTCTAAATTCCCCTTCTAGTTCACCATTTCCTGGTATTCCCTTGCATTCCTGCCCCTGACTGACAGCCTTGCGGCCGGCAGTGCATCCAGGATGTGAGGACATCAAGGGAAACTGGCAGCCCAACAAAACCATTGGCCCTTCACTCTGTGCATCCTCTGGCCTGAGCACCAGGGCTGCAAGGTATCAGCACAGGGCCACTGATGCTACTTTATCTCTTATCGTCTCTGCTCTTATTGTCTAATAATCTCTGAAGTAGCAACATTTTTGTTAAGGAGCATTTATGAAGTTGTTTGTGCATTACAAAAAGATTGCAGACATCACTCACTGATGGAGAGAGACTGATGGATAAACTTCTGTTGATTTTTATGGGCTCTATACCGGGCTGTGATGGCAAAGAAAAACTACTTTATATGACCCCTTTTGCACAAAGCATGATAAGGCACCTGCAAAAAATCTCTTAGGCCTGGCAATGAAATCCAATTTGTTTTGAAATTAGATCTAAGCCCTGGTCCCCCCCATTTCTTTGTTTTCACACATGTTATCAACACCCCTCAAGTCATCACAATGATCTGACAAATCACCTAATGAACCAGCTGGTACACCAATGGACATTTTTTGTAGGAATGAAATGTCAATCGCCAATTGACCACTGTTTTCATAGGTGGGATGTAGCAGACTACGACTGACACCTGTCAAGATGATGGTTTCCTCTTTAGAGAGGGTCTGGAAAACGAAGGATAGCACAGAGGTAACCAGAAAGTTTGCTCACATTTCTTCAGCTATTGATTTAATGGTTAAGAAGAGATGTCAATGACTTCCTGAAGAGTCCATCAGCAAATAAAAGGCCATAAGCACACCTGACGATAGAAGGGTAGAAGAGGAAACTCATGAAAAAAAAAAAAAACAAAAAAAACAAACAAACAACAACAACAAAAAAAAAAAAACCAAAAAAAAACAGGGATCTTTCAGAGAAGACTCAAAGCTGATGCAATTATCATGGGACAGATTTCTCAAAATCAAGCTGGAAACACGGAGAGAAAACAAAAGGATGAATAGAATTAAATGATTTAAGAAAATCCTGAAATCCATTAAACACACCACAGAAGCTGTACTCTAGCAGTCAGTGACTTCTATGAGAAGAGAGGCACAGAGGGGAAGCTTCCACATACTGTACATATACCTACAAAATGTGAGTGTATGCACAAAAATAGACAGAAGGAAAAAAAGATACTTAACAACTTTCTTTAACTTTGATGAAATGACATGGCAAATTTTGATTTGATTATTTTAGTCCCCGAAATTTCTTTACATCAAAGATCAGGTGGCTGCTTCAAATTGCCAATACCTTCCTGGTTTATCTTCATTCAACCAGAAAATGTAATGTGTCCTGCTGAAAAAACAGCACAGGCTGCTTTATTGCTACTGTAAATGTAATACTCTATTGCATAGACTGCATCAAATACTTAACAGCCAGAAGGAGAACATGGGCTGGAAAGGAGAAACAGGTATTTAGAACACGTTAAATGTCTCAAACAGGGATGAAAAGCACAATTAGCACATTAAGTATTTCACACATTTTTTCTTATTGCCCCGTAAGGTTCAGGTTGGAGTTCAGCAAAGAGAGTGCAACAATGCTGCAATGTCATGGCTATTAAGAAACGCAACAGAGAGGAATGACTAGCTATGGCAACTTCTTCTGATTTTTTTGAGGTTTCTCTCCATCTGTTAACCAAAATCCAACACCTTGTCATTGTTCTTCCACTTCTCTTGTAAAGCTTTTCTTGTCTTATCCAAAGGAACAGCTTCGCAGTACCCTGACACACAAAAATCCTAGAACTGAGGGGGCTGAAAATGAAGAAAATTATTAATGTGAATTTACCAGGTCATTTAACTTCATTCATTTCAGGTGAATTTCAACATTTAATCACTTCTAATTATTAAAATACACAATCAATTGTACTCTGAATGGCAAGTTATTATTGAAGAGATTACTCTGTTACTTGTCCAGTAATAAAATAGTTTCTGAGATGTAACTTGCAGAACTCCAGTTGAGGAAGAGATAAGAAATCCACCAAACCCCTTGAAACAAAACAAAAAAATCCCAACCTTATTCACATAATCATTCAACATATACTTCATAACCTGTCTTTAATGACATTTATGAAGCAGTAAGAGTGAACTTCAGTATTAATTACATAGTTAATTCAGCTATTTGATCCCTCTAGGAAAAGCAAATAAATAATACAAGAGAAACCTGTTAAAAATAATATACTAATAACATCAACAACCACCACCAGGGGTACGGTACCAGACCCCTTTCCAAACAGTTGCAAAATTGATTTTAATACAAACATAATCACTATCTTGGTGGTTTCAAAGAATCATAAAATGGCATGCAGCTTTAACAAAATATCAAAAATACATCCACAATTGAGAAAAGAAAGGATGCATCAGAAAAGCTTAATGGAACAGATGTACAGCTTTGGAAGAACAGTATGTTTAATAAATTTCTGGGAAAAAAAGAAACCAAGAAGGTCCCTACACTAATTACAACACTTACTTGCCTGCAGAAGTACAAAACAAAACAATAAACAGCACCAACAAAACACTCGAGGTGAAACACGTTTCTTTTTGCAAGTATAAAACATAAAGGGACTCAGTTAACTGGATAACAAGCTAATATTCTGCAGTCACATGGGCTTTAAGCCAGCACGGTTAGTGAACACAGACATAATCCCAGGCACACGTCTTCTACCATCTAAAACACTGACAATAATTGCATACTTGTAGCTGGGTATATACTAAGCTCACTGGAACAGCCAACCATTTCACTCAGTTGTAGCTGCTAGTATAATTAAAAATATTAAAAAAACAAACAAACAAACAAAAAAGGCACAGTGGACAGTCAGAGAGTGTCAGTACTCATTTGCTGAAAGATGAACAACAAAAAGTTTTTGCACCAGTGAGAGCTCCAGGAAACCACCAGCCTGCCTTTAGACCCATGACCTAGAGGTGAAGGCATCCTTGCCTATTCCTGATCAGTCAGGGCACAAAATTCTCACCCACTAAAAAACTGCTCCAGAGGTTTCTAGCTGTCAGAGATTCTGTTTTGTTGCGTCCCACATGTAGCACCTATTGCCTTGCTCTGTAAGCAAGTATAGCCCGTGACCAGCTACCAGGCAGCAAGCCCTGCAGTGATAAACATCTGGATTTTAGGAGCCAAGTTCCTCTGCTTGCTGTGTTCTGTGAAAGGTGGAGGGAGGGGGAACACCACAGGAGAATTAACTCCAAACATTATTTAATCATTACAGAATGATGCTTTAAGCATGTTTACAGTCATTCACATCTAAGGCTTTTTCTCATTTCCTGGAACCTTATCTAATGTGAATTCCATACGGAAGTTTTTAGTGGTATATGAAGATGCATGCAAACTAACCATACTCCAAATCATTCAGATAAAATAAAATAGTAAGTCAAACAGTGAAGAAACTAGGGCTGTCAAATTATATCTGGAAAAAAAAATCTGACCTTTTTGCACAAACTTACTCTTAAAGAAACTATTATACATCCTTAATTCAGATGATAACTCTGATGTGGCTAAGAACAACCATGCTTACAGTTGTCTCTCTTTTTATAGACAGAATGCCTATTATCCATGTGATAGCAGAGAGCTCACATGGCTAACCACCAGCTTAGAGCTTTTCAGGGTTTAGAACTTAAACTTCGGAGATTAGGGATTCTGCTCCAAAAACAGCTGAAAAGAGCAGCAGGAACCAGGACATGACAAAGCAGGAAGGACTTCTGCTGTACGTTGATGGATAATGTCTCCCCCAAAAACTTCCCCTGTGAACTTCTGAGGATGCCATTTAATCATTCCTGCTTTTATTCTGCACGATTTTAAATATCAAATATACCTATAGGTATTAAAAGTGTGTATTGATAGTGCATATGAGAATACATACAATAATTTATATATACTTATCATGCCAATAATGCATGGGAAAAAAAAAAAGAAAAAAAAAACAAACAACACTTAAAACAACCATGACTAAATGATCATGAATACCTCACTCCACAATACTAAGTTCAAAATGATAAATGATGCATTACAATTCCAGCCTCTATTAACAAGCAACTTCAACTCCAGTAATTCCACAAAGAAATCCTTAGAAAGGAATGGAAAAAAAAAATGTCAGCAAAATATAAAAGTTCCTCATAAAAAGATCTTTGGCTGAGGAAAATAGCTGCACAGTAAGAACCTCCTATCTCAAGAGGATATAGAGGATACAAGTGAACTAAAAGCTAACGTAAGAGCTCCCATCCTGAGATCCAAAAACAGTTAGCTCTACATAGTTTCTTGAAGTATTTACCAAACACGTATTATTTGTGAGACGGCCTTCCCTATAACACAGAAGTCGCACTGTTACTCGAAATATTACAAGAAATAAAAACAATGTCAGTATGTGGAGCACAGGAAATAAAAAACTGTTCCAAAACAAAATAAATTATTTAAGAAGAAACAAAATGTTCAGATGTGCTTACTAGTCAGGCACAGTTCAGAAACTGGAAAAATATTTTATTGTAATCTTGTGAAGGAAAAAAAAAAAAGTAGCAGAAGATAAGTATTTTAAATAACCCAGACACTTTTTGTGATGACTCAGCCCTTACTGCGACTTTTTATAGCTGACAGGCTGAATATTTTAATTTCTATGCCAGTTTTACACAGGCAAGTAGTAGCCACTGATTAAGAGATAGCTTAGTCTGAATCCAATGGATGGCGATTCATATCTCCCCTCCCGTACAGCTCTGAGCCAACATTCATAAAGCCATAAAGTGCAGGGAAGGAAAAGTAATTGACTAAAAGCAAATTTTAAAGCATTGATAAAAGGGTGCTCAAAGTCACCCTTTAAACTTGTTCTTGGCCTACAATGCACACCACCATTTACAACAAAGGGTTTAGCAAATGGTTTGTCGTTATTGGCCTCAGGTGACACACTTTTCACACGGATAAGTGTGCACGTGGAGATCTTGCAGGACACATTTTCACATAAAAATGTTGGCTCCAAGATGTTACAGTGACAATTCATCACAGATATTTGCGTCCCAAGCACTATACCAACAAAACCCCAAACATTTTATAGTCCTAAGCCCCCTTGTGTATCATTCCAGGAAACATTTCATCATAACAAAATTGCTGACAACCAAATATTGCAGGCAATCCTAATCCCGCCAGTGAAGGACCATCTCCCAGCAGTACAGGTTCTGATGTTCTGCGTAGCCTAAATTTGAGCATCTCTAGGGGCAGGGATCTCACTGTTTCCCAGAAGAAATGTTCTACTATTTATGAGATCTGACTGCGAAAATATTCTTCCTTTTATTCAGATTAAATTTACTGCTCCCAATTTTTACCATTTATAATCCCTCGCAGCATTTTAAGTAAGTCTTTTCTGCATAAAACTGACAGCTTTCATGTATGCAAACTATTACAAACCATTACAGCAGCCCTCTGCCGTTTATCCCATGTACAGAACTTAATTCACTCTGCTTGAATTAGATTTCAGTATTCAACCATTTGTTATGCTTCTACGAACTCTCTCCAAAACACAAACCATGTCCTCAACACCATAATTTTTTGGACCCCTGTGAACTGCCTGATAGCTCTCACATGCCTTCCCACTGCTGTGGCTCCCACACCTGGATGCAGGAATCCAGATGCATCCCCACCACAGCTGCGATGGACAAGCAGTGTTACTCACATCCTCATCTCTGCAACTCAACTTGTGGTGGTCAGATTGCATGGCCATAAAACACCATTTTGCCATGCAAGAATATTCTATGGCTACAGCCACCACTGCCATCCCACTGCATCTGCTCCTGTCTCCTCCACTTATTCTCAATTTCAGAAACACGCCTCAAATTCATCTCCATCTCCTAAATCTTTCGATCATCCTGAGGATCTGCAGAGCATCTTGAACTGTTTACAAGTACCAATCTCACTCCTCCTCTGTGCCCAGAGCAATCTGCTTTTGAAGAATGCCTGCTGGATTGCTGGAGATCATTAGGCATGGCCCTCCCCTGCCAGCGTGGAGGGCAAACGCTGGCAACTGCTGGGGTCACGCACAACGGCACTCCCAAAACGTCATTCAAAGCCCTCACCAACGCCGCAGAATTAGTAAAATCTTTTCCATCACCAGTGGTAACGGACAGAATCCATGGCAGCAAAAGGATCTGTGGCTTTATAATACGCTACTCAAAATATCTGCTGATGGTCATAAGACAGAAAGAGTAAGCCAAAAAAACTGTATGATGTAGTCAGTTGGCAACTGGGGAAAATCACATACAAAATGAAATGTGTTCAGTGCTGTAAAAGCAGGGCTGTGGGAAATTGTTGGTTCTCCATATAAGGATCCAATATTTTTTCAATTTGCCAGCATAGCATAAAGCATATAAAATCTTAAAATAAAATTCTAAATGTTAAACATGAAGAACACTTTTTGCAGTATTTCTTAAGAATGTTAATTCTGCATACCCATGAGTCTCGATTTTACAATTTGTAGCCAACCTAAATGAAAAATGAGGATTTTTAACTTCTCCATATAAAAAGTCAGCCACCTTTTTAATTGAGAGTTAGAAAAGCATAATTGAAAATTACTAACCTCAACATAGTCATTAGTGACAAACCCTAACCCCAGTTAAACGCAGCCCTAATAGGATTAAAGCAGCATGCAGGATGATGTATGCAGCCCTGGTATGCACGAAAAGCTGAAGAAAAATCTGGATCCATTTGTAGAGCAGCAATCAGAAGGCAGCTTGGTTGGTGCCTGAGGTGCACATGCACCCGCCACAGCACCTCCCTGCCTTGCTGGAGCTGCAGATGCTGCTGTGGAGGCACCACCAAAGTAAAAGCCGAGCACACCTGGGTGGATTTAAGAGTGCCAACATGCCCACCCTCATCTGTCTGCTGCATACAACCTAGGTTTGCACGCACCAACTGGGAGGGGTAACTCGACCAGTCTTCCCATGCCCTTTGGTCTTCCCAAGCCCTTTGCACAACCACACTGGCAGCACAGCTCTGCCACTCCATGCACTGGCTTCCCCTTCCACATCCTTCAGCATCCACCCATCCACAAAGGTCTTCAGCTTGTGAGCGAGCTGTTTTGACCACCACAGCTACAGATTTGCACCCACAGGTAATGCCGGACCCAGGCTAAGCTTCGGGGTCTCCAAGTCCTTCAGTGGGCATCAAAACTGTCTAACGTGAGACTTCCTATTGATCACATGCCACTGGCTACACATCTAAGGAGGCTCAGGAGGGTAAATAATTTTTTCCCAAGTCAATTGTAAATTGGCTTCCTAAATTGTCTCCAGATCCTTTCCAGACAGCAGAATGGAAATAATTAGAGGTGGTTGGAAAATGGAATTTTTGTCCTGCGGGGAAAGTCTGATAGTCCTATGCTTATTTTTATCCTGACACAGGCTAGAGTGAAAAAGCCTTAAAATATTTAATAGAGCGAAATATGGCAAGGTATTCTGATATACTGAAACACTAACATGAAAACATTTTGACCCATTTTGCTGCTAGACAAAAGGTCAAACAGAAGCCATTTTAAGCTGAATTATCGCCATGCCAGCCAGGGAAGGATGGGCGAGGTAGAAGAGCTGGCAGGCATTACGGCACGCAAGTGCTCCAGAGTGACCAGGGATGGGAAACGTGAGGCCATGGTGGATGCAAAGAAGCAATGGGAGAAGGCAGCAACAAAGTGCTCAACACTTGGGTGAGATCCGGTCTAGGCCAGTGGTTACACCAGGAGCACCAACAGGCATGAGGGAATACATGAATGGCACCTTTCACACGTGGCAACACACTCCCACCTCCAAATGCCCCTCACACTCAGTTCACACTTGGGAGAAACCAGGCCACCACTGCTACTGCTGGTAGACAAAGCTGCTCTTCTGCTGCAAAGAGAGAAACTAACGTCACACACCTGGATGACAAGGACTGGGGTAAGGTGGCACTGCCTGGACCAGGCTGATGGAGGACCAGGGAGGTTTCCACAACCCAGGGTGCAGAAGCCCATGCCTCCATCCCTACAGCACCTCCCTGCCCCATGCAACTCACACAAGCATTGCCTATCCCTCACTTGGACACACCACCAATCCATCTAAGCTACTTATCTTCCTCCCCAAGGTCCTATCCCCCTACCACGACTATGCAGCAATCACCAGCACTGTTGACACAAGCTAACTGTCCATACACCACCTTCTGTCTATTCCGTCAAACAGAAGGATGGGGATTTACACTTAATCACCACTCCTTTGTTAAGCTTCCAAAGACAAATTTAAATAAGACCTTCTGGGGGTTCGAGTGGGGAGGCTCCCCCCATTTTAAAATCAAATGCAATGGTCAACCCCTAACTTTCCTTGCTGCTTACTTTGCAGGCAATACTTGCCCACCACAGCTGTATACATACTGACTTCTTCATGGAGAGTTGACGTGCCATGGGGAAACCTGCAGAGATCTGATATGTGAAAGTCATACACAAACTGCAAACAAGCATGAAGGATGGGATTCACCCTCAGGAAGAAGACACCTCCTCGCCTGTTCTTCACATACAACACAATGGTTTCTGCTGCCTAGCTAGAGATATACTGTTGAACCAAGGACCTAGGTAACTCAGGTAAAGAGTAAGACTCTTCCTTCCTGACACCTTGGAGATGACTGTTGTATGCAAGCAGGAACCCTCATAGGAAAACATCTAGTGTCATCACCCTGCTAAGGGTCATCCCTTCAGCTGTTTTGCTGATAGAGCCATGAAAATCCCAAGCAGATGTGAATTTCTACATCATCTGAATTTTGGGTTCCACAAAATGCCTTTGGCTACTATTCATGGTGATGATATCTGTCTAACTTGCTGCTAAGCCAGTTGAATGCAACTTTTCACTGTACGGCTATGGAGGTCTCCTTGGCCTCTCCTCTTCAGATCACCTGGCAGCCACAAACAGAGGTACTTGCAGCATGCTGTGCGTGCACAGCTGAAATGGACAGGGCCTTTAGCATGAAATGACTAGACATAGACACAAGCAAAAATGCTTAGACCTTTGTGCCTTTCTCTGAAAGCTCTCTCCAAGCCAGACCAAAGTAGTGAGACAAAGAAGCCCTCGAAGCTCACCACCCTTCTAACACCTAGTCATTTTGACCCCCAGTGCAAGAATTCATGATTTCCATCTCTCTGAGACTATATTGCCACACAAAGCTATGGCAGGAAGTATGCAAAGTTGGGTTTGGTCTGGTTTTAAACTCACAGAGGACAGCACAGTGGTTGTCACTGTCTATCAAGGCAGGTTGGCCAGCAGGACTAGCCCGTTTGATTATGGGTCAAGCTACCCTTGTGCTACAGACACTCCAGTCACTCCCTGCATCTGTATCCCCAGACTGGGAGAAGGGCAAGGAGAAAAGCCCTAGCTGCCCTATCTCTCAAAAGCTGACAAGGGACTCAACAGTGAAATGCTGACTGACCCATCAGGATCCTGTTTCCAGCTGTAAAGTCTTGAAGCTCACATGCAGTAAAGCAGCACTACCTTTTTCAACAAGTATCCATGCCTCATCCAACAGGGAAAAAAAAAAACAAAAAAAAAACACAACTCCTCATCTTCCTTACAGGCATGAGGGACAGCCACTTGAGAGGTCATTTCTTCCAAAAGGAGACCATTATAAAATTTTATGAAAAGCAGCCTCTGTACACAAGACTGATACAATTCAGGCTCTAAAAGAAGAGAAACTTCCAACAGTGTTAGATAAAATTAGTTTTATTAACAAAAAAGAGGACAAAAAGGAGGCAATCTCTTCTTCATCTTTACTGGGCATTGTTCCAAGGAAATCCTTCTTTGCAAGGTAGCAGCTTGTCACAAGGACAGAGAGTTTTACTCCTCTGAAGTCAAACCCTAAGGAACAGCTGCAGAAGGGATGGGAGCAACTTCATGTCTCCTGACCCTCTCATATGGAAATGCAGCTTCCAAGCAGCTTTCTACTAGAGACTGCTAATTCTGCAGGTATCAGAAAAGGCTCAAAAAAGGCATTGATGAAGAAAGTGAAATGCTGTCCAGGAAAAGATAATCTTTTGGTGTTTTGGACTTGGATGGCCACCAAATCAGAAACTGTTTCTTCCTTTTTTAATATTTCCACACAGTGGGACAAGCTTTGCAAGAAAAAAGAAATCAATTAAATTCATGCAGTCAAAGACAGGCAAAGCACCAAATGATGCCAGTTTCCTTTCATCAAAGATTCAGATTCAGAGGCTATGTCTACGGGTGATGATGCTGACAGGTACAAACTTGTTCTGAGCAGACGCAAGCAGTCCCTGCCCACACTCAGAGATAACCAAAAGTCTTTTGAACGCTTAGCACGGCTCTGGGCCAAACTAATAAGCTCTGCTGAGCCGCAGGTACATCACCTTTAGCTCCGTGCCATTACCTTGGGCTCAGCACATGCTGGCAATGTTCACAGCACTTCACGCTGGCTCAAAGCACAGGCAGGGTTCATTCCCGTCTGCCATCAGAGGCAGACAGAGCTGCTGTCACACTCATGGCTTCATCTTTAAGCCCTGACTTTGGTCGTGCATCCACTCACGCCAACTGCTTGCATTATCAATCTAACAGAAGACATCTCAGGCTGGTCTTCTACTCAAGCATATGTTTTGACACCAAAACAAATGTTCTTCCTGTTAAGTGGATGAAAGATCTTGAACTGAGCATCTAACTAAGACACTTGGCTTTAATTCTGAATTATGTGTCTGTATCACAGCTTTTCTACTGAAAATAAAGAATTTACACATTAAAATGAAACTTCTTAAACAAAGCAGTGCTTTTATTCAAGTGTTTCTTTGGAAATACTTCCTCCACCCCAACAGGGGCCGTGTTTAGGCAGCTGGCTCGGGAGCAGAAAGAAGGGGAGGATGAGAATCATGCCATGCTCATGACAGGTAGAGATGCCAGGCTTCCACCTGGCTTTCGGGCTCCCGTCTGCTCTTTGACTCAGAAATGACATCTCTACAGACAGACAGAAGGGTACGGGGCTGTAAAACCAAAACATATTTTCTTAACACTGCTCCAGAAATATCCTCTGCTAAACGTGTAACAGATGCATGTTCCTCATTAAAAAAGTGTTGCTATACATTATGTCTTGGCTGCAGACAGATTCTGGCAAAGCCTGATACACTGTGGACATATAATTCATGCGTATAGTATGTGAACTCTGTACCCCACTTCTCAACCTGCTGAGCTCCTATCGTGGCTTTTGGGCAGTGGAAATGGGAGCAAAGGGAGAAAGCAACAGCATGTGTCTGATGCTGGAACTGAGAAAACAACCATTCAAAGTTTTTGAACATACTTCTCCCAGCACAATCCCCAGGCATCCAGTTTTCATTCCCACGTGTGTCATGAACTGGAAAAGCCACACCAACTCCGGCTACCTTTCTCTAAGAGGAAAAAGAAATCATCACTTGACGGTGACCATTTTGTTCCTTGAGTCATCTGTCTCCTTTTGTTAAAAACTTAACTCTTGGCTTTTTGGAAAGGTAGGCCCTAATGATGAATTACAATATTTTTGGCTGATTGGTGCTTAAAACCAGCCCACGCTAAGCATAACTTCATAGTCCACAGGGAGACCCTCAGTTTTATTCCTTGCCTGGTATCCAGACTTGTATTTAATTACTGGTTATTTAGATTTATAGGCAGATTTGCTAAAAACAGTGACTCTCTGTGTGCAGACAATAACCTTTTGATGGGTACAGTAGTAAAACTGAAATTGCTATGTAAACAGGACCAAATTTTAAAAGTAGCTGGTGTAGCTCTATAATGAAATTGGCAGCACTGTGTGGGTACTTTGTCTCAGAGAATGCTAAATGGTGCATAGCCAGCGTTTGCTCCATAAACTGTCAAACAAGAGAACCGCAACTGTTCAGCGATTTGTTTTTCTAATGTAGTTCTCCACCATGGGAAATGTCTTTTCCATGGCCAAGCACAGAAGCCAGTGGGATCCAAAAGAAATACAAGGGAGAAAGATGATGTCTATAGGGTGTCTCCCAGCTGAGAAAAAAGGTGAAGGAAAAAGTTTCTGAAAGAGTTGGGTTTGGTAGTGTTATTGAAAAAATACAGTGCTCAGGCAAGACTTACTTTTGGGATGCTATACTTAATTGTCAAGTATCAATAATGCTACTATAACACCTAAATATTTCTTTTAATTCATTAGTCAACGTAGAGATAAAACCGATGCCTACATCAACAGAAAGACTGAACAACAACATGTGTACCTGGTAACCTTCTGAGGGCCTTTTACTACTTTACAAAATGAAGCAGACCTCATCACCTTTGAAAGACAGAAAAACTAATACCCACCTTTGCTGAAGAAACAAACTTTCTGCAAGTAAGCGATATCCGAGCTACACTTCAGCAAATAAAGCGATATGTGAGCACTGGTCCCAGGTTTCCTGTTTTGTTCTATATTCTATTTGTCATTTCTTTTCAGTTTTATAGCTCATATCAGTAGAACAACCAACAAATGTTGTTTTGTTCATAATAATGGAGGGTAGATAGAAAAGGAAAGTCTTTCCTACTGATGAAAGGATGCCCCTGATTCAGATTTTAAAAGCAATTGATATGGACTGACTCCATTTCAAATAGCTGTCCCGGTGAAGTCTCTCTCAGTAATGGAAAAAACAGCACAGATCTCCTTTTTTCCTACTTCTTCTTGGGCCAGGCAGAAAGAGAAAAAAAAAAAAAAAAAAAAAAAAAAAAAGATAAAACGTAGAATTGAAACCTCATTTGACCTAGTCCTTAGGAAGATGCATTACATTTTAAGGGGTTGATTCTGGAGAAGTAATCAAATACACAATATTTTTTACTGGGGTTCAAGTGTCCACAATACCCAGAGAAATAATCAAGGAAACCCTGAGTAGACTGCAAGACTCCTCTGTACATGTAGAACTACTTCCCAATGGTGCAATTGTAGCTGGTAATCAAGCCTTGCACACTATCAGGTGGCAGATATAACAGTTACTTACCCCTACCCTACAACTTCCCTGACTGCTGACAGACTGCAAACGGGTTGTTCATAACACGAGCAAAGGTAGGACGGGACTATGGTAAGTGGCTGGAGAGCTATCAGCAGTAATGCACCAACTGCAACAAATCGGCTCAACAAGAAGGGAGTGTCAACACACATCAGTAACTTAGACCGTGATTGCTGAGAATCAAAGTTCACATCATTTTATGTCCCTGAAATGTCAACCCAATGGCGAATTTAAAAATAATAGTTATATCACTTTGCCAGTTATAAGACAAATCATAGTAACATTGTGTTGATCTTGACCTGGCCTGAGACAAAGAAGTCACAGATGCAGAGAAAAGCATAGGCCTGAGGAGCAATTACAGAAAATAAAAATTACAGCCATGATACAACATGTCAAATCCCTATTCAATCCCTATTACCAGTTGCAATCTATGTTATCCTTGGATGATATTTTTAGATAAAGATGCCTGTTAGCCACATCATCTTTTATTGAATGTCCAGCATGTTATAGGCATTATGTAAATACGTGAACTTTACAGAGGGGAGAGCATTGTGCAGATATTTTCCTTTATTACTCTTAACTACTGGATTGTGATACAACTTAAAAATTGTCATAGAATCACAAAACAGCTTGGGTTGGAAGAGACCCTAAAAACCATCGAAGTCCAATGTCTCTGCCATGGGCATGGACACCTCGAACCAGACCAGGCTGTACAAAGCCCCATCCAGCCTGGCCTTGAACACCTCCAGAGATGGGGCACTCAACTCTCTGGGCAACCCGTGCCAGTGCCTCAACACCCTCCGAGTGAATAATTTCTTTCTAATGTCCCATCTAAATCTATTCTCTTTCAGTTTAAAGCCACTCCTCTAACTCAGAACCCAATGAGCCCAACAAATTTAGTTAAGACAGTTTTTACCTGCAGCAACAAAAATAGTACTCACCAAATAAAATAAATACTGAGGAAGGAAAAAAGATTCATAGCAAGGCCACATACATGAGGTCATGAAAACCTGAATAAAGAGGGAGTCTAAAAAGGAAATAAATAAAAGGTCAACATGAGTAATTAAAAGAAAAGGCGGGGGGGAAAAAAGCCACCTTATAATTATTTATAATAATTTAGCTTTTCGGGCATCACTTATACTTTATGAAAATGAAGCAGCAAAATCTTAGCACTACTTATTTTTCTATACATATACACAGGATTTTATAGGTACAGTATGCCAAATGTGGACCACTGTAATGTGGACAAATAGCTGAAATCACTGTTGTCAGGTGGCACTGATTTATTTCATTAGAGAAAATGAATCTCAAACAACATCCATTTCACTATCAGTTTCTATGTTCTGCAATCAGAACCAGAACTTAATTTTGCAGTTAAATGAACAAGTGTATTCCTCCTACAAAAATAACTGCTATGATTGCTGAGTACCAAAGTGTTAGGAAAAAAAACCTCACTGGACTTTTAGCAACAATATGCCCTCTTTGCTTGCCTGTACACTGCAGAGCAGGAATTTCCTTCCCTTTTTTGGCACTTTCCTCCAAAGCGGATGCTGAATTCAAGATAATAGGGAGAATGAAAGGCAAGGGCAGGCATCTCTGATATATCCTATTCTTCTACTACTAGACAGCTGAATATGAGACAACTAGAAGGGGATATAGAGTCAGCTGATAAATTTATTCTTTAACAGGAAATAAGAGCTCATGGAAGAGGAATCCATTTGAACTGTATCTGATCACGCCTGCTGGTGAGCAGCAGGGTGGAGGTGAACTCAAAACAGCACACATCTTGAGCGGAAGAAGTGCAAGGACCAAATCAATAAGACACCATGTACCATAATACAAATTTTAGAAAGCTAGTATTTGGACCATGTCAATATAACACAGGCATTGATGGTTTCAACATAATTATTTTAGACTGAAATGCCTGAAACTAAGTAATGCGTTACTTACCTGAAAACTTTTACATTTTTAAGCAAATATTTTCTCCCTCAAAATCTGATAAAGGGGAAGATATACAAAATATTTTAGCTCAAGTAAAACATTCCTGTTGGTTTGAAACCACAGGAAAAAAAAAAAAAATGATTTTAACAGTTTTTTGGGGGTTGGTTTGTTTTTTGTTGTGTGTGGGTTTTTTTGTTTTTGTTTTTTTCAAAATAAGATGCCTTGCAGTCAGTTGGTAAAGCTTGAAAGCTTATAATTACTTAACAAGCTTTGTGTTCCAAACAATGGTATCTTAATGGTTCAAGTTTCTCTTCTTTCTGCTGTCATACATGCAATGATCACGCAAGTTAATTATAGAGAGTTGACATTGCCAAATATCACACGCTAAAGTTGTGATATAGTTCTACTAGAAATCAAAACTATACCCTAATTATTGGTACTGCTACCACGTTAAAGACCTCACTCCCTCTGACTATGGGCAGGTTGCATCTATGGTCAAGACCAACCTTGCACCAACTGGCCTAAGCAAATGCTCTGCAACAAGAGCACAGCTGCACAATGTCAGCACCAGATCCAGGACTCAATCTTTCTGCAGCAGATTTGTTTCTTAAACTAGAATGAGAGGTGAATGTCCAATATCTGGAGAGCTGCATCTACTATTTCCTCCTAAAAGCTACCTTATTACTCTTGTAGCACTCTGTAAAGGAAGCTAATTCTGTATATGGTTAATGCACATAAGCATGCCTCCTATCTCTCAAGAAAGATAATTTTAAGAGCATTTTCAAGTGACTAATATGAAAGCAAGTAAGCAATTTAAGCTTTATAGCATCAACTGAAACAGACTTTTTGGCACACATCTAAACTCTTCACAGTGTCCCTGCTGAACACATCTATAATTCTCATTTTTATTCTAGATAAGATACATACTGCCTTTAGTATGGTGGTGATCCAATTTAAATGATTTAATTAGAATTATATGCTCTAGTCCTTGGCCACTCTCTTGCTATAAAGTAGGAATTTCCTTTGGGCAGGCACAAAAGCTAAGTTGTGATTGCTTTTCCCAGCTCCAAAGAATGTATTCTTACTTCCCATTCCTGCCAGACACCAAAAGGGTTCACTAATTTCTTTGATGCTTTTCCTTCTCCAACTCTAAATCCATCCTAACAGTATAAGGGAAGCAGAAGCAGTTGTTACCATGATACTGAGTTTAAAATATTAATAAAGACCACTAAAAAGCATCCACATTTGTACTACTTTCTGACTTACTATTAGAATCAAAGCCATGAGAAAATTCTTCTCCAAAGATGTTATTTTTCCAAGACTTTATAACCTGAATCTTTCCTTTCCCTAGAAAAGGAAGAGGATCTACTAAAACCATCTTAACATTTATTACAAAATCAATATTTTGTAAATATTGATTTCTCTAAAACCTGATACCAATAAAGAGATTTCCTCTTAATTACTACAGCAGAAAACTGTTTTCACACTCCCCTCTACAGTGCTTAAATTTCCAACAAGAAGAAAGGAATTAAAATAAGGAGCAAGAACAGATTTTTAGGCTTTCTGGCTTTTAGTTTCCATGAACAATTCACAGGAATTAATTTCTTTACACATATAAGACAAAGTTGCTGACATGAGCAAGCAACAAACTTCTGCACATGATTTCAGTGGTGTCCCAATACCCTCAAGGAGAACATTTGTCTTTTCATCCCTAACTGAAGATAGGTTTGTTTCCAAACTGCATCCTGGAGACATTTGACTAAAACTGCTTTCCTGCTTTCCTTCAGGCAAAAAGTAAACATCTATAAACATTTTGTACTAACATTGCAATGCAATGCAATGCAAAAAAAAAAAAAAAAAAAAGACCACGCACTATTACATGTACTCATGTGCTTTCCCCCCCCCCCCCCCCCCCCCCCTTTTCTGCGTTTATAAGAAACAGGCAGTGATGCACGCCACGAGGCTGGGATCTAATCAGACACAGTAAGGCCCTGTCTAGACAGGCAAAAGTTATCACAATCAGTTAACGTGGTTGAAGAACTCCATTAAGACGCAGGCTAGCCAGGATGAAACCACATTAGCAAGCCACACAGCACAGCTAGGCAGCAAGACGGCCTTGAGGCCTTCTCCCAGTACCTGGGAAGTGACACGGATGGGCCACTGCAGCTTGGCTGTATCGGGCTAAAGTGACTGAGAACCCTAAAATAAAAAAGTCCCAAAGTAAGTCAAAACAAAGCCCACCTTATCAAGCTCACCCCTTCCAAACCGAGCCTCCCCTAACGATTTGTACATGGCTGGCATGTCACGGCAGGGCTGAGGAATCGCCGTCAAAACTACAGGCAGGAGCGCAGCCCAGCTCCACGGATCTTCGAGCCAAGTTCGGTGAAGCCCCACACAGTTCACAGAGGCTTGACAGCAAAGAGGAGCCAGGCAGCTGTACGCTTCTGTGCCCGGACTCATGCTAACCCAGCACCACCAGCACGATAGCAGGTGCCCACAACAGAGAGGCCATTGCCTACCCAGCGGGTAAGCACCTGGTGAGGGTTTTCATTCTCACCCTTCATCCCCTGGAATTTCACCACTTCTGTTTGCAGGAAAACACGCTTCTGTGGTGTTTGGGATATAAGCACATATCTCCCAATAAAGAAACCCAATACACACACCAAGAAAAAGACAAAGCATGAAAGGAATGAAAAATTAAGGAAGAGTGATTAGAATTGCACCTAATGCAAGACAAACTTGCTTCCTTTGCTGTGATCTTCCCCACAATCTCAAAAATTTTATGGCTTCTTAATATCACCTCTCTACTTTGAAAACTGCACATCACAGCATATTTGATTCAGTGGTAAATGTGATAAAACCACACGCAGTCCATTTATTACTCTTACTTTATTACTCTTTTTCAAATAATTGATTTTAAGATAAACAAAGAATTTGAGAATGCTAAGGAGAGAAATGAGGAAATAAGAGCACCTACTAAATCATTATCATAAAGTCTACAGGCAGTAGGAGCACTTCTATATCCAGACACTAACATTTAATCATGGCCCACAAGAAAACGAAACAAAACTCATGGAAGTGCTCATGTTTTAATTGTCCTGACAATAAAACCTATTTTCAGCTATGCTGTCCCAAGCAATGAACTGCAAGCTTTACAGCTGCTGTTAAAGGCCTCACAAACCCTTTGCCGAAGAGGAGTAAGCATATACTTCTGCGGTTACACAATGCCATACGTACACTTTGGGGAGAGGAGAGGAAGCTATAAACTATCCACAATCCACCAGGGAAAATCATTCGTCTTTGAATCAAGAACAGGCTTCATAATAAATTCCTTAGCTATTGTATTATATAATCGCATTGGTAGCATTTGTCCAAACTTTTCCAGTGCATTACTTTGAGTGGCTGCAATTTAGTTTACAGAGAAAAAATAATCCCACAGAGAATTTGACAGCATACACAGGAACACTGGCAACTTTTCAGTTCCATTATTATTGTATTATTATCCTCCCATTAACAGAAGCAATGGGCTTCACTTTGGCACTAGCAGTATCTCACCTTTGTCTTTAAATGGCAAGGCAACCCCATCAATCTGTAAAGGTGTTTCACAGCACCATGAAAGGTCTTTACTGATGTGCTTATGCACTATCAGGTGTAAGATTTCAGCTGAATTTCTCACTGCAAAGGCAAGCGGACAGCTCGGGGAGCTCAACAATAGCTAGCGGAAAGGACTGCAGGCTGGGCATCCACATCACCCTCTGCAAGCATCGCACTGAAGGCAATTCAGTGTGCCCTCCAGCAGTGGACTAGGTACAAGTGTTTGGTGGTAACAGCATCAGCTGAGCATGGAAGAGCTCAGACCTGGCTAATAAATGCAGGCTCTGGATGAACATCTGAAAATTGAATATAAACAGTTCTTCAAGCAATTCACGGTAAGTGCCATGAAGAGCTGCACTGTGACAGAGGGGTAAGAGTGCCTAGATGCCATAGTTCAACATGGCTAAGCTCTGTATGCAGACACGCAGGCTCTACTTCCTTTTGGTAGCCAACAAGTAGTAAGAACTAATCATGATTTGCAATTGCAGCAACAGTTATTACTTCTAGATTGTCAGAAAACGTACCGTAGGGATCTAACAGGAGACCACAGGAATGCTCCCCAGGACCTGAACACCAGTGAACACCTGCTGACAACTTTTCAAGGGATTGCACTAAGTGGAACAGGAGCAGCCAGGAAGGGAAAGACTGGGTTTCCCACCTCTGGCAAGAGAGGGCTTTGCTGCCTTATGCTGATTCCCAGCTTCTACTTTTCAGCCAGCCCCAGTTTGGAGAAACACATGCTCAGTGGATCAGCATCCATTGCTGTCACAAGCCTATGATATTTACTGCAACTGTCATGAGCACCTGTAAGACTTCTAGCTCACCTTCTGCTCTAAGTTCTAGACAACACTGCAAAGAACCACAAGTACCTGTAAAAGCTCACAGACACTTTTTATAAAACACGAATACTTTGTATAAAACACTGCACATGCTGCTGTGCTATCTATGGCGCTTACTGTTGTCCAAAGCAACAATTATGCAAACACTTGTGCACTTGCTTAATTTTTCTGTTACAAACTACTCCATTATGCCTAATGGAGTCATTTACAAAGGCTTGTTTTTAGCCAGGAAGGCCAGGTTCCCCAGGCTACATGGAGAATCACTGCAGAGGCTCCCGGGGAGGTAAGAAGGGGGGTTCTGCTCAGAGCACCTACAGCCACCCTGCAGCTCCACGGGGAATTTTGGCAGCAATACTAACTTCTGCCAGCTTAAAAAAGCAGCCCTGCCTTACCCACACCCTTTTCCTTCTCCTCTTACCCCCCAGTGAACCAAATCATGGAAGCAATCCAGGTTAAAATTAAATCCGGGGTTTTTTTTTGCTCTGTGCCTCAATCCAGTTCACCGCAGGGCAGCATAAGCATTCATACTGGTGCGAATGGAGAAAGGAGGCAGAGGTAGGCACGAGCTGCCAGGGCGACACTAAGTTATGCCAGGTTAAACCACACCAAGCACAGCCATGTCCCAACACTGCACTTCCAGCTCCACTGCGCTCACCCACCCACCACTGATGGTGCAGGGATGAGGGTTGTCCTCTCTCCCCTCCCTGCCCTCTCCCCATGGTACCAGAGCTCAGCAGCCTTCACAGACCCTCCCCTGTGGGCTAAAGCAGCAGCCAGCTCCTGCAAGGATTCAGGGGCTAGGTTAGATATTTGCTGTGTTAGCTCTCCAACTGGCTTTGCACAGGGTCAGAGGAACCGGCACATGGGAGAGGGTGCGATGGGACCAGGACAGCTCATCCCAGCACAAGAGCATCCAGAGCAAGATGTCTGTTTCCCCCGGCTGCAGAGGCAATCCCCTCCAGGAGCAGCAGATGCCTCCCACGGGGACCAGCCACAGAAGTAAAGCCAAACACACAGAGAAACGCCTGAAGGATTGTTAAGTTTTGCTCGTGCATTAAAAAAAAAAAAAAAAAAAGGCATAAAAGGACATTACTGAAAGTAAAGTTAGATAAAGCAAGGTCATACAAAGTACTGGTTTCCTTTTACATTCTTTGCATATACAAAGATCCCAACAGTTCCAGGGGGATTTTCTTGTGTAGTCTTACTGAAAGCTGATTAAAGAAAATGACCATAAGCCTGCTGTTAACTTAAACCAAATTATTAATTTAATTCAGTGGGAGTTCTGGGTGTGTGGAAAGCACAACATGGCACCCTTGGATTCACACACGCAGATCTCTGGGGAAATGACAAGAGCCCTGCGGACACGCAAAAAAGGCAAGATTTACTGCAGGTTATTAAAACCCAGCACACAAATCACCTATATCATCACAACATCTTCGCCAGACTTTAAACTCCTTACGCAAGATCGACCTTTCAGAATTGCCATCGTTAGCTGCGCCTTCTCCCTTTTCAACCCCAGTCGCCTCTACCCCGAAGGTCTCCAGCAGCGAGCCCTTTTATTTCACCACGATTTTCATCCGAGCTGCCGAGCCCCGCGATGCAAGGGCTACCTGCGAGGCAAGGAGGCTTCCGAGCCGCTGCTCGTTTCAAAGCCGGGCACGGCCGTGCACACGCGGTACCTGCCCGGACCTTGCCAGGTCCGGTACCCGGGGGGTTCCCGGAGGGTGCCTGGGGGGTTCCCCCCTGCCTGAGGCTCTTTGTTCGGCGGCACCAGAGGCCGGAGCGGCCGCGCCCCAGCGTCGCTCAGCCCCGGGGGGTCCCCGCCGGACGGGGCGCACGGAGCCGCCCCGCTCCCGGTCCCGGTCCCGGCCGCGGAGGACGGGGCTCAGCACCGGCGGGCAGACGCACGGACACCACCCGGCAGCTCCAGCCCCGAGGGGCCGGGGGCTCTCTGCCCGCCCCCATCCCCTTCTCCCCCTTTACCTGCCCGCGGAGCGCCGCAGCCCCCGCAGACTTTGTCCCCGCGGCACGCCCGGCTCCCGGCGGAGAAGTTTCTGCCTCTACTTCGCTCCTCGCACCGGCGGCGGCGCCGCTCCCCCTGCCCGCCCCCTCCGTCCCTCCCTCCCGTCGGGGGAGGCGGCGGCGGCCCGACCCCGCCCCGCAGCTCCTCCGCCCCGGCCCGGGCTGAGCCGGGCAGAGCTGAGTCCCGGAGCCCTGCAGCCCCGCAGCCCCGGGGGTGCCACCGGCTGCGGCCGCGGTAGCTCCGCGGAGCGCCCGCACGTCGGGGCCGGGGCTGTTCGCACGGCCCCGGCGGTGCCCGGTCTCCGTCCCCATCCCCATAGGATCCAAGTCTCGCAGCCCCATCCTCCTCCACGTGCCCCAGCCAGGCCTCCTGTCTTTTCGCAGTCTCTTTACAAACTTATTGGAAGTCACCGACCCGGTTACTACGGCCGTGGGAGAGATTAAAGCCCAGGAGAACTTCAGCCCTCGAGGTTTTTAAGAGCTCTTCCGAGAGGGGCTCCACAGCAGAGCTGCGATGGAAACGGCTCCGGCAACACAGCCGCAATTCTCACAGCTGTTTGGGGAAGCGAGGGGCAGATGCTGCCCCTACACATCCCTGTCTGCAATTACCTGCTGTGTTCAATTCTTACACTGCATTCCTTATTATTTTGGCACTGTGCAAGTACAGTTTACTTGCCTGTTATGCTGCCTAATTAGTATTTGTTTGTGCAGTGACTATGAATGCTTTAAATATAAAGCACTACATGGTTTTAAGACTAAAATGAGTGGCATCTCACATTGGTTAAGTTTCTTCTACTGAACTTGCAGATTTCAAGCAAGATGTACTAGAGCACTAGGAATATACATCAAGTCATCAGTACTCATAGAAGCAGAGGAATACAGCAAAACTATTAGAGCAAGCATTTTTTCAGAGGTGTCTTTTTATTATTATTTAAAAAAAAAAAAATATCAGGAAAGTATTGGTCAAAAACCAGGTTCTTTCATAGTATTTGAAGCAATCATTCAGGAAAAAAAAAAAAATATATAGACTTTCCTACACTGCAGAAAGAGTCCGCTGAAGTCATGCAGAGGAGCCATGTGTATGGCATTTTGTTTAGCCGACATCTCTGGACAGGGGGCTTTGCTACATAATTGTTTAATCTGGAATTGGGCTGTTCCCCCTGGTCCAGACCACCTCCTCCTGGGATTTGTCTTTTCTCCCTCACGTGCCTGTAACTGGAGTATCACTTTGTCAATGTGCAGCGCCCCTCAAAAAAAGAGTCACTGGCTTTCAGCTGGTGTCCTCTAGCTCCACAGCCTGAGCAGGAGATGGAGCAGCATGGACCCATAGAAAGCTGTTGGAAACGCTCAATAACAGTATTGCTAATGCAACATACAAAGAAGGCATATGAAAAATCATACAGAAGCCCTTAAAAACTTTTTTTTTTTTTTCCCTCAACAATTAGCTCTTGAACTTTCAGGATCATGCCAGGGTTATGTTTCCAATTTATTTTTCACAGGCCTGAGAGCTAACTACTTACTTTTAAAAAGAAATGGAAGTTTGAAATTGTCTCATATTCAAATGACTTCTGCAACCAGGGAATTAAAAATAAAGTGTATAAAATAAAATATACTAATATCTGTGTGTTGGTAGCACTGCAAAAGTGGTGATGGAGGCATTAATGCTCCACTGAGCCCTACATCTTAGTTCTGCTGTAAAAGATTATGTTTATAGTAAACTCACATTAGTAGTAAATCCAGTCAGTGGTGTGCTCCAGGGAAGAAAATCTCTACATTTGTAAAGTGCTGAGCTAGTTGCCTATCAAAAAAAAAAGACACAAGAGTCATGCTAGAAGCTTTCATCTTCTGTCACTAACATATAAAGCTAGTATCACCATCAAATGCTACATAATGTAAATGTACTTTAAGACCAACATTACAATTCTTGAAAATATTGAGAAACAGAATGTCCCTTGCCGACTCACATATTAGGACATTTGCAGTCTTGGGCCCAGTCCTTACCTCATGATTCACTCAAGCAAAGCATCTATTGAAGCAAATGGGGATTTGGCAGGAACAAAGATCGAGATAGGCCAACATCAAAATATGGATAGAAACATTCTGGTCTTTTAAGGAAGTTTGGATCCTTATGTGGACCCAAAGTTTGCTGTTCAAAGTTTAACTCTCATGTAAGATTATGGGAGGACTTCCGATGGGCCTCTACCCTGCTGTGTCCCGGGTAAGTAGGCTTTAATGAATGCCATCTGTGGCTGTTCCCTGGGCACACCAGGCTCTTAGGGCATAGAGTGACATGCTGTTTCTGAAAGAATACTCTGTTCCCCCTTTGCCCCTCTATTCCTCACCTATTTGTTTTTTTTTGGGTCCTTTCAAGGAACTCTTGCGTTAGATGTTTCTTCGATCTTAACAACTTTAATCCTCCTCCCTTTGGTTTGCAGTGCATCTGAGTGCTTGTGTGGATTTTCTCCCTGTGGTTGGTGTTCCTGCTTGTCCTCCAAGTGTCTCTCTTTCTTCCTTTTAAGTAGTGAAATCCTTTATCTGTCCCCTCCTGACCTCTCTGCTTGTCTGGCTGCTGGGCATCTGCTCTACTTTTGTTCTCCGCTCCCCGGCAGCCGTCCTTGTCCCACCCGGCTGCTGTGGCTGGTGAAGGTTTGGTCTGCTTGTGCCTGTTCCCGTGGCTTCTGGGACACCCACATCCCCAGAGCTGTTTTCTGTGGTGTGAACTGAGGTCTGAAAGGCATTTCTTCTTAACTGGACTTGACTGACCCCAAGTCACATCAAGAAGAGGATCCTGCACAACTCAGGACAGTGCAAGCCCTGTGTCATATCCCACCACTCTGCTGCATGCTGGCCTGGTTTTGTTTGAGCTTTTCAGCACTGGTTTCTACGCATTGCAAATGCTCTGCATTTCTCCCTCTCTGCTGTTGGTCCTAATAGATTCCCTCTTGAATTTGAACAGCTATAGCACTGCCTGCACTAATGTAGGAATGGTTTCTGCCCTCATGCCTCACAGCACTTTGGGGACATTGCAGGCCACAGGAAAAAGGAATTGTTTACTCCTGGGAGTGTGTGTAGATTCTGGAGCTGACCATTCCTTAAATTTCAACTCAGAAACTCATGCCATTCAGTCATTCAGGAGCCTAGGACTCCTTAAATATTTGGGATCCCTTCTATCCCGCCTGTTCTCCTCTTCAACACGGTATGGAAGCATACAGACAATTTCTATAAACATTTTTCCATAACTTTTCTCAAGTGACTAATTCTGATAGTGGAAAAATACATACACGACGCAAATCATCAGATGGCCAATAGTATATAATCTCTGCAATACATTTCCTCTCAACATATTTAATGAAACACAGTCTCCAAGAGTATTTGGCTGGAATCGAGACAGAACACGTTTTCATTAAGGGTAAATTAATAAAAGTAAATTAAAGAATATGAAACTGATTGTTTCTCCTCTACTCTTTGCACGCACACACACACACACTGACACACTTAGGTGAAATGCCTGTCTTCGGTACATAACCACACCAGCGGTTTGGCTTTTGTGCCCCCTCTGCTGGCTGACCTTCATGCATCTGTATCGACAAAGGTATTTTAAGAGATTGTACTGAAATTACTGGGGATGTTAGAACATTAACAAGACTGGCCATGCTAATAAAATTACTAAAAAGGATAAATAACTGTACAACCGCCCCAGAACAGTAATTTCAGAATTATTTGCTCCAAGAATATATTCAGACCTAGAGTATGTTTTTAAGCATGAACATATGAGATGTCCAAAGCCTTCAGAGCACTGTAAAAATTCCTGGGCAAAGGAGCATCTCCAAAACATAGAAGACATTTGGGAGTTGGATGTTGTATTGATTCTTTAGTAATTTCCAATTTGTTGATATAAAATCTTTCTCCTTGCATTCCCATAAAAAAAAAAAAAAGGAAATTTATGCATTTATCACTCAGCGTACTGTATGTACACATATATAAAGATATGTCAATATTTTGAGCTTATAAATCAAAACATTCAAGTAAAACTGGAATTTCAAAAATAAATTTTGAAAAAAATCCAAAAAGAAACAATGGAAGATTTGATGCAAGCATAAGCATGTACAGGAAAAAAAAAAAAAAAAAAGCAGATCAAGATACAAAATTTAGATAACAGATGCACTACAGCCATGCTCAGGATCTGGAAGACCTGCACTGAAACCTTTATTGATCTCATTGACATCAGTGGGAGTGGGACCAGGCTTTACCAGCTAGATGCTTTCACAAGGAAGGCAGAGTTGTACAAAGCCCAGAGAACTCATGTGTCCCAGTGCAGGTATGAACAGGGACAAGAGCTGACCCAGCTGGTGGCTTGAGTAACATCTGTAGGACTTCTGAGCTATAAAAAGTCAAGCTGGAACAATTTGAGACAAAAAACATAAAGATTGACTCACTCATCAAGCAGTTTTTGTTAGTTACTAAAAGAGAAGTTATGCATTTTTCAAGTATCTGAAATACAATTTAATTCAAGATGCTAACTGTAAAGAACTAAGGGTATCAGACTTCAAAAATATATAGATATAGTGAGTTGTTCTGCAGCTTTGTCACATTAAAAACAGCAGAAAAAGCTGGAATGGAAACAGGAAGCTGACAGGCTTAAAGAGAAAATGAGCAGCAAAGATCCAATGTCTCTAAACCTTTCTTGTTCACTCTGCCATAAAAGTTTGACCTCAAACAAGGCTTATGGCCTTGATGTTATTATCTGCAAGAATTTTCCACGTGACGAGGTATCCAGGACTATACTACCGCAATCCAAAACCACTCCTTTGCATTGGCAACAGGAATGAAAGCAACCACATCGTGTTCTTTAAAGCAATCGATACACGGGCTAATTTCTGCTGAACTTCATCTTGTGTCTCATGCAGCTCCTGCAAGCACAACCCCTCCTCCCCTGCGCTCGTGCTGCTGCCTTCTTGCATTAGCTCACCACCAGCCTCCTGCTTCAGACTCTCTGACTGTTAGTGTCTACAAACAGCACATGAACAAAAACATTTTCTCTGCCCTTCAGCAGTTGTACCAGCCATGCAAAATGAAGCAAAGGCTGGGACAGGCTTATCAAGCCAGTGAGGTCCTCCTCTCCTTACACCCCGCTGCCTCTGCAGAAAGCTCCCTGGACAAGGCCTCCAACAAGCAGCCCATCCAGGCCAATATGGGATACCGGAATTTTCCTGGTTTATCAAATCACCCTCAGAAGCCCTGGTCTGAAGCCTATAAAGCCAATGTAGTTTTATATTGAATTGCATCAGATTCATCTTAAGCCCAACGGGGAACATTTTAGTTTTCAAAAATGACCATTAAGTGAGCATATCCTCCGGTGAGGGCTATTTGCCCTGTTAGGCACCAATGGAGGGGGAAGAAAAAGAAATGTCAGCCTTTGAAAAATGCAAAGTCATGACTAACTTCACATTTTCCTAAAGCTTTTCTTAGAAGCTCCCAGTGTGCAAGGCAAAGCCAGGCCTCTGGGCTCCTTTGGGATACTCAATTCAATTAAAGATTCAAAAACTTTGGTGTTTAGCGCAGGCTTATATCCTCAAAACATTGGTGGGGAGATGGCTGGTGGGACTCCATATCAAAGGCTTTCTCAAGCTTTTATCTCATTTAGACATTATCATTTTTCAAGTCAAAAGTGGCAGAACTGCCAGGACTGCTGACACAACTCCTCCCTCCAAACCAAACCGAGACCAATGTTTCTGCTGGCACTGATATCATCACTGGTATGGAAGATACAGCAGTCACGGTATATCTTATCTTGCACAGCAGGGTGTTTACAGACTCTCCACTTGCCTTATTGTATTAGCACGTGCAAACCTGAAAGACAACTAAAGGGACTGTGCTCTCCACAATTTAGGTGTCAGCATTCTGTTTATGTTCTCATTCTGGTCTTTCCTTCTTCTACTAATTCCTGTTATTACAATGGTCAGAACACAATTCCAGTTCTTGGAGGAATTCATTAGCCCCCTACTGCTAAGGAAGAAAAAAAAAAAAAAAAAGTAGTCTTCCCTTTGTCCCTTGTTAGCAGTAGACATGGTCCAAATACAATGAGGGGTCAGATTTATCATGCAGTAAGATAGTAATCTTTTATATACTTTTATAACTTTTGTAACTTTAGAAAAACAAAACAAAACTTTTTTAAGGGAACTTTTGCATTTGTGCTTTTTCCATTGAAATTTCAGAGCTGTATTTATTATCTTTAAAGAAAGGATATATGTAATGTTGTACTACAAACATTGTAGATTACTTTTCCTTTGAGTCCTAAATAGGTACCAAAGCATGTTTAACATATTAATTTTAAATGCATAATCAATGTTTTCTTAAATATATCTCTTTTCATATAGACAAGGCTTTATAAACTGACAGTAACAACGTCTCACTTCTTCATGCAACCAACATTATGTGGCCCACATTTTTGGCATGAGTTCTGAGGCACAGTAAAAATGTATATGATCGCTCATTTCCATGGTTTTCATCTCTCCTTCCTATCTAGGCATTCAAGCCATGGAAGAGTCATGCAGTTGTGACTCAGTTTTTACATCAATTCACTGCTGGCTGAAAAAAAAAAACCAAAAGTGTACTCTAATTAGGTTCCAGATTTTAATAGACTGAAATGTGTGCTTATGTGTTGTCCTAAACCAATATGTTTTTCTGAGTCTGGGCCTAAACTGCCAACATAAGCTTTTGTGCACACACATTTTCTTTGGAGACTTCTTATCCAAGCACTTACTGTCTGAACTTCGTTAGTACTTGAAATGCAAAGAAGTAGAAGTATCATGCAAACTCTGACCACTATATGTGAAGTAGAAGACTGCATGCATTTCAAAAGCTAATGTTTCCCTAGAAGAAAAAAGCAAACAAACAAAAAATAATAACTACTGGCTAGATACAGACAACACTGAGAGATATAGAAAGAATATTGCCTGTATAAAAGTACTTTTAGATATGCCGAGTGTCCTAGCTTAATCTAGTATACATGACTGAACTTCTTCCTGGAAAATGAAAATTATGCTATTGCTCTTTCCTATGTACTGTAGCATTTGGATTCATGGAGCTGCACAGCAATGACTTATTTCTTCTGTTTGCCAGCAGTTGCTCCAGGAGAGTGCTAGAGCAGAGAAAAGGGTCAGAACTGTGTGTTTGAGAGGCAGGCTGGTATCCTTTTACATAATAAGCCTGTACCACTGATTCCCAGACCACAAATTTCTGCAGCATACAGATTTTTTATAATTAAATCCTGATGAGGAACAGAGCCTTTAAAAGGGTTGTACTGGTCTGTGCTATTGCTTTGCAAAACAAGCAATCACAGAGTACAATGTCTAGGGTCTAGTCGTATGTGACCTACAAATCTACTTTTACTGATTTAGAACAGGCCATCCAGAATTAAGGCAGAGACCCAATTTTCACAGTCCTCCATTTTAGGTTCATGATGTAGATGTCATTTTAGGTCTTCTGAGGGCTGGCAAAAGACAGTCTGGCTGGTTTAGTAGTTCCCCTTCCTTTCTAGGGGTTTTATAGCAGTTTTCATCACCATGAAATCTGAGTACCTATTTCCTTTTTGGTCTTCAGAGGAAGAGAGGGCCATGTAGATAATTGTGCTAGAAAATCTGATAAAGTCCTTGCCAGCACAGGGGCTTCCAGGGACAAGGGTTAGGAAGGAGCTGGCATCAGACGAGGACTGACGGTGGATTCAGTTTGGTAAGAAACTAGAAGCAAGCTGGAAACTGCAGCCAGTACTGTAATTAGAGCACCTTCTGAGCAGCAGCAGGGGATCCTACTTAGGACCACAAATGAAGGCCCTGTGAGCATGGCAGAGATGACGCTTCGTGGCACTGACCACTTGTGTTAGGCAACATTGTGATCCTTTGCACAAATCAGTCTTCCTGCAAAGGGGTAGCTCTGCATGGAGTGACTCACAACCAGCACTTGCCAGCTAAGTGCACCTTCAGCAACTGCGTCAGGTTGGAGGAGTCAGCATGAGAGCAGGAGCTAAGAGTTCAGGACACAAGGCACTGCTAGGCTGTCAGGCACAGATCTTTGCTTGGTGACTGCATTTTATCTCCCCACTATATTTACTGAGCTTCATTTACCATTTTATTTTTTCTACTTTGCAGTAATAATCCTTCATTACTTCACTCCTCTGTCAATTAGAAATCTTTGAATAACAAGACTACAGGCATTCATTGCCAGTTCATATCTATTTGCTATCGCTTAAGTGGCTTATTCTAGCTTAAATTTCTCTTCTGGTGTTTTCCTTCCCCAGAAACCCAGCCATACCCTGGGCTGAATCTAAACAAATACAGATAGCAGTTTGAAGGAGGTGATTCTCCCCCTCTGCTCCAGTCTTGTGAGACCTGGAGTACTGTGTTCAGCTCTGGGGCCCCCGGCATAAGAAAGACAATGGCCTGTGAGAAAAGGCCTAGAGGAGAGGCATGAAGATGATCAGAGGGCTGAAACACCTCTTCTATGAAGAAAGGTTAAGAAAGTTGGGGTTGTTCAGTTTAGAGAAAAGAAAGCTCCAGGAAGACCTGATAGTGGCCTTCCAGTACCCTAAGCAGAGTCTACAGGAAAGCTGGGGAGGGACTCTTTGTCAGGAAGTGGAGTGATAGGACAAGGGGTATCAGCTTTAAACTAAAAGAGGACAGGTTTAGATTATATATTAGGAAGAAATTCTTGACTTAGAGGGTGGTGAGGCACTGGCACAGGTTGCCCAGAGAAGCTGGGGTTAGCAGGGCTGGGTGCTGCTAGTGCTTCTCAGGGGTCAGAGCTGACCAGCACACATTCCTTGTCATTTTTTTTTTTTTTTATTTTTAGCTTTTATTTTTTAAAATGCAAGCCAGTTGAGCATATTAATTTGAGACTGGGGGGTTTTAAGTCAGTTTTAATTAGAACACAGCGTCATACCTCTTGGACTACACGGAAGTTGATGTGACAACAGACCTGTGTCATAGCTCTTGGCACGAACCCTCTTTGGTACCGTTATATTATGAAATACACCATAAAAATGGACCCATAGCAACAATGACATGAATTCCAGATCTGTTAACCACAAAGCAGAAGCGAGAGGATTTTTTTTAAAAACATTACTAATTTGCTTTTAGTTTGGTTCCTAAGGAAACAAGACTTACATGAACTGCCTGTCTATCTGCCTGCCCATCAGTTTTCCTCAATCCATTTCGAACAAACATAATGAAAGAGATCCCAAAGCTGTCCACATTCAGTGTAAATCTGTTAAGCAGAAAGAAAAATGGCCATATTGATGCTTCTACTAGGGGAAAGACAGTCATTGCTACTTGTTTTTTTTTGTTGTTGTTCTGAAGGGACAAACTCTTTTGGAGAAATGGTCAACTAGCACCAATGTTGGTGGTAGCCTAAACAGCAATTTATGTATGGTTTCTGAAAAAGCCACAAAATATGTTGTTTTCTACACAGCTGCTACAATAAATAAAGGTAGAAGACATGAGAAGGAGATGAAGGTAGTGGACAAGTTGGCCTGAAGGAGCTTTTAGTGATAATGCCATATGGAGGTGAAGGTGACACAAAAAGGATCTGTTCATACTGTCTTAAGTAGAGGGAGTGAATGTAGGAAAATATAACTCAAGTTTTTTGGGAGGGTGCAAGAGAGACCCAGAAAGTAACCCCTCAGAACAGATGATTTCTCTTCTCCAGCTGATTTGGGTTCATTTTGTTGCAGAATTCCAGCAAGATCCTCCTTGCTATGGACCACAGCTAGGTAACTGCATTTGTTGAATAAACTTGACAAGATTTGACTGCATATTTCACTTGTCTATCCTGTATGTGTTTTGGAAGCCTTTGAGAAGCACCAGCCTTTAATAACATATTGGCTTGAATTTGAAACACTGGAGGATTTTTGCCTCCTCCCCCCCATCTCAGACTCACTTAGTGAAAATAAACTATCTGTCACATGAGTGTATGTTATTCAGCTCATTATAAGAGTTAGACTTTCCTTCTGTGCAGTTCCTAAGAGGATTGCTAATAATTATACATATATAAATATATATAAATACAAATATATTTATACACATTAAGAAATAGAGTGGATTTTTTTTTTTTTCAAGAAACCTTCTCCACGTGGCTTTAAATGGTTTTAGAAGGAGGTAAATAATTTAAACACATTTTCCTCACGTTAGCAAAGTTTGGTTTGACACAGGGCAGCTTGAAGCAAAGCCTGTAATGCCAAACACGTTAGCACAGCCCTCCTTGAGGGTAGAGTGTCTGAACCAAGAATAGCAAAGGCTGAAGAATTTTGTCTCCAGAAGATCGCAGCCACAGCCTCTGAGTGCTTCTGAAGATAAAACACAAGTGGTAGGAGATGGCAAGGAGTAGGGAAAACGTAAGACACCTCTACCTACTGTGAGACTGCTTTTTCTTGGTAGGGGGGACTATGCTCTTTCAAGGCAGCAATGCAAACCATAGAGCCTAATTGTGCTTTCTGGGCATTCATTTTACTGGTATGCGTTACATTTAGGGGGAATAGTCCCTGGAGACAGGCATCCTTTTAATTCTGTATTAAGATAATCTAATGCTTTATGTACGGCACACAGGCAGCCTGGAGCATATCTCATTATCAGATCCTCTTGTAAATATTGAACAACCAGTTGTCACGACAGTCCTGAAGCTACTAGGTGAATACAATCAGCCTTTCTTTACACATGCAATTGCTGCGACTAAGTGACTGGGATTTTACCAACCCTCAGGAGTATCATGCTGCATTTTTTTTTATCTAAGCTCCAGGATAACTACAAATGAAGACCTCCAAGATCTATGTACAGTTTGTGATCATAGTACTTGTGATCATACAGTAGATTTCTGAGAAAGAGTTTTGCCATGTCAATAACAAGGAAGGTCCTTCTCAAATGTAAAATTTACCCCCTTAACTGGTATTAAAAAATCATGCTGATATGTGATTGGACAGAGGTAGATGTAAATCAAAAATGTTATGATGAGAAACTGATATCTAACATTATAGACCTTGTGAGGCTGGAATGAGTTCCTGTCTTCATCCAAGCAATACACTGCATAACCCCCTAGAAAGATGTAGAAAACCTGATTTTACTGAAAGCTTAATAAAATTTTTCTTAACTTAGCTAGGATTTCTTCTGTAGTCCTCATATGCACATGTTATTTCAGTAACACCATTATTCTTCACTATTTCTTATTATTCACAGACCCTATGATGGTACTAACAAGAAATCAGTCAATTTCCAATGAGAAAATGGTGGTAGAAAAATATGTACGCGTGGTTGTGTATCATTCTTTCACCTTTTAAAACAGCCTAAGGAGTGTCCAAAGTCTGATATCGTTATGATGTTTTGTTTTATTTTGTTTTGTTTTTTTCCATAATGGCAACTTGAAATGGCTGCTGGAAGTTCAAAGTCTCCCTTTCCTGCTGAGGTTCCTCTGTGCTGACTTGCAGTATTACTGCCCTTCCCTCAGCTCAGTACATGCTAAACATCTAGTCTTCCTTCAGTACAAGGAAATCACATGCACAAATGTTTTTAATACAAAAGGGCATGGTGTAAGTGTGTGAAATACGCCCATATGAGAAAGTAATTCTGTGTTTCAGAGCTTTGCTTGAGGTACTGATTTAATGCACACTTTCTGGTTATTCTGCAACAGCTTAATGGGCCATAAATACAGTCCCGCCTGCTAGGAAGCCTTCTTTACAATTATTTTGCCATCCAATATCCAATACACAAAATTAACTGGAAAATAAACTGTATTATACACAGATAAGGGCCCTTTGACAAGACAGCTTCCTCTGCAATCAAAATATTTTCCTGATTTTGTTTCCTTACAGTCTGTTCCTGCTCACACTTTTCTGTATGTTTTGTTATCTCCTGAAATGCCGTGACTGCAAAGAACACATGAAAACTCATTGCTTCCTCTGCAAGCTCTTAGAAAACTTATCTTGACATGCTAATTAGTTTGTATTGGATGACTAATCATAGGAAGTTCTGCCTAGAGTAGTAACACTGTGAAAAGGATATATAGAAGTGCAAGTATAAATGAATTGTGACTCACAGTCACTCTTAAACTTTTCTTGTGAATGTGTAGACACAACACCCTTTTATATATTAGTGATGGCAAATTTAGCTGCTTAAGTACAAGAATCATCTAACTTACAGCTACAGCCACATACATACAACTTGTTAGGCTGTGTGGCACCATACTTGTCTCACTGTCTTTTTCCAAGATCCACTTTCCTGGCTCAGAATATACAGCAAGACCAGCATGCGGCAATGATGCCCTAAGATCTGCATTCTGGTTTGGAGGGGAAGAGTTGAGAAGGATGGATACAGCTGGCTTCAGTTCAGGGAGTGGTCCTGGCTGTTAGAGTACTGCTGTAAATGTTGTCTATGTTGTCCTGGGTCAGTGAGCACGCAGCAAAGGAACCGTAAAAATGCAGCGAGATTCATATTGCTTACCTACCTCAAAGTGAATTTGGGAATTTAAGTAATCTGTTTGAGTCATCTAACATTTTCTATCTGGAATTACATATATGTCCTCAAAGCTAACTCATATACACATATTATAGAATATAATATCCATTCCTAAGAGAAAGCCCTTAAGAGATTGACACATGTGCTGATGCCTAACTAAGGTTTCTGAGAAAGCTTATTTCCCCAATAAAAATCAAAAACATTTCCAAGCAGCAAGCAAAGCTCAGTTACTCTTATCCTAGAATTTTTGTTTTGTTTTGTTTTTTTTTTAAACCATACAAGAGCCATGCACTGCAAAGCCAACAAATAATGCATAAAAATGTAAGGGAAACACATTAATTTAGCATACCAGTGGCCTCCAGCTTCCAGCAAAGGAAGAAGCAGGGCTTTTAGAAACACTGAATAATAACTGAATTGAACTCTGCAGAGAGCTGTTATCTAGAGAGATGGGAAGTAGAAAGGAAGGATGTTCTTGGATCACATGTTATGCTGCACCCAGGAAAGTCAGATAATAGTATTGCTCCTGATGTTTGTAAGAACTCTGCAGCCCCAAGATATGGCTAGGACAAAGCAAAGAGAGCAAAACTACCAAACTGAATAATCAGATATTACAGGGGTGAATACTATATAAGTGCTTACAAAAACATCCAATAACACCCTAGTTTCTTTTTAGTGTATTTTTTAACCATCTGAGATCCTTGTAGTCATTCCTAAGTCGCATTTTCTTACCATGGCATTTACTGTTCTCCCCTTCTGCATGTGTAGCAAACTCCTGTTGTCAAACCATTGCAGAAGACTTTATGGGAGATGTGAGGCTCATTGCAGGTGTCAAAAGGTTTAAACCTTACATGCATTTGTAATTAAAAATAAATCAGTTAAAAGCTTGGATATAAACAGAGTATATTCCAGGGAGAGGCAAAGGGGAGAGACATAACTTGTCTGGTATATTTAGATTCAGGTATGGCTTCCTGTACACACACACTCATTTTGATTTGATTTTATATCTTAATTCCCTTCACTGGGGGGGATGGCATGCTAGAAGAATCTGAGCAAAGAACCTACATAAGCCAGGCTGTTGGGAAATGGCATGACTGTTTCCTTGTCCTTCTTCAGGCTCACTGTCAGCACAGAGTTTGGAGGAACTTATTAAACCAAGACCAACTTCTGGATCTGTTTTGCAAATCCAGATATTCCTCATCCTCAGGTGTTTCTGAGGATCCTAATAAGAAAACAACTGGTAGGACTTTGCAGAACTCTTTGCTCTGACAAAGTATCACATCACATCTGCTCTGCATTCTCTTGGTTCCTCCCCCACCCATTCTGAGCAGCTGCTTCTTTACAAGCAAACCACACAGAGGGTACTGCAGAAGCCCCTTCTTCCAAACACTTAGGGGAAGGTTTTTAACCAGTGCTGAGAGGTGAAGGGACCCAGAGCTAAGGGGAAGCATTGCTCTAAGTTGCCATCAGCCCAGTACAGCTGAGGGAGCTAGTATCATTTCCTCTTGTAATCTGCACCACCCAAGGCGATACCACAAAAGTATGAAAGATCCAAACCAGGACCCGTTACAGTACACCTACTGCATGAATACCATGACCAAGGCTACCTGTTTCTTGCAGTAGAAATGACCTAGCTTCAAAGTGCAGCATCTGGCTTTATTTTTCACCTTAAATGCTGTTATTAATGCAACAGGGCCTTAGAGCTTTATATTCCATTCTCTGGAAGATGAAGGCCCTGCATCTTCATGCTGTCATTCTGCTTTTATGCTGGTTGAGCTCATTTGTCCTTAGTGGAATTGCACCAGTGTAAAACTGGCATAATGGAGCAGAGAATCAGGCCCATGGGCTGCAATTTATTCTGATATAATAGGACAAAACTATTTGTATTTTAGATATTATCAAGTGATAGTGCTGATGAAATGTGTCAGAATAAAGCCCTGGAAAGTGAAGTCCTTTTTCTGTCCATTAACCAGGCACAGAGTGAATGGAAAAGCACAAGCTTCACCAGCAAGGCTGCATGCTGCCCTCCAAATACGCCTGAGATGAGACCTGGGTATGCCCTCTCCCATGTGACAGGACAGTTTTGTTTCCTCATCCATTAATTTCTTGACGTCTCTGCGGAGACCGCCAGAGGGGACACCAGTCAATGTCAATGTCAATGTTTTACTGTGCGTTGGAAGTGCACCCAAGAACTGGATTGGCACCCCTCACCCACATAACAACTGGATAACCTACTTTCCCTCCTTACTGACCTACTTATATTCATACTAGTGACCTAGATATGAAAGGCCCTATAACCTGCTTAGTTCTCTGGGTCCTATCACCATGAATGAACTCAGAACGTTAAGTGTATATACAATTTGCCAGCGTAAATTTGGTGCTACAGAACCACCCACTGGGAGAGAAGATTGCATGTGTAAGAGTAGTGATTAAATGAAGAAAAACATTATCTTTGCCTCTCATATTTTCAGACAAGGATCACTTGCAGCACCAGAAAGGTCTGGATGCAAAGAGTAGAAATGGATTAGCAAAAGGTAGAGAACTGCTAAGAGAATGTGGAAGAAATTGATTTTGCAATTTAGTATACGTCCACTGATACATAGTCTTTACCAAATATTATTATGTAAAGTCTCAAGACCAGTTGTAATTATTGACAACTCGTGTTTTCCACACATGGAAATTAGGGGGGAAAGTCTATACAGCACAGTAACGGGTCAGATGTGCCACTATTTTAGCCTGTAGTTAACTGTTATCTGAGACAACTATTTGCTTCTGTTATACATTGGTTTGGTAAAAATTGTACAGTTATTGTCATTCCTATTTTCTGATGAGCTGCATCTTCAGGTAGTGCAAATTAATGCTCCTCCAGTGATCTGGATCACTGGGACAGTCTGACTCTCAATATAGTTTATGTAAGAAAATGGACACATACGTAGACACTTGCCTGGTAGTAGCTGATATGATAATATAAATCAATTCTGTACTGGCTGTGTTTACATCAGGGGCAGATCCACATAGCAATTCACAATGTCAGAAGCTCATGTACAAACTGGGACCTCCATACCTTTCAAAGTCTCATGACAGGAGAACAAATGGAGGTTGTAAGCTTATACAGACACATTTTAAACGCTGTAAGACACAGAAGTCCACCCTCACCTATGTGCTTTCCATGTCCTCATGGTCAAGGAACAGTTTTTAGCTCATGACACACAAGAAACGGATAATGCCAAAACATCAAACTACCCTTGCAGCCCAGGCACCCATATCTGGGCCTGCTGTGGGAAAACTTCAAAATTCAGATAGCAACACTCAAGTGGCTAGCTTTGGGTTTACGGTGAGACAATTTCAGTACTTCATCAGTGCATTTCTCATGTTAAACTTACTGAATTCATTGTTACTGCTTCTTAGCATGCCACATCCCTGAAACAGCAAATGGGAGAGAAAGAGATTGAGGGGAGATGCTCGTCAACCTGCCTGTTGTAGGCTACAATCCCAAATATACTATGTATACTTCCAGTTTTATGTTGTACCACCCTATTTCTTTTATCTACATCTTATCTATAGATTAATGTGTTTCATTCACAGAATTTGAACATGTAGCCAGGGGGAAATGAGTTTTCAAAAGACATTTTCCAAAGGCACTCATGTGTGCCCACAATGTGATGTATGACTTTGTGAAAGCTGTCACACAGGTATTCCACATGCTCCAGCACTGATGTATCAGCATGCTGGCATAGTGACACAAATACAGTCTTTCACCACTGGCAATGTTTTGACTCTGCATTTTAGGCCTCAGCGATTAAAACCCCTGTTTTTCTGTTAACCTCTCACATGCCCTCTACTTGTGCTAGAAGAACAGGCTTACAGGTGGATGAATGTGTCATATACCACAAGCCCCAAATATTCCAAGGTTAACAAAGTAAGAATTGCCTTTCTATGTTGTGGGTCTATATCACATGCTGACACACTTTCCGGTTATATGCAATGGAGGTATTTCTGCTTCTGTAACAGTCCACCATAAGGGCACTAGATTTTCTCAAACTTCTCTGAGACAGTGAGCTGTAGCAACAACCGACCAGACTATAGGGAAAGGAAACCCCAAGGTTTCTTCTTCAGGGAGCAAGCGCATCACTGTGATCTCCTGTGTGGACTTAACTCAGGTCACTGTGTGTCTCTCCTCGGTTGTCTGGCATGATACAAGGTAGTCTCCTCTGACACGACACCAACCTTCTTTTTAACCAAGGTGATGCACAGCCCAGAGAAATCCTGCAAAAGTACTGCTGCAGTTGTATCCCCAATGACCTGGCAGTTTCAGTCTCTACAAAGAAATGGATTTTGATGGAAACAGAAGTGTCCCCTGAGCACCTGTGGTGTCTGACAGTGAGAGGTGCTGAGGGCATTGCCTGTTACTGTGCCCGGCCTGCAGGGAAAAGAGCCTCCTGGGTGCATTTTTAAATCAGAAACAGGGCAGAATATAGTCACAGCAGCTGGCTGCAGATACCAGACACTAGACTGCACTCAGGAAAAAAAAGAGACCCTTGTTGCCAGTAAGTCTGTAGGCTGATAGCTTACATTTGCACAGGAGGCTTCCCGCTATCAAATGCTATTGCAGCTTTCCAGCAGAGCTGGTGCAGAAGTAGGAGGCTCCTTCATCTCAGACAGGCTTTGCTACCTTACTGACCCAGCCACAATTTCTCCTCTTTTCTGGACACCTCATTCTGCCTTTTTTTTGTCCCCTTATTTTGAAGAGTGCAGTAGGTATGGACAGCTTAAAGAAAATAGAAAACACCAGTCAAGATATCAAGTCAAGCCAGAGCATGGGTACAGCAATAAATTTGCTTTTCCAAATGATGTGCAACAAAATAAACTAGGAACAGAAATCTGCTGGAATCTTTTTTTTTCCAGAGGTAAATAGACAGTAGCACGAAGTGAGCCTATCCCTATTCGGTGCCTGCAGTCTGCCCAGGCCTGGATCCAGACTACAGCTCCACAGCTGCCTCCCAAAGGACAGCACATTTAAAGAGCTCCTCAGAAATGCAACACTGTTTGCACTGTTTCTCAGTCAGCATGTCTTCCTGTTCAATTAGCTTCAACGGTTTGACATCACTGTTATGCAGGACCCACAGTGACTGTCAGTCCTCCTAAGCCTACTGCAGGAGCTGGCAGCACTGCAATGTGCAGCACGGCACGGCTGCTGTGAAGCCAAGGTAATGTTGAAATCCCAGCAGGTGCTGCACCTCTTGTGGGGAAACAGAATCCTCCTGAACTGGTGTTTGATAATTGCACTATTTTGTGGACGAAAAACACCATAACACACCTGGCACTTACAACACTGCTGAGCGGCCAACTTATGACAGGTGTAGTTGCAACACCAATTTGCAGATTTGTACTGCTGATGAGAAAGAGAGAGCGATGCTCTGTTGCTACTCTGTGGAGCAAAAATTATAAAAACATTTTAAAAAAAGTGAAAGAAACAGTTTCTTTGCCATGTGGGCTGACAAAGGGGTCTGTGTTGATAGCACCAGTGTCTTCTGGGGGATGGACGGGCTCACTGTCCCCTTTGCTACATGCAGTTGACCCTGATTCTTGACAGCAAACTCTCATCCCTTTCCTTTATGTCTAAAGCCAGTGGGGTCATTGGAAAATGCTTTCTGTTCCCACTGTCCTGAGACACACTGGTTGAAAGTTTCTTTTTTCTGTTACATTATTCCTCTGTTAGTTGTGCAGAATTAACCATGGGGGTTGCTTTCTGGCATCACTACCAGAACTGCTTTAAATTCGGCGCAAGGTTGGGGTGACATTGAATTTGACCTGAGAGAGAGCCAGAAGGTATTTTTGGCTCAACAGTCTCCTCCTGGCACGTTCATGCTCAAACATGACAGTACATGTGCAAAATATAGTCTAAAGTGTCAAAGGAAAGGCAGTGAGTCAAGGGAATATACATCAGAGAATTGAAAAACACATGAATATTAAAATAAATAAATAAATAAATAAATGGTAATGACAAACTTTGATTCAGAGAAAATTCAATAGCAACGTGTTTCAGACTGCTACCAGTTGTTCATGAAAACATTCCCAAAGTTTCACTAAGTTTAACATGACCAATTCTAACTATGGATACTCACAATGGGAATCTACAATTAGGGTGGACCAGAATTATTTAACACTGGTTTTCATGGCTCATTAAAAATGCAGCTAATTAATTTGTTTAAATGATGAAAAACTAAGTTTTAGTTTATCTAAAAAAAGAAAAAAAGTTTCCCTCTTTTTCAATTATTATTTTTTTTTAATTATTTTTCATCCATGAGGAATGAAAACAGTACGAATAAAGATACCATGCTAATTGGGGGGAAAATAAATAAATAAATAAGTAAATAAATAAATAAACTTCACCAAGAAATATATTGAATTTATTTCTTGAGAACTCTTTGTTAAAGGGAATGATGAATATAACGACTTTATATATGTATATATATTTCTTTCTATTGTAAGTCCAGTTTCTCATTAGAAAACCTCTGTTGATTAAAAAGTTTTAAAGGATTTTGGTACAAGACCGTCATTTTCAAGCAAGGGGTTTAACACTGGAAGAACAGAGACAATACCAAGAGGTCTGGGGCCCTCAGCTACATGATGCCAACAATGAACAGCCAGAGAGCACAACACACAAGGGAGGAATGCAGAAATGGTGTGGATTACTTAGTAAATACCTGAGAATAATGAATACATCCAGATAGGCTAGAGATCTCTTCACAAGTGCTTTATAAGCAAAGGGAGGCTGAAATTACTAGTGAACATATTTGCAAGTGGCAAGTTGGAGAAGGGAAGCCACCAACAAACAATAAAATTTATATTAATTAAATAGAGTGCTGTCTTCGCAGATGAGCAGAAATAAAATATAATGATATGGTTAATGGTAAATCTGCAGGATGCTTAAACAAAGATTTACTGTAGGGAACTTTTAAAATGCAGCTCTAAAACATACAGAGCATTAAGGATTTTTTTTTAGATCTATAAAACAGCAGCTGATTATGTATAGATTAAAGTTAATGAACCAGTATACTCTGAAGTGTCTTCTTTTCTAGATACAGCCCTGTAACTTCCATTAACATCAACACACTCTTAAATACACAAATGCATTAGTCATGCATCAAATCACACCGTACATTTTGTTAAGTATCCACAGACTGAAGTGACTCATACGGTCAAAATTTCTTTTCCCATGTGAATCAGATGTAACGCTTGACAAATCTCAACCAAAAAAAGAAGGATGGCATCTTTTGAGTAATATTTTTTACATCACCCAATGGATTTAGGACCCTGTCTGTAAATTAGTCACGCTGATTTCCAAACCGGGTTTTCAAAACTGTATGAAAAACACATCAAAATATTAGGAAGCATCTGTCAGCTATGGAAACAAAGTCCAGCTCAGCATTGCCTGATCCACATGTAGCCAGTTTGCACCACTAGCAGTGAGTACCTCGCGTTACCCAGCCAGGATGGCAGTGTTTTGCAATCATGTTTCATTAATGAATCAGATCTCAGAGGCTAGAATTAAAACTGTCCCTGCTCTTTTGCAAGGAGCCTGCTTTATCCAACATTTTCCCTTCAAAAACTCAGTTTGGTCTCCAGGTTGGTGATGAGTCATGTCACGACTGCAGATGACTTAAACAAATCATTTCTCTGTGATTCACCAGCAGCAGTTTTGCAGCCTTTTGCATACATTTCAACCTCAAGCAGCAACAATTATTGGAGCATTTGTGTTTGTCTTTTGTAATTTCCAATCTTAGTTTCTTATATCCCACCCAAGCTCCTCAATCTGTTTCCAATTAAGATCAGATGGAGGCAAATGCTGAGTAGTATGAGGAGCTTCACCACGTGCACACCATGTAATAGCTGCAGAATCTGGCAGCCCTCAAGTGTGTCACTGTGCTTCAGAAAAAGGCAACTGGCCTCACTTTGGTGCATACGTCACCCTCTTTTAAGAGTTTGGCTTTTTCTGTGTAAATAAGGCCTGTGAATGACGCATGTAACCCTTTCCTCCTGCCTCAGTGGGAGCTGCGGGTGCGCGCTGGTGATGTGAAGCCTTGGAGAAATGCCACAGGGGGCTCGGAGATGAGCCCACAGCGTGGGTGGGAGGTGGGACTGTGAAGTGCTCGTGTGCTAGGGGAGAGGAAACCCCGGCCCTGAGGTGCTGCTGCACTGCTGGGATGCGTGACGAGGAATTCAAGGGATTTTGCCCGCGTCAGAAGAGTTTGCTCTGTGGTGTGCCCCATCTTCCTGGGCTGGAGGAGACAGCTGGTTTGCTTTCACAGCTGGAAAGCCATTGAACCTGCCTTCATGCCCGTCTGATTGCAGCCAGCTCTCTGCTATGACACAGTAAAACCCACAGAGCTGGCTCGGCAGGCACGAGGGCTGCATTTTCACTGATGAAAGAGATGTTTTTTGCACTGAGCACAATGCGTGCACACACTGAAAGCTATCCTCATGTATGGGAGTCACGAAGAGCAACCAAAGAGATTAAACTCCTGAGTCTTCCTTGGAGCTGATCCACAGGCCCTCAAACATGGGGACTGAGAAAAGATGCTTCTGGAGAGAGGAGAGAGGCAATTTAAATTCAAATTGCTTTGAAAGTGGGGAATGAATATGAAGATGGGGGGTCAGGAGACCTTCAGGAGGAGATGGTATAATAGGCTGGAAAGAGAAGGAAAAGACTGTTGAAGAGGGTTGAGAAGAAGGGTGACAAGATGACAGAAAAGCCCCCTTCAGACTCAGCCTTGCTGCTTCTGCTAAGACAGGGGTGAGACCCTGGTAGCTCTTGGGCTTCAGCCTGCCCTCACCGCAGTGTGGAAAACAAGTGCTGCAGCTGTGGCGGAACACAGGGCAAAGCAGACAGAGCCACAGATTTAATGGAAGAAAAGACAAATCTGTCCAAGCGAATGAGTATTTCTACCCTGGCTGCCACCTCTGCTCCAGCTAGGCATTTCTGCTTGCTGTTTAACCCAGGCTTGAGGGCTTTGGCTGGAGCAGCTTGATGTTTCTGTCTCCTTCAGCTTCAATGCCAAAGGTAGAGGATTTCTATTTGGGACAAGAAATGCCCCTCCAGATGAAGGGGGTCTTAGTAACACCTTCTATTCTGGCTGTTAGAGCAGATCTCCTTGTCTGCCTCTGAGTCTCTCTCATCTCCCGATTGAAATGGGATGGTCTGTTATTTCAATTCATCTTTTCTTGCCCAAAAACACAGACAGTTGCTAACCAGTATGCCAGGGACTGCATTCCTCTGTCTTTGCCTGACTGCAGCACTTTATTTCCCTGCTCACATTACAGACTGCCCGCTTTGAACCATCACACTGCTTCTATTTCTCCAAGTACACAGGTCCTCAGGCCATGTGAAGATGAGATGCATCTTCTCTTTTGGGCAAGCTGCTTTTCCCTTTTCCAGTGGGAACAGCTGTGTACAGTAACTCCCTTCCAGTTCCCCACCTCTAACTTAACACAGAGACAATAAAAGCTCTTTACACACATTGAGAGACCTTGCACTTAAGAGTGTCTTCTGGGGATTTCCTTGTTTGTTCTCAAATGCTCTGTAAGTGTTCTTGTGCTCTGCAACCACTGCATCATTTTGTGGCATCCCAGAGAGCTGATGGGTGAGGCATTCAACTTTAGACTCTGTCTCAGTCTTCCTTTACAAACAGCCCCAAAGGTCATTTCAACTCTTTACTCGCCAGTTATATTACTGTTTCTTGCCACATGAAGATCCATGGTGAAAACAGGATCTTCCGTCAAGCTACATCTCCACAGCACAATGCCAAGTCAGTGCTGACCATGCTGCTCGGAACTAATGGATATGGTAGAAGCTGTGTTGGTGCCCAGCTTTGCTTGGGGTGAGTTGTCTTGCCAGCAAGCACCATCTCAGCTCTTCTCACACCAGCAAGCTCCTGTGTTGGGTCTGACTGCTGACTGCACCTGTGTATGGCTGGGAGCTACTTTACCTGTTGCTTGGCTTGGCCTCTGCATCGAGCCAACTCCATGGCCAAGTGCACAGGTTGGTTCAAGCAGAAAGCGAATGCACCATTGCCCACACATAAAAACTCTTCTCTTAGTTAGCCTCTAATCCCCAGCTATGGCTTCAGTGTGCAGAGATGTGTGTGGGTGTTTGCTTTCAGATGGGCAGCCTGCAAATGGGCTCAACTGCAGCTAAATCCTGAGGAATGTAGAAAATTCCTGCAATAAAACTGAGAGTGGTCACTGCAGGAGAATATGTAATTTCCCATGGAAGTAATGATACAACAGGCTGTAAAGTCTACAGCCAGACTCAAAATGACATTTTTCTGTTTATTTTTTTTATTTTATTTTTTCCTTGTCTGTTGCTGGCTGAAAAGCTTCCTTAAATAATGGGGGGAAATGGTGATTTGAAGTGACTGTATAACAAAAATAGTAAAGCTGCCCATTGAAAAGTTAAACTGTGTACACCCCAACCCTCTGAAACACAAAGACAATTAACCCTCGCCCCTCCTGGCCCCCCAGATTATATATATTTTTCCTCGCAACCCTTTTGTTTGAAATAGTTTCAAGTGGGATTTCTTTTTTAAAGGGACCCCAGCTCACGCGCGGCCCAGCAATGATGTGCAGGGGTTTTAACCTCTTTGGACCTTTTTAGCCCGTTCTCTCAGCCTGAGATCATTGCTGCTTCTAATTTAGCCACATCCACCGCTGTCAATTAACAAAAAAAGAAAGCACGGCTCTGCTAGGCAGAAGGACCGAGACCGAGACCGAGACCGGCAGCTCCAGCCCGCGGCCCCGGGGCCACGCCGGCTGCCGGGCGGCCGGGGGCTCCCTCGCGTGGCGGCTGCGGGGAAGAACGGCCCGGGCTGCGGCAGCCCCGAGTGGGGAGAGGGGAGAAAGAAAAAAAAGAAAAAGAAAAAGAAAAAGAAAAAGAAAAAGAAAAAGAAAAAGAAAAAGAAAAAGAAAAAGAAAAAGAAAAAGAAAAAGAAAAAGAAAAAGAAAAAGAAAAAGAAAAAGAAAAAGAAAAAGAAAAAGAAAAAGAAAAAGAAAAAGAAAAAGAAAAAGAAAAAGAAAAAGAAAAAAGAAAAAGAAAAGAAAAGAAAAGAAAAGAAAAGAAAAGAAAAGAAAAGAAAAGAAAAGAAAAGAAAAGAAAAGAAAAGAAAAGAAAAGAAAAGAAAAGAAAAGAAAAGAAAAGAAAAGAAAAGAAAAGAAAAGAAAAGAAAAGAAAAGAAAGAAGAAAAACGAAACAACTCTTGTCACTTTGATGCTGCAAGAATAAAAAAAATAATATATATATAGCAGTGCAAAGCAAAAATGCAGTAGATTTACATCAGCCAAAAGAAAAATGTACTTGGGCAGACAACCCTTGCTTTTGAGTAAGAGCCCTTCTGAGAGGCGTTTTTGTTCAAGTCTCCCAAGGACTGCAATCAGTTACTCTGTCTTGTCTAAACTTCAGCTGAATATATAATTTCATTTAGCTACAGTAATTGGCTCCTGTTAGCCTTCATGCAGAGACCCAGGAATGCTGCCAAAGATCCCTCCCGTTCGGAGCCTGTAGCAGCAGCAGCCCAGCTCTCCTATTCTGCTTCAGCCCCTTAATGCTTGGCAAGCCCCACAGGGTGTGAGCCTGCTCCTGGGACTGGGGGGATCTGCCCTGGCCCCTGGTGGCATGTGCTGCACAAAGGTCCCCTCCATCACCCTGTTCCCAAACAGGAGCATTTGCTACCCTGGGAAGACCTCACTGATGAAAAGTACCAAAACATGGCACAGTATTGCTTGTAAACCCATGTAAGTGGCAGTCCTCGCCCATAGGAGCATAAAGCTGCCATTGGGGAAAAAATGTACATGTGACACTTGAAAAGATGTTCTGACGTAAACAAGAAGTGGCTCCCAACAACCTAGGCTTTGTAGGAATGAAGATGGGAATACTGGAATGATATGGAATTGAGCATGTAGTAGTAAGAGAAATTGAAAAGATTCTAATGTTTGGTATAGTTTTATAACCAGAAAAGCATAAGACTGAAGATGAGTTTTATTACAAGACCCTATTCATCTGAATTTGAAAGTTGCATGACCCACGTGTCTCAGCTGTTGTAGTTTGGTAGCTGTCCATGTTAGAACATTTTGCTGTGCTTCTGGAGCCCGGACCTGGGCTGTTCCACCCTAATTACTCTGGAACACAGCAGCTGTTTTGCTAGGAGTGAGCATCGAGAGATCAAAGGTGGCCACACACTCACACTGGCTCTGCTGTGGGCAATTGGCCTGAAAGGAAATATACAGCATTGCCATGAAACAGTGACCAAAATTTCCAGGATCAGCAACGCTTATTATGTTTTAAATGAAGCAAAACTGGTCACTGACATCAACTTTGCTTCATGACCATGACTCAGTGCATGGTGTAAGCTTCCCTGCGTACAAATAGAAACACAACTAGGACTAGAGGAAGAACTGAGCCTTGGTTGTAAACACATAACCATAAATATGTTACTTTGACTTGGAAGGTGCCTTTCTAGACCTGAATGGTTGCATTTATCATTTGAGGTGTTACCACCACTAAAAAGGCTTCATCTTTCAACTGGTCTTCATTTGTTTCTATTATTTGTCCTCGCTCTTGGCTAAAGACTAGGAATCCTAGGGACAAGAGAGCTCTTGTATGGTCTGGAAGCCTAGTGTACCCCTGGAACTGCTGGAAACTTATTTAAGATGTTCAGTTCAGTTGTTGATAGCCTTCAATATTTATGACTAATTAAATGCCATTGACTTAACTAGGAAAAAACAAAAATAAAAATAAAAATAAGAATGTATCTGTCAAACAGGCTGTCACGACATGGGTATCTCTGATAACAGGGGGCTGGGCTTTTCTCCTGACTTTCTGTGCCTTCACTGGCTCATGGAAAATTTGGTTACCCAGGGAAGTCATCACAATGCAGACAAAAGCTTCTACATGTGGCAATGTACCATGATTTTCTGTGCAGTAGTTTGCATCTCTGCTGTGCACTGATACGTATTTACTGTCTTGAACCATGCCTTGGTCCCAGAGAAGTTAGCACAAGTTTTTCCATTGACTTCAAGAAGCTCAGGATTTCATTCCATTATTCTCAGCACAATTAAATCCTACAAAACAGTAAGCAATCTATGCTCTTATGAGAAGAAGTTAGAAAGTGATTCCATACCAGCAGGTTCCAGGACCTGAAAAGTAATGTGTTACAGTGCAAATCAGTTATATATTGTTCTCCTACTGATTGCCTCTGTCACAGATTTGGATGCTTTCCAAGACTGCTTTGATTCATCATATAATATACATTGGTGTTTTCCCAAAGCTCCCGAATTTATGCCTATTAATATGGCAAAAACTTCATTATCTCTGTGTTGGAAGATACTAAAAAAAAAAAACACACATAGGGAAAAAAACAATAACAGCACAAATAAGTGAGCTTCATCACTGACTACGTTTTATGAACTGTGACATCTGGGAAATCTAGCATTCTGGCATGGAGAAGAGACGGGATGGTTAATGATGAATCACTTCTCTGGTATTCCCCGCAGAAGTTGATTGTAAAATTGCTAGAGAAATGGAGCTGGAATAGGAATGAATAACCTTCTCTTTTGAGACTGCCTTAACAGCTAAGTAAATTCCACACTGTTCTTGTAACAATATTTGTAATCAGCTATGTGAAATCAAGCTACAGAACTGGGTGAAGAAATGCTGATAATTTCAAAGCTGCGCTAAAGCACTAACAAGTCCTTCTCTTACACTGATACTGCGGGAAGCACAGGGAGCTTGTGTGAATGTCTGTGAAAAAAAAAAAAAAAAAGACCTTTTATTTCTTTTGAATGCCTTCCAGATACAGATGACAATAATTGTTCAACTCCACAGGGATGGTTTTACTTATGCTAGAAACTGTTCCTGTTTCCCCTGCTGTGCAAAGGAGACCTTTCACCAAACAAAAACGACAGGTCACATCTCTGTAGACTTATGGCATGACTTCTTCAGAGAGCCTATTCACACAAGTACTTCACATCAGCCAAGTAGCACCAAGCATGATTTAGTGTGGGACAGCTTTTTCACAGAAACATCGTAACTACACTAACCAGGTGTTTAATATACTCACTGCTGGGCACCTTGGGGTATCTGGGGCATCAGACAGGGTTTCCCTGCTGGAAACCATTAAGATGTTTGGGAGGCTCACTTTTACATTATGAATTTTATTTTACAGTTCTTTTGTTAATTTGCTATTGTTACAAACCAGAAATAAACCAAGCAGCAGATCATATTCTGGGTCTCATGAAAGTTAATAGCTTGAAATCCACTGGATCAAGACAAATAAAAGTTTTGAGAGAATAATTACTGGAACAGTCTGCATCTGTATTGCCTAGACTCTTCAGTGTCACAGCAAAGGCAAGACTAATAGAAATATTTGATTGTACTTATATGATAAGAATCTGATCTGGATCTTGCATATTGTTCTATGCTTTTTTATTTATTTTATTAATTTATTTTTAGAACAAAACATTTTGTACACAAATGGATAAACAGGCTATGAGCAATATGTCTCTTCTGGTTTTGGCCAGCTTCCAGGATTTTACTGAAGGTGGTAGGTGATGTAGAATCAAATATTCGGTTTATAATATTCTGGCTTAATTGGATGTAATAGGGATCTTTGAGACTAAATATGATTTAGGGGCTTTATATTGTTCAGATACATCTGGGGTTTTAAGGAAAACGTCATTGTTTGGCTGACTATCACAAGCATAACTGAAATTCATGTTTTCCTGAGACACACTGATGTTTAGAGCTTCAAATTACCAGCTTCCCCCACAGGCTGAGCATGAATTATCTTCTGTGTACACAGTAAATAAATATTGGAGTAAGTGTAGGGTGATAAACTGTAAAAGGTCTTCCGGGATTAGATTGACAGAGAGCTCAGGGTCATCTGGATGATCAGGTTTGAGGCCTTTTTGATCCTTCACAGAGCACAGGTCAGCAGACTATCCTCAGGACAATGACAAGGCTTCTGCCCACACAAGAATGTCATCACCGTTTGAATGGTTACGAAGCCTGATTCAAGTATTCCCACTGACAGTGGATCCATTGCACTCCTTAGGAATTCACTATTGTAATTAAACATTGGTTTAACAATGTCAACATTTGCCCATGCATCTACCTTCATTTCAGTTTCTGTTTCTTGACTATTATCACTATGATGGCTGTGCTGCCCACAGGAATAACCATCAGCTAGGAAAACCCTTATTGAGCTTGTTTTTGAGATATCGCCTGGCTACCTTTCCTCTTTTACCTAAATAATTGTGTGCAAATTTTTCATATAGAGGGTGTTTTCCCAGATGGGTTCAATACAGACCTTTCTGAGCACTCTGCTTATCATGTTCATTGGTTCAGTTTCCACTGGGATTTTGTAAAACAGTTACCATATCTTGAAAATAAACTCACAACCGACAGTATCTCATTAGTTCTGCAACTTGTATCTAACACTTGGAGTGGCAGCACATTGGTCACCTATGGATGGCCAGTGACACGCCATAGAAATTCTGTGTCTGTGTAGAGTCCAGTGGTATCACTGTAATTCTCTTTCTTCATAACATAACCAGGAGCATGCTTTCTCCTTCTGACTTCATCAGCAAAGACTACTTCAAAAATAGACATGACCTCAAGAGCATCATTTATCATTAGGAAAGAAAGGTTCTGGCCAAGCCTTGAAGTTGGCCAAAAGCAGACCCAACCCAAAGAACAAGGGTGACTGTTCACAGATGTTCCAGGAGGAAGCTAAGGCTATCATAAAGAGTTATGCAGCTTCTTCCTTGCAAGATGGAGAGCAGACCTGTATGGAGCTGTTGGGGAAGCTGAGGTGAAATGAAGCTGTTGCCTGAGAGGTTCTCTTTGGGTAAGATTAAAACACCACAGTAAGTGAGAAAGATGATGCTAACAACTTTTTAAGAGGTTGGTATTTTTTACAAGGTAATCATTATTTTTGTGTATTGTTGACTGCAGTGCAGCAACTTCTTGTGAAACATCAGTGAAGTTACCTAGCCCTTCAGTGACTTGGCTTATCTACTTACAAATTAGAATAAACATGTATGCTACCTGGAATCTTTGTGAGACTGCTCCATTTAATATTTGAAAAGTATGTGGAGGTTTCTAGATGATGGTCACAACAGAGAACTTAAAAAGTAAAAGATAATTGTTCATAAGATAAGCTCATGGCTTCTCAAAAACTTGGGATTTGTGGGGCAATGACTGACAAGTGAATAACAATTTGATAGCCAACTGTTGGGGTTTTCTCGGTGTGAATAATCTGAATCATTAACAGCAAGTGTACACAGCAGTTCAAAAGCAAGTGAATGTAACAAAGTAACCTAAAGCAGATTGATATTTGTAAAAGGCCTTGCTATCAAAGCAAAGACTCGGCAGTAGGAAGAGATCTGCAGTCACAGGTAAGATTTTGTATGATCAGCCATTGCAGAGACACTTAGCTCATATTTTGTCACCAAAATCCTAGCTGTGACCTGAATACTCAACTGTTTCTAAGATGTTCAGTACTCAAACAACACTGGACAAATGACTTTTTCCTAAGTCTACTATTTTTTTCCAGGTCTGGGCCCTCAACAGATTTTCTTATTCTTGGACTGGATTATTGTCTGCTAAGAAAATGACTGAAGACCAACCTATTTGTATGAGAGCTACATATTTAGACATCAAATGCAGTCAGAGAAACCAACACATTGCCTACTAAGCCACATCGTCCACATTAAGTATTTGTTCTAACTGTGCAAATATTGAATTGATCTAACCCATCAAAGTTAGCTAATGCTGTTTGTAAAGCCACTGCTACCACAATTCAAATGCTTAAAGTTGCTAGAAAACAATGACTTTAGAAATGTTCCTTTGGAACTGACTAGAAGAGATGGATGCACTGTAGGTCTCTCCATATTCATGTCCCTTCACAAAGAAGGGCTTGTCCAGATGCTGGGGGAAAGCAAGTGGAAGATTTTGAAAAGGGGATTTATCCCAAGAACAAAAAGCCCAACCTCTGCCCTTACCACAGTGCCAGGAGGTTTGCCTGTTTTGTTTTGTTTTGTTTTTTAATCGCTCCTTTAGCAGATGGGCAGCAGCATACATCTCGTCAGAAAAGTTCACCCAATAGAGTAGCCAGGCTTCCAGCAGCTCCCAGTAGGCACAGACAAAAAAAAACATTTCTCTGACACAGGCCCTGCTCTTGAGGTAATTAGTTTTGACATTCAAATTCAAATGGTGTCATGGTCAAGCTCAAGCACCTACAGATCTGATGGGTCCAGCTGTCCAAATACTGAGCATATACTTCATCAATAGCAAAAGATATGCTAGCATGGGAGACTTATACTGCCCTGGTATTGCTAAAGCACACAGCTCTCACTTCTGCTTTTCTGAAAAAGTGTTGCTCTGCAGAATAATTTGAATGCCAAGAATGTGTTCCTCTCACAGCAATGTATTTTTCTTGTACTTAAAATAAAGCTGTTGCATAGGTAACCACTTCTCCTCCCCTCCCCCCCCAAAAAAAAAACAAAAACAAAAACAAAAAACCTAGAATTAATTAATTTCTCATGCTTTATTGCTTTATTCAGTGAATTAAGGAATGTTTTTGGCCATAAGAAAGCATTGTGTTTAACTAGAAAGTTTGGTTGTAAGGTTAGTTAACTGAAAGTTAGAGATACCTGAAGGCATGCATTGTTCCTCCATCAGTGTGAGCTGACCTAAAACTGAACTGCTGCTAAAAAGGTGTTCCCACCTCCCTGGTGTCTGAACCAGTGCAAGAGTTAAGCTCCAAAACAGGGCAGTTTTCAACCAGACCAGAAAGCCTCATAGGTGTAGAGCTGTCTGTGCCACCAGCAGGGACGCAGTGTGACTGTGCAGGTTGGGGAGAGAGGACTGCCTCCTTTGAGCAGCATTAGAGCATCTTGCATTGCTCAGGAAATGCTGCTGTCTGACTCTATCCCCATTTAATGCGCTGCTGTGGAGAGTGCTCAGGAGTGGTAAGCACCCTGCCGTCCTTTTTTGACTACATGAAATGCAGGGCCACAGTGAAGCCAGATTAAGATCTCAAAGATTAGGGTTGTTCTGTTGACACAAACTCAGATATTTACTATGAGCTAACAACACCTTCAGCAGGACAAAACCATACATATATATACAGCATGGTAAAGTAGCCTTCTCAGGACAATGTTAACTTTTGAAATGCATTGTGCGGTCTTTGCTCACACAAACTCAGTTGCTACGTGAACATTTTTATAGTATAAAATTTTGTCTTCGAAGAAGAAAATAAGGAGGAAAGAAAGAGAATCTAATTGGCTTTTATGCTCAGATGTGCATATGCTCAGCACAATATATCACACACAGCAAATCAAAGCCAGCTTAGACTCAGCTTTTCTGCAGCTTTTTCCTCCTCTACCCTTCCAGGCTTACTAATTAATAGACACCAGATGTCAAGTACTTTAGTATGACCATAAATCCAGGATGTGAAGAGACTGATCTCCTCATTGCCCTGGGGCCTTGTGTGCAAATTCAATTTAAGCATCACTATTGATTTGCTAACATTTTGTATCCCTCTGCCCTTTAACCTGATGTAAATAATGATGCAAAGGAGAAACAGTGCCCAAGTGTATGAATACCTTCCTCTCTAACAGTTTTCATCAAATCTTCTAAACAGTGACCAGCAAGAAGCGTGATTCTAACCATACACTTTGCAGATCTGACATGGAGGTAGAGAAAATGGTCAGAAACAAAAATTTGAATTTAGATCTTTATTATACAGGCCCGAAGCTGTGGTCACCATGCAGTTACACCACCATGGGAATGTTCTTGCTGAAAGGATCTCACTAAACAAGTTTAAAGAGACCACAGACTACAGCATTCCAAATAACTGGCACTTTAATGTTTGAAAGAGCAAAAATAAATAAAGGAATGGCAGGTATGTCCTTTTCACATATGGTGGGGCATATACATATTCCTTCTTTTCTATAGCTATTTGCAAGACAAAACGAGCAAATACTGCCCCAAATCACAGACCTTTCATGTGAGGGCTCAGATAAATTAGCTGTTTCTCTCCCATTGGTTATTTAATCAACACATGTTCTGATAGGTGGATATATATATATATATATATATATAAAAAAAAAATCATTTTTTTGTCTTTTTTTTTTTCTACTTCCTGACCTTTTCTTCACCTTTCAGGACACTAACAGGAAGTAATTGGAGACATCTACTCAAATAAAAGCCCTGGAAACTTTCCATTCTAGTTTTCCATGATACTTTCATAATTTAAGGATTCATCACAAATCTAAAAAGGTTCAGGTGTCTCACAAAGAATTCATCATCTCTGGAATACAGATAGTCACAGTGAAGAGCTGCACATAGACTGCACACATAGTGTTATGTAAAAGTGGTTATTTTAAAAAAACAAAACAAAACATTTCTTAAAATTTGTAGACCAAAACAAAGCATATCTTATTCCCTAGAGGATTTTCTTGCAACCTGTTCTTCAATTATTTGCACTAGGAGATGCTACAAATGATATTAGGTACAATATACAGTCCGCTGTCATCTTCTGGTCCAGCAGAAGAACCTGTCTCTCCGATGGATGCAAAACTGTTCATTTGAGCAGATCATCCTCAACAGCACAAATATGGTCTAGAAACTCATAGAGTTTATGGCTTTAATTTATAAAATTAAACCTGCCCCAGACAGGTAATACTGGTATGTAAGTTTGCCACCCCTGGGTTCTGTCAGAAACGGGGTACTGAGGTGCTCAGAGCCGTCTCAGTCTGCAGCGCTGGGATCCTTCTGGCACTTCAGACCCAAGATGCGATGTGATGCATGCTAGAACATGGGCGCACGTCTCACTTAACTCTGCAGAGCCCGGGACATGGTAAGCTGCCAGAACCTCCTTCATCTTGCCTGTTGACAAAAGGAACAATAACTAGTCATCACTGGTTCTTGGAGTGTAATTCCAATTTCTAAAAAGTCCTGTAAATGAGACTGTTCTTTTTACCAGGCAATAGCAATTTTTCATAAATTACAGATTTCTGATGAGGTTTACCATCTCTCTGTAACCTATAGGATGCTTTTGAGGGAGAAAGATGTCTCATAATACATGGTTCCTGTATTATTAGTGAGGATCAAACATACTGTTTAGAAGTATTATTAATTCCCTTTTAACTGTCCATTAACTTAGTGTTTTAGTATATTATGTATACTTCATTAGTCTATTATGTCTGTAAAGAAGAGTTGATCTTTTATAGAAGATTTCCTGGCTAAAAGTGCCGTTTAGTCTTTCACAAACAGTGTACACAAGATACAGTATAAATGATTTAGACGGTTATTAAAGAATCCAACAGGTTAATAAGTGTCTTACATAGATTTGGTGTATAACTATCTCTGACACATATTGGTCATGTCAATTATGTATTGATAACAACTATTAACCATTTCCTAGTGTTTTATAAGTGACTCATTCAGTGGGCTTCACAGAACTGAGGCTCAGAAAAGACTACTAGGTTAGCTACTCTGATTTCCTGACAATTAAATTTTATCCAGATAGTCCTCTATGAAGACCAGGTACATTTGTTTTACAAGGAACTAAACCTTTAATATCACAGACTGAGAAAAAGAAAGACTAACCATACTCCTGCAATATATGATTGCTACGGTATAAGTACAGAGAGAGACAGAGGTATCTTTGGAGGGTGATTCTTCCACTCCTTAGGTAATCTCTAAAAGGTGTCCATCTTTTTTCTATTCACTACAATTAAACTAAAGACTGACCTATCACATTACTGCAATAAAGTGTTTTGTGTCCTACCACAGGAATCTGACTGTATTCACCTATTTATTTCACAAAGAACATTCATAAAACCATTGGACATTAGTTATTTTAAATTAATGCTGACATTGGCAAATTTAGAAAAAATATAACTGCTTCAGTCTAACGTAAATACAGATATCATACAATAAATTCAAGAACTAATATTAATTTTCTTGTTACGTACCCTGAAATTTTGTGAAGATACCCAGAGTGCTTTTTGTATGTACAGTTATTAGCCTCATCATTTTCACATACAAAGAAATCCCTAAAGGACTGAGGCTAGCAGGTACTTTGATTGATCACTTCATCCATCTCTGACCTACGCTGTGCTCACCGATGTTTGTCTGACCTATTTTTAAACTTCTACAAGGCTGTAGATTCCAGGATTTCCCTCTAAACAACCTATTCAAGGGCTACACTTTTCCTTGCCACTATTTTTTTTTTCCCCTGATGCTTACATTAAATCATCCTCGCATAGATTTAAGCATATTATTCCCTTCCCATTCTGACAACATACATGGCAGTTAAATCCCTTCCTCTTCAGAGTCACCTATTGCTATAGGAAGGCTGCTATCATGTATCCCTTCCACCTTCTCATTTCTAGACTAAACAACCCTTCAGTCTTCCCCTGAAGGCCCATGTGTTTTAGATCTTTGACTAGGCTCATTGGCCTGTCCTTAATGCTCTCTAGTTGGACTGGATCCTGCTTCAGCTGCAATTCCTGGAGCTCAGTAAAGCACCATTGCCTTATCAGTACTGAGTAGATTAAAATAGTTACATTTTATGCTTTATTACTCCTGTTCATGTAGCCCACAATAAGACTGGCCTCATTTGCAGTAGCATGATATCACTGGTGCTTGTTCAGCTTGGGATCATTACAACACGGGTCTTTTTTGCAGAACTGCTGCCTGGCCAGGCATTTTCCATTTGTATATTTTTCAGCTGACTGTGCTTACCTACCTGTCCAGTTCTGCAGTTCTAATTTAACTGCTGGAAAGCTGATATTTTCTAGGCTACACCACTACTTTATCAAGATCATTTTCAACTGTAAGCCTTGCTTCCAACATGTTTATTTTGGTTTATGTATTTATTAAGCCTATCCCCTAGCCTTTCATCCAAACCCTCAATGAGAATACTGAATAGTACCAGAACAAGAAAAAATATTTGCAGAAGTGCACTTAGCAGTGTATCATTGAGAACTAGTCTCTGCATATGATTTCCAAATCATTTATGCACTCACTTCATAATAATTTATTCTAGCTCAGTTTCCCTAGAGCACATGAGCATATAAACAACTGAAATATATTGCCATACAGTGCTGTTCAAACAAAGCAGGCAATGCTAGTAAATCTTTTACAATGAATTATTATATACACTTTGAAAATGAAAGCATTATGGAGAAAAGATTTCAAGTGAGAATGCAGTCTTGCTAAGAACTGATTGTACATCTGTATGCTAGCTTTATGAAGTATGTGCTCTTTGGAATATTTTTCAATTTAAGCATAATGGAATTCTTTCATAACCGCCTAAAACTGATTTTTGTTCAATGGAAACCTTCACTTAGAAAACAAAGACATCACTGCAATGCTTTCATTGGAAATACATTAGTTACATAGTGTCACAAAACTCCAAACTGCACAATTACTGTTTACTGTTTGCATAAGTTCTTGATCAGAAACATAACAAACAGGGAGTGCAACCATCAACACAACTAGTTGTACTGACACTTGCACAGAAAGGGCTACCATTTACATTACTCTTTATGGAGACACAAGACAACTGCACAAATGCAGGAGACACAGATCATTCTTCTTACCTAATAAGGGTTACATGCTAGACTTTTTCTACTTCTCATTCTGTGATATATTCTATTTATGTTATCTGAGCCACTCACGAGAGTGAAATAACTTGCTTCCTGAAGTGGAGCCCAAGACCTCAGTTCCTCCACACTGATGTTCAATGCTATGTTTTCAGTTCTGGACTGGAAGAACTGGAGACCAGTGGAAGTTGAAATACCAACTAGTTACTAAATACCATGCAAAACTGACCTTTAAGTAACAAGAAAATTCATTTGATTTGATATTTAGGGATGTATGTTCTGTAATTCTATGTATTGCATTACATTTCCAGTGAACAGAGAAACTGTCTCTCCTCTGAAAAGCATGTGGTTACAGCAAGACAACAGCATAAAGAGAACATACAAATGCTTTCTACTTTCTTCAGCGGAAAAGAAGGAAATATGAGAGGGAGGGATGGGCTAATCAGCCCGAGCCAGCACCCATCATGATGTACAACCAGCTGTCTGCCCGCCAAGGCAGGGAAGGGTTCTCACAGAAATCTCCGCTTGTTATGGGAAGTCAAAAGTCCTGAGTCTGAGATTAACCAGATGTCTTCAGTTCTCTGAGAATAGCTTCGGGGGTTTAAATTAAAAGGATTTAAGAGACTTCACTGCGAGTTGTAGGCATCCAGATAATAAAATTACTTTCCTCATTTTGTTAGAGTCCAGGCTAGAATTTCCTACCTTTCCTTAGATCAAGAATTTTGATGCCAGTGAAAGGCAAGGAAAGACAAACCTCTCAATCAGAAGTACAGCTAAGAGAGGATCTGAGCAGCAGCTTGCTCAGCAACAGCAGCAGAGCTGCTGTTGCTCTGATGATACAGAAAGATGTATGTGACATGGTGACTTCTCTGTTAAAAGATCTTCATAATTCTCATGGGAATCCAGAAATTAAATCGGCATAGCTTGACTGCTTTGCAAGCAAGGGAAGGCAAACTCTTCACCGTTGAATCCTGCTTCCTATGCATTTTTATTACAACACCATCATCTCCTGATAGAGAAGTGGGGACTGCACATCAAGTCATCCATATCCAGTGCATTTTATTTTTTATTTTTTGAGGGACTGCCACTTCTCAATGATGGCTGAAGCTGCATAAAGAGTTGTGATTCTAATACACACAAAATCTCTCCCTATACCTCAAACCACATGTAAAGGAGCTGCTCTGGTCATATGGAGTGGTGTTGGGGGTGATTCAGCTCACCAGGGGTGGTTTTCTAAGGATGGGATTCAGTTCTCTAAACATAGGTATCTCAGTGTTGGGCACCTCTGAAAGAGAATTTGTCCCACGCTTTCTGAAGTGCCTAATGTAAGCAGCAGGAAGCAGCCCTAGAGGTGTGTGGGTGTCTGTCTCCCACTGCTGAGAGCTCTCTACACTACAGAGACAAAACCGCCAGATTTGCAGTGTAAATGTTTTGCAAGGATAAAGTTAGGTGAGTCCCACTCATTTTTGCAAAAGCAAGAAACATGAGTCTGCATATAGAGCAGTGTAACATTAGCATGTTGATTGACAGAGGGAAATTAGTAACAGAGGGCAAATAACTCTGAAGTTACCAAATAGCAAATTAATTAACAGCAATAATGATAGCAAATGCAAAAGTCTTTCTGAAGTTAGCAAGCACCATAAAACATCCAAGTTGTAACTGACCTCAAATTTCAGTGAAAATTTATGATTAGAGAGAAAACTACTGAGAAGGAAATACCTTAATCTGCTTGTTCCTAAATGTCTTAAACTTTATGGTGAGGAAATGCTAGCTATTATATACTTGAATTAAACTATGAAACATCTGTCACTGATGTTAGTGAAGACTCTATCAAGATAATACTATTATTTTGAACATCATTTCATGTTGCATATTTTGATGTCATATCTAAACAGGTAGTAGGAAATCTGAAAATTTTGATGGTTATTTATAAGACTCAGTAAAAAGTTTTTTTTTTTGGGGGGGGGGCATGAATGAGTTATCTGAATTATTGTAATATTTCAGTACTTGTATTACACGGAAATTCCCATAGCTATTTTTTTTTAAACAAATTAATGGACTAACGTTAAGCAGAAAAAGATTAGATGTATTAGAATACATCTAAGAGTCCTGATATCATACAAAGAAGCTACAATGAACTAAATTCAAATTACCCTTAAATACAATGGATAAAGAAATCTCTAAACTTTCAAATAATGTATTTTAAAATGTATTTTAAAACTAACAAGGATCTGCCAGCTTGACCACCTCATGAAACAGTTAGAAAACAAAGTAGCATATGCCATTCTTGAAAAGAATTTAAAATCATTGGAAAAATTCTTATACAACATGTTAAAAAAATCTGCTTAATTTATAAGCTTTTCTGCATTGAGTGTGGTGGTATACATGTAGGTAATATCAGCTAGAAATGAACAGTAGAGCGTCATACTGCATTCTGTAAGTCAGACATGACTGAGGTACAAAGTGATAACCCAATTGCCAGCCCTCCAAACACAGCCTGGGTCCCTGCAACTCGTGGGCTTGGGCAACTTCTGCACTGGAGGGGGAATTTTGCAGTCTTGCAGCAGTTTCCCTGATGTATGACTGCAAATGCATGGCACGAGCCAATGACTGGAGCCATCCCTGACCTCCCACTTGATTCCCCAACTTTCAGGTAATCTATGCCTCTGTATATCCCTCAGTAAAGATGCTGGAATCCAAACCTATCCTCATTGCAGCTGTGCAAACTCTGGCCAAACGCAGCCCTTGGCTTTATCAAATATGGCCTTGTCAACTCTGGAGCTTTTTTTATGTACTCCATGATGTGATTTTTTTCTGTAAGGCCTCACCTGCTCATGTGGTGAAACCTCAGTTTTCATCTTTTAGCTTACTTTTGTGTGCTCATAGATATGCAAAGAAAATGTGCAAAATGTGACTCTAGGCACTGATAGGCTCAGAAGAAGCTGAGAAAAACAAAGGACAAGATAAAAGTGATTTCCAGAGCATCAGTTTTAAGATTTCTCAAGATTTTAAAGCCAGTCTCACAATTTTTGAAGCTGTGATTTTTCTTGTTTGACTTGTGCAGGACAAGAAACAGCCAGATTTGATGCCTGCCAGATTTGCAGGCTGAAGCAGTTATCCCACTCATCAATGCTGTGAGGGAGACAAGGATTTACGTTACTGTTGGCTGAAGTCCACACAGCTAGGGGACTGAATCTTGACCAGGAGCCAGCTCCTGACACACTGGCTAGCACGCTCAGTCTGCACTTGAGCCAAGCCATACTCGCTGTGGTGGCTATGGTGCGGCAGAGTGTGAGAGCTGGAAACTGCAAAAGATGACTTGAAGGTACAAAGAGTAGCCTTAATCTCTGCTCAGCTGGGCTTGGCTGCAGGACTACTTTTGCTCTGCCTCAAGGCACCTGAGACTGATTTGGGGAGCTGTTTGCTTCCAGGGTGCAGGTGAATGTTGTAGTTTGTCCCAATAGCCCTTCACCACTGCTTTCCTCCAGCATGAGCCTCCACTGGGGTGGAGCTGGGAGGAGAAGATGGGAGTGGGAGGAAGAGGAGGAGAAAGAATGCTCAGTAGCCACCTCTCTCACCAAGGAGAAGCAGCAGCTGTGGTGGTGGTACTTTCCTGTAAATGGTTGCACTAGGACAAAGCAGATATGAAGTCATTGCACGGTCACTGATGTTCAGCTGGACCAGAGAGCAAGCAGTTGTCAACAGCGCAGCGTAGCACCCCATCCCATCTCAAAGCAGTAATAGACTCTGTTGACCTTCCAGCGATGTTGAGGAAGCAAGCTTAAACCAAAATCAGCATTATGACCCTGAAATGAGCTTGAAGCTCTCTTGCCTTTCTGCACCTTAGTCAGGGCCATACCTCTCTGATGGCTTGTGGAGATAATGAGACAAACAACAAACCTTTTCTTCTTTTTCACAGCTGAAGCCTCATCTAGCTTTTCAGCCTTTGCTTGCCATCTCACTGAGAACTTCTCATTCCCAAGAGCAATCTCAGGAGCATGCAAAATTGTCTGTAGCCCTTTGCTATGCAGAGTAGAATGGGTACCACATATGGGAAAACAAGAAGAAAGGTCATAGATTGCAGACTCCTTTTGCTCCTTTCCATTGACTGACTGAGCTCTGTACCATCAGTTCTTCTACTCTTTCAGAAATTCATTGCTCTGATGGCTAGAACCTCTCTCCCCACACCTTCTCCCCCCCCCCCCATTTTTTTTCTTAATTTAATAATAATTTTCATCTTACATTTATGCATGACTAATATATATCCCCGAGGTTTGTGTCTACAGTAAGCAGACTTTCTGCTTTTCTGGTGTGTACAACTTGAAGGCAGTTACAGAGAATGTGACCATAGTCTCTTTCCCAGGTTTCCTTTTACTAGATTAAATTAGTCAACACCTATTCATGTCCACTTGCCTTGTAAGTTTTTCTATTCTTTTCCAAAGCTTGCCTCTGTGACTGTTCCAGTCTGATTCAGTCCTTGAACATGAGTGATGACATGAGTGATGACACTTCCATACTATATCCTATAAAGACCGTCTATAAAGTCACTGATAATTTCATTATCTCTGCTGGAAATATCTTATTTAATATGCCCTAAGATAGCATTTACCTTTTACACAGCTGTTTTACACCCATTGCTCAGTGACATCTCACAACTAATAAACATACTTTGCTTTTATCTCATTTTAATATCTCCAACAAGTAATTGCAGAAATTGTCTTTCTTTAAATGTCTGACTTTACTTTTGTATTATTAAACTGCATCCTAGTCTTTCAACATTTTCTTTGGATGAAGTAAAATCACACTTGCAGTTATCTGCTAGGACTTTTCCAATCTGCAGAATTAAGCTTTGCCATGGTTGCACGCCCTTTTGCTGTCTAAGAGTTTTGTCTTCTCTCTGCCTTTAGTCACGCAGTGGAGGCCTTCAGCTTCCTTTCCACATGCTCTGTACAGCTCCCACTCTGCAGTAGAAATGCCATTTCCAATAGCGAAGTGCAGGAATTGCCTCCCAGGAGAATTAGAAATGTAGGAATAGCCAAGAAAGTTGCAAGAACCTTGGAACCTAAAGATTCTCCTAAATATACTGAAAATTGCTTGACAAATACAAGTCTACATGTAAATATAATTACTGATAAGAAGCAGCTTAAATTAATGTCTTAAATAAATTTATTTTAGGTATAAGATACAATTTATCATTACATGTGGTTTCTCTGTGACCTTAGCTCCTATTGATCAGAAAGTAAACAATTTCAATGCTGACTCTGTCTTATGGGGCTTGGCACTAGATATATTTTGGTGCCTTTAATTTTGAATTTATAAATTATGTAAACAGAATACCTTAGCCTCATATTCTTTTTAGTCTATAAATGTCTCTTTATTCTTAGTAAATCTGTCGAACACTAAATAAGCTGGAGACAATCTTTCTGTAGATCATTTTCTTCAGATCATTAACTCCATTTTCTAGTTGCCTGTCTCTGGGCATGTTATAAAAACATTGATTGAATATATAATGGTGTTACTGCACATCCATTACAGTTACTCCAATCAAGTACCACAACATACGAAAAATGCCTCAGATACCCATTATGGGATGACAGAGTTTCAGGGCATATGCAAGGTTCTTGCACTTCTTAAAGATTATTTTCCATTATTACTCCAGCTATGGGTTCTCAATTACTTACTACTAATGCTGGAGGATTAAGTGGACTAACTGTTCAGCATAATTTGTTTCAACATTCATTCACAATACATTTTAGATATGTTAAATGGCTAAATATATATTTTTAGAAGAATAATCTTTATTGTCCTTTAGAAAAAAAATAGTTCTGTATAAATTATCTTAATTATTAGCAAAATCTTAAGAAATACTCTAATACAGGACCAAAAGAAATCTTAATTGAGGAAACAAAATAATTTATTATTTTACCTGCTACTGAGTTCACTTTTCTCTTTTAAAATACAGACCAAGGCACTCTTCATGTCAACATAAGAACATCTCTATCACCACTATTCTCACTGTTAAGTCTGACAAAAAAAAGACTTTGATCTGGTTTTAAACAATGGTAATTGCTATTGCTTGATATCATTGATTTTAAAATGATGCCTTTTACATCTGCTTGATTCTGAAATCTTGCGAGGTTTCGAGTTTGTTGGGCATTCTACATGAGGCGCTTAAAAATATTTAGCTTTTTTAAACAATAGATACATTTTTCAGAAATGGGAAAACTGAAGTCAAGTTCAACATGAATTGAGCAGAGACAATCATCTTTTCAAAAACTTCTATCCTAGCCTATCACTAGAGCTAGGATTTTTGTTCCCCAGCTCCAGCACAGACCACCCAAGCTTCAGAAAGTCATCCATCAGCTCTCTGTGGCAGAAGAGCACAGCTGGCTCCGGATGTCAAGGATCTCCAGAGAACAACATAGCCAAGTTCATATCATTCCTATTCACCGAAAGATTTAAACCAGAAATATTTGTGCTAATTGTTATAAGTGTCTCTAACTGTAACTACCACCAGCATTTCTGAAGAGATCTGACATGCCAAGCATGAAGATATATTAATGAATTGTTTGAGCCAGAGAAAGATAAAGAAACCTCAGAGAATACTCAGTCTCCAATCAGATTAAGCTGTTGAGAATATTCAATTCAAAAACAATCTGAATTCCCTTCTTGTACCCTGAAGATATATTCTGCTTTTTCTTTTGAACAAAAATTCATCACAAAGGCAAATTCCTTTGCTATAAGCAAAAGTTTTAGTAAACCAAAAAAAAAAAAAAAAAAAAAGACATTGTAATAAAAGCTGCATGAGAGGTTGTTCTTTTCAGCACATATCTCAATGACAAAACAACATTTAAAAAAAGTGAAAAATAGTGAAAAAGTTGTTCAACAGTTAGGATGGTTTTGCTATTTGGCTTGTAGCACTGATAGAAAAATCTTGCTATCAGTATTTCATTGGTAATTCTGCAATTATAAACTGAGCCAGAATATATTTTATTCTCTAATTGTAGCACATGCCTCTGCAGTGATATAAATAGTTTGAAAAACATATGTTCAGCAGAGAACAAACACATCTGACAAGGAATAAATACCTATAGTGTAATGGAGATAATTGAGTAAGAAATCTTAATAAATCCAAAGTAAACTTTATCACCATAGCTACTTTAATTACTGAATTCCTACTAAAGTTAAAATAAGATTTGTGAAATATAATATTCAACAAAATTATATACTTATATATCCTGAACTGCTTCAACCTAGCAAAATTCAGTCTGGTGCCTTTAAATACAATTTATTTGGAGATGCCTAAGAATGTAGAGGACTTTCCAAAAATGTCATTTAGAAAGATTTTTTTTTTTTTTTTGTAAGTGCACTGCTGCCAAATATTTTTACCGCTAAAGAAATGCTTTTTCAGCTGCATCTGAGCAGAGTAATAGTGGTAGCTAATGGCCTATTCAGTTAATCATAGTTATTCACTCCCTGGAAATGCCTCAGAATATAATAAATGTTTTGTTTTCGTTGTGGATTCTTAAATTACAGGCATTATATAATACACATGATATATAACCCATCAGTATGAATACAAACTGAATCCAAAACCACTCCCCTAAAATAATTCTAATATTTGGAGCCTCTCAGAAAAAGAAAAATGCTGTTGTTAACCAAAATGCTACTGAAATAGCACTGATAGCAGGGTAAGAAAACGCTATTAAGAAAGTTCTAGTTTAACTAAAATGTGGTTATTTATCATCTGCTTACAGAGGTCTGAAATAACTTTTACAGACAATTTTCAATAAAGAAAACAAGAAACATGCTCAAAGAGCTGAATCACATAGATCCTTTCCTAAAGTAAAACAAACAAACGAAGGTTATAGATGTAGTGTTGCAGTTTGGCACGTAACACATTATATAAAACTGGTTTTTGGTCTGAGACCAATACTCACATCGGCTGTTCTATCAATACAGGATTTATCTTGCTCACCATTTTTTCACCTTTTTTTTTTTTTTTTTTTTTTTTTTTTTTTTTACATTCAGATGTGTTTTAGAACTACATATCAGACCATCAGACTTAGCTCTGGTTTTGTTCTCAGATTATCTGAGAGTTATATTGATTATTCTGCATGTGGTCTACCTGTCACAGCAGTAAGGATGGAGCTAGTTATATCTCATCTCTTTGTGGTTGCTATTACACAGAAGAGGCATGTCATCCAGCATAGTTCCTTCAGCAATTTTATTTGAGATGTGTTTAAAAAGTTGCAGATTAATCTTAAAAACAATGGCAGGCTTCCATGGTCAGAGAAGGCTGTGATTTTTAGCTGAAATTGCTTTACAGAAGGGATTAGTTTACCGGCTCTTGAAAATAATCCACAGACTACTTCAAGGAGTGAAGACAACATCCAAGATAGTTGTCTCTTGGCTTCCTGGATGGAAGAACTCTGCCACGAGCATTGCATCTGTGTGTTGACTTTTGTGGCTGAGACACCAGTTACCTTGGGCTGTTGTATGCAAACGTGGCTGACAAACAAAGGTAAGTTTATGTTCTACAACATAACTGCAGCTCATCTGAGAGGTGGGCACAACCAAAGAAAATGTTTGAGGTATTCAACCATACACTTCCATCAGGGTTCTCAAAAGAAGCCAGTTATAATCCTGATGCCTAACATATTTGAGGATCTTCAGTAATAAAAAAGAGATTTGTAAAATCAGATGTGATATAAGACAGTTTACAAGATAGGCTTAGAGTTCATTGTGATTGCAGTAATTTGGGTAATTATTCTGAAATTAATGCATAAGGGATCTGTACAGAGCAGATCACCACTGAAGACTAATGCAAGTGTGCAGATGTAGAAAGTCTTGCTGGGCAGCAGTACTGCAGGAAGGATCTGCAGGGAGGTTACAGTGATCTATAAGCAAATTATAAATCAGGATGATATGCAGTTGCAGAAAAAGGCAGTCTGATATATATTCGTGATAATACTATATACAAATCAAGGGATTATTTTTTTCTCTATTCTGTTTGTTCTGTCCAGCTCTGCCTACCGTGCTGTCAGGGGAAGGAGACAGTTGGAGGGAGTCCAGATGAAAGCTATAAAAAAAAAAAAAAGATAATGGATGTAGAACAAGGGGAGGTTGAAAGAATTAGACTGTTTAGTCTAGGAGAAGAGAAGACTAAGAGAAGACATGATGACATATTTAAACTATGCAAAAGTTTGTTATGAAAAGACAATGGTGACTAATCATTTTCCATGTCCATCATGTATAAGACAAGAAACTGACTTAATATACTGGTGTGGAGACTTAAGTCAGACATCGAGAAAAACTTTCTATCCTACGGACCACCAGCCCTGCCATGGGTTATCTATAGGTATTGCATGTGATACTGCCACAGCAAGGAAACGGGGTGGTTGAGACAAGCACCTGTGGATATGAGTACAGGTCTGCTCCATCCTCCCACCAGCAGGTGCCTGGGAGCCCGGCCAGCCCCACATGTCAGTGCTCAGCTGCAGAAGCAAAGCACACAAGACTAAATACAACCACCTGCACTGATGTGACGTATCTTGAGATATTTGCCAGGAAAGACTGAGTCTGGGCCTGCAGAACAAGGGCTGGATGTCCTAAACCTGTTCAGTTCCTTCATTCAGTCAGCTGGAAGCAGCAGAGACCACAGCTTCAGTCACTGCCACATGCTGTGGGACTCGTTTGATATGCTCATGTCCAGTCCTACCTTTATTCGTCACCTTTGCTGTCAACAGCTTTTTTCACTGGTTTGTGGGGACTGATACAAGGTGATTAACTATCTGCCACTTGCAGTCATTAGAGAAACAATTTGAGACAAATTTAAAAGAAACAGGCAGGACTGAGGCTGTAGCAATGCCAGGCAGGGATCAGGCTGGTCATCGTGACAGCAACCTGGAGGAAGTCAAGGGTGTGGGGAAGAGGAATGGTGGTACATCAAGAGACTGAGTAGTGGAGACACTTGCTAAGAGGACACAACCGATGGCTGCAGGTGCTGGATCACAACTCGTGCTGGTGAGATGCTCTGCCTGCACTGGAGCTGCTTGCTGCAGAAGCCAACAGGAACAAGGTTTCTGATCTGTAGCATGAAGCAGGCAAATGGAGCATGGTTAGGAATGTTATCTCTGGCCAACAGGATAAGGAACCCAAATGTCATAGTTAAGGAAGGAGAGCCTTAATCAAAGGCTCTTTTAGTTTTGTTACCTTTGGAAGTAACTTGGAGTAAAGATCAGGGGAAAAAGGCATGAAAAGTCCCACCCCCTCCCTGCAGTTTTTTTCTCCCATATCTGGCTGTGCTCCAGCCTGTCCTGTTGCCAGAAGCACTCTGGGGATTGCTGGAAAACAGGGGCCTGTGCTGCACAGATTTTTCTGCCAAGGAAGAAAAATGAGCCATCTGCTCTCTCCTGTAGACTGTTTAGGAGGTCCTGATTCCCAGTGATGGTGAGACCTAGCACACAGGTACTTAGCTTTGCCTTGAAGATGGGTGCATTTCACATGTATTATACTCTTGTTGTTGTTAAGAAGTGTACAGTTCAATTGAAGTTGATACAGATTTTTCCAAAACAAATCTACATGTAAACTGGCTAGCAGTACTGATTGAGTTGCGCTAGAGGAGTCTGCAAGGCCAGAAGCTGTTGTTAGGGTACTTATTCTGACTTCTCGTGCAATCCTGCCAAACTTCTTCCTTGGTTCTTCCTGTACCAACATCAAATACATCTAGCATAAAGCACCTGAACTCGATTTGAAGTCTCCAAAATAGTGCAAATTCATGTTCCAGGCTACAGCATATGCAGAGTGAAGCACTTCCATGATATCTTGCCAGTGTTTTATTCTTAAACAAAATAATCTACAAAAGCAAATTACTCTCAATTTAAAATAAATAATTAAATTAAAAAAGACACCATTGAAAACATAGCCAAATGTTCACTATTATGCTTGACCACTTGAACACAGAGATTAGAAGGTGACCTATAAAGACTGGATAATGCACTGTATATACTGGAACTTTGTTGTCTCCTTTTGTGAGAACAAAAACTACAGTTCTCACCTTGGGAAAATCAAATTCATGGATATATGGGATCAAACTGATCCTGTCAGTTATGTGTGTGCTCTTTCTACTTTTCTGTCAAGCTTAGCAGTTTTCTGAAAAAAATCCTCATGTTAGAATAAAAAAAATAAGTCCATACTTAAACCATATTAATGATGATATACATGTTTTTCTTGATATGATGTAAAAATTAGTGTAATTACATCAGATTTTATTTACAGATCTAGACAACTCAGGAGACTGTACAATTTCCAAAAATTCAAATCTGAAAGTCTGACTGGTCCCTGCAGGGGAAAAAAAAGAAAAACAAACCCCCCAAAATCCCAAGATGATACAAAAAGTAAAGTACAATACTGATAAGGAAATGTTTGTAACACAACATTCTGATTATCCTTTATTTTTTTTTTTTCAAGTGTACTGAGGTAATATTAATATTTGGTTGCCTATACACCTTTAAAATTCATTTAAACATAACACTTGTTTTACCCTTAAGCACTCCTGAGGAGCACACTTGTAGGTTCTGGAAATGCCCATCAGAGCAATGCATTCATCAGATTGATTTCCTGCTTTGATTCCTCAACCACTCTAGAGTCTCTGAAGACTGTACCTACATGGGTAATGATGACCCATGAAGAAGGATAATTCTGAAGATGAACCATCTATAAAATGGTGTTGCTAAATTGGACATTAGCAACTTCCTGAAAATGTTGATGCTTCTTCATTTTGTAAGATTGCCCTGTTGGGGATCTACTTTAGCCTCTCCACTTAATTTTGGCACCATCCAAATGCTATGAATGCAGTAAATATTCCTTTCTTCTATGTACAGTGTCCTCTTTAGGTTACCACAAGTTGAACAACTACTACTGAAATTCACAGTGCTATAAACTCTGAAAAAACCATACTAACTAGGAACTGAGTAAACAGAAAAGAAACACGAGCTTCCACAGACAGAAGAATTGCCCATAACTTCCCAAATTACAAGAAAATATCCTTTCCTTTCTGAAACAGTCTAGTCAAAACCTCCCAGAAATCATATAGGATATTGAACGAGGAAAGCATCACAGAATTATTACCAATAGTGCCCAACTTTGTTCCTAGTCCTTCTATTTTGAAACTTAATGAACACATGCAAAAGAGTTCCTTAGCCAAAAGACCACATTTAAACCAGATAAGAGACAGAACTGAAAAAAAAATAATAAAAACGTATGACCATTATCCCTTTTTCATACATGGAAAAGCAAGACACTGAGACAATAAGCAACTTGTCCAATATCACATTGAAAGTCTACAGTAAGCCAACTGAGATACAGGCTAGGGTCTCTCTCTTAGATCAATTCAACCCAGCTCCCAATAAACCATAATTAACGTAATGGATAATATTTCTATGAATTAGCAATACACGTAAGGCAAGGGTGTCAACTCAGATACAATTTCCCTGACTTTTCTGAAATCATATAGTTGAAGTGTTTAAAATGAGAACCCCAGTCTCCTTCCTACCCCTACAAATAAAGTACGGTTAGCTTCTCTTCTGAAATTGAAAGTGCATAGCATGGAAATAGAAACATGATAGTCAAACTGCTGATGTGATTAGAAACAGTAAGAAGGAGAAAAATTAAAATGCAATGATGAATCAAGGTTTACAGAAATGTACTAGTGCGACTAGTGTGACTCTAGAATAAAATGAATCTTGAACATATGAAACATTGTACTTCATTGGAAGAGACAGGAAAATCCAACGTAAAAGACTGTGTAAGTTTATAAGCACACACAAAATGCTTTTTCTGTGATAATCTAATTCTAGGTAAGCTGATTTCAGCACACCTACCAGGAACCAAAAAACATCTCAGTTCAAAATCTGCTTTACTTTCCAGGTGCAATTCCATAAGGGTTTACACCCATATACTGGGGAAGAGAATTTGTGTCTTTAAAAATCTGTGCTTTTGTATTCTGCTCTGTACCACGTTCAGAATGAATAGATATATCAAGGGAAGGAAATAATGTACTTACATAAACTATAAGACTGAAATCTATTATTTTACTGTTAGTACTGAAGGCCAGATTATTATGTTTTGTAACTGATTACTTTTCAGAGTTATACAATTATAAGCTAAATAAACCTGATAATGGTAGAAGTATTTGTTTCCTGTGTTGGAACAAAGATTTTTCAAGAGCAAAGAATAAAATGTCATTTTCATATCCTACAAAGGAGTCCTTTTTAATGTGATGACACACTGATTTTTGGAGGCAAATACAATACAGCTTTACTTGGCATAGCAGCTTTCATACAAATCATGTATAACTTTGTCTTCTTTTGTTTAAACATTTCAATAATTCAATAATACTGTTTCAAAGTTCATATAAAACAAAAACAGATAAGGAGACAAATTAAGATGCAAAACTATTTACGTCTACATCTTGATTATCCATGAGAAGTTTGATAAATTTAAGCCTGTTTAAAAAAGAGACAATACCATGCTGGACCAAAACCAGTCAGGCACTAGGAAGACCATAAATAAAATTTCAAGGAGCCTGGTGACAAGATATTTACTCAGACAACACCCAGGCTTATGGACACTCATTTGTAGGTATTAAAATATGGTTTGACACACATAAATTAAACAGCACTAAAATGTGTCTCAGTTAAATATCTTGCATCCTGGAAAATGTACTTGCTTTATGAAAACCTAATTAAAAGCCCAGGAAGGTATCTAATCATATCTCCCAGTGCTAATGAAAAATCTGCCTTCTGCTTCTATCAAAAATGCCCTGTGTGAAGTGCTTCTGAAAGCATCTGGGAGGAAGAAGAATCTCAAGGAATAACGTGTGAAAGATTGCAAATAGAATATATCAGAAGATGAAACTCCTTTATACGAGATATTTTGAAATTCACCAAAGGAGAGCTCACTGGGGGGAGAGTAGTTTCTGTATAACATTTTCCTAACATTTGTTTAATATAATACTTTGGAAATCAACCCAGATTCATGAAATGTTTTATTTTATTTTATTCAAATAGCACTGCACATTCTATCATAGAAAAAAATGATTTCATTAGAAAAACAACAACAAAAATGCCCTTGTGAGCTCATCTATCTTGAACCACCACATTAGAAAAACAGAAACCTAGGAGATGGAAATATTAATAGAAAAAAGGACAAACTAATGGTGCATTTTAACATTATTAGACTTTAAAACTTGTCACTATTTCATCAATCATGCTTACATCAAATAAGCAATCAAGATTATGTAAGTATTGTTTTTAAGCTAATCTTTAATTTTTAACTGTTGTTTATATTCTTTTCTCTTTCTTCATATTTGCTTTATTTATCTCTTTTCATGTAGGCACTGCTGCAACTCTGCACTCACCTGTGTTTAAATTTAAACATGTGAGAAATTCCATTTATTCTAGTCAGATTAGCCTCATCTCATGTGCTTTCTTGGAATGGTGTCTAGACTCTAAAATTTAATATTAATCATAAAAAGAGGTGGGTAAAACAAACAACACAATCAATGGGGTAAGCAGTTCAATCCACTTTTCAATGCATTAATGGAAAATCAAAAACACCAAAAGAAGGTAGGAGGACTTTAAATTAAATAGCATATTCAAATAACTTTTAGTCATTACTTTCAAGTGGTCAATATTGAAACCTTAGACTCACAAAGCAACTGCAGAATCAATAGTTACCTAAACAAAATCTATTACATTTGCCATTAGCTTACACATGAGATGAAAAGAATGACCGTTATATCTGCCAAATAATGACAGCATAATTTGAACTAGCAGGAACTGGTTATGAGTTTTCTTAAATTCATCTACCTATCTCCTGACAATGAATGGTATAATAATTTTCAAATCATCTTTACTAGAGTACAATCTAGTGTAACCACAAATATTTTATTCTGACTAAATTCTACTACCAGGTTACTTTCTTATCTACCTGTTTATATACTTGGGCCGTATATATTTTTCCTATTATTGAGTTACGTATATGTACCCTCTTATAACTTGTACAGATTGGCACTGATCTTCAGGCAACAGCTCAGACACAACTTCCCAGGCACTTTTGAGGGGTGCCTTCCTCACCCCTCTTAGGAACCATTGCCTCCCAGTGGGGCTGGATGAGCAAGACAAGGGTCTGTTCCTGAGCCATCAAACCCAGCATGTCACTGGAAATCACTGAGCTCTCCATTTAACATCAAAAAGGATTTTGGGAAACAAGTGAGGTAGACCTATGACCAGACCAGCTGCTACCAGCTAAATTCCCTTGTGGTCTCAAGACAAACTCCCAAGACTTGAAAGGCCTTACTCCATCACATCCTGATGTGCTCCTTTTCCCAAGTTATTTGTTTTCCAGAACATTGTGGATATTTTAACTGTTGGTACTCTAAATAATAAGAGCAGCAGCTTTCTTCTAGCATTCATGAGAATAATTTCTATCATAACCAAACCTTGCTCTCCATAGCAACTTCTGAGTTACTGTAAGTTAACACTTCTAGTTGTGTCTTTGATGAGTATTTAAAATACAATTTGGGATAATAAATATTTTTTAGGGATACAGAACATATCTGGAGCAATGATGGAGAACTGTAATGCCCTGATAACCTTGAAAACTCCAAGTAGGTACAGGATTACATGTGTTTCTGCTGTACTTCTCCACCCAAGCTCTCTTTGAACCCACCTCATTTGCGAGTTCTCCAGTTACTTGTCACTAAACTGAGAGGCTTTTCTGTCCCAACAGGAACAAGATAGCTCTTATCTTGAAAATCTAGAAGCTGGGAGACTTTGGCTTCTCCCTGCTACAAGAGCAGTGAAGAAGAGCTCTTGCAGGAAGAGGGGACCACATGAGATGTTACCATAGTGGCATTCCTTCACTAACATGGTGTCAAGATAGGAAGGGAGTAGAAGAGTCAGATATGCAACTATGAATGACAGACATGGGGCTATAAATGAGATGGTTGCTACCCTTTGGTCCACACAAGCTGACACCTATCCAGAAGATGTCTATGCTGGAGGTACTGCAATCACTCTGATAAAAGTAATTCAAGCAGCAACCGAACAGTATAACCTCTACTGGACCAAATCTGGGTATTGCTGAGTGGCAAGTTTCACTCTGCACAACCTTCACAACTGATTCTAATGAGGAAAATGACTAAAAGAATTTTCTGTCTGTTTATTATACATAAATCTGCAGAAAGCCCTCTTTCTTACTGTTTGGGACACATCAGGAATGCTGGAAGATTTAGGAAAAAAAAATCCTGTTTTTTTTCAAAACAACAATTTGTTTTAAAAAAAAAAAGTTACTGTATTTGTATTTGACAAAACTTCATGTCCGTGAAAAAAAAGAAAAGTGTATTTATACTTAAAGGCCAAACAGGTATATAATCAGACTGTCCTTTACTTCATTCCTTTAATCACAGTAAAGAACATCATTTATTTTTCACTGTGTAGCTAAGAGAATAGTATAGCCACATTGTTCTTGAGCAGAGTGAGAAGACATTCACTGCAGTATGAGGGAAAAACAGAAAGAACTGGAACTTCAGAGAACTGGATAGGATCTCATTAAAGAGATGAATGAGAAATCAGACACTCTTAATGAAGGTTATCACATGAAAATAACAAATTTTCTGGCATTTCCTTTCACATTTCATCACTCTAAAAGTGAACCTGTGGGTTTCTTTTCATGCACTGAGTTCAAAGCACTCTGCAAAAGCTGAAATACAAAATCCAACTGAGATTCCAACATATTGAAGGTAACACTGGACTAAGGAAATCAATGTAAATAAAATACTCATGAAAGCAATGCTCAGCTGACCCAAACAATACTAAAATTTATTTTATTGTGAATGAGACTGAGAATTTTATAAAGCAAAGTAGAAAACAAATCACTTGCTCTTTTAGATGCAAATCTCAAGTCTCATCATCATCCCTTCTCACCAACCTGAAGGCACTTCAAAACGTCAGTCTAGACCAGTTACTTAAATCAATGTACTCCAGAGACCTGATTTAGGGTTTTTCCAGTTCTACAAGATCAATCAACTAGCAGATGAGAGGAAGAGCATAAGACGATGTTTGCAAATGTAAAAATAAATAAATAAATAAATAAATAAATAAGTAATTTTTTTTTTGCAACTGCAGTTTGAGTTTCTATTTTCATCAAAGATCTACAAAACAACAAGAACAAAACAAACAAAAACCACAAACAAACACTCAGTAAGAATGTTGAAGTATTTTCTTACAGGAAACAATACAAAGAAATATTTTTAAAGCTTTGATTTCCTAAAACAATTACAGTCATCTAGAGAGGAGCTTGTCCTAGAAATAAGCAGAAAACAAGCTGTACTTGATATAAAGAACTCAATTCCAACAAGGTGTTGGAAAATAAGATGTTTTTAGAAAAAAAAATATATAAATAGGAGAAGTTAAAAAGAAGAAATATATTAATATGAAAATAAGCTAACAAGTGATTTTCGGTGACTCATGGTAGGCTAATTCACAGAATAATGCAAGCATTCTAACAGCCAACCATTATAAACACAGATATCCAGACATAAATGTAAATTTTAATCCAGACAAAACACAGGAAAAAAATGCTTCACAGTGGGATGAAAACTTTATCAAAGCAGTATTATGCAACTACATCATTTACATTGTGAATCTAAACTACAGATTGCTTTTTCCCTCTTTTGAGATATTACAGGAATTAAGTTAGGGCTGCTGAGGTGTCACACTGTATGCTTCTACATGGTAAACTTACAAAGACTTTTTTATGTCTCAGAAAATTGTACCTGTGATGTAATTTACATTATGCCACTGAAACTATATATAAAATGCACTCATGCATTCAATATAGAGTATATTGAATACTTTACTATCAATAAAAATATACATATTTTTTTCATGTGTTATTTGGTATGTTCAGTATCACACTGTTAAATAGAGTGCATAAAGACAATAGCTTCATGAAGAAATTGTTCAGTAATGGGCATAGTAAAATAAATATTATCCATTCAGTGCAAATTTGTAGGTGATTAAAGCCAGAAGACTGTCTAATTTATTAGACTTCATCATATAAATGACCAACTACTATGCAAATATTTTTTGAAGCCTTCATAGTATTTCTCACAGGAATGATGTTAGGGTTTGTAAGTGGGAATGTAAGATGGCAGCTACCTTCCCTTTTCTAACCTGTTGCACGTGGAGGGATGGGCCGATACCAAAATGGCTGGGCTACAACATTTGCAGCACTATCCCAGGTTGGTGGGAAGGATGAGACAGCAGGAAGAGTGAATGAAGAGGAAGAGAAGAAATGGGGTTTGAAGGGGGCCTTGACAGAGGGCTACCAATCTCCTCCTGGGTAGCACTTGGGTTCCTGTCAGCAAACGGCTGTTGTAGACAGTTGGCAACACAACAACCTGAGTTGTATACCTTTGTACCATGAGGCAGCACCGATTTGCTGAAAATGTCCCCCACCAGAGTCACGTTACCCAGAAACATCCAAAACTCATTAACATATTTACAGAAGATTCTGGAAACAAGTTTTGTCGATAATTCACTGGGTTAATGCACTCCTGTACCTGGGGAATGATTGGATACATTCATCTACATATACATGTATATACGAGCCCATGAATGTTACCGCATAAAGAAATCTGATCTCACTGAGGTTCTATATAAATAAAGGGGAATAATGTTGAAAAGATGACAGGACAAAAATCATCCTACCAAAACCTGTGACAAATCTACAAAGCACCTAAAATCCAAGCCCCTGGCACAAAAGCAAACAATTATAAGTAAAAGTTCCTTTCTCAGTTCTTTCCAGAGGTGTATGCAGCTGGTCCCCTTTCAGACATGATGCATCACACTGTCAAAAATAAAAAATAATAAAAAAGTACTCCACATAATAAAACATATTAAGCAGTAGTTAAACAAGGGATTCTTATACTCAAAGAAAAAACATATTCTAAAGACAATGTAAAGCAAAGTCCCTCAGCTGAGCTCTCCTTGTCATGTTTTCTGATTTATAAAGTAAAGTGTTTGAGGAAGTGTTTGAGGATCAAAAAAGCAAGAGCATAGCAGAGTTTGAGGATCAAAGAGCATGAAGCAGAACGTAGCTCAGGGAAACACCTGCTTGCTTCCTATTAGGACTTGTAAAAGGAAACAAACTTTTAAAAGTTATCTACGTCCTTGAGCCATGTTGTAATGGGCCAGATAAGATAAGAACTGGGAGATGGTAGGCAGTGCTGGCTGGTCTACTTGAGGAGGGAGCGTAGCAGCTCTCAGCAGAGCCCCTGCCAGGTTAGTGCTAGGTAACTGCTTTGTTGTGGTCAGTCAAAAAGGCAGAGAAATATCTGAACAGCCACTTTCACAGACCTTTTTCCTAAAATATCACAGTAACAAACAACTAAGGTTCACCAACAACTTCTGCAGTAGGCTTTGATCTGTGAAAATGATGAATGTGTAATCCCTGTTCATTTTAGCAGGGGTTTAAGGATCAGACATATAGGAACTGGCACGCTGTCCCGAGTCTGGCATAAAACGGTGGGGGGAAATTCCCCCCCAGTTAGCATGGACATGCACAAATTGGACTGAAAGCAGTGCACTGAAGCACAGCTGTGAGCTATTTTGAGAATCACGTTCAAGTGAAAGTACCTCATCCGAACAGGGCTTAAGAGGGTAGTTGTCTGGTTCCCATGCCCTAGTAACAAAGGAGACTGCAAGGAAACAGATTGGACTCAGCGTATTCTGTGCACCCTCTGCTGGTTTCAGAGCACCAAGCAGCCAAGTTTCAGGCAATAAATTTAATAAAACTGAAGCAAAACCGAGGGAAGAAAAATCAGCTTAATTGCAAGCAATAGTAAAAAGAGATACCAAAATTAATTGCAAAAATAAAAAGAAATAAATGCTTGCAAAAACTTCTTAATTTGAAAGTGCAAAGAGGAAATTCATATAAGGTAGCATCCCTTGCTGAAAGATATTCCATACAGGTTGCAAAATTACTGGCCTTATGCTTTTACTGTAACTTCTTAATATTTGGTTAACTCTACTTGTATTTTTCAAAAATACTTTAAAAGAAGCATCTGTTTAGATTTTTTTATTATTATTATTTTATTTTTTTTTTAAGAGAACAAGCAATTTAGGCTACTCTCAAAAACTTTTGCAAAGAAACTGAAGTCACTGACTACATTGTATTTAAAAATAAGCCAGATATTTCCCACTAGCTATTTCAGCTGTTTTTCATTATGGATTTTACCAGACTACAACTGACATACTACTCATAAAACAAGAAAAATAAGAGTCAGCATTTAATGTTTTCTTCAGAATCACTTCTTTCTCTCTACCATAGCTTTTACAAACATCATGGTTTGTAATTATTATATTATTATATTAAATTATTATATTTTTCTCCTCAGTTTACAGCACTCCTCTTGACTGTTCACTGGGTTACACATGAGCTTCCATTGTTTGTAAAGCTGACAAAACCCTAAACTTTGCATGTTAGAAGTGACTGAAAACTAAAGCAAAACAAAATACCAGCGTACAGCAGTGTTAACCCTCAACAGTAGACATAATGAGCTAGCTTGGCACCAACTCTACATCACAACTAAGTGAAAACACACGTAAAACCCAGCAATTTTACTTAATATTCCTCACAAATCCTTTTACTTCACAATTTTTCAAAGCCACAAAAATCCCTTTGGTCACTGCTCACACTTCCAAAAACTTATTTAATCAGTGCTTTAATCAACACTAAAGAACAGAACATCAAATCTCAAGTTCACTGCATCACTAACAAAATCACCATGTGCTTAGAAACTCTTTCAGATTACACAATGTTGTGCATCTTTGCAAAAAGAGCTTCTATACTGATTAATTTTAATTTTCACACAAATGTCTTCTGAAAGAAAGATCTCATGGTACTTTATCAAGTAACGGCTCACTACTATCTATGCATTTGATTATGAAAGTGTTCAAAATTTTAGAGTGCAGAATTAAATACAGTGTAGTTAAAACCACAGGAAACATGATGGAGCTTCAGAGATCTCTCCTCTTCCTGCATACAACACAGTCCTCAGTCATGAAAGAAGAACTTTCCCAATTCCTATGCTATCCTGCCTTTTGTTGTTTGAATGTTCTGGATAAAAGGTAAAAGAATAAAAAGAAACTAGTGCATATTTCTTATACTGAGGTGTGTGCAGCCAGAACATGCGTTTGTTTTAGAAATAAAGTGATCAAAGAAAGGTTTAACAACCACATGAAAGCAACAAATTTAATAGCACTGGTGGAGTTTATAAGATCCTTACCCTATCAATTATTTCTGAGTGGGGGGCATGCAGCTCCCCTCACTGCTATGGTATTAAATTGTCTCTATTTTATGTAGGAGAGAATTAAACAGTGAAAAATCAATAATATTTTGTTGTAGGTTGTGTTTTGTTGTTGTTTTTCCTTTTGTTCATTTTTAAAGAAGAGACAGAAGAAGGTGTGTGTGTGGCCAGGAATGTTTGTCTCCTCTATGCCACAGAAACAAATTACCAATTCTAAATATCTGTGTACTTTGCTAGTATTAGCATGGTTTGGACCTCTGTTTAGGATTTCAATAGTATTTGCAATGAATGACTCAGAACTGGCCACACTTTATGAAAGGGATAACAACCAGCTGCTGGAATTGTAATTCCCAGAGCACCAGTAAAGATGATGGTAAAATCATGGAGCAACTCATTCAGCTGTCATGCTCATCTTCCCACATCCAAGGACTTGCTGCAAAGAGAGGCTCAAAGCCCAGATAAGGTGGCCTTGAAACTGAGACTTGCACATTTCACTTGTCTTACTGCACACACTCTGAGGAGCTGCTCTTCACAGAATTCATGAATCTTCTGGGGAAGATTGGACACATTGGACATTCCCTCAAAAGAAAGCAAGAACACAGGCTGCAGTGCCTTGCTGGACACCACTGCTTTATGGAGGTGAGGGAAGCATAAAAAAGAAAAAAAAAAGCAAGAGTATACAGAAATTGTTTCATCAAAACTCTTAAAGAATATCATCACTTTCTGACTGAAGATACTGGAAACCTTGCTAGAACAATTAGCTTTAAAATGCTCACTGCAAAGAGCTTTTGCTGAAGAAAAGAACTGAGAGTGGAAATACAAACTGGAGAAGTATTTTGTCACTTCAGGAGAGAACTTGTGCTGAAAAAGAAAAAAAAACAAAACAAACAAAAAAAACCATCAGATTTCATATTTCAAGCTTTTTTAGAAGTGGAGAACAATGGCATCAGAAGAATTCAAAAGTCTACTGAAGGAGATCTATGAGTGTCTAGGACAGGAACAGTGATGATGGTAGGATGTAGCACTCTTGCGCCAGCTGTTCCTAAGCATGGTGAAGACTGGACAAGTAATGGGAAGATAAATGCAAGTGGGCAGTATATTTGAGGCATCTACCTACTAGCAGTATTTCAAAAGGTCAGAACTCCAAAACAAAAACAAACAAAAAAAACAAAAACAAAAACAAACAAAAAAAAAAAACACAGAATATGATTCATGGACTTTCCCTGGAAAGTGAGACCTAGAAATAGGAATCACATGCCTATAACATTCTGAGATAAAATTCTGTTTCAAAAAACATCCAAACAAGCACTTACAGTGGTTTATCCATCCCTCATCTTTTTTGCTTGTAGCAGGGTTCCTTCTGAGTAGAGCATCTAGTTCACAAATCTGACTAGCCAGCAGTGATCAACTTGAAGAACATATTTCTTGTTAACTTTAAATACTTCTCTTACTTATACTTATTAACCATATGACAAAGTTCAGTAGAAAATATTGTTCTGCTGCCTGCTGTAGTGACACTGTTTTGTGGTTTGGTTAGAAAAGCAAACCTTGATCCTCAGGTCAAGTGAAGCCCTGTGTCTTTACTCCTCAAGACCAGCACACCCTCTAGGAGCCTGCACATGCATCTGTAATGCCTACCAATTTGCCTGGTCTGTTGTTACTTCACTGATCTCCCTGTGTTACTTCATAGCCTTGAGGTGACAAGTTCTTGAGGTGGTTTGTCCAGCCAAGTGCCAAAGCACTGTGTTTGCTACAGCAAAGACATCTGTAGGCTGGCAACTTCTATACTCTGACATAAAAAAAAAAAAAAAAAAAAAAAAAAGTCACAGACAAGACTGAATCTTTCTTATATATGCTAAAACATTGTTTCATTTAATTTAAAAAATAAGATCTTAAAAAACAACTGGCATAAAAACGTGGTGTAACCACACAACCATTTCATAGCAAGCTAAACTTAGAGTCCTACTTTAATAATTGATTTTTAAATATTCACCTGATTTCCAGAGCTGACGTGCACTTAAATCAATACCTGAATACACCCTTGTCTAACTTTGACTCCATTGGCAAAGCAAGAGTAGAAGACAAAACAGATGCTTCACTTTAAGGAACACAATGGCTGTAACATATACAGCCAGAGGAAGAGTTCATACTGTACTTTGTGTTTCTTTTCATATAATGCATATTAGAAATACTGTGGCTAAGCTTTCCAGAAACTTCTAGAAAGTATATATAAATACCATCAATAGTTTAATAATAATAAATCCTAATGTATTGTGTATCTTCTGGTATGTACCTCAAGTCAGTGTTAGGCAATTATCATAAGACAAGATTGTAATTTCAAAGCTATACTCTAAGGTTGCAGTTCTGAAAAATGTTAGTGAGAAAAACAACCCTGAAATGTCTTGTACGCACCTGTAAGAAAATAAAATTTTCAAACAGATGGCTCCCAAAAAAAGCCAATCAGTTAGTAAAACAGACCATGAATTAAAACTGTTCCAGTTCTTTAGCAGACTTTGTGTCTTATCCATAAAATCGTGGAAATGTTTAATAAAGTGCTATCGTGTTGATAATTAAAATTGTATTAATAAATACATTTGTTCCTTTTGGATTAATGATGGCTTGCTTTCCTGTCACAAGATCAGAGACATTCAGAACAAATTAATTCTCAAAATTGGGGAAAGTAAAATTCTTTATCATTTGCAGACTTTTTTTTGGTTAAATTCCTTCATTGTGAATATGTGACTAAATTAGCTGGCAACAAGGTAAGACAAGAAGTGAAATGTAAGACCTTGGCATTCACTACAATGTGTATGGGACAACAACTGAAGTCGCTAAAACTTGTGCTTAACCTTACAAGTTGTATGGGATAGTATAATCTACTAAGTGGTTTTAAAAATGCCAACTTATTTATATTCTTGAGCATGCTGGAACCAGACTATCATGACAAATATATATATATTTTGGATAAAAATTTTATTTATTTTTGTTTTACATGTCATCCATTCTTATTTCTATTCTAGTCATACAGAAATGTAAGAACTTGTTGGAGGAGGAAATCGAGGAGAATTAGGCAATGAATTCTAAAATGAAAAAAAAAAATGTTATTAACCTAACGAATTCATTTTTCTTTAATTCATTTGAAGAAAAAGCTATTTAAAATAATATAATAATAATTAAAACAAACGAACAAACAAACAAAACAAATAGACAAAAAACCCTCCCAACCTTTCAAAAAAGCAGTAAGCAGATGGGGAAAAGAAACCAGGGTACATAATGGATTCTAATCAAAGAACAGCGACCATGTAGTATGGGGCTGCTCTATATATGCTGCAATTAAAAAATCTTCTTAAGATAATTTAAGGGAGAGACAGAAGGTAAGACCAGTGTGCTTAACTAGCTTTAATTTGCTTTCTTTCTCTCACTCTACGAATTTTTGAGCACAGGATTAGAAATGTATAGAGCTTGCAAATTTTTTTTCAGACATTTTGTACAATCTGCTCCATCATAGTCTCACAGTCTTTAACACGGCTGTCTGCTCATGAATTGAAAACACACGAGAACACTAAAAAGAAAAATAAAAAAATCCAGCATCACCACCAAAGAAGCCTATCTCCTAGAAGGCTTTAGCTTTAGAAACAGTAGAATCAGACAGATAATCAATCCGATAATCTTCTACCACCTGCTTTTATAACTGCTGCTGAAAAAGAATCTGAGACACACAAGGCAAAGAGTTTGAAATTCTGGATTCAGTGAAGCCAGTGCTAAACAGCTGAGGCAGCATGCCATGTACAACACTAAGACTGAAGAAGCATTATATTCAAGTCCCTAGAAATCACATGAAAGCTAACACTCACAACTTGTCGCTAGCTGTCTGTGTCTATTGGTCACGTATGCCAAGATGAGAGGTAACTAAAAATGTATCAAATCCAAATATCCTCTCATCAGCATCCGGATTAGTTAAATACTGAACAAGGTCAGTATTTGGACTGGGGCATAACACAAGCAAATAAAAATAACTTGGATTTTAAACCAACACCTCAGTTCACCACATTCCTTGCAGACAAAATGGTTCTTTATCATTCTTTTACTTGGGGCCTTCTGTGTTTTGGAGCATCTACTACTTAAAAGTGCCCAAATAGTTATATTAACATTGACATTCTATAATTTTTTCCGATTAACATTTTTCGATTACATTGTAATCTTACAAATATTTGCACATCTATCTGAACCTTCCTAGCTTTTTTATAGGTATAAACAACAAAAAATGCTCAGGACTATGTAATGTTATTGGATGCTTGCTTCTTAATCACTAAATTAATCACTCAGAATGTTTGCATTAAAGTATGAAATCTAAAAAAAAAAAAAAAAAAAAAGAATTTATTTATGCTTTCTAACTGAAGTTTTATCAGATCTCAAGTTAGGCTAGCAAGCTATTGCTTCTGAGACAACAATATCTACCCATTGCTTGTATATAGATGCAATTCATACGGCATTCTCAGGGTCTGCTAGGATTTCCCACTTTTCTCTTTTCCATATTTGTTTTGATCATGTAACAAGGACTGCAGGTGAAAAGTGTGTATCAGTGTATACAGTGAAACTGCAGAGACTACGCATACACTTATACACAATATTGAAATGTAGTAACACTTTTATCCTAATTGCTTCAAGGTTTTACATTTCAGTAAAACAATGGGTGCCCCACTCATTTAAACAATTCATAGAACTACAGTCCATTAATTTTATATAGTCTTTTTATATGGTAAATTTTCAAATCAATGTGAAGTCTGAGAATACGACATTATTTAGCTTTTAAGAAATAACAGAATTCCAAATGAATGAGCAAACATTTTGATTTGTTTTCATTATTTTATGGAATGAAGTCTTTTAATCACAGATAGCTTGAACAATAAGGTTCTCAATACTGAAGTTCTTAGTGATCAGTAGTCATACTGAAGAAGTAATCCATGAATTTCAAGAAAAAGACTTATTTAAAGTCTTAGATTTCAATAACCCATTAATCAACTGAATTACATAATTCAAAGGTATTTTTTGTTGTAAGAAGAGTTCTGTGATGGCACTAACTGACAAAACAATGTAGTGCAAGCATATGAAAATAAAGGAAAAATGAACTGGACAGACTACTGTAACTTTTAGTAAACGTTTGTAAAGGAGATTTTCCATTTAGTGTTTATGTACTCACACTACTACAGAAGTGACAAAAAAAATAGAAGAAAACCACTGAAATTAAAATTACATTTGAAATTTTACTGACAAAAAATTTGTACATTTTGTCCACATTTTTGTGGAAGAAATTGAGGCACCCTTAAAACTGCATTTCACTGCATTACTGAATGAGAACTGATAATCTCAGAAACAGCATAAATTCCAAGTGTTTTTTTTTTTTCTCTTGATGAATTCATACGACAATGATGTAGCTCGCTTCAACTGGAAGAAGGTAGATAGATTTTTAAAAAGGACCTTAACATTCTATCATTATTTATACTGAATTTCTAGTGTTGTCAAGAAAAAAGCTAGGCTACACTTCCTGCTTTCCTAGACATAATTATATCATGATGTCTCTTTTAGTGTGGAAGTCACATCAGATCAAAAGTTCCCTGTATCTACACAAATCCTATGTATCTAGGTCCACGTTAACAATTCTATATCCACTTGATACTCTTTACCTACAAAAGATTATTTGCACTGACTTGCTCCAAGATACAAATCACTATAAATGTGAAGTCTACCATAGTTTTAGAAACACATCATCATCTACCCTACAGAAACTCACAATTTTTCTTCAACAGAAACCTTGAGATGTGCTAATGTGAACCACATCTGTTATAACTCAAATTTTAGAGAAAAATTGCAGCATTAAAGCATTAAATTTTGAAGGAAAAATGTTCAACTGAGTTTTCTATAGGTTAAAATACTATCTGAGAAAACTTTTTCTGTAAAGAACAAAATAGTTCCTTGCCTAATGGCATTAGTATGTAGTTCCTTGCCTAAGGGCATTAGTGTGATTCGTTTTATAGGAAAAAAATTAAACTAGCATTAGCGAGGTAGCTTGAAAATAAAAATGACAAAGTACAGAACAAAATTAATAAATCGGTGACAATACTGATATAAGTATCTCTCAAGTGCTGCAATGAGTACTTTAAACTTCTAAAAAAGAGAAAATATGTTCATCTTCAACTGCACAACGTATCTTAGCAACCACTTGATTTTTAAGAGTATGCACATCATTTGTCCTTTCCCTCCTGTAATCTCTGGTAGCGGAGCATCTGTGAGATTAGTATCAGTAGGATGTTCAGTAAGGCTTCCCTTTTTCAGCAAGCTTGTGCAAGACAGAAAGGAATTTAAGAATTATGGCAAAGACAATTTTATAGTTTACCAACTTCAAAAACAATCAACAAAACCCCCACCATCAATGCAACTATTAAATGATTCTCATGCCATCCTATCACTGACAAGAATCACTTTTCAAACCTTACACACCTTTTCCAGAAGTTACTACATTTGAATATATGTTACATATTTTTAGTAGCTTTACTTTGACATTCTTGACTATAAAATATAATGTACATATTAAAAAGAAAAGAAAAGAAAAGAAAAGAAAAGAAAAGAAAAGAAAAGAAAAGAAAAGAAAAGAAAAGAAAAGAAAAGAAAAGAAAAGAAAAGAAAAGAAAAGAAAAGAAAAGAAAAGAAAAGAAAAGAAAAGAAAAGAACTCCAAAATATTTGTTGAGTACCCAAAGATCTTGTACAGACTGTGTGGGGTGAATACCATCACTAAGAAGATCCTTCAAGAAGAAATGTAAGACTAGTTACAATTCCTATCTTGCAATATGATATAAGCTTTGCTGCTGAAAGGTTTTTGCTGATGTGAATGAAAATAGTAAAATATATATATATATATATTTTTTTTTCCATTCTTGTTCAACTAAGCAACTCCACACTAAGATGCTCTGCTTTTATGCCGATTAAATCAGTCTCTCAGCTACACAAGTAGCTGGTTTCCCAGAACATGTTTACATGTGAATGCACAGCACTTGAAAGGAAAATGTAACTAATGTAAAATTCAACTGTCGGCAGGAAAGAAAGATCCTTTTATTACTATATTAACAACAACAAATTGTCCTTGTTACTCTTGGTGACTCCTGATACTCTAAATAGGTTTTAAATTATATCTGTTCAGCTCCTGTTAAACCACAACAGCCACTTTTTATTGTTATTTTAAAATACAATACAGGAAACATAAAGAATGAAAGCTGGTAAAAATGGATCCTAATTTCAAATTAAATGACCCAAGCATTTGACCTTGTAGAAAATGAACCAAGAAAATGAGTACTTCAAATGTTACTGCACCTGCTGCTCATCACTGTGGAGGAACTTACTGGAGAAGTTAAGATTGGAGGTAGCCTGGGCTGCAGTGATCATGCCCTAGTAGAAATCATGATCTTGGGGGATAAATAAAATAGTCAGGACTTCAGGAAGGCAAACTTTCATCTGCTTAAGGGACTAGTGTATGGCACCCCCTGGAAAAGTGCCCTACTGAATAAAGGAGCAGAAGACACCTAGCAGACCTTTACAGACATTCTTCTTAGGGCACAAGAGCTTTCAATTCCAACCTGTAAGACATAGGGCAAAGAAGGCAGAAAGACCAGCATGGCTGTCAGGGGCTCAACCAACCAACACCTCACCCCCCGCCTCCAAAAAAAAAAAAGGAAAAAAAAAAAAAAAGAGGACCAAACCAACCAATCACCACCAACAACAACTTAAAGGAAGTGCACAGGCAATGTAGGACATACATCCTTTTAAGATCATGGAGATCTGGCTTGTGAGTATATAGGGATAGAATCAAGAAAGGCAAGGGACTGAAATTAGCTAGGATGTGAAGAATAACAAAGATTTCTATCTACTTAGGTCAGCAAAGGAAGATAAAACATATTGTACCTTATTCTGTCAAGTGAGATAAGGGACTTGCCTACAACTGATGTGAAGGCTGAGATACTCAACAACTTTTTTGCCTCAGACTTGTTCTGACCATCTCCCTTCTGCCCTCCCAACTCATGGAATCTCAGGGTAGGGGATTCTAGGGGAATTAAGTACAATCCACAACAGGAGAAGACCAGGTTCAAAGCCATCTGAGGAACCTGAAAGTGTGGAAGTCCAAAAGACCCAAGGAGAAGGGATCCTGAACAAACGGTGGATGAAGTTGCTAAGCCACTCTCCATTATATTTGAAAAGTTGAAGCAGTCAGGTGAAGTCTCCAGCAACTTTAAAAGGGGAAACATAACATCCATTATTAAAAGCGTAAAAAGGAGGACCCAGAGAACTACAGACCAGTCAGTCTCACCTCCGTGTCCAGTGAGATCATGAAACAGATCCTTCTGGAAAACACGTTAAGGTACACGGAAGACAGGGAGGTGGTTGGCCTGACTAATGTGGTGGCCTTCTACAGCAGTGACAGCATTGATGGACAAGGGAAAAGCAACTTACATAATTTACCTTGACTTGCATAAAGCCTTTGATATGGTCCCATTCAACATTCTTGTCTCTAAATTGGAGAGAGATGGATTTGACAGATGGACTATTCCATAGATAAAAAATTAACTGGATGGTCACATCTGGAGAGCTGTGGTCAATGGCTCAGTGTTCAGGAGGAGAGCAATGATGAGTAGGGTTCCTCAGTGGATCATTTAACATCTTAATTGGTGACACGTACAGTAGGATTGAGTGCACCCTCAGCACTCAGTGAGATACCGATGTCAGCATAGTTGACACCAAGCTGAGTGGTGTTGTAGAGGGAAGAGATGCCATCCAGAGTGACCTGGATAGGCTTGAGACATTGGGTCATGCAAATCTCACAAAGTTCAACAAGTCCAAGTGCAAGATACTGCACGTAGGTCAGGGCAAGCCCAAATATCAGTACAGAGTGTATGATCAATGTGTTGAGAACAGCCCCGAAGAGAAGGATGTGGGAACATTGGTCACCAACATGACCCGGCAATGTGCACTTGCAGCCCAGAAAACCAGCTGTACCCTAGGCCGCATCAAAAGAAGTGTGGCCAGCAGAGTGATGGAGGTGGTGATTCTCCTCTATTCCACTTTTGTGAGATCCCCCTGGATTACCGCATTCAGCCCTGGGGTCCCCACCACAAAAAGGACCTAGACCTGTTAAAGTGGGGCCAGAGGAGGGCCACAAAGATGATCAGAGGGCTGGAGCACCTCTCCTTTGAAGACAGGCTGAGAGGGCTGGTGTTGTTTAGCCTAGAGAGGAGAAGGGTCCGAGACGAGGTTGTAGTGGCCTTCCAGTACCTAAAGAGGGCCTATGGGAAAGATGGAGGAGGGAGTCTTCATCAGGAAGTGTAGTGGTAGGACAAGGGATAATGGTTTTAAACTAAAAGAGGGTAAATTTAGATTAGATTTAAGGATGAAATTCTTCACTCAGAGGTTAGTGAGGCACAGGAACAGGTTGCCCTGAGAAGCTGTGGATGCCCCAACCCTGGAAGTGTTCAAGGTCAGGTTGGATGAGACTTCAGGTAATCTGATCTAAGTGGGAGATGCCTGTCTGTGGCAGGGAGGTTGGAACTGGATGGTCTTTAAGTCCCTTCCAACCCAAACCATTCTGTGACTATGATGACTGGCACAATGTATCCTTGCATGTGGTCAAAAATGCCAATACTACATTTTAAGAAGCCTCTGCAATAGTGGCTTATTTTACCAATACCTTCTATAGACGATTTATTTGATAATTTTCCAACAATGCTTATTATGTGACTATTCATTCAACACTACAGGCTTGATTCTGGTATTCCTGTCTTGCCTTATGCACAGTAATTTCATAAATAAAGCCATTTAAATCACTGATACGGCTTGAGGAGTGGTGAGCAAAGAAATCTAATAATCTGTTCTCTTGAGTTTGTAGTAACAATGTGAAGTACCATGTATAAAAACAAAAGTGTACCAATTTGTAAAAGAAAAAATCTTCAGCAAAGAGATCACGTCATTATAGCAAATAAAGGCTATATTTTATCTTTGTAATCTTCTTGATGTAACAACATTCTGCTCACATACGGTACAGTAAGATATCAGAATCACATGCTGCCTAGGAGGGTAATAAATATACCAAGCAACTTACTAATGCATAAGGTTTTCAAGTAACATGCATGCCTTAGTATATTGTTTGTGTTGTCTGCAAATCTACCTGAAGTATTTTTCAAAATATGTTACTTGTGTAAAAATACAAAGCACTATGGATCAGCTTTTTTAATTGACAGCTTTTATCATCAGAAAAAGCTTTAAACCGGTGTAAATGAGAACCGCTGCCCAAATGTCAGGCCCCTGTCTTCTCTATGTCCCATTCTCACCCTTTCCATTGTGTCAGCAAAAAAGTATGTGTCACTACTGCAAACCACATCAAGACTTGATCTGGATATTACTACAGCTCCTTTCAGTGCAAGTGTTGGCTTATGATCGTTTAATCTACAATGGGAAACGAAAGTCTTCACTAAAACTTAAAAAGATTAAGAACATTTCCACTGGCAAGATAAAGAAACCACACTATGTTTGTAAGTAGTATGTCCCTTCTTGTTCTTTTGGTAATATTTGTCCGCACCCCGAAGTAGTAAAACAAGACATGGAACAGTTCTAGCTCTGAACACGATGCAACTGAAGACTGTACAATAAATTTTTATTCTACAAAAAAAAAAAAAAGCTGTTAGAAATCGATGGTATAACACATATGTACAGTAGCCAATTTATTAATGCTTGAAAGATATTAACAAAGATGAATTCATTAAATAATACATTGTTTTATATCACTACCAAATGATTTATTTAACCTTTCTCACCAAGTAATTTACCTACACCATGATACTACAAGTAATTTAGCATACTTCAGGTCCCCGTTTAGAAAACAGACTAACTTTTTGTATAAAAAAAAAAACAAAACAACAAACATTTAACATTACATCTGAAAATAAAAGCTACTGCCAATATGTGTTTGATTCTGGGTATTTACATGGTCTATGACTGAAGTATTTTCAGTCTGCATGTATTAAAACAAAATAAAGAAAATCCCTTATATTCAGAAAGTACCCTTACAGCTAGTTTTGTATTTTTGGACTTCCAGAAATGTATCTACCCAACCAGAATACTAGTAGTAGGTTGTGCAGCACCAAACAGCTTGAGCCACAAAGCCTGCGCATGAAGGTACTTTTTACCTTAAATATTGTTCATCTCAACTCCTGAGACACATTCTGGTAATAAACGCATCAGCAAGGTCTTTTACAAAGCAATCATTCTTTAATGCACACCACACTACATCCTAATGACTAGTACTTGCACAGTAGATAAAGAATCATTCATGTCCACTTTCAAAGGGCTACCTTCCTTAAACTGACAGTTTATTTCCTATCCAGAATAGAAGTCCCTATTATTGAAAAAACTGAACCATGACACAGTATGAAAAAAATAACCCACATCCCAGAGGAAGAGGGCAACAAACACATGCATAACTTGAGTCTACTTTCAAAGGCGTGCTTATGCTTTACATTCATGTGACATTCTCATACTTTTGTTCCTTTGGGAGAGCAGGAAGGGAAATTAAAACTTGCATGTTTACTCTTTATCAGGAAAGATCAAAACTAATCTGTGCTAAAAAGTGTTTCTTCTATCAAGGGCCATTCATGTAACAGAATCTAATCCTTGATCCTATTATGCAAGACAAAAACAACTTTCTCAAAACTGAGTGAAATGCTTTCAGACAAAGTCTTAACAAATGTTATTTTGAAAGAAGTTGGTGGAACTCACTTGAGTAGAATAAATTGAAAATCTTACATGACCAAATCATCCACCATCAACTTAAATGACACAAGCAGCAAAGTATATGAAACAAGAGAGAATAGTGCTACTAATTTACCGAGGCAGCCAATTCATCTCGCCAATTTAACAAGAGGTTCTACTTCAGTATTAAGCCACCAAAGCACAAAGTCCCCCTTATTTCTGTTAAAAAACATGTAGGTTTTTTTAGACCAATGACAGCTTTTTACTTTTCGTGCAACACTTCTGGACTTTGAGTCACTAAAAACAAATAACCACAAAGTACTTAAACACTACCACTACCTATCCAGAATATATCCAGAATACTAAATATGTTACAAAATAAGACAATGCAAATATTTAAGTTTTGGCTTCATGTGTATCTGCATTTTAAAAAAGAAAGCTAAAATCCTACTGTATATTCTTACAGTGTATCATGTTCCACCTTCTATAAGTAGTAAGAACTTCATATGTCTATTAGAATAAGAAGGTAAATAAAAGCATGACAGTATTGCAGTGAAATAAGGTTATCTTACTACCTAAAGAAGGTGAAAGGCAAAGTTTTATAACCTAATTTCATTTCAATTTTATTGAACTGTCTACAATATTCTGTGAGTGTGTGCACATACACAGACACGCACAGAAAGAGTGGTATCTACAAACAGTTTACACAAATATTTACATACATATGTCATATACATAAACTAATGACTGCATGATTTTCAATGTAAAAACCATACGCTTCTTTCTTGCACATTACAGCTGTTGCATTGGTCTTACAAAAGTAATATAAACCTTTTGCAACAACTAACTAAGCACATATCATAGCTGATTCCAAGTTTTTATAGCTTGCAGGATTTAAAAAAAATACAATACCTAGAACACTGTTATCAAACAAATATGCTTTATTGGCATCTAAAAACAAAATGCACCCAACATTAAAATGTACTTTTTCATTTTTTTTAAACCCACTGCAGTACGAGGAACAAGTCACAAACACTTACTTTAGAGAAAACAGAGACTATAGTGTAGATTTTACAAAACCACTTTTAATCTCTGTGTTATGCTCCTTAAGTAACATGGGCCATTTCTTTTTTTCTGCCGAATTGTAGGAACATAAAATATCACAGCTTTGTCTATACTTTAAAATTCTGCAGCAGCCTAAAAACACGGACAAGATACACCAGCACCTGTTTTCAAGTATAACAATTTCGATAGCCAACCTAAGGGTAGTATCTAAAAAATTCCATTGTCTTCCATAGGAAGTCTTTGTTTGACAAGCTGTTATTTTATCTTTGTGAAATTAAAAGCAAGTGGGGGCAAGTTTATGTTTTACCAGAGAAATAAAAAAAAATGTTTACCTACCATGTTCAAATTAAGAACAGTGTTCTATACAAGTCAGTTGTACAGTTATTTAAGCGAAAGATGAACATGAACATCAGATTAACTTAATTCTGGCAGACAAAAGTGAACTACTAAGGTCCAGTCAGCCATTTATCTATTACAGAGAGATGACAACTTTACAAAAGGTATCTTTTACCTACTGAGTGATGATTATGTCCCCTCAGTTTCTGTGCTTTCTACCACTGGTTCACTTTCTATATCAGCTTCTGTGTCACTCTTCTCTTTGTTTATCTCGACGGAAGAGGTCAGTTTTTCATAAAGTTCTGGTTCGTCCTGCACCTGTGCAGTTGGTGGCTGACTTTCTGTCTCTGTATTTTCACCGTTTACCTGGGGCATATTATCAGCTTTGCGTTGGGGAGCAGCCCCATCAAAATATTCAAAAACCCGTGGATGTGGAGGGGGGATCCAGTTGTTTGACATTCTGTCTCTTCCAAACCTGTTCCCGTTAATTTCTCTGCAAAAGTTAAAATCTCTGTCATCCCTATCCCTCTGTCTTTCCCAGGGTCTTCTGCGGTCATCAAAATCTCTGTGAGCATCTGGTTCAAATCCTCTATTCCAACTGGGACCACTTCTACTATCAAATCTATAGTTTACATGCCGAAATCTCTCTCTGTCTTCATGGAAGCCTTTAGGGCCACCATAAATAGGGAAGGTATGATGCTCTCTTTCATCATAATCTCCTCTCTGTCCCCAGTGCTTGTCTGAATTGAAAGCAAAATGCTCTCTTCGGCCAAGGTTATCTATACCTGGTCTTCCAAAATTTTCTCTCATGTCTATATGTGGTCTTGCAAAATGTTCTCTTCCATCTACTGGAGGCCTTCCTACACCCTCTCTTGGATCAATTGGTGGTCGTCCAACAGGATCTCTGACATCCACTGGGGATGGTCTATTAAGATTATCTCGATTTTCTACTGGAGGAAAACGATAATCTCTGTCTCCTTCCTGCTGTATGTTATCCCCTCCAAGTGGTAGTCTTTTCTCTGGATTAGAAATGCTATCAATATTTTGTCTTCCTGGTGCTCCAAAAGGTCTTTCTGTTTGATTAAAAAGATCTCCTGGAGGAAAAGGACCTCGAGGTGGTGGGTGAAGAGATGGATCAAGGATTGCTGGAGGAGGAATACTACGCTGTGGTGGCACTCCTGGCTGCATTAATGGAAACCTTGGTCCAGGTGAGTGGGGCATCAGGCCTGGACGGATATCTATGAGAGGCATTCCTGGCATCCTTTGATTACTTATGTTTAAATGAGGCATATTTTGAACACCAGCTGGATGCTGCATTGCCAGAAGTCCAGAACTACTTGAAATATTTGGTGGTGGCACTCCCATAAGTCCAGAACTACTCGAAACATTGGGTGGTGGCATTATGAGAAGACCAGAGTTGTTTGAGACACTCGGTGGCTGCACTCCTGCCAGAACTCCTGAGCTGCTTGAGACATTGGGTGGCTGCATTCCTGGTAGAAGGCCAGGGCTACTTGAGATGCTGGGTGGATGCACTCCAGCTAGAAGCCCTGAGCTACTTGAGACATTTGGTGGTTGCACTCCAGCCATAAGTCCAGAGCTACTTGAGACACTAGTTGGCGGAACTCCTCCTGCAAGGGAAGAGCTACTGGAGACAGTGGGTAGCTGCACTCCTCCTGCAAGACCAGAACTGCTTGAAACAGTTGGTGGTTGCACTCCTCCTACAAGTCCAGAGCTGCTTGAGACAATGGGTGGCTGTACTCCTCCTGCAAGTCCAGAGCTACTTGAGACACTAGGTGGCTGGCCTTCTCCAGTAAGCCCAGAACTGCTTGAAACACTGGGTGGCTGCACTCCTCCAACAAGTCCAGAGCTACTTGAGACATCACTTTGCACTAAAAAGCAGCAACAAGAAGAACAGTTAACAGAAAATGCCAATGCATCACACGGCATTCAAAACAAAATGCAGCTTAATACATTATTCAATTAACACAGAGTTAATCTCTGCAGTGTCTCATTTTCTGTAATGAACATAGATCATTTTAATCATGTTGGTGATAGACATTAAGCCATGGAAATTAACATCTCTAAGTAGTAAAGAATGCACAGCAGCTTAAAATTGACAAACTCCACAACCATCACCTCATTTATGCAAGAGAAGTATTAAAATCTTTGATACAGTTTATACCTTCTGTATTCTATCCCCTCCTTCTTCTTTCCATTGCCACTTACATAGAAAGAACACATTTTCTAAAGGCTCAGCTTTATTTCTCAAGTCTACAAAGAAGAGATTCCTGAGCATGAGCTGCTAAAAATCAATGATCAGGCGATGATAGAGGTGATTTCCATCACTCCTCCAGTCTATAACTTCCTACTCTATTTATTAATGCAATAGACAAGGATCTACAAAAAAAAAAAAAAAAAACCTCACAGGCATTTTGATATTTATTGTATGTAAAAACATCAGACAATAAACATATTTCTTACCAGCTCTATTGTTTTCACTGGAAGAAATCTGAAGGTCTGTAAGATGTGATCCCTTTTCATCTGATTCTGGTTTGCTGATTGGCAGAGGATTAAAAACACTTCCAGCAGACAATGTTGGAGTAGCTAGGTTGCTTGTAACTGTGCCAACTGGTAAAACAAGGCTACTAAAAGGAACATCCTTCATCGTCTCTTGGGTAATTGGTAATGGAGGCTGTACTAGAGCTGTAGGGAAATAACAGAAGTGTATCAGAGTAATCATATTTTCAGCCTTTAAGTTTAGCTTGGCAGATGTCAAGATGAAAAATCAAAATAAGTGAAATTACTTCAATTACCATGAGAATAATGATGGTTTTGATAACAATTTTTTTAATCCTCAATCACCACTCTAACATTTACTTTTTTTTGTAGAGGCCACAAACTGCAAACAACTTAAGCAATCACTATTCTTTAACAGAGCCTTTTAAATATTAAATTGATAACAGTTAAAAGGCTAAGCAAAAATAAATTATTATAAATTATTCAGCTATTAACTCTAGATAGCCTAAGTTACAAATACATGTTATAGCCAAGTTCTAGTATTAAACTATGTATGCAAATAACAAATAATTCATTTGTCATGATTTTTTTCAGTTACTCCACAGTAACTACCATTTTTCAGTCAACTTGAAAAGCTCTGTAAAATTTTCTCTCAATACCTGCTTAAAACAGCTATGCAATAACCTATATGTTACTATTGTCCATTAGACAGGATTAACATGCTTTTGTTTGAATGAAAAGTAGTATATCAAGCAATTAATTTTTAATGACATATGACAGCCACTAGAATAACCAAACTTACGTGTTGGAACAACCGGTGGGACAACAGGAGGTGGGACAACAGGAGGTGGGACAACAGGAGGAACTGGGGGAGGCATAAAACCTATATGGAAAAATGACAAATCATTAGAAAGAGAAATACAATTTTTCATTAAACAGTGTTTACTTTATTTATCCTGAGAAGGTGCATCACTGAAAACTAGCAAACAAATGTATGCAAAGGGATGACAGTGGTTGCTGTTTTCAAAAATAATTCATTCTTACAGTAAAAGACCTGCATGTGAATCTTTAAAAGATACTTTTTTCAGCCATATCCAAGGAAGAAAATTAAAATTTTCAAAATTTTACAAAGAAAGGAGATAAATCTTATGATTTTTTTTCATTTTGTTTGATTTTTACCCAAAGACTCAAATAAATCACCAACAACAAAAAAATCAGCTTTAATTAATATTCTCCACCAAAAAAAAAGAATAATATTAAGTTAGGCATAAGAAATTTCATATTGGGCTGAAATTAGAAATCCAAAGGTCAGCTAAAGCAGTAACAAGAAGTTGATGGAAACAAAGCAAAATACAGCAACATGGGCTGAATATACTTATTACATGCTCAAATTTTACGAACTTACCTGGAGGTGGCTGTGAAGGGTTGAAACTTGCTCGCAAGAAAGGTGGAGGAGGAATTGCGCTATAACCAGGAGGAGGGACAGACATTGTGACAGGAAACGCAGGTGGAACTAAGCTAACAGCAGGCACAGCTGGAGCTACTGGAATCTTTTTTCATGGAAAGAAAAGAAACAAGCAACTTCAATACTTACAGTATTCAGTGGCATTACAATTTTATCAACTGACTTAACTGCAATTTATGTTAAACATCAAACGTCCTGAAGTCTTCGAACATGCATTCTGAACACCCTGAAGTATTAGATTGCATTCTAGAACAGTATGTGCACTACAGACAAGTAACGACACTGGAAAAAATCCTATGCTATCTTTTCTTTATTCTGAAAGGAACAGAAAATAAATACATGGTTAGCCATTATATTAACTGAAGAATTAAAATTTATGTAGAGTAGCAAGGGGAATACAGAAAGGGAAAGACAGAAAAAGAGGGAAAATGTAGACAGTGTGCCAATTTGAGAGCACATAAACAGTGACTCCTTTCTTATTAGAAATATTTGCATATTTTAGAACAGTATTAGAACACTGAGAGTTTAGTGTATGTAATTACCAGGCTAATAATCCCAATGAAATCCTGGAAATTATTTAGTATTTTTCAAGCTTCTCTTTGAGCTATGTGTTTTGGTACAGTGCAGCAGAATTACAATTAACAAGCAGCAGAAAAACATCAGTATATATACACATATGTATATATGTGTGTGTGTATTTAAATGTAAACAGATCACAGTGTACGCAAGCAGAAAGATGAAATAAAAAAAAAAGATAATTTTTGTGAAAGTAAAAAGAATTCAAGCTCAAACTTCAATGCAAGCAAATGCAAAAACATTAGCTTTCTTATTAATCTTATATCAACTCAAATACAGGAAACATCTATACATGTCAAGGGAGAGAAAAAATGATAATACAATTTTTTGTGTTAAGCACCTGCTTCTCATTTTACAATTTCAAATGGTCATAATAAAAAGGATTTAAGGAGTTTGACAAAAGGCACTTCAATTTATACTTGATAAACATGTAGTATAATAAAGGAGAATTACAATGTATTCTTCCAGTCTTCTACAATACCTTAATAGCTGTTAATAAAAATAATCTGTTTCAGCAGATGAAAGAAAATAGAGCAGAGATTCAAAGACTCTCATGAATTACTGTGTATATCAGAACTGCAACAACCTACTACTTTGAATAATCAACTGTTTTAAATACAAGATTGTTCCCACAAAATCCTGCCTAAAACTAATGGGAAAATAATTAACCTCATAGTCAAACCTCATATGAGGAAAAGTAGACAGGCAGAGAAGAAATTTAACATTTAAGCCTTTATTTGAGATGGTACTCAAGTTTGAGATATGCTGTGCATAAAATTAAGGATTTTGCTCAACCAGGGCAACTGATTCTTTTCTGGAATATTTCAAAGAGAAACACATACGAACACGGGGTTTTAAGTATTTTTGTTTTAAGTACTTTAATTTAGCATTAAAGTTGATCTGTACTGAATAAAAACTTACCCCTCCAGTTGTGCAGAATTTCTGCAAACTCAAACTTTAATACAAACCTGCAGCATAGTGACTGGCTGTGTGTAAGCTTCTGTCTGTGTTGTGATAACTGTGCTCTTATCAACTGTAGTAGTCTGCGTAGTTTGAGTAGTTTCTTTAGCAGGTTCTGAGTTCCTGGCTGTTTCCCATTCTTAACAAAAAAAAAAAAAAAAAAAAGAGAGATGTGTTTTTAATATAAGGAGATAACTAATCTGCTTGTTGTTGTTGTTTTCATACCAAAATGTCCTTTTCCATATTAATCTGTCATTTTTAATCTGGTATCTATTTAGACAAATTAGCCCCAAGTTTACTGTGAAAACAGCATATACAATTATTTACATATTATTATACATTTTAAAGAATGTAAAATATCTCTAATCACATGATATACACTATTTAATTATGCCAGTATACAAACTGAAGTTTTAAAACTTGCCAAGTTTTTTCTACGTTTTGTTAGTAATTCGTAATATAAAGTATGTTCTAGTTTTCTAAAAATTGCTGTTGTCAACATATCTATGTTATCATTTGTATGCTGTAAAATGACAGACCCTCACATGGAAAAAAAAAACACACCAAAACACAATTCCTTCCTTCTACTACCTCCTCAAACTCACTCCCAACAATACCAGGAAAAAAAAGGTTTAATTTTCAAGTATAAAATAGTGACTGCATTTCAGTAATGTTGCATGTTTTAATTCTTCTGTCATTTATATTAAATTTTTATTCAAAGCATTTTGAATGCATTTTTACCTGAAAAATTATTGTCTCTATTTTAAAACTGTCTTAATCCACTACTTATTTTAGTGCTGTCTCATCATTTTGGTGCTAGATCCATTTCAAGAAACTACAGTACTCACGAATCTTTTACAAACCTAACAAACCTCTCAGTTAGCTGGGTTTCAATATATGGTCTAACACTACTTGCTTTCTCACCTCTTTGACTTTAATGGAGGAAATACCTTAAGGTTCGGCTAAGCTGTGTCTGTTTAGACAAGTTCCAACTGTAACTTAAGTTTTATACCTGAATTAGAAATGACTATAAGGTATTTCACAATCACTACCAGAACATAATTTTTATACAAATTACATATTTGGAAATGAGTACACAGCAAATTCAGAACTGTTTTTAAAAATGTTAACCATTATTATCTTGCTTAAATTCAACCACTGACAAATGGTCATGACAACTAATTAATTATTCATCTACAAAGACAATCTAGATTTCAATGACATTTATACGGACATATTAGAAGAAGTCCAGAGGAGGGCACAAAGATAATCGATGGACTGGAGCACCTGTCCTGTGAAAACAGGATGAGGGAGTTGAGGTTGCTCAACCTGAAGAACAGAAGGCCCCAGGGAGACCTCATTGCAGCCTTCCAGTACCCAACAGGGGCCTATGGAAAAGACTGGGGAGGGACTCTTTGTCAGGTGATAGGACAAGGATTAATGGCTTTAAACTAAAAAGTATAGGTTTAGATTAGTTATGAGGAACTCAAACCACTCTATGATTCTGTATTGCAAACACATAGCTAGTAATATTAATGTAAATCAAAGAAGAGTGTTTATTACCTAAAACAATAAACTTTCTGAATATCTACAATTACCAGGAAATAAACACATTTTCTAACTATGGGAATCACTGTTCATGTCCATACCTGTATTTACTGTCTCCTGGTCAATCATTCCACCTTCAGCAAATCCCTCCAAATCATCCAATTTTACTTTCTCCCAAGGAATATATGAAACTCCCAGATCCACATCCCAGAATTGCTTGTACTCTGTTTTCACACCTTTATTCAAAGCCCAGGCAATCTGAAAATACAACCGAAACAGAAAACCTCGTTAAATCGTATTATTTGGCAACTGGTAAGACATTTACATGGCCTCTGCAACAAGAGGCACGTGGAAAATTATTTACATCAGAAAGCTCATATTTATTAAACATTAATGCTAACATATGTATATGGAGGAAATAAAGAATACAGTAATACAAGGACTTATGGTAAAGCATCAAAGAAAGTAGAAAAAACACAGCATCTAATCACATACTTTAATACTAGCAGTTTTAATGGTAAGAGATTCACATGGTGAGGTACAGGACTTCAGTTGTTTACAGTACTCTTATCACTAGAATATATAGAAAATGCTTTCCTAATATTTCCTAAATATCAAGTCAAAATTTCACATTACTATCTTCTATATTACCTGTTAAAACCTGCATTTTACAGAGAGGAAAGAATACAATATACACCTTATTGATTCATTATTCTTCACCATACTGGTCATTTGAATGAATAGCTGTTAAATGACAGATCACCATTTTAAAACTGTACCATATTTGAAGTGGACCACATCCTCAGATTAAGATTAATTTACCTTAATAATTTTAGATCCAATTTTATAGGACCCAGAACTAAGTTTCTGAAGAGCACGATATGCATCTTGTCTATGAACCATGCAGACGTAAGCACAACCTCTTGGGGGAATCATCTATGGAAGAAAAAAAAATCAATGGTCTTGAAAAGCAGGAAAACCAGTGCTTCAGTTTACATGTCTACATGAAGTGAATAGTAATGCTAAAAAAAGAAAAAAAGAAAAGACTCACACTGTAAATAACCATCACTGTAATAATTAATAATTCTGAGCATCAGCAAAACCTAAGAGTGAAATTGGCAGGGTACATCAGTTATAACATTTTCAAGAGGCAGCAGCAAGCTGAAGAATGAGTGCTAAAAACATCACAAGAGATTCAAACAATATGTAGCAGGCAAGAACTGCAAGCTATTTTATGGTAACATCAGAAAAGCAGGCCACTACCTCTTATTAAGTTCCAAATTCACTGTGAGCTGAGCAACAACCTTTTGCAGAGGCAAAACCTAATGATTAAAAGTGTCCTGTATTTTTGGAGGGTAGAGTCCTCATTCTTGAGGTTTCATTTCCACTAGCTTTAATGTTTAATTTAGGAAGTAAAAGTATGATGTGACTTACAACCTTTGAAAATTTTCAACCCACATATGACAACTACTAAATTTAGTTTTAGTCAGGAGTAATAAAATACAGATGTGCTTTTATGTTGTTTTGTGAGTACATGGTAAGAAAGAACAATAATACTTAAGAAGGTCAATTTTAATGCAGATGTTATAAAAATATTTAAGATTATAATATATTGGATAAATATAGGATGTTTAGATAGGATAGATATTTCCAAATATATAGGATAACTACCTATGTTATCCTAGTTACATAAAGCAATGTGGACACCACGTCCAGCAGTGTCCATTACTGTAAGGAAAAATAACCTCTACCCCTGTGCCACCTCACAGAAATGAGAGAAATGAGAAAAAAGCGTAACAGTATCAGTTAAGACCTGGGTTTAAAAAAATGCTTAAATTGTTCCACTATAGTTATTGCCAGGGAAAATCTATTTTACCATGCAGTGTACTGTGTTTAGTGTTTCAAACCCAGTACATAGAAACCACCAACAAGCAAATATAACCACAGTTTTTAAACAGTGATAAAAAATAGTCTCCTAAATAAAGCTTATGATGCTAAAAGGAACCCAGAAGCATTAAGTCTGTTTAAGTTTAAAATATTTGAAAGTGGATGATAACATGCTCACTTACATTAATAGATTCTATCTGTCCAAATTCTTCAAACAAGTTAGTCAAATCTTGCTGCGTAGCCTTCTTGTCTACTTGACCTACCCAAAGAGTAGTACTGCAAACTGTCAAGAGAAACATTCACATCGTATTAAGTACTAAAATGTTTGCTTATGAAATAACTTATAGCATAGATATAATAGGCACAGAAATCATGGATCAAAAGCAAGAAGAGTAAATCTATAACTTTTTATACAGAGATTAAGTAAACTACCAGAAATTTTAAAACATTAAAATGATGAAAAACTAAAATACTATCACTTATTATCTATGGTAAACTGTAATAGCAGTTTTCCATAGAACTATGCCTGTAGGATTAATAGATTTTCAACTGACAGTAGTAAACAGTAAAACTAAGAATGACTAGCCTTTTAGATTTCTCTTAGACAAAACTTAATCCTCACTTATTTTGACATGTCCTGAAAGTAATTTTATTTCTCATGTTAAGGTCTAGGAAACAATTCTTCAGAACTCAGCAAGTGATAAAAGTGGCTGCATATCTTCAGTTGCTTAACAGAAATGAAGTGTTTGTCAGGTACATTTTTTCTCTCTCAAATTTCCACACCTCAGTTGTGCTCCTTAACATCTCCTTTCTACATGAGCTGGGTTATGTCATAGGACCTCAAGTGCAGCTGGTGTTCTCCAGGTTAGCATCCCTATCTTCCAGCTCCCATCCACTCTGATTATACATGTAGTTCCCTGCTTTGTGGACTGCTGGGAAAAATCTTCATCATAAAACTGATTTGCTACTCTTAATGTGAAAAGCCAGAGAAGAAAAAAAAAATACATCTAAACTGCAGTGAAGTCCTGAGTTTAAAGTCACCTTGGAATGATGTAAAATATTAGAGACCAGAGCACCCTTTCTTTTAGAAAAATGATTTCTGAACTGCTTATCTTATCACATAAATGATAGAGTTTTAAAAACACAAGACAAATGCAAAACTACATCAGAGACTGTGCATAAACCATCTAAGTCAAGTTAAATTCAGGAACACAGGTTTGTTACAAAAATAAATTAAGTGCAATGTATGCATCCCATGAATCTAAGGTCCTGAAAACAGCAGCAATGGGATATACTGCTATTGTATCAAAATATTTTTTGATTTAAGCAGCTTGATTTAAGCAACTGTGTGGAGGAAGTTGTTCTTCCTACTATCCTCTTTCTAGTGCAAATTCTCTGTGCAGAGCAGCACACTGCAGTACCTGAAATTCAGTTGGCTTTTGGATAGTCTTTTTAAGATATAACCATTATGGCCTTTATTCTGATGGCAAAATATTTATGTTTCATATTTCCACCTGTTTTGGTTCTATGTGCCTGTGAAAAACTGTTTAAAAAGTACTTTAACATTACTGGATTCTATTTAAAGTATTCAGCAAACTATCCAAAGTGTGCATCACATAATTAAATCTCTTATTGGTGTAACAATTTTCAGATCAAGTACTGCTCATTTTAAAATGAACCATAAAAGAGTATATTTTAACTTAGGGACAAGCTCTTACTACTCTTTGTTCAGAACTAAAAGAATCAATGTAACAAAATGAATAAAACTATCAGTCGAACAGTATGATACTTACTTTCCTCTAGGATGAGATGATGTATCTGCATAAGTTGTAAGAAACACCAGAACTCAAACTTACAAAAAATAATTTGTTTACTCTTTTTGTAACAGTACTTCAGATGAATACTGTTCTTCCAATAAAATATAAGGCCTTTTCCCTTTTAATGCTACATTATTAAAATAAGAAGTAGCTGCTACTTACCGCTTAGTGTTTTTGACCGTATAGGAGGCAATCCTTTCTTCTGACGTTCTTTTTCCCTTTCTCTAGCCCTTCTTTCACTGGAATATGATCGAGATGACTTTCTCTTCCTTTCTCGTGATCTTGAGCGTGAACGTTTTCTGTGTTTACGCTTACGAGAACCAGATCGTGATCTAGACCTTCGTTTTCTTGGTGATCTACAAAATACTTAATTTCAGTATGCTGAGGTTTAAAAATAGTTTTTTAGTTTTCTTTTAACTACAGGCTTTAAAGCTTCATATACATATTTCATTTATATTTACTCAAACTGCCATTAGTGTGAGGAATAGGACATATACCCTGGGCTTTAAACAACAACAACAAAAACAACAACAAACCAAGCCAAAACAAAAAACACACTTGCCAAAACAAAACAAACCACACTCAAAGAGTTCCATATCAGTATCTATTTTTCTGACACCAAAAACCTGTCCAACTGATTAGTGTTAACTGGATATTTTTGTTACTTCAGCAGGTCTTACAAACTTTAACGTAGTCTATAGATATGCAAAACAAGGTTCTATACAGAAAATCTTCATCTAGTGCACAAATACTAAATGAACACTTTCTGTTCATTACCAAAACTACTTTGACAACCTTGGAAAATACAAAACAGAATGACAATCACAAATAGCAACTCTGTTCCAAAAAAACCCTTGATTTTCTTAATACAAGTTCATTACAACACCTTGAACGAGATCTTGAACGAGATCTTGATCTTGAACGAACAGTTGATTTCTTTTCTTCTTGTTCAAAAATCTCTTCCTCAGCAACGTCCTGTACTTCATCTATATCCATGTCCTGCGGTCAGACATAGAAGTCCATAAACATTTAATAAATATACTCTGAGTACTGAGCATATGAAAGTATGCATTGATTTTGCTCATTTGAAATCAACTTAATACATGTTTCCTTCTGTAATTACATTGAAAATAGTTTTACCTGTTGCTGAATATCCATTGAATCATCTACATTTGTTTCTGCTTCTAAAAACTGTTGTTGACTGCTCCCTTGTGATGGTGATGCTGAATGCTCTGAACCAAAATTTCCTTCTTGATTTTCCTCATTAGGGCTTGCCTAAATAACAAATAATTATAGATCATAAAAGACATCATAATTCAAATTGTATACTATGTCAAAATTTAGATTAGATGAAACAATTGTTCAACTATTTCTGAAAAAAAAAGTTTCTCTTATTTTCACACTTTCCTTTAATATAGAACAATTATCTAACTGAGAAAACAAGCTGAACTAGATGTCACACCATTCCAATTCCTTTTGTGTCATCTGCAATAAGTAACATCCCTGACTATATAAAAATAATGCTATCTATTTGCTGAATCAAAAGAAAGAAAGTACACTATTTGTTGCTTAATTTAGTTAGCTTAAAAATAAAACTCACAGGTTAAAACAATAGTGAAGGCAGCCTTTATGTACAGTGACACTGAAAGAGACTCATTAGTCACCTGTGCACATGCATTAATACATTCTATTTTGTTATTAATCCAATGAAAATATTTGTAATACCAATTCAACTAGTTAAAACATTTACATTTAGATCCAAACTTTCTTAAAGCATGTGATTCAAGACAGTAAGTACTACAAGATAAAGGAGGGTGTTGCATCATTTATGTGAGCATGTCAGTTACAAGAGTTCTAACCAGTTCGAAAAACACCAAAATTAAATTCATAATTTTAAAATGTAACATATTGTATGTGTTGTTGAATTACTATCCCACTGCCCCCAAAATCCATAATGGCCAGTACACTATTTGAAACCACAGATTTGGAATTAGTAACTGTATGATATGAAAGACATGAAAGAAATACAGAAAATGCAATGAAAATATTCAGAAATGCAATCTGGACAATTCAGATAAATACCATAAGCCAATATAAACATATTTCAGTGATTCTCATTACATTTTCACTTTGACAAATGTTAGGTATTCTATCTGCTAGGAGAATGCCATATATGGCATATATACTCTTCTGCTGTGCCATCGTATTCTTAAGCACCTTATAATGAGAATTTGCCAAAAATAATAAAATTGCTACAATTCATTTAAAGCATTTGTCTTCTAACATCTGTTTCACTTCATTTTCTTTAATTATTCTTCAATAATTTCTATGTCTTGATATTAGTTCCTACATCAGTTGTTGATTCTTCTGTCTTCTATCCTCTCCTCCTCTCTCTTTGCTCCTAATTAGATGCTTAATAATTTTGTTTTGCATTTTTATCTTTCTTCCTCTTTCCCTTAATCTTTTCACTGATGCTTAAACATGGGATTAAAGAAAATCTTCCTCATAAAACGCTGCAGTCATTACTGAGGAGTTCCAGTAGAAAATTTGTGCCTTTTAGCTGCTATCAAGGTGAAAATGAAACTTCTTCTCCATAGCAACTAGCCAAGAAGCTGAGTGGACCTGAAGGGAAACTACTTCTGGAAAATCATTTCAAATAGAAGATCACATAATAAGTGGCGAGTCATATGAGCACTCTACCCATACATTTAATGTAAGTTAATTTCATAAATGAAACGTAATGTCTAATTGTCGTCTTTTTTTTTTTTTTTGAGATAAACTATTTTACAATAAGGTAGGTAGCATGTTTGTTGTCAAATTACATAGCTATTTTTAGATAAATCATATCAAAAACTCAAAAATTCCTATACAACAATTTGTATAGAATTTAAAGCCAAAAATTGGTAGATTATGCATCTATACCAAAAGCTATTTAGTCTGTAGCTGTTGTACAAACTTTCTCAGTTATTAGATGTAGAGATATGAAAATAAAACATAGTAAAATAAAACACTAGAATAAGAAAATAGCTTATAGTAAAAACTTGATTACTATTTTTCTAAACAATTAAAAACTCAGTTACAAATTTTAAATTCACATTGATGTTCTTAATTGAGTGACTGCATCTTTGCACAGGTGCAAAAAAACTAAAATCCCCACCAGATGTACATTAAGTTTGTAGTGATTTTCTTTCAATCCAGAAATTTCTGATTTACTATGAAACTGCATCCAAACACCCCTTAGAAATTCCACTTCATACCTGGCCAGTATCAAGATAGAATAAACTTTTCATTTTCTAATGAATCAGCATGGGAGAAGAGCAGCTCAAAATAGAGAATTAACCTCAGAAGAAATAAGTCAATTTACTTCACTGTAGAGGAGACCCAATTCACACAGTTAAGAATCTATTTTGTAATGTTTCGAGCATCAGTTCTTAATTAAGAACTTCATAGGAAATATATGACTCTACTCTTTAGCTCAAATTCTTCAGTAGAATGAGGCCTTTATTAGTCAAAATCTAAGGCTTGAAAAGGGAAAATTTAAGTTAAAGTGCAATCTACAATTCTGTCCTCTTGTAGGTTCTGTAGCAGCAGCTTGTACACTGCTCTGCTTTCACAGGTAGTAGCATATTCACTTCAGGGCCCCCTTCCTCCTTCAGGATCACTGGATAAAAAGGTTTATTTTCCCCACAGAAAGATCTGAACGACCAACGCATAGTCAGCCTGTAACTGAGCTTAAGGATACTTTTTTTCTAAAAGCAGCAAGATTTACATCCCACACATTTGGTTCTACTTACTTTTCACTTTACACACTTTATCCTGCTTATTCCACTTACTCTGCAAGCTTCTGGCAGATAACAACCACAAGATGGAGTTCTTACCTTTTGAGGCTGCTGTTGCTCCAAAAGCTGTTGTCGCAGATGTTCTAAATTTTGTTGCTGTAGCTGTTCAGCTAGCTGGTGAAAAAGCGAGTTGTTCACAGATTCTGGTACTAAAGGCCTAAAATGAAAGATTAAGAAAACAAACATTTTTTTCCTCTTAAACAGTGGTTAAAGAGGTTTTCACAACTGAATTTCAAGTTTAATCAAAGATGTAGAATAATGAAGACAATGCAGTTAATATCACCTTCTGTTATCATCATTACCACATTACTGATATTTATATAACTAACAAAGCAAAGTATGTGTTACCTTCAGGATAAAGTTGTCAAAAGTTCAGGCACACAGATTTATATAAAACGTTTAAAAATGTATACATCTCAGTAATTCAGAGTATTGTCTTTTGTATTGTCTTTTCTGTTGTTTTGGTCTACTTATGCTCTGAAAGAAGAAACACCTTACTTTCTATTTAATATTAATATTTAATTAGTGCCTAACAAATTTGTTATCTTTTTTTTTTTTTTTTTTTCTCCACTAAACATAGCTTGATCTTACAGTTGGGAAGTAGGAGTTTCCTTTTTAGGCTCTTCATTTTGTTCAGGTTCTTCCCCGAAGTCAAACCTGTCCATCAGCTTCTAGGAAAAAACAAAGTAAGTGTTACTGAGTACTCCTTAAAAGATACATATTTTATGTATACTTAGTTTGCAAAAAAAAAAAAAAAAGCTCTTATTTCTCAACTTAAAAAAAAAAAAGTAGCTTGGCAAAGAACTTAACTTGTAAATTAAATGTCATACTAGTATTGCTACCAAACTCTTGAATGCAATGACCCCCAAGTCTTGGCTGTGGCCTTATTGAGCTCTGTCTGCTGTTCCACAGCAAGAAGAACCACATGTTCTTTCCATACTAAACAACAGCTATTCTGGAGGAAGACTTATAACAAGATAAATTTTAAGTGATGGTACCTTTAATTAGAAGAAGTTACTGTGAAGAAACCAACTATTCAATCCTCTGGCAAGAGCAGCAAACTCATTTGGCTCCTTTGGCAGAGCTGCAAACTGCTCTGCTTACATCAAGACAAGACCTACAGCTTGATTACTTCACAAAGAATTACTGTATTTTCATACATGTGTTATTTAGACAACCTGAATTCCTTCAAATGCATTGCTCCTTGAAAACAACTTCTGACTGTGCAAAAATCAAAGTAAGCATTTATCATGCAAGGGGAAGAAGCCTCCATAGTAATAACTAGAAAGGTATCTGACAAGGAACAATAAAAACTTGGATAAACTTCCTGTTTTATCTGTAAAGATATCTACGTTATAGTTCTGCTGAACCACAACAAAGTTTTTGTTTTTTAATTTCTGAACAGCCCAGAAGCATTTCAGTATCACTGTACTTTCTTGAAGATGAGACTAAAGAATAAGCATGAAGATATGCAACAAATTTTATTAGTCATATAGATTGTGGTGTGTTTTTTTCTATAAATATGCATCAATACAGCAGTTTTATCAAATCCACGTACACATAACCTTACACCTTGGAAGTCTTCTGAAAAGCAGAGTTATTACTGTACTACGGTACTAGTAATAGCTTCTTCTCAAACACTGATTTATCAGAAGAAAAAAAAAAAAGAAAAAAAAAAAGAGTATGAGAACATAGGCCAGGCATTTGGAAATACCAAGGCAAAAAAATCTCAAGTAACCGCTGTTACGATTTAGTAGCCCTTCGTTTTCAGGATGTTCTATTTCTTTTCAATTAAAGGAGACCATAAAAATCAACGCGTAAGTTGACTGAGAGACTGATCAAACCAAAAATTTTTAGAATTATTTTCCCAGTGAAATAATCTAACACATATGAAAGCAGGACTGAATCTATTTATGAGAAAACACGTTGGAAACATTGGCCATCAAGAACAGAAGAATAGAACAGTTCAGTTGGAAAGGACCTTCAGTGATCAAACCCAACTGCCTTACCAATTCAGAGCTAACCAAAAGTTAAAGCATATTAAGGACATTATCCCAATACCTCTTGAACACTGACAGACTTGGGCTATCAATCGCCTCTCTAGGACGCTTGTTCTAGTGTTTAACACCCTCATGGTCAAGAAATTATAAGGGAGTTTATGCAAGGTGGGATGTAAAAATCCTGAGTAACTTGCATATTATATACCTAATCCACTTAAAGCAAGCTGGCTGTGTTCCTTTTAAATTGCCTTTTTTGATGTTGTTAGAATATTTCCAAATAAAGCATTTGCAAAATGCTGCATCTCTGAACAGAATATGCATTTTAGAAAAACGCCCAGTCTCATCTTTAAAATATGATTAATCATCATATATCTTCCATCATGACAAAGTAGAAAGAAAAATAACAGAGCATATACAATTTAAACATTAATCATTGGGGAAAAGGAAAAAAAATCAACAACTGATGACACACAAAAAAAAATTAAACTGAAACCAGACAAAACCAAAGAACTGCCAGCCAAAACAGGCAAATATGTAGCATGATTTTTGTTTAAACTTGCTTCTAGTAAATATAAAAGAGCAGGTATTAAAGATAAAATTTTGAACTATTTTTAAATAAATCGGAGCAGAATCACCTCTACAATAAGGAAATAAACATTTAAACATACTAAATATTAGTATACCTAGGTCAATCCACCACACATAAATGTATAAAACTACAGAACTTTCCATGAAAGCTACACCTATTAATTTAATTACTTAAGAAGAGAATATGTTCAGAAAAGCAATGGGAATTGTTAAAGACATGAAAAAAATGCTTTTTATTTCAAAGACAATTAAATTCTTCTGAAGCACCGGGAAAATCTCTTTAGAAATCATAATAAAAAGAATGAGATGAGACAATCAGTCTTTTTCAGTATCTTCTACAAAAACTATACAATATTTCTAATGATTTCTTTCATTAATCTCTAAATTCTCTAATTTTGCTGCAGCAGAGTTTTTTTGTGTTTTGTTTTGGTTTTTAAGATCATAGAATAGTTTGGGTTGGAAGGAACCCTTAAAATTTACCTAGTCCAACAACATATTGTTATGGCCACCGGAAATGACACTCTCACTACTCTCCCCTTATCCCCCAAAATACATTAATTTTATCATATAAGCTTAAGGGTTGGTCAGGTGCGATATGTTCTTGGTAAATCTATGCTGATTATTTCCAATCACCTTGTCTTTCATATATCCAGAAGAGTCCCAAAGTACTAGCTCCACAGAGCTAAGTGAGGCAGACCAGCTTGTAGTTTCCTAGGCTGATCTTTTGGCCGCCTTTGGACATGGATACAACGTTTGACTTTTACCAGTTATTAGGGGCCTCTCCTAATCTCTACTTACATATTTTATTAAACTGTAGCTAGAAGAAGATACAATTCTCACTGAACACTGAAGAGAAATTTTGATTATGTTATGTAAAATAAGATTCAATTATTCTGCAAACCAGAAAAGGTACACCACTTGTTCAATTGCTTCTTTCAAAATGTATGTGGTGGTGTCCTGGTTTCAGTTAGAACAGAGTTAATTTTCTTCCTAGTAGCTGGTAGAATGCTATGTGCCAGGACAAGAGGCAATGGGCACAAACTGGAACACAACAGGTTCCTTCTAAACACCAGGAAGCACTTCTTTACTGTGTGGGTGATGAAGCAATTGGACAAGGTTGCCCAGAGAGGTGGAGTCTCCCATCCTGGAGATCCTTGACAAGCTGCCTGAACATCCTCCTCCCGAGGTCCCTTCCAAATTCTACCAGTCTGTGATTCTGAGAGGTTAGACAGGACTGATCAAATTTGACCTCTAGCCTGATATACACACCTCAGAGCTATTCAAACTCCTTTTGTCTTCACCAGACAAATCTGAGACAACAGATTCTACTGTCTTTCTGCTCCATATATTACATAATACAAATCTCCCGTGTCGTACTGGAATTCATCATCAGGTTTACTTTCTTTTTCAGTCTCTTTAAGAAAGACTTAAAATAACAGGCTTTCTGAGAAGTCAATGTATGTATATTATCTGGTTCTTGTTCACTTTCTGTTGTGACCTAGAATTGTTGACACACAATTTCCCTTAGAGAAGTTCTACTCGCTGTTAAAACAAGGCTCATTCATCTGTAATTCCTGTTGTTACAAGTGTACTTGTTAACAACTTACTTTCTTACAAAGACAATAGTCCCAGAAATTAAGCAACTGAATGTCCTGTACTCAAAAAATAGTTACAGTCTAGTGTTGTTCATTGTACAAATATCAAAAAACAAGGTGTCAGAACAGTATCTCTAACAGTATTTTTACCTACATCTGAAGCATTTTTTTCTCTTAAAAAAAAGTTTTATATTTTTTGTTTTGCTTTCACACAAGTTACTTTGATGCTGCTCTTGTCTGTCCTTGTGCACAGAATGCTTGTTAGCACTTGCAGCACATTTTTTACTTTAGCTTAATCCAAACAAATCTAGAGTATGCACTCAAGATGGGTCTGCAACTGGTCTGCAACGTGAACCAAACATGTACATGTAAAATAACAAAAGTTTCAATTCAAAAGAATGTTCCTGATTCAGACAAAAACACTGATGTAGATGCTTCCTGTATAAGTAAATATTGCCTTTTTAACGCTTAAGGCTGCCATGTCTAGTAGAAAAATGATACAATTAATTATGTGATGAAATGGAAGGAAAGAGTCCAGCAAATAGAATTATATCATTATGACTCATGGTCTTCAGTTACTGAGAAGTGGGATTTGGATTGCAAGTGGTATCAGTGCTGAGAAACCATTGAAAAAAAAAGGCAAGAAAAATAGCTATTCCAAAAACTTCTAATTGCAAAAATAACATTGGCCATTAATACATATATATTAATATATACTCTGCTATAATACCTAGATCCAGAAATCCTCAACCCTCAGGAAAAAAGCGAAAATAGGTATGATAATGCCAGGTTTATAAATAAAGAGGAAACATTCTAAAAGTACATGCTGCATCTGCAAAGCTTCAATGGACTAATAAAACATACAAAGAGATGCTATACAACACAGAATGAGGAACTTAAGATTTATTATAACCTAACACTACTTGAATAATGCAGAACTGAGATACAGACCACACTATAAACACAGATCTTCCCCAGCTTACGAGAACAGCTCAATTCTCTCTCTATATATACACATGTATATACATGTATAAATACACACACACACCCACTGAAAGCCTGTAAATTATCACATTGAATTCTTGCACAAGAGTGGCATTCTACAACAATTAGCATCAGAAGTCCCAGAAATCACAATCGCATATATTCACCCTGCTGACAACTTTCAACCTGCATAATATTACTGGCATAAATTAACTAATGAGTGCCAGGCCAAACTCTCATAAGGTGTATGCACATCTCATCAAAATGCCAACTCCTTCAATTTGCTCCAGTTAACCTGTCCATGTTCAAGACTGTCACACCTGCCAGTCACAACACCAGTACACTTATCCACATAAATGCTGGAATCAAAGAGCATGGAATAAAGATACAATACAATGCTCTATTATTAATTACTTTTTGTATTGAAATATTAAGGTGGTCCCCATTACTGATTCATTCATTCCCTGTGATCACTCCAGCTGTTGGTTACAGTTACAATACAGCATTCCAAGGCCAGATTGGACTGTGCTTTGAGCAGTCTGGTCTGGAGGGAAATGTACCTGCCTGTGGCAGAGGGACTGGAACTAGATGATCTTTAAGGTCCCTTCCAACCCAAGCCATTCTATGATTCTATGACTACAGGAGTGTTTTTGTGTTTTTTTTCTTGGTTCTGTTTTAGAGGTGCATCTTACTCGTTATTATTTCAGAAACTTTCATTTACCTGAAAAAATTTTAGACATTTAAGACAAACTGTCCTAAAACTTTAGACTCAATACTTGAAAAGTTTTAGGCAGCTAACTATCTGAAAAAGAGATTATGAGCATTAGGAAAAAATACCACTGTTTTGATTTTCTGGCTTCCTTATTCTTATTATTTATTCACTTCAGGACAATCCTATCGAGATTATATAGTCATGAGCTGCTTCCTATTCTAATTGCCAGCATAGTTATTGCTACCTGGCATTCTACTATATTAGCTTTATCCTTAAATTCCTCCATTCTGTATTTTTATTTATTTATATTTGATAGACACATATGCTGCAGCACACACAAAGTTTATTTACTTACAGATTTTGTTATTACATTTTGACATCCTTTATAAATTGTCCTTTGACTAGCTTTAACTATAATCAAACTTATCTCTTCACTTACTATCACTTGGTGGGTATGAACAGAAGGTTTCTTGGCATTTATATTTTAAGAAAATTACAAGTCCAATCACCTTTTACTCTTCTGGGAAAACAGGCTATATAAATTTCTGCGTGTTTTTCTTTCATTACCCTGTAAGAAATCATTTCATACTTTAGACCATAAACAAAGGAAGGGGAGAATACAAGACACGCTCAGTTCTCTTCACCGTGTTAATAAAAGGTGAAGAACACCACATAACTACGTCACAACTTTTACTTAGATATATTATACAATAAATACATGTATTTTAACTTCTAATAATCTACTGCTACCTTATTAAAAGAGACACTTTGTTCCAGTGGAGTAAGTGTGTTGGCAGCAGCAGCTGCAGCTGTAAGTTGTGCGGTTAGGGCCTGTAACTGAACAACAAGACCAGCATCCAGGGCTTGAAGTAGCGAAGGCTGAGGTTTCTGCTGCTGTATCTGCAGCGTCTGTATCAACTGCTGAAGCTAAAAGAGAAAACATAACAACTGCATTAAAACTGAAAAATGTTGAAAAGTAACTCTTTTTCCCTTCCAGCTAGGAAAAACACCCTCATGAACATAGTATCATCTAACCTCTGACTATTTTTTCATCTTAATCTGTTTTCATTTATGGCAAATTATGTTCCCACTTACTGGCTAATTTGTTTTCTGTGGCTGATAAGACATTCAGATGCTTCTTCCTCCTAACTTGCTCTGACAGGTTGCATGATGACCAGTCACCACTCAGGATTTCCTGCTTTCTAGGGTTCACCCTCTTCTGTTTCTCCAGTTTGATTCCTTCTCACCTGAAAAAAATCTGTTAGCCTACTCCAGCTTCCTAAGGGCCCACTTATATTAGGAAAATCTGTATGCTGTAATAACATTTGTGTAGTGGAAATAACTGCACTTTTGCAAGCTCTACCTTAAACTGGTGTAACTTGCCTACATTAAGAATTTCTGCTAGGGTCTCTGGGTAAGTCATGAGGAAAATCTCATGCTGAAACTCAGGTTTGCACATACAGAATACAACTGCCATGTTATGTCAACCAAATCATAAAAAGCAAATTAATGAAGAATTGGGAATATAACTTGACTTCCTGCACTGGCACAGATTCCTCATTATGTATAGCCCTACCCTAGGATAAAGTGTGACAGTTAATGAGATGCAATGTCGAACCAGAAGCAGTGGCTCTAGGGCAACAGATGTCTTGTAACAACCAAAACTCCTCCATCCACTATAGCAAAGCATAGTACAGCAAAGGGCTGTACCTACTTCTCTCATTTAAAAAAAAAAATATAATGATTATTATGGGCAGTGTCAAAAGGCATATGTTAAATTATTTATTTTTATTAACAACCCCATTCTGCAAATCAGGAGAGGTCTTGGATTATACTGGAATGAATACTATAGATCATCAGAGAAGGAACTTTCAGAAGTGTAGTGAACGGCTCAGAACAGACCTAAAACATTTGATCAAAGTATATCAGGATACCCTATGAGTCAACTCCCTCAAATTTAGAGGAGGAAAAATAAAGAAAAATGGTATATCTTCCATAAATTTTTTTTAGAACAAATGTACCATTGAATTGTTTGGTGTATCATGATTTTCTTACCCCAACTTACTACTTATGGTTTTATCATTATTATTATTTATTATTATTATTTAAGGAGCTGTTCTGCTGAGGAAATGAAAGGTTAACTTTTTCATGTGTGGATCTGTTCATCTGTTGAGCAGAGATACTTCTATAAAATTGCACAAATTTATCTTAAAGGAAAAGGTACTATCTCTGTGGAAAGAAGCCCTCCTAAAGTACCTCAGTATTAGTGGAAGCAGTTCTTTGATTTTCCATGAAGTAAATCCCTTACAGCCTTTTTTGTTATTTCTGGAAAAGGTTGAACAAATCCAGGTGTTTCAAACTTTGATGACTTAAGTGCCCAGTTATCTTTAAGTTCACATTCCACCTCCTTACGGGGTTCCACACTAAGGCTTCAAACTCTTTCTTTTTACTAGGGTTCACTAGAAAATTTGTAAGCTGGTTAAGACAATCTTCATTACCACAATGCATCAAAAATACACAATCTTCTTTTGAGATTGTTTTAAAGTTACCTTCTGATAATGTGATATAACTCTTCCTGTTCTTTAAATACAGACTCCTCACACAGCAAAGCCTCCAGAAATGCTTCAGTTATTGTTTTACCTCGCCACAAGTTTTCACTAATTACTGCAATATGCAAAACTGAAGAGCTTCCCAATTCCCTCTTGGCTGATCCAGAAAAGATATTCAAAAGTGGCTGCTCATCTTGCACACTGCTTTGAGTAGGAAGGAATCAAACTGAAGAAGTGGAGATGGAAGCCCTAGAGTGGGAAAATCCTGGGTGGTCACCATTCTAGCTGTTTTCACATTCTTGTTGGTCACATCTTTCTTACTTCTGTCCTCTCCTACATCTAGACTCTTTATTTTAGCTGCATGCATTCTCACCCATTAAACACAATCTCAGGATTAAATCAAGGACTTTGGGGAATGGGGGAAGTGACTTGGAGAACAGGTAAAAAAAAAAAAAAAAAAGGACAGAGGATGGAAGCAAATGTTGCAGTTCATCTACTAGTCCTAGAGATTTGTATGTATAAGTTTGTATACCCAGTCTTTCTCCACACTTTGTGTCCATCTCCCACCCTTCCCCCCCCCCAGAATCCATTCTCTTCATATTACCATTTTGGGATAGATATCCAAATGCTATTTCTTTGTGACCCACTGGGTTCAGAACTCTTAATTTCTTTCTCATTTTCTTATTGTTTTTTTAAATCTTTCTGCTTCTTCCTTTTTTTTTTTTTAGAATGTTCTCTAAGTAATAATCTTTAAACTGACTTTCTCACTTCACATCCCTCCCTTAAGAACTATGCCACTATCCTTCCTCCATACTTTACAAAGTATCCCACAAACTCATTCTGCTCTGCTTTTTATGTACCCCAAGAATGTGATCAGACTGAAATACTCCCTCTTACTTGGTTTACAAACAATTACAGATGGCTCCGCTCAGCTGAACACTGTAAAGCCACCTCATTAAGTAAATAAGTTGTTATTGTCAGCATTAATGCTTTGTAAAATCTCACTGGTGACTGTTCCTTACTCGTAAACCAGGGACTTTTTTTTTTTTTTTAGTACCCCATCAGGTAAAACACCTTAGTCCTCAACTAATAACTACAGACCAAACAAAAATCGTTATTCTACATCTAGGCTGGTGCCAGAGATCTAACAAACTGAAAACCAATGATTTGTTTTTTACACACAGCTGACTGGGAATGCTCAATTTATATGACTTCAGGCTTTATAAGTACAAGCAGTTCAATACATGCTGCATATCAAGCCACTTTACTGAGTTCACCATTTAGAAATTGAACACAAAATCAGTCACTTCTAAACCAAGATCTTATGCTCAAACACTGCAAAATAAAAAAAAAAACAAAACCAAAAACATATTTAGCTGACTGAAAGATATAGAAGAGAATTGACTCACTCTTCCAGAATGAGAACATTTCCACTATATAATTCTGCACAATTTTTAGCTTCTTGGGGGCATCCAGCAGAGAAATATGCTAAATGGCATTCTATTTTACACCTCTGTTCATAAAAGCTCAGTGTTGCTCTTTATTTAGTCAACTGCAATACTAAGTAGAGAAGAAATTGTATGTATTATAGCCCATCTTATCCGAAATCACATTCTAGGATTCTTTTAGGGAACAAATAGGGTTGGTTACAGAGGTAATAAGAAATTTAATTTACCTGGAACTTACTTGTCACGAACAACCCTCATGGGATAGTTAACATAAATACTGGACAAAAAACTACGAGATATCCATGAAAGCAGTATTCCTTTTAGTATTCCTTAAAGACACAGAATCGAATAGTGTAACCACCTATAAAATATTCACCTGTTGGCCTTGGGGACTCTGTAAAATCTGTGCTACAGCAGCAAGCGTATCTGTATTAGCAATCTGAGATACCCAAGGATCGGGTAAACTCTGTACCACATTGGCTGGAGTAACTGGAGTCACAGGTGTTCCTAAAAGAGAGAAAACACAGCATGCCAATATATTTTAATATACCAGCTTAGAAATGGTGTTAGGGGAGGAAAATAAAAGCTGCTTTAACAGAAATGATAAAACTGATATGAGCATTCCTGTTTATTTTCTGCAGCAATCATTTCTGGACTGCAAGAAATCAAATTATAAAAACACGCTAATCTTCCTCGGACATCAAAACCAGTTATTAAATACTGAGAAAGCACTTATTAACATCAACAGGAACTATTTTTCTGACACATACACGGAGCATACAGAAATAAAACGTACTCATGTCAACATTTCTGAAGTAGTAGTATTACTCTGTGTAAGTGTTTTGCACAGATCTTTTTGCTATTAACCTGTGAGACTACTAACAAGAAATACACACGGGGAATGTCATGAAACCTAAATAGGTTTCACACAGTAATTTAAACCATTGAGTGGGAACAATATATATCAAATGATAATTGATAGCAATCTACTCAGAAACATAAATTAGTTCCAAACTTACTGGGCTGCCACTTTACGCTTAGCAGAAGTCTTGAGGATTCTACTAAAATTTCAACCTGCAGTAACAGGATTCATTAAGATTTTTTAAAATCTTTTTTTATCTTCTTTTTGCTCCTAACATTATTTTCACAAAGAGCTGAAACTAAATCAGCAATCTGATCATTAGATTCACGTCATAATGATCAGGATAATCCTCCATCCCTGCAAATACCTTTGCTTTTTGTTTGGAAGTAGAGATATGCTGATGAATGCCAAATAAAAACTACCAGATTGCTGTTTAAAAAGACATTTTGTAATAAAATTCCAAAAAGTGTTAGAGTAAAACTGTTATTTCAATAACTTAAAGTAATCAAACTAATGAAAATAAAAAATACTGAGGTAGAAGATGCAGTAAGTCCTTAAGCAGGAACTACATATTTACAAATGTCAGCAGAAAGTAAGATGGATTTATCTACATTGCTTTCAGCATGGGATCAGCAAAAAGTGGGTAATAAAAACAGGTTCATATGTGCTAAAAAATAATAAAATTTCCTATGCATCCCAATCTTCAATGAATGATTTATGAGTCACTAACACCAAACTAGATGGAGAGGAAAGTATGTCTCTAGATGCAGATTATAGTACCAATGCAGGTTTTTTTGCTTAAAATCATTGCCTGTTGACCAGCAAAAGACCACTGTCTGACGTTGTCCACCAAGTTCAATTGTAGGGATAGCAAAAAGATACAGATGAGTTCTCTTTCATTTCTCTCAATCATGGCACCACTAATAAACAAACACTGCATTAAGTACTGTGATGGGTTTTCAGCTCTGACAGCGAACTTCTGTTTTGTTTGCATTTTCAAGTGCAAAACTAGATCTAACCACACTGTTATATTATAAATATTTTCAGCTGTGTATAGTTAGAAAGTTAACACAATAGGCTATGTTTTGTTTTTGCTATTTCTTTAATCTGGATACTGACTATAACACATTTCTTTCTGGATTCATTTGATTTACCTAAAGGAAAACCGTAAGTTTTTTTCAGCATGGTTAACAGCTAAGGTACAAGAGGTGACACAAGGGTTCTGATACCATGTGATTTATTTGATTTCAACCTGTCTTTGCTTACCTGGTGTATTGTTGCTCATAGCAGCTGTAGTGCTGGGCAAGACGGGGGTCACAACTGGAGGAGGAATTCCTGCTGCCATATCCAAGAGAGGCTGAATAATTTCACTCTTGAACACGTTATTCTTCTGCCATAAGTTTAGCACTCTAACAATTTTACTCTAAAATGAAAGAGGATAACAAAAGACCTCTGTCATGATAATTTTTCTTGTTATTATGAATTATAGAAGCCTTAACTAGCAACACCAATCTGTTTAGATTGAAGCACCTTTAGGTTGTCAAAACAGTAAGAAACATAAAAACAGTCATACTGCATCACATCGAAGGTGTCTAACCCACGAACCTGGGGCTGACCTATAGAGGGTGTCTCGACATCATGAATAGTAATTAGTAAAGTCTAATTAATTTGGGAAGATTAATTAATCTAATTGCATGCGTCTTCCCCCATCCCTAACACTCAGGCAAGCAAAATTAAAGAAATACATAAAAATGTGTAAGGAGCAGTCTATAAATAGGTCCACTGTAGTAAGCAAAAAGTGAGATCAAAATCTTCATTCTTTACAGGTAACATACTAAAGATTGCTTTTATTAGAAAAAATAAAAAAGTGGCTTACCTTGTCATCCCCAGGACAACGATACAGATTCTGGAAAGTACTGATAATGTTATTGCTGAATCTTGGAGCAAATACATCCTTCTCTTGCCCAAACTGATGCCGGGACTGTCTCACAATGGAGTCAATAACATATAGGCCAGGCACCTTGTATTCTGGTTTACACTGCACAGAATGATAATTCAAAATAAGCATATGTGAAAAGTAACACAAACCATTAATGGCAGACTAAACATGAACAACTTGCCCTATTTTTAAATGGGTCCAAGTATTACCAAAATGTTTGCTATTTAATAGATTGTGATGAAGCATGAAACTCTCTCAGAGACAGTTAAGTCTTAATGATCAGTTGGGCACAGTTGTATGTATTCTACAAATACTTACATGGTTTGAATTTCATTTATTACCACCAAAAACCTAACTTTTTTGAATCTATCTCTTAAAATTAGCACATGAACCACATATCATTTTTAAATGCACACCTATTTTAAGACAGGTAGAGCAGCATAAATCATGAACAAATTCTTAATAGTTCATTGGAATTAGCTGAATATAAGTGAATATAAGTCAATATATTTTTTTTCTTTCTTGAAGATTAAAATCAACATTAAAGTTAACACTTGTTTACTTTATTTTACATCATTCTACATAGTGTATGGTATAAACTCCCCCTGCCAGAACAAGAAGATATTTTAGCAGACATTGAGAATATACCACTGATACTTATTTTAAAACAGTGAAAAACTTGCAGAATTTACAACCAGCAAGGTATGCATAAAACATACATTCTAACTACACTGCAAATTATTTAGATAATTTTACTTAACAAAGATAAAATTTTGGTCTTTTAGTTGCAAAGTAATTGCACCAGATAGGTGCAATCAGTTTTATGATACAATGAGAAGTGGCACAGAAATACAATGAAATCATCACTAGACTACACTATGACATGAAATTAGTTCATGAATATTGTTGTACACACTTATCACACAAGAAATCATGGAAAAGATGAGAAAGAATACATGAGGAAGTACACTGTTTCCCTGTCTAGTCCAGATAATCTATAAACATACTATTTAACACTGTAAAGTCATCCATCACCTCTAATACAACCTTTCAGTATCATCTCCTCCTAGTTTTCTCTCAAGCGTTTTGTATATGCTTCAGTTCGTAATTTTAAGCGTATTAGTTCTTTTTCTCCATTCTTTCACCTTTTATATTTTTTATTTATCTTGAGACATTCTTTTTATTATTTCTCCTTCCCCAGTGAGCATAACTTCCTCCTCTGTGTACTATTTCTAGCATCTTTGAGGTCATTAATAAAAAGATATTAAATGGGGCTGACTGGAATGTTGTTCTTTAGTTATCCCCACCGGGTAATACAGACAAAGTATTACAAATTATCTTTACACCTCAATTATTAATCAGAGAGAATCTGAGAGGTTCTAAACAAACACTGTATATCAGATACAAAGAAATTCACTAACACTCAATGATAATTTTGCTCTTTTTTTATGACTTAAAACTTACAAATTGGAATCCATACATTTCCAGCTACAGGTAAAATGTAGTTTTACCCAACAATAATGAACTGTTGCAAGAAAGCAAAGTACCATAAAACTCTTTGTTATGTAGAATTTTTAAATAATTAATGAAGAATCCACACAGTATTTGTCTTTCTGCATCATGGGTTATGACCACCTACTGATTACTATCAGAAACAGAATGCAATTGAAAACTGAAATACACTGTTCTGTGATAAAAATGTATACATAAAACATGATGGTCTTGAATAATCTGTATAATGCTAATTGAGGAAGCTTTTCTCTGTGCTAACATGAAATACCTGTTACTGACTTACCTTTTGAATGAATTTCTCAACGCTCTGTACAACATGCTTGTAGAACTGGAAAATAAAGTTAGTATTTCAATAGAGGAGAAAATCTTAAGATGCATACACTTGTTCAAGTCTTGCAATATGGACAGTAAAGCTGCAATTACAAACTTTGGTTGATTAACCAGCAATCCAATACCTACAGCTGAATATGCTGTTTTCCTTAGAAGATTTAACAGCATAAGGAAAAGTTAATCTCACTTGTTCTTTTTCTAAATGACGTTTTCTTATATAGTAAGAAGAATGTAGTTCCTTCACGAAAAAAATACTATTATTTCACTGCATGTCTGAATATACTAGTGCAACATTGCCAAGGATAGCATTTTTCTGTATCTCACTTATTTTACATACATGTATATTTGCTTTAATAACCTAAAAACATGAATATAAAGGAAAAGTATTTAGTGGGTGTTACAGTTCTCCTATGGTATGAGTTGTTGTTTTTTTTTAATCATCTTGCATATCATCTCAATAGTTCTACATCATCTCAGTAAATGCTCTAAAAAATTAAACCATATTACTGAGATGATAAATGTGGAAGCCTGAGCTACACTGTTCCAGTACCTCATAAGATACGCTGAAATACATATCTCACAAATACAGTGAGGGACCAAATGCAGCAAGGGACCAAATTCATGTTTTTTTTGCTTTTATCTTATCCTATTTTTCACCTCTCAAACTTTCACTTAATGTCTATCTGTTTTAATGCTTAACACTAATAACATACTTCTTTCCTCCATTGTTTTTCAGTACTGTTTTCTGTTGCTTTGTTGCTGTTTGGCAATTAGTTTTACTTTGTGGAGAGAGAAGTCTTTAGTTAGGTGTCCTACTGCTAAAGCTTACGAATGACTTATATCCAAGCAACATCAAAAATAAAATCTATGAACAACACATCTGAAAAGGTATGCTACAGAATTGTGAGAGATGAGAAATGAAAAGGGAATTAAAAGAAGTTAGCCAAGTCCTTACCTTTATCGCCTTGATTGCTGCCTTGGTGATCTGTGTCATTTTAGCTTTAGAAATGGGTGGCTTGTAATCATTTAGCGAGTACAACTGCAAAAAACAAACAACAAAGCAGAAAAAAGTGATCAGAAATATATTCTGGAATTGCAGAAAGTAAAAAAATACAGTATTTTTACCACTATGAAATAGCACTTCCGATTTTCATCTCATTTTAAGCATACATTACAGAAGCAAAGGCATCCCCCATTTAAGAAGAAATAAAAAGGCCCAATTAAATATAACATAACAACCAAAATGCTTATAAGATAACAGGTTTTTCTTTGCAATGGTCACTGTATACCTGGTCTTATTAGCACACATACAGCAGACACCCACAGGTGACATTAAAGGAAATGCATGGGATATGCAAACATGACAGCTCTCATCAAGCTTTCCTTTCTAGGAAGAAAAAATAAAATATATATATGTACACACACTTGATGGAAGCAGAACAGATGCTTAACCAAATATGTTTATATTCATCATCACTTGCCTACTGAAACCAATCTTGTTTATCTTCCATAAAACAAAAACTTCCAGCCCAATGAAAACAAACACGTACCACTTTTACCACTTAAACCAGCGCATTCGCAAAAAGCATAGACTTCCTTCATTTACTGACTTAACAAAAAGAAATAACATATCCAAAGTTCTACAAGTCCTTAAAACAAAGTCCATCTGAGTTCTCAATTTCAACACAGATTTGTAACTTCGTAATATCTAAAAGCCAGAAGACAGACAATATACAAGTTGTGTTTTGGAACTCCTCCCCCCCATCACTCCAAAGATGCAGTAATAACTTCGTTCTTTTTACTTGTACATACATCTCCTGCCAAAAGCAATCCAGCGTGACACATATTCACCAGAAATTTGCTACATACTGGGAACTGTACATGAACTAACTTCACAGCTATGACTGATAGGTGGTAATTGGAAGCAACTCCATCCTTCACACTGAGTCAGAAATCCATCATCCAAGGTTCTTTACTTGCTGTGAAAACCAATAATTATTCATAACATATGGCTTTGAAAAAAAAATAAATAAAAATGCTGCTCTTTACTCCTTCAAACCTAGATGTGAACAAACACAGTACTATCCAGTATTTGCTGCATTCATACACAAGACCAGACACAAAATGTCTAACAGGTTTAAGGATGTTCTTGACTTAGCTTACCCTGTATTTTTGTTTAAAACATGTATATTTAGAAGAACACCGGCTTGGAAACAGAGCCCTAATAATGGGAATGGCTGCCCATACAAACATCTTTATTTTCTTCTTAAAGGCAAAAAGAATTGGAGTTTATTGCATAAAATCATGCATGAAAAAAAGTCAAAAGATCACCCTCCTCTCCTACTACACACCCTGAGCAATACAATGTATTTATTTCTTTAGTTTCCTAAGATTCATTCAATCTTCAGCAAATAGCTAGCTGAGAAAACATAATTCCGAATGGTTTGCGTTTCACAAAGTAAAATGTAAGAGTAAACAGGATCACACAGTGGAAAGGATTAGACAATTGTAAATATAGGTCATGCTCCCCAAGCTGCTTACAATATTTTATTGCTCTGAAGTTAACAGGAAGTTCTCAAGAGAGAAGGATTTGTTCTCACTGCAAACATGAGATGCTTTTCTGTCCTTTCCTGTCAAAAACAGCTTTAGCTAAAACTTTGCATAGCTGTCAAAAGACAAATTGGAAAAATCAGTTGTCCTTACATAAGTGCAAGTTTTTTTAGCCTGAAAGAATTTCAATTAAAACTGTGAAAAACTAGTTCACAGCTAGACATCCACTTTTTCAACAACTGTTAAAACAGGTTGTTTTCAACTAACCCTACTTGTTGTCGCAAAATATTCTGAATTACTTATGTGCTTCTCAAATAAATAAATAAATATATAAAGCAATAGCCTTCTAGAATTCAAATATGTAAATGTTCTCAGCAGGTATTGGGAAAAGGGACAAAAGAGGCAGAGAATCAAAATTGGTTTTGAACCAATTGGTTTCTTCTTTTTCTTACAGTTCAGTGTTCAGCTTTCAGTTAATTTTCAGTTGCTCAGAGGTGATTTACCAGACTGCAGGTCATTCGGTCCTACACAGTGGCTTAGCTGGATGATACACAACTACAGCTAAACTATTTCTGGGGCCACTAGAGTGCCAGAAACATTTTGCTTACTTTATCGCAGCGTGCCTTAGTTCATGCATTCCTCGTCAGCATTCCCAAAACTCAAAATACTAGCAAAAGCCATTCAGATATGTGAGCAAGAATGAAACCAGCCTAGATTCAGGAAGCCGCCTTGCCAATCCAAATGCTGACCAACAGAAGATAGAAATTGTAGCTCCCTACCACAGACACACAGCTACAAGGAGGCAAAGCCACTGACTCACGTCCATGTGCTAAGACCACACTGACCAGTCCATCAGCTTTGAAATCCTCAGGAAAAAAAAAAGGTGGATGGGTGGGTGGGTGAATGGGTGGTTGGTGTAGTTCAAAGCATCAAGAGCGCTATGAAACTGCTGGGAGACAAACACCAGTCACAACTGACTCTGAAGCATTAGCTGTGTGTAGTCAGTTGCCTTAGTACCACACATTCGGAATATGCCCCAAAACAACAGGATTATATGGCAGGTAGCAAAGAGCCAAATGCAGCCTTGTATTTTCTGGTTTAAATGATCTGCCATTAAAAATAAACAAACGAAACAGCAAAATTAAGAGAACACTTCTCTAGAGAGAGGCTTTCTGGACAACAGGTGCACGTGTTCCGGGTTTTAATTCTTCTAAATATTTTTTTTCTTAATAGTCTTTAAGAAGCTTTAATTTCCTATAAACATTTATTTTGAAAACAACATTCACTTGGATTACAGTAATTTAGGCCCATCAATGCATGGCAGAAGAACTATGAAAGAGCAACATCTGTAATACTGCATGGGACAATGTGAGGGCCCTGTGTAAAATACCTATTTGAATTTTGCATCACTTAATGCAAGACTTTTGAAAAAAATCGAGTTTCACTTATGAAATTAAGAAATATGTCATTTCTTAAAATTAAACTCAATCTTTAGCATTGTACTGAATTGAGTTACATGAGACACAGACACCTGCAGGGTAGCTTAATCCAAATGCAAGCAGACCCAAACCACACTTCACTGAACACAGATACCCTAACATGCACAAGTGCCTTCCTGAATACCTATCAACAGCACCCGTGTTCTTAGCTCCATCCTCAGCTAATTCATACATTGTGTTTATTAACTGTCAACCAGGGACTCCCCTCCACTTGCTCTATTGCTAGGCTAGTTTGAGAGGCAAGACTTGAATGCATCTCTAGCAATGAAATTTTGTGTTTGTTTTTTTTCTTCATCTAGCATACATGATTGTGTTATTTTTTATATATATATATATATTTTTTTTTTAAAGAAAACAGGCATGTAAACAAATCAAATATACTTCCAATCTAGTTAAGGAAAAATAATCACATCTATTCAGGATTGTAAAATATGAAAATAGAGTTAAATATATATGGAGGTGATTGGCAACAGCCAACATGGCTTCACTAAGGGGAAGGTCATGCCTGACAAATCTGGTGGCCTTCTATTATAGGGTTATAGCACCGGTGGATAGGGGAAGAGCAACTTACATCATCTACCTGGACTTATGCAAAGCACATGACACTGTTCCACATGATACGCTTGTCTCTAAAATGAAGAAACATGGATTTTACAGATGGACCACTTAGTGGATTAGAAATGGATGTTTGCACTCAAAGAATTGTGGTCAACAGCTCCATATCCAGGTGGAGGCCAGTAACGAGTGGTGTTCCTCAGGGGTCAGTACCCTGGGGTGTATCAGAAGGGGTGTGTTAGTAGGTCAAGACAGGTTCTCCTCCTCTTCTACTCTGCCCTGGTGAGACTGCATCTGGAATACTGTGTCCAGTTCTGGGCCCCTCAGTTCAAGAAGGATGGGGAACTGCTTGACAGAGTGCAGCACAGAGCCATGAGGATGGTTAAGGGAGTAGAGCTTCTCCTTTACGAGGAAAGACTAAGGGATCTGTGTCTCTTTAGCCTGGAGGAGACTGAGGGGTGACCTTACTATGTTTATAAATATGGAAAGGGTGAGTGTCAGGAGGATGGAGCCAGGCTCTTCTCAGTGACATCCAATGATAGGACAAGGGGCGATGGGTACAAGCTGGAACATAGGAGGTTCTGCTTGAGTATGAGACAAATTTTTTTTATGGTGAGGGTGACAGAGCACCGAACAGGCTGCCCAGGGGGTTGTGGAGTCTCCTCTGGAGACATTCAAAACCTGCCTGGACGTGTTCTTGTGTGACATGGTCTAGGTGCTCCTGCTCTGGCAGGGGGATTGGACTAGATGATCTTCCAAGGTCCCTTCCAATCCCTAATATTCTGTGATTCTGTACTGGGACCAGTGCTGTTTTAAAATCTTTGTTGGTGACATGGACAGTGGGATTGAGTGTACCTTCAGCAATTTTCCCAATAACACCAAGCTGCGTGGTATAGTTGACACTCTGTAGAGAAGGGCTGCCATCCAGAGGGACCTGGGCAGGCTTGAGAGGTGGGCGTGTGCAAACCTCATGATGTTCCACAAGGCCAAGTGCCAGGTCCTGCACCTGGGCTAGGGCAATCCCAAACACAAATGCAGGCTGGGTGAAGAACAGACTGAAAGCAGCCCTGAGGAGAAGGACCTGGGGGTGTTGGTTGATGAGAAGCTCAACATGAGCCAGCAACATGCACTTGCAGCCCAGAAGGCCAACCATATCCTAAGCCATGTCTAAAGGAGTGCAGGTGGCAGGGTGACGGAGGTGATTCTCCCCCTCTGCTCTGCTCCTGTGTGACCCCACCCGGAGAACTGCATTCAGCTTTGGGGTCCCCTGCACAAAAAGGACATGAATGCATTACAGCGAGTCCAGAAGGGCCACAAAGCTGATCCAAGGGGCTGCAGCACCTCTCCTGTGAAGACAGGCTGAGAGAGTTGGGGTTGCTCAGTCTGGAGGAGAAGAGGTTCCAGGGACACTTTATAGCGGCCTTCCATTACTTTAAAGGGGACCTACAGGAAAGCTGGGGAGGGACTCTGTCATGAAGTGTAGGGATAGGACAAGGGGAAATGGTTTTAAACTAAAAAGGATAGGATTAAATTAGACATTAGGTAGAAATTCTTTACTCAGAGGGTGGTGAGGCCCTGGCACAGGTTGCCCAGAGAAGCTGTGGATGCCCCATCCCTGGAGGTGCTCAAGGCCAGGCTGGATGGGGCTTTGGGCAACCTGGTCTGGTGGGAGGTGTCCCTGCCCATGGCAGGGGGTCGGAACTGGGTGGTCTTCAACGCCCCTTCCACTCCAAACCATTCTGTGATCTTATGATGTGTACTACTTCTATTTTTAAAACTTGCATTTATAGTCTGGCGCATTTTTTCTTGTATGTCCTTTTGTACAAATGATTAGTCAGAACAGTTTACTACAATTATTTCCTGATTATGATTTTATAAGGCATTCATGCTCACTGGCAGAAGGTAACCGCTTGCCCTCATGTTAAACAAGCCTTTAAACAAACTAGGAAAAAATGCCAATGTGGTTAAAGTCAGAGAAACACTCTGAAGCAAACTGATAGGTATACTACTGAAAATCAGAAGTGGTATCCAAAAAGGAGAAAAAAAGAAACTGGCCACACACTGTAGCTGGCAAAGTAAAATATAAAAAAAATAATAAAGCAACTGAGTTTGAGAAACAACAAGGAAAATGTGTAACATCTAAGCCTTTTTCAAAAGGCAAACAGTAACAGACCTGTCCATGGGGTCCTCCAGGGCTAAAAGACAATCAGTGTATACAAAAGGACTCACAGGAGATAAAACCCAACAGAAGAACCACCCTCTGCATCTGTTTGTAGATCTACGCACTGAAGAAAAACTCTGGAGACTTCCCATACCACAATCTGCCTCACGTGGCACAGAAAAAGTTCGCAAAGTGAAAAATAATGAACTGCCAGAACCAAACTGTGAAGGAACTCAAGAATCAAAGACCTACTACTAACTGTGATTCCTGAATTTTCACATCAATCAGGCTCAATTTTGCTGTGCTAAAAGACAGGAGAAGCAAGTGGAATTTCTGAGAAGGGCTCAGAAATTCTCTCAAGGGGAGATTTAGGAAACCACCTATCAGTTCAGTTCAATGTTTGTACCATAAATAAATAAATAAATAAATAAATAAATTACTTGAAAGAAAAGAACTAGTTGGCACAGATAACTTCACACAGCTGTTGTAAAGAAAAGCCGCATCCCCAACTATTGCTATTCTCTGGAAGGCTCCGTGAGCACACAGAGAAATCCCTGACACAGCCCACCTGGTGTACCAAAAGGCATTTAGCACAGGTCTCTCACAAAAGGCTCCCAAGAAACTAAGATCTGCTAAACAGGCACTAGCATGACAAACCAGTTACTCCTTACGGACAGTCAACAAGTGAGTTGAGTAAATCATTTTATTTATAGCCATAAGTCGTTTTGTTTACAGCAGCAGGAAGTCCCAGAGTCCTGTTTGTGCTGGGACTGTGGTGTTCTCTGTGTTCTGGATAGGAACGATGAAGTCTGACTAGCAAAAGCTGCAAAGGAACATCAGTGATACCACCAATAAAAAGGCAAACAAACGAAACGCAAGCACGCACGAAGTAGTGGACACAGGCTTTGAAGCTGACTATTGCCATTCAGGAACGAGATGTGCTGATGCAAGAGACGGTTCTTTGAAAGCAACAGCTCAACAGTGAACCAGAAAAATCTCCATAGTAAATACAGCTTTTAGAACCACAACATTATTTAGGACACTGTACTAACCTACAGGGCGCTCTCATCTTTAATATTTCTGGAATTTCTGCCCTCCCCTCTAATCCCCAAGGTTGGCAGGAAATCATTAGGGATAATAAAAAGTACGGAGAAGCTTTCAGGTTAAGAACAAGGGTGCTCTTCAAGGGTGTTGAAGCTTCAAGCAGGATTTCTAAGGAAATGGCAGGTGCCAATGCAACCCTGCCTTGTGGGGAAGGTGAGGGGGAGGAGGAGCGTGCCACATGAAATTAACAGGGACCAAGTGAAAACCAGGCTGGTGTAGGTGGCTCTCAATTGCCTATTTTGTTTCCCTCAGCGAATTCCCTGCCCTGGAGGGGAGCTTTGGTGTGCCTCAGGGGGACATGACTCACCCGTAATAGTTATTAACATCTTGATATGTCTTCACCCAGGTACCATAATGAAACACACCCACTCTTTTAAATAACTGTAAAAAATACAGCTAGTAATCTGTATGCTAGTATAAAACACAGCTCCTGGTTAAAAAGAACTCTTTTGAATGAAGTTTGAGTCTTATCATGTCAGGAAGCTGCATTTCTCCACAAGAGAAATACAGCTCATTTTAGAGGTTGAAAAGTGAAATACTACAATCTTTCCACGGCAGACAATAAGTTTCAGAGTTTTTGAAACATGCCAGTCACATTTATGATACAAGCTTGAAAGAAGAAAGCCTGGGAGTAGACACACAAACCATAATGGAAACTTCAGAAAATATGCTTAACAGTTGAGCTACCATATGGTTCAGTGATTTTGAAGAATATCTAAATCCATTCACTAGTAATTTATCTACTTTGCTGGATAAACATCAACCCATACCAGACACTTGCCCAAAAAGACTAAAAAAAATGATTAGTATAGCATGTCTTTAAGCATCTGACCCCTACCAATATATATCTGACCACCAACAAAACCTGTTTTTTCTAGTTATTTTCATAACTTCACAGTTGGAAAGACTTGCATACTTACACTTACATCTTTTTCTTTTTTCTTGCACCAGGAACTAAAAATAAATATGATAATCCAAACAAAACTGATATTCTTTCCCATACTCCGCTAATACCCGAGGAGAAGAAAAGAGTCTTCTGCCATTTGCCCAGAAAAACGTAACACGACAAGGAGTTCTGCATTCATCCACGATTCAATCTGACAGAATAACACTCTCCTGAGTAAAGTCACCCAAAAGCAAATATAACGCTTGGGGAGAATGCTGGTTGCTTTTTTGTTGTTTGTTTGCTGTTTTTTGTTTGTTTATTTTTATTATTTTTTTCCTCTGCTTCAATAACCCTACTTATTTGAATAAATAGGATGGCTAAAACCTCACAAAAGTCTACAAACATCCCCAACAAAATTATACAAAGCTTTGTTTTCTACTGTTCATTCCTGAACTATGGCACATTAGTCAAAAACCTAGAGGAAAGACATTCCCTCTGTAAAGGTAGATAGCGCTATCATACACAAAATGAACTGAGCCACAGAAGGAAATATCTGAGGCTGAAGGAAGCAAAAATAACATCTTCCAAAGAATACGTGCTAACAAGGAAGGAAGACTACACTTCTACACATTTTTTTGAGGCAAAAAAAAAAAAAGGCTAACAATTGGAGACAAGTTATGAGCAGTCTACATGTGCTGGTAAAACAGAAACCATTTCCAAACTATTGGCTACATTTTTTGGGGGGAAAAAAAAATAAAAAAGTTAGAGAATTAAGTTATGAAGAACATTAAATGCTGTTTTCCCATGTGAATTTTTGGATTTTTTTTTTTTTGGTGAGAAAAATAAAGAGACTATTTTCAAGTTACTATAAAAAGTGTCAGTGATTTTTCGACTTAGCACACTTGATGCTAGTATACATTTGATTGCAATGCAATGAAAATATAATGTTGTATTAGTTTATTCTAGGAAGCTGTGGACAGAACACCTGACTGCCTCTCTGAGGTATTCCAGATGATTGAATATTGCTCAGCTCCAAACACATTGCAAACAAAATTGGAAACTACAAGATAGAAGTAAGCATTAATTTTTCTAAGTGATGTATAGCTAAAGGAAACACCAGATCAGTTTGCAAACAATTTGGGTGTAGGGAAGCTGTTTTACAGCCTAGCTTTATGATGATTCCATCTAGTCATGCCCTGACACCACCACTTTGATAATTAGTTGGGGGACAATCAATAAACCTTTGATAGAAGTCTTCACATTTGGTTAACCACTGAATATAAATCACTAGGAAAACTTTAAAGGGAAGACAAAATGAGTCTGCAAAGATACACTTATCACCAAACACTGATCTGTCTCAATGAAAGCTATTCCCAGGGTAATGATCTGACCAGGTAAGAATCAGGTGCCAGCCAAATGGCCACGTAAGCAAGTAGCAGCTTATCAGACAGATAGCACTGAGAGTCTTCAAGCTGATCATAGTAGCTGGTAGTTGTTAAAAGGGTGTGGTTTCTTGCTGTCTTGTAAGACTGTCTTGTCAACCTGCTTTTGTTACTGTCTTAATTGTAAAAACATATTTTAAAAGCTCTTATGCTAACTCAACAGTACAGAAATGTAACTGAGACACACAGAGGGTCATACCTATATGATGTCTCCAGAACTACCACTACTTCCTCTCCAAGTCTCTTCAACAGACTGTGTAACAGCTAACCAATTCACTTCATAATCATGCCTCCAAAACCATCCTTATCCAACTGTTTCACCTCTCCAACTTGTTGGCCTTGTGACGCACCAAAATATTAAGGAGCATGACAGTGCCACAGTAGGGTGAAAAAACACCAATGTGGTGGCTCATACTGTTTACCAAGTTTACTGCTTAAGTGGAATGGAAGTTGGAAAACTCTCATTGGAGGATTTGAGCCATACAGATGAGCTTATAGGATCATGCCCCTTCGATGGCAAGAAGACCCTTTCACCAGATGAACATCCAGTATGCCAGGTTCCTTTTCCAGGTCTTCCAGAAACTCATGAAATTGCAGGTACGCTCTCCATTCCCTTTTTATTACCCTCCATATCCAAAGTCTCACCAAGCCTTTGAATGTTCTTGTCAAACTCTTACGGAGTCCTAGTCAACTTGGACATTTCAAGTGCCAGGAGGAGTGGGAAGCTTGACAAGAGACATGACAGACATGTCAAGCTCCCTGTCTGATCACACCTCTGGGCTGAGCATCATCACAGGGCCCCCATGCCTACTTGGACCCTTCCAAGAAGTGGTGGTGGTGATCAGGCCTGCTGGGCTCTCTCTATTCCTCTGCAGTTCTCTCTCTCTTTTTTTCTTTCTTCCTTTTTTTTTTTTAAAAAAAAAAAAATCTTAACACTCTTCTCACTTCTCATTATTATTTATTTTTTTACCTTCTCTCTCTTTTGGTTATGTTTTTGTGGGTTTTGACTTTTTTGGTAACCTCTTCTCCTTTTCTTTGAGCTAGGATATAGTAGAAAATACATTATTTACTGAGGCACATCACTAGTGCAGGGAAAAAGAATGGGGACCACTATCTTATCATCCTTCTATCACCTCTGTTCTAGCCTGAAAAGAGTATTAATATTTAGTAACTTCTCATACAAACCTGTGTCATTCCTTTGACTGTCCTTTCTGCCCTTCTCTATGTATGTAGTTCTGCCAGAATGGTCATATGAGGTGGAAACTATACTGCACATGACATAAAATATGGATGTAATGTCAGTATAATGAGTCTCTATTTCTTTCCTAAACATTTTTGGGATCCTGTTTGCTGTTTTAATTACTGCTGAAGTTTTAACAGGCCTTTTTATTTCAACTGCAAGATTTGCAACTGCAGTCTGCCATCTAACAGTCAGTATGGCAACATCACTTTGCAATCCTTCATGGTTAGACTTTCATTATCACTATCCCAAATAACTTAATACAACCAACAAATCTGGTTGCATCAATGTTTAACCCCTTTTTCACAGCATTTATAAATATATTGAAATGCATTGATTCCCAGCATAAGTATGCATACGATTCCATCATCAAAAAGGAATTTATTTCTACATATAGTCTTTTCTCCCACTTCCCCTTTTAGCAGCTATCTATACAGTTTCAAGATGTGCTCTTTCTCCATGCAATTCAACTTTTCAAACTTTTGGGGATGGATCTTGCCAACTACCTTTTGGAAATCCCAGTAATTAGCATCACCTGGTTCTCCCTTGTCCACATGCTTACAGATTTTCTGAAAGAACTCTCATACATATATGACATACCATTTTCCCTCATAAAAATCACAACGATTCTTTCTCATTTTATATCCATTTGGGAACTGCTTCAGACAAATACAAATTATGGTACTTATTTCTCATTACCTTCAACTGATATTTCTCTTGTTATTGCACTTGTTAAAAAAAAAAGAAGCCTTAAGAGTCAGCTTTTACTATCACATCTTTAAGAAGTGTTTCTCTTGTAGCACCCTCTCCCTTGTAGTCAACAGATTTAATCTGGGAATATATAGGAAATTGGCCTCAGAAAGGTTTTGTATGCATTTGCTGGACAAAAAAAAAAAAAAGAAAAAAAAAGTAATTTCCTCATGCATCTCCAGAAGTAATAGGTTCCAAATACAAAGTTACATAGATTCTACCCCAAAAATCTAGATTTAAGTAACATATCCAGAGAAAGAAGAGGCTGAAAGGTAAAGCCAATTACATTCACAATTTTGCATTTTCCTGTCTCTGATATAACAACTTAATGCTTTGAACAGCAAAAGGCAATGACACTGACACATAAGAAACTATGTAAAAGCCAGTATTCTAGCATATGCAAGAGTAAGGACTTAACCACATTACTACATTACTAATACTTTCTTTTCTCAATGTCATTTTATATAAATTGTAGTCTTATCTCCAAAATTTGAAGTAAAAAGAAAAAAAAAAAAAAAAAGACACATGAGCTTACTCAAAGATTTAATGAACTGTATAAATTATATATCGTGAATGGGGTAAAGACAAAGATCAGGTTGATACTGTAGTTAAAGCACTGAATTTCTGCTGTTTTTCTTACTTTAATTATGGTAATAGAAGTGGTCTTCAAGAGAAGGATTACTGAAAGTCTAGGAATTCATCAGCAATTTTTCGAATTTTGATTGTTCAGTAATGCATATAATATCAGAATTGTAATTCAAGATGTGCTAAAAAAAGATAATTTTATCATAAATATCTGTTAAAAGTGAACTTTACTGTAAAAAAATGTAATTTACAAGGCAATATGCTATACACTGCTAAGCTACAATCTAAAGTTTCTCCAATGAAGACCAGGCAGCATAGAAATGAACTACATCCTCTATGGTCCATCGCCCACAAAGCAACTTACTGCACTTCCATGGAAGGCACTGGCATACTATGCCTCTACAAAGCCCAGCATTTCATTCTGAGATCTTTCACCGCTCCTATTCAACACACAAGAGAACCAGACAGCTGTTTCCCTACTATAGTGATATCTTGAATAAAAATCAGAACAAAGTGCTAACTTTCTTAAAATAAAGCTTCCTTAGTATTAGGTTCATTTTCTTACTCTGGTCATGGCCTTATAAAAGCAAGAAAAGAACAGGTAGGAAATAACTTTTTCACACAAGACTAGTTTTGCCACCAGAAGGACTGAAAGCTATGCACACCTCTGGTTTGATCTAAAGGAACAGATACTCATCCTTCTAACTCATTAGTTACAGCATTGTTACTACTAAGGGAATAAACATTTTGCTATTAATACTTTAGGACTCAGATCAATCTTTAGTGTGAGATCAAGTCCAGAACTGATATCTGGGATATCAATTACATATACCTCTACTGAAATATTTTTTTTTCTCTGAAGCATTTGGTCCTGGATGCTACCAGGAAACAACACTAACCAGACATAATATACAACAATAAATGTTTGCAATTTTCAAGTAAAGACAAAACAAATACTTCAAAGTCATGGCTAATACAGATTAACATTTTTTTTTCACAATTCAATAGCATTAGAGATCAATCAAATCCAACTGTATATACAGAAATAGTCACTGAATTGCTTACCAAATTATCTACATCACCACACTGCAAAGAACAAGAAAAGAGTATTGTCAGTCATTGCTTTAAAAAATGAGATATAATCAACAAGTTTTATTATGTTGCATTTTATACGCTCTCCTCAATTTTACTGTCTAGAAAAGTTACTTAAATTACTTGAGCCCATCCCTCAGTGAATAAGATTTTTGATCGGAGCTGACTAGGACCTACCAGTGAGAACTGTTATTTGAACCCAATTAGCACATCTTCTGTGAGCTACACAAAAAATTTAAACTGCAGATCAAAGAGGTGCATGTAAGATGACCAGAACGACAGGTGCTCACTCCACTCTGCATACGACATTTTAGTTTGAAATGAGAACAATGAAAAGCTCTTTTATTCCAGTAATCAATGAAAAATAATGTGAGTTGCCACAATCCAACATTAGAAAAAAGCACAGAACAAGACAGGGTTGCAATTCAACAGCAACCATCCTAGTACAGCTGTTTTCAAACACTTAAAGTGCATAACACTGTTTATATTAAAGCACAAAAATAACATTCAATATGTTTGATATCCCAGTGTTTTCCTTTTGCCTTTACGCTTAATTGATTTATAAAATATTTAAAAGCAACTGAGAACACTTGCTTAAAAAGCTTAGTCCCTACATGTCAGTCGTATTATATACTACTCTCCACATGTTTATGTTTGCAGAAGCCATCTGAATACTCACCCTAACAGGGTGTGTAAACAGTTGAGTAAAATAAAGTGGAGAGCCAACAAGCCAGACTCCAGCCAAGAACTCTTCAGCATGTGACGAAGGCAGGTACTACTATCACTGCCTTTGTTTAATCCTTCTCCTACCCATTTCATTTCGAGGAAACACAACGAGTTTACTGAGCGTGAACAAATCTGAGATGGAGTGACAAAAATCCATTTCAATTTTCATATTTTAGAGCCGTAAACCGTACTACAGCCTATTTACAATTTTCTCTAAATCCTCTTGTTTACTACTTTCAAAGAAAGCTTCTACGTCCTGTTAGTATAACCTGCTCTGTACGAATAGACTACGAACCTAAAACTACAGTTTGAAGAAAGCTGGATTCCAATCTAGCCTCCTGAATTGCTTGCAACTAAGAAACAGATGTTTAGTTCAGAATAGAGGCCTCTAGAACATTCTTTATTTGCCCCCAGATCTTTAACAAGCCATAAAATACAATTCCTCTTATTCTCTTTTTACTAGCTGAAGATGTTGACTGCATGGGAACAAAAAAGCTTAGACAAAACTAAATGGGCCACAAAGAATAGCTAGGCAAGACTAAGTGCTTTACCATAGCCCAAGCTCCCAACAACAGAAAGATGATTGATCAACAGGTCCACATGACCCCTGAAAGAATATTGCATGAGAAAGCAGGGAACATAAAAGGGCTATTTCACTTTCTGTAATTCCCTCCTCATTCCTGCCACACTGCTCATTTCCATCATTAACATTTTTGCATGATTTACAGCTAATTCTATGCCACCAACAGAAAAATTTGTCATCTTCAGGGACAACATCAACCTGCAGGATACCAGAGGCCAGCTCACAGGCTGCCCTCACTGGAGAAGTGCCCTCTCTTCTTGCCGCAACGTCCTGATTTGGAAGAATGGAGTGTAGTATGAAGTTAGGTGCCTTTGAGAAGTCTAAATATAATCACACCTCTACAATTTTAAGACACAAAGTACAGGGACAGATCCTAAATGTTTTGAAAATCAAAGAGCTAAATATTTTCCTTGCCAACTGCTTACAGGGCTTACAAGAAAAGCTAACTTTGAAATCAGTACAAAAGGATTTCTCCTTAGGTACAGCTTAAAATTCCCTGCATTCCTAATGAAACTTCATGATTCAAAATAGTAATAAAAAAAAAAAAAACAAGTTTTGTAGCAGGTTGGATTTCTCTGTAACCAACACATTTGTTAAATACATATATTTCTCTTTTCCTGCTGTTTCACTTCAAATTTCTGAAAATTAAGAAGCAACCTAAGAAGCTTATCTAATTACCAAGCTTTAAAATCAACAGGTAACCTGTAGTTGTCATTTAGAGAATAACCTATTCCTTTCCATACAAACCAGCTTGGTTTTGTTGATATGTATAGGAGATTTAGTATTCTGAAAAACTTCTATTTGATCAGATCTTTCCATAAGATTTCAATATTCTGTTTAATATATTGTAAGCTCTTTGGACTTGATTTTTGGAAAATGCAAAGACCCGTATAAACATGATTATTTCTCTTTTTAAAACTTCAAGCACGTCAACAACAAAAATATTAAATTTATATTTTCTATCTATCCTACTAGTTTCTAAGTGATCTGCCAAGAAAGCTCTATAAAACATTCTATAAGGCCAAGATTTTTAAAGCAACAGTTTAGAATGAGCAGCATTCATTTGAAAGTACTCTGTACTTCCAAGAAACAGAATACTAGGGATGGAAAGCAAAGGATACATGTAATCAATTCTGTTTTTAAAAGTAACTAATAATTCCCCCACCCTCCAAACCTTCCAAATTCCCAACCCTCCAAAATAGAAGGAAACCCTGACCACTCAAATCCAAATCAACGAATATGTGGAAACACAGAACCCTAGGCCAAACAGTACAAGAAGATGGATCTGCTGAAATATCTTTCCCAAAAATGCATGTTATTTCAATTATAAATTCCAGTTCAACAACGTAATACAGCTGTTCAGTGCCTTTTATAAAATACCTTGTGCAGCTGTAATCAGTGCTCACAAAAGAAGTATTTACTCCAATCTTTCAAAACAGATGTGATAATTAAGACAGAACTTCAAAATAAACAAACACAAGGAAACAGAAACGGGTGCCTTCAAACTCCGCTGTTGCTGTGATTATGCTCAGTCGCCACCCACCCAAACCAGCGCTCCTTGCTGCTACTGCCTTTGGGATCTAAGCTCTGCTCCTCCTCTGCAACACATCTTTTATATTAGTATTGTAAACGGGAACCAGAGCACTGGCTGTCAAAACTATAAACTGGTTAAAATGTATTACTACTTTTGATACATAGAAAGTGGAGTTGCTGCAGGTGCCTTATCTTCAATATATATGTTTTATTAACTTAAATACGTTCATTATATTTCTATATGTCAAAGCATCAGAAAAATATCCACCAGCTTACTGCTTGCATAATCACAACACTAGAAAAAGAAAAGCAGAAATCCAGTGTTATTCATTTGAAATGTAAGAAAACTCATACCATCAAAAGTCTACCTAGTACAATCAGCTAAACTCTGTAGACAAGCTCTTGAAAAAAGTGGAAAGACAACGTCAAGTTGTTGTATGTCCATGGTTGCCACTTCTGTACAAATGACAGGTCACTTCCTAAAAGCCTGACAGTATAAGGAGCGTGCTGTCACAAGAAATATATGTTATGTTTATGGTGGAATAAATCTGACAGAGGGTCATGGTGACAACTTACTCATTTCCTCTTAGTTTTTCCAAATTTTAACAACTCATTTAAAAAAATATATATTTTTATATATAAAAAAGGGTTGGTTTTGGTCAGTACAGCTGGCAAAGAGAGGTGAAGTTTAGAACTAGTACAGCAATAGCTGAAGACCCTCTTGCTCTTTTCAAGAACACATGCTAGAGCCTAGAAGCAGCAGGTGAATAGGGTTAATAAAATCACCTGGTAGGCTGCTGCTCATGTCAGTACTCCCAGAGAAACATGGCAGAAAAATAGCTCCAAAGAAATGAAGAAATGGAAGAACAGCTCATGCAATTCACCAAAGGCTATGCTACAAGAACAAGGACTAATATTGTTTCTGGAGTTCAAAGCCAAGCTGACCTCTGGATGCACACGTGAACAGACAATTACAAACCATTGGGCCAGGCCTCACAATGGGTTGCAGCGGTGTTTGCTGAGGCCAGGAATGCAGGCCCTAACCAAGGCTGAGTCAGCCACTCAGGAAACAGATTTCTCAGCGGCTGTCTAGGGATGGACCAATTTTACAGACAAGGAAAAAAAATAGGCCTCCTCCTAAGTGAAAAATTCCTCATGAAAATAATCAAATGCCTGGATCTCATTTGAAGACGTGTTTTATCAAATACCCTTGTTCTGAATGTTTCTTGATTTTCTATAAGAAAGCCATTTGGATTACTAGACTCCACTGTTACAACTGCCAGAGGAAAACAGACTGCTGATGGCAAACTCTAATAAGACTTGTTAAGATAATTTCAAGTACTTCACAAAAGATTATAGCCTCGGGCATGGTCTTAGTGAGCATGTGAAAAAAAATCAAAGGAACTGTAGTCATGAGAGTTCAGAAGTGCATTTGTGTTCAACTGCAAAATGGTTTGCTGTGCTCTAAATGAACAGCAAACAGGACCGATACTTGGAACTACCCGGTCACAACCCAGCAGCATTACCAGAATCCAGAGGTCTACATTACCACCCCCCACCTCCTCCAAGCACACAGGGATCCAATCTAGATCATGGTTTAAACAGAAATCTAAAATGTATGCATAGAAGGCAGAAAAATAATCGAAGTCTGCCCTATGATACTTCACAAAAGATGCGAGGTCCTTGAGCAATATATGCAGAAAAGAAGGCTAATATTTGGGGCCTTTAACACATCATTGCATTATCATTTACAAGGCCAGAATTCGGGATTCTGTGACTGGAGAAAGGCAAAGATCAGATCAGGTTTTGAAAATGAGATATTGAGACTATAAATATTTATTCAGCACACACAGAGACGTTTAATCAGGTGAAACATCATTTTTATATTTACTAGGTCCTGATGAGAAAAGTGATTTCTGTCCATATACACCTTTAACAAAAAGGTGAATAGGTCAACTCTTGCTGGGAAACAACCTTGTGAAATATTTACATTTCACCAGTATTGCTCTTCAAATCCCCCCAAAAGTGAAATTAACAAACTTCTAAATGTTTTGCTGTATTTTAAGGGAATTCATACAATTTCTGCAGATTCAGTGTTTTTTCTTTGAGGTGCACTATGGGTTTATGAAGCAAAATAAAGTTGAAGAACTTTTTTAAATCCAAGTTGGAGGTTAAGAATGAAAAATGGAGACAACTTTCTAGATGCGTCTATGTGCAGATGCAAATATAGCAGGTTGGTTTTTTTATTCTGAAAATTAAGAATAGGAGGTAAAACAAAAGTTTTCATCCCAATTTGCTACAATAAAAGTTATGAATCTCAGACGATAAATGCAGTATCAGATAAACAAAAAATAAGAAAACTTCAAGTGTAACAGTTGCAGAATTATTCAAAACAGCAGAGGATGTGAAAGCAGGTTGCACTTTTCTACCACCGTTAAACTATTAGCGAGAGAGAAAAGGAAACAGACAGGATTTCTCATTTGCTCAGTGGTAAGAAAAAACCACCACCACCACCAACTCTGCAGATGTTTCAGGTGCTTCAGCTACCGTGAAACGTGCAGCAGGGTCTAAGAAATAACTTGCCCTGGAGTAGCTTACATGCCCTTTCACTGTTCCTCATTCACAACTGCTAGTATCACTACTTACACTAATCAAAGCCCTGGCTCCTCTTTTCAAAGAGAATCCTTTTTATCACTCTCCCCAGCTATTCAGAGTCAATCTCTATTTAGCGTCTTTATGAGGCATACCATTTTGCTTTTTTTAGCATCAACTGGCATTCTTTTGTGAAAAAGCTGCCTTGGTGATTTTTAGAATATGCCATTTAAATAAAGCATACTAAAATAGAACAACTGACTTACACCTCTGTACTTTCATGCACCTATATTCTCCAACAGGTAATTAAAATGTGGGTTATTTCCAAGGGGCACATTCTGAACTGTTCCCTGCTGTCACCATTGCTCCCATTTCTGAACTGTTTCTCAGTCCAGCTAACTGAATTGTTCCTCACTGCCACCTACAACATTACCCTCTAAAGAAACCTCATGGTAAAGGTGACCAACAGACAATTAAGTTAAGTTGAGTATATTTATATTTAACTGCATCACCAGCAAATGATCAGTGACTGCTACACTCAGGCCACTGACAAACTTCAGAAGCAGCAGTTAACCCAAACGTAACGCTGATTTTACTATCGCTTCCTCTCATCTTTAATGGCTCTCACAACCATTCTGCACACCAAGAGCTCATTTTATGATGACCTGTGTGCAGACAACCTCTTGCACTGCTAAGAAAAGCTGAAGTCCAGCCTAACAATTCTGTGTGTGTTTTAATTGGGGCTCTTTCACCTAGAAGACGCTTAGATTAACAAGACAAAAGGCACAGAAACCAATATCGCTCTTTATGCAAACTATAATCGCTAACTTATCTTTAGAGTGCTTTGTGTGCATCCTCCCCTTCAAATACTTCCATGTCTTCATGATACTTATTTTTCCATTCAATCCACTTGTATATAAAAAAGACCAATACCCTACTGTACAGATAAGTTTCTTCTTCTTGGTGTCTGCTTCAGGGAGATTTGCTTTTTTTCCTTTTTATTTTTTCCCTCTAAATATACAGTTTCCCTATTAAAAATTGAATCTTCAATGTCAGTAATATATTGTGATGCTTAAGACAAGAAATGCATAGAAGATGCAGTTAATGTGGCTAACAAAGTATTACTTCAAATATCCAGTTTATATTGTATTTAAAACTAATCTGTAATCTCTGGTTTCCCTAAATTAAATTCCAGTATTGTATGAAAACCGGAGTATAGCACCCTCAAACAATTTCAGGCACGGTATCTGAAACTGATTTGAGAATGGCTAGCTCTGAAACTGACAATAAGGCTTTAACACTGAACTATATAACAAACATTAGCTTTTAATTACTTAAGTTTGCAATTAAACCACTATCATCCTCATGCTGGCACTCTGCAAGAAAGCATGCTTGTCTCTAGTCCATTTGAATTCTTTTTAACAAAATACCTTTTAAGGAACGTATGAATAATTTGAAACATTTAAGCCATTTTCTTCTGTCAAGACCTGTTCTTGACTTTGATGTTGTATTTTCAGAAGAAGCTCAGGGTCTGAACTGAGACTTGGAAAAAAAGATTCTGCAGTGGCGAAACTTTAGGATGTCAACTGTAGCAAATGATAAACTGTACAGTATAAAACACTAGCAAATACTGGTATACCAAGTCAGCTGTATAATATTGTATTTTTAGTTCAATTTTTACTCAAAGGTAAAGTATCAACCATTGCAACAGAACAATACTGAGCGTGTTTTACTTGTCAGTATGATTATTTCTCATCTTCAAATTTACCTTTCCCAGGACTTTAAATGCTAGAGCTAATTTTATATACACAATTAGGCACAGCACTGACAATGCCAAGTATCATCACTGGACATGGAATAACTTTCCGCAACAGCAGGCATTACTTCCAGTACTTGGCGTTCAAGGAAACTTGAGATATTTCTTTCTAAACAAATTAATGACCACTCTATGCTAATGATTTCAATTGTGCCTACTGTACAGGACAGCCATAATATGGGATCTTGCTCAGGTTACACATACATTTTGAGCCATCTACACTATCTAGATGGACAGCTGTCTTTATTTTAGCTTCATTGCAGAATCCAAACAACAACTCCTTCCCTGAAAAACAAGAAACAAACAGTAGAAGTACCTACAGTGCAGATTTAAGTGTTTAAATTTATTTGGAATGTTCCTTCTAAAGCATCACCTAGATTTCACTGGTAAATTACATAAACTACATCAACTACCGTAAAATTGTTAACTGAATGCAAACCACGTAAGAGAAGGCGTGGTAAAAGGTTGTTTGTTTTTTGTTTTGTTTTTTTTTTTCCCCTACAAGTCTATCCCATTTGCTGCTAAATTTAATCTACATCTATTTTAAGCCCCAAATCCCTAGAATGGAATTTTGACGTCATTTTTCGAGTATAACATGACCTTAAATCATCATACAAACAAAGAAAAGGAATTTTAGAAGTGAAGTAAATTAATCTAAAGTATTTAGGTATAGTGCAGACTACAACCTTTGGACTCAACCACTTCAGCTATTTAAAATATTTATTAGCCACATTCACAGTTCTAAAATGCAAGATGTGCACAGGTCAGTTAGACCAGAAACAACTACGAACAGTTAAGATTAAATCAAGTTCTGCGTTGGGTACAGAGATGTTGGAGTGGCTAGCAATTATACTCAGGACTCTGCAAACACAGCAAGTTTTGTATTGTTTACTTCTAGGATAAGGGTTTTGGTAACAGTATCTTTAAAGCCTTCCTGCATTCCAATACAGAGACATAGGTTAAACCAAAACAGAAAGAAATCATAAAACCAAGTCTTATCATACATGCTGTCTACTAATGCTATAGGGGAAAAAAAAAACGATCAAAACATCATAACTTCATCTTCTGTGTTTTCTTTTTCAACAATTCAAAGCATACTCTTTTTCAATCACTTAAAAGATTTAAGGCATATCCTAAAGCTCTCCTCTTCACTATGATTTTCACCCTAAGTCTTCAGAGTTAATCATTTTGATGGTACTTATACCTGGGCATACAGCAAGTCAGCCAGAAGTAGTTTTCCCATATGGAAGGGAAAACTTTTGCTCACACTAGCAAGTGTGCGTAAGAGAAAGGTTGTAATCTGTTTATGCTCTTCTGATCTTGTGACCTGACTTTTCCTTTTCCCTACCTAAGAATAAAGTATATAAGCTAACTCAAAAATAAAAAGTAGTTTGTAGTACCTTATCTTTCTTTTAGTGGTTATTGTGATTCTTCCACTTAAGAATTTAAATTACATTACACACCAGACCTAGAATTGTATGTCAGTTATGGCTACTCAACTGCTACTGAGTTATAAGGAATTACCCGCCTGTTTTAAAACCTGTAAAAATTGTGTTTTGGCTTATAGAAATAACAGCGCTAGCATATTAGCACATCGCTTGGATAAAAAATAATAATAAAGAAAATAACATTGTATTCTTTTAAGTTGTTACAACCATGTCACTTGTATGCTGGGGCTGGAGAGTGAGGGCCACCTGGAGCTCCCACACTGGGCAGCATGCAGAAGTGTACATTGTAGTCAGCGCTGATACTTTCTATCTTTAACACATGTGTAAGTCCGGTTTCCTATGACATACGACTTAGTAGGTGTTTTGTTTCCTTGTTCTCACCTCAACTTTCTCAGGTAAGCCATACAAACTCCTGCGGTGAAGAGGAGCGGACCAGTTGTCGCCAGAGCGGCCTCGCGACAAAGGAAACATTGACCAGGGGCCCGGGGAGCAGCCCCGCGCCGCGCCGTGCCCCCGCCCGCCGCCCCGGCCAGCCCTTCCCGGCGATGCGGCTCGCAGCGCCGAGGTGCAGCAGGGCCAGCGCGGGGCGAGGCGCGCAGGAACAACGCCTGCTGCCGCCCCGACCACCCAGGCGAGCCTCCGGGCCTCCCCGGCCCCCTGCTTCAACGAGGCAGCTCCGCGAGGCGGAGAAGAGCCGGGGACCGAGGGCGGCCGGAGGGGGCCTGGTGCGCGGGGAGCCCCCCGGGGGGCGGCGGGGAGGCCTCCCCCGCCGCATCCTCTCCCCCCTCAGCCTCCTCCCGCTCCCCGCAGGCTGTCAGCAGCCCTCCGCCGCCCGGCGCGGGCTGGGAGCCCCCCGGGAGCGCTCCCCCGCCCCGCCCCAGCCCGGGCCGACCTTCCCGGGGCGGAGGCCGCTCCGCCACCGCCTCGGCCCCTTCCCCAGCCGCCGCCCGGCGCCCGCTCCCCTTCCCCTGCCCCTGCCCGTGCCCGCCCCCTCCCCGCGGCCAGGCGCCGGGCCCCGCGGCCCCGCCCGCTCCCCGCGCCGGGCGAGGGGGTCACGCACCTCGCTGTTGAAGGCTTTCACGGCCTCCATGTCGCGGCGGGGAAGGGGCCGGGCGGCTTCTCGCGGCTGATGGCGGCCGGGAGGGGGCTCAGCCTGGCTCGCTGCGTGCGTGCGTGCGCGCCCGCCTCAGGAGCCGCCGGGCCTCCTCGCCATGGCGGCTGGCGCAGCAGGGCCGCGGGCCCGGCTCCTTCCCGGCTCCTCCCGGCCTCCGAGCCCCGCTCCCCGCCCGGCGGCGGCGCCCGCGTCCCGTCCCCCGCCGGGCTCGGCTGGGCCGCGCCGGGAGGCGATGGAGGAACAAGGCGCAGCGGCTGCGGCGCGGGCGCCAATATGGCGGGCGCGCGGGGGCTCCTGGCAGCGCAGCTCCCAGACGAGCCGAGAGCGGCGCGGGCGGCCACAGCGCCCCCTGCCGGGCAGCGCCCGACACTGCGGGGCCACCGCTGCCGCCGCCGCCACCGGGCCCGCCTCCGCCCCGCCGCCACACGGCGGCTCCGCCTCACGGCCACCCGCCGGCCGTGGCGCTGAGGAAAACAGGGAGGGAGGGAAGGAGGGGGCCTCACCGCCGGGCTCTCGGCCCCGGCGGCTTCCGATGAAGCTCCAGGAAGGCGGCGAGGGAAGCTGTGGGGCGCAAACCGGCGAGATAATGAGGAAAGAAGAGCCCCCAGGGCCGTCCCTCGGCCGGCACTCACCTGCAGCTGGGGTTGAGGCGTGCTCAGCACGGAGTCTTTCCCCCAGAGCTCACTTATGTCCTCTAGCCCTGCAGACACAGCAGAGCAAATTCAGGTCTGACCTGTGTTTAGTCCCTGGCCAGGTCTCCAGGCTGCTGTCCGGGTCACCCACACCCCCCTGCCCTCCCCTCAGAGCCGAGGCACAGAGGCTCTCCATGACCCCTTCACACTCCTGCCGAAGGGCATCAGGGGCTTACAGACCAAATAAAGGTTTGCTTGACAAACGAGGTAACCTAGAAGTTAAGGTAAACCCAGAATTTGAGGTAATGTTAATGATCTGCCCTTACAGAAATGCAAATGAAGAGATTAAGTCCTGTAACAGCGTTGGGAGTCTTTCTTCCCCAACAGGTTCACTTAGGGAAGAAGCCAATCTCCAGAAACAATGCTGCTGCAGGAGCTGGCCACAAAGATGAGCAAAGAGGTTAGAGCAGATGCCCTTTTCAGAAAGGATGGGAGGGCTCAGAGTAGAGAATAGAGAGCCTTGAGCCAGGGAGGGGAGCTGGTAGCAGCCAGCACTTAAGTCAAATGCCTGAATAAGGTTCCTTAACATTTTTTCATTATTTTGAAATAATTAAGCTTCTGTAGCAGAGGTACACAGCAGGCCAAGAGAGTGGTCTTAAATTAAAGCAGGGGAGATTCTGACTCAACAGAAGGAAAACCTTTTTCATTGTGAAGATGGTCAAGCAGTGAAACAAGTTCCCCAGACAATAAGGTCTTTGCCCCTCTTTTTTTTTTTTTTTTTTTTTTTAAATCCTGTGGTAGTTAAGAGTAAATAAAATGTGAAGAGACAATTCTGTTCACATTGTTGTAGAGGCTTTGTGGGAAATTGCAATATAAAAAATCCCATGCAATATTAACTGGTAAAACTATTACATTTGTACTCCTTCAGTTACAAACTATCTTCCAGTATCTGGTAGCTTTTCTTTTGAGTGAAACTGAATCAAGTCTTGCTTTGCCTATGAAAATGGATGGAATACCACACTGGATAGGAAAACATTTTACCAAAATTATTTTAAAATTGACCTCAAAGTGACCAAAAACTTCCATGTGATTGCTTTTACAAAATATTTATTCCAATAGCCTAAGTTCTTCCAGTGAAGGAAAGGGAAGAGTGAGTAAAGGAGTAATCAGAGAAGGAAGGGTAGAATTCACACTTTAAGACATATTAATCAACGCTTGACTTCTGATGTGCAGAGCCTGAATTTGAAGCAAAAGAGTTAGCTATCATCCAAGAATAAGAAATGGGTTATGTGTCTCCGAGCATAACGCTAAGTGTTCTAAATTAAGCAAGCATACGAATGAAGTAATATCAAAACAGTGCAGGGAAAAGGTTCATTCTGGGGCAAGGCTACCTTGCTCCATGAGCCTGTTTAATTTAATGACTTATAGTATTACTCATAACATACCAGAGTCGGGAGGTTTCTCGTCTTGTTCTGGATGAGAATGAGTGACAACTTGCTCCACAATGCAGGATTTCTTCCATTCGGAGGCTTTGTGCAACTACTGAAACTCAAACCTTAACATTTTCAACTTCACAAATAAGATCACACTTTTCGACATGATGAATTATATGCAAGATTCACAATGTTGGGGTATGCTTCCTGTTTGGGTACAAACACAGCTTTGCAATTATGAAAGAAACTCAAGATCGACAAGATCTTTAATCTGACATGTACTGAGTTTTTCCGTAAAATAAGATAGGTATGCCCTCCTTTTCCCTACTCCTGACAAGTCTAAATGCAGACTCAATAGAGCAAACAAGCATCACATGTACAAATGCCCTTAAGAAGCCCTCCACCCAAGTGAACAACTCCCTGCTCCTTCCTCTCACCTTTTAGATTAACAACCAACATACAAGTGTCAGGAGAGAAAGCAGGTGTTCACACAGACGCAGAGAAAAGCAGATCTGTTATTAGCCACTGTCCTGGTTTCAGTTAGGACAGAGTTAATTTTCTTCCTAGTAGCTGGTAGGGTGCTATGTTTCGGCTTAGGATGAGAAGAGTGCTAATAACATGCTGATGTTTTAATTGTTGCAGAGCAGTGCTTACACCAAGCCAAGGACGTTTCAGCTTCTCACTCTGTCTTGCCAGTGGGCAGGCTGGGGGTGCAGCAAGAGCTGGGAGAGGACAGACCCAGGACAGCTGACCCAAAGTGGGTTATTCCATACCCTCTGACATCATGCTAAACAATATTTAGGAGTAGCTAGCTGGGGTGTGAGGGGGCAGACTGCTTAGGGTTAGGCTGGGCATTGATCAGTGGGTGGTGAGCAATTGCACTGTGCATCACTTGTTTCATACACATTATTATTAATAGTACTATCATCATCATTATTATTGTAATTGTTTTCCTGTCTTAATAAATTGTCTTTATCTCAACTCACAGGCTTCACTTTCCCATTTCTCTCCCCCATCCCAGAGAGGGAGGGAGGAGGGAGGGTGAGCGAACAGCTGTGTGCTGTTTAGCTGCCAGCTGGGTTAAACCACAACAGTCCTTTTTGGTGTCCAGCATGGGGCACGTACACGACCCATGTGGTGGAAGTTTGTACGGAGTGCACCATCATCATATGCCAGCTCATTGGCAATAATGGCCTGGAAAGAGTATGAGGAACCCACAGTGGATTAAGTGGCTAAACAACTCTGGTAGTTCGAAGTCTCCCCTCTTCCTTACAGGCCTGCATCTCAGCTGTGGAGAAATTTTCTGAAGAGTTCCACCAACTTAAAGAGAATTTATCTTCCTCCCCACCTGAACAAACCACTGTCCACCAACTAAAAGAGAATACTTTGGAGACATTGTCTGAAAAGTTCCACCAGTACGAACTAGAATCGAAGGCAGCCAAGTGGTACGCCACAATTGATATCGCCGATGCATTTTTCTCCATCTCTCTAGCAGAAGAGTGCAGGCCACAGTTTGCTTTCATTTGGAGGGGAGTCCAATATACTTGGAATCGGCTGCCCCAGGGGTGGAAACACAGCCCTACCATTTGCCATGGACTGATCCAATCTGCTCTGGAGTAGGGCAAAGCTCCTGAACACCCGCAGTACATTGATGACATTATTGTGTGGGGTGACATAGCATAGAAAGTTTTTGAGAAAGGGAAGAAAATAGTCCAAATCCTTCTGAAGGCTGGTTTTGCCATAAAACAAAATAAAGTCAAAGAACCTGCACAATAGATCCAGTTTTTAGGAATAAAATGGCAAGATAGATGCTGTCAAATCCCAATGGACGTGATCAACAAAATAACAGCTATGTCTCCACCAACTAGCAAAGAAGAAACACAAACTTTACTAGGTGTTGTGGGGTTTTGGAGAATGCACATTCCAAATTACAGTCTGATTGTAAACCCGCTCTACCAAGTAACCCATAAGAAGAATGACTTTGAATGGGGCCCTGTGCAATGACAAGCCTTCAAACAAATTAAGCAGGAAATAGTTCATGCAGTAGCCCTTGGGCCAGTCCAAACAGGACCAGGTGTAAAGAACATGCTCTACCCCACAACCAGGAAGAATGGCCCCACCTGGAGCCTCTGGCAGAAAGAACCTGGAGAAACTTGAGGTCAACCCCTGGGGTTTTGGAGTTGCAGATACAGAGGATCTGAGGCCCGCTACACTCCAACCAAAAAGGAGATATTGACAGCATATGAAGGAGTTTGATCATCTTCTGAAGTGGTCAGTACTGAAGCGCAGCTCCTCTTGGCATACCAACTGCTGGTGCTAGGCTGGATGTTCAAAGGAAGGGTCCTCTCTATACATCATGCAACTGATGCTACATGGAGCAAGTGGGTTGCACTAAACCACAACAGCCACTTGCAGCTTAAATTGAGAGAATGATTCTGTTTTTATTTTTTTTTTTTTTAAAAAAGTTCTCACCACACTTGGTTTTTAAAAGACATCTAAGTCATCAAAACCAAGCCATTCTGCATGTACACTTGCCATTCCCTACTTATTTTTTCCCAGCATGTTTCCCAGAGCTTCTTACTGTTTTGACTGAACATTAGTACATTCTCCTCTATCCTTTTTCACTAACTACCTCATTGTCATCATTCATTTGCATTTCTTATTGCCACTCTTCCTTCACTACCACCATGTTAGAAGTTCTTAATTTATAACTAGAGGTATCAAAATATTCTCCATTGAACTTTCCCTGCATTTGTTACCTACAGATTCTCATGAGGAGATTTTTTTTTTTTTCAAGTGTATATTAATTGCAAAGATTGTAAAAGAAACTCTGAACCACCAGATTTGCAACCATGTGCTGCTGTTCATGATAGCCTGGTTACTGGGCATCCCAGTCCATTTACTGTCCAGTAACTTCAGGTCAGGGTTGACTTACTCTAATTTTTTAGTGCTTGTCCTAGCTTGATGGCAGACTCTAGTCATTGCACTGTAGAAATAGCTTCAAAAATTTCTTCATTAGAAAAAAACACTTTCAAAGACAATTCAGGCTTTAATTTAGAGGCCAGCTTCAGAGCACAGATACACACCTTAGATCTATACTGATTTCAAATGAAATGCAGAAAGCAGAAAAAAGTTTTAGAAATTACTCCCAGCAACATTTTTCAGACTTTCTTATAAGTTTGGATAACTTGATACAATTGTGCTGACAATGTAACTCATGCTTACAGTGCTATCCCAATATTGCTAACAAAAGCTCAGCTAGGAAACATTTCTTAATGATTTCTTGTTCTACACAGGGTTCTAATCCTCAAACTTGAACTTCATTCTGTGTTATACGTGTATAATTAGGGGTAGAATGATGACCAATTCTTACAGCTGCATAGCCAACATTTAGTTCTGCTCCTAACAAGACACTTCTTTTAAAATAAAGGTTAGCCAATGGTTTTGCAGTAGCAGTTACAGCATGCTTAACTAATTTTAATAAAACAGCAGAATTACAAGAAAGGGACGTGGAAAATCCTTATAATATCCACTTGGAAACACTGTAAAAGACATGAGAGAAGTTTTCTAGCCAATTCCAGCTACAAGCTTATCCATTTTTTGAAAGCTCAAAGTGAAATAACCGTTTTTATGTGTATTATATGTATATAGTGTATGCTGAAATCTTGAATTCAATTCTGGCGCTAAAAAAAAATAAGGCACTCAAAGATAAACCTAAGTGCTTCAATGGAAATTCAAGGAGAATTCATTGATAATTTTCAGATATTATAAACATAAGACTGCATACTTAGTGCAGTACTGTTTGTAGAGTAACAGGCCAAATGAGGGCCAAAAAAACTCAAGTGAGAACATCAGAGATGATGGATGGATGAAACTTTTTAATCTTAAAAATGTTTATCTGCTAGCTCATGTGCCTTCTGAAATACAAGCTGATGACTAGAAGCATCAGTTCTTGACTAATAATTTGGATCATTCCTTCATATTATCTTGTCTTCTCTCATGCCCATATGTGCTAAATCTCCAGTGTGCAGCCATTATATTGCAAAACCAGAATTATTTCTCCCAGTCTGCTGAGACAATCTTATTTGGTTGTACAGAACGTGATAGAAGTGAACACACACTAAGAGCCATTTCCATCATTTCTTTATTATCTCAACCATAATGTCAGGAAATTTTAATATTTTGATTCAAGCTTTTTATTTCCTTCAGGATTAATGAATGAAACCTAAGCTATCACACACAGTGTCTTAAGCTACGGAGACATGAAATCAAAATTTCTGTCAGCTCTTAAGATCCTTCTGTCAAAAGTACAAAATATCACTCTTAAATATAAAATCAGCAGACAGATTTTATAGGTATGTCTTTCCTCCAGGAAGGTATGGACCTGGACACATTTTTCTTCAGTGGGTGGTCTAGACTCTCACCACACATCTGTATTCTGATAGCTACCAAAATCATATATAGAAAACTGGAAGCGAAGGAACAGCCAAGGTTTACTTTCTATTGACTAGATCTGCCTGCAACACCTAATTAAACAACTACTGACAAAATGTATTTTTATGTTTGAAGAACAAAAAGTCCCAAGAGATGAAGTAGATGAAGTATGCAGTCTTATCACACTGACACTTTCCTCATCGTGTTCAGCAGTGCAGCCTGATTTTCCTGTTTCAGAGCTTCTTTTCTGGCAAGTTACGACCTCATTACAGTCTTATCAATGTCATGTTTTTGTCTAAACAGATGGAGTTCTCGTCTTTTCCATTACCTTTCAGTAAACAATAATTCCAGTTAGTAAAGTAAAAGATTTTCTATCACTTACTTGCTCTGTTAGATCTCAGATGGCAAAACTGAGTTCATCAACAGTTCACACAGCAATAGAAGAGACCAGAAGTCAATGGCAGCATAGACCAAACAGAGTACTGTGACACATGGAGAAATTAATCTGTTTCCTTAAAAAATAAAATAAAATAAATGCCTGTGCTTTGGAAAAGGACAAATCAATCAATGAAATCTTTGCACTGGAAAAGTTAAATGAAAACTAGTGGGAGAAAGAGGATAATAGGTACATACACAAGGAGTTGGTCAGCATAAAGGACCAAGGACTTCAAGACAGCCACCACCACTTTACCTAGGGGTGGTAAGAAAATCACTGGCTACTTACAGTAGTTATAGATATGCTTTCTCTATCCTTTTTTATATTCCCATTCCAATGGGTTTAGTGAAAGTGTACACTAGAACGACAATATTTGCAATCTGTGGTATTAACAGTCTCGAAATAATGTATATTCATGGCATGGCAGTTTGCTATGTGTCAGCACTAAGATTTCTCTCCATATGCCCTAAAAATAATTTAATTAAGGCTTATATGAGTGGGATAAAACAAACAACAAAAACTGCAAAAGCTCTTGAGCATGCTCAAATTCTCCATGAGGAAAGGATTCTGCTTCTTGAATGTTTTCTACACTATGATTATGTTTCAAGCAAGACATGACCATTTGCTTACTGTTTTTCACCATTACCTTGACTATCTCTACAACTGGTAAATCAGAACTAAACTAAAGGTATATCAGCAGATCCTTTCTTTTTCTTCCCCTTTTTTTTTTTTTTTAATCCAATAACCAATGTAGGACTAACTAACAAAAATGATTTGCAAACTCCATCCAGGAAGGAATTTCATTACTCAATTATGACTACTTTCAACACTCTTAATTTGATGCTTATTTTCCTCTTTATAAGTACATTTATCAATATAGTTTAGCTCTTTATTATGAAGGATAGTCAGAAACTGGGCAAACTGGCACACTATAAGCACTGCAGAGCTTTGCAAAACACCACCTAAACTGCAGCACAAGCAACGCTGAGTCAGAGCTACTGAATTCGTCCAGGTTGAGCTGATATATGCACAATTACTCAGGTGTGACAGCACTACAGTTCCCAAACTCTTGCAGTTTCCAGGGGGATATCTGCTTGTCTTACACATCCAAACTAGTCAGCTCTCCAAATCCATAACCCTGGATTCAGACTTTAGCTCAGGATGACAACAGAATTGGGATTTGGCTGGCTCAGGTCCAGCAAAACTTAGCAGTAATGTTTCTAGGTAACAAATCTTTACATTTGTTAAGCAGAAAAAAAAAAAAAAAAAAAAAAAAAACACAAGAAAATACAAGAAAATACGTTCAAGATCTGAGCTGTCCCAAAAACAATCTAGTTAAACCAGCACAGTACTTCATTTTATTTCCTTCTCTGGCTCACTTGAAGCTTTGGTCTCAGGGAAGAGGCAGCTACCAGAAAAATGCATGTCTTCTAGAAGAATTGGTGTTAGGAAGGACATTCCCATCTAGAAGTCATAGTAACATTTGTTCGGTACTGCATCTGTATGTTGGGGTATAAAAAGTTAAAAGACCTACCATGCCTAAGAGCTGGAGGTACCTGCTGAATCTGCAACCAGATCAAGAGTAATTACAGGATGCTGAGTTGCAACAAAGGTTCCTGGTGAACTTCCCCCAGTTTAAAACTCTTGCCTCATGGCACTACAGGAGAAGGTACCTCCTCCCTCTGCCTCAACCCAAAGTTGTTTCTTGGGTCAAAACAGGTCTCAAAAGTAGAAAGCACACAAACAAGCCACTAAGTCGTTTGTTCTTTCGCAGTTCTGTTGAATTATCCTTCTCAGCAGAGAACCGGGAAATTTAAGTGCTTTTTGTGCAACCTTCAGGTTTTTTTTTTTTGTTTGTTTGTTTTAATAAAGTTCAGGGAAGTTTTAATTCCCTTGCCACAATACCAGATCAACATTGTTGTTGTTGCTGATACGTTCAAACAGGTACAAAGCTACATTTTCCCATGGTAATCTACTTATCATTTAGAGGTTAAAAAAAAACCACCCATTTTTGAAACTTTAAGAAAAACATATGAAGTTGCTATAGCTTCTCAGCTGAAGACCGTATTTGCCCAAAACACAAGCAGTACAGAAGCCACCATTCTGGTCAATCCTGACAGCTGCTCTCTTGTGGGTGTTATCCACAGGACCACATACAATACTTGCAATAGCACAGTGCCTTCCAATACCTGAAACAGTGAAATCTGGTACTTTGCTAGGGACAGAAAGCAAAAGTACATTCACCCTCTGTAGGAAAAGTGGTATTTACTTCACAGCACAGTCCTAAACCCACTGTTTGCTTTAACTTTGTGACAGGACAAGTTGTAATCCACCTAACCTGTAGGCAATGTAAATACGTTTTAGTAACAAAGGATTCCTTGCCATGCTTGATGTCCCTAAGTATGCTCCACCTTCAATTCTCAGGCTCTTAAAACAGACTTGAGGATATGATATTTTTAACCTTAATGCAAGGTGATAGGTATACAGCAAGTATATCCCTCCCGTTCGCTATAAAACTACATATGCACAGGTGTGAAGTTACTGCTACAAGATTGCAAACATTCAGAAACTTTATATTTACATTATAAGGCATGTTTGTACAATGCCAGAATTGTTTTCTTAGTAAGTAATAACAGGTAGATTTTGCATTAGTCAGAAGTTCGGGAATAAGGTATTTAAAAGCTCTTTTTTGTCATCTGTTTATAAGATTTTGTAGCAGCAAACTGGATTGTTGACTCTGAAAGTTTTTTTTTTTTTTTTTTTTTTAAAAAAAAAGAAACACAGCAGCAATCATCTTGTCAAGCTTGATATTTTATAGCAGCCACTCTTTCTTTAAGGTCAAGCCTCAAGGAGCTAATGCAGCCGTGAACTCACACCTTAACCTAAAGGTTACACTTGCCTGGGTGATGGCACTACTACAGGAACACAAACATTCAAGAACATTTTGTATCATCAGCAGCTCTGTTCAGACCTGAATGCACTACCCATGAACTGCTCTCACATTAAGCAATAGTTACAACAAGCATGAGCCACTCGAGGGTTGCTACATGGTGCATTCAGAAGGAGAGGAGAGCACAGCAGGGCAGGGGCTGGGTGTGCTGGTGGGGCTCCTGAGCAGAGCAGCTAAGCAGGATGATACAGTACCGCTTTAAAGATACACTTCCCCCACAACGTGAAAATAGGAAAAATGAAGCTGATGTCCCCACGCTGGAGCCCAGGCACTGGGGAATGAACTGTTATGAGCCAGGTGATCCTTCTCAGTCATATGCTTGCTCTGCAGGATTCATAAAACAAGATTATGTCACTTCAAAAGCCCTTACACAACCAGAAACGTGTGTCCTAGCCAAGACCCTGCACTCACCCAGGACCAAATTCAGTATTTCAGCTTCACATGCATCTAGTCAGGTAAAATTAAACCTGTATGTTTGCAAATAGGTCAGCTTTTTGTCATTCTTATGAATCTGTGATCTAAAACCACTCTGGTTTTACAGAGGTAAACCCCTACTTATAGAGATGAGACATAAGCAGTTGACAGCATAAAGAGTTAAAAGGTATAGTTTTAATAACTTTTGCCTTACTTTAAGAAAGTTCTCAAATGCAGTCTTGCCTTGTTCCTGCTGTATTACATCAGTACAGCAAGAAACACCAGGGCGTGTTTGTATGCCTTCCAGATCAGTTGTATGGAGAGCTGTTCCCGAGGAAACCCTTCTGAGCCTCAGTCTCCCTCCTATGACACCAGCACTTACCAAACGCATCCCAGCTCGCCCAAAGGAACTTTTACAGCAGCAGTTACCCCTCGGGAGGGGAGCAGCCGCAGGTAGGAGAGGAGGCACCACCACAACCACCCCGAGGCACCACCGCTGCGCTCCGGCCCCGGGCGGCGGCGCCACGGCTCCACCTGGCGGCCCCGGCCAGAGCTGCTCGGTCTGCAGGGAACCGCGCTCCCTTTCCTCTCCTTGCACCTGTGCCTTCTATCTCTGCCCTCCCTGCCTAAATAAACCCCAGCACAAATAAAAAAAAAAAAAAAACCGCGCACCCCCCTCAGACAGCGTTTTTGCCTGCTGTCGGTAACCAGGAACTCTCAGCACTCCTTTCCCAAATAATTACAATAAAAAGTTTGGCAGACTATCTCCTCCTCTTCCAAAGTTGTTGACCCTCCTTCACTCTGGAATCTCCCACATCCCCTTCAAAATACTGTGGCTTTAACAATGCAGCTGAAAGGAGATGGGTCAAAATTAACAGGCAAGCTGAGCATGGTTGTTTTTTTTTTTTTTTTTTTTTTTAGAAATCCCTCCTACCCTTCTATTTCCCATAAAACAGGGGTGATTAAAAAAACAGCTTATTATTCTTACATAGAAATTATACAGTAATAAAGGAATGCTTTTAATTGTATACTATTCTGTTATTCTAATTGTATATGCCACATCAAAACAAAAGCCAGATTACTTCTAAAGAGATTTCCACTTCAACTATAGTTTTTGCTTGTATTTATTCAGCTTAGTAATTCCAACTCAAAGCTGTTATGCATTTGCTTTGGTTTCATAACTAGATTAGAGCTGGCGTGCTTTACATGCTGAGGACCAGGACTTGTGAACTCAACTTTTTCCCATCAAACACTGTGTTCATAAAGCTCTGCTGAAATAAAGGCAAGTTGTGAACCACCTGTACTACTAGAGACACCTTGCATTATCTTTTCCTAGTTCTTTTGGGAAAAGTGATCATAGAATCCTAGAATGCTTTGGGTTGGAAGGGACCTTAAAGCCCACCCAGTTCTATTCTCCCCTGCCATGGGCAGGGACACCTCCCATCAGGCCAGGTTGCCTAAAGCCCCATCCAGCCTGGCCTTGAACGCCCCCAGGGATGGGGCATCCACAGCTTCTCTGAGCAACCTGTACCAGTGCTTCTCCACCCTCTGAGTTAAGAATTTCTTCTGAATACGTACTCTAAATTTACTCCTTTTTAGGATAAGGTCATTATTCCTTGTCCTATCCCTATACTCCCTGACAAAGAGTCCCTCCCCAGCTTTCCTGTAGGCCCCTATGTCTCCCTGGAGCCTTCTCTTCTCCAGGCTGAGCAATCTCAGCTCCCTCAGTTTGTCTTCACGGGAGATGTGATCATCTTTGTGGCCCTCCTCTGGACTAATAGCTCCACATCCTTGTGCTGGGGGCCAAAGAGCTGAACACAGTGCTTCAGGTGGGGTCTCACATGAGCAGAGGGGGACAATCACCTCCCTTGCCCTGCTGGCCAAACTTCTTCAGATTTGGCCTAGAATACGGTTGGCTTTCTGAGCAGCAAGCACACGTTGCCAGCTCATGTTGAGCTTCTCATCAACCATCCCCTACATCCTTCTCCTCAGGACTGCTTTTAACCCATTCTCTGTACAACCTGTATCAGTGCCTGGGATTGCCCCAGCCTAGATGTAAGACCTTGCACTAAGTATTCCATGATACAAAATAGGAAATGAACAGTCCCTTAGTACCATTAGAATCACATTCTCTTTATACTGCCTTGCTTTCCTCTTAAAAAAGGGTTCTCTCATAAACTGAGATCTCTAGTTAAGTCAGAGGCTGTGATAAGGGCTGCTCCTCAGTCAGTGCACAAAGACAGGACTCCAGTCTTTATTTAGGCCTCATGTAGTTCATTATTATTAGCACTGATGAATTCTAAGGCTTCTTTATACCTTTTGAATCCTTTGAGTTAGCACCAGGTAAAACTGAACCTGTAATATAATGTAACCAGTCTAAAACTATACATTGATAAAGTGCGTGATAACCACAGGCATAAGGTCTGCCAACTATAGCATCTGTATTTGTTTAATAAGATCGTGCAATGCTGTCATTAAAGCACTGATTCTACTAAAAGGAAACCAGGCATTAGTACTAATGCTATCTACTACTAAAGCTATCTCATAGTAAGGCGGCAAATGACTTCAGTATAACCAAAAAAAAAATTAAAAGTCCCAGTCACAGATATGCTAAAATCTCAAGCAAGGTTTAGTTTTTGCTAGAAAATTGGCAATAGGAATAAAAATAACAACATGAGAATCATTAATAACAAATGGTATGGTAGGCTACCATAAAAATAAAACAATCCTATGCTATTGTTTAGAAATACTTGCAAAATAATTAGATTAACAGTTGCATATTTAGTGGCTATAGTATATATATACACTATATATATATAGTACTATATATATAGTACTGTATATAATAGTATATTACCTATATAAGGTAATATACTACAATCAAATCTGACAGACGCTGTAGCACCAGCAAAGGAAAACTGTTATCAATCTGTTTTCTGAACTGAAATCAGCTGAATAAACTTTCAAAAGAGAAAAAGTACAAGATGTTTAAATAAACATGTTTGTCTTGTTCTAGGATGCTGTCGGGGGAGGATGAGCGGGGAGAGGGAACAGAAAAAAAAAACAAAACATTTAATACAAAATTTGTTCTTAATAAGTCAGTACAGTAATTCTTCCCAAATCTAACATCGAGTTGTCTGCTTGAGCTCACTGACACGACCAATGAAGTTTTACATAAAGGAGCAAAGGTCCATCCAATTACAGGATCAGACTCTGCTTAACTGTAATTGATGTTGACAATTCCTCAGGACTTCTCTTCAAACCTATTTGACAAAAGGTTGGCTCAACTTGGAACACAGGGAATCAGTCACAGGTAAAGCTAAAATTCATGCTTCTGTTGCTAGTGAAACAAGCAACATCTGTTCCTCTAATAAGAAAGATACGATAAATGCTATTGCATATAGTTTCTTTATCAGGCATTAAATGTAGTCCTTAAGGTTTTGGCAATTTCTTGGTGTAATCTTTCACACAGGGTTTACCTACCAAGAAATTAAAATAGGTTTTTCATCTGCTATGACTTTTTACATGTTGTTCTTTTTTTAAGACTTGAAAAAAATATGAAATTTCAGATATTTGAGGGAAACATGGAGAAGAATAAAAAGTAGAAAAGGTTACAGTAGAGAGACAACTTCAGAAAATAGAACAATCCTTAATTAGATGTACTTGGAAAGTAAGCTTATATGAAATCATGTTTTCATATCACTAGTTCTGCATTGCTTCCCTCCATATACCATTTCTATATGAACTTTAGTGCAGTTTTAGAATTGTTATTAACATGACTAAACTACGTAACCTTGAAAGTCATGTGTTTTCATATTAAGTATCATTATGAGTTATACAGTTCCTCTCCCAAAGATTGATTCCCAAAACCACAATGTAACATCTTGAGTTTCCAGACTTGGAGAAACTGTAATTGTACTTCAAACAGTACAGATAATGTTAGGTTTTAAGTGCGGTTTTGAGAAGAAGAGAAATACAACATCAGTTTTTTCCATGGAGGTGTATACTATAATTAAACAGGGAGAGAAAAGAGATGATTTAATATGATCACATGCAAGGGACATAACAAAGAGTTCTTCAATCTGAGCAAGAAGCATGATTTAAAATAAAATTGAAGTATATAGTTAGCAAATATCACTTTTGAAAGAGAGGCATTGTTGCTGTCAATAAAAGTTTTGTTTGAAAGCTACGCCTAAGATGTTAAAAACAGAACGTGATGATCACTGTGTTCCTGCTAAGCATTTCAACCTTCTCCTATTTTCTTTTCTAGTAGTTCTCTGAAAAGGATAAGGATTTATCTCTAAGAAAAATCTTTCCTAGAATAGGTGAAGCTACTAACTCCCAACATTAACAGATAAACACCACTCTACAAGAAGTATTTATCCTCTCACATAGCATTTCTTTCTCCTATGACCACAGAAGCATTCACCATGAAGTGTGCAGACTGGGGAGGGTGCTCTGGAGGATCCAGAGCAGAGAAATTGCAGCACCCTTTTTCTGAGGTAGTAGTCATTGGAAAAGCTACATCAAACACTTCATTATAAATACAGTTCATCTTATAAACAAACAAAATCAACAAACAAAACATAGAAGAACTCTCAATTACGTTTCTATTTAAAAACCTTAGCTTTGATACCCACAGTATAGAAGTATTTTACCATAGCCGAAGGTGAAATACTTGGAAAAGGAGTGAATCCTCTTTAACCCCCCAAAGCAAAACTACTAGCTTACCTTAGCTCCCATGAGGGGAAGGAAAAAAAATCTTTTTTTTTTTTTTTTTTCCACGCTATATGGTTTATATACACTGCAGTATTTGTTTGGGAAAAACAAAATCTTGTAAGTCTCACATCCTGCCATTTTTCAGAACAGAGATGAAAAAATCTGGGTCACTACCTTGGCATCAGTACCAGGTGAAGCATGTTCCTCACCTCAGAGGCATGGTTACTGGCAGCACCTGCTTCACCAAAAGCACCTGAAATACTTCAATCACTTCAGTGATGTCAGTCAGCCACCTCTGACTCATAGGCATGGGCAGACTTAACTTAGCAAAAACTAATTATCTGTCTCAGCCTTAGGGAAAGTACTACTGAACCACAAATAAGCACCTTCTGACCTAATAAAGTTTGCAACACTGCATGTTGAGTGCTTGTTTACTCTAGTAGAGCAGGCTGTAAGCTATGGTTCCTCTAGGGCTGTTTTACACAAAGTTCAGCTTTCCCAGCCATAGAAACAACTACTAGGACAGGACAAAGAGCAGAATTAAGTTATTGCCCATTTTAGTTCCACCCAAATTCTTGAGAGGGATCAGACAATAAGGCAGCAAAGTTCAAGACAAATCCTTTAGCAACAGTAGAAGTCCTGCTAAGGATATCCTGTGTTTGAAAGATAATTCCAGTTAAAATGTTTCAAACCATTCGTATATTTATAAATTAATGCTATAATAATGAAAATAGTTACTTTTTTTTTTTTTCCCACTTACCATATGTTTTACAGACATAACTTTATATTAGTCATTTAGTATAGAGGCATCTAAACAGTAAGTGCAACAGCTACCTTGTTTTACAGATTTCTTTGTTTTCTAAGTGGCATTATGAAATTAAAAAAAAAATAAGTAAGAAAGAAAGAAAGAAAAAAGCAACACCCAACAACGCACCTTTAATAGATAGCTTATTAGCTTCATCTGCTTGATAAGACGAAAAAGGACAGATGAGAGAAATGAGTTCAGCTGTGCCTTGTTTGGAAAAGAAGGGATTGGATGTTGCAGCCTTCATTGAGAAGAGGTGGCTTCTTATGACAAATGTTTGGTTATTATAAAAAGGTAGTGTTGCCTACTGAAGGAAGGTTGGAGATTTTGTTGGGTTTTAATTGCATCATTTTTTATTTTTTTTCTTTGTATGGGTGCTAAAGGTTAGAAGACTGATTCAGAAGTTTTATAGATAAGGGATTCTGCTATATCTTTTCTTCTTATTAAGATCTATAGCTTATCTGCTTTTATGTCTTCTGCTCTTATCTGAGAGGTGTAGTTAGCTTTGAAAATGGAGGAAATTATATTATGGTTGTGTTTGTGAGTACTATTGTTTTGCAAACTTTCTGTGGAAAGAGACAGTCATGCTTTCAGCTAATGTATTATTGGTAGCTTCCTGTACTATGCTGCTAGGTGGCCTCCTTGTTTGCTTTTGATCAAAGTGAACACTCTGTTTCAGGGATCATCATAGATGAAGAAAGCAATTTCAGTTTAAAAACAGCTTAAGAAAATAAAGTATATTGGAAAATCATATAAAGTAAGGGCATCTAGGGAAAGAACACATGATCAAATTATAGAAGAAATAACAGCTTTTTATTTATTTTTTTTTTACTTGTGTATTTAAAGTTGTCTATGGCTTCAGTAAGAAATAAGAGATGTAGCTACTACTTTCAATTTAGATGCTAAAGTGTCTTGATATATATATATAGCACAGCAGACTCTTATTGTAGTATTCAGGGGTTTTATTTGTTTGCTTTATTTAGCTGCTTATGCATGCATCATACCTATCACATTCCACTGTCTCTAAAAGCTGGGACAGGGCTGTTTGAAGTAGCAGGTAATGAAACTTTAAACCTTGAAGCTAAAAAGGATACAAATTAATCTGAAGAAAGTGTTCCTCTCTGTTGTACAATCTAGTGTTTCATGTTAAAACATCGACCTCTCTTCAAAGATAGTGCTGTCCTTAACTTAATTCTGTTATGTGGCTTAAGATGTGTGTTGGCTAGTAGTGGAACTTCACAGTGGATTCTTTATTTGGTCTTCAATGCAGTACAGACCTTCAGTACTTGACATTATACTTACCAGTGTCTTTTTTCCCCCTTAATGACAATATGGAAAGTGTGATATAGGAGGTAATTACCATTAGCACAGAAGTACTTAACTGCTTAGGAATTTAGAGAAACTAGCTCTGTTTATGCAAAAGGTAATAACAGAACTATAACTGTATTTCAGCAGGTATTAAAATGTCAGTCTAGTTTAAAAAAGTGACTTTTGAATAAAATTACAACTATAGTTTGGCTAACATGGACAAAGCTCTTACAGTTTAAATTTTGTACACTATTTTTCAGAAGTAGTGCTACTCACTTTTCATAGTGGATCTTATAAACCCAGTTTTATTTATAACATCAGCAGCCTTTTTTTGCATGCTGTTGTTTATGTAGTATCAGTATATTCTCTGAATCTCAGACTTTAGTTGGCCATAGGCTTCTTGTTGCTTTAATTGAGAAGGAGGGCCTCATGTTTTTGGATGTATGTTTTGAAATATGATGTGTGCTTTAGAGCGAGCAGGAGGAGCTTGAAATGTGTGTTATGCTCACTATTGCCTGTCTTTCTAAAGCAGCAGCACAGTAAGTAAGCTCTGGGGATTTATTATAGTCTGGCAGGGTTTATCACTGAGTGGTGCATAGACTGAGCAGAGATCTGAGCCCAGCACAACAAAGAAACTGGAGGATTCTGGGCAATGCCTATTCAGACTCCCAAATAGAATAATTGGTCATCTTGCAAGTACCTGATTGGCAGTAAAACCCTGTTGGAGTCTTAACCTGTCATGTTATCATGTCTTTGCTGCTGAAGATAAAAGAGCTCCCTGCAGAAGGAATCTTGTGTGTGTCTTCTTTTAATTCATTTTTCCTTTATTAAAAAAAAGCACAACTCTCACTTCTCAGTACCACTCTGGGACTACTGAGCTTAGAGGCAGACATCTTCTCCACGAGGGACCCTCTTGGGTGGAAAGTGATTTTGCTTCTTTCCTTAAGTACTAAACACAATTATGCTAGAGCTTTGTCATTTTGATACCTGTTTATACTCTTTTTAATGGAAATGGAAAATGAGCAATCTGTCAACAGCAGTCCTTGTAGAAACAGCAAGAGTTGGAGGCCTGGTCACAAATGTGTGATTTTCTTTTGGTGTGATCCCCTTTCAGATGAGAATCGGGCTGCCCCAAGACAGTGTGAGGTGCAGGTACTCTGTGGTTCAGAGCCGTGCTCGGGTGAGGGGCAGCAGTGCGACCTCCCAAAGGGATCTGCTGCTGGAGGCTGGCCAGTAGGGGAGGCTGTGTGTAGTGATTCTGAACTCCTGCTATAACCCTAAAGGCATAGCATCTACTTCTATTTTTCTCCCCCTGTGTATCTGGGGGAGGAATTCATGCATCTAACACAGAGTGTATCAAAAAAGGCTTTCAGTGTCTGTTACCTGGAGCTTGTCATCTAGTATCCCAAAGAGGGAATGTCTTTGTTACCCTTGTGAATTCAATACATTGCATCCTTGCTAAAACTTGCTTATTTGTTCCATTGAAGACTCTGGATATATTTTGTTTTGTTCCCTTAAAATAACATATCTTGTTGAATAATATTTCCTTATCTGATAGAGGAGAAGGGCACAACATAATGAACCTTGATATCCACGTTGTAAAGTCTATTATGGACCCAAAGAGTGGTGCATGGGTGTGCTCCCGTTTGCTTTCACTCCTCCACCTCTGGATGTGGATAACCTTTATTCGGGTACAATGTTACTGCATTAGATCTGAAAGGTCCCCTGACATCACATGGCTAATCGGGGCTCCTCAGTGAATAGGATCTGGCCTTTTAGCAGGATCCTGAATGCACTATTGATTTGCTGACAGGAAGCCCCATAGCGATAACAAAGGAAGAAATGATTCAGCAATCACTGGAAAGCCTCCCTTGATTTCACATCTGTGAGTCCATCTACTTCCATGCCAGCTGAGCTGCCTTCACATGAGAGGAAAGTTTCTCATTGTTCTGTACTTTGTTCTTCTTTTCTTTCTTTTTAGTGTAAAATATCACATTTCCCACAGACACTATCAAAACCAAACTAAAATGACTGCTAGGGGAACAGTGTCAAAAAAGTATTTACTGCTAGATGTATCAGCAAATGAATACGTGAAGACAAAGTGCTGCATTATGAATGTCAGGGCAACTTCCAAAATTAGCTTAAGAAAGTCCAAGGGATTAGGGTATTGTTTTACAGAACTGTGACAGACCATTGCAGTCTCCAGGGTGACTCTGCTGCAGCCCTTTAATAGTGAAATCCCAAATCCTGCTTTAGATAAGTAGTTCTTGGTTTGTAACCTTAACAAAAAGGCACCATTCAAAGTTTTAAATGCTTTTTCTTTGTATTACAGTACCCAAAGTGCTTAAGTAACCAATAAAATATTAGGGAATTCTTCTATTTAAAAAAGAAAGCAGTAAAGCCAGTCTCTGTTGATCCATGCTTCTGGTCCGAGTCACTGAGCAGCGTGCTTGGCGTGACTGTGAGAATTCTTCTGCTGTATTTGGGCAACGTGTGTGCTAGAGCATTTTTATACTTATCTGGATGAACTCAAAACATTGAATGTTCTGGTCCAGATACTGGAACATTCAATGTTGTGTGCTTCCTAATATATGTATTATCAGTTGCCTAACCCTATTTTTTGCTTTATACTAAAGTAGTATGAAGGTTATGTATCTTGGTTTTAATGCAGTTTGTGGTATAGAAATGTACAAATCACCTTACAAAGTCAAAGTAGTTGTCCATGCACTTTTGATTCTTCTTAATTAATGAACAAGTCTGATGCATTCCTGGACTTGGATCACTTGCTCTAATTAAATCAAGAGGGAAGCACCTCTTCTTTCTATAGAGAAAACTGTCTTCTTTCTGAAGCCTAGCATTTCCACATTAGGCTTTGAGTAACTTTTGTGTTATTCCTTCTCTTCTGGGTATTTTTTTTGGGGTGTCTATTTTTGATAATATATTGCTACATCATTTCTGAGAGTTTTAAACTTAATTTAGGACTCTGTGAATTAATTTCTCTTTTGTGAGTGTACTGTAACAGCATTGCAGAGAAGTAAGGATTGTTTGCTGAGTCATCCTTAAGATCTGGTGTGAGGACTTTCTTAAGGACTTGGAAAAACTTTGGCAGACTGCTTCTGTGGAGATGTGGGGGATGCGACCCAGCGTCAGAGACACTGGAGGCCAGCCAAGGCACAGCACATCTTGCACTCCCTCTAGGAGAAGGGTAAGATGATTATACTTAAAAATAATGAAGCAAGTCCTGGCATTAGGTCTCTTTGGAAGCTGATAGCTGTCATTTGTCACTCCAGGGCCTTGTCTGGTAGGATGGGGCTGCCCAGGGCATGGGTGGATGGCAAAAGTTTTGTCTGTGGGCTTAGTGAAGTGGTACTCTGTAAATTTTTGCAAGGTTACTATGGAGTTAAGCACTAAAACGGTGTTAATCTAGAGCAACTCTGCAGTTGCTGAGTTTCCAGCAGCATGGCATCCAGTTATAATGACCAGAGGGGCTTTTCTGGAGGGGACCTCCCCACCCAGCTCTGGTGCTGCTCCTGCCCGGAGTCACACAGGGGGCTGGGGAGTGCTGCAGGACCACCCCAGGACCCTCCCAAGCCTCTCATGGAGGAAAATGTGACTTGAACACAAGCGTCTCTGAAGGGGACATCAAGCTCTGTGATTATGGTCGATCACTGTGCTGTGGCAATACAAGCCATGACAAAACCTCAAGGGAAGAGCACAGGAGATATCCTGTCCTGCAAGCGCTGTCTTCTGGTGATCTGGCATTCAGCTGTGCAAGTGAGATGAAGGCATAAAATATTTTCCATCGCTTAGGGACCCTCTGTTGCTATCTACAGGTTTTATTTCAATTTCTGTCTCTCCGGAAAGCCTCTGCCCCCGTTCCGGCCGCTAGTCCTCCCCCACGGAGCCCTGCAGGGGCCGGCCGCGGGCGCTGGAGGGCACTGCTGGACGGCGCAAAAACGCGTCGAGGCTGCTCGCAGGGATGTAAGCGGCTCACGCTGGCAGAAGAACAGGCAAACGCAGCCCTGGATGGATGACTTGCATGCCTCACGCTTTTATTTTTCTCCTGAGAAACCTGCTTTTCCCCACTCATCCCTCTGGTCCCCCAGCTCGCCCCTTTGGAGCAGGGGAGGCAGCACAGGAGCGCCAGCCCCGAGCAGTCAGTGGACCAGCATCCTTTCACGGCCCATTTTGCAGTGCTCAGCCTCTGCCAGGAGCTGACTGGACCTATATGAGCACAAATTGAGTTCCTTGGGTTCCCCAGAAGGTCCTGAGCATGGGCATCCCGTGGGCACTGTGAGAAGAGATATACTGGGGAATCGGTCCAAGGGTCCCTGTTTGGAACAAGAGGTGTCTGTGTTCCACTTCTTGATAGGAAGTATCTAATAACACAATGCTAATTGTTGTGTTTCTGCATACTTCATCACTAATTTGTTAGCAGCCAGGCAGATACTGGAGGGAGCTGGCTGATTTTGTTCCATTGCACGGGGGGGCTGACTTCAGGAAGTTGCACATTATGCTTTCACATGGAAACATGTTTTTTTTTTTTTTTTTTTTTTTTTCCTCTATCCTCATGCTGATATTTTTCCATGAATTCAAAGTAACTTGGAGCTTATGGCTGTTCGTTGAGTATGTGAAGTATTAGCCAATGTACCAGAATAAGTATTCCATATAAAGGAAATTCTTGATCGCTGAAAGTCCATTCTAAAAAAAGTTAAATATTTATTGAATGTTGCTCCTAATGTGAACCATTTAGCTGCCCTCGGGCAGGAAAATAGTAAATAGAGATGCTCTGTATAACTCTTTAGTTGCATACAGGTTTCTTTTGTGGTTCTGAGGAGGCTAAAATTCTTTCTGAAGGATCTTCTTATTTATCTGTTTCATGCCAGATTACTGAAGTGACTTATCTGTTTTTTCCATCATGGGAATTTTTTTAGTGACTTTCGTGTCACTGGGAAATAATTATTTTATCTTAGCTACTGTTGATGGTTTCTTTCTCTAGAGCTCCCCAGGGAAGCAGATTCCCCGAGTCCCTATTCAGAGAAGAAAGCACAGCGATTACTTACGGACTTCATTTGTGTATGTAAAGATGGCTCATCTCGCTAAGAATCACTGTGATCAAGCCATCTCTGCTGGGACTTCTTACACTGTGATAAACAACAGGCATCACTCCTTACTGTTTATAAGTGCAGTCCTTATTCCCATGTGCAAAAATGGTGCTATGGAAGAAGTGCATTTTAGTCTTATTTACTGGTGAGAGAGGTATATAATTTTTAAGGTGTTAAATCACAAAAACAATTTTCAGATGTTTTCTTTGACTTTGCCACAATGTTAATATCTGTTTGCTATAGCATGCTCATGGGTAACATTTTAATTTCTTACACAGGTACTGAGGCACAATGAAGTAAAATAACTCCCTGGAAAGCACCCAAGTAGCACATGGCAGAAGTTGGAAAACAAGTATTCTCAGAGCTATCATCTGCTTTGTGCACAATGCTGCTCCTTCATTAAGATTGGAAGGATTTTATTTTATTAGGCATGAGGAGGTCAAGCACTGTGAGTGGCATTTAAACTAACTTAACTCCAGTTAACTGAAAAAAGAATGCAATAATGTGTGCTACATTTAAAATTTAAAAAACTTTACAAAAAAAATACTTTTTAGTAAGTCCTTGCAATGGAGGGGAAGAATGACCAGAAGAAAAAAGTAGAGATGTCTGTTTAAAAAAAAAAAAAATAATAATAATTGTATGGCTACAATAACTAACCCATCTTAAGAGCACGTAAACTTGATACTGCTAACCTGACAAGACCTATTGAAAGAATGCAAGGCTTGTTTGCTATGAAATGTATTTTAGCCCTATAGTTATACTCTCCTTACCCTTTATTTCTGTTTTTTTTTTTTTTTTTTTTTAAAGATGTCCTGTCCTACCTCTGTTGTAGGTGGTCCCCCATCTACAGTGTACTCTGAAAGGTGAAGGATCAAATTTACAGGACAGGTGCCATAAAGCATATGTTTATCAGCCATGTCTGAATCAAGCTCTTTATCCTGTCCTGTCACATTTTTCCTTTGAACCTACAAGCCAGAGAAAGTGCCTTATGATGTTGAAACTGTTTTCACAAAACATCAAAACTCCCACTTTGGACATCAGAAAACAGCCTCACTCTGTTGGGCTGAAAATAGAAATCCCTTTTCTTTAATGATCTGCTTGTCTGATCTTGTGCCAGTAGGTCACAGCAAGGGTTGTCATTATATCGTTGATGCATCCCACTTCTCCTGTCCTCCTTCTCCTGTGTCTTGAGGGACCTCCTGTGTATTCCTCAGGACCTCTAACCTGCCCTTCTTGTAGTTTTCAGGGTACAGGGGGCTGGCACTCCTACCAGCCCTAGTGCATGCTAGGTTTGCACCCACAATAGTTTGGGCCTGGCTGATCTGCCTTTTTATCTGTGCAGAACAGTCATGTACTATTGAGTTTCTTGCTCAATGTCCAATGATCTCCTTGTCATTGCAGGAGCAGGGAGACATTTTTCAGAGAAGGGAGTTTCTACCTGTGTGGGGGCTACTATTTTGGTGTTGGCAACAGGACACAAGCAGTCTGCAGAGAGATTCATATTGTGATTTGGCCTAAGAGGTAAAAAGCTTGCTTTAAGGTAATAAATCTTCATGATTTTTTTAAGACTACTCAGAAACATCAGTGTTTGTCTCAGTCCTTCAGAAAGTGAGCAAATGTGCTAGTGCTGGTGGATTTCAACAGGCAACCTTCTAATACCCATCAGCATGACAAATGATACCTGTTCATTCTGAGAAAGTGAAGAGAACAGCTGAATTCTTATTTCCTTCTCATTTGGGGCATTAAAGTTGGGAGGGATCATCTGTTATATCTGGGGCCTCCAGTCCCTTCTCTGCTATGCTGGGAAGCTTTAAGATGATGGCCAAACATGCCTATAAGACTCCGAAGGTGAGGGGATGCTGTTTCTAGAACTGTGTGATTGTGTGACAGGTCTTATCTGTGGTGTTATGGCCCATGTGCAACTGCCAAGACTAAACAAATACTTTAAATTAGACTCTGCTCTGGCAACCAGAAAGTGTGCTGTTTAATGCTGGTGCATCTTAGAGACAGGAAGGGGAGAGAAGGGCAGCTGTGTGGTCTTCCACATTGGAAATGCAGGATGATGTTAGCGCGTTACTGATTGGAAAGGTATGTGCTGTTTTCCAAGTCATGTTGAGCAAGAGGCCTATTGTAGTTATTTCTGGTGAGTTTGCTAACAATACATTATTATTTAAGAATGTAAAAAGATGGCTGTTCTGGTAATTTTAGAAATAACTTTCTTTACAATTTCAGTGTTGCATTTCCTGTAAGCCTTTATTTTGACAATAAAAATGTAGTTGTAAAGTTGTATTCTTTTTTTTTTTTTAAAAGTCTGGTTTGGATTTTAAGTCAAAAATTTGCAAACATCTAGTTTTCCAAGTGAGCATTTCCAGCTCTAATTTAAAAAAAATAATCATATAATTCAATCTATAACTATTTTTGAACAGTCACTACAGGAGAAAACCCTTTGCATGTGTAATTGTTTGTCATACTAGCTGCCAGTTATCAGCTAGAATGTGTTTTTTTGAAAATGTAAAATGTAAATAGAGCATACTTGTTTTTAATCAATTAGTGTACACAGAAATGCCTGAAAACAAGCAGTTGTAACTAAACTAAGTCAAAACATTGCAGACAGACTTGTTAATTTAGGATAGAGGGTTTTCAGCTGTGTTTGTTAGGGCAGAAGAGAGATTGAGGGCTAGGGGTAAGAGGAGGTCTCTTAGACTGTCTGACCAGGTGTGTGAAGGGAAGAAGGCTTCCTACAAACAAGTAATAGAAGTCTCACCCTCTGGTCCTTAAGGGAGACTCATACCACTCAGACACCTGCTGAGAGCGTGCTGTGCCAGCAAAACAGGCAGTGCCCAGACTGCTGGGCTTGTCTTTGGTGACGGTTTCCTGATGTTCACTTTAAAGAGGGCAGGTGGGGTAGCTCTCCACTTGACATCAAGGAACTGGGGAAGAATAGTTTACATGCATGGTCACAAGCTGTCTGTAAGGTTGTGCTTTGGGCTGAAGTGGCTGTGACTGAGATGACTCAGTTGAGAGCCCAGAATAAGGCTGAGAAGGTAAACTGTGGAGTCATGACTCTAAGCAGAACAGACTTTGGCGCATCTAAGATATTGGGGAGCAGAATACGAAGGGATTCTGTTATGAGGTGGGAGAGCTTACAGACTTTGAAAGAAAACTTAAGAGCTTGGGAACCTGTTGGGCTGGAAGGCCGGGAATTTAGGTAGAAAACTTGCTTGACTAAGGAAGGAGCTTGTTATTGAACTAAGAAGCAAAAAAAAAAAAAAAAAGCATATAGGAAGTGGAAACATAAGTCAGCTGAGTGCTGTTTGGCTGTTTAGTGATGAATTTGGGAGATAAAATTAGTGAGGGACATTAAGAGTAACAATACAGATACTGCAAGGATGCTAGTAGTAAAAAACAGTAAACGTGGCTCTCTTTGAGCTTACAGGAATGTCTGGAGAAATTGTAGACTAGCTGGCTCACCTCAGGTTCCTTATGGAGTCTGTTTCCAAATGCATGAATGACAAGAAAGTAACTGGGAGCTGTCAACAGGTTTCAATTTACTATTGCTAAATCCTGCTTGACAAACACAATGACCTTGTATGATGAAATGACTGGCTATGTGGGTGAAGGGAAAGATTAAGGTACTTCAACTTTACTGAGGCTTCTTATGCCATCTCCCGCAACATTCTCAGATTAACAGATATGTTGAAAACTTGGACCACAAGATTCAGAAGCTAGGTCTCTGGTGGCTTGAAATGAGCAAAGTGCCTCATGGACTAATAGTGGATCTGATATTGAAAAAAGCTCTTAGTGACCCGGACAACTCAGTGTACCCCCAGCAAATTTGTGAACTAGGCAGACTGACTGACAAGCTAAATGCTAGAACTTAAATTCTGAGTGGACTTGACAAAAGGTAATCTCATGAAATGCACTAGGGAGAAGACTAAAGTCCTGATTGTACGGTGGAATGACCCCATGTCTGGCCAGTCTGGGGACGGAGTGGTTGAGTGACAGCCCTGCTGAGTACCTGGAAGTTGCAGTAGATGCCAGGTTGCAAATAAGCCAGGAGGGCAGTCTCTTTGCAAATTAGATACCTACTCAGTTTGTTAATTTTGCGCTGTTGTGTATACTACCATAGGAGGAGTGTGGCTAGCAGACTGAAGGAAGTTACTAGCCTCTTGTGTTCAGCACTAGTGTGGCCATACCTCAAATACTGTGTTCAGTTTTAGGGACTCCCCATCTCAGAAGGATGAGAAGAGAGCATCCAGTAGAGATCTACCACAGTGTTCAGCAGCCCAGAGCATGTGACCTATGGGGAAAAGCAGGGGCAGCTGCGCTGGTTTAGTTTGGCAGAGAGGAGTCTAAGAGGTGATCTAGTAAGTTGCAACTACTGAATGTGGTTTTTTTACAGAGGTCAGCTGTAACATGCTCTTGCTTGGGAGGCTGTGAAACACCCACTCACGTTATGGGAAAAGTTTGGGGTACTAGACATTTGCTTTTGCTATGAGGGTGGTGCAACATTGAAATATGTACTTGGAGAGGCTCTTCAGTCTTGACCCATGTGGTTTTATAGGTTCAGTCAGACAAAACCATGGCTGACTTATCTAATATTGGCAATAATCTTGATTTGAGACTAAAGATCTTCAAAGGTCTTTTCTCCACCTCAAAACAAACAAGCAATAGGAGCCTGTGAACAGTAGCAACTATTAGCTTCTGGAGGCTCTGACTCTGTTTTCATTCTCTACCTCCCTCCAAGGCATATCTTGTATGGTTGTACCATGGGTGGGTTTAACCGTAGGTTGGTGTTACAGCACTGTGACCTCCATTGCTTGAGCAGGGATTTCCAAGTCTGTTGGTGTTTGTAGATGTGTTTGTGATAGTCAGCCTGGGGGAACAGGTGCTGGGGTTGGAGCTGAGCCATGGGAGGCAACACAAGCTAGGGGAAATAAATACTCCACAAACTTGGCATTCTGCTTAATTTGTCTTATGCTTAAGAAATTGCTCTGCCAGTCCCTGCATACGTCTGTACTGCAGTTGAATGTGTGACTGTGGTTCATGCAGGCATGTCTAGGGTAACTTTAATCTAGCTAGGTCATGTACCAGTAGTTCTGTGGATACAGCAACAGCATAAACCACAAGGTTCTTCTGAAATGCTGAGTAAAAATACAGGTAGCTTTCTTGTGCTAAGCTGTTGGCTTCCTCAGCTATGCTGCAAGAAAGGAGATATTTATTTTTTTTTTTAATGTGAAAAGCACCTCATCTTATTTTTCTTTGCAAAACTGAAGTTTTAACCCTCACTTGCAAGTTTTTTCTATTCAAAGCTAGCAGAGTCAGATTGTGTGGAGTGTCATGATAGGAGAGCTCCAAACCCTTGGAAAACAGACCCTCTAAGTGGTCAGACATGTCCAAATCCAACAGCCATGCTGGGTCAGCCCAAGGACAGAGGGGATAAAAGCATGGCTTAAAGCCTTTTCTCCCTGTCTCAGCTTCCAGTATAGCACTGTTTAGTCAGGCCAAAGAATCTACGGGATTTCATCCAGACTTCCCTTGTTCTTATGGTTGCGTTTACTGGACTTTAAATAACAACAAAATGTGAACTGATTTCATCAATTTGGCTGCTCTTTAGGTCTCAGACCCCTTTATCCATTCCTACTCTCATAACAAGCAGCCTTTTCCAAGAATGATACAACCACAGATCTGGCAGGCCAGTATGCTGCTAAAAACAAAGCGTGTAGGAGTTAGATCTCAGGATGGAAAAACTGCTGGCTCGTGGTCTCTGATCAAGATCCAGCTGTGGTATTCTTATATGAGTGTCAGTAACTCTGGTTGATGGTGGTTTATATGTTCAGGGTGCTGCATCTAGTATCTTTCCCAGAGCAGCCTTTGCCATGTGAACTGTTGAACAGCATAATGAGCCAGTAGCATAGCCTGAACATGTTCTGGCCTCTTCCTCTAAGCTAGTTTTAACAGGGAGCAGGCAGCTCCAGTCCCTAGCTCAAAGAAGACTCCTAAGTGACTCTATAAAGTAAAGCTCACTTGAGAGGGGAAAAAGATTTTCCTCCTTAACTGAGGTGCCAGCTCTGACCCATCAGTTGAGGAATACTTGATGGGATGCTCCTGTTACCTACTGATGTCCCCCAGGTTGACACTGCAGGAAGTCTGGAGAGCTGTTACATGGCTGAGTCTCCTTATGCTCCACAAAGCTGATGAGGGAAAGCAGTGTGGCTTACTGGGATATGTACATGTAATGGTTTGTGAAGGCAGTGGTCAACTGCCTGGAGGAAAAACATGTGGAAATGTTTATTTCGTTAACCTATGTGAGCTGGAGTGACAGTTCCTTTCTGAGTAAATTGTGAGCATCCTACAAGAGATTTGTTAGGTGTTTACACCCCTTCTCCCCTCCAACCAGCTTGCTAACCTGTTCAGAGCACAGAGACCACAGTACAAAGGGGGACCCTGAGGTTATCTAAGTGTGGGGGGAAATCTCAAAATTCCCCTTCTCGAAGTCTGACTCCTCCAAACCTAATACTCAATTTCTTTCTCATTAACTTTCTTCCTTCCAGTACTGGTACAGTCTGAAACAATGTAAATGCAAGTTTCTCACTTGAATATCAAAAATTTGAGTGCTCTGATATTTACAGAATGAATTATGGCCTTTACAGAGTCTGAGACACTAGCTAGAAGTCAGGGATTTGTAGGAAATTGGCCTGTTAAGGAGTGCAAAAAGCTTACTCATGTTTTGACAGCAACAAATACTTAGTGTATATTAAAAGGTACCAAATCAGAAGGGAAGTAACACAGGTGGGTGAGACTTTAAATCAGTTCATGAAATAGTGCATTGGCATAGGAGCCAAAGGCTGTAACAGTTTCTTTGACAGAGTTTTATCAGTGCAAATTATTCATGGTCACCAGTGGCCTGGTGTTCCCCATCTAAGAACCCCCGTCCTTCTATACATATCTATAGGGCAGGCTCTGAGTAGGCAGATGACTTTCTAGATTATGTAGGTCTTCTGTATGATGATGGCTCTTGGAACTGGAGGAGGATTTACAAAGTGGAGAGGAATTAGGGATAGAAAGGGGTTTGTCTTTGGCTGGGTTTTCTTGAAAACAGGAAGCTGAAGGTGCCAGAGGGAAGGGAGGACTCCAAACAGAGCCTTCTCCTGCTCTGTGGGGAGCCTGGCATGCTGACTGATGTTGGTGTGCTGTTGTGGGGGGTCACATCTGGGCACTTCTGCTGTTAGAGGCTGCAGATTCACTAGCAGGCAAGGGTTGTTCCGAAGATAAAGGGACATGACAGATTGGTGACATTTTTCTGCAAGATAGATCAACAGTGGATTTGACTTGGCCTTTTTCTCTTGATACTTTAATCACTGTACCATTTCATACAATGAAGGTTAATATGTTGCTGTCTTCTATTAGTTCATTCCAGTTTTTTAGGTCCTTAAGCCAGTATCATTTGCTTGCTGTGCACAGTAGAAAAAATAAGGGGGGAGAAAAAACAAACACTAGTGGAAAGGTGGTTTTGAGTTGATGGCCAGGAGATTTGCTGGGTCCTTAAAGATTTGGTTCATGGTATTGACCAGAGTTCTGCAGCATGTGGGGAGGAAAAAAAAAGATCAGAAACAGTCATAATGTAGTGATGTTATCTGGAGGTATCATGTTCAGTTGGAGTGCAGCTGGGAAATATCTGGTGCAAGCACCCTGCCAAAATAAATGAATAAATGAATAAATAAATAAATCCCTCCTTTCAGAAGCTTGCAATCTAAGTAGCTAAGACAGAAAAGAAGGCAGCCACTGAAGTGACTTGAGATCAGTGTACAGAAGTGCAGGAAGGTGGTTTGCTTAAGCTATATACCTATCTCTTAGACATGTGATATTATTCTAGCCAAGTAAGCATAAGTCTGTCCCTTTTCTGCTTATGGGGTCTATTCATGCTGTAAGAATGCCATCCCATCAAAACAGCCTGCACTACAGTGAGCATCTAATTACACCAGTGGCGGTCAAAGACCTTCTGAAAGCACCATTTCTAGCATTTGTTTAGCAACAAATGTGGCTGATGGTGAATCAAGTGGTGTGGAACCTCTGTGGCTGAGGAAGAGGGAAGACTCCTCTACAAGAGCATTTGCTGTACAGAAAAGAAAGGGTGAGCTGCTGCAGCTGGGTCACAGCAACAGAAACACCATTGTGTGTATTGCTTTATCTTGTATTTACTAGGAGTTGTCTAGAATATGAAACAATGGGACTGCGTGGGCTCCAAAGCTATGTACAAAATTTCAACAGAAGGCTAAGAATTATTTTGTTGCTTTCTTGGTAAAAATAATGTTGCTTTCCCATTCATTGTCACATGCTGGTATGTATTTTACAGTTTTTTTTATTGCTCTTGGAGTGACTTAGGCAAAGCATTGGGGTGGGGGGATCAGTGATCCACAGTTGTGAGCATGCTGGCTCTGGCTTTCCTACACCATCAGAGCACTGTTCCCAAGCCTCTTCCCAGCTCCCTCCCCCTCAGCATGGAGGGATGTGAATATCTTCCAGACAATAGCTTCTGTATTCTGTAAACACACCAAAGGTCATAAAAATACACAGTGCTAACATTAGCAGAGGCTGAAAAGCAGGAGCTACCCCCATCTGACCCCATATAATTATGTAAAAAGGGTGAGTAGCGAGGAAAACACTAATGTTTGATCACTTCTGTAACAAGAGAAACTTTCTTGGTAGGTGTTACTGGTTTCAGGGAATTTTGTTGTTTTTTTGTTTGTTTGTTTCATTGCCTTGCCAGCACTGCAAACAACTGCAGTAAACTTCTGTCCAGAGCTTTGCTTACTGTGTATTTAGTGGCACAGACCTGTCCTGTCCCACACTGATAGGGTAAAGGGGTTTTGTTCTTTAAAAGTAATGGAAATAATTTGTGTTCCTTTTAAAATACTTGATGAGCTCTTCCTAGAGAGGCATTCAGTAGCCTCTAAATAGCATGTTATTAAATTGAGACCAGGTCTATAAAATTGAGCTTTGGTTTACTCTGGGATTTACTGATTTCCAGGCTCTGTTCGCAGTCTCCCTTAGGGCTGGCAAAGCAGTGAGGATCTGTTTCTGTGAATGAGCAGGCTACTTTTGCCAGTGAGCTGGAGGTGTGTTTCAGCCTATGGTGCTGTCTTTTTGCTTGAAAAGCTTCCAGGAAATACAGCTTCTGTGTTTATGGTTAGTGGTCAACAATGTGAAAATGTGGGAAGCTATTTCTTCTGTTTAAGTTGTTTCTTTCCACTACCACCTCCCTCCCTGCCTTAAAGTTGGAAGTGTCTTTTCTAGATGGATGTGGACCTTTCTTTTCTCTTTGAGATCAAGAAGTGTGAAGGTTCATACTTGCCCCAATCTATTTAAAAGCCTTCACAGATCTGTAACTTCACTGGAAGTTGATTTGTCTAAGCAGGCTGTTGGAAAGAGAGGCATCCCAAACTGCCAACTGACACTTCAAACCCTTGATTTCAGTGTCTTCTTTGGGAGTGTATTACCTGATACATGTTTTATTTATGATTGTGTGGGTCATTCTGCCCCAGCTCATGTATTCCTCTGCTGCTCCTCTTGAGTCATAGAGAAGGAATGGCTTAGCTTAGGCTGTGTTAACTCTTGCAAGATTTCGACCATCTTATTTGGCCCCAGGACTACTTTTACATGAGGCTTGCACTGATCTTGGTCCAGCTCTTTACCTCTAGCTTCCTTGTTAATTCTGTTTTTCCTTTGGAATGGACTTCAAATTCAGACCATCACATGCTACCATCATTAGTCAGAGATGCATCTCCCCATTCCCTTAAAATTATAGAGTGGCTTGTGTTGGAAGGGATCTTAAAGATCATCTAGATCCATAGGCAGGGATGCCACCCACCAGATCAGGTTGATGAGGGCCTCATTCAACCTGGCCTTGAACACCTCCAGGAATGGGGCATCCACAGTCTATCTGGACAGCCTGTGCCAGTGCCTCACCACCCTCTCAGTGAAGAACTTCCTCCTAACCTCTAATCTAAATCTACTGCCTTTTAGTTTAAAACCATTCCCCATTGTCCTGCCATTATCTGACTGAGCAGAAAGTAGCTCTTAATCTTTTTTTTTATGTCTTCTTTAAGTACTGAAAAGCCTCAATGAGGTTACCCCTGAGCCTTCTCTTTTGACTGAACAGCCCCAGCTCTCTCAGCTTTTCTTAATAGGAGAGGTGTTTCAGCCCCTTAATCATTTTATATCCCTTTAAAATATCTTAATTAAAATACCTTTAATTATTTGCATTAAATAATAGCTGAAGAGAAATTAATATATATGTATATACACTTGAAGTAATCCAAACTTCAATTATCCTGATCACTGGCTCCCCTTTCCTAGTTTGTGATGTCAACAGAAGTCTTCAAGGTGAAGAACTCCTTGAATATCCCTGGCTGGTTTAGAGTCACCACACTGAGAAAGATTTCAGACCTTTCTCTCCCTCTGCCAAGTAAACTCTTCAGAAGTAAAAACAACAACAACAACAAAAAATAAAAAAAAAATGAAGGGAGCCAAGGCTTCCACAATTGAAAAGGATGTGGATGGATGTGGACCTCCTGCACAGAGTGCAGTGTGTGTCTGTCTTCTAGAGCATGAAGCACTAGTGCCTCACCTGCCTACAACCAAGGGTGCTGCTATTTCCCTCAATATTTTCACAGTTGTCACTACCTAATCTAGATTTGGACTTAATCTGCATTGGTTACCTGCCTAGTTGCTGTAGATTTGCATTCTCTCCAAACACTGGAAATTCCTGAAGAGTTTCTTTTCTACCTTCTCCCCAGACCATTAAACAAGAACTTCCACGTTACTACTGTGGGTCTTCTTGGACACTCATGAGCTTTAATGTTTTGAAATGATTGGGGTGGGTGGAAACTTTGGTTTCTTTGGAAATTGAGTAAGACTAAATTTCTGAATAACTATAAATGCTTATTATAAAAGCAGTGGTATTTTTTTCCTTTATAAAGCATTTACATACATCTAATTCAATAAACATTTCATTAAAAAAAAAAAAGTCAAAAGAGAAGTTTTCTAGGGAGCCTTTAACATGGCTAAAAACTGTGCCAACCTTGCTCTTGTCTGTACTCAGCTACACTGGTAAGCAAGGCAGCTCTGTGTGTGTGTGTTTGCACAGTGGCATGAAATCTTTTTTACTCTTGCTATACAGTTACCGCTGCTCTCATATGCTTCATTTTATCTCCGTACAACCATATTCCAGGATAAAAATAATGGCTTTTTGGAATGTAAGAAACTCCAGGAAGTTGTGATCAGGAAAGGGGCCCGGGGGTAGAAGGTCCAGCTTCTGGAACTGCTCTTGCTTCCCCCTTCTCTGAGAATGCACTGGCTGATGGAGGGGGCAGAGCCCTTCCAATTCCCTGTTATATTTGCATCAGATAAGGCAGTCATTTCTGACTTTCAATGGGAGCAAATTGTCACTTCATTAACACTGACATCATTAGCGGGATGGGGGTAATTCACTGTGTGATCCAGACCTAGCAGTGACCTTTGTGGAGTCAACTAGCAGCAGGGCTAATTAGTGCCTCATTGCTAGGTGAACACTTCTCCACCATTGCTCTGTCTGCGACCACAACTCATTTCACGTGAACCACTAAGCAGCCATCACCCGAGAGCAAACTGTGGCCTCTAACTACTTAGACAAGACCTCCAGCCCTGCCAACGAGGAAAAATGACATCCTGTTTTCATCTGTCCTCGGGACAGCTGTTCAGTTCCCTCAGCAGCTTTGCTTTGCAGCCCCTACTGAAGGATAGCGCTCCAGGCATTGCAGCATGTCCCTGATATGGTGTGAGTTATGAGTGTGATTAGAGGCTGACGAGCGGGGAGAAATATTGGGGTCACAGAGGAGGAGAGGAGTGTGTTTTGGCAGGGACATGTAAGAAAGACAACTTGAACTGTATGGTTAACCAGGTTTTGTTAACTGGGCAAGGCTCTGGAATCCCTGCTCTCACTTCCCAGAGCTTCTAGAGATGAGGTCTTATACTGACAGTGAAATTTAAGTCGGGGGTGTTTTTCCCACTCTGAGCATGGGTTGGTAATGTCATAAAATCTCAATTTCTAGGGTTTGGTCACTGGCTGCCTGACTGGGCCATGTGGCATCCACATCCTCATGTTGGTATGTACATTACCTGAGAGAAAAAGAAGAAATGAAGGTGAATCAGTTCTCAATTTAGTGGTGGTAAAGGAGTTACTTTCTCTAATGAGAAAGTATCTTCTTGCCAGGAGTCCAGAATATTCGTAATATTCATTTCTCTTGTGCTGCAAATTATGGTTTGGTGTCTATCCACAAGGACTGATTTGGTTTTAACCAATATCTTTTAGCTATTTTCCTAGTGCCTACCATATGCTTGAGACAGCTCCTGCCCATTGCCTCAAGAACACATCCCGTTTGACTAGTGAGCACTTCAGTGCACGCATCCTGAGAGTGTGTGTTGACTGCTGGTCTTTAACCGAAACCTGCCACCACATTCATCTCTATCTGCTGCAGTTGACCGTGGTTAACCTAAATGCTGCCTAAATCAAACTTCTGGGGAATACATTATGAATAACTACAAGAAAAAATGTTTATTGTAATAATAATTATGTGTTATTACAGAAAATTGCTGATCCAGCCTTTTGATTCTTGAACCAAATCACAGTAATTAGGGGTCCTACTAATGCAATATTCAGAATGTCCGCTTCGGGAATTTTGTACGGAGGATACATTTTCTGTTTTTTCATCATTTTTTCGATGTTTTTTTTTTTTTTTTTTACATTACTGTTTTTTTCTCTAGTGATGTTTAGCTTGCATTTCACCATGAGAAATCAAGTATTTTTTCATGGGAGCTGCAGAATTGCATTAGGCGATACAGTAATAATAAGGTAGGAAAATCAAGCAACTGGTTTAAAGTTGAAATTTACAGTACCTTTCATGGACAGATTGTCATGTAAAGATCTCCTCACAGTTCAAATAAGGCTAAACAAATGCATGTACAGGCTGGATTCCAAGCACTCAAGCTGTTGGTTTTCAGCTACAGAGCTGGGCTTTACTCTGAGGTAGACGTTTATCTGCTGGTGAAGGAAGATGTACCATTGAAGCCTCTGAAGTGAAGCATGAAGTAAAAAATTTGGATTGTTTACAGACTGTAAAACTTGCATGGCACTCTTCATAAGGGGCCTATTCTGTGGTTCTGGACATATTTCAGTTTGTATTCATGCCTGACCTCCTTAAAATATTTTTTCTTCTGGCTTCTGTACTTCACTGAAGTTGTGCTCTGCCCTTTGCTTTACAGACCATTGCCATATAACATTTAACAATTCCAAATTGATCAAGTTTAGTGAAGGATGAAGGGATCCTATTTGTGTGCTTTTTTCTGAAGTACTGCTGACAAAAGCTATGTAAATGTAGCACGTGACTACTGTTTATGGTAAATTACACTTGTTCAGCATTTGTCAGCAACATGCTCTGTTTTCAATTAAAATAAAACATTTTTGTGTTTTTGTCATTTGGGTTAATAATTAACCTGATCTGACAAAAAGTATCTGGCAAAAGTAGCTAGGCCGGACGTATGTGGCAGAAGGCTCCTCAGCAGGAAGCAGGCGACCTTTGGAAGTGGCCAGCAAAGCCAGCCTGTTAGCTCTGCAGAGGCTCGGAAGCAGAATAGCTAGAGACTCTTTTTAAACAGTGAATTGCCGTTTAAACCATGCTTTTTCTGTTCCTGTCACCAGTGTGCTCTGTGTCTCAGTTTTCTGCCTCTCCAAGAACATAGCTCTGTGTGATAGCAGCCAGGCCAAAATACGCTATGCAAGCTGCTGTTCCAAGTCAGGAAATTTTAGAGAATTTGTGGACCATGGGGAGAAAGCTTTATAAAACCTTTGACATGTGGAACCATGACAAAGCTTTTGTGTTTCTGGGCTTAATTGCACTTCTAGTATACCTTTCTAGTTTACTTTTCCTATAAGTAGCCTCCATATGAAAAAGGCAAACTAGGGTGACTTACTGTTTTTCTGAGGGCAAACAGAGAAACGAGTTTGGATTTTAAGCTACAGTATGAGTTGAAAAGGAGGGAGGATGCTCTGACTGGTGGCATGCCAGTTAAGGTGAAAGGCAAAATATGTGTGGTGGGATGTCTTGGATTTTCTGGCATCTAGCAGATTTTCCTTGACCCACTCCTGCATTTTATTTATTTTTTTTTCTGTATAGAAAAATAATAATAATGAAAGCACTTATGTTCTTCATTATCAAGGGCAGTGGAAAATCTGCAAAAATTTGGGACTTGAAAAACAGAGCATATGAAGTCAGTGGGTGGTCTGGGTTCACTGCAACATCTTCTCAAGTGTCTGGACACTGAATTTGTTGTAATCACTTCTGCTTTATAAGCATGTATCTGGGTGGGAAGGGAGTGGGGGAAAGAGGAAAGTAACAAATGTTATTTACTGAGACAATATGTTCCTACCAACGCTGATTTTAAAAAAGAAAGTAAAGAGGTTTCCGGAAAGGAAACATGAAACAGTGTATTGTTAGGAATCGTTTATACTTTTGTATTGCAGCCCAGATTCAGTGCTTTTGTGTCACTGTCTTTAATTTCATTTTTAATCTTTCCTTTGTTTCTTCCTTAAATGAAGCTCATGTTAAATACTACTGGTTCCTTCAAAAAATGCTGATCAGTTGTAGGTCAGAAACCAATGGAAATTTCATCTCGTTGTTGTCTAGAAGAGGCAGCCTTTCCTTCTCTGTTTTCTGGGGCAACACCTCCCTTGCTTTGCATTCCCTATAGCTCAGTAGGCTGCCCAGCCACAGAGAGGTCGGGGAGGTGCATCTCTACACAAGTGAGCAATGCTTCACATGCTCCTAGGCAGGTGTTCCTAGCTGGGTGTAAGCAACAGAAAACTGCTTTTTGTTCTTTTTAAAGAAGAGCAATAAAACTTCTATTTTTAAAGGTGTGGATAAAGCAATTTTATATTTAGTGTGTACACACTGCATACAGTGCAAATATAGCTTGTGGGTAGCGGGGCAAGCTCCACTGTACAACCTCTTCCATGGATTGTACCGTACTAGTAGATATAACTCCACAATTACAAACCCCTGCTGTACTACATCACTCTCTAGATTATGGCCTTCCACAAAGACTTCTCAGTGACTTTTTTTGTCTCCTAGCAGAGCAAGCCTCCAGCTGAACTTTCAGACTATGTTAAAAGTATTTTTGCTCTAAGGTAATTGAGTAGTGCTCTACATCACTGATAGCCAAATCTCACTGTCTTGCAAAAATCATGCTGTAGGAAGTTCCTCAGATAATGTAATTTAGTTTCCTGTTTCTTCCAAAGCAAGAGCCAGGATTTTTTTATGTTCACATCCTCTGTACTCCTTTCCTTTGGCTTACTGGGCAAAGTTGAACTAAAGTAACAAATGTGACTACCTCACGGATGGGTGAGGTTTGTTGCAACTCTGACCTATTACTGAAGTTAATTCCATTACTAAGTTGCCTGCTAAGACTGTTCTGAACTACTATGTTCTACCTCAGAGCTAAAATAATTACACTCAGGTACTTTCATGCACATTTTTTGGTCTATTTGTTTATTTTGAGATATATATTTTTTGAATAATAATAAAACCACATTGGTACACAACATGGTGCAGGGCTTCTTGCAGGAGCATACAGTGTGGTGTCGCTGAAGCTGAGCAGTCCTCTCCAGTTGATGCATGCACATCAGTAAGTAGCAAAAATCAAGTCCTAGTATTGAGACCATCACCTCTAGGGGCTAGGCTGATGCATAAGCAGCTTCCAGAAGAAGTAGCTTTGTGCTACTCTGTGCATGTACAGGGCTGCTCCTGCAACCTGTGTCCTTGCATTTGTGAAGCAGCAGCAACAATAGTCCTGCTGCTCGTAAACACGCTCTTTACAAGCACAGGAGAAGATATTTGCTGCCTGGAGAGCTGTTCCACTTCTCTGTGTTAGAAGTGGCAGGTGAGGTAGGAACAATTCATATTCTAGATGCAGGGGACAGGCCATTATTTCTGAATAAAAGTAAATTTAATTCTAAATGTACACTTCATTCATTGTAAAGGTTAAGTGCCTCTTACATATTATTGATAATACACAGGATTTCAAGTTTCAAATGTTTTTCAGCTGTAGTGTGAGTGAATTATGTGCTGTGCTTTATGCGATGGATTATATAGTAGCTAATTCAATGTGTCCCCCAGCTTCTCAGGACTGAACAAATGAACGTGAAGCCTTACATATAAATCTCCTAGCACCAGGTGCAGGGTGTTTTTTTTTTTTTTTTATGCTAGAAGGGGATCTGCACTTTTATGTTATACTGTTGCATTTGGCTTGAGCTAAGTGTACCTTCTACAGTTTCATTAATGTCTCCTTCCTTACATAATTTATATCAGTATTTAGCCCTCTTTATATCACCAAAATGGTACAAAAGAGCCTTAAGATGCATGAAGACCAAAGAAAGCCTATTTGCTGGGCTGTACAGCTTTTCCCAATTTGCATGTTAATGCTGATTATAATAAATTTAGTTAGACTGAATACGAAGTTGAGTCAAAGTGCTAAAATTGTGGACTTAACCTGGGGTATATCCATGTCCTTTTTATAGTAGGCATTTAGTTAATTGTAGAATCAAATGACTTTGTTTTCCTCTGCTGTTGGTCTCTATTGAATTTGGCACAAGTTCAAACAGCCTGGAAGCATCCAGCCTTTGCTGGATCATAAAGCAAAGACCCTCCCTAGGAACACAAATGGCATTTCTTTCCACCACTGCAGTGAGATTAATGACAGTGTTAGTAGGGTGTTTTCTCTCCCTTTGTCCTGTAAATCTGAGATCTATTCGACTAAACTGCCTTTTAAAGAAAACAAACTCAAGCTGCCGGAGTTCTCATGAGGCACCGCTAAAGGGGTAGGGTTCTGCACACCACACAAACCTTACACTGCCCTGTGGATTTCGGGTGGGAGATGTATACAGGAGCAGGAAAGCTGGCAGAGGATACTGGGGCTTGCAGTTGCAGGAGAACGGGGCCACACATCAGCTGATACTGCTGATGTGGTGATGGATTAGTGAACAGAGAAAGGTTTGCATTGTGCTAAAAATGGAAGGATTAGCAGCTGCCCTTGTTGACTCAGGTTAGAGGGAGAAAGAGGACACTGTATGAACCAACATGCTGTGGCACTGGTCTGTACTAAATTCACCATCAGCATCCATTGCTGCTCATCTCCTTCCCCTAGTTTCAGTGAGAAATATTTCTGGAGAGCTTCCTTCATATCAGAGGGAGAACTCTTACTTTTATTCCTTCCTCTTTGCTTACATTATTTTTACTATGATTGATGATTGCATTTTTAATTTTCCAAATATTTTTGTTCCCAAGTTACTCCTAATAGCAAGGTGCTATCTTATCTGCAAAAGGTAGAGCCCAGCCTGAGGTTACAACCAGAGATATTTGTGTGTATGGATTTATTCAGTGCTATAGCTGTGTGGCTGTGTAGTGTGTCCTCACTGACATATGATGTGAGGTCTGAGTTCAGATCCACCTCTAAAAACTGGGGTTGTGAACTGGTGTATGAACGGGAGCAGACATGCTATGAGGGAGCTCCTGCCTGCTGCACCCCCAACCAGCCCACAGCCACGGGTCATGTGCTGGGGTACCCACACATTCCCTAACCTGCCACAGCTCTGGGGGCTGTAGGTAGGTGCTTTGCTGAATTAGGCTCCCACCCCTTTGAGGTTCCCCAAGACTTTTAATGCCATTGGCCCAATGAAATCATACTCCTCAAGGAAACAAATTTGCATTAGCCAGATACCTTTAATCCCAGTGGAGAACTTGATCTAATGGTTAGAGGTCAATGAAACCCTGTGGAGTCACCGTGCAGTCAGTGAAGTTTTTTCTTTATGGATAATCTAGAGGTAAGGATTTCTCTGTGGATAAAGAGGCATAAACCAGGAAGCTTGTGAGCCTTAGCCAAATTCTGCATAGATTCCTTATTTACTAGAATCTCCAGCAAAAAAAAATCAGGTCGTGAGACAGTGTATGACCTAATAGCCTGAGCACATGCAGAACTCATCCTTTCTCACTCATGGAAACTCTCCATTAAGTCAGTAACACATGCAGCTTTTTTGGGGATCAACAACTTTTTACATGACCCAGAGCTGCTACTAAGGGCAGCAGAATTGGTCTCATTCTAATACAGGATAATCATCTGTGGTATTTTTAAATACCTGCAAATAGCCTTGTGGATTAGTATTGGCATTTTAGATCTAATCATAGGTAGTTTTTAAATGGAAAAAAAAATAACCACAAGACTGCTAAAATGTCATAGCATAGTACAGCCAGACAAATGATTCTGAACTACTTGCCATTAGCCAGTGTACAATATCTTTTGGCAGTCTGGATTTCTTTTAATTTAAGGGAAAAGAAGTCAAAACTTAAGAGCCCAAATTTTTAATATGGGACAGCTAAACTCAGAAGAGATTTTATATATATATATATATATATATATATATAAAAATATATATATATATTTAGTCTGACATGGTTAATCTTCTGTGATCCCTTCAGAAAACAGGGCTATATGCTTCACTATGTAACTATGAATTAGATGTTTAATTTGCATTTACTCATTTGAAAACAGTCTCTGTAAGACAGTTTGCTCATTTGAAGAATTTCATTTAACATTTTGTCGCAGAAACTAAAAGAAAACTTCCAAAAATAGCTTGTTTTAAAGGAAAACAAAGAAATAAAATACCTGCAAAAAATTAACAAATGGAAGTGCTGATCTGATCACCCCTCCTGTTTGAGGGCAGACCAGACTCCTTACATTGCCTTGGGAAGCTCATCATGTGGGGTCCTCTCAGCCACATATATTTTGAACAATGACAGAGAAACATTTGAAGACAAGAGTACTCCTGCTCACTTGTCAGAATTGTAATTTGCTGCCTACTTTGTGTCATATAATAATCTAAAATATTTAGGATCTCTGCCTGAAATCAGAGGGAGAGGCATTGTGTGTAAACACAGGAGTGCTGCTGAAGAAAAATAATGCTTGCTGAATTAGAAAGCATTTCATCATCTGTCCTCCCAAGGTTGCTGGTGATTCTAGTAAATACGGAATCTATGCAGAATTTCACTAAGGCTCACTTCCAGATTTTTCTTCTTCAGGAAAACAAATCCATTTTAAAATCAGAAGTCATAACTTGTAGAGAAGGGGGGAATTCATTCAATATAATGTCTCATTTTGCTGTTTTTAGATGGCAAGAATCAGCTTTGAGCCATCTCTAGGTATTACTGTTGTGTGTGGCTCTTGTTAAAATGAGAAACTGTTATAACTGTAAAGGATACCTCAGGGATAACTAAAATCAATACTGCAAAAACACCATATCTTAAAGATTTGGAAGGAATCTCTGATGATCCCCAGTTCACCCTCTCATGCAAAGACTAGAACATGCCACTGCATCACACCAACTGAGGCTATTTCTGGCCAAATCTCCTGGGTGGAGACTGCATATCTGCTCTGGGTGCCTGTGCTGGGCCTCCAAAGCCTTCTTGAAGAGTAAAGTGAGAAACTTTTGCAAAAATTATTCTCATAGCAAACACACGCCTCATGTATCTGTAGACTTTTTCTTCAGAGAGGCAAGGGGATGGACAAGTTTATGTTTTTAGGGATTAAAAAAAAAAAGTTTTGTACTCAATAAAAGACAGAAGGTTATTTGGAGAATTTATTAATCTGTTCTAATTGGAATATTTATACCATGTACTTGAAAGCATATCTTATTTACATGCTTATTACTGTGCTAGTGAAATGTGTGGGGGCAAAGACCATGTCTAGAATGCGACTTCTTAAACATATCCTTCAAGTAGATGACTCACTAGAAACAAGGAATAAAGCTCTCTCGACAATACTAGGTAAATATAAAATTAAGACCAATGTCCATGTAGCTCATTGAGGTACTTGGATGCATATAGTTAGGACTTTATGACTTTCTGTTCAGTGATTCATTTAAGCTAATCCATGAAGAAACTGGAAATAAAGGCAGATGTTGCAATCTCCTCAGAACTAGGGGACAATGATTGAGATCCTGAAGAGGTTCTTTAGTAAATACTAGTATCTGTAGTTTTCAGGATAGTGACTTAAATAATAAATTTGACAAAAGAAGAACAACAACAGAGTCCTCCAGCTCATTGGCAGTAATTTGTGTTGCTTAAGAAGTGAACTAACAGAAGACTTTCTAAGAGTTAGCCATTGAACCTCTGATTAATTTCTTCCTCTGTTACAGCTCAAGCTGTTTTTATAAAGTTCCCCTGGTTTTATTTAAAAAAAGACAAAAAGGTGGCTCACGCAGGCAAACAGTATGAGACAGTTGGCATCCCTCCTTGCCTTCCAAAGGCTAATATGTTTCCTTCTCCCTGCAGAGAAACAGCAAACGAAAGCAGCACTTCAGTGTATGCTCTGGGCCTTCGTGTGGGCTCCCCTGCACACCCTGGCTGACCAGGCTGGGGCAGCAGCAGTTGCCAGCCTGCATGGAGGTGGATGTGTCCAGCTTATGTCTGAATGTATTTACACAAAGATTAATCACTTTCTAATGTTAATTACTTTTTACCCATTTAAAACCTCATGGTGAATTGCAGCAAATCCCGCTTCACTAAAAGCTGATGAAAACTTTCCTTCATAGGCCCAAGGTGGCCTTCAGATGGAGGGGCAGAACATTGGTGTGCGTTTTCTAGGTCATGCAGGGCCCTGGACACCTGAGTACTTAATGCATTTTGCTAACTGAGTATCTTATTTGTGTTTTAGTTACCAGTGCCTTTCACACAGCTTAAGTGCCTATGCTGGATATGTTTATAACATCTTGAATTTCTGCTGATGTCACTGCAAGTTTGGCCTTTCAGCAACTGCAGTAAAATGCTCTGTTAAGATGAAAAAAAATGTAGATGCCTGCATTATTTTAAGAATAGTTTGAATTATTTTGGCATAGCCTGAGACAAAGTTTAACATTTCTTTGTTCTGCAAGGTTTAGATATGAACTGTTCAAAATATTCTACTTATGTACAGCTCAGGCACCAAAGGTGCTGCAAGTTTATATTTTCTTTCACCTTCAGAGCTATAATTCTGAGCAACATTCGTCAGTAGTTTGAAAGCAGCAAATGACATTTTCAACAATGGATATATATATATATATATATTTTTTTTTTTTTCTGAACACAGGTGGTGCCAGTTAGGATTGTTAGGACATGAATACAAAAGGCCTTTTTTTTTTTTTTTTTTTTTGGGGGGGGGGTGTGGTGGTGGTGGTGGTGGTGGTCAGGAAACAACCTTTCCTGAATAATTTATAGCTAAACACTCTTTATAACTGAATTAAGTATTAATACATGTATGAATCCTTAGTTTACTTTGTGTGTATGCCAGCCCTCCACGTATAATTAGTTTCAGTGTTAGTGAGTCATTTCCCTTATTTGTGTAGGTCATTCAGCAACAACAAAAGAAGATATCTCAACCTGAAGTTTCCATTTTGTATTAAATGGGCTTTTGATTATCAGTACTCCTTCAGCCTTAACACTGTCAATGACTCCCATTTCTTCAAGAATTTTTCATTTGAAATAAATTATGTCCTAAACATGACAAACAATGTCATTTGAGAATAAGTATACCTTTATTTATTTATTATTGAATCTTTTGCTATCTAAAAAGTCAATTCTGCTATAGGTCTAGGAGCTGATAAAACTACAGCACTGCTGTAGGTGTACAACTTTTCCTAATGAGGTAGGTACTCATGTTCATTGGGTTTGTGTGCTTGTACGGCGGGAGAGAGGATCAGCACAGTATCTTTGAAAACCTTGCTTCCCTCCTGCCATCCCACTTCAGCCAGATGGTTTCTGTAGTTACTATTCAACAAGTACTTTATTCAGAGGCAAATGGAAATGGAGAAAGAAACACAATGAAAAACTTCACATACTGTTGGGAGCTGAGGACATTCATAGACGCTAGTCTCATATCCCAGTTGGTCAACAGCCATAGTACAGTGTCACCAAAGTGTCAAATTTTAAAGTGAGGACACCAAATCTTCAGGAGGGTGACAGAACATCCTCAGCCTCTGATGGTAACATAGTCTTCATATACTGACTTGACAACAGCAACGATTACACCAACAGTGGTGGGCATGGGAAAGGTCTTTGACCAGAATAAATAAATAAATCCATTGGGAAATATTTTCTACTCATCCTTAGGGAATAGGCACATGTTAAAAACTTTCTATCTTGAGAGCACGGACTGAATGGAATTAGATTTCCCCTGGCTACCTGAGATGTGCAATAAGTGCACTTAAGGTAGATACTTTGTGGGAAAAGGGGAAAAGAATGACGGAGGAAGGAAATGCAGAAAATATGCTAGGCTCTTGACACAGCTTGTACTTACCTCCAAGTGTACCAAAAGTAATCTTCTTTATATCTGTGATTAGAATTAAAGGAATCTGTGATATGAAGGTTAAACTAAAACTAGACAGATAATTTATTAAAACAACAAAGTACTTCATCAAATGGTATGTTAATGCTCTTCATTTATCAAAATATTTGCCATAATACATGCAGCAGTGCAAAGCATATTAAACAGAACATCTGTATTTCAAATACAGACAAGAAGTGTACAGCCTTATTATCTGTTACCAAAAACTTGAGATTGGAGATTGGGCTACACTATTTGGACTAATGGTGTATCTTGACACTGACATTCTTTCAAGAGAGCTTAATTCAAATGCTGCTTTGGATCTAGAGATGGTAGCTAGCACCAGTGAGCAATGCTATTGCAGGAATCTGGCTCAATTTCAGGTATGCAGGAACTTAAGACTGTTTATCCAAAAGCTTGAATCACCCTGACTTGCATTCTGAGCAGTCTTGGCTGGCAATCAATCAGGAAAGCAGAATTCTTCACCAGCAGAATGCTAGAGGCAGGGATGTGTCTCACAGGCAGGGAGGATGCAAGATGTCATTGCCAGGCCAGGAGGAGAGGAAGCTGTTGCTATGATGATGGAATACAAACAATCAAGTCACTTCGTCTTTGAAGATAGCAGCGCAACTGTGAACCTACATATCTCTGCAACCTGGGAAATGCTGTAGTTTTCCCCTCTGGCAGTTTTATTAGTTTTTCTCTCTTGGGAGTTTGTTCTTCCTACCATTGCTTGTCTCCCAGCAAGTCTACAGACAAAATAAAATTGTTGATAATAGGATAAAACTTGTCTAACTTGAGATACCAGCACAAGACATGGCAGCAAAAACTATCATCTGATGTCTGTTGGAATCGAAGTTTGAGCTACGGAGATTGCAAAACTGTGAAGCTCCTCTGCAGCCTGGAACTGGACTCACAAAGTACAGGTGTCAAAATAACATTTTCTTTCATATTCCTCCTTAAGAGAAGAGATTTAAATAGTATTCACTGTGTGAAAAGAGAGGTGAAGGATAAGAAAGGACAGAAACATTGGGGCTTGAGAAAAGGGTTTCAATCATTAGAAGTCTATCTTGGCTCAGCTGTTGACTTGTTGTGTGGCCTTGGACAGCCTGGTTTATAAAGCAGAGAGGGGAAACTGGCACAGGAACATCCGAGGATTAAAAGATATTTACAGAAGGCTTTGTACTTGCATCATTTTATCTTTTCAAAGTGTTTATTAATTTTGAGATAATCTGTTACTTCAGTGTAACAGCACTGAAGTTTCCACAATTGGATGTGCATTTTTACAAAAAAAAAAAAAAAAATAAATCACATGTACATAAGTAAGACAAAATGCTCCACACAAGCTCTAACCAGTTATAGAAGTTTTAGTATTGTTTTGTGGGTATTTGATGTGGAAAAAGATTGGAATCCCTAGGAAAAAAGTCTTTACAGTGTAGCTGTCCCATGAAACCTTCCTTGTAACTGTATTTGTTAATTGCTCAGTTAAGGAAATATTTATTTGATTGAGAAATGTTTTCTAAGTCTCTGTCATTTTAATTTATATTAACTTAGTGACATCTTCTGTGGCATGAAGTCTTAAGAGAATTCTGCAACACATATTTCTCACTTTTGTGTATGAGAATGGAGCTAAAAGTGGGCATTAGTGGATGGTACTGCCTTCAGGCATTGCCATGCTTGTTTCAAGAGACATGTTAATCATCATTACAGTACGAAACTACTAGCTGCTGCCAGTTTAAAAGTTCATGCAGAGTGACTCCCCTAAACCCACTTGTCTGCATAGGCTGGCTGTGTTTTCTGGGAGGCAGTTGGCTGACCCTTGGGCCACTCTGGTGTGAAGACCAGAAGAAAGGGAAGTGGGAAACAACTTGAAGTCATGCCAATCAATGGTACTGCAGTGAACAAATGCAATAGGTCAAGGGGCTGAAAAGTTGCAGAAATAGATGTATGCTATCATAAACATATACTATAAACACTTAAGAGAAACAGAATTCAGTCATACAGAAAAACCTTTGAAGACTGTCATCAGTTGTATAAACAGTCTACAACAGAGAAGATACCACAGACACGAGATCACATTTGTTGTACACATGCATTGAAAGCCTGGAGTTCTTCTATACACAGTAGCAGTGAAGCATATGTTTCTGTGCTCATTTAAATGGTTTATGGGGTTCAGAAGCTCTGGAGACCAGCTATTGTCAAATCTGAGTGTGGTAGCTAGTATTTTGCATTGTTAATCATCTTGTATTACTGTTTGCTTTTGCACAGCAGCTCTGAATATTCAAGAAGTCATACTGCATGTCTTTGGGTGAGTGGAACCCTTAATAGCTTTGTGGCATTTTTTTTTTTTTTTTTAACATTTCATTACCTTCAGAACTACAGGTCCATTTTCCATAAGCTCCGGAAACAAACCATCAAGGCCAGGGAGGAGAAAAGTGGGGGAGAAAAGTACACGTGGTTCCTGTCCTTGGATTTTTCAGAGGTGAAGTCATGAGAGCAAATGCTTCAGACTCATGTGCCTTGGTCTGAGACTCACACTTGATGTTGATACATAAACAGTCTGTTTTCCAGGGATGTTAAGAGCCAGAGCAAACTACAGACACAGGTGAGAGCTGTGTGACAAACAGAAACCCTGAATACCAGGCCCCTGGTATTAAATGCTGACCATCAGCATTTAACCATCTTGAAAATGCTGGCCACAGCACAAGCATCTGCTTCTTTTTTGTAAATGCAACCTATTTTTAAAACTCTCTTGTGTAGTGCTGTAGACAATCTCAATTTCCACTATAATATTGATGAGCAGGTCATTTTCCAGTGGAGAAACAGATTGGATTGATTTTTCTCTCATTGCTCTTTTTTCCATGGTCATGGTCGAGAGATTTGAGTTGAAATGATCACTAGAGGAAGAAAGATCTCCGCTTCTGCCTTTCCAGCTAAAACTCTTGCAAGAAAAAGTGTTTCTTGTTCTTGACTCTCATTCCAGGGGGTTAAATGTCCTTCCACCAAAGTGTTCTACAATTTGCTTGAAGTGCTTACCTTGTGCATTTTATTTAATGCCTGTGTAAAAATGGATGAAATGTATTCTTAGGTTGTTAATGCAGATGGCTGTGGGCATGAAAGGTATGAAATCTTAACATTCGAATGGTTCTCAAACACAGATTAAGTGTCTGCTAATACTGTGATATCTCAAACCATTCCCCAACTTTTTTTTTTTTTTTTTTTCTTTTTCTCTCTATTGTCAAAACATTCATTCAGGAGAAAGGTGAAATGAGACTGGGGTGGAGCATAACATTCTTACTGGGTATATGTGTTGGGTTTCTCTAAATTGCATTGTCTTTGGACTGCTTCTTCCTGTCCAACAGGCTTCCGTAAGGCTTAAAAATCTGCTTCAAAACATCCTGCCAGTTTCAGTTGCATTGGCATTTCTGAGATTTCAGAAGATTGATTTTAAAAGATAAATTAACTAAAGATTGATGTTAATGACTGGATCCGTAGCAGAGCTACAGAATTTCATGTTATAGAATTCAGATGTGCATTTTTTCACTTCCTCAGCACTTCCCACAAAGACCTGCTGAACTTTGGTCTTGCCTGCAGACTGCTGAATGGCTCACCTACTGACTTCTGCCACTGCTGCAGGCCTGATTGGCACTCACCCTGCTGTAGAGGAAGGGATCCAGGAGATGTAGTCTAGCAGCAATAACAATTCCTGTCTGTTGCATAACTAGTGGTATTAGATGCAGTAATAGCTGGGCTTAATGATCCAATAAAACTTAAAACCTAACTGGGTGTGCATATGTTTAGCTCAACATGTGGCACTAAAAGCATTCTAATCATCTCCCTTTCTTTGTAGTTGGGAGTGCAAAAGCCCTAGATTGACAAGAAATTTACGATATGTATAGGTGATGTTTAGCACCAGCTCATTAATAGTTACAAAATCTTTGTTTTAGCAAAGCTCTCGGGAAGAAATTCTGGGTGTGCTCTTGTCAGGTACTTCAACTCTCACTGCCCACAGATGTCCTGCACTTTGCAGGACAGGGTAGTTAATGAAGAAACAGAAATGAAGAAGACCTTTCTGGCCAAGAAAAGAGGGAAACTAAAATGGAAGCCTCAAGATCTGTCATGAGATGGTAACATCTTGACCTGTTGCTCATTGTCGACATGCTTCTTGTGCTTTACTTCTTTGGGCTCTCCTGTGAAAGCAAAAGTTTTCAAGGAAGGTACTGTTCTAATGACTGGGATGTCAGAGGCTGCAACATCCCCAGAGTCCTTCCCTTTCTTGCCTTGCATTTATCCCCTGTTGGCCACCACAGGAGAAGGCTGTCAAGGGCAGGGATACATTACTATAACAAGAAAAAAAAATGTAGAAGCAAACTTTTGCCTGGACAGCATTCCTTTCAGAGCTGGTGTTACCCAGACAAAGCTGAACATAGCTTCTGACTTGCTAGCATACTAGAAGCTAGTGTCTAGCAAGTATATAGCCAGAAGGTATTTTCCTCAACTGTTTTATTTCCCTGAAGCATATAGCTCAGGGGGCCCTATCTTGTTTCAACACTTGAAGTGAGACACTATACACACATTCCTGTGGTTACCATAAAATCTTTTATTTTTTTTTTTTCTCATACAGATCCTCCTTTTCTATCATTTATGTCTCATTTGATAAATAATTAGTATTTAAATTCCTGTCATTTATTTATAATTTCTTTCCTCTCTGATCTGGGGAAGCAGGTTTCAGACTGCCATGCTGTTCTCAGATGAGAGGTAAGATGTAAGTACCGATGACTAGGGATAATACAACAGGTTGAAGATAAACACCTCAGCCACATGCAGCAGGTGTATATGCTTCAGCTGGAAGCCTTACAGCCAAACAGACTGACCTAGGCACTGGAGAAACAGGGATGCCACAGGTTGTGGGAGGGGAAAGGGTTGAGAATTGGAAGCACTTTGAGACAGAATCAAGGACAGCATGTCAGAAAGAAGCAGAAGTTGGGGAATTGAAAAGTGTGAGGGTCTTAAGGCAGAAAGGAGAAGGGGAGCTTGAAATAGGATGTACGGGGTCAATAGTGAGCCTAGAGTTGGGTGGTTTGGAGGACACACTTAGGAGGAGCAAATATTTTCTGGGATGGCAAGGCTGTGTATGGGAAGAACATTGAGAAAAAGGTGGGTGAGGCTGGATATTCAGGTTGGGAAATATTGGGAAGTTCTGAAGAAAGAGCAGAAGGGATATTTCTTAGGCATGCTGGAACAAAAGAAGATGGAGACAGAGTTTGCCAGGCAGGGGAAGCAGGACTGGACTCTGGAATATTTTAGCTGGTAATATATGAATGTAATGTACTATAATGCAACGCAGCGTATGTTACAATATAAATATAGCTTAGCTATATGATTCAACAACTATAAACAAGAAGAGCCATCCTTCAAGTAGTGGAACAGGAGCGCTTCTCCTTCCCCATCCTGTCCATACACAATCTAAGGAAATTATAGAAGTTAATCTCAATTTCACTACATATAACATTGTAGGCAAATGCCCTCCAGTAATGCATTCAGACAGATCCCTACAGATAAAACCCTGCAAGCAGAAAGTCCATTTTACAGACATTTGCAACACTGTATTGAGGTTACCTTGTCCTCTGAACCAGTTACCATTAGTGTCCTGTGGAGATAATAGCTACTAGTCAATGTCACTAGCTATGAGGATAATGTCACTTAATAAGCAGCCTGATTAGTTTCTGGCAAATTTTGCTGGTTTTGAGAAAGCTATTGTTGCTCAGAGAAGAAAGGTTTGTAGTACTTTCAATTGTCATTTTTCTTGAGAATATTTCCCTTCCCAAAGACTGAGAGCCTGTCTCCATCTAAACACTGCCGTGTTGTCTCTCTGCTGGGAAGAATGACGCTCACCCTGAAGAAGCAGTCTGTAACCCAGTTTCTGAACTCTGTTGTTGGTGCAGGAGAATTGCTGAGGTAAATGCTTGGGTGAATGCGTAGGCAAGCACATCGTCTCACTGCCTGCACTAAGCTTATAACCAGTGTGGGCTTCTCTTTTTGCCTAATTTGTAGTCTGTTCACCTCAAGTTTGTTTATACCTAGCAAGTAGGTTTATTGCTTGTTGGTACTTCACTTGCAGCTTGTTTGCATCCAGGTTACAGTAGGTTTACTAGCAAATTATACCCAATTTGCAATCTTCATATAATTAACTGGTTTGTTAATACCTAGTTTGCTACCTGATTACAAAATTTGACAGAGAGGCATTTTTTGATATTATGCAGATCCCAGTATGAGGAGAGGAGCTTTATATAGGTTCAAAATATACATGATTCTGGGCCTTATTTGGCTGAACTATTGAATAGCCTGCCATGTTTGTGGAATAAAGAATTGGGCTGTATATTTTAAGTGGGGAGAAAATTAATAATTCAACAGTAAGGGTCAAATTGTCCTGCCAAGAAAAACCTACTGAAGAGGAAGTACACTGAGTTATAATTATTTGCATTGTAGATAATAATATCAATTATAGTTTCCAGCTGGAATCAAGTCTCCCTACTTTTGGCTTCTGTACAATCACAGAGTAACAGTTCCAGTCACAACAAGTTTGAGCCAAATAAACACAGAGCTTAATTAGCAAAACAACACAAATTCGCAGGAGCATGGGGTTGGACAATTAGAGACTGATCTTTGGATATAGTTACATATGGCAGTTTGGTGACAATTAGCAGCACCAATCAACATTTATAGTTTATGTCATTTTGCAGAAAGAAAGTTTTAACCCATCCCAAAATCCAGATCAAAGAAAATCTCTGCTTAGGCCTGACAGGAACCATCTGCATAAGATTAAACTCTAAGGTCTAAGAGAATTTGCCATCCCGCTATGTTTTCTGGTAAATCTCATGCTATCAGCTTCTACTAAAATCCCCAGCTTCTGGAATGGGGGCAGGTTGCTCAGAAATGAACGTTAGCTCTGCCATTTCCCCTGGTGGGGAACCCCCTTAAACCCAGAGCCAGGAGGGTTGGAGCAGCGCCCTTCCCTCCCCTGCAGCCAGGAGCAAACCGATGGGTGCTGGGGTACGAGCGGCTCGTGCAGACCTTCAGCTGTTCTCCGTGGGAGGGCAGGAATCAGATAGGTTTGAGGCACGGGCAAAAGCAGGTGAGGCAATCACTTTTGTAGGCTTCTGAGGGACTGTGCCTGGCACAGAGCCCTGAATGCCTGTCTGGCACTGGCAAATATCAGGAGTGTAGGGAAGCTGTAATGCCAAAAGGGCAACCTTCCCCCTTTCCAGTCACTCCAAACCTTTCCTGGCAGCAGGAGCAGCAATCCTGGCTTTCTGAGGTTCTCCCCTAATTTCCCTTTCCTAGCTTCCCTCAGTTTCCTGTGTCTTTCCTCACCTCTCTCCTCTTCTCATAAAAGTAGCTTTGGTCCCTCCCACCTCGAGTTGCAAAATTCAGTTTAACCTAAACTTCTGAAAAGCTTCATGATGTTTCTGTCCCAGATGAGGGAGTAACTAACTGAGTAGCAAGGCTGTCACAAAATCTGAAAACCACCAGCAACCTCTCCAAAAGTGAAAATGTTGAAGTAGGCGCATCAGTCTCCATGGGAGGGACGTCGAGCATTCATGCATGTCACTGACTTCCATGGAGTTGGCAAAGGTCTTGGTACTTCTTGTACCGCTGCCTGCAAGAAATAATCTGCATATAAATCAAATGGCTCTCATGGTCCCACTGTGCTGCACAGGGCATTAACAGCAGTTCTCAGATTCTGGGAAAACTCAAGTATGTGTCACTAATGGGATAGAGGAAGGTAAAATGAAGAGAGAAAACATGTGGCTTGTCCCTCTGACATTACGTACAACTGTAGCTAGCTCTCTAGAGTAGTTAATCTTGACCTCTTCATCTTTGGAACAGTATTTATTTATTTATTTATTTATTTATTTATTTATTTAGTTGTTTGTTTATTTTTCAACTCAAACCCCACCAACTCTAATAGGCAGTAGCAGTGGAGCCAGCCAGAGACTTGCCTTCTTCTTGTGCCACCTGACCCTGCTGACAGAGTCAGGGCATTGGCTCACATTGTGCTGGTTCCTCTTCATGTGTCCTGTGTAACTGATAGCTGCAAATGCTTCTTTTATAGGACAGTAATCCATAATTGACTGCCATTTTAATAACTGAGTGACAGGTGAATAGAAACATTTCTTTATCTTTTCCTTTTCTGGCTGGTAGGAGAAGACATAAGCTTCTCTTCCACTTCCCACCCTTTAGGAAGAGGAAGCATCTTTTTCTTCTGCTGCCTAAAGGACACAGTGAGAGGCCTTACCCTGTGTTACCTTGCACGGTTGTGGTCATCCAGACAGGTGACCTATTTTTGGCTGCCATTAATGTCCCCCTTTGGGGGACAGGAGAGTCTGGCTCCCTTGTCCCTCTCAGGGGAATCCTGCATGCTCCCACTGTCAGATTAGATCTCAAGACTTGAATGTTTACTGATGGGGTTAACATGACAGGACTAACTGGATTTGGCACATACACACCCTTTATCTCTGTTGTGACAGCATTTAATTGAAGTGACTCAGAAAACAGCTTCTCCCAAACAATGTCATGTTTATTTGCCAAAGGAGTATCCACAGAAGTGTCCAAAACAGCCAAGAGCCTGTAGCTCTTCTTGACCTGCTTGTAGGTCTGGCTCTGCCCCAGCTCGGTAGAGAAGCCTGATACCTGCTATGCTGCCTGTCTGCCAGAAGCTCCTCTGCTCTCTGTGGGTAGCTGCTCATCCCTGCTCCTTGCCAAGCCAGAACCTTTAGTGTGCAAATTCCTCCTTGACCTCAGCTCTTGGCCTTAAGAAGGACCAGCTCTGCCCACCTGAGAGGAGTGGTCCAAGATTAGACATCTGTTCTTCAGGGACGCTCACATTCTTCACCCTTCTCCTTTCTTGCTCTCTTCCCATTAACAGTTTAATTGTATTTTCACTTCTTTTTCTCAGGAAGAATAAGACATGGCAGACAAAATGATACCTACATGATATATGCCAAATAGTACATATTTTTATTTCTCAACTGAGATATGGCAGGAAAAAGGAGGTACTATTTTTTTTTAGGATGATATGGAAAGGCATATTCTAGTATAAAAAGCATCATGCAAGCAACAAAAATTTCTGAAACAAAGTCTCCTTCCACTTATATTCACTTAAATGTCATTGAGCCAGATGAACTCTGACTTTGTGCCGTCCTTTAGAAATATCTGTGAAAGGCCTGTGTGATTCTGGCAGCAGTGCTATGCATGGGAAATTCCCAGTGAGCAAGAGGTGTTTCCACTCATGCAGCACAGGTAACAGGGGGACCGCAACAGGAAGCACGGTACCAAATCCATCACCAAGGAGAATGGAATTACTCAGGGCTGTTGGTAAGACAAATATCAGTCTTCTGTATTTAAGGTTTCTCTGAAAGATATTAACTTTAGTGATGGGTATTTGACTGCCACAGTTTTGCCTGTCACATGTAAGCACAGGAACTGAAAAGAAACATCCACTTTTTGATTATAATAAGGTAATATCCCTAATCACTGGACAAATAAAAATAATCATAGTACACAAAAGGAAGTGGCCAAAAGAAAACATACCATTTCCTGCATGATTTTTCCTCTTCTCATGAAGAAATGAACTCTGAAACCTGATGAGCTATTACTGAAACTGCTTTGATGGTTGAACTTCCACCCATGGTGAAGCAAGCAAGTCAGAGGCTGTGTCTTAAAACAAATATTCCTGAGCTGAAGAAAAGATCTTGCAATGCCTGTGTAGTCCTGTGAAGTTTAGGGACACAAATCTGGATGACCAAAATTTAGAAATATTTCTGGATATATAAAACACAGAATTAAGGCTTGTATTTTGTGCCTGTTTATTTGGTGTTATAACCGAATGTGATGCATGAAGGAAGTAGAAACAGAACTAATAGCTAGACAAAGATACCTCAGTTCATTGGAAAAGAAATACTACAGGCAGATATCATTTACTGGTGATACTTCATTTGAGGTCCCAAGACTAGTTTTATGTTTAACAGCTGATTGCTTCATGTTAAGGAAATGATAAATTATTAATTTTTTGTCCTTCCCCTACATATTTTCTTTGGATAGTTGTCTCATATTTGTGTGGAGGGAATGCTTTACCCATATTAAAAAAATTACTTCAGTTATTAAAAGGAAAAACAGGGTTTGTTTTTCAACGTTTGCCTATTTATTTATTTATATATATTTTTAATTGTTCTTGGTGTATTTTCATTGCTTACACTTTTTTAATTTTCAAGTTCTAATGTCAGGTTAAAAGAAAAAACATACTTTTTATATTCATTCTGTTAATAAATGCTGTTTATTTACCTCTTTTTTATTATTTTTATTTTTATTACCTTTTGTTTTGGTCACAGAGTGTATGACAACTTTTACATTAGTATTTCAGGCATTTTTGTATTCCTTACATACATTCCTTACATTCCTTACATTCCTCTATATGCATGCTATTAAAAACAATTTTTTATTTTTTTGTTTGTTTCAGTCATAGTCACCTCTCTCCTCAAGTTGTAACACTGGTAGTCCTTGAATCATGATTCTCTCTATCATACTTCCATCCAAAGTCTGAAAATCCCTATTGTACTGAGGTGTTAGGCGATGTTCAGAATCTCATTGAGCCCCCTTGGCCATGAAGGCTCTTTGATGAATGGTACCACTGAAAACAGAGAAGGTTAAGATGAATTAAAAAACTTCAGAATAATCATTTGGGGCTACAAAAGAGGTTGTATTAATTGATTTGTAAAGAGCAACTGCTCTCTGTTAAGGTTATGGTGTCTGACTGGAACCTCACAGGAGTCTTTGGGTTTGGGGGAATGGAGGGTGTTGCAGGACCATGGGATTTTTTCAGCCTCTTTTTTTTTTTTTTTTTTTTTTGCCAGGCTTAAAGGAATTAGTTTATTTGAGCTGAAGTTTGTAGGTGTTGGAATATGTTGTTGTAAAATATTTTTTACAGCTTACTTTCCTACTAACTGAAACTAACTGAACTTTGTACCCTAAGGTAGTGCTCTTGAATATTTGCTCTTGATTCCCCTCTGGTTCTAAAGAAATGTCTTGTAGTTCTACTGGTTTTGGTTTTTATATCTATAGCTCAGGAATCTGTTGGCATTATAAATCCTTTATGAGGTGATGTAATTTGTCTGAGTAGAAAATAATTCTTGCCTGAAATGTAACATGAATAGTGCTGGTCCTGGAAAACTGTATTTTATGTATATGGACATTATTTTCATGTTGATTTAAAAAAAACCAAACCAAACCAAACCAAAACAAAAAAACATTATTTATACTGTAGCTTGTCAGAAATAACTTTCCTGGAGACTAAGCATAGAATTGAATACTACTGGATATGGTGTTCAGGAAAGACTGATTCCTTAAGAAACCTTCCCAGCAGAAAAGCAGAAGTAGCTTTGAATGCTAAGTCAGAGCTAGACATGTCAGGGCTTTTTTTGATGTTATCAATTCATATTCTATCTTCAAGTGATTTAAATTCAGTTTATCTTTCTAGTAAGGAAAGAAGACTCCCTTTCTCAATATCCTGTGTATATTTCATATCATAGCAGCTTAGCTGTACAGGTCAGCTTAAAGCTTACATATTTTGCTCAGCATGTATTAAGATTCAGTTAAGCTAACAGATTTTATATATTTAAAAAAAACATCTAACAGCAAAATAAGGAATGCATCTACATTTCTTCAAGGGCTGAGATATCCTGACCTCTATTTTTGCATTGTAGAATCATACAGTCATTTAGATTGGCAATGACCTCTCTAAGATCATCAAGTCCATCAGTCAACCTAGCACTGCCAAGTCTACCACTAGAAGAGCATCCCTGCTCCTGAGCATCCATGATTCCTGCTTCCATATATATTGTCTGCAGGCTTGTAGCAAAGCCACTTTGATTTAAACACTTTCTACAGTCATTTCTGTGCAATTCTACTCTGACATGGGGGTCCTATGCTCAGAAAAAAGAAATGCGTGATGTAAGATGGAAACATGCACAGTGAGTGAAGCTCTTTTTGAATATTCTTCCCACATGTTAGTGAGGAGAGGTACTCAATGTGTGCACATGAGAATGTGCATGTGTGTTCATGTGTGTGTATATATTTATAATGTATATATTATTTATGTATTAAATAATTCTCATACTACAGTCCCAAATGAGTACAGTACACAGAGTTTTATTTTTTATTTTTCCAGAATTTATTGCTGTTCTGAAACCATTAATGGTAATTGGAGGAAGATGTCATTATCATTCCTTACAGTTGTCCTTTACAGCCTGTAGTATATTAAAGTTGTTATGGTTATGGATATGGTCCCACAGCTAAATGATGTACTTAATCACTTAATATTAATTTACATGTCAGACAGTAACAGTTTTTTAAAAAGGTTTCTTTCCCTCGATTTGTTGGGAAACTTCTCTGTTGAAATAAAATGTAAACAAAATATTTTGTTAGCAGTACTAGACTTGAATAGTTAATGAGAGCAGATGTGTTTGACGAAATACAGTCTTATTCTTATTAAACTTTTTTGTTTGCCAATTTTACATTGTGTTTCTTTCAAATACCAATGAGACAACCATACAAGTATCTGAGTGACACTCCAGGTTTGTTAGTTTTTCTTTTTTTTTTTTTCTTCCTTTTTTTTTTTTTTAACTCCCTCTCTGTATGGAAAAAAAAAAAAAAAAAAAAAAAAAAAGAAATTATATTGGGGAATATAATGTAAAGCAAATCATTATATAGATTTTTCTTTGTCACTACAGAGATACAACAATTTAAATTAATTCATTATTATTTATAAATAGACACTAGTAATGAGTGGACATCTCTTTAAGAATTACTTATTCCATATGAAAAAGTTGACAGAAAACTGGTTAAGTTTACTGGTCTTTTGATAATGGTATGTCAAAACAAGTGTGTAAGAGCTGCTGTTCATCACTTTACAAGTATTATGAGAAATATTGTTTTTCTAACATATTAAAATTTTAGACTAAGGATTATATCAGAAATAGCTCCCTCCCTCTCTTTCTTTCTCTTTCTTTCTCTCTTTCTTTCTCTCTTTCATGTTGTCTGGATGGGCAGGTCACCACTTGAGAACAGTTCTTCCTTCACGCCTTTTAAGTAACAGATTTGTATGTTGTATGTATATTCATGTCATAGCGATCTAAGCCTGGAAGTCTGGTTATGCTTCATTATGACATTTTCAGTGACTGAATTCAGAGCATTTTAGATCTTAATCCAACATGGCTACAAAATATTTCTCCACAATGAAATTTTGCATCTTCTGTTTGTGCCTGGCCTGTGCATCTGTCACATGGGTCATCTCCACAACTGCGTTTATGTCACTTGCCAGTGTATTGATTTTGACAAGTATGGGAGGAATTCAGGAGGTACCACAAACACTGCAAAATATTAAACCTATTGGTGATTGTGTAGTGTTCTTAAGTGTAGATTAATGAGATTATTGCAGATTAACTGCAGTAATCCTTCACTATAAGATTAGGTAACTAGCAAAGGTATAGGGAAGCATTTGCAGGGCAGAGAGAGCAGTTGGACTGCCTCTGTGAGATGTGAATGATGTTGTCTTCCTGTGGCTTTAGCTCTAAGGTACAGAGGCTATTCTGATGTTTAAGCACCTATAATACCACAAAGGTGATATTTCCATTTCTAATAGCATTACAGTTGTTACTGACATGCCCCATTCTTTCTGTCAACAGATATAACATAGGTGGGATCTATCCATGTGCCACAGGACTGTTTGTTCTATATTTTTTTTTTCCTAGGGTTAAACATTAATGGCAAAGCATGTTTATGCTCTGCTGTCTTTATGGGAGCTTGAAAATATATTGCAAAAGATGTGTTACAACCTTTATGAAATATTCCAATGTATCATTATTGCACTAGCACTGCCCTTGTCCCTCCCTGTACTTCAGCTGCACCAGCATTAGTGATGGTGGGAAACTCCACACGCCTGAGAAGACTAAGAGTGCTTTCAGCCATTTGGTGGCTCCACGCCATCCTCCAGAAGGAGGGAATATGGCTTTGTGCTTATGATAGCATTTAACTATACTGCCAAGAGAAATTCAGCTGCTGAAAGCATTTTTGAATAAGGGCTATCATAATTTGTGACCCCTGTCATTAAAAAAAGTCCAATTTGAGGATGGTGGAGTGGACCACCAGCCTCACCCCACCACTTATGATGTGTCTTCGTCACATGAAGAGCACATACGAACACTTGTGAATGCTTTAGGGACAATACAAACCTTGGTGAGTCAGACATACCTGTGCTGTGGTGAAATGTGGAGACTCCAGGCAATGGGAGCTGCCCATTTTACGATATTCACTGCTGTCCTCCATGTGCCAATGCCCAAAGAATTATTTCCCACGGTTGAGTGAGATATTAAGTCCTGTGGGGAAGAGCAAGACATTGTGGGAAAATATGTGTCATGTCACATACCTTATACTTGGCATGTCTGAGGTAATGCTTATGCGTAAGATAACAGCAACTAGCACAGGGGAAGTAGGTTGAACATGCAAAATACTCACTGTACCCTGAGGTCTTCAAACACTCCCGTGATTAGATATGCCCACCCTCAGATCAAGTAAGGATTAGACGAAAGGTGTAACTGGCACGCATACTCCACCCTCCTCACCCCCACTCCAAAAAAAAAAAAAAAAAAAAGAGCCCTTAACCTACTGAGTTCATAAGCATATGGAAATAAAAATAGCAAACTGAAACTCTTCCAAAAAAGACAGGTGTGCGAATAGCTCCTGCTGAAGGGAGGTATAATGCTGTTTACATTGCTGCTGTTAAGCAAGACTTCACTTCACCACCTCCCAGAGTATAAATATTGAGCTTTTTAATGAAAACAGCTGCAGGATATCTATGAACAAGGAGGGTATCTTTGGATCTGAATATATTGGCACAGGCTATGTTAACCCCATAAGTCAGGAAGTAATGAAGTAATTTACTTTTTTTCTGGTTCTAGATTCAATAGCAGAGATTAGCAAGTCAGAACCTTTCTAGAATGTTTTGTCCATGTCTAATTACCTCTACATTTTGACAGTTCAAGATAGAAGCAAATAAATAATGACTATTATTGGTCAAAGTGCCAAACTAACTTGGCAGAGCTTGTTTTTATCAATTATATCCTATATTCTTCAAACTGATCAAATCTGGGGCAATCTTCTGTAGAGACTTATGGTAACAAACTGGGAAACTGGCCCAGCCCTGCCATAGGGACCCACCATGGTCACTGACCCCCAGCACCCAGGAGACCTGTGGGTGCTGGAGAACTGCTGCAGTAAGCACTTCTACCATGTAGGAAAGGAACAAAATAACCTAGCACAAGACACCAAAAGTATTTGAGATGAAAACCTAGTGGTGGGCTCATAACCCACACAGCTAACCACCTGTGTCCACTGTCTATAGTCTGACAGCTGTTCCCTGCTTCAGTGGCACTGACTACACTCTGCTCAATGCTTCCAATTATCCTCTTGTGCTGAATATGGAAATCTTTCAAAGAAAATGTAGTGTTTGAGAAGGCATGACAATAAAAACCAGCATTTTATTTGATTACCTAATCAGCCAGCCAATGACCCTGGGGAGGAGGAAAACAGAGAGCACAGCAGGCAAGCATGAGCTGACCGTTTTGGATCTTAAATCAGTTGTCAGTGATGGACAGGGAACGGATACACTCTTATTTACATGCATCATTGAACATTTGGCATTGGGATGGTGGAAGATGGCTTGACTTCCCCTAAAGCAGATTGAGAAAGACAAGTTATTAGGCAAAGAGGATCAGTGACTTTATCCACTATTGGATATCCTATTTTTTATTTTACTTATTTTTTTTTAATTTAATGTTCATACCTGCCTCGAGGAAGATGGGATATATTGGTTAAACTAGCATTGAAATCACACAGCACTACTCCTTGGTGTTACTGAAGGCACAGCATAGGTGCTGGGCTATGTGTTATGGTGTAGCTGTCTAGGATGCACAAAGAGCATTAACAACATTTCATTAAAAAAAAAAAAAAAAAGAGATGTAACCAAATTTATTTTTCTTAAGAATTGCAAGTTAATATAAACTTATAAACTAAGAGCTTGGACTGGGTTGTAAATTTAAACTCAAGTCTTTCAAATTCAACAAAACTATTATCTCTTTCTTTTCTTCTGTATTTGCCTATGCCCTTCCAAAACTGTTGAACCATTTAATTTACTTTAGACACGAGCATAAATAGATATGACGCTCCCACACATTTAAGAAGAATTAGTGCCAGAATAGTGGAATAAGACCCAGAGAGGTGTCCCCGCTGAGGAAAAGGCTGCAGTATAAAGCAGTCCATTGACTCACAGATACACGGGTACTAGCTATGGAGCCAACATGGACCCTGAGCCAGCCATGGTGCATCCTGTCCCCTCCATGTGGAACTGGGAGTGCACCCTGTGGAGCCAGGGGTCTTGTTTTTTTTTGAAGGGGGGAGGGGTGGAAGGGTTCTGTCAAGTGTTGACGGAAAGGGTTGCCTGTATGAAGATGCCAAGGAAAAATGCAAATTCAAAAGGAAGGAAAAAAGATGCATCAGGTTTCTCTTCATGGAATATCTTGTTTTGCTTGTATTTCAAAGCATCACAGTTCAGGAATTATTAAAAATATTAAAAAGCTCTCTATCTGATAATGTAACAACATTATCATGCTAAGTTACTGTGCTGGCTTAACAAGCAAAAGTATTTTTCAAATGACTTGAGGTTTCAGAGAACTGTAATTCACGCTGACTGAAATACAGCTCAATTTCTTTCTGAAAGGAGCCTTTCTCACAGGATTCCTGGCACCACTTGGGTCCAGCTGGATCAGAAATAAAATACAAATAGCCTCTCTCTGAATTCAGTGTTTCTTCTCTGACCACAGTGTCAATTAGGAAGTCAGCAAGGGTGTGTATGTGTGTGGGTAGCTAAATGAATAGGTGAGATTACTTTAGTTATTCCCATAGATTTAGCTGCCACCTTTGTGACAAGGTCTCTGAAAATCTATTTCCAACCTTTCCCACTTTCATATATAACGCTGGACATGTCACTGGTGTCTTCTCAAATCAAACCTACTCTGTCAGCCTTCTTCCATCAACCACCTGGGATCCAGCCAGGTCACATAACTTCATAACTGCACTGAAATCCATTCCTGCTGCCACCAGCTTGATTCATCTTATGACTAATTTTTATCTTGGTTATTGCAGGTTCTTTATGTCTGTGTACAAGAAATACATTTGTACTATCTGTAAAGCCTGTGGGTGCACAAGCAGCTGTGTTAGTTATAGGCACTAGCACTGTTCCGTCCTCGCACTATCAGGTGAGAAGGGAATCTAAGAGAAGGGCTACAGAGATGGTGAAGGGCCTAGAGGGGAAGATGTATGAGTAGCAGCTGAGGTCACTTGGCCTGTTTAGCCTGGAAAAGAGGAGGCTGAGGGGGGACTTAATCATGGCCTACAGCTTCCTCATGACGGGGAGTGGAGGGACAGGTGCCGATCTATTCTTTTTAGTGACCAGAGATAGGATCCGTGGGAAAGGAGCCAAGCTGCTAAAGGGGAGGGTCAGGCTGGATATCAAAAAGAGGTTCTTCACTGAGAGGGTTGTTGTGCAGTGGAACAGGCTCCCCAGGGATGTAGTCACAGAACCAAGCCTGTCAGAATTCAATAAGTGTTTGGACTGTGCACTTAGTCACTTGGTCTGATTTTTTGGGTAGACCTGTCTGGTGCTGGGAGACAGATTTGATGATCCTTGTGGGTCCCTTCCAACTCAGGATATTCTATGGTTCTATGATTCTAATCAAGTTTATTGCTTGTTCATTTTTCATAGAATCACAGAATGGTTTGGGTTGGAAGGGACCTTAAAGCCCACCTAGTTCCAACCCTCTGCCATGGGCAGGGACACCTCCCACCAGACCAGGTTGCCCAAAGCCTGATCCAACCTGGCCTTGAACACCTCCAGGGATGAGGCATCCACAGTTTCTCTGTGCAACCTGTGCCAGTGCCTCACCTCCCTCTGAGTAACCAATTTCTTCCTAACGTCAATCTAAACCTACCCTTTCTTAGTTTAAAACCATTATTCCTTGTCCTGTCCCTACACTCCCTGACAAAGAGTTCCTCTCCTGCTTTCTTTTAGGCCCTCTTTAAGTACTGAAAGCCTGCAGTGAGATCTCCTTGGAGCCTTCTCTTCTCCAGGCTGAAAAACCCCAACTCCCTCGGTCTGTCTTCATAGGAGAGGTGCTCCAGTCCTCTGATTATCTTTGTGGCCCTCCTCTGGACCCACTCCAGCAGTTAGGGGTCTCAGAGCCGAATGCAGTGCTCCAGGTGGGGTCTCACAAGAGCAGAGCAGAGGGGGACAATCACCTTCCTCGACCTGTTGGTCACACTGCTTTTGATGCAGCCAAGGTTATGGTTGGCTTTCTGAGCTGCAGATGCACATTGACAGCTCATGTTGAGAATTCTTGTTTTTCAGAATCTAGTCAATTTTATTGATTTTGATTTTCTTAATTAATGCAGCTTGGAGAGTCAGAGCATGAAGAAACAAAGGTACTTTGTATGCGTCTTCATCATACTGGGGCAACTGTGGGAGGCTCTCATTTGCTTCCTGTCTGTTGGCAGTGCCTGTGTGGCACCAGATAGCTCCTGGAAAACAGGATACAAGGTTGCTACATTTGATATTATTTTTCTATAATGAAAAAAAGGATATTCTATTATCCCCACCCTCCATCTATCAAACAGCTATTTTTTTTTTCTCTCCAAGCTGGCCCTTTGAAAAATGAAAGCAAAGAGCATATTCACTCAGATTATCTTAACTGAAGTGATATACCCTTATATCCAATAGAGGGTCTTCTGTCTGTTTCTTTGGGTGTGATTTGGGAACTGCTATCAAAAGAATGATTATTTATTACACAGAATTTCCTGAAGACACTAGAGAACTGTGCTGTATTGTGCTTGACAGTGTAGGGTACTTACAATATCTCCAGCTAACTTGCCATCTGAGCAGCCAAATGAAACAGAAACACAAGGAGCTGAAAGGCACTGCTGAGTCAGAAGTTACACATGGCTGGCAGTTCTGATAAGAAAAACCATGATCACCCAAATTTCACTTCCATCCTTTTTCCACTGGCCTGTTATCATTGACAGATGACATCATAGTTTATAAAACCTTAAAAAAAAAGAAAAAAAAATTACATATAAGAACAAGCTCACCATAACATTTTCCCAGCTTATCCTTCTAATTGTCCCTTGATGCTTGCAGGGTTAATATATGTATGTATTTATATATATATATATATGTATAAGGAGATAAATTCTATTATTTACATTCAGCTGCAGATCTGGGGTATGACTGTCAGGCTGTGAACAGAGCGATTCATCTCCTCCCTGTTCCATGCAGCATCATGCAGGGGGTGAGGAAACTGTGGGTTCAGGCACAGCACTTTTTTCTGGAAGCATCTCATTGTTTCAAACAGGTTGTAGTCCTCTGTGGCCACTGAACCCAAAGACTCAGCTTGGCCATGAGTCAGGCACATGAAGAACACACGGCCTTCTCAATGCTGAGAACTTTTGTTGTACAACAAGCTCAATTAGTAACACAGGAGAATTGTCCTGAGAATAACTAGAGCCTCACTGTTCCTCACGTGATGGAATACATAATTCAGTCAGTGTTTGGAAGTGGGAAAAGAAGAAGATATGATAGAGGATTGTTACTTTTTTCATCTAAATTTTCCAGGACTCTTCCTGAGTCTTTGGCATGAACAGTTACTGCAGCATAATGGGAGGACACTCAGTTGTTCTCACTCATAGCACCAAGGGAAGAATTTACTGTTCTCTTTTTGCTTTGTTCACTTCCATAGGCAGACACTCCCTTCAGTGAATGAGACAAGAAATAATGTTGTAGCATCATAATTTGAAAGGGCAAGGGCAAATACTGTGCTGTTTGTATCATCCTCTCTAACCCCTCCAAAGCGACTGTAAACATCTGGATGTCATTTTTTGCCTGTCTACTGATTAGACAGGTTCTGCAATGGAGAATGACTCTGCTGCTGTAATAATATTGACCTGGAAAATGTCTGTAGAGCTTCTGTATGAAATTCTAAAGCCTTCTTACAAACATTAATGAAAAACATTTCACAACCTTCTTGTCAGACAGGTAAGTGTTACTGTCATCATTTGATGTCTGCAAGAACCGGAACAGAGATTATGCAAGTTACTCAAAGTGCAGTGACAGAACTGAGTACAGTACTCAGCTTGCTGTGCAACAAATATACAAAATGTAGCAGATTTCCAATCTGTTTAATTTACTAGGAAAAAAAAAAAAAAAAAAAGGATTAGTGTAATGATGAGGGACATAAAAATCAATTTAATTTGTGTGGTGACACAGATAACTATTATTTTTTTAGTAGGAATTGTACGAGAACATTTCAGAGAAATCACAACAGATACAATGGGGATGATGTGTCAGGGCAGTGGCCCTGTGTAAGCAGAGGCATTGAGACACTGGGCTTCTGTTTCTGCATCCTGTGTTTATCTTCTGGTGAAAGCCGGTGCAAGGGATCACAACTCTGACTATTGCTTGATCCTTACAGTTGTTGGAAAAGTCTTAAAAAGAAGTCTCTGTTCAGGGTTTGGCTACTGACAAACCTGCTGAGACTGGCACTGTCCCTTTTGGTATATACAGGAAAAGATAGCAAAAGATGGTTTGTTCATCCACGCCTGAACTTTCTTGTAACAGAAGTAAGCAATGATTCCAGTCCCATGTGACAGCCAGCACATTTTCTTGCTCTCACCTAGAAGGAAACGGATGAAGTTTCTGCAGATACTAGGCATGTTGCATCAGGGAGGATTAAAACGACAGCTTGTTCTATAAATCCTTAAGGATTAAGAACGCATATGTCCAAACAGTAAATCATAGAAAAAAGACAAGAGGAGCTTGTTTTTGGCTTGGTGCATTATCATAGCTGATAGCAGAGAATAAGAATATATTCAATAAACTTGAGAAAATGTATAAAAGTAGAATTAATTTTCACTATTTTTACCTTTGTTCATCAGGTCATTGTCTTGTCATATATTTGTAATAAAAAGTGTGAGCTAAGGTTATATTTAGATTTTTATTTCAGAAATAGTGTATATTCTCTTCTGAGTTAATGCATGCGAACTGTATGACGGGTAGAAATAATTAACCTTTCGTACATCTTTTGCTACGTATTCTATCTACAACAACTAAATTCCTGCTAAATTTGGGATGCTTACCTGTTTGAGCTATTCCATTTAAAAACAATGAAAAAGTATCTCCCCTGAGTTGCAGCGTTTAAACAAGAGTGTGCATTAGCTTTGAAATAATCGTCATATATATATTTTTTTATGATCTTGTCTTTATCTAATTCATTATATAACCCCAAAATTCATTTCTTATGAACTCTTAACAAATAGCAGAACATGGAAGTAAGATGTATGTATTTGAGAGGGGCAGGATATTGTACCAGCATTGTTAAACTGAATTCAATTATCACCAAACAGGTGTCAGTTTTCCAAGGTTTACAAAGAGGTAAGCTACACTGGGCAAACATCAGAATGTGCTGCTCGCTGTCCCTGCCAGAAGTGCACACTGAAGAAACTCCTTAGCTGTAAGAACAGTTTTTAAATGTAGCTAAACTTTTGGGGATTTAATTTTATACCAAACCTTGGTGATGATTGATTTGCCTGTTTAATTGTTCTGAGTGTTGAAGAATGCTTACTTTCTCCCTTTTGAGTATCTACACCGAAGTACTTTAGCAAGACCCTTGCTCTTTGACAATTTCCATCTAAGATTCCAAGCTCCTCTAAATGATCAAAATTATGCTTAAACTGTGAGAGAAATGCACTCACGGAACCTTAATGTCCCGTGTTATTATCTGTCCCAGTTGTCCATCCCTCTGTTTTGGCATTCAAAACACGGTGATTATCACTACAGACACAGTCCAGTTGTAGTGTATGGTGAAATAGGCCATTACAGTAAATTATATATTCTTGCTGTACACAGACGTCTCAGTATCAGATGGCTCCAGAGGGCTTCTGTCCCTCCTCTGGCTGTGCTTGTGCCTCTGCTATGCAGCTGCAGCACTCCTGCTGCAAACAGCTTAGCTCAGCCTGCTTGTGGAAATGATACAGCACCATCGAATCCATCTACATGTTGATATTCCTTAGGGAGAGTATTGAAAACCTCCAAGAACAATAAAGGTGTAATAGCGATGAAGGGAGAAGAATGATGTAACTCAGTTTTATTCTGGGATATAAGATACTACATAAATATGTAAACTTTGGTGATGAAGAATTAATCTTTTCTTTCTTTACCTTTAATTAGCATCTAAGTCCTTTCTATATATTTATAAAGAATGTAGCATAAAAACATGCAGAGTTTTTTTGATTGATTTCCTTGGTGCATAAAATCAACTTTTTTTTTTTTTTTTAATAAAAAAGGCCATGGACCAGTTGTCCAGTTTCACTGTCTGCCTACTAGATGATGGCAGAAGCTGGATGTTTGCTGCAGTGTGTATCTCACACACTGAAACAAGAGAATTCCTTTTCCATTCACTTCTGTGGGGTTTAGCATCCATGTGTCTACAGACTAAGAAATATTTGTCCCTAAAACTAGTTTCTTTGTGTCAGAATCTGGCATAAGCAGTCTTCCTTAAACTACATTTTGGGGAACTATTATGTTTAACGACTCTAATGCAACCAAACCACTGTTACCTGAGAGTGAGTGTTCATGGACTCATATTCACAGAGAATTTACACATTCTGTATTATTGATGTAAAAAGATTTGGACTGTGCAATTACTTTTCTTTCTGTACCCTTTCTGGATCAAAAACTGTTTAGGCCAATGTTTACAAAATGCATCTTGCTGAAAATTATTTACCTTTTGTAAGAGTTTATTATTTCTCATTTATTCTCTGTAAAATAGAGCTGGAAACTGCTGTACTAACTTTTGAGTACCTTTCTGGCCTTCAGACTCCAAAAACCATTGCAGTTACAGGACTGGATGTACCTCTTTGTCTTCCTGTACATCAGTGTGTTGACATTTCATCAGTGACATGAATTTTCCGTGTGACTTTTATTTAGTTATTAAAACCTGCCTGCATATAACTGCTTCAGAGTTATCTACTCTCAGAATCATTATTGTGCTTTAAAATGCTTGCAACTGTGAAAACTCATAGCCAGATGTTTCCTAATGAACAGTGTGTGCCATGGCCAGTTACATTTGAACAGCATAAATATGAACTTTTCAAAACAATACATGTTTTGTGGTTGGGTTTCTCCAAACTAGTAACTGTCCCCACCAAAAGCAGTTTCCTGGCAAAACCTAAGGCTACAGCAGCTGTTTGAGCAAAAAACCCACCCCTGTTGCTGGAGTGTTTTTATATCTGTTTGATAGATTTTTTTGAAAACCACCCAAATTTGCACTGAGAATTCATAAAATAACATGCCAAAAAGGATCCTCATATACATTTATATATGGGATAAAAGTGCAATTGTGGTGCCATTAGTTCTGTATGCAAGGCTTTGTGTTCAGGAAGCTGAGCAAAAACTCAGTTGTCTGGGGGTCAGGCACATTTATTGGTAGGGAAAGATACTTTTCTGGGGCCATATTTCCTTGGCAGACTAAAATTGACTTTTGGAGGGACTGCATATATTCATGTCATATTTAATCAATTAACTTACTCAGCATCTCCACTAACTCTTTCTGAAAAGTCAGAACAACCAGAAGTGGTGATTTCAGCTTAAGAGGTATATTTTGTTAACAAACTATTTGCATTTGGGTGCTTTTAGGCACATAAATATATGTATTACAGAAAAAAAAAAAAAAAAAAAAAAAAAGACTTTAAAATCCATTTCAGGTATCACTAATTACAGCTTATGCATTTGTCTTAGCTTCTGTATTGATCACAGAAGATTAACAAAGTGTCAGCATATTATGTGGGATGCTTCACTTTGTGTTTCTGTTAACCATTAACTACATTTTTTTAATTTTAATGGGAAAGAGGAGAAGCATACACCATGTTTGTTACATGATGTTCTAAAAAGCTACAGAATGCAGTCTCAAGGCATTCCTTTACCTATACCAGAACATTACTTATTTCCTTGGGTTCTTCCTGGAATGTTTTTTTGTTGTTGTTGTTTTTGTATTTTTTTTTTCCAGTTGAAGTAAAAGACATGTATTTGTTTGCCTTCTTTATTCTGGGCAGCATGTAATAAGGAAAACATTTTAAAAGTAATCAGTATGCTTCTAAACATATTAAATATGTATACATTTGGATAAAAGTTATTCACTATTGTATTTTATTTTATGACTTGAGTCCAAGAACAAAGAAGGCAAAGAAACTCACGAAAATGCGAGCCAAAGAAATAGCGTGTGAGAGCGTGTGTCTGCATGCAATAATTTATATACTAACTTCATTACACAGTAATACAAAACATCTAGACAGCAACGTTCCCCTGCTTCATTACACTGCGTGCAGAAAAATTTAGTTTTATATTAAAGAACTTGTTGTATTCATTGCCATATGAATCTTTACCCTCTTTCATTGTTCTGCTCATCTCAATTTAAAACACAGATCTGATTTTGATCTCAGAGTACTATAAATCCAAAATAAATCTAACAACTTCAAAGAAATGTATTTCTGCTTTACATAGTTATAACTAAGATATGAATCTGGCCCATAGGCACATTAATTTCATAGCAAGTTAAAACATGTACCCTTACTATTGGCAAATCCTTAAGGTTAACAGACATACATGTGCAGTTAGAATAGAAGCTATAGGGGTTTTTATTTATTTATTTATTTTCCCCATCCAGAGTTATTTTTGGTTCCTTCCCCTTTGACACACATTCCTGGTAACAATTAAAAGTGTCTTTTCTTAGTACAAAATTAAAGCTGAAAGCTGATAACCGAGTACTTTATCAAGTACATTTTCTGTTTAAATGCTGATCTAAGAGATGTACATAGAGTAGTAATGTGAGGTATGATTCCTCTTTTATTTGCAGTGGTGTAAATCAGCAGCGGTAGGTTGCAAGGAAAAGGACAGGAAAATGATTCTGTGGATCTGTTCATATTTGATGCCTGTCTATCAAAAGAAGTATGTGACAGAGAAACAGGGAGACCCTGAGCCTTCGTGGGCTCAAAATGATATCTGTGCCTCTTTGTGGAAAGGATACTATGATGAGAAAGAAATGATGAGGTCATTCACAGATTTCCTCTCCCAAAGGAGCCAGAGCTGACTCTGCAACACATTAGTGAAGCATTAATGGAGTTTGCTTTGACCTAGTTGGGGAAGGTAAGATCTGCTGGAAAGGGGGTGCTGCCACTGTCCCTGAAGACCATCATGTTGGAGTTATAGCTCCCATCTCCACTGTGACATGGATGTTGCCTTTGGAGGCTGAGATGTACTTGGCATCTGTGCTTTGCCTGAGAGTAGAATCTACCCCAAATGTGGAAAGAGAACTGGATGACTTTGTCCGTAACAAACTCCTACAGTGAGCTTTCATCCTCAGGGGCTCTATTTATGTAAAATACTGAGTGCCCCAGAATCTAACTGATTTCCTCCAGGAACTCCATAAAGATGTGATGATATTTTGGGGGGGGGGGGGGGGGGGGCAGCCTCAGGAATTCAGGGTTCTTCCCTTCTCATATGACCTGGTATAGCCAGTAATATTTCCTGGGATGATGTTATGCTATCTCACTAGATCTGAGTTTGTAGGTCTAGGTAACAAAAGGTTTTTGGTGGAAAGTCCCTGGGATGTTGATTCATTTCCTCTTTTTTCCATTAGTATCCAGATTTTCTGACTTTCAGTGTGCACAACTAGGAATACTTATTTAATTTAACATTCCTGAGCTTAGGCAAAATGCCAGGAGGAAAAGAATTTATTTTATCAGTGGGTGGGGTTGGCACATGGTGGCACGGCTTTGGGCACTTGCTAGTGGTTGGCAATATCATTTGTTTATTTTTCTTTAACTGTGCACTCTGCCTACACATGGAATTATGGTAATGGGGGCAAATACCCATGAATAGTGATGAAGGAGATCAGCTTCTAAGATCTCCATTAGGATAGAAGGGTGTTAAACTTACAGCCTACAGTCATCTGTCTTGACTCCATGCAGCCTATGCAGCCTATTAACCCAGTTCAACAACATAAGTGAGTTAAAGTATAAAACCCCAGCTCAGGAAAAGTTTCCCTTCACGGCTAGTATGAAGGATTTAAGTTTAAGTCACTGGGATTTAAGCATGTGCTTATTTTCTGAAGTTGGATTTTGCTAAATTTCATTCTTTCCAGCTCAGCTGCAGGACTGCTGTCTATTCTTCAGAGAAAAGATGCAGCCAGAAAGTCAGCATTTCCACTGAGGTGAGCTCTTGCATCCAGAGTCACTGGGTTTCCAAACAGGTTGCAATTACATTTGAAAATGGCCAAAAACAGGGGTAAAATGGTGTTTTTTTCTAGCATGTTTGCTGGAATAAATGCTAACAGTATGGTCACGAGCGGATGAAAAAGACTTGATGTTATATCAAGTTACGTTTTGCCAAACACATAATTCAATGTAAGAGTAAGTGTATGGTTTAGTAAAGAATATAAGAATAAAGAGTGTATTTATGTAAAGACTAGGCTATTTGTACACATGGTACAACACACAAAGGAAACTCATGCAGTGTGAGTAAGGATCATACAGCTGGCCCTTAAAGTCAATAACTGGATGTGACATCTAAACCACACACTTTAAGTAAGGCAGACCCGTTATTTTCCCTGCTATGACATTATTTGAAATTGTTCCAGTGCTTGCAAGCTTATGACACTCTAGAAAAGCAGAGCACATACAACAGCACTTCTGAGCTCCAGCATTGCTCAGAAGACGGGTGCTGTGCTTGGGTCACAACAGCCCCATGTGGTGGTATAGGCCTGGGGAGGATTGGCTGAGACCTCCCCAAGGACCTGGGGGTGCTGGTTGGCAGCCAGCTGAACATGAGCCAGCAGTGTGCCCAGGTGGCACCCTGGCCTGCATCAGAAATAGTGTGTCTGGGGAAATGTTTGTCCCCTGCTTATATGGCACTGGTGAGGCCGCACCTTGAGTACTGTGCTCATTTTTGGGCCCCTCACTACAAGAAGGAACTTGAGTTGCTCAAGTGTGTACATAGAAGAGCAATGAAACTTGTGAATGGACTATGAGGAACAGCTAAGGGAACTGGGGTTGTTTGGTCTGGAGAAGAGAAGGCCAAGGGCAGGCTGCACCACTGCTCTCTAGAGTTATCTGAAAGGAGACCACAGTGAGGAGGGTGTCAGTCCCTTTTCTCAGGTGACCAGTGATAGGACACAAGGAAATGGCCTCAAGTTGTGCCAGGGGAGGTTTAGATTGGATATCAGGAAGAATTTCTTCACAGAAAGGCTGGTTAGGCATTGAAACAGGCTGCCCAGGGAAGTGGTGAAGTCCCCATTCCTGGAGGTATTTAAGAGATGTGTGTGGATGTGGCACTCAGGGACATGGTTTGGTGGTGGACCTGGTAGGATTAGATGATGGTTGACCTTGATGATCTTAAGCATCTTTTCCATCCTAGATGATTTTATGGTTCTATGATTCTAATATAGTTTGGCAGTTTCCTGGGATGAAAAAGACTGCCACACACGCTCATTAAAAGGCTATCTATGCTTTTATCAGAGATACATGTCCACAAGTGATTAGTCAGCTAGTTCTTTGCACTTTTTTGGGATAATGCCTTTTTGTGTAAAGTTGTTTATTTGAAAAATTTGCAAAGGATAAGCTTCATCCCAGCCTTGAATGTGCAGTCTGTTTTGTGAGCATTACTTGTGCATGTGACAGCCCATGTTTAAACCATGGAAACTGTAGGTGTCTTTCTTCTGAGTGTTGAATGTGCTCTGATCATAGTTCCTATAATATTCCAATATATAAATACTCAGTGCAGCTGAGCCTTGTGTTTGGCTTGTGTTAGTCAATATTCATCATGTGTTAAGGGCCAAGTATTCCGGTTAGATTATACCTGTTGTTACAAACTCTGTTCAAGTGAATCCTGTCCACCATGTCATAAAGTCAGATGATGGCTATTTTGCATCACCAGAGATGTTGTCTAACCACAATGCTCAGCCCAGCCCAAAGAGAGCAAGGTACTTGGTCTAGAGCTCCTATGAGGCAATTGGCCATAGGAAAGAAAAACAACTTAGCTAACTGACTTAAAATGAAACATCTCAAGTCAATTCAACAACTTAAAATACTTTTTTTTTTTTTTTATTCCCAGAAGAAGATATATAAATATAATTTTCCTGTGGAAAACAACAATTTTATGGGAACTGCATTTGCTGTTGGGAAGGCATTGTAGTGAGTTATCCTTGATCAGCTTTAAACACTGCAACTTTATGGGGTATTGTATACTCTATATAAACAATACAGTGCTGGGTCCTTTGCTCTGATTTTAACCTGTGGTGTCCTCCTTTCCCTTTCTCTGCTTCCTTTAGTCTGCATTGGCTTTAAAATGCTGACTAGACAAACAGATCATCTAACCTCACCCATCCAGTCATTTTTCAGCTAATTAACTTGTGCTCCCAACCCCCAAGCAATTTTCATGTAAACATGTTTCAGGAAATATGTTTCATTGTGGATAATTCCCTTGCCACCCTCAAGTTCAGGCAGGTGTTTTATTTGTTTTTGTGCAGGTTCTTATTCTCTATCATTAGTCTTTGTAAGTCATTATTTTTGTTTTAACTGCTTTGATCTATTCACTAACTTCAAACTAGTCTTTCTAAGTAAAAGTTGACTCCTGTATGTTTTCATTGATTGATTTTCTTGTTATATGAATGTTCCTAAACACAGCTTAGCTTCATTCAGCTTTTCATCTGTGCTCAAATAAATAAGATTTCTGCCACAAATGAGACCCACAGATCTTTCTTTCCCACAAGTAGAAATACAGATCATCCCATGGCAGCAGCTGTCAGGGAAAAGCCCAGCCTAAATCTCACTGGGGATGCATGTACTACTGCAGGAGCATCCCTGCCGTACCACAAGAGGCTCAACTTCAGCAGGTCACACCATGGAGAAGACCCAGATACTTCAGAAGAACACAAAAGATAGCCAGGGCAGCAGCCCCACTCCAAAGGGGCAGAAATGAGCTCAGGTGAAGCAAACTTCCACTTTGAAATCGTCATTCTTTCTCTTACCTCCAACTTTTTCCTTTCCAAACTCTCATCTCCAGCTGTGACTACTAAGCTTGGCTTAAATTTGAAATAGGTGATGTTGCTTGATGATTATACTTATATAATTATTCTTGGATATTCTCCAGCAGATGCAATAGGTCACGCTCCTGATTTCTCATGAGTAGTTCAAAAGATTGCACAGTCCTGGAGGAAAGGCGGGGCCTCTTGGTATACACATCTTATGAAGAAACATAGGTAAATAAGCTGCCTAAAAATGTGAGTTTTAAAGGATCAAATCACATGACATAATAGAGTACAGGGGTGGTAGCATGTTGTGGTTGCCAGTGAATATTAAATCTTCTCTTCTGACATGCTGAAAACTGAGATAGCATGTCAGACCACTTCTAAATTAACTGGAATTTTGTGTTTGATTATCCAAAGTCCATTAAAAAAAAAGAAAAAAGAAAAAAAAAGAAAAAAAAAGAAAAAAAAAGAAAAAAAAGCTTTGTTTCTTGAAAACTGCTGAAGGGAAGGTGTAGTGCTAAAAAATTTCTGAGTTTTATTGCATTTGGTGAAAAGCATATAAAAAGGTTGCAAAATCACTTAGGGAAACAATGGTACCTATCTAAAACCATTCATGTCTGTAATAGGTCTGCTCGGGTGTACACAAACCTGTATCAATGCCATTATGCTCTCTGAAATGAGCTACATTTTTTTTTTCTCTCTTTGTAACCAAGAAGAACCTTTTAGGATTTTAGGAGAATTCCCCATCATCACCGATACTAGTTACACCTTCATTAGTCACCAGTGGGAAATCCATTAAATCCCCTATAGAAATTCTGTTGATTTCAGCCAAGGGAGCAGCAGAGACGCTGTAAGTCCAGGACCCAGCTGTCAAATAGAGTGTGCAGAAAGCTATGATTTAGAATTTCCTCTCTAGGGTTTCCCAGCAGAGAACCTAAACACAGAGTGTGGGTTAGGGAACCCACATTCTCCCTGGGGAGATAAAACAAACACTCCCAGCAGCCAGAAAAGAATCTGTTCTCATCATATTTACAGCTTGCATTCAAACCAGCTGGGATTTCCATGCTGTGAAACTTGGATCCAGATAAGAACGACTGTGTGGTACTCTGACCCTAAATTTACTCCAAGCTTTAGGGTTTTGTTCACCTCTGGGAATAATGCAAAACGGATTCAGGATGGGCATGGAGGCACAAACATACCTGTGCAATGCCGTTGGCTTCATGGTTAGGGATTCTTGCTGCCTACCTCCATCAGCAAGCCATTGATGGCCTCCATTGGATTTTTTTCTCCTCTTATGGCAAAGATAAATACAAGAAAAAACTTTTTTTTTTTTTTTTTTTTTTTTTTTTTTTTTCAGAAACAGAAGTTATGCAGACATGATTTGACTTGGCAGTAAAAAACAGTGCTGACATGGCTGTGCCACCAGGGCCTGATGTTAGTTCACATGTGGATGCACTTACCTGGTCTTGTATTCTTGTCTTTACTTTATACTGTCCATACTTTATAAAGTATGTTGGGCTATGTTCTGATTTCCTCAATACACAGTGCTGATACGTCTTTTCCAAATAGGCATAATAACTGCCTTCTCAAGGGATAATACAATACATTGCCAACACTGTTAGTATGTGAGGAGTAGCTGCAGCATTCTGCTCGCTGTAATGGCAGACGGATTGGAGAAAGCACTCTCACTTTTCTGTCTCCTACCTACATCACACAAATGTCTCCTTTCCCCCAGTGCTTACTCCTGTGTTTCAGAGAACTTAGAGAAAATGTCCACAAAAATTAATCTATGGTTAGGATTTTAGCTTACTTCCTTCCCTATGCTTCTGAAATTATATAGGATTTAACAAATTGTTAAATTAAATATCTTTACTTTCTCCTCAACTTGCAGATTTGAAAGCAGAGTGGAAACAGGCATGGTTCTGTGTAATCTGTAATATTATTTCCTTCCATTTTCTCTCTTTTCCCTTGAAAGCTAGTTCCCTAGAGCCTACAAATCTGCGACAAATTGGCTGGTGATATTTTTCAATTGTTTGTTGATGGAAAAGGGTGTAAACTGATCTGTGTAACTGGACAATTTTTAAAATAAGTCTTCTATGACACGCAAAGCCCTGCTTTGTCTTCACAAAATTAACTTGTTCTCATAAATAGGCAATGCTTAACAAAATACAGATTTTTTGTTTTTTAATGTGTGTTTCATTAATATTATAGTGTAGTGATGTAAGGTCACGGCAGCAGAGAATTGCTTGAATTTACTCCAGATGTTGCTTAAACTGATTTTTACTCCAGATGTTTGACAATAAAATATAGACCATGACATCTAAGAACTTTTGTAAATGTAATTCACTGTCATAAACTTCTCATCAAGGTGCTAAGGCTCACTGAGGTTATTTGGTGCAGCAGAGGAAGGTTTGTGCCCTTACTGGGGGAAATTTCTAGAAGTAAGCTCAACTGTAATACCAGCCACTAGAAAATGCCACATGGGAGAAAGACAATGGCAATCTAGAAAAGCACCCTGATCAGACACCGTACTTGGTTAGGAAGGAAATAAATCACATTGCATATAGAGCCATCAGAAACCGGCATTCGTGACTTCTGCTGTCAACTGATCTCTGATTTAAACAAGCTGTGTTGCATACATCATTGTCAAAACTTTTTGATAAAAAAGAGCAAAAGTAGAAGTTTTAGACTTAAGTTTAAAACAGGCAATTTGTGTGGGGTACTAGAAATCCAGAACACTATTTATTCCATCTTTTATTTTATTATTATTTTTAATTGCATTAAATCGGTAGAGCACCTTGTGACTGACACTCATGGTATTGACACTATCATTATTTTTCACATTTCAAATTTTCACTTGTGGCTCTGAGAGACACCTTGTGCTGAATCAACCCATGCTCCCTACCAGCTGTCCACTGCACCCTTCTACCAGAGCTATCTTCTCCGCTGCCAAGTTGCCACACAGCCTAAGTGCTTGTACTGAGGCTGATGCAGTGCATGCAAATAAATAAGGCTTCAGCTAGGGCTGAGGGACATTTCAGTGTCCCAATTTAAACTGTCCTAGCTGTATTTGTCAGCAGATGGTAGCCATTTTTGTGAAGTTTAGACAATTGCCAACTGAATGGTTACAGAAGTCAGATGCAGTTGAAGCCTCAGCAAACTCCAAAAAGTTAGGTCACAATTCAGAAACATGCATAGGTATGGCGTCTGCTTTGGGTACTTGAGTAGCTCAAGTTTAATTCTGCCATGAACCTGTCCGTAAAGCCAGGCATGATCTCTAGTGTGACTGAATCAGGGGCATGGCTGTTTGTCGTGGTTTTGGCTGGGATAGAGTTAATTTTCTTCCTAGTAGCTGGTATGGTGCTGTGTTTGGATTTAGGATGAGAATAATGCTGATAACACACCAATGTTTTAGTTGTTGCAGAACAGTGCTTACACAGAGCCAAGGACTTTCCAGCTCCTCATGCTGCCCTGCCAGCAAGGAGGCTGGGGGTGCACTGGAAGCTGGGAGGGGACATGGCCAGGACTGCTGGCCCAGGCTGGCCAGAGCTATGTCCCATGTCATGTGGCATCGTGTTCAGCAATAAAACTGAGGGGGATGGCTGGGGAAGCTGCTGCTGCTTAGTGTCTGGCTGGGCATCAGTCAGCAGGTGGTAAGCAGTTGGAAATCACTTTCTTTGTTTATTCTTTTTTTTTTTTTTTTCTTCCTGTCTTATTAAACTTCCCTTATCTCATCCCACAAGTTCTTGCACTCTTCTTTTCGGTTCTCTCCCCCATCCCACTGAGGGTGGAGAGTGAGTGAACAGCTGTGTGGTGCTGAGCTGCCTGCTGGGTAAAGCTACAACAGTCCTTTAACAAATTTGTTATAAACATGATATCCATTTAATAGTTGCTGGTCACAACACTGATTTATTTGTTCACAGTGTTGACTTATTTGTTCCACGGGTTGTTTTTCTTAACCCCTTTCTTGTTGTTTATCACCTCTGGGGGCTGGCCTAAGTTTGTTTATGTTTTTGCCAGTTTGTATGAGCTCATGTTACACTGACTGTGAATTTAATCTGGTGTTTGTACTCAGTATTGCCATCATTCTTGCACTTCAGGAATCCTTTCATGGAAACTATTAACAAATACACATACATTCTTTACTTTTTCTCCTCCAGGCTAGTTACATTAGCTCTTGAAATTTTTGAATATTCTTGGGATGTTCAAACTAACATGAACCTATTGCTATATCTTCTGCATGTGCTTTTGGTTTTGTCTAAAGTTAAATAACTATTTAAGAATACCACCCTGAGATCCGCCCTCTGTCAGGATGGTTATGGGTGGCAGGGGGTGTGGGAACATCTGGACAGGCATCTATCATGGTTGTCACCTCTGACGGTTTTATACTTCACACCTGAAGAAGTGCTGAATCCTAAAAATCTGAAAGAATGTTTTAAAAAAGTATGTCCTGACCCTGGAAATGCCAGAGGGATACAGATCACCACACTGTGCTGGGGCCTGACTTATGCCTAACACTACTCAATGCTATTCAGCATGGTCAAGAGGAAGAAAATACCTCTGGATCTGATCCAAATCCTGCAACAGGCTGGCTAATTCAGCTCCGATGACAAACACTGTGGCTAAACCAGAGAACCAACCTGTGGCAGTATCAGTCATCCCTACAATCAAGAAGAAACAATGGGAGTAGAAGCCAATTTGTTTAGGAAGAGAAGGAACTTCTGCTAGAAGGGAGAAGGAGGAAGGAGTGAATGAGGCAGGCTACTCCAAAGTAGGGCCATCACGACATCAGGAGGAGGAAGGGACAGATCTCATAAACACAGCAGTAACTACCTATCCCTGTCCCTGGGTGAGCTTCAAGCTGTGCAAAAAAAAGATTTCAGCCATCACCCTGGCAAAGTATCTTGCCACTAGGCTGCTCCCTTGCTGGGATAATGGGGCCAACAGAAATGGAGTAAAAGGGCAAGCAAGCCAAGCAGCTGGGATCCCTTGCTTGGGAAGGGGGCATGGACAAAGTGATTGGAAAAGGGACCCAAGGCCTTCACCTCTGGAGGTGAGTCCTGTCAGGGGTAAAGGAAAGGTTCAAGGCAGATGTTGACGACATCTTTGTAGATGTCAAAGGTAGATGTTGTATGTTACCCAGGCAATTGGACTGCCATGGAGGGGGGTATGCAAGGAATTAGCCATGTTGGAGGTGATTTATGATGACCTGGACAATGACCAGATATCCAAAGATCCAGATGAAGTCAGGTGCACGTAACCCATGTGGTGGAAGTCTGTATGGAGCACACCATCATCGTATGCCAGCTCATTGGCAGTAATGACCTGGAAAGACCAAAAGGGACAAACAGTGGATGAATTGGCTGGCCAATTCTAGCAGTATGAAGAAAGTTTCTCTTCCTCCCTACAAGCCTTCACCTCAACTCTGGAGAAACTGGTTCATCAACTCAAAGAGAGAGAATGTCTTCTCTCCCACCGCACAGACCAGTATCTCAGCGTTCCTCTGCTCGACAGTACTGCAGCCAGAGGATGTGAGCCCTGGCATTCCTCCACTATTGATTTGTGAATGACTATGCAAGGACAAATCAAAATACTGTATTGTGACTTAATTCAGTGAAAGGAAAATATTCCTTCTGCTTAGTTTTGCCTGAAAACCTTAATATTATTTTTTTTTCCTTTTCTTTTGAAGTTTGACTTTCGTTAAAGTCAGTGAGACCTCAAAGTGCCTTTTGCAAAGTTGTTTTGGACTGTCTGCTAGTAACAAAAAATAATGTTGCTATTCTACTAAAAGGATTGTCTTCAAACTCTATCAAAGAAAATCCTATGATGCACCATGTCATACAGTCAGGTGATGGCTGGTTTGCATCACTGGTGATGCTGTATAACCACAACACTCCTCATGATTGCAACAGAATGATATAAGGGATGAACACCTAATATGCACATGACATTGTGTGATAGAGATCACCATCTCAACTTGTTGCGTGAGAATTTTGAACTTCGATTTCCAGTAGCATGAGGAATAGGTTACATTTATTTGGCAGCATTGATTTTGATCTCTGGCAGCACTACCAAAGCATTTTGTGAGAAAAAAAAAAAATAAATGTGTGAAAAACATTATCTTTCTATTTTAACATGGATCACATTCCATGTGATCATAATAAATCATGTGATGATTACATCAAGTGACAGGGTTAAATACACTTCATACTTCCCAGGATTTCTGAGCCCAGTATGACCAAAATGATCTTCGAGATAGAACTGAATGCAGACAAAATAATGGCTGGTATCTAATTTGTAATATCTGCTTTATCAAAGAGCAACTTCTTTTGATTATTCTCTTTTCTGTGGAGTATTTTTCACACATTTCCAGAAATGCGTGATGTAATCCAAATGACTGTCTCATTCACTACTTATATATCATACATGCATGAGTGGTGTCTTTCTGGGGACTGACTTTTACACCATTACCATCCTGCAGGGTGGTTATTGGGAGACATGGCACTTTCAGATGCTGAAGAGCAGGCATTGCAGGCTAACTGACTCAGTACTATATTATGTATTATTACTTGCTTCTGCAGTATCTGTGTTTTTGTTTATGCCCTTTGCCTTCCTACTTTTTGATGTGTTGGGCCTGCCAGCCCCTGTCCTTAGAGTTTCTCCATCCCCTATCACACTCTCCCTGGCACTCAGACCACCCTACTGCAGCTGCTGCCACCCCCCTAGCCTTCAGTTCCTTCCCTGAAACACAGCCCTCAATGTTGTTGCAAGGCCATTACCAGCACCAGCACAACGGTAACTAAAACTAAACAATCCTGCCTTCTTCTTTGGACACCTCTGCCCTCAGGAAAACATGATTCCTATACCACAATGCCAGGCACGTGCCTGCAGTTTGGTGGTTATCTCAGGCTGGTTAGAAGACAAGCTCCTTGAGGCACAGCTAAACCCTAGGCTGTATTGTCTGTATCAGCCCGACTGCACCTTTGGCACATTGCTCGTAGGAACACACGTAATACCAGCCCACAAAAATCAAGAACTGTTATGCTGTTAAACCCTTTCCAAGATGCAGGTTTCAAAAGTAAAGTGCTTAAGGACTTCTGAGTCATATTGAAGGAGGAGGAATGAGTCAAGTTAAAGGGTTACTAATGTGTATGGAGAAAATAGTTTCAAAATTAAAATAACTTCATCCAGCATCTCAAAGCTGAATATAGACAAAATATACATAGCTTGTCCTGACTGATTCATTGGAACTTTTTGGCTGGCTTGAGTTGTTTCTTTTTCCTTTCCACAGGTGTGTAAATAACCAGATATTTGGACAAGAAAAAAAAAAAAAAGATGAATCCTCTTGTAGACTTCTGGATATGCTGAACACATCAGAACTGCACAAGAACTTTCTGCTTAGAGATGCTATCACCTACCTAAACTTCTGAAAAAAGGTCTGCCAAGTCACTGCTGAAGCCACCAAGAAGACTGAGGTAATTATTGCCATCTCCTGTTTTATGCAAACTCTATAGCACAATTAAAACTGCAAAAGAATATATCACATTCATGAAATGAAACATAAAAACGAAACAAGCAAACAAACAAAACCCACCTTGGAAGCTTTTGATATCAGCTATTAGCCAGGTATCAAAAGACTAAAGAGTTAAATTGGGAGTATAAAGAGATGTGAATTCCATAAAGATAACTAAGCGTAGCAATAGAAGGATGTTTCCCAAAAAGCACAGTTTTCATTTCGTTCAGATTATATACCCTTCATAACTTGGCTATTTATCTATAGCTATCTTTTGAAGTACAGAATGCTGAACCTAATTCTGTTTGTATTGAAGTTGGTGAGAGATTATTCACTGATTTTTTGTACAAAAACTTTTTGTGTGCCAGCACTGTGCCTCCCTTCAGCATTTGAAAAAGAGATGTACACAGCAAATGTCACAGTCCGTGCTCACAAGAAATTTTTAACAGACTTTGACAAAGAGTAAAACCAACATGTGATGTCTGAGATTACCACCAAATGTGGTTTATTTCATTTAATAAATGGTCCAATGAAGACCACTGGTCTTTAGAAACAGTAGTTGCTTAATATTTTGAAAAGGTACTGTATACCCAGAAGAGACTACAAAGAAGTTGTCATAAACTGCACATATATCTCAAAATTATCTGTATAAGTACAAGAACATTTGTGCATTAGAGACAATGGGAAAAATGAATGTAGTGAGGTACAAAGCACTTTGTCTGTCCAGTGGAAGATTCATCTGAGGTTTGATTTTATCTCTATTGGAGTGAACAGTTCAGTATTTCAAAATGAAGTCATTCAAACTTTCCAGCACCCCAAAGACAACTCATTTGCCCATCATCAAATCTTCTAAAACATCTTAAAAGATATATATATATATATATATATATATATATACATATATATATAAGTCCTCAGGATGATGAAAAAGAAACAAAATCTCATTCTATTCTGCTACCATGAAAAATGGATCAATGCAATGCAAAATTCCAGTAGTTCCATTTATATTTCTTTATGGCCTATTTCAGCTCTCCAAATTAGAACTTACACTGCTGACCCTCCCATCATTACATTACTATAGCAATGGCATGATAATGATGATAGCATTTTGGTTACAACAAAGAGAAATCTGTCCCACTTCAAAACATTATGAATTTAATCCTACTCCCATTGAATTCTCACTTTTCTTGGCTTCAATGAGAGCAGGATCAGGATGCATATATTTTTCACAGAGATGTGTGAAAAATAGCCCCAAACTCCAGCCGTTAGAGACTTTGGTTTACTTGGCAGAGGAAGACAGTATTACTCAAACATGTCTTTGTTTGTTTGTTTGTTTTTGTTTGTTCATCTGTACTTTTTGTTCCTGCAGCTACAATGTTTGAAGGAGCTAGCCATTGTAAACGGCATTCATGAGAAAAACATATGGAATCAGAAAGAGCTGGGAATGCACTACCTGTTTTTATTTCTGAGATTTTTTCTTTAAAAAACAAAAAGCTAAAATACTAAAATGCAAAATATTAAAATGCAAAATACTAAAAGTAAAATGCCCACTTGAGCTTTCCCTATTTTGTAACTATTCTCAAACTCAGTGCTAAGAATTGTTTGCACAAGTTGTGCCAGCTGCTTAATGGTTAAAGACTTCACCTTTCTTCACATTAAAGCAGCAGGGAAGGAGACACATGGGGAGGTACTTGCAATTATGAACAACATAACTGATCATCTAAAGGCCATCTGGAAAATTTGCCTGCCGATGGACAAACTGCTGGTGAAGGACATTTAACACTTAACACCCAACAGTATGTGATGTTTACACAAGTTACAGACTTAGGGGCAAGCTATCTGGCACCAGTAGTTTCTGTTTGGCCTTCCACGCTGCTTTAAACACATGAACCTACATTTTCAGAATTGTTTCTTCATTTGAAGTAAGCTAAATGCACCAATCAGCTATATTTTCCATTAAGATTTCCCTGAAGAAGCTAACAGTTTCTCTTATTTACTTTGACCATTTTTATTGTTTCTTATGGGGCTCTTAAATTACATATTAATTATAGACTGAGTTTTATACTTCCTGACTTACAATAGCCTATTTGACTAAGAGGAGCTCATCTTTGGATTTTTAATAAAAACAGCTATTCTATCATTTCACCAGGAAGTGGAAATATTTTTTCACATATATGATTTTTCCCTTAAATGAGTCATCTTAGCTTAGCCCACAGCATTAAGGTTTCATTCCACAAAGTACTTAAACACAAGTGTAACTTTAAACATATGACTAGTGGTACTGTTTCAAAGGATGGCTCATGCCTGTGCATTTACAAATGCTGAAAAACCTCGTTGAATCAGCAGCTTCAGCAAAAGTGGCAAAGCTACATTTCTCTGGATCATATTTAGTTGCTTTTTTTTTTTTTTTTTTTTTTTTTTTTAAGCATAGGTCTTATAAACAAGAAAAACAGTGGGGAAAATCCATGATTCAACTGGCATTTAACAGAGGACATAGCAATTATAGTCAAACATAGAGTCCTGTGAAACCATGCCTGTTAGTAAATACTCTCAAAGACAGAAAAAAGATTCATGCTCCACCTGGCAAGTCATCCATTTCTGAACCTATTTTGTTCAAATGTACTAGGAGCCTGACCTACAGACTGCGTTACTGAACATAGACTAGTGCGGTAAAAACCCAGCCACCCAACACTGATCACAATAAAGCTAGCATTTTATCAAAAAATAGCAAAATATTGCTATATAAAAGAATTTTCCAATACAGTAACACTGAATGAAATGAGAGTTGTGAAGCCTTTGGGATATATATTTTATTTTTCCATTGTATTTGGCTCCTTTCAGAGCATAAACAAAGGGTTCATGGTGCTTCTGTCTTTCCCCTGCTTCTCCAGGCAAAAGGATTTCTGTTGATCACTTTAATGTGACATCTACATGTATGTGTTCACTGGTTTTGTTAGGAAGAGGTTTATATTTTGACACAAACACTGCAGAGGAAATTGCCAGGGAGCAAAAGGAGGTAGGCTTCATAAAGACTTTACTTAGGCAGTATGTATACGAAGGATCTCATTCACTTTACTGTCAATTAGGCTGTTCTAGACCAAATCTTGACCATGCCAGGGGGCAGTGAATGGAAGAGCTGCTACTGGCCTCCAGAGCAAGAATTCACCCAGAAATCTGCCAGCATTCCTGAATGGGGTATACCGCTTCCACTCCTTATGTCAAAACCCTGTAGCATCATTTTCAGTCATGCCTAAAATTACCTTGGATATGGTCCCATGGGAGCTTCAGGTGCCCAGCTTTGAAAAACTTGCCTGCTCCTCCCTTGTGCAGCTAGACAAATTAAGCTATGCAAGAGCTTAGAGGAACCCCAGTTCTCAAGTTTTTTTGAACAAATTTGAGTAAAATCTCCTTAGATCTCACTTGAAATACTCAGAAAATGTCCCATATTAGCCTGTAACTTAAAGAGAGCTTTCAAGATTACTGAAAGGACTTAAGTGTTCAGATCTTGCTAATGTTTGTCAGGAATGTTACGGGTACATTGATGGATGAGCATGTCATCTCACCCACTTCTGAGCTGTGTATATTTGCCCTCTGCTGATCTGTTCCTGTGACCATTGAATGGGGAAGCCACTAGGCTCCAAACTTTCTCTCAGACTTATTATAAATATGAAACCAAGCAGGACTTAGTATAAAAACAAGCATATTCCAGTGGCCAGGACCAGGGTCACCTCTGCTTTTTCAAAACAAGTAATTTTGAGAAAATACCAGTGCAGGTCTTTACAAATAATTTGCTGTATATAGAAGGGCAGAATTGCTTTGGCATGGGTACGGATCCTGATCTAAAGGCCATTGTTTCTGAGTTGCTCAGCATATTGTACCTTTTATGTCTTCCTGTGCTGGAGATTTTTTGTCTCTGTCCTCCCATGACCATGAAAATCCACTTTAAAACTGAAGAACAAATGCTAAAGCATATAATGTCATAAACTAAACAAAAAGCCACAATAAAAAAAAGTAGGCCCCAAACTAATAAGTTGCAAATACAGCTCTGCATGTGTGGGAGGGACAGAAAATTGAGGGCTGGATTACAATCTTGAACCCTAGCTGGATACTTGTGGTGCCTTTTCTCTTTCAAGGAGCATGTGAGAGGTGCCAGCCTTCCAACAAAACATTAAATATTTAAAAACAACAACTCCACTCATCTGGTGGCTGCAGTTGAAAGAGCAAGCATCAGTCCATTGTTTGGCTTCTGCCGTCATCTTGTACACACAGAAAGCCAAAGACTCCAAATAATTTTGTGGCCTGGGGCATCAACAATAAACAATGTATATTTGATGTGTTGGCCTAATTTCTGTCTGGCTAATCTGCCATTTTGAAGCTATTTGCATCCATTTTATTTTATTTTATTTTATTTTATTTTATTTTATTTTAGTTTAGTTTAGTTTAGTTTAGTTTAGTTTAGTTTAGTTTAGTTTAGTTTTTAACTCTAGTTCTTTATATGCCCAGTGATCTTTCTCTGTACATTTCTGAAGTCCTACAGTTTCCTATTTCGGATGCTATTCTGAGGAAGAGGTAACCAACATACTATTTTACACTAAAAGACCACTGTAGAAATGATTTTTGCAGAAATTTGTAATTCCAACCTGGTGAACTCCTTGTTTGTCATGACACTTTTAAAATACATTATCACATTATCAATTTTTGGGGCAAAAGTTCTGAAAGAGGGGGAAAGGAAATATAACTATCCTTGCAGTGGAGACAAAGAATACTTACTGATTGTGGTTTCCAAAGTTTTTTTGGCAGATTTCTGCTATGAAAATTATTGTCCTGAGGGGAGGCTGTAAACCTATTTTTGAAGATCAGTTTGTTTTAAGAAGGACTATTGTACTTCAGATAATTGCTTTACCCTTTACATATGATTTATAAGCTCTTCCAACACTTGTGGTACCAACATTTGTTTGTGACTTTTATTGCTCTCAGAGCAGTCACTGATTCAAATGACAGAGCTGTTCTTTGGTCTATGCAAAGCTATATTTTCAGGCAACTAAATAGCTCCTTTTTCCTCTCCATTCCTCTGAGCTCCTCTCCCTAGCATTTCCCTTTGCATCCAAGGCTCAACATGACCAAAGAGCCAACTTTTCTTAGAAGAAAGAGTAATATACAGTCTAAGGAAGCATTTTGTAAAATGTAGTAATTATTAGAGGAAAAAATTGCTTGTGATGAACGTACAGGGAATATATCAATGCTGATCTGTGATGAAGGAATGGGAGATATGAAGTTCTCAGCAATGAAGATAAAAAAGTGGTAGTGTACAAAGCAAACTGTTGAGCATGATTTATCATTTCATTTTCAAGCTGTTATTTACCATAGTGGTGCTTCACTGGTACCAACAGCGTTGCTGCGAGGGCAAGTGCGACAGAGTCAAGGCTGTCTCCTCCAGATTACGTCCACGTGTAGATGTGAGGACAGCTGGCCACATAAGGGTATGAGTCATAAAACCTAAAAGGCTTAGAAGGAGTAAGCCTAAAAGGCTTAGAAGGCTGAGCCATTCCACAAGGGCTAGACTGGGGAAGTGAGCAAATTTTGCACGTGAATCCTGAAAAGGCCTTGGCCAGGAGACATTCACTGCTCCGTAGAGCTTGACCAAGCCTGACCTGAGGCTCTGGGGCAGCTGTGGCTGCAGTGAACCAGCTGTGGTTAGCCACCTTATTGCCCTCCTTCCTACCCCTGCCTTGCCCTTTCAGCAGCCCCCCTGCCACTGATGACTGCCTGCCAGGGCAATTACATGGAATCATTTCCAGAAGCTCCTCAGCTGCTCGCATGCACAATCAATCGGTGGTGAGGCTGTTAGAAGGAGGTTCATTTGGGCTGTACACCCAAAGTTACTGTTAAATACCCTAATCTGAAAACATTTAAGCATGTTCTTCCCATTGACTGCAACAGCATTACTTCCATGGCTAAATTTAAAGCACTTCAGCATCAGTCTTTGTAATTTTCTTAGCGTTGCATGAGCTGCTTGTGACAGAGCATGGCTTTGAACCTCTTTCTTTTGAAACTGAGTTAGGCTGTCTCAACCACAAGACCACAGGTATTTTATGAGACTTCTCATTAATGTTTGCAACATGTTTTAAGGCCTGAAGATTTGACAATGCTATAGAAGATACTGCAGCACTAGCTTGTTTTCCAGCTTTCCAGAGAAAGTCATGCTGAAATTATGGAGTTTTTGATTCCAATGAGGTTGATTTTCTCCACAGTTGTGATACTGCTGCTGATCTACTTGAAACATTTAAATACATGACAATTAGTGGAAAAAAAAAAGTCAAAGCACCTGTCCAGATATCAGGTATTATTTTTAAAGCTGAGCAAATACTAAAAAAGAAAAAAAAAAAAAAAAAGTGTATTTCCATCTTACATCCTTTAAAAGATGCAATGAGAACATTCTGTCTCCTTCTGTGGCCATACAGCTTTTCAGAAAGTTCTGCATAGGCAAAGGAACCCAGATTCAGCCAGGCTGGTCTCAAGTCCTTGTCTGGTGTTTCCTGATGCCTGAAGACCTAAGTCAGGGGGTGAATAGGAGTTAAAGTGATTTAGGTAGGACATGGGCTTCTTGAATCTGGGTACATTTGTGTGCCTTTGATAAATGATGGCTGGAAACAGCCATAACAGATGGAGCAGATGCTGTTTCTGCTAATTTTTCAAAGTGCTTTCCCCACTACACCTTTTCTTTGCTTGTGTTAAACTCCCAACAGTGGCTTTCCATTTGGGAACATAATTTTTCCGTATCTGATCACACTGTCTGGTGGGGTGTATTCCAGCCAAATCTTTCTCCTTATGTGCCATTTGGGTGGGGAAATAAGGGCCAGATAAAATCTTCTATTAATGTACACAAAAATCTTGCAATTTACTTTAAGTTTCTATTTAAGCATTGACACTAGTGAGTTTTGTAATTTTACACAAATCATGTTTGTGCTCAGCTTACATGAGAGTCAGCTTCACAGCCAGGTAAAGGGACCCAAGGGAGTTCAATGTAAATTTATAATCCTGTTTCTATTAACTATGATAAACACGATATGTATTTATAATACATTTATATCTTGCAAAATAGTTTTGCGATCTTCTTCTAAAACATATGCTACCTCAGCACAAGGTGCAGTGGAGGAAATGACTTCTGTGCAGTGATTTGAGACTCATTCAATAAAACCACCTTGTGGACTGAAAATGTAAACATATAGTAGTAACTCAAGGCCTATTCCCACATGCTTGAATTAAAATAAATTACTCAACAAAGTTTAGAGGATTTTTCTTTGAGTAAAAACTTCAGAAGATCTTTGTACTTACTGCTTAACTCAGTTTAGCACAGCATCATCAGCACACATGTATCCCTGCATCTTTATATGTAGACATAAATATACCTATGGCAGCAGCCAGTGGCATGCAACTTTCATATAGCTAGAAACCTGTGAAGGTTGTTTTAAACCTGAATGGAAAAAGGGAGGGACAATCCAAGCATAGGATTCAATGCAGCTCCTATCCTAAGGAAATATTTAGTTCAGGAACCTTATACTGGAAATAATAATAATAATAATAATAATTTTTATATTAATATTAATATTATTAATTCTATAAGCAATACGATAGAGTCATTGATGAATGTGGATCTTGCTAACTTTACTTTGGTTACTGATAAACTGGCCAGAAGCATAGCCCTCTTTATACCATACATATTGTGCTATGGCCAAGTATAAATAGATATAAAATTAAATGAATTTAGCAAAATCATTAGAACCACTCTGGCATCCATCTCTTAATCTCTTTTTTTCTTACTCCTTTGTACTCAGAAACATTTCATGGCTTAGAAATTTTTCCATTAACTGGAGTTAGCAATTTATTTTTATTTCAATAGTTATTTCAGATATTTAGAAAGGAAATAACATACTGGATAAATAAAAAAATATGGTATTTCTCAACAATTCATATTATTAACCTTTAAGTGGTGAGGAGATGGAACTATAAAGATGAGATGAAATGATTTGGTCCAGGTCACCAAGAGACATGGCGACAGCACTGAGATCAGAATTCGTATCTTTTTGACATTTCCTTTTCCTTGTAATCCAGTATTTCATTTAAGGCAAAACTTTTTGTATAGCCAGTCTGATCTGAAATGTCTATTTTTGTTTTATTGAATAGAAAACTTAATAGCTTCATTCAAATCAGAATTCATGAAAGTATTACATGAAATGACAGTACAGCTTGGTCACTCAGTTCTCTCCAAGGCACAGGGAAGGCACGTCCAGGACATTGTTTTTCCGAAGCAATAAAGCCAGGAAGTTCCTCAGGCTGTCCTATTTACTCCATCCAGCCAAAAGAGACTCTCTTATATACCTAGTATTCAAGTGAGGACTATGCAGACTTATTTGTCTTACCAGGGTACACCAAAATCTTCCATACGGTCATGTATAGAAAAGAGATCCATCACTAACAGTTCTGTTATCCAGGTGAGAAGTAGGATGTTGATTCTTGTGCAAGAAGTTGCTCCATTAGTGTGACTTTTTAAAATTACATGCTTAATGGAACCAAACCCAGTTCTGTACCTGACTCACATTGAGTCATTTAATTTACAGCTGTTGCAACTTCCCAATGAACTTTAAATACTCACTGACCTTACCGGGAAGCTCTAAATTCTAGTTAGGTAGGATCAGATTCTCTTGCTGTCATGGAAAAAAGCCCTACGGACTTCTGTGGACCATGTGTGTGAATAAGGTAATGCTTGGAAAGTCATATGTAAACACTAATTTTTTAGTACTGGCAGTAGCCGTGAGGTACTCTGAATCATTATGAGTGAGGTCAGGGAATGACCATTCCCCTAATGATCATCTGAGGATTGTTGATAAATGCAAAAAGGGGATTTTTTTAACCATACACAGGCTTTTATTCCTAATATTTTAAATTTGTCCACTTTCGCAGCCTTAAGACATTGCAATATGCTGACCATACTAAATATTCAATTAGGTAGAAAAATTACTTTTTGTGGCCTTGAACAGAAAATCAACTTTTTAAACTTGGTATGTGATCTTTGGCTAACCACTTGTTTATTCATCCCTCTAGAGATAAGTGACAGTAGTTACCTCTGAGGCCAAGGGGCCTTCTGCCCAAGTCTGACTGTAGGCCAGGATGGAGCTGCTGGGGAACACCAGCAGCTGTGTGCCCTGAGGCAGCAGGACCTGAGGCAGCAGGAACTGCCTGTTGAAAGACTGGCTAGGAATGACAAAAGGGGCTGAAAAATGCAGAAAGAGAAAATTCTGTCCCTGCAATTCTTCTTGACAACTTTGCTGCTACCTGGTACATGGACACCAGAGCCAGAAATTCCTCCAAAAATATGCTGCAGCCACATGAAGTAAAGTGATAATCTGTTCCAAACGCATCAAACTCAAAAGTGTTCAATGTGTTTTGCTGTTTTGTTTGTTTGTTTCTGTGTGTGCATCTGTGTGTGTGCTAAATCAACTATCGTCTGTCACCATGAAGACAGCTTAAAATTTGAATACAATCCATATTGTACATTTTGGCTACTTTGTGAGAAATGTGATCATCTATCTGCCATGGATGACTTAAATCCAAGCTGGTGACCTGGTAGCAGGCAGGTTTTGTATTGAAATCTGTGTCTAAGGGGCAGATCAATCAGACTGTGTTTAGATAAAACAGTAAATCTGATGTTAAACCAGGCTAAAGCCAACATATTGCTGAAATGATGCAAACTTTCCAATGATTCACATATATATATATAATTTATTTGTTTATTTTTATCTTGGAAAGGGAAATTTTTCCCAGTAGACTTTATGTTGTAAAAGAATCACATGTGCTGCTTCTGCTGGCCAGCTGCTAGGATAAAATCCTGAAGGTGACATAAACACTGTAGCATCCTCTGCTAACTTGACAGGGGTGCAGTTGTGGGATTAAGACTGCTTTGTAAATCTTTGTTGATGGGTGATGTGACAGTGCACAGTGCCATGACCTGCCATGACTGTAGAGCCATGATCTGGTCTACGCTGAGCTGTGTGCTGCCAGACCATCCAGGTGAAATAAGCTGTTGATCCTTTGAAAATCTGGTCTTGAAGCTGGGGGGGGGGGGGGGGAGGGGGGGGAAGAAAAGAAGGAAGAAAGGAAAATGAAAAAGAAAATGAAGAAAGCAGGGAATCAACAAACAGTTGGTCTGAATGTTCTTTTAAATCAAATCACTGATCACTGTTATCACTGTTATCACTGTTATCACTGGAAAATTACAACTAATGAAAAAATGTGCACAACTGGAGAGCTGGTATTGGGCCCTGCCACAGCAACATAAAATTCACATGTGGCTGCAAGCATGGAAAGGGAACCAACATGTTTCCTGATACTCCATACTGGCACAAAACTTGTAAACTAATCCATAGAGCATCTGAAGATGTGCATGTAATTTTTTGATTCATAGACATCAGAGAGAGAAAAAAATATTTTTTATTATTATTTCTTCAGGCAATGAGTATTTTCTTGAACAAAACTATCTTAATCTACAAACAGAACTAATTGCATCATGTCAACTGACTACTAGTTAATCTCGTCTCAAATAAAGAAGGCATTGAGATGATTTGATTATGAGAAAAATCAACTCAAAAGAACAGTTACAATCTGGGCTTTAAAAGAGCACAGGTAAGCAACTTGGCTAGGAATCCATCTGAGAAATTGAATATGTGCTTCTTTCCCCTCTCAGCCTCACTTCGTTTGACCAGAGAAGACTGTAAAGCAGTTGGTGTTAAGGGATATAATAATGTAATCAAAGAACACAGAGGCACTACAATATTGTCCTGCTGACAAAAACATACAAACAACAAAACACAGCAACAACAACAATAACAACAACAACAAAAAAGTAGATTTTTCATCTTGAAAATTATAGAAAATTATAACAATGAATAATGGATTTATCAGATTGGCAATCTGCTAGCAAGTGACCAGATTTGCTTGTCTGATTCACAAAATTTGGTGCTCATCCTATCCAAATAAGACACGGGGACTGGTCCAAGACATGTGACAGAGAAGGATGACAGCAGATGACTGCTCCAAACACCAACAGGGAGAGACATTTGCTTTCCTTCCTGCAACCTTGGGAAGCATCTGTGTAGTTAAGACTGAAGCACTGTGACACTAACTGTTGTGAAACCATTAAAAGGGCACATTGCAAGGCCCATCTGTTCATTCGGGCCTCTGCAAGGGTTGGGAGCTGCTGCTTTGTTGTTTCTGAAGTGTGAATGACACGTTTCAATTGGGAATCAAGAAATTTTGGGTTGCTCCACCAATATTAAGGTTATGGTGAATTGCATGTTAATCTTTCATATATGCAGAGAGGTGAACTGAGAAGAAATATATTTCACACACCAAAAAGCAAATAAACAATTTAGTTCTTTACAGTCACGAATTAGAAATATACCTTCAGCCACCATGTGGCAAACAGGATGAACAAACTAGTTTTTAGGTACATATGCAAAAAGGCCTTTCTGTTTTTCACCACTGCTTCCCAAACCTAGAACCTGTGAGGTGCCACTTCTTGATTTCATGGCCAGCCTCTGCAGCAGGAAAGCCAGTACCACCAGGCACTGCACAACCACACACAGAACTGCCGGTCCCTACACTTTCAGTATATGTCTAGGGACAGCAGATGGGTGGAGATGTGAGCCTCTGAAAACTGGGGTTCTGGGCAGTCTGAAATCCTAGCTGCTTACCCACTCTCAAATACTGACAAGTGAAAATTTCAGTGTTGCTGTCACAGCAGAGTTCACTCTGCTCTTCTTTGCCGAGCAAGAGGAACAGTGAGACCGTTCTACATGTTGCAAAAGGGCTTCGTGCTGGAATTTGTTGCTGAGCCAGATCTGCTAAGTGAAGCATGTAATAAAAATACGTGTTTTCTCCACGTCTCCCTGCTGCATTACTGATGAAAATGGTCTCAGGGTGCGTTTGGGAGAAGCAAGCAGAGCAGTGGAGGTCAGTATGCTGAGAATGAAGCTATGGAGGTCAGCAGTTAAACCTCTAAGTAGAGGCTGACACTCCCAGGGTTTACACAGCCCTCAGGAGGTGGCCAGGGCAAAAGCAAAATATTTCCTCTGAGGAAAGTGAGACTGAGGTACACGGGACGGCTCACTGTAGCTCCCAAGTGAGAACAGAAAAACAGAAATAATGTTATGGTGAAATGGCCACCACACCCAAGGACTCTTCTAAGTGCAGGATTCAGAAATAAACCAAATACCAATATCTGGAGAAGAGTGGTTGATGGCAGCCTGCAGTGGCTGCTAAAATTGCCACAGGGCTGTGACTCACATGGAGCTGCCACTGAAGTGCCCGGCCACCATGCCACCCTTGGGCAGGTCCTGGTTGTGGGGCAGGAGAGCGGGAGGCCCCCTAATCTCCACCCTTCTGCCTGCCTGGCTGCAGTCAACCCACCCCCTCGGAAACCACAGCGAGAAGAAATGTCCCACGTGTCCGTCCATCCTTCCTTTCCACACAGCACAAAGCCACCTCAACAGCAATCCCCCTCTTGCACATAGAAATCCCGAGCCTATAAAATACATTAGTTTTAAAAAATCATGTTTTTGAGAGTTCAAAAACATTTTTTTTCACATGTGCACAGCATATATTGAAATTTAATTTGCCTTTTTGTACACACCGTGGTAATACACCAACCCCTACAATGTTTTACATAAAACTATAAACACTACAAAGCAACTGTAAATGTGGAAGGCACAAATAACAGTAGTTTCAAAAGAAACAAACTGCTGTAATTCTGGAAATCATCCCTTTGTTAAAGTCCAGACAGTCTATTGACTATCAGCTTTATTGGAGTCATTCATGTAGCAGCCACATTTGTCATCATACTGAACTTTGGAGGTCTGCACAAGAAATGCCAGTGTAAAAGACAACATTAATTGCTTTGCAGAAGAAAGGAGGATCTGTATCTGCTTTTGACCCCACTTCACTTTCTTTCAGCGTGCTGTGCAAAAACACCATGTAGAGATTTCAGTCATGTTTATGTAAAAGTGTTAATTATCAAAGTACAATGCCACACATCACGGCACATATGTTACGGGGGCTGTGTTCAGCATGTTTTGAAACACAGTGTCCGGTATGTGTATATGAAAGTTTTCTAATCCAAAATGTGCAGAGTAAACTCAAGCAACCACGACACAGCTGTTCAGAGCAAGGCTACAGCCAAGGAGGGGAGCAGTTAGGTGATCGCAGGCTTCTCGGTACTGGCACAGAAAACCACCCAGTTTTCCTTTCGAAGCCGGGCTCTTAGAAACTTCACTTTCTGTGTGTTGGTTTTATTTAATTATTATTTTAGTCAAACGTCCGAACCCTCCTGGAGCAGCCTCCCTGCCCCGCCGCGGCCATTTCCTCCCCGGGCCGAGCCGAGCCGTGCCGGGCCGCCTGGGGGTTGCCATTTCGAGGGCAGCTCAGCCCCCGAGCCCCCATGGGGACTTTCTCCTCGGCACTTTTCCACACACGGCGCCAGGCCGGGGGCAGCGGGCTCCCGCTGGGCCCTCGAGGCCGAAGCCCATGGGCCGTGAGGCCAGCTCCGGGCGGCCGAGGGGAGCCGGGCGGCAGCACCTGGGGGCGGAGCGGCGGCGGGGCGGGTCCGGCCGCGGCCCGCGGGAGGAGCCGGCCCGGGGGGACGGCCCGGCCGGCGCGGGGCGGGCGGGGAGCGGGGCCGCGGGGATGGGAGCCTGAGAGGGGGCGAGTCCGCGGCCGGAGGAGCGCGGCGGGCGGGCTGCGGGAGCGGCGGTGCCGGTGTCCCGCGGGGGCAGGTCCCGGCGGGGCCGAGCCCACCATGGAGCCGGTGACCAGGTGGAGCCCGAAGCAAGTGGTGGACTGGACCAAGGGTAAGGGCGCCTGTGCTGCCCAGCACGGCTCGGCTCGGCTCGGCTCGGCCCGCGGGAACTTACTGCTGCCGGGCTCGGCTGCCCCGTGGACGAGCGGGGCCAGCCCCAGCCGCAGCGGCAGCCCCGTCCCGGGAGCGGGCGGCTTCCAGGCCGGTTCCCTCTCGGTGCCCGTGAGCCCCGGGCGCTTTTTCCTCCGTCTCCGGGGCGCGGGGAGGAGGTGAGCCCCGTCGGCGGGGCGGGCAGCGCGGCTCCGGCGGGGCTCCCCCAGCGCTCGCTCCCGTCCCCCTGCGGCCGTGCACCCCCCCCCCCCCCCCCCCCCTCCTGCCGGCCGGCCGCGCGGGTTGGCTTGCAGCTCTTCGGGCGAAACCCGCCCGCTGGCCGAAAACACCTTGGTTTGTGAGTTAAGCAAAGTTGAGTTCAGGAGGAGAGCTGGAGTTCAGCAAGGAGTTTGCAGAGCCCGTCCGCTGGTGCGGCGCTGGGAAGCTGTTCCCCGGGGGAAAGGAGGTGGGGGCTGCGAGCTGTGCCCGCAGGTACCCCACGTCCCTCTGGGGGGACACCTGACGTGCTCGGTGGCTTTTTTTTTTTTTTTTTTTTTAATTGGGAAGCAGTTTTGGCTTCCACTCTGTCAAACCTGGTCGGACAGTGCCAGTGAATGGCACTTTCTGAATGGCAATTAGAGGTCTGCGCTCGCAGTTCCTGCTCCGCAGTGCGAAAATCAAAAGGGAAATAGCTCTGAATTAGGTGAGAGGCTTGTGACTTGTGGGGCGGACTGCTGTTGTCTCGCAGGACTGTGCTTTAGGGCCATCACCCTTTGTTGTATAAAGCGTTTTCCCAGGCTTTCCCTGATTTGAAGTTGATGCGAAATTACGAATGCTTTGAGAGTTGAAAGCTCCCCTGGATTAGCAGCGGCACTCACTTATAGCAGCCATTACTCCGATGTCTCAGGACCATAATGCTGATTAGACTGCATGCCTGTGGTCAGCACTTGGCAGGAGTTCGCTTCGAGACTGAGTCAAATTTGGAAAGCAGGCTAATGTTTTCGTACAGAGAGCAGGATGGATACTCCCAGCCCTCCTGAGTGTGAACATGTGTCCGGGCGTGCCGGTGCCAATGATGGACTGTCCGCGCAGCCTCTGGAAGGAGAGGAGCCTGCACGGACGCGCTCCGAAGTTACGCGTGAACATCTAAATAACTTCCCCAGAAAGACCTCTCCTTCTCCTCTTGGTATTGGTTTAAACAGGAGTGCATTGTTACAATGAAATAAGCCTTCTGCTTTGGCATGTGGAATATTTATATAATGCTGTTCCCTCATTGTGTTTTTTCTCTTGGGCACTGAAAGTTTGTTACCTTGCCAGATTAAAGAGTAAACCTGCTAATCATTTTAAAAGGCTTTATTATACTTAAGCATGCTTGGCTTGCTTTCTTGCATAATTTATTTTACTTGCAGGTTTCTTGAACAGGTAACTCTTTAGTTGGACCCTCAATTAGTGTTATGCAGAATAATTTGAGGCCTGGCTGTAGTTGGAAGGTGGATCTTCTGACTAATGCTAACGCGTGTCCTTTGAAATGCAAAGGAATAAATTAAAGACTGCCAGTGACTTTTGTTTCTGCTGTTGTTTTTCAGTTTCCAGGTAAGCATTTGACCTCTTCAGTGCACGGCGTCTTTTTACGTCACTCCCTGAATGACAAGATTGTAATAAAGAAATGTGGAAAACTTTATTTTTTGGCTAGACTTTCATCTCTGCTCATTAAAATTGACACTTTAATAGCAGCCTTATTAATGCTATGTTTCATGGTTTATTTTTAAGCCAAAATGCTTGACTACTCTATGTAGTTCACAACCACTGCATTTTATGTTTGAGCGGAGACCAATAGTCTGTATTTTAACTTATGAATATTATCTTCAATTCTCGAGGCTAGTTTTATAAATACACTGATTAACAGAATGTTTGGAGAGGAGCTTAGGCCTTTTGTTTGACTATCACTGTCCATCTAGGAATGTAATACCGTGATCTTCACCCAGCTGGTCAAGCTCTGGGAGAAAATGTTTGGCTGGTGATGTCTGCTGCCTGTAGTTAGTGCTGTGGTGCCATGGAGATGTGTTCTAGGAGAATGACATAAATAACTATGGTGGGAGATGCCAACTTGCAGTGGGGAGATTGGTTTTGCAGATAATGATGCATGCATGTCATACAGCGATAAAAGCATCTTGGAAAAAAATTAAGGGAGTAGCGGAAATAAATGGTCTGATTTAGTCCATTTTTAATGTTCAATGGAAAACAGAAGTTTTCTCCAGGAACTGTTTTTCTATTTTGAATTGTTTACAATCAAGTGTCTATTAATTGATACTTTTAGACTGAAAGCAAAACAAACAAAAACAGCAACTACAAAAAAAAAAAAGGACAACAAAACCCCACCTTTTCCCAACTAAAAGAAGCATAGAAACTTTCCCCTATTCCAGGAAGCAATTACCAAAAAGCCAAATCCAAAAGTAAGCTGTATAACTGCTTCTGGACAGTTAGCTTATTTGCTTTTTGTGAACCTGGCTTCCTTTAAAAAACAAACAGACAAAACTAACTTTTTTTTTTTTTTTTTTTAACAGGACAGCTCTTATCCTGAATAGTTCCTTTCTATGATTTTTGAGCTATCCATTTCTATGCAGATTCTGTAAATAGGCTTTATCTGTAATTTAAAATAGAACCTATTTGGAATTAATTACACAGAAGTGAATATTTTTAGATTTTTGTAGCCAGATTTTAAATGAAAAGAGCTTTGTTTGTCTCTGGCAACAATAGGTGATACAAGAAGCTGTCGCTTGTGTTCTCTTGTTAATTCAGACTAGAATGCTGCTGTTTTTTTGTGAAGAAGGGTGTATTTCTGGCAAAGCAACCATACTGACAGTAGTAGAATTGTGAAGAGTGGGTCTAGTGAAATCGAAGCTGCTGCTGAAGAGTTGTACTTTTGCTCACTAGCAACTTTGTAGGTGAAGCATTCACCTACATCTGCTTTTTATGCTTTTTAGCAAGGATATGAAGAATCTTCAGCTGCTGCATCAATATTTGGAAACTGGTAACTGTATGGGCACCTCTTCAATTTCTGTCCAGAAGAGGCGCTGGTGTAGTCACGGGTTTCTCTTACCGTGTGACAGGGACTTGAGAAGTGTTTGGGGGTTATCTTCAGCAGTGGAAAGGTACTTTTTTTTGTGTGTGTGTGTGTCTAGGTTGCTGTGTTGAATTGACTTGCTTGCAGGTGGTTGTGGAGCTTGTTTAATGTTTTGGCCTTCACTGTTTTCTTGGAACTGACCGAACCGAGATGTTGATCTTTTTGAGTTGATCCTTCTGGGAGAGATATTGCTCCTGCCTGGCATTGCAGCTGACCTGCAGCCTTGCTCCTGTGCAGGCCAAGATGCTCGCAGGCTCAGAGTCCTCACTTCTTTCTCACACTGCTCTACTCCTTCCCCATGAGCTTTAAAAAAAAGGAGTCCTGGAGTAATTCAGCTTATGTTGGGACATGCTAACAGCCACAGAGATTGCAGCACATTTGCTGTACTGCTGCTGGTATCATTTGACTGTGGACTTGTAGTTTTCTGGGCTTGGCTATCCTGGGTGCAGAAACCATCAAGAACCCATTGACATAGGGCCATGTGTGTGGAAAAATCTCCAGCACAGAAGTGACATACCTCTCTGGCAGAGCGACAATTTGAAGAAAACGTAGTAATGTGATCCTGTGGAGAAACTTCCTGTAGTCCCAGAAGACCCTGGCTACTGAAAACCTTGCACTTAGGGTCATTCCTCAAAAGATGTGAGACCAAAAAGTTGTGTAAGGGAAGGTTCTCCTCTGTGAAAAATGTCACTGTCTTACTAGACAACATAGTTGTATCTCCTCTTTGTTTTCAGTAGCCTGATTTCCCTCTTCCCTGCTGCCCCCAGGCCTAGCATACTTGTGACTTGTGACTTCAAGCCAAATTTTACACGGTAAAGACAGTTTGACATGCTTGTGGTTAGATGCCGTCGTTGTTGTGAGTCTCCATTACAATCTGGCCTTTGTTCCTGTAGCTGTGGGCTCAGCTAGCTCTGGATCGAGCTGGCACTTTGGTCTTTTTATTGCGCTCTAGGTTCAGTTATTCCATTACCCAATAGTTCATGGGTGTCGTTTATTCCTGTGGCTGTTATGTCACAAAATACTCTGATTTCCATTCCTGGTCAATCTTGAGGGAAAGTGCGTTTATTTATAGGTATGCCTGGAAGAAGGAAGAGAAATATGCTAATTTATTAATAGTTAGCAATTAATCGTGAGGACCTGGTGTTCTTTTTTTAGGGCTATCTCGCTTACCCAGGGAGATTTCAGCAAGGTCAGCTGTGTTAACTGTGTGCCGGGAGCCGCAAACTGGAGCTGGATTTCAGAAGCAATTATGAGTGACACACAGCACTGAAGTTTTTTTTTTCCAGCTTTTTTTCTTTTTAAGTATTCTGAAACAAACACTATTGTGTTCAAGTTATTTGGAAAAAAATCTAATGCTAATAAACTGCTACTTCTCTCTTAAGAGAGTGTTTTGCTTTCAATGAAAAGTAGAAGAAAGATTTGCCCATGACTGCAGAGGAGTTTCTCTGTTTGCTTGATTATTTAAAAATATATTCAAACAGCCTTATTAAACACATCAGGAAATGGTATTGAATGAACACACTCTCTTTTCAGGTATTTGAACTGCAATTCTGACTGTAGCCGGCCCATAATATTTTGCCAGCAGAAGGTGAAAATACTAAATAAATCTATTTAGTGTTTGTCTGTGGGATGAAACTTGAAGTGAAAAAGCTGCACAACCAGTTTGCACGAATGCTGGTTTAAAATTATTCATTCACTGTTGCTAAGATAAGTGTGTATGAAAAAATAAAACAGAGGAGTTGGCCTCTGTGTTCGTGTGTTTAGATCACGTTTTCATGTTTTTCTGCTGTGTTGCAGTTTCTTGAGCTGCTTGTGGGTTCTGTGGTGTTTTTTTTTTTTTTTTTATGATCTTTCAGTGTTCACAGTCAGCTCTGTTTGCTTTGCCATTAAGAGGCTGTTCAAACTATTTTAACCAAACATCACAGGTCTAGAAGTAGAGTGCTGTCATCATAATGTCTTGAAAAGCAACGTTTTAAATGCTAAATTCTCCATGGGCTTTACTGGAAAGTTGATTGTAATCTTTATAAAGAAATTGTTATGCAACTCTGACAAAGAATTTAAGGTACAGGTGGGTGGGTAGTGGGTAAAAAGTATATTTAGGTGGTACCTAAACACAGGTACTAAACTAAACTGTTAAACTAAACACTTGTACTAATCAATTAGAGGTGTAGTAGTGGTGGTAGTTATTAGGTGAAGTTTCTTCTAACTGTTTAGCAACTGGCCAATGAACTGGTTGCATTTTTTTCTTAAACGCCTTTCTTTCAGTGATCAGAAGTCTTTTGTTTCCGTTGTTTGAGACTTCTGGAGCAAAATCCTCCTTTCTTCTGTCAGACTTTCGTAACTCTAGTTACTATGTGCTTGTTCCTTCTGCCTCTTTTTGCTTTGGACTCTTTGTTTTCAGCATGTAAGTCCTCCTGGCCAAGGATCATGCCTCTGTACACTGTCTAGCACACTGCACAAGCTAATGGAAGACAAAGTGCAGGGCACTAGATAAAATGCATGTTGAAATTTGTCATGATGCTTTATTTTCTTAAGTAAAAGAGCCTGACAAAAGGTTGTTATCCAACAGATGCTACTAGATGAATTGCAGTTGGAGTGATGCGTGCAGACGGCCTGTCAAGAAGTATTTAGAAACATGTGGGGTTTTCTTTGGGTGGTGTTTGTTCTTTCCTTTTGATTTCTTAAATCTAAGCTTCTGGATTGCCTGATCTAAGTCTTGCTCTATCAGTTAAGCTCCTTCCAGGCATGTCAAGCAGCTGATGACTTGCAACGGTTAAGAAGTGTTAAGAGATGTTGAGACTGTTCAGTTCTCTGCTGCATCATCTTAGAACAAGATTTGGCTTTGCAAGGAAGCTTCACACAGAAGCTATGTCAGTGCATAAGTCCCAACATCAGTGCCTCTGTGAATTAACTGGTAAAAATTGATATCCATCATATCTTTTCTGTACTTGTGATGTCATTAGTCTTAATTTGTACCTTACATTTTACTGATGTCATCACATGCTCCGATCTCACCTCATTACAGGTTTGTTGTTTTGGGAGTGTCTCTGCTTTCAGTCCTCCAGATACTCCAAATATGTAAGTCCTGTTTAAAGGAGAAGGTAGTGAGATACTGATGTTGTCAGTAACTTACAGAGGAGAAAGGAAGGGTGGATAGGAAATAATGGAGCTGGGACCTCTGTAGCAACCTCTTACATATTTATAAGGACTCAGTTTCTTGTGGTCACAGGATTGTTCACAGATTCTAATGTTACTTCACAGGGCTGCAATAAGAGTTAGGAAATTCAAATAAAATACTGTTTGTATTATCTCTGTCTGAAGTTAGGCAGGGTATATAGTCCTTTTGTCATTAGGGCTCTAATTTCTAGCGTGAGATGACTTCTGAGTCTGAGGTATCGTTCATATCCCTGGGCCATGCTTGCTTTGCATAAGAAGATTGCCTGCAGATTTCCATATGCCTGCTTCCATCCTTTCAGAATACAACTAATAATATTTTACAGCTTGGAGGATCTGCAGGAGGTACATAGAATCTGCCTGATTGTGTGTGTGTGTTTTTTTTTTTTTTTTTAATCCAGTTTTAAACATTCATTAGCTATTAAAATAGATATTTGTGATATTATGAAAAGTAGCTACTTTTCATCAAATGTTGCATGTGCTGGATAAAACCAAGCATCTGTATTTGATTTGGTGAGATCAAATCACTGACCTTTGCAACTTTGGTCTACGGACGTTCATTTAGTATCTGACCGACTTGTATGTTAATACTGCATTAGTGCATACTGCATTAGTGCTGAGGTCGTGTAGTTTCTTATACGTGTTTCTCCTGCCCTTTTACATAAAGACACTTCTCTTTCACTGCAATACCAAAATCTCTCTTTTTTTTTTTTGGACTTTCTTATATTAGTAGTTAGGTGTAGGTAAGCCAAATGTCTGGTGTGGTGTTGCAATCAAAGCTCTGTGGTGTAAATGTGATCTTATCTTGCTTCTTGATCAAAGGAGAGAACTCCATTTAGCACTTAATTGATGCTCATCAAGGGCTAAGGCTTCTGCTAAAGCAAGTGTTGATACACGCTTCTAGGCTAATATGATCCTGATGTCTCTGCCTTGTGTGTGCAAAATGAATGTTGCTTAGGTTGCCATCCTTTTATCATTAATGCTAATAATATCTTTCCTTATCTCACCGAGTCTTGTATTACTGGAATGCAGTTTGCCAGGTGAATGCTTTATGAAAAGCTCTGTAATATGCCTATTTTGTCATTAAATAGGCGATATCTTGTCTGATACAGATGCTTTCCCAGCCTGAACAGAAGGGCAGGGCTCAAGGTATTGCCTCCTTTGTCTATGTTGTGAGGCAGGCTGGTTAAGGGCTTCAGCTGGGCTTTCTCACTTGTTTAGCTTGTAAATGGCCCCCCCTCTGTAACCAAAAGGAACTATTGCTTTCTGTTGCGATGCTGCTCCTGTCGTCAGTTCCAGAGGTGATGCTCTGTCCTGAGCAGCAGCGTTTTCTCCTCCTCCATGCCCTGTTGTGGTGAAGAAGCTGTGTCCTTGCCGTGACAGCCAGAAGGCAGCCCATGGTGACAGCTGGACATGCAAGCAGAAGAGTGAAGCTCTGCTGATCTCCATTGGGGCACCAGTACTGTGTCTTTGGTGTCTGAAAAATGTTGTTTTGAGATGGCTGCTGTCATGCTGCTCCAGGAGGCATGGCGCAGGGATCGCAGGTGTGCGTGTTGGTGCAGGGCTGCAGGGAGACAGAGCAGCAGGGACTGAAGACTTTTTTTTTCCTGTCCTCCTGCGTAGGATGGAGGGCTGTGAGAGCCAGTTCAGGCACGCCTGAAGAATGCGGACTGAAAAACACGTGAAGGTCCAGGGATGGAGCTGTGCCCAGAGAGCCCTGTAGGGAAACAGTGGAAGCCTGGTGAAATGTACAGGTACCTGCTCTGACATGAGGGTGCCGCTCCTCCAGCCCCTTTCCCCCTCAGGAGATCTAGAGGAGATCTGTGTTCACAGCTTTGCTCACCCGTCCTCAGCAAGGTGCGGGGTGCTTGAGGGCTCCACCAAGCAGAGTTTTGAGAGGATTATGGCAAAGCATAACTTGGTAATTGTTGGCATTCCTGATGCAAGCTATAATGGAAACTTTGGTTGAAAGAGGAGACAAAAGATAAATATGCTATAAATTCAGTGTCCTTTAACTTTTTTTTTTCTTACAAATTTTCTTATAAATATAGTGCATGTAGTATTTGGACTTCAGCTGTATTCACCAGAGGAAGTAACATTATACCTCTTGTCAAATACAATGCCTGTGTAAACATAAAAGTATCATAGTTATTTATTTGTATTTTAAAACAATCCTTTTTCTTTCCTCTAACATACATGATGCTACTTGAGAGAACAGCACGGGATAAATAAATCCATATGTGAGGAAAACAAGAACTTGAAAATTGAACCTGTCAGTAATTTTTTTATTTCTTACCAATTTTGGTTGTATCTCATGGTAGCATGTGTGTGTTATGTAGCTGGAAATGATTTTTTTTTCTTTTTTTCTTTTTTAAAAAAGAACATAGTTTGCCTTCAGTTATGCTTAGGATTTAACAGCTATATTGGAGGAAGGTGTAGTACTGGCCTTTGAGGATGAGATTCATTCATCGTTCAGGAGGGTGGGTGTGGATGTGGGTTGGTAGATACAGCAATACCCATGCTGGAGAACACTGCAATGGGCTGACACAAACCTGTGCTTCTGCAGGAGGCACTGGCTGGCAGGGGGGCTCTCACTAGCAGAGATCCTATTCCTGTGGTTGCACTTCTGACAGTTTCATATTTCTTCAGTGATTTGCTGCCTACTGCTTTATTAGGCTGATGCTGGCAGGCAGGATCCTGGCTAGCAGAGGTACTTTCATAAAGATTTTAACAGTATTAAGGGAAGATGGCTGGAACAGAGCTTTGGGAAACAAAGACTCTAGGTATGATAAGCGCACGCTCTGTGCCTTGTGCAATTTTTATCTTGATTTAACTGTAATATATCACTGTGGCTGTATCCCCGGTACTTCAGTCTTTATTATATTCTTTCTGTACCCCTCTCAGTAGGAAGCTGCTGTTATTTTAAAGGTAGGGAGTTAAAGCTGTGAGGAGTTCAGGATGTGCCTCTGTTACACAGTGCAGTTTTAACTAACCAGAAGTAGGTTATCTATGTACAAGAAACAGCATGAGTGTTGTTGGCATGGCTATTTCCATCCCTGGATTCAGTTATGTTACTTATAAACTCCTTGACAGTCTGTTTGGGCTCCTTCAGGTGTCCACATATGGCACTGAGTGTGGAGCATGTGGTAAAGGAAAGTGATTTGCCTCTGGTCATACCACGGGTGGCATTCAAATCGGGATTAAGACATGATTAATTTATATGTCTGTATTCTTGTTCTAGTCACCGGAGCCTAGAAAATGGTTCAGCAGATCTTGCATGTATTTTGGGGTGAGCTGAATGATGCTCTGAGCTCCACTGAGTACCGAGACGGGCTCTGTGGGGTATCCTGGTAGTGTAAGCATGTCAGTCCCCAGCTGGGCCCATCCAATGATGTCTGCAGCATGGCTCAATGCTGTTGGTTCGTGGATGCTCCCTGCGCCATAAGTCACCCAGAGCTGCTGTAGTGCAGGAAGTGACAACAGAAAATGAGGCGTGCCTATTTAGAAAGGGTGTGCAGGCATATAAAAGGAAAGCATGGCTTCATGTAGGGTTGTTGAAATACTACTAATCAATAGGCATCTGCTGTATAGAAAAGTTGTTGAATGTCGTCAAATGCGATCTGTATGTGGAAGAGATGTAATTATATCTTATGCTATTAGCATCTGTTGAAAAATTCGGTATGTTACAACACCAAGTTCTGAAAGTATGGCATGAGAGAGTAATAACAGATGCGTGTGTGATAATCACTAGCCTCTTCTGTCCTTTCTGCTGTGTCTAGCTCCCTCCTGCCCCGTCTGCTGGGTGAACTACTTTGTAAAGCTATGCAGAAAGATGAGCAGGAGCGTGTGATTCTTCATGGAATGGTGTCTTTCAACAATTGTGATTGAGTCGGGTGTAGCTGATACTTTTTAGATCCTTGTGGTATTGTTAGAAACACTTGGAGCAGTCATCTGGGGCTAGTTTGGGTTCTTCTTACAGCAGGAACCATCATATCTTATGGTGCTAGCCATGAGCCATGATGGGAAGCCAGCAGCAAAATGATGATTTCCATTGATGTTGCTGGAAGTAAACCTTTGGTGAAATACCTTGACTTTGGGTTTTGGTAAGCTTAATACTGTTTAATATTGTACCTTTTTAGACCACATCGCAGTGCATAGATAGCAAGCTGATGAGATTCTTGGACAAACAAAGTTACTCTCTCTTGAAACAAAGTGGTTGACAATGGGATACTGTGATGTGGCCATAGGGCCAGCAACAACGCTGAATATGTTCTTTTAGCATGGTAAAATCTGTACTGGCATCTCAAGGCAGAATGACTGGAGAGGATTTCCAGCTCCCAGCAGAGGAGTCACCTGCCAGACGTGCCTGGAGACTCATTCAGCTGTCATTTGCAGAAGTACTCATTTCCCAGCTTGGGAGCTCGTATGGATGCGTACAGGTTTTGCTCAAATTAATATGGCTTGGTTGCTGCAGAATACCAAACGGACTGTGTGGTTTCTAACCCATGTGTAATTGAGCATAATGCATGTAATTTTATTGGACAGTATCATCCTTGATTTTCCAAGGATTAAGTGTGGGTTGAAATGATAGCTGGAAACTCAACAGTTATTTATCTCTTGTGTCTTACTGAAACATATTTTGCCATTTAATGTTCTTCACTGTCTTTGGGTATTCTAAAAAATATGGTAACTTCTGAGAATGGTTTTCTATCAAGGTTTAAACAATTTGCGTTCTGCTTATAGCACCCTTCTAGCAGTTTTGTTAGCTGTACACAAGAGGGCCCTCCCTAGAGATGCTTCCATTGCCTAGGAATTATGCACTGCCTGGAAGCAGCACCAAGGAAGTTGTGTCCTGGAACAGATCTTTCCAAAAAAACCACGCACACACAAACAAAAAACACCAGAAACATGACCCATAAGAAACAATATCCAATTTATCTAAAGTGCTATGAGAAAGAAGCAAGTAGCCATCAATTAAATTGGCTGACTTTCTTAAATATTTGATGGTGCTTTGTTGTAAGTATCTTAAAGTATCTTTAAGACTTGTTTGAAGCTTTGGCAGATGGTCAGAAATATCTTGTTACCATCCTATTAGGAGTGGGTGGAGTACTTGGAGTATTTGTTCTCACTCTTCTCTCTTAATAATCACAAAAAATGCTGGGTGAAGATGTTGGAGTGGCTGAGGCAGACACAGGGCTCTCTCCTGCCCTCCTCTGCTCCACTTCATACTTCACTTCTGGGAAGGAGGTAGGGCTCCTGGTCAGGCCAGTGGTATTTTGGACTTGTATATGATTCAGAGCCCTTGGTTAGCTTTGCTGCTGCTGATCTTAGATCTCTCTGGCTCTATTGTTGTTACATTTTACAGTTGGCTTCCTTACATTTAGGGCGTTGCACTTGCAGTCCGGTGAGGTCTCAGCTATTTTAGGAAGCAGCGTTATCACTGCGTGCCTGACCAGGGCTGTAAAACAGCATGGAATAATGAAAATTCACCAGGCAGCAAATTGTTTGAAGTGATTCCTTTAAATCTGTAACACAATTATAAAAAAGAAAAAAGGGGGGGGAGGGGGGAGTGGAGAGGTTTGGTGATCGACTGCTCAATCTTGCTGTTTGACACAGTCTGTTTAAAGGAAGCTGAGATGCTTCAGTGATGTGCTTTAAAGTGCCTATTGTGTTGGGTGCTTCAAGGCAGGTCTCTCCTGTCACAGGGACAATGTTATCAGTGTGTTTCACTCCTGCAAAGTCTTTTTTGTCTAGCTAATTGGATCTGCCTTTCCCCCTCTCTGCTGCCTCTTCTATTGCTTTGAATTTGCGCTAGCTGATTTCACTCTTGGAGCTCTTCATGGTTGAATAGCTTCTTGCTCTGCATGTCTTCCCTCATACATTGCTGAGAAACCACCTGCTACTTTCATTGAAGACCTTTAAGCTTTCTCTGATCCTTTTTGAGTTCCTGTGAAGCTCTCCATGAAGTCTTCAGCTGTGATGGCATCAACCTTTGCAGGCCAAGTGTGGTGGCACAGCAGAATGACTTTGGCATTGTTATTTTGGTGCTTTTCAAGGTGTTTCAAGCTCCCTTTGGATTTTTGCTCTTTAATCTCAAGACTCCTTGTGTGTCCTGGCTCATACAAGCAGTAACTTCTAAAGAGAAGTATTCTGGGGACTATTAACATAAAGTAATGTAGGCATGCAAACAAAGGCAGTATATCCTAGGACAATCCAGTAGGGCCTCCTGTGGATTTGTCCGTGATGAAGAACTATGCACTGTCAGCATTTCTGCTAATGCCATGCAGTTTGACATATTCTTGTGATTAGCCAGTGCTGATGTCTGGTGATTCCCAGGTGCCTGTACTTACGCCTCGTCGGTGACTGTTAGGGTAAGGTGCTAGTCAGAAGTGTTTCGTAACTGTGTAGGAGATAGCTGTATGAAAGGCCGGCTATCTGGCAGCTGCATCAGCTGTTGCCTTACAATGAACTGCTCCTTGGGTCGCTCATGGGTGTAGCAGTAATCACAGTGTTCGTGAGGGTGCATGCAGGCAGGAGAGACAAACGTGAGTAATGGACTTTGTTGCAATCAGCCAAAGCAGTTCCACATGGTGGTGTGAGCAGCAGCCAAACCAAATTAAAGGGATCACCCTGTTTCTTCTTGGGAGCCAAGGGGCGGTCAGTTTTGCAATGTTCGCTCTTGTTTCCACTGTGGGAACAGACATCAGAGTGTTAATTAACAAGGGTTCAAGAAAAGGAGCTCTTGTGACTAATGAACTACTCCTTCAACCACAAAAACCTTGAAACTTTAAAACAGCAAGCTCTTAATTGCGTGCTGGAGATGAAGGCCCTAGGGCAGGGGGTTGTTGCGTTGTATTAACCACACAAAATTATCAGACACAGGTTTCATGTGCTGGAGATACAGTACACTCCACGTTCCTTGTTTGTTACTGCTTTTAGAAAATGAAGTGACTTTGGGCTTGACCTGTTAGAGTACAGGATTTATTTTTAGAGTCAACAGAGGCCTTTTTGTGCTTGCTAAGGAGTATAAAAATTACTCATAGTGAAAAGGTGTTGACCCAGTTTCCATATGGAAAAAACCTAAACCATGGAAGTACCAGTTGACAAGCCATGGAGGCAGCCACCTTACTGTGCTTCAGAGAGGACAGTGTTTTTTGTGTTGCCTGTGGTCAGTGTGTAATTACTCTGATTAATATTGCGTGTGATTGAATTCTGTGCTCACGCTTGTTTCCGTTTTATTCCTTTTAAAAAGTATTTTTCCATGCTGTGATGACAAAGTTGTTAGCAATATTAAACCAGATGTTCAGAGGCTCCCAGGTGGGAGATATGTAGGGTGATGGAAGTCCAGGTCGAGATAGAGAAGACAGAAATCATGATTTGGTTGTTTTTTTGAAGTTGGGCTGTTGCTTTGCTAGGCAGTTTTACTCTACAGTTGTCTCCAAAGACTTCCCTTCTTGGTGGTTTCAGCATGGGGATGGAGAGTGTGATGTGGTGGGGGTCTGTGCTCTCCCTTTTGTCCCAGGGTTTGTCAGCCTTAGCTGATCCTCCCTCTGGGAAGGGGATGTGCACTGCTGCTCTCAGCACAGTTGTGCAAGTAAATACATGTTTTTGGCTTCTGTGTCTCTCATTCCAGCATCTTTCACCGGGATTAGTCTGTAGGCATGTGCACGTGAGAGGCAAAACAGTCGATGAAGCTTTGTGTCTGCAGACGAAGAGGTTGATGACAGCTTTATATCTATTAGAGTCAAAAACATTGGGGTTGAAAGGAATGTGTTTCTTACTTCGCGTGAGCTGGGTGGGATACCTCAAGAGATTAACTTGGGGTTATAAAGGCTTCCATGTTACCCTGATTATATGCCCACAGTGCTCTTCTGTGGATTGCTTGCTTCTGAGATATTGATACTTCTGTCAATTTAAAATAAACACCAAGAGAGAAAAGTAATGTAAAAAGTTTGTGTGCTTACTGTGGCTGGAGCAGTGTGACTATTTAAGGGCAAGTTAGATGGGCTCTGGGTAAATTTCTCAAATGGAAATTTTGAGTAGTCATTTCCCAGTTAGAAGTGCACTGCTTGGATCTTCCCCTTTTCCTGCTTGCATGATTTTTTTTTTTTTTTTTCAGTCCTTGCTCCTCCCCTGATCATGCTTTTACCATAACCTAATTCTCCTCCTTCTCCTCCTCCCATAGGTATACTTGCTGCCAACCTTTCCCCCCCCCTCCCCCTTTCATCTTATCTCCTGTGGCTCTGTTTCCCTCTATTCCTTGTGTTTTCCAGGTTTTTTTTTTTTTTTTTTTTTCCCCTTAGGTACTACTTTGTCATGTTGGCCTTAACTTGGGTAGGAGCAGTCTCACTATCTCCTGTTTTATAACAGCTTTCAGAGGATTCTCGACTCTTTTTCTTCAGTAGAGAAGATGCTTATAGAAGTGAGAGCAGGAAATGTTTTGAGGGACCTCATTAGTCCTTGGATTGTGAGTCTTTTTTTTTTGTCCTCCAGGGGACTCTGTTTCCGGGTAGCCTCTGTGGTGGCTGCTTGGAAACAAGTTGGAACTTCACAGCTTTCTGCTTATGGGTCTCCATTACTTGTGCTGAAGGCACTGCTGGAGTCGACAATCTGTGCAAGTTTTGACAGAGAGCACACGGAGGCTGCTATCACCTTCCCAGTAGTGGTCTTGGATGGGGAACACGAAGCTCTGTTTGCATAAGGATAAAATATCTGTGAGAGGCCCTTGTTGTTTTTGTCTTGCTTTTCCTACAACTTCTTGACATTTTTCATGTCTTCATTTTAGAAAATAAACTCTACTTTCCCTTTCCCCATTCCTCACCTTTCTGTGCTGTTCCCCACCCTCCGTAAGACCTAATGATTAACTTGGGTGTAAACAAGGTCACTGCGGTGCCCATAAGCGAAGAACAGGATGAACGGTGATCAAACAGGCTTCCATAAATCCATTTTAAATAAAAGTCCACCACTGCATAGTTAACAGGGGTATTCTCACAGATTAAACCAAATCCATCTGGTTGTGTGTTTTTCCCTTACAAAGTATCACACCAAAGTATTACAGTTGAACTTACATTTCCAAATACGTCTTTGGACACAGTGAGCCATTTCTCATGATTGGGAAGTTTGAAAATTTGATCACTAGCTGGAGATCACTACACAGCACAAACCATGTGGCAGATCAACTTATTTTTTGTGAAAATAAACTCTAGTTTGAAGAAGGTTTTTTGATCTCTAAGTAGTTTGGCAATAAGACTCTGTAATACTTGAGTTAAAGTATGCATTCAGGAGAGGCTGCCCAGGCAGCTTTAAGTTGTTTGAAGCAAGTAAATCCCTGTTTTTCAGTGAGGTTCATGATATTTCTGGATTGACTAATACCGTGTTATGAGTGGGCAAATCACTTCTAAGTGGGTCCCTTCCAACTCTGGATATTTTATGATTCCATGATTCCACGCCATTCAATCTCATACAGTCTTTATTTATAACCACCAGAAGTCACTTTTACAAAAAGGATGCAACTTGTATAGGTGGGAAACAAGGAGACCAACATAATTATTAATTTTGTTAGCAGTTTTTAGTCTGTTTGAATGCTCTTGTAAGTCCATTCTCTGATTTCAGCTTTCATCTGGAAAGCTATGTTGAAGACAAAATGTTTTTGTTAGAATAATGTGGCTTGGCTTCTTCCAAATCTTGTGTTTCTAGGATTAGTGAAGTTTAGAGTATTTTACAATCGACATGAAATACAACTTGTTCTTTCTTTCTACCCCATTTCTCTCATCAAGTGTAATCTTGGTCACAGACCTAAAATAGTACTCAATTTCACACGAAACCTTGATCTACTCCTGATTATTTCTACTCTCTGTACCAATTTGCAAAAAAATGACTGAAGCTTGTAGTAACTGGAGGCCTCTGAGCACCTAATTGTTGTTAATTTGTTGGAAAACATACAAATGTAACTTAAAAAGGTAGAGGAACAGTAAATAGAAGAAAAATAACAAATGACAACAGTTACAACAGTAACTGTAGAAATCAAAACTGAGAAGGGGAGCATATTGGATTAAAACAGAAAAAAAGTACAAAAACGCACGCATTGTTTTTATGCCAGTATTCACATCCCTTTGTTTCTGGCCTGGTTTTGACTTGTTTCGGAGACTTCTGGATTTAGTTTGTTATTAGATATTGTGTTAAGAACAAATACGTTTTTCCCTCCCCTGCTATTGCCACTTCTCTCACTTGTATCAATATCCCCAGGAAGGGATGTTACATTGAAGAGCTCTGTCTGTAAAACTTTGTTAACAGCTGTCTCGTGTTATTAGTCTCTGAGTAATCAGCCATACCCTTGTGATTTATGTACCTGGGGTAACTAGAGCAGCATCTACATTCTGGAAGCTCTAAGATGCTCTGATTTACCAACAGCATACAAAGAGTATCCGTTTTATTTATTTTTTATCTTTTTAAAATACTACCACGAAGAAGAGAAACTGGATTTGACATGAAGCAGGAACAAAGACCTAACACAGTGATGCAGAAGTTAGTAGGTGACCTTTTTGTCACTGCTCTTAATACAGCAGCAGAACTATAGGTTATTTTTAGTGCTTAATGTGATGTTAGAGGTTCAGGATCAGGTCCTCTCTGTAGAAGATTACACATGCACACATGGACCTAAAAGGACAAAATTGTGTCAGACTTCAAGAATTCAAACCATTTATGGGATTTTCATGCCTTTGTGCATCTCTTTTGCAAACCAAGAACTCAAAGCCTTAAGGGGAGATTGTACACAGCACGCTATGGTAGCAGTCAGGCTGTTTAGTGGTTAGTTTATCACTTTCATAAATGTTAACTGTTTATTTAAAGTCCAGTTTAGTTCCTCTTCCTGGGATGGTGTATAGCTGTAGACAGGGCTGATCTGAAGTTTGCTGTAACTGAAATTAGAAGAAGTTGCTCTTGGGGTGAGGGAGAAATGCAGTCCTTACAAGGTGCATCAGCCATTGGGTTAATAGACATCTTCTGCATGGGTGGCTTGTCAGCTTTTAGGAAGTATCTGCCTATTCTTGCCTCTTAAAAGTGATGACTTTATGTAACAGTTGGTCCTTTCAGTTGTTGGACTTGTGCTCAACTGAGACTGAATGGGTAGGTGATTTTTTGGGGGAAAATTGATTATTAACTGCTTTTATAGGAAAGCAAGCTTCATTTTATAAAGGTAACATACAAAGAAAAAGATATTTTGATACTTCAAAAGTAACATGTCTTTTTTTTAATAGTGTCATCGTGGCATTATTAATAATGGATAGTGGCATAGAAAAAACTCAGTATGAGGAAAAAATTACTATATATGAGAAATCAGTGATGCCATGTAGACAAAGAGAATTGTTAAATGCATGTTAGTAATGAGCTGAAGAAGCACTGCTTTGTAGTGTCAGCAGGCAAAAAATGATGCAGGTTGAAACCCAAGTAGTTTCATTTTACAGAGTTAACTCTCTTTCCCTGTGAAGCAGGAACTTTTTTCCTCCTTCAGACAGTTTTGAATTTTTGACACACTTAAGTTTTGTCTTGGGATGGTGCTGGTATAATGTTAAACCATTAACAACAGTAATGTGCACTCGATTGAGATACCAGAAATTTATCTGGGGAACGACTTTTAAATTGTACAGGAGTGCTCCCATGTCTTGTGCTGTTGTGGAGATTATTTTTAAAATTAGCTGTGCATTATGTTAAAGCATGCTAAGAACAAAGTAAGGCAAGCTAGAAAAGTACAGCGGTAGGGAAGTGCCTCTTGGTAAGTTTAACGTCATTTGTGCTTCTTGGAAAACTGGAGCAAGGAGATGTTGTGAAAGACAGGGAGCAATCTGCTGAAGGACATACCCCTCAACAAGGAGTGAAATGTTGCTTCACTTGGAGTGATATTATACAAAATCACAGATGGTAACATCTGGGTCCCAAAAGACCGGTCTGACCAGCAAACTGAGACACTGATGTGATGCAGCACAGCCAGCTTTGATACATGTAGGCAGTAAGTGTATTTAGCATGACTTGTGTTCTGTATCTGAGGACAGGGTGAGAGTGGTGTCATGCAGGAAGGACTTCTTGATCTGTCAAGCACCAAGAATGCAGACACCCTGTCTGTCTGTCTGTGTCCTGTCTCCTTCCCCTCTCTTTCCCCTGCCATAGTACTTAAAGGATTGTCAACTGTAGCTTCTAAGGCCATGCATTGCAGTGCTAGCCGTGCTCCCCTAAATCCTGCACCACACTATACTCATCACAGTCTCCATGTCTTATGGCATGTATTGCCTCTTGTCCAGCATCCCTCCAGCTGTTAAAGTGCTTTCTTCTATTCAAGTCTGTGGTGCCAGACACGGTCCTACAGCACGTCACTGGTTCCTCTTGTATGGCACCTATATATTTCCTAAAACCTGTGCTTTGCACTCTATCATTCACTGCCAGGCTGTGCACTTGTGTCTTGGGGGTGGTGGTTTTTGTTCCACAATACAGAGCTTTTCCAGCCTGCTGTCTGCAGCATTTCTCTGCTGCACTGGCATACCTCCCAGAAGATGCTCAAACACAGCCGGACCACCTGATGGGGCCACTCATCACCTCTAGCTTGACTCTACGAGAAACAAGAAGATCAAGGACGTTGGAGAGAGGAGTGGGATGGGCAATGGGGAGGCTGAGACTAGAAAGGCAGTCTTCAGCTATGCAACACGACTTACAGGCTGTTCTAATTCTATGATTTCCAAGGCTTCCAGAGCCTTTTGCCTCTGGGATCTTAAATGATTCCATATTCCTGCTGTGGGTGAAGCTACAATACAAATTTAACTAAAACAATAAAACAGAATTAAATTGTTTCCATTAAAAAAGAAATCTGGTTCCTGTAATCTTGCGGAAGGCTTTACAGCTAGCACTGGGACTGTGTTTTAGGTGCAATGCAATTATACTTCTGTAAGTGAAATGGTAAAGTATTTAAAGGCTTGTTTCGAGTACAAGTTCTCCTGTATAAAGTGTCTTAGAATAGTGGGATAAAACCAAAACAAAATGTGTGTGTGTGTGGGGAAAAATCAACGTGGTTGTGTGAGTTGGAAAATTCTGAGAAATTTATTTCTTTGTGGTTGCATTGATTTAGTGGAAAACATCTGTATCTGTCAGTAGCAGAAATAAGATTTCTTTCAAGCTTCCTTTCAGAGCTGTAACGGGTGTGAGGAAATGCACCTCTCTGTATGTGGGGTCCGCAGCAGGGTCTGGCGGTGAGCGGTGTGGGGGGTCTGATGTGGCACGATTCAGGGCTTTGACAGATGAGCTTTGCTTGGTTTGATGAAATCAATTTAGTCAGGTCAGGTTGTCCTCTCTTGTGTGGCCCTCTGACCAAGAAAGTGAGTCAGGAGTTGGATGCCGAAATGGTGATGGGTCTCTTGCCTCAGTTATTGTTGCCACCTAGCTGCAGAAGAGCCAAGTGCTGGGGAATGCCATGAGTGAGTCATTTTTGAGGTAGTCATCCCAAATATTCTGTGTTTGTGAGGAGCATGTGGTGAGGTAGACTGATTACCTACAAGGCCTAGTGCTGTGTGGAAGGATAAACAAAGATCTTATCTGTAGGTTCTTAACTGCAGTTCTCAGTGGTCACATACCACTCTGCTTTCGTTCCTGACCAAACCATCCTGTTCCTAGGCAAAACTGTTACTTGGATCAATAGAATGAACAATTTTTCAGTGGAAGCAAGCAACAGACCTACACTGACTACAGAAGTTGTAAATTCGTATTGGAATATAATTTAAAACGTGTTGGCCAGCATGTTTTGAAGTGTACTTAATATGAAGAAACAGCAAACCAACACAGGGTCTTACTGGGGTGAGAAAAAGGCATCCTGGAATCATCAGTGAGTTTCTTCCACTTCTTGCTTGTGCTTCAATTGCTTGCTTTTGTTTCCTACTGGAGGAAAACTTATTTTTTTGAGCCCGTGTGTACTGGGAAACAACTTCTGAGCATCCAAGATAAATTTTTCAAGTCTTGGGTGGAACAGAGTCCCCACACTTTAACTTCAGTGAATATTTCATTGCCAGAGCTGTGATAGAGTAGGTGAGGACGATGTTTTACCTCACCAATAGCTCATAAGATGCATTCATTTATCCTGATTCGTATGGAACAGTTCTAACTCGCAGCTTGAGTGGAATTAGTGAAACTATTCTAAACTGGTGTAAATAAAGTAAGTAACTCTCACTGATGCCATGTTTAAACAACACTTTTAGATTAGTCATGGACATCAGTTGTAAGCAACAAAATAGGATAAAAAAGAATTTTCAAGGGTGTGGGAAGGATCTGACACTGTTTTTAGATCTCTTAAATCCTGCTGCATCTATCACTCGGCACAGCCATTTAGAGTCAGCTTTTTTGCCTCCACTAATGCATGCACGTGACTTTAAAGCCTCATTGAGTGACTGTTCTTTACCACACTAAAAGCTTCATATTTGCAGACACTGTCAATCATGTATTTACAAGGAAAATGGTTTTATTAGGTTGTAACAAACACGAAGGCACGTTCACTGGACATGATTGCTGTCAGAGGAGTTCAACTGAAATTGTATGAGAATATTTGGTTTTAGTAACAATTATGTATGAATTTTTCTGCAATTGCAGTAGTGTAGTACAGTATGCCGAGCCATCATATTTAAGCTCTGTGGGTTTAAAATCATTTTTCTGTGAGGATAAGTTGAATGCTAGATATAATACTAAAACCTTGATGGGAAGAAGCAACAAAATTTGGTTGTACTTGTTGGGACTGCTTCTATTTCAGTGGAGAGCCATTCTAAACCCATTTAATTGCAGCTATTTAAAATGCAACCAACAAACAAATAGGCACATGTTTGCATGTATTGCTATATTGGGCAAATCTTTTTTCAGTCTGGAGCTTATAGTAGTTATTAGTTGCTACTTGAGCAATAAACGTTGATTAAGTAAAAGCTCTAGAAGTGTCTTGTTACAGCTACAGTATACTGCTATTTTATTTGATTTGTGTTGTCTTGCTCATGCTGTAATGTATTATATCCAAGGAACAAATGTGAGTTGCATCTTGCCACAAGTAGGATATTGTTTTTACTGTGAAGTCAGGAAGAATGTTGTCAGCAGTGTCCCTGAAGACATCTTGTGGTGTTGGCTGGGAAACTATTTGGGTTTGTCTGTCCAGGGCAGGTATGGTCTCCATTTTAATGTGTTTTGCATGCATTTGCTGAATGTTGGCTTTCACAGCATATTTTGTTGAAATTTAGAGTGCCAGGTCTATCTGCAGAGAACATATGGATATGCTCTGCTTTCATCTGATTTATGTGGTTTGCCAAACAAAATCTGTTATAGCACAGAAAGATTGCTTTTGCCAAATGTAGCTGGTCAGAAAGTGATGTAGTTGATTCTTAAAAAAGAAAACCAAACCATGAGATGTATTGTGTGAAGCTACTTCATCACACGAAACTTTGCAGACATGAAGCCTTGATGCAGGCGGAAAATATATACTGAAATGAGCAGGAAAAAATGGTGTATGTACATAATATTTTTTCTTCTTCGTTCATTCTTCATCCAACACTTTCCGGTCAACAGTCCTCTTCTGGTGGTAGTTGGGATTAATGAAGAGTTAGAGCTGAGATGCTGCCAGCTGTTTGAGGTCTGAATGTGAGCCCTTGGTTGTGGTTCCCATTCTTCCTTCCTGGAAATCCGTTTCCTCAAGATAGAGTCGTGGAAAGGTTTTGGTTGGAAGGGACCTTAAAGACCATCGAACTCCAGCACCCTGGCCATGGGCAGGGACACCTCCCACCAGACCAGGTTGCCCAAAGCCCCATCCAGCCTGGCCTTGAGCACCTCCAGGGATGGGGCATCCACAGCTTCTCTGGGTAGCCCGTGCCAGGGCCTTGCCACCCTCTGAGTGAAGAATTATCTCCTTATATCTAATGTAAACCTATGCTCTTTTGTCTCCCTGACAAAGAGTCCCTCCCCAGCTTTCCTGTAGGCCCCCATTAGACACTGGAAGGTTGCTGTAAGGTCTGACTAGAGCCTTCTCTTCTTCAGGCTGAACAACCCCAGCCCCCTCAGCTTGCCTTCAGATTGATGCTCAGATGAGCATTTGCTGTTGCACTGCTGCCTAGGGCTGAGTCCATAACAAGAGGTTCTCCTATCTCTTCTTTCTTTCAGTTGAGTCAAAATTTCAGAGGAGAAGTCAGTTGCGTTATCTCAAAGAAGTCACAGAGATTAGCTAGCGTGATCCAGTAAAGCCTGTCCAGGCTGGAGCCTAGTACGTACAACAGGGACCCACAGCTGCATGCAGACGTCCAGTTGAGCTCTGCTGGTGGAAAACATGACTGTGTATTCTGACCCATCTGGATTCAAATGGGTGGGAATATAGTGCAAACGATTTTTTTTCTTGGTATTGTCTACTTCATGTCTAGAGGGAATAGCCTGCCAAATTGAAAAAGCCTGTAATTTTTCTCTGTCTGTGGTTGTGGCATAGTGATTTATTTTTCAGTGTATTAAAGTATGACATGATTGGCTTATGTCTTCACGCTTTTATCTCTTTTATAAAGAGATTTTTTTTTTCTGGTTAAACCTGTATTTCATCATGCTGTGCCTGGATGTCTGGATTTTAATTTTTTTCTAAAAAACATGGCGTGCCGGCACAATTCACTGTTCAATTTCTGTAGTGTTCCATTTTAATTTTGTCTTTAATTTGAATCCTTAAAACTATGTCGTAATAAGAAGACCCCAAAGGAAAATAGTAGAAATAACTCTCTCCCCTCACCTCAGTTTTTTAATGAGTTCACTGAAGAAAAGCCATTAAAAAGAAAAAAAAACTCAGCTTTGAGTTTTAGCTGAGATACCTTTGCAAGTAAAGACCGCTTTCAGAGTGCTCTTTTACTACAGAATTGCTTTTACCTCAGTTTATTGTTTGGTACCATCCACGCAGGTGAAATAGATTTTTGCAGTCCTGGTGCAAGTTCACTCATTTTCAACAATTTCTAAACTCATTCTTGCAATTCCCCCCTCACTGTTAATGTCTCAAGCTGTATTACAACCCCCAAGATTCTCTGTGGTCTTTGTCCTAGTATTACTTGGGTTTATTTTCTTTAAAAAAAAAAACAAACAAAAAAGTGTAAAAGCTTTGCATATACCTTTGGGTTAAGTTGATATCGCAATTCAGTATTATGCATTTAGACCTTACATTTCCGGGTTAAGTTGATATCGCAATTCAGTATTATGCATTTAGACCTTACATTTCCTTTTTTTTTTTTTTTTTTTTTTATTCTTCTGCTTCTCTGTTTTTGAGAGTTTTTGCACTTTGGGGAAAATCTTATGCCACTGTTACTGTAAATACTAATGTGAGTAGTGGCTTTGAATAGTGAAGACATAACAATTTTCTTAAGCCTTTGGGTAGAAGTAATTAAAAGCAAGCTGCCATTTACATTTGGTGCTACACGTAGCACAGCTGTGGAAGTCCTGTTCTGTCTAGCTCATTATCCCATCTTGTGCCTTTGTCAGAAAGGGATGTATTTAGGAGGATTGTAGGAAAGATGTAGTGTGTGTTCCCTTCAGTAGTCTCCCTCCAGCCTTCAACCATCTCTGTTTGTCTTTCAGAGTCAGACGTGATTTCTGTGGCATTTTTTGTCATGTACCTGTTCACCTTCCCCTGAACCCATGTGGATTTTGATCATTCACTGCATGCTGCTGTATGAAGAATCACTCTTCATGGCTTGTTTGGGCCTGTTACATGCTGGCTTCGTTTGCTCTCCCTAGCTCCTGTATTGGAAAAGACAATGTACAGTCAGGTCTCCTTTTGTGTTACTCTGCCACTTGTGTTTTTTTTATAGCCTTTTATCATATTTATCGTATCCATCTCTTCCCTACTATTTTTTCTTCTCTAAAGACTGCTCTTACCTATGTCTGCTTAATTTCCTGAAAATGTTTTGTGAAGGAATTCTAGTAGGTTACACTTCTTTCTTCCTTTTTTTTTTTTTTTTTTTTTTTTTGCTTTGTAAACTTGCTAGAGTACTTTGAAGGGTTCAGCAGGTGTGTGGACAAAAGCAATTTTCATTCTTCCTATATGTATATACACAGTGCAGTGTCAAAGCATATTGTTGTGCTTCAGTGTACAGTCTGGAGCGTGACAATGCGGATTGCTGGGATGGTCTCAGTTGCTGACTTTGTAGAGAGAACTGAAAATAATATTGATAGGCCTTCTACTATGTTTTCTGATATTATAATCTTTACTGGAGTAACTGAAGGTTAAAAACAGTTTCTACAGTCCTGATCAGGATGGTTTACAACCCAGATTTAACCATGAATTCTTCTTTTACAAGGCGGAGCTTTCAGTTTTGGATTCAGGAGACACCCAGGGATTTATGGATGGATTGGAATCTAATGAATGGATTTATTTCAAGATATTATGAACACATGTATAAGCAGTCTGTTTCTACATGCCAAATATGTTAGTTGGAAATATTGACAATAGGAACATGTTGCAGAAGTCCTTCAGTGCAACTGTCAGTGATAGGGGATTGTAGAGGGGACAGTAGGGCATTCATTATCAAAGCTGAAGGCTTTGCCCTTTCCTCTGTCCTGGTGTGACCTTCATGATAGCGTTGCCCTTTGCATCCCTGCTGGTGGGGAGAGGCCAGCAATTCATCTGGTTTCATCCCTGCTTAATGGGAGGGAAGGGGCAGGAAGCTTTTGAACCATTCTCACTGCTCTAGGCAATGTCTGTCCCCAGCAAAACTAGGCCTGACTCCTGGTGAGGCAGTGGGCCTACCTGCTTGGTTAGGATGCAGGTGGTTAAACAGAAATGTGGAAGAGGTACTTCCAATTGACTACATAAAGATAATTTGCTTTATAGATGAGCTATTTTATGCAGGAGACAGGATGCTGGTAATAAGCTGTTCTTGCTCTTCAGTTTTGGTGTTGCTTCTTTTCCTAAGTCATTTATACTTTTGACAGTGATGGTGCTATGAGTGGTTGTGAAGCTATTTGGATTAAAAATTGGAAGTAGAGGTTCTTTTACCTTTGTACCCTAGACAGTATTTCAAATCTCTCATGAAGGCCTTTTTTTTTTTTTTTTTCTTGGTAAATTGAGGTGTTTGAGCTCTGTACTCTATCAATGGCTCACACCAAATGATACCTAGACTTTTGTTTTGTAAACCTGTGGAAAGATAAATGCTAAAACATTCATGTTAGCTGAGAAACAATCCAGGGATATGGATCCTAGAAAGTCAGGTCTTACCTAGGGCTCAATTTATTATCGAATTAGGTTTCCGTTGCCTGCTCTAGGTTTATCTTTTATAATTGTTTTAAAGCACCTTGAACTCCTTGTTAAAGTTACCACTGGCTCTGTTTGTCTGCAGAGGAAAATGGCATCCACAGTGTTACAGTGAAACAGTGTTCCCACTACATTGAACAAATGTTAATATTAAAGAAAACTGTGTGTTAAGTCTGTTTTCTTTCTCCTGGAACTTTCTGTTCCGTTTGCTCCTCTTTACTCTGTACCTGTTTCACTGTGCTACATTAGCTTTTCACAGTTGTCCTTCAGACTCTTTTTTCCTTAATTTTATCTGCCTTCTCAGGTGCTCGTTGACCTTCTCCTGATGAATCGGTTCTTTCCTCTTTCTAATGTTCATTTGCTGACTTGATTTCCCTTCTACTTTTTCTTTAATTGCAGTCATGGAAATAGGTGAAGGAAATGAAGGAAGGAAGCTGTCACAGTAAATAATAAAAGGGAGTGGAATATAAATGATGATATAATGGCTTATTTCATGGGGTACAACAAAGATTCTCATAGAATTGATAGCCTTTCAAAGCTAGAGAGCATGGATTGGTGTGTGCAAGGAGTCTTTTGAGATTAAAGTTAGCAGTTAATTAAATTAACTTAAGTAAATTAAAGTTAGGAGACCCCAAAGGGGGGAACTAGACTAAGAGTGACTTTCTTAGTGGAAAAGGTCAGTTTCTTACAACAATTGTTTTTATCTTTATTTAAGGTGATGGGGCAAAAAAGATTTTGGCAGTCCCACCTAGGGCTGCTATCCAAGGTCCTTGGGAGCCCATCAAAGGGCTGAGGGGCATAGCTGAACCCTACAGCTATGCTGGGACATCATCTGCTGTCAATTTGGTAAAGAGTCACACAGCAAACGAGATTGAGTGTGTATTCACAGTAATGAGGCTGTATTTCCTTCAGGTGGTGAGTGATGATTGGCATTGTGGTGCTGTGTGGAGGGGAAGGTCTTGTCTTTCTTCTGTTCAAGTGGTTTGTGTTCTGCCAGCTCCCTTATGTCAGCTTTCACATTTTATGAGTTACCCTGAGAATCTATTCAAGTTCATGAACTTAGAGCAAATGGTCGCAGTCACCTTCCAGGTTTTACTTCCCTTCTCTTTCCCCTCCTTATGCATCCCCTTGCCCGGTCTGTCATCACCTCCTCTCCCCCAAGTCATGTTTGAGTGTATCAGCTCTCTGTAGTCTTACAAGAGAAGAAAGTAAGAGAGAGTGGGATGGAGGGAAGAAAGAAGAGATAAGGAGGGTCAGCTGTTTTTTTGGCCTGTGGCCATAATACATTTGTTAACTGGTTTTATTGATTCATTGTAGGTAAATTTGTTGCTGACATTCAGCACAGAAGTTGAGTAAAAAGCATGAAACTACTCAATGACTGTACTAGTAGTGTCTCTAGGATTTTGGTAATCAGATATGTCACTGCTGAATGGCTGATTTTTATCAACAGTAGAAATGTTAATTCTCTCTGAATAGTAAACTGATAGTTATGGCTTGGACCCAAGCTCCCCTTTTTATCCTCCTAAAGGTTATTTTTTCCCCTCAATTCTTATTCAAAATAACTTTCTTAATCTTAGAAACAGACTGAGATTGCTATCGGTGCAAATCTGTAAGTGTAAGTTGTGTCCTAATGATTTTGCATGAATGCAAGGTATTGAATATCTTCTGGGATGCTTTGCGTGGTGGGAGAAGGTTATTTTAGACAGAAAAGTCTAGACAGTTCTTAGGATCTATTGCACATCTCTACACCTGCCAATATTTGTGAGGGAGTTTTGTGCAAATTAGAGTCTTCTTCCTCAAAGAGTTTTCAAGATACAAATACCATTGTATTGTACTTTTTTTCCCCCTTTTGAGTCAAAATCACCGCTACTGTTGTGGTAAAACGTGGGTACCATTGCAACTGGTATTTCTATGCCTGTCTGCCCTTATTCTCTAACATTCTCTAACATCCCTTCTTAAATACGAAGGATGCTATCTTTCATGCATGGTGTTCATTTATGTGCATCAAATGATAGAAAGATCTCACGTGCAGTTGAGACATGCTTTTTAAACATATGTAGAGCATAAAATGAATAGTTCAGACATCAGCAGGGCTTTTGAATGGGTAAAGGAGAATGTAGATGTCTTTCCAGTGTCAGTCTTAACTGTATTTTTGCGGAAATACTAAAACCTTTTTTTCTGCTTGCGCCTGCTAACGTTGCACTGAATTTACACTGCTAAACTAGCTGAATTTATTTCTCAGCCACCTTACTGATAACATATTTCAGAATATGCCCTGGATTATTACAAAGTGAGGCAGCTTGACTTACAGCAGGTTTTTGTTTGCCTTGTCTGTATAGCCTATGAGCAAACAGTAAGTTCTGTACATATAAGAAGGTAGAAATTTCCTGTGCAACTTGGGTGTCCCTGTCAGTTATGAGATACCTATTGAAAAGAACCTGGCAACGAGGAAAGTGTATTTCTAAGTAATGTAGGCTGCTTCTGTTGCTTATAATTCATCTAGATATTTTTGAGAAACTTAGATTTCACTAATGGGTAATACGAAGTCTAAATGACGTGCTGAAGTTCACAATGAAAATAATGGAAAAAAACTAAAGTCTGGAAGAAGGGAACAATGAGCAGTACATTTAGATTCCCAATGACATTTCAATGCTGACTTTTAAACTTTACTTAAGTATTACTTAGCTTATTTTATGGAACTGATTTATGAGTCACTTTTGCTCCTTTCTCCTTTCCCTCTTGGGGAAATAGCATTTTTTTTTTGTTTGTATGTGATATTTAAACATTATATTCATATGACAGAAAATTAAACAGTATGCTATAAATGTGGTTCCAATCTCAATTAAAATATTTAAGACTTTTCCATATGTTTCTTAGAAGAAGTAGTAACACTAATATTAGTAAGATCTTCTTAAACCATTAGTGAATGCTTGCCATAAGTGTGTGGGTTTGTCTTCGCTTCCTGCTTTTTATAGGTTCGGTCAGTTAAATATGTTTCTGTCTGAGCAGCTGTGCCTCTGTATTGACCATTCTGAATTCACACTTGTATGATCTTGTAATATTTTACTTTACAAAATAGTCCTATTGTGTGATCAGAGAAGTATTAAGTACACCTATGAAAAATGTATTTTAGAAGTAGCCGTTCAAGATGTAATAGATCTTCAAGAACAGACAAGCATGAATTAAAAGAAAGACAAAACAAAAAACCACAGGCAAGCTGAAAACCGCAGTTGTAGTTTTTGGGGGATATATACAAATACAAGTCTCGTGTTTTAGCACAGAATGAGGGTCCAGAAAGTTGAGTCAACACACAAAGGATAGCAGGCAAAAGCTTCGACGTGTCCAAGAAACTTGAAAAATACCAAAATATTGCATACTAAACAGTGTTTCGTTTTAGGTGTTTGTGCAATAAGTAATGGAGACTTTCAATGGCAAGCGATGGGAAGCAGAAGTCTGCAAGACAGCATTAAAAATTGGGAATGCCAAATATGTGCTCTGTATGTCAGCCTCGGTTGAGAATTTGTTTTAAAAAAATAAATTGTTAAACAATGAAGGCCAGATCGTTTTATTATTTTTCCTGGGAAAAGAGTTTGTATAGCCTAAGGGAGAAATTGGTGCCTGTGGGAAACAGAACACTGGGCTCAATTTTCAAAATTTATGAGGCCTTGCCAAGACAGATGGGAAGAAAAAAGAGTGCACCCCAAACAACTGTAGCCCTGGGAGACTGCTCATCTCGCATGTGGGATTTCACATTCATAATTATGCTTTAAAAATCAAGCTGTACACACCAGTAGCTCTGCGCGTGGAAGAGTCAAGCTTGCCCAGCCAGATTTTGATGTGTTGCAATAAAAATTTAGCTTGCACGAGTCATATTATAAAGGGGTGACTTAAGTGCCAGGCTGTCTGTCCTTATTAATTTCTTGGTGAGAGTTACAAAGGCAGGTGATGCGTGCGAAGTAAGCCTGTGCCTCTGAGAGCTCGTAATCTGCAGATCTCCTGTGAGCAGGCACTGCAAGGCAGCAGTGACAGCTTGGGCTGCTGTTAGGAAGCGAGCACGTATCGTGTGAGTCCTGGAGCCCCCCCCCCGGGTGATTTGTCTGGATGGTTTTCTTGGCATGTGCTGGGAGTGCTTCTTTTCCAGGCTGCTACTGCAGCTTGACGACTTGAACTGAGTGCCTGTCCTCAGTTTCCGTGCAGTTCAGTGGGCTGTTGGTGTTTCTCATTTGCAGCAGGCTACATCCTGTCCATCTCCGTGGCTTCCTTGTGAGCCAACATAATGGATAAACATCCTTTCTACACTTACAAGTTCAAATTTTTAAAACTGAACTGTCCAACAGCATAGCTATTGTGGATGCTACAAAGTAGATGCCAAGTATGTAATCTGAATTTTGTTTGTGTCAACTATTTTCAGTGAACGTGATTTACTGCTACAAAGTAAATCTAATTGGATCTGTTCCTTCTGCTCTAGCTAACATGCTGTAGTGGAACAGGACATCAAGAGCACTGCATCTTTCAAATAACACACCCATCCAAATGTTTTCCCTTAGACTGCTGCCCACAAGATCTTTAAGAACAGACAAAATGAGCAGAAGAAAACAGGATTAACACAAAGTTTAATTAAAGCAAATGAAAGAGAAAAATCCTTTCTCTAATCAGTTAAAGCAACAAAAGAGGGAAAAAGATAGTGTAGAAAAATGGGAACATACAGTCATAATTTAAAGCAAGTATATTGGTGTGACAGACAAAAATGCTCTAAAATGTTTTAAAAATACTTTGTTGCTATAAAAATAAGTTAGGTTTCTTGCTGATGTATGCTGCTAACTTATCAAGGGGGCGAGAACGGCTGATTCAGGAAGCTCTAGGGGCTCATAAATCAAGGGAGTAATGAGACTTGAGCCAAACATCATTTTGATTGCTTTGCCTTTGATTGTTCCATTTTCCTCTCATCATTCAGCTCTCTATATTTAAGTGGATGGGGGACTGTGGGGTTTTAGTCTTTTTTGTTTGTTAGGGTTCTGGGCAAGTTCTTTCCTTGCCTTGTACTTGTTTTGTTTGGTTATTTCTTGTTGTGGTTGCTCTTCAGGGTTTTGGGTAACTGTGAGGGCTGAGTCTGTCTATGCACTTCTCCTGATAGCTTTGTGTGTGCTGACACCAAAGGGACATTCTTACCACATCCCGATCCACAAAGAGCAAATGGGCTGTGCCTTGACTCAGGTGGCACCAAGATCCACAAAATCTGCATGCTCCATTGCTGCGCCGCTGTGGTACAACTTCCAGTCTTCAGTCTCACTTCAAATTTCTTTCATTTCTTTCATGGTTTGGCACCACATATTGTCTGCGATTCTGTTTGTGCCTTTTGTATTTTTTTAATGTGGTGGGGAAGGGAAACAAAACACAAAGTGTAATCACGTCCCCTTCACACTCTCTCTTTCTCTCTTGTGCTTTGTTAGGCCTGGATGATTGCCTGCAGCAGTATGTCCATAAGTTTGAACGGGAGAAGATAAATGGTGAACAGCTGTTACAGATCTCTCACCAGGATCTTGAAGATCTGGGTATCACACGGATCGGACACCAAGAGCTGGTTTTAGAAGCTGTGGATCTCCTGTGTGCACTGGTTAGTTAAGTGGTGAACAGACACACACAATTTCTTAAAGTACTTGTCTTGTGAATATCAGAGACAAATCTAACGAAATCAGAATGCCTGTTACACTTGCTTTTTGTGGCACATCATAGCAAAAGAAAACTGTAAGAATTTGTTTAATTCTCCAAACTTTGTGTAAATAGCTCTTTTACATTTTCCTGATAAGAGGCAGTGCTGATTCAGTTGCACTTATAAAGAGATGTGTTGGCTGAGTTGTGTTTTTAGGTCATGTGGGTCCTGTTAGTGAACAGTGATTAAAATTGCTACTGAGCAGGGTGAATTTGTTGTAGAGGATGGAGTGAAATGACAGCTGTTAATGGCTCCTCACATCAGCTGAAATGAGTTTAGAGAAAAATTTTGCAGTCTCCATACAAAACAAAGATGTTCTTAAAATAAGAAATGTTTCGATTACTCGAGTGTGAGTTCAACTCATGAGATTCAGAACATAAGTTCTTCTTCTATTTTACCCAGAAAGTGCAGATGCTTTTAAAGCAACATACTCTGAAAAGAATTAATATATTTCAGATTGTTTTGCTGTGCAGCATCGTCATCAGTGTAGGATTTATTTAAAAACCTTATTTTGGACACGGTCTTGGAGACGTGTTTGATGTAATGCAGTGAGCAAGCACCAGAGTTATACACTATGAGATCAGCCAAGAGGGCTGGGAGAGGGTGCCCTGCGATTCCTTGGCCAGTGCTGGCCTGCTTTCTTTTCATTAGGCAAGGCTTGCAGCACGCAGCATACTCTTCTTAAAATGGAGAGTCTTTATGGCCTGTGTGGCACGTGCTTTATTGGCTGCAGGGAAGTGCTACCAGGGTTGTTTGTACTCCACAACCAGGAACAAATTGCATAGTCCAGGCTCAAAGAAATGTGTTTAATAAAATAGCTGCTTATAATCTGAAACTCTTGGGAAGTGTTTCAAGAAAACTCCCAATGAGTTGCTCTTATATTTGCAGATTTTTTTTTTGTTTGTTTCAGTATTTGATATAGCACCTTTTTTAACTTGCAGGTGAAAATCTAATAGAGGAACTAAATTAGCCGGAAATCCAGTTCATGTGGGAGGGGATAATTTGTCGGGAAGGGATAATGTCTTGGACAAGTGAGGGGTCTGATGAGTTAGTAAATGTACCGTGTACTATATACAGTTTTGACTGAAGTACTGGATGTGGCAGCCCCTAACAGCACTTTTTTTCCTTACTTCTTAAAATATTAGAATAAAATGAACAAAGCTGGATGACCGCCAGAACCTAAAGCTGTGTTTTATCTCCTACAATTTCCTTCTAATTTCCTTTGTAGACAAAAGTTTTGATCTCAAAGTCGTTTCTGGAAATCCTTTGTGAAATGCAGTTCAAGTTAATGCATTAGACAGAGTTCACATAGCATAGCTGAAGTGTCCTTGTTCCCTTTTAAGCAGTGGAGGAAGAATTCCTATGTTTTAGCTATGCCCTTTCTCACCTTCTGTGTGCCCCTTCCCTTAAGTTTTTGGGATAGTGGTGGAAAGTCCAGTGTTGATTTTTGTTTCCAAGAGCGTGGTGGGTCTTAAATTCTGGTGACAGCCAGTTTTCTGTGTTGGTCTGTTTCCTTTCTGAGCGAGAGTACAAAGATTTCTCTATTCCACCTGTATTAGTTCTTTGAAAATGGGTTGAGATACTGCTACGATCTAGTGCTTTCTTTTGTCTGCATACGTGTGGTGACATTTCCCTAATTTTTGGGAACTTGAATTAAGAAGCAAAGGCATTAAGAACCTGCCTTTTGTGTCTTTTCCACTGTGCTTTTAACTCATACTGTGGATATGTGGCATTGACTGGGCTGGCCTGAGGTCATGCTTAGCAAGTTGTTGTTCTTGGCAATAGGTAGAAATTCTGTGTTGTTTCGAGGTTCCCCAGTCCTGCAGTTCTGGAGTAGAATTTACCCCTTTGTCTAGTTTTGCCTTGGCAAGTTTCCAGTTGACCTTCCTTCAGATTGATGCTTTGGTTCCCTCACACTGCAAGAACACTCGAGTCTCCAGAGGCAGTTAAGTAGTTGTCTTCTGGAGCATTTTTCTTGTGATAATTCTTTTCAAGCATTCACTTCACAGAACTTTCCAGCCTTCTAAGGCTAATGGAGAAAAAATACAGTGTGAAGGTAATACGTTCCTTGAGAAAGGACACCAAATATACTTTTTCTTATATTTTTGTAGAGATAGGGCCCTCTTATGCATGAATTCTATGCTGTCAAACTGAAAATGTCTGCAAGTTATGATGTTTACTGCTGCGGTAAACAAACTCCAGAATCAATATAGCAAAAAAAAAAAAAAAAAAAAAAAAAATTGAATCTTTCTCAGTTGTTTTGGTTGTTAGGCAGTGTTTCCTGATCTTACCTTAGCAGCAACATATGCAACAAAGCAGCAACTGAAGAGTCAGGAAAGAGCGTAGTCAGGGATAAAAGGTGAAGGTTTCTTGTGAACACGCATTTCTGTTGCTCTTGAGCTGATGCAATAGTGTCTCCAACACCTGTTCAGAAGAATCTTATTTAGGTAATTTAGAGGACATGTAAAAGAAACTGAATTCCCTGGAGGGGGTGAGTGGGCGGAATAAACAAACAAACTTAACCACAAACACATCAACTTGAGTACCTCCATCTTTTCTGGATGACAGTATTTGCTTGGGTGTGAAAAGGGATAGGAGGAAGATATTTCTTAGTTGACTGAAGTGTTTGGGGAAAGGGGAACAACATACATAAATGTGTTTTTTAAACTCATGCAAAATCACAACAGCAGGGGCAAGGATCCAGAGAGTAAGCTTTCCCAGTCAAATATGTAGGACCAAAACCATACAGAATGGTGATGAAACTGAGTGCTTACTCATCATTCCCTGATGAGTAGACTTGCCTGTTTGGGCTTAATAAATACAAAACAATGCAGGCATTAACAGGAAATTATGAGAACAGATTCACTTCTAATGTATTCTTTGGGTTAGATTTCTGAATTTTTAACTACGCTGTATGAAGATAGAGTTTGGAAACAAAAAGCATCTGACTTTTCCTGAGGTTAGAATGAAGAGGTTAGTTTTAAGCAATTATATATATATATTCATATATATAAAAAAAAAAAAATATATATATATATTCACTAGTAGTAATATTGTGCTAGTACATTAGTAGTGCAGCAAAATATAACCTTGTACAACAAGGTGATTGTAACAAGTAACTCCAGGATAGCATTTTTATAGAGGTCTTACTGCTGTCATTCTTGTAAAAGGTGTTGCAAAATTGACCTGGAAAGTACAATTGCCCTTTGAATCCGAAGCTGAATAGCTTACATACCTGAAGACTCACGTGGTTATTTCTTATCGAAAGCACCACACCTATGTATCACCTGAAAAGATTACAATTTTCTAGAGGTCTCAACTTCAATTTTTATTAGGAAGAATGGAGCTCCGGAGGTTTCTTTAGGAAACATTTTTGCTAAAAGGGAGAGAGCAAGAATGGTGGCTGTGACAGGACCTTGGGTTAAGTCCAGTGTTTATGTAGGCATACAGTGAGTTGAATCTGCTGTTGAACAGGCGTTCAGTCCGTTTTTATTTATTTCACAGAGCTAGGTTTCAGTTGGATCAGCCAGCAGAGCCAGCTGTTCACACTGTAGCATGTGAGGATGGCTGTGAAAGGGAAGGTGATAGTGCCCCTTGGCAATAGCCGAGCTCTAGATCAGCCCGAGTCAAGCTGGGACACGACTCCTGTGCTCTTTTGACTTTGGTTAACCACACTTTATTTTTTCTTTTATTTCAGCAGCCTGACCTTGAGCAATTATTTGGTCAGTGTACTATTTCTCATTAAGTGTAATGGAGTTTGGAAAGAGTGCACCTTTGTGCGCATGCCCTCTCACGCACACGTGCACGCTCGCTCTTGCTGTAGTCCCGTGTGGGGCTGCCCAAGTTAATGAGTAATGAGCTGGGAATGTTTGACATGAGGTGTTCTTGACCGCTGGCTTCAGCCACTGTTTTGATGAAAGTAACTTTGATACTTTCAATCTGGAGCGATAAGAGAATGTAACGTGTTCTGTGGTTCACGAGCAACATCTAAAACTTTTTGGTTGCTTAAGTTATAATCTGTTAGATATTATATCCTCAGTCAGTTCTGTAGAATTCTTCAGAAAAGCCTGCTGAGTTTTTGCACTACAAGTGTGTGTCACTTTGAGGGCTCATGGGCTTTTTGGTGTGCTGCCACACTATCAGCATTCCTATCTGTCCTGAACTGAGGCTCCAGCTCTGTGACAATTTAAATTAATTTAAGTCAGGTGCTACTCTCCCCACCTCCATACTCTGGTTAGTGATCCTTTGTGCTTGCACTCAAATGACCCTGAGGTGAGTTACCTCAGGGAACTAAACCAGCTGAGAACACCATACAATAAAAAAGGGATTATTTTTTAAATGGTTTGGTTCCTCAGACCAACACTCCAACAGATTTGACAAGCAAGAGTGGCACTGCAAGCAAAGGAGCAGAAATAGGTGATTATGTGTGGGGTGGTCAAGATAGTGTAAACTGGGATAGAATTACAGCCAGAGTACACAGATTCTGTTAATACTGTTTGTTTTTCCACTCTTTCAGTGAAAAGAAATATGTATACTATGGCAAAGTTATACCTGGTGAAGGAGCAAAATGTTTTCCGTGCATTAGAGAAAACAGGTCTGGACAGCATCAAGCCTTTGGAGCAAAGGTGGTTTGGGTTGTGATGACCCTTTGTTCTTAAGAAGTTAATTCCTCGGACTGATCTGAAGTTGGAGAATTCAGTTCCCTCTACTGATGAGCTTTAATGCTCTGTTGTTCTATATAGACACAATTTTTAGTCATGACTTTTCCTAGAGCATGAATTGGTGGTTCAGGTATCTCAGGTGCTCTCCACAGGTAGGGTCTCTGGGAGATATAGGAAAGTTTAGTGCAGTGATTGGATGTCTTGGGTGTGATGTGCTTATGAAAGACTGTTGGGGAAACGGGTTGCAAGAAATGCATGTAATGGATGGTCTTGTATATTTCGTTAAAAGTTTACAAATGACAGTATGCAAGTACTTTAACATTGTTTATTAATCTGAATCTTTCCCTCTCTGTGATCCTGTAAAATTTAAGGATATCCTTTACTGTTGCAACAACATTTTTGTTGTTATTGTCTTTTTTTGTTTTGTTGGATATATCCTCTCGACCCCTACTCCTGGCTGTACTTTCACGATGCTTCCTTGCCAAGAGGCCTCACGGGAAGGAGAGGAACGTGTAAATTGCTTTCATTGCGATATTATCCATAGGAGGTGGTAGGTATTTTAAAGGCAGCTGTGTAGCTGAAACTTCTTCTTCCATTGGCCTATTTTTGAGCAAAGATTGTGTTTCATCTCTTTCAGCTTTCCTAATCTAAAATTTAAAAAGTTGAAATGAGATTGAAGCTGGTTTATGGAAATAGATTCTCACTCCGAGGAGAATCAGGCCATGGATCAGGTTGCCCAGGAGGTCTGTGCAGTTTCAGATCTTTGAAATTTTTAAGCCTATACGGATGAAGCCCATAGCAACCTGGTCTGAGCTCACAGCTGAGCCTCTTGGGAGCAGGAGGTTGGACTGAGGCATTCTGAGCTTCCCACCAGGCTGGGTGGTGATGTAATCCTAAATGGAGAAGTTGGGAACTCCTAGAAGTTGGAGTTGAATGAAATTAAGGTTTGCTTTAGTTTCTTTAGTTTTTCTGAGGGAAAGGAAGAAGGAATCTAGTCTAATAGACCTGAGCATTGTGCGGGGCATAACTTTCAGAAGATACCCACAGAGGATGCCCACCTTTGTAGGATAACTCAAAAGCAAAAAGGTAACCAGTATTGCTTGTTACTCATGCATCTGCACACTGACAGCAAGAAGAAAAAGATCTTTGTTATAAAATTGAGTGAATTGCCTTCGGAATAGATATATAGTGTAGTATTTCTGACATGCTTGGAATGAGACAATCAATGTTTTGCTTCAAACAGTTGTATTTGAATCTTACAGAGCGTTGTGTGGTTGTATTTGAATCTGTAAAGTTGAAGTTATAGGCAGGACTTGCAGATTTGTTATGTTTCAAAATTTCTGAATGGTGTTGAATGAAAAATATGATGTGGATTCAATTACTAAGCATAGTGTTAATACAGTCCTCAGACTTGTAAATAATTGCACTGTTATAATCAAGAAACATCATTACTGGAAACTTATGATTGAAATATTTATTCCATCTTTTAACTGTGAAGTTACATTTGCTTCCTGTAGATGTTTTTATCTCATGCCAGCTTAAACTATCCCTAGTTGTGAATGAAATGTTCCTTCACTGTTTATGTATCACATTTTTTTTTTTTAAAAGGAAAATGTTTTTTATCCCTCTTAACAAAAACAACGCAGCTCCGTTACTCAAACTACATGTTTGAGCAAACTACATTATGCTTGATGAGATTACTTCTAAACATCTCAACTTGCCTTTTTGCCCCCCCCACCCCACTTAAAGGGTAAACCCTTAGACCTTCCAATATGTCTGAGTTTGGAATGTGAGGTATAATAAATTCCAAACTCAGACATATTGAAAGGTCTAAGTCCAATAAATTTCCCTATCGAGATCCTCCTACGTGAGGTATAATAAACAGGAGGATCTTGATAGGGAGATTTATTGGACTTCATAATATTTCTTGCAGAACTATGGCCTTGAAACAGACAACATGAAGAACTTGGTTCTCAAGCTGCGAGCGTCATCCAATAATCTGCAAAACTACATCTGCAGCCGTAGGAAAAGTTCAACTTATGATGGGAATACCTCACGAAAACCCCCCAATGAATTCCTTACTTCCGTGGTAGAGCTTATTGGTGCTGCTAAAGCCTTGCTTGCGTGGTTGGACAGGTAAGAAAAAAAGTCTTATATTTTAATTTACCCTGCAAGGAGAAATAATTCATTATAGCAGTAAGTTCTAGATGCTTGTGGTAAAGATCTTCTTGATCTCAGCCACCTTTTCACCTTTTTTTTTTTGATTTTCCAGAAGATCTCTGATGGACAAATTTAATTACCTAGGACATCTACTCTTGTGTTTCCATTTCTGTCAAAAACAATGAAACCAGTAACATTGCATCCAAACTAGTATTTATAAAAGTAATGAGTTTTCCTGTTCAGGGGAAACGACTTGTTTTCAGTCACAGCTTTTCACGTATACGTGACTTCCTCCTCTCCTCACCATTTACATCAATTGTCATTGTCAGGTCCCCTTTTAAAAAAAATAATATAGTAATAATAAAAATCTAATGTTCTGCTGAAATTTTGGCCTTAGATCTGTGATTTGAAAAACTGAGAGAGGAGCAGAGGAGACTGCTATTTTTTTTTCTTTCATTTTCCTGGCAAGAGGTAGAGTTGTTTTGTGACAGCTGCAGCGGAAGCAAGCAGGCAACAGAAATGATAGTGTTCTGGCCACAGTGCTGGACAGGATAATAGATGGACATAAAGTCCCATGACACTTGCCAGCTTTCCTGAGAAGACAGGCTAGAAGGAGAGGTGCGTGAAGGCTGTCAGCAAGGAGAGCTTTTATTCTTCAATATCGCTGCAGTGATGTTGAACAGCTTGTGCCTCTCACCTACTCCTCTCCTTTCACCTTGGTGCTTGCACCTTGCCCTAAATTTCTTCTGCAACTCTCCATCAGCAAGACAGCTGGTTTTCCCATTTCCAAACAAGGTGGGGTAGCTTTCAAACCCTTTAAGTTGTCTGGAGTGTCTGAGGTGAGTCTCTGTAGGCTCTAAATCTGGCTTACTCATAATAAGTCTCTTAGAAAATTGAGCCTTACTGAACTTGTGTGTTCATTTTTCTTTTCTTTAGAAGGAAGTCGTTACACAAGATAACCTTTGTGCAGTGTTTTTCACTGAATGAAAAGAATATATTTAATAGAACTTTCTCTTGACTCCCTCACTTCATTGTTCTCTCAGGTCTGAGTTCAGTAATCAAAGACTGGAAGGTAGAAAACTATGTACTGGCAAACCAAAGGCTGTGGTTTCTACAGCAGAGTCAGTGTGATCTGACTCGAGCACACATCTGAGAGAACTGTAGTTTGGAAAACTGACTGAAAAGTTTTCTACAGGTTTTGCTGTCCAAAATTGCTTGCCACAGGGTTAGGCATACCCTATTTTGGTGCGTGGATGAAGTGGGAATATGGAAGCAGGAATATTTATATCATAAAACTGTCCTTGCACTTGTGTGGATGTCAGAGTTACAGCTCTGATCCTTAAATGCTGTTCTACTGCTATGGTAGTGAAGAAGACGACTTGTCCCTTCAGTCTAAGAAGAATTTTCTCTTGTTACAGGACCCCATTTACCGGTATTGCTGACTTTTCATCAATGAAGAACAGAATCATTCAGTTATGCTTGGATCTCACTACTACTGTTCAGAAGGTCAGTTGATTTCTTTTCCTCTTTGTTTTCCAGAAGGGAAGGAAAGTGAGTGTTTGGGGAAGTAATGTGTTTGCTGTGTGCAGAGTGCTAATTGGAAGGCAGGTGTGGAACCGTGATCTTTCTTCAAAGCTTGAATAAGTCCAAGATGGTCAGTTCGTTGTCCATTTTTCTGAGGAGGTTTGTTATGTTAATTTCAATTTTGCTATTGTTGGCTTTGTTGTAAGTGGTTACTATTTAAAGGCTACTCGTGTTTTCTTCAGCTTTAATGGGAGTAGGGTTAGTTTTTAAAATAGTTGGTCTGCATTTGAAGATTATCAAGTTCCACAAAACGTGTTGAAAAGAGTTATTGGCGTGAAAAACTTAAAGTATACCGCATTTGCTAATATGCTCACACACAAAGTCTTCTTGGATCTTGTTGTCCCATACATGGTATTTTAGCCATCAGATGGGAAATGTTCCGTGTAACAGAAGGAACTGCTACCTTTATGATGCCAATTTCTCTAGTCAGGCTTCTGCTGACAATAGTGTGAGATGGCAGTGTTTTGTTTCAAAACTTTCTATTTATCACCTGTGTGGTGATCACCTACATTGGTAATAGCTAAAAGGATGCTTAGCAACTGTGGGAGTCTTGGTAAATTACATCATTTGATTCTCTGAATAATGTTGCCTGTCTTCTAAACTGTTCTGACAGTATGCCACTGCTTTGACTGTGAAGCATTACATGCAAACTTTAGCTTCTGCAAAATTTGCTTGTAGTTGTGGCTGCATGTTAGAACTCTACAGAACGATGCCCTGTAAAACTGGTGATTCCCTCGTCATTTTGGGGAGTATGCTGCCAAAGTCCTGTGAGGTATCAAGCTGTGATGACACCCAATTATATCAGCTGGATCACTGTAAAAGAAGAGCATCTGGATATTATACCTTCAAAAGCACACGAGTTTGGCGTACTGCTCAATGTCCTTCTTGTTTGGGCACTGTGTGTGTGTGTGCAGTTGCGGCAAGTTAGTGATTTACAGATACAGATCTGCAGATTGCAAAGTAGAACAGTAAGCATTTCTAGCAGCAGATGGTGTTCACCCAAGAGTGCTACAGGAACTGAGATATGAGATTGCTGAGCTGTATTAATTAAACTACTAAAAATGGTGTCTAATCTGTCAGTTAAATCAGCCTTTGATGGCAGTAGAATGGAAGTTGGCAAATACAGCCCAAGCCTTTTAATGTCAGAGTACCTCTCTGCCAATTTAATAGGAGCTATAATAAAGAGTGGAATCTGTATGTATAAGAAAAAAAATAAAAACAAAAAAAAAAGAGTAGGTGAAGAATCTACCCTATTTTGTACTGGAACATTGAAGATGTGCTAGTATGATCTGAAAAAGATCACTGCCATGTGGAGAAAAGAGAGTAAGATGAAATTTTAGGTGAGTTTCTTAGATGTCAAAAGCCTTAGTTGTTATGAAATAGAGTATAGGGATTTATTAGAGTTTATAGAGTAATAGCATATAGGAGTACAGATGTATGTAACACAAAAATGATGCTGATGCACAGTGATAGAGTCTGTATTTGGTAGTAGCGTTCAGGAAAGACCTTGAAGCTTTTGGTGACAGGTTGTAAAAAAAAAAAAAAGTGACTTCAGTCCTCAGTGATCATGAGAACAGTGAATAGGGTGTTAAGAGTTACTATGAAAACATAAGAGAACATAGCTGGGCTATTTTATATATTTCTGGTACCTCCATATTTGGAAGATTGTATGCTTTTTTTGGACTTGTATCTTAAAAAAAACACAGAAAAGAGCTAGGAAGGAATGAAAGTATTGAAGATGAACAAAAATATGGAATGTCTTCAGTTCACAGCTTCTGAATGTATCTTTTGGGCATTATGTGCTAGCTATGCACAGTGAGATGTGAGTAACAGAATATCTGAGAATTTAAGATTGTTTTAAATCGTTTCCTTATTTACTTGCTGTTTTAACTTTTTAATCTGAGAGTCTAATACCATTCTCTAGTTCAGCTGTTCTTGCAGAAAACAATAAAGACTTCTGTAGTCTGTTACGTGAACTTGTTTCAGTTCAAAGACTTGTACCTAGGCTGTGTAAATAATGCTTTGTATGCAGTCCTGTGGTCCTCATGAATGTAATCAGTAGCATGTTTTTAAAAATTGCTTTTCATGCCATTTGTAACAATCTGTTTTATAAATGATGGCTAGAACAGGGGAATGCCTGAATCAGTGTTCAGCAGTGTGAAGGCAAGTTTGTGTGCCTTCTGAGAGCCTAGTTTTATTGTTCAGGGTTCTGCCTTTCTGGAAGAGTATGCTGCTGTAATTGAATCCCGTGTTCTTGGTTTTAAAGGTTTATTATTGCTTTTTTACCAGGGCCAGAAAATAGTTGTTTAACAGTACATTTGAGCCCTACTGGATGAAATTAATCTGATTAATCCCTGCAGCATGAATAACTCTATTTCAGTTCAAGGTTAAGGTGGCAGTTCTGCAGAGTTTTTGTAGATGTTTACATATTTATTGGTTAACATTGTTTTTGTTCTTGTTTTGTTTTCAGGACTGCACTGTAGCTGACATGGAAGATAAAGTTCAGACTGTAGTAAGTACACATGTCTACTGAAACTCAGCCGCTTGCTGTCATGTTTATTTTGGTGGTTTCTGCACCAGTTGTACTGACAACAGCTTTCCAAGCCCAGCACGTCATGCAGATGAAACGTTATGGGCCATTTTAATAATACTGTTTACTGTAGAGGAAATCAATGAAATTTGTGACTAGATTGATAGTATGTGTAATAGCAGTAAGTCAAGTATTCTTTAAAGTTTCATTGCATAGCTATTCTTCAAGAGAATTTAGACCACAAATTCAAGAGGGAAGGAGTAGTAGAATAGGCTAAATAAACCAATTATGCCTGTGATGTGCATCATGAGACACTTAGTGTCTTAATAAATAGATACTATACCTTATTAAGCTTCTTCGTGTAAAAGAACTTCTCTGCAACAGAATTGAGGTTTTGTCTAAATGTACTTGAGCTTGAAAGATTGGATTTTTCAAAATGATTTGAAGCAGCCTTGTGACCACATGAGGAACGTAATGGAATGCTTTTTATATTTTCTAACAGTTAATCATCGCTTCCTGCTTTTGACATGAACCAGGCTGTGCTCTTTGATAAGGCCTTCCGCTAGCTCATGGATGCTTAGGAATTTAGTAGCACAATAACTAAAAATAATTTTGTCTGTAAATAATGAGACCACGTAAAAGGGAGTTTTTTGCTTCTTTCTTTTTCCGTTTATGCACACCCACTCTGGAGTGGGTATTGTTGTTTGGAATTCTCTTGTTTGACCAGTTCCTCGTATTCACACTTGAGCATTGTTTTGATTTATTTTATTGCTGTTCTATAAATCCGATGTAAAACAAAACAAAAAATGTTGGAACTATTGTTTTCAGAGACCGTTGTAATTCCAAAGAACTGTCTTCTTACAAGGTAGCTCCTTCCACCTTAATTTCTTATGTCTGCTTTGACTGAAGGATTCAAACCCCCCTGTGAAAGGTGGCTCACCTTGCTGGTTCCCAAACAGTGCACAAATAACCACTGTGCTATGTACTAATCCTTCCTTCTCTCCTTTAAGCTTCTGTAACCTACTTAGAGTTTCAGCATTGCTTCAACTAACAACATGACTCAAAACACAATGGGGGGCATTAGAGAAATTTGTGAGTGTGTAGGGAGGGCACACGTTTTCTATGATATTTTTAATGATTAATTAGCCATTCTGTTACTTAAGTCGTAAAAGACAAAGGCATTCTGCCTTTCTGACATGCACAAGGTCAGAGTTTGCCTTTAGTTATAATGTTGGCTTCAGATCAATTATGTTTTGGTCAAAAGGAAATATGAACCTTGCCTGCATAAGCATTCCAGAAGAGGTCAGCTCAGAGGCATGGTGGAGAGAAGTAATGCTGAAACACTGAAATACTAGATGTCCTACCTTCTACTGTAAAGCCTTGCATAGATTAGACAGTGGCCTGCGTTTTTTTTTTAAATAGCCACATTGCCATGGCCAATTTTATTTTTATAGCAGAAATAAAGAACAATATGAAAAATTGTTGACTATTCACACAAGGAATTGTGAAAATGTTTCATTATTTTAATAGGTTAACTTTTGTTAAAAATGAATGAACACCAACTCAATTTTGCAGCATTTTATGTGTTTATATTTTTTTTAAACAGAGGGTGTACTGACATCTGTTAGTGAGGTGGCACTAATGGAAGCAGATCATCTGTACTAGGTTAATCTAGGGAGATAAACATGCTGCAGGTTAGATCTGTGTGAATTAGTCGCAGTCTGTTTTGATAATTCTTGACTATGCTTTATTAGTGGACCAAGTTTTAGAACTAATTTCCTTTCCAAAGGAAACAAAAACTGAAAGAAGCAGCAGCCAGGAAAGAATTTTTTTAACTGATTTTTTTGTATGTTCTCTTCATAGTCCAAGGCTTTAAATGGAATTTGCGATAAAGCCATCCGATCAACTACAGATCCATTGATGAGCCAGTGTGCATGTCTGGAGGAGGTTCATTTAACCAACATTAAACCTGGGGAAGGCCTGGTAAGAACCAATATTGGAGTTTCATGATGTCCCTAGTGTTAATTATTATTTGTGTTTAATTATTATTTGTGTTTAATTATTATTTGTGTTTAATTATTATTAGTGTTTAATTATTATTTGGCATGAGCCACCTCATGCGTATGTATAGCAATATACTTCAAACCCATTAATGCTATCCTATAGGGAACAGAAAGAGGCAAGGGAAGGAACTCTGCAGATTGTCAGGCCATGTGTTGGATTGGATGCCAGAGATGGGTATGCAGGTTAATAGGTCCCAAACTGTTGATGGCAGTGTGTTGCAGATTAGTGTCTTAGTGAGAATACTGGGGAATTGACGCATGCTTGGTCATTTTTACTTTTGCAGGTTATTTTAATCAGCTGTTTTTTTGGGGAAAGGGAGGGTTAGCGAGGGAGAAGGTGATGAGAAATGGTGTTTGTGTTTTTGAAAGAGACATTTTATGTGTTCTTAGACTGAACAATATGAAAACTTCGGAGATTTGCTGTTAGCAGGAATAAGGGAAATCCTTTTAAATGTTGAGTGGCTGTGTAACATTACCGAATCTAGTTCATTAAGCGAATTCCACTTAGCTGAGTACTGGTTATGAAAACTGAATTTGAAATCTTGTTAGATTTTCTGGCTGGGAAATAGTTATGTCAGAGTGAGTTGGAGGGAATTTAAATTCCTAAGTGCATTTGTAAGCCTCCATGAAAAGACAAAAGAGATGAACACCTAAAGGAAGTTTCCCAGCCTGACTGTGATACATATTTTTACCTAGGCCGCTGGATTTGACTGAATCAGTCATGAATTTGTGAAACTATGAGGAACTCTCTTATTGCTTAAGCTACAGTGATGCTTGCACTAAGCCAGCAATGAGGAGGCAGGTTCACAGAACCGAGTACTAACAGGCAAGCAGGGAAGGAAATTAGCTGGAGAGGACAGGGCATCTTTGTATGTTTTCCTGCACATTTAAGCAAGCATGGTAACTTCAGGTAGATAAGCTGCATATGACCCCTGAATAACATTCCAGTTCTGTAGAGCTCAATGTGAGTACTTCTAACAACAGGTGTAAGCGGGAATAGTAAAGAGATGTGGTTTTGTTTATAAGTGGTGAAACCAGTGTACTGGTCGCCTTCTGTGCGGAAATCTATGTAATTATTAGTTAATAGCCTGTAGGTGAACTATACTTTTTCCATATGGTCAACACCAATTTCATCTGTGTTTATCTTTGTATTTACACTCAGCATTAACAAACAGTCAGAAATACTTAGTTTTGCCAGGGCTTTTATTGCTTATGTCAGCATTGTGTTTACAAGGTAGTTTGTATATTGACTTGCCAAGAGAAATTGTAAAAGAACAGATGTACGATATTTGTAGCCCACCTGTGTAAGTGTGCTTTGCATGGAGAGAGCTAGTGGCCATTTAGTCAAGCTTGCAGTTCTCTAGTGTAAACAGAGCAGTAAAGAAATAAAGTTTAAGTCAAGGCCAAAGACTGGAGAAAAAAAAAAAAGGCAATACTGGCAGCATTTGGTGTTACCATCCAAACAGTATTTCTGAATTACGTTCCATGTGTTAGTTTTTCTAAGTAATTAAAAATGCTATAATTACAGTAAAAGTCATCTGTGAAGAGGTTGAGAATGTTGTGGTATTAGTGATACTGGATTGCAGTTTTCTAGGGAAAATGTGTGAATCTTTAAGTGTCATTAATAATGTTTTGAGTCTGTTGCCAACACTTATTTAATCAAATATGTTAGTGTTATTTTACCTTTGAACATGTTTTTTATTTTCTACTTATATTTAGGGAATGTACATCAAATCAACTTATGATGGATTACATGTAATTACTGGCACTACAGAAAATGTAAGTGAAGTAAATGTAGATTAACTCAGACTATCTGAATGTAGCTTTGATTTAGTCTGACTTTTTTTCTACTGCTTTTTCCTGTTTTACCTGTAACTTTCATGATATTACTGCTTTAAATACCTTGTGATGCATCATTTGTTTAGCCAGCACTTGTAAATGTTTTTGTCCTCATATTTCACTGCTAGCCTAATTAAACCAGTTCCTGCAAGTAGGTGAGGTACTTCAAATGCTTGGCATTAGAATATAACAACAGCTTATTTAAGTAACTTAGAGCTTTTGGAATTTTACTTAACAAAGTCTTGGAGTTACGTGTTTGCTCAATGCTTGCAAAGGAAATCTCTATTAATGAGAAAACTTTGGAGGTTCTGTCCTAAATTCAACAATGAACAATTTAGTCATTGGACAGCTCATTGATTTAATTACTTTGCAGAATAAAAAGACTACAAAAAAGTAAGATTTCAAGAGTAGTCTGCTGGAGGGATATAGTCAAGCATGATAGACAACTGTGTTTCTTACTGCAGATGGTTGTTTGTTTTATTCTTACACTAAATTCTCTGTAACTGAAACTTTAATAAAGGCCTTCAGGAAGTCAGCACAGTGAACCTTTGGTCAGCAACTGTAGCTGGTGGCTGATGCTGTGGTATTGTCATCAATGCCTCCCTACAAGGGCAGAAACTGGAGAAAAACAAAAAAGGGAGCTGAGGAACTTGGCCTTTGAAATGATGCCCTTTTTTTGTGAATAGGAAAGAACCAGTGGTTCTAGTTGTACCCCTGCCAAGTCCAGGGGCCTGGGAGGAGTGGGTGGAAATCTGTGCTTGCAGTTCAGAGTGAAAACTGAAAGCTTTCATAGCTGCCAGTTCACAATGCTATTGTCCTGGCATAACTCTGCAAAGGATGTGAAATATAGACCAAGCCTACTTTTACAGCAATTTCAACATCTGATAGGTATAAAAGACTGTAATAGTGTCTTCTGCCAAGCTGCCTATACATCTAGATCATGTTCTAGAGGCTGTGACTGGGGCTGTGTTACTCCTTTTACTAGCTATATATAAAGCTGTTGTATTTGTATGGCTTTGAGTGCTGACCTAAACTTCTGCTATATGAACACTAGATGTTCCTTGGGGGCGCTCTTTCCTTTGGAACAACAAAACTTGAGAAGCGACTAAGAGAGTTGCACCCAACTGATGCCTTTCTGGTGACGGGATCGTTTAGGATAGGCTGTGTCTTAGCTCAATTTTCTTGCGAGGTTTGGAATGATATTTCAGTAGCTATCCCCAAAAGCCAGTTGATTGGAATGCAGCGACATTGCACCCCAAATTCATCAGTACTGTACATTAAAATGTTTGGGAAAGTCCACACATTTGGTAATATCACCCAAGAGGATTCCTGAGTCATGCCACCTTACTTGTGACTTTCCATGTCATTTTGGCCTCAGTCTAAACTTTGCTCTTTTCTCCAGTCTCACGATATGATGGCAGCAATGACTGTGCTTGCTGGCACTTGTTATAGAAGTCCTCTGTGTGAGTCCCCCACCCTCACCCAGCCAGGCCGTTGATTGCCCAAAGGACAGCTTGAAATGAGCTTTGTTTTCCACAACATAACTGCGGCCCAGAAGTTTTCATGGGTTCAGTTGAATCGTGTATACGCGGCCTTTCCACTGAGGCATTTCCTTTCAGAGGAAGCGAGAAGACAATGAAGAAATGGGGTTACTCATGATAACTGGAGCCTCCCATAAATTCCCCTATGTTGTCTTCCCTTGTTGCCTAGTTTATTCCTACAGTTCCTTCTAATAAAAAAATGCACTTGAGCTCTGAAGGTGTGGTAATGAGGAGAGGGAGTCCAAATGCTGAATTCTGGAGTTGCTGTGAAGAGCCGGCCTGCTGCCAGCTGGTTACGCCTGGAGGGGGGAAATGGGAGGAGAGGTATTGCTGGGAGTAGGCTGCAGAAGCCCTGCAGTGCACCAGGCTGGTACACCTGTGTGCTCTGGGTGTTGTCAAGGCTGATCAGAGTTGGTACGTTATGGTAACGAGACCGGTTTTAATAACTGCAGCAATAGGTGGTGCGTGGCACCAGCCCTAGATAAATCTAAATAAATATTGGCACACTTAGCTGTTCCTTGCTAATGGGTACCCAGAACTTGGTTTTTGTCCCAAGCAAAAGGTATTTTAATATGTTTTTCAAATATCTATGTAAGCACATGTATACAGGCATATATTTTATCTGTTGACCTCGATGATGCAGGCAGGAAATTTCACGTTGAAGTTGGTAACTCATATTCACGTTAGGAAAGAGCAAACAAAAGCGGGACAGGCCTATTCTGTGAGTTGGAGGTTTTCTAGGCCTCTGGCCTGTGTATTCAAAATCTTACTTTTTTGTTGTTTGGTTATTTTTCTTTCATTTTAAAGTCAATATACATTTCAAAGCTCTGTTTTAGATGGCATCTGTGTTAGGACAGACATAATCTCTTCAGTCCTCTTCCACTATTGTCTGGAACCGTAGTACAACCTAGAGACAAAAGGACAGTGGAGAGAGTCCCACAACTGAAGGCTATGCCTTCTTCCTTTCCCTCTAGTTACCCCAGTATCAAAAATAAGCCATAAGATGAGTGAAGTTCGATTTCTCAAGTCATCGATGGTTGTAATGTGTGATCTAAGTGTGTGGAAGTTTCCAGTGCTGCTCTCTGTTGCGTATGCAACTTAGCCTGGTGGGGATTGTCATGCGAGGAAAGAAAGCCTGCTGAAGCATGTGCTTCCTGTTTTCCTCTGTAGTCCCCTGCTGATCGATCTCAGAAGATTCATGCTGGGGATGAAGTGATCCAGGTTAATCGTCAAACTGTGGTGAGTAACAAAAAGCCTTACGCACTTGTCCTTACACTTGTTCTCTGTGCTCTCTGCACAGGCTATTAATGGATAGCAGTCTTGTTGCGTGTGAGTTCTTCTGATGTTTTTCTGTTTGGTTTTAAATGTCTTTTTATGAAGACAAATTTTACTTAGCTTTACAATTTGTTCCTTTTTTTTTTTTTTTTTTAAGACTTGCAATATTTTGTGCTCAAATACCATATGCATCGTTATTAAAATCTTTCATATTGTGTTAAGGCCTGTTTTAAAACGCTTTATAACAATCTACTGGGATGCAGATAAACTTTTAAAAAAATAATTCTCAAATCATTTACATCTGGGAAATTAGATAAAATGATTGCAGTTAATACAGGTAATTAAGTCCTTTCAGTGTTAGAAAGAAACATCACTAGAGGAGTTCACTGTGAATACCTGTGTTACTCAATTTGTTGCACATGCTTGCATCCATCTAGGACCAGAACTGGGGTATAAAGAGCAGTGATTAATATCTCAGTGTTTAATTTATTGCTTAAGTGGGTCTCTTCAACATAAAATACAGCAAAACCCTTCCAAAAAAAGGTGCATTGCAATTTTTTCTTCATTATGGCTTTTATGGATCTCTTTTCTCTCTTGAAGTTCATGGAAAAATAGATGGTCTGACTTAGCAGGGGGGTTGTTTGTTCACTTTCAGAAAAGCAATACCAAACAAAAGATGTCATTATTCTCTTCAAGGTTGGATGGCAACTAAAAAATCTGGTGGCAAAGTTGCGAGAGAACCCTGCTGGAGTTAGGCTGCTTCTCAAGAAACGTCCAACTGGCTCTTTCCATTTCACCCCCGCTCCACTGAAGAACCTGCGTTGGAAGCCACCTTTAGTGCAGGTGAATAGGCTTCAGACAGACCTGGTGTCTGGCTGCGAATGTCTTTTTTTTTTTTTTTTTTTTTTTTTTTTTAAACTTGAAAGAGAAATACCAGAAGCGCTCCCAGTTACTCATGTTTGAGTGTAGGTTGAGGAAGTTTATGTGAAATGGCTGTCCTCTTCTGGTTCCTAGATAAAAGGGAAAATGTTCTTACCCAGATAATGCCCTCTCGATTCACAAAGGGACTTGGTGTGTTGAGCTTTTTAATCAGCATGCTTCTGGAAGAACTTATCTGAGGCGAAACTGCTGATACGTGTGGAATTCATCAGCATGGAGTAATGAAGGCTTCTCTATTTAGCAGAGTAATTTTTTTTCTTTTTCTTGAAATAACTTAGATTATTCAGTATATTCCTCCTCTTTTTAGCCTGGTGAAGGGTGGGGAAAGATTTTTTTATTTTCAACAAGTTGTTTAAACTACTTGTTTAAATAAGATTTGTTTGTTGGGCAATTCACAGGTTGGGTACTAAGCAGACAGAGAAAGTGATGTTAGTAATTCTTTAATTAACCATTTTGAGGAATGGTGTGTTGTAAAAGGAAGTGTAGGGCTAAATACTTACAGAAGGAAATAATTATTTCAGATGATCAGTTTAGATTCAAACAAAACCTGAGAGAATTCTCATTCTTACTTCTGTTCTGACATAGATCTCCCCACAACTGTGATGATAAGTTATCAACCTGTGAAATGTCAGTGGATATCTCAAGGCAGGCAGATTTTTTCAGACTGGGTACAGGATGTATGCTTTCTCCCTGCTGCGCCTCCCTCTCTCCCCCTTTTCCTTTCACTAATGCCTGTGGCATAGTGTCTGTCATTTAATCAGAGCCTGCCTCCCCCACACACAGAGCCTTTGCTCTGCTCAAGATAGACAGGAGCCTGACAAGACACTGGGGACATAGAAGTGAGTCACAAAGACCAAATGGCAAACTTGCTCTCATGAGCTATACCAAATACATTTTTCATTTGTTTCCCTCACCATAGTTATATTACTTGATGTAATTTTTGGTGAAATTCCCTGCATGACATTACGGTGCATGGACATTGGCAGTCCATGCACTAAGCATTGGATTGTATGGAATAAAGTTAGTGAGTGCTGACTTTGTAAATGCTGCAGATCATGTGTATATTTAACAAATCACATTATTTTAATGGATCTAAAAATAAGGGCTTTTGTCTGTTATATTTTCTATGTATGGAATTTGCACAAAAAATATAGAACTGGAAAGCATTATTAGAACTGTTTAAGCAATGTGGTAGGATTTCTGTAGAAAGTCTGCAGAGCAAGCCAAAACTGGGAGCAAAGAAAATTGTAAATGCTAAGACATTTTTTTACATGTTTATTAAGCATAGAAGTATGAAATGATACTATTGATTATTGACTTATATTTTTTGTGAATGATAAATGCTCAGATGTTTGACAGTTATCTAACATTTCAGACCAGTCCCCCGTTAACTTCAACCCAGTCACCAGAAAGCACCACGGATACCTCACTGAAAAAAGAGAAGCCAGCCATTTTGGATTTGTACATACCACCTCCACCAGCTGTTCCATATTCTCCTCGGTATGCAAATAGACATTCACTGAACATACTGAACAAAAACTACTTTATTATGTTTGTTTCTGAGCTTGTTTGCACTTAGAGAGCTCAGTGTAAATTATCTTGGGGAAATAGCAGATATCAGACTTTCTTCTGGTTTTGTAAATGTGTAAGATTACTTAAGTGTATGCTTAAATGAATAAACTACCAGTATTGTGATAGATTTTTATTGTTGGAAGTTTGTTGTGTGCTGTATAGATCAGTTTTTCCCCAAACATGAATGGATGCCATCCCTTGTTTAGTTGTGGGGTTATGTATTTGCTTTTGTTTAAATCCAACTGCACATAAGAAGTCATTTTTGTCTGTAATTTTTTCCACCTGTTTTTAGCAAGTTTAGTAACTGTTGAGATAGGATTGAAAAGAACTTGTTCTAAACTGTTGAACTTGCAAATTATGTAATACAGGAATTTTCCCACTGAAGGGAAGGGAGAGTCAGTTCACTCAACCTCACTTCTTATTTCCTGCAGTGTAAACTATAAAAATGCAGACCTATGTGTACAAAGGGGGGAGGTTATGGTATGGCTAGCTCTTGTTTGTTCTCAAGTCCTTGTTGACTAATGCCAGAACCCTGCCAGCTGACCTGAGAAAGCAGTGGATGAAAGGGTTTCCAGGCAGTGAATGCTTCCTGACCTGCCCTGACACTTTAACATACACGTAGATACAGCCCAGAAACTTGGCTGACCTTTTGCTACAGGTCTCCTATGGGAGGAATGCTGGCCTCCTGTCATTTAAGGCCTTATACAGAGTCAGAGGTTGTATTAGCTATGGTCTTTAGGGCAGTATGGAGCAGGTGGAGGCTGTCTATAAAGTCAGGGTCTCTACTGAAGTGGGCCCATCTTGACTTGCTCTTTCCCTGTTTTTCACATTTATGCATGCTCAGTTCCTAACTAAAACAAAACAAACAAAAACCCCACACAACAACAAGTCTCTAAGCTGAAATGTAAAATGTATATAGATTTAACAGCAATTTAATTGTTTTGGTCTCTTAAATCATTTAAATTCAAGTACATTGGTGAATTAGGTTCATGTACTTGGTTTGCATGTGTATGTCTTTTCTAAGGAGTCACAAAACTATGTCTAAGTTAAAATGCCTTCAGATTTGAATCCCTTTTGACAGGGAAGGATACAGCAATATGAGCTGGGAAACTTGTCCTGGAGGATGCAGGGAAAGGTAGTGGCTCACAGGAAATGCTTAAATACCCTTAAATAAAGCAAATGCTTTATTTAAATGCTTAAACCCTTAAATAAGCAAATGTGGAAAGCAGTGGCAGCCAGCAAGAAGGAAAAGGACATTTCTCCTATTTTGTTTGGCTGCTTAATTTTGCTTCTTTGTGTCTTGTGCTTCTCTTGAAACCGTGATGCATTTGTGTGTGATCACTTGCCCTCTGCTCCTCATCATCCTGTTCTTGCTTCCTGATATGGACCTTTTCTGGTCTAGTACTTACTGCTGGCGCTGAGGAGAGGCAGGGAGAGCATTGGCTGTTTGTCTGCCCCAAGATGAATTCTCCACATGGTGGTGTTGTAGGAGAGCTCTTTGCTTACGTGTAGTTGTGATGTAACACTTCCGTTCAATCTCCAGTCTTCAAATCTCCATAAATAGCTCCTTACCATTTACTGAGTTCTAGCATTGTACTTGATGGCTAGCTGGAAAAAAATGTAAATATTGGGGTATGTCCATACTTAGAGTCAGTTGTGTGTTTTTATGCCTGACTTGGCTGGTTGCTTCAAGCAATGACTGTAGCATGTACAGGAAAGGGGATTTAAAAAAAGTTACAAATCGTAATTTAGAGGGTGGCTTTTCTTCTAAAAATACTAAAAATGATTGGTTCTGAAAATGGATGTTACTTGGGAATGAAGGATAGCTCTAGGAAAGCAGTTGCTGTAGAAATTGCTCAAAATTGTATTTATCTATGCTGTGAATTTATTAGTGAAACTCTCAAGGGAGTCTTACTTCTGGACGGGGAAAAGGTGATGAATATCCAGTGCCAGTTATTGGCCTCTTGAAATGACTGAAAAGCATGGTCCATAACAAGCAAGCAATAGGAAATCCTACTACACAGAGTTGGGAAACCTATGAGTGCATTCCTCTGCCAAAACTGTGTGCTGAACAGGCAGTGAGTTGGGAGCTTTGATACCCTTAGGGCAGAAAGGTCTAATTTCTCAGAAGCTTTTGTAGGGCTGGTACCTAAAGGAACCTCTAAACTTCTGTTAAATTACAGGCTCATTAAAAGTGAATTAGTGTGAAGGGGGGTAACTTTCTTTTCTCCTTGATGAATATGTTTAATGAAGTCTTCCATCACCTGACTTGTTTTTTTTTTCTCTTCAGCATGTTTGCAGCACAATGCCAGTTGTCAGGAGCATGACTGTGGGCTAGAAATATCTTTCAAACTTGCTCATGTCTATAGCGTGAAATTCCTTTATGCTGCTAATTGAAGTGAACTGTCCTTTCAGAGATGAAAAGGGGAGTTTTGTCTATGGAGGAGGCAACAAACTCAGTCAGCCACTACTTGGGTCCAAGGGCGCCGAGTCTCCCAATTCTTTTCTGGATCAGGAAAGTCGAAGGCGAAGATTTACTATTGCTGATTCTGATCAGTTGCCTGGGTATTCCATGGAAGCAAATATACTGCCAACCAAGATGAGGGAAAAGACACAGTCCTATGGTGAGTTCATGCACTTCAGTTGTTTTGGAGTAGCTTGTGTTAGGAAAATGCTTGTTAGATTTGGTAGACATTAAGGGCAGTCTGTAGGAACTGTGAATATGAATGAAATTCCACATCTGAAATAATTTAACTTAAATGCTATTATTTTTTTAATGGATGTCATTCAGCTCGGCATTGATGCCATTACTGTCCATTTCCATGCATGTATTGGTTATAGCTTGTGGTCATTGAGTCCACTGACACTGTAAACAAGCAAGAGTGTAGCTGTTCACTCAGCAGAATGCTGTCTTGTATTTTACTGGTAGTAGTATCTTAAAATATTTTTTTTCTGCATTTTTAGCTGCTTATTGCAGTACCTCTCCCTTGGTTTAACTGTGAAAAGAATCCAATTAAACATGGGTCTCTTAAACTTAATGTAATTCTGTATAACCTTCGCTCTGTTTCCTTTAGGAAAACCTCGTCCCTTGTCAATGCCTGCTGATGGGAGCTGGATAGGAGCTGCAGAACCTTTCTCAAGGCCACGAGCACCAGGGAGAAAAGGCAAGATTTTAAATCTTGTCCCTCTTTCTCTTCTCTTTCTCTCCAGGATTTTATTAGGGTGAACTGGATGAAAGTGCCTGTACTAGGAATGAAGTGTTTGCATACTGCTGAACTAATCCAAGATGATTGTTGGTTTTAACAGAAATGCCAGATGATAGTTGTGAATTCGTGAGCCTATTCAGTGCTGGGGCTCAAACTTTTGCTCTGTCTTTGAATTCGTGTGAGCATTTAAAAGTAGTCTGAACTGACTGCAGCAGACCTGTCTCCTTATAGCACATTTGCCATTTTGCTTTTATATACCTTTCCCTGTCTTCTGCATTTAATATTGATTTTGAAACTGCTTTTTTGATCAGTCTTTGTGTAGCTTACTGTGGAGGCTGTTACAGAAGCAAATTTGTTCTCAGAAATAAAATGTAGGACACTTTAGGAGTTGTTTTTTTTTTTCTGCAGTTGCTGTTAGAAAACAACATATTCTGAAGTTGTCACAGAATGGGAGAGACAAAGGCTGATGACGTTAGCTGTCAGGTTGGGTGGCTTTTTTTCCTTCCTGCACTGCCCTTCTCTTTAACATACACCCCCTTTGTATCTGAAAAGCTACAAGTCCTGCTAGAGTGGGAAATGAGAGAAGGTGACTATTTAGTTTGTTCTTGAAATCAGTTATGAAAGCTAATGTGTAGTTCCAGGAAAAGTAGAAGCTGAATTCTATTTTTCTATCATGAAAGTAGAAGTTGATAACAACAAGCATCAACCTGGAGGGATATTAGAAACAGTGTAAGTAACAAGTCTTACAGACTTACCACCAGGTGGTAGATTTTAATTTTGTTTATTTCATTTTTTGCTTGTTTGTTTTTAACCCTTAGCATGAATCTAAGTCCTCCAGGCTTGTATGTAATCTACACTGGGTCAGAATAAATGTCCATCTAGCATGGTAGGACGTTTCTAGCAGCAGCCAAGTTCAGTTGTCTAGGGAAGAATAACAGAAGAGCAAGCATCACGAATCAATGATCAAACATGGGAAATACTTACGTTTTTATCTGTAAAATTATTTTCTTTTGTCCAGAGCAGTGTTTGTGACTTTTAAGTTAGTCATGAGTTACATGTGTATAAATATGGTTTCAACTCGGGTCTACAGTAGCTTGAATGAAACATCACAAGGATATGTGTTAGGTATGACATATGGTAACGATTTGCATGAAGATGGTCTACATTGGCTGTTTTGGTTTGTATGTGTGAGAATTTGAAATTTAACTGTCAAACAGTATCCTCTGTGTGTGTGAATTTAATTTATTGTTCCTTTGCTGCTTAAAAAAAAAAACACCAAAAAGCTATAAACTTATTGACAGCTGCTACTGTCTAGGTGTGTTATGAAAGGTAACCAGAATCTGGGAAGTGCTGTTAGCAGTCCTGAAGGGCATAAGAGGGGAAAAAAAAATTGAAGACAAATAATTGATTTTCCTCCTTCCACTCCTACAGGTGAAGATGTCCTCTGCAGGTACTTCAGTAATGAAAGGATACCCCCGATCATTGAAGAAAGTCCTTCCACACAACACCCCTTTTCAAGGCCAATGTCTGAGAAACAGTTAGTGAGGGGAACGGATTATATTCGAGGCAGCAGGTGTTTTATGAATACAGACCTCCACAACAGTGCAACAATTCCTTTTCAAGAGGAAGGCGCTAAAAAATCTTCTGTTACATCATCCACAAAATCTTCCTCTGCAGAGCCCTCGCTGCTGGTCAGTTGGATCACGAGACTTAAATTGTTGACTCATTGACTGTGGTTCACGGGATGGTTACCAAGTGCCTTTGTTCATCGGTCAGACTTCTCTGCTTTTCAGCTTAACTGACGCATAGTGACTAATGCAGTGTTCTTTTCCTGGAGAATCTTATATTCTTGCCTTTTTGTTTGTGATTTTTTGATGCGTCAGAGAGTTTTGTAGTGCAAGGAGGGAAGAAAGATAAAGATCAAGTTCCTCTTAATGGCCGAAAGCTGAGAGCATTTATTCCCATCAAAATGAGTAAACTTTAAGTGATATAGAAACCACACATGACCTGAAATCTATATAACTACTCAGAAGAAATCTTTGCATTACAGTAAATTCCAGTGGCACTTCATTTGTCCAAATGCTCAGAGGCTGGTGTGACTGGCTATGTGTCAGGATACGTAGGGATCCGCAAAAGTTATGCTACCCTCCTGACCAGGAAAGGCAAGCAGGGAAACAGCAGTTTGATGCAACTGTTAGTGGTGCTGTTGCAAGTACTGCATGAGGTCAGCCTTGTGAGGGTGAGGTAGCATTTCCATTCTTTCTCTGATGTCCAGAGGTCTTAGGAAGGGAGATCTTTTATCCAGAGATTTTAGGAAGGTGGACTAATATAATCATAAATCAATTCAACCTGGTTCATCGTCTATTTTATTGAAATCACAGTACAAATAAAGTTCATTGAACAGCTGCAGTGCTCATCCATAAAGAAGTATGGATTGCTACAACATGTCAAGGAAATGCATCTGTAGAGATGATAAAAGAATACATATTTTTTCCTTAATTGTTTAGGATTGATTTGCTGTTAACCAAAGTAATCTTTTAAAGACAGTCCTGTAGGACTTATGAGAACTTTACAGTGGTTCAGTTTTTGAATGATGTGTTGTTTTTATGAAAAATCCGTGCTATGATACATTACAATTGTAAGACATCTTGCTATTTTATATATAGCTCGATTTTTTTTCCCCCCTTCAGAATTTTAGAATAGCATTGGGTATTTTGGGAGGAAAATAAAACTTGTTTAACAAAAGAAGATATTAAGAGGTATTGTTTAAAACTGAATGTACATAAGATTGTTAGTATGCAAACAGTTGTGTTTAAAGTAATTTAAATGTTAAATATAGTTGTACATATTTTTCACTCTTAAACTGATGGAGTTTGTACCTTCATGTCTGTGGTACTGGGCACAAATTAGTCAAATGAAAACAAAAAAGTCTTTTATATTCCCCACTAATTTTAAGACTATTTTCTTGAATATTGTGTTGCCAACAGCCTTTACACCTTTGGCCTTACTGAAGAAAAGGAAAAACAAACTTGTATTTAATAGTTTGTGGGGAAAGAGGGAAGTTAAACAGTAGTTTGCACTTTGAACTGGGGCAGGAATTGTATGTGATAACATGAGTGTTAAAAACATACCATAATTCTCGCTTTGAAGATGTAATCTTTCTGCTGCAACAGGTTCTTGAAATATGCTACAGCCCTTGTAGAGACATAGTGTTAAATTCAGTTCACTTAATTAAATTTGCTTGTTATTCGTTGGTGATTTGAGTGGGGGCTGTTATGGACCTTTTTAATCCCTGCAGATTATAGTATGCCTGTCTCATGCAAGCCTTCTCCACTCCCCAGGCATGGCATCTGTAGTAGTGACATGGGCAAACACACCTGCAGTGCAGTTGAATCCTAAACCAGTTTGGTCCTGCCTCTGAAAAGAAGGCTTAAACTGCCATGTTGTAGGCACTGTGTTGTAATATCGTCTATCCCCAAATTGGCTGAACTGTTTGAAATATGTGATTCTCGTTCAGTTCAGTAACTGTGACTTAGGCATGTTATCTAAATGAAGCTCTAAAATGGGCTTTTTGCTCATCTTTAATGTTGCGTTCTCCATGGTTTAAAAATGATTGGGTATACTTTGGTATACGTGTTTGTGCATGTTGATGTGGAGGAAACCATAGTTCTACTTGATTTCTTTGGTTCCCGCCTGCATGTTTTTAAGACAGCAAAAACTCAGACATTTGATTCCTTTCTTCAGGTAGGTTCTCTTGCAGATTGATCTAAGAGCAGTGAAAGGAGCTTGCTCTAATTTAACAGGTAGATTTCAATCAATTCAGCTATGAGGAAAGAGGAATTTGTAAAACATTTAGAGTGACACTTCTCAAAATGTCTTGTTTCCTTAAATACAAGCTTAAAAGATGGCAGCAAACAGAAAAGTAAAACCTAAACAGTGTCCTCTCCGTGCTCCAGTGTCATAACCATGCTGAGTTAAAGTACTGAATGTGACCTTTTGTCAATCGTCAAGGGTATCCAGCAGTTGATAGCAGGTTCTCTAGCACAAGGAACCTCACTTAATCTCTTGAAGGGCTTTCTGGCAGCTGCTCTGCCTATGTGAGGCACACCAAAACTTTTCTCCTCCACCTTGTGGAATCTCTTACTATCTGGGGTGGTTGTATGTATCTCTGAGAGGAGATTGCTGAGCCAGGATTTTTCTTAGTCAGGTATGTACAAATAGTGTCCAAATAATTTCTTTACGAAAGAAGGAAGCATGTAGCTCTAATTTCCTTTTTTTTTTTTTTTGTTAGAAAATTATCATAATACCAGAAACATTTTTTTTCCCAAGAGAAGTGAAGGAGTAGCTGGTGGAATCAGGCTCTGATACAAAGACAGTTGGTATTGTGAAGAGAATAAGTATGCTGTTGCTACTGGATGATAATTCAAATGATTGAATCAGCTGCTTCAGATGCATAGTGTCAGCTAATAAAGACTTGTGTTTTGTTTCAAAGAGACATTGAAGCCCCTTACTACCAAATGAGAGGGAAAATACAAGCAGCAGTGTAGGAAGACAAAATAAAATGCAAGGAACTAGTAGAAAGCAAGTTTTAGTATTCTATGAAGAGCACTCTACTTCAGATGGTTTACTTTCCTATGTGACCAGTCTTCCATAGCCAAGAATAAAGATTAAAATACCCAATCTTCTCTATTTCTGTGCACAACATGAAATAATGAGAAGCTGATGTTCATGTAACAGCATAGCACCAATCATTTACCATTACCATATAGAAGTGCTGCTGTTGGTTGAGAGAATGGTTTAAAAAGCAGCAAAGACCCATGGCAGCAACTGTCATAATGTTCCTGAGTGTGATTATTTTTCTTCTTTATAGTAGTGGTTCCTATTAATTATTAGAATAACTTTTTCTACCCACCTACTCTGCTCTACCTCTTTGTATCGTGTTAACTTAAAAGTGAGGCGAAATACCTGAAAACTCTCAAATCCAAAAGCCTATTGCACTGTCTTTGTCCAAGAGAACTAGCTTGAAAGATGGTGATCACTTCTTACTCTGTATAGTGAATATAGAGGGTGCACTGTAATTTTGGAGGGGAAAAATAAAAGGCATAGAGCTAAGAATAATTGCTGGCTTAATCTCAGAAAAATGTAGGCAACAAGTTAGGAACTGTTATTGTGCAGAAACTTGGCTTGTCTCTTGGTATTGAAGGTACATGCATCTGTTATATTAAAAAAAAAAAAAAAAAGCTGTGCCTAGGTTGACTTTCCTAATGAGCACAACATGAGTATGCAGATATCCTGCCATGGTACAGTACCCCACGGTACTCTAGTCTGAGTGCAATAGCTTGGTGGCCAGATGACTTGTTGGAAAAGATCACAAAGGACACAGAAATGAAAATGACTAACTAGTATTTTTGCATATATGTATAGTGATGTTTCAGGAACATATACCTCAAAAATATTGTGTGGGCTTCTATTTTAGCCTGCAGAGTACTTGCAAGCCAATATCCTGGGTGTTTCGTACATAAACACTGCAAGAAAATATTATTCTAGATACTGATGTGCAAGAGGAAATAAAATATAAAAAAGAATACTAATGGCTTGTAGATAAATAATTAAAAACATTCTACGTAATCTGGGTGTACATTGAGCTGAAAGAAGGAAAAAAACAAACTAAAACTTTCCAAACCAGGAAACAGATGGTGAAGTTGATTAGCTTTATCGATGGAAAGGGCAAAGAATTTTCATTTTATGAAAATAATTTGTCTAAATCTTACTTCCTTTGTTATCACAGGTTGACAGCAGATAGTCTTCACAAACTGTTCTGTACATGCACTCACATCCTCAATAGACCAAGTTAAACTTCTCGTCAGACTGTAACTTAGACCTTGATGATAAATCCAGTTTAAACTTTTTCTATAAGATTTACTTTCTCAGGAGTTTTTCAGTATTCATTGATTTTTCTGAGTTTCTTATGCGTGATCTGGGCAGAAAAACTTGTATGCAGAGCTGTCTCTGCAAGCACAGGATTGATGTCATGCAAGGGGGTGGGTGCTGGCTTTGCTCCCTGTGCTTGTGATTTATGCAGTTCGCCAAGTATATCGCACCCTCCCAGCTACCACCGTAAGTCCTTGTGCACCATCATGATGTAAGTCAGAGCACGACTTGAAAAGGCTTATGCCCAAATGGAAGGAAGTACTGGATTGTTTGGAGTAAACTGATTTTGTCCTGCTGTGCAACTGAGAAGAACATGACTTCTTTCTTCTCTTTAGTCTGAATTTTCCTTTGCACTTCTGTGCATGTGGAGCACCTGTTCCTAAGATTTGGGTCATCACATAAACATACTTTTGCTGTCTTGTGGGCAATAAGGTTTTATAAAGGACAGGGGCTCTTAAGAAAGCCTTGAACTAAAATGTAGAAAGAGCAGTCTAAAAAGACTAGGTTTCGAGAATGAAGAAAGGAGCAAGGCTAAGCTGAATGCGTAGGTCCGTGTTCTTGTCAAACACCCTGTCAGCAGCATGGCAGTAGCTCCACGGAGAAAACAACCCACACAAGTGCTCCATGCCCATTTGTTTCTACTGCTACATTTGTGTGGTGGTGGAGTATGAAACAAGGGCAGTCACTCAGCATAGATATATATAGCTATGCACAGCGCTTGAGCTGTAAGATGCATGACATAAGCAGTCAAGAGCCACTGTCAAAATATAATTTTCCCCAATTCTGCTGCCTACGCTGCTGCTGTTTTAGTTTAAAATAGTAACCCTTGTCTATCCTCTTACCTACACAATGTGGGTCCAGATCCCTTGGAAATGTGTAGCCAACAGTTTTCTTCTTCTGTGATAGTCCGTGACTGCTGGCAGCTTTGTGTCACTTTTTGCTGGGCCTCGCATAATGGTCCAAAAGATTAGCTAGTTTGGGTTTCTCTGGAGTCAGTCCAGAAGCATGAAGTCAAATTTGAAAACCATATTGCCGGGCTGATATCAGTTAAAGAGCTGTTTGTTTTATACATACTAAATATGAAACAGGCAGGAGTTGTCTGTTGCATGTGCTTTGCCAGTAGGAAGAAAAATGAGAATAACATATTCTGTGAAGGAAAAAATGAGACCCTTGGGTGTCCTCCAGTTCCTGCTGGTGGGAGAGATGTGTTTGTTTTAGCACAATGTGGAGTGGATGTAAACATTTCTTCTTAAACCTCCTTGTGTGGCCACCTCAGTCATTGCTCAGGATAATGTAAGCCACTGACTTTCCCCCTTAAGTGGAATTAATCTAATGTATTGTTTTGGGAGAGGGCAAAGATATAGGTGCTTACATGTTTTGTTAAACTGGGGTTGGAATTGGAATAATTAACCACAGTAGAAATGAGATGCAGTGCTAATTTTCAGGGAAGATCCCCAAGGTCAGTTTATGACTAAAATTCCTGCTTGCTCCTCAGCCTCTGGTGAGGATGAGAGCTCCTGGGCATGATGGCAGCTAGACAGCCACCAAGGAAGGGGAAATAACCAGCTTCAATGCACAGTGCCACTGTAACAAACAAATAACCCATTTTGCTTATTTTTCCTGCCGTAAGCGTAGCCCTCCCCCAGGATGGATGGGTTAGAGGGGGAACTGCTGGGCCCAACATGCAGAGCAAGCCTGAAGAACGCCCAAGGTGGCAGCAAGCCAAGCTTGCCACTGGCACTCAGTCTACTGCCTTTGGAGCTACTCTGGCAGTGCCCTTGCAGGTAATGAGCCTCAGACCCTTGTGACATGCCCTTAGAGGCTTTTTCATTTGGGAAATATTTACTAAGAGACAGAAAATGCCACAGTCTAAACTGATATGTGCATTTAATGTCTTTTCCAAGTAACTGCGTGCTTCTCAGTGCTACTTATTAACATGTTTCCCTCATCTATCTCCCATTAGCTGTTTCTAGTGCAAATATTTCTAAAAAGAAATCCTCACATGTTTCCAATGTAAGTTAATAATAGTCACAAATGGGGCGTAAAGCTTTATGTGTAAACAGGGAAAAAAGCAAACCCAAAGAAACCCCTTCTTCTCTGTTATGGATAATAACCTCATAAATAATGAGTAATAATAAAACCAAGGCTATTTGCCCTGCTGAAGATGATCAACCAAACATTAGTGGCTGCATCTTTATTTTACTATTATTTTTACTGTTTTTATTGAATGGCCAGTGGTTCGGATGTGGTAGGTTCTTGCAGAGCAATTTTAGAGTTTTAATTGTTCCTTCACAGAACTTGAACACAGTCTTAGGCATAACGTGGCTCTAGTTGAGGCTGTCTGAAGCCCCCTGAATGTCCCATTGAAGATGCAGAAGTTTTTGAAATATTCTGGCATGGGTCTTCACCATTTGTGTTTTGGTGGGAGGTGGTGTACCTGAGGATGATAGCAGATCTCCAAAATTTATTGTTTCCCTTCCATCTTCCTGTTTGCCCTCTCCTCCCTAACTTAAAGCCAAGGGACTTTCCAGGAATTTAGTGCACAAACAAATAGCTATAAAACTTTTAATACTTATAGCATGATCTAGCTTGTTTCATTGTCCAAGCTCTCCAGTAAAAATAGCTCTGCCTGCAAGCTATTGGTTCATCTAAGAATTCTTCTCTGCTTATTTAGCTGCCAGCTTCAGCTTCGCTTTGAAGCTGCTTAGACCACCCCAAGCAGTAGTTGGCCCTTGAACTGCAAGCACGCAGCTCTCTTACTGCTGGACGGGAAGAAAGACCTGTTTTTTCTCCTAGTTTTTGAATTTCTTAACCCTGGATTTGCAGGTCCTGTTGGGAAGATGGGTGTGGACCTGCCCCACAGACCCCCTCCCTTTTCCAGCCTGTTCCTCCCCTGCTGCCTGTTAATTTACGTGGCAGCACAGAGAGAAGAAAAGGCAAGTAGGAGCCTACCAGCTTACAGCAGCAGCCCCTTTCTCCTGCTGCTGCTCAGCAGCTGAGCAATGGACCTGGCTCAGCTCCCAAAATACAAATCTAGAAAGCTTTTGGTTGCAGAAGAAACAGGAAGCACAAACATTTAGGATCGAGCCCGTCTAATTATTTCCCAGTGGGTGGAACGCTTGTCTGGGATGCTGCCAGAGTATGGCTGGGCATTAACCCTTGAAGTGGCAGGCCACTGGTGAGCTCGGTGCTCTCTGCTGGCATGTGGGGGCTGCTCTGTGAAGCAGCTCTGTGGCTTTTTAAGGAATGGGTTTGACCTTTTTACTAGCAGCATCTGCTCTGAGAGCTTCCTGCTGCCCTGTGGTCAAGTAGGGGATTTCCTTCCTGCCCTGGTGCTGCTGTTTTGTGAGCTGGCAGCAAGGTGGGCCTCACACCCTGCTATAGCAGTAAGAGAGGAGAGATGGGTGTGATAAGCTGGGTCATACAAAAGGTTTTAGGAAAAAGCAGAAAGGCCCTTACTGAAGGTATGGAAGATGGGGTTGGATAAGTGAGACACTGAAAAATAAGGCATTGAGGCAGACACCGGGGGTACTCACTTATGGGTGAACCTGGCCACAGGAAAATTGAGTTGCTTCTGACTGAAGTTTGCTGTCCTGCTTTTGATGGATATGGTTTGTGTGAGGGAATCCTCCAGTAGGATGTGGAAGAGGCTCAAGTTTCAACATCATGGCTTATTTCCCTAGTGGTTGACCAAAGGAGGGAGTATGATGGGAGGCTGTGATGAAAAAGTACTATTACTACCAAGAAATGGCAGGGGAAAAAAAAAAAAAAAGAAAAAAAGAAAAAGTTATCAGAATTCTGAAGTTCAGTAATCCTGAAGCAGCTCTTGTGACTGACGTGTGAAATCTCCCTGAGTTCGTTCCTGTGACTGTGAATTTCTCATCAAGTTTCCAATGAAATATTTGACACGTTTTCAAAATTTTGGGCACCCTCTGGTCTCACACAGTGCTTGCTGCTCATGTAGCTGGGTGAGATCAGAGATGTTTGGGGGAGGGTAGGTGAGTCTGGCAGTGTTGACTCAGGGCAGGAGCTGCAAAATGAGTGGCACCAGCCTGACTAGTTAGATATGAGCTCTTCAGGTTGCACATACATTAATGTAACATCCTAAAATGAAGCAAAAATCGGTTATAAAGAAAATAAAAAATAGAATTGTGGGTTACAGGCCATTGGAGGAAGAAGAGATGCTACCTAAGTGTGTTTCTCTGATGGCTTTCTGGTGCTCTTACCTACCTTGTATTCTTAAGACAATATCCTATACGGTGCCCTCACGGAAAGGGACGCATGAGGTGACCCCAAAGGCTTCCTTTTGCTGATGAAAGCACCAGGCCAAGTAGCATTTCTGCTCTTTTCTTCTGGGTCTTGAGCTACTACCAGTGACGACCCGTCCGTTCAATCTTTTGCCACCTTCTCCCTTGCTTGAAGTGCGGTGTCATAGGTGTTGCACGTGCACTCGTGGGTGCACTCAGAAGCAATTGCGTGCTCGCCTAGATGGCTTCGGTTGGCTGCCCCTGCTGAGCCCCTGGGGCTGTTACTGCATTGTCACGCTTCTGCCCCTGTGGAAGGCAGCGTTGTGTTCAACATGCTCGTGCTGCTTTTGTTCTCCAGGATAAATAAGTGTTTCTCCTAGTAAATAAATAGGGCTGGTCTGGCAGGAGGTTCTTTCCAAGGCAGCATTAGGACTGATTCTTCTTTTTACTTTTTGTGTCAAATCTGTTTAGTTTAATGGTTTCGTTTTTAATCTGTTTGGCTCTTGACTTATGGCTGCAGGGGAGAAATAAAAATAGGATCTTGTTGATGAAGAGGAATCAAGTGAACTTTTGAACAAATGAGAAAAGAAAATTAGAGAAGTAAAAACAGGCACTATTTCTTTATCTTTGGGCATTGTTAAAACAAAAATACACTAAGTAAATGTGTATGCACTTTTTGCATTTGTGTGTTCCTTTGCTCTTAGCCTACTGTCTGGAATTTTTAAATATAATTCTCCTACAAGTTGCTAGACAATGAGAGCATCTTGAACTTTAAAAACGTAGCTGCAAGTAACCTTGTGGAACACTTGAGAACAAGCAGCTGCTTACTGTTTCATGGTATCTGGGAGAGCAGGGTGCTTGCAACATCTGGCTTTTCTGTTCCTTCCCAGCCCTCCCACTCTAAAACCAATGCACATCACATCAGGTGGCTTTCAAAATGATGAGCTTGCCACTAGATCCTCTTTTCACTGCCCTGTTCAATGCAACTTTTGAGAACAATTTAAAATGGATATTTAAAGTCCAGAGATAGTGGAGTGTATAGGCACAGGTGGATCTAGTTATTAATAGGCTTGAGAACTGGAACTGCGTTGTAAGATAACAGATACTGCTGCATTTCAGATGAAAAGTTCTTCTGATAGAAGTTTTGTTGATATGTACTTGGACTGTTAATTACGTGCTTGATTCAGAAATGCACAAGGCACCGTTTGTGTGCATCTTCAGCAAAGTTCACGTGGAAAAACTGAATCATCCAAGTCATCTGAATGATGCACACTATTCGGTGGTTGTTTTTCTTCAGCAGGCAGCTGGTGATCTCTCTTCCTGTATTCATGGGGCGGCTGGAGGGGGGGCGGTAAGAAAAGGAAGAGGGGAAGGAGTCTCCGGGGTGGGGGGAGCCCTTTTCATTCATATATGCAAACTTAATGATTTTCCTGAGCGATCTCTAGACTTGTGGTAAGTTAAAACTATATTCAGAGGATTGAAGAGGCAATGTATGTTACAACTAAGTTATAAAGTGTTTTTGTTTTAAAGTAAATAGTTTTTATACATTTTTTTTTTTTCAGGCACGATTTGCTTAGCGTAGGTTATGTTTCAAGCAGTGCTTTCTGGGGAGGACATGGGAGTTGTGCTAGGGCTGGGCATGCTTTGGTCTGGATAGATTTTGTATCTCCTGCTCCCCTCTCAAAGTCAGGAGATTTGGAGCTTCTTGGCCACCAGCCAGGAAATGGAAGCTTGACCTCTTCCTTGTGCTGACCATGCTATAAACTTAACACTGCATTGTAAATGTTTACTATCTAAGCTCAGGGGTAGTGAAGGGTTGTTTAATACAGGAGAAACTAATGAGAAATGATCATACATTATTAATGAGATACAAACACACAGATAATTGTGTTGGTTTGGGGGGTGGGGGGGGGGAGGACAGTAGTTTACAGACATTCTCCATCCTATTCATAAAACAATTTTAGCTTTCCAACTGATAGGATACATCTAGTTTTCGTGGGATATTTTGTTGACATTGGCAAGCAAGCTGTTTTTTTTTTTTTTTTTTTTTTTTTTTTAAATGCTCTATCCCTTTCTTACACTCTGTGTTCCTTATTTAGATCACATGCATTTTGTAGCCTGCAATACCTTAAAGTTGTAGAGTCCAGAGCACACTGGGTCCATGATTTAATTGGCTTCTAGGTACTGTGGTACTAAGCAATAATAATACAATTAAAAAGGCCTAAAGGGCAGAAGTTAAGTGCCTTGGTTTGGAATGGAAAAAGCAATGCAGAGATGCTTTGCTCAGAGATCTTCCTGGCTGTTACATAGTCTTAAGACTGATTTGATGTCAGAAGAACAAATATGATGAGGATTTCTGTAAATAAATAAAAATGACAAGACTTTTTTTATAGGACAGGAGGCAATAAGCTTAAATTACAGTATGGAGCAAAAAGCCAGTAGAAAAATCTGTCTACCAGGAGAGTTAAGCACTGGTTTAGAGAGCTGAAGTAAGCTGTGGCATCTCCATTGCTTGTTGTCTTTAAGAACAGGTTAGGCAGCCCTCTGTCAGCAATAGCCAAGTCTAATTGATCCTGATGGGAGGGACAGACTTAATGATCTCCTGAAGTCTCTTTCCAGCCTTATGAATTTGCAGAGGCTCTATGTAATTGCATCCTGGTACAGTTCAGCAAGAACTTTCAGGTCATTCTGGATAAAAGCCACCATATGCACATCAAATCACTATAACTGTAGTAAGTTTTGAGGTTTAAAGGAGCGTGAGACAATGGAGCAAATGTATTTGAAGATTTAGCTCAGTGGCACGACCAAGAAAAAAGGCCAGGAAACAGTTGCATATATAATCAATACTTTTGCAGGTTTGCAGTTTTCTAGAATAAAATTGTCATCTGCAGTTGCCACTGTTGTTCATTTGGGGAAAACAAACTAACAAAACAAACAACAACAACACTCAAATTTAATTTGGAAGATTGCTTCCCCCTCCACACCCTAAACAAGATGAAAGTATTATAGACAACTCTATTCAGCCAGTAAGAGCATATTAATAGTTTTTCTTTAAAACCAAACAAAATTAAAATATAAAATAATAGATTTTATAGATCTGTTCTTTTAATATTCCTTTGAGAGAACTGAAATGACATTTTTTCCATTGCTATTTCAATCCTTAATTTTTTGAAAAGAAAATTTGCAGAGTTACAGAGAAAGCTCAGCACTTATGGAAGTAGCTTGTTTCTGTGTATGGTAAGTTCCTTGTTCCAACAAACTGAGAAGCAATCACTTTCATGTTCTATCAGCCAACGGGTGGCTTAGGGGTGCAGGATGTGTGGGGAGATGCAGCGATGGTGTTATACTGAGAAATGAATTCCCTGTACAGTGCAAAACGCCAATGGCCAGAGTCTTCAGAAAGCAGCACCAGATGTCCTATATATTTTGGCATGCGAGTCTGTCAAAAGCTCCAAAGAGAAGGAAGTGAAAGAACGGTGGCAAGTCTCCTGCAAGCAGTTTTAGAGATGTGGGACTTCATTTGCACATGAGTGTGACAGCTTTCTTCAGCAAAAAGCATGGGATGGACTGTCTTATCTGCCTCTCAGAGGAATGAGCCATCTGCTTTCCAGTGTCACTGAATGCTGTCTTCATCTCCTCTGTGGACCATTCATTTTTTCCATAAGTACTATGCATGCTTCTTCAGGCCTGTGACTATTACCCTCACTGTGACCTGATGCACATGGGAAGGCATCAGTTATTTCAGGGAGCAATAGCTCCCTGAGTTTGTGTATCAGATTCCAAGATACGTTCTTGGGCAAGTTTTCAGATAACCCATTTTATATGCAGTTAAAGTGCTTTGAAGTTGTAAGGTGCCATGTTGCTGACAAACACTGATTAGTCATGCAAATAAGTGAAAGTATTTTAATTAGACCAATTTCAACATGACCTGTACTGTGGAAAAGAAACTATATAAAAATATTAAATAGGTAACTTATTAGTGGGTACAACCTTTGATTTAAGGGTGTTGCATTTAATTTTTTTTTGGGGGGGAGGAGGAGTAACATACATAGCAAGGTAGTAATACAAGAGAATAATAATCTGATAAATTAAAAGCAAAACAACACAGCAGTAACTAATAACCTCAATTTTTCAAAATCTGCAGAAAACCCCACATGAGATATTTTTGGCTTCTCCTCTCTACTTGAGCCATGCTACAACTCAGGCTACCTTGGAGATGCTCTGACATGTATTTCCTGAAATGGGGCAGCTTTGCCAGCTGGTTTGAGTCTACCTACATGTCCTATGGTGCCGTAATGGTTTTGTGGTAGGATTTACTACCACTTTTCTGCCAGGACCCTTATTTCTTGCAAGGTCTTTTTGTAGATGCTCTGCCAGCTTTCTACTGGGAGTAACAGAAAGTGGCACGAATTTTGACACAAGGCTTTCTGGTGCTACATAGGACATACATGTAAAACATTGCTAAGGTATTTTATATAAAATTCACAGCCACTTTTACATCCGTATACAATTATGTGTCAGGTGAGCAGAAACGGAGGACCAGAATCAAGGCATTTGTATTATGCTGCAGATGTTGGGGAAGCTTTGGAGAGTTAGATCTTGTTAGATGTTCTTGAATGTTCCTATCCTTTTACTTCCCTTGGAAAGCAGGATCAGGCACCCCTGATAGAGAATGGAGAAGAGCATCAGAATATTGTTATTGATATATGTGTTCATTACCTTTGACGATATATCTGGGCAATGTAAGTGATGAATGTGTAATAGACTGTGGGAATACATTAATGAAGTTATTCTTAGTCTTTTTGTTTCTGGTGCCAGAGTTTGTTTAAAATAGAGTGTGCCAGAGTTCAATTAACCTCCAATTAAAAATCAGGAGAAGGAACAGTTTGCCTCATGGTTTATCAACACCACGTAGTGCCTCAATTTACCGTCTGCCAGTTAGTCACAACGCCCACAATCTATTTAATTTATGAATAAAATGCAAAGGATGGATGTAAAGTGAATCTTCTAGTCAGGCTTTCTGGTTTCAGTGGAACTTGCTGAGCTTTGTATGAGCGCATTTACATGTGTACGTTTGTGGGTATATGTTTGTATACCCATGTGTTTTTGAATCCTACCCAAATTTAAACTACCCTTCTGTAAGATTTCTCAGAGATGGAGTTGCAGGACTTGTTGGCTCTGTCTCTGAGTCACTGTTTCACCCTTTCTACAACCCCTCCCAGACAGCTTGGATTTGTAAAGTCGAAGCACAGGTCTGTCAGTTGCCACATTTCCCTGTCATCGCAGCAAGTCCCCTCAACAAGAGAAGGAAAAAAGCCAGGCTCATGTGAAATCTCTTGATGCAGCTCATGTGTAACTTGCAACTTTATGCCTATATGAAAGGTCTGTTTCTCTTGTTTTTTATTTTTCCTCCCTTTAAACTGAGAATATACAACAATATCTTTTTTTTTTTTTTCAGTCATTGAGATTATGATGTCTGCTAGGAATTTTGAAAGAATATTTTTCATGCCTGTCTACACAAAGTTCAGTGCAAAACATCTTGTTAATCATTGCTATTCTTTTTCTAGTGTAAGGCTTGCACTCCAAATGCAGCTGTGTCTCTCTGCTTTTAAAAAGAGGTCAAATTGACATTTCAAGTTGGGCTTCAAAAAAAGTGTTGTGACTTCATTACCTTTCTAAAACTGATATTCTTTGCCTTTTAGATAAAAACTTTCACTTGAAGGAATTTACAACAAATTTTCCTCTCAATCCTTCACACTTAGGTCCTGGCTTGGTTCCAGACTGTAGAAACTAGACTTGTAATTGCCATATTTACAAGGTAGGGTTTCTTTTTTTCCCCCTTGTTTGCTTAACTTGACAGATTGTAGACTATCAGGCGCCACTTAACCTTTTTAAAAATTGTTTTGTTTCAATTCCTTTTGTCTGAAAGATCCATTTATCCTCTCAAGAAATCCTCATCAGAATGAATAGAAAAAGTTGATGATTATGGATTAAAATTATAATACTAGAGTGAGTCAAGTTATGGGTTTACAAGAATGGGGTAAACTAGACAGTGCAGTGTTCAGATTTATTAGCAGCAATCTTGACTTAAAATTCCTGATTATTTTTCCCATGAATTTGCAGATTTTAATAAAACTTGGGTAAAACGATGTTCTGAATTTCCATGCCAAGCTTAAAACAAGTCTCAGATATGGTAAATATTTAATGGAACAAAACCCTTACCCCAAATGGGTCCTTGTTTGAGTCTGCCATGGGAGATGGTGGGTAAGAGATGGTCTCATCCAGAGTTTGGCTATAGGAAAACTCCTGAGTGAGTTGGTTGTCCTCCCATGTCCACGGGCCTTTGCTGGGGTCCTCCAACCCTGGGAAATGGCTGCAGCAGTTGCCAGACCCTGGCTGCAAGTGTGGAGATGAAGCAGGAATGGTCACAGACTGTCAGAGGCTGGGGTTGGCAGGGACCTCTGGAGGTCCAACCCCAGCTCAAGCAAGGACACCCCAAGCAGGCTGCCCAGTACCATATCCAGGTGGCTTTGGAAGATCTCCAAGGAGGGAGACCCCACAGTCTCTCTGGGCAACCTGTGCCAGTGCTCAGCCTCCTGCACTGTTGAAAAGTGCTTCCTCATGTTCAGAGGGAACTTCCTGTGTTTGTGTCCACTGTGTCTTTTTCTGATACTGGACGCCACTGAAAAGAGCCTGGTTATGTCTTCATTGCACCCTCCCTTCAGGTATTTATACACATTGATAGGATCTCCCCTAACCTGCCTGCACTTGTCTGGGCTAAAAATTCCCAGCTCTCTCAGCATTACCTCAAAGGAGAGGTGCTCCAGTCCCTTGATCATCTTTGTGGCCCTGCTCTTTGCCAGGGTAGGAACTGGTCTGTGGCTGGGAGGAGCTGGAGCGTTTATGGGGTTATTCAGTAACCTTGGGTGCAATGCTGTGCCAGGAACACTGGCTGTTGCTGAAGATCCCTGATGAGGACAGTAGATTAGAGCAAAAAGAATACTCCACAGCAAAGTATGTTTGATGTCTGCATGGTTCCTCCATGCAGCACTGTCATCATGTGAGGTGAAAGCCAGCGCAGCAGTGTGATGGTTGAAACTCACGCCTCCTCATTCTCTGAGATCAGCACTGGGTGATCTTCCCAGCACTGCTGCCCTCAGGCACTGTGCCTGTGGTGCTGGGCTGGAGTCCCAGCAGGCCTGAGAAGGGTCTTTCTCTTGGAAGCGATGCTCTTTTTTTGGTGTTTGCCTGCTGGAGCCCCCTCACTCTGCCTCCTTTGGAGACCATATGAGGATGTCGGAGGTCCAGATGGAAAGATCTAGTGCTTTTATGCAAACGGCAGCATATTGTGTTTGTAGCCCTGGCAGAGACCCTATGTCAGTCCCTGTCGGTTGAGGCCAAGATGGGAGTTATGTGAGCATGCAGAAAGTGACCACTTAAGTATGCATTACTTATATAGCATACTTTCATATCACTTCCTATAACTTCATTTCAAATGGATCCATGCAAGAAGCTATCCCTCATCCAGAATTTCTGACCATGTTTTGTTGCTGTTTTATTTATTTATTTATTTTTTTATTTAAATATCACTGTGTGAGCAGATGGTGTTTGCTGTCTCACCGGTTGGGCAATTAGGGCTTTATCTACAACTCTGCTGTAAGAAGGCACAATAACAGTTATTGAGCTAGTTCAGCTTTTGAGCAAGTGGTGACTAGTGCTGCTTGGATTTTCTGGTCTGCTCAGCCCTCTCTTGTATTTTATCTCAAATAGATTGCATGAAGTTTCTGAATCTTATAAACTGACTTGTTGTTTGCAACTGTTTAACAAGCAGCTCATACATAAAGGCCTAGTTTACGAGTCCTTCAGAAACTGTTTGCTTCTATTGTTTTCTATTTGTTTTTTTTGTGGTGTTTGACTGCCTGGCTAAGCTTGGTGGGTCTCTCTCTGCTCCCTGACAAACTTCTGCAGTGGGAGAAAGATGACTTATTGTTCCCTGTGGATGAATGCTTATATTCATACAAAGCACAGACTCTCCAGTCATGCACATCAATACAAATCCATTCAAGATGATAATAAAAATGAAAAAGGAACATAACCATGTAAAGTTGAATAGATCATCTGTAAATCTGGATAATAGTAAGGCTTGTGGAATCTCCTTAATTTAGGCCCTAGTCCTGCAAGCGTTTGTCAGCGTGTGAATACATTTATATAGCACTGTTTACTTCTAGAGGACTGCTAGAGTTCATAAGATTAGTCCAAAGGAAATATCCAAAGTAATTTTGTTAAATCTCATCTATTTTCAATATGTTTAATGTGTTGATGCCTTCAGGCTCTGGTCATATATATTCTGTGTTTCCTAGGAAGGGGAAGGCTATCCCAGAGGTGAGTAACTGCTGACTGGGAACTAATGTTTTAAAAACTGTGAAGCAGTCGAGAGCTAACCATGGCTCTTTATGCTCCCATTCATGGTTGAAAGTTTGACTGACCTTTGACATTCTGGGTGCATGTAGCTTGGTTGGGATAGGTAACTTTATAAAGAAATGTCTTTGGGCTTGCCATCAGGAATAATTCATAGGATTATTCATTGGCCTTATCCACAAACTAAAACAACCAAGTTAAAGAGGCTTTGGACTTAACTGTTAAAAGCACTTAAGTAGGCAAGATCAAAATCAATAGATTTTTTTTTTTCTTTTTGGAAAAAAAAAAAGTATGTTTATGGTATGAGAAAATAAATATAATGATAGCAAACTTTGTTAGTTACTTATAACTATACTCCTTTTTGATACATTGAAGACCTGTAAGTGTGGTCTCTCAGTAAGAAACTGACTGAGCAGAAGAATGATGCTCACTCCTGTACCACCATCACTGTTGAACCGGATGAAATATGGGAGTCTTTAGGGGATAGTCTTGTGCTTTATCACATACATGTGTATTATCAGCATTCGTGTCTGAGTTGATTCACTGCCAGTGAAAAATAATGTACAGCTGAATTGTAATGGAAGCTTGGATACAATGAATATCAAGAGAAAGGAGAAAATGAGAACAGGAAGTCTAAGCTTCAGCTTTTCTATATATAGCAAACACCTCAAGGGTAAGCACATACTGTTTTGTATAAGTACATTTAAAATGTGTTTTGTAGGCACATATTTTCAATGTGCTGTCATGATTAGAAACACATGTAGACTGGAAAATTATGTGAGCTATGCAGAGCCTTTGCCCATGCACATAAGTAAAAGCTATGTACATGGTATATGTGTGTAAATATTTAGTTGGAGGAACAGCACCATGAGAACTCCTCTGCAATGATCCACAAGTCAGGAAGCCACAAATTATAGGTCTAAAATTTACCACCCTGACATGTCTACCTAAATAAAACCAACTGGAAAGATAGGAGGGATGAAAAATGCATTTACAAATAGCATTCGATTAGAGAAGAGGAAAAATGCTAAGCCATTTTCTTGGCTCTAATCAGAAGGCAGGATGGTTATTATAGACAGAAGCTTAGAGACTTCAGCTAAACGTCTTCCCAGCTTTAAGTCTTGATTTTTGTTTACATGTATGCTCACATTCAGGGCTTTAAGCATTCCCCTTCACGTAATCATTATTTTGATAGAGGCCAAGAGGGGGCATGGTTGGGTTTGTTTTTCTCCCTTCCAGGCACATTGCTATCATCTAACTCCCTCTTTATCTTCGCCAGGTATTTGGGCTGGGATGATGTCATCTTCTCTATCTATCTAGTATCTACCATGACGAGGCCTTGATCTGGCTGAGGGTGTTGGCTGTTTGATGAATGCTGAATTGGGAAGCAGTCACAGGAAACCTGAATTTCTATTGCAGTCTGCAACACTTGAGCTAGAGTAAATACAACTGATACTTGTAAAACCACCGAGACAACTGCTAGTTGTCACAAGGCCTTATACAGGCATCCATACGTCAGTCCTCTTCCAGTCCTCCCACCCTTAACCTATGCCAGAGCAAACTCCTAGTGCAAACTCCCTGCTAATCTGTTACATTTGCAACTTGGACTGGGCTGCTTCTGGGCTGCTCTGGGCTCAGAAAAAGGGGCTGCCTGGGACACTCGATTGCTTCTCAGATCCAGGATTTCCTGGAGCTGGAGGAAGGACAGCAGGTAAAATTCAATCCTTTAAACTGAAGAGTAGGAAAGGGCATGTCACTAGGTATGAAGAGAGAAAGCACAGCACTGTCTCTGTCTGTCTGGAGTTGTATTTTCTTTCTGCCTCTCTGAAGAGAATTGCTGAGCAGAGGTATAATTGCCTCTGGTGTGGAGCATCCCCAGGCGGTAGAGGAAGTCTGGCTCTCACCTCATCTCCCAGCCGGGTCTGGGAGCTTTGCAGCACGACTGGTAAGAACGGAGCAAGGACCGCTGCTCTTCCTCATGCAGGCTTCTTGGGCTTCATCCATGTCCTCTGCTTCATCAGCTCAGAGGATGTAAGGGGAGAGGAGAAAGGAAAGTGCTATGTGAGTTGGGGAAACTCTCTTATTATCCAGCAGTGCCTGAAATTGCTAAATGGGTGGCAGTGGTGGGAAAAACACAGGTGTTTTCCTGAGATAGCGTGTTGTGAAACTAGAAATTGAACACACAGACTGGGCTGTGTCACCTGGCTTCTCTGGAAAGGAAGCATGAGGAGACTATTCTGTAAATACTTGAAAGTGGGAGGCTTGGTGTGGGGAACTCTCTTGTTAAAGAAGAAGAATTCTCTAGGTTTAGGAAGGTTAGACCTGTCCTTGGGCTCTGCTGTCAGGGGTTGTAAGTGGACACAGCATAAAACCCTAAGGAAAATGACTGTCAAGAATGTGTCTGCATTAATGTTGTTACACGGCAGCTCCTGGGAATTGGAGCACAGGAAGCAGCTGGACCAGAGGGGTTTCTGTGAGAAGGTGCCTTCTGGTCTCACAACATGAGCTGAATTCTGTCCAATTGCAGCTGTGGTGTTGCCATGAGCTTTACTAACTTAAAATCAGGAGACCTTGGTCAGCAATTACTAATTTTTGCATCTTTTTAATTCCTCCAGTTGAAAGGTTAACTGCTGCTATTAATGAGGTAGATTGACTGTGACTGGGGTCTGATAACAAGTACTTTGTGTGGTATCTGGGGACTGTAATCCAACAGCTGGGCAGCCCGAGTTCTTTACACTGTTTAGTAGCTTTATGCCTGCTGTTCTCATAATGTTTCCATGTGCAGGAGAGAACTGCTGTTGCTTTCCCTGGGTGATACAGGGAACTGAGATAGAGGCCAGCTGAGTTTGCTCACCACTGCAAAGCAAATTTGGGAATGGAAGCTCTTGAATCGTAAACCAGTGCTCTTCTACAGCTGGGCTGTCTTCCCTGCTGTCAATCCAGTAACCGTTCGGTGGCTGATGTTCATTCAGGAGTACATGGTGGTGGCAGCTACCAGCTGTTTGGTCATTGAAATGGCCTGCTTGACAGGGTTCCCATGCCTGCAGATAATTCATCAGAATTGTACTTAATGAAGGACACTGAAAACCTAGGTCTGCAAGTTAACACACAAAAAAATAAAATAAAATAATATATATATATATATATATATATATATATATATATAAATTTGTTTGGATATTTCTTTGTCCAGAATGACTTCTAATTTTCAGCTAAGATTTTAATTCACTATTTCAGTCTGTTAGTGATTCAATTTTCTTTCTGTGGTAAGAGAAATGGTTAGGGTCTAAATCTTATTTCTGTTTAATTCCTGAATTAGAATGCTTTCAGTTCTCCTTACTGGAGAAGGGGAAAGAAATGTTTTGATCTGTGGTACAGAAAAGTTGTGTAGAGAGGTTCAATATTTGCGGTTTGCGATGCTTCCACTGCGTGGATATTGCGTATGGTCTCTCTGAGGATTAGATATGCTTACAGTTGCCTTCTGCTGCTGCAGAGGCTGAGTCTGCAGGACTAGGAGAGGGAGTCTCTTCTGGCTTGTAATCACCAAAACAACCTTTTTGTCTTCTACAGCTTTTGGAAGGGTCTTTGACTTGTATGTGGCACTTCTTTCAAAATGACTTTCTTCTTATTTCTGAGAAGGCTTTTAGCTGTATGTAGTGTTGGTTCCTTTTCCTTTTCCCATGTAGATCAGGATTGGGGAAAGGCATCTAAATATTTAATCTGACTACTATTCATGGGATCTAAAACTGTCTATAACTAGCACTGTTTGAATTATTTGTATAACCATAAACTCTAACATTTTACACAACTGAATACTGTTCCAGCACAACCGGCTTCTACTGTGCTTTGGTTACATGGATCTGATGGACTTGTGCACAGAAACTAGATGTCTCGCTAGGGTCTGTGCCTGTCCTTATCTTTGCTCAGAGCACCAGAGGTTTAAGGCAGCCTCTCACTGAAACCTCAGCTTTCCACAGCATGAGCACTGCTTGCAAGCATAGGTCCCTGCTGTCCCTCCCTCTGTCTCTCCTCCAGGAGGTCACTTTACAAGCTGTCATGTCCTGAGAGTGACATCCTTTAAAGTAGCACTTCATCCAGCCATAACACAGTGGCTAGAACAGGATGTGTGCTGTTGATATAAATCTTCCACAGTCCAGAGAGTAGTTAATAGTTAAATGCTCTATGGCTGGAGGAGGCCGGGTCATATGCCGGTTCAACATTTTTATGTGGGCTTAGGCTAGAGAGAAATCTTGAACTGCTGCAGTTGAGTATTTCTGGCAGACAGCCTAAGGGAAGGGGTGGAAAGACTTTTGTAAAAACACTGCTGCACAAATGTATGCTTAATATGTGCATGCAAACATTTTATTAAACAAGGAGCTTTGCATAGCAGGAGAGGCAAACTGTTCTGCGTGCGGCTGGGGCATGGTGCTGCTTCCTCTACCCTCTCCTGCCAGGCAGCCCCAGACAGAGCCTTGCTGCTGCAGGACATTGTTGTTCTTATTTATTATTGTTATTAATTGTCCAGTTGAGGATTTCTGAGAGAGCAAACATCAGCACTAAATCAATGGGGATTTTCATTCTGAGGATGCTCTCAATTTTATATGGACAGTTTAAGAAGAAGTGCTTATCAAGAAGAAAGAAAACACACTGATAAAATTTGAATTCCAGATGTCAGAAACAACTACAAAAAAAGGATGGTTATGGAAAGTACCAAAGAAAGTATCACATCTCTCATCTTCATTGGGTTAAACAAGTATGGATCTATTACTGTAGACACCATAAATGACACATTCCTGAAACAATTAAGAAGGCAATCCATATGATGTGAGTTTTCAGGGTGTGTAACAACAATGCATGGTGGTGTTATAACATGTAAGAACCATATTTTTAATAGAAATTACAGTAACTCCAAATTCATCATCCATCTGGTAGTTAAGAAAGAAAACAAAGTAACTTTAAAGAAGTGGAGCTAAATTATCTGAACAACTTGAGAGAAAAATAAGAGGAGGAGCTAAAAGGATAAACTGCTTGAGGTGGCATCAAGACTGCTTAAACATGCCATTATTAGAAGCTAGGAATAAATGCTTATCATCTATCAAGGGAGATTTAAAAAAATACCAATAATAAAATGAAAAAGACTGTATGTGTAAACAGCAAATTACAAGAGTCTATTAGAAATAATAAGGCAACCTTCCAAAAATGAAAATCATATTCACTAGAGTTAAATGGAAAAGAGCATAAATCCCAGTAATTAAAGTTTTTTAGTCAAAGTCTTTTTGGTTTGCTTGATAAAATAGTAAAAATGGACTAGGAAAAAAAATAATCAAAATCCTGTCAGACCATTAGAAACAAAAAAGAGAAAGATATTGAGTAGTTTGAGTAGTTAAAAAAATAAATTAAAAAGGTGGTGGTTGGGGGAAAAGAGATGACAAGGCCATAAGAAACAATGCTAAATGAGCCCTTGTACTAAATTTTTCTAGAAGAGTGCCTTTTTGTGTGGGAGAAATCTCTGGAACTCTCTCAAACTGAAATACTACCAGAGGATCTTTTAGAACAGAAGTAAAAAAGGCTGATGGAGCACCAGGACTTGGCAGCATTCATGCAGAGTTCTAAATCAAGTGGGAAAAGAAAATACTAAATTACATATTATGGTATGTAATTTATTTGCTTAATTAGTTGCAGGGTGCCAAAGAAATGGAAAGTAGCAAACTAATAGCCAGCTGTATTTACATATATCAAGGGAGAGTAATCCTAGTGTTATTTTTTGGGGAGTAAAGAAGACATTCTTCACAAACCTGGAATTCCTTGGATTTGTGAGTGAAGTGAAGGTCCATCCAGTTGACAGAGGATGTGATGCCACAGGTGGGTTAATATGGATTAGGAGTGCACTTAATGAAGCATCTGGTCATTTTATCATCTGATTATCCCCACTCACCTTGCCATGGTTCACACAGTAGACCAATACCATATCACACAAAATTAGTGCCCTTTGAATAAAATTAAACCAGATGTGTTGCAGGAGTGCAGTGCTAATGGCTATTCATTTGCAATACTCATCAGATGCTTGGCACCACCTGTTTCGCCCTACAAATTCACTGGCCTATTGCCCTGCTTGCTTATGTACACATAAATACAGTGGACTTGGATTTCTAGAAATCTTTTGGCAGAGCTAGGGTCAAAGGCTTGTGATGGCTTGGCAGCCACAAGATAAGAGAAGTGTCTTATCATGGGTTAGCAGCTAATTAAAAGATGGGGAACAAAGGACAGAAACCAGATATGGAAAAGAGGAGCTAGAGTTTCACTGCATTGGAGCTCCTCAGTTTGAAAAAGAGGATCGAGAGGTAATGTGATAAAGGTCTGCCAGTTATGACTGGCACAGAGATCATTACAGGGCAATGAATGCTCGCTTTTTTACATTCAGAAATTAGCATGCATCATACAATTTAAAAAAAAAAAAAAAAAAAAAGAAAAAAAAAGAAGAAAAAAAATACAGAAAATTTGAACAAAAAATAAGTACATTTTCATACATCACACAATAAATTGGGAGGCTTGGTATGGATTTTGTTTTGGTAAAAGCAGAAATCTGTTCAAAAAGAAAGACAGTAAAATTAGTGGAAAGAGTAGGTGTTGAAAGCTAACATGCACAATGAAGCTGTGCCAAACTTCTTTCAGGGTGTCCCCAAACTCTTGAAGACCAAATGTCCCCACAGCGGTCCTCCCTTCACATTTTCTGTGTTCCTTTGTTCTCTACTTTGTCACCTGCTGTTGGCCACTGTCACAGACAGGGTTTGGGATGACTTTGATTTTGATTCAATTCAGAGGACAAAAGAAAAGAAAAAAAAAAACCCACACCAAAACAACACAAAACAAAACAAAACACATTTTTATTTCCTTTCCAAACTTGGCATGTAAGCAGTTCAGAAAAGAAGAAAACAACAGAAACAAAACATACACATGCACCCCACAAAAACAAAGCACCACAAGATCTATTTTCTTCAGTTTGTTATAGAAGATACAGGTACTTCACCTCTTCATCTGGCACCCAGATTATCCATAATTCTGTTCACATTAGCAGTCTTGGACCAAGTACCTGAGACAGAAAGTGTTCAGAATGAAATCTGTGTGCATACCTTCTTCTCAAACATTGCATTATCTTGCAATGGTCCAGGAAGCTTGTTTTAATTGTGGAGATCCTGCTGATGTTGTAAAGACCTGTCCAAGGGCCTCTCTGCCTTCCTGCACTGCCTGTAATAATCTTCCATACAGAGTCCTGCTGTCATGTCCAAGGACTAAGAGGAACAAGAACACCCAGAGGGTACCTGTGTACCTTCTGACTGCGGAGAGCACGAGGGGCTTTGTGGCTGGGGTTACAACTGTTTGAAGCAGGCAGTACATACACAGCAAGGGAATTACTTTGAAATGATGGCACTGGGGAAAACATACAGAGCTGAATTTGGCACACCAGGTATGAGGGTGTCCTGGCAAGCAGAGACTGCCTAAGGGGCAACGGAAAGCTCCTCAAGAGATACTGTGATCCTCCACGGTTCAAAGACCCTTTGAACTCTTCAGCAAAGAAGTGGTGCAGGCTCCTGGAGAAAAGCTGCATGGCAAAGCAGGAATCTGTACTAGGGGCTTGTCTAATCACATGCTTAATATATAGTTTCTTGCTTTCCCATTTCCCCTTTTTCTATAATCATTCAGCTCTTGTCCCCATCATCTCTTTTCTGATTAGACCAGAAACTCCTATACAACAGGAGCTACTGGAACCAAAATATGTAATGTGAGCCTGAAGTGTTTGCTGCAATGCTGCTAGGCCCAAAGCCTTACATGAGGAGGTGTTTGGGCCTCAGCAGCTGCTGCTGGTGGTGGAACAACTCTGTAAGAGTGGGGTGGTGGGATGCGGGAGCTCTGAGCCCTGCTGGGGTATGGGGTGTATGGGAACACCACTGAGTCACCCTGGCTGTGGGGGTGGAGAGCTGCAGGTGGGCTCCTTGCTTCATTTCCAATGTCTTGCATTGCTGCTTTTGGAGGAGCTTGCCCTAAGAATGATCACTTCTGGTTTAAAAGGAAAATAAACTTCTGCTCATGGTGATAAGCTTGAAAGTTAACAAGCTGGCTGTAGCGTAGATTACATTGTCCCTTCTAATCAAGGAAGATCTGGAGGGCTGAGAGCTGGTTATGAAGTTGCCCCCTATTCCTAAGCAAACACCAGTGGGATATTCTTGGTGTGCCTGCAGAGGAAGCTTTCTGTGCTTTTGCACAGACTTGCTATCATTAGCAATGTAGAAGTGTTGGGAGGGTTGTAATACAAGTTGTTTTTTTTTTTTTTTTTTTTTTTTTTTCCCCACCTTGTTTGTTTTGTTTAACTGGGGTACAATCTAGTCATAAAATTTCACTTTACTCATCTATAGCTTAACACAGAGCTGTCTTCCTCGGTGTTTGGAGATCTTGAGATGTAATATTAAGGTGAAGTGCCATGTTGAGAGACATGTGAACCTTGAGAAAAACGGCTTGTTAAAAAAGAACAGACTCCCACCTACATGTATACTTCTTGAAACCTAGTGCTTAGGTACTAGCATAGGAAGCCTACTTGAAATAGAAAGATTTTAACCACTGGACCAAAATAACTCAAATGTTTTAAAAGATGTATCACAAAACACTTACATCACTTTATCTCTCTCCCTTATCTCACCTTATTATGGCTGGCTGTTGATGATGCAAAATGCAAATAGGGTGGGAGAGTGGAGGACGGGTACAAGTCATAGCTAGGTAGAAAGAGTGGCCAGAGAGCATCCTTTGCCTTCCTTGGGCTGACGCCTTGCTGGTCTGGGGATGAGTGCTGCGGGGGAGCAGAAGAGAGGAAGTAACAAACGTGGCTGCTCTGCAACCTCAGCAGAAAATGCTGATGAGAAACAACAAGCAGGCAGCTGAGGTCTGTGCTCTTCCCAGTGAACATACCAGTGTTGCTACGTGAACCCCTTTGCTTGGAGGTCTGGGAGCTCAGCGGCAGGCTGCTCACATCCAAAGCTCCCGCACGAAGGAAACAAACTGGGAGGGAATTTGATTTGGGGAAATTCAATTGGTCTCAATGATAGAGATGATGTGTATACGTCTAGTGATGGTACCACTTTTTAAAAGCCATTACTTGAGAAATAGATGTGCAAACAAAAAGACAGCAGTAGGTCAACCTTTTCTTGCTGCTGTTTCATAAATGGACTTTTTCAAGTTAAATATTCTTGAAGGCAATAATTAAGCTCTGTATTTCAGATGACTGTTTCAGGTACAGTATCTGAATTTAAATGCAACTCAGGTGACTTTAAAGGATGACTGAATTCAATGCACTCTGAGTGAGTTGCATACAAGGTGATCACTGTTTTTTGATGATGATTCAATTCATCAATTTTTGATGAATTGTCGATATTGATGATACAAATCAACAGCTAGCTTAACTTTTTATCTATCTATTTATCTTACATTTGGGACAAGACATCCTTCTGGGCTCTTTACAGGTAACTAGGTTGGCTGCCCTGGAAAGCTCAAAGTACGGCTTTAGAACTATTTGAAAAAATAAATTTGAGATATGTGAAAATATTTTTTTTCAAAAGACTTTCAAACATTTAAAAATATATCCAGCTCAAGATATATGCCAGTACCATTCTTTTTTAATCTGCATTATTTTTTCTTTTAGAATCACCCTGTTTGAAATAGACTGTCAAATGAGAATGCAAAAAATATGGTGTGCATTTTATTGTTTTATCTTTTCCATTTACATTACAACCAGCATTACAACCAGCAGCTCCCCTCTTCTCCCAAACATTTTTTTTTCTAACATGAAAAGTTGTATAAAGATCAGTGTTCCTTTTTCTGTCTGAAAAAAAAAAAAAAAAAAAAAAAAAAAGTTTGAAAAACTTTAATTTTGGATCACTTAGCAAAAACAGCTGAAATGTGAAAAAAAAGTGAAAGAGAATGATGTATTGGCCTAAGAGAAAAGAAAAGGAATATAGTTTTGAAGGTGTATAATCTCAGGTAATTGCCAGCTCCTACACAGTGATATTTTGTAGTTGGATTTTAGCATAGATTTTTACAAATGTGCACAAATACACAGGCACTCCTAAACGTATGTTTTTATTGATCTATCTCCTGCTCTTTGAAAACACACAGGGTATTTCTACATCTCTCTTGTCTTTTAATACCTACACTGCAGTTCTGTGGATGACCTCTGCTAGTCAGAGGTAGGTTGGATCAAACAGGGAACCAGACTCATTGCACCACCACGGGAGCTCAGGAGGTCTCGCTCCAACTGAGAGCTCAGACCAGGTTACTCAGGGCTTTGTCCTGCCAGAGCTTGCACAACTCTGAGACTGCACAGCCTCTCTGGGTGGCTGTCCTGATGTCCTCATGGGGAAATTGCTTTTCTTTGTATCTGGTCTGAAGCTATTTAAAGTTCTGCCTTTGGCTTCTCCTCCTGCAGTGCTTTATTGTGAAGAACCTGTCTCCATTGCCTTGCTGACTCCCTCTTAGGTGCTTGGGGTCTGCTCTTAGGTGTCCCTTGAAGCTGTTCCTCACCCAGGCTAGACAAATTCTTTCTCTCAGCTTCTTCTTGCAAGACAACTCAACCATCGTGATGGCTCATCCTGAGCTTGTTCCAGTTTGTCAATGCCTTTCCTATTTTTTGAGGGCTCCCAAACTTGAAGCAATATTTAGATGTATTTCAAACTGAACAAAGGGGGAAAATCATGTCCCTCAATCTCCTGGCTGTGCTCCTATCAGTACAAGCCCAGGATGCTGATGGCCTTCTCACAAGCCCACCAGGCTTCCAGTGTATCAGGAACACCCAGTTCCTGTCGTTTGGTTAATGATGAAATTGTCTGTGTAGAAAGTTATGGTGGAAAGTCAGTGCAGGGTCTCTGACAGATCAGTGCTTTTTGAATGCATGCAGCTGCAACAAACAGCTGTAGCATTAATACAACTGGAGCTGCAAAAGGCTTTTTATCAAAGATGAAAGGAAAGTGGTGGCATAAAGTTGTGCAAGAAATGACTTTGAAGCAAACAGTGGGATTTAGGATTCTGTGCATATGTTAAACTCCTTGATTAGTATAGTGCTGCAATAAAACCACTGTCTAATGTTTAACTTTGGCAACCATTTGTTTTCAAGTCACTTAGGCAATTCTCTGGTCACTTTATAGATGTTCTGTTTTTCTTTGCAAATAACACTGTCATTAAAAGATGGCTAATATACTGCCCTCCTGTGAAATGTTTATTTTGGGGAACTCCAGACTCTTTAGAGGTATTAATAAGTGAATTTTTGTAATTTTCCTCTGATGTGAGTAGTTGCTGTGTACATCCTATAAAAGGGTGAAAGTAAAGCTGTGGAAGTGGTGGGTCAAAAACCAAGTGGTGAGTCAGTGCCAGAGCTGAGGCTGGAGCCTCCGAAGGCTTATCTCATTTCCCCTCAGAAGCAGCCGGTCTTGTGGAGGCCACCAGCATTTTATTCTCAAAGTAAGAGGTAAAAACTCAGCTAATTTCCCCTGCGATTTTGCAAATTGTACCTGCGTGATGTTGACTAGATCCCAGAGAAGGAGGGACACAAAGCTGAAGCGATGTGTATGAAATACCACCGCTTGCTCAATTTGAGGTGTTTGAGGGCTGGCTAGCTCTCACTGTTGTGAAACAAGTTGAAACAGAAAGCAAACCTCATAGGAAGCTGGAACATCTTTACTGCTTAGGAGGAAAACTTTTTTGGTAGTGGGAGTCAGTAGCTTTCTATCATAAATGTTAAGTGCCAGCAACTACTGGTTTGCATGTAACAGTTGGGTATGGCAAATATGAATCATACTGGTTGACAGAGACTCATCTCATCCCACTTGTGGTCTCTGAAGCCTGTGGCAGAAATCACACAACCAACAGAATTTTTTTTTTGATAAGCGATAAGTAATCTGCTTTCAGTGGCTTTCCCATACCTTTTTGTACATTCATCAGTTACTTATTTGGCTGAATAGGCAAAGGAAGGCTAAAACGATACCTCACTTTCCTACCTCGTAAAAAACAAACTCAGAGCAAATTTGAGTACACATGGTATCTAATGGGATTCCATTACAAATAATCCGTGACCTGGGCCACTTTTTTTTTTTTTTTTTTTTTTCTTTCTGATTCCTGTGACAACTGCTGCTCTGCTCAAGGAGAAAATAGAGATGCCATGTCTCAAATCATTTTCTTATGCTGTGAAATTTGCCATGTATATTTCAACCTAACGTTCCTGGAAATTACTTTATTTACTGCTTTCTGTACACAGTGATTCACTATTTGCTCTGCTTCATAAAGTAATTTCAATTCTGCCCAAACTTTCGCAGTCAATTTATTGCAGCAGTGAGTTTCAAATACTGTGCTAAAATCCACTACCTTCTGTCCATTTTGTTCATCACCTTTCATTATTTGTTCCTTCCTCCTCCAGTTTTTGTTTTATATGACTGAGAGATTTATTTCCCTATCTAAATCATAATTTTAAATATTTATGTTCAAATTTATGTACAATCCCCTATCAGATATGCCATGTTACAAAGCATTGTTATTTTTTAAATTTATGTTGATACAAAAGATTTTTTCTCCCCCCTGGCAATTCTTGATCAGTCTTCTCACTCTTCATTCTTCACTATTATTTAGTCTCAGAATGTTCTTCCCATTCTTTCTTGATGGTGATTATTTTACAGAATATTCTACACAAAGCTGTGTCATTGATTCACACAAAAGCATTCTTACACCCATGATATTACTCACCATTCCCTTCCTTATTTGTCTGAACATTCTGTTCTTTTTTTTTTTTTTTTGACTACAGCTGCACATTAAGCAGAAGCTGTCTTTGAACATGTTGTACACCTTCTCTTTTATGTTGATGTTTGCAGCAGCAGAGCCATTAAGTTAATCAGTTGAGTATTTTCCACTTCAGATGTTATTAATGGAAATCTAACAACAAAGGTTCATGCACTTACCTTTGTCTTACCGTGTATCTTCAAATGATACATTGGAGAGAAATTTTTAGAATCATCACCTTAGATGTAATGTGTTAGAAAAGGTGGAAAATAAGAAAGAAAACGACTTAAAAAAGTTTATTAGAGTTTATTAGTATGTTCTGAAGTATTTACTAGTGCTCCCCAGTCCTGATGCAAAGTTCCATATGCACATAATGCAAATACCAGTCTCCAAAATGCAATGCGTAGACAGATGACAGCTAAAAGGTAATTTATAATACTTTATTATTATTATTTGTTTTTATTATTTATTTATTTTTTATTCTTTTTAAGAAAGATGAAAAAAAGAAAGATCTTGCAACTGTAATGGAAGCTTTCCTCAGATTTGTGTGCTTGAGGGTGGTCTCTGCATTGTCTGGATGCTGTTGGGGATGCGACGGTTCTCTCCTGGCTACAGAGGTGCAAGCTCTAAGGTGGATGGTCAATGAGTTCATTGTTCTGGTGCATCTTTATCTCACAAAAGATTCATTTTCACAGCAAAATATCTTCATCTGGCTGCACTGATGTACTGAAAGCAATGCGCTGTTGCTCAGTGTGAACTAGGCTTTCAAGTTACTCCCTATAGGCTGACATGACTCATTTGTTTTCTATGTACCTATGCTTCTGCCAAGACTACTAGAAAGCCTTATAATTATAACAACTGGCATTCCTGGCATAAGCAAAACCCAAATTAAATTTCTTCCGGGTGTCCTACAGGTGGCACTGTAATTTCAGCGTCATGCATAGTAAAGCAGTCAGATCTCTGGATGGTTCCCGTACCTCCCTGGGGACCCTGGAAATTCCCTGCCACAGCAGAGGGAGATCTAAGGAAACACAGGATCATCCCTAGACAGCACAACTCCATGCTGCTTTGAAGAAACATGTCTGTAATATACCAGTGAGTAAAAAATTTCAAAGCACAAAACAATCTGCCTCATTTTTAAGTGTCCGTCACTTTGAAGAAGAGAGAGATTTATCAGAGTGTGTGCTCTGTTCTATGCAATATGTGGAATAAGTAAAGAATTGTGTAGAGAGTGCAAATATTTTTTTTATACTATAGTTAATTGTTGATTCATTGTCAAAGCCTACATGCCTGTGAATGAAACTGTTGAATGCACAGGGCAAAAAAAGTACACAAAGATGTAATTTTTATTTCTTTTTTGTTGAATAGGGCTGTTGATTTTGATTTATCAAAATCAAACAGTTAGTCAAAAAGGGAAATGAAGTTTTTTTAGTCAAAAAATGGGAAATAAAGATTGTTGACATGACCAAGGTGCAGACCTTGCTGTCAGCCTCATTCCTGCTTGGGATGCTGTTTCCTGGGACACACCTTGTAGGTGACCCAGAAAAAACAAACCGGTTGTGCTTCATGCCCCATTCTTCCTGTTGTCCCGAGGGCTTCACTCAGCATGGCAGGGCTTGGGCTGCCCAGAGTCCTCCTGCACTACCGGGTACATGGTTAGACCCCTGAGGACCAAGGAGACCAAGGCTGAAGGGGCATCCTGGGGAGTGGGTCTGCAACTGAGACTATACTGAGGCTTGCGCAGTGGGATTTGTTGCAGGGCACCTATACTGTGATTGCTCCTGTCTCCCACCATCACATTTTCTCAGAATTATTCAATACAAGTTTTTTAAACCACATTCCATTTGTGAAACAAAAATTAAAAAACAAGCTGAGAATATTTCTAATTTTTTATTTCCATCCTCCATCCTATTTCTACCTAGCTCGGTTCCAGTATTAATGGCTCTGGCAGGCATGGCTTTTAGCACTTACTTTGATGCCTGGCTTGTGGTTTGCATAGTTATGACTTGTAAAAGACACACCAGTTTCCTCTTGGGCAATTTAAGCTTTGCAACCAATTTCTGTAAGAGTTTCCTCTCTGCTCTGCAAAGTATAGGAGTTGACAGGACAAGTGTAGATCTTCGTCAGAATTCCGTGCTGGTAAGGCTGTGGCTTCTTTCTTTCCTTTTAAGTGACAGATGTAGGTGTTTCTGTCTGGTGATATCTACTTTCTTTCTTTTCAGTCTTTTTTTTTAAACAAACAAACAATGGTTTTAGTTGATGAGAAGTGACACTTGGTACGATAAAGGAAGTTCACAGTGGCACATAACTGCTATTTTTTTCTACATAACAGTGTAAAAGATCTTATGCTTCCCTTTTTCTTCCATTTTGTTTAAAAAATGCAAATGTGTTACTTAGAAATTATGAATTCATTAGAAATAATGAGGCTTGTTTGTGGAGCGAGGACATGTCGGCATGTATGTAAACAATTTGTATTCTGAACGAGTTCAATTCAGTTATGTTTCAGCAAGATCCAGCCAAGGACAGGGTGACAGTGTAGGTACATGCATCAGGTAAATCAGATCTTTGTGAAGAGAGGCATATAATATGGAAATAGAAGCAGTTCCTTTACTGATGTAGGGTTTTGAAAATGTACAAATCTAGGATCATGTAAAAAGTATTTAATGTGCAGTATGGGGGTAGAACGTAATGTCTTGTGGTGACAGCGCTGGGTAGACTGATTTCTGTTTTTAATATGAAAAGAATTTTGGAATACATTAATTTTAATGTTTTTCTCATAGATATGAAGTTTTATTGGTAGAGACACAGCAAAAGTACAATGTGAATGGGCTCATCCTCACCTTGAAAAATAGGACACCTGGAATTACAGTCTTCTGTCTTTTGTCCTGAAATACAAAATTCAAAACACCAACTACATTTCTGGACTCAGGTTTTCTTCCAGTGAAAGCTGAGATTAACAGCTTGTTTAATCATTTTCGTACCCGCTGGCTTCCAGTAAGTCCTTTTTGGGCAGTAGGGCAATACCTTTCTTTACTGGGGGCAGTTATAATAATTGAAGTTCTTGGAAGGCTCATTATCTCTGCTCAGGGACTGCAATTCAGGTCAATAGGATTTTCTTGTCTGCTAGTTATGCCAATCTTCAATGATTTGAGACAATTCCTAAAGGGGAGAGAAATTGCTTGGTTCCTTCCCATGAATATCCTTTCTCTACCTTCTCCTGTGGTGACATTTTTACACTTTCTGGAGGCAAAAATTGCCTCTGTGGGAAGGAGAGGCTTCCACAGTGTCCCTCTCTTGGTGCTGACTGGTGACACAGCTGCACACCATTTGAGCAAGTGCCCAGGCCGTGGTATGTCTGGGGCTATGTGCCTCAGGTCAGGGATTTTGAAGCTTTTTGCTTTCAAATGCTTCATCACTTTGACCTTGCCCACTTGCTGCCTCACTGCCACCTCTTAGAGAGCAGTTCACTCCTTAAAGCAGGGGGAGTGGGTACTCCCAGACGGTGCTCCAACAGCTGCTTTCCACTTGCAAGTCAGCCTGATTTCATAGGTGGGAAAGGTGAAATGGCACATTAAAGTGTATACTGTCAGCAAATGCGTGCTCCAGGACTGTATCAGCATGGGATACTGGAAGAAATACGGTGACAGCCATTTATGCTGGGCTGCTAATGTTTTCATGAACTTCTTGTACAAGCTGTCTGCTGTTTGTTCCCATGCATACTGGGAGATCTGACTTATTGTGGGACTGTCAAGTGGCCAGAAAGCAGCATGTGCTTCTCACGTTTGAATGTGTTTCCACAAATGGGTGCAGCACCCTGCTTCTGCGTGCTCCAGGCATGCTCTCCGCTAGCATAAGTGCATTTGTCACAAGGCTGCTGGGGAACACACATTGAGCTGGCAAGGACTGAAAAGCTTCAGTGATGGTTAAGATACTCTGCTCTATTTCATCCTGGTTAATTCCAGATATCAAAGTGTTCCCACCTGCCCCCCAGATCCATCTCTTTCATGCTCTTGTATGCGTTCTAGCTAAAAAAATACTGTCCTGGTTGTGGGTGAAGGAGGTGAGGATTTGTTTGGGTAGAGATACAGTGGTAACACACCAAGAAACTGTACAGATGGAAGTGTTGTCCGCTCTCTCTGTTAAATGGTGTGGCCATGCAGCCAGCTGTGAAACAGCGTGCCATGTGGAGGTCCCAGCAGATTCTCTGTTGTTGGCCCTGGAGGTAGGAGCAGTGACCCAGAGTGTGTCACGAAGGGCCGTGCTGCTACATGACAGGTGAATAGTTTTCAATTGTTTAATTTTTGTGCCTGGAGATGTATTCAGGGGATCATTCACTCTGCTAATGTAGCTGGTACTATTTATGGGCCAATGTGGCTGGTACTATTTACGGGCCTAGAGAATGGGCCCTCCCTGCCTGCCGCATCACTTACTGCTAATGAAATCATGCTGCGTGTGGTTACACAATTACTGAACAGGGAGACAGGCACTGAAGTAATATTTATTACCTATTTCTGCATCTCAATTTCCCTCTTGGCTAAGATATATTTCTGTCTTTTAAGGAATTTTCTGAAAAGCAATGCATGCAATTAAAGGCATAGCTCACCTAGCTGTTGTTCTCAACGTACCTATATATGTGTGTACTGCGTTTATGCCTTAGTGACATGCATTTCTAAAAATATTTCCCTTCTGCAGCCTCCTCTACCCTCTAATTGTTCACTTCTCTTTCCTATCATCAAGTTTCAGCCTGGCTGCCCTCCAGTGTCTGCTTCTTTTGCTTTTGCTGTGGGGCATCTCTGGCATTAGCCCCATGAATAAACCGAATTCTTCTGCTACGATGAGTGTGTCTGCCCTCCTTGAGCTCCATCCCCTGCCTCTGGCATAGCCAAGTCATGCTTTCTCTGTGGAGATACCTTCAGTTATCCCTGTGCTTGTCTCTTTCATCTCCGAACAGGTCTTTCTGATTGCTTCTAAGGGGAAAAAATCAACGAAGTGACATGGCTTTGCCCAACCAACAAGTGTCCCTTCTTTAACTGCTACTTCTGCAGATACAGCTTCCTCATCTGGGTAGAGCTCACCTTACTTACCTTTCTTTTCCCCAGATCCTCCTCTAGTCTTTCTCCCTTTCCTCAACTAGCATGTTTTTTTTTTTTTTAAATGCAATAAATCAACAAAAGCCTCTGCTCTCTACCATAATTTAATTCTTGATTTTGTCTGAAAATCTCTTCTTAAAATCTTATTTTCTGTGATTCTGTCTGCCAGTGGTTCTCCACCTGTTTTCTGAGACACTTAAAAATTGCCTTTCAGAAGATCCTTGATACACCCCAAAATGCTGTCTTTGCTCTACTAAAAGATCCTGTCCTCTGATTCATTATTCCTCTACACTTCAATGCTGCATTATTTCATTCACAAACATCAGTTCAGCTTCTCCATCTACAAAGGGAGGATCTACTCCTGTAACACAGATTTTATCTATCTATCTATCTATCTATTTATCCATCTATGTATCTATGTATGTATGTATCTATCTGTCTATCTATTTATTTTCCTGACCAAATGTAGGATTTCACCTGTATCTCTGATATGATTTGGCTCAGCCTTTAGGTGGAATCAGCAAGATTAATTGCTGCCTTTCATAAGTCATCTTCTGTCACTACTGACAGTTAAACTGTGGTCCAAGTGCCTTTTTCAATTCTCTACATCTTTGCTTCCAAGCTATGTTTATATTTTGCACATGCTTTCGAATGTCTTCATTCTCCATACACACAAATAAAATGTCATCTAAGTTGTCATTATTTCATGTCCCATTTATTGAAATCTCCAATTATCTGTCCTTGACAAAAGCAATTTCACCTTCTCGTATCAATTCAGAAAATCACTATAAAGGTAATTTTCTTACCCTGCTGTTTTGTTGAAATCTCTGCCTATTTACACTTCTGGGCAGCGTCAAACATAACTGAGCTTTAACTGTCATTTTGAATTCCCATCCTCTCTTATAACACTTTCATATGTTTTGCAGTCTCCTAAAAATATCTCATTATTTTTCTAAGTCACATTAACTTTGGTATTGTCTGAGATCCAACAGATGATTCTGGTGACTGTTTCACCATTATCTTGGCCTTCCATCTACATCCTTCTGTTGTAACCTGCCTTAAACTGGAAACTGTCAGGAGCAGAGTTACCTTCTCTCTCTCTCTTTTTTTTTTTTTTTTCATGTTCCTACAGTATGTCACACATGGTCTATTACAATGGAAATAAATAAATTGCAATCTCCATTGCTAATACTTCAGAAAAGTTCCTATAACAATATTATGTGTGATAAAGCTGTGAATCATTTTACATATTTCTCTGCTTTGGTACATTGTGTAGCTGCTTTGTTATCCTCATTCCTTCTTGCAAGGTCTCAGGAGAACTCATGTTCTTACTCGTTGGTGTATCCAAGTCTATGAGTTTCTTCTAGGAATAGCTGCTGGGTACAAGCACCATCAAATACTGCACCAGCTGAGTCATATTAATTGTGCTTATTTTCTCTTAATCTAAAGCAAATGCAACTGCCAGGCAATTCTGTTTAGCTTAAATCTTTTCCATAGTTAGTATGTCTCACCTGACACCAAGTAACTTGCTTGAGTGTCTGAGCTTTCTTTATCTTCCTAATACAGTCAAATTATTTGTGTGGATCTCACAAAGTTCAAGGAGAGTGGAAATGATGTCAAATCATCAGGTTTTCTCAGAAAGCAACAGTGTGAAGATGCTTGCAGCAAGTAGGAATCTGCACTTCCAAAATTTGTTGTTGAACATCTCTTCATTCAAGAGCAATTAGGGAATTGAGAGGGGAAGGAAAGGGGGTGGCATTGAGAAGCAGAAAGTATTATTATTATGATTATGTATTAGCAATTTAGTGCACTAGAGAGGTTCTTTTCAGGTGTGATTTTTGCCTTGTGTCTCCACCTGGGATCTTGTGGATTGTACCCAAATGCACAGTGGGTGCACTTAAAGCACTTTCCCTCCTGCAGAGGCTAAAATTGAAAACATACCCTAAAGTGACGCATAGCATATGCAGTTGCAGGGGAATGCAAGATTCTCCATAAGCTGTCTGTCTTCTGGATATGTTGTTTGTACCTGGCATAAACTGAGTTGCCATTGAAGATGCGTTGTGGAGATGCAGTTCTAAAACAGTGGATGACAGCAATGAGACCCTGATCTTGGGTTTCTATAACTGCAGAAGAGACATCTTGTTCTTGTGTCAGTTAATTCCTGAGTCCATAGGATTTACTCCAGTTTCCCCACTTGGATATTTTCTGACGAGATCAACTTTCAAATCGGGGTTGCGTGAGAGCTTGTTTGTCTCCTGATGGAAACCTTTGGACAGCTTTAGAGAGAGCTACTCAGCATGCTTAACTTTGCTCCTACTTTGGTCCATTACATTGCTGTATGCTATATTCTGTTGTATTATACTTGGGCCCTATATTGATGTCTGCAGATGTGCAAGGACATTGGGCACTCAGTTAAAATCTGTACCATTGCTCCACTGTTTCTCACCCCTTCTTTGCTTTTAATGAAGTCATAAAGTATGAAAATATGGGCTACACGTGCAACACTTTACAAAATGCACCAAAAACTTGACTGACATCCAGTCTGAACAGCTGTTTGACCTACTGACCTGCCTTACAAAGCCCTGTGGAGTTTCAGCCTTGGCTACCTTGAATTCAACTTTCCAGAATTCCTTTGTCTTAATATTTGTGATCAGCTGGCTTTCTTCTGCTAAAAACTGGGATTTAAATCCTGAAGTGGCAGACACTTAAGATAAAAAAAAAAAAAAAAAAAGGAAAGAGTAAATTCTTCTCTTTGGAGTAGTCTTATTTATTTATTTATTTTGGAGGAATAATTATTATTCCTTCCTTAAATCTCAACAAATCACATACTGATGGTCAAAACTTTATCCACTTCATGAGAGGTGGGTTTCTCGTCCTAACCTCCTTATGAGTTTGTCTGTATCTCATATTAATGCTCAATTGTATGTGAATTATTAAATTCCATGTAAAGACTGTAATAGGTTTTGAAATACAAATACCTTTACACTAGGACATAATGAGCTTTAGCAATGATATGGTTTGATTTCTCTTTATGTTTTGTCACCTCATATTGGGGTACAGGTTTCAACAAAAGGAAAGATAAATGGGGGAATAAAAAGTAAATAAGCATGTGAGAAAATATAAATGTGAAATTATTATTTTTTTTCTAGTTAGTCATTTAGTCATTAGATCATTTATCTTATCTGTGTTTTTAGATAAAACAACTCCCCTCATTTTTTCACTGTAAGAAGGAAAGACTTTTCTTTCAAAGCTGTATATTTTCTTCATAAATTATATTGCATTTTGTTTTTTAAGATTTCTGGTTTTGGGCAGGAAGCTTATTTTATTCCATTTTATTTTATTTATTTTATTGTTGTATTTTATTTAATGAAAACATTGTATTCTCTGAGACTCTCCATGGAAAAGAAGTACAAACTAGGACTAATGATAACTTAAGATGAGAAATTTTCTACAAAGTTCACTACAAAGTTCATAATAAAACTCTTGCACTGGCTGATAGGATTTAAGTTTGTCATCTTGGTGTGCTAAAGCCACTTAAGCGCAACGGTTATCTTGCGTACATTTAGACTTTCTTCAATTCTCATCCCCAAAAAATGAGTGTACTTTTCGATGTTAAGGAACGAACAATAACAGGTCTCCTCCAGCAAGACAAGGTGTTTACTGGTGTTTTAAAGGACTTCCACATTCATATGCTCCTTCAGAGCTATGTGAGTTTGCTGAGGTGTTTCTGGTTGTGCTGGTGTGCCCAAAAAGCTCCACCACTCCTCATGGGGTAGTAACTCAGTCGTGGTCTACCAATGATGCACATACAGGAGTTGTATCCAAATCTTTTGGTGCTCTTTGAATCTTTCAAATCATTTCAATGTTTTAAACAGGGGAGGAGGATTATAACCTCGTTGGGCTTGATAATGATTGCAAAAGGCATGAGAAGCTATTTAGCTGCCAACAGAAACAGGATGTGTTGCAGCACTTGAGGAAAGCACAAGAGATCAGCTAGGAAGACAAATACACACCATTGCTTCCCCGTGTCAGAAAAAGTGTGTGCTGAAAGTTGTGTCATCAAGTGAATTGATTTAAACTGAGACAATTTAAATTACGGGTGTTTCAAATCCTTGTATTAGCCTCAGACTCTTTAACTGGTATAAATTATAGCTCTGCTGCAATGGGAAATCCAGAGCGTAGGGTAGCTTTTCTCCAGGCATTTACTGCTCATTAATTCATTCTACCATGGGTGTTTTGTTGCCAATATGGCACATGGCATGAGAGGGAAAACTCGAGTAACAATTACAAATAATTTATTGAAAGAAGATCATAAAAGTAAGATTAACTATGCAGGCTGCAATTACCGTGAGCTATAAACTGCCATGAAATAGTTGATAATATTAATTTTATTTTACATTTATTAAAATTTGTTATCACTGAAAAGTCTGTTTTTTTTTTTTGTTTGTTTGTTTGTTTTTTTTTTTTCTATTTACTTTTCTTCCATAAAACTTGAAAGATATATGCATAGGAATTAGGTTAAAAAATGGAGGTACTTTACATCAGAATACACTGATCCAAATATAAAAGGATATAAACAGCAGGCGACTAGTTCATTAGAAAAACAGAGAGAGAGAATCTCTCCTTAGAAGGAGAGAGATAGAGACTTAAAATTGTTCAAAATATTGGGACAGACACAGCATGGTGGAATTTAGAGGGAAAATGTTTCATGAAATACAGCTTATGACATAAAGTCCAGGTCTTCTGAGAAAACATGGAAATTGTTCTTGTAAAAGAGAAAGTTCATTTTTCAGTTTTCTGTAAACAGTTCTGCCACATTACCTTCTCCTTTAGAGAAATGCTCACTGCTTTGTTTCCAGATTTTACTGCAATGAAGACAATGAAGACAACCCCTCAGAAAAGGAATAACTCACTTTTTTAAGTTTCAGAAAGCAAGTGTCTAATGTAGTCAGAATCTACATATGCAGGAGTAGCAAATTGTCATTTTTAATGATTTATTTCTGTGTGCAGATTTTTGGCAAAGGCTGTAGTGTTTAAAAAACAAGAATCACAGTAAATCCTGGGTGCTACGGGTACTGATGGCTGCAGAAAAGCATTGTAACAATCCTTTGCAACCAGGAACAGTTTTTTTTTTTTTTTTTTTTTGTAAATTTTATTTCAGCTTCCAGGGCTAGTTGGTTATACTACCCATCTTGGACAAAATTATTTCTCAGGCTCATGGGAGGATATCTCCTAGCAGTTATTTCTTGCCGTGATCTTTTTGTGTAGTATAGCAGGCTTTTTCCTCTTGCTCATTGCAAACATAAAGTAAAAAAAGGGGCTGGTGCAGCCAAGTACTGCACTGGTGAGACTTGAGTACCATGTGCATACTTTGTGTACTGTGAAGGGTGGAAGGAACATAAATTATTCAGTGCTTCCGACCATTTAATGAAAAATCAAACAGGACTCCTAAGAACTCTGTTTCTGGTGAACTTTGAACATTAAGTGGGAATCTTTGATGGAAGAAGCAGCAACTGTCCCAGCTTTCATGCTTCATCCTTGCTAATCATCAGCATAACGATTTTGCTTTAGTTTTAAAAAGCTGTTCTCTTGATGTTTCTCTAGAAATGTGAATGCTGGCCTTTGTTTAGAGCTGTCAGTGTAGTGAACATTGCCTGGGTGGAAGGAAGAAGGAGAGAATTCACACCTAATATGCAGAGAGTGCAAGTATTAACAACTTTCTGTGGTCTTTTGTTCTTAAACACGGGAGCCAGAAGTGTGCTCCCGTTATCTTGATGTATTGCACTGCAGTTGTGCATATATCCAGCCATAAAGGGAATGGATGTCCTTGTTGCACCTCTCGTCAGGGTGGGTCATATTGCTCAGGTAGCTCTCTGGTGTTTGGGAATGGGAGAAAATTCCATTCACAGTGCCTGGAGAGAGGACGGCTCTAAGCATAGGAGGGGCTGGTTGGCTTATGCTCTGTTTTAGCTTCATGACCTTAAATCAGAAAACTGGCTGAGTGTGCTACTCTGATAGTACCTGAGTGAGGCTGTGCCTTTCCCAGGAAGCCCTGCAGAGCATCACAGCAGGAGCAGCTGCAGATGCCCTACCCAGTGCTCCTCTCCAAAGCTGGTTTACATTCCCATGGTGACTGTCTGTGTGTGTCCCACTGTGTCCCACTGTGTGTGCTGGGGGGAGGGCCCCAAAGATGGTTTGTCCTTGGGGTGGTGTGGGGCAGAGGTGAAAGCTGGGATGTGCCAGGCAGCCTCCCTGCCTGTCCCTGGTGGAAGGATGCTGAGGGATGATAGGGGAGCCCAAGAGAACTAGTCAGCTCCACTTGGAGGGTTTATTTTTTTTTTTTTTAAATTAAACTTGTTTTAGCAAATTTGGTTAATTTGGATGAAAATATGTTTTATTTTTTCTTTGGTCCTCTGAATCTTGCCCTATTCAGAAAGAGAGCTATTGCTTGCTTTCCCTTAGACCAGTATCTCAGGAGGGTCTATAGGCTCTGGGCTTTTTCTTTTCCTGCCTCCTCTCTATGTTTCATTTTCTGGGCTAACAGGGAATTGTGCATCTTTGGAACACAGCAAAACACCTGGGAAGTGCTCCTCTAGATCTGAAACATTTATTTTCCCCTTAACTGCACTGACTTTTCATCCATTTCTGCAGCCACCTTCACAGCCTTGCTTGCTTTTATTTGCCTGCCACAGTGAAGGAGACAACTAGGAGGCCACGGTAATTCCAGCATTGTACTTGAGGTTTTTGAAAAATCCCCACTTTTAACTTGGGATTTTGTTGGCCTTCAAAGAGCAGAATAGCACTAAGAATCAGCACAACACTATGAGGAGTCTGCATGCAAATTCAAGTTTGGAGCAGAACACTTAGCTAAGCATGCCATTTTGAGTTCTTCTCTCTCTATTTATTTATTTTTTTAATTATTATTATTTTTTATTTTATGTTTGCCATTGAGGCCCCAGAGGCAGCTGGAACATCTCTCTTCTGTTGAACTTCTCCTTTCTTTCCAGCCGCTCTCTTCCGGAAGGCAGCGAGCGTGGGCTCCTGCAGCTGCTTTCGTGGAGCTGTCGGCGCCTGTCACCCGCCACTCCTGGGCTCCCTGGCTGGACCTGGCTGGACTGACTCCCTGGCTGCGATCCCAGCAGAGCGATGTCTCCAGACCCTTTCTGTCTCCGAGGTGGGAGCAGTGAACTTTGTTCCAGTTTTTCCTGGCCCTCTCCCAAACGGAGCCAGAAGTTGTCTTTTTGAATTGCTTGCAGGTGAGGGGATTGAATCGTTTCAAATGCCTTTGAAAATAAGGTTATAACTGATGGGGTTATAATGTGGCAGATGGATTTTCTTGCTGGTAGGCCTGCTATAAGAATTATTGTGGCTATTCAAAAGCTAATTTCTATTTAGTATGCTAAATTTATCCATTGTGGCCAAAGCTTAAGGTATTCTCTGGCAATTATGACATATTTTAATGCTTGTACTTTAATAGACTTGATGTTTTCAATCTCAGAGGTGAATTTTATCTGCATTTGGGAATGTGGAGTAATAGAGACCAAGGCGAGTGGAACATAACTGTGGTGACATGGTCCATGAGCTTTTGTGAAAAGAGCATCCATGTCTGTTTGTCATTACCCCATGGCACAGCACCAGCCCACTACTTGACTTTCCTGGTGAGATGGCAAATGAGAGAAAATCTGCAGGTCATGAATCAAATTGTACGAGTAGGACAGTTGATTTAGGTAGTTAATTAACCAGTTAAATAACTGACCAGATCTGATTAATTAGTAGCTAATGGTAAGGTTCTGTCAGATTAAATTGATCTCTAGTAACCCAAAGGACAATTATTAGCTTATAATCACTGTCATTATTTTTTCCCCTGCATTGTTACAACAACCCCTGTTAGAGGTAATGGGATAATTTAGGACTGTTATATAAGGCTGTCTCCTTGACACAGGACAGTGCTTCGAGCGCTGCTATAATGTGGGGCAATGCTATTCCTAATGCTTGCAAGTGAGATCCATGATTAAGTAATCATTGATTTTTCTAGGCAAATTTTTGTAACCCTATCGCTAATTTCATATTGCCTGTCAATTCATTGCCCATTGAAGTGCAAATAGTGGCACACAACAGAAAAACCCAACGGAGATATCAAAGCTGGTGACCGACATGAGGAATGGAGACAGAAGGAAGGCAAAGAGTTTCTTTTCCAGGATGTCTTACAGCCTTGACTTGGTACTTGGTAAAACAGAAATTTTCTGAATAGTTTGTATCAATGCCATCTGAACAGGATCTGAGCTACACACATTATGGGTGTTTCTGCAATACAAATTATTTGAGTCATGTCACATATCTCAAATATTTTGCTCAGAAGCAGAAGGCATATGCCCACTTTGGATGGCATCTGAGGGATGCTTGGAAGGCATGTGTGGCAGGCTTATATCAATGTCATTGCAACCAGTGTGACAGTGTCAGGCCATGTAGATTTTGACTTCTACAAGAGTATTATTATTAATGGATTAAGATATATATATTTTCCAATGAAAAACATTGACTCCTACCACCCCCCACCTTTAACATTACCTTTCATCTTTAACAGAGATATTTCTATTTATTTCAGAAAAGATGATGCAGTCAAATGGAAATGATTGCAAGATATTTCTGATAAGTCACTTGCCATGTTTCCACATTTGTTGCATCAGCTATTACTCATGTACTTACTTGTTAATTATTCTTGAAAGCACGGGAGTGAAGCGGTACAAATAAAGATATGCAAAGTGATGTTTATAGTTCAGTTGTTGAATCAAAACATAGCAAAACAAAAACCTCAGAAATTTGAATTGGAAATCTTATACCTGAAACCACTTTTGACATAATTATTCGATTCAGACTGAAATTAAATGAGTTGGTTTTGACACCTCTAAGAAAAGACAAATGTAGGTTTACAAACTGGTAATCTAAAACCATCTCATTTGCTTTTATCCAATAGATTTGTTGTAGTTTATATTCCAGGATGTGAGAGATTAAAGTTTGTTCTCTCCTTTATAAAACCATTAGAACTGGGAGATGTTCCACTGTATTTTATTTTCCCTCTCTCTTTGTTTTATCCCATTTTCCAGTTTTACAGAATTGAACATCCACCACAGCAGACTGCAATCCTGGTGTACATTTTCAGTGTGAGTGCCTCAATCTGTAGGCTGGAGGGTTTTCCTCTCCTCTTCCCATATCTTATCTTGCTGCAAATGCAGAAGGTTATGGGGAGGGCTGGAAGGCCACATCCTCATCTTGTTGCTTAGGAAGTGAGACCCTGCTTCAAATTCAAAGTCTATCTGAGTCAGGGCAAGGATATGCACATTCCTGTCTTTAGTCTGGAAAGTGAGCTATGAAATGAGATGCTCTTGGACATGTGTTCTCCTGCTGTGGCTATTCCAGGTAGGAATCAGGACACCCTTCTGGCAGTATGAACTCAGGTGTTGTCTCCTACTAACCTCTCACTGGCTTATCAAGCTCTTGAGCTCAGATTTAGCCTTCATGTTGTGGAAATCTCTTCTGCAAGCCAAAGCACCATCTGTGGGTATGCTCCTGGGCTACTGTGGAGCCTGTGGAGTGGTGAGACTGCCTCATGTCACACACATGGCATGAGATGGACACAGCTTGGCAGGGGACCCTAACTGCAGTGTGGGGAGGGGAATATTTGGGGCAGGGTGTTACAATTCCCAGAGACAACCCTGGTAGGTTCGTCTATACCAATATCCAATAGGGTGATTATAGACCAACTCTGCATGAGAGGCTGTATTTATCCAGCTCCTTCTATTTTGTCTGCTCAGAAAGGATAGACTTGTCTATTGCACAGCTGTGAAGAATTGAAAGGAAACACTTATTTTACTGTAGTGCAGAGATAAACAGGTCATCCCCTTCTGAAATGTTGGTTTTGCAACAGTGAAGTACACTTGAGTAGGCATTAAAATCTTAACATTGTTTCACAGTGCAACTAATCTCACTCAGGTTGGGTTTACTTAGGAGAAATAAACTCAGTTTATCTGCATGAGAGCCAGTCTGCAGTGAACCTATTTTTACAGCTTTCCATACACAGAGAGTAATAAATTTTACACTTAACTAGAATGAGACAGAAGTCAATGCTGCTTTTGAAAATTGGATGCTGGCTCAAAGACTGCTTAGCCAGTTTCTGGAAACTAAACAAAAGTTTGAGTTAAAGTCACTGAGAAGGATCTGCTGAAAGCCATTGCAGCTCCTTTGGCACAAATCACACAGGCGGAAATGTTTCCTTGCCAATTAACTAATGCTTCTCCTTGTATAGTGGCTAATTCAGATCTGTGCAGTTTGTAAAATTACACCCCACCCCCCTAAAAACCCCAAAGCATGCTTGAAATGGAGAATTGACAGGAAAAAAGGCCACATGTCACAATAATTACTATAATTTGGTCTGTTATTTCCTTACTTTTTGGCTCGGCATTTGAAGCTTGATGTTAATTTGCTTGTATAACTAAAGGTGTTTCCTCTGCTTGTTTACACTAGCTATTATTTCTAAACATCCTTGAAATTATTTGCTATAACATCTCTCCTCATCTTTATATTACTTCAATTTGAGCCACTTTTAGAAAGTGCTTCCTTCTATTTTTGAACAGAAGCAGTTGGGAGCCAGAAAAATATGTTTTTGTTTGCATTTCTATTTTTGGTTTGAAATTGCTGGAAACCAGTAGGTGGGTTTTTATTTTCTAAGACTTTATTTTCAAAATGAAACAAATATTATGCATGAGGAATGCCACATATCTTAAATTACTTGTTTTAGTAACAGGAAAAAGTTCTTGTTAGAAATTCTTCTGAAGTGTGGCTCTATTTCCGGAAATCCTATCTTGCTCACTTCAGCAGTCTTGTACTCTCCCATTTCACTGAGTGATTGTTTTGTACATAAAGAGATGAGGAGTTCATAGAAACATTGTAGGCATTCAAAGTTAGTATGTTTTCCTTTACCTTTTGTACTACACAGATTCTTTTGTTATATTTTCATTCTACCAGCCCAAGGAAAATCACATAGGGAGTTGACTATTGGTTGTGTATATTGAATGAAATTACATAAAAGGGTAACTGGTAGTTTTGGATATCCTTGGGATATAATTCCTACCATATGTTATCGGACTGCACAATTTTTGCTCTCTAAAAAGGGAAGAGTGTAATTCATTATAGGGTAGTCAGCTATGAAATCTCATTGTGCTCAGGAGATGGGAGCAAATGAGCTGATTAGAACACTCAGAAAACACTGGGAATATCTCAGCTGAGTGGAAATAATTTCATCTCAGTGGAAATAAAAATCCTATTGATTTCTTTCACAGTAGGGGGAAAAAATGACACTTCAAGATTTACTTATTTATTCTCTATTCATTTCTAAAAAAAGCCACAGCCCAACAAACCAAACAGAAAAACCCTGAAAGCAAACAAACAAAAAGTACCTTCCCCAACTATATCTGTGACTTTCAATATGTTTATTTCATAGCAAAAAAAAGGATAGCTTTGAGTTAGTACTCCTTATCAATAGCTGCCTTCTACATCAGTAAAATCTTTTCACATAATATGGCATTACCTTTGGAAAAGATATTTTTTGAAAGGGTGAAAGAAGATGAGAGGGTGAAGCTGGCAAGTCAAATCACATTAACACTTTTTTTTTCATCTATTGTCAGGACTAATTTATGAAAATATAATGCAGAACTCAAGCAAACAACCCTTTTTCTTTTTACAGCTTTCCCTCTAAACTGAAACCATTCATGGAAGCTGATGGCAATGCTCTCGTAAGTATATCTGAAGTTATGTCACAGTTACTGACTAGTTGAAGAGATCATAGAAGACTGAGGACAGCATCAATATCCAAAGATCTTGCTCATGGGTTAGGCCAAGTGGTGAGACTGTTACAGGCTGCCCCGATTCTATTCTTGGGGTGAAATTGAATCTGTTGTATGGACCCACAGCCAGTGGTCCCCTTGCTTCCAAGAGCTACTCTTCAGAAGATGAGAAAAGAGTAATTTAGGATACATGAGCTTAGCAAAGGACTTTTCTTAGACACACATCTGTCTAATCCTTGAGGTTTTAGGAAAATACAGCTTTGTAGAAGACAAACTGATGATCATAGCCTTTGGTACCATCTCAGACTCATGAATTGTGAGTTAAACTTCAGGAGACTTGAAGTCTGGTCTTCAACAGTAGAGCAATGCCTCTGATTTTGCTTGTAGAACAAACTTTTCCTTCCCTTTCAGAGAGCCTCATATGTCTATTTTGCCCCGCTTCTTCCTTCAGGAGCATTTGCAAGCTGCAGTACACCTGGACTCTAGACAGAAGCATCCCAAAGACAAACTCCGACTGCTTCTTGGCAGCTCTCCAGAGGGATGCTGCCCAGCTAGGTTTCATTCCCAGCAATAATTGGTTGAGGCCACCCATTTGAAAGGGAGTCTGGAAATATATAGAGCCCCTGCTCTATGTTTTTAAATCAAACATGGGATCTCTAAGCTAATAGAAGTCTTTCACTGAAGATATCACTTCTCTTGTTCGTTTTTGCTTATTAGGGGAGCCAGCCTGGCACAGAAGTGGTTGTGAACAACGCTCAGTTGTACAGCTCTCTTTGCAGCTGGCTCCCAGTTGTATTTGCCAAGTGGAGGAGCAATGGACAGCAAGCTTGAAGTCTGTGTTTTCATGCAGCATCACTATCCCATCCTGTTCAACCCTTAGATCTCACTAAACAGATGAACAAACAAAACCTCCCCCCAAAAAAGATGAAAAGCTAGCCTGTATTGCCAGTCTCACAGAAAAATTATGACCCTTCTAAAGTTAAAAATAACTGTGATGTTTTGCATTTATTTCAGACTCTTCTGAGGATTGTTGTCCTCAGATTTTCCCTGGAGCTAGACATATTTTTTTTCCTTATTTTTATTTTTTTCTTAGTTGAACCTGTGATATTGAAATACACATCAGGAAATTTGTCTTTACAGAGGAACATTCACCATTATCAGAAGAATAGGAAAGTATGAGCCAAACTGAACATTTTGTTCAGTTTCAGGTTGTTCCAGTCAGTGACTATGTGTAGTAGTTACGATATGTTCACATCTGAAACTGCTGTTATGCCCGTGGTCAGTACCATTGGTTTTACTGGTAATAACTGCCTTCCACAGTCAGACTTTTCTGTTTGTTCTGCACTGGTGCTGTAGTCTGCTAGGACTGAAAATTAAAAGTATCTCTTAATCAGTATTCATCCAGGCTCAATGAAACGAAAGATTTCCAACTTGCATCAGCCAGTTTTCAGAGGAGGAAACTTAAATTTACTTTTTGAGGAAAGATTTACAATTGGAGATGTGTTAAAGTGTTATTTTCTTGTGGAAAAACCTGCTGGTGAGGCATTGCATAAATTTTATGGTAGATTAAAGTAAATATAGATTTTTCTATTGTTTTAAGATGAAGACAGTCTCATTGATTTTTTTTTTTTAATTAAATAATTTTATAAAATATCTGACTGCAAACACTGGTGCTGTGGGGAAAGAGATTTCTTTTGTTTCTTCAAAGATCTGCAAAATTTGGGAAACCAATTTGTTGAACAACCCTGGATTTCTTGGCATATTCCATTGATGTGTTCTGTTACTAGAAGATTTTCTCGTGAAGAACAAACAAATTATTTTTTATGGGTTGATATTGGGCTTCTGTGCGGCACTAGAAACATTTAAAAGTTGTTGAATTCCTGTTTGAGAATTAATTCGATAGAAAGTATGTCAGCTTTCAGGAATCCTGGAAAAGAAAAACAGAAATGTAACTTAATTCATGAAATCTCACTCAGTGACAATTTTATTGTGGGTTCATCACTGATTTTATCCAGGCAAACTAAATGTAATGCTGGCTTGGGAAACTGCCCTTCCTTCTCTGATTAGTTTCCCAACTCCTCCAATGAAACATGAAGAGATGGAGATCCATCACCCCTGTCAACCTGCAGCAGGAAACAATCATTGCTACTGAATAATAAATGCAAATTTGTGAATTCTTTTTGCTACCCCAAGCTCTTAGTGGTTAATCAGTTCCCACCTCAGTCTGTATATAGAGCAGGCCCTAACAGAGAATTTAGGTAATATGGATATTAACCCTCCCTTGACAGATGAGCCATAGGCCATAGATGTTATGCTGATCATCAATAAGGTTAGCGGAAAGATCTACTTCTTCCTCATCTGTTTACAGAGCCACATCCTGTGTCAGTGCTGCTCTTGTCATTGTACAATTTTATGTTGGGTAAAGACGACATGCCCCCACCACATTATCATGGCAAAGATGCACTATCACCCTGCTTTGCAGTTTTTGCTTGTGGGTAGCTGACTAAAATTTGCTTTCCTTAACACCACTTTGGTAGCACTGAAGGAAAATAATGAGTGTGATTGCATGACCCATTGATTCACTGTGGCTGTCTGTTATTTCCACGTGTCCTAAATAGGGTGTTACTTTCTTTGGAATGAAGATGTGAAAGGTGGCCTGTACAGGACAGGGAAATCTTGGAGCTTCAGTGTAGCTGATATGTTTTCTCATTGCTTTTCTTTGTCTGTTGTCATGGAGAATAGTCAGGGAGACTGAGAGGCCGTGGTAGAATTTTAAAAAAATAGTGTAGAGGGGGGAAGAATACATGATGATTAAGAAGGAATCTGGGATTATTCACTCCTGGTAAAGCCACCCACAAATGCGTTGCTCAGGTCATCTCAAATAAGCACCAGATAAGCCCAAGAGTTACGATATGCAGTTCTGCACTCGGATACATGCTGCAAGGATAACTGGCTAGAGAATGCTTCAGCTCTTGTAAGTACTGGTGGCAGTGGTTTCTTGTGTTATTGTTTCCAGATGGTGTAGCTTTACTCATCTTTAATTTACCTGTGAGAAGAGCCATCAAATCCTTCAAGAATAACATGAAAAGGGGTTTTGTTTTCCTCCAAAGCTGCCTGATAGGTCCAGGGACTGCATTAGTAATGTTTCTAGCGTAGCTCTGCAGCGGATCAGGTAGTTACCAGTTTTGCATAGCAACATTGTGGCCGAGCATATTAAACCATACATCACCTTATCCAGCGTTTGTCATCTGGAGGTTTCAAAACCTTCCTAAAAAATAGAAGGTGAATGTTATTGTTCCCATGCTAGAGATGGAAAGGTTGAGGCCAAGAGAAGGAAAGTGCTTTGTACACAGCCAGCCAGTCTGGGGAGGATTTACTCTAAAACCTGGACCTTATATTTCTGATGACCTCTTTCTCAGTCCCTGGTCTTCTGTTTTACTTTCATTTTCTGTGTGTTTACATGAGATGAATGCACACTGATAATGAAAATATAATTCAATTATGTTATTTTTGCAGAGACTCAAAATTCTTATGTATGGCATGGCAAACTTCTGGTATATTTATATCTTAGAGTTTGGATAGTCTTCCAAGCTTGTGTAATTTATTTACCTTTCTTTAAAAAATATGAAACTCTTACTTATGTAGGGGGGAACTGTGTTCTTTTTCCTACCCCTGAAAATTTTCATTTTCAGGGGTAGGGGTGCTTAGAATATGCTAAAGAACAATAAAACATCTGCCATGTATTTTAATCAACCTATGTTTGTAAATCTCCCTCATGGAAGCATTAAAATGTTGGATTTCTAACTTTTATTTTTTAACTTCTGAACACAGAATATGATTCAGGGAAGCAAAGTAGAAGCTGCCTGTGGGTGTGAAACAGGAAGCACTAGTAGACAGGCACATGTATAATAGTTAGATTTGCCCTGGTTCAACTCCACATACATCAATTCTAATTAACACGTTTTATGCTTCAGCTACTAACGTCCCTTCAGCAGTGAGTGGGTTATGCATTTCCATCCTGCATATACCACCAGCATCACCACCACGTCCTTCTCGAGCTTCCCCCTCCCCTTTCTAGACAAATGTTGCAACACAATCTGAAATTTCCTCTTTTCTTTCCTTCCTGCATTTCTTACAGGTTCCTTTGCGTCAGAAGACAAAAAAGAAAAGTCAAGGTAATGAGAGATTTTTTTTTCTTTTCTCTTCCTCTTTTGTTATTTTCTTAGTATGTCTTGATCTTGGGAGGGTGAGGATTTTATACTACTGCTGCTCAGCTGGTGGAAGGCTGCTTTTTAACTCCACTGTTTCTTGAAGCAATTCTGAAAAAAAATGACAACGTGCTGTTCTTTTGGACTAAATCCTTGTGGTATGTTAATTGTTTCAAAGCTGGAAATCAGTGAGGTAGAATCAGATGCATGCATACACATACACTGACGGTTTTAATGTACTTGGCATAATAGTTTTCTTTAGCTGACTTAAATAGATGTATTGTCTTTCAGTGCAGCTGTGTGAAGAGAAATACATGCATGCTTCTCTTAAAAGGATTAAAGGATATATTTTTAATTCACAAAAAAAAAAAAAAAAGCTTGTGTATGGCTATCTAAATGATAACTAGTATCTGCATTATCTATAGCTTACTATTTTGTTTCTGCACATGAGACTGGCTTTCAAAGGCGTGTGTATTACTGTCACAGCCACTACAAAATGGAATGACTTCTAAGTATATTTTAAGATATGCTTGGATGACTTGTTAAGATCACTAAGTAAGGTTGATATCTTTAATTGACAGCAACATCTTTCCTGGTAATGTACTTTTAAACAAGCAGAACACTGTATTTTTAATGGCACAGGGTTCTTCACAATGAGCCGACGGAGGATATCGTGTAAGGAGCTGGGGCAAGCTGATTGCCAAGGATGGCTCTACAAAAAGAAGGAAAAAGGAGCTTTCATTGGCAACAAATGGAAAAAGTTCTGGTGTGTGCTGAAGGAGTCATCACTGTATTGGTACAGCAGTCAGCTGGTGAGTACAGCATCCATCCAGCCCCAGGGATGGATGAATGGCATCTGCTGGGATCGAGACTAGGGGAGATGGGGTCACAGTTTAAAAGCACCCTGGAGAAGTACTAATGACTGGCTTTATTTCTCAGCCCTGACATTTCTTGTAATTTGGAAAGTGTCTATTTGAATGTGAAACATGCAGAAAACTGTGTTTTCTAGTTCAGTAAGTACTTGTGAAATGTTAACTTGCAGAGCTCCTCTTCACAGGCTCTGCTGGCATTTGAATCTGGTAAAGGTTTTCCTGGGTCAGGCAGTTTGCTATCAAGGCTTGAAGCAATACTGCTTCCTTGCTTCTAATTTGCTTAATTTTTAGAAGTCTCTCTTCTGCTTCTCTCTTCATTCCCTTCCACACTAAGATTCATCTGTTTATTTGTTTGATTTTGTTTGTCTCTCTTCCATCTTCCCCCCCCACACTTTTTTTTTCTTTTTTTTTTTTTTCCCCCCTGTTTGAACTGGTAGGATTGCAGGTATGTGCACTGGCAGTTCATGATGATTTTATTCCTCGTTTGGCTGATGTCTCATCCATACCATTATGATTAAAGTCTCTCACGTTCTGCTGATTTTTAACTTCCTGCTTTGATGAGTCAATGCTGAAAGTCAAATTTGCAAGAGGAGACAGTGTTTTGAATTCAAGGTCCAGCTTTCTGTTCAGGGGATGAGCGTTCCTCAGGACAGCTGGCATAGATAGCATTCCTCTTTCTGACAATCCAACCCAACTACTCCACTTACAGTGTGAGTGGGAAATTGTCTGAGACAAAGAACAGCAGGTCCTGGATTTATGTAATCAGTCAAAGAAGCTAAGAAGTAAAAACTGAAGAAGGGGGGAAAGAATCATAGTGAGAAATTCAGAGTAACCCTGGAATCCCCTCTGTAGATCGCTGTGCTCTGCATCTGGCAGCTTCACTCTGCAGATGTGCTACCTGGATTTTTAATGGAAGGTTATGGCTGAGTGCAAAGAGCCAATGGTTCCTAGGGAACAGCTGATTTTTATTACAGTCTGTCGCTACAGCAGAGATGGTGTTTTGTGCATCCTAGGAAGATTCTAACATAGTTATTCCCTTTACTCACTTGCACTGCTATTTCTAAAAAAGCTTCCGTTGTATTATAATGATGCTGGCAAAGCCCAGAACTGGCACATGCAGAGCATTAGGGGATGCTAACAACATCAGCTGAAACTGAACAGATTCAGTGTGGGATTGCAAATGGTCATCAGGATTCCTAAATGCAAACGTGTTGCTCCGGAAATCAGGATGTCTCAAGCCCAGCAAAGGATGATAATTTAAAAAAAAAAAAACAAAACTGTCTTAATTATTAGAGCATTTGAACAAATTAAATACAATTTGGATTTTTTTTCACAGAATTATTTTTATTGCAATAATCCTTGTTAAAGCTCTTGCTGTCTCCTTCAAGTTACAAATAAAATTAAAAAATATACAAATATTAAAAAATATATATATTAAAAAAATAAATTAAATTTGCCTATGGGGCAATGAACTCTGTCAGTGATTGTAGTGACAGAACAAAGAGTAATGGTTTTAAATTAAAAGAGAGTAGATGTGAGTAGATTTAGGTTAGATATAAGGAGGAAATTCTTTACCTTGAGGGAAGTGAGGCACTGGAACAACTTGTCCAGAGAAGCTGTGGATGCCCCATCCCTGGAAATATTCAAGACCAGTTTTAAATGGGGCTTTGAGCAATCTGGTCTACTGGTCTCTGCGCATGGCGGGGGGGTTGTAATTGGGTGGTCTTTAAGGTCCCTTACAACTCAAACTGTTCTATGATTCTATGAAACAAATCTTTATTCTGATGAGGAGTGTATTTCCCATTTTCTCTTCAGCTACGATTTTAACATGATAAAAACTTTAACAGACCTTTCTTAAATGACATTTTAAAATGATGTTAGATATTCTTTTTTAGGCAAAAGTGAAAACAACTGTGCTGGTCATGGGTTGTTATTTTTTTTTTTGTGTGGTTGTGGTAGTCTGATTTAGCTTCCTTTCAAAACCAAGTTAAATACACACATAAAAAGTAAGAAAAGAAATAAGAAGAGTAGAAAAATAGGAGGAAAAAAAAAGAGTGTTTTTTCAATGCTTGCCATAATTTTGCTTAAAAGACTTGGTTTGGTAGATACTTCTCAGTGGCGTTAATATCCTGCAAATCCATTGACCGTTCTAAACCACTGCTTGTAGTCGTTCCTCTGGCTGAGCATTATTAAGAAAAGTGTGCTGGACAGCTAGCAGGCATTTTAGACATGAGAATTGTTGGAAAGAAATTATTCTGAGGAGTAATCAACCTGAGAAGAAACAAAATGAGGCAAGATAAGGGAAATTTTGTGTTCTGGAGAATGTGTGTTGGGGGGTGGGGGTGGCGGTGGGGAGAGAGAGAAGGTGCAAAGTTGTCTGCTTCCTTTACTTCAGTGGTCTGGCTAAATTCCTCTCTCAGGATTCAGAGAAACCATGGTCATACAGATGCCAAAGCTCCTATACAGCATTTGCCATATGAATGAGCTTGTCATTTTAGTCCATGCTTCCTTTCCTATTGTCACTGACTGCCCCAAAATAAACAGGGTTGAAGAACAGGTGGCAGCCTCATTCAGATTCGTTTTATATACTCTGAAGAGTTCATGCAGCTTCAAAATACTTCTGACTTATATCAGTCCTGACTTCTCACCTATCACAGTACTTCTTGTAAACATGCTAGCTGGTAGCACCTCTTCGCTTTCAACTTCTGCTGACTCCTCTACACTATTTTATGTTAAAAATTTGAAGTTTCTTTGGACAACTTAGAGTACAACTTCTGCATAAATTTAGATTCAGGTGACATTTTCAGAATCACAGTAACGATAGGGTGTTAAAAGGAGGGGAGGTGTCCTTTGTTAAAATACGCTTGCTTAAAATGATGAGACCAGAAACATGCTTAGTACCACCCCTGGAGTTACATCTGAGATGAATTTGACCCATTGTATTTTCACAGATATCTTCACCTTGCTATTTATGAAGAAAAAATATCAGTAACATATTCACTGGCTTACTTGATATTTCTTTTTACTTCTGTACGTGGCCTGGCTTTAATACTTCCATCTTCAGTGAAGTTAATGGTCACAACAGGGCATCCAACGTGACAATTGAGTTTGTGTGTGTTACAGGAGACGGAGTCTTGCCTCTCCCACACTTGAGATGTCTCATGATGGGCCTCTTAGAGGCTGAAGTGAAAGGCGGTGATGGAGGACAGGGGCCGAGGTCAAATGAACTGGGTTATGCTGACTGCTTGTAGCTCTGCCTGACTGGTTACGTTCTTGTGAGAAAAAAGTATGTTTTGTTAGTGGCTGTGTAGAAAATGCAGTCAGACAGACGTTGGCAACTGTAACATAGCAACAGGGTGCTGGACCTAACCTTTTTTTTTTTTCTAGCGGAGCTGGAGAAAATAGGGAGTGGGTGGAATTTGTAACCGAATGCGCATTATCCCAGATTTGGGGACGTAACCTCAGCTGACATCATGTTCTTGGTGAAGTCTGTCTTGAGGCTGCCTCTAAAGCTCTCTAAATTTCTGTTGCTCAGGTTTAATTTGCCTTCAGGTCACTCCAGTTCTGGGTCTTTCACACCAGGCAGATTGGAGGAGGCAATGTAGGTCGCTCTGGCTGACATTTGCAGACAATTGTTCCTTCAGTTTAATGTAAAATACCTTGTGAAAGTAACAGCTCAAAAGTAAAAATAATAAAATACTGAGAATGGCCAGCAATCAGACACTTTAGCAGTCAAGCTTCTCACCTATTGAAAGCAAGCATGAGCAGATAATCAAATCCAAATTAGCTTTTTGACTGGCTAGGTGAAGTACTGAGAGACATAAGTTAGGGCACCTGTGTTTTCAGCATCTCAACACATTTAGACAGCCTGCTCTGAAACATCTTCCCATACATACATGCTCTTTTTTTGACACATGGATATCATATTTGGCAGGGAAACTTATTTGTAACAGGGGCATTCCCCCCAGTATGGGGAGGGAAAGCTGTTTGGAGTAGGGGAAAAAAAAAAAAAAAAAGAAAAAAGGTTGGTTTTGCAATGGAAATAGAGAAAATTTCAGAAAATGCATTTGAGCAGTCAGACTTTTTGAGTGCATTTGGGACACCAAACTCTTTGGAGAGTTGCTCTCTCATAATGTTTGCTTCCCTGTTTTCACTACTGTTGTCCTTAGTCATGTGTCTTAAAAATACGTTGAAGAGGACAGTGTGTAACCCTGCCAGACCCTTTACTGGTTTTAGTTCTTTCCTGCCCCCTCATACTGAAACCTTTGAGGGAATCAGTACTTCCGCATAAGAAGAGGGGTTCAGGGGGAAGATCAGCATGTGTAATCCTGGGCTTCTGGCTCATCTTGCGCTTGTTGCAGCTGTGTGAATAATGTCATCTGGAAAGGGACAGAGGGCTAAAAGCCTCTGTCATGTTAGGCCTTTTGGGATAGCTTGGTTGGTTTTCAAAGTAATGTTGAAATACAGTTTTACAGGATGTGTTAATGATGGTTGTCATGGGGATTCAGCTGAAAAGAAATATAAGTATAAAATCAAAGGGTTTCAGGCTGTGATCTACTGTCACTATTTGTCTTTGTATTTTTTTTTCCTCTGCATTCACTGCATTTAAATTGGTCCTCACTCCAAGAGCTTTGCTAGGAACTGTATAATTGCAGTCTTTTAAAACAGGAATCTTTCACCTTTGAGTTATAGTAACTGCTTGCGTTCATGACACGAAGTCATTGATGTTGGTTGATTGTGTCAAGGGTTTCAGAGACCTATGATCTAATATGCTACACAAATTATTCACAGCTCTAGAGGTCACCCCACTGGTGTACTTGGCAGAGAGAAAAAAAATAAAATAAAAATCCTAAACAGGCTTGAGGACTGAACTGCTCCTCCAGCATCCATGAGGTCTTTTGCAGGCAGCACTGAAACACCGGTATGAAGCCATCAGGCATAACTTGAGATGCAGAATGGAGCTGTCCTGCAATAACTGGATATTTTCATTTTACAGCACTTTTTAAAAAAACAAAAACAAAACAAACAAAAAAACCTTTCTGCATCATTACATCCACTTTAAATATTGAAAAGGATCAATTAAATTATTTATTAAGTTTGCCAAAGTTACTGAATTTGCACAATATATTGAGAGGCAAGCTGAAAAGAACATTAGCCTTTTTCATTGGGTTCCTTCAATATGTTTCATTAATATATTTGATTTTAGGGGACAGAAAAGGGTGTTTTGTGTGTGTGTGTGTTTGCGTGTGAAGTAGTTGACTGCAGTGACACTCATAAGCTCATAATGTTTGACTTTTAAGTTTTGTTTTCCTTTTTTTCCCTTACTTTTTTTCTAATACTATAAAATGGAACTACATGTCCATCAAACATCTGTTTTCTATTACACAGATGACACATCTGAGTTGCAACCAATAGTGCATTAAAAACAACAACAAAAAGTTGTTCCTAAAATTCACAACATTATCTTCCTTCCTTTCACTTCTACATAAAATGAAACATTAAAATTTTCTTGTAAATTAATGTGAAATCACTGACAGAAATAATGTAAAGGCAGAATGTGATGCATTGAACATCATCTTCTACTAAATGGAACAGGTCAGATACTGCATAAGGTGAGATTTCTCTATGGTAAAACTGGTAAATGAAATCAAAGCTTACAGATCTGTCTCCCTGAGAAATTTAGAGACTGTTCCTTTAATTTGCATAGTCATGGAATACATTAGTCCTTCACGTTTAAGTTCCATCTCTGCATGAGCACTCCAGGTGAGTGTCCCCATGCTGAGTAACAGCATCCTGTTGATTCTGTGGCCCAACACAATCTGAATGCTCAAATGCCTGTATAAAGTATTTCTCTAATGCTAGGTTTTAATCTCCTCATGAGTGTCTGTGCAGCATCCTAAACAATTTACAGGATGCTGTCTTGCCATCTAGACTAGTGCTCCAATAGTAAAACTGGCTGAGTGGTGATAGCATTCATAATATGTCAGCTCTTCCCTCCCCCCCAAAAAAAAACAACCACCACCACCAAAACAAACAAAAAAACAAAATCACAACAACTAGTCACCCAGTCTCCCGCTGGATGCTTTATTGTGGGTGAGAAGGTGGTTCAATATATTCCTTTTTAAAGTGTCTTCTGGATCTCCTGTTTTGTTTTAATTTAATTTAATATAATTTTATTTTATTTTATTTTTTATACTGGGCACTATTGATTGATACTATAGAGAAGCGTCTAGCATTGTAGAAGTTTCTTATCCAACAGCGTGTGTAATAACAGGTTTGATACCACATTAACAGTTTTATTTTAAGATCAGTCTCTGGTGTTTCTAGACTGATCTTGGGGATCAAATTAGAATTTCAGTGTTCCTGCTGCACTTGGCCTAGCAAATGACCACTCCTAGTGGTACAGGAATGCAGGACAGTACATTCAGTATCTTCAGTACAATGCAGCCCATGAACAAAACTCCTCATTTACTCATCTCCGTATATTTGCTGTACTATGGATCTGGGGTAGAAATATGAGCTTAAGGTCTAATTGTTTGAAACACACATATTTTAAAAACAAACATTTTATTTTTAATCTTGTAATTACTTTTTTTAGTCAATTATTATTATGTCTCCATGACTTTAGCCTCACTAAATTCAAATCTGTGGAATGGAAACAAAAGATCCTCAGACAGGCTCTGAACAAATATGACAGGTAGAAATACAAAAAGAGAAATTTAAAAACCCATAATAACAAATAAGGATTTTTCTGTACAAATGAAGCCACATTGCAAAATGAAAGATTTTTCAGCTCAGATGTTGATGAACATTACTGTTTCTTCTGTACCAAAATAAAATATGAAATAAATATATTAATTAATAAAAATACCCATTCCACTGCTTTTTTTTTTTTTTTTTCCTCTTCGAGCAGACAAAACCATTTACTGGTGAAGATGTAAAATATAAACCTCTGATATGAATATTTAATGCATGTAAACTGGAGGAATGATGGTTATATTGTGATTTACCATATAGAAAAGAACAGATATGCAGAGGTACAGGGAAACCGCCCACTGAAATATCCTTTCTGTATCCATATTTCAGTTCTAAGAGATTTATACTTTCAAGCATTAAAGCTCAAAGACTTGTCTTGATGAACATCTTTTTATAGTCTTTTCATATTCATGCATAATACAGCTTGAGATGCTGTCAGTCATCTATCTCCATTTATCCTCTGTCTTTGTAATTATTGTGTATATTTTACCTGCTTTAACTCAGTGTATATTTTCAGAACTGTAATACGGCCAGGGATAAGACCTGGGAGCTGCAAATAGTTGATACCAGAATTAATGTTTTCTGTATTTTGAAAAGTACATTTATATATATATGTATGTATATATATATTTTTTTTTTTTCTGATGTTGTATGCTACAGGCTTTTGCCTACCTTATTGCTTCTCTTAGGAGCAGTCCTAGTCTCTTGCATCTGATCAGGTAAATGTAGATAGATACAGTAAAAGATTTGTTTCAGCTGCAGGCAGGAAGAATGGGGATTCGGGGCCAACTGGTAACTTCAGTATTGCTGAAGCCACTCTGGTACAGAGTCCAGCTGACCTGGAACAGAGATGTTACTGCTCAGTAAATGCGCTCTCTTACAGAAAGGGGCGACTGTGTCTAAATAGTGTACTTGAAATGTCTGCCTGGCTTCTTCTACCTCCTGAACTATGGCAGAGAATTTTTGGAGGGAGTGATTTCTGGGTGGTCAGTGTCATCTGAGTCTGGTTCACAAAGTCTGACAAAGCAGCTCATCTGTGTGGGAACATCCAACAGCACTGGTACCTTCTCACTTCCTGGCATGGGAGCAGCCTCTATTGCCTCTCTCTGCCTTGGTCATGTACAGGAGTAGATAGGTGACCCAACAAAATTGTCCATATTACAATTACCCAGGGCAGACCCTCCTCCATCCTCCTTGGGTCATTTTGGGTAATGTTTGAATTCCTATTGCTATAGACATTTAGTTTTTGAATATGCATAGATCATTATGTGTTGCTGTTAAGCATCTGTGTAACAGACACGCATGCTGTATAATGGAACATATGCTTGCTTGTTTGAGCTTGCATGTAACAGCCACACCAGAAATGATGATATAACACTTATTCGTTCTCTCTTTAGTCACCCATCTTTTCTGTGTGACTTCTGATTTTGAAGGTGTTTTTAGAGCTGAGGTTCAGTAGTTTCATTTTCCATGCTATGTGCACAAAGCTTGGCTGGTCCCATTATTGAACCAGGTTGTGTGATCATGGATGGCTGCAGAGGAATTGGGTTCCTCTACCTCCCTCCTACTTTTCCTCTTCCAAACCTAAATTTTGCCCTTGACAATTTTAGACTGGACATGACTTATGACTTAATTGTGAATCTTAGAAAAAGATATTCTGATTTTAAAAGAAATAAACAGCAACAACAAACAACTCTGAGGTGAGGAGGCGGGTGAATCTATCTCAGCACTCTTATATGAGCTGAGGATCTTTCCTTCCTCAGGTTCTGTGCTATTTGGAAGTCTACAACAAATCCTATGCTCACACTCTCTTGCTTACACAGACAGGAGTGCAAGCTCTTGAGCTCTCTTGCATCCAGGACTTGCTCAAATAATAGCTTGTGTAGGAATAGTTCTTGTTTCCAAATATCAGCCAAAACTTTGGGTGTTAATATGTCCCCATGGTGATGAGAATACATTTTACGGTATAAAAAAGCTGTCAAAAACAAGCACTTGTATGTTAAATAACATTAAGCATTAGAGTCTGGTAGTTTAACAATTGGTTGATCTGATTTATTTATTCATTGCAGGCTGAAAAAGCAGAAGGATTTATCAGGCTTCCAGACTTCAGTGTGGACCGAGCAACAGAATGCAAAAAAAAGCAGTAAGTTTATCTCTTAGCCCTGGTTTTGCATGATTTTTTTTACAGTGTTGCAAAGAATTGGATCTCAGTAGTGCCTGACAATGGATCTGTGGGGAGCTCTTCTGTGTTGTATAAATGGGATTTTAAATGTGTTACTCAAAGAAAACCATACAGTAAATATGCTTTTGCAAATTCTCTGTCAGATGTCCTCTACGAAAGCTGCAATTAAAAAATAAATCAGTATGCTTTTTTTGTTGTTGTTATTGCTCATTGCTTATGAATAAGTGGCAGTCTATCTTAGATGCCTTCTCTTGTCTGGTGAGTTCAACAGTGATGTAAGTAATACTGCTTCCCTTTCAGTTGGGACTATTCCTTAAACTGCTGCAGTGCAACTTTGGGCTGTACAAGCTTCTGGTTGTGCAGGGAGTGAAAACCTTGTTTAGCAGAGTACACATCTAAAAATATTATCTCCAAACTCCATGTACAACATTGACTTCCAGCTGCTCCTGAGCACACTTCAAGGGTTTGGAGGGGTGTTGCTGCTGTTTAAAGTTATAAAGCTCAGCATGATTTTTATTTTGTCCCTTAAGAGAAAACCTTTGTTCTGTTTGCATGCTGTTCTTAGCCCTAGGAGTTCTTGAGATTAACTGCGCATTTGAATCCTCCAAAGAAAGGGGGGGTAGAAATTTTGAATATGGGGAGCTCCAAATTGTTTTCTCAGAAGAGTGGTGGTTGACTCATTAAACACAGGACCAGGAGAAAGTTTTTAATTGCTGCAGTTCATGATTGCTAGTGACAAACTGGAAAGGGTATTCTTCTGGTTATAGTCATTACACATTGAGGATACTGTTGGAATTGCTTTTTCATATAAATAAAGCATATTTCACTATAGGAAAGGTGCATGTAATTTGAAAGTAGTATTGTCTTTGTGAGGTGACATAGGGTAGTCGAAACAGACCATGTACCAAGGGAAATCTGCCAGTCAAAATAAGAAAAGTTGATGACTTTTCTTTCATTCTGCATTTCTAGAATGTTTGAGTTAGCTAGTTCAGTTTCCAGTGTCTTCCATCTTCCTTTGTTTTTGATTATTATTATTATTTTAAAATATGGGCACAGTAGGCAGTCAAAGATCACTGATGTTTACATATTTTTACATATTACATTTTTACATACTGCAGTAAAGAATCAATTGGTTTTATTAACTGTCAATCATTTATGGCAGTTTCTACCTCTATGGACCCTGTTGTCCTTTACTCAAGAAAGTCACTCTTGCACTTTGATAGAAGCTTGAGTGTTGTGGCAAAAGGGTAAAAGGACTATGGGTAGATTCCTGAGATATGGGAAGCTTGTTTCCTAAAGGAACTCAAACCTGTATGTTCATCCCCACCCCCGCAATGTCTCTGCTATGACTGTCAACCTCTGCTTCCAAGTATGTTCAGAAGCTGGTGAACTACGAAGTTGTTGATATCATTGGAACAGCATAAGTAAATTTCCCTTTATCATTCCTCTTCTCCATTGGAAAAGACAGCTTCAAAACATAGATAGTCTGCTAGAATAACACATAAGAAATACACGTTGGTTGGTATTTAGGTAAAAGTGTTTTTTCAAAGTTGGTGTTTCCTTCTCAAGGCAGTGTTAAGAACAAGCACACTAGGTCAGACCAAAGCAGTCTAACCTTATATCCTGCCTACTAAAGTGGCCCAAAGTGGGTGCCTAGCAAAGATTAAAGAAGAAAAACATATAGTGCTATTTCCTTAAAATGCTCTTTCAGACTTCAAACAATTTACTGGTGAAGCTTCCTGAGTTAGAAGTATGTCAGTGTATTTACTAACTTATGGTAGATTTCCACCAGTTTGAAATTATTAGTGCTGAATTAGCAGCACTCATGAGGATACCCCTAACATCCTGAGGTGGAGTTGCAGAACATAATTGTTGGCATGTCAAGACCTCCGTTTTTTTTGGTGTCAAACCTAATTGCCTCTTTGGTGCCTCCTAAAACTTGTCATGGAGACAACAGTGAAGAATCAGTCCCTATTCACCTGTTGCATGCCACGTGTGATTTAATGTATTATACCTTCTTTTTACCATCAGTTCTCTGTGCTGTGGGATCTTAGCCTGATTAATCATCCACAGAATCTGCCCCTTACCTTGGGTCATCCCTGACACTTTCTCTGAACCTCTTTCAAATTTTTTTACTTTTCTGAGCTGGGGAGAAGAACAAAACTGCACACCGTATTCAAGATGTGGGCACACAACAAACTTATGGGGTTGCAAAATGAAAAACTTAGTTTTATTCCTTTTTACATCATTTTTTAATTCCTGTATTTTATATTCTCTGAATACTGTGTAGCCTTAGAAGAGCTAAAAATAATCTTGAGTTTTAAGGAACTAACTATATGGATGGATAAGCAGATCTGGATTAATACAGTGGAGTGAATAAATATTTTAAATAATTAATTCATCTATTTTTTTTCTTATGCAAACTATTTTTCTTCATCTCTCTCTTATTTTTATTTTCTTAAAGTGCTATTAAGATCAGCCACCCACAGATCAAGACATTTTATTTTGCGGCAGAAAATGTTCTGGAAATGAACACGTAAGTAGGGAGTGACTGGCCATGTTTCATCCTGTCTCACATCTGAGAACACTCTGAAAGTTCATTCTCTTGCTGTTAAGCAGTTGTTGATGAAATTATTCTGGGTATTACCAAGTCTATTTTTTTTCCTTTTTTTTTTTTTTTTTTTGCCTGATCATTAAGTAGAAGGAAACTGCTGTTATTTATTCACTAATGAAAGTTGGAATCAGAATCTCATTGTTAGTGCAATTCTGATACTAGTCTTCCTGAAATTTGTAGACATAAATCCCTTTCCATTACAAAAGTGAACTAGCAAGTTCATCACCATGGGAGAAGTGAAGGAGGAAAGGAAAGAGAGGGAAAAGCATTACATAGCTTCGTTCCAGAAATGATCTAGGATTTGAATGTAATATTGCTTGTTTTCAGAATAGCATGTCAATTAGCAAGGAGGGTTAGAGTGATATAAATAGCTGCTTTTTAAATCTAAGCAAGTATTTAATTCCCTGCCAAACTATACTGCAGTTAAACAATTCTTATGCCAGGTTAGAAATTTTCTTTCCCCACTAATGTCTGTAGGACCAATAACTCATTCATGCTTTTTTTTTTTTTTCTTTTTTTAATGAAAGAAATAAAAATGGGTACTAATACTGCCATTTCAGAAACCATCAAGCTATCAGAAGTAGATACTACTTGCTATTGGTCCACTTTGGGCCTATTTGTATATAGCTCTTATTTTCTTTGTCTTTATAACTTCAGATTGTAGTCTGTTCACAATGCTATTTCATAAAAAGGCCAAAATTCAGATAAAAAGCAATAAAATTTAAATGGGAAGGGAGATTCTCTGATAGATAATTAAAGATTTTAATCATGGCTGTACTAGTGACCTTTGTGCTTCTTCATAGAGCATTGACTGTTCTCCTCTATAAGACCTCATAACTATTCAACATACCATGAAAGGAGAGATGCTGAGAAAACGTGTGAGACCTTCTGAAATGGCTATAGAGACAGAAATGTACTGTAGTACAGCAGTGTACATTTATTTATTTACTCTTAAATCTGTACTCTGTAGGTATATACATGTAAATATAGATGTAAAAATGTGTTGCCCTTTGTAACGTGGAGAAGTCCAGAGGCTGCTGGTGGGGAAATAACCATCTATTTCTATATGGTTACATTTCCTACAAGAGCTCCTCAGCACAGTAACAGGTTCTTGAGGCAGGTGGGCTGAGGACTGAGAATGGAGGACTGCTGGCCAGAAATACTTCTGTAGAGAAAGTGACTGTCTGAGAGAGAAGAGGAAAGGATGTAGGGGGAAGGTAAAAGAAAATGTAGAGCTAATGGGGGACATATGAGTGTTAACAACTAGTTTGGAGCCCAGCTGGAAATTCTCAGTGTCTTAATGACACTTTGGAAATGTTTAGTCTCATGTGAGTGAGTGATCGAAATCTACACAGGTGTCCCAGCTCTTATACCCCACAATGATTTTCTTCAAACTCCACTTCTGGAGTAAATTTCATTTTGGCTTAAAGCTAGGTAGCCTAGTGTTAGAGCAGCTTGCACTGTACTGCACTAGTCCTAATTCCTCACTGTTGTAACTGATGATGTTTTGCTTGGCAAAGTATAAAATACATGCATTTAATACAGAAAGTACACGCATACTCACGCATATGTCGAAACAGACTAAAAGACATCTGTTCTCTTGGCTCCAGTCCCACACATACATATGCGTGTGAGTGGTTCCACTGAACTCACTGGGGCATTCATGTGTGTCGAGTTACTTGTGTGCATAAATGCTTGATAGATCATGACCTTTTGCAACTCTTCATGCATATATATCTATTAAGTCAATGGTGGGTTTATTAGTATAGTCATTTGCTTCATTCATTTAGCATGTATTTGCCATAGTAGTGCACATATGAAAAGCAGATTTGTGCTGGCTAGCTCCATGAACTTATCTGGCCAAAATGTACTCAATTACTGGTGTCTGACCTTGTATTTAATGAATTCCTGAATTTCTTAGCATCTTTTTCTTTTGTTTAGATTTTTTTTTAAAAAAAAAATAAAAATAATTCTCTTACAATTAGCTGCTACAAGAAAGTCATTAATCCACTCTTATAGAAACGGTACTTTTTTCCCTTTGTTATGTATCTCTATTATTTATATGACAGTCTAAAAATCCAGTTCTGGTGCTACTGATCTAACACACAAATTCTCATTTCTTTCTCTCATCCAACATGATGTTTTATCTGAGTTATGAATCTTAATTCATGACCTTGTTACATTCCTTATTTATGCCTTGAGTTTTAATTTGAAGGGCTTGAGCTTTTTTAGTTCTTAGTTTCTTAAAATATGGATAGATCTGAATGACTTATAAGGAAGCATAGCATACAAAAGGTATACCCAGGGATAGTTTCTAGCACTAGAAAAAATACAGCTACCTAGGAAGAGAAATATTTTTAAAGAAAAAAAAAAAAAGAAAAACCAAAACCAGAAAAAAACAACCCACAGTGAATAGCTTAAAGCAACACAGGAAGTGAGACTTACTAAAAACAAAAGTAATAGGGAGTTGAACAGAATGTGATGGTCAGAAAGTCTGGTTCTAAATGGCTTAGATTCTTAGGTTGTGCAATGATAGCTTTGGCCAGGGCAGCCGACATCATCTCCTATGGCTCCTATGCTTTTTGCTTTACTGTGGGTGAAACATAACAACTCAACAGTGGGACTAAGCCACTGATATTGTGTTATAGCACTTATACTTTGACTTCCAGTAATGCAACTCTTTCTTCATCAGTAGTGGTTTTTTCAAGATCAGGAAGAGAAATTGTCCCAGGCAACTAGTGCTCCTCACCATATACGGTCTGAGAAGAGCATAAGGGCTGTAAAACTGGAACTATGAACAGCTTGCTGTTGTACCTGATGGACAGTGGTTCAGAAATCCGTGCACAGAAAAATAAAGTTCTAGGTAGTCTATTACATATTACAAAGTGGGCTTGTGAGCTGTTCAGTGCATTTCTCCTATTGGCAACTGAGCCCTCCACGGTTGTTACAAGGAATGGGAATGTTAGCATCCAGGTAACTGGTGCATTTCTGGAAAATTCTCTGAGATATAGAAACACTGACATTCAGACTTGGGGTTAAAGAAAATAGTCGTGGTAATGTGGAACACATCTGAAAAGTGAGAAACTGTCAAAACAGCATGCAAGTATCATTAACGATGTATTCTCTCTGTTCTGAACATAGGTGGCTAAGCAAGCTGGGGATGGCTGTAGATCCTCAGGCACCCAATGGGAAGAATGAAGAAGGTATGTTTCTAATTGTGGTTTTAGTGTGTAACTACAGAATGTCCTTCACAGTTTCTGAAGGGCCAAATTTTTGTCAGATCTTTCCTTTCTTTCAAATTGTCACCTTGGGTCTGTCTGCCTATTGAGCTGAGCAACACCACACTAGCACAGCGCAAAGTAGCCATAGTGAAAGATATGCTGGTGAGATGTAGTGTCACTGAAAGATGCTTGCTGTTCTTGGGAGTGATGTGTAACTACCATCTGGCAGTTTGCTGGCTTGCTAAGCCTACAAAGAACATAGAGAAACATCTGTGCTACTCCGGGTTTAGAGCTGGTAAGGTATATGAGAGCAATTGCGCAATATTTCTAGCTTGGCCACATCTTGTGCAAACCTGTCCCTCACATCTTCTCCATTTCTGGGGGTTTCAACAGCAGTAATATTGGGTGGTGGAGGTTGTACTGAAGTCTATGATTTTCTTCACAGTCAAGCCCAAAAGTTAATTGTGGAATGAATAATTTTTAAAGTTCCATAGCAATTTATTTACTGTTTTAATTTGTGCAGTGACATAACAGTACTTTTTGGTGGGAGGATACCTGCACTCAAATCATGAATCTAGGTAGATAGAGAACAAAGAAAGTCCCTTGGAGTTGGAGTGCTTGTTAAAGCTGCTTTGTGAGGATGTGTGCATTGGGAACTGATTTAAAATGAGAAGTGCTGTGGGTAGTATTGTGTTAGCAAACCAGGGGCGGACTCTGACCTAAGGAATATATATCTTCTTCTGGGATTTTGACCCTCCTTATTTTTGTTTGTTTGTTTTTGTTTTGTATGAGAACAGGTTGTGAAGGAACAGGCATTATGAAGAAGAAACTGGTGTTTAGAGTAATATGCTTAGGTGATGCAGCATATTTTGTCGAAGCACTGAACTGCCCTTCTGTACATTCCTTCTACTATTTCCCAGAATGAGGTTGTGGTTTATGTCCAGGTTTCAGGCTTGTAATGACATTATTGATTTGCCTCATCTGGCTCTATTTTTACTCTGCCAAAAGAAGTAGCTTTGTACTGATAAATACAGATACCACTGATTTCTGATCATACAGCAAAACTCATAATTTTATTTGTTTTCAATTTATGGTTCCTATTTTGCTCTTGTCAGGAGACTTTTTAATTTCAGGAGCATTTTTAATTTCTACACCCCAGCACTCTACCAAAATGTTTTTGTCCTCTTTGAACCTAATTTTGCATAAAAAACAATTTGTGATAATTAGTATAAGGGGCTGTACATCATATTGCACAGCAAGGCCTGCATAGATAATTGCACTTGGGGAAGAGGTATCCAAACATTGTCCATGCAAAGGAAGAGTTTGTTTGATGGTGTGGGGAAGAGGTATCCAAACATTGTCCATGCAAAGTAAGAGTTTGTTTGATGGTGCAAGTGATCAAAGTACTATACAGAAAAACAAATACATTTTTTTTAAAGCCTCAGAAACTGTAGTGGATTGGTTGCATTGGCTGAGCTGATAGTTATAAAACTTGACACAAAATTATGACTAATATTAATAAAAACAAAACACTGCAGAAAGATTACAGAATAATTTATCAAAAACTTTTGCTGCAGGTTGTCTAATTATCCTGGAATGAACATAGCCAAGATTTCTTTGTTTTTTGAAGCTGGTGGGCCATCTCCCCTTAAAGAAAAGTGGCTCTGATTTGGGTGATCAAACACCTGTTTATCTCTCCATGTGTTTTGTCATATGTGCTCCAGCATCTGTCATGAGTGGGGTTCAAAGCCCCACTGATACCTCTGTGTGGATGTGCCCTTGCAGAGGCACTGCTACATCTTGCATTTCAAAAAATGCTGCCATTAATGACAGTCACTTCTGTTCCCAGCAACCTGATTTTTCCCTCTTTCACATATTGTAACTCTTCAGGAGGGTCTTTAGTGTATCAGAAACAGCTATTTTGTTTTGTTTGCTTTGTTTTGTTTTCCCAGTTCTTCTGCATGCCTGAAAGGGGAGCCGTAGAAAAATAAGCTCTTTACCAAGAGTAATTCAAGAATGCATTCACAGAGCTTTAGAATTTGATATGGGCTGTACTGCAGCCAGTCCTCAGTGCTAAGATATGCCAGCAAGTATTTTCAGTAAACAGAATTGCAGCTATGCTATTAAAAATCCTATAGTTCTGCAAAGAGTACTGGGAGAAAGCTTCACTTTGTTAACATCTTAGAAACCTCTCCCTTGTATAAAATTGCTCTCCTACAACATTTTTTTTTTCCTTTCTCCTCTTGCACTATGGTTATTAACCCCCCAAAATTACATGCATGAAAAGTAAGTGTGCTGGTATTAATTTAGTTAAAAGATGTGGTAATCACAGCCAATTGGATAATAATGTGGGTCTGGAAAGCTGGTACATGCAGGGATATTTCATAGAGGGAAGTGGTCTGGTCCAGTATTTATAACCAGGCCCCAAGAATATAATCCAGCAACTTGCTGCCTCCCCTCATGTGTCATTTTATCAATGATTAGTACTTCATGCAATCCATTGTTAAAAAGCATCTGAGAAGTGTTGGAAAATACCTCCACCTGCTACACACGTAGTTAAATAATGTGCCTGCCTCTCTACCTCCCAAGAGTTACTGGGGCTCCATCAGCTTGCTTTTTACTTGAAAATAAAAAAATGAGTGGGGTGTATAGTTGTAGAGTCCTGTGTCTATATTTATTGCTAGCTCAGCAAGTGTACCCCTGTGCCATGTGGCATGAGGGTGTGAGCTATTGTGTGGTGGCAGAAGTCCCCTGAGGGTGCTTTATGGTTTTCAAAGCACCGTATGAGCAATCTGTTTTTTCCAAAATCGTAGCCAAAGCCTGTTGCCAGCTCCAGGACAACTTGCTGGTTACAGAGACTATGGATAGCATTGGCTACTTGCAACATGTCTCCCTAAATATGCACAGGTGATGCGGCCTTTCTTTTAAAGGTTTTTAAGAGAGGAAAGAACCCAAATTTATTTGTGAGACTATCTACTGCACTGCCACCTAGTGTTTTTTGTTTGTTTTGTTTTTACTTAAATGAATAATTAAAATAATAAGAGAAGGCTGCTGTCAAGCAATGGAACATTACCATAAGTGGGTTAATTTTCAGTGTCATAGACACTGGCATGTTACAATATGGTCCTCAGACCTCTTGGTGACCTTCAATGACCACAGTACCCTGAAGAATAAATGAATGTTGTTTTAACACCTTGTTTTTGCTCATTTTCCATGTCTGCCTCAGAATGCTATAGTGAAAGTGAACACGATGATCCAGAAATAACAGATACGCCACCTCCCCCCTACATGGCCCAGTCACAACCTCCTCAGTTGGTAAGTGTTATTCTAATTAGCTTTATTTGGTAGCTGGTTGGAATAAGTCTTTCTCCACGTGGTGGGCTATTGCCTAATAACCTAAACCAGAGGCTGGAGACATCCACTCACTGTGTCTGAGATGTGGATGCACCAGCCGTGACGGTCACTGCCCTGTGATGTTCCCTGCAGTTATTGTTACCTGTGCTGTTAAGAGCTGTGCACTAACAATAATGTCTCCTTCTGAAGGAGGCATATTTACTTTGTTTGAGAAAGAAAGGTGTCACTTTACCTCATACACGTGATGAGTCTTCTCATTATGAGATTTTTAACACACTACTGTAACCTAGTTTTTTACTATATATATATATATATATTTTTGAATCCAATCCAAAATCTTCTTTCTTTTTATGACCCTGGTAACATCATCCGACAGATTTGCATTTATTTACTCAAGTGAGCTGTTCTTAAATCTGCTGAATTTAAAGCTGCTTTTGTGCCAATGAGAAGTGAAGAGAAAGAGGCATCTTCTAACAGTAATAAAATCAGTTCTTCTCCTGTACCTCTGAAAAAGAGATTAAAAAAAGAAAGCAGCCATCTTCCCTAAATTTACTCTTTCTCCCTTGCTGTGAAACATTTGTCCACAATATTCCCTCCTGCCTAGCTTCTTTGCATAAATTAGAATAAGTTGTATGCACCTTCATGTGTCTAATCATATTGCCTCTCCTATTTAATAGCCACTTATTGCTCTATTAATCTTGTTTTACTATTGATGTTCTTTATGGTGATCTCATCTCCACTTATATGCACTTCAAGGTACGAGGTTTAACTTATTCTGTGTTTGGAAATGAGTAATCTAGTTGGGGATGGTAATACAGCTGAAATATGAAATCCTGATTTCAAGCCTTTCCCTTCCCTAGCTGAAAGTTAATATCTAGTGGTATGCAGTAATATGCTTGTTGCCAAATTATCTTATTACATCTCATGGTTGAATAAAAAATGCAACAACAACTTTGTTGCTGTGACCCAGGCTCCTGTACTGATGCTTCGAAATGACATCTAATAACTGCAGTGGTCGGATAGGCAGTGAAGCAGGAACAAATTTGAAAAATACAGATGAGCTGGAGCAGCTTGCGTGGCCACAGTCAATAATAAAAGGAGATGTCATGCACAGAGCTGCCTGTCCAGCAATCTTTAATTAGCTCACGTAAAGCTGGGAACGTATGTCACGCTGTCACCTATTTGCCTCTGTCTGTTTCAGTCAGATAAGTCAGTCTTCACTTCCTCTCCTAAAACAGTTGTGCAGCATTAATCACCGTGAAACAACCCACCTGGCACTCAGGGGATGCGTGGCGTTCATTGCTGTATAAAATGGGATTCTTTATTGCTTGTATTAACTGAAAGTTAAATGTGGCCAAGTAGCTATAAATATTGGAGAAAATAGAAACCTTGACAATACATCTCCAGGAGTTATTCTGGGCTGAAGGCCGATAATGAAGCGTCTTGAATTTTATGCCTCAGTGGCTTGCCTTTAAGAGGCGGTAGATGTCTTTCCCGTCTGCTCACCTCTGAGCAAATGCCGGCATTATTCCAGATGATGAGTTTTAAACAGGTGTTATTTTTTTTTTTTTAGTTTTCTGTTTTTCTGGCTTCCTGCTGCTTGTCAGCCTGTTGCTGCAGAGGCGATCTCCGGTTGTCTTCCTCCCATACTCTCTTCTTGAGTGCTGGCCTCAATGTTTTAGCAGGGGACACGTGGGATACAGGCAAAAGTGCAGGTGCTGAGGTCTTGTTTCCTCAGCCTTTCCTCTTGAAGGTTGTCTTCCCTCCAGCCACTACCTCTATCTGCAGATTTCCCTTCTCCCCACCCCCATCTAAAAATCTCTTCCACATGGACAAAGGTTAGTGTCTTCTCAGCAAATTAATCAACTTTTCACCATAAGAGCTGCCACTGGAAAAAGCTCTAGCTGCCACTGCTCTGCCCTGTGATCAGATTGCTCATGTGGTGGGTGAGGAGCTGTTAGGCACTGTCAGAGCCGCATTTAACTACAAATCAGAGTCTTCTTTTAACTACCTGATATACTCTCCCACTCCCTTCAGATAATTACTGGAGGAAGAAAACCTCTGGAAATACTATGGAAGCACTGTGTTTACTGGGAAGTGAATTCTAGGAGTGGAGCTCTTTGTTTCAGGGAAGGCCTCCACACTTGAAATCAACACCAGATTGGAAAATATTAATCTGGAAACTAATAGCCACTCAGGTGCAGGCCCTGTTACATGTTAGAGTAGCAAACATTTCACTGTAATTCTTGCACAAAATTTCAATTGCTCTGCTGACCCAGATTCTTTTGGAACTTGAAAAGCAAGAGTAGTGATCATGAGATTTCTATGTTTATGAGTGCTTGTGGGTATTGTTGAAGAAAAAAGCAAGTGAAGAACAAATAAATTTTGACATCTGTAGGACAAAAGCTTAACTGACCATTTGCATTCATTTCTCCACATGTGAATAGATTTATTACTGAAAAATCAACAGCTATATTGAGTTAATAGATTGCAGCAATCCCAAAAGAGCAGTAGAGGTGTTTTGTGGTGATATTTTTTTTCTCTAAAAAATGTCTAGAGACGCATTGATCTCCAATGGAATCCTTATGATCTCCTAGCCCAAGCATCTACTTTTTAAAATGTCTCCAAATAGAGATTTATTGTTATGTACATTAATGCAAAACTTCCAAAGGAACCACTCTAGTACTTTAGGTAAACATTTGTCATGCCAATAAAAAATATATATTCATATGTAGAGAAAGAGATTCTGGCATTCTGCTTCATTCTCATCCAAATTTTTTATTCATTGCAAAATGAAAAAGACAACAAATATATATTCCACTCAGTAATATACAATTTTCATGTCAACAGCACTTTCTTTTGTATGGACAAATGCCAGAAAAATAGAGGTGAGGTGTAACATCCTCCTCTCAAGTCTCTAAATAATTGAAACTAGACCATCAACGTGAGCAACAGCTTTCATTTATTTTTTTCTTTGTTTTTTTGCTTGTTTGTACAAACACTTCAACAATTTGTCTTTGCAATATATCTTAGACAGATAAAATGCTTCAGGTCACCTGTATTCCCAAGGGCTTTTTTGTTATTCACACGTATAGTTTATGGCAGCATCACCTTGTCCTTTGCTTTAGGGTGTATTTGTAAAGGTTTCATTTTAAAAAAGCAAATATGCACTTAAAACACAATGTTATACTTGTAACGGGGATATAAATAAGGTCCGGTCCTGCAGTGTTTGTAACAGTCTTGGAGGATTGACTTTGAAAATTTACAAAAATGAAGAAAGTGCTGCAAACAAATGGTGACCTACAGTCTCCTCATCTTATGAACTAATTAGTAGCTTCATGAGACAACTGGATTAGAAACACAGGAAGGCAATCTTACATTTCTTAATGTAAAAGGGAAGTAGTATTACAGTAACACTGAATTGCAGAAGTTTGTATAGCATAATCCAAAAAATTGTCACTCTTGTTTTAGTTTATATGAATACATCTTCATTCTAGTTTACCAGTGGATTATTAATAGGTATTCCAGGCTAGTCTCTGTTTTGTGTTTGAGCTCCTCCGGGTTTCCCTAGCAACACCATTTCTGTATTTTTCAGTGCTTCTAGTTTAGTTATCATCTATTTCAGTCCTTACAGAGATCTATTCTGCATATGTATTGAGAATATAAACTTGCTAGAATTGTGGTCCATCAAGTCTGGTATTCTGATGCTGACTCTGTCCAGTAACAGATGATTTGCAGAATGAATACATTTCTGCAGTAACAGAAATGCAAGAAATCTAGCTGTTATATTATGTCTCATTGTGGTTTCTGCTAGGGGATGCAATCTGAAGTTTTGTCTCCCCAAGCCTTCAGTTGCTTTATTTATTATTGTTAATTAATCTTCTGGGTATTTGTGTGTATATTTGTGTGTTTGTGTGTGTATTACTTGTGCATTTGACTCTCTTTCTCGGTTCATCTTTTCAGTGGAGTTTGGTGGTTAGGAAGCAGAGTAGTGTTAGTTCTTGTTTGAGCTGATTTTGGTGACCAGACAATAGTACAGCTCAGCCAATGCAAATGCCTACTGTAGACAGATGTAAGCATGTATTTGCTCATCTGGGAAACTACATACTTCTCAAGACTTTGTTTTTCCTCTCAATCTTTCTTTATATGTAATTGTGCATCTATTGCACCCTCTCTTGTTCACCTTCTGGTTCCTGAGGATGACTGTTAGTTGTCTCTGAATCTGCTCTAGTTGCATGAACTCATGTTGATGCAGGGTGACAAGTACAGCATGGAGAGCCCTAAGATATGGTGATTTCTGATGCGTCTTTAGTGAAGTTTGGGTCCTTTTTCAGACTCATGTGCTCAAGTATGAATCTTGGCAGGTGAATGAGCAGCATGTCTTGCACCATCAACCTTTTCATGCCCTGTGCCCCATAGCTGCCTGTGTTTTCTTTTTATCACTAACTTCCCAACATACTACCTGTCGGCCTTCTTGGCACGGTGAATGATTAGTCCCCAGAATGGACTGGGCAAAATTCCTTTGGCTGCTGAGAAGGTCACTTCAATGCTGCTTCAAAGCTGTTTGGGCTGTCTATCTGTGGCTATGTCATTGATAGATTTATTCAATGCTTCAGGACAGCTTCGTGTTCAATGGCTAAGTCAGGGTTTTGCTTCTTCACTCTTGATTAGAACAATAAAGTTAGAAAGAAAAGAGAATGACTGTGAGATCTAGCATGGAAGGCTGCATTCAACATGGTATTTTTCATTATTCTTTTGTTTCTAAGCCTTCTAAGCTTTCAACTTGTTTTACCTCTAGCTTCCTTGTGACATAGTTTCTGAATTTACTGCTCTGTGAGAGATTGGTTACCTTATTGGTTACCTTCAGGCTTTCTTGGATGGATAATCAATCACATTACATCAATTTTTCATTACTTTGCATTTCAGCTGCATGTCTATTGAGTGTAAGGCCTAGGAACAAGAATAACTTGGAATAACTTTTTTTTTTTTTTTTTTTTTTTTATTCTCCCATTTGTTTCTGGAAAGCAGGATCAACAGAAGTCTTCTTTGACCTCAACCCTGTCAAGTGAAGCATCTTGCTCTCTCTCATCTCCTGAAAGCACTTTGAACTCCCAAGAGTCATCATCTTCCTTGACGTCCAAAGTGGTTTATTCTGAGAGGCAGTCCTGGCTTGACCTTGTTAACAGCTCAGCTGTGGAAGAGGGTGATCAGCCTTTAACTTTCTGTGTACAGATTCACTCTGATGAGCAACCAGAAGTAGACTGTGGAGAAGCAGGAGAAAGCCAGATCTTGCCCAGTGGTGGATCCCAAAACACTTTAGGTCTGGATACACATTGCCTAACTGTGCCAGATGCAACAGGACAGAAATCACCAGCCAAAGGTGAGCTATTGAGAAAGGAGATTTTGTTTGCAGAACCATAAAATGGGAGTCTGGGGTGTTCCTTAGCTTCCTTTCCTGTTCCTTCCTTTATATTTTTTATTGAAGAATTTTCAGTTATAACAAACGTGGTTTATTGTGCCTCAAATAGACATCCTAGAATCAAATTGGTAAGTACATTTAGAGTTTTTCTCATATGTTAAGATCATAGACTCTGTATAAAATCTTAACATAGACATATTTTTATTAGCTTTATTTATTTCAATGCAGCTGTCATTTACTAGTTAAGGTTGAATTCAGATTTTAGGAAAGTTTCATGACATGAGGGTGGAGTTTCATGGTAATATATCTAGTGTAACAGAATTGACACCCTAAGCAAAATGCTGTATGCAAGATGTAATGAATGTGGATTAAGGTCAATCCACCTCTAAAAATGTAAATTGTAGTGTTTACTTTCACTATGTATTCCCTATTCATTTAATTGAACTTCATTGTAAACAAGGGAAAACAAATGTGATCCTGAATCAGAAGTCATTAAGGACTGGATTTTATTTAATCACATAGGTATCTGTATAGCCATTCTGCTATAGAAATATACTGCTAAATTTATAAAGATGGTGTAGTCCCAGAATTTGGTTGTTTTTACAGTTAATACAGCCATAGCAGGCAACGTATCTTGCCTTTTGAGCAAAGCTTCTCTTCCCTGCATTAAGAGCAGTTGAAGCATAAGAGGCATTAAAAGGAGATGTTCAGTCCACTACCTAGAAAGGTAATACATAAGGAAAGAATGATGTTCTTGTTCAATAGCTTTGCTCATGATTCAATATCCTTGAAAACAATTGAAGAAAGTACTGTATTACAGAGAGAGCAGTGTTGTCTCAGTCGAGTGCAAAACAAAGATGCATCCAAAAGCTTAGGCTGAAGGAAATGCAAAGATGGAAACAAAGTTCATTGGACTCATAGGGATTTTTTTTTTCTCTGTGGGTGAATAGAGCTGAGAGCTGAATCACGGAAGTGTAAGTGTAAGGCACATTAGTTTCATCGTCACATATTGTCACTGTGATAATTTCAGGTCATTTTGCACTCAACTTCATTATCGCTAGAAATCGAAGGTGCCCTGCTAGAGAGTTCTGTGGCAATGAAGATCAGTAAGAATTAAAACTGAGAGTGAGCATATGTTTTGAAAGTCATGGTTTTGATTCCCACAGGTTTTGGCATTGTAAGTAGTTAAATAGCTGGGCATGGCAGAAATGGAGTCCCTAATGAAATTGTCACATATATTTTACCATATTCTGTAATTTTACCTTTAGGCTTAAATTTGACCAAGTGATTCCTTTGGGAAATATTCTTTCTATGGACTGAGGGATACTCAGGTTACATTTGAGCCTATATTAACCTAATTAGCCTAATATATTTATATTCAGGTGGATTGTTGGACTGTATGCCATATAGGGCACAGTAGTTTATAGATCCCATTGAGGAAGATTCAGTGGTTGCTTTCTCCAACCACATTCTGCAATAATGCTCAGGTTAACACTTTCCAACATAACTGTAAGGATGACAAGTACTTTTATGGATGTTGACAGATTTAGCATGACACTTCATAATCATTTAAAGCAGAGTTTTATAGGCTTGTACAATGATATAGTAATACGAACAAAGCTGCCTTGATTTACATTTTAATCCTCATTTTTGTATATTCCTGCCATTTGCAGGGTGGTTTAATTGTCCCCAAAATGTTCCTGGTGAAATTAATTCATTCACTGCTCACTGCTTACCTATTGGCTGACCCTATTCACAGAACACATCCGTGGTAACCACTCTGCTGATCTGTGATGGAATTCCAGAAATAGATCATTTTAACAAGACAGTCACTATAGAAACTGTTTAGCTTCACTAGTTACTATCTGCATCATAACCATTGTTGAGCGAATAAGATATATACTATATATTAATTTTTCTTTTCTTTATTGCTCTGCAAGATATGAGGAGGGGATGGACAGTGTTTTTTTTTTTTGGTTGTTTGTTTGTTTTTGTTTTGTTTTTCAATTTACATTAGAAAAATACATGAAATAATTTGCAAAGAAATTAATGAAGCTATTTTAGTTTGTGAATGAGGTGAAAAATAAAAGCAAAAAGATTAGAGTAACATCAGTTCCCAATGGAAATTATCAAAAAGGATCCAGTTCTGGTTCTGTGTCTTATCCCCCAAGAATTTCTATCTCCAGCTAGTTGATAAGGATGTACACAAATACCCTGATGTAATTTCTAATTGTGGGATGAAAACTATCTGCAAAGCTTCATAATTTTCAATACATTTTTAAGAACACCATTGTTATCTGATGTGAAACAAAAAGGTATACCTCAATGATTTGCTAGTGCAATGCATCTTATTTGCTTTGCATTGCTTCTGAACAGTGCTTGCCTGGCAGCTCTTTGTGTTCCAGAGTAATGGGACTGCATCCAGAAGGTGCTGGCTCCGCCTTGCAGTGGCATGTAATCTGAAAGCATGTGTCCCATGCACATAAAGCCAGCCCTACTATTATCAGAACAGCCCCGTTGTCTTTGAATGCTCTCCCCACAGAGCCTTCACATGTGTACATGCTCTCCTTTTCCTTATGAGGATAGAAAATCACCTGTCACACAGTCTGCTTTACAGCTGTGTTCTGCTTAGCAAAACCCCAAGAGGAACTCGTGGCTGTAGCTGATAGAAGCTGAGAACTGAGGGGAAAGTTTTTCAAGAACTGAGGAGCGTTTATGTTGGCAAAAGTCAGAAATGGAAGCCAATGTGAGAAAAGTTGTTGCATAGAAGGAAGAAAGAGTAGCTGTGGCTTTGTTGGAAGAGCTTATTATGTAAACAGGAGAAGAGTAAAGAAATTTTAGAGATGAAATAAACAGTGAAAGAGAAGTTTTTCAAAGAGGATAAATGGGTTAATCTCTGTAAGAAAAACACAGATGCAGCCAAAGGATCATAGATTATTTTGTTAATGAATATTATTTAAAGAAAAATGCTAAGCAACAGTAGGTGTCTTGTGCAAGATGCACCAAATGATATTTTAATGACCTTTTCAGCAACTCTAACACTATGAACAATCTCAATCTTAATACTCAACTCTTGGGAAGAGGTTATGTACCAGAAGGTAGAACAAAGATACAGAAAATGAGAATTTAACATTTTTCTCTTTTGAAGGGAAATCAGCATTATATTGAAATTAACTTAGTGGGAATATTTAATACTTCAGCATTAACAGCCTTTTACATGTACAATGATAAAAGGAATCAATGCTGACATAAAGGAGCTGATAGCTAAACAAGAAACAGGAATACAAACAAGTACGTGACTACGTGCTTGGTGTCCAGAAGCTGGCCTTGTCCTGTCTAGAATGACTAGACACACTCTGTAGCCAAACTCCATGCTTTGTTTTTCTTCTGGCAACTACTGGAACAGAAGGTATCTGATTATGGCCCACCACTACCATCATCAAAAACAACGTTAACAAAAGGAAACTGTAGACATGGAGAGGTTACTGTAAGTGAACAGGAATGTGTGTTTGTATTTATGTGGGGACCTTCTACTGTAGCAATAACATCCTTCTTCCTTGCGGTTCCTGAGTGCTTTATGATCATGGCCACATGAAGTTAATGCATCTTGGCAAGAAATTTTTACAGTACCACTTCTGGTTTATTTATTTAACTTTAGCTTATAGTAGCTAGTAGAAGAGCTAGCATGTGCTGATATTTTGGGAAACCTGGAAATCTTTTCACACACAATTTGAATTTTATCTGGGTTGGTTTTGTGGGAAGAAGTTGGTTAAATAAGAGATGTATGTAGTCAATTCCTTCTTTTTTTGTGAATTGACATCCTCTTCCTCTCTTGAGTCTGCCTGTGCCAGTAATAGCCAAAACAGATCCTCTAGTGTGCTCTAGTCCCTCTGCTCCTTCTGCAAAAGTTACAGAAAACAGATTGTGGCTGAGACTAGCTAAGAAGCATGCTTATAGAGAGCATTATTGTGTCGAAGAATAACTGTATTTGAATTATTATTTTGCTTCTGATAAAAAAAATAATATTAGGAATCACAGTGAAAATTATGGTGTTAACATGCTATGAACTTGGAACAAGACATATTTATTTGTGTTATTATCAGTTTAGTCACAGCTTGTTAAAAATGACATCCTTCACTGCTGAATTCACTATACTATGTAGTCAAGAGCCTCTGACTGTTGGTGGTAATGTAATTTTCCCTTAATTTTCTGCCACTCTATCCTACTTCTTAGTTTAGTAGTTCTGCATTTACCAGTGAGGAGTTTGCCCTCCTAATTCAATATTTCCTGTTCTGTGTAGTTCAGTGGGAAATATGATTTCCCTGAGGTGTCATCATATTCACATTAGAAAGTCCACGACTACTATGGAAAATGGGTAGGGAGCGTGAGCGGGGGTGGGTAAGGGCAAAAGAGAGTTATGATGTTTTTCTCTCCTCTCCCCAGTGTGGGTCTATATGCTGCCCCATTGATATCAAAAGGTTTGGCAGAATCAGAAATAAAGGTATTAGCACAGCCACAATAACTTTGTAAGTGTAGCAAAGACAGGAGGAAGAAGCACATTATATATTTTTTTCCTTAGGATTAATACACAGCTGGAGAGTTATCAGATCCAGTTAGAGAATGGAAGAACACTTAAATTTCTTGGTTTTGGTTTAGAGTTAGTAAGATATGTTCTGCTGGAGGTGGATTTCAATGCAAAATGCTTTTTCTGCAAAACTTTGCCAATTTCTATTTCTTTACCACTGAGAAGCAATCAGCTTGATTTTTCACAGCTGCTTCTTGAAAAGTGCTGGATAATTTCACTTTTGTGAGCTTAAAGAGCCTTACAGTTGAGAGTTTTCAAGCAGGCTCCTGTGTTGCTGCTGCAAGGTGGGGAGTCTTGGTACTGTAATGTCTCCCACCTGTGGCAAGTTGGCCGACATGAAGGTGGAAGCTGAAAGCTGAGGAGGTGCAGAAGTGGTGTGCTGAGCCTCTGGCAGCTTGCTCTTGTCTGTGATATCTCCTGTTAGGTAGAGGGAAATTCCAGATAGGTGGCATAGAGCCACCAAGCTGTGTTTTACTTCTCCTGAAACAGCTGGTGAGAAGTTTGGGTCAGCCTGAAGTATTACTTTATTTTCATCACCTGAACATAGACAGTCTCATTCTTTGCAGTGTTAAAATATCGAAGAGCAGGGCTTCCCTTTTCTTGGGTCAGCACTGTTTTCTTTCCACTTTCCCTACTGTGGAGTCTGACAAAGTTAAGAGAGCTATACAGTACTACATGATATGTTCAGAAGTGCTAGGAAAGTGATATAAGTATTTCACTGATCTTTCCAGTGGAATCACCCAATGGAATCACTTATGGTTAATGTTGCCAAGGGATAGGAAAAATGTACAATGTATGGTGATACGCGTGTTCCAGTGTGTATATGCACACTCATAAATGCACACAACATGTAATAACCTTCCCCTGCTGCTGTTTGCTCTTTACCCTTGATCTTTCAGTAGCCCTGAGAGAAAAATGAATGTATTTTATCTTCAAAATAGGATGAGATAAAAAAGAGTTGCAGTAGGGCATAGTAAAATTCCTAACTTGAATGCCTGAAACAGAAAGTGTTCGGCTTGAAGTGTACAGGTGGAAGAGATAACTTGCAATAATTTGAAGTGATTGTGAATGTGCCTGAAGTAACCTGTATCAACCTGGCTGAAAAGGCTCACTTCAGAGCTGCACTAGTTGGGCCCGACCTTTCCATTTTATGTATTTGTTTATTTGGTAGCAGAATATATACATCATTATAAACATTCTGAGCTTAGCAAAACTCAGAGAAGGGGTGGCTCTTATTGCAAGGCTAACACAGACAATCTGTTTGTTTTTTATACCAAGGCCTGAGCTTGCTTGCTATATGCATTTTGCATGAATTTTTACTTTGTGATGCAAAACAAATATTTTGTAACAATTCAGTAGCATGGTTTAGACAGGCCAGGTTTCATAAGGGGAGCCAAGTCACTGAAGCCTAGAAATACAGAACTGGTGGATGCCTGTGCTTGCATTAGACACTTGCTCATGTGCAGGTCAGTGCTCTGTCTGCAGGTACAGGGAGAAATAAACAGAACAATTTTGTGGGCAAATGTGCTGCAAATGTTTAAATTTGGAGAAAATATGCAGTCTATGCTTAAACCTTGAGCCGCTTTGCTTTATCTCTGTTATCCAACCTTAATTTTCTTTCAGACATCTGGTAAAAAACAAGCAAGCAAACTGTGGGTATGGCTTCAGTGACTTTCCTGGCATAAAAAGGCTTGTAAAATACAATAATACACCATTGTGTGAGTGAGGAGAAATATGACTTTTTTTAATCACTGATCATTTTATTGGGCTTGTTAATCGATTGCTAGACATAACGCCTCTTCCCTTTCTCTGTTACCTCTCCCCCTTTCACATTTATAGCGTGAATCTAGTAGGTTCACTGACAGTTTCAAGCCAGTGAAAGATGGTGGGCTTTGCTTTCTGAAGCTGGCTCAGGGACACTAGGGATAGTGGAGTTAAAAGTCCAGATGGTCTGGCCTCAATTTATTGGCAGACCTACTCTCTGTCAATAGCAACAGTATCTGCTTCAGTACAAAAGCACAATATTAAGGTACTGTTTTGTTATTTTATTTTTTTTTACCTGTTGTGGGAGAAGGTTGTTGCTCAACAGTGTAAACAAAGGTAGAGACCAGAGTGCTGTACAGCTAGCTCCACACAACCTTGTAGATTTACCCTTTTTTATTTTTCCTTTTTCCCAACTGTTTCCTTTCCCATTTAGCTCCTTCCTTCATCTGCTCCATATCTGAAGAATCTGTCCTCCTTACCTTTACCCACAAATGCACAGAAGATATTGGAGTGCTCAGCATGGAAGAAATGTGTTCAGAGTGGTGTTTTCTCAGGCTTGATGCTTTTTAACCATTTTAGATGTAGCACCATGAGTTAGGCGCAAAAAATATCTGGAACAGGGACTTCACATTCCCCTGGGGTTGATTGTTTTTTTTTTTTGAAGTTGATGGACAGGGTCAATACATCATTTTCTTTTGGTATGTTCTTTCTTGGTTACCTGAAAGAGGTTAATTTATCTCTGGAAGTATTACTGTGTACAGTCCTGGAGGGTGAGGTCTTCAGCACAGCTGAGCCAGTCTTGTGAAGGAGATGGCTAATGAAACAAACAGATGCTTCATCCCAAGTAAGTAGGCAGGAAGCTAGTTATAATTACAAGCCTCATGGCATGAGCTGACAGTTTTCAGGAAATACTACTGCCGTGTATTATGCCTTACTCTTGCATTTTTTTTTCTATTTCCCACAGCTTGTTAAATATACAACAGCTCTCCTTTCCTCCCCCTGCACTGTACCAATGAAGGAAGCTATATTTAGTCCTTGTCAAGTTACAGCAGCTTTTTTATAATCAAAAAGTAGAGAAAAAAAGGCCAGCAACAGAGTGAAGGCAAATATTTGTAGCATATCATAAGCCTTTCTTGTAACCTAAATATTTAGAAAGAAGGGGGATGTAGGAGGATGCTGTACTTTTTAAAACATGGAAAAGATAAGGAGCAGACTCCTTCCTAAGTGTGCTGACATGCTGGAGGATTCTTTTTGCTGCACCGTAAGAGAGCAAGAGGACTTCTTCCTTTTGTTTGCCAACTGGGGATGATTTAGAAAAGTCAATGTTTAACATTCAGTTAAAAGAAAAAATGTACTGCAAGTTCAAACAGCACATGGAGGACTGCATTTGAGAAGAACTGCCACTGCTATCTCCGGTAAAATAAACATGAATGTTATCCCAGTGGTTCTTGAGGCATCCCAAAAGCGCCAAATTTAGGAAGTATTGAAGTAGAAAAGCTTGCAGTGTGGACTGTGGAAGAAGTGAGTTGCACAGTCTGTTGCTGAAACTGTCCTTCAGTTGCCCCCATCTATGTCTGGTATATTTTGCGTTCCTTGACTGTTAATTTTTAAGTTGTTTTATTCATAAAAAAATGTATTTACTTTAATTTTTATCTTATTTTATCCCGTTTAATTCTTAGCTGCTTGCTAACTTTTTCTGTCATATCTTCTCTGTCACGGAAAATGGTGCTGTAGCTTAGGCCCCATCAGAGCTATTAAGCAGGATAATGAAAGCTTTTCTGTGTGGCATCACATGCAAATTCTGTGCTGCAATCTGTGAAACTCAAGACTTAGTTATCAGATACCCCAAGGGTTTCTGCTTTAATCTGTTTTCTAGGGACCTTCTCTTTTGGCTTCTGACATATCTCAGTGTTTCATTTCCTTTCTCAAAAATTTTTCCTTGTATTTTCAATAATTATCAATGCCTGACAATAAGTTGGTACACCAAATAGAATCTGACCTATGAAATACCATGTAGAAATGTAATTAATCGTGTGCAGCTTGTAAGGGAAAAGTGAATAAGTGTAGATGCTATCAAAATGTATTCATTCTAACGTAACGTTACTGACAGTTGTTCAAAGTCTGTGATATATTTAGATCATTAAACCAGCACTCGATCAGTGGAAACATATGCTCATATCTGCTTGGATCATAACCTGATTCTTAAAAACGTCTGAATTTGGTAGTACATCATTCTCATATGCCTAATTACTCTAAAAATTACCCTTGGTTTTGACTCTAATACCATTACTTCTTGACTTGGCTAAGAGTCTGACAGATGAATGCAGTGTTTCTGCTATCTGCTGCCATATTCATATTCTCATACACACTTTATTCTTTGCTTTGCAGATCAGGAAAAATGTGATGATGATGAGATGGAGCGACTTTACAAGTCATTAGAACAAGCAAGCTTGTCTCCCATCGGTGATCGTCGGCTGTCAACCAAGAAGGAGCTTAGGAAGTCATTTATCAAACGCAGCAAAAACCCTTCCATTAATGAGAAACTCCACAAAATTCGAATGCTGAACAGCACATTAAAGGTGAGGTCACAGAATGAGCCAAGGAAAAGCCTGAGAGAAAGAAAGAGTTTGGCTGAAAAAAAAGCAAGCCTAGACATCAGCCAAATTCTAATTACATGTTTATTTAAAGCCCCAGAGAGTTTGGTTAAGTTTTTGAAATTGTTTTCTACTTTATTCGGAATAGTGATCTGTGTTTTGTTGTTAAATTTGAACAGAGGCAATAGTTCAGAAGGGACCCTTCTTGCAAAAATTCCAGCCCGTTTGGAAAATTTAATAAAGAAAGTTCCTTTTAGTTAGCTGGGAAACCTGCAAACTCAGCTAAATACACTAAACAAGGGAGCCTTAAAAAAGGAAGAGCAGAAAAAGGACATCAATGATAAAGCACATGAAAACGACCCTGAGCCAAAAAAGTTTTCCTTATGTGATTATTGGGGAATGTACAGGATGTGCCAAAGCTATTGTAAAGACCTCCTGTAACTAAAATATTTTTAATAACAAAAGCATCCTGCTTTTATGTTGGAAGCATATCATGAACTGGAGGGGTGGAGGGGTTCAGGGGACATTCCATGAAAGGGCCAATAAATTTATCTGGAATATGGAGATTTATGAGGCTGTTTACCTGCCAGCATCGTTTTGAGTGTCATGGGATTTCAAAACCTGCTTCTGAATGGTACTGAGGCAAACAGAAATCTTAACCATAACATTGAAATTGTAAAGAGGATAAAGAACAAATCCAAACCTGGGTTTTCACTTGATTATTATTTTTTTTTCTTTCATTATGTTTATTGCCCAGAGAATTTGTGGATGATATTTGAGGTCCCTTTCAACCCAAGCCATTCTATGATTCTTTTTGTATGCATTAGAAGCAGGAATTGAGTATCATGTTTCAAGTATGTGTATTTGGCTTCAGGAATTGTACCCTGGAGAAATACATGTAAAAACTTCCATCAGCACATAGTTGATTTGATTATTAGTCGCAATGTGAGGGTTGGCTTTGGCGCCCTGGCCTGTATTAAACTTCCTAAAGACACATTTGAAAAGACAAGTTGGAGCATAGGCATCCTGCCCGTTGCAGGGCTTCCAAGCTACATATGAGACACAGTGAAGTCTCTCCTCAGTATTAATGAGTCTTCAGTGAAGTGGCACTTACTTCACTGTATTATTCTTCTGCATCAGTAATAAAGTGAGCCCATCATACAGCAGAAATTTAGTTTAAAAAGTATGCCAACTTTATGGCACAGGAAAATAAATGTGGAAGCTTATTTTGATGTTTTTCCCTGATATGAGCCTCCCTAATAAATCTAAGAAGCAGTACAAAATGGAGCTGTATCTTCTGGGATAATCCGTTTTATTAGTCTGGAGCTGAATGCAAGCCTACAAGCCTTTCTGTCAGACATGAGCAAGGAGGACAACTTTGCATTGATTTAACCCAGGAGTATTGTATAAATTGTGATTAGCAGTGTTTATAATCTTAGGCTTGTCTAACACTTGTATTTAATATGGAAAAACCATTTTTGGAGTATTCATAATGCATAAAATGTGTTGATTTTTTTTTCCTTCTTCAAACCAAGGAATTGGAGAATTGACAAGACAAATATAGCACAGACATTTTCTCACAGACACGAACAGAGTTCCATGCACAGCAGTGTTTGAGTTAGCCTGTCTAAAAGGCAAATGCTTTCAGTGGGAATGTGCCATATTCTTTACATCAGTGAGATTATGTTCTTTTAAAGTCAACTTTTTTAACATAAAATTTGAGACATGAAACAAGTGGAAATATCAAAATCAGAAAAGTTTTGCATCTGATCAATATTTACTCTGCTTTAGTTAAAACCCTCTTAGTTTTGAAGCAAATGATTTATGCAAGCTTCAGTGTAATTTTAATTTTGGCCTTTTGACTCCACATCTTTAACAACAGATTAATGTTCCTGCCATAATATATCATTAACAAAACATGCTTAGGATTGTTTGGAAGAGAGTGAAGCTGTGTGCAAATGCATCACAGGCTTAATGAATGTGGGAAATAGATTTAAAGCAGAAGAAAAAATGCACAACATGGCATTTTGCCACCAAGTCTATGCATTGCAAATGCTTCCCTCTCCCTTCTACTTCCCTATCTCCTCTTCTGCTCTTAGGCTATCAGTGTGTTTCTGCATTTATGCCAAAAGCCCTCTTACAAGGATTAATCTTGAGGGTTAACAAGTGTTTTTTTTTTTTTTTTTTTTTTTTTCTGTTTGAAAAGTGGTTCAGGCATCACAGGGGTTAGAGTAGTTGAGGGTTGATTAGGGTAGCAGTGGGATATGGATATGAGGGCAGCCTATTGCTACTGCCAGGAAGTGTTGTGGATGTGCGAGTGTTCTCACAGTGTTTTGAAGGCAGCCAGTAGCACTAAGTGTTCTCAGGTGTGATGAAATTGGTGGCAGTACAGAGGATGGCAAGAGCAACCACATTGCTGTCACACAGAGACCTGGGGGGACAGAGCCATGCAAAAAGAAGTAAAGGTTTGTTAGTGCAGCATGGTGCCTCCATTAAGAAATTATAGTTGCTAACTGGAGCTTCTCTATCCTGTGATCCACTATATGAATTGGCAATAAGAGCTAGAACAGCAAAAAGATGGATTGCCTTAGAAAATGTGAGGACATGACTAAATACCTGAGAGGAGCATGCAAAGAGGATGGAGCAAGGCTCTTTTGAAAGGTGCCCAATGACAGAATAAAATGCAATAGGCACAAACTGAAGCATAGGAGGTTCTGTGCAAACACCAGGAAACACTTCTTTGTTATGTGGGTGACTGAGCAATGGCACCAAAGAGGTGGTGGCGGGATCTCCCTCCTTAGAGTAGTTCAAAAGCTGCCTGGATGTGGTCCTAAGCAACTTCTGTAGATGGTCTTGCTTGAGCCAGGGGGGTTGGACCAGATGACCTCCAGAGATCCCTTCCAACCACACCCATTTTGTGACCTCAAGGTTCTCATTTTCTCTATATCATGACATGACTGTTCCTGTCTTACAATTGAACCAGGGTCCCTGCAATATACAATCTGAGCTGCTCTTGTCTAATAGTAGAGACCAGATTTGTTAACAGTATCTGGTGGTAGATGTATTAACACCCACATATGATCTAACTACCCATGAGCTATACTGCTGGTGCATAGATTTCATCCAAAAGTATTTCCTGTCTTGCTCCCAGAGAACAGGAATTTATAATTGTGCTCAGGAGGGCAAGTATTTTTTTTTTTTCAGAAAGTTAGGATTTGCCATCATCATGTCTAGTATCATGCAGCTACTAACTTGTGAGGCAGCATAACTCATGTCTAATTTTCATGACTTCTCATTCATAAAATTTTACTAAGTATCTTATAAAAAACTACATGAAATCATAATCTTGCCTTCAACTGGGAGGAATTTCTGCTGTGGACTTAATTTTGATAATCTTGGTTATAAAAATAGGAACAAATTGCCAGGAGGATGGTTAATTGGTCATCTCCTTGTGCCCTAGTTCTGCAAAGTTCCCAGAATGTTATTGTTATGGACAATGACCTTGACTGTGTCTGTAGGAAATAACCACTTACTCTCTTCCTAGTGTAAAGAACATGACCTGGCCACAATTAACCAGTTGTTAGAGGACCCAAAGTTGACAGCAATGAAGTACAGAGAATGGAGGAACACAAACATCATGCTGGTCCAAGATATCTATCAGCAACAGGAGGTCCAGGATATGTCCACAGAGAATAGTGAGGAACAAGAGACAACACCATTGGCTATCACTGAAAGTGCTATCTGAGGCTGTGTATCAACAGCTCAATGCAAGATTTTTTCCCCACAGGTCTTCATGTAAAGACACTGTTGGGTTCTGATTTTTTTTTTCCGGAGTGTTCTTCATAAGGAAAACAACCCCTTCTCCAAAGCTTTAACTCCTTTTGCAAAGCTTATTTCATGTCAAAAGAACAAATCCTTCAAATTAAAACAGCATGCTGGAATCTGGGCTGCATATCTAAGAAGAATATTTTATGAAGCATTGAAGAAATGTTTTTCCATATTGGGAGAAGTAAATTGTATATGTGCAACTTCTGGATGTCACAGTGCTATATAATATGAACTGTATAAACGTCAGATCCTTGCTGTTGTTTTAATCATGTAACTTGGTTGTAAAGGAAGCTACAACAATTCCAAAAGTATGTAGTTTACTCTCACTTTTTGACCATGCAAGGTAACCTGATATATATATTTTCATTTCTACGTTCATTCACTTTGACATCTCTACCAGTTGGAACTGAGACAAATCGAGTAGCAATTATGTATGAATTTATACTACAGACCATTGTCAGGAACCCAGTTTGTGTCATACCTGATGTTTTATGAATTAGACATTTATTTACAGACCAGACCAAGGTACTGTCATTCTATATCAAAAACAGAAGGTCTCTCAATATGTTTGGTAAAATGTAAATTGCTCTTCAGCGAGGCAAATAATGTCTCAACAAGTTTCAAGCTTTTCTTATGGACTTAACAGAACTTCCTGGAAGGCTATTTTCTTCTTTCAATTTTTGAACAATCATGAATATATAAGGTACAAGTTCACCCCAAACTCCTAGATAACAAGGTGATCAAGTTTGCAAGGAAGAAGCTAAATACTTAAATTCCTGATGTGGAAGTGAAAGTGTAAAGCATAGTTGCAAATATTTTTGTAAATATATGTCATTTTATGGCTTATATGAAAGTGTTTATGTAATGTATATATGTTTTATTTATATATTTATATATGCTGAATTTCCTAATGTAGATAGAAGCACATGGACCAGACCCACTTATGTGAGTGTACTTACACAGTGACTTGAAATACTTCTCTGTTCTTTTTTTCCATTATGAATCACAGTAATGGATCTAGAATGGAGAGTACCCTGGGACTTCTGCTGTAACTTCTTCTGTTGTTCAACCTAACTTTGGGATTTTGATGAAGAAAATCTGTGTAATTTAGGGCAGGAATATAAGTTTGCTATAAAACTTTGGAATTTCTCTTTGGACAAACAAAAATGAATATATTAAGAGATTTTGCTACAGGATCATTACATTTTAGCATCACTCTTCTCAGTACAGTTTTTTTTTTTCCTTTTTTTTTTTTCTTCCCATCTTCAGCATGTGTGCAAGTATGAGGATCTTTGCAGAGTGCCAATTTCTGAAAAGCAGAAATTAACCCACCATTCTCCAATTAATGCCACTACAAGTACTGGGGAAATCTGCACTTCTGTTGGCTATTTTGTGAAGATATTGTGATTGGTATTCAACAGATTTTATCTTTTAAAGTAAAATACACTATACAGATGCAGCCATATTCGCTTGTCTTTATACATGATATGTTTTATTGTATCGAAAGCAAATATTAATAGTATTATTGGTAATGTGAAATCTTTGTCACCTGCCAAGTGATATATCTGATTGTTGAGATGGCATTGTTGACATTCAACAACTTTCCTTTGCTACAGGTATCACTGGGGAAAGGTCAGGGAAATGTGGGCTTGTTGAATGCAGAAGCAGGACTGCACTCAGGATAGCGTCACTGCCTCAGGTATAAAAGGATTTAGACTTAATAATTGGAGCTGGTCTGCTGGTGGGGAACAGAAGTTAGATAAAACTTAGAAGTGAGTGACAGTAACTAAATGGGGAAGCAGACATAAAAAGCAAGGTGGTTAAAGAGCTAACATTTCCAGGAAATCTTCATACAAGTGGTGCTTTTATCGTTTCATTAATTCTAACTGGACATTGATAGAAATTAAGCAAGCTCAACACGTGGTGTTAATTGGTTGCTAGTAATTCCTCATAAAAACATGAGCCCATTTTAAAGTCTTTTATCTTTGACTATTCTCAGAAGACCCTCTTGACAGTGGGCATCTGCAAGTACCGTGTTCCTGAATGTAATTTTTCAAAGGTGAGAGAGGGATACCCCTTGAATTTGACATGATCACTTATCTGCTGAGCAAACACTGAAAATTAGGCAAGTGAGGACTGATCTGCATAGTCCTTCTCAATTTTAACTACCTGCTGCTAAATAATTGATAAATAATGGAGGTCAAGTTGCTTGTACACTTCAGATTTTTTCTTGCAAGTGCGGGCCCCGCAGTTTGTCATGTAAATTCCATTTCTCTTCAAAAACATCTTCACTACTCTAGATCTTAAAAACAAGCACATGCTTAAGAGTTCTGTTGAACTGAGCCAGACTAGTCAGTGCCTTGCAGTTCTGAGCAAAATCCCAGCCAGCCAACTCCATTTGCTGCAGTAGATTTGCACCCCAGAAAGGAGAGCACTTTGCAGCCTGTATAGACTGTCAGCTTCTTTTTTTTTCTTTTTTTTTTTTTTTTTCTTTTTTAACTGTGCTTGTATCAAGATATACAAAACTGGTTTCCCAAATGCATAGACAGACAAATGTCCCCAGCCTGCCTGAACTCTACTATTTGTTTTGATGCAATTAAATAGCCTAAAATAACTTTTAAGGTACTTTCTTTTCAGATGGTCGGTAGGTAATTGCTGTTGCTATTGAGCTTTTGGAATCCAGTTGAGGATGTATTGTATCACCCTCTTAGAGCAGAAAATTATTGAACAGGGTTCTTTTAATTGAGTTATTTCTTCAGAAATTTCCTTTCTGTTCAATAAAAATGTATTGGTTTTATGGAAGTGCAATGTTGGTAGGCTATCCCCATTCTCTTCAGCTACTTTTTAGACCAAAAACAAATGGAAAGCATGGGAAACGTAAAGTGAAAATGGTAGTAAAATAGGATTAGTTTTCCAACATTGCTAATTAATGTCACAGTTTTCACCTGGACTTATCACAAAGGGCTGTACAGCCATGTGAAAGACACAACCGAAGAAGAACAGTGCGCAATCTGACAGCCACAACTGATAAATGATATTGGAGGGAGCCATGTCAGCAGGAGAAGCTCAGACTACTGTGTGCTCTGCTCAGTCATATATAGGGTAAATGGTATTTGAGCATAAATTCTGTTGGTCTGAATTTGGAAGGCTTCCATTATTGACTCGTAGTGTAGGGGAATTGTGTCCCTTGGAATGACCAAAAATCTTTAACAGCCTGCCTCATGGGACTTCTTTTGTACTTTTCAGGAGAAAGTGTGCATGCACACACCTATTCCTCTATCAGTAAAACCTTTTTGCATTAGTGCAATAAGTCTAGCTATGCAGACTTTGGAGTAACTAATTATGATATCTAATTTCAGCTGTTTCTGCAGCCTGTCTCTGGTGACTTTTCTGGAAATCAAATCTCTCTCTGTTTTGGTGGTGTAGATCTCATAAGCTACCAGCATGAGATGGGATCACATTTTCTTTTCCTAAGATGGGAGAGGTTTCATGCTGGGTTAGCAAATTGTTTCTGCATGCAGTTCTGATAATTTACTTAATCCCGAGTTTCACTGAAAACAGGAATAAATGATGTGATACAACCACGTTTTACAGATTATTCTCTTTTTGAAGGAAAACTTCTTATGGGAAAAAAAAAGCTCTTTTAGGACAGCAGGGAGAGGGGGAGGGGAAGAAAAAATGTGATGTTTGATTTAAAACTATGTAGAGTTTTGGAGTTTAAAGTTATTGTGTAACTAGAAAAAATTATGGGCATGCTGTATCTAATAGGGAAGACCATGAACTTACATGTCTATTACTGATTTAATATAAAAATGTTATTTTGTGTCTCTTAAAGTAACAAGGAAGTCCATGTAAGCAAAATTTTATATGAAGAAATTCTTATGCTGTGGTGGAAGTTTGGGTTTGGGGATTTTTTATTTTATTTTTTTACTGTTTTGGTGGTACAGGAGTGACCAATTGCAATGAGAGCTTGGGCTTGCTTCATTTATGTGAGAAATGTCTTTCTGTTAACAGGAAACCAAAGTGGTTTTCTTGTAGTAATAGACACAAAGTTTTCCTGTTTCCTGTTTTGTGTGGGACATTTTGAAGCAGCAGACATTTTAAGATGTCATTCAGCAGTTACTTGCACACTTGAAAATTTATCCCATTTTGTTCTTCTCCAAGCTGCCACATTTCTGCATTTTCAAGAATCAACTTCTCTACTAACTGAAACAAAAATTGAGGTAAAAAGAAACAAAACCAAAATGCTCTGAGATATGATCAGTCTGAAATTTTTCTCTGTGCATAAGAGTAACAGCAGCTAAGCTTGTCAAAAGTTCGACATTTCAAAACTGAAGAAAAAAATAAAAATTGTCAGGTGTTGAGGAGAGTATTATATTTCTTGAAATTTGCTACGGGTGATGATCCAAAATCTTTCTGTTCTGGAAAAATAATTATTTTTCTATTTTATTTCTTCCTGGTAAAAATCTAAAGGTAGTGGCTTATAAGCTGGCATAAAGTTAAAAATGAAATATGCGTATAATTCCTTGATAGTTCATCAGCCGTGATGCATTAACATGAAATGTTGGCTTTAGATGGCTGACCGACAATGCTGAAAATCAATTTCCTTGGGAAACTATTCTAGTTACCACAATCTTTTATACCCCACCTGGCCCATATGAGATCCATTTTGAGGATGTAGATATAAGGCATTTCTATAGGGAAAATATATCATTACACCATAGCTTAGGAATCACATGAGTTCTAGTGCTCACTGGGTCCTTGATGCCTTCAGACCTAAATACATTATTCTGGCTCTCGAACTTGCATATGATTGCTTTAGCTTCTCCCACCTAAAAATAAATAAAAGAGAATACAAAAACATCAACTCTCATATAAAGACAAACGCTAATCAAGCAAAGATTTGGGTACTTTGTTCCTGAGTGCTTAGCATAATAACTCACCTGATGAAATGCCATATGTGCATAATAATAGCAGTGTTCTTGTGTAAAACTTTCAATGGTAAGGACTGACTGAAGAGAGCATTGGGGATTTATATTGCATTAGGCTCTGTGTAGACTGAGAAAGGTGTGCCTAGAGGAGTATTTCCTAGGATATCTGCTACGGAGGGGCAGGACCTGCAGCATCATGAAGATATACATAGTACCAGTTTGGTATTCTAGCTGCTAAATCTATTTTATCACTGGTTGCATACTTAAAGCACAGTGTTTGCACTCAGCGCTGCCTTTTCACTGCTTGTTGCCCACACGTGTGACTCAATTTTAATGGAATGATGCACACATCATGGAGAACCAGAACCTTATGTTTGCACTTGTCAATTAAAAGCTGAAATGCAGGAGCATTTTGCTCAGCCTTTTAAAATTTTCACTGCTTTATTTATTTATTTATTTATTTATTTTTAGTTTGCTGGTATACAATAAAATAGGAACTGTTGGTTCTTAAAAACAAATTCTCATTGGGACTATTATTAATAATTGAGTAATCTGGAACCAGGAAGAGCCAATGAGTGGATTGACTGAGGAGTGCTTTCCACTGTCTGGCAATGCAGTTTTTGAAGCCCTGCTGCTAAATTACTTAATTCTCTTTCATTGGTTCCTGTAGCCACCTTTAAGGAAGGATACCCTGTGCTTTATGGTCTCTTTCAAGACATGTGGGATACTGCTTGGATTTTTCAACTCTCAGAGAATTCAGCTTCAATTAAAAGAGGACTGGGGTCTTTGTCAGGAGTTTCAGTTTATCTGGCCAAGCCAGGCAGCCAGAAGCACCTTAGAGGTGTGTTTCCTAAGAAGTGAGCTTATCTGAGGGCTCAGCTGCCCTGAAAGATGTGTCCCTGTCCCTCTCTGTTCCCTCAACCTCCTACATGTTCCTACTGCTTGTCTCATAGTATTCTGCTCATCGCTTGGCACCTCTGTCAGCTAAGTGGAGCCAGCCAGCAAGAAACAGATCTAGCAAGCTGGATAATTATCTACACTGATGGTGAATAAAATTGGCTTGTGGAGAGATTTGGTGCCTGCCAGAGCCATCACAAGAAAGGCAGCTGGTTTGTGTGGGCAAGAGCATAAAAAAGAGGGTGCTGCATATGTGGGAGGAAAGAGGGGGACCTCCTGTGTTTAGGAGAAGGGCATTAGATTGATGTAACCTCCCACAAAGCTGTAGCGTCACTTTCACCAAATGGTGCTTTCATTTTATCCTGCAACACATGCTTGTGAAGACAACTCGACGGACAAGTTTTCATGTCTGGTTTGATGTGATCTCAGACTGTGTTTTTGCTTTCCCTGTTTCATGCAGAGACAAATCTTACTGCTTCCTCCTTCGGTCTTAAAGATAAAATCCTGCAAAAACCATACAAAAAACAACACTATACTTCTCTAGTATCCTTCCTTGCATGCTTTCGGTAGGTATGCTGGTGTAGACATATGAGAGAAAGTAGTTTGGAGTGGTGAACCAGTTTACACTAGGTCCACCTTACGGGCTTGTAAGACCTCTTGATTTTGCAGGTATTTGATATACACCCTCCTGTGGTAACATAAAATATAACCATTTCCAAAGTCTCATAAGAATAGGAATAGTTTCTCATGATGAATCAGATATTTAGTTTTTATGTGCTTAATAATAATAATAATAAATATCTGTAAAAGTGCTGGGCTTCTCTGGGCATCCAGGTATTCCCAGTCAGACTGAGGATGATGTGTTTGCTAGTGACACAGAGGGGATGGGGCCATCCAGTCCCATTCCTGGCATCTGACCTTTCCTGTTTCATTATTTCATGTTTTGGAAAGTGCTTGTCATTCTTCTGACATTTTCTTGGTCTGTTTCTTATTGGTAGAAGAAAGTACCTAATGATAGCTGTCAGGGTAAAATTCCTGAATTATCTTCCTGTGCTCAAGAAATAACCTAGTTGTCACTACGAGGGGATATTTAAAGTTGTGAGATGCAAGCCATGATAATACCCGGAATACTGTGCATAGTGACAAACTGCTCTTTTATTTTGCTGTGGAAATATATATCTTCCCTCTTCTGGCTCCCGGGCAGAATGGGTGCTAGTGTGGCAGGAAACAGGTTTTCTGTGTAGCACCTTTGGGGAGCACGCTGTCTTGAAAGCAGTTCTCAGCAAACTTCTCTGACAGAGAAAACTGATCCCTTAGCACAGCCTGCTGGCTGTTAATGATACAGCAAGCAGATATAAAATTACACGTCAGAGGGGAAGTGATAATAATATCAGGCTGCAGGTGTGATGGTCTCCATCTACAGGAGAGTAATTTCTAGAGTGAGGGGAGAGAGGTTGCTTCAGTTAAGAAGGTAGAGATGCTGTCTGACACACCAACCTGCTCTAGATCTGAAGCATCAGCAATAAATCCAAGCACAGTACTGTCTGAGGGGGGAAAAAGCTCTGCAAGGCAAAGGAAGTTAACAACCGTGATACCAAGGAAGGTGCTAGGAAGAGAGCAATGGTAAATCTAGGGAAAAAAGGTAGTTATTGTGTGCAGACTAACAAGACATGGGAAATTAGAGGAAATACATAACTTGCCATTAAACTGATGTCTCAGAGCGGATGACTTTTAGTATCTGGTTAGCTAAAATCCATGAATTTCAACCAGTAAATTGTTCCGTTCTGTAGACAACCCTGAAAGATCAGGGCTGAAAAGCCAGAGGTTGTTCTGTTGAAGATACTTACATCTGGTGTTAAGGATAGTGGCACATTTGTACTTGGCTCTGGTGAGGCTGCACCTCGAGTACTGTGTTCAGTTTCGGAACCCTCACTACAAGAAGGACATCGAGGTGCTCAAGTGAGTCCAGCATGTCCAGAGAAGGGCAACGAGGCTGGTGAGGGGTTGGGAGAACAAGTCTTATGAGGAGTGGCTGAGGGAGGTGGGATTGTTCAGCCTGGAGAAGAAAAGGCTGAGAGGTGACCTTATTGCACTCCACAGATACCTTAAAGGAGGCTGTAGCAAGGTGGGGGTTGGTCTATTCTCCCGCATGCCTGGTGACAGGACGAGGGGGAATGGGCTAAAGTTACACCAGGAAGTTACACCAGGGGAGGTTTAGGTTGGGTATTAGGAAGAACTTCTTTACTGAAAGGGTTGTTAGGCACTGGAATGGGCTGCCCAGGGAAGTGGTGGAGTCACCATCCCTGGAGGTCTTTAAAAGACGTTTAGATGTAGAGCTTAGTGATATGGTTTAGTGGAGGACTTGTTAGTGTTAGATCAGAGGTTGGACTCGGTGATCTTGGAGGTCTCCTCTAACCTAGATGATTCTGCAATTCTGTGATTTCCATCATGTAATGTCTGTGCAGTCTAATAAAACCCAGAAGCCACCATCATGATGTGACACAGCAAGACAGCTGAAAATTGAGGGGCATCTCCAGTGTCCTAGTCCTTGCAATGGCAACCATATCCCAGTCATCTACAGGCTTATTTGCACTCTTGCAGATCACTTGCAGAAGTAGAGGGTGCATTTCTAAGGTGTGTGTTTCCTTATTTTTTTCTTAAATTCTTATTTTTATTATAGACAGTAAATTCAGTGCACCTGGGCTAGCACTTACTTAAATTCATAAATTACAGCAGTGATGAAAATGGCCCAGGTGGTCATGTCCTTTTCTGTGTGATTGGAGAATTTCACTCTACAAATGCCAGAAGGAGCCATGAATAAAATTCCATACCGCTGTAAAACACACTCATCACTTTTCCAGCTTGATGTGATATTTCATCAAAAGCATCTTTTTTTTTTTTTTTTTCTGCAGCAGAATAATTTCTTCTGCTTATTTTGTTGATGTCAAGTTGAAGCAATTCAGGGAGCTGTGCTTTATGTGCTGGTTTTAAAACAGGCTTTCTAATACAAGAAAAAGAATGAATGATGATGCTGATACTAGTTGGAAAAAGCACGTGAAAGACTTCAGGACTTCAGCAGAAAACAAACATCAGCACTTTGGAGACAGTAACACAAATGATATATACACCCTGAATATGGGGTGCAAGCATATCCCTCATTAAACAAAGGAAGGAAGCCAGTCCTATGGGGAATCAGAGGAGTAATGAAGACAGTGTCTGTGCAACAACACTGTTCATAAAAAAATCTGAGAGTGAAATTATCTCTGGGAACAAAGTCCAGATTTAGGAAGGTATTTGGGTATCTCTTGTTGGCTGGTCTGGGTGATTATTTTAAAGTTAAGATGAGCTTTTATTTCATAGAAAGTCTGAGTTAACACTGGGTATAGAAGAGGTCACAGAGAGCACTACATCATGCACCTATCTTTGCTTTCTTTCTAGCTGTGGCCTTGGTATGTCCTAAGGGGATGCTTATGATTGAATTTAGGCTTAGACTCTTTCAGGGTTCAGAAGAGAAATAATTTAGGATCTCTATTATTAGGTCCTCCATGAACAAACGGGATCAGTGCAAGATAGGAGATGCAGTGATATACTAAAACATTTATCTACTGTTTGGTTTGGTTTGGCATATTGAGAGATAAAAGTAGAGATTATTTTTTAGGCATCAGAGAAAGCTCAGTGGATAATGTTCAATGTACATTTGAGGGACCAAAGCTCATTTTCCAGTCACAGATAACATGAGATTTTGATTAAGCTACACAGTGACTCAGACCCTTGTTTGTAACATGGTGATGAGAAGTGCATACTACAGAGGGCTGTTAATGTGAATTAAGACCAGCAGTACCACTCCACTAATTAAATAGATGATAACGTAGAGTTCCCAACATAGGCTGTGACAGTCAATGGTAAAATTATGAATTTTTCTTATCTTGCGTACTGACAGTTCATATGTGGGTTGCTGCTGGCAATATACTTGCAGAAAGGGTGTGTAAGGGAAAAGGAAATGTAAAGAGATTTCTTTCTTAAGCATCTCTTCTGACTTGAGAAATTATGTTCATCCTGGACATGAAGATCCCCACAATGAACTAACTGCAGTTAGACCCCATGAACCAGATTCTCCTTGTGTGACTTTGTCTCTTTGGAAGCCAGAACATAGCTGTATGCAATTGAAGGTACAATTGCAGAACTTAAGCAGCTGAAGTGGTATAAACCCAGTCATGACTCATGAATTCTTTACTTCATTGCAAATTAACACATTTCCACAGGTACTGTGGAAATTAACTACAGAGTGCCAGCTGCAGTGGTCCAAACACTACTGTGGTGGTCTCAGTTGTGTCCCTGCCCAAGTGTAAGTTGCCTGCAGCCACAGACCCTGAGGGATATGTCTGTCCCTTTTGCTACTTATTAGTCAATGTTTTTGAACAAAAGGTTTTTATATAGAGCTAGTGCTTTGGTAGCTTAATTTGAAAAAAGATTAGCTATATTTATCCAAAGACAATTCAATTTTTTTTTTTCAGTGACTCATGGCACAATCAAGTTATTTGATTTTCTCAGAACTACATTTTTTAGTGTTCTGCTGAGTTCTCTTGAGAGCCTTTTCCTATGAAAAACTTGTTCCAATTTTTATTTATTTATTTATTTTGTACAAAGCTTTTAACCATGTCACCTAGGATCAAATTGAGTATGCATGTGGCAGGACCAATAACAGATTGTAAAATACATTATATTGGCAATGTTAATACTAAAATCTCCAATCCAGGAAACAAGACCAACACTTGATCCCTCTTTGGTATGAAGCTTCTAATTTGACCCTCTCTTGTTTCTCTTGAACTTTTACAAATTCCTTCCTCCTGTCTGACTTGTATTTTATCAAATAAAATGAAGGTGAAACTACTTGTACTCTTATACATTTTTGCTGAATTTGAACCAAGCACAGAACAATATTTCTCAATCTTTTTGGCCCCTGATTTTTTTTAACAATTAATGCTATTTTATTTTATTTTATTTTATTTTATTTTATTTTATTTTATTTTATTTTATTTTATTTTATTTTATTTTATTTTATTTTATTTTTAAAGCAATATATTTGTGGATACATAACCCAAATTTTATTTCACTGTTTAATGGGTCCGCGAATACATGCAATCAACCTCTTGTACTGAATATTTGTTTAGATTAGTCACTAGTGCAGACATGATGCAGGTTGTTTAAATTTAAATTATTATTATTTTTTTTTGTATTTCTAAATTGGAATATTTCCTTGTATCTGACTTTCCAGAGAGCAGAAGACAAAAGAATATGGAACAGGAGGTGCTCAAGACCCTCTTGTTCACTTGTAAGTGATGCATCCTTCAGGTGTTTCTGCATTTCTGTTTTCCCTCATAACTTCTTTTTATGTAAGTCTCTATTTTTCTCTTGTAGTATTGTCAGTATGCAGCATCAAAAGAAAGCATTTCTCCCAGTTCTCTACACGTTCAGTCAGAGGGGGAAAAAGGTGGATATTTTTGGTGTCTGATGACTAGGACAGTCAAACCCTCTTACTCTGAAAGATGTACTAATTACGAAGTAGAGAATGGTGGCATCGACTTGCGATGAATCAGAATTTCATGCACTGACGTTAGTTTCTTGGTAATGGAGAAGACAAGTGTCATCACTACATGAACTCTGAACAGGAGGACTTGTATTAGTGATACAGAAGGATTAGCGAGGAGGTTATATAATTATAACCTCCCTCCGTGCTGATGGCCTCTGGCTTAATGAAGTTCATTACACAGTAACAAAGACTAATTTTTTAAGTACTTCATAGAGCATTTACATTATATTTTTATATTGCCATCATTATGTCTGTCATATGGAATTCAGATATGAGAAAGATTATTGTTATTATTATTTTTTATCCTAAGAAAGCCATTCTTTAGAGTTGGCATAGAAACTCCATGAAATTCCATGTTCATTGTTCATAATACATCTTTAGGAGAAAGAGCAGCAGAATTATACCTTTACTGTCAGAATGTCTGTATTTCTGTCTACTGGATATACTGCAGTAACAGTTTTAAATTTGAATGTGAATGGATAACAGAGGTTTTTTAAAACTTAAATAATTTATTTTCTCACTATTTAATTTTCTCAAGTTAGTTTTTAAGAGATTGAAGAGTTTGTTTCAACTTCATGTTTAAAGTCTTGTTTGAATGCTCATTATTTTGACTTGATTGATCTTGGTAAGGTAGATTCATTTGAACTTTGTTTGTCTTAATACATGCCACTTAATACATTTCCAGATCCACTCTGTGGATCTGAGAAAAAAACAAAACAAACAAACAAACAAACAACAACAACAACAACAAAAACTGTGACACCTTTGTAGAGAATAGCAAAAAATTACATGGGTAGGAGCTACTGGTGTGATGCTGATAAAGTGAATTAAAGCCCTTGGGGAATAAAATCCCTGGATGAATATATCTCCCTTCCAATCCCCCACGTATTTTTCAGGAAGGACAGAAGTTAGTATATGAATACATTAGTGAAATGACATGCATATGGATGAAACTTTGGGTCAAGTTCTCATTTTTACACCAATACTGACACTGAAAACTAGCTAATTGACAGTAAGTGATAAATCATGAGTGTAAATTTGAAAATTGTGTCTTGTAGGAAGAATATTAAGAGGTTTAAAATGGTTCATTTAGTTTATTAATAGAATTAGGGAGGTTTTGCAAGTCTGCTTTTTCCTAGTGAGGCTGAGTGTTATCCTGGTTCAGATGAGGCACCCAGCTTATAAATGCTCTGGACTGCCCTGGAGGAACTTGCCTCTTTGCCTTGACTCAAGGGAAAGCTGGGAGAATGAATATGCTAGATCAAAGCTACCCTGTAACAATCATATTCTTCAAGAACAGTCTAAAAAAGCTTCAATAAGTGGGGAAATGGTTTATAATAGCAGGGAGTCCTTGAACAAGGAAAAGGCATCAGAATAGATAGGAAGTGAAGCATTGGACAATTCAAATAGCTTAGTTGTTTAAAATATATGTAGCAGAATACATGTTTTGGGCTGAATTACCATTGGGAAGTAATGGGATTTCTGTCCTCTAAACTCATTCAATCAAGAATAGCACCCCTCCCACCTCTTAAGAAATAATAATAAAATAAATAATACATAAAACAACAACAGCAGTAATAATAATAGATTACATCATGCAGTGGGATTATTTGGGATTGGTAAAAGACTAGCAGAATGGTTATGCAAAAAGTCTGAACTGAAAGTTATAGCATATGTCAGATCTATGTATTTGTAAGTCTGCCTGTAAAGGATGAGCAAAATCCTGTCTGAAAAAAACCCTCAGTGTGTTTTTGCTTAAAAATAATAATGCAGGTCACTAATAGCAATAGATTTTACATAACGCTGCTAAACTTCAACAAATGTCTTATGGTCTTGAACAAACATACATCAACAACAAAACATAATTTAGAATTAACTGAGGAAAAGAAAAAAGAAACACTAAGAGAAAAACAAAACAAAACAAAACAAAACAACACAGAACAGAATATGTAAATTTCTTATGCAGGAAAATTCAATGAAAACAAAATTGCCTACACTGAAGTAAAAACCATCATGGCAAATTTTAAACATGATGGAGGGAGTTACCTCTGCATGCTGTTTTACTAAGCTTCCCCCTCTCCTCCACAATTCCCCTACCCTATTCCTCCTTTTTCCTTTAACACTGCTGTCCTTGTTTTGTAGTTGCTGTATTACTTCCTGTCTGGTGCAAGCTCAGTTAACCTACTGCCGCTTTTTGCCCAACACAACAGCAATCTTCTGCTCATTACATAAAGCTTCCTTTCCATTTCTGTTCCTTTCTAGAAATGATTATTCTTTTTAATTGTGTAGTTTCTGTTAATGTAATTGATGTCTGTTGCTGGGATTTTGCAGAGAAGTCGATGAGTGTAAAGAGAAGCATTGCTTTTTTCCTCTGTCATGATGATGAAGGTAACAGTGGAAATAAAACACGTTATCTAGAAACTGCTATACAGAAAATAAATAAATAAATAAATAAATAAATTTCAATAATTTTACAGTCTTTACCACACCTTTCTTCAAGTCTGAGGTGTTTTGCTCTCTCACAACCAGTATGTATGTGCACATTAATAAGTGAATCTGTGGGTATGTGCAAATTTGTGTGTACTTTAGAAAAGACTGTTGGATTAGAATGAATTTATTTGAGTAATACCCAATAAATGCCTTTTATCTTTAACCATACTAACTTTATATTACTCACTAATATAGCAATTAGGAACTTAACCTGAGATTTCAAATCCAAAAATGTAACTGAACTGTCCAATAACATCAAAAATATGTTTTGCTTCTTCCTAAAATCACATTTTAGGATGCTAATGCCACAGGTGAGTGTGTTGGAGTGAAATTAATTTGATGCTGCATCAGAAGTTGAATTGTTTGTGTATAGTTATTGTGCTAATCCTTACTGTAAATTGTAACAGAGAGTAGGAATAGGGAATAGTTGTAAAGATCCCCGTGATAAGAAAAACACCATGTCCGGCCCCTAATCTGATGAGTCATTTTACTGTGGGTCTTTTGGGGATTGCAGGTGGCTCTGCATCCCAGAGGTCAGGTGTGTTTTACTGGGGAGCTGAGCAGTGTCTGTACAGTCTGTACCTAGGATAATAAAGAGAATATAGTGCTTCTGCCTGTCTGGGCAGTAGATAGTACATCAGGGAAGCTCTAAGCTCAAGTGGTGGGGTTCCTTTTCTTTCAAGTTGACAAAATCATTGAAAGATTGAAGGCTGGCTGAATTGCCAGTGCTGTCCAAACTGGCATCACAGTTCAGGTTGTGCTCCACAATTCAGGCCTAGTGGACTGACTTATTTTAGCTGTCAACTACATCCAAATATATCTTTGGGAACCAAACCTACCGCGGTATCTCCTACATTGCCTCCTAATACTTTTCTGACACCAACACATATATGGTTTGCTATGTCCGTAAAGCTCACTTATTTTCTGGCCAGATGCTGTCTTTGAAACAAACGGAACATAGGTATTGATGCGTTTTTTTTTTGTTTTTTTTTTTTGTTTGTTTGTTTGTTTTTTGTTTTTTTTTGGTTTTCTTTTTCTTTTTTCTTCTTTTTTTCTCTTGCTGTGGGATCCTGTTGCCTTGTGTCATTAGGCTGGTAGGATTGTTGGTGTCAGCTGATATGCTCCTTGAGGACTATGGGCCAGTCTTCAAAGGACTGCAAAGACATCACAGAGTCATAGAAATAGGATTTTGAAGGAATCTCTGGATATTGCTTCTCTGGTATTTGTGACTTTTCCCCAGATCGTGCTGTCTGACTGACAGCGCTCATAGATAAGTTAGCATTTTTTGCTATGGCCTTCCACATAAAAGTGTTCAAAATGACAACGAGCATGTTAGGGAAAAAAACAATTGCAATAAAACCTGTAAAATCACAACTGTCATGGAAATAACGATGTTCATTATTATTCCTTATTGCAGAGTCATATTTATATTGTCTTGCTCAAATGTCATTCCTAAGAGTCATTATTCACTATTTTTCCTCTTCATGAAACAAACAAACAAAAAATATGTACGTTTTTTTCAAATACAACCTTCTGGCAGAACTTTTAAAATCAATAAAACAAGAATACTTCAGCACAACTCAAGAGCCTGGGAAGCCTCTTAGTCTGCCAGGAGCTAGCAAGAGAGTTTCCCTCTGCTCACCTTGTCTTTCTGTTACTGGAGCCAGGCTCCTGCACCAGCTGGCTCCTGGAGCTAAGCCTCTCAGTACAAGAGGAAAATACACAGTTTATGTCAAAACATAATTCTGCCCATATGTCTTTTATTAAAAAACAAACAAACAAACAAACAAAAGCAATCAAATAAACAAAACCATGAACAAAACAACAACAACAAAACCCACAACCACCACTACCAAAAAACCTCAACCTATCTGGATGTCCCTTTTTTAAAATAAAACATAACAAGTATTTAAAGCAGTCAGAAAATTAATACATCAACCTTCATATTGATGTGTTGGCATTGGTGCACTAAATAACATTTTCTAAAGAGGAGCTATTAAAAGATGGCATGACGTGTTGATCAATGTGTACTGTGTTTTGAATATAGTATGTGCAAATATACAGAAAACACAAACTTTTTTTTTTTTTTTTTTTTTTTTTTTTTATTAAAGGATCACAGCAAAGATACATAACTTGTGTAATATGCTACTTACTCCACAGCATTCCCAGTGACATTCATGCCTTTTGGAAAACAAAAACAAAACCGAAATAAAATAAAACAAGACATTTAACTTATTTTTGTTAATGCTCTGCTAATAAAATTTGCTTCCTCATATCCTTAGACCATTATGCCTACAATAACATTAGTACTGCTAAAAATATTTACAGTCAGGTTGCTCAATTAATTATTGGACTTGAGAAACCTAAAATATCTTTGAAAATATTAGGCTGTTACCGAGTCATAGGATTTTACCAATGAGCTTCATTACATTCCAAATACAGAAGAAACAATTGCTTCAATTCATTATGTAAAGTCTGTGACAGCTAATGTAGTTTGGGCTAGCCACTATACTATGAGCTTAGGTTTAATTAAACTTATTTATCTTCCTGGTTTACCAGTTAAGGCTTTTCCAATAACCGGTCAATGCATTTCAGTTTGCCATATGTGAGCATGGCAGAATGCTCAGAACCTGTCAGACAGTAATGACTTTGGACGATGCTAATTTGCTTCCATTTCTAGTGTAACGTTCTTATTGTTAGCTAAGTAACACTGCTGTGTAGAGCAAAAGAGCATGCCCAGTTTTTCTGAGTGAAATCTCTCTCTCTTGTACTTAAAAAACTTAGATGAAAACTCTCTTTCTTAAGATTATGACAGTTCTGGTTTAAACTTTAATAATGGCTATGAAGAGATCTTGCTAGACTAATATAAAATTAAATATTAAATCCCTCTGACAGCACAGTTTGTTTTTCAACAGAAAAAATAATGATAAAAAAGGCACTTCTGCTATGTCTGGTTTCATATTCTGCTGGTATAAATGGCTACATATTGAGCTGTAACACACTGATGAAACTCCAGTAGCATTACTTCAATTTACAACTTGAAAGGATTTGGCCTTCAATCTTTATTACACAGTCCATGGCAGAAACAAAATATTTTACACTAAAAGCGTATTCTGTTACACAGATTTGAACAATGAAAACAAGAAATACACTTTTGCTGCAGAAATAAAAAAAAAAAAAAGAAAAAGAAAACAAGACAAAACAGCAACTCCATTCCATACAGTTGTATTTTAGAATATGCTTAAATTCATCAAAGTGTTCCCCCCCATTACCCCCAGTTAGCTATTGATTTATTTACAAAGCAAGTAACAAACAATGGCTAGAAAATACCATTGCACCACAATTATCTACATAGATATTTCTATTTTTCATACTAGAAAACAGCTAAGATGGCATTTACTTTGGTACAATGTTTCTTTCATAAATCTTAATGTGTTTTAGTAGCTAATACAAAATGGAGATGCGGACTGTACTACCTTAGTTAGAAAAGCAAACATATGGGTTTGGTTAAGAAAAAAATAGATTTTTATCAAAATGTAACTTTATTTTTATTTATTTACTTTTATTATTATTTATTTATGTATTTTTTAAAGCAGCTCTAATGTGTTTACTCTTCCAAGCACTTCACACAGGGACTGTTGCTGACTTCCAAATTTGAGATGTTGCTGACAGGGCAGTTGAAGTTTGAGAAACTAGATGAAAGAGAATTTATCAGCTGCCTGTGCCAGCCCTGACAAGCTTATAGCTGTGCATCTATTTGTACTGGAACTTATAGTAATAGAGTCAATGCTCTCTTGGGGATCATTCTACAATCAATAACAGCATGGAATACTTCCATTTATTTATTTATTTCAGAAGTACTGACACTTCATGGTTTTCATTGTAAAAGTCTAGTTCTTATGAGAAATAGAGGAGGAAGGTGAAACTTAGGGGTTGTTTTATTTTCTTTAAATGAGCACTGAAAGAAATATTTTCCCTCTGAAGCTGTGGAACATGCAATACGAGACGACCTCTTGACTTGCCAATGTGTTATTCTAGATGATCTTGTGAAACTTCACCACACAAATAACCTGCACAGAAAACACCTCTACAAAGAAATTTTAGATGTAAATTGAGTACCCAACAGTATTTCAACTCTGTTTCCCATTATTTCCTGTTATTAAAAACTCACCTTCACTTTTCAAATTATAGTAGTCTGTCCTTTTAATTTTTGTCTCCAATCTGTTTAACACCACTGTAACTTGTCAGAGCACGTCAGATAGCTACAGATACAGTAGTTTTGCTGTAGACTAACATATGTATTCCTGGTTAACATGACTGTTTTGAACACTGGAAGTTGGAAAGCCCCTGTATCTCTTGGCTCTGCTTACCATTAAGTTTCATGCTTCTGTTATGTGCAATGCAGAAGTGCTGCAGAAGCAGCTTTTGACAGACTGGAAAAGCAGGCACTTTCCTCTGTAGTTTTTTTTTTTTTTTTTAACTTATATTTACTTATTATTTATTTATTTATTTAGAGGGAAAGTGTGTCCTACACCTTCCCATAGCATACTGCACAGAAACACTGTGGCACTGGTTTGTAATTACTTTGAGAGCTATGCAGCAGGAGACCCTGTCACGGCAGTGGGGTGGTTTCAGCTTCTTGGAGTTCCAACTGAAAGGAAAGAAATTGCAAACACAATGAGCAGTTACTTGATTTCTGCCCTCCCACCAGTTTGCATGTGTGTGCGTGTTTTGTTCTTTTTAAAGAATAATTCACTTATAATTTGCAGCTACTGACCTGCCCTGTAAAGCTGAACTGGTAGCCCAGGCAGCAAGGCAAGAATATGCCTTTGTCATATAGCAACAAAGGCAGAGTAAATGATTAGAGCAAAGTTTTGTGTCTGAGCTTTAATGACAGAAAAACATTAGATAAGCAGTGCTGTTGTATTTGAATTAGTCTATTTCATAGCAAGCAAGTTGTTTTCTTTCTAGAGGGAAACTCCCAATGAATTTCACTTGTATTGGATTTCACTCCCTCCCTGTATTATTTCTGCAGCAACCACAGGTAAGTTGGTATTTTACATGCCTATTAGTATCTTTTCTGTGTTCACACTAGTAAATTGACTAACTTCTGGATTTGAATTTAAAGATCCAGTTTGCATTTTGTGTGAGATGGGGTTACATCAGCAAACAAACCCAAGCATCCCCCTGTTCCATGCATCTATGGTATCCACACCAAGTCCTATTCACATACAGGCATGATAGCACTACAGAAATGGTCAGGCAAATCTGCCTAAGACACATCATGTCCTGAAAGTCTGCAACCCATTTTACCATTCAGCAACCAGAACATGTTGAAAATGGGGGAGACAGTGTCATTGAACTGTTTATGGTATGGAAAGCTGAGTCACAGATGAACCTTGATGGACACAAATGAGGAGAACATGTTATACATGGGCAAGGATTTTGGGGTGGGGGGAAGGTGCATTTTCTAACTGGATTGCTTTCCAGGAGCCTTCTGCAGTCATATCTGTTAGGACTTCTGACTGGAGATAAATTTTTCCAAGGCCAAAACATAACTCAAATGCTCATTCAGTTCAACATGCTATATTTAGGGATTTTCTTTATTCTGTATTAGAAATGCTCCTCCTCCTCAACTTTTTGTCAGAAATTGACCTGATTCAAAATCTGAATATCCCTGTCTTTTGGAGAAGTCTAGATCCAGAAAATAATTTTGAAGTTCATACTCACTTCTGAATTAAATTAATAGAAATTTCATTTCAGATAGCATTTGAAAAATGTCTCAGTCATGTGGTTTAATTTTTAGGTAGTCCTGTGGTCTTGTGTGTGGAGCTAGAAGTTGGACTCAATGATCCTTGTGGGTCCCTTCATTCAAACTCATGGATATTCTATTGTTCTTTTGTCGATTGGATACAGTTTTTTGTTTGTTTGTTTGTTTTTGTTTGTTTGTTTTTTTTAACGGTGAACTTTCTTCTTCTAATTTCTTATGGAAAAAGCGAAATGTTTTTGTCTCCATTTTTTCTAATTCACAGTTCAAGGAACGCCACAAACACAAACAACCTTACAATGCATCTAACTAGTTTCAGTGCTCATAGCATTGTTTATAGTTGCTGCCTTTAATGAAATTGTTTAGCCAACACATTCTGTTTTCTTTGTTACCTAGAAGATTCACAAGGGTCCCATGTCAATGCAAATGTTCAAGACTTTTAAATCTAGCAGAGATTCTCCGTGCATCTGAAGTTAAAGCCATTTCAAAGTTTGTTAGGGTCTTTGTTATGAACCAGGTTAATATCAATGACATCAAAACAATTCAGACATTTGCAAAAGCTAATATTTGGTCCTTTTATTAGCATTCCCAACTAATATTGAGTCATGCAGAGAAAAATTTGAAGTAAGCAGTTCTGTTCTGCAAGATTTTTTCCAGTGTTCTGTCATTCCTATTTTCTTGTTTTAATCTTTCATGCAAATGCACTTGAAAGATTGCACATGCTTCTCTGAAAATTAAAGTGAGTCAAACCTCTAAGCTCACCCTGAAACAATGCGACCTGAACCTTCTGACACAGACATTAGCCGAGTAACCTGGGATACATCCCCCACAGATGTGAAGCATCTAATTCTTAAAATTCCAGATTCTGCAGGCCTGACTAGCCACTGTCTTTTCTCCCTCAGAAATCTGTTGCTCCACTGGACATGTACTATTTTTCATAAAAGCTCACACCATGTTTCACACAGTGTTTCATTTCTGGGGGAGGTCAGAACTTGTTTTGCACTTTTCCTAAATGTTGATAAAACAATAAACAAATTCTTAACCAAGAAGAGCTTTTCTGTAATGTCAAAGAGCCATAACGGAGGCCAAATGATAGTATCTTAACTCAGAATAATATGAACATTTGTATCTGTTGTTTTGCACTGATAGAAAACACAGTTGTTGTTCCCACAAGTGAGTGCTTATTTTAAGTGCTTCAAGAGTGTGAGGCCCCAAGCAGCTGAGTGCTTGCAGCTCTCATTAACTTTAGCAGGAGTAAGAATTCTCACTTGGGAAAAACAAAACAAAACAAAAAAAACAAAACAACTTGTAGAACATCTGTTTTTATGAAAATATCTTGAACTGTGCTGAGCACTATACACTGCACAATTAGGATTCATACCAAATGCTCTCCAAGGCCCTGTCTATACAAGAAAGAGCTTGTCAGTATACTTAGATCAATATTGATATACTGGCTAGACTTGCCTGTACAGAAAGCACTTACCTGTGAAAAGAATACCCTGTGAATAGAATTTACAAAGCTCCCCAAGTGTTTGAGCAAAGTGTTTTTTTTTGTTGTTGTTTTCTGAGAACAAAAGATGAATTCACCCTAGGGCATTCTCTGTCTAAAATAAATAAATAAAATGCTACATTTGTAAAAACTTCCCAGAAAACCTTTCCAGAACAGATTAGTCCTACAACCCTACTGTCGTGTAGATAGTAAGAGACACCAAAAATGTCTTTTACAGAAAAGTTTTTTGGAGAAGAAAATAAGTAAATGAAGTTTAATATTCTGGTTTGAACATGGCTTGGTGTGAATGTATTTCATAGCTTCTGAGGAGGGTGGAAAGGACTGCACCTACTAGCTGGTGTGCTGCTCTCTAGGGAGCACAGCAGTCAGAAGGTTCGGGTCAGCATCCATCAGGTACATCTGGCTGAAATAAACCAGTGGCAACAGCTGCTCAAGCAAGGACTGCTGCAGTGATGGTGAGGGAAGTGAAAATGGGCCCATTTAGGGGCATTTCAAATTCTCTCAAATACCAGACCATGCAAACAGACCTGTCCACACATCTATGAGGACAGGAGTTTCCAAGTGATGGCTTCTTCTCCCTAGCCTTGGGGGAAACATGCCAGCTAGCTGCTAGGAAGAGCTACAGAAGTAGTGAAAGCTGCGTAGTCACACAGTTTCTTACAGTTCTGAGCACATTTCTTTTGTTACATGCATATTGGCTTTTTGCTTCAATTTCCTCCCTTGCTTCCTCACTCTGACCTTATTCCTTATGTTCTCCTTTCTCCTCTGCATTCTTCCTGTCACCTATCTTTCTCTTCAGCATCTGTCCTGTCACTTCTCTTTACCTGTGCTTTAACTCTTCTTAACTCATTCTACCAATATCCCCTGAAGGAAACTAACACAAAATCTCTAACTATGTGATTAGCTTGATCCTTACTTACATTCTTACTTCCATAATAAAGCTCACTTCTATCCCTGCCTCAACTAGCTTTCTCTCTTGTTGGTGTAGGTTGAAAGATCTTTGTGGGAAGGATCATCTTCTGTCCTGTTTGCTCAGTGCACAGTGAAATAGACTTTATCTCAGTCAGACTCTAGGTGGTACCACAGTAATCTCTGCTAAGGATAGAAGTTTAGGAAGCCATGGCTCTCCTAAATTTAATGTAAAGAAGTATAAGTAAATGTAGAAAATGTGTTATTACACACTGCACTGTAAAAAGCTGAAAAAGCTAGACATGAACTAGATAAAGATACAACCCCGTTGTCAGACACATGCACAAAATTGACTCCATTGAGAGCTGCAAAAGCCTTAGTGAGAGCTGAATCCATCTACTAAACTTTTGCTACAAGTGGTGAATACTACACGTATATACATACATACATGTATGTGACCATGCCAAGTTTGGCAGTTCTGCTCCACCACTGAAGTGTGGGTAAGACTGAGCAGACACTAACTGATTTCTCAGCCTGCAGCTTGGCATGTGCAAATCATGTTCTGGTGAATAACACCACTAGCTGCAGATGCTCAATAGACCTTCCTCATCTCCCTTCTGCTTTCTCCTTCCTCTTTTTTCTGGTGCATTTACTTTGTATGGATAAGGTAATATTCTGATCTGGGCTTCCTGATTGCCCGTGTGACAGGTAAGCTATTTCTTTCACAAAAAGCCACTTCTCTGCATCTCGAGAAAGCAGCTAGCTTGTGGGTGAAGGGCCAGCAGTGAGAAGCTCATGAAGGAGCAAACTAAGGATATTGCTGATGTTCCAATGAAAGATGAGGTGGCAAAGAATAAATGCTTCTACCTCTATTTGTTCTTTTTAATGAGAGAAGATTCAAACCTTTTCTAACAATCGTTAGGCTTGTATATTAAGATTGCCTTTGTGTTTTGCTTATGTTCACAGAGGGATGTGCTTTGGAAACAGGAATAATCACAGATGCATGGATGTCAAATATGTAACAAAAATGATTTTTTTTTCCACCCAAAAAGCTAAGCAAAAATAGCTTGAATAAAAACAATCTTTCTCCTGGTATCTGCTGTACCATAAAATTCCTACTCTGTATACCTTAAACAGGTAAATGGCACAATACTCCTTAATATGTGTGTGTATACAAGTATATTTATGTATTTATATATCTATCTATCAAAACCTACACTAGCCAACACAGATATTGATCTGATACAAGAACTGCATGCAGATGACCTCTGTCTACTTTTTGCCTCTCTTCCAGGAGAAACAGGGCCTTGTAGGCTTTTCTTGTACATCAATCAGAAAGTGTACATGCAGTTTCTTCTCTTTACAGTTTACTGATGAAATGGTAGGAGAGAGACATATATATTGGCCCAACCCTGTCTCCCTCAACAGACAGAATAGAGAAATCTTTGATTATTCTCTAACCGATTCTAAATTGGACACCTGTTGTAAACCTTCTGTGAATGAAACACTCTGTTTTGGGTGTTGTGTATATACATGCACGCTGGACCCTATCATGCAAGGTATCTTTGAAAGCCCTCAGCTTTTGGGCATCAACTAGAGTATAGAACAACTTGCACCATGCAGGACGGGGGTCTCTGTGTGTGAATACACCAGCTTCAAATGTAGCCCTGAAGGTGTTTAGACTTTCAAATAGCTACAAATCAGTATAAACTGTAACTTCAGAATACATGTCATCTCCAAGTGGGTGGCCTGAATCCAGAGATGACATCTCCACTGCTAGTCATACCTGATGGTTAGTCCTGTCCACAGTGTTGGCAGTGGAAGCATGGTCACGAGTGTTTTGGCGGACTCGGGTGGAGTTTTGCTGCTCAATGGTTGAGGAGGTGGGGATGCAGAACTCTCTGAAACATCTTTTGAAATTCTCATCTAGAAATGCATACAGGACTGGATTAAGGCAACTATTTGTATACCCTAAAGCAATACAGAAGTGCCAGGAGACAGTTTGGAAAGTAGTTTCTGGGATGTTGACCAGGGCTTTAACGATGACATAAATGTGGATGGGAGTCCAGCAGACGATAAACACTGCCACCACTACAAGAACCATCCTTGTGATTCTCCGCAAGTTCCTGTCCTTCTCCTTGGAGCCAGATAACATGCGAACACTCTTCAGGCGTAAAATCATCAGCCCATAGCACACAGTAATAATCAGGACTGGCATGATGAAAGCAAAGATGAAAACACAGATTTTCAAGAGGTTCTCCCAGTACCAAGCAGGATGAGAGAACTTAAGTGTACAGTCAATAGAGCCTAGAGATAAAAAAAAAAAAAAGAGTAGAGAAGAACAAGCTGGTCAGTTTGGCATTTGCTTCCCTTCAAAACTTTTTTGTTATATATCACGAGCAAATACATGAATATTTACTATGTAAATAACAAAAACAAAGCAATCTGTGATCTGTCACTGGCACAAATACTGATAGGACACAGCACTGCAAAATATGTATGAAGCCTTAGAAAAACAAGAGCAAAAAGTAACGTTCTTTGTATTATATTGTTTGGAATTCTGCATATATTTAACAAGAAAAAGAGTTGAATTGTCATAAGTGTTCAAACTTTGGCTCATTTTCACTTTTAAAATAAAAAAGGTGAAAATATGATGATTTCAGCACTGTAGTTTGGGCATTTAAAGGCAAAGGGGAAAAGGATGACATGACATGGCAACTGTGCACTTTGGAGTGTTTTTGATTTATGTTGAGACGCTGTCACTTGAAGGACACCACTGAGCACCAGTGATCCAGAACGTGCTCTCAGTTCTGTACTACGTCCTGCTAGATGAGGTAGAAAATGAAGACCAGCAACTTCAGTGGGAATATCTGGGGTAAAGCACAGGCTCCTGTGCTTTAACAGTGTGCATATACCCCTATAGCTGAAGGTAGCACAAATGCTTTTTCAAACACTACAGGGGCTGTCTAGGGCAGCAAGACTCACATGGATCCCACTAGAATTGCTGGTCGTCAAAGACTGATCACATGAAGAGCTGTCTCTGGTCAAGAAGAGCCAGCTGCCAAATTTTTCAAGATGGCTATGTGCACTAACACCTGATTCATACAGCTTGCAGGTCAAAAGTTAGTTCACTGTCTCTACAATAAAAAGAAAGAATGCAGAAAGGAGTTTAAACACTGAAATATTCAATTTGGGAATGAAAACAAGACTTACCATGCCTGTATTTAGTAGTTGCCATGAACATAACTGGCAGTCCAATGGCAGAAGAAAGAATCCAGTTGCAGACGTTAACTATTTTTGCATTTCTGGGGGTACGAAAATCAAGGGCCTTAACTGGGTGGCAGACAGCTACATAGCGATCCACACTCATGGTGCAGAGCGTAAAGATACTGGTGAACATATTGTAGTAGTCTATGGATATAACAATTTTACAAAGGATTGTACCAAATGGCCATGTTCCCATCAAATAATTCACGCTCTGGAATGGCAGAGTACTTGTTGCTAATGCATCTGCCAATGCAAGATTGAAAATATAGATATTGGTGGCAGTCTTCATTTTCGTGTACCTAGAAAAAAAAATCAGCAAAGAATGTGAATGACCAAAACTATCAATGTCAAACAAAATTGAGGCCAGAACAACACCCCATAATCAGCCCATAAATCATGGTAAGTGACTTTCAGATTAGCATACCAGAGGATGGGTAGAGAAAAACTCAGAATAAATGGAACACCATCTCTTCACTGACACTACGATGGGCCTTATTCCACTTAAATATGACACAATTTTTGGTTTTGGTATCTTGTTTTCATTGTTGGTTTAAGCCTAAAAGTTCTTGGACTTTCCATTATTTCATGTAATGGGCTCTGTACGCTATTAATGAAAGATTCTGCTTGATGTACTCTGTAATCTTTGTTTTTCTAATCACCGTTTTCTTACAAAGAAAGGAATCCAAGCTTTTGCGGTGATAGAAAGCATTTACTTCCATAATTGCTTAAACAACAAAAGCCTACTGAAATTCACAATATTCCTTTCAGTGATTTCTATGGGATTTGAGTATTGCTCTGTACTGAATATTTAGAGATTTTATAAAGAGCTTATTTCTAAAAAGCACATTTTGTTAAAGGTGTATTTCTCCAAATAAGTAGATTATCAGTGTCCCCAGGATTGTATTTTTTATATGAACAAATAAATACTGAAAATTGATTAAAACAGATTTTTAACAGCATGGAAAATAATGGTCCTCAAAATGGAGCTCTTCAAAGCCTTGATCTTAGCTGTTATTATATCTGTTCTTAAGGTATCCTTAAGTCTACCTATTTGAAGAAACCGTACAAACAGTTCTATCAAATTGCTATACTTCAGAGGGACTGGATTTTACATGTAATTAAAGTCACAGGCTATCTATAGAGCTAACTTATAATGCCAAAAGTACTGTATTTATAAATGTGATCTTTTAGCAGATATTGTTTTCACACTTTCATTCAAGGCCATTAAAGAATCTTAAACCAAACAAATGTGTAAAGAAAAAATCTTAAAGGCAAGCCCCAGAAAATGTGAATGCTGGTATTTAAATTAGATTGGCAGTTTAGTATCTGAAACACTGACTACATTAAGTTTTGCATTACACTGAGTAAAGTTGCAAGTGAGGACAGAAGCTGGCTTTGAGCAACATTACTTTTATTTTCACAGCTCTGCAGTGAAATATGAATACAGTAACATGATGACTCAACATTTTGGTGAACATTTAGCTCAACAGTGCCATGGATAAATATTCAATTTAACTGTGCTCATTATAATACTGACACCCAACAATATGCTTCTTCTATCTCCTCATGGCAGGTTTTGTACCGTAAAACATCAATTTTTATACAGTGTTTTTTGTTGATATTAGGAGATGATAGATCAGATTCACAACTTTAAGTCTGTCTAACTCTGTAGGCAGCACTCAGTCTTGCTTTTATCTGTTCTAACCAGCAAAGATTTAAAATACACTTGAAGATTTGAGCTGCAGAGATCCACTCAACTGGGATTTGGTTGGAATAAGCAAATACACTAAGGAAAATCCTTTGAATCCTTCTGAAATAGCCACTAAGTTCCTAGCACTCCAGGATAAATAAAAACCTTCAACTGCCAGGCCATGGGTCAACTGTAGTTTGCAAACCAAACAAAAGGTTCATCAAACTAACCTAGATAGACTCTGCTTCCATTGTACAAAGTGTAATAGCACCTTGAGCAGGGGAAATGCACACCTTGCCATCCACATCCTTACATGCAAGAAGAAAGAGATGTGTTCATGCCTGCGCATCTCTCTCTTTCTGTAAGATGTGTGCCACAGCTCTGTTTGTGGTCCACTTCAACAGGGAAGTCTCCAGATGATCACCTCTAAATATTTTGAAGAAATGTTTTAAGTCTCAATGGCTCAAATAAAGAGCAAATTAACATGAATAATGTACATTCTCAAAGGGAGGAAGGAAGGAAGGAAGGAAGGAAGGAAGGAAGGAAGGAAGGAAGGAAGGAAGGAAGGAAGGAAGGAAGGAAGGAAGGAAGGAAGGAAGGAAGGAAGGAAGGAAGGAAGGAAGGAAAAGAAAAAGAAAGAAAGAAAGAAAGAAAGAAAGAAAGAAAGAAAGAAAGAAAGAAAGAAAGAAAGAAAGAAAGAAAGAAAGAAAAAAGAAAGAAAGAAAGAAAGAAAGAAAGAAAGAAAGAAAGAAAGAAAGAAAGAAAGAAAGAAAGAAAGAAAGAAAGAAAGAAAGAAAGAAAGAAAGAAAATAAAAGAAAGGAAGAGAATTTAGTTCATAGCATGCTTTTTCTAAGCCTAATAGACACAGCTGATAGAGTGGCACCTGAGTCTTGTCCAATGGACAAACCATTTCCATTCATGTGTGTTGTTGAAATACAGACTCCTCCAGACCCTTCAGCCCTTTTGTAACACATCAGTCTTACACCATCTTTGTACCACTGTCTGGTGCAAAGGCTAAACACAGACCATGTCTCTGGCTTCTTTGCATATCTTAGGAGATAGAATGGCTGATGGAAGATTGGTAACAACTACTTTCAGCAGCACAAAGTCTACGGACAAAGCTTTTGTCCATAGAATGCTAATTTGGAGACGAAGGCTGCTTCAATTGATCTGTGTTTAAGTAAAATGCAAAATATATGAAAAACTAGCTTAATTAGAAAAGATTCATTGCAGAAAGCAGCCATTTGTGAAACTTGCTTGGCTGCTCAAAGAAACAACAGACAGCAATTACGTCTTGCATTCAGACAACCTCACATAACTCTTGTTGATGCTGGAGATTAGGTTAGCGTTCAAATTCATGTTCTTCCTGCATAAATGACTTGTTAAACAAATGAAGAATCATTATGTGCATGCATTAGATTAGTTGAGGTCTCCTTGGGTGGGAAGATTAAAACATGTGAAGCATGCCTAGTTGAACCAATTTAAATGAACATTTATTTTCATGGCTGTTCTGGTACATCTTGTACATGCAACCCCCCCAAAAAAGGATTTTTTGTGTGTGTGTGTGTGCTTTCCTAAAACATGAGGTATATTCAATTTTTATTGAGACGTTGATGGTTTGACAAAGGTTTAGTCTGGGCTGGACAACCCTTTCTTCTCTTTAACAATCCAGTAAGCATGTTTGATGCTGAAATGATGTCTCACTGCTAGGCCATATCCTGAAAAGTACCTTTGGTCTCAAGTAATAGAATTAACTGATGGCTATCCTTTCTAATTGTCCTTTTCCTTTCTTTGCATTGCAGTGGGTCTCTTTCTACAATGTTAAAGACCTGCTCAGTATCTCAGTTACAACTGTGGTTTTGTAGGAGGCTGCTACTGATTAAAGCTTTGAAAGCTTTAAAAGTAACATATGTTCTGTAAGAGTCTAATCTACCTGTCTGGGACCGCATGGTTTCATCAGCTTAAAGACTTGGTATTTGATTCTTATATTCATAAATACTCCAGAATACTTATGCTGTAAAGCCATTAAACTCAAGCTCTACGTACAAGCAACATAAATTTATGTACAAATCTTACATGTTATTATGTAGTCAGGCCATCTGGATTGGAGGTGACATACTGTGGTTAACAATCAACTTGTCCTTTTGATTTATGTTTGTTCCCCATAGGAGATTACATACGTGGATGTAATTCAAAAATAACAATCCCTCAGGGAAAGGATGCAAAAAAAAACAAACAAAAAACAAACAAAACAAAACAACAAGAACAACAAAAAAAAACAAACACAGAAAACAAAACCAACTCCAGCAGGTACAACACTATAGCAGAAAATGTTCATGCTTAATCAAAGTGAAATTCTGCACATTTGCTTACTTCCTGCACTGACCCTGAGTTTGGGGGCAAAAACTGAACTGGGGAAGGGAACAAAATGTACTGCAATTAAGACAGACAACCGTTTGCTGCCATTCAAACCTTGCCAGTCACTTCTGTGAAGGAGATCAGAGTGCAAATGCTGAACTCTGTTGGTGAATATAGAGCACCATGAAGTTGCCTGAAGATAAAATTAATCTGGCTTCTCTCTCAGATTTTACATGATTACAAGACAGCAAAACCTAACTAAGCTTTGGGGTTGTGAAGTGTGTATTGGTGGTTTAATTAGAATTATTAAAAATTCAAACAAATACCAGGCATCGCTTCAGGTGCCAAGGCATGACATACTAAGCGAGTGTGATAGGCCTAAGAGTGAAAGACATAGTTATTTGATGTACTTGGTGGGGAATGCAGCAAGTCCTACAACCACAGGATGCCAGAAAAGCTGTCCTCTAACTTCCTCGCATACCAGCAAGTGGATGCACGTTTGCTAAAGGAGCTTCAAGGTATGTTCTCAACGTGGATCTGAATGTAGGAAACACAACTGCTTCAGCTGCTACCTCTTTTCTCCCTCATCTTTTGTTTTCCCACTGCTAAGTCCATTTTTCACTTTATTCTTCTCCATAGCACAAGTGAACTGAATCCAGAATTTCACCAAAGTTTACTTCCCAAGCTATCTTCCTATATTTGACTTCCCAGCTTGATCTTTCCCCATATCTAGCTGTATTAAGGCATGTGCAGACCCACCACTTGGTGGCTTTTGCTCACACAGCCCAGTTAGGAAAAGGAAACAGAGCACACCACTTTTCATGGAGGAGCATCTGCTCAGGTCCTCTTCTCCTGTACTCAGAACCAATTAGCAACTTCAATCAGGCCTCAGCTTTGGGGCAGGGAGAGCTAAATGAAAGCCTCTGAGGCAGACACGACTTTCTTCAGACACCATTGCTGGTCTTTTCAGGAATGTTGTTGTGCCAATAACAGAGAGTCCTGAGGGCATCTGACTCATCCTGTTTTCAATTAATTACAATAATGTGTTGAGCTTTGGGCTAAAATTCTCTTGCTGCTGTTCCTGCTTTTTTTTTTTTTTTTTTTTTTTTTTTTTTTTTTTTTTTTTTGTTACTGAGAGGGATCATATGGTGTTCTTTCTTCTCTTTGGTTTGAATTAGTAAGCTTAGTCTTTTCCCAGGGGAAAAAACTCCCCCCCCCCCCCCAATAATAAATCAACAACAAGAACAACAAAATAAGCTTCTATCTTTGGGAAAAACAGCTACTTTGCAGGGGAAGGCTGGTCCTTTCCCTTCCGGTCTGAATGAAAGGATTAACTAGCAGGAAGATTAATCCAGACAGAAAACACAAACTCCACAGTGACCAACAGGTAACTATTTTATTATCATATTTCTCTCATTATTTTCATGCCTTTTTAATTACATGTATATGCAAAATATCCTTGGAGCCAGCTAAGGACAGGTCCTTAGCTATATATATCCACATCAATTTGCCAGGCAAACATTCAAGATGTTGCAATGTCTTATAACTCCTATTACCCTAATTTATTTTTCTTTTCCCAGACACCACCTACAGCTATTTAATAATAAAAAGAAATGACAGTAACATGTATGCTCCAATTCCCATACGGTCAACTGCTAGTACACTGAACTCTTCCCCTCAGCCTAGTAAAAAAAAGGGAAACGTTATCCCCAAATTATTCCAGGACTTACTCTGTTAAGCCACCTTTAGCTCAGTTTCTGTGTGCTTGGAAGCACGTATGAGTTGTCAGTAATGGCTGTTGCTTTCACAGTTATTGTGTAACACATCTCTGAGAAATAAATCAATGGTGCTAAAAACAATAACTCCAATATATTGTCATTATCAGGCAGCGGGTGCTTATTGCTGAAGTTTTTTCCTTTGCCAGGAAGAAGTGCAAAGGAGAACTGTCAGCATCTTTAACTTAACTTTCTCCCCTGTGCATTCAGGGAAGTGTGATTGGGAGTGAAACCACTGACTATATCAATGATAACTGAGGTGAATTTTTTATAGGAGGGACAAGTTAACAGCTATTTTCCCTATTTTCAGAAGAGAAGAGATCTTCCAGGTGCTGGTTCCCTCCTCCTGGTTTCTGTTCTTATCTCCTCATGTGAGGACTGTACATGAGACATCCCCCACCTAGTTCACAAGCTGGCAGGGAAGCTTTTGAAGGTAGTTTTGCTGCTAGAAGGTATAAGATCCACAAAAGACTGACGAGGAACAGCAGTTGTTATCCTCCCTGGTAAAAGGCTATCATAGTGAATATACAGAGTCTTTTCTGTGCAAGAGACAAGGATTTTCTTGTGAATGTGTTAAGTGTGATCTTGAAAGGAGGAACAGAGGTGAGATAAAGAGACTGGAGAGACTGGAGAGATGGTAAAGCTGCAGGAAGATGTGCCTGTAAAGCGAGAATAATGGGGAAAGCTGGAGATGATGGAGAAAGGCATGACAGACAGATGGAGCAAGACTGTGCGTTTTGAGAAGACCAAATGAAAAGTACAAGGAAATATGGATTTGGTCCCATGTGACAAGGATGAGAGAGCATCTGATACCAGAGCTCTAATGGAGGAACTGATTCCATCATTTTAGGAGGATTTGTGAAACTGGTTTCCTGGATAATTTTTCTACAGAGGCAGCAGATCCTAGGGCTGGAGGTCAGCACTGAGCAAGGGGAGAACAGCACAAGGCACCTTAACCGCTGCTCCTTGCTCCGCTTCAAAAAAGACTCCTGTTACACTGGGATTGCTCTGTACCATGCAGTGAGGAGGAGACGCCCCATCCTACACAAGCAGCTTTGTTTTGAGGTTTTATTCCTGATCTGAGGTACAAGATCTTATAGCTGATAATTGAACACTTCTCAGTGAGAAGGTGGAAAAAATGTGCTATTTCATGTTCTTCACAGTTACTTGAGTAGCTATAGTCTGTCATCTTTACTTTTTTTTCATCATGCAAATTCAAAGGGAAATATGAATAAAATTTAAAAGTGTTTATCATTGAACAGATGAATGAGAATGCTTTTTAACAGTTAGGCTAAGCTGTGGAACTCCTTGCTAGTGAATACCCTTAAAATCCAACTTCCAAAGGGGAACAGGGTCTTTGAAAGATAATGATAGCATCCCCACTAATACACCAATAAAGACAAATTCCATGGTACAGGCAAAGATGATTATGAGAAGAACTTTGAGATAAGCCTAATAGCAATTCACTAAATATCTGCTTTCAGGTTTTTCCAAGATATAGTTATAATGAATGGATTTGTGTTTTGAAGATAATTATCAAAGACTGAAAGCTTATTTTCACTTGGAATTGTAATGAAAATAAATAGGTTCTTTTTGAAAGTATCCATTAATGAGGATCTCTAGAAAATGATTTTACTTCAGAAAATGATTGTTGAAAAGTGGTAATAAAAACAGCTTTGTTGAAAAGTGGTAATATTTGTGAAAATTTATTTCCAACCTTATTTTAGATTCTGTTTTATTTAGGATTGCTGCATGGAAATGTTCACAGAAAATGAAAAAAAAAAGCAAAATGTTCACAGAAAGATGTTGAAAAACATGCTGATGCAAACTGCAGCTCAGAAAGTCTGTCCGCAGTGTAACAGACTGCTAGAAGGAGTATCACACAGAGATGCTGCTATTTCTTCTACTCTTTGTCTAAACACCAGCTACTGGCTATGGCTGGAAAAGAGGTCATTAAGTTAAGAATGATACTGAAACATTCATAATGTTTTGTCTGAGATATTTGTATGTCATCTTTTCATCTAGTTGCCACAAAAAGTCAGTAATATTACACTGTTTTTTACGAGGAAAGTAAAAACATTTTGGAAGTGTTTAACATTATTTTTCCTGCAGGCCATCATCAAGATGATACTCCAGAAAATACAGCAGGATCAGAACAGTTTTTCCAAGAGGAATTGAAAGAGAGGTGAAGTTTTATGTCCACTTCTGCCCAGGATTGCCAGGGGGCAGCTGCTGGCTAAGTGTAGGGACCTCCCCTGTGGGGTCAGCCCCATGTCCCACGGGTGGGAGCTGGCTGGGGCCAGGTGCCAGGTGCCCATGGTGCCACCAGCTCTGGAGAGGCTGCTGGATAGTATCCTGTACCTGCCTCCTGCTCCTGAGGCAGACCAGGGCCATTCAGGGGTCTCTGACCATGGTCCTATCAATATAATTTAAACAAAAAGAGAATAAAAAGGTATCAGTGGTGTTTTACCTATCTGCTTCCCTTGATCCTGGGGGAGGGAGGGGAGCATCTCACTAGTCAAACATTTACCCATTAGCAAAGGTTAGTAAACTTCTACTGCAAACAGTGTGCAGAGACACCTGCCTTTCTGTAATGCCAGATGCTAAGGCTCACCCTCTCACTGTACCTCTCATTTAACTCGCCTTCTGTGCTGTTCCTGACCAGTCAGGCTCCTTCAGTTATGTCCACAGATCTTCTCTGACTTTTACCAGTGAGCACCATGAATTCATAATAGACATTACTGGTTAAGGCTGCTGGTAACAACACGGAGGTGGAAATATTTGTTTTCAGACAGCTGACAGCATCAGCATACACAGTGCTACCCAAATGCAGAGATGTTCATGTGACTGTGGGAAGGAAATAAAAGAATTAATTTTATGGATTTCTTGGTTTCTAAATTCCCTGATGTATGTTGCTACAAGACATTCTGTGGGCCTTCTTTCACACTGCTTCTGTGACTCCATGTTGCCTTGCAAAGAAGAGCTCTGTTTTTTAGAGAAATTGTCTTCATTTCAGCCTCTTTCAAGCTTGAGATCACTTTCAGCTTATTTCTCTAATCTGGCTCTCCACTTCAAATGCTATAACCTCTTTGTAAACTCCACAATTCTCCCCTTCTTTACACATGTGTGATAATACTTATTCCTCTGGAGACATCAATTCTTCCTATAATTGAAATTTCACCTCAAATTCCCTTCTTAATAAAATACTTTTCCTGAAGCTTGAGTGAGCCAGGTTGTAGTAAACAGAGCTTTCAGTACAGTGGAGTCTTTCCAAATTAGATGACGTTTCAGTCACAGCTTTTTTGTTTGTTTTGTTTGTTTTTCTTTTCAAAACATTTTTAAGATGTTGGTTTGAGAAATGTAAAAAGCCTCTTTTGCTTCAAAGAGGGTTTCTTTCCCTATTTAAATATCGTGGGCTTTTTTTTTTTTTTTTTTTTTTTTTTTTTAACTGGAGTAATCATTTACTGTAATGAAATAAGGCATTTCTCTCCTCCTGCGAAGGACCACAGAGTACCTCAGGCCCCTTTGTTTATGATATGTGACAAAATTAATAGCAAAGCAATCAAGGCATCACTCTTGACTTGAGTGGCGCCAGCAGCTACTGATGGAATCACAGTCCTCTCGGGGCACTTCACATGGTGGAGTGCTGGGGCCTCAGAGAGCTACTCCATTCTTCTAGACCAGTGATGCCAAAGATGTTCTGCAACAATCTTTCACAGCTTTCCAGCATTGTGCATGCGGCCTTAATCACAGGGCACATTCTTCCCACTCTGATGTGTGACTAATATCCCACTGACTTGACTAGAAAGCAGGAAAAGCCTATAGATTACTGTGCAAATTAATTCAATACCATGTGGTACTAATTGTGCACTGTCTTGTTGCACTTTGCAGCAGCTAGAAGTAGCGTTTGTTGTTGGCATGCCCGTAACTACACTGTGTTCATATCAGCAATTCACACTTACACAAAACACATAAGGAAAACAGATAATAAAAATTATCTACAGATTTTTCAGATTACTGGAAATTCATAGCTGGCAGTAAAACCTGACTATTATCGCTGTCACTCAGAAGACATATTTTATACTTCACAAAGGGAACAGCTCAGTGTTAGTAACATGGGGTTCAGCTTCACACACTGCAGATCTAACATGCTGTAAATATTAATTCAAGGAGGAAAATATTCAGCTGAACAGAAAGCATTTGGAAGAATAAGGGGGGTGGTTGATGTTGCATTCTTTATAAAGAAAGAGGTATACAAAGCCAGTGTCACTGTGGATTGATAATGACATCAATTCCACATCAGGCAAGCACTTGCATGGCTCCAGCTCCAAGCCCATGGATCTGCTTCACGTGGAAGAGTTGGAGTGGCTGGATGGAATTTTAAGGTCATCTGTTTATAAGAACATTATAGTTATTACAAAACATATTTCTAAAAAAGCTAAACGTCATATTAACACGCAGCACTCTGAATAGGAAGCCATTGTTGCTTTCACTGGGGCTGGAATCTGAGAGGTGAATAAGGACAGAGTTTCAAAAATCTAATCATTTACCTCAGGATTTTCAAGGCAAACTAGGTACCAATATCACTTTAAAATCTTCTTTCTAGTAGTATTAATTCTTCTCAAAATTAATACAAACTTCAAAACCTCCTTTTTCTTGAGCTGGCATGGTGTGAAAGGTAGAAAAAGAAGGGGAGCTTTATGTTATATCAATTGCAATTCAGTGAAAGGTGTGCCACGTATCCTTGGCTGGATCTAAGGATACACAAATGTGAGCACATAATCTCATAATTTCATATGCACATTTAGTATGACTGCAAATGCTGTCATGGTGGTATAGCTTTCAACAAGAAATAAATCAAAAAGTTCCCTACTGCAGCTCAGGTAGACTAAACCTATATAGAAGCATAGAAAGGAAAGGCATTTTGTGATGCTTAAACCACAGATCCTATTCAACCATAACATGCAAGCTCTTTTTCATCCCAGATTGGTAAATAAGTGTATGGTATTAACTTGGAAGGAACTCTGTCATATGGAAAGCCGTTCTTGTTGTGAAAGCACAGGAGACCTGGATTCAGTCCTGTCTTTGCCACAGAATTCCTGGGTGGTTTTGGGGAAGCCACTTAATTGATTTGTGTTTTCCTCTGTAAAATGAATATACTTTTTTTTTTTTTTTTTTTTTTTTTTTGTCTTCTCCTATTACTTCCAGCTTTTGTTTTTAAGCTATAATCTCTGGAAAGGATGCTCTCCTAAGATAGAAAGCTAAATGTAGATGCCTTGTTCATTTTAGCTTTGTGGTGTAAGTGTAATTGAATTAATTAATGCAAGAAATATGAACCTAGAACAGGTTATGCCCACTATAAATACATAACTCCAGGGACGACCTGCAGCATATGCTCTGCTGACAACCATCCTGTCTCTGTTACACTGTGTGTCTGCTTTTTCTCCCAGAGGAATGCATTCAACACTTGCTCGTACAATTGCAGCCATGAGCACTTCTGCAGCCATACCTTCGTACAGTCTCCAGAGAGAGCTTGAATCTCTGGCTGACCAAAACCACACACCAGTAGAAGAGCTTCCCAGCTCTGCCTATTTAGAAAATAATCTCTAAAGTATAGTTGTAGTTTGAGCCACTGATGCACACAACGTGTGATCCCATTAGGTTTACGAGCTGCACAGGCTTTGCAGTGACATCCCCATGACACGCTGCCACATGCAGAAGGAAGCATCCTCCACCACGCCGTTGCACCCTCCTCAGCTCCGGCTTTTTATGGCCAGCACTGCCTCTAGCAAAACCGGTACGGAGCCTACCGGTGCCTGCGGGGCTCCTGCTGCCCGCTGCCCGCCTGCTACCCCGACCCCTCGGCACCGCTCAAAGGGAACCGGGCTGCTTCGCGGAGCCGGAGAGACAGGAGTCCCGGGGCGAGAAGGGAGCGCACCCCGGGGGCACCCTCCAGCAGCTCCCGTGGGTGGTTCCCACGGGCAAACACCGGTCCCGTCCCGTCCCGTCCCGCCCCGCCGCTCCGGGAGGTGGCACTGTTCCTCCACGGAAGCCGCCTACCCCGACCCCACGCAACCAAAGGAGCCCCCCCCCCCCCCGCTTTTTCTTTTTTTTTTAAAGATTTACGGCAATGAGATTTGTCACGCGTGGAAGACGCGCTTGCGAGTGACCTTGTAGAGCGCGGCGGCAGCTTGCGGGGGAGAAAGTCGCGACATGCGACAGCGCGGCTGGGCTGCTGGCAGAGGTCTCGACCCCCGCGTTTTTACACACGTGCACACGCACGGAGGTATATACGCACATACAGATACAGACGGATATAAACATGCACAGCAACACTTGGGGGAGCGCATCTATACGTCCTGGCGGAGACAGGCGCTCAGCCGCGATGCCATTTGTAATTTGCTCCTGCCTTTGGTCTGGGGTCGGCTGCGGGGATGTGCACCGCCTGTCTGTGAGCGCATCCTCACACACAGCGACCACAAGCTCTAAAACCCTCCCTGCCCAGCGGAGAGGTGCAAACTTCAGCCCTGGCCGGGCAGAGAGCAGCGGGGCCGCAGCACGGCGGGGTCGCAGCGCATCTCCTCGCAGCGCGGCGCCCAGCCCCGCCGCCCCGTCGCAAGTTTCCTCCTCCCGGTTTTTCTCCCTCCCTGGCCCCTTCCCCAAAGCCCCTTTCCACTCCCCTCCCCTCCGCCGCCCCAGCGCGACCCCCGTCCCCCTCCTCGACGGCGGCGGCGGGCCGGGCGGGGCGGCACCCACCTGACGATGACATACATGACCAAGAAGTTGCCGAAGAGCCCCACGACGCACACCACGGAGTACAGGGCCATGATGGCGATGGCCGTGACCACCGAGGGCCCCCCGCCCGTGGGCGCGCAGGGCCCGCCGCCTCCTGCGCTGCCGTTGGCCCCGCCGCAGGGCTCGGAGCGGTTCCAGCCCGCCGCCACCGAGCCGTTCCCCCAGGAGCCCGGCGGGGCGGCCGCGCAGGGCGGCACGGAGGGGCGGCAGGCGGCGGCCGAGGCGTTGGAGACGAACGGGTCCTCCAGGGCGCCGACCAGGAGCGGCGCCGAGCCGTTGCCCAGCAGGTAGGCGACGGCCATGGTGCGAGGCGGTGGCGGTGCCCGGACCGGTGGCGGTGGCGGTGGCGATGCCGGTGGCGGTGCGGAGCGGGCGGTGCCGGGGAGGCGGTGGCGGCGGCGGCTCCCGCCCGCCCCGACGGCGCGCCCCGCCGCTGGGTGCAGGCACATGTGTGCGGCGGGCGGGACGGGGAGGAGGGGCCTGCGGCGGCGGGGACGGCAAGGGGAGGGGGGGAGGTGGGGCTTGCCCCCCTCCTCGGCACCCCAAAAAGGCCCCGGGGGGGAGCGGGCAGCCCCCCGCGGCGGCCGACTCCCGGTGGGAGCGGAGCGGGGACCGCCCGCTGGAGGGCACGGGCAGCGGGGGCACACCAAGAGGTCTCCCAGTCCCTGCTGAGCCGTGGTGGCGCTTGATAGGAAAGGGTTTAAAGCGCTCCCTTCCACAGGGCATCGGCAGCGAACGCCGGGGGGAGAAAACCTGGCGACACGGAGTGAGGGGGCTAAGGAGCGGGGCAGGGAGGGGATGGGTATGGCACTGATGAACGTAGTGAGTCAGGGATCGTGACAAAACGGTGCCCCCTGTGATTATATAGCTCGAGGAAGATGAGACTAGGAATAAAACGTGGTGAACTGTATGGCACCGCACCGGGAGGTGAGTGTGAGCCGAGCTGTGCTTTGGAAATGACTCGGATCTCACGTATCCTCAGGGTTTTTAGAGGAGTTTCTGCTCCAAAGCTCTGAGGATCCCCTCTTCCAGACACCGGTGCGATTGTTATCGGATGTGATTTAATGGAAAAGGAAGGCATCAACACCATGCTCTGAAACGGAAAGCTGTCCGTGCGTTGTATGGGCTGCTTGAGTGGCCCGCTGCTTATTTCCCCCAGCACATTTCTGTGATCAGTTTGTTCCAGATGAGCACAGAGATGCATCTCCAAGAGTGCCTGCTGGGTGGCTGCTCATTAATTACTGGGACCCAGCTCTTTTATTGTCTCTCATCAATGAAATCAGAGGGGTTCCTTCGTAAGGCAAAAGAAAAAAAAAATCAAAACACCTCCTAGTGAGCAGGAAGGAGACAGACAGGGTGGGAATTGCTCCTGCTGCTGCATCTCATGCTTAGTGCATCTGCTTACCACAGAGCACCTCCTGCTACTTCAAGAGTGGTAATGGCAGAAACAGAGAAGAGGAGGGTTGCACCTTGCCAGAAAGATGCAAAAATACAGACGTTTTAGTCTGAGTTCCTGTGCTTCCATGTCAGAAGCAACCAGGCAACCACTGCTGATTAGGGCAGGGAGGAGAGGAAGGGCACACAAACTCTTCAAAAGTCTCTCTCACCATTAACAGTGGGGAGGAAGAAGAGGGAAAGTGAAAAGGTTGTCACTGGACTTTGGGAGGGACATGGATCTGGGTAATAGGTGTTCATTTTTATTTTTTTTTTTTCGAGTTATGTACTGGTAAGTCTTGTCAGAGATACAGTGGAATGGAGGAAGAAAATCAGGCGAGCTGTTTAGGGGAGCTTTTTGTAGATAGCATGTATTGCTTCATGGCCAGAGAGAGTATTTTTGGCATCCTTTATTGATGGGAGAGAGCCATTTAGCATCATATTCAGAAAAAGAAAAAGAGCTTTAGAATAGGAAAAAATTGTGGACAAGGGGAAATGAAAGCAAGAACTCAGAGATATCAGATGGTGAAAGTCACTGCCTTTTTATCCCTTTATGAAGTATAGCCTGTTTAGTCATAGAGCAGGAGGAACAAGGCTTTAAAACTGCACCATTCTCAGACTTCTATCTCTGGATATGTGCATAGGGCAAGACCCTCTCTCACTGCTTCCCCTTTGTTCCACCAAAGCCATCAGAAGAGTTTAATGTAAGCCCAGACACAATTAGTGCTTAGCCCTATCGATACACCTGTGCCTGGCTGGGTAAGATGGGTGACAAAAATCAAGGCTGCTAGGGACTTTTTGGTGTACCCTGTGTAATAGCCAGTTTTGTATCATTCTAGATTATCAGAAGGGCCTTTGATGCATTAAAAATGAGTGTCTTAAAAAAAGTTTTAAAAATAGATGCCCAGGTAAATCTAGTGTTATAGACAAGGCTTTATTATTAAGATAGAAGAATTATTATGTCTGATTAAATCAAACTTTTGGCAGGTGCAGATGAAAACTGAGATCTCAGAGAGGATTGGCAACAAGCCTTGGGAGTTGAGCCCATTTAAGATAGGCCTCATTAAGCAAAGTTTCAAAGGTAAGGGAATGATAGCTAAATGCACCTCTCTGCAAAGTTATTATGAACGTTATTGCTCAAGGACATGGGCATTATGCAATAAATCTTTACAATAATGCTTTCAGATGGTGAAGGACAAATTAAGTATAATAATACATGAGACCCTTTCTTCAAATAATTTCAGATAGTGAAGGGCTGCATAGGAAAAATTCTGCTGAAAAGATATTTGTAAAATTGCAGACCAGTAATCCTGTGGATAGTATTGCAGGACATGTAGAAATGGGAAACACATAGCTTTAAGATATGTATATCTTAAATGGATGTCTCAACATCAGGATGGGGGCAGAATTACAACCTCTGACTCACATCAGATTTTTGCATGTCTCTTTTCTGCCAGAGCACTAGGGACAGTTAAGTTCCCAAGGCTGTAACTAGAAATGGATGGGGTCAATACTTGCAGAGAATTTTAGGGTGAAAACAGTATATCAAAGACTGCCCTGTACTGGTCAGAGAGGTCACTCTCATGCAATTACAGATAACTCTACAGCAAAACAAGATTTTCATGTAGCAGGTTGACTTTCACAGTCTCTCTGTGAGTCCTAAAATGAATGGAAACCATGTTCCTTGCTTACAGGTCAGTTAATAAATAGAACTAAGAGATTGGGTGTGGTGGCTCAGCACTCTGTAAAGACGGCTGCTCTACTGGTACATGTAGTAGCATGTACTAGTAGCCACTAGTAACATGGTGGTGGGACTTATTTCTTCTAGGATCAGGGCATGAAAGGGTCTGGAAGCAGACTGTGCTCTTCTTCAGCCTTGCTGATGGAACTATTCCCTCTCCTCACACAACGTTAGCCTATGCTGCATCCACATATCCCAACCAGACTAAGAAGCAGAAATTATGCAAGACTGGGGAAGGTGGGCAATATCTCAGTATGGTAGCCTTCAACTGGTTGTGAACTCCATTAAAGACAGATCCTCCTTACTCCCCTCAAAGACATTCTTAATAGTATATCATATGTAGTCGTAGTATTTTGGTGGCAGTATTGTGAAGGCTATTTTAAATTACTGCACCATACTATCAGGCTGTGTGACCTGGCATCAGTTTTGACTGGGGTTTGGGCTGAGCAAACCTGTTTATGTCTAGAATAGACTAAATGTCTTGGTCTTATGTCTTGGTTCCTTAGTTACATAACTTTCCACTGTACAAAATGTGTGTGGAATTCTACCTTCTGTAAATAATGGCATAAGGTCCTGGGCTAAAGGAAGATGAGCTCTTTCATCTCCTTACTGTTTCAGACTAGTCAGCTCTACTCGTCATGCAATACAAGGAATGTGTAGTATGGAAAATGCAGTTTAACAAAGTTCAGGCATGTCTGTTAATTAATAATAATATTTTGGTGGCCACAAGGAACTACTATGGTCATATTTATTTTATCTAACATAGCCCAGATAACCTCTCCGTGTCTTTCTTATTCTTTAAGTTATGTACCCAAAGTTACACTATTTGAGGTGAACATAACTTCATCTCATTAGTTTCAGTTGCTGTGTTTTATCCAAAACTTTCTTTTCTTCCCTGAGGTAATCAAAACTTCAATTGTTCAACATATAGGGATTTTAAAAATAGATACTACATAATTCTGGGACTTCATTTTAGGTTTCAGAGTTCAGATGATGACAAATAATTAGAATAATTTAGAATTTTTCATTTCAACACTTTTTTCATATAGCTTTAGGATTTGTAAAAACATTTAGCATTGGCTTATGCCATTTTGATAATTCTGCTTCTCATCTTTATAGACAATGAAAACAGTTGTATTCCACATGCAAACAGATATGTGGCGACATCTACACAGAAGTTGTATCTAAGACCCATTGTGCTCAATATACCTGTAATCATCAGAGGGCTTTTCAGCTGACCAAATATGGGTATATGGGGTAAAATGAGCCCTCTCTGGACACCACTGATTAGATCTCCATTGATTATGATGGGAGTTTAGACACATAGTGCATATGTAGACACCTAAAAGTAGGACTCTAAATCTGGAGCTGAATCCCTCTTACTGGGGCCTTAGAACTGCCTGCAGTTCTACCTTAAGTCCTGTGGGTCATCTGTAAAATAGGGCAGGGGTATTTGTGGGAGTAGATGTGCTGGATGGATATCCACATCTTTGCTTGAGTTTTGCTCCTCCTCTACAGAGCATCTTGCTTTGGTGACATTTGGATGAATAGGAAAAACGTCTGTGTCAGGTTTACTGTTCTCTCTTGCTTTAGCATTACATCTTATGGCATTTGGAATCTTCTGGGCAACCCATTTCCAATGACTAACTACACTTCCTGAGACGAAATGAGGACTTTGATCCCCTAGCCTCCATCTATGGGTTCAGAGAAATTAAAAACTTGGGAAGCCCATCTACCAGTGCGGATGGAGGCAAAGAAGTTGCTGAGTACTTCAGCCTTCTCCATGTCTATCATTACCAATTACTCAGGTACAGAAACTCACTCCTAATGTAAGGAATTAGACACCTATAATTGCTTACATGCTACTATTTTCACCCCTTAGTCTATTTTCACAAATGTTAAAGGCACATTGTGGCCCCTGGGGACTCCTTCTGTCACCCCAGCGCAGCAGCCCGAGGGAAGCTGGGTCCTCTCTTGTGCTCTTCCTCGACGCTCTGTGCAGAAGGGATGCCACCTGTTGCACAAGGACTGGGGGATGGGAAAGAAGCACTCACACAACCCCTGAGAATTGGCAACAGAGTTCTTTACTGCTGGGACATCTTGCAGGTAAGCCTGCAGGATGTCCATGGTGTCTGGTGGCTCCAAGCTAATGCTTGGGATGGAGCCTGCGCAACAAGTAGGGAGCTTGCCAGGCACTCCTGAGATGCTGTTGGTGTGCTTGGATGGCAGAGAGGGGTAGTCACAGGTCTGATCTGGCTGAGGTGTATCCACTTCCATTTGTTCCTCCACATTTCCTGGTGGAGGTGACTCCATGGGCTCCATGGTGTTGGGCAGAAGGATAAGCCACTTCTTGCCCGGGACTGCCCAAACAGGATGCCTTCCATCAGGGTGCTGAACCAGGGGGTCACCCAGTTCCAGCCCTAGGTCCCATGCTACTGTCCAGTTGATTTCGATTTGTGGGTTTGGCACTGCCATCTGCTTTATGACCATGTCTGGGTCCCACGCTGTGTCCTGGACTACGGGTGCACCCCTGCTCCACCTGGCTGTCTTCCTGAAGCTCCTGCCTTCTCCCCACGCCACCGCTGTGCCAACAGGAAGACCCAGGCCCCTTGTCACTGTATGGCTGAGGGGGTGGCCTGTTCCCCATGTTGTTGCAGTGCCAATGGTACCACCTGTGAGTGTCTGTGGGCTGCGTGCCAGAGGTCTCTCGAGCACTGGTGTCTGTTGTGCCACAGGTGCGACCCCCCTGCCCATGACACTTCTCATTCTCATTAAGTGCTGTCCTTCTTGGTGCTTCCTTGGACTGCATTGCTGTCCTCTCACACTGAGGAGGCCTGCCGCTCACCTTGTTGCTTCTGGACTTCTTCCTGTTGTACAAGCTGGCTGTCAAAGTACCTAGAAGCTCAGTGAATGGTGGGCCAGATGCAGGGGTCCTGTTTTATAGGGTCTGCAGCAAAAACGGGGCAGTGGCAGCAAGCCTCTGTGATGGAGTGGCCAATGTGTGGCCAAAGGCGGCTTTGTTGGGAGTGGCCTGGAAGATTCCCTCACGTGGAAGGAGGAGGAGGGCTGGGGGGGCTGAGGACCCCTTTTCTGGGGCTGGCTGCCCCGGGCCATTTGGCTTGCCAGAGAGAAAGGCTGCCCCTCGGCCACAGGGACAGCCCTCCACCTCCCATCCTGTGCCCTGGGTTTATTTTTAACACTGGTTTTTAGGTAATTTCATTCTATTCTTTATGGAAAAGAACAGAAACAAGGTGCAACTTCAGCCCTAATTCCCATGTGTGCTTTGTGTTCTGAGTGAAGAATTTCTTCCTCATGTCACAACTAATCTAAATCTGCCCTCCATTTGTTCAAAGCCATTATTCCTTGTTCCATCACTCTACACTCCCTGATAGAGTCCTTCTCTAGCTTTCTTTTAGGCCACTTTTATGGGTTAATTTAGGTGGCAAAACTGCAGGAACTTGCAAATTGCAGCCTTATCTACCTTGTTCCACATGTTCCACATGGCCTTTTCCATCTCAGGCTCTAGCCTCTGATCAGTGTAACATAGAATCATAGAAACATTAAGGTTGGAAAACACCTCCAAGATAATCTGATCCAACCACCCCACTACCACCAATGTCACCCACTAAACCATGTCCCTAAGCACCACATCCAACCTTTCCTTGGTTACTAAGATGGTGAAGGGCCTAGAGGGGAAGATATATGAGGAGCAGTTGAGGTCACTGGGCTTGTTCAGACTGGAAAAGAGGAGGCTGAGGGGAGACCTCATCACAGCCTACAGCTTCCTCATGAAGAGGAGTGGAGGGTCAGGTGCCAATCTGTTCTCTTTAGTGACCAGCAATAGGACTTGAGGGAATGGTGTCAACCATTATGAACTTGATAGCTGCTTCTTAATTCTGGATTAATTTGATACCCATAGATACGTAGATTTCCACCTTCAAATTTGCTCAGAAACTTGTTTGTGCTTAAACATACCTCAAACATACCTCATCCTCCCACAAAATTGATTTTGTTTGTTTGTTTGTTTTTTTGTTTTTGTTAAGGGTATTTGGTCTAGGGAGATTTTTCTGAGCTGTGGATCCTGCTGTGAAGACTGTTTATACATTTTGTATTAAGTGATAAGCACTTGGAAAATATTTCTTTTTAGGAGGAAGAGAAGGCTTTTCTCTATGATCTGATTATTAGATTATACACTTCTGTGCTTGCTTTCCTCTTTTCATCCAACAAGGCTTCAATTATCTCCTATAGATCCAACAAGTTTTACAAGAATGGCAGACTGCTTTCCAGAAGTTTTCACATACTTTAATGTTATGTTGAAATTAATCCCTTGGAGTAAAGGAACGATTTGAACCTGAATCTGTCATCATCCTGAATGATTAACTGTTGTCTAAAATCATTATCTTTAACTCTATTTTCAAAGACAAAACTCACGTTTCCTGAACAGCGGTCAGGAGAAGGATCAGTGGAGTGTGATACCTTTTCTTATCTCTGATTCATTGAGAAGGACAGGAGGTCAGACTCAGTACTGTCCTCACGTTTTCATGTTGGCTGATTTAGGGGGTCACATTCTTGGCAAGCAGAGTTTGGTGGATCTCACTCAAAAGTGCCTAAATCTGCTTGTTTGGTGCTCGGGGAACCAAGAGTCATGGAGTCTGTGTTCTTCATCTGTCTTCTACAAGTGGACTATGTGGTCAATTAAGGATACAGTGGTCAATGCCACAGTAGTTAAGTTGGTGTTTTAGTGTTTTACATATGTGTAAGTCTTACCTTGAAAACAGTCTTTTTGAACTGGAATAATTAGTAAAGACAGTATTTTAAATTTAAATCTTATACAAGGAGTTATGATCTGTTTTTCTTAGCATTGCTGGGAAAGTTCAGAATATGTTTCCAGATTTAATGTTACTTTTTTTTTTAATTATTGTTATTATTATTATTATTATTATTATTATTATTATTATTATTATTATTATCCCCAGATAATTATTGCTTTTTAAACTCTAGAATGTTACTTTGCATTCAACTTCTAATATAAAAAGCCAATGGTAATACCAAATTACATTTATATATTTATTCACACTCATCAACTTTTTATTTTGATATCAATGGAAATATGCTTGCTGATATATGTAAAACATGAAAATAAACTTGCTAAAAGAAATTTCTGCCATTCAGAAAAATCCAGAGTAATAATACTGCTTCAGAGGGCTTCACTGGGGAACTGCATATACTGCATGAAGTTGTTGGAAGATTTCAAAGGGCTAGTAATAATGATATTAGTAAAGCTATAAGTTTCTATGAGGAGAAGCAGAGACGAATTTCTTGTCTCAGTTTATGGATCTTAAATCCTGTAAAAATATTTTCTAAGAAATGTGATGTTTCTTAACAAAAAGTAAATGTTATATTTTAGATTTGTTTTTCCTATTGTTTTCATTATTTTTTGAAGTGAAGTTGAATAAAATATATGAAGTGGGAATAAAGAGAGAAAATTGTTGAAGTGCCCTTCAAATAACACTCGTGGAAATGTTAAGCATAAGACAGAAATGAGAGACCACTGAAATGAGCCAATATAAATATCCTGTACACTTCCTCACAGCCTTTATCTCTCTACCCTTCAGCATGAAGAGGAAGCACACTTCCCCACCATATCTACATTAATTTATGGAAGAAAATTTTAGAGGCTTATATAAATCATGGAAGCAGTGCCCCCACAACAGTTCTTGCAAAAAGGAGCAGTAACAAAGCTGACTGGGAATAGTTACCTGCAGGCTTTCCATGGGCTATTCTTGTTAAGCCTTTCCACAGTAACTGATATTGTAAGGTGACTTAATCTCTCCTTTGTCTTCCCAGTAAGTATCAATTAGTATAAAAGAAAGTCCTCTGTTTGCCAGCTCATGACAGTAATTGTTGTTTCCTGCCCAATTTGTATGCTATGGCAATGAATACTCAAAATGCTCCCTGAAACATTTGTGTGTACTCTTACTGCAGGCAATGTGCCTTACTTCTTTTGAAATTGATTTGGAAAACTGCCTATTTTCTGTACACAAGCACTACACTTTAGAGCTTGCACTTAACTGATGTAGACCAGAAGACAGAAGCAGGGCTAAAGACTAAGCAAAAATATAAACAACAGAAAAGGAAGATAAGTACTGGAAAAGCTTGCATTCCATAAAGTGTCTAGTTTCAGGCTCTGTCTTTTCATATATACCAGATGCAGCCATAGGAATGCCTACAAATAGTGGGGAATGCTGAACCTCAATTTAGGTCATTGAGTGGTGAGGACTAGGAACAATCTCCTTGAGATGCAACACAACTGAACTTGAGTTAATATAGGCAAAGTCATCAGTTTAGTCATGAAAGGGCAGTTTGACCTAAGGTTTTAGATACTAAATCACAAAATCACAAACCTTTTCTGAAATATTCAGACTTCTATTTAGTTTCCATTTGTCACTTGATGTTAAATATTTCGTCCCTGTAGTGTTTTCTGGAATAGGAACTGGTATATAGATTCAGCCCAGAAAGGAAAGCTTCTTAATTGCTGAATTAGGAATTATCATTGTCCTCTTGCTTTGGCTAAATAAACGGTTAGTTGTGCTAAGTAAAGTGGAGCAGCTTCCAAAAGGAGAGAACTTTCACTTTGTATTTTTTCTCTGTCTTTCCCAGACTATCATCAACTCTTCAGGCACTCTGCTAAAAATTGTGCTTACATCTGTTTGATCTCATGAGAGATGTGAATGTAGGCCTTCCTGCTCCTGGGCAGATGTTCTTCTCCTTGAGGATCTCATAAGAATGTATGAGGGAAGCAGCAATGGTTTATGAGGTGCCATGGAGACAAGCACTTAACTGTGGAAGAAGTCATGGATATGATTTCAAACTGGAAGGAGGCCTCTTTCCGAAATGTAGGGCAAGGAAACTTCTGTCATAAGCAGGACTGCTGATTGTGGTTATCAAATTTCTTTTAATTTTTGCAGAGTCTAATTTTGCAGACTCCAATTTTTGCTCTAAAAAAAACATGGATTTGAACACAGACCAACCAATCCTCTAGAGATAGGTGTTGCCAGATAATAACACCATTGAAATAGAGTACCTTAAGCAGAAGGCTGATGTAGTCTCCTGAGCTTCAGTTTAGATTTATGACAGAACATACAACACTTCTTTCTGAGCTTGCTTACTTGCAATTGTCCTTGTCATACCTTTGTCAAATGTTCAAGATTGCATCTTAAAAGGATTGCATCTCTACATAATGTACGAAAGAAAACCACTTAGACTTCTCAATTTTTCTTTCGTATTTGTTGCCTCAGAAAGCAAAACTATCTTGGGATGATCTTTCTTTTATTGGTGGTTTGCCAGCTCATGGGTTGAGGAAAGAGGTAAACTCCCTCACTAATCCATTATGAATGATGAACTTTATGATATGAGACTTTGCAGGAGGAATTTTTTTTTTTTTTTTTTTAGCAAGTACAGGAGAAAAAATTAGGAATATATAGCAATCTTTCTTGGTGCCATGTGGTATAAGAGTTCAGAGGAACATGAAGATGTACTATTCTATTCAGTGTTCTACTAGATGGTTGTTTTGTGGATGTATGCAAATATGCATAGACTGTTCAGTAAATTATTATTCCTCTTTATCAAATGCATAACAGAGTCAGCAAATTACATTTTGAGTCATAGTTTTCACGTTTGTATAGGATGGATAATAGTACTACTTATAACTGGATGAAAGGCTGTAAGTCTGTCCTGTATTTTTTATTTTTTAAGAGACATAAAAACAAAAATTTGAAATAAATACTTGTTTCTGATTTTTTTTTTTTGTTCTGTCTTCTTGCTTTTCTATTTTCTGTGTATTTATAAGTAGCCCACAGTTGTTAAATAGAGAACATGATTCATTTCCAGAAAAACACAACAGTAGAAAGAAAACAACTTCAAGAGAAGCTTTCACACTTGTCTGTATAATAAGTACTTGTAATTTCTCATCAATTAGTGATTGCAGGAGCTATTTGAAGTAGGAGATGGCATATAGAAAGATGACCTTTAATTTGTCACCAAAATTCTGGATGCTATCAGGCACTGGCAATAGGAAGATGTACTGTAGGGTACATTAACATTTAAAGTGGAGGAAAAAAATCATCGCTATTTTGCCCTTTGCATTGTAAAAATAATTGTTTATGGAAAGTATTTCAATTGCTTTAGAAAATCCTTTCTCTCTTTGATTTCTCTCTGAAGTGTGACTTTGATGTTGCCTTTGCTTGGGAGAATTAAAAGAGTGAAGAAATGTGTGCATTTCTGCCTGAGGTAAATGGTAGCACATGGAAAGTTGCATGATGCAATGACTAAGAACTATTGTAGTTGTATTTTTTGTTTGTTTTTAATTCTTTTTTATGTGATTTGAAGTGATAGAAATGATAGAATACTAGTATCTGTGCTAGCTTATTCTTGCCTGACTTGGGTATGCTAGTTTTAGCATCACATTCAAATAGCAAACCTTTTCTTTTTTTGGTGTCACTAGCTTTATGCTCTATATATCATTTAATCAGAAAGACTATGACACTAATTTGGCTGCAATATTACTAAAGTAAAACATAATTCCACCGAAATCACTGGAGTTGCACTAGACAACAAGAAATTGAGGAAAGACTTGTTAACAGCTATCTTTACCTGGGGGAACAGATTCTGTTTGATATATGGATTTACTTATGGACTGGGGCTGCAAAGAGAAATGAGGACAGCAATGGGAAGCCCTTCAACCTACCCAGTGGTGCCTGAAGCCACATCATCTTGTGCTTCAGCCGCGTCAGAGCCCAGTTCTGGTTTGGAAGGCAACACAGTAGCCATACTTGATGATATAGCTATCACACAGTGATAGCAACTGCTGCAGGAAGCCAAAGAGAGATACAATAGATGGGACTTTTTGTCAGAATCGTTACTGCACCAGTACTTCAGAAAGGTTATATATTCACTTGTTTTACTAAAAGAACGTCTGTCCTAATAGAAAAGAAAAACAAGTTCCCAACTTATGTGTTCATTAATGAGTCAGTGGATCCAGATGTAAAAGCAAACCTTAGACTTCTGGAATAAAATGTTCCTGAATTGTTTTATTTCTGTGCAACATGCTGTCATTCCTCACTTCCTTTTGAAGTGTTTATATACTCAGATAATATCTTGGTTTTCTCTTGGAAGCTAGCACATTTTAGTGAGGAGCTGAAGTATCCATTACATCTTTTATGTATCTCAGAAGGGTATTATGAAATTCAATAAACATTTGAGAAGTGTTCTGCAATCCTCAGATGACATGTACAGTGGAAACATACAAAATGGTTATTACCCATCCAATACATAAATTTTCATGAGTATATATATCTTTTATCAAATTACTCTTGGATGAAATTATTCTTTTTTTTGATTAGAGGGCCACTTTAACTTGTTCAAGGGTACTGATCAAATACAGCTGTAGATGGTGTGATTTTTTTGCCCATTGGAATAACTCATAGTTGAAGGGAGAGTGATAAATAATTTCTCAAGACTTAATTTATATGAATATCTTTAAAATTCTCAGTTCTGCAACTTGTAGGAACCTATGAAATCCATGTGAAAATAAGCACAAAGGAAAGGAAGTCTAAGAGGCAGGAACCATGATCCTGCCACTGTGAAGATTTTATCTGCCATGCATGACTGTCTTTGCAGCCCCTTCACCACTTCTTAGGCCAAGTAAAGTAGGTATAGCAATTAGAAGATAAAATTAGAGTTCAGATTGTAAGTTACAATATGTCAGATTGTGGGAGGATGGATTGCCAAAAACCTTGAAGTTTCATTAGTCCTGGAATGAATCATTTGCACAGAAGAAAGGCTGAAGTCAGGCTGCCCTCTTTAAATGAATAAAGGCTTTTTTTTTATATACAAGTATGGCAAAGCTGGTTTCAGAGAACCCAGTGATTTGTGCTTTCCAATAGCCCACTTGATCAGTCAGGTGGCCTTTCTGATGAAGCTCTCAAAACACAAGCACCCAAGACAGCATTGTACCATCAGAAGTGATTTGGGGTTAGAGCATAAGTACAAAATGAAATGTAAGCAAATGCATACAGTCCTTCTGCTGTAGTGCAGAAGAGTTAATAGCAGCTGAGGATCTGGCTTTAATAAATAACACTGCGAGCTAGTGAGCTTATTTCTTCCCTCACAGGTCTTGCTAGGAAAGTGTAACTTTGTGCTTGAGTATCATAACAGAGCAGCAATTGTAGCTTCTCTTATGACACCTCCTGTTATCCCAGCCCAGTCACAATGAGATTTCTTTCTTTCCAGGCACTGAAGAAAAAGTCTAAACCCTGAGGATGTATAAGAAGGTCAGAAAACAAAGCTACTGTGAGAAGTGCTAGCTACAGTGAGAAGTGCTAGCTAGTGACAGAGTGAGAAGTATGTTGAATTGTTTGTGAGAGGGATTTCTCCCTCCAGAGGAATCTTCTGTCTCTCTGTTGACTGTGTCCATGGTGGACTGCACCAGACATTGACATCCCTAACACAGGTACCACTGTTAAGTGCCCAAATGTAAGTAAAATAAATGTAGACTTCAATTTCATTAAGTTCCAGAATTGAATCTGGCCAAGGATATCAAGGGCAAGAGGAAGGGCTTCTACAAAGACTTCAATGACAAAAAGAAGACTAGGGAAAATATGGACCCTCTCCTGAAAAAATAAAAAAATAAAAAATCTGTTTACTAGGTACAGTGAAAAAGTCAAGGTACTGAATGCCTTCTTTGCCTCAGCAGGACTGGCTTTCAGGAATCCCAGGTCCCAGAGGCCAGGCTGAGAGGCTGGAGCAAGGAAGATTTATCTTTGGTGGAAGATACAGATCAGGTCAGGGAATATTTGAACAAACTGGACAATCTCAGGGATTGTCCAGTTGACAATCTCAGCGACTGAAGGGAGTGAAACATCTCTCTTATGTGGAGAGGCTGAGAGAACTGGGACTGTTCAGCCTGGAGAAGAGAGAGCTTATCTTATCCATGTTTATAAATACCTGAAAGAAGGGTGCAAAGAGGACAAAACCAGGCTCTTTTCAATGGTGCCTGTACCAGGATGAGAGACCACGGGCACAAACCAACACAGGAGGTTCCCTGTGAACACAAGGAAGCACTTCTTTACTGTGAGGGTGACTGAGCACTGGCACGGGTTGCCAAGAGAGGTTGTGGAGTCTCTCGCTTTTTGGAGATCTTCAAAAGCCATCTGGACAACGTCCTGGGCAGCTTGCTCTGGGTGACCCTGCTTGAGCAAAGGGTTGGACCAAATGACCATCAGAGGTTCCTCCCAAGCTCAACCAGTCTGTGATTCTATGATAACTTGCCCATGAGAACATGCCATGTCTCATATAGTTTTGGCATAATTTGAAATTATTTTAGCCACCCTGAATTACCTTAATCATTTCCCTTAAGCTGGTTGACTTTTTACATGAGGTTTTCAGGCAGAGGTAACAACTGTTTGGCTTAGGTTTATTTCTTTTCTTCCTTATCGTTGTAAAGCTAGAAGGACTATGTCTTTTGCACTAGGAGGTGTAAAGCGAGGTAGGTTTGCAGGAGCCAGTGGACTTGTGCCTTTTCAAGACAGCTGGTTCTGATTTCTCTTGAAGTTTGTGGTACAATAGGGTACCAATTTCTGGTTCTTGTTGGAGCCCTGGGGAAAGAGATGCAGATAAACTGCAACAACTGAGTGGAGGTGGTTTCAGTCTCATCGTCTGCGTGGGGCTGAGAAAGAACTGGAGAAAAGATCAGTTGACCTGATGTCACTTGCTAAGTTCTATTGATAAAAGTTGTTTGCTACTCTTCACTTCTGCTTCCAGGCACCAGTGTATACACAAAGGGATTGTATCTTACATTAGGGCTGGACATACTCCCTATGTAGAAAGAAGGCGCTGTATCTATCAACATGCATTCAGTTATCAACCTTTGTCCTCAGTGGAGCATTGGGTGGCCACTGTACCACCTGGTGCTTCTGGCAGGTATGCCTGGAAGGTGCTGGCACTGATACCTTGCTTGGTACATATTGCCCTACATTTTTCTCTTATTCATTTATTAATTTATTTATTATTTTTAAATAAGTATAATGATCAAATAAAACAAAATACTTTAATAACGTAATCTGTCATCATATGTCACTGGATGAAGTGAGTGCCTTCTCACTATAAATATCTAGCTATTTTTTCCTAGTGATTTGAGCTTTTGTTGGTGGGATAGAAAAATATTGAAATAAAGTAGCTGTATTCAGCATCAGAGACCTTAATTTTTGTAAGAATGAAGGATTGATTTTGTCCCAGAGTGCTATTAGAACAACCCAGTATCTCCTTTTTAAAGGATCTGCTCATTCTGTCTAATGGATATTTGTGTGGTAAAGGGTAAAGGGCCTGAGGCACCAATAGTTTTGTACCCTACAGGCTGGAAGCCATTCATTTTTTTTTTTATAAAGAGCTTGTTTGTTAACCCAGAACAATCTTTAATGATGTATAGGTGTGGGTATTATGACTTCATTTGATGTGCATTAATATAAAGACCTGTCTTTCCTTTTTGGCCCTTGCTTGCCACTCTTACAAAGTTCACTGAACTTGTGAGATTTATTTCTAATATTAAGAGTAGAAGAAAGGGGAAAAAGGAAGTGGGAGAAGGCCTACCTGTGTAGAAACACATAACATATACAACACATTACATACTTTATATGGTTTTACAGATGGAAAAGAGATAGCTCATTTGCTGTCCTACAAAATCTGTTTCCCTTCCCTTCCCTTCCCTTCCCTTCCCTTCCCTTCCCTTCCCTTCCCTTCCCTTCCCTTCCCTTCCCTTCCCTTCCCTTCCCTTCCCTTCCCTTCCCTTCCCTTCCCTTCCCTTCCCTTCCCTTCCCTTCCCTTCCCTTCCCTTCCCTTCCCTTCCCTTCCCTTCCCTTCCCTTCCCTTCCCTTCCCTTCCCTTCCCTTCCCTTCCCTTCCCTTCTCTTCCCATTAGTAGCCTCATCTTTTATTTTTTATGTTATTTTTATCCCCAGAGCCTCCAGTTCTAGTGCTTCCTCATATTTTCTTCTGGTTTCCATGAGTTTTCACATGGGGACTTCCTGAGATGGGTGAGGGGAGGGTGGGTAGCACCTGCTACACATCTACTGGTATGTTCTGAAAAAGAAATTGTGAGGAATTGTTCTTGTCATTCCTCAGTGCTATTTATGAATGCTTAGATTTCTTTTTCTTCAACCATATTTATTTTCTAGGTGGAAGGGTTATTATTATAAATATGGTAATAATGAGCTATAATAATCCAGGAGCAACTGTCAGTGAGCCTCCCTGGCTCTCATTTGTAACCTTGCATTTTTTTCATAGACAACTAAGTATGATATGTAGTGATGGTATTTTCTTCTGTCTGAAAACAGCCTACACCTGTCTTTATTCTTACATATTCATAACAAACAAACTGTAAGCTGTAAATAACAACATTATTGGACTGCAGACATTTTGTATTTATCTGTCTCTTGTCTGAAATGCATTAACACTTATCTGTATTTAATGCAATATTTGAAGATGTCAGTGTCTCTTCCTCTACTATTGCATCATGATTGCCAGTAGCCAATGTAATTAAGGATGGAGTTAAATGATTTTCAAATATTTAATACTATAATATTAGGCATGCAGACATTTCTGAAAAACAAATTTCTTCTTGTATGATATTCTATTTTTTTTGCCAGTTTGCCATCCACTGCATACACATTCTTAACAGTGACTTGCTGACCTGTAATTGGTTTTCTGATTAATCTGATGTCATGCCACTGTCAAATCTGAACTTAAGTAGTTTCCATTGGAAAGACACCAGTGTTTGGATTTTCTGTTTTGCTTCTGGTTTGTATGAAACTAAAAGCACATTTTGTCAAGTCTGTAGGAGTTGGAAGAACTGAAGTTTTTTCAGTTCTTCAGGGCAGTACTACAGGACATTCTGCTTGTAATGAACGAAACAGTGACAAATCATTCCCTATTTGGTGTTTCAGTGTCAGTTACGAACTTACAAACTCCTTGTAACTGGGCAGCACTGCAAATGCAAAGAATGTGTAGCTTTGGCTTTAAAAGTGCTTAGACTAGACTAAAGAACCTGGAAGAAGCTCACACCACACAGACTTGTTCCCAGGTCTCAGGCTGGAGTGCTGCAATGTGAAGTCTGCAGGATGGAGGCGTTTCCTGAGTGCTGGTATGCAATCAGATGCTCCGACCATCTGGTTTGCCTCAGCATGCTTGAAGTAGACAGCTAGTGCTATCACCGTAAGTAGCTCCTGAAGTAGAAATATGTTTCTCCTGCCCATAACTGATGCAGAGTATGTTTATTGCTAAAGTTGTACCTAGACTCTGCTCAGCTTTGTCCTTTACCATGACAAAGCTAGATGAATTAACTAGTTGTGTCACCAGCTGTTCTATTAAGAAAACAAGTGGGAAAACACATGGGACTCTCAGGGTTGTAAAAAGGAAAAGCAAGCTCTTCATTTTATTATTTATTTAGTTATTTATTTATTTATTCTTCCCCTTTTTCTTTGCCCCTGCCTCACAGCTTGAGGAAAACTGGCTTAGTACTACAAGTTTTACTTCACTGGCTTTCTCCTCATTAAGAGAGTGCTGTTAACTGCATGAGCAAAAGCCCAGTGATGGATTAATTTTTGGTGTTATTTGAATTGCTCTCATGTTTGGAGAAAAAAAAAAAATCAAATCTGTTGACGTTTTATGAATGTTAAGAAAGCTGTGACCTTAGTACATGGGTTCTTGAGTTCATCTAGACAAGTATCCATGCATTCACTTCCTATTTAAATTACATGGTTTAGGTTAATTAAAATCAGGACTGGATCTAAAAATAAACAAAATACGAAGTTTCTTCAGGTAGTTGTATTACTTATGCATTTAAACCAATTTTTCTAGTAGTCATAATTGCAGCAGCTACTGTCGGACAATATAGGAAATAATACATGACAACCACTGGAGACAGAATAAGAGGAGTAGCAATGTAGCATAGATGAACAACTGTTTCAAGTGGTTTACGTCAGGTTAGCTTTAGTGAAGTTGAAAATTAGATGACTGGGAAATTATGAGGCCTGAAGAAGAGGTGAGTCAGGGGTTTCCACCAGCAAAAAAGTCAGTAGAACTAGCTTGACTGCAAAAAATGCAATGGACGCATTTTATGTTATTTCACCAAAATGTATCCAATCCCTTTATATGGATTAAGATGATTTTATGTTAGTGATTATAAAATAGTAGTCCTTTGTCAAAGTGGTATTCCTCTGACAATTAATTTGTATACAAGGTGAGTTTCCTGCATGCTCCACATACCTCCTTGAAACTTTTATCTGATCTTAGGCAAAATTTTCTGCCTTTACAAGTTAGCTTGAAATATGACTCTGAATTCTGACTTTGAAATTATATTTTCTCCTCATATTTATTTTTCTTGCAGTTGTTATGCACACCATCACTAATGATATACATTTTAACTGCTATTCAATGCACAAACAAGTAATAGAAGCAACTGTACTTAAGAGATTCCTTTGAAGGATGTGATTATATTGAGCCATTCTTTTTCCCAAATCCAATAGCTATAGATTATGTCTATGTATTACACAGTGCCTGAAGTTTATCCAGATAGGTTTCCATCTCTTAGAAGAAAGGAAAATTTTTTGTAATTCACCTCTATCACTCAATCATTTCAGTAGCCTAATCAACAGAATAATTGATATCAATTTATTGCATTCAGTATAGCAAGATTCTTGTTTGAGCATTTCCTGTGGACTTGAGTCAAACACATGTAAAGGGAGGATATTTGGTTTTGTTCCAAAGGTCCAATTTCATATCTGGTGGAATTGTTTTATGCTGTAATAGACAAACACTTTTTAAAACAAAAAATCTATAGGTAGCTTAGTAATCAAAGTGTAAACCTGATCTTGGAGGCATACGATGGAGCCGAAGCAATATAATGGGCCATTGCCCTGACTGATGCTTTGGGGACTGTGGTGTCACAGGGAAGACAGGAACACAGAATGCCTGGGCCAGTTCTCCAGACCTGCAGTGGATTGTCTTCCTCAGGGACAGCTAAGGCTTGCCTACAGAGGTCACAGGATTTTCAGAACTGGAGAGCCATAGAAAGTTAGAGGATGTCACTGACCCATCATGCATCAACAACTAATCCTGATTAGGGAGTCATAGATTAGAAAAGCTACCTTCTTTTTCTTTATGGCCATTTATAGTTTAATGTTTTACCTTTTTAATTTTTATTTTTTTCTTTATTCAGACATGTTGAGCCCATTTTTCCCTAATTTATAGATTAATGTTGTTCAAAAACAGAGATAAATGTAGGGTGTCTTGATAGCTTCTGGCTCAAACTCTTCATTGTCACGTGGGATGCCTATGTGATACTTTGTTATATGAAATCAAACCTACAAAACTTAGAGAAAAATGGTAAAGAAAAGAAGAAGTTGAGTCAGTAGGTAGACTTTTGATACTGAAAGTTCAGTCCTTCCATAAATTTCAGTTCAAGTTTTGTTTGAGAACAAGATGGGTCTAGTTCTGGTTACCAGGGAATGGAATTGCCACATGGACAAAAATTTGAAGAGAGTCAAATTGAACATTATGACATCTGCAACATGCTCACTGATGCATAAAAGATATATGCTGATAGCATGTACCATGCTTTATGAAATTTTAAACAGGATACTAATGGTATATGTCATCTTTTTCTTCTCTTCCTTTGGAGTACAGTAGTAGGAAGCAAATTTCCAGAACTGGAGTATGCTTGTGTGAGATTATTAGAAAAAAAATAATCATGAAAGCATTCATCACCATTGCTCATTTATTGTTGTCTCCATGGCCAGAACAGTTAGCTTATTCTTTGACTGATTCGTGATTTTGACTTGAAGGATTTAATAATAAGATTAATACTACAGAACATAATTAATAGTGGGACAAGGCCTGGTTTCCTGTCAAAGTAAGCCCTGCTGTACCCTGGTCCTGCTTTTCAGCTGGACCAGAAGACCTCCTTGGTTCCCTTCCAAGATAAACTACTCTTGTTTTGTGATTATGTGCACTCGTTATAGAGGTCTGGGCTTTATTATTATTGTTATTGTTATTATTATTATTATTATTATTATTATTATTATTATTATTATATGACAAGTGTTCCTTGTATTGCAGAGCACAGTATAGCTAAATCACCATGGCAATTTTCAAGGTTTGAAAACCATCACCTTGGCTCCTTCCTGAGTCTAGTGTTTTCAATACTCACCTTCAGCACCTGGTAGCTCTGCTGTATGTAACTGCTTCACCATATCATCAAGGTGGTTATTTCTTCCTTCCATTCAGCCCAAAGAAAGGCTGCTTACTAAACCTATTATATAGAACTAGATCAGAATGTATCTTTCACTCCAAGAATTAGCTGATGGCAGCTGATACCATCTGACTAGCAGTATCTCACTCTGCAGAACTCTTGTACATGGTAGTATGGCACATATATTATTTCCAGAAAGGAGCAAAGCCTAGGGTCATATTGTAGTCTTTTCTCATCTGATTTAAAAGAACTGCTTTCCACATACCATCTAAAGTTAATGGGTTTTCCTGGTTTTCTAAGGGAATGAGACTTCATTTGTCCTCAGTTGTAATAACTTCTGAACCTGAGAGCCAGGCTGTACAGAGGGACAGAGCTCTCAAATGCATTGCAATTCTCAAGCTAATAAAGACTACTGGAAGATAAACAGAGACAAACACAAATTTTCAGTAAGGCAACAATGCAGCATAAACTGATAATAAATAGTAATGAATAGTTGAAATGGACAGGCGTTATAATGAAATTAGAACATGAAGCTTTGTAAGAAATGCTATACTACTTTATATATTTTTTAAAATGTAGTGTTTTGGAAATAGAAATTGACATATTTTTCTAAATGCTTCTCCAAAAATGGCTAATAGATTTATTTGTTCATAGCAAAAGAATAAAATTAATGGGTGTTGTATTCCCACACCATTCCACCCCTTTTCAAGAGTGTTCATACAGCTATAGAAATGAGCTTAGTTTTGCCACTTGTCATAAACAGCTATACAAGGCACCAGCCACCTCTGAGACATTGGATGTGCCACAAAGAATGGATACCTTTAATGCATTGCTTTTATAAAACATTTTGGCAAATGAGTTCTTTGACATGTGCTGAAATATGTCTTCATAAGTAAGATGTATAGTGATGCCCCATTACATCTAAACAATTAGGAAATATGGAAAGGAAAAGAAAACTGTGAAATCCTGTGTAATTTTTTTTCTCTGGGATTATGCTCAAAAGTGTCTAGTCAAATAGTATTTCACATTCGCTGCAAGAGAAATTTCTGTATTAAAAAAAAAAATCCAGAATAAACTTGTAAGATATTTATTTTCCATATATTGAAATGTTACATATTTGTTCTTGAATTCTCATAGTTTTATTCATAAATTCATGTAGTTACCTGAAACTGATATATTTCCTAACCTAAGACAAAGTAAGTAAATACTTTTTTTTTTTTTTTTTTGGTATTTGTGTGAGAGATTTATTTTGAGTTTTTACATTTTAATATCACAAATAGTGGGTAAGATTACTTTAGGGCATGGAATCTATGAGTGACAGCACTGTAAGAAAGAAAATAGAACTGAGAGCTTCCCTAAAAAGGGGATATAAACTCAGTTTCGATGATGTGTGTTTATGTGGTGAAAAGGAAAGGTAGGAATGCAAAAATGAGCATTTGTTATTGTTAATTCTTGATTTATTTTTTTTGCCAAAGAGATGTGTGCCAAATATTATGGAAATAATTAGGGAGCTCTTCTGAAATTTATCTGCAATATTGAAACAAACATTAGAAATGAATTAATAAGTAGACCCAGTTTTATATTTCTTCTGTGCAAATAATTCCTTCTGAGGTCAAATTGCTCTTTGTTTACTTATTGAAATATATGACCACTGACATTCTTTGATGGCTAGTTAGGAATCTAATCTTCCATGCACTTTTTTTTTTTTTCTTTTTCTTTTCTTCTTCTTCAATTTTTTATAGAAGGATTGGAAGGGGAGGGAGAAATGCTGAGTTTTGGATAGGTGCAGAAAAGGGTGATACATGTGACAAGCAGAGAGTAAGCGTTCAATATTTACAATTTGTTTAATGTAGCAGAAATTCAGGAAAGAATGTTACTCTGTGTTTAATTTTTTTGTAAAAGATCTGTAAATTCTGTTTTCTTTAGTGGTTATGACATAGACGAAATAGGAAAAGGGAGACCTGCTAACCACTATAGCTAGCTGTCGTGCATGATTCAGAGATGATATTGTATAGAGGTATATATATTATAGTAATGCTATGTTTCTGTAAAATCTGTGAAAGCACACAATAGACATCTAAATTAAGAATTAAGGTTGGACTTTATCACTGACTGGAAATTCATTGCAGCCATTCCTGCTGACAGCTACCTAAATGAAACAACTGGCATCCAGTTGCCACCCCTACACTTTTAGCAGCTTTTCTCTCTGCTGAGGTGCATTCACAGACAACATAACAATTTTATTTTACTACAAAGTAAAGAAAGACCATAAGAGATGCCATTAAAAGCGTTCTTCTGTCTAGTCTGAGAAGTCTAATCTTGTAGGCAATTTCAGAGTACGCTGCCTGGGTTGCAGGTGATGTTGCAGTGACCACTGCACTCTTTCTAAACAGGCGTCCCCTTGCTAAGCAAGAGCTCCATGGTTACAACACGTATGTGGAGTTCTGCATCAACTGCCATTACTTGCCACTTCTCCCTGAAAACAGGCATACACATTTTCCTCCTGCAAGCATTCTTCTTTTGTCTTATGAAAATACTGTCAGGCTCTTCTGTTACTATTGTGACATAACTCATAAAACAGTCAAGGGTAGTAGTAGAAGAAAGTAAAAGGAAAGGTCTGATCTTTAGCGACATATTTAGGATGGTCATCTGGGAGATAAAAAGCTTGGGGCTCGCTCCTGTTTCAGTAGTCACTTGGGTATTTTAAATCAAGCAGTCAGTGACTAAGATACACAAATGGTCTGCAAACTGCAACCAGGACAGGATGGGAGCCCAGGATTCCTAACTTTAATCTGAGCAATCAAGCCACTAAACCACCAAGACACATTCTTGCTAATATTCTATCTTGGCTTCTAATTCCTCTTTAATATTCTTTTCTCAGAGACTGCATTCACTAAGCAATTTACAAACAATACCCAATCAGATAAAAACGCAAGAGCTGCCTTCCACAATAATAATAGAACACAGAATAAAAAAGACCAGTCTTTCCAATACTATCTAGATAAGATCTCTTTGAAAGTGAGAACTTACATCATACAATAACGCTTTTTATTGAACTTCTATGAGAAACATAATAACTACCCAAGCCACCATAGATAAGCTGATACTTGTGACTGATTAAAGTTCATCAGAACTTCAGACAGTTTCAAATAATACAGGATTATATGTATGTAATGGATGGTAATCCATTAAAAACAAACAAACAAAAAAACAGACACACAAAAGCTACTTGTTAACCTTTCTGTATGCCAGCTGTACGTTATCTGCAGAAAGTATGTGAATTGTATTAGAGATGATGAAATGTGAACTGTGTGGCCTAAAAGTCTGCACTTAAGACACTGTACTAATAAGAGGTAAGCAAGATTTGCTGAGACCGATAAAGACCTGGGTAGAGTGAAAATGAATACACAGGGAAGTAGTTTTACTCCATGGAAATGAAAGGCTGAAAGGAACCTTGGGAACATAGATCAACCTCAGCCTCCAGATAGAGTTAAATATGCAAAATTCACTTTTGACAAATGTTTTTCTCTCCTTTCTGAACTATCCTGTGATGGCATGACTTGTCTGAGGTTATACAGAAGGTCAACAGTAGAGCAGAGGGTAGACTTCAGCATTTCTAACATTCCAGTCATCAAATGAACCTTGTTTTTCCAAATGAAGGGTATTATATTTTAAATAGCTCTACAGAATAGAAGTAGTGAAATTTTCTTTAATCAACCATTCTGTACTAGCAACTATAATTAAAAGGGAAGAGGAAATATAAATATAGAGTAAGATTAATTTCAACCTTCTCTGGTTTCAGAGTAGACAAACTGAATCATTCCCATTGATTTATCTTACAAAGCTACATTTTGGGTAATGGCAAATGGTCCCTAAGAAGTGGAAGGCTACTGAAACTTACTGAAGGTACAAAGCTGGGCCAAGCACAAACTCAGACAGAAACCCAAACCCAAACCCAAACAAACAAAACCCCAATAAAACAACAAAAAAACAAAACAAAACAAAAAAAAAAACACCAAACAAACAAACAAACAAACAAAAACACAAAAACCAAATCAGAATATCATGTTAGGTATTTTTGGATGACCCTAGTCTTTGGAAGACTCTAGTACTAGAACTAAGATGCAATTTAATAGCATAAAATACAGTGTTATGAATTTAGGGAATAATAAAGAGGGTTTCTAAGATGAACTTGGAATTAATCACTTGAAAAATATGGAAGAAGACCCAGCTATACCATCTAGTCATGGGGTGGCTATGAATTGAAAATGTCCTGCATTAGTGCAACCCAACTGCTGTCCTGTAAAGTCTCAGATTAAATATTATCAGTACAAATGGAAAATGTTCAGTCTTTTTAAAAGACACTCTGGAATTGCTCTGGAATACTGCATTCAGTAAAGAAGAGTCCATGGATGTAGATAAAGGGAAAATTTTTCTTCAGTGAAAGCCCTGGATGAAGAAGTGAGGTAGTGAAATTATAAACATATAGAAAACAAATAAATGCACATCAGGTTGCTTGGTAGTAAAACAACATTAATTTTATCTTGCACAAACTGACTTGATTGAAGAAAGTAAAATATTTAAGAAAGGTGGACAAATACTGGAAATAATGTAGGATAGAAAGATATTTTGTGTAAATTTATTTTGTATTATTTGATTATTATTTTTTACCCGGGCCTGTCTTAGTTCATGTCAATGTCATTATTCCATCATCAAATAAGAATACTGTGAATAGGTTTGAGGTTTTTTGATTTATCCACAGACAAAAAATTCATTTAAGTAGTGTTCAGGTTGAAAAAACATATCTCAACAGTTTAAGGTGAAGTATGTTTAAATATATTTTAAAGCTGTTGTGATTAATTAGTCCATAAGTAATAAATTAAGGGAGTTTATAACTAGGTAGGTGAATTGAACACTAGAAGGCATAAGAACATGTATTTAACTGAGCTAGGAACATTAATATTCCCTTTCAGAACCTTTCCAGATTCTTTCCTTATTGAAAGGCTGCAATGTTGAAAGGCTCCTCTGTACTCATTCAACAGTGAAATTACCTCTTTTGGTAGAAATCTTGACTTTCCTCATAGTGACATTGTGCATAGCCTACAAGATTGTGTTTATGTATTTTAATGTTTATTGATCTAAATTCACTTACGTGACACAAATTTTTAAATGCCATGCTATTTTATCTACTTTTCCCTGGTGATGTTGCTTTAAGAGAATATGAAGGCAAGACATATTGGCAGGGATCTGGGGGAGCTGCAAGGAAAAGATTGCATTTGTACCATCAGTTTTGTGGATGCATTCTGCCAGATCACAAAGAGAGGCTTTAGTGCCATGTTCCAGGCATAAAGAATGAGAACCACAAGTTGTAATGGAAAGCCAAAGTGTGCTTATGCCCTGTGGCAGAGTGGCAGCTGAAAGCACTTGTCAGGTTTGCTTTAAAGTAGCTTGATTGTGTACAGGAACACTGCAGCTGTGGGAGCAGCACAGGCTATTCACTTATTATCTCTGGCTTGGGAGGACAACCTCGGATTCTGTTAGTTATTTTTTCCAGTAGCGTTTCCGTGCTGGTGTGTGAAGGACCTTAGCAGGTCTTTCATATTGTTGGTCCGCAGTGGGATGGAATCTGGTACCCTCTGCTTTTGAGTTTCATGCTTAGCTCCTGCTTAGTAACTTAACGCAAGCCTTTGCTTTATTCCTTTCAAAAGGTGTTATTCTTAGTTAGTGCTTCTTCTTACTTTCAATACTTATTCAATTGTAAAGGGAACTCCAAAACCCACCAAAGCCCATTGCAGGATTCCCACTGGTCTGTGTGGAATTTAGACCAAATTCTACCATATAATTTACCTTTATATGCATTACAAATGGTCACCTGTGAGCACAAATTATGTCACATCTTAAACTGACCCACTTTTTATTCATATCAAATTGTCTGAAAGTGGATAAATGGCAAAATTTTGCTAAGTAGTCAAAAGGATGTGAATGCCTTTGACAATTTAATGCATTTTGCACTGCTAAAGGAAATTCTGAGAGTGTTCTGCTTTTATTTTTCACCATTATGAGTTGTTTCTGTCAGTAACATTATCCCCCCCCCCCACTCCCCCAGCTCTTTAGTGACCTGATTATGGCTGATGTTCTACCTTACTGTCATATAACTAATTCCATCACCATTTGCTTCATTGTTACCTATCAACTATGCAGTGTTAGATCTGCAGTTGGCATAAATCAGCATCCTCAGGTGATGTTTATTGTAAAAGACAGCCTTATGCCAACTGTCAAGGCCATACCTATGAGAAATAAATTAATGTTGCCAAGTGGCCTCATAAGATCAGCATTATTGTCACCAGTAAAAGTACCTGTGCTAACTTTGCAACTTGGGCAACAGTATTTTTAGGGTTATAAACGCTTTAAATAGGTATATGGCCGGGAGTCTGATCTACTTTTAATTTATTGGCCTCTGGGGAAGAATGACTGAAAACCACTTTAACTTCCAATGTGGCATTGGAAAACATCTTCAGTGTAGAGGCAGATTTATCAAGGTGAGGGAAGGTAGTGGTTATTGGTACCAAGGATGCTGATGAGAGCTCAGACTATCTGCTTGTAACGAGCCTCTGAGTGGGGGAGTCTCATCTGAGCAGAAGTGACTGCAAAAAGCAAGGGAGCAACTAAATGATGAAAGTCAGTAACAGACCATTAACATTTTAGCAATGTAGTTCCATAAATACACTTTTCTTGTAGGAAACTCTCTGTGCCTAAGGTGGCTGTCTAGAAAATGGAGTAATTTAAAGAAAAAACACTGTCTCATTATCAAGGAAAGCTGTCAAAACCACTTGGCAAACAAAGCACACAAAGTGCTCAGTGCCAGAAATATTTATGCATTATTCTTAAGAAAAACACACACAAACAGTTGCAAAACCCACCAAAAAACATGATGTATTTTACAGTCTAGCACAAGTTGCAATGCAAGCATTTTGAGAAAGAAATTATGGGATGTAAAAAGCTCATAGACTGGCCTCTGAAAAAGTATTTCCCTGCCATTAAGAAAAACAGAATAATGTACCTCTCAACTTTGATCAAATTGATCCATCCTAAAATAGAATATGATTGTTGTATAAGTTTATTGATCTCATTCCTAGCATGGCTGATCATCTACATTATCCTTGACCTCCACCACCACAAGGACCTCACTCATTGCTTCTTAGAAAGTCATCTGATAAATGCAGGCAAAGAAGCAAGTGGAGATCAGGATTTTGTTGATTGCCTTGTTTAGAACTTCTTGTATGCCAAATCAAAATTTCTAGCTAACTCCTACCTTTTTGTGTGATTTTTTTCTGACACTTTTTACCCTCCTCTTCCTTCTGGATTTGCTCACCAGCTAAGAAATACCCATAATTGAATCCAAGTCTGACAAGATGAAGATAATGACTGAACAACTGGATAGGCTGCAAGTGTCTTGAAAGGAGCATCAAAGCAACTCAGCCAAAAGTTTCTTAGCAATGAAGGTGAAGTGTCAGGGTTTAGACACAGCTTGTGGTGCTGCGAACTGCTCCCAGAATGCTTCAGACACTCAATTGCAAGCCAAGAAGTCTCACTTCGGTTTCCTCTTTTGTCATATATCTTCCTAACTCCTTTTGCTTTGTTTGTAGACAATAGACCAAGAGGAGAAATAGAAATGATAGATACAGCCTCCATTGTCTTCATTGCATAAGGAAGGAGATTTGCAGTAAATGAATTCCCTTCTGAGATTTTTTTCCTCCTTTATACACAGAGAGGAGAAGAAAGGAAGTAAAGAAGCTTCTTGTCTTTTCTTCACCTAGTACTGATTTAATGTTTGTTTATTTGAATAGCTTGTCAAGCCAAAATAGTCACCTGCCAACCAAGTTGAAGCATGAGTTGCTCTGAATGCTGGATAATGACTGTCCCGCCCCACGGAGAGAGGATGCACATGGCTGTGGGGTGAGGAAGGAAGTTGTGTGGGGAGGGATGCTGCGGGGGTTGTATGCTGGAACAGAGTAAAACTCAACACAGGAAAGCAGTTACTCTGCAACTTTTGGGTAGTAAGCAAAGAAAGAAAATTGCACGGTCTTTGAAAGGGAAGTTTGTTCAGCCAGCCTGGGTCACTAGCTGCCCTGTGGCTGTGCCTTCTCCTAACATGAGTCTGAAATTTAGGGAGATAGGACAGATAAATTATAACAATAACTTTTATTCTTGCTATTTAATATTACAATAACAATTATTATTGTTGTCCTCTGCGAACCAGAAGCTCTTGCATTGCCTCGGGCATTGGCAGCTGCCCACGGGGAGGCTGCGGGCTGCCAGACGCAGCGGTGCGGGCAGCAGGCAGCCGGGCCCCGGCGGGGCCACCCCGGCTCCCAGTCCTGCAGTTGCAATTTCAGACCCAACAGGTGGCAATCACAGCCCGGCCTCCGCCTCGGTGGAGTACCTACACAAGAGCCTCTGCCTTCTGAAATCCTCCAAACCCGGCGGAAGAGAGAGCGCCAGCACTTAACATTCACCTTCCTCTCTGCGCGCTACTTCCTTTCAGATTTCAAGCCACTTTCCGAGAGTGATGGAGTGCTTTGCTCCATGTCAGAAATCTGAAATAAAAGAAAGCAGCCTCAAACTATGGATGAGGTCACAACCTCTGCTCAGTGGCGTTATCTGAAGTCACAAGGCAGTCCTCAGGCCATCCTAGGTCTGAGCCTGGTACAGGGTTTGCCTGTCTTGTTCTATTTTCAATTCCATATTTGTTCCGGAGCTAAGATAAAATAAACAGTCTCAGGAAAGAAGGAGATAGAGAAGGGGCGGGGGTGCATGGGAGGGGGGGGTGGAGGGAGGAGGGGGGGTAACAGAGCTGTTAGTGAAGCTGAAGAGTTCACTCATTTCCATGGAAACATTCACATCCTAGCAACAGCTTATTGATAGCAAGATGACATGGAAAGACAAGAGCTGATGTCTTTGACTCATGGGAAAACAAGCTATCCCCGATTTCTAATTTTTTATCTCATATTCTTCTTCAAAAGTGCATAAAGGTTTAACATAAAAATCCCCAGTCAACTTTTCTTATTTGCTTGTGCCTTTGTGTTGAGGCACTACCTGCTAAGGAAAGTTCATACAGTTGAAGTATTATCAGCGTTGTCTGTCTGGCCAGAAAAATAATTAAAAGGCAACAAAGAAACCCAGAGGTATTGAACTTCTTTTGTTTGTTTATTTAATTTTGCCTCTAGACCTGATGTCTAGCAAGATGTTTTTGGATTAGCTGGAAACATCTAGAAGGTCAGTGCACCATCTTCTGTCCATCTCCTCTCTTCTCAGAATATGGATGCTATAGTATAGGTTGCTGATATGTAGCTTGATAGGGTTCAAGGTGGGATCAGTTGCTGTATGGTCTGAACTCCATGTGATGTTCAGGAAGTGTGTGTATGTGCTGAGTAGCATTGAAAAGCTTTCTGTCTTTGTGCAGCCTTGGGTTAGGGTTGGTAGAAAATGCCTTTCCTTCACTTTCCTGGCATGTGTTGGTACAAGAAGCTGCTCTTGGGTGAAGATAGTGTACAGCTGTCACTGCGTGTGAAAGGGGATATGTTTGAGAGCAAGGATCAGAGTGTTGTTAGTACTAGTATTACTACTAAGCTCAGCAGCATTGTGGAGCCCCAGTCATTTAAATGTGACTTGTTCCACAGAAATACAGAAGTGCAGAATAAAAGGATGATCAGTTTGTTTGTTTGCCAATATGATTGCTCATCAGCAGGAAAAGAAAAACAACTTTTTTTTTTTTTTTTTTTTTTTTTTGTATACTGGTTGGATATATTTCTGTTAAAATACGTATTTCAAAACCATTTTGGAAGTACAGGAAATGTATACTGTTGTTTTGTACATAGCATCACTACAGTGTAATTTGTTTAAGAGTTTTGCTGAATTAGATCCATTTAATGGACTCCCTAAGCATTACTTTTATTGTGAAAAAAAAAAAAAAAGAATCATAGTATTTCCATGGCAAATAGAAACCACTTTTCATAATGTGACCCTTTATCTGTACGTGAATTAAAAATGCAACTAATCATACATCCCAAGAGTAATCAGTGATGGTTAGAGAATTAATGAACTCTGCTTATTTACCTACCTTTTTGATAACAAAAATATTTCAGTGTTTCTGAATTTTTTGCACTTTTAGAGTAACTTTTGCCTTAGACTGCTTGTCTGATCAGCAAGCCAGGTTGCTGTTCTCTTACTACCCTTCCATCAGATTTATAATAAATGAGGTAACTAGTGTTGTGGAGTCACTGAAGGAACAGTTAGAAATATCTACTGGAGAGGAAGAGTACCATAAGAACAACACTGAAATAACTGGAGATTTCCCTTTGTACCGTTCAGATGGAAGATTTCTATAGGGAAAGAGAAGATGCATGTAGAAAAGAACTATGATATTTAAAGCAGGAACTTGACCACAATGTGGGATCCTAAAGTCTACCTCTTTTTTTTTTCACCCTATTGCCAATAGCACTTTATCTAACTTAGTATCTTCTTTTCTGATCTTTAGTCTGTTTAGTGCTTTCACTGCTGTGGTGCTGCATTTCCAGAGCAGGATCAACATGAGTGATGCAGATACATCCTGCTGGGTTCCCTGTAGTAAGCAATAGATCACAAGTAATCCTGAGATGAGAGCAGAAACTAGACTTCTCAGGCTCTTCCCAGTGGCACATACTTTTACAGATTTTTTTCTGAATATCCTAGCTATGATCAGTCTCAGGTTTGAGAGTGGAGGGCAGAGACATGAAGAAAGCAGAGTATTGTCCTTAAGGGCCATAGGGGAACCTCCTGCATTTCCTCAGTGCTTACAAGGCAAAGTAACATGCACTGTAAATAGTTAGCTAGAGTCTGCTGTGATTTTCACTTACTCATTTGTGCATTCAAAATTCTTTTTGCTATTCCCCCTTCTTGGATGCATTCCACTTTGAGTAAGGGGCAAAGAAAGGAAAGGTAAAAAAACTCTTCCACCAAGATTGGTAGGGGGTATCAATTTGACAGTATATTATCAGGTAGCTTAGGTAAAAATGCTTATTCCCTCCACTGAATCTTTGGGAGTTGTCACAGGTTTGAAAAGTTGTGTGTTTTGGAAAGGAGCATACAGGCAAGGAACAGCTGAAAATATTGTTGCTGTCTCTCCAAAGCGGAATCAAGACAGTTCTGTGTGTCGAAGCTCATAATTTCTCCCTCTGTTGAATAATATGCAACAGTATGAGGCAGACTTTTCAAGAAATGTGATCAACAATATTATCATCAGGACATTATCTAGAACATTATCTCCAGCAGGAGCTGGAGATGTGTTGACTTATACAGAGTTTTTTTTTTCTTTTTTTTTTTTTTTTTAATTCTAGGAATTCACATTAATTGAGGGCCTGTGATACACATCTAATGCTTCTATGATCCTGATTTCTCTTGATTGATACAGTGATGGATATACTGACTGATTTGAAAAAATGCCTCTTTCTTTCTGATGAAGGTGTGTTACCTGTTAGTAGCAGACTGATTAGTCAACATTAACACCTGGGAATGCCTTGATTTTTATCATTTCAAGCAAATATGCCTGCAGCTGGAGACATAATTATATGCATTACTGAAACACATTTTTGCTATTCTTTAATTATATTTTGACAGGAAAGAAATGTCAAGGGAGTAGCACTTGCTTTTTAGCTCTGAAACATTTCTTTCTGTTATACACATTTGTCTATGCTTTGTCATGCTATCCTTTCAGATCCTACTTGCGCTGCCTTGTAGTTAGCGTCTTGCTATTGTTCTATGATTTAAGATTTTATACAAAGATTTTATAAACTACAGCTACAAATTGTCTTCTCTGAAGCTTCAGGCCATCTTCACTCAGATGCAAAAGTGTTAAATCTGGAAGAGCTTTGACGATTTATACTGATTGCAAAGCTGAACAGTCTCTCTAAGATCTCCTGGCACACGGTCATCTCTGTGAAATGCCAGTGGAGGATATAGTCTGTGTGACAGAAGAGGCATTACTAAGAGTTACATGGGGCTTCAGGATTAGTGTATTTAGGTTCTATTTTTGTGGTGCTTATTCTGATATGCATCGAACAACTGGGAAGAAAAGATAAAACTGGAAATGCCAGAAACGAATTCTGCCTTTCTGCTATTGTCACGAGAGGCTAAATTTCTGTCTGAGTTGTTTCTTATACAACAGCCAAGGACCAATCTCATCTGCAATGCTTGTACACAGCTAAAATACAAAGTCCGATTGGATGTTTACCAATGGTAGAGTTTGTCCTTCCATCGCTAATTGTTTCCATGTTGAATGACTGATTTCTAAGAGGAATGCTCACTGTTATAAAACATCCAAAGCTAATTAAAAGAACACAGCTGTAGGGGAATATGGGCCAAATGATCTTTTAGTTAAGTCATTGAACTTACAGCAATAAGCACCAGCTAAGTAGCTGTCACCGTATCCCAATAATAAGAATTTACTGACAGGTCTTTTAAGCAATTCATGGCATTTCTATATCTAAGTTGTGCTGAGAAGCTGATGAGAGAAACACCATGTACCATGCTGTTTTCCTGAGATCTTATTTGTAATTAGGAAATACCCTGAGGGAGTGACATAACAGTTGTAAGTCTTGCTGATGATTTAGGTGTCACATTTCCTACAGAGTAATTACTGAACCAGAGCTCTGTTATAATGTACCCTACCATCCCTAGCCCTACAGGGGCTTAAGACTGTAAAATTTCTAATACAGAAAAGATGTACAAAAGCCCAGTTGAAGGAAGATGTGCCACACACACTGCCAGCAGTTTCCCCACCAGACCCCTCAAATTCCTCTGGAATTACTACCTCAGCTAAGCATGGCTAAATATTGTCTGAGAATTGTTTCCTCCAGTCTCTCTCCTCCCCACCTCCTCCCAGGGAAGGTGCACAAGGTCTGGGAGCAACCTCAGGAGAGTTATGAGAGGGAAGAAAGAGGGAGCAAGAATGTTCAAGTACAGGGAAAGACACAGGGAAAACTTTTGCTTAACAAGAAGATACATAAATATGGGGCATGTGAGTGAAAGGTTACACAGGAGTCCTGGCATGAGAAAAGGGGACAGTGGTAAAGAGGAATGGGGGATAGAGACCTTGTGCTTGGCAATGTGGAACATGAAAGAGTGGGACCACGCAGATGAAGATGAGCTGATAGGAGGATGAGTAAAGGATCACAGACCCCCCCCCAGGAGACTTAGAAATGGAGGGAGGGGGATGGATGGCATACAGGGAGCCGAGGTGATAGAACATGAAGGAATGAGCCCACGATTGATTAACACTTGCTCAGCCTTCAAAAAGAGAAGACTGTGATGATCTGGGGATGGGTCATAAGGGACAACCAACCACTGCAGTCCCAAGATGACGTAAAAGCTGACTGATTATAAGCAGGCTTCCAAGCAAGTTCTGAATGCTGAGTTTTAAATCCACTTACTTCAAGTATTCAAGAATGCATACTTAAATTTGCTTTCTACAGTCAAGTCATTCTATTCAAAGCCAGTCGCATTTTACCTTAAGAGGAAGAGAACTTGAAAGGAATTGGAAAACACAGGAAGTGAATTAGAATAAAAAGACTTGGTGAATATGTGACATTTTCTCTGCTTGCATTTCTGAGTAAACTTTTTCCCATGTTTGACAGGGACTAATGCAATAATAGGAAGAAAATTCAGATTTATTTTTTCACATCTTTGAGACATCTGAGAAAATGCAGTGGATTGGTTCATTGGTATTTCATGCTTAGCTGCTTAGCATGATAATGATATATTTAAATTTAAAAGTGAGAAGTATATTTTCTGATGTGGTATTCTTTGTGATTTAGGTTGTTATAATAATTGTATTCTAAACGGCCTTTTAGATCTTAATAGATTTGAAGTCTGAAATTTCTCTTATGAGTGAATTGTCTTTTTGGTAAACCATTTAAACCAATAAAGTGATTATCAGTTCATAATGGGAAAAAAGACATTCAAAAGCTTCGAAACAGGAGGTCACAGAACGATGACAGAAAGGAAGACTTGTGCTGTTTGCTTCCATATGAATTTCTGAGTAATTTTGGGTCAGGGATCAGAATTTAATGTGCAACTCTCACATGTAACATAGACAAACAGATGCAAGGTCACTGTCCTTGTTCTGTGTGCATGCAAATACAGCTGAAGATTTTGTTCTCCTCCTGGACTTTGTTAAGAATGCACTTGAGACCATGGAAGAGAAATGCAGATATGAATGAAACTACTTGTGGAGACCAAGGCTTGATCTAACCCATGCTGGATTTTTTTTTTTGTTTGTTTGTTTTCATATGTATATGCACATATGTATTTATGTGTATGTGGGAAGGATGTATGCCTGTAGCAGCTTCTGTAGTTTGGGGGATCTGGGTCTCATTTTCATTCCCAGTCTTTTACTATTTCTTGTACATTATTAACCCCCAACTCTGAAAAAAGTCTCATGCAACCAAATAGGTTAAATTTGACTTTTCCAAAGGTTTCAAAGCAAAAGTGACATGCAAAATAGAGTCTACATATTACCCTTTATCCTTCAATTACATTTACATTTTAGTTTATGAAGGAAAGATGCAGGCTTGGATGTAAGGTAAAAAGGTTGGGGAAGGCATTTTTCTTTATTAGGTTTCATAAGCTCAAATCCAATACTTCTGTAATAATGTGTCTTCGTATCTGTGGTTTTGTTTTGGCTCATTATGGTAAGGAACCAAGCAGGAAATATGGGTACAGATACCAGTAGCAATTTCTTCCTCACAGCTTCTCAATGCCTAGTCCATCATTCTGCATCTATTAAATAATGAGATTAATCTAAAGGCAGAAAGCATTGCCATCCCACAGAAGGAAGCTACATGTAACACAGAAATGAATTTTAATGCTTGTCTTTAATAAAAGAGAAACAAAGCCACAAATTGAAAAGTCTTCTGCATAATGCAGAATTTTATGGAGAAGTATTTTATACAACTAAACCAGATTTCACATATTTTTCACTTCTGGGGGCATCTCATGTTCTAGAAGAGCAGGGGTGTTTTTGCCTATAAATCTTCATGACAACTTAATCTCTCCTGAGTCCTGTGAATAACATACTGGGGATTTTTGTTTATTTGAATTTAAGCTTGTACTTTGTGCAGCTGGCCAGAGATGGTGCTGAGTGCTCAGGTACTGCAGAATGAACTACAGTGGGAGCTTGTACAGAAGAGATTTGGGGCATTAATCAGAGCTATAGTCAGCTGCTATGGATGATGACTTTGAGTAAATAAAAAATTACAGTACTTGTAACACTTAGACAAACAGCAACAAATAAAATGATTTTAGAAAATAAGAAAATAGTTGGGAAACTATAACACTGGAAGGAAGATTTATTTGTTTGTTATATTTCTTGATATTTTCCTGCTTGGGGAAATAAAGGTGATCTTCTGGAGGTGAATTCATCTTGCCCTCATCAGATAGGTAACAACAATGGAAATAAGCTTGATTTACTAGTAGCGTCTGTGAGTTGCACTTCATTTCTTACTGTCAATTCTTAATTGGTCTCTTATTTCATACTTGTCTTTTATTCCATCATGAAAGTCTGTACAATATTGTGCAATTTAAGATGTATGATGAGTTGCACCATAAAGGGAGGTCTAGCTCTGCAAACCTTTTCCTTGTTTTGAATGCTTATCTAAAACCAACTCTATCATAGTCAGTGCCAGAGCTCACTGAGGTAAAGACATCTGAGACTTTCTGAGATGTCTGGCAAATTAGCCTGTGTACTGGTCTTCTCCAGCTCCTCCTTTCTATTGGCTTTTATGCCCTGATGTCTTTTGTGTTTCATGTAAATATCACCAAAATGTCAATACAATGAACAAACAAAACCAGACAAATATTCAGTTTCACGGTGTTTTTTTGTTTGTTTTTCCACCTGGCTTTTTTTCCCCATGTTTGCTGCTTGTAGCAGCTGGATAGAGCCCTTCTGACCTGTGTTACTGATTTCATTTGTTAGTAACAGAGGCATTCCAATAGACTGAGAAGGTCTTAACCCCACAGAGCTCTTCATCAGGATGTCTCCAGGATGTCTTCATCAGTATGTCTTCTGGATGTCTTCTGGATTTTCTTCCTGCAGGGGCAGGCGTATAAACCTGGAGCAACCTTAAGTCCTGGTACCCTGACTGTCCAGGCATAGAATATGTCTGAGTGGCTCAAGATGTCATCTGACCTTTGTCTAAGTCCCCTTGCCATTGAAAACAGTGCACAGGGAGAATGATGTGTATTTGGGTTTAGCCCTGACAGAGCCATGGCATTCTGCTCAGTCCCATGGTGCAGATATAGCTGAAGCAGGACTTATGAGGCTGTTATAACATCATTCCTTTCCACATCCCCATCTTTTTTTACATAGTGTGTCTCATGTCCTTACTAAATTATGTATTCCTTTCAACAGTATTTACCAGACTACAGAAGTGATTAAAAAAAAAAAAAAAAAAAAAAAAAAGCAAATTGTGCTCCTAGATTTGTATCTAGAAGATTCTCTGGAGCTGCAATTTCTTCCTCAGAATATCTTTTTCCTGTAAAAGAAAGATCTCACTAAGGGTTGATAGTGTGTGTGGGGTGTGTGTTGTTTACTTCTATTCAGTATAACATAAAAGTTAATCCAAAAGTTTCCCTCTCCTTCCTGATGTCCCATGTCCAGAGCTGTTGACCTTCGGCAAGGATGCTCCTGTGTCAAATGTTCAGGAACATCCAGTACTTTGACTCTTGAACCATGAAGGCAATTTTTCCTAACTAAATGATGTGGACTACCTTTGAATCAAACAGTCAATTAATGTCAGGAGAAAGAAGAAATATTGCAGTCAAAAATCAAGGCTATTTTTTGCTTTCTCTGTCCTCCAGGATATTTTAACTTAAGGAATTTGGGCAGTTCTCTGGGATTTATGGAAGTGATTATATAATGGGATTGGTATCTGGGAGTCAAATTTCTTAGGATGTCACTGGCTGTATAGGTAGTGGCCATATCAGCAGTGACTGTGTTGACCCTAGCTGTGATGGCTGATATAGTAATGAACAGGTGCTCTCCCATATCACCAAAGCTGCTGGGGAATTTTTACAGAGACAATAATAGAAATTTCCCGTGGTATGCTATTTTCTACACTGTAGGAGTTTTGGCAGAATGGGTATTCCAAACCTGATAGCATTTGTATATGTACTGAGGAATAGAAGAGGCAGAAGCATTGATTCAGAAAATCTGGTGGTATAATGTTTTTTATGAACTTAGTGAGCAGATACTGCTGTCATTAACACATGATCCTGTTTTTACCACAAGAGAAAGCAAAAAGAAAAGATGGAAAATGGGGGAAAAGACACTCAGAATAACTGTCTATTTGTAGCTACTGCTAAAAAATTGGCCAATGTTCAAGATGAGGTTAGTCAAAATGAGCAACATAGAAATGGAAAAGGAAAAAGTTAATAGCTTATCAGTTTTTCAAAATTATTTGTTTTACTTAAAACACAGTGGGCTTTGCCAGTAAAAATCTTTGCAAATCATCTTCCCAATTAATAAGACAGGATTGATATGGTGGAACTGTAACCGGTTTCTACGTTTTGTACCCATGAATATTTTGAATGAGGGACACTGTTCTGCATCCACGTTGTTTTTGGAAAATGAAAAAAATTAAAGTTTTCTGGACTGATAAAAGGAAGTACTTCTTCCACCACTACTCTGCTCATGACCATTACCTTTTGAAAATGCAGGAGCTGAATTAAAATAAGATCTATCCTAATTCAAAGACTCCCCCATGAAGGGGACTGTTAATTGGGAAACATGGGATCTACTCAGTCTGTTTAAGATAAACAGGGAACAGATATCTTTATGTGTTTCTTTCCTGAATCATTTACTTCACAAAGTGAATCATAAATGAGCAGATGCGTGGAGCAACATGATAATAAAGTGTCAGATCTGATCACTCTCTTTGTTGTGTATTTTGTCCTGCACACCATGTATACACAAATAACAAGTTAGCAGGGGGTAATTATGACCTAGAGAGTCCTGTTTTGTGGGCACAACATGGAAGGCTCTTTGATGCTAATGAATAATCCAAATAATTTCTTACTTTGCCAGATACATCTTGACACCTTTTAAATTCCAGTTTGCATTCCTTGACAGGCACAGTACTGGGCACCAGATAAATAATGCATGAATCAGTCATGTTATTTAGACATGTGTGAGATGGATTAGGGTACAGATGGAAAATAACTATGAATTAATATATTCAGTGCTCCGCTGCATTCAAATAGTTAGAAATACTTTCCATCTGTCTTAGAGTATAAATTACAAGCCTGTTTTAAGAGCTTCCAGAGTAGGAGTCCCTGTAATTCATTGTTTTCAGTGTTTGAGAGATGTTGGGAAATGCTGCAGACAGTGTAATAGTGGCCTGTCTCACCTGTCTCTCTGAAGCTTTGTAAAAATTTCATTACCCTACTGAAATTTTTGTGCTGAGCTTGTGGGCAGACCTGCTGTTAGTCTGTTGATAACAGTGTCTCCTGTCAAATGTTTTCTGATATGTGTTTTCTCCATTGCTTAAACTGTTGATCGCATCTTTGGCCTTTTGTCAGAACAGAGCATTTTCCTCTGTGATCTCTGACATGTGGGGCACTTCCCTATATAGCTGTCATTGGCCTTATTAACTTGCCTGCTTCATTTTTTTTTTTATTTCTTCATCTGAAAATAGAAAAAAAAAAAAAACATTTTCCCTTAACTAAGTCTGAGAATGAAATGGAAAGTATGGGGATGAGGTTTATAGTTTGAGCTTTGGGATTGGATCCTGCAACCACACTCCTCCCTGCCCAAGGTGTGTTGTGGGTGTGCATTTACTTAAATGTCTGCCTCTAGCCTGTCACAGTGCAAGGCAAGTTAAACTTGCTAGCATCCATTCCAGGTTATCAGCAGGTGCTGACTCAGACACTTGGTTGGTCATACTTTTTCTCTCTGGATAATCCAAGAAATGCTGGCAAAATTATGATGCACCAGTATGTGTGAGAGCCTGGAGTGTATCTACAGAAGCTGTTTTCCCTCCTGTTCACACAAATTTTTCCAAAAGGTATTGAAAGGAATGCAGTAAAATAAAATCGTCACTCTGATGACAGATGAGATGCAGATATGTAAGACTACCTGGTTTTGGATTAGTTGGAAAAGTATTCAGAACTGTGGTGAAAAGGATACATTTTTAGGAGATTTTTTTTTCTTTTTTTTTAATAGGGAAAGCCAATATAGTTCCAAACCACATTTCCAGGGGGTGATTTAGCCCTATGTGCCATAAGAGGACAGCAAATTTCTATGAAGAGGTTTCAGGATGCAGGGCAGGCTGTGAATGCACAGCACTGTAATGCACAGAGTATAATGAGAAACTGCCCTGTCTCATGCTCGCAGCTTCTGCTAACCAGCTGCATCTGGGAGGAGTGCTAACTCACATCTACCACCATGCCAGGGCAGGCACATGAGCCGTTAAGCTGTAGTAGTCGTGCTGTAATTTCAGATCCTTGTTTACCACATGACAATTTGTCTGTGTGCCTCAGGGCATCTGTAATAGATCTGAATTTGGTCATTTCCAGAAAAAAAAAAAAAAAAAGCGAGACAAAACAAAACAAAACAAAACAAAACAACAACAACAACAACAAAAACACAAAAAAACAGATGCATTCATTTTTATGTGCACAGAAATGAAGCAATATTGTTTGCTCATTTGTTTTGGTTAAATCTTTTTTTTTTCTTTTTTTTTTTTCTTTTTTTTTTTCATTTTCCCTGCATTTAGGTAGTTGTCTGTAAAAAAATAATATTAAACTCCTTCATTATTATGTAATCTCAGGATATGAAGTCCAAGCAATATTGGCCTCTGGAAGTTTTTCTATTCTGTCTCCAAAACAAAACAGTAATAATTCCTCACATGTCTTGCAGGACATATTCCACAATTATATTTATTTTCATAGCTTTTAAAACCACCATCCTTTTGAGCAAAATTCCTTGGAAAAGAGGGCTTCAATCTGGAAGAAAAATAATAACATTTCGTGCAAAGCAATATGATTTTTTTAAAAGCTGTATTAGCCATATAAAAGCTGGAAGAAAAAATACGTTTTCTATAAGAAATGTGTATCAGTAGAATTAAAATACAATTAGTTGGAAAATAAGGAAGAAATTAGAAAGATGTTTTATTTCCTTCTGCGCATGAGCCAGTTCCCAGAAAGCTCACTTTTGTTATACTGTGAAGTCAAAAGATTACAACAAGAAATGCAAGGAAAAGCCGAATCATTACTGATGAATTAGATAGTAATTGTCTGTTTCTCTATTTTCCATTAGAACTAGTGACTTCCCAGCACCCTATTCAACTCCAAAAGTACCAGCCACATTTTGTCCAAGATTGTCCAATTGATTAAAATCTTCATTCTAAATATGGAGCATTTATTCTTAACTAGCATTTATATTTGAAGGTTTTTGCTTCTGGTTCAGTTCTGAAATATAAATTGTGTGACTGACAGCTTATCTTTTTTTCCAACAATAACAGCTGGTCTAAGAAAAGATGTTATTGCTTTTCACAAACTTTGTCACACTTTAAATATGTAAATCTTGGGGGAAAGCTATATTTTCTGTTTCTTTGATACTCTGTATAATAGAACAAATTATTTTCTATTTGAATATTCAAAACTAATCTGAACCTTTTCCTTTTTCCTCTCAGAGAAATGCATTTATTTATTAGCATACCAGCATATGCTGCACTATAAATGTCCTATGTTTGAGATCAGAATTGCAAGAAAGAAAACTTGGATTTATGGTGTGTCCAATATGATTTTTTAATAAGGGTGAGATGAGCAAGAACACGCATCTGCACTCTGAGGTAAACTTTAAACCTTCTATATTATCTCTGCAGTTATAACCAGCTGACGTTTATTTCTCAAGGGCTATTTCTTATTTGGATTATGGTATTTCTTTTCTCAGCTGGCTGGAGCCCCACAGCCACAGAAGTGATGGTGCCATCCCTGCAGGATGCTGTCTTGCCATGCGAAACCTCCGGGGAGGAGGGGACTTCCCTCACTCCAGCCCTGCCAGCAGTGCACATGAATTGATACAAATACATGGACTACACTGCCTGGGACTTATCTGTGCATCATGATTATCATTGGGAAGCAAGCTGTATGGGTGCCTATCTCTCTGGGCAAAAATGTCACCAGGGAAGGTGCTGAATCTCTAGCTGTGGTTGCTATGAAAACACACTCATAGTTGTTTTCTTTCTTCAACAAGTAAGTTGACTTACTTGTCCAACTATCCCTATTTTCAGAAATACAGTTAGTTACATTTCAAGGGAGTAAACAAAGGTAAAAGTTTGGCTAGAGGGGATCATTTCCATGTGGCACAGGACAGGAAGAAGCAGCACGCCAAGCACCTTGAAGGTTCATATCCAGAGTCTCTGACCTGGGAGCATGCCCTGATGGTTTATTTATTTATATCTTTGTTTTTAGGACAAAGGGTAATATATGAAAACTTAGCAAAACATGCTTTTTCAACTTCACAAAAATTTATTACCTGTCACAGAATCTTCAGCATGATTTTTGTTATTGTTGCTGATGAATTCTACAAAACCACTGAGTTGTTTCTTAAGAAAAAACAAACAAACAAAAACAAACAAAACCAAACAAAAATCCCGTTTTTCTTGCTATTCTGATAGTAAGACTTTTTATAAATTATATAACCTCATAATTTTTAGGTTTCTTTTGTTTTTATTATTATTACTCCTTTATGGCCAATAACTACAGGTTATTTTCTTTATCGCTTTTGCAGCCTTTTCTGCACTTTTCACATTTTTTTCCCCCTGTCCTTCCCAAACTAATCTAGTTTTGCTGTGCACTAGGAGTCTCTTCTATGTTCTCAGTAAAGCTGTTTCAGCAATGTAACTTGCCCACAGACTATTTCTCTGGCATATGTATTGTGGGAGGTTTTGATGTACTGCTATGACACTTTAAAAAGTTTCTAGGGTTCTTTCTGCAACACACAGTACAGAGATCTCTGCAGGTAGAAGAAAATTACATATACTTGTAAATCACTGTTTACATTACTAGGAAGATGAATGAACTCTCCTATTTTGTGAAATGTTTTCTCTTCAAGTCCTCAGCCTCAGTAAAATCTGTAAAGTTTTTTCTATGACTGTAATTAACATGATAATCTGAATATATCACTTGGGTCAAGAAATAATTTGGAGTAATTCTGCATCATCACTTATGCATGAGTGCCGAGAAAGAAGGAGCAGAGAGAGTCTGAATCACAAGTGGCTGTAATTGCTTTATCTACTTTCGTATGAACTTTCAACAAGTGCTCAATTTTAACAAAACTTCACACTGCAATTCTCTTCCTGGAACAGCTACAGGCTCCTTTCCTCCTTTTTCTTTTTCTTTCTTTCTTTCTTTCTTTCTTTCTTTCTTTCTTTCTTTCTTTCTTTCTTTCTTTCTTTCTTTCTTTCTTTCTTTCTTTCTTTCTTTCTTTCTTTCTTTCTTTCTTTCTTTCTTTCTTTCTTTCTTTCTTTCTTTCTTTCTTTCTTTCTTTCTTTCTTTCTTTCTTTCTTTCTTTCTTTCTTTCTTTCTTTCTTTCTTTCTTTCTTTCTTTCCTTTTCTTTCCTTTTCTTCTTTTTTTTTCTCTCTCTCTCTTTTTTATTTTTTTCTTTTTTTTCTTTCTCAAAGAAATGATTGTTCTTTTTAAAGAAAATAAGCAAGGCTTGAACATATGTCTAGAGAGCCAATAATATGGGTGAAATGTTCTTTCTAATGTATGTCAATACTGGTTTGATTAAACTTTTAAGTTTCATGAATTCAAGCTTTTCCTCTTTGTCTTTATGTGACTCTGAGGTATAGACCCTGCTGCAAAATATAAGCCAAATTTTGCAGAATATAATAAATATGTGTTGCGTTTCTGCTGGTGAAATCTTTCTGCAAACATTTGTGCAACCCTGCAACGTATGCTGCACAGCAGAAAGGAGCAGCAAGCTTTGGTCTCTGCTGCTCATTTACAGGGACAGAATACAGAGGCTTTTCAAAAGTGTGCAATAGGACTGTGTGAATATATGCTCACGCCAGTTAGATTTGCTTGCTAGATGGGAGATTTATCTTCTCAATACAGCTGTTAAAAGGAAGGCCAGTTTCTACAGGAAAGAAGGGAGTGCCATTCCTAGTGCTCAGTCCAAATTTCAACATACAGCATTCTTGTCTGCAGGGTTTTCACTTGCCCAGTATGTCTGTTATATCCTGTCAATAAGTTTTATGGGTGGATAGGTTGTGTTTGAGATATTCCTTTGATTAATGAAAAGAACATAGGACAGTAGGGGGTCTCATTTCTTTTCTGTTTTTATTTATTTATTTTTATGGACTTTACTGGTACCTGTGCTTACAGGGCAGACACAGAACATAGTATATACATCTCTCATAGATCTGTTGGGCAGAGGCACTATGTAAATGTTGGAACATCACAGATGTTCTCTGTATTGGAAGCCTAGTTAAAACACTAACACACACAAATACAGAACCATAGAACTTAGTGACCCTAAAGATAAGCTATATAACTATGTTAATACCTATTTTCATAGATCTGAAAGGTCAAAATATTTTCAGAAATCTAGTTCATAAGTTATTCCTCAAATTCAATACCTTGTCTGCAGTCTATTAAAAAAAAATAAAATAATCTTTTCTAGATTTTTGTCAGTAGGTCATTCCCAAAGAATCTATTTTGATTACTCGATATGCATAACCTTAGCTGTGTTGATTATGTAACTTTTTGTGTTATTTAAGGTCATAAAGTTTATTTTCAATACATGACTTGTTCAAAGACTAAAGTAACATGCATATTTATGTTAACTTTTCAGAGCTTTCTTTCACTTAATTCTCTGTAATATTTCCTTCATAGTAGTAAATTGGGAAGTCAGTGATTTTGCTAACAAATGTTTACCTAGAAAGTTAACAGAAAATCAACTTAAGTCATATAGAAAGATTCAATCTGTGCAACAGTTCTTTTGTCTAGTTTACAGACTCAAGCAAACATTAAGCCCTGTATTTTTTTTTGTCAATTATATATTTTTATCTGCAATATCACCCTGTAGTGTAGCATACTGAGATAATTTAGAAACATTTTATTTCCGTATTAAACAGCAGTACAGAACAGGAATTTTAATTGTCAGTTGCAAATGGCAGTAATTACTGTCAAGTTACTTACATTGTACATGTAGGGACAAAGGAGATGCAAAAAGATTTCAGAGGAACTAAGAAAAAGTGTTTCTATAAACTTTCCTACATTAAGTTATATCAAAAGATATATGATCTTGCACCTAATTTAATAATTTTAGGCCCTCTCTAACACCTCAGATATTCCCTATCTTACCTGCTGCCCACCCCCAACCACTCAGAGTATTCCCTTAATAAAACCAGGTCACGATCTGTTTTTAGAGATTCATACATAGATCTTGCCTCTGAAAAATACTTGGGCCTTGGAAAGACTAACAACTTGATTGGAGCAGTCAGTGCAATCTGTAATAAAAATGCTAATGTGATCCTAGGATGTCTAAATAGGTAAGCAGAAAGGTGATTTTTATGTCAACATACAGCAATGCTGAGACTGGAATATTGAATTCAACCCCACTGCTGTCAATGTAAAAACACTTGGAGAATTTAGAAGGAAAAAAAAAAGAAGAAAAAAAAAAAAAAAGAAGAAAAAAAAAAGCTGTTTAGTTCTGAGAGCCAGGGAAAATGCTTTTCACAGGAGAGAGCTCTCAGTCTGTTCAGGACAGTGTATTTCAACACCTTTCTTGGGATGTGTAAATATTTTCACTAAAACAAAATATGAGGACCTTAGAAGGCTATGTACTATGGCCTAGAAAGGCACACCATGAACTCATGGCTGGAGATTGCAGACAAATCAACTCAAGAGCAGAAGTGACAAACCTATTTTTTAACTGTGCTATGTTTGGCAGATAAAGCAAACTACCAAGAAGAATACTAATGTCATGTTGGTATACAATACAATTTCTGAGGAAAACTACTACATAGCTAGAGAAAAACTTCAAGAACAATAATTAAGCCAAAGGAAAATGACAGTAGAGAAGTTTAGGATGCATGCTTCCTACACTATACTGACTTTGAAATACAGACTTCTCAGTCTCTACACTGCTTACAGAAATATTGTCCTTGATGAAAATTGATTCATTGGTCATTATAATTTGATCACTCTAGTTTCTTAACCAACCCAATATTAGTGAATACCTTCCATTTTTTTTATAAGCATTCTGTGAGCCATAAAATATTTTACTTTAGCAGAATGTCAGTTGGAACTTCACACAACTCAAAAGAAAAAAAAAAGTTATGATTTAAGTATTAACTTTTGCTATGCTACCTTCATATCCAAGACAATTTGTTAATAACAGAAGCTCATGCAGCAATGATGAAAGAACATTAACTAGATGGAAACCATGCAGCAATGATGAAAGAACATTAGATGGAAAACTGCTGCAGATCAGAGCAGATCCATATGGCAGTTAACAATAAATTACTTTCCCCTCTATTAATGTTACAAAAAGCAATATACTTGGACCAAATTAAAAGTCATTTAAGAGTCCATGAGTGGACAAGATGGAGCAACTTCTGGTTGTTATTGTACATGTGTACTAAGAAGCTGTAACTTAGCTGCTGTGCAGAGCTTCAAGCAAGTAAACCCTGCAAGCATTCCAAGTGTCTCCAGTAAGGGCTGTGTAAAGTGAAGAAACTACCCTGCAGTTCCTGGGGGTAGGGTGGTTGTACTGGGAAAATGCTCGCACATTCCCATGAACCTAGGAGAGAACAACTCCCAATACCACAGGCTGTCCTCTACATTGCCACTGATTTCACTGGCCACATGTTTTATTCCAGCCACACTCTGAAATCTTACTCAGTACTGGAGATAGTATAGTTTCACATGGTCTCAGTTTCTTTAAAAGTGTAATTAACTGTCTGGGAAGAAGGATCTAAGATGCAGTCTTAAAAAAACTGATGATGTACTAATACTTACCAAGGCCAGTTTCAATCCTTTGGTTCTGTGTTTATGAAAGTTTTTGCCAAATCTGTGCCAATAATCCATCAAATTGGGGCAATTAATAAGGACATTTTACAGTGTTTCATGTGCTCTTTAGATTCTGGACCTGAGAACTGTTTGTGTGTTTATTTATCTTCTCTAGAAGGGGGAAAACAACAACAACAAAACCAAACACCAACAACAGAAATTCTGATTACTAAACAAATTAAGCATCCCTAGCTAACATTAATTTACAAATGTTGACTTGAAATAGAAACAATCTGTTTGGGAGAAGTGGTAAAGTATCTGGTAAATTGTACAAAGTAGAATGGCACCTGCTCTTTTCTCAGCAAGATGACGTTGAAGAAATCTCTATCAGTGCTGACCTCTTCTTTTCATAGTTTGGAGCAAAGATCTTGTCTCCTTGGTGCCAACAACTTATGAAACATAATGCAGACTTAATCACTTACAATGCATCTACTGTGCAGCATGTAGAAAACATCTGTGAATATTCTCATCATTGTCATTAAAAATAACCATTTTAACCAATCTGAGCAAATACCTCTTAAGGTGATAAAGTGCTCAAGGAATCATATTGTTCCGGGAAACTGGATCTAAACTGTCTTCAGTTTTCCTGAAGGTTTCCTCCTGTCTGATAAAATTACTTTATCAGAAGATCAGTTAGCATTTATCAACTGTGTCCCATCATGATACTTTCAAGTTCCATCTATTTGAAGTATAATGGCCACCATTACGCAACCTTAATGAAAGTATGTGGGTCACTGCAATAACAGACACTGAGTTTGATACAATGCAAGTTTCATTATATAATATCACTGTGTAAATAAGTACTGTATAGTGCCTTTCAAATACACTTCAAAGGAAGTTGGAGGAAATTTTAAAAGCTGAAAGACTCGAGAAGAAAGTGCACAATAGTATCAGGTAGGAGTTTGAAATGCAAGGCTCTCAAACACACATATATATCAGTGTCTTGCGAAGGCACTCTCTGGTTGTCTAGGTGATGTTCTGAAGAAAAAGACAAGGGAAGAAGTTCCATATCTCATGTCAGCCTGATTATTTTTAAGAGACTACTGACTGATTCCAAGAGGATGTTCAGAGAAAACTTATTGAATAATTTCAATGTAAAAGCTCTCCACAAAGTATTCCTGTAAAAACTGCAAGGGGCAGAATGTCTACAGGCAATATTTCATAGGGCATTTTGTCCCCCAAGTACAATTTAACTGAAATAGTATGACATTTCAAATTGTACCCACGTGACACTAGTGAGAGATAATATTAGATGACATATGTTTGATCTTGAATATTCAGGAATTGTTTTTACTTAGACCCACTGAAGAGGTGATATAAAAAAATGTAATTACATATTAGTTAACATAAAAGTGCTCTCACTCTACTACTTTCCTCAGTCAGTGCATGAGAGCTACACTAATCATGTGCTGTTTGTTTGCAGGTGACATTTTATGGTGTTTGAGGGGAAAGTGTTGGAATTCTAATGCTGAGGAGGGTCAAGGTGAACTTCTCCATATGCCTATTTAATTATAAATTCTGAGAAATTACTTCCAGAAGGAAAACAGAATTAGACATGTGTTCCACCAGTTTTCATTAAGGTGGCAGATAATCCAGTATACTATTGCGGCTTCAGTGTGCAGCAACATTGTGGAAGTACTACTACTACTATTCTACTACAACTACAGCTACCACTACTAGTAGTACTACTGCAAACAATTGTTCTTTTAAATAATGTATTTTTGTCATTATAATTCTGAAATTTTAAATATAAATATCAATTTTAATAAAATCAATAGGCAGGTAACTCCTTTAATGCCAGTCATTCTGTACATTTATCCTCCCTCCCACTCTCCACAAATTTCAAGCAATAAATAATAAGGTAGGAATTGTTTTATATATACATATTATATTGTATATGCATCTTATATATATGTGTATATATATATATATATATATATTTTTTTTTTTTTTTTCTTCAGAGTGGTTCATGGTCCCTAGTATATTGGAAAACACCATACAAAAGTATAAGCATACAAAAGTTATGCTGACACTGCATTAAGTATGTAATAACAGCAAATGAAATGGGGCTTCTGACTGAAAAAGGAACATTCATGGATTCAGTTGTTAACATTCATGGTTAATATTATTAATTAATATTCTGTCTATTAATAAAAATGTCTTGTGTTATACATTAAAAGCTTATTCAATTTATTTTTGTTATGTTTTTTAACTTACTGGAAGTGCTCTTCTCTCTAAACCACCATTTTACTGCTGAGGTCTTCTCTTTGTGATTCTTCAGTGGGCTTGTTGATTAAGATTTGGAGTTTTCTTAAAAGCAGACTTGGCCTTTGCTCAAATACAAAAGGTTATTTGAGACTGAAGGAGAAATGCTAGTATTTTTACTTGACATCGTCCCTTTATGCAGGGCATATGTCCTCCATCCTTATAAACTTTCTTATAAATATAAAAACAAAAACAAACAACCCCTACAACAACAACAAAAAAAACATTATCTTTGGAGGAATGGGGGTTGACTGAATATTTGTGACATGTGAACTTTATTTTTTTTAACCTAGAACCATCTGAGGATGACAAACAGCAGTGCTTTTTTTAAAAAAAAAATAAATAAAATAAAATTTTATTTATTTTTTTAATTTAATTTAATTTTATTAACTAGTTATACAGGTGAGCTCTAGAGCTGACCAGTGGAGAACATCTATCTCTCTTTTGTAACCTACTGAGGTTTCAGTGTGTGTTTATTTCAGATTGAGGGAAACAAACAAACAACAACAATGACAAAAAAAAAAAACACATTAGCAATAGTTTCATGAAAGAAAACTGTCAACATGGCAGTATTTGTATTGAAGGGTTCAGAGTTCTGGTTTTATATCACTCTCACACATTAAATGGCCAGAGACTCCTGTTCTAAATTATCCCAGAAAATGTACTTTTCAGGAGTACCTGAGGTAAAAATACAAGTGTTACTACTGTTTTAAATGTTGATGATTAAGTGTTGAATATTTGCACATTTGAAAACTTAATCAAAATTTTAGTTGTATTAGTAGACCTAATAAAATATCTCTTTTTACAAACCCTGCTTCTCTTACATGACTATTCATATTCTTGCACAAGAACAAAGAAGTAAGTTGAAATAAGAACCCGTTGGCTTGTAAGTATCACCATGTCCTCACCAGAGACTGTACTGGAACATACACTCATGCTTTCCTACTGTATAAATAAAATAACTCTAATCTGCCAGCATGAAAAAATGTTAAGGAAAAACCTTATCTTGAAAATACACACATTTACAAGTATAGGTTGTATTCATTTTTCTCCCGTTCAAAGGAAGATCAACAAAATATCCCCCATCTTTGTCCCCACCATTCAATGAAATCCTAATTTGCACTGAGAGTCTTCCAGCTAGCTGCACTTTTCACAGAGAAAGATACACAATGTCAGAATGAAGCTGAAGTATCATGTTAGTCACAAAACCCTGGAGTCACTGAGCCTTTCATTTATCATGAGAATGTAAAAACAATTGCTTAACAGTTCAGAGTTCTCCTTTCAGACAAGAAAACAAAACCAAGCATGAAGCAGAGATGAATTCTGTGCCTAGAACTGTCACATCCATCTCTCAGACTCTGCTGGCAAGTTCAATATGAATGGAAAGGGCCAGGTCCTGAGCTGACAGGAGTCAGCAAGAGTTCTTCTTGAAGTACAGTGCTGCATTACAATAGCTCAGGAAAATGCCTGAGAGGTGTTTAAATATCAGTCTGATTTAGGGCCGTTTGAGGATGCTCCCTGCAGCCATCTCTGTGGAGGATCACACTATCTCTTCCCACCCTGGCAGACTACTCCACAAGTGGCCACTGAGCACCTCCTCATGCTTCCCAGCAGAGCCTGGGACGCCTCCTGCAACCTTCTCTGTGCTTCAGCCACCACTTGAAAGGGGGAGCAGGCCACCCAGTGTGATGGCCAATCAACAAGAATTAGGCCAATGCTTCTACCAGTTACCAGCACAAACTTCCTGTTTTTCAAGATCTTTTATAGGAGAGCCTGCAGTTTCCCTGAAACCATAAACTGCTGGTTTTAGGCACCCACCATCCTTTGTTTCTGTCTTTGTGATATTTAAGTCTGTAACCTTTCTGCATGTTTTCTGTCCATCTTGCAACCTTGGGAGTTAGCGGGGACATGGGTTCTTTTTGTTTGTTTGTCTTTGAAAGAAGCAACCAAGAGCATAGCAGCCCTTCAGGTATGTGGTGTCCAATGTAACAAAACAAAGCACCACCCTCAACCCTCCCACCCTGACAAAAACAAAACAAAACAAAAGAAAACAAAAAAACAACAAACAAACAAAAAAACACAAACCTTAACATTTTTCTAACAGCTGCTGAAACTACAGTGCCTTGCCTGGAAAGTTATGACCATTATAAAAAGACCATTTAGAAAATTATTTTTTTCACTTCTGTGCCTCTTGGGCTAGTTTCTAGGTACAACATGACACACTTTCTTAGACTTTAAGAACTTCCAAATTTATTTTAACAAGCTGTTCTACCAGTTACAACATTGCCTCCTGCTCAGATTTGCCATGAATGTTAAAATGCATAGCAATATCTGAAAAGAGAGCAAGATTCATAACTGTTCCCAGTTCAGCAATTTCACATGCTTCACTGCAACTCATATATCTTTTTTGTTGACATCTTTTCTGTCCCTGGACTTGTGCATCAGAAGCAATTTAATGACTGAAGCATCTCCAGCATGACTGATAATGAGAAGCATTCACCTTTATATCCATTATGTTTTCTTTCTCTGAAATGATTTCAACATCATTAGTAGATCATGGCATAAAGTAATTTCTGTTGCATGAGGCTTTAACGAGATGGAATATAAATTTTTTTCAGGTTTCAAAATTTGACAGATGTGTTTAACTCTTTAGAAGACAATTTTGAATTAAAGTTCTCCTGGAAAACAAACAAACAAACAAACAAACAAACAAACAGAGTAAAAAGAACATCTGCATATTTCCAGATATATTCTGTAGAAATATCTTGTGCCATTTTTTTTTTTCATGCTCTCATCTCCAAGTAAACATTTTAAACTTTCTAAAACACTGGCTTGGAATCACTTGGACAATGTATGTTCAATACATTCTCCTACAGCTTTACTCATGCTGCACATGAAGGAACTCTGCATCTATGTGTCTTGTGGCATGGAGCTGGTGAGCTTGCAAGAAACTGCAAAGATTTGTATGGTCACAAATATGATAAAGCAGTTTTCTTTCCCAAGCCCCACCTCAAAGGAAAATTCAGATTGGTTGAAGCCCCAGTCTTTTCAGGGAAGAAATTCTATTTCAATTTTGAAATGATGGAAATATTTCTGTTGAGATGGTAAACAAAGTCCAAATCTCAATTTCAATATTTCTGAAATAACATTATTATTGTTGTTGTTATTTTGACAGTTAAAATATTTATTTTTAAAGTGAAACATTAAAAGGAAAACAAACAAACAAAAAATATATATATATAAATGAACCTATCTAATATATATATATATATAAATGATCCCATCTTTCTCTTTCTGATCTTTAATTAAAAACAGACATTTGGGTCCTCATTCATATCTTTAATGTCTATAGCTAAAATTATATTATTTCTGTATCTAATTTGTATGTTATTAGACAGTCTGAAAGTCCAATTCTTTGTGTGGGATAATCACAGATACCATAGTAGTTGCAATTTAAAATGCCAAAGAATTAAACTACAGGGAAAGATGAAGCATAGTTATATTTATTTGCTCTATTTGGAAGTTTAGTGACTGTGTACATGAGCTGAAAATCCTGTGAAAAGATAATGAACTATATTTCTAATCTAGTGTTGTGGAAATCCTACTCTGAATACCTACTGTTTTAATTCCATGTCCCTTGAGAAGGTGCTGAAAGATGGGAAATAGAGATTTTCTTCCTTCATATAGAATACACTTGATCTTTTTTTTTTTTTTTTTTTTTTTTTTCTGGCCTCTCTTTATTCTCGAAAAAGGAGGTAATTTTTTGTTGCTGCTTGCTTCATTTTTTCCCCTTCAGTGAAATCTCTGCCTTAGGCCCAACTCCTGCAAGCATTTTTTTGTGCAGGGTAGCTCCTTAGCTCATCAGGAATCCTGCTGAAATAGCACAATTCCTGGTAACTCAGCTGGATTCTCAGCAATAGTAGTTTGGTGTAACTCCTGTATCCCATACTGGCTTTATGGCCATTCACAGTATCCATGGGTACATTTAAAGCAGGATATTAAATGAGCCCAGGACTGTTGTTCTCAGCATGAAAGCAAATGGCACAGAATGGCCTGTGTCAATGTCTTTAAACTGTTATCCCCCAAACAGAGTGATCCCATCAAAATTTCCTTTGGGAAGTTGGCCTGGGCCAGTATTTATGTCCCAAGCAGAATCTTGTCAGCAGTCTGTTGTCTCACCCAAGAATCAACTGGGTAAGTATTATTTAGCTAAAGCTGAGATTTAGCTATAGCTAAAAAGTCGTATAAAAAGTCAGCTGAGATATTGTTTAATTTCCTTTTCAGTAAAACATGTCCCATTCTGCAGCAGTTGAAAATGAACTACTAACTCAAAGGTACATGTAATCTAATGATCATCTGAAGTATATCACACCTGGCCATCCAGCATGTGTGAAACATCCATACAGCTAGCCTCTCCTCCCCCAAACTTGCATCTCTGCCCTCAAAAGCCAACTGCACTGACCACATTTCTCCACAGCTCCCCTTAAGACACATCCAGATTCACCAGGAGGAGAGGAAGGGGAGACTAATGCATACTTCGGTGAAGGTGCAGCCATTTCCTTGTGGATACAGACCAATTTGGGGGTGTATGTCCTTCTTGAGGTAGCCCACAATGTGATGCCTCCTCTTTCTGCCTCTAGTTTAGGCCAACATAAACTTTTACCTATGTTTCTTTTATTGTTTTATCTGAAATTTTGATGCAATTCTCTCATGATACTTATTTTTATTTAAGACTGATGGTTCTTACTTTATGGTCGTTTATTTCATTGGCTTCAGAAGAATAACTCGTCTGGCTTTTACTTTTTTTTTTTTTTTCTGTCATTCTGTTATTCATACCAGTTATTCTTGCTGCAGGCTGCCCGTTTATTAAAGGCTTACCATGGTGAATTCAGAGACCCAGCAAGGATCAGAGGAACAGTGACAGGCAGAAAAACCCTAGTGGGGGGTGATATGGAGAATTGGCTTCTCCCTAAAACCATCCAAATGATGGGAGAGGGATTGTCTTTGGAGTGAAACTCATCCAGAATGAGTCATTTGGGAAGGACCAAAGCCGGAGAAGAGGAGGAACCAAGGTGGACTGGGGAGGAACAAGAGTGGAAAAAAAAAAAAAAAAAGAGGGAAAAAAGGGGAAGAAGGGCCAGCTGAGAGTACAGGTCAACAACTTGTCTAACTGAGCCCTGTGCTTGATCACCACAGTTGGTCCCCTACCCTCTATAACTCTGATTTCTGACTGCCTCCTGCGTGGCTGTGCTCTCTGCTCTGCACGTGCAGGTGTGAACACCATGGGGCAGGAGCACAGGTCTGAGTGCTAGCAGCTGGGTGAGCCATGACTTCGGGGCTGCCAGTGGCTGGAGCAGGACAGGGGGCCAGGGGTTGCTGCTGGACTGTTGAGGGCCCAATGCGCACAGCAGGAACGACCTATGCATTGTGGGGGCCATATTGCAGCAGCAGACTCCAGTCCCTACCAGTAGGAGAGGAGGAGCAGGATCAGGGATCAGGCCACCTGTGCTGTTCACGAGTGCTGTGAGCATGCAGCTGGTGCTGGTAAAAACAGCACTTTTTCTATGTGTCAAGTCATCCATCTATAGGGACGTGTAGTGTGAGCATGCACATGCAGCCCACAGGAGGGTGTGCTCAGCCTCACTGCTGCCTTCACCTTCCCTGGGTACAGTGAACCACAGCAGCCTTGCATCCATGGGGCTGGGACAGAAGGAAAGCCCTGGCTCCAAATGTCCATCAGGTGCAGCTACTTCAGACACATACAAAAACCATTAACACATTTAATTTTGATGGGTTGCTTGCTACCTGATAAATTACCTTCTGGTTTTTTTTTTTTTTTTTCATTCCTAGCTCATTTCTACCTGACACACTGTGAAAGGGGCTCAGAGATTTCTGACCTTATTGCCCTGCCAGTGGTCTCTAATCTCGTTCTTCAAGTCTTCAACTAAACAGTTTACTTTTCCATCTGCTCTTTCTGCCTTACATATTTTTTCTTTTTGAAGAAATAAGCTAATGTTAACTATACAAATAAATAAATGTGCTGGAGGGGAGGGGAGGGGAGAGGAGAGGAGAGGAGAGGAGAGGCGAGGCGAGGCGAGGCGAGGCGAGGCGAGGCGAAAGTCTCAGTTGAGGATTCTGGGCTATACCCTGTATCTACAACATATTTTTCTAAGACTACGTTGACAATCAAATTAAACAGATTGCCTTTGATATTATAGCAATGCCTGAAATGGAGAGCAAACATCTAACAATAATATTTATTTTTAAAATTACAAATTGTGGATACACATCAGCCTTGGTGAATGGTTATATTCACAGGAACGGCATGACAAAAGCAACAATAATAACAAAAACTGAACTCAAATGAAAATAAAGTGTGGATATGTTCAAAAAAACTTGTCTGTGATAAGAACTTCATTCTCGACCATTTAACCCAGATGACATTTTTATATAGGGAAATGTAAGATGGTTCAGGCAATTCTCTGGAAGATTTTGTGTGTGTGTCAAGTGAATTAAATAAAGTATGTCAGACTCGTGCATAAAGTTCTCACTCAGAAACCAAATAAAACTTTATTTTCTCTCTGGGAACTAAACTGAAACATTTGGCTCCAGTGATTAGTTCCAGTGACTGGATACAAAGACACAAAGTGGTTTTACCAAGCTTGGACTATAAGGTCCTGAAGGAATGAGACAGAAGGGCTTGAAACCCTGCTGGATCTGTGGGAGAATAAATAATTTTTATAATCTGAGGCTGCACACCAGGAATTTAATTGAATGCATCAACTTATCTCAGAAAGGATATTAGGAGTCTTAGGAAGATAATGCCTTTCAGGTATACCTGTCAGAATTTCTAGAACTAAAAGATTGCTCATAGCCATGAATTACTCTTTATGGAGGAAGGTATGCATATGCTTTCTGCTGACTCTTTTAAATTGGTTTCAACATATCTGCTTTTATATCTTAGAAAAATCCTTATGAGTGAAGCTATCAAAGTCAGAATCAAAAGCAATTAGCTGAGATACTGCACTTCAACGTGCTCATAAATAATCTCTATATGCTTTGCAAGATGTTGATATTGTGACCTATTTTAAAAAAAAAAACTTTTGCTTAGGCTAACACTTTTTTTTATTATTATTATTATTTGGAAGTTGTTAATAATTTATTTTTATGTTCCCTGAAAGACTTGTTCCATATGCCGTCAGATTGAATAATTTGCTTGGAAAAATAAACAGAAACAGAAGAGGCAAGTTTAGAATGTGAAGGCAAGGCAAAGGAGGAAATGGAAGGGGCACAGCCTCAGAAGGGGAAAAAGAAAACTAAAACTGAAGAAAAGAAAGAGAAGATGAAACATGAAGAGATCAGGTTCCTCAGCAGGAGAAAAAGAAAAAGTGTTCCAAGCAGAATTAGCAGAATGAAATGAGAAAGTCCAGGAAAAGTACATGAGAAAGGTCCATAAAGAAACTTAAAGGGAGAGAAAATTACCAAATAACTTATTTAAAACAACTGTTAGATGAAAGATGTAAATATAAAGTTTTGCATGAATTCAGTGACTTCTAAAGCCAACAAGACTAGTTTGATAGTTTGATAATGTTATATGCCTTGTTTCTATAAGTTATATTTAGTTATATTTTTCTAAATGAATTCCTGGTTGAATACCTTTATAGAAAAATGTCAAATATCTTGATTTAGAATGCTTGTAGCAGAAGTGGCAACAAAACTCTTGGATTTTTTTTTTTTTTTTTTTTGGGTGTTTATAGCACTCATTTTTACATCTATTTCAGTCTAAATTGGTCTAACTTCAACTTTAGCTCAAAGCCCTTTCAAAGAGATTGAAGAGCCCTCTGTCAAATTTCTGTCTTTATGAGGTACTTAGGCTTAGATGAAATAATTTCTATAATAAGAAAAGTGGTTGAAGTTTTCCAAGTGTCATTATGAGGCAAGTTTTTAAACCTATTTCATGACTCCTTTCTTGCCCTCCCTTTCACCCTTCTTCAGTTTGTTAATACCCTTCTTCAAATAGACACAGTAGTCTGGTAGCAGGCAGAGATGACAGTCTCTCAGGGTTTCTATACAAAATTCTGCAGTTTCTGTACCTGAAGACAGCACTAACCTTTTGGTCAAGGACCTACGTGCCACTGAAATTCTGTTGGAGCCAGCACTGGGTTGTGGATTTGGGTAACGAGTCTGGGTGACTGAGGCAGTGGCTGCAAATACAGCTATTGACTGAGAAAGTCAAGGTGGTTCAAGTTCATTTACAACTGTGCCCATATATGACCTAACCTTGCCAAATCCTTTAAAAATCCATTTCAAAGTAGCAATGCTTGTTCTGGATGCATGTCATTTAGACATTGTCTCTGAATAGATACCTTTTCATTTGGGTGTTCCATTTTGTTGGTGTCAGGCAGACAAGTAATCTACAGCACTATACGACATTAACACTATATTCCCTTTGTCAACAAATTATTGATCTCAGAATCAATTAATTAAATTTGTATGATTATAACTTTTTATGATGGTGCAAATCTTTAACTGTTACTTTTCTTCAGTGTATTTAGATGGCCTGGTTTCATACATACACACACACACACACACATAGATTTTTTTTTTCCAGAATTGACTGATATCAGTGTGAAAGACATATCTCATTCATCCATCCTTTAAAATGGATGCCTCAAATGTCACATATCTGCAGCTCTCTGGATTTTTCCAGAAGGAACTTTCTGAAGTTCCCTGCTCCTGGGTCAGAAGCCTTACCAGCTGTTGCTGCAAAGCTCCTCACATCAGCTCTCATGCCAGTTTAGTCATCATTGGTTTTGTGTCCCACTGAGTTACTATTAAATTACTATATTTGTTTTTTGGTATTTTTTTCAGATGCAGAACAGAAATATGAAATTCTCTTTCATTTATCTCTTTCATTTTTCTGACACTTCTAGGATTTTTCTCTTCTTGGCTATTAATATTGAAAGGATTTTTTGTGTTTCTCTTAAATGTTTTATTATTCTCTTTAGCCCTGTTTGCCCTAGATTTTGTGTTTTCTGCTTTTTGTGTGTGAATTCTCTAGAGCAACTAGGCTCTACTGGTTCTAATTTTCATTCCCAGTTAAGCAAATTAAGCAAATTATTGTCCTGTAAAGTCTGCATGTGTTCACATCCTGATAGCCACCACTATCCTCCTCTTTCTTCAATCCGAAATGTGTCCTTCACTTAAATATATTTTTGCTATAAAGAAATAGGTTTTTGTAACAAGATTATTTTTAGAACTCCCTTGTCATGCATCCCTTTTACACAAGAACTAGAGATAATCTTTAAGCTGTATTTCATAATGGAAATACATTGTGGAAATGGAAAATTGTTCAGGTTTGTGAGCTGAACAGCAGAAGAAACAATACCCATGAAAACAAAACTATGTCCTTTTGCACAGGAGCAGTATAGTATGGGGAAGCTTTAAGGACAGGATAAGGAATAAGGAACTTTTACATGGAAACCTCACATCATGGGCACCTGTGAACAAAGGTGTGTTGTTATATTTGGGACTCACATGACTACAGTCTTAGGCATGTGTATTTCCCAGGTGAATATGAGCGCTATCTTTGTCCACCCTCCATCAGAAAGACTATACTATCAGGCACAGTGAACTTGTGTTTCATGGTTAACATATGAAGGGTGGGAAAATGTAGGAAAAGCTTCACTTCACTTGTAGCTGTCAACTTTCTCACCACCTGCAAGATGGAAAATGTGCTGTATAAGCTAGTCATAGCTACAAGAAGAGTTGAATGCAAGTCATTTGGAGTACTGCATCTACCCCATTACTCTTAAATTTGCTTTGAGATAAACAAGATGAATGAGAAATTTTTATTTTTTTCCTTTTTATTTCTAGTATCAACATCTGTTAATTTTATGAAATATTATTTTAAGGCAAAATTATTGGTGCTTCTATTAATTTTCTATTACTTTTATTTTGTACAAAATAAATAAATAATTAAATGGTAAATGTAAGGCTCCTGCCAACAGATATAGCTTATCTGCTGAATAAGATTCCTTCTAATGAATCTCAAAACCAATTATAGAATGTAATTGTATGTGAAGATGAAGAAATCAAGTACCTAGTATGTAAAGAGGGAATGAAAAGTGTTGTGCCCTGCAATCTGCAATCAAGCACTTCCAGAGCTTAATCTGTGTAAACTGCTCTTTTATAACAAGTTATCATAAAAAAGCAATTAGAATAATTTCTCATTCTTTTGAAAATGGAAAGACTTGTGAGGCATTTACAGAGAGCCCAGTCAAAGAGCTGCACTATAATGACATGGTGTGTGAAATAAGGGTCTTTATGTTAAATATATCAAATTAAATTTTGCATGGAATCTGGCTATAATCCACATATGATACTAATAAATTTAGTGTTATAGCAAATAAGTAGGTAGATTTGCCACACCTTTTAGGGTACTAAAGAAAGGGATTTCCAGCAGATGTAATGTTAAAACAAATTAATTCACTCCGTTGTTTCCAGAGTACACACACACACACACAAAATCATCCTATTTTTCCTCTGAGACATGAAATAAGAGCATATGACATTTGGTCTTTAAAAGACGTTTAAATGTAGAGCTTAGTGATATGGTTTAGTGGAGGACTTGTTAGTGTTAGGTCAGAGGTTAGACTCGATGATCTTGAGGTGTCTTCCAACCTAGAAATTCTGTGATTCTGTGATTCTGTGAAAAACTGCACTGGCCACAAGAAGGAAAGTGGTTTTTGGAGGAGTAGACCATTACTGTTAGCAGTAGAGTATCATATCTCAAACTAAGTTATGGGTAGTTTCCAAAATACAAGATACAATTTCTGAGGAAGTTACATAACCCAACTGGGAGAAGGAACAGAATGAAAAGTGATTCCCAAAACAGTGGCATATGGTGAATGATCCCTGTTACAACTTGCTGGATTTCACTGGGTTATTTCTAACAATGGCAAGTTGTAAAATCCTAAGAGAACTGAAGGTTCACTCTGCAGGAAACATGAGATGGTTTTGTGAACTTCATCTCCTTCCTCAAACTCCAGAAGGTGTCTGAAGTATCAGAGTGAGATGGACCAGCCAGGACTTTGTGTCTGTGCAGTTCTTTTCAGCTGCACAAAGAGGAGCCTAAGTTCTCCCAGAAACAGAAACACTGGTGCCAGTTAATTATTGTTTCCTGACACATTTGTCTACCAAGTGAGATCAATAGATTATAATGAGCAAGCTTCATCCCTGAATGGATATGTAGCAAGAAACTTCTAAATGTACACTGTAGCAAGCACTTGCAGACATTTAAAGGTTGACAAAATACATAAGATAACACTGTAGGTCATCTGGCTTTCATAAATAAGCGGAATGCCCTTAAGCAAAGATACCCCTTGGCCAGGGCAAAACAGTCAGTCAAAGTCTGATAGCTAGAAGCACAGCAATCTATCATTTGGCGAGAAGGCCTAGATCACTTGATGAAGGTGATTAGTAAATCATCTAAAAAGGTTATAAGAGAACCTCCCCCTCCCTTAAGTCTGATCCAGAACAGCAAGAGGAGAGAAGAATTGCTGTTGGAGATACTTCAGGTAGTCTTCATCTGGAGGCTAGGAAACAGACAGGCATAATGGGCTCAGGTGTGTTTATCTTCTGCTTTGTTATTTACTCTTTACTGTCGTTCCTAAGAAGTTCTCAGAAGTTCTGTGCAAAATATATTTGCGTGGTGTGCTTTACCTCCCCTGCACCTCTGAGGAGGTGACTTGTGAATCCACAGTCCCTTGAGTGTCTTGCTATACATACCATCTGTGCAAGCTTGGACACTTGTGGTTTTAAGGTCAGAAAACTATATTAGTTGGGGGGGGGGGGGGGGGGGGGGGGAGGAGGCAAGCAAAATCTATTTTGTAAAAAGATCTCTAGCCTTTGAAAACATTACGTCTTTTCTACTTCCAACTGCCATTTGCACACAGTCTGCCTCCCTCTGGTGTCTTCTGTCTCAGTAGATGGGGAGGATCCAAAAGAATCTCTGGCTTGGGACTTGGACTCATTTGACTTCATCAGGAGGCTGCATTTGCTATTTAATTGGAAAGAGGGTTTGGTTCTGGATCTTCTTCTGACAGCCAACAGATTATGAATATAGGGCCCTTTTCATTTGAAAGCTAGGAGCTATTTCCCTGAAATGAAGGCAGCTGCAGCAGTTTAAATCCATATGTGGAAGCTGAATTATTTTAGCTAGGATTTCATTTAATATTAACAACACTGAGAGTAAAAATAAAGTTTCTTTTAGATCACTAAAAGAGAAGCATTTGTATCTAGCCTTAAGTAAAACACTGTATGGAAACCGCACCAGTAACCCAGCAGCCATGGAAGAGAAAAGCCAAAAATACTGTAACAGCTGTCCTGCTGATCAGCTTGTACTTATTCAAAATTGTGCAGATCTGACATTCAGTACAAAAATAACCATTTCCCAGTCCATTCGCAATTACATGGGGGAATTGGGTAAACTTTGCAATATGTGCTTGTAAATAAATCTCCTTACCCCTGGAGAGAAGCATTCCTAATAAGTAATTAATTGAAGATTAAGTTCCAACTCTTGAAAAAAAATAATAAAATACAGTCTTGCAGGAGCTGATCACTTTCCATATCCTGAGTTGCTTTTCATATTTGTCTCATTTGCTTAAGCAATGTCCGTTTTGGATCCAGATCACATTATTTATGTATTCTGGAATTGGTATCTCTTCTAACTTTGTTATGCAATTGAAATTACCTACTTGACTACCACACAAGGAAGGATAAGTTGCTTAGTATCTCAGCTAAAAAATGCAAAAGTCGCAGAATCTCAGGACTGAAATATATTCCTTTTATAGTCTTTATTTTTATAGACTCTCTATAGATAAATAGCCTTTTCATAAGCTTTTCTTTGCACAGGAGTATTTGTCAGTCACCATATGTCTTTCTTATTTCTTATTATTTCTCCTTACTGCTCACAGCTTTGCTCCTTGTATGCCAATCTTCCTTTGCAAATCTATTTTAAAATCATTTTGAACACAATTGTTTTCTGTTACCTGTCAGGCTGTGGTGTCTACTGCTCTGTTCCCTGCTCTGTGTTTATTTTCCTTGAAGAGCCACGGGAAAGGGGAGGGCAAGACTACCCAGTACAGTGGTTTCCCTTTCATTTCTCTGGTCAGAATTTTCTCTTCATCATTACTGTCTTTCCTCCAAGGATCAGATTGTACACGTATGAGCTGTGTGAAGAGGAAGATATGAACTAAGATATGAACATTGACCTCCAAGAAATGGACATGGATGCAGTGCAGCCAAAAGAAAATAACATAAAAAAAAAAAAAAAGATCATGGTTTTGGCTGTGGTAAAATTAATTTTCTTTGTAGAGGCTGACTCAATGCTATGTTTTGGATTTTGGATGAAAATAGTGGTGATAACACACCCATGTTTTAGTTGCTGCAGAGTAGTGATAACACAGAGCCAAGGACTCCTGCTCCTGCTGTTGCACTGCCAGCGAAGAGGCTGAGGGTGCACCTGGAGTTGAGGGGGGGAACATGGCCAGGACACCTGACCCAGGCTAACCAGTGAGATATTCCACACCATGTGGTGTCTTGCTCAGCAATAAAAACGGGTAAAGAAGGAGGAAAGGGAGATGCTTGGAGTGATGGTGTTTGTCTTTCCAAGAAACCATTATGTATGATGAGCCCGGATTTTCTGGGAGTGGCTGAACACCTGCCTGTGAATGATCTAAAGTGTTGAAAATTCAGCTTGAAAAAATAAATACATTTTTTAATTTTAATATCATTTTATTATTATTATTATTATTATTATTATTATTATTATTATTTTAAATGTAGGAATTCTCACTTAACCAATTTATTTCTGCAGGAGGCTGTAAATTTGGCAGTAGAATCCACGGCTGGTTAGTACAAGTGAGGGGCTGATCTGATTGAAGTCCAAAGAAGGTATAGCATACAGCATATCATTTTTTCTTCAGAAATGACTGTAAGAACCTTCATGTTATATCCAAGTATTCAGACTTCATTTGATATATTTTTTTTTGGTTTGTTTTATAAGGTTAAGTCTTTTCCCAGCTCAGCTGAAGTTCAAAAATATTGAGTTACCCCTTCTGTAACAGTCAAGGACTTGAAGGATAGCTTTAACTTTTAGCTCTGCTAGCTCTAGGACAATGATCAGCTGTTTAAAAGTCTACATGTGCATTTTTGTGTGAGTGACAGTGCAGAAAATGTTTCTATTGTTTTTAATTCCATCACCATCTGCTTATCTGGAAAATAATAATTAAAAAAAAAAAAGAAAGAAACAAGAAAGCAGCCTTCAATTCTATTAAGTGATGAAAATAATTTGGATAAAAAAGGACAAATAGTGGATTCAGAGTGCCGTTTGATCAGTGCTTAGTAGGGTTGTCCTAACATCAGTAATATTAATCAAATCTGATGTTACAATTTGTGCTCATTGAAAGTACTATATATGTAACACAATTATACACCGCAAAAATAAATGACAGATATTTCACTTTCCCTATTGTCTTAACACATAGGCAAGCTCTATGTACAAAGCCCATTTAAAACAGGTTCCAGGATACATACACAATTCTTAGCAGTGCATCTGGAAGACTTTTTTTTTTCTTGTAAAGGGTTTTGAAGACGGATGTGTGAGTGTATTGCAAGGGAGAATGGACATATAGAATGAGACAATATGGTTAAATGACAGTAAAAATTACTGTGCAATCATATGGCCTGCTCTCTTTATTGGTACAATTAATCTGTTTTGTGGAAAGTCACTTTGCTGACCTATCTTTTTCAATCTTTCCAGATTAAATTATGTTAGCAGAATTATCTCTGCTTATCAAAAGCATTTTTCAAAATTAACTTTATTTTTCTCTACAAAACACCTTCTGTCTTACCTTGAGTTGCCTCTTCATCTTTTTGGCTTTGAGATATTTCTTGTATTGCATTTTTCATTTATCCTTAAAATCCATTTTCTTTTTTTTTGGTTGTTGCTCTAACTGGATCTTTTCTGTGCTGTTTCTTCTGCATTTCTGCCTTACTTCCACTCACTTCACCTTTTCTATTATATGATTATTTTTGCGGCCAGTTCTTGAATTAAAATAATAATAATAATTAAACCCTGTTTTAATATCTTCCTAGACTTGCTTCTTTTTCTTTGTGTGGTACATGGATGATGTATCTGCTTTTATTGAATGTGCATGGAAGAGTTCACTTGAGTATGCTCCTACAGTCTTCATATATCTCCATCTGCATGGGATACTGGGTTAACATCCAAAGGCAATCTTCCTTTAAGGAAATGTTTTTTTAGAACCATTTCCTACAGAGTGCCTGAAGAATTGATACATCTCCCAGGAGGCAGAAGATCAGTTTAAAAATGTCTTTCTCTAAAAAAGTCAAACTCTTTTTCTCTTGCGCTTATAGTGGGTTTATGTGGCAAGGTTTTGGTAGCAGGGGACCATAGGAGTGGCTTCTTTGAGAAGAATCTAGAAGCTGCCCCATGTAAGGTAAGGGCCAGGGCCAAGCCAATAAGCGATGTTCTTTGCACCTCTGTGAGAGCATATTTAAGACAGGGAAAAAAAAAAAAAAAAAAAAAGCTGCACCTCACAGCAGCTGGGAAAGTGAGAGGAGTAAGGAACAGCCTTGCAGGTGCAAAGGTCAGTGAAGAAGGAGGGGGAGAAATGTTCTAGGTACTGGAGCAGAAGTCCCTGTTGTGAGGACCATGGTGAAGCAGGCTGTTCCCCTGCAGCCCATGGAGTACCACAGTGAAGCAGGGTTCCACGCTGAAGCCTGTGGAGGAGACCATGGTGGAGCAGGTGGACCTGCACCGATGGAGGCTGCGACCTGTGGAGAACCCGTGCTGGAGAAGATTCTGGGACGGACCTATAGCCCATGGAAAGGAGACCATGCAGGAGCAAGTGACCTGGCAGGAACTGCTGCCCGTGGGGAACCCAGGCTGGAGCAGTTTGCTCCTGAGAGATGGACCCCATAGTACGGACCCATATCTGGAGCAGTTCTTGAAGAGCTGTTGTCTGTGGGCAGCCCATGCCAGATCAGTTCACCAAGGACTCCATCTCGTGGGAGGGACCTCACAGCACAGGGGACGAGAGTGACAGAGAAGGAGCGGCGGAGAAGAAGCACTATAGACTGACCGTAACCCCCGTTCTTCCCTTGGGCTGCTCACGGGGAGGTGGTTGAAGAGGGTGGATAGGGGGAAAGTCATATTTGGTTTTCTTTCCTTTGTTTCTCGCTTCTCTATCTTGTTAGTAATAAGCAATAAATTTTACTCTCTCCCTACTTGGAGTCTGTTTTGCCCTTCATGATAATTGTTGAGCGATCTCCCTGTCTTTATCTCAATCCGTGAACACTTTTCATTGTATTTTCTCCCCATTCCTCTTTGAGAATGGGGAGTGAGAGAGTGGCCATGGTGGAACTCGGCTGCCCACCTGAGTAAAACCACCACAGAGCAGCCTATCTGCTGGAATGGAGGAAGACAGAATTTTCTTTTCATTTTAAAACTCTTCTGAGAGCATGCCTTCGTTGGGGACAAAAGGAACAAAGTAAAGGAAGACTATCTGAATCACATGCTCATCTGGGAGAGGAGATTTCTGAGTGTTAGTCCCTGTTCTTACTAAAATTTTTATATTTTTATATAGTAACCTAGAAAATAAATCTTATTTCCCTGTCTTTTGAGAATTTAAAAGTCTTGGCTTTTGCAGATGTTTCGCTTCTTGCTGCTATGGCTAACTATGTAAGAGTCTTGAATTGGTCTCCATTGTATCATCTAAAGGAATACAAGTACATGAAACAGGTCAGCGAGTGCTTTTGGTACAGGGGTTTCAATAACCTAGCAGGTGGACTAACCAGGAAACCCTCAGGATTCAGCTCCTGCACAACAAAGGCAGAAGGAAAATTTGAGCAATGATGGTTAGCCTGAGGCTTGCATGTGCTTCTCAGGACATCTTTGGCTACAGACCTCTGTGTACAGACTGAATAACTGTGAGACCATGGGGTATATTTCTCCTGTCCTATTTGTTGTGAAAATCAGGGTGCAGGAGGGAGAACTATAATGTAATGGGGTGAGAGTACAGCCAGGGCATGCACCCAGGCCCTGGAGCTGGGAGGCACTCAATTGTCATAGCAGGAAGTGAAGGAAGAGTTCAGAGGGCTCTAACTGTGACATGCTGCATTCAGTTCAAAAATCCTAATTTGTAGCAGAATGTAAAACCCAGAACATTTTAGTACTCAACTTATTTGATAATAGCTGTCTGAAGTGACTGCTTGTTCTGGTCTGATCTGACCCACTGGCCCCATCTATATTTTCATGTAGGTGTTCAAAGTTGTCATTTTGTGCCTGTGATGATGCTATACTCCCTGGCTGTTCCACATTTCCCATTTATAGGCTGTACTGTACTGCAGATAAGCATGAAGTTGAACACTCAGTGGAAGCCCTCTCTTCTGCAGCTTTCAATATGCTTGTGTCGCAGGCAGTTGAGCAGCTGAAGTTTGATAGTGTTGGCAGACTTTCCTTCCTATTACAGCAGGGCAGTGGCGAGTTCAAAAGCTGAGCCTGAGGCTCTGTTGACTAAAAGGCCTCGTTTATCCCACAGCTGATCACTTTTCTGAAGCACTGTCTGGCATACAGCTCTTTGGCAAATTCTGTCACTTCTTATGTCTCTGAGTGCTGTTTTGGGAAACAAAGGCTTACAAATATTTCCAGAAGTCAATAGCAGTAAACCATCCATAAACCTGTTTACCCTGTTAAAGGGGCCTATGCTTGCTTCCAAGCCACATTCCTGTTTTCTCTGTGGATGTGGAAAATATTCATCTGACACTTCCACGTCATTTTAGCTTCTCTTCCCACTAAATGAATGTATACACCTACCTGAGATTGTCTGCTCATTGTAAAGCTTTTGCTTTACTGTCATCCCTCTCTTCCTATGAAAAGCAGAAACTTGAATAACTGCAGCTTCGTTAGTACCCTCAGCAGCCCAGAATGCTTGCTGCTTTTCACACCTCCTCACTTTATTGTATTTTTCAAGATACAAATTTAAACTGCACATGGACATGCAGTTTTGGGAGAAGGAGGAGATGTTAAACAAAAGAAATCAAACTGAGCTGCAAAAGAAGTCTTTATTATGTCGCTAGCAGAAGTTTATTGGAATCAGGTGGGAGGCAGAGCATAACAGGTTTCTTTCCAAGATCCATTCATACTGAATTTATTTATTAATTTATTTATTTTGAGCTGTAGAGAAAGAGCAATCTATCCTATCCTTGAGTTGCAGCTGTAAGCACAAATATAAACGGCTAATTAAAACTCAATTCCAGGAAAACCTCACAGTTTTGGAAAGGAAGAAAAATGCATCTTTGCAATTTTACCTTATAAGGGAACATAACAAAAATACTATCAAGCAAGCAATATATAAAACAATCTAATTGATCCAAAAATGTCTGAGTTCATGAGGGTGCTGAGAAACCCAAAAGAAAATCTGCTTCTGCAAACAAGATAAATCAAGGAAATACAAAAACAGAGAAATCAAGATTTCTCACCAGGACCTCAAAATGTCCAAGGCAGATAGATGTTCCTAATGTGGGATTTTGCTCTAAGAAGAACAAGGAAAAATCAAGTGTCATGAAGCATGCAAGCAGTTGTCAGCAATACCAAAGAGAAGGAATGAAATGTATTTACAACTTAACTACTTAGCTTCTGAGCCAAGTAAGAAAAGTGCTCCTGGCAATGGAAAATCTTCTATTTAACAAGAAACTATAACAAAGATGTCAATAATTTAGATGGAAGTTAAGGCGGATACTTTTGAGAGAAACTAATTAACTCTTAGAAAACTTTAGTAAGAGTTGTAATAACATGTCCTCTATCATTAGAAACTTAAAAAAAAAAAAAAAAAAAAAAAAAAAAAAAAAAAGCTGGCTATTTATATTCAGCAACAGATTATATTTTAGATAATTTCTAGATAATTTCTAGGAGTGGTCATAATGTTCTTTTCCTAGATTTACTTTTTTTTTTTTTTTTTACATAAACAAGTGAGCAGTTAATTAAAAGTTTTCTTCATCTGACTCATACCTTTGCAGATTATATGATTTTACTACCTTATAACTATTTCTTACTTATGGAATGAAGCTGTGAATAATGTTTCACCTATATTGAGGTATGTAATCTAGATTAATTGAGAAACCTGTCCTTTTAATGTTTCCTCCTGTTACTAAATAATATTTATAAAGGACATTGGAATTGTGAATTTCATGTGGGTCTTATAAGGAGATAAAAACCATAGGAAGATGTATGAAGGATGATATTGATTTCTGCAGATAAAATTTTTCAACATGAAATAAATTCACATATGCTTCTATTTTGAGTGTTGTATTTCAAATGAAATGATGAACTGGGCTATCATGCACTCTACAACTTTCTGAAAGGAGGTTGTGATGAGAAGGGGGTTGGCCTTTTGTCCCAGATAACTAATGATAGGACTTGAGGAAATGGCTGCAAGTTGCACCTGGGGAGATTTAGATTAGATATCAGGAAAAACTTTTTCTGTCAAAGAGTGGTCAGGCACTAGAATGGCCTGCCCAGGGAGGTGGTGGAGCCACCATCCCTTGTGGTGTTCAAGAAGCACCTGGACGAGGTGCTACAAGATATGATTTAGTAGTTTAGTGGGTAGTATTAGTCATAGGAGGACAGTTGGACTAGATGATTTTATAGGTCCTTTCCAACCTTGTGTTTCTATGATTCTATGATAAACAAGTTGAGGTTTCTATCTGGCAGGTGATACAATCTGGATGGACTAATTTCTAAGAAATACTTTTCATATTTATTTTTGAAACTCTAGACTTCAGTTAATATATATTTCTTTCTAAAGAGATTTCTGTAAGAAATCAAAAAACAAACAAACAAACAAAAAACAGGAATGTGGAAACTGAAATTTCCTATCAGAGTTGCAGTGCAAGGGGAACTGCTTTTTTCTTTATCTACTGGTCAACTTAAGTTTCACTTCAAGTTGACACTGGATTCACAGAATCGCCTAGGTTAGAAGAGACCTCCAAGATCACCTAGTCCAACCTCTGACCTAACACTAACAAAGCCCTTCACTAAACCGTATCCCTAAGCTCTACATCTTTTAAAGACCTCCAGGGATGGTGACTCAACCACTTCCCTGGGCAGCCCGTTCCAATGCCTCGCAACCCTTTCAGTAAAGAAGTTCCTCCTAATATCCAACCTAAACCTCCCCTGGTGCAACTTTAGCCCATTCCCCCTTGTCCTGTCACCAGGCATGTGGGATAATATACCAATTCCCACCTTGCTACAGCCTCCTTTAAGGTACCTGTAGAGAGCAATAAGGTCACCCCTGAGCCTCCTTTTCTCCAGGCTGAACAAGCCCAGCTCCTCGTAGCCACTCCTCATAAGACTTGTTCTCCAGACCCCTCACCAGCTTCGTTGCCCTTCTTTGGACTCTTTCAAGCACCTCTATGTCCTTTTTGTAGTGATGTAGTGAGGGGTCCAAAACTGAACACAGTACTCAAGGTGCAGCCCCACCAGAGACAAGTACAGGACGACACTCACTTCCCTAGCCCTGCTGGCCACACTGCTTCTTATACAAGCCAGGATGCTGTTGGCCTTCTTGGCCACCTGAGCACACTGCTGGCTCATATTCAGCCGACTATCAACCAATACTCCCAGGTCTTTCTCTGCCAGGCAGCTTTCCAACCACTCATCTCCTAGCCTGTAGCTCTGCTTGGGGTTGTGCCCCAGGTGCAGAACCCGGCCCTTGGCCTTGTTGAACTTCATACAGTTGTTCTCAGCCCATTGGTCTAGCCTTTCCAGATCCTAAATGTGCACAGGGATGTGCACAGGGCCTATGAAAGACACTTTTCCTTATTTTAGTATGAATCATCTAACTTCTTGATTACTGGTGGTGAAGACAAAGTTACATTTCTTGGAGGTTCATGGTGGAAGAACAGAAGGCAACAGACAACCTGGAACATGGGAGATCCCAACTCGATTTTCTTTTTTCTTTACCATGACAGTAGGGTGATCCTTTGACATATTCAAATCTCACCTGTAGAAGAGTTTGAGCAACCTGCCTTCAACAGACATTCCATGGGCAGGAGATTGGGTTAGATGAGCTATGGAGGTTCCATTTCAACCTACTTATCTCTATAATTCCCAATAAATTTTGAGAGACAATCTTTTACCTGAATCAAGTGGTGGAACTGCTTGCTTAAATATTCTTTAACATCTGAAAATGTAGTCTTTATTAACGTGTTAAAGCTTTCTTTTGGATGTAGTAAGTCGTTAATTGCATCCCAGTGTAACATCCCAGTGTAACAGAGGAGTGAATGACAGCTCCCTGTGACAGGGAACACTACTTAAAGTGTTTGTTTTTCTAGATTAAGTCACTGTCATGAATCTGACAAAGTCTGTCCAGCTTTGCACTGTCATGCTGAAAGTGATAAATAACAAGAATATGAGAAGAGGACAAGTGCCTGCTGGAGGCTGGGGAGGTTATCATTGGCTTACAGTTTAGTTGATTCAAAAGCATTGCCTGAGGAGGTTTTCTTCCTTACAAGCTTTCAGTCGCTTTCTGAACCAATGTACTATTTTAATATATACCATTTACTAGGATGAGATGCTCACAGTTTACTGTAACGTGTGTAGTAAAAGTATTTCCTCGTGGTTTAGACATGCTTTCTGAAATTTCACTTAATGGCCTCTAGTTTTGTTACTGCAAGAAAATAGGGAACCATTTATCTTTCCCTTGCATGTGTGGTTTTACAGATACCAATTTTATATTTGCTCTCAGTAGGGGGAAATAGTAGTCCAGGTAAAGGTGTTTATTCTTTGTGTGTACGTATGTGAAGTCTTGGGCAAGATGGTGACCAAGCTGTGGAGTGGTATTGATGTCTATTCAGCAACTGAGAGGCTGATGAGAGTAGACATTTCCAAATAGCAATACTAGCATAATTGCATTTATTTTCTGAAACTTGGCAGAAACTTTTGCAGCTTTTCCCCAGCCCATGAGCCTTCCAATTCTCTCATTGAGAGAGTTCTTCTTTGTTGTTAATAAAATCTATTATCTCTGAGGCATCACTGAATCCCTTGTGCCAGTTTCACAGTAGTGGTCATACACTATAGAACCAGACAGAATTTTCTTTAAAAAATAAAATAAAATGTCTTCCTATAATAAGTATTCAGAGTTAGGATTCCATCTAGAGAAAGAATAGAAAATCAAAGTAAAAAAACAAAAACAACAACAACAAAAAAACCCACCAACCTTTACTCTATGCTTACAAACAAGATTTCCGTTTAAATACTTTTGTAGTGTCCTTGTCAAAGGACATCTCCTTTTTGTCCACATCTCCTTTACACCATCTTTGACATTCATTTCCTCCTCTCTGCTTTCTTCCTCCTTGCATGTGCTTTAGTTGCCATTCCTTCAATGGATGATAATCATATTTGGAATGAATCTTAAATCTCTTATCCCCTAGAACTTTCTCTGTTACTTGTTACAACAGAGCCATTTTTTTCTAAATATGGGTCTTTTGTAGCAGCCATATTTAGGGACTGGTACTTCAGTTTGGACTTTTCTCTTCCTAACTGCATGATGAATATGAGCAACTAGAACATAATAGTGAATTTTGTACACACAGGACATGCCAAATCTATTGATTCATTACAGCTTATACTGCAGTAATTTAAATGTGAAACACTGAGACTTCTGAAATGAACAGGAACTTTCTGACAATCTTTCTACTTATAGCAAGACAAAATTAGTTCTATAATAGTAGAGTACATAAAAAATGTGTGCCTTTCTTTCCTTTCTCTCTCTTTTTTTTTTTTTTTTTTTTTTTTTTTTTTTTGCTTGTTTGCATATCACATGTTATTAAACACCATGTCTTTTGGGAAATAATAGTGAATTTTTGAATTTTGACCTCTTTTATTTATTTATTTATTTATTTTTATTATTCAGCAAAAAACTGTGATGCTCTGTAAGAGCAAAGGAAATATAATTATTCTTGTTGGCCCAAGTTCAACTAGAAAGTGCCACAGGACAAGATGGATGAGGGCAGCAGTAATGAGATACTCAGCTATTTACTTCTAGGTCACTTACTTGAATCTGATCCAGGTCAATGCTGCCTGAAATTTCTCGCAAATTGATAGCTGGTCAGTGGCTAAACATCAAATGAGTTGGCATTACCCCTACTACATTATAATTTCATTATCATCATTTAATTTTTGAAACTAAAATGGCAGATATTACAAAAATAAAAGCAACTGTTGGTATAACTTTTGCTGCTTATTGGATGGTCACCAATGTTTTATCAAAGAAGTCATTCTCTCAGCAAGCACTATCTGCAAAGCTTTACCCCTAACATCCCTGCAGAATTGGGATTTTTTTTTAAATGAATGGGTAAACAACTCTCAACCACAGGGAGCAGAATCAGTTGACAGGAAATTCCTTTTTGGAAAGTGAATAGGTAAGATTCCTAGTAACTGCAGGTGTATTATCAGGGTAGCTGCCATCTGGACCACCATTTCTTATCAACCCTTCCATAATGTGAAGCCTAGTTATTCTCAGAGCCCTCACTCCAAAGCTTGTTTTCAAGATTTCAAGGTATCTGTCTGCTCTGTCTGCTAGGAGTGTGTGCAGGGTTTTCATCAAACCCTATTTGCATTCATCAAAGGTTACCAGGCTGCTGTTTTTTTCAGATAAAATGGTTTTGATGGAAAATTTCTGACCAGCTGTTCTCACAGCAACCTGTTTCTACTGCTTTTTGTATGAAGCTCTAATTTCTCTGCAACTGAAGATCTCAGACGATGGATGAATACAAAGTAATGGAACTAATATGGTGTATGCTAATCTTTTTGGCACAAATACTTCAGTTTTTGATATATCACATCCTCTAGTCATCATCTGTTAACAATCTCTTTTTGCTAGCTATTTCAATTGAATTCTTTCAGGCATAGATGTCCGCCTCATTTTTCATGTTCAGCACTTTAAAAAACCTCTGTGAAATAATAATTGTTTTTACTGCTTCCATTCCATGGAAGTCTTGTGACCAAAATGAAAGGAGGTTCTGCTCTAACTTTGTGCTCCAGTGCTGGCAAAGAGAAGTTCCCAGCCCACTCTGTTCTTTTCACCCATGCACATCCCATTTACTCAACCCTTAAATATATTAAATGATTTTTATCTTGCATGACTAAAATACTTAAAATATGCAATGCAATCAGTTTCAGCAATAAAAGTGTATAACAGATAGAAGGACAATAGAGGTAAGAGAATTTTTTGTAACAACAAAGCATGTCTAACATGGAATTTACTTGTTCCTAATCTTGTGAGAATATTTTCTTTAAGGTCATATTCAGATGTGATTCAAATTTATAGAGGTCCTCAGAGTTACAGTTTACTTCTCACTGGGATAACAGTCAAGTTGACCTACTGATGTCTTTGTGATGGAGCATTTAGGTATTAAATAGAAAAAAAAAAAAAAAAAAAGAAAAAAAGAAAGGAAGGGATCATCAGTTTAGAAATGTTCTGCTTAGGTAATGTTGACAGAACAGTGCTGGTCTCCTTTGGAGTATATCTAAAATGAAGGTCCAGACAGCAGCCCAAAGATTTTTATTATGTTTGTCAAACATTTGTTTCTCCATAGGGTGGGCTGCACAAGCAAGCTCAGGCTTTAGATTTGTGCTTTTTAGTTCAAAGGTATTAAATAGATAGAATTAAATCACAATTGATTCTCCAAACAGAATTTAGGATGACTTAAACGTTGTTAGCACAAGGTTAGCAGGGAGAATGGATATTCTGTGTTTGTGCGTGTGCATGTACACACTGGGAGGAATAAATTTTATTCTCCAGTTTATCCAAGATCAGAAAAGCTGTGAACTGTCTTATTTATTTAGTACAAACATGTCAGAAGTCTTACAAAAGAAGAGTATAACACTTGGAAAATCTCTGCATTAAAAAGTAGTTTGTAATTTGAAGAATGTGTAAACCCATTCTTTTGGGTTTTTGGGAAAAACCCATTCTTTTCATAATTAAATGAATCAGGCTACAATGTGCAGGGGACACATTACGGATAAATGTATCCTGGTGAGCACTCAACGCTGTGGAAAAAATCTGATCCAAACTTGGCTTTTCCCACTCACAATGAACTTTTTTTCTAGGAATTTTCATACTTTAAAATCTGGCAACTTGACACTGACTGAGACCAGACCTGCTGCAGAGCTTTTTTTTAATTATTATTATTATTTTATTTTATTTTATTTTATTTTATTTTATTTTATTTTATTTTATTTTATTTTATTTTTTGTTATTACTTGTTATTAAAGAGAAAACAAAATTCTCTATAGAGAATACTGGTTTACCTTCATCAGCAAAGTTAAGATGTGCCACCAGGCTATTTGTTTTTTTGTGCAAATGAAAGGAGAAAAGAGGGTGATGTGGTGAAGAGTTCATGGCATCTTTTCAGAATCCTAGTGTCATTTTCAGGGTAAAAGCTAGCTTAGAAACAAGGGACTGGTCTTTTTTGCTTATAAAATCTCCTAGAGTGCAGTGTGGTGGTGCTGCAGAGGTGGTGGTGAGGAAGGGGCAGTGCTACCCCATGTGCCCAGAAGAGCACCTGATGGGATTGTGGTGTGTGGTCTGGGTCATTTGGCAGAGCTGCTTGTCTCTGTGCCTCTGTCTGACCTGAACAGTATGTGTGGTGGTCAGTGACCTGTTATGGCACAGGTTAGTCTCCTGTGTAGTCTGTCCTGTCTTCACATAGCTGGTTCTCTGCATGCTAAGCTATATATAAAGATGTTGAAGCTGATCAAAGATCAGAAATTTAGGTATCACCTCTGTTCTGGAGTGGCTTCCTTTAATTTCGTTAAAAGACAGAGCATTAAGAATCAAATTACTGTAAAAGAAAAACAATATAAAAAGTCAGAAGAGAGCAAACCAAGTATTTTTCACCTTCTATTTTTGATTAAATTTAATATGTGCATTTTTTTCTAAATTTACTTGTCTGTCTTAAACCAATAACAGAATATTGCCCTGTAGTATTCCAGACTAATTCAAATGTATAGAAATTTAATCTCTTGTTCTCTTCCACCCTCTGTAGGTAATGCAGTGCACTGTTTTGAACTTGGTCTAAGCCCCAACCTGGACGTACATCTGAGCATTTACCCCACATTCTCATTTTTTTTTTATTGATAAGTGCTCAGGTTAATAACCCTGTTGAAGTGGAGAACTTCACAACATAGCTGTGAAATACAGTCAATACCAGTCAATTCCAGTGAAATATGAGTCAATTCAGGAAAAATGTATATGTGAAACAAATGTAGATGTAAATGTAAAACAAAACTAAACTATCTTATCTCCATTTTTCTCTTTAATAACTTTTGATAATTTACTTTATTTTTACTTTTATTTTGCAGAAGATATGTGTATTTTCTAAAGAATTAAGAAGGGAAATTGCTAAATTGTGGAGGAATATCTTGGTGAAGTCAGTGACAAAAGCTTTAAATTATCAGTCATCAGTCTTTAACTCCTTTAACTTAATAAATACACCTAAAAAAAAAAAAAAAGAAAGAAAGAAAAAAAAAAGAAAGAAAATGAAAAGAATAACTCAATCTGTCAAAAAACAGATCCTTGAGAGCAAAAGGAAAAGATGCCATAGTACAATAGGCACTACTCTTTGAATATGAGTTGTTGCATTTATCAAACAAGCAATGAAATGGAAAATAGGGAAGATGCAATTCTTAACATATTAGTGATGGGTGTACCGTAAGTCATTAATACTTTCCTGTGAAAGAAATGCAAAAATTTTTTAAATATTATTTAAAATTTAACTATATGCAACTACTTTGTATCATTTCTGTTGCTGATGTACCTCTATTCTGAGGCATACACATTCAGAAAGATACAAGAGAAACTTAAAGCAGCTGTGTTATTATTATTTATTTTATTTTATTTTATTTTATTTTATTTTATTTTAATTAATTTATTATTATTATTATTATTGTGAGAAACTGTTTCCTACTTTACAGCCAAATGTTGGAAAAAATAGGAGGGAGATAATGAATATAGGGGACTGTTGGTGGGGTACATGCCTAGGGCAGGGAACAAACACCAGAGAGGTTGAAGGAGGTGAGAGGAAAAATTAAGAGTTTCTGTGGGGGAAGGTGAGCAAGTTTTATTGTCTTTAATAGAGTGAAATTTCACATCTTTTCCCAATGAAAAGAAAGATCAAAACTCATTCTAGCAATGATTCAAAATACACTAAAAAAAAAAAAAGGTAATATTATCTCAAAGAGAGTGAACAGCTGTGCTCTTGGAATTATATAAAATGTTTGAAGTTATATTCAAATGATACTCTCTAGTCAAGTAATGATACTATTTTTATTAAATATGAAGTCCCATTGATAGATGCTATTTAATTTTCTGTTAAAAAATTTGTGGAGATGAAGAGCCTAGACATTCTTTTAAAGAGAGAAGAAAGATTCCTGTAATAGATGAAAAGACAATTGTAACAATGTGCACATCACAGCTCTGAGAATTATTCATTATTATCTCTCTGACAAATTAGAAAGAGAAATCTTAAAATACTTACCCTGTTACAGGAAAAAAATCTTATTGAATAGCAATCCCAAAATATGTTGTTCTGCTTGATTTTTTTATCTGGTTTTAGACAAAAATATTCAGTATAGCACTATCAACAGTGGAAAATGACCCAGTTGAGGGGAACACCTGGCAGAAGGCAGTGAGGCCAAGAGAGATCACAGTAAGACAGGTAAGGTGGTCAGTGGTGATTTATGGAGGTGGAGGAGGTATGGAGAAAATCAGCGGGGAGAGGGGGGCTAAGAGTATGGAAAGGAAGAGTCATTAGGCTGTTCTCAGGTAAATTTTAAGGAATTGGGTGCACATTTTCCTCTCATCTCCACTTTTCCCTGATAGAATCTTACCTCCCTGGTACCTGTATAACCTTACCTATAACCTTACCTAACCTATAAGAAGTCCAGTGTAGCTTTTTTGAACATCTGCTCACAAAAGTGCTGCCCCTCACCAAGGAGAAGACAATGGAACAGAGTGTGGAGATTATTAATATTAATATTAATATTAATATTTTTATTTTTATTTATTTATATTTATATTTATATTTATATTTATATTTATATTTATATTTATATTTAATGTATATATATTTAAGTCTGAGTAATCACTGTCCCAAACCTACATTGACATTGAACAAAATGCTGATTTGCAATTTAGCTGCAGAACTTGAATTGGTTATTCCTGCTCTGACAGGTTCTCAGTTTAGGGACAGATCAGTTTAATTTCTAGAGATAACGTGCTAGCTCTTATTTCAGCTAGCAAAACAACATATACCATTTTCAGTTTAATGCATTGTCTTAATGCATTTCAAAGGCATCAGCATTTATTTATTTTGTCTTGGAAAGCTAGAATGTTTTTTAATCTTTCCTGTTCAGTATTTCCCCCTCCTCCCTTTCAAAGGAAGGAGGAAAGTCCTAAATGGTTTCACTTTTATATGTACTTTTGTTCCTGTTGCTTATCTGCTGCTTATCATTAGTTTAAAAAATGAGCATGATATTGTTTATATGGAGTTTTTATTCATGTTCTTTGCATACTTTACAGAAATTAGTAAGTATGTTACCAGTTACTGCCCTCTTAAATGGAAGGGAATAGCCACCTTTTTTAGCCACAGGAAATGAGGACCTGTGAGCTTAACTGTCTCTGGAGAAGTATATAAGAGGTGAGAAGAGCACTTGTTTCCTGTTTTTCCACTGTTGGGTTTTATATATCAGCACTCCAGCTTGATTTAATCACTGTTTTCTTATTTTTGACATGCTAATACTTTACATTGTCTATACTATTAAAAATTCAAACACTGTCTCAGGGATTGATAAGAGGAAGGGCATGGATGGCTTTGCTGACTTTTGAGCTAGGATTTCGTTCCCTGAAATTGTTAGAATTAAAAGTCTTACTGTTTTTCATGCAGGACACAATTCTTACTACAATTACTTTTGGATAACAGGTAAACAGAAAAGTGTCTCTGCTATGCAGCTGCGGAAAGAGGAAGGTAAACTTGGTGAGCATTGGTTAAGGTCTGTGACAACAGGTGTAATAAACTGTGAGTACGAGTCTGTTAGTGGTTTATAAATCGCAACAAATTCAGTGTTATAGTCTTGAACCAACAGTGCCTGTCCCTAAAGATGTCCAGCGTAAGGACAGAGTGAGGTTCCTGTAGTTAAACACAGCTCATCTATGAAGGAGGCAGATATGATAGGTGGATTTTGAGGAGAGACTTGAACTAATATTTAGGAAAAGAGTTTACCAGATACATTTTGGTAGATATTTTAGTAGATAAAGCAGTTCCATAGAAAGTTTGAATTTTACCCTAAAGATTGAGATTTTCACTCAATCATACAGAATCTAAAAACGTGCTTCAATAAAATGCCAATAAAAGAGATTGTACAAATGAATTCAAATTAAAAACTTCATTGTGTAAGCCACAAATGTATAAGGTGCATCAGCAAATTTTTATGTCTAAGACTGCATTGTTTGATATATATGGTAATCCTAAACATAATGAGTCCCTGGTTTTCATGTGTACCTCAATTCTACTGCAATATGAATAATAAATCAGGTAAATATGTTCATAATCTCCCAGCTTATATTACTAGTGTCAGTAATTTAACATTTTTACTTGGCTCAATGCAAGAGTAAAAGCAGTATGAAGGAATGTTCTTTAAATTCATACAGCTATATTTTAAAGATGTTATAAAATCATAGAAAGAATCAAATTAACTGGGAATTGAATCAAATGTAATGCTTTGTTTTTATTCCTTACATCTACTGTAAAAGTCTGAGATTTTTTTTCTTTTTTGTTTAAAAGCAGTTAGGGTGAGAAATTCATTTTAAGGTTGTTGTTTCCATTACTCGTGAATAATTATTACTGGAATATTTAATGACAGAATAATTATATTCTTAAGAGATAATTTATTGCATTGATTAAATTTTCTTATGGTTAATAAATAATTTTGTAACTTGAAGTTTTAAACATTTTAATTTGTGTAGCAGAATTTATTCACTAAACAATTTATAGTGGCAGTAAGTTATCTGCTAATTAAAAAAAAAAAAAAGGAAATACTCTTCTGCAGCTTAGATTTTTCTGGCTCTTTTTTTATTCATTGAAAAAATATTGATCATGAATAGAAAGAAATAATTTTCTTGCTGTCAGATATGAATTTTATATTATCACCAGTAGTTTCATTTTCATGCTAATTTTCAGTAATTTACAATCTCTGAATGTCTTTCATCTTTGGGGAAAGGCTAATTCATAAATATTCATACTTAGATGAGTTAAACAGAGCCAAAATCCTCAAATGCTGTGCATGTACACTCAAAAATGTAGTTTTCCAGGTGCCTCAGAACAACAGCACCTAAAACCTCTAAGAATAAACAAAATCTTTGCTTTTATGTAAGTATGAAGATAGAATTAGACTTATTTAACAATAAATGAATAAAATTTCAAAGTTTAAGAAGTTAAGAAATAAGAAAATTAGGTTGGCAACTGAGGCCAAAATAAATACTAACAGTTGGATAAGTGGGTGTCCAGAAGATTATGGATTAGAGGTCTGACCCTATCAATCTTATCTCAAGGTTCTTGTGTTTGTATGAGTTATGTTTTTAAGTCAAGAATTATTTATTTATTTATTTATTTATTTATTTATTTTTAATAGGAATGTCTTTTAGAAGGATGTAGACCCATGTGTACTAATTCTACCATCTTTTCCTTTGGGAGAAAAATAACACAATTGTATTCTTTGAAAAAACAAATAATAACTTTCAGAAGTTTCTGAAGAACCTTTCATGTTACTTCAATTTACTTGTGTAACGTTTCTAGTTGTAGCAAGATTTTTATTGTGTATTTGTGCTGTAAGTGTAGAATAACATGCAAGTGTTATGTTCAGCAAATAGTAATCTGTGTGTGCATGAATGTTGAGGTTAACACATTAATGTAGTGACTGCACTTGAAAATTGGTCTGTAGCTTACAGTATGATCATTACTGTAAGTGATTTCTAATTTAATGTGTAACATTATATATATATAACAAAACAAGTTGTAAGAATGTGAAGTCATACGTAACATAAGTGAGATTCGAGATAAGAAAGAAAATGTTTGATAACTGGAATTTAGAAGCAGTAATGTGTAGTTTTGTTTTTTTTTTTGTCTTTTTTTTTTTTTTTTGGTCCATCTGGGTTTTTTGGTCAAATTTTGAAGAATGAAGTCTTAAAACACAGGTACTGAAATTTACGTAGAGAAGTGAAAGCTCCCATACTACACAATACATACAGATGTCATATGTACAAGTACAAATTAGGTAAATTAGGTAAAAGTACAAAAATAATATTATGGTTGTGCCTACAGAGTTACCTGATTTACACTGAAATCACAATTGAACACTCAAGCTTTTGACCTTTCTTGGGTGACGTTGCTCTCTAGCTTCCATTTTTATTCTTCTTTTTTTGGTATTACATTTTTTTTTTCCTTTTATTCTCTGTGAAAAAGCTTCCAGGAGCAAAAGAAAATACATCATCATTTCTTCTTATGCTGTTAGTGCATTGATCCTTCCTGAAAGCCATCATGGAGAGCAATGCTGGGCGTGTGGTCTTTTATTACTTTCTTACTCCATCCTGATGTTCAGTCTGTCCCAATTGAATTGCATCATGCACTTCTGCAGTGATTATTTTACCAAACAACAGAGAAAATAATTACAGGTTTTCTTCCAAAATTTACTGTGTAAGGAAATTACTGCTACAGTCTGGCCTGGAGATAGATGAATCAACATAATAAGCTTTATTCACTGCGCTCTTCAGAAATCTCCCTCAGTTTGGCTGTTAACAGTTTTTAATCTGAGGATATGTCATGAACTCTTCATCATGTAGACTGGACACCATATAGATATGGCGAAAAGAGTGCCTGAGTTACAAGGAGAAATTCAGTTCCATCCTGAAAAGTAAAAATAAAGACAGAAGGAAGAAAATTTGTATATAAATGCTTGGTGATTGCTGGTATGTGAGTTCAAACATTAAAGCTTTCAATAAGATTTCAACATTTCCTGCTTTCTTGGGTGTTATGGTGGCTTTGGCATTTTATGTTTTATCTTCTTGTGTGTATACCCCCAAGAGCAACATTGCGTATTCTATTTACTGCCAGCACAATGTTTCTCAATGTAAGGACTGAGTTATCATTGCAGCAGAGCTACAGGGGAAGAGAGGGATAGGAACTCAAGTTAAGCTGTGTTTGGTCTTGGCCTGGTTTTACTCTGACCATGGTGGTTGACTGCCTATGGTGAGATGTGTTTGTGTAATGCCTGCAGGAGTACTGTGTCTTCAGCCCCATCCTTTCCAAGGGATCGAAGTGTATAGAACTCCAGGAACACCGGTGCATATGCACAGCAGTGCTGTATGAAAATGTAAATTAATCCCCAAAACACAGTGGTGCACTCAGTGACACCAGGGGTGAGGGGATGCACCTGCCTTGATGCCTATTCCACTGCTACCTTGGCTCATGATGGAATGAGCATTTCTGTACCTCACTATATCTTCAAATGAAAGGCTATAAATGGAGACAGTCTCAGAAATGGAGGGTAACACTGGAATGACAGAGCTTTGCAAAGTTGTTAATATTGCACTCCTTGACAGCAATAAAACATATATGTAACTAAACAAACCCTTGATTATTTATTTATTTATTTATTTATTTTATTGTTTTTAAGTCAGCTAAGCTAAAAAAGACGGAATGGAAGTGTAACCATCAGAAACACATACATTTACTTTTTTTTGTTTTTGTTGTTCTCCTGCAAAAATAAATGAAACATCCACTGTTTATGAAACCATAATTACAATTAATACATTAAATAAAGTTGTACAATTCTGAAAACTTACACTTTGATATCAGAAAAAAAAATAAATTAAAAATGACAAACTAAAAATTCTTAAATCCACTAACAGCTGTTCAAATACATCATCATACACAATTTACTTTCCTGAAGTGTTTAGTAAAATATTAGGTTCTCATGAGACATGGTAGTTGTACCTGGATTCAACCCGTGAAACATGGAAAACCTTTAACTGGAAGGTAACCCACCACATATAAGTACAAATCTTACTTGTATGTGTATATGTGTTTAAGGATTTTCTAGCTACTTGCCCTGCAAAGGTAGTCTGATGACATTAGCTAACTGCTTTTTGAAACAGAAACGATTTTTAGAACCATTTCTGTAGCTGGAAGTTTTGCTTCTATGTGAAAGGGACAAGGAATCACAAAATTTATCCAAATGAATCCTACTGGTTTGGAACATGGATTAGAATATTAACCCTTAAACATAATCAGATAAGAAGGAAAATTCCAGATTTCAGGGTGATAATACTGCAAAGCTGAACACTCCCAAAGGACTTGTCTTAGAAACATAGATTGTTTTGGGTTGGTAGAGACCTTTCCTGAAGGATAAATCTAGACCTTTCCTAAAGGATAATCTAGTTCCAACCCCTCTGCCACAGGCAGGGAAACCTTCTGCTAGATCAGATTGTTCAAGGTACCATCTATCCAATCAATCAGCATTCATGAGCAGCCTACTGTTTCCCAAATAGGTATGTCAAAAACCTAGTGTGAAGGAGAGATTTCTCATAAACCATCATCATCATCAACAACAAAAAGATAATACAGTTCTGTTCATTCATTTAGTTTTGCTGCTTATGCTGAAATAAGGAAGGGAGTTAAGGCCAGGCATAATGGTCTGACAGCTAAAATGAGACTGAAAGGGGTACTGACTGAACAAGGGCACAGTGGGCAATACTTTGCCTGAGAGATCTTCAGTTGCCTAAATAATGTGTGTATTGTGTTGCTATGGAAATTAATGGGACTTTCTTATCCAAATCTCCACAGTACTGTTCTTGAATATCTCAACATGAGCTTCTACAGACTCTTCATAGTCAATGAAGGTTGACGTTTACTACTTGTTTATACCTGAAGCTTGTTATGCCTACCCTGCAGGTGAATCACAGTAGTTTAAAAGTGAAACAAGTGACTCAGAAGAATGCACCAATATGCATTCAACACACCAGGGTACATTTTCTAGCAAAATGTCACTGTTCGGGCATATGACCAGAACACTAAGCCACTTTCACCCTCTGGTGCCCTTTGGCAAGAGTTTTAAATGTAGTTTTTAAGAGCATCAACACTCATTTAGAGACTACCTGTTATTTTGTGAAACTGATTGCGTGAAGCTAAATAAACATGTATTTTGAGATACACAGAAATACATAGAGATACATAGAAAAATTAAGGTTGGAAAAGACCTTCAAAATCATCTGGTCCAACCATCACCCTACTCCAATATCACCCACTAAACCATGTCCCTACGCATGAGGTCCAACCTTTCCTTGAACACTCCCAGGGACGGTGACTCAACCGCTTCCCTGGGCAACCCGTTCCAATGCCTGACACCTCTTTCTGAGAAGAAATGTCTCCTAATTGTTTTAATTGTTGAAAGGTAGTGCTCTTTGTTCAATTCTTTGCTTTAATTGTTGAAGAGTAGGGGCATGACATTTCCCTTTTTCCACTCACCAGTGACATCACCTGACTGCCAGGACTTTTAAGCTATGATGGAGAGAGGACCCTGGGATTCGTGCCATCAGGTCCCATAGACTTGTACCTGTTTAGATTCATCAGGTGGTGTTGAACCTGCTCTTCACAGTGATGGGATGTTGATCCCCCAGCATCCATCTACAGGTTCAGGGAAATTAAAGAATTGGGAAGCCTGTCTACCAGTGCAGCAGCCCGAAGGAAGCTGGGTCCTCTCTTGTGCTCTTCCTTGACGCTCTGTGCAGAAGGGATGCCACTGCTTGCACCACGGCTAGGGGAAGGGAAAGAAGCACTCATGCAACCCCTGAGAATTGGCAACAGAGTTCTTTACTGCTGGGACATCCTGCAGGTAAGCCTGCAGGATGTCCCAGCAGTAAAGAACTCTGTTCTTTACTTAAAGAACTCTGTTCTTGCAGGTAAGCCTGCAAGATGTCCATGGTGTTTGGTGGCTCCAAGCTAATGCTTGGGATGGAGCCTGCGTGATGAGTAGGGAGCTTGCCGGGCACTTCTGTGACTCTGTTGGTGCGCTCAGATGGCAGAGAGCAAAGACATGCTGGGGTAGTCGCAGGTCTGATCTGGCTGAGGTGGACACACTTCCACTTGTTGCTCCACATTTTCTGTTGGTGGATCCACCTCCATGTGCTCCATGGTGTTTGGCAGAAGGACAAGCCAGTCCTTGCCAAGGACTGCCCAAACAGGATGCCTTCCATCAGGAATGTTTTCAGGCCACGGTGCCAAACCAAGGGGATGTCCAGTTCCACCCCTAGGTCCCATGCCACTGTCCAGCTGATTTCCATTTGTGGTTTTGATGCTGCCATCTGCTTTACGGCCATGTATGGGTCCCACACTGTGTGCCAGACTATGGTCATGCCTTTGCTCACCAAGGCTGTCTGCCTGACTCTTCTGCCGTCATCCCATGCCACCATTGCACCAACGGGAAGACCTAGGCCCCCTGTCGCTGTGTCTTTGACTGGCCAGCCTGTTCCCTGCATCATTGTGGTGCCACTAGCACCGCCTGTAAGTGTCTGTGGGTTGCACACCAGAAATCCCTCGAGCACTGGTGGCTGTTGTGCCACAGGCATGATCCCCTTGCCCATGACACTTCTCATTCTCATTAAGTGCCATCCTTCTCGGTGCTTCCTTGGACTGCATCACTGTCCTCATGCCTGGAGGTGGCCTGCCGCTCACCTTGCTGCTTCTGGACTTCTTTGTGCCACAGAAGCTGGCTGTCAGAGTGCCTAGAAGCTCAGTGAATGGTGGGCCAGCTGCAGGGGGCCTGTTTTATAGGGCCCACAGCAAAAACAGGGCAGTGGTGGCCACTGTGACCTCAGCAAGCCTCTGTGATGGAGTGGCTCACGTGTGGCCAAAGGCAGCTTTGTTGGGAGTGGCCTGGAAGATTTCCTCACGTGGAAGTAGGAGGAGGGATGCGGGGGGCTGAGGGTCCCTTTTCTGGGGCTGACTGCCCCAGGTCATTTGGCTTGACAGAGAGAAAGGCTGCCCCTCAGCCACAGGGGCTGTCCTCCACCTCCCATCCTGTGCCCTGGCTTTATTTACTAGAACAAGGATTTAAATGCAAACACAGAGCTTGATGATGATACATAGTCTGGGGAAAAAAGGCAATGAAAGATGTGGAACAGACTAAAATGAACTTCAGAACAGTTCTTTAAAACTGAAGTGAGGGCCATATGGAAAGTCACCTTTCTTTGTACCTGTACTTCAGAGTCTATTTGGGGGGGGGTATTTATTTATTTATTCATTATTATTATTATTATTATTATTATGAATTAATTACTTTAGAAAGGAGTTTAATTTCACATTCATTATTAGTCCTTTTAAAACATAATCCTCAGTACGGACTAGAGAGAGTCTGGGGCATTCTGCATTTAGCCGTGCATTACCCAGGCTGCACATATTCCCTAACATACACTGCCTGTATGTCTATACAACATTGAAAATGCATAGATAACTTTTAATAGTCATTCCCAGCTGACCAATAGATGGCCAGTCAATCATCTTTTGTTTTTTTATAGAAAAAAGATTTATGCTGTACAGGTGAAGATATCGCTCACATGAACCTCAATGAACCTGTTAGCCTGACAGGAAGGGTGACATACAGGACCGACTATCTGGTTGCTAAAAAGAAAAGAAATGGAGAAGTGAGGAAGGGATTGGTTTTCTGGGTAGGCTTTCTTGTCTATTTCTCTAATTGGGAAGCTGTTACGAAATGTGGTGTTCAAAAAGTTATATTTTAAATTGTCAGTTTAATATTACTTTTGTCCAATGCCAGAGTAGTAATATGCATCTGCAGTTGTATTGATTGCTATTTTAAACTGCTTTTTTTCCTGTCTGGTTTGTACCTGGACAGGTTTACAGAGTAATTAAATGCTTTTGTTTTAGTAGACTGAACAATGTTCTCCTCTAAATACTTTATAGCTTATTCCCAGGCATGTTGATTGATTATAGGCCTGTTCTTAGGATGCATAAGCCAGCTGTGATGCTGCGTATCTTTTGGGTTATCATAGGCTGATGAGAAACAGCTACTGCTTTTCTAAAGAGAGAAAAGGACCAGTTGTTTCAACAAAAGCATACCAGTGTATAAAACAATAGTTTTGAATACTAATTCCTCATAGACATCTGGGCATAGACAGTTAAATGGATATGAGATCAAAGGGGTGAATTTCAGGATCACACATTTTTCCATTCATTTTCTATTGATAATAGAGTCATTCCACAATTTAGAGTGATGGAGCTCATAATCACTTTCAGATCCCCACCTTTCAATTTACAGAGAGTTCAAGCATGTACTGCAGCCTTGTGAATTTGATTTATGGAGTTGGATACATAATTTTTGTCATTATATTGGATATCAAAACATTTGGTTCCTGTTTGCTTCTCACCTTAGTATGTGTGGGCCCATTACAGGTTACTTAATAAATCCTTTGTGAAAGCTAGTACCACATGCTTCCTACTTTCTTTTTATTTGTACCTTAAAAAACTTACATTGTTTTATTTGTCTCTCCTTAATGCTTCCCTACTTTTAATCTATTTGACATAATTGTTGATCAACATGGTTTATTATTTTTAAAATTTCTAATATTCTTTTATTTCCTGGAGTATTTCCTCAGGGGATGATCGATCTTTAGCCTTGCTTGCAGAATGAAAGTGGAAAGTGATAAATTAATTTAAGCAGAGTCAAGGAGGTTAAGCATTTTGAATTTATTAATGGATTTTATGTCCTGCATAGATTGGTCTGCTTCATGAGGAAAATGTCTCTCTAAACTAGTGACAGTATATTTGGGAAACAAGGGGAATCATGAGACTAAATTAAAGACTCTTCAAAAACTATATTAAAATTTTCACATGCAAAAGACTATCAAAATTACCAAATGCTACTTCTGCAGGATAACTACAACTAAAATTTGTTTTGCTTGTAATGGAATTTGTTCACATACTGGTTGTTTTTTTTTTTTTTTTTTTTTTTTCTTAAAGTGTTCTGTTTTTTGTTTTTAATGAAATTGTAATTAGATTCATGTGGTTAATCCTGTTCAGAAAACCCCAGACTTTCTAGCATAACAAAACGTACTGCAGGAGTCTCCTGGAAGGTTGCCACTCTTAATTTTGCCATACTTATAAGTCCGCGATTCAACAGATATAGTTTAAAACCTAAAACAGTTTATTCTAGAGCTTTTAAAGTTTCTCTTTCTTCTATAATTCCTGTTTTAATACATGAAGTTGGACTAGATGATCCCTGTGGGTCCTTTCCAAATCAGGATAGTCTATGATTCTATGACATTTAAAAAAGAAAAAGAAAAATTCCTATGGAAAATATACTACAGCACATGAAGAGGCTTGGAAAGGTCTATTAGCACTAAGTTCTAGGCTTTACATATTCATAGGTCAAAACAGAATTACCCAGGATTTACACAATGGCAGTTTGTTGCAGGATTCATCTCTTGGATACTTTTAAACTAAGTACAAGTTTATGTACCATTCACAAGGCATTGCAATGAAAGAGATTAATGAAGGAGTTGGGGAGACAGCCATATGGAAAGATAAGAAAACTTGTTTGTCATTTGTTGTTGGTTATAATACTTAGTTTCCACTAAGGTCGCTTAGTGACACTTAGGTCATTTTGAAATAAGAAAAATAACAAAGCATTACAATGAAAACCATGAGCCCTATGGAACTCATAGGGCTGTTTCTGGTGATGGAAATTAATTATATTTGTACAAATAAACTTTGGCAAACCCTGGAACAGATGATAGCAGGAGAATTGACCTATAGGTGGAAAATAAAATAGTTTACTTCCACTAACACCACAGAATTCATATTCAGTGTGTGGAGGTTGAATAGATGCCATTCAACAACACTTTGGAAAGCAAAGCTGTTCCTTGTGTAATTCTGCAGTGATTTGAAAGGCTGTCATCCACATTCAAGACGAGTTGTCAGTCAAACTTGGAGAAAGACGCAGTGAATCTAACCTGCTTGTGAGCATCTTCATTCAACCATTCTGCAGGCAGCAGAATTCACAGGCATGTTTTCTCTGTTCAGGAAAATAAGATGGTCTTTGCTGGTTTGTCTGGTTCTTTTCACTGAAACAACCAGAAATGCCACTGAATAAGACTTTTTATGGCACATGAACATAATGATACTGCTTCCAGACTCGTGCCAGTGTTCTTGCACAGCCCTGCATTGTGCTGTGCTGGATGTATTAGCTTGGTCCATATCTTGTTCTCTATTGGTACCAATCTCTATATCTCGTGTATACTCAAGATGTTCATTCCTTTTACTTTTATACCATCTGCAAACAGCAGTGAACGGAAAAAGATAAAACAAAAAATGGCATTATTTATTAGGCTATACAAAATCTGCAAATTAAATATTTCATTTAAAAGTAGGAATTTGAGATAAATGAGGTTCTGTGCATAGTCTTTAACTATATTGGAGACTGAGATCATTCATGCTTGAGACTATTTCAATATAATGAATTTAAACACCAAAGCACTACAATATCTGACATAATTCTGTCTGATATGCATTGTATTTAGATTTATTTGACAATGATAGGAAAAAATTGCTTGCTCCTACTTGGTCTTCACTGCACTAGGGATAATGTGGCAATTTTTAAGACAGTGCAATGGTGAAAGAAATTAGGATCTGTTTCATCATTGCCTAATCCTCTTTAGAGCTGTTGTCTCTGACTGGAATACAGGGAGTATGTCTGTCCGTACTTCTCAAGAGAGGCATGCTGAATGTGAAACACTTGTTTCCGGCTTCTCCTGTGTTTTGGTGCATGCTTCTTGACCACTGAACTTCACAGGGAGTTGGACATTGACACCCTCCACTAGTTTCTGTTCAGAAAGTTTTTGCCTGGAGAGACAGTAAATCAGATCAACAGACCAGTACATCATACAGTGAATATCAGTAAAAACATTTTTAATGGAATTCACTTATTCTAGAAGTGAGTGTGTTAGAAATAAAATATGAATGAAAAATCAGCGCAAAAATAGTAATAGTATAAATATATACATAGAAAATATAAATATAATTAAAAGACTGTTATATTAATGTTATAAAATAATGGCTTTTAAAAATAAATAAAAAATAAATTATACAACTATAGGTTTGAGAAATCCATTAAGTCATGTTGAATGGCTGTGATTTTTTTTTTTTTTTTTTTTTTTTGAGCGAGAGAGAGCTGGGATTAGAAGGAGATTTTGGAGAAGACAATGACAGCATTAAATGAACAATACACCTAAAATGACAGTAGCAGCCTGAATTGCTCTTGTCCCTCAAAGTGTGGACATTTCGACAGGCAGATCACAGAAAAAGCAGCCAAACGTGGTATTAAAAAATAATAACAGTAATCATAAAAAAACAGTACATGTCCTGTATATATATGTGTGTGTGTGTGTGTGTGTGTGTGTGTGTGTGTGTGTGTGTGTCTATATATATATATATATGTATATATATATATATGTATGTATTCCTTTTGATTTAGCTAAGGTCACTGACTGATAGTATTATTGGATGTCCTTTTGCCTTGGAGCATGAACAACTTTGAATAACCGTGAATAACTTTGACTTATTTATGCTTCATCTCCATGTAATTCACATTTTTATAACCTTCTCTCATGCTCCCAACAGTTTTCTCCCTTCCATAGATTATGATTATAGAAGCTGTTTTCAATTTCCAGTCCTCTAAGCAGTCTGTTTTTGTTTGTTTGTTTGTTTGTTTGTTTTTTCCCTTGAGATGCAGAAAATGGTATGACATAGTTTATAAAGTGGCTAAATGCAGTGGTTTTTTTTTTTTGTTTTATCTTGTTTTGTTTTATTTTGTTTTGTTTTGTGGAATATCTGTGGAATATTTCAGTACAGCCTGGTCTTGGTGAACTCCAGAGTTTCCTTACAGCCTAAATCATTCTATGACCCTTGAAACCTAGCAGAGATTTCTGTTATCCAGCTTTGCCACTAAAATCCAAATGCTTCTTCTTCCTGTGAGATGACAGCATGAAGGATCTAACAAAGTCTTATGGTTCAGGAGTGGAACACAGAATATTCAAAACAAAAATCCTTAGATTTTTTAGTTGGCTAAGAAACTCTAAATGTTTTTTTATGTTATGATGTTGTTGCAAGCACTCTGCTTGGTTCCTGAGTCCAAGATCAATTTCTAATCGTTCATTCTTAATACTAATGGTCACTTTATTTTATGTGTTAAAGAGCTAGATGACCTGACCTTTTCAGACCAGTTGGTCTTTTAATCAAAATTGTATTCATCTCCCCATGTTCAGCATTTCCACTTTATTAATCTTTTCTGTTGCCTCTGGAGCCAGTTACATTTGTTATGCATTTGAGAGCACAAGACACTTGACATGAATACAGTAGTGCTCTGGTGGAAATCAGCCATTTTAAAAATCACCTCTTAGCATAACTTAATTTCATGCTGCTTTAACTCCCTACTGTCAAACCTGCTTAATATCTATCTTTTAAGTTTGCTCACATTTTCCCCCTAAATACCTTTTTGCCAAATGTACCCGTTCCATTAAATTGATAACATATGGCGTAATCATAGCTTCTGAGAAGTAGTAAATACTGGCTTCCTGAAAGTGGTTATTATTTCCATAAGCTTTGGATAAATTAACATATATAGCCAATTTATATAAATTTAAAAGAATTTCCATTCTCTTTTTTTTTTTTTTTTTTTCCTGGCCACTGGATATTTTGGAAATGGTGCACATGGGAATAGCTAGATTTGGGTTAAGGTTTATCTAACCCTATACACTGTCTTGATTAGTGGTCCACAGCAGGTTCTCAGGGAGGAGTAAAAGACAAGCAAGCATTTCACTAGGTTTCCTAGATATATACTTCCTGTTTCAAGAGAACTGCTGTTTGTGTTTAAGCAGTTGTTTACCTGAGCCAGAACTGGTATCTATGCATTTGATTGTCCCTACATATCTCTACTTTCTTGTCATATCCTCATAACGTTTTAACCATACACTTTTTGGTATCCATGCAACCTATGGCAATGTGTTGCAAAGTTTACTTTCCATGATGTGAGGCACTCTTTCCTCTTGATTGTTTTCAACTGCTTCTTGATCACTGAAATGGCCCCTAATGCCTGTGCTTGGACAGTGAACAGGCATTTATATTCATCCCCGAGCTGCTTGTGATTTCATGAGCTATTGTCAGATATTTATCTCCCTCTTATTTTCAGACTTAGGATTGTTCTGAGTTCATTGATTTGAATGGAAAAAATTAATTACACAATTAAATTCACATTCAAGGGATACATGGGAGTGGTAGACTCTAGCTGTAACTTGTACCTTTCCAATATCATAAGTCAGTCAAGTCAGTTCGAAAGTGAATTACATACTGTATTTTTGGGGGAGTGTTGACTTCAGGGTTTGTGACAGGCTCTGAGAAATAGCAGAGTGGACATTGGTAACATAATATGTATGTCAGTGAATACCATTTAACTTAACAATGACATTAGATAAATAATTCCAAAAAACAATGATCATTCTTGACTTGTAAAGTATAATTTCTTGTGAAGCTTTATAGATTTTTATTTTTTCTTTTAAAGTATAGTTTGCACAAGAGTTATCTACGTGATTGGGTTTAGATAGAAAAATATTATATAAATAAAAATTTGACTGTGTGCAAGCAGTTTTTGAATTTCATGAATACAATGTGTGCTTTATTAGATACAGGATCATCCTCCAGAAGATCTAGGTGCACTTTTGAATATTTAGTTATTCAGATATGCTTAAAATTGGCCTGATAAGGAGTGATAGGAACTTACTTCAGTAAAATGGGCTTCATTCACTGCTTTAGTTAGCAAAAAGTGTTTTGTGTTGAGTGTGGTATTTTTGATATCTGCATTCACGAAGCAGCCAACTTGCATCCCTGTAATCCAATACTCCATGGATTATCTGTGGTACTGAAAAATGGAACGCAAATGTGCTAATTTACTCTTGGCTTCATGCAGCAATCTTCTTGCTGAGTAACACAGTAACAATTTAAGAGTACACCAAGGTAAAAAATCATTATGGCCTCATCTTTCCAACAGCTCTGCTTGAGGGGCGTGGCACTTGTTCCCTCAGGAAAGAAAGTGATCGCAAGGTTCTGCAGTACTACTGTTTTTTCTCATTTGTGTTTCTCATTACCTTTCCCTCAAAGATTCAAAGTCCTGATGCTTTTTTGAGCTCTTTCTTCACTGCACATTTTTCATTCTTCTGATACTTTGCAACTCAAGCAAACAATCCTTACAAGCAGAGCTTGAATGTCAAATATCATACTGTGGATATCTGTTCTAAAATACTATGAGATCATTTGTTTTAAAAGAATAAAGACATTTGTGAAGTACTGGTGGCGGCATCAATTCTGGATGCAATTTTTCAACTAAGTTTTAAAATCAGAGACCTGCATATCTCTAAGAAACAAAAATAAAATGGAAGAAAATATATGTCCAAATAGTGCCTACTAACAGCTGAGAGAAATATTAAGTTAATGTACAGCTTGCTGTGAGTTATTAATTTAATTTTACTAGAAACAAACAAACAAACAAACAAAAAACAACAAAACACACCACAAAAAGAAACACAGACAATAAAATTCCACACTGGCAAGGTATAAGGATAGTTAAAGCAAAAATTTAATCACTAGCTAAGTATTTGTTAAATCCCTTTCGAATCAAATGATTTGGCCTCTTGTAATTTGGAATTGAGGGAGTAAAGTTAAATCATTAGCTGTTTTTGGCTCACCATAGAGTTGTCTGAAAATTAGCTTTTAAAGTTTGTGTGCTCTGAAGACAGAAGAAAAGTGTTCCACTTTATTTTTATTTATTTTTTGGATATATTATTATTTGGATTCTGAAATTCAAGATAATATTTCATATTTATTGCAGCAAATGTTGCCATAGTGAAACTGCTACTGAATCTGTAATTGACAATACAGTTCAAAAGTATTTAAAATTGTTTATATTAACAGATGTTCATGCATATGCTGTTTATTTTAATAAAGAGGAAAACAGTATAATAGTTCTAGAGTTTTTATTTTATTGATTTCCAACGCAGTGAATCTAAAGTGGTTAGATGTACACCCGTACAAAAGCACATATGCTTAATGAGCCATCAGTCCATGCTCGGTTCATTCATAGGTACAACCACTGGGATTCACTTCAGAGAATGGTTAATTCTCTCTGACTTTAAGCAGAGCCTAGGGTGAATGACTCGGGTGTAGACATGTCCCTGTAGGTATCTGCAGCATGTGATCTCTAGCATCTGTTCAGTGTATGCCATTAATGCCTCTCCTCCCTGAAGACTATTAGCTTTGAAAATTAATGCTGGCCAGCTCCTGTGGTTGTTTTTCCAATAACTTCATCTCTTTGTTTGGTATCCCAGAGGGATTTTTTTTTTTCTGCTGTAGGATGTTTTTATTCTCCTTGTCCAAGCTAAAAATTTCTTAACCCTTCACATTTAACTAGGAATTGTAGTTAACTAGGAATTGTATTTTTGGTATTTTTTCCCTTTCAGTTTCCCATTTTTATTTATTTTTTATTTATTTATCTATCTATCTATTTATTTATTTATATTTTTTATTTTTATATTTATTTATTTTTGTTTTTATTTTTATTTTTATAAATTTTATTTATTTATTTATTTATTTATTTATTTATTTATTTATCTATTTATTTATTTATTTTTCCTATGCAGTCAACTGTCTTCATAATGACCTTTGTTATTGGTTCTGAAATAATCTGGGCTGCTGTGGATTGTTTCTGTCCAATAGTTGGTTCACTGCATGTACATCACATGTTCAGAAAGTCCCAAATCCCTACCAGTCCCTACCAAGTGCAGTGGCCGGCATCCACAAAAAACTGTCCTGTAATTTTTCATGAACTAACATCAAAAGATCAAATTGGAACAGTTTAGTTACCATATTTCTCAGAATTTATAACATCTTTCTCTACCTTCTTCACACACTTCCCCATTTCACACTAGGAAGTTTTTAATGTTAATCAATACCTGGATATTTCCGTCATCCATTTCAATTTCAACAATCTTGAAACTGAAAGGAGAGAAGAGAGGAAAAAGAGAGGAAAGTTGGAATTCTAAGATGGTTGAGACCTGAATCTGAAGAATTAAATTACCTTAGTCTACAGATGCTTGCATCTTGTTTCTAGCCTAAATCTTGATGTGTTGTACTTTTCTGTTCATCATCAGTGCTTCCTCCTTCTGCTTTTCAACAAGTCTTACATTTTTGCATTTTTGTCTCTGAATCTCTGAATTGCCTGCATGTTACCTTTTTTTTTTTTTTTTTTTTTTTCCCTCTATGATTGGCCTTACAAATAAATATTTAGTCCCTAAGCAGGTACATCTGCCTCGCTTCTTAATCCCATTGTACAAGCAATTTGGGTACATTTGTTTCAGACAATTAGAGACTGTCCCTTATGCTCACAGTTTGATGAGTGGTCTGCTAGACCTAACAATCCTTCATAGAACTGTTCCCTCACTTCTATACTTCCCACACCTTGATCACCCATTGCTGTCATACCTATGTTATTTACCTATGCTTTCTTCCTTGAAGACTGTCTTTCATGGTCATCTTTTCTTAGATTTGTCTTCTTTGTTCTCTAATGAGAGTTATCAGTCAAGACCTCTCCACTGCAAACCTTTCCCCAGAGCATTAGGTCATGGATAACAAGAAGGTACCTCTCTGGCATCTTATTTTTGAAGAGAAAACAAACAAACTAACATCTTACCAAGGACAAAACAATGTTTCTCTTGAAAGTCAGAAAAGCTACCTGGGAGAGAAAGCATTCTGTTTCTCTAAAAAGATTTTATGCAGGTAGTTTTTTTTACAATCATTGTCACTTTATCTACATATGACAGATGGACTTTTGATGATATTAAGTGTCTTTTCCAAACTAAATGATTCAGTCATTCTATATACCCAGGCACAGGACTACTAGGGAGGCAATTGCTCACTGAGGAGTTTACCAGTTTGAATGGGTATGAGTTTAAGCCATCTCCAGCTATTTATAGCACAGCTGGTGATGGCCTTGAACACAGTCAATGGGAAACATTTATTTCTTCATTTTAGAGGTTGTGTCTGTAGGTATGGTACTGTCTGGATATTAATGTTTGTTTATAGAATATACATGTATGCTATTGCTGATTTATAAAAAATCAGTGTCCTGCTTTAAAAGTAATGAAGAATAACCTAATAGTAATTTAATAATCTATCCCTACCTGGAAGCTGAACAAAACACGGGAAGAAAATTCAAATTCTATATTAGATACCTAAATCAATAAGAGTTTTCAATAGTGATGAAAGAGTGATTAAAAGATAGTAGCAAATATATACAGTTATGTAAGTCCATTTTCAACTGATAAAACAGTTCTGGCATCCCTAGGTGGCAGTCCAGTGTTCATAACATTCCTTTTCTGTGAGATACAAATGCCTCTTTTTCATATATTTCTGAGGCAGTAAAAGTGTTAACCAAATGAATGAGGCAGTAAAGAATTTGTCGGTTTCCCATAACTGCCCCCTTTGAAGAAGGAGCAGATGCAAGAAGAGTGGTTGCACTGGGTTTCTAGCTTAAAAGAACTCTGTCACTTGACATGCTGGTCCAGGTGACCCATGAGCTTGGATGGCTCTTGCTCCTCTTCCCTGCGGCACCCTTCCTGTGACTGGCAGTTTTGCTCAAAGCTCACCTTAGCTAAAACTGTGGTATTTTCACTGTCAAAATGTATGCTTTTGTGGGAAGGAATCATCTATATATTAATATGTTATTTGATGTAAAATGATTAATTTCTGAAAATAATGACATCTGGGAAATAAAAATATAAGATTAATCTCCTGGAAAAAAAATATTCACAGTTACCAGACTGTTGATTCCTGGCATACAACCTGCAGCCAGCTCTGTCTTGTCTTTTGTTCACCATTACAGTGCATGTTTTTTGTTTGTTTGTTTGTTTGTTTGTTTTCCTTTTTTGCATTTGTCAAACACAGGCTTGGTATCTTCCCTTTCTGCCTCTTCCACTGTCATAGTCTGCTTCATATCATCAGTAAGTGTTCAACACTAAGCTTTTGAAAATTAGCATTCATAGCATTCATGCCAGGTGAACATTTAAAAAATGAAAAATGTTCTTGCAGTTTTAAAGCTCTTTGTATAGTTGTGCAATTTACTTAGTAATAGTGCCTTTCTGCAAGCCAGAGACTATGAAACAATTTGCAGTTTGGTTCAAATAAGTATCAAGTATTCATCTACAATCTTTCTTGTGGTCCTGCACCAGCTGAATTGGAGTAAGCAAAACACATTTATTTATTTATTTAATTTATTTATTTATTTATTTTACACATTTCTATTTATATTCCATTTGTAATTTGGAACTTTCTACCTATTATGAAAAACGTTTTTTAAACAATGGAGGAGATCTACATTGTATGCAGGTCCCTTGCAGATTGCCAAGATTTTAAGTTTTAATTTCTTCTTGAGAAGAGGGGTGGCAAATTAAATGAAAGTGAAGAGAAAGCAATATGATATGTATGGGGTTGTTTGCTGGTTCAGAACCTTCAAAATATCTTTGAATATTGTGTAGGCAAAGAGAACAATTGCAGTATACGTATACTATTTATTTTTTTTAATGGAAATATGTAACATTTATCTTTTTGTTGTTGTTGTTAGAAAATGGAAAAATGGCTTTATTAAACAAGAATTTAGAGAATGTAAGACTTAAAATATATAGTCCCTCTTTAATAGATGCAAAACAGGAGCAGCTGTGATCTTTTCTGTGCCTTACAAAAAGGTAGTAAAGTTTATAGCATCCTCTGGAGCCTCAAAGGCCAATTGCTCTGAGTGCAACAGAACGAAGATATTGTTGTCATAATGACTGTAATAATATTGTTGATGGGAACTTAATGTGAGCCAAAACCAAAGCAGAGTTTTAGCTTAGAGAGATATTTTGGCAGGAATTTTAATAATGAAAATAAAGCAATTAAGTCTTCAAACATATCATCTGCTTTTACCCCTACAGCCTGTATGTTATCTCCCCCACCCCTGTCCCTCACCATAAATTTCCAGAATTCTTTTTTTCTACTTGTCAGAAATTAAGGTCATTTTTATTGAATATATGTTTATTGTTAAGAGAAGATTCTCAAAGGTGAATTGTGGGCAAAGCCTAGGAAGCAAAGCCCCAGAGCAGCATGGTTTTAGCTGTTATAAACAACTCTTTTAGCCAAAGCTTATTAGCTTTCTCTTTCCCAATATCTCACTGTACCAAGGGAGCAAGAAAGGTTTATATAAAGGTGCAATTATGACATTTCTGTGCCATTCAGGAATTTCTCTGTATGATATGAAAAGTTAAGATGGCTTCTCAAAGCCTCTGGGATTCTTGAGACTTTGTGGAAAGGAAGAACTCCAAGTCCTTAATCTTGCTCCATATTGGTGGGTAAAACACACTAGAGTTTAAAGGACTAATTAACAGTGCTGAAGTACTAGGTACAAGCAGAAGACATATAGAAGACTATTTTTTTTTTTCTTGGTTCTATGTGTGTGCATGAGCACAAGGATGGAGTTTAAGGGACTCTAGCTTACCCTCTCTATTTTTAATAGCTGCATTCACTTTCATACTCCCACTGACGTTTGTGAGCACACAGATAAGTAATTACAAAATAAAATCCTGAAGTCTTTTCCCCAAGACTGGTTATCAAGAAGTTCAGTTCCTGCTTCTTGTCACTTGCTGCTCAATGGCATAATTTATTACTTTATTACTATCTTTCAAACGAGATATAACAAGCACTAAGGAAATTTATGATGAGTTAAATAGTTATTTTCTCACATACTCAAAATTTTGTATATGATTTCTAGCATCCATGATGGACAGCAGTGTTTGAATAGTGCAATCAATAAACCCCCAAAATAAATAGTTATAATAATGAAGAATCTCAGAAATAACAAAGACCTTAATCTGCAGCATCCATAGGACTTGTATGCTGACCACGGTTCTTGGTCTGGCATCACTTCAGGAAGACAAAAGGCAGCTGTTATGCTTTCCAAGTGTTTGTTAAATAATAAATCCAAAATACAGCCTGCCCATTTTGTAGACTTAACAATGGTTTAATAACAGTATTGTAACATGAATGCCAAAGTGGAAGTATGCTGAATGTTCCCATCAGAAGAAATTTACTCATGTAAAGCATCTTACTGAAAGTTCATATCCAAATAACAATGCATCTGGGCAACTTTCATATGATTCTAGAATTCCATGAGTTGACTAAATACTTTCTAAAGAATTTGTGGTTCTTTAACATGTTCCTTCAAATTCCAGTGTAATTTAAAAACAACAACATCAAACAAAAATCAAACAACAACAAATACCCCACCCTGTTTGCTCCATATCTGTTGCATTTTTCTATAAATAAGAATTATTTAATTATTTTGGACTTTTATGTGTTTGATATTTTCATTAAAACGCAAAGTCATCTGAAATCCTCAAAAGCATAATTTTCTATTTGCCTTATTATTATTATTATTATTATTAATTATTATTATTATTTATTGTAACTGGCTACCATCACACCCATATTTTTATTTCATAGAATAAATAAATGTTATTTATAAATAATTTTTAGTCCATAAAATAATTATCAATTTTTTATTATATTTAATTTTTATCTACTCTGGGCTGTGTGATCAGCTTTTTTCTTGCTAAAGAAAACCTAGGGTTTTCTTTACCTATAACCTATACTTATAACCTCAATGTTGAATAAATCACAAAAGAATAAACCACTTCAGAAAATTATCAAAATAAGGTCTCTACCATAACATCATCTGGATTTAGTAGGATGGCATATCATTACTGTGTTAGTCCTGTACACACTTCTTTTTATGTTCTAGGAAATATTTTTTTTTTTCTTAAATGTGAATATATCGGAGAAACTTTACATAAAAACTTTTTTTTTTTTTTTTTTCTTCCCAGTTTTAACAAGTAATTCTCTTGATAGATTTCTGTTTCCCACATCAGACCCGGAGTCACTGTTTTTCATATACTATAATCCAACAACATTATGACCATTGTGTTTGACCTGCTGAATTTAATAGTTTTCATTCATTCTTCTAGGATTTTACTAGATGTTTAAAAAATAAAATAAAAAATATATATATTTTTTAAAAAGCCTGTTAAGACATTATATGGAGTTGATTTTATTTTGTCATTGCTTTCTAAAAAATATTTACTTGTTTACACAGAAATTTTAAAAACCATATAAAAACAATTTCAACTAGAATAACACATGGAATAAATGCTTTCCTCTTTTCAAAGTGTCTTCATTAGTTTGATCAGTGAATTAATTCTTTCCCATTTGATAAAATACAGGAATATTTTTTGCAAACATGGAGTGAGAAAAATGATGCCATTGATTTTTATTTTTATTTTAGATTTTAGGTTGTTTCTCAAATTTCAACATATTCTGAAGCCCTGCATGTAGTCCACATAAATCAAAGTACTTGTAACAATAAATGATATTCCTGTGAAATTAAACAATAGATTTCCAAAAAAAAGTCTGTTAAATGACTGTCCAAAAACCGTATCACTTGGAATACCATCATTTCCAAAAAGTTTTCAATTTTCATCTGGCCTTTTAAAAAAACATGCATGCTTATACCAGAATAGATAATATTAATTCATTACTCAATGGACAATGTAGTTTGCAAATGTCAACAGCATACTTCAGACACCTTCAAATTTTTATTTTACTTTCTGGCACATACATTAGAAAAATGAAAAAAACTCAGTTTTGACATCTATTTTTTACACATTAAGTTAGTAGAGTGTGGTTTTCAACTGAACTATCCAGAAGATGATACCTTTCAGAACTGAGAAAAGAAAAAATACCCTTGAAGTGTGGAAGAGATGTAAAAGTAGAGTCACAACCTCTTTTCAGTTTCTGTCAGAAATGAAAAGCTAATTCAGATGGAAATGGTACTTTCTTCCTTCAACCACTTGTCTCTCAAGGCTGACCTAAAACTCCAAGTCACTGTGTTCTACTTCTCTATTTCTGTCCTCTTCTGTAATCTCAGGCTATAGGTGAGCTTTGAAAAAAAAAGTGTGAAGAAACACTAAAAGTGTAAGTGTGAACAAGCCAAATATTCTACACTGTTTTAGGAATTTTTCTGTTTTTGTTCAATGACAATTTTGATTCTGATCTATGTCAGATGTCTTCTGTTCTTTTCTCAGGTTTCAGTCCTTGTCTGAAATGAAAACTACAATATAAACAATTTTTTCCAACTAATGTATAATGATGTATGGTAAATAATTATAAAAAAATCATTTACACTGTTAAATGTTTGGATTTATGTGTTATCATAGTATGGTACCAAAACATGATACTAGAAAGAAACATCTTGGTTCCACATATTAATCTTAATAACTTCATTATTAGTTATTCTCCTTTATAAATAAGTTGTGTTCTTTCTAGCTTTGTTTCCATTCCTGCCAGCTCAGAGAAGATTCTGATGCCAAGCAGGACCTGTGTATCATCAACCAGAAGTTTTCTGCGAGTGCTACTGAGCAACTATCAGGAAAATATTGCAACATTTCACAATGGAATCTAATTGATTTTCTTTTGTTTATGTCTCATGTTACCACAAAATAGGAAAACCAAGAGAAAAAAGGACATTATTTAAAGTCAGCAAATCAGATATGGAATATATTCTGTGATTATGTCTGTAGAGTCAGAAAACACCATGCTTTCTAACTGCTTTGTGGTCCAGCACTGTACGAAAACCACTTGAAAACTGTATTATTTTTTGTTTTAATCAGCTTTCCTTTGTGTGCTTCCACTAGAATTAATCTAAAAATATACATATATATATAAAAAAAAATGAGTTATTGAATTTTAAAGAAAAGTGGAAAGGATCTCTTCTGTGCATTCTGTCAGGATTAGCTACTGATGGAATTTTGTCAGCCTAGATTATTTCTCCTGCAAAACAATAAATGATGGTTCATACATCTATATTAAACAAAAAGTTGCTCGGCTAGCCCATGATAAAAATTAAAAGTTAATAGGAATTTAAGAAACATCCAAGAAAAGAATGGCAACAGGAAGTAGCTACTGAGCTGCACTGCCTGCACATTTTGCTGAAGTAGGTGGGAAAGACCTTCAGCTTAATAGAAATAAATAAATAAAAATTAAAAATAAGAGATGAGGCCAAATGACTTTTTGCAAGTCATTACAGTTTTATTTAGGCTAAAAATGTCTTCTGGGATCTTTGATTCCTCAAGTGATACATAAATTATAACAGTTAAATTAACTCCACAACTTCTGTTTGTTGATTTATAAGATTAATAGATTTTTGAACATCAGAAATTAATGATGATGGATATCTTGCCTTCTTTAAATGTTTATATCTTGAAAAAGTAAGAGTTCATAATCAAAATACCTTTGATATATGAAAACACATTCAACCTAGTCCTCCTCATGCTGTGTTTCAATCAAGACTAGCAGTCTCCTAAACGCATGAATATTTTAGACATTTTTGACATCATATATTCATTTGTGGATATTGAATCAAGAATATGAGGAACAGTAGATAAAAATATATTTTATGTAGGAATCAAAGCCAAAACACCATGATAATTCATCTTCAGTAGCTCTGCTTTAGAAGTTGACAAACAATATTTTCTCTTCCAGCAACAAAGCATTTTGGGAACAGCATGAAAGCAGTGCTCTCCAGACCTAGCATTAATATTCTGCATTCATACACCTCCAAGGGATAATGACAATATCAGTTATTTTCTTAATCAAAACTAGGTGATTGAAAGCAAGTGAAAAGCTTTTAACTAAGATTTGATCTATTAAGGAATGAATTTCATTTTTGAATCATAGAATCATTAAGGTTGGAAAAGACCTCCAAGAACATCTTGTCCAATCATCCCCCTTCCACCGATATCACCCACTAAACCACTAAGCACCATGTCCAACCTTTCCTTGAACACCCCCAGGGACAGTGATACCACCATCTCTCTGGGGAACATGTTCCGATGCCTCACTACTCTTTCTGAGAAGGAATGTCTCCTAATTTCCAATCTTAACCTCCCCTAGTGTAACTTGAGGCAATTCCCTCTGGTCCTATCACTAGTTATCTGTGAGAAGAGGCCAACCTCCAGTTCCTCCAACCTCTTTTCAGGTAGTTGTAGAGAGCTGTAGAGAGTTGTTGTCCTCTTCTCCAGACTAAACAGCCCCAGCTCACTCAGCCGCTCCTCACAGGACTTATGCTCTAGGTCTTGCACCAGCTTCGTAGCCCTTCTCTGGGCATGCTCCAGGGCCTCAATGTCCTTCTCGTAATGAGGGGCCCAAAGCTGAACACAGTACTCAAGGTGTGGCCTCACCAGATCAGAGTAAAAAGGAACGATCCCCTCCCTGGTCCCGCTGGCTACACTATTCCTCATATAAGCCAGGATGCCGTTGGTCTTCTTGGCCACCTAAGCACACTGCTGGCTCATGTTCAGGCGAACTTCAGTGGGCACCCCCAGGACCTTTTCCGCTGCACAGCTTTCCAGCCACTCTGCTCCAAGCCTGTAGCATTGCATGGGGTTGTTGTGACCCAAGCGCAGGACCTGGCACTTAGCCATGTTGAACCTCATCCCATTGACCTCTGCCCATCTGTCCAGGTTCCTCTTCAGGGCCTACTTACCCTCTGGCAGACCAACACTTCCCCCCAACTTGGTGTTGTCTTCAAACTTACTGAGGGTGCACTCAATTCCATCATCGAAATCATCAATAAAGATGTTAAAGAGGATGGGCCCCAACACTGACCTCTAGGGAACACCACTTGTGATCAGTTGCCAGCTGGATTTCACTCCATTCACCACTACTGTCTGGGTCCAGCCATCCAGTCTTTTTTTAACCCAGCAAAGAGTGTAACCATCTAAGCCAAGGCCTACCAGCTTCTCTTCCCTGGCCTTGCCATAACATTTACAAATGAGAAAAAAAGTCTTAGAGTGTAAGTAGTAGGTAAAGATATAACATAGACATACTTAAAATGAGAAATAATTGTTTATTTCCCAGTTTGCATACAGTCTTCTCTTGTTCTTGTATTTTCTCTGCAACTCACCTTTCTGCTTCACTTCTAATAAGATTAGGCTTTGCTGTACGAGAAACTGGTTTTTGTTTGTTTGTTTTTAAATCATTGCTGCTGTATTAAAAAAATAAAATACACTATGTCATCTCAAATACATAGCCATTCTTCCTAACATCCAGAAGCATACCTCTACTTTTGGTCCATATTAGAAATGTTAAGTTTCAATGATAGCTATGATGGAAATTTTCTTTCAGATAAATCCTGACTATTTTTATTAATTCCAGCTGTTAAGTTTGATGGAAAATCTACAAAATAAAAGCATTAGAAATATTGTCTTCCTAGAGGTGTAAAACAGGTGGTGAATTTGATAAATAAACACCAAAGGATTTTTTATTTCCTTATTATCAGAGGTGAAGCGGGATTTGATTTGATCACATGAAGTGTAGTCCTGACAGTATTATTAAATTTCATTAATGCAACTGTTTGTATGAAAATATCTCTGCAGGTATTAAAAGGCTGTTGTCAACAGCTCTAAAGAAGCCTGAAATGCACTCTCCTGGCAGGAAAAAAAAAAAAAAAAAAAAAAAAAAAGTTTTCTTTCCATGCTAGTGGTGTCAGGCAGTCAGTAGTCAGTAACCTTGACTAATAGTAGCTTCGTAGCTCCCCCCCCACTTTTTTTCTGACTTGTTTCTTAGGGAAATTTCCTGCTTTCTCCAGAGGAAAAAATATGTTCTTTTAAGAGCAAATTGCTGATGTACAGATCAAGCAGTAGATGTTTAAATGACACTGGGAGCAGGGAAAGATTTCACAGACTAGATCACTGCTCTTTTAACAAACCACATCATGCTGATTTATAGATTATTTTGTAGACAAGAATAACCAATATTTAAGCACTGACTGGGCTAAACAGAAGTTTTCAAAATAAATTAAAATCAAAGTAGTATTCTATTGTAATGTCTTTAAGTTTTTAACAGCTTCAATTCAAAGAGAAAAGATTACTTTTTATGCATTTATTATCTGGAGAGCATGACTTTCCAAGCAGAGAATATTTTATGTGCATGCAATGATCTAGGAACTGGAACTTTCTCATTGTTATAATAGTGACTCAGAAAAAGTTAGAAAAGATTACAAATTTCTCTCTTCTAAACAGGAAAATTTCAGCCACAGTAGGAAGAAAAATCAAATTTATAATGTACATACTTAACAGTGCCTGGTTGTATAGTATAGAGAAAATGTCAAGGACTTAAAGATGGAATAAATTTAGTCAAAGACCTTACAAACAGACCTGGGATGACTCAGCATCCTCTTTTTGTCAAAAACATTTAATGATATTTTCCCTAAAGCATCTAGTATTGATTGCCTTGTTGCTTATAACCCCATTCTCGCATTGTCAGGGATGACCCTGTTTTGAGCAAAAAGGTGGTACCAGAACTGTCCCCACAAGACACAGTACTCATGGAGGTACAGCAGGGTGCTCTCTAAAAAGCTTTTCAGCAGCCAGATTTGACCTGGCTTTCATAGCGTCATGCTGGTAAATGCCACTCATCATTTTAATTGTAATTTTTACCAAAAGCGAATAAAGAAACACCCAAGTGGAAAGTCAGTGACTGTGAAGTGAGGATCGATTAAGAGTTAGTGGGATGTATCTCTACAATTGGCCCAGGGATAGTAGCCACCCTAACCATCCACCATTTGGCTTAATTTGCAGAAGTGCTCCCAGCATGTTTGTCGTTGCTTGACAGAGGAAAGCTAAAGACTATAATTTAAGCAATATTATTTCTATAACATTTCCACAACTTGTTGTTTCATATATAAGTCCCTTGGGCTCTTTATTGCTTTGAAAAATCATGACTGATGTCCTTGTGAATTTGTCCCTCAAAGAGCTGTCTTCATATTATAAAGCATATGAGTAAAATATATCATAGGAAGGGGGAGGTTAGTCTCTCAGATTTTTGTCATAAACTTTTGCTCCAACTTTGGCTTTTGCACATCCTTAAATATTTTCAGGAACTGGTCAGTAGCACACATCTTGGCTGTGAACATTCTGGGGTTTTGCTTCTGATACTGAGTTTAAAGGTTAAAGCAAAGTAGCTTTCCTTATCCTCACACCTTCATGAAGCAGCCCTGCTCCAATACTGAAATATGTGTGCAAGCTTTAAAGAGGTAGCCAGCAGTAAATTAGGGCTGGTAAGATAAATCTTCTGAAAAAAACAATATTCCTTTTACAGTTGGACTACAAAATGTAAATGTGCTTGGTCTAGAATGTCCTGATGAAGTCACCATATCAGCTAGTTAGCAACACAATGTGATAACTTTTATTTTCTTACCCTATTTGTGTTATTACTCCAAACTTTCATTTCCTTGTTTATAAATTTTCTTCTTGTACTTCATATAAGATTGCACTGTTGAAAGTGGAAGATGTCCACTATCTGGGGCCCTTCAGTTCTTTGTCTGCAGTCATGCCTTCTTGCCTCTCAATTAAAGGTAAGATTTTGCCATCTTTTACTCCTTAAAAGCAGCATAAAATAAGTGGGGAAGATGAGATATTCACAGCGATTGCAGAAATTTCTGAAAACATATGTCAATTTCCATGAAACTGTTAGCGAAACTGCTTATAAGAGTTTCTTGAGTCCCCCCCCAAAATGATGGAAATAATGATTTATTGCTGCAGGTTTTGGTGTGGCTAGCATTGTGAGCACTTTGAGCAATGCACATAGTGAGCACTGCTACACTGTCCTGGAAACCATGATCATGTTTTTACTGTGCATTTCCTGGTTTTTAGACCTGTTCCTCTCCACACTTTTTGGGACAAAATGGTGCAGTGTTCAACTTTTATTTATTTTTTTTCTTTTTCAGGATCATGAAATTCAGTTATCAATGGACTTTCCAGGTTGAAAAAAATTGAGCTCAAGAAACCAAATGTCCCACCTAGCATTGTTGGCAATACAGTGCTTGATATGAAAGAATAAATTTAGGATCAAAATGAATGCTTGAATATGGAGGAAAGACAACCACTTTTAGAAATTATGTTTTAGAATTAACCACAGCTCATGCAATTAGGATTTCCCCTTTTCCCCAAACCAGAAATGACATAGTATAGGATCTTCACAATAAATGCAAATACCCTCTTAAGAGAAGTAAAACATCAATAGCCAAGTGTCTCATCTCTAGGGAGAGTTTTCATGCATCCACATTCAATTGGTTTTGTTTCAGATTGGCATAATCTCTCATTCATTTTAAGATAGATTTTGTTTTGCAAGCTGTGGATTTCAGGAAAAAAAAAAAAATCATTTGCTCCTACTTATAATGGTTTTAACAGATGATATTAAATTTATTCCAAAGTAAAACCTATGAATTACACCCACTAGAGTTGAGAGAAAGCCCAAGAAAAAACTGCTTGGATCTACTGTTCTGCTTCTGTAGCACCAAATTGCTTGGTAATGCAGATATTGCCTATGGAATTAATAACAGTATTGAGACATAGGCTTATTAAATACTGACTAATGCAGTAATGTTTTCTGTTATATTCATTCAAGAAAGCTTTGAAAGACTGTGTTATGGTACTGATATACACTGCTGAGAAAACAGAAGTGAACACAAGAAAATATGGAAAAGCAGAGAGGAAAGATGTAAATTTGGTCCTGTGACAGAGTTAAGGTTATTTGTAATGTTTTATTTCAATGTAGATTTGGGGTGTTTTCTGGTTATTAATGGAATTAAGGTATTAAAAGTAGAACTAGAAGTTGTTTCAAAATAAAGACTAAATGTTTTATTCTGAGAAAGCTAAAATGAAAACTGAAGTATTAATCTTTTACTACTGTTAAAAAACTTTATGATTTTATTATCTTTTACCCCAATTTTTAAACTAGAAATTAATAAAATAGTTATATCTTATTCAGTGGTAGGTAATTTCATCAAAATTCATGATTTCTCCACGTATTTGTGAACCAATAGTGTGAGGTGAGTCTAAAAGGAAAATGAATTTCTTACTGTATCTCGTACTTGGTTGTCACTGATTATTCACTTATTCAGCATCTGGGTATTATATGTATAAGAATTATGGGAAATGTTAAAAGAAAGAATAAAAATCTAGAATAGCTTTTTTTCTTTTTTTTTTTTTTCTTGCATACAGTAAAAGGGAAAAGAGTAGCTGAAAGAAGTGACGAAGGTAAAAGAATCAGAGATGGGGATGTCGGGAAAAAAAAAAGTCAAAAGAAACTGCAGGAAAGAAAGAGTTTTTGATATTGTCTAGTCAGCATGCATTTGAGATACTTGAAAGACATTAGGATGCCACTGGTGAGATATGACAGCTGCTTTGAACGCATATATCCCCAGGCACTGATGGAGGATATATGAGAGGCAGATCTGTTAATGAGGATGTCTGGATGGTCCATGTTGACGTTTGTTGCACTATCTGGAAGAGTTATGTAAGCATCTCTGGAACTCTAAATACCTCAATTGTTTACTCCAGGATTTGAATTCTGTCATTTCCTACAATTGAGCTGGAAGGTCCTGTTGCTGGTTAGCACCTTTTCAAATAACTTTAAATTGGAGACAAAGAGGTAGCTAATCAAGAATTAAAGAGGAGACACCAGGCACCTGCAGATTATTTGGACTGAAGGGAGATTTTGGCAAATTTGGAGAAATTTGGAAAATGTCCTTGGAAAAAGAAAACCAAAAGAGGTCATGTGGCAGGCCTAGTGGCTCTGAGGAGGTATCAAGGATGTGTTTTAATCCTGAGACCTTTCTCTAATTCAGTTTTAGTGGCAGTCACTGATGGAGCCTTCACAGCTTTCCACATGATCTATTCTGATACTTCACAAACCTTTATCATAAAATCATAGTAATCTCCCTGAGCAATTCATGTTCATTATCTCATGGAGAAGAGATTATTCTCCCCTTCTTTGTAACAACCTTTTATGCTTTAGAATATCATTATTATGCCATATTATGCTCCTAAAATTTTCTTCTTTAGGCTAAATGACCTCAGCTGATTTAACTGTGCACCTCTTTTTCCATTGCTGTCCTCTTTTCAGTTGTCCTATATTTGCAAGTGAGTCCAGTAACTTCTTAACTAAATAGGGAAGTTGCAGCTGAAACTTTCCAGTGCTGTGGAGTGGAAGAATTATTACATTTGTCTTGTTTATTGAACTCTACTTCCTGGAATGAGGTTTACCTTTTTTTTGCAATTATATTTTTTTTACTTCTATATAGTACAAAATTCATATCAATTATCAGATATCTTTGATTATTATTATTATTACTGCCTGTTTTCCATTCACTCACCCTGTATTTTGATAGTTTATTACTCCTGCCCAATTTGTAAATTAAATCAGCTACTATAACTTTCCCTTTCCTCCTATTGAATCAAATATTTTTCCAGGTACTATTTTCTTATTAAAATTTTAATTACATTCCCCAGCAAGCTTATCATACTCTTCAGCTTCTTGTAATGTACATGCTATAGAAATGTGCTCTTTTTCTTCATCTTGGTTTTAATGAAAATACTGAAGAAAACTGAAGAAAACTGAAGAAAACTGGATCTAGCCAGAAAACTAGCCTCTGCAAGAGTGCAGTTCAGCATCCTTTTATTTAAAATACAACCATTAATTAATATTTTCTTTGGTAAGATTATTCAGCCACTTTGCTACTCACCTTTCATTTAGGGCATACTTCACTATATTGCTTGCAAAAATTTTATATCTAACTGTATTAAAAGTCATCATAAATGACAATTACTCTTTCTTCTCTATTCACAAGTCATGCTGTCCCATGATAGACTCATTAGTTTGGTTTAAGACAACTTACTTTTCACAGATCCTTAGTAATTGCTACTTTTTTTTTTTCTTTCATATATACTTTTTCCCTCATTTTATTTATATATCATTTTTTATTTTAGTTATGTGCACCAACTTGCCTCATTCCACTCTCTAGTACCTCTGTTTCCTTCATGAATTCACACATATATAATGGTGTTAAGAGTAACTTGGACAAATTTTCAACTATTTAGAAAGAAACTTTCCTGGCTTTGTTAACTTAATAAAATTTATATATTTTTTAAGAGTCTCACTGACTTGCTCCTTCCCAATTGTGTTATTTTTTACCTTTGATGCTGATATTAAATTGTGCTACTCCACTAAATTGTGCTATTCCACTATCTACCGAAGACAGACAGAAGAATGCCTTGAATACTTTGGCTCATCATCAACTGTTTAGTTTTACATTATTTAATGTTCTGTCCCTGATGCTACAATGCTACAAGGGATTCTCTCTCTCTCTCTTTCTCTCTCTCTTTCACACGCACACACACACTATTTCTTGTTTTCTTTATTGTCACTTGCAGGTCATGTTATAGCTTTTCTGACTTAACATCTACGCATTCTACTTATTTCTACATGTCTTTCATAACCTAACCCGATTTCCACTTTAGCATTCTTCCATTCCTGTAGCTGAGGTCCATAGTCATGGCCCAATGCTTTTCTCTGCACTGGGATTGTACCAGTTGTTTCATCTCTTTGAGGAAATGCCAGCTTTCTCTAATAATTTTCTTTCTTTCTTTCTTTCTTTCTTTCTTTCTTTCTTTCTTTCTTTCTTTCTTTCTTTCTTTCTTTCTTTCTTTCTTTCTTTCTTTCTTTCTTTCTTTCTTTCTTTCTTTCTTTCTTTCTTTCTTTCTTTCTTTCTTTCTTTCTTTCTTTCTTTCTTTCTTTCTTTCTTTCTTTCTTTCTTTCTTTCTTTCTTTCTTTCTTTCTTTCTTTTTCTTTTCTCTTAGACCTTCCTAATACAAATTGCAAAATAACAAATTTCTGAATCTAGTCTTCATCAGTTTTACTTTTCTGTTTTCCTCCTTTCCCTTTCTCATAGGCAGTCACTCTTTCAGTGAATGGTCAACCTCACTGAAGCTGCTTTCTATGTTGACTTTCTCCCCAGCTGGTAAGATTCAAACTCAATAAATTAGTGTCCTTGAGTGACATACTGCCCTGATCTATTATTACATAAGATATAATTATTCTTTGTGTGAGGCAGTTGAAACTTTACAGGCATGAAGATAATTTCATAAGGGAGGAAATGCTGTAATATTCAGCATTTGCTGTTGGTGTTAGTCTTTTTATGTAGAGTTGTTTCAACAGATTGACTGCTCTTAGTCTTTTTGGAAAGGTGATGAGTCCTTTTGAAGTGATGTAATTTGATGTAATCAGGAGTCTTGGGTTAATTTTTCTCCATCCTTTTCCTTTGATATCACTAAAGCGCTTTCATCTCACCAGTGAACAGCACACAGACATTCCACCTCTCTTCCTGAAGTATCTTCCATATGCAAACTGTTTGTTCTTATTCAGTTCAGCACCCCATTTCTCTTCAGTACTATCCTGATATTAACATTTTTGTTATTCAGTAATAATTGACCTTGTGTTTACATCCTGTTTACTTCAGTAGAAGTTGAATATGTCATAGAATCATACAACAGTTTGAGTTGGAAGAAACCTTAAAGACCATCCGGTTCCAACACCCCTGCCATGGGCAGGGACACCTCCCATTAGATCAGGTTCCTCAATGCCCCATCCAACCTGGCCTTGAACATTTCCAGGGATGGTGCATCCATGACTTCTCTGGGCAATGTATTCTAGTGTCTCACCATCCTCAGAGTAAATAATTTCTTCTTTATATCTAATATAAATCTCTCCTTTTTTAGTTTAATTCCCTTGTCCTATCACTACAGACTCTCCTAGTCCGTCCCCAGCTTTCCTGTAGGCCTCCTTTAGGCACTGAAAGGCCACTATAAGGTCTCCCTGGATCCTTCTCTTCTCCAGGCTGAATGTTCCCAGGTCTCAGCTTGTCTTCATAGAAGAGGTGCTCCAGCTTGCTGATCATCTTTGTGTCCCTCCTCTGGACTTGCTTTAACAGGTCCATGTCTTATGCCAGGGGCTTCAGATCTGAACGCAACACTCCAGGTAGTGTCTCAAAAGAGCAGATTAGAGGAGAATCCCCTGCCTCAGTCTGCTGGCCACACTTCTGTTGATGCAGCCCAGGATACAGTTGGATTTCTGGGATGCAAGCATACATTGCTGACTCAGGTTGAACTTCTCATCCACCAGTATCCCCAAGTCCTTCTTTGCAGGGCTGCTCTCAAATATGCCTCAGGAAGCCAGGTATCTGCAGGTTATTGCAGCCTTGTTTATACAGCATGCTATTATGAGACAACTCTGGAAACATTTTAAATTATTTGCTACGTTTTTGTCAACTCTTATTATGAGGGAAACAACTTGTTTCATAGTCTGCACACAGTGGCCACTGCAACAAATAGCTGTCTGATGATTTCCTTGCCAGGTCACAGTGTGTTCAGTCACAGCAGCCAGAAAGTTAAGATATGCAGAACAAGACCTGTGAAGCATGACAATGCTTCACTTAATAATATGTACTCATTCCTTCATGCATTTTATTCATTCTGGTAATACACAGCTGACTGGCTACGGTTTCTACAATGAAAATACCAAATCACCAGTACAGTCAACCGTGTATGCACCTAACAAATCTGTGGTAACATTTTTTATGCTTTAGTGGTAGTGTTTGAGGTACAGATATTTGAAGCAGATGTGTTTAGGTGGTAGCTAAATCACTAAAAAATGTGTTTGTATGGAAACACACACACATACAAGAAAAAAAAAAAAGTATACTCCTGAGACTTCTCTCCAATAGAAATCAGGTTCCATAACACACAGGCAATGTGGATGAAGAGATTAAGAGAATATATTTATTTAACCTCCAAATTCATCAATTGTCCTAAATCAAGAATTTTAGCTAGAGCTGTAAATCAACATAGATTATTTTTAAACTTTAATCTCCATGACATGGCAGTTAGTAAAATGAAATACTTTTTTCCAAACTCTTTCCCTTGGTAGTTTTGCAATGCTACTTATTAGGACAATCAAATAGAAGGAAAATTTTTTAAACAAGCTGTAAAGAAACTGAATATTTATTTGTATGAAAAGCCACAAGAATTCAGCCAGGCTGTGTATTGTACAGCTTGGGGCACAATTAGGAAGTGAAAGTAAAGAAGGCAAAGGTTATGATCCCCAGAAAACAAAGGTCTTTTTAATGTATTTATTTATTTATTTATTTATTTTTATTATTTTTTAATTTAAACTTACTGTGTGTCTGACATTTTACTAAAAAAGATAGAATTAAAATTCAGCTATATCAATGCACATCAAGGCTACCTAACTGTAGTAAGATTCATCTTTCTACATCGCCAGGGGAGTTTTAGGTTAGATGTTAGGAAGAACTTCTTTACTGAAAGGGTTGTTAGGCACTGGAACAGGCTGCCCAGGGAGGTGGTGGAGTCACCATCCCTGGAAGTCTTCAAAAGACGTTTAGATGTAGAGCTTAGGGATATGGTTTAGTGGGGACTGTTAGTGTTAGGTTAGAGGTTGGACTCGATGATCCTGAGGTCTCTTCTGACCTAGAAATTCTGTGATTCTGTGATCTTTGAATTCATCTTTGATACCTGAAAATGCAAAATGCACTATTTGATTTTGAATAAGCTTTCATTAAGAATTCTTAATGCTGTCCTTTCAGACACCCACAATATGTCTGTGAAATACCTGAAAATGCATTACAAATACATATGGAATACTTTGTTTCTCCCTTTGTCCTCAGTGAAGTGTTATTTAGTCGGTGTGAACAGAAAGTGATGACTGGAGAAGTGATGGCTGGACTTGGTGCTTATCAAATACTGGTTTTCTTCAGGACTACTGTGAAAAGTCACAGGAGAGAACAAAGAGGTGGTCTGTATTTCAAAACACATTGAAGAATGTCATCTTTCTACATGTGATAGGGAAAATCTAGTATTGTACACCAAATATTATTGGATTCAATGTTCTATACAGAAGAAACCCAGAGAATGTTTAACAACTTTTGCACAGTAGTTATTCTGTAGGTCAGCAGTTTAATTATTTTTTTCCCTGCTATTGTACAGCATAGTTGTATGCTTGAAAAACAATTTGAGTTACAAAATATGTTCACAATATATTTTTTTAAGTCCTTTCATTTCTGTGGAATTCCATAAAGGCAGCTTGAGGGGAAAAATGACTGAAGACAGGACAGTCCCGAAACAACACTGAATCATAAGACTAAACCAAGATGAGATAAATTTTATTTTGTAGGCTGAATTTGAATCGTGAAAATAAGAATCTATATTATTATTTATAAAAGTGAAGATCTTAATCTATATATCAGTTTGCTAGTTCTATAGACTATTATCCACAGAAAATGATGGATGAGAAACTCAGATATACTCAGCTTATTGATTTAAGTGAAGCAACTTTCATATCATTTTCCTTGAGAAGGTCTGGCCACTGTTTGATGTATCACATCAAATAGCAGAATACAAAATGCTTTGCCTTTGTTTTTAATGGAACTTCCAACATAAAAAAAAATAAAAATAAAAAAAAAGTCCAGTGTAAGACAGATAAATAGGTACTGTATGTGCTGAACAAAAATACCAGCACTGTTGTCTTCCACACTGCTTGTGACATGCATATAATTGCTATTCAGACTGGCAAGAGTGACATCCAAACATTTCTGGTTAGCCTGCAGAACATATTCTACTCAGCCTGGTTTTAATATCTCCTCTCTTCTGTGGCATTCGATAGAAGTCTATATTTACTGTAGCCATGTCACAAACAAGAGGCCTGATTAATATTTTTGTGTGTTTAAAAAAACTTTATAATTAAACCTACATCCACAAAACAAGCAAGTAAAAAATTATAATTTTTAGAATGTCTCAAGAAATTTTCAGTAAATAATCACATGAATCTGCCCTGATCATGCTCTGTCAAAAAGAATATATGCTGCAAGCAGGATTTCCTCTTACATGGAGTACATCATGTTTATGGTTAGCAGCTACAAATATACCTTAATGTACATGACATATTGTGTGTATTGTAGAGGAGTTAAGTATTTTTTATGAAAACTTTCCCATGTTGACATTTTTTCCCATGTTGACTGTTTTCCCATGTTGACTTTAAAGCTGTATTAAATATGAAAGAGTCTACTTATTTCTATTATTTTCATTACAGGCTATTTTCAATGCTGATAATTATACTACAATGAACAAAGCTGACACAATAACAAACACAAATAGAAACTTCTTAGTGCAAAACATGATAGATCTGCACAAGGAAACATTTTCTGTTTTAATCTCATTTAAACAAAGATGAAACAAAAATTAAATTCTTAACAATGGGAGTTTATGGGAAAAAATATATTTCTGGCAAAACAAAACAAAACAAAACAAAACAAAACAAAACAAAACATCAAGGCTTTGAGAATATTGGCTAGGGATTACTGAAAAATTGATTTTCTGTCTGCAAATTTAGTGTATTTTTATTAATTTTATTTTTTATATGGAAGAAGTGTGTTAATAAATGTAATGGAAAGAAAAAGTATTTTCCTCATCCCTAGTAAGGGATTAGCTCAGCAAAGATAACTGTGGAAGTTAGTATAATTTATTCTCTTTTTTTCATATGTTCCCAACACATAAGGTTTTGTTGGAAAATGTACTTTATTTTTCTAGCAGTTATGATATATTTTAATATATATAATGATAAGTGAAGGAAAGAGGAGATTAGAAACATTGACATCACTTTGTAACAATTCCTTCCTAAGGTTGCAAAATGTTTTCATACAGAGCTTTCCAAATTCATGACACTTTCCAATCATGCAGGCACACAAAAACACAAACAGAAAAGATCATGTCTGATAAAATTGCAATATCTACTTTCCTTTCCCAGTGCCTGCACCAGCACAGATTTTCTTCCAGATCCTTTCTTTCTCTGTCTTTGCTGTACGGGCCTCCCATGGTAACTATGACTTCATACGTTTCCTATCAAATTCCTGCTTCTGCTCATTGCAGCCCCTTGCTTAGTTTCTGTTCTCCCAAGTCAGCCTGCTCTCATCATCCTTTCCAGTCAACCTGGATTTCTTTGAATTGTGCTTTTGTTGTACATAATACATTCACAGGTAGAATGGAAAAAAAAATTGGGGTGCAAGTTAATTAAGGGCTTTGTAATATATTTGAAAATAACTTATACCCATCTTGTTGTAATGTAGAAAATATGAATATAAATCATTATTCCTAGTATTTAAAATCTAGTTGTTGGCCAGGACTGTTTTGAGCTACATCCCAACAACAAACATTTCCACATTTCTTTCAATTTGAAAAGAAGTCATCTCTTTATGTTTCTTGCTAGTGAAGATCTTTTATTCTGTAGTGTCATTTGGGCTCAGTTTATTTAACTGATTTAATGAGTCTAGATAATCTAAATCACTTTAGCATGTTTAGAAAGAGAGAATCCTGTAGGAATTTCTACATCAGATTTTTTTTTTTTGTTGTTTTTTTTAATAAAAATTTAAATACTTGAACCTGCGAGGCTTTCCTTAAAATATGCTGTAATTGTCATTTAAATTATTGGTGACTTCAGAAACCCTTTAGCTTGGCATGCCCTGTGTGACACTATCTGGCTGCTTTTAGATTTGGAAGAAAATTTCTGTTTAATATTACATACCTCTTCTAATGCATAGTTTGTAATTTTGTCATACATCTTCTCAGCAGTATTACCCATGCACTGTGAGTTATAAGTTTGAATATCTCGAAAGCCAAAATAAATTAATCCATGTTCATCCTTAAAGAAAGCAAAACATAGTAAATATCTGTTATGTAGACTTCCTTTTTCTGAATTTGCAAATCCTCACTTCATCTTCTGTATGATTATTTAATCTGCTTGGGATCATTAAGAATCATTGATTCCAAATTCTGGCTCCACACAGGTCTACCCAGAAATTCAGATCATGTGACTTAAGTTCATAGTCCAAACACTTCTTGAATTCTGACAGCCTTGGTGCCGTGACTACTTCCCTGGGGAGCCTGTTCCAGTGTGTGACAGCCCTCTCAGTGAAGAACCTCTTCTTGATATCCAGCCTGAACTTCCCCTGTCGCACCTTGCCATCATTCCCTTGGGTCCTATCGCTGGTTACTAAAGAGAATAGGTCAGTACCTGTCCCTCCACTCCCCCTTGTAAGGAAGCTGTAGGCCATGATGAGGTCTCCCCTCAGCCTCCTCTTTTCCAGTCTGAACAGGCCTAGTGACCTCAGCCACTCCTCATATGTCTTCCCGTCTAGGCCCTTCACCATCTTAGCAACCAAGGAAAGGTTGGATGTGGTGCTTAGGGACATGGTTTAGTGGGTGACATTGGTGGTAGTGGGGTGGTTGGACCAGATGATCTTGGAGGTGTTTTCCAACCTTAATGTTTCTATGATTCTATGTTACGCCGATGAGAGACTAGAACCTGAGCTGGAAAAGGCCATGTGGAACATGTGGAACAAGGTAGATAAGGCTGCAATTTGCAAGTTCCTGCAGTTTTGCCACCTAAATTAACCCATAAAAGTGGCCTAAAGGAAAGCCAGAGAAGGACTCTATCAGGGAGTGTAGCAATGGAACAAGGAATAATGGCTTTGAACAAATGGAGGGCAGATTTAGATTAGCTGTGACATGAGGAAGAAATTCTTCACTCAGAGCACAAAACACACATGGGAATTAGGGCTGAAGATGCACCTTGTTTCTGTTCTTTTCCATAAAGAATAGAATGAAATTACCTAAAAAACAGTGTTAAAAATAAACCCAGGGCACAGGATGGGAGGTGGAGGGCCATCCCTGTGGCCAAGGGGCAGCCTTTCTCTCTGGCAAGCCAAATGGCCCAGGGCAGCCAGCCCCAGAAAAGGGACCCTTAGCCGCCTGCATCCCTCCTCCTCCTTCCACGTGAGGGAATCTTCCAGGCCACTCCCAACAAAGCTGCCTTTGGCCACACGTTGGCCACTCCATCACAGAGGCTTGTTGAGGTCACAGTGGCTACCACTGTTCTGCCTTTGCTGCGGGCCCTATAAAACAGGCCCCCTGCAGCTGGCCCACCATTCACTGAGCTTCTAGGCACTCTAACAGACAGCTTCTGTGGCACAAAGAAGTCCAGAAGCAGCAAGGCGAGCGGCAGGCCTCCTCAGTGTGAGAGGACAGTGATGCAGTCCAAGAAAGGACCAAGAAGGATGGCACTTAATGAAAATGAGAAGTGTCATGGGCAGAGGGATCACACCTGCGGCACAACAGACACCAGTGCCTCAGGGACCTCTGGTGTGCAGCCCACAGACACTTACAGGCAGTGCTATTGGCGCTGCAACAATGCAGGGAACAGGCTGCCCAATCCAAGACACAGCTACAGGGGGCCTAGGTCTTCCTGTTTATGCAATGGTGGCATGACATGACAGCAGACGCATCAGGCAGACGGCCATGGTAAGCAGAGGTGTGCCCATAGTCCGGAATGCAGCATGGGACCTAGGCATGGCCATAAAACAGACGGCAGCATCGAACCCATGCGTGAAAATTAACCTGATTTTCAGCCTGCCCCTCCACTCCCCGTGATGAAGAAGCTGTACACAACAATGAAGTCTCCCTTCAGCCTCTTCTTTTCCGGGCTGAACAGGCCTAGTGACCTCAGTTACTCCTCATACGTCTTCCCCTCTAGGCCCTTAACCATCTTTGTAGCCCTTCTCTGGACATTCTCCAATCGTTTCACATCCTTTTAATATACATGTATATTAAAAGGGATATTCTATGCTCTTTATAATTTCAGATATAGGCAATTTTCTCTTTGGAGCAACTGAAAAAAAATAAGCACTTAGAGACAGTGAGCTTGTTTACTAAGATCTGCTGCATTAAAATTTGTTCAGGACAAACACAAATTTTCTAGTGCCTTGGAGGGAGTAGTGTAGATGTATTAGAGACACAAGGTGTTTCTTGTTTTCCTTGTGAATTCAGAAAATATTTTCCCATGATTCTTAGTACTATCAGTGATTGTTTGGCATGGTGCATATTTTAGCCTTTCACAAGTGTTTATTACTATATCATAATTTGTTTAGCATCTTTATTTTGTAGTGCATGCATTATTGTTAGATAATAACTAATCAAAGCATATTCTTAATTCTCTCTAATACTTCATTTTTCTTATGTTTTAGAAAAAATATTCAACACAATCGACCATTATGACCTCTGAATATGAATATTTAAAGATCTCTATAAAATTCTTCAGCATGGGGAGGATAGTATCTACTAAAATCTTGAATGTCTTTTAAATTCGCAGAAAAGTTTTCCTCATCAGTTAAATTTTGCAACTTGTGTTGAATAATTTCAAGAGAAACCACTTTCTCTCTCATTCAATTTTTGTGTTCTGTGAGCAGACAAATGCTGACTCACTTGAATAATTTTAATATGAGGCAATTATAATTTTCTGTCCAATGTTGAGTATAATGTGATATATTATGTATGCAAATAATTAAAGACCTTAGTAATACCATTCAAGATCATTGCTCTTTTCGTTTCAACAGAAGGTAATGATTCTTTATACAGCATCTGATGTTTTGGCCAATATCATCTAAAGAAAAAGTCTATCAAAAAGAATCAGTTTTTATACAATAAGTTGTTACATTTCTTTACTGTGGGCTGATAAAATCCTTGGTGACAATTTTTGTACTTGTTACAGTGACAACAACAACAGAGATACTTTCCACTGCTCTGCATCACCTCATTAGTATATGCATTTACCTTTATATTTTTTCTATTTTTTTTCATTGAGTCCTGGTGGTGGAGAATTTGCTGCAATATTTGTGTTAGAATTCATTCACCGTAGAATTCACCCCCATTTTATTTGATTTTTTTTTGTTGTTCTAAAACATAGTTCTGTAGTTCTGACACATGTTGGATTGTCAAAACTGTTTAAAAGTTTGCCTTCATATGAGCATCAAAATTGAATTTGATTTCTCTAAATAATATAAAAAACACATCATCATACTCTGGTCATCATTATATTTCCATTATTCCAAGATTAATTTTTATCCAGTTTTCAAGCTATTTTTCTTACTCTACTCAAGATTCCATAGAAAATCTTGAGTTACAGGGGAAATAATCAATACCTTGCAGTACAGTGAGACTTTCCTGAGGTTTCAAGTCTGGTACCTAAAAAATGGAGCCAGACAAGCTCATTGGTCACATTTTAAATTCATAGTGTATATGTGAACATTTTCGTTACTTCTAGCAAGCTTTTCTTCCTCCTTGTGGAGCTGTCAATGTCACATAATCTATTTTCAAAGTGCATGTAAGATGCACACAACCTTGAGATGTTTCTCCAGGAGCTCACCAAATATGTTAGTTAGTTATGTCTGTACAAACAATACTTAGCATTCTTTTTACAGCCTGAATAAAACTTTCATTTGCTTGTCTTGTGTGTTTTTATCATCTTGTGATACAGTGGACATTAGAAGTCCGTTTTTCATCAGTAACTTAGTTCAACAGGTATCAAACTGTTCCACTTGATCACAGTGATAGTTCATCTTTGCTGAGTAATGTTATTGTCACATCCTCAGTTTATTTGAACTGCTGGAAAAATTAGTTTGAATCTTACATGTTTGGGTGAGCACAGAAACAATTTTACCACTATAGATGATGTGATATATCAAGCTACAAGAAAGTGAAATGTTGTTTGGCTGAAAGGTTAAATGTGCACGTATAAGAATGAGACAGCACCATGGCTTTTAGGGGGTCATGTTATGTTACACTTGACAGAAAAAATGAACAAATACAAACCTTTACTTTTAGGCATAAATTCGCAGCCCTTTGATATACGGGTCAGATTGAGAGAAGTAAGAAATAGATTAAAAAAATAATAATTTCAATGTCTGAAACAGCTAATATGCCAAACAAGCTGATAGAAGAGAGTTCTCTTTTACCTTAGGTCTTTGAATTATGTATTAATTATATAATATTGTTATATTTTTCTGTATGAATGAATTTTTGTTTTGAAAGAAACTTTGAAGTTTCATCTACTCTTTCCTGCAGATGCAAGGCAACATTAAACTAGCTATTTAACCAAGTTGCTTTTCAAGTTTTTTAGTACTTACTATTCTACATCACCCATAGCTTATTTATTCAAATGTGCTGTCCCTGGAACTATTAGAATGGTTTCCTCGTGTTTCTTTCTGCCACTTAAAGTTATTATTTCTTTCTATAAACACACTGCACAGTGAAAACAGGTAATATTCTTCCTGGTTGGAGCAGTATTTTAACCTTTTGAGGACTAGTATTTTGTATTCACTTAGGATTCTCCTCTTGCTTAAATTTACCTACTCCTTGGTTCAGTCAGTCTTTCCCCACAGCTCACGCTTTTTGGACTTCTGATCAATATTGTTGCTCTCTTCAGGACTGTCTCCAATTGGTGACTGACTCTTTTTAAAGAGCAACAGCAAAACTGAACCCAGTTCTCAAGTGCCAATCCATGCTGACTTCATGTACTTGTAAATTACACTGCTGTTTGCACTCTCAGATGATATTTGCCTTTTTTACTATGTCATTATTGATGTGTTTAACTTGTGGTCAGATAATAACAACAACCTTTTATTCTGAACTGCTTACTTCTTTATTTATTTTTCACCTTTTGTGTGGCTGACTGCACCAGAAAAGATAATTCACATGCATATATTGAATTGTATTTTATTTAGGTTATTTTTCCAATTTCTTATGAACAAACTATTCTGTAATATACCTCTAGTGTTTTCCAGGATAATGCCATTATTTCTTGAAGGTGTCTTTGAATAGGCTTGATATTTATTCACTTCTCCTTTAATTTTCATGGTATTGTACCCAAACAGTCTGAAATCACAGAATCACAGAATCACAGAATCTCTAGGTTGGAAGAGACCTCAAGATCATCGAGTCCAACCTCTAACCTAACACTAACAGTCCCCACTAAACCATATCCCTAAGTTCTACATCTAAACGTCTTTTGAAGACTTCCAGGGATGGTGACTCCACCACCTCCCTGGGCAGCCCGTTCCAGTGCCTAACAACCCTTTCAGTAAAGAAATTCTTCCTAACATCTAACCTAAAACTCCCCTGGCGTAACTTTAGCCCATTCCCCCTCGTCCTGTCACCAGGCACATGGGAGAACAGACCAACCCCCACCTCGCTACAGCCTCCTTTAATGTACTTATACAGAGCAATAAGGTCACCCCTGAGCCTCCTCTTCTCTAGGCTGAACAAGCCCAGCTCCTCCAGCCGCTTCTCATAAGACTTGCTCTCCAGGCCCCTCACCAGCTTCGTCGCCCTTCTTTGGACCCGCTCAAGCACCTCGATGTCCTTCTTGTAGCGAGGGGCCCAAAACTGAACACAGTACTCGAGGTGCGGCCTCACCAGAGCCGAGTACAGGGGGACGATCACCTCCCTAGCCCTGCTGGTCATACTGTTTCTGATACAAGCCAGGATGCCGTTGGCCTTCTTGACCACCTGAGCACACTGCTGGCTCATATTCAGCCGACTGTCCACCATCACTCCCAGGTCCTTCTCTGCCTGGCAGCTCTCCAACCATTCCTCTCCCAAATGTTTTGTTTCTATCTGAACAATCTCCATACTTATCTCTGAACATATCTCCAACTTATGTTTCTTTACTGTAAGTTAAGAATATTTTCTATGGAACTGTCTGGGAAGATTTTAAAAACTCCATTTAGCATGGAATTATATTTGATAGCTTTTCTTCTGTGTTAGGTAACTGTTAATTTATACATAATTTACATATAATTTATACGTAATATATTCTATAACATACAATATATATTAAGTACTATTTCTTTATATCCTAAATGTCACCTGTGAGATGTGCTTCAGTTGTTATCCTGGCCTGAATGTACTCAGCTTGTAACCTGGCTTATATGCATACAGTATTTATGTATAAGCCTTATGTAATCTACTCATTTTTTTTTAAATTTTATTTATTTATTTATTTGTCATTTGACTTGCCTAGAAATTGTCTTAGTTTATCAACATTTTGTAATAAGTGATCTGTTCCTTTTGTTTGTAAAGACTATGAGCTCTGGCATTATTTATTCGTTTATTTATTTATCTACATGTATCTGTTTGTTCATTTATTTATTTATTTATTTATTTATTTTGTCACTTCTGTTATAATTGCTTTAATTCTCATTCCATAATTTATAGCAAAGCTTCAGTCTGGACTAGTTTCCCACCTATTCACTTTCTTCATCTCTCTATAAAGAGATATCTTAGGACCTTGAGGGACTCATTGTATCTGGCTTTGCTTACACAGGTACAGCTAAAGAATCTTTCATTCATACGTCCCCTTTGCAGGATGATTCTTCTGGTTATTCATGAAGATTCCTGTTCCTGTAAACCCATAGACGCAGCCATGGCAGCACTTAAGCTTTTCTCATACATTCTCGTTAGTCTTAGAATTCTTGCACTCTCTATTTGAACAGAGACTTATTCTTGCTATATATTTTTATCTCTTACTGAAATTCCCATCTTCTATGGAGATTTCATGATCATTTATGTTGAAAAAAAAAAAGAATAATGGAGTTGCTGTTATGTGAATCAGACATAATTTTTAGTCTATGAAACCTTTATGAATAACCTAAAATCTCAGTCCTACTTTTAATAACCTCTGCTAGATCAACACCAAAAATGACAGCTTCTATGTGAAATATGGCATGCTGACTATGAATTCAGGATTGTTGATCTGGTCAATATACTGAAATCACTGTGATACTTTTATTTGCAGCTCATAGCATAAATTTATGTGATATATTTACCTGAAAGCGGTAAATTTCAAAGACAAATTAGGATGAAGGTCTCAAACATAGTTTATTGTCTTCTGGTGGGTTGCTCATAGACTTGAAACATTTTATTTCTAGAATCAGCCTAGAATTTCAAAAAGTCAGGAGGCAGTATAATAAACAACAGGCTTCTTAACTTTGAAGTAAAAGAAAAAACAGAATTTATTTACCGGGAAGTAAACACAGAAGATTAATCTCTAAAAAGTCCTTGAACACAAAATACCTTAGCTCTCTGTAAATCAAAGATAATTAGTGTTATAGCTGTCAGTTTGATGCCATTTGTTTTCAGGAGTTTCTGTATTTTTTTTTTTGTTGTTATTTCATTCTTTCTATGCCTAATGGTGTTAATGTTGTACTTATTGTTTCTTAATTTTACTCTTATCTTGGTGACACTGACTAATCCAAAAACTCTTTGCCGTTGTCGCAGAGCCTCCTGGGTAAAAACAGTGCCAATGCTTGATAAGTGGCTGCCAGATAAAATTCATGTTGTGTTCAGGAGTCTGTGTCAACTATAATGCAAAAAGACATGAATCAAGACAGAAAAAGACCATAAAAATTTGCTTTAAGTTTTGGTTATTGAAACTGTGTATATTCAAGTTAACCAAATGTTTCAGGAAGCAGTGCAGCTTAATTTTTACTTCCCATAAATTAGGACAGAGTAACCAAAATAATTTTGTTTTTCTATATATCAAGTACTCTGTTGGGACTTACAGTGATTAAGTCCTTGCTATTTTACAATTTGTGAAGGATAAGTTGGTAATAGAAGCCCATTTCTGAGTGAAAGAAAATATATATCATTTCAAGTCTTTACACAAAACCAATAAAGATGTGGAGACTGAACTGCAGCTTCTATATATTCTAGATCAGAGTGTAGTGGTTAATCAGAAAGAAATATGGTGCAATAAGAAGGAAGATTAGCATGTTTTTATATATATAAAATATATATTATTTTGAGGGAGAAAGGATATGAAGGGGACCAATTACTTGTATTGTGTACAATTGCAGAAGACAACTGCAGCCACTGAAATTTAATGATCTTTCTTTTTCTTTCTTTCTTGCTTGCTTGCTTTCTTGCTTTCTTTCTCTCTTTCTTTCTCTCTTTCCTTCTTTCTTTCTCTCTTTCTTTTCTTTCTTTCTTTCTTTCTTTCTTTCTTTCTTTCTTTCTTTCTTTCTTTCTTTCTTTCTTTCTTTCTTTCTTTCTTTCTTTCTTTCTTTCTTTCTTTCTTTCTTTCTTTCTTTCTCAGCTTTTCATAGATTTATTGAGGATTAAGCAATTTAGGAATAATTCCTAATTCAATATATTTGCCTTTGTCAGAAAAGATCCATGAACCCAAAGTACATCGGGTCATTGGTCAATCTGTGCATGAGTCACTTAGTTCGGGACATCTGTACAGGGTGTGTGAAAAATGTCTCCTACATAACACATTTTTGCAGGTTAGGAAGACGTTCATCTTAGATACAATCCAAACCAATTTGTGGAATCCTTGAATATATAAAATATTGGACAATATTACATTTTAGTACATTTAGATTACAGCAGGTTGTTATAGCCAGCAGAATTGTGCTCAACAAAACTGCAGTAACCATATTTGAAAATGAGTAGTAAGGTAAGAAATTGGGAATTATAGCTATAAAGGAGAAACTTAGTTTTGAAATGTTTACATTAGACTTTTACATTACTGTTTTACATTACTGTTAAAATATATCAGGTCAGACTGGTCAGGGCTAATCATTGTCGTTTTATCAGAACATGGTTGCTCTGCTGTTAAGAGGAACAGACAGTGTTATGAGTACTGTAATTAATTTAAAGAAAGAAACTAATTCAAGAACAATGTTTACTGTGGAAAGCTGTGTGGCCTTTGAGTGAGAGCTTCTGTAGAGTTCATCTGTATTCTTAGCTAGAGAAAACTATCTAAATTTGTTTTGAAATTGTGTTATAATCTTTTCTTATCTGTCCTTAAATCAGTGAATCATGAAGCTGGTGCAGTGGGATGGATCAGAGCCACTTCTATCTTTTTAAGAGCATGGAAATGTTCTTAATCTTTTCCATTCTTTTGTTGTTTTTGTTGTTCTTCTTGTTCTTGAAAGGACTGGGTATTATGTGTGTTACAAACTTGGATCACCTAATCTTATTTTTCTACAAATCAGCTACTCAGATATGCGTATTACCAAGAAGTTGGGGTAATGGTTAGGTTGGACAGACCAGCAAAAGCCAGTTAAGTTTGCAGTAGTCACAACTGTTCATCATTTGACATTTTATTACTGCATTTGAGCATTTAATTTGCTGGCCTGCAAGGACATCTCCTTCAAGATTAGCAGTCTTGATTTAAATGCCTTTGGTTTCAGGCGTGTGTCATGATAAAGTTCAGCAGCTCTGTGAAGTCATCTAATTTCCATCATTCAGTCTGACAGTATGCAATTCCCTCTACTACCACTTTTCCCTTTTATTCTCTTTACATATATTATTAAATGTTAAATTAAATTCTCTTTCTCCCCTTTAATGAGTTTTCTTATCTCATCAGAAATGTAGCATGTTGAACTTCTCTTGCACTGAGTTCCTCAGGAACAAACCCTGACAAAAATACATGATGAAGGGAGCTGGCACATCTGAGTAATCTTTATCACTTACAGATTTTTTTACTACAATTAAGGAAATTTTCTTAAGTCATATATCTGTAACACCACTGAACCCTAGTGTCCTCATGCTGCACATTATTTGAATCATCTAGGTTAGCTTAAAGATGGCAAAAGAGGCCCATAAGGAATATCTTCATTAACTGAAGCCTTTTTGTGTTCAGGTTCATGTTCACACTCCTGTTCATGACATACCTGGGTTCTTTTATGATTGAGCAAAAATATAGTTATAGCCTTTGGAATTATAATAAAAGTTGAAGTCAACATCAGATTATTTTGCCACTGTTCTTCTGTTCTAGCTACCTCAATACAGACAGACAGTTTTCACTGTAGTGGGAGGTTATCAGCAGAAGCTCCTAAAATCTTTACATGTATTAAATATAGTTATAAACATTTTTAAATTGTTTTGAAAAACAAAAGGAATGTGGAATGACTTATGCAGCTAATGTAACTTTTTTTTTTTTTTTTTTTTTTTTTTGCCAGTCTACCTGAAACATAGAGAGAAAAGACATAAGGTTCTTGTAAAACTGTCTGAAAAAAATGGCCATTGAAGTCCAATGAGTAAAACTGCAAAGATCATGAAACATATTTTGTAATGGCTTCTCTTTACATATAAAGTCAAGAAAAAATGCCAGGAGATCTGTATGGATGAACAAGGATCTTCTGGCCAAACTCAAGCAGAAAAAGGGAGCTTACAGAGGGTAGAAGCAAAGACAGCCTGGTATGGATATTGAATGAACTGGCTTTCCTCTGTGCTCTTACCTAAACTTGTGAGTGTACCATGTGCTCTTTCTGTAAAACTTCAATGATACTAAAAAAGGAATTGTGAAAGGAAAAGAAAAAATAGCTCTAGAAATAAGAGGGTAGGAGTGGGGATATATAGATAGTGTCTGGCTTTTCAAAATATTTTCATTTGTAAATGAATATGAGTATTTTTGAGAGCAAATAAGAGTGTCTTCCTCTGCTTTTATGTTTTGTTTCTAGTGTCTGTTGATAATATTGGCTAAGCACCTCTTAAACTGAAGGAAATAGGAATTGCAAAATGAACTGGATAAGCTCATGTAAAGATTTGTGGAACCAGAGTATTAGTATCATATTATTCTTACCTATGGTGCCTCTGAGGAGATAAAACATTGTATATTCAGTTTTATTCAAACTCTAAAAATAATAAAATTAGCAATAAAAATAATAAGTCAAATACAAGATTGTGTGAAATTCTAAGCTAAGATGACCACAGACTGTGAACAGGATGGTTCTCACCCAATTTGTTGGTAGGAAGCAAAAACCTCACTGCAAATGTCTGTGGCATGTTAGACCATGGTCAGCGATATCTCTGACATTCTTGAATGCAGTGATTAATGTACAATAAAGAGGTGACATTTTATATCAAAAGAAAAAAAGTGATTTTAGGGTATTTGTATCTCTTCAGCTCACATGATGGTGATGGATTCATTCTCCATGAACACTTCCAGCTATCACAAATGAATGACTGGCTTTTACAGCAGAAATGCTGAAATAAATCTAAATAAAGTATCAAGCTGAAAACTGGGCAAATTTGTTAGCTCTATTTCAGGTGGGTCAATGACAGTGTCCTTAAAGAAAAAATGATGTTCTTGCCTGCTGATATTTGTACTTGCCTGCTGATTATTTGTACCACGAGGCAGACCAACAGAAATGGTAGCAGGCTTTATTAACATCGCAATAAGGTATTTTACAAAACTGAAATATTACCATATGAGGGTGTAGCAGTATGCACATAACCATGTATATGCTATGCAGAATGTGGAAAAGTAAAAGTTAGATAGCAAAAGTTTTTCCATAACTGCACAAAAAATAAGTTGTGGTTGCATCCATATTGTAAGAAAATGACTAGGGCAGAACAAATATAGATGATGTAATAACTAAGGAAATGTACAAAGAAAGCACATATTACTTACTCATGATCATAATAATCAGTATACTATTACTACCAACCTAGAAGCTACAGCATAACATCCAAGGGATAAAATAAGGGTGTTGGCAAGACTCACAATAAACACTGTGTTAGATTGTTTATGCAAATTAATTTTCTGACGTTTTAAGTAGATTATTTGTCTGTCCCCAAAGGTGGCTAATGTATGGAAGTATGCTGTTCTGTTGCCAGAGCCTACCACCAGCAGGCATTTCTGTGGCATTAGTCACAAACTGTGCATTAACAAGATATGCACTAAATGAGAAGAGAAAGAGGTCTTCTAGATATGATCTAAGTTTGATGATGAAATATGATCATTCCCTGAATATGACCAGAGGCAACACACAGCTAAGCTAGTTTAAGATTCCAAAATATAAAAGATTATGAGCTTTCTAGAAAAAAAAAAAAAAGAGTTTTATGGATAAAATATGAGTTTTCTGGATGAGGGGATCAAGTGCACCCTCAGTAAATTCGCAGATGACACCAAGTTAGGTGCGTGTGTCAATCTGCTCGAGAGTAGGAAGGCTCTGCAGGAGAATCTGGATACGCTGGACCAATGGGCTGAGAACAACTGTATGAAGTTCAACAAGGCCAAGGGCCGGGTCCTGCAGCTGGGGCGCAATAACCCCAAGCAGAGCTACAGGCTGGGAGATGAGTGGTTGGAGAGCTGCCAGGCAGAGAAGGACCTGGGAGTGATGGTGGACAGTCGGCTGAATATGAGCCAGCAGTGTGCTCAGGTGGCCAAGAAGGCCAACGGCATCCTGGCTTGTATCAGAAACAGTATGACCAGCAGGGCTAGGGAGGTGATCGTCCCCCTGTACTCGGCTCTGGTGAGGCCACACCTCGAGTACTGTGTTCAGTTTTGGGCCCCTCGCTACAAGAAGGACATCGAGGTGCTTGAGCGGGTCCAAAGAAGGGCGACGAAGCTGGTGAGGGGCCTGGAGAACAAGTCCTACGAGGAGCGGCTGAAGGAGCTGGGCTTGTTCAGCCTGGAGAAGAGGAGGCTCAGGGGCGACCTTATCGCTCTCTACAGGTACCTTAAAGGAGGCTGTAGCAAGGTGGGGGTTGGTCTGTTCTCCCACGTGCCTGGTGACAGGACGAGGGGGAATGGGCTTAAGTTGTGCCAGGGGTGTTTTAGGTTGGATATTAGGAAGAACTTCTTTTCTGAGAGGATTGTGAGGCATTGGAACGGGCTGCCCAGGGAAGTAGTGGAGTCACCATCCCTGGAGGTCTTTAAAAGAGGTTTAGATGTTGAACTTAGCGATATGGTTTAGTGGAGGACTTGTTAGTGTTAGGTCAGAGGTTGGACTCGATGATCTTTAGGTCTTTTCCAACCTAGACAATTCAGTGATTCTGTGATTTATAATGCACCAAATTTCCTGTGCACAGTTCTATCACTTATAAGTCTTATGAGTGTGCTATATAAACCTAAGTCTGACAGCAAATACATTTCAGTATCTGTGTTAGTAGATTGTGTGTTTATTTCTGTATAGATTGCAGGACATTATGAGTTATTTACTTAACACTACAGTGTTATTTACAAATTGTTCTAAGCTCCTACACTGTAGTATTTGTATATCTATGTTTTTTCTTGGTGAGCATGTTTTTGTGAGCTATGTTTTTTTTTGGTGAACATAAACCTAAAAATGTGTCCCATAGAAATCAAGAAAAATAAGAAAAGATATTTTTCCCACAAGAAAAGGAAGAACACAGTGTCAGGATTATTCACACATTTAGTCATCATTATATTGTAGGAAATGGTGCTATATGTGCAACGACAATATATGTATGTTCAATAAATATAAGCACACAAATATATAATAAATATAACATATGTACAGTGTAGCAGTGTCTCTGTGTCTTACCTATCTGTTTATATCATGTATTGAAAATACATGCTAGTAGACAGCAGGGTTCATCTTCAAAACAAAACAAAACAAAATAAAAACACAGTTCATGCACCATACAGTCAGAATCAAAATAAAATAAATGAGTGCTGTTGTAATGTACAGAAATCCATAAGATATGCTAGGCTTGTACTTACAATATGCAAGAATGCCCAATTTACAGGGTCTTTCAAAATACTGTTGTGAAATAAATACTTTCTAGCCATTTGAGCAGATAGAATCTGTATTTAAGTGTCAAAAGAGGGGAATATGATTCATGATATTCTCTACATATGTAGTCACCTGATTCACACTCTGTTGCTCAGCCCATTGTCCTGTGTCTCCCCATATTCAGGTCATAAAATACTTTTACTGAATGCTGCAAAAAATCTCTGGACACTTCTATATATGACAATTTCATTTTGTCTTTCTTCCTGCTTTGGCACATTATCATATCAGTGTATTTTTAAGAGCAAGCACACTGGCTTTGCCAGAAGGGAATGAATACTTCTCAATCACAGGGAACATCAGGAAGGATGAGAGTTAGACTGACAGCTCCATCCTGTGAAATTTTGGGGGTAAAATGCAGTGCTGCATGTATACAGGAGTTCTGTTGGAATACAGAGAGGGAGACAATATGTTGAAAAATTTAGCGAGAAACAGTAGATGTTTTCATGATACGGAATCCTATAAATAAAAGCAGGTAGGAAATTCTGATTTGTATTAAGCCATAGTAACCATCTGTTCCTAAAGTCTGGGTGGGGGACTATGTCTTAATAAACAAACACAGTGGAGACAGGAAAGAAAGGTGGTAATTTATCAGTGAAAGAGGATTTTCCTAGGGCTGATTTAGCATTGAATGCTATGATCTCAACAATACCTACATCTATGTTTAGTATAGTAGATCTCAGAATCCTCCACCTACATAAGTGTACTCTGAGGTGAAAGAGTGTAGTTTTGTATAGACTGTAGAGATCACAGAAGGTCTTCTGTCTCAAAATCCCTAGCAGGCATCATGGCTATGCATGTATGTCCTATTATAGTGCAGAGAGGGATGGTACAGTGTTCTAGGCCTCACATATTAAAACAAAACAAAACTAAACTAAAAACTAGTAACTTTTCTAGCTGACACAATCATACATGATACTTCAGCTAGAGAAGATATCGTATGTTTCCTGAAGCCACTGTAAAGTTCAGATATCATGGATGACTATCAGGCAGGCCTGAGGCTTGCAGGCCACCACCACCATAGTTATATAACAGATATGGTTTAAAATACCCAGTTTCCAGGTGGTTATTGCCATCCTTTTTGCAGATAAGCTAACATAAAAATTCTTTAGGACCCTGCTTCAAATTACACCCACTGTCTTAAACATGCAGTACCTGTGAACATAGGGAGAAGAAGAAATGATATCCCAACTCCTTCATCTTTTAAAATATACCATTGTAGGAGTAAGGCTAATGAAAATAAAGATGCCTTTATAAGCCACAGTATGGGCAAAAGGGGAAAAGGTAGGCAAGGTACAACTGAGATATATGTCTAAGCTCATCTTACCTAAATTCCCATGAGAAATGCACTTTAATATGCTTTCTTGTCCTAGTGCTAAATTCCTTCTTTGTTTTCAATCTCACTTTGATGTGAGAGTCATGTATGGGTTCTGGGTCACTAAGACAATGTATACTTTTTGGCAGAAAGGTGTCTGTGAGTCTTGGTAAGCAGGCAACGTGCCTGACTGCTAGCTGTCCTATATTCCTTCTGCAGCAAGGCACCCTGAGTTGCCAGTTATCTTTCTAGGCACTAAATCTTCATACAGTGGTTTGATGGCATTTAATGAGAGGTCAATGTTGCAGAGCATTTATCACAGACTTGTGTAAGGAAATGGGCAAGCCACCTGATATTACAGGAAAAGGTCTGTGAGGAAGCAGAAAAGACTCACCTTCTCTCTGGTTGCTAGTCACAGATATCAATCACTACCTGCCTAAAATATTTCACCAAGAATACTTCAAAATGTCTGCCTGCAGCAATAAACATCTGGATATATGTTCTTTCAGCACACAAGTAACACTCTGAATATGGAAACATCCAAGTTTTCCATCAGCCTTGACATTTCCGCCTTCCTGTCTGCTTCCATATAATGCTTGATTGCTCCTGCAGTGACGTGTGAGCAATTTGCTGCCCTCAGTATCTGCTCCTTTTCTGAATTAATTTGAAGCTTTACCTCATTCTTCCTACTGGACTAAGCTTGCTCAGTAATGATCTCATGGCTGAGTGGCTGTGTCACTGGAGACAGCTAGCTTTTGCATTCATGGTCTCCCATTCTTCCATAGAACGCTGTTATGGCAAATGATTTTCACTCATATCATACTTTATACATTTTCTGAGATAGTTTATCACATTTGCACCTACCCACAGTGTCACATTTTTTTTTTTTTAATTAGTAGTGACATATTCAAAAGTTATCTTTTGTTTTCTATTGAACATTTCAGCTGCTGAGTTTAATGTTATGGGTGCTGATGAGTACTTCAGTAGTGCCGAACAGGAGTATAACTGAAACATGTTTAAAATTATTCTTTGAAACATCCTTTAATCAGATGGGTATAGCCTAGAAGGCTGTAGATAACCTGAAATCTAAATACTTAAGGCCTATGAAATTCTAAAAGCAGCCTTTTCAGCTGAATTCTTTTTACCAAGACACTCATCTGGGAAAGTGCTACATGGCATTTTATAAACTGAATATGTTTCCATGCAAAAAGCAAAGTTCTTCAACTCCATCCATAGCTTTCTGCCTGTTGCTGCCCATGTTACAAGGTTTTTGTTTTTTTTTTTTTTTTCCTTTCAAGTAGAAAATAAAGGTTCTCTACGTATATAGTCTAAGCTTCAGAAAATACCCTCCCTATGTATTTTATTGTAATTATTTCCCCATCTCCTCCAAATAGTATTTTGCCAATAGACAATGTGGTTTCCAACACAGACTTTTGCAGGCAGTTTAAGATAACGTACATAATCTTTCATTTCTTTATGACTGCTGCATTTTGTTGACATATTGTATAGAACTGAAAATATTGTTTGAGTAACTAGAGCAGCTGGAGCAAAGTGGGGATTTGTTTCTCAGTTAGTTCCACAAACCTGGCCAAAATCCATATGTCAATTAGGTAAGCACATGAAGTGAGTTAGATTTTAGAAGTGCCCAGGCACCACTAATTGCATCTAGATGAGGGAGAATTGAATTCCACTATGAAAAATACTAGCCAAATATGTGGTTTTATTTAAGATATGTAAAAGTGAACCTGTTTCATTCACACTCCAGTACTAGCAAGACTTTTGAATGTTTCATTTTTCAGCTGCTGATGCTGAATGTGCAAAGGAAGATAAAAGTTGCAGTGGAAAATCTTCATAATGGAGGATATTTTGTGGATTGAAACATCCTAATGCTTGGAATGGTTTTCTAAGCTGCCCTTATGTAGCCAGGATCCAGACCAAAATACCAGCTGTGAAAACTTATTAACACATCCTTTTGTTTATGATGACTCATTACACAGGGGCAGCATATGAACAATTACCCTTGTTAAAGAAAGTGCCACTCTGTTCAGCTTAATTATGTGAGATTTGATGTAGACTGATTATTATTGCAAATGAGGACACAGGGACAGTAGGAATCTAAAAGCATCAAAGAAATGCATGCAAATTGTTGTAACTTCTATAAATCACTTTGCTGAATGGTAAGAACATTTACATATCATTTTGCATATGTATTGCCTACTCTACCTAAATGACAATGTAATTTCTGTTAGTGGTCTATTGGAGCCATTGGATTGTAACATACAGAGTGCATTTCTGTGATAAACTTGTGTTAAAAAAAATTGTGGATTGTCAAGGTAACCACATGAGATACAGCAATTTCTTTTTAAAGGGATGACTAACAGAGTAGGCAAGCTATGCTTACAGTGTCAGTCAGCCTAATTACAAGAATTCACTGCAGGTGTTGCCATGCAAAAGTAGAACAATTAAGTCTCCCATCAAGCTTTTGGCACCAGATAAGGCCTAATACTTCGGTTAGAGACAAAAATCCCATGTTCTACCTGACCAGTTCAACACCAGTATACCAGTATATAAGCACTCTGACAGGAACATCAGGAAGGCTTTGTCCTTCCTGAATTAAACTCATCATGAACATCTCTACTTTGGAGGTTTTTTTTTTGTTGTTGTTGTTTTTTTTTTTTTTTTTTTTTTTTTTTTTTTTTTTTTTTTTAACAGCTGGGATTTTCACCAGATCATTCAAGTTCTTTGTCAAGGGTTACCTATTGGCCATGTTATCTTTGTCTCTTAGCTAGCTAAGTAAGAATCCAATAGGCCGTGCTAACAGAACGTTGCTAAGGGCTGGCAGGGATCAGACTAGATTTCTTACTGTCTAGCACTCTTTTCATAGATGTGGATGAAACTGCTATCTGTTTGAAATAATAAATTAAGAGAATTTGAGTTGCATTTTTAGGATGCTTTTCTGATTCAAAAAAAAAAAAAAGAAAAGCTGGCCACCAGGAAATTAAAATTTCTTTACACATTCATGCTAAGAATGAGTAAAGATATGTTGGATATCATTAGGCTTCTAAGCATTTAAGTTTTCATTTGAGTTTTTGTGAGGAGTAGACACTCCTGTTAGTACCAGTTTGTGGTGACTAATCAGACAGTATATCAAAGAGAATTGATCTCCTCGGCAACTTTTCTTCCATACTGCAAACTGAGTAGTAACAAGGGTGAAAGACCAAATACAGTATTTCACTATATGGAGATAAACAACAACAACAAAAAAGCTGAGAAGTGTTTTCTAATGAAAATCTTTATGCATGCTTCATGTCCCATTATTTCTTCTGCATACTGTATTTCTTTTTTCTTGATGTGTCATTCCATTGTTACACTTTTTAAAAGCTTGTTCTAAATTATTCTTATATAAGGCATTAACCTTAATAAGGCAATGTGTTCCCCTGGTTGAATGTGATCCTATAGCATTGTTTAAAACAGGACTGTTTCATGTAGGACAGTTCTGTCTTTGAGCTGAAGGAAACCTTTATATCATATACTGTTACTTATGTATAAACCTCATATCATTTTGATGCAATAATCCAGTTTAAAGCCTTCAGTCTGGCACCCACTTAAATTTTTATCAGCAAAGTATGAATACATTTTGTTTCAAAATTCAAGAATTTACTGTGATAACAGTAATGGGCAACCCATAACAAGCAGGCTAACGTAAATCTAACAGCCTTCTAGGCATAGGGACTGTCCATCCCTTTATTTAGGGTCAACTAAATCCCATTAAAATGTTAATCAGACAGTTTAATTAGCCATGATAAATGCCCTATGCTGCTGCAAAATAAACTGTAGTCACAAAACTATCTGAAACTATGCTAACGTCAATAAGTGGGCAAGGTGGGTTCCAATGCAATAAAGTTATGAGAGACAGCATAATGTTACTCACAGCACCATAATGCACAGACAGAAAACTTCACAGGCAGTATAGTTCTGACATTTTCTAGCTTCTGTGTCATTATCTTAGAAATGAATATCTAAGAAGTGTTTGCTTGTTTGTTCCACTAGACCTTCAAGCAGAAGTGCCATTGGAATATCTGTTCCATATGCAGACCAAAGATAATATACAGGTACTTCATGCTTCACATACTTGGATGTATGATGTAGGAATAAAACAAACAAAACCAGCAGAGACAGTAAAGGATCAATTAATTTTCATTTGCATGGATTTCATCTATAAAAACTAACTTAAAGTGCCAAATTTTTCTGTCAAACAAGGAAAAGATTTGCAGTAGCCATTAAAGTAAGGATGGGAAAAACAGTTGGACAAACCAGAATTGCCTCGAAAGACATTGGAAATGCAAGCTACTAAACAATGTAATTTTCATTGATATCTATCAGTATGTGTGAAAATTTCTCTCAGCTCAGATACAAATATGATTCTCTATATTTTCTCATATTTTCTTTCATTATTGTTATTTCAAAATTGTGCCCTGAATATATAAGAATGAAAACAGAAAACATTCCAGAGTGACAGACTGACACCAAGCTGATGGAAATGACTGTGGAAGTGTGATAACTATGATAACTCTGAGCTACGGAGCTGGTGAAGCCTGGCTTTCTACAGATGGACTTCTTGCTGTTTATAGAGCTACTAACTCCAGATAAGCTTTTCTTGCTGTTGCAGTGCTCATACTAGTACTCTCTTATGTGGCTCTTCAGTGTCTGTAATAAAATTCATACCACACTCTTTTGTTTATCAGGGCATTAATAGAGCCATTCATCCAGCTTATTTTCATAACACCTGTAGGTTGTTAATGCCTCTGAAGGCACTGTCCATCTGTCAGATTGGTTGAAATTGTTCAGAAGGTGTTAAATGGAAAATGTGGATAGAAGAAGATGTATGTGCTTGTATTTAAAAAACAAACAAACAAACAAAATGTGATTGCATTCACCTCATTCCTTTTGATAGATGGACTAAAAATGCAATCTAAGTTAAGATACAGAGTACATTCTTTCAAAGGAATCAGTTTTAAGGAAACAAATGAAAAATGCACCTTGCATCTGGGTAGGGGTGGAGGGGCAATGAGGGTAGTGGAGGGTCTGCTGCCTAAACAGAAGAATCAGATCTTATGCTTACAAGCACGTCCTACGTGGCATCCAGCTACCTCTTCAGGAGTTTCTTATCAATCTTCTGTTTATAACTGTCCATGCAGCTGTCTTAGATGACCTAGCTATCCAAATAATAAATGCCTGTATTTAGGGAATTGAGTCACTTCCTTAGAATTCTGGTTCTTCAGGACAGTGACTGTCTTCATAGAGATAACTGCAAAATGTCTGACTAACTGCTGCTGTTACGGAAATGGCAGTAATACTAATCAACCTAATTTTGCCTCCTGTCGTCCTGTTAGGGATATTGCATGTGAAGCTTCTGAAAATAAGGATTTATACATTTTATAAATTGCTTCTATTGATATTAATTTTCTGCCTCCCACTTCCCCTCAGTCTGAAGATCTGAATTTCATGCTCTTTTGTGAAGGCTTTCTTCCAAAACTAAGAGCCAGTACAGGAAAAATTGCAAACCTTGTCCCTGGGCTGAAAGTGGATCATGTCACCCATATAGAATATTTCCTTATTTACTATCTCATCAGGTTTCAAGTAACATGACTCAAGAGAAAGGATATTAATCAATATGTCATCCTCCAGTTTTCCCTCAGGTCTATAAATCACAGCAGCATTGACATGATGCACTTTCTTTTTGTAGCTAAAAATTATCTTAGGATCTGAGAGCTTCTTTGCTAACTCTGCTTCTATTTAAATTTACCTTTTTTTTTTTTTTTTTTCAAAATTTGAGTACTATGAGTTTTCAGATAAAAATACAAGGTTTTTTGTTTGTTTGTTTGTTTGTTTTTTCTACCACTCCTACTTACTGTAAATATGTTTGATTAGAATGTTCTGAATAAAATTTGTAATCCATAAAGTCAGTGAAAGAAGTTATGAGGTGTTGGAACACAGGAGTATCTTAGCACTCACCTCCCATCTGAGTATCGTAGCACTGGTAACTTGACCCAATCGATTCTTTGTTTAGACTTGTGGATTCCATAATAAGAGAAACAGGCAATTGAAATTACGTGTTATTGTGCTTATATTTCTTCAGACACATGAGCCTGTGCACTATCTGAGACCTAAATCTTCTCTAAAATATTCTCACACACAATACAGTCTCACAATTCACATCTGGGGAGCCATAGTCTTCAGACAGTGATAGATGGTCCACATACTTGTTTTTGAGAAAATGCAGTCTATGTCTATAAATCCTGCTGGCAATATAAAACCTACAGCCTGCTTTCCTTTTATTTATGGAGTAGAAACATTTTTGATAAATCATCTCTACAGATGCAAGAACGTACTAATATGCTTGCATAATAATAAAATGTTAAAATGAGAGTGGTGTAAAGTAATTCTTTGCTTGCAAGTCAATCAGATGTATTAGAATGAAAAAAAAGGTATGCCTGTAGGCCACTGATGAGTGCTGCAACCTTCTCCTCTTTCTCATTCTGACAGTATTCATGCCTATATACTCTAGCTTGAAAGTTTCTCCAAGAATTTATGCATCCAGGTGTGGAAGGCCACAGTGGGTCAGTGAGGAGGCAGTTATCACGCAGACTTTTTTATTTTGTGGCTGTGATAGCTATTTGATGCTCCTGTCCCCATTAACATTTGCCCTTCATTACAGAGCTTTTTTTCTTCATGAAAACCACTTCAATTAAGTATATGCAAGCTGTTATCCTCACACCATTTTATCATATTCAGGTGCTGTCATGCAATATTTCAGGTTTGCTCATTACCTTATAATTTGGTCATATGCTTTCCTCTCTCCCACAAAAATCTCATTATCTTTTTCAGACTCATTCTATCTTAGCTACTTTGAAAGGTTTTCATTCTTTGTAGCACTATGGACTTCCCTAAGACTCATTCTCTTGCTTTAAAACATGATCTGCTGATATTTGTCCATATTACACTAATATTAACAGCTGATGCAGTCAATAAAGCACAGTCTACTGCTTCAGTTGCTCACATATTCACCCCTAAAAAAAATGAGACCTCAGATGCTTTATTATAAAGCCTTAGAAGAGGCTGAGAGTTTTGTTTGTTTGTTTCCTTATCTACAATGATTACTTGAACTTAAAACTATGTCCAGACATCTTATATCATCCTGAGCTTACATTTCTGAATAATTCAGCATTTGGGGCAAAAACCTACCTTACTAAACAAAATGCTTATTGCTCAACTGAAAGTCAAGAATTAAAAGAGTGACTTGACATACCACACACCAGAGTTTCAACCCAGAAAGACCTCAAGTACTGGACAAATTGGTCAGAAGAAATCACATGAACTCCAAGAAATGAAAACCTCTGCATCTGGAATGGAATAACCATCAGTGAGGACTTGGAAGGGAATTGCTGGGTAGAAGCCTTGCTAAAAAGGGCCTGGTGTTTACTGTGGAAACCAAGATGAACACAACCCAACAATAAGTTCTCAATGTGAAAAATGTAAATTGCGTACTAGTGTACAACAGGAGATATATGGTTAGCAGACTGAGGGGAGCTATTATTTCCCTCAGTTCAGTGCTGGAGAGGCTACATCTGGATCCTTAAATTAACATTAAAGAAATTAAGTAAGTTTCTGTGGAGGGCTGGAAAATGGTCATATATGACTTGCTAAGAAGGGCATGAAGTGGCAGACTTGTTTATTCCTGCAGAGAGAAGGCTAAAGGGTGGGAGATCTTATAGTCTACAACTACTAGATTACATTAGATTGATTATAAAGGTAATGAAAGTCTGTTCTGAACGGTGTCAAATGACATAACAAGGGACGTAGTCCACAAATTATAAGTTCAGATGTTGTATATCCTCTGTATTTGAAAGATTTCAAGGTTTGGCTAGACAAAGCCTGGGATGAGTGGGCTTGGAAATACTTCTGCTTTGAGTTGGAGACTGGCCTAGATGACCCTCAGCATTCTCTTCCAGCCAACATTTTCATATACTCTTTTATTTTTTTTTTCTCTATGTACTGTTGAACCAAGGTTATAGATTTTCACATATTTTATCTTTATTATGTTTTATTAAATTGTCTTTTTCATTATCTAAAAAAAATGTTATTTAATGAGAGAAATGCACTACTTTGCACAATTTAAGATTTTTTTTTTTTAAATTATGTACATTATAAAGCCAGTGTAATGAGGCTTCATATTCTTGTCATGTCCACTATTTAACATATGATATGGAATAGGTTCTGTCACCTTAAGTGTAGTTACCTAATGTGATTTTCTGGAAGATATATAAGGTAATTTCTCAGTAGTGAAAATATAATTGCAAGCATTCTCTTCTATAGCTGAAGCAAATGAGGTATTTGCATATTATTACTTTTGGGGAAACCGGCACAACAGGATGCCTCTCTGAAGTAGCTGTCCACTTATGCATACAGCATAGTGAACAAACAGGAGGAATTGGAGAACTGTGTGTAGTTATAGGGCTATGATTTCACTGGGATGATAGAGGCACGGTGGGATGCAGTGGTTGGATATTGACTCTTTAGGAAAGACCATCTGGCATGTCAAAGAAAGTGTCATCCTGTTTGTGAGAGAGTAGTGGAAACACATGGAACAATACCTTGGTACAAATGAGGAGCCAGCTGAGAATTTATGGGTCAGGATTAGTGGGCACATCAATGTGACTGACATTGGGGTAGATATCTGTTACAAACTACATGATGAGGAAGAAGAAGCAAACAACTGACTGGCTGGAAAGCAGTTTAGCAGAGAAGGCCCTGGGGACCCTGGCAAACATCAAGCTGACCATGATCCATCAATATCCCTTCAGGAAAAAAAAAAAAAAAAAAGAAAGAAAAAAAATCCAAGAACAGCCTGGGCTGTGTTAAGAAAGGCAACAGCAAGTAAAGGGAGGTGATCCTTTCTCTCTGCTTAGCGCTGGTGAGACAGCTGTTGTGCTGCATCTGGTTCTGAGTTCTACAGTATGAGGGAGATATGGACATGTTGGAGTGAGTCCAACAAATGGGATGGTTAGGGGACTGTATGTGGAGAGATGTTCAGAGAGCTGGGACTGGTGAGAAGAACAGACTCAGGAGGATCTTATCAATGTGCATGAATACCTGCAGGCAGTGAGGCAGGGATGTTCTTAATGACAGGTTAAGAAGCAACAAGCACAAACTGAAACACAGGCAATTGTGTTTAAACATAAAAATATATTTACTGTGAGGGCAGCTGAACATTGGCTCATGCTACCTACAGAGGAAGTGGAGTCTGCCCTTGGAGACATTTAAAGCCAGATTGGGCACATCCATCAGTAACCTGCTGCAGGTGATTGTGGTTTGTGTGTGAACAGGGGGTGGACTGAGCAATCTTCAGGGGTCCTGCCCATCTCAGCAACCCTGTGATATCTGTGATTACAGGAAGTGAGAATCTGTCAGGGAAAACAAAAAAGATTACTACCAAGTTTACATTGATTTAAAACCAGTACGGAGCACTGCTGTGCAGTCTCACTTTGGACAGTCACAGGAGTTCCATATTCACTAGAAAGGGATGAAAAAGAGAAAATTAGCCATTGTTTTTTGACGTATTGACATGTGAATAGCTCATATAAATGCAAGTTAGTGTCTGAATTATTCCAAACACAAATAAGGCCGGGCAGAGAATGGATTGAGAGCAGTGCTGAGAAGGAATTGGGGTGTTGGTTGATGAGAAACTCAGAATGAGCTGCCAATGTGCCCTTACAGCCCAGAAAACCAACCATACCCTGAACTGCATCAAAAGGAACTTGATTGACAGGTTGAGGGAGGTGATTCTCCCCCTCTACTATGTTCTTGTGAGACCCCACCTTGAGTACTGCATTCAGCACTGGGGTCCCCAACATAAGAGGGACATGAACCTGTTAGAGAGGATCCAGAGGAGGGCCATGAGAATTATCAGAGGGCTGTAGCACCTCTCCTATGAAGACAGGCTGAGGGAGTTGGGATTGTTCAGCCTGGAGAAGAGAAGGCTCTGGGGAGACCTTAGAACAGTTTTCCAGTACCTAAAAGGGGTCTACTGGAAATCTGGACACTTAATCAGGGAGTATAGTGAAAGAGGATAATGATTTTAAACTAAAAGAGGTGAGATTTAAATCGATATAAGGAAGAAATTCTTTACTCTGAGGGTGGTGAGGCACAAGAACAAGTTGCCAAAAAGAATTGTGTATGCCCCATCCCTGGAAGTGTTCAATATCAGGCTGGATGGGGCTTTGAGGAACCTGGCCTAGTGGAAGATGTCCCTGCCTATAGAAGGGGGCTTGGAACTGGATGGTCTTTAAGGTCCCTTCCAACCCAAACCATTCTATGATTCTATGAATTAGCGTCATATTACAGATTCTACAATAACAGATGGTATATTTTCTCTGTAGCAATTATGGTTGGTTGCATATTTATAATAATGTATATGTATATAGGCAACTGCCAAAGAAAGGCCAATGCAAGTCCAAACCCTTGCTTGTCTCAGGGTCACTTAATCAAGTTGTCGGAGAATCATTTCAATTTTACTCCAGGATTGTCAATTTGAGCTCTAGGGCTGACACTGAGAGGCCATAAGGACAGAATTACATCTGGTAATAGCTACATGTAATTCCTACAGAGGCAGTTTACACTAAATGTCTGGAATGTTGAAGATTCAAGAAGAATATTTTTGTAAGTCATTTACATGTATTTGACTACATCAAAAATGGTTCTTAAAACTGGAGTGAGCAGGTTGTCTAAGCTAATTTTCTCAATGCCTCTTGAAAGTGCTCCTGGGAAGAGGACAGGGAAAATACATTTCAGAGCCAATCAGAAGTTCAGAAATAACTTCACACATGCTGGGCATCAACCCTTTATTCAAATAGTGGTGCTCGCAATTTCAGTAAACACAGAAGAGGAAAATAGAAATTAAGCTGTTATGAGAAAAACTGATTTCCATTTGCAGCGTAGATAGTCCTGCTGTTTTCAAATAATCGTTTTAACTAAGTAGTTGTTTTGCACTAGGAGATGCTGGTCTGTTACAATCCCAGTAAGAATGGCACTCAGGCTCTGTAAAGTACCCTTTAAAATACTATTTGTTAGAGATAGTGCTATAAAGAAAGAAAGAATAGTAAAGATACTCTTACATCCCTCATTTACTGGGAATCCTCAGGTACGCAGCTTTGAATGAGCCTCTGACCATGTGTAGCACTACATGCAGACCCTGGCCTTGGAAAGGGTGACCCCATTTTGGTCATTTGGACTTCTGTAGGATTTTCTTACAAGAAAACAAGCCTGATAATAATTTCTACTGTCACAGAAAGGATGTTCCCATGAGAACTTCTTGTTGCACTTCTAATTGAAGGCAAGGAGAGGCAGGCGGCCCAATCCTTCAGCCAAAGGACAGGTGCAGCACAACACAGGTGTAAAGTCCATGCTGGATGTGCAGCACAGCACAACACAGATCTGTTAACTCTCATGTTAACTGCTGTGTAGCTCACTAACTCCTCCATGAATAATGGTCTCCCAGGCAAGATCATTACAGCAATAGCTTTTCAATATTCACTATATACTGTTTAGAAAATATTTCAAAATACCATCTTATCTTGAGTTAACTTAGGAAATGTCTAGTTCCTTTTCTGGCACTGTATGAGTAAGCTGTATTTAATGGTATATATATTTCTTTGGCAACTCCTTTTTACTCCAAAAAAAAATATGTTATTCTTTCCTAATAAAACATAATTTTGGATATAGATTTGCATTTAATAATTTTAAACTAAATTTTGAAAATCTGAACTTCTCTAAAAAAAAAAAAGCAAATAGAAATAGATTTGATTGTAAAGCAAGGCAAGTTATGCTAACTGTAGGCTACCTCAAGAATTTATTTTTCAAATTATTAATTTATTTCAATTTTATCTGCTCTAAAGTAAGGTGTTATTCTAATATTATAACAGGTGAAATCTCACCCTAAGTGAATGACCAATTATTGATAAAGAATTAGAAGTTTTGGCTGATAGCAACTTGAATATGAGCCAACAGTGTGCCCTAGGAGCCAAAAGGGCCAACCATACCTTGGGGTGCATCAACCATGGCACTGCTAGCTGTTTGAGGGAAGTGAATGTCTTGCACTGCTCTGTGCTGGTGTGCCCTCACTTTGAGTACAGTTTGCAATTTTGTGTGTGTAGTGGGTTTACATGGCAAGATTTTGGTAGCAGGGAGGCATAGGAGTGGCTTCTGTGAGAAGAATCTAGAAGCTGCCCCATGTTAGGTAAGGGCCCTGCTGCTGGCCAGAGCTGAGCCAATAAGCAACGTTATTTGTGTCTCTGTGAGCGCATATTTAAGAAAAGGGGAAAAACAAGCAAACAAACAAACAAAAACAACAACAACAACAAAACTGCGGCTAAACATAGCTGGGAGAGTGAGGCACAGCCTTGCAGGTGCCAAGGTCAGTGAAGAAGGATGGGGGAGAGGTGCTCCAGGCACCTGAGCAGAAGTCCCTTGCGGCCTGTGGTGAGGACCATGGTGAAGCAGGATGTCCCCCTGCAGCCCATGGAGTACCACGCTGAAGCAGATCTCCACACTACAGCCCATGGAGGAGACCACAGTGGAGCAGGTGGACCTGCACTGATAGAGGCTGCGGCCTGTGGAAGACCCCTGCCGGAGCAGGCTCTGAGCCAGAGCTGCATCTTGTGGAGAGGAGACCACACAGGGGCAGGAGGTCTGGGGGGAGCTGCTGCCCACGGGGGACCCATGCTGGAGCAGTTTGCTCCTGGGGAATGGACACCGTGGTACAGAGCCATGTGGGAGCAGTTCTTGAAGAGCTGCTGCCTGTAGGCAGCCCCCGCAGGCTCAGTTGGGGAAGGACAGCATCCCATGGGAGGGACCCCATGTGGAGCAGGGACAGAGAGTGACCAAGAAGGAGTGGAGGAAAGAAAGCACTATAGACTGGCCATAACCCCCATTCCTGTTCCCCTGCATTGCTTCAAGGGGAGGAGGTGCAAGAGGGTGGATGGGGAGAAGGCGTTTCTTGTTGCTTTCCATTGTTCCTCACTTCTGTAGCTTGTTAGTAATAGGCAATAAATTTTACTGTCTCCCTACTCAGAGTCTGTTTTTCCTGTCACAATAATTGTTGAGTGATCCTCATCTCAACCCTTGAGCCCTTTGCATCATATTTTCTCCCCCTTTCTCTTTGAGGAGGGGGAGTGAGAGAGCAGCTGGGGTGGAGCTCGGCCGCCCACCCAAGTAAGACTACCACAGGATGCCACAATAGAAGGACATGAAACTACTAGAAGGTGTCCAAAGGAGGGCTAGGAAGATGGTGAAGGGTCTAGAGGACAACACGTATGTGGAGCAGCTGAGGCCACTTGGTTGCAGAGCAGAGAAGAGCAGACTGAAGGGAGGCCTCATGGTTGCCTGCAGCTGCCCTCAGGAAGGGAGCAGAGGGGCAGGTGCTGAGCTCTGCTCTCTGGGGACAGCAACAGGACCCAAGGGAACGGCATGGAGCTGGGACAGGGGAGGGTCAGGCTGGGAAAGGTTCTTACTAAGAAGTGGTCGGGCACTGGGACAGGCTGCCCAAGGCAGTGGTCATGGCACTGAGCCTACTGGCGTTCAAGAAGCATTTGGACAATGCTCTCAGGGACGTGATTTGTTTTTTGGGTGGTCCTATGTTAAGAAGGTCCTGCCTTCTCTTCCAACTCAGGATATTCTATGATTCTAACAAAGAAACAAAAATTTCCGGTAAGTAAACATGTCGTTCGTTCTGTAAAACATTAGAGCTTCTCAGTGATTTTGAAGCTTGTCAGCAAGGTACTTCTGAGGTGGACTTTCATAGTGGTTTTGTACACCCTATATGAAATATGTATGAAAGGATGAAAGGAAAAGCAAAAACAAACAAACAAACAAACAAACAAAAACACAAAACAAACAAACAAAAAAAACAAAACACAAAAACCAAACCAAACCAAAAAAACTCAGTATTTATTAGCTAATAATTTTTTTTATTATTATTATTTTTTTTTTTAGATTTATTAGGTAGGATATATTGCAATATACGGGATTGTTCTTTGATGGAATAAGAAAATCACTCCAGGGTACGAAGAAATGCTTCCAATGAAAGTCAGTAAAGGTAGCTTCATTTTAGCCCTTCTTAAAGCTTTTTTCTTAAAAGCAGAAAAGTGTTAACAAACAAGCAGAAAGATCTAAGCAGGCAAACAGACTAGAGGGAGGAGTGAAAGAAATATGATATTCTCCATGTAAGGAAAGAACCCAGGGCAATAAGTGAAGATAACTTCTACCAAACTTCTGTTTTCCAAATACAGGACAAAGGAAGGAAAGCCTCTGCAAGGAAGCAGCCAAGCTAGAGGCACCAGAAGAGAAGAAAATCAGTATGTCGATTGTCACAGCTGGACTTTTTGCCTCTGTAAAAGGATGCTGCAAAACCTGAGGTCTGTTTGTGCCTGGTTAAAAATAGGGACTTTTCAAAGCCAAGGTGAACATGCCAGTTGCTACAGAAATGGAAGTGTTCAAGCTGTGTTAAGCAGGATGAAAGCTCAGGATTTTATTTGCTATCAAGGTGATTGCAGAAGTGGTGAAAACAGATTAAAGGTAAAAGCAGTAATGGTTAGAGCTGTTGGTATGTATTAAGTGAAAATGGGTACTGGTGATTTATAGGCACTAGGAAGAGTTGAGAGTTGATTTACGGCCAAGGTACTGATTTGTGAAGGGCTTGTCACAGACATTAATGGAACTGGCTGCAGTGCTTGGCCAGCCTGGACATCAGCTTCAGTATGTACATGAACAAACTCCTTGAGTGAATGGGCCTTACCCATCTTTTGAGAGCTTCCTTACTAGCAAGTAACCAAGTTATGCATCATTGTTGTTACTGTAACATGGCAAAGGAAAGAGCATCATGCAAGTGAATGAACCATGCATTTGACTTCCATTAAGAAAACTGTGTCCACTCCCACTGGGATTATGTGCTATATTACATTCTTATATAATCCAGGATTCACATCTCCTTCAGAAAGCTAGAGACCATGAAAGAGTATTATTGATATAGACATAGTCAAAGTTCATGGTTTATAAAGTTGTTAATCAATGCAAAATTTCCATGGGAAAGTGCCTCAAAGATAACACAATCCTAAAATAATTTTTTATGCAGCTTTCTGTGTTTTGGAGGAAGTTCTTCACTCAGAGGGCGGTGAGGCACTGGAACAGGTTGTCCAGAGAGGTTGTGGATGCCCCATCCCTGGAGGTGTTCAGATTGCCCTGGGCAAACTAGTGGGTGGTGTCCTTGCCTATGGCAAGGGGTGTGGTACTAGATAATCTGTGAGGTGCCTTCCAACCTAAACCATTCTATGATTTTATGATTCTAAATGAGCTCTGTCTTGTACCTACAGTATGCCTGAAGATGTGCAGTTCATCAACATTTATAAAAGTAAGATAATTTCTTGTGGAAGCAAAGTAAGCCTGGAAAGAGCTCAGTTAAAAATCCAGTCTTTGGATCATCCATTCTTCATTTCAAAAGGTGTACATAATGGCCAGCAAAATAAATAAGTAAATAATAATAATAAACTTGAAATTAAACTTCTCCTGTCATCTGAAACATATTTTTTCATTGACAAATCACAACATGAAGAACAAGAGAAAGTGCTGTGGATAGGAGATCACACCTTTGAACCATCATGTCCAATCAAGGTACTATTTTTTTTGTTTTTCACCCAAGGCATAATTTCATATATCAGGAGAGAATGCAGAAATAAAGATGTTTCTTTCAGATTTCAAAATAGAGGTTTTTGGTAGATGTATCAGTTAAATAACCACTGCCTTCCAAATATCTACTGCCAGATTAATTACTGACAACAAGGAGAATGCTCATTATTAATCATGATAAATAATACCCAGTGGAGAAACTGAACTGCAACGTCACAGAGCTGTGGCAATTTCCAGTCTGACTTATTTAGTTTATGGATAGACTGCATCGTCTATCGTATTGTAGTGCAAAAGAACTGTATAGCGAAACAGATGGTGCTATTTATTTTGCGTCTCTCTCTCTCTGTCTCTCTCTCTTTTTTTTTTTTTTTTTAATCTATCTATGTTTGGATTTCCATCCTGTATTTGGATTCAGGTCTCAAGGACTAAATGCATTAGCAGTTGGAGAGTGTTTTTGTACTCTTGGGCCATATCTTATCATTTAGTCTCACCCAAAATAAATTCAGTTCTTACATTCCAAAATCACTTCATGAAGTGTGACTCACAGAATGTAAGTAGGGAGATACAGAGATACAATTCAGAAATGCTAATTACTTATAAAATGCTAATACAAGTGGGTAGATATACTTTGTTTTGAAATTAATGCTTAAGTCCACCCTATTCATAAAGCATCTCACTAAAGTTTTGTTTGTACTGATAGTGAATTGATGGGATTTTTCATTGTGCAGATTTTCTATTTCAATGAGAGTGAGGAGTGAAATTAATTATAATGGAATTTCATTTTTGACTGTGATGATAGCTTCTTTGATGGGACTTGATAGGAGAAATAAACTTTCAGTTTTTGTTATAAGTGGAAACACACCAATGGGGGAATAAAACACTTTTAAAAATTATTCTATTTTATACTCTTTTTTTTTTCTTTTTTTTTTTTTTCTGTAATTTTTCATTAATGAAGAAATCCTTACCAAGAAAAATAATTTTTAAATGTATCCATTATATGACTTGAAATATTGATATTCTTAACAGTTGACAATAACTTGAGTGAATATCAGTGCAGTCTGTTGGGATCCTTCCACAAGATTCCATGAGAACTTTGGCTAAGATTCTAAATTTCATTCTGTTACAGTATTCAGTTTTCAGAGAGTTGGGCTTGTTGATAAGTGACCCTAAGTCATAATGAGAAAGAAGATCAACCAGTATATATCTTTGATTGTTAACAAAGAAAATGCCAAACAAAAACACCACTTAAGTTTCTCTGATGCTGATCTCATAATTTCTTGACCTCCTAATAAATGTTATAGGTTTCCATTAATAAGTACTGACATGAATAGATTATTTTCAAGCAGATATATAATTTATAGCTCAAAATGTTTCTATCTATAAAAGGGGTACTCTTTAAAACTGTTTAGATCCCATGTTTATCCCATGTTAGACTACATGATAGTTTATGCTTTTTTTTCTTTGCTTTTTTTTTTTTTTTGTTAATTTACCTATATCTGGGAGACTAAAAAATAGTACAATAGGGAGTCTTGTTTTACAATTACTCTACAGTTCAACAGAGCAAGAAACAGCTTATTTAAACAAAACAAATAAACAAACAAAAAAGTCGATTATAGTTTTTCTCCTGAGACTAAAATTTCTGGTTTAAAAGAAGGCAAAATTATAGTGATGTTAAAAAAATATAAAGAAAGCAATGCAGATGATAAGTAAATAAAAGATTATTGAAGGTATTTCAAATGGTGCAGAAGAAAAGAAAAGACATTGTAAAAAAATCCCTTCAATCAGCTTAATTTCTCTTTAGCTTCAGTTCTCAAAAAACTTCCAGGGATACCATTGCTGCTGAATCTTGGCAAGTTGAAGATGTGTGGGAAACAAATTGTTATAATGGTGTGTCCTTATGCTTAGAAAGGATGTGCACTGAGGAAAAAACAAGAAAGATATTACACCAATCCTGACCAAAAGTGAGGAATGGAAGCTCTAGAAAAAAAATAAGAAATGTGTATGAAATGAAGATAATGAAGTGGTAAGTGAAGGCTAAGGGAGTTGGATGAAGATTTGCTAGAATTTGGGGCTTTGAAAAATGTTGACAATGGTAATGATAACAGAAGTATGCATAGGGGATTGGTTCAAGGACCCAATAAAAAGGCCTTGAAAGACATTGCAGCAGAACACTGAAATGGTGGACTTAGAGTTGCAAAAGACTATTTCTCTCCTCAAAGGATTTAAACAAACTTTGATTCTGTTCTAGTTGAGAGTAAAATAACTGTACCTGTACCGCTTCAGAACAATCTTGGAGGTATTTCTCTGGCTGGAAGTCATAGGAAACAATAATGCCAGGGTAGTGAGGATGGATGACCTGGCTGGCAGGTTGCCACAGGGCTCTACCGGGGATCTTTCAGGAAACAGAATGGGTTGTAAACCTCTCTTGGACTATTAGACTCGTTTCCCCATCTCTGCTAGTTTTCCATGGAATATCCTTTGAGCCACATTTGCCATCCCATGGCCTCCTGTTGAAAAAGGAAGAAGGCTCAGTAACTTTTTCTGTCTTTCTAAGGGAGGAAAATGGACAGAAAACAATGGAGAAACAGAAGAAGGTGGGCAGCTCTCTCCCTTTTTCTGCTGCTGGACTAGGAATGAAGATAGTGTTAGCTGAAACTCCTGCAGAGGGGAACCACTTCTTTTCCTTCCATGCAGTAGATCTTACACAGTTCAGTACTTCTCTCAGCTGCAACAACCACAGAAATGAGCAACAATTATAGCAAATGAGTGTGATACTTCGGACTGGAAGAGTTCATGCCATCATTTCAAGCATTGAAGGGTGTGCAGGTTGTTGTCCCCCACCTGCTGCCTTAGGCAGTTGCCTTCTTTATCGTATTTTTCAAGCCAAGAGTGCCTATAAAATTGACTTTTTTTTATAACTCAGAATAAATAATTGTCATTCTTAACTAACTACAGCTGTGGCTGAAATGATAGGAAATGTAATAAACTATGTCATTTATAGCATTGTTTATAATTTTATGTGAGTTTTCCTGTCTTCTTTTCAATTATAAAATCAACAGCTCTGCAGTGATTGTTTTTGTCATATCCAAAGGGCAAAAACATCCTTTCATAGTTGAGCCAATTTTCTTTCATCCGTTTTACTTTAGGATCCTGTCATTTTCATGTTTTAGCAATCTCTTGTATTTTAAACATTCAAATATAGTAGTGTTTATTTCCCAAACTCTAAAATTTCTAAAGTCTCACAGGTCAAGTAATGAGTAGTTGGTTTTGTTTAACGTTTGTTTATTCAACATCTGTGCACCTACAAATGCTTAATTCTCTGTTCACGTACAATTATCGAAATGAAAGCCTGATGACAGCATATTTCATTGTGACTAAAACATAAGTTAGTACACTAGAAAATGTACACTTACAACTATATTTGTAGAACAACTTTTAGCCAAACAGAGTATGGAGAAGATACCATAAATATCCAGCTATATTTAGTTACCTATTTTTTTTTTTCTTTGTTGGAGATGAATCTGTATTTTGCAGTACAAAAGCAGAGTGAGGAATATATTGTCTTGTTATGGGTTTTATAGCTATGTTGTTTCTATAGGAAATCTTCAAAGTTGATCTTGTTTGGGAGCTGGGGAATGGATGTTGTTATTTCTTGAAGTCTCTTCGAAACGATAGTTCTATAATTTTATCGAACAAATAATTTTGTGATGTGAGGGATGTAGTAGCAGTGGTTTGTAAAGGATTGAAGAGGGAATTCTTTACAATCCTTCTCCTTAAGTAGCTACCACTCTATATAGTCTCTACTAGTCTCTAATTATTCTAGGAAACAAGTCAAATTAAATCAAAACAACCCATGTTATTTCTTGTACCTATACATTAATTTTTAGACAACAGTGTTTTACTAATATGCTGTTGTTTATTTCAAACCTGGCTCCCACTAGTTTCATTTGATGGCTCCTAAGTCATTGAAAGATGTGGAATATATTCATCTCACTTATTATTTGGAATGCCTTTACATATACCTGTTCACATTTAAGGAGCCTCACATAGATTGAGAGCTGGAAGGAAATATTTCTTATTTCATCCTAATCCTTTCTCCAGGTTCAATGTCCCTTCATTTTCTCTCAAAGATTTATAATTTAGACATTTTTTCCCCTTTTTAAAATAAAATGGCAAGAAGCCAACCTGGTACCAAGAACAAAGTTGACAAGTTCTGAAGCACAGCTCACTGACAAAAGTCTTTTAGAGTTTTTTTTTGTTGTTGTTTTGTTTTGTTTTTTTATGTAGGAAAACAAAACAAAACAAAACCCCTTTATTTCTCTAACTGAGGTCTTAAAAATGTCTGGAATTGGAAAAAGTAACAGTCTGGAAAACAGCAAGTGAAAAAGTTCAGATCATAAGAATGTCAAAATCATAAGGAGATTGAGAACTACGCCTCAAAAAGGGGAATATAATAGCCATAATTATAAACAAGGCTAATAGTCTTGCCTCTCATCTCTCAGTTTTCTTTGCTTAAAAAATACAAGACTGAAACAGCAAAAAGACTGTAGAAATCGTTGTCTTTGTTGTATTTGCCTGTTCTTCATGATTAATTGGTCCAAAAAATTATCAGCTATGAGGTTTAAAATGAGTTACTCCATTATTCTCCTACCAGTTACAGAATGACAAAGGGTGATGGCCAGAATTAAAGTAATTGATGAAGTCAATGATAAAGTGACATTCAATTGTTCTCAGCTCCCGTTGAGGGTCCTAAAGTTCAAACTGAGATCCTTAAAATCTCTTTTTGTGTGTAAACTTTTTTTTTTTCCCTATGAGGAAGTGTGTTGTAAGGTAAGCAGCTAAATGTAAAAATATAGAATCTGGATGAAGAACCACTTTTTTGTGTCCCAGTAAAAGCCATGGCTGAGTGGATGATTGATCTCATGGTATGCAGAAATGCCATTGGCTTTGCTAAACAAACAGCCTATTATTTGTGAACAGAAATTGGGGGTGGTGTGTTGTGGTCCCAGTGCCCTGGAAAATGAGAGTTTTGTACACAAAAAATGATGTCTCCTGGGCTGTCTCTGCAGAGATGAAGAAATACGTGTCTGATTTTTTACTAACTATGCTACATCTAAATTTTAGAAATCAATAGGAGCAGAGAATGATGCTTCACATATCTAGCTGTCTATAATGATTCTTACAACAGTCCAATCACTTTCCTTATTAATGAAGTAGTGTGAATTTTGTGCTAGGCAATAAAAGTGCGAGGGACTGGAAATAAAGAAGACAAGGAATAAAAATCACTGGTGAAGTTAAAATAGGTTAAAAAAAACATGTCACTGCAAATGGAGAAAAAGAAGAATGATGGAAAGGCAAGGAAAAATAGACAAGGAATATAATGAAATAACACTGAAAATACATTTTCATAAATGTATAAATATTTTGTATTAATGATGTTAAATGTCAATGTACATTTTCTCTCCAGAAAAACAGTGAGTATTAACTAAAAGAGGGAAAGAGAAAAGTGACAAGATCCAGCATAAAGGAAAATAAAATTGGGAAAAACAGAAATTGAAATAATTTGTAAATAATATTACACATAAAATGGTAATAAATAAATAAATAAATAAATAAAGTTGAGTGCATAGAGTAACATTTAATTAAGGAGCCTAAACTACAGGTGCTGTGTTTTCGTGCCTTTCGGAGACATCAAAACAGTTGTGAACTTTGTGAGGCAAGAATTGTAGGAATGGAAACCTCTTGGGAAAACCTTTTGGACATATAAAACAGTCTAATAAAACCTGGGGGGAGGGGAAATATATATTTTATTATTACTTATTTCCACATAAATTGATATGGTGGGTAACACTGAAGGGCTCACTCACAGAGCCAGAAAAGTTAAGAAAATTATGGTATTCCCTAGTACATACCAGAGCATACAAGCTGCCTGCCTTCACCCAGCTTTGGTATGGGCATCAGCCTCCCCCTGTGGCAGACTTGCTGATACCACCATGGAGAATGGCATCAAGGATGGAGATGTGTGTTTGTGCAATTCACAATAGCACCAGAGAGCCTGAAATACAGGGGCTTGGCAAGTCAGTGGGGACATGCCCATGGAAGTTTCAAGGTACCTACCAAAGGAAGGATCTGATTTTTGCTTCAGTGACAGTTGGAACAGCAGCACCAACAATGAAATCATGCTGAGCAGATTTCCTCTGCTGTTCCTGGCATTGCAGGCCCAGCCTTTTCCAGTCTGAAATCTTTGCTTATGTTTTTGTCATGTGTTACTGGTTACATTTGCCTCAAATATGAAATTTCTGTAGTTTGTTCTCAGGAGAAATTTGCCATGATTTTGCTAAGTCATTTCCTCTTACTTCAAAAGCATTCAAGATATGTAAAGCCTGCACTTTTTCCCACTTCTCCCTCAGTTTGTGAACTCAGCCAGCTGAAGCAGTGAGATTTAAGTCTCTCTTTCTTGTTACAGTGGCAGAAGATAGCATTGTCCAAGGGATATCTCTGTCCTGACATTTTTGCCTACCATTGTTTTTGTCCCAAATACAGTACAGCTCTAAGGATCTCCAAGCTTGTTGCAGGTGAGCCAAGGTCCCTTGAGTACAACTCTTCTGTGAATTGATCCACTCCCTGAAAATTCTATCAGCTTCATTTGAGTCCATTTTAAAATACTGAGGCAGCTTAGGCTGAAAACAGCATGTTTTATGTCAGCAGTGCAGAGGCCGAACATTCAATTACAAAAGCAAAAACAACATTTCAAAACACATCCCTTAGACAGATAATGAGCTGAAATTAATCTCTTTTCCAGGCTCTCTTTTAGGTCTGTTCTTCACTGCCTTAGTGAAAGGCTGTTCTGCCTGGAGGCAGCCTGGGAAACTGCTCCTCCAACACACAGGGCGCTCACCTATGCTAATGCTCCCAGGCCACCTCCTTTCTCTGCTGTGATCTCCTTCTTCTTCCTGCCTTTTAGCACTCATAAGCTTCCTCACTGCTTTGTCAGTCATTCTCACATCCCCTTCAGTTCATTTGTGTAGTGTATTCTGGATTATATCTAATGTTTGAGAACCCTGTTTTTAACCTCGCTCTCCTTTTGCAGTTGAGTTCTCAGAAACATAGTGCAGAGGAGGTAGTACAAAATCCCCTTCAGAGATCACCAAATCACCACTTTTATTTTACTCCTTAATTTGTCCTTCCTGTGCAGCTTGAGCAGAAAGTCTGTTCATCTATTTAACTTCTAAGACTGCCAGTGTGCTTTATAAATGCAGCCTGAGAAAGATACATTCTACATGCAGCATACCAGCCCACACTCTTTGGGTCACTGTCAGATTCTCAGGGAGATGTAGGTATTGCATGATAACAATGTAAATGATAGCCTTCTGGCATAAAATACTTTTTCTAAATTTGTTTCCCTTCCCTCATCACTCCCTCTGCTTTTTCCCTCAGTTTGATGGCTGTTACAGCAACCAAAATTGAAAGAATATTTTTCTTTACCATATCTTTATCTTACATTCATGTACTGCATTATTATTATTATTATTGTTATTACTATTATTATTGGGTTAAAATCAGCATCATTTATTGCTGAAACGTATGCAGTTCTTAACTAGGAAATTTCCATAGTGACGTTTTCCAGAAGCTGGAGGACATGCTGTAAAAAGCACCATTTGATATGGATATGTGCAACAACTTTTGTGCATTTCTCAGGGGTCTTGACAAACTGATAATTAGCATCTGTTACAAATAAGATACTCTTAAAGGTGTCCTGAAACTGATGCTTAGCAATATTCCCCCACTCCAATAATATTCAAGTTTATTTATTTATTTGTTTTCAATTTATGAACTGTCATTTTCATTGGCTGAACCTTCAGCTGGAACAGCATTTGTGTAATTTTGTACTCTTTATTAAGGATTGTAGGGATAGGGCAAGGAATAATGGCTTTAAACTAAATGAGGGGAGATTTAGATTAGACATTAGGAAGAAACTCTTCACTCAGAGGGTGGTGAGGCACTGGCACAGAGAAACTAACTACCCAGATAAGCTGTGGATGCCCTATCCCTGGAGGTGTTCAAGGCCAGGCTGGATGGGGCTTTGGGCAACCTGGTCTGGTGGGAGGTGTCCTTGCCCATGGCAGGGGGTTGGAACCAGGTGGCCTTTAAGGTCCCTTCCAACCAAACCATTCTATGATTCTGTGATACCTATTGATATATGTGCCTCCTTTCTGTCTCGTCTTTTGCAGGCCAATACTGTTTGAGAGACTTTACTTCTCATATTTAAACTATAGTTTCAAAGGAAGACTCTTTTTTATTTTATTTTATTTTTTTATTTTTCTGCAAACAATTTTTACTTTTCCAATCATCATGGAAGAAAGTAACAGCTTTATTTATTGGTTTGTTTGTTTATAAATTTATTTATTTATTTATTTTAAAAGTCCCTCTGGCAGAAGAACTATATGCTGAATCAGTGCACCATACTCAGAAGGAATTGATTTTATATGTTACTACTATAACACTCTTATGTCTGATGACTCATTTTCCAACATTTTAATAACTAGTTTGATTAATAATGGGTGTACATTTTTATAACTAATTTTTAAACCATGTGTCTTTTCTAGACAACAAACTTGTTTTGTTCCTCCCCAAAACTTTAATTCTTAATTCTTCTGCATAAATGATGCAAGGGAGCCTTGCTTCCCCCTCCCATCCTCTCCCCTCCCCCAGAGAAGTGAACAGTATTTGCTTTTTCATATTCACAATCCAAACAGGGTATTTGGAGAGGAAAACCCTCTCAGTATGGTACAATTCTGTTTTGCTGTTTTTGTTGTTGTTTTCCCCACCATACTTGTCTGCCTTTAAAATCACAGCTGAATCAAATTATTCACATGGCTTCCTAGAAATTTATTCTTTATTGAACTGAATCTGTGAAATCCCTATTCACAGCCCTCAAGTTCTTCTGAAGCTCATTCTATTACCTATCAGCCCGTAACATATCATGGCACAGCAAGGAGCTGGCAGGAGGTGAAATAAAAGCTTAGCCCACTGACGTGTCTGATGTTCCTTCTAAGTAAGGCAAATAACTCCTCAGGCTTCATGTGAGTCTTTGATCATTTTTGAACAACTTTTTGGAAAAACATAGGGCTCTTGCAGAATTTCAGCTATAACAGCATTTCCTAAAAAAATCCTCTGTAAGGTTTCCATAGTCCTATACAATTTTCTGTTTTGATCTCTCTTCTTTATCTGATGGATGTCTCTGAGGAGAAAAAAAAAAAAAAAAAAGAAAAAGAAAAAAAAAGAGAGAGACCTTTATTACCAAATTATATTAATTATATTCAAACTTCCAAATTCCTGCCGAGAGATTCCATATGTTCTGTAAGTATCCAGTCACTAGTTCTTTTTTCCATAGCTTACATTTTTCCGTCATTAGCAGTAACCCATTTGTATCTTTTCCATTTCCAAATTTAGGGATAATTTTTAGATTCATTTGCTGGCACCCTACTTATTTTGATTAAAAACTCTGAAAAGACAGAAAAGCTTTTAAACTAAGCTCCAGGGATCAACAGTGCATTTTCATTTTTCTGAGTTGGCTTTGGAAACTCAGTAGTACTTTCATCCTCAGAAAAACTTTGTCTTCATTTTTACATGTCCTATTATTATGAATGACAAGGGACATCGGAGCATTCAAGTGGTTTTCAAATAATGTTATTAAGTTCTCAGCTGATTAAATGCATATTTAAACACTAACTTACAGCTGTTCTGTATATAATTAAACTTCCTTCTATCAGATGTTCTTATGTTAAGACTCACATTCATTAGCCAAAACAGTGAAGTGTATTCAAACACTTTAAGATAGCAGTGAGCACTGACATGTTATAGCTATCCATAATGCCCATAGAGTACAGAGCTAGAGTTCCTTCCATTCAGACACAGAGCTAGCTGTACTGAGAAACCAGCCAGGTATTCCTGTGCTAATACACAGGAATCTGCATGAAGGTCTGCATACCAGCAGAAATACTTTTGGCTAGCACATGTATCTACAGGCAGCTTGAGATAAGAGGATCCTGGAGACATGCATTAGTGAGGCAGCCCATGAAGTGCTGGAAGACTATTCACTCATACCGATCTACAATTTTTACATCTACCAGATGGTAGCTTCTTGCCAAATTGCTATCACCCCACAGCACCAGCAGCTACTGTAATGCTACTAAGTCATGTGAGACTAGTAATATATGAAGGCATCTTTCAGAGAACAATGAAAATCTACAAATTGGCAGTTTCTGACAGTTGATACAGTTTACTTGCACACCGCAGGGCTGTCTCCTCATCAAGGCCTTCATCTGCCTTTTGAGAACATGGCTTCTGGAGCAGCTCTTATGCCATTTTCAAATCAGCTATATTTCATCTACAGCTGAAGGAAGGAGTGTGCAGAAAACAAAGTATCTTAGTTTATGGACTTAATGTCTCTTAAGTGAGTTGGCAAAAATAGAGAAATTTGAATCTCCACACCCCACTGATTTAGTTTTTCAGACTGAATATTATTTCACATTTAAATGTCATGAAGGCAATATATATGACCAATGTTTAGTTAGAGGAAGTCTTTCCAGTGCAACACAACTTTGTTCTGAGCAACATTCAGTTCAGAATTCAATAAGACCATATGTTTTATCTAACAGAGAAATCAACAATACTTTGGAGAGGGCTTTCAAAAATAAATGTTGACATTTCCTAAATATTCTGCTCAATGTCTTTGTATTCCCATCACAGAGCCACCTCTGTAATATGAAAACAAAATCTGAAATGACAATTGTTGTTAAGCATTAGGCAAAAACAACTTAAACTGTAATAATCCTCATGTGTAAAGAATATGAAGGACTTCTACATGTCCTCTTAGTACCATCCTCTGTATATTTATCTCAGAATGAAAATGAATGCTCAGATGTTATCATGACTCCTGGGACCGAAGTCTAAATAGATGTATCTTTCAATAAATAGATGTATCTTATGTATCTTCGATAAAACCAGGAAAACAGGAAAATGTTGGGCAAGAAAATCAGACTATGATATGAAGGCCATGGGGAACCGGCATGTCTACAAGGGCTGCTTGCTCAAGAAAAGAGCCAGACATTTTTCTTTAAGAAAGGAAGTCTGGGACTCCTCTTCATCAAGATCTCTCATCAAGACCTCCATCAAGTCCTTCATAAAGTTCTGCTGGCAGGGGCACCTGCTTAGCCCTCTTGGCCCCTCTGGGGGTCACTGATCATGCCAGCCTGCCTAACTTCAGCTGTCAGTCAGGTTTCTTCTCATACAATTTTTGCATTTTCTTCTTGTAGCTTCTATCATCCGTATCATACCAAAATAAGCCTGTTCTGCTCTTGTGTTTTTTTTTTTTTGTTTTTTTTTTTTTTGGTCTATCTTTACAAAGAAATGAAGGTAGGATCTACATGACTCCAATGGAGTTATTAAAACCAATAACAGAGAGAGCAGCAAATAAGTCATGAAGTTTTGTGGGTAAAGGAGAAAGGATGAATGCTACATAAGGATGATACCCGCTGATAATAGACTTGTGGAGTTTGTACACAGCTGATAGCTGCTCGTAGCTGCTTTTTATGCATATCCAGAGCCATTCTTTATCAGTAAGCATATCCATAGCAATCATAATAGCCCATACTAGCCCACCAGCCAGCCTGGTGCCAGAAGGAGATATGATTAATTTTAGTTTGCTCTTCAGAGGTTGTGCAATGAACTGTGTGTTTGTGTGGATGTCAGAATTAAATGCACATTACCTCCTGTCTGATCTTCACAAACCAAGAGCTACAGGAGTCTCCCCTGTGGTAGGTGCTCCTAGGCACAGCATGGAGGACACTTCCAGTTTCATAACTGCAACACATTTTTACATTTTCTGTGAATGAGCAAATTTAAATCCAAAAGTATATTCACAGAACAGAAAACTTTTTTTTTTTCCAGAACCGCAATATTTGTATTTTTAATATTCAGTTATATATGTAGCATTTTAGACATTTTCTGATTGCTAAGTATTTGTAAAAATAGGTAGTTAAAATCTTTACTGCTCTGTGTGTTTAAAAAAGTTAAAATCTAAACATCACCTGTATTTTGCTGCTTGACTTAAACATAAGAACTTTATTTGAACTTTTCTAACTTCAGTTTTTCCTGGTGTTATATCATACACCAGGAAATATTTCCTGTGTTTGGTCTTCAGCTTTAGGTGATTATTGTGGTACTCAATTCTATCTAACAGCATAATATAACATTATGTTTTTCTGCAATCTTATGAAGAAAACAGATAAAATTAAATATTTATTTATTTATTTATTTTGTATACACATCTTTCTATTTGATAGCTCAGGGTAGTAATTACTTAACTGGATCTTGGTAAATTTTATAAAGAGATTAATTGCTACTTTTTAATAAAATAGTTGCAATGTCTGAAACTTGTCTCCACAGAGACAATGATAATGTCATCCATCTCCTGGTTTGTGGGAGACAATAAAAAGTTAATTTAATTGAACTTGGCCCACAGATTTATACAGCAGAAGTAATTTCAGAAGAAATTAAACCTAGCAGGATCTTTTCAGTGAAAAACATTCATTTCATCAGAAAATATTACTTTATAAAAACCGTAACTTGTAGTGAGAAAAAAAAATCATCAGACTTTTCACATTAACATTTTTACAAGTCTTCATCTTTTTAGTATATCTGTCTTTTCTTTAAATAAAATAATTTAAAATGTAAATTAATTACACTTTATTTGTATTTAATTGTAATGGAAACAATTAAAAGCAAAAATTGAAACAATGTTTTGAAATTGCCTTTGATTTTTTTTTTTTTGACATAGTTTCATGTAATTTGGTTTTGACTTAAAATCATTTTTACGAGTAAGTAGATAAAATAAATACTCTAAATTTTGTGAATTAGCATAAGCATGCACAGAACACCTTCAAAAGAATAATGAATTTAATGTTATATTAAAAATGATGATTGCATAGGAAATTGAGTGAAATCTTAACTACTTTTTTCTTTGTAAGTAAAAGCGTACTTTTATGCTAGTCATTTCTTACTCTCAAAGGAAGATGTCTCTGTGAAGTAGAAAATAAAAATTTCCATTTAAAAGTACTTGTTCTTTGGTGAGAATCCAAGACAACTGTACATAAAATGATTTACTGGGTCAAGATGAAATTGAAGAAAATAAGGGTATGCCTTATATAATCTTTTTATAATCTTCAGTAAACATCATAAAGCCAGTCCAGTAATCTACTTACTCCTTAGCATCTCTGATTTGATTTTCCTCAGAGGCAGGGTTCTAGGCAGTGAGGACAAAAGTGCAGCTGCACAGTTCCGTGGAGCTGAAGAAAAAAAGTATTTTCTCAACTTTTTCTTCCCCCAAAATATTAGCTAAATCATAATGATTTGTACACCTAATCTCAGAAAGAAAATAAAGCAAGTTTCTCTATAATGTCTTTGATAGGGCTATGTGGAAGGTCAACCTATTTATTGTTTTATCTGAAGCTCTAACTGAAAGGGGTAAGAGAGATTACTGAAATGCATGTCATAGCTGCACTGGGCTCAATATTTAAGGAATGGGAGAACAGTGAGGCCTCCCAGCCTAGAAGAAAGAGTATGAGAACTCAAAATACTGAAGGCATGGTAGTACTTCCTGATAACATTCAGGTTTCCAAAATGGTTTACTATCATGTTAGATCCTTTCTTGTTTGCTGTCACAGTAAGGGACAGCAGAAAATGAAGCAATATTTGCCATAAGAAACACCCTCATTTTAATGTCTAGAAGGATATATGGGTTAGAATCAACAGTTTTCTATCTTGAAAAAAATTGAATATTCGCCAGTCTTTGATCCATCATACTGTATTTGATTCTATTCTTACAAGATCCAGTTTGTCAGAGGAAGTCTTGCAATTGATTTATTGAATTCAAACTACTTGTGGGGTGGGAGGTGAGGAAAGTAGAGTTAAGAGAGGAAAGTCAGAGTTTTCAGCTAGGCAAGCAAAATTAATAATAATAATTTATCTGTCATGGTAGCATGTATGGGCGTATGTTTGTCGATGTGTAAATGTTCATACACAGAACAGCCACCTTTTAAACCTGCCCACACACTTTTCCCAAACTCAAGACCAGTCAAAAACTTGTGCCATTCCACACTTTTAAGAAGAAGTGTGCACCACAGTATTTCAAAAAATGAAGTACAGGTAAATGGATTGTAGAACAGGACTTGAAAATGTTCTCTTCAAAGATGGTATAAGGTGTATAGAATGCAGCTATGCAAACTATGTTAAAAGCTGACTGGTGTACACTTTACTTCCAGATAATCTTCCCCAACTCTAATCTTCCATTTGTATCTTTGTTACACCCCAAGCCTAAATCGCCCTCTCTTATCTGAGGATTCTTCATGTATTTTGCAAGTAAATTACTCTCAGCTATTACCTGCATTAGTAGGTTTGCTCTCTGGCGTAGATATCCACAGGGCTGCACTTCTAAAAACTCTGAGCTGCTGGTCTTTAGCAGCTCTGGCCCATGTGAAATCATCCGTTTGTTGTGCAGAAAGGAAATGCAAAGCTTTTAGCACCTTAGCTACATTTTTCTCCATGAGAAACAAAACAAAACAAAATAAAACAACAAAAAACAGACAAACAAAACAAAACAAAACTATTAGTGTAATCAATGTCCTACCATTTCAACTGTTCTCTACTGAATTAAAACACTTGCTCTGGCTGCTTTGCTGCTTATGTCCAAGTCTGTTGTTGTTGTTGTTGTTTGGTTGTTGTTTGTTTTTGTTGTTGTTATTTGGTAGTCTTTTTCTTCATATTTATTGTGTCCTTGAGTTACTCTTATGTATGAGATGTATTAGGCTAAATAAAGAGCTCTGTACAAAAATAATTAGATTTCTGTGCAGCAAGTGCTTCTGTCATTTACAGTGCATAATAAAGTATAAAATAGTCAGAAATTTTGAATTAAGGAGAAATCTAGTTTTCCAAAGCAAATTTCTCAGGTTTTGTTTGTTACTCAAAACTAAAAAATTTAAAAAAAAAAAAAAAAAAAAGAGAAAAACCATCCGGATCATACAACAGTTTCACTTACAATAATAAACACACCACCAACAACAAAATGCTCCCCTTTCCCAGCCAGATACTGGAGGTGAGTGAGAACCTCAGCTCTTGACTGAACTCTTGGAAATATTAACACTTCTCTTAGTAATGTTAAACTTGAGTTTCATGATCACACACATATCATTTCTCTTAATCCACAAACTCAAACGCTGTTATTTCACAAAACCTCACTGTGATTTTTGCTTTTTATATACTTTACAATACAGGCTGAAAGATTTCCCTGAAGTAATTTTGAGCTAAATGCTAGATGAGCTATTACCAAACAGAATATTGACAGTATCAATATCTAGCCAACAGGAGTCCTTACCTGATGAAGAAAAATATCACGTGGGAGTAAGAGTCACCTTTCTGGCATAAAAATCTTTTAACAGTTAAATGGTACTTAGAGATCAAAAAATTATCCTGGCAGCTTCCCTCATCAGAGATTATTAAACAAATCCAGATGTTATTGGAGAAAAGGGAGCATAGTTTTTTGTAGATTTATAATCCATGAAAGGATGAGAATCAAAAAGGAAGAGCAGATCAATTTTATCAATAAAAAGAGGTTGTCAGCAGAATTTCAGAGATCTTTTGTACAGATGTATGCAAAACCGATCTGAAAGGATGTAAATAGTGAAGGGATAAAATTTACTTTTAGAATTAAAAATAAATAAATAAATAAAAGAGAAGCTAACTTGAAAACTGAAAATTGTGCTGAGTGAGTAGACAATAAAATTAGAGAAATTCTGTCTAACTCCTAGACAATACTGTCAGTGGGGGAAAAACAAAACAAAACAAAACAAAAACCAAGCCACATCTTAATTCAACATAAAGAACAATGGACATTAAAATAACTGTTCTACTTAGGAAGGAAGCTCATGGTCAGTGCAGAAATTCTGTGAAAATGTTACTTATTGCTGTAAAACAGCAAATAGAGTAACATGGATGAGTAGAAAGGGGCTAGAGAAGAAATTCAAAATATCATTGCACTATTGTGCTTATGATCAACAGATTACCTAAGTAACAGAGTACCTAAACTCAACAGGTTATTCTTCATATTCCCCATCAGAATGACTGTATGGCAAAATAGGTAAGCCTATTTTGAAAAAGAGCAGCATGAAATTGACTTCTAAGGAGATTTTTATCAACAACACTTCAACCTGGTAACACCACACCACGTACTGGAAAGGACAGGAGTCTATATAGTAATGGACAACACTAAGTAAGTGATGGGAATGCTTTTGCACTGTTTCTTAAAACACAAGAAGGGAGGGGTAACACAGAAGGCTTACAGGGAAAGATAGATAATACCATCATGTATAGCTTACGTGTGTCTTGAAAAAATTGTGCTTTAGTTTTTTTTGTTTTGCTTTAGATCAATTATAAAGATATCCAAAGACAAACGAGTCCATTTCAAGGATCACATACCTATTCTGTCTATATATCAATGCAGTAGTCTGAGTAAAGCTTATACCCCAGAAAATGCTGCTCAGAAACGGTCTTCACTCCTATACTTTCTACAGGCATCATCTTTGCTGTTGCCAAGGACAAGATACAGTTTGTGACTTGCTTGGGGCAGTGACATTTTTACCTCTGTATAGTATGTTCAAAAGCAGCAAAAAAGTTCAAATCATGTTTTAAATTTACAGTATAGCTGCTCATAGTTGCTCTGCTGGCTTGTAAGATTAATTCTAGTTAGGGCACAGAGTATTACGTATGAAATTAAAAATCACAGGCAGACAAAGCTGCCCATTAGTGTCAGCAAGAGCAGGATATGAAATAATATTTTACATGGCAACACACATAGCTCCAGAAAAGCTTTCTTATTTTCACTGCAAGTACTTCATACCACCACGGAGAAGCTTAAGGAAATTACAACAGGGAAACAGTCCAACCACTAACATCTGTTCATAAAAGCTAGGAAATGGTCTGCTGTAACGCAGGCAAGGCATCTCAGAATTTATAAAGAATTTATAACAATCCTTTCTTTTTTTTTTTTTTTTTTTTTTTTTTTTTTGAGTCACAGCATCTGCTCTCTACTCTTTGATAGCAGACATCTAATAAGTTGACTCAGAAATGATGGGTTAGAGAAATTAAAGACTGTCCTTGTATCACAGCTATTAATGAAGAAACATATATTACCAACAGTAAAACACTTCTGTAAAACCAAACACTTTTTATTTTGAGGCCACCTTATGCCTCAAAGAATATCCAAGTAAACACTGTTAGATGAAGTGGATAGAGAACATGCTCTGCTGATGTTTGCTTTAAAGCAGCTCATGGTAAGCAGGAAGACTGCTCCAATTACCAGCTGAGGACAAATTTATATCTGGATTTTTGGAAGACAGGATATGAAAACAGTGAATGGTACTCAGTTAAGTCTCTTGGGATACCTTTAGACATAACACACACAGTTTCCTGCAAGATCTTTCAGAAAATTCTTTCAAATGTAGTATGAAGTTGAAAACAAGTACTGGAATGGCCCTGACAAAGCTCTAGATGTCTGTGGCACATCCCTTTTCTTCACGAGTTAAGAGGGGAAGAAAATTAGGAAGAATGATTGTGCAATTTTGTCCCAGGAGCCTTAGTGGCCTTTTAAGCTACATGTCCCAGGTCCTCTTAGGATGTCGGTATTGCAGAACAAAGCAAATGATAGTTCAGTGCCAGTTATTTCTGTTGTGTTAGCAACTGTTCCAGGGCTGCATTTCTCTTCTAGCCCCTTCCTCAAGTCCAATTCAAGCCTATAGCAATAATCCAGTCTTGCTGTATGCAACATTGTGGAAAAGAGTGGCCTGAACTACTAAAGGTACCTTTGCCATTATTTCCTTATAACTTAATTTTATGTTCCATTACCTAACAAAACTGAAATCTGATATAATAGGATTCATCTTTACCAATTGCTAGATGAAAAGATTCAGACTAGAAAGGAAGGGCTCACTCTCCAGGAAGTGGCACATAATTTAACATTTAGGAAGTGATTTAAGGTTGCAACTATGCTCTCTAACCAGCACTGTCCTTATCTTAGCATAGATTTCTCTTCAATGTCAAAAAGTCTGTAGAAGTTCTTGCTCAGACTGCCAGCATAGCTACCCAGAGAAGCTGTACTGAAAATAAAGGTAATATTTCACTCTGTGAAAAATTTCACTCTGTGAAAATATCACAGAGTGACCAGGAGATTGGGAACCATTAACCAGGAAATGCTTAGGCTTAGCTGATGAGAATGGGAACTTTTACTGGTTTACTCTTTATTAGAGTAAGTATGACAATAGGCAGTGGAACACGTCAGCTAAGAAGGTGTTAAGAAACTAGAAAAACAGTTTAAAATATACTGTCAATACTAATTTAAAAAATAGTGAAATTAGTTTTCCCATAATACTGGAAATGGATTTGAACTGGTCCATTGAAAGTCAGTTTGCTCTGTGTTTAGGACTCAGTCAGTTTGCTAAATCACATTTTAGATACAACTCTTCATATGTCATCCAGCTGTTGCTAATAATCTGGCCAGCATGAAACATTTTGATCATATTGGAGAAAGGAGATGGAAAACTAATTGAAGTAGAAAAACATATTCATTCCACTGGGGAAATAAGGGAGGAAAGAAATATTAGCTTTTATGCTGTCATTCTCTGAGCCTCCAATTTTAATAAAACAGATGCTTTATAAACAATCAAATTTGAAATGTAGCTCAAAGATTAGACCTCTGTTGTCTTCTCAAAAATAAAATTAAGGTTAACAGCAATCTCAGATTAGTCATATCCTGAATTCTTAACATAAAAGAGAAATATGTTACATTATAGACACTAGTAAAGTAGATATAAAATAAATTATGCAAACTCAATCTGATACTTATCATGTAGAAACATTAATTTTTGAGAAGCAATTCCTACCATCTTACGAAAACAACGGTTTCTGTCTAATAGCAATACAAATTCAGATTTACATAAGTGCACAGTAACAACATGTATTTTCTGTTAGATGCCTGGGGATGTTCTGTGCGATTCTAGCAGTACATGGGACTTCTGCTGAATGCAAAGTCAAGGTTCAAACCCAGTGTCACACACATGCTTTAAGTTGTGCTGTGCCTGCAGGTAGATGCTATTGATTCCCAGGGGACCTGGGACCAGCCCAAAGGGAACAACTAAAATCTGACACAAGAGTGCTGGAAGAAATATCTTCCAGGTTTTGTAAAAAAACACTGAAAGAAAGTTTGGGATGAAGTGCATGGTTACATAAGTTAACATGAATTGGGGACTGTAGTAGAATAAAATTGGTCTACCATGTGTGAAGTCCTGAACACCACTGAAAACCTTGTGTTATTGATGTGAACATGTATGACACTCAACATCTTGCTTATGGGCAAAGCAGAAATACACACTACATATATCTACCTAAAGCTAAGAATGTATTGTTTTTATAATGGAAATCCTCAGGACCTAGTCATTCAATCAGTCCAGATCTGGCTGTTACAGAAAAATAAAGAATAACAATACAATTGGAATTGCTATACATATTCTTCTTAGCTCCTACCCCTTTTCTGGGTGTTAATGGTCCCTTTCCCCTTACTTGTCTGAGTCCTGTGGTGGTGGATTCAATTTAATGACACTGTTGCCATGTTACAGTGAGTTGTCAGCACCCTGAGTTCTTTTCTGGGAGGAAAGTGGTGTTAACTTAGATAATTTCTTCTTCCTCACTCTAGGATACACTTGGAGTAATTTCTGTGTTCATTATCACACTTTTAAACCTCTGCTCTTTCTTTCTTGACCTGCAGATCTATGTTGCATCCGTATTTACTACATATGATGCCTTTTGCATTTGCTAGATACTAAAACCAGCACTGTCTGGGTCTGCAGTTTTTTTGACTGTGAGTGAGTTTTTTATGGCTGTGGAGTTTCCAGTACTAAACATGTGCCTGGCCTCCGGCACTCCACATCCTGAGTCTTCACTACATGATTCCCCTCTGTACCAGGTCTGTATTTCTCTACACTATGTCATTATCTCAGGCCTGAGTTATGGCCCACTTCATAGAAATTATGTCATGCACAGAGAGACATTTTTATTTGTGTGCAGTTTGATTAGGCACTGTCTTTTTTTTTTCCTTTTTTTTTTTTTTTTTTTCATAGTTTAATTGACTATAGATACCACTGCATAGAAGAGGTTTTACGTATAAATTACATTTGTTTTGGAACTGTGATAGCTCTGAAGGATACAATAGGTAGTAGCTCCATGCAGTTTTAGTGCAAAGGGGAGAAAGAGATATAAGGGTGTCTTTCAGTGTTATTACTTGCAGATGATCAGTGAGAGAGACTGAACTACAGTGGTGAGCCTTCACGATGCAGCATTTCTCACAAACCTGTAGCACTACTGAGGTTACCATTGCACCGGCAGGTCCTGGAACAAGAGGATTCCATTTTGGTATGAAATTGGACAAATTCATTTACCCTGTCAGGACTCAGATCACTTCTCACTCAAGTTAACAGAAAGTCCTTTATTAACTTCAGTTACATCTGGAAAGTTCTGACTGACACTTGGAGAGATTTGCCTGCAATATTTATTAATCTATTTTGTACTAGCGTAATGAAAAATAATGAACGGTCATAAAACTAAATCACATAATAAGCACATTTTAAAAGACTTCCAGTAGTAATCACTGTGTGGAACAAACCTGAAAATGATGAAAATATCTGAATATAACTGAAAATAAAGGTTTGACTGAAATAAGACTGATAAATCTATAAGTTCTAAAGATGCCAGCATAGAATTAGGAATATATTTTTATAGCAATAAAAAATAAAGAATATAAAGAAATGATAAAACACCGTGCCAACACTTGCTTTACATTTTTATTGTTCAATTAGCACTAAAGAGGTAACATAACTCAGGATATGACCTAAAAGTCTCAAAGAAAAATCACACACAAATATTACATATTACTCTCTGAGGCTTTCTTTGTTTTTGTTTGTTTGTTTGATTCCTATCATATGTAATTTTTCAAAGACTTATTTTGATTTCATACAAGGTATGCATTTTCTATCTTGACTACATTTTGTCAAATGAATTAGAATTTCCATGCAACTATAAATCATAATTCAACTGTGTTGCTGTAAACAAAAGTAATCCAACCGTGTGTTCCTGTTCTGTTCTTACTCCTTCAGTCATGCACCAGATTCAAAGTCATCTTTAATTCTCTTTCATTGTTTCATTGACATTGAGATGATCATATTGTTACATGAATTGCTTTCCAGCATGTATTCTATTCCCTGGTGGGAGAAAGTTTGGCAAGGTGAGTAGAACCACAAACCTTACTGCCGCTATCTAAGTGACACTGACACAGTTCCAGGTTTCCTGGATGCTGTAGTTCTATCAGAGGAGCCTTCTAAGCCCTACTTGAAGTACCTTCAAAGAAAAACTTGAGATTTTTTTTCAGGGTTTCAGAGTTTTTTTTCAAGAGCTAACTCTTTCAAAGTTATTTGTGCAATGGGCAATAGGATTAAGTGACAAGGGCAGTGGAGGCAAATGAGCCCTGGGAGACTAAAGACACAGAAAAGGTAAATAAAGCAGGCAGGCAATCTCCAAACTTCTTCACACCAACACAGTTCAGCTTTAGAGTACACATCACTTACTTCTGTGAATGGTATTGGCCAGCATAGAGAAGATTATTTATTTTATAGAAAAATACTGAGAGAATGAGAGGTAGCTGTCCTGTCAGGAATGCTGTGAAATCAAAAGCTTGTTGAGAAAATCTTCCATCTCAGCAACTGTAAACTAAGGAAATCACTGCCTTTCTAATATTTAGAAACTAAAGAGAGAAAATGTAATGCGATCTTTTTGCTGTTTGTCACTGGAATTTTGCCATTTGTTCTGAAGGACTATTGAGGACTATTATAGGGGCCGTATACAATCCTCCATAACCCGTTTAATAAAGATGTGAACCTGAACTTGACATTTCCATATCGTGCACTTTTTAATTTTGTGCATCTAAATTTGACATGCTCTTAAGATGTAGTCTTTAAAATTTTACACTATCTCCAGAAGATATTTCTCATCTTTAGCTATTTACTAAAAACAACAAAAATGGAAAAAAACACCTGCCTCAAATGAAAGAAAATAAATATTTTAAGACATTTTAAGACCTGTTTTGCTGGACATTTCAAATAGGCTGTAAAACAGCCTAATTAAAGCCTGTCCTGTCAGGAAAACAAGCCCTATTGACTTCACTATTACAAGTAGGCTCAAACAGTGACTGACTCAAATCAAACTCAAAATAATGTTATATCAAGCAATTTTAAGATCATAAATATGGGTTCTTGTTTTCTTGTGAGCTACTTGAAGTTGTGTCACTAGCAATGTTATATAATAATTAATATATAATAAATAATGGTCCATAGCCCATTATTTTTCAAACCATCTAAAAAGGAGCTATAAAGTGCTATGCTGCTATTTTTATTTATTTGACCTTTTGTGAAGCTGGACTTTCTCTGCAAGGATTCGAGTACGGCCTTTTTTTTATATACCACAAACCACCCTGTCTGATGGTAACTCCTCCCTAACCTTGTCTTATTTTTTATTCTAAATCAGAAGGTTTGTTAGTTAAATCCCAGATTATTCTCTCTCTCTCTCTCTCACATACGCACACAGAATTTAAATACCATCCTACGGTTCTTTGATACTAAAATGAAAGTATCTTGCTGGAAGTGAATAGAAATCTGTATTGTTAGACTTTTAAATCACACCCTTTTGACTCAGCTGAGTTCTGGTGGAACAAGAAAGACTCTTTATCCCATATGCAAGTGGTCTGTGGAACCTCTATTTTTTTTTCCTCATCTTTCTCAGGTAACAAAGATGTTGGGACTAGTTGGCAGGAGTGTTTATATAAATCTGCCTTCTATTACAGTGGTTTCTAGAGAAAGTCCAGAAGTGCTTTAACTAAAAAAAAAATAAATAAAATATGTGAAAAAATAGAACTTATTATTTTTTGAATATTAAAAACTGCAATTAAGGAAGAATAACATTAAGGAAATTAAGTAAGTTGAAATTGAGTAAGGAAATTAAAATTAAAGTTATGAAATATACATATCTCCCTCACTGTCCAAGTGCATGTCCTTGTTTCTAGGGAGTTACACAGCAACTTATACATAGCAGAAACCTGCTACCTAGAGAATTTATTTCTCTAACCTCAGGCTTTCTGCTCCCTGTCACCCTTTCCAATCCCTGAGGCTGAGCCTTCATCAAACTGCTCTAGAGAGTGCTTCTGGGCACTGGAACTTAGTCATTTGCAATGTTAAACTGCTGGAATGGTGGCTCTTTTTGCTCTGTGTTGACCAAGGTTGTACCCAACAAATCACAGATACATTACCAGAGCCGGCACAGCCAAAGACCATTCCCAGAAGATGCACTGGACTTGGCCACTCCTTTTTGTAGGGTCAAAAAGCCTAACAGTGCAAAAATGGGCTGCTCCATGCCAGCTGAATGCAGTGCCAGAGAATGACATCACAAACATTAATAAGGACTTAATCTCTCCAGAGACTTTCAGGTCTCTACAGAGTCTCTTATCCTTGCTCTTCCCACAGGAGTGAGGGGACCCAAACTTCACATTGTGCCTCTCTCCTCACTCACTCTCCACCCTGAGCAGCCTTAGGGAAACAAGGAAATCTTTCTCCAGTCTAGGAACTCCAGACTTTTTTTTTTTTTTTCCTTAATCAATATTAATGGCAAGTAGTATGGATCAACTTTGCAACACAGAGAGACTTTTCAGTACATAGCTCATGTGCCCAAGCTTACACAGAGTATCAGCTTTGGATAAAATAAATTTCTCCCAGTCTTGGTAGACATGGTATGAGGAAAGAGAGAAGGTCAAAAGAGGTTTGCAGCATTGGGTATGATTTGCCTGCTGGGGTCATCTCACCATAGTTTTCCAACAACAAAGATGAAAGTACAGACAGTGTTTTAGTCTTTCTTTCCCTCTACTCATGGCAATTTGAGAACAGAAACATCTGGTTTAAATAAATATTTAGATTTGATAATGAGTTAATTTTGTAAACCCTACTGACCTGTGGTATATAAAAGGTCAGCCTAGATGATCTGATGTTCCCATCTGTCTCTTTCTGTAAGACTAGAAGAAGATGACATTTTCAAAAGTGTTTTGTTCAAGGTATGTTTAAAGCACAGATGAAATCCACTTGTGACGTAACAATTCTGAAAGGGTTGTTAGGCACTGGAACGGGCTGCCCAGGGAGGTGGTGGAGTCACCATCCCTGGAAGTCTTCAAAAGACGTTTAGATGTAGAGCTTAGGGATATGGTTTAGTGGGGACTGTTAGTGTTAGGTTAGAGGTTGGACTCGATGATCTTGAGGTCTCTTCCAACCTAGAAATTCTGTGATACTGTGATACTGTGTAATTCCAGCTATGAACCAATCTGCAGTTATATCTCAGATGAGTATCATAAAACACACGTCTATTTCTGTTTAATATTCAGTTAGGTGAGAGCACATAGCAAAAGGAAAGGCCAACACTCCTTACTTCTCAAATCAGCTACCCTCTGTGAAAGCTAAATAACACTTTTTTTTGGGTCTGGTTTCTGAACAATTATAAGTGAGCCTGTAACAAAGAATTCATCACAGAGGACAGCCTTAACATGACTTCTGAGAATATGTATTTGTATTAGTCATATTATATTCATTTTTCTTTTTCCTTTTCCTCTCTCCTGAATCTGGACTGATATTTAATGAGCATAAAAGTAGTTTCATTAAAAAAAAAAAAAAGACTTTTTAGAAAAAAAAAGTTTTTTTCAAGAAAAACTTCAAAGTGGGAAATTTTGTTGCTAGATAGTAGATAGTTCCCCTAGAAAAAATAGAGAAAGAAAAGAAAAGATAGAGGAAACGAGAAACGGAGAGATTTTCACTTCCAAAAAAAGAACTCAAGAACCTACATGAAAACAGAGGAAGAGCAGAACTTCAGCAGTGACATGAGAGAACAGACTTTTCAGGCTTTAGGCATGCTAAAGTTGCATAATTTTAAATAGTAGATACATTTTCCTCAGTGTAGATCAAATGTTGAAACCTTCAAAAATACCTGAAAAACAAAAGATGATCGGACAGGTCTGCAAACAGTCTTGAAAAAAGTCACATGGATTCAAACTGGGTATCATGTGGGGAAATGTTTTACTAGAGGTATAATTAAAAACAAAATAAAAAAAAATAATATTGTGGAGAGCGAAAGAAAAGTAAGGTAAATATAGGTGAGAGAAATCCCCACACCAAATATGTTACCTGTGCAACAACAGAACAAGCTGAGCAGTAATGTCCTCTCTGGCTCTTCTGACAAGTCCACAGGCACTAACAGACAAGCTGCTGCTGTGGGAGTCAAATGCCTCAAATCTTTATATATACTGACTGATGGTGTTAAGAAAAGAGGCAGAGTGGCTTGAGGAAGCTCTTCAAGCCTGCTCTAACAGGAGCACAAGGAAGGCTGCAGACAGTTTAACGTGAATGCTTTTGTGCTCCTGCCTGAAAACAGGCCTTGATGGAGCACCAGGGGGAAGAGAAGTCTCTTTGAACAGAAATGTTGAACAGCTGGGGAGAAAAAAATGAGTGAGATTAAGCAGGTGAAAGGAACAGCAGACTGAATCACACAGTATATAGAGGCTTATACAGTTATCCATACACCCCCTGAGTTCCACTTGGTAAGTGTCTGCCATCCTTACCTACTTCTATGAACACCAATGATAATGTCTTCGCTGACTTAAATGGCTTTTACTTATTGAATTCTAAGAGATCTTTTTTGTTGTTGTGTGTCTCAGTGGGACATCCTCCAAAACCATGGGGTACTTTGATATTTGTATATAGAGGAAGCAGAAAAGAAACCAGTTTGTATTGCAACACGGAAAAGAATACTTATCTTGTCTGTCTTCAGAATTTGAGGAGTAATTTCATGCTGTCTGGAACAAGTTGCAGAGGATCAGACATGAATTAAGAGCTACAATAAGAGGAGAGATGGACAGAATGCAATACAGAATTAATCTAATTAATCTAATTTTATAGAGGGGACATGGCCATTCCAGTTGTTTTATACAGTTGGTTGTTGATTTAATATACGTTTAGGTTGAATACCCATGAAATTAGACTATATGATTAGAAACAAAGAGGCCTAAACTTTAAAGAGTTTCCTTTTAGACTCATGAACTAGAACTGAAAGGTAGTATCTGAAGCCTAGTACTACAGAATACTTGTAAATCACAGCAGCTACAACATTAAATCGTCTAAGAATTAAATTTAAATATTGACTAAGACGACACTTAAGCTGCCACTGTTCTTAAAATTAATGTAATTATGCCTACATCAAAGGGACAGAATGCAGAAGTGTTGGAACTCTATGCCATCTCCTGAAGATGCTTATCAGGACTGCAGGACTGCTGCTAGAATTAAAAACTTGACTACTCCTGCTGATAGCTCCTGAAAGTAAACATCATTAACTTAAACTAACACTGACTAGAAAATAAAAGTGAAATACCTTTCTTAAGGTGTGATTAATATACTCAGAAAATAATGTATAATGTACGTGTACTCAAGGCTGTGTTTATTCCTTGTGTTGTCTTAAACTGTGTGTTTTTTTTGTTTGTTTGTTTGTTTAATTGTTTGTTTTTGTTTTGTTTTGTTTCATACTGGTTTCTTAAATTTTATATATCTGTCTGTATTGCTCCATAATGAGATATTTCTTTTGCTTGTATTTCCATGCTTACTCACAGTTTTCTAAGATTTAACAAGATGCACTGTCATTCCATTGAAATCTGAAAGATAAACTGATTTTAAGCTCACAGCAGAGTTCCCTCTCAATTTGCTTTTTAGCACTCTGTGCATAAAAAAAGACTGATTTCCAACAGTCTTGTGGGGCTATTTGTGGTTATTTAAACTGGCTGAAAAATGCTATGGATTCAGAATAATGTAGAAAACTAAAAAATGTACAAGGCAATAGAAGATCAAACATAATGTCTGACATTGAGCTTTGTAACCAATAAAGACATAGTTGCTATTACTACATATCTATAGAAACATCAGTCACCGTTCTTCCTGCAGAGTATTGACTAAAAATATACTTTCCCAGTGAAACAAAATTTAGCAACAGCATGTCATCAGATTGACTTTTATCATTTGATTTCTGATTCCTAAGGGTAAAATATTAGACTAGAAAACACTCAAAATTGTGTTTAACCCTGTACACCACTTTACCAGGGAATCATTCTGAATTACTATGGTCAGAACCAGAGAATTTTCTAAAGTTCATTTTTCATTTTTTTGCTTTTAACTATGTATACCTCCAACTCTCTTGAAGTAAACAGTGAAAGGAAAGAATACATGACTCCTTTGATATAAACATTCATTAATGACAAAGAAGGAAAGCAGCAAACTGTATTTTAAAGTATTCTAAAATACCGAAATGTTGATATTAAATAGTCCTAAAAATAAAAAAATAAAAGGATAAAGAAAATTATTACTGCCTTTTTCCCTGAATGGATGGATATAAGAAACATTCACCAAACACTCTAAAAACCACCACCACCACCAAAACAAACAAACAAACAAGAAACCAAAGAGTGAAACCATAAGAACAATTATCCAGCAATGTATTTTTTTTTACTATTTTTTTTCTTGAAACTGAAGTCAGTGTTCATGGCTCTGATTTCCTTGTCAGAGTTTATGTTTAATAAAGGGAATCGTTACAGAATTCATTTTGATAACTTGAAACTGTTGAAAGAGATGATTATCTCTTTATTATTGCTGATTATGTATTTGTTTATTTGTTTAAAATCACTGCTCTCTATTGCTGCCTAGGTATGCATGTGCTTAACTTTCCCAGTGATTTCAACTATCAAAATACCCTGCACAAAACTGGAGACTTTGAATGTGCTGAAATCAAGCCACATTTTGAGGTTGCTCTGCTCACTGAACACTATTATTAAAGGTATAATGTACAGACCTTTGACAGTTAATGCAACTCATGTCATTCTCTTTAAATAGCTGTAATCTAGATTGAGACATAGAATTTATATTGGCCTTGAACACAGAAAATAAACAAAGACTAATAATTTTTATTATCTTTTCATTGTTAAAAAAAAAAAAAAGTCAAAAACAATGTCTCCATTATACCGAAATCATATCACTTCTGTCTAATTCTGTTTAATAGTACATTTGAGTTACATTCAAAATAAAAGGAAAGAGACAGTAACGTTGGGAAGGACAGAAAAATAGGATATGCTTTTCCTTACTTTGCCTTGTCATTCTGTTCTCATTGTAAAAGTCTGTTCACATTGCTTAGTTTTTCTAGTCGTGAATTTCCTCTGGTATGCTCACTGAATCATCACGTACATCTATGAGAAGATTTAAGGCAGCACTAATGCAGCTGTACTGGACTTGAATGGTGAAACTGGCGACAGAGTAAATACCTGCAGGTTGACCACCAGCTATGAAGAATGTACCACAGTGTGAGGTCCAAACTCAGAAGTAAGCCACACTCAGCTCACACCCAGCATTGCTGCAATTCTATGTGCCCTCTGCTGTATATAACTACACATAAGAGAAAAGATCTCTCTTTGCTCTACACCAGTTAGACTACCTACATCTCAGCCAGCTGGAGGCCTGGCTGTGCTCCATAAAGGACCCCTGGCTCAAGACTCACAATGTACACCTAACCCCTTTGGCAAGCAAAGCAGACAGATTTCAAGGAGGAATTTCTAAATTGCAGATGCAGCACTTTGAAGCCTCAGAAAGTTAGAAAACTCTGAGAAGGAAACAAACAAACAAGCAAACCAGGAACAGAAATTCTGTGTTAAATTTCTGATGGTTTATATCACTCCTACTGTAAATCCCGGAATTAAAATCAAGATAAAGAGTTAAAATCTGCAAACTTTCTATCTTCTTGATTTGGTCTATTTGCATGCAACAACTTAAAAGCTTCCTTTCACGCAGAAAAAAGAACTTTTTTTCTTTACCCTGTTAACATTTTCCCCATCCATGGGGGATATTCCTCTTACAAGTACAAACTATTTTATTTCACTGGGGAAAAAATAAATTAGAAATGAAATGCTTTAAAAGCCTATTATTTTGTGGATAACCAGCTACAAAATAAGTACATTGCTCTAAATCCAAAAAGGAGACTAGAAAACAAAATGAAGATTATCGTGAAAATTGCAACAAACAAGATATGCTGTTCACAAAATAGAATGGTGCTTACAGTTGCATTCAGATATTCAGATAGTGCCCACTTTGTTGCATGTGGTAAAGGGAAAAATATTACCCTTCATTGAGTAGCAAAGAAATGGAGCTGAGTTGAATTTTAGGAAAGAAAAAAAGAAAAAAGAAAAAAAAAGGAAAAAAAAAAAGGACCTTATTCTTATCAAATTTGAATGGATAGGAAAGCAGGAAAGGATAAATATTAATCCTCCATTCCTTTGCCTTCACTAAAGTTTGGATGTGAGAAGGACAATACATATTCAGCCTGGAGAAGAGGAGGCTCAGGGGCGACCTTATCGCTCTTTATAAGTACATTAAAGGAGGCTGTAGCGAGGTGGGGGTTGGTCTATTCTCCCATGTGTCTGGTGACAGGATGAGGGGGAATGGGCTAAAGTTGCACCAGAGGTGTTTTAGGTTGGGTATTAGGAAGAATTTTTTGACTGAAAGGGTTGTTAGGCATTGGAGTAGGCTGCTCAGGGAAGTGGTTGAGTCACCATCCCTGGAGATCTTTAAAAGACATTTAGATTTAGAGCTCAGTGATATGGTTTAGTGGAGGACTTGTTAGTGTTAGGTCAGAGGTTAGACTCGGTGAACTTGGAGGTCTCTCCCAACCTAGATGATTCTGTGATTCTGTGATACTGCCTACCTATGACATGACTACCGTTCTGCAAATCCAGTACAGTGATCCAGGTCAATATGCTATTCAGAAAGCTTATGTTAAATGTTTTTAGAGATGAAAATGGTTATGAAACTGTGCCTGGATTTTCTTTCTGATGGCTTATTGACAAGCTACACAGAACCGTTTTTCCTGATTTAGTTTTAGTTGAGGTGGATAGCTACTGTACAAAATACATGAACAAATAAATAAATTAATTAATAAATGATCACAAAATTAATAAAAATAATAAAATGATCACAAAATGTGCAAAGAATTTACAACTTAAAGAGTCAAAAAAGAAGGTTAGGAGTGTTGGGAAATATTAAGTAGTTAGCTGTTTAAAAGTCTTAATATGCTGATAAATTGATACTTGAATTATATATATATCATGGATAATTCTTGCTCCATTTTTATAACTACTCATAGAACAGGGAATTATATGTCTCCTAGCTACAAATACTGTTAATACTACTAGGAAAGTAAGGAACAGTTGAAATTACTGCCCAGATATTTTTGTTATTTCACTTTGAAGGATGTGCAAAAGTAGCTCTGCTGGGCTATTCCTTACTATGGAGACATCCCAGACATTACACTTCTCCAAAGGCTGTCAGCTAGTGAGCAGTCACGACAGAGTCTACCACACAAATAATAATCCCTGTTTTCACTAGCTTTTTTTTTTTAGATTAGGCTGTTATTTTTGAGCAATCTGAATCTTGTGGTATTTTGAATACCTTGATTTTGGAAGTATTTTCGTTACCTCTTCCATTTTGAATAGTACTGTTATTTCAAATATTGTCTGTAAGGCACATTAATATTTATCTTCATTTTACTTCAAATGATGAAATATCTGCCTTGGTCATCCCTCTGAAATGCAAATTATTTTCAGTCCTACATAAATATATGAAGCTTTATAAACTGGGCAAAAAGGCAAAACTGTGACACGGTTTTACCAGAAAAGATATTAAATCATTGAAAAAGAAAATTCATCATATATTGCTTTTGTAAAGAAAATTATATCAGTTGTTTAGAAATCAATCTTTCCTGCTTTGTTGCTCTTCCCTGTATATAAAATTATTTGTCACTTCATACTATCTTACTAGATAAAAAAAAGAATTGCTTGGTTAGACTTCTGTCCTGCTACTAAGAGAGTCTTGGAGCTGAAGTAGAAAACCAAAAGCTGATGATATCTTTGAGTGTTTTCCTAAGATACATTTTAAGTCTTTCCAAAGATTTAATAATTTTTCTTATGCTCATATTTCAAGAACATTGTTTTAATTTAATGTTAGGCACAATGTAGTTTAAAGATTTTGGTTGCTATTGAAAACATTTATATGCTTTCACTGTTCAAAACATTCCCTCAAGGATATTCTCAAGAACTTGGTTCACAAAGAATAATTTATGTCTTTGGAGCTAGTTTTCAATTTGTCTAACTTAGCAAGTAAAAGTAAAGATAATAAGGCAGTATGAATGAACATTTGCTTTTCACTTTTAATTTCCTTTTCCCCAAATATACATTCACATCTCCATCTCTTTCAATGATGCTGTATTATATCTACAAAAAGTATTATTCAGATATCCATTAGAAGACATTTTGCATGAGCAATGATTGTCAGATATACAACAATGGAATTATAGGCACTCCAGAACATGAAACAGCCTCCCTGGGAGAGAACCCAGTCCAACCCCCATGCACAAACCACAGCCACCTGCTAGCAGGTTGGTCACAGCTGCATCCAGTTGGTCTTTGAATATTTCCAAGGATGGAGACACTCCACACTCTCTCTGGGAAACCTGTTCCACTGTTTGACCAACCTCACTGAATAAAATAGAATTTTCTTTTGTTTAAATGGAATTCCTGTGTCCATCATCTCTTACCCTGTCACTGGACACTACTGAAAAGAACCAACCCCATCAGGTATTTATACACACTAAGATTCCCATGACCCTCCTCTAACCCAGACTGAACAGGTCCATCTCTCTGAAACTCTCTTCATAGGAGTCCCTTCATCATCTTTGTGTCCCTTTGCTGGGCTCTTCACATCTCTCTTGCACTGAGGTTCCCTGAACTGGACGCAGCACTCATCACCAGCATTGAGCAGAGGGGGATCACCACCTTCTTCACTCAAGACTTTTCAGGGCTGTTCACCTTATCAAACAGTGCTTTAAATTAGTTTGGTTTCCCAGGATGAATGTAACTCTCTAAATTAGACTATTCCTATTGATATTCCTATTCATAATGCTAGATATACATTTACATTATTTTTTTTTTTTTTCAGTAAAAAGATTTTATGTTTTCCTTTATTGTTTGGAACAAATTTCATTATCCATTTCTCCTAAAACACTAATAGAAATCAAGAGGAAGATGATGAAAAATAGTGATTATACTGTATTAAATTAGAAGAACCCTATCAAAAATCACTTCTATGCTCACCATATTCATTCAAAAGTTGTTGTTGGACATAGTTGGAAAAAAAAAAAAATTTTTTTTTTCCTCTCTCATTTAGAATTTAAATTTGACCTTAATTAAATGAAAAGCAGCAAAACAAACACAATGTCCTGGATGGCTCTGCTTCAGTGGATTTCTGTCCCATTGAATGAACCAATGGCTGCAACAAATGTTAAATTTAAGTTTAAAAAAAAAATATTCTGTTGTTATGCAAAAATAAAGGATTTAAATTGTGGTTTTACTGTTAGTATTTAGTTTTTAAAGTAGAACATAAAAGATGGGTATGAGAAAAAATTCCCAATTAATGCAACATTTTTTACAGAAAAACAAAACAAAACAACAATAACAACAACAAAATGGTCAATATTATTACAGAAATTGAGTTTAAACACATTAGTCTGACATCCTCCATATTCTTCAGAAATCACAGAATACTGTTTCTGTGTCCTGTTTGGGCCATCATTTTTTCTTCATGTATTTCAAGGTTCTTTTAGCCTATGTTAAAATAGGGGGCATTTTTACTCATAATGATGAAATGAAAGTAATCCACATACATAAATGTTTGTCTCTATATCTCTACTTTTCTATATACATATATAACTTTTTGATGATGTTTTAGAAGAGCTCTGAAAAATGTTTACTACAATTAATATGTTCTTTTGAAAATTTTAAATATCTAAAGATATATATCTAAAGATATATATATATCATATATATATATTTATATAAGTCTATATGTCACATCTTGTGCACTTACTTTCATGCGTACTTTTTAATAATAGAGCCTTTCAGTACCTGTGATACAAAATGATCCAGAAGTTAGTCACTAAATTACAAACAAAAGATATATATGTACAAAGACCCCCCAGAATTTGGTTCTATATAATTAAACACAGATTCAGAACTATACAAAATTAAGTTATGATTTAAGGTTATAGATATTTTGAAGCAATCAGCTTTGTACAAATAATCTGATGCCAAAATTTAAATATTTATGAAAGGATGACTTGGCACTTAGCTCATTGTTGCTTGTATATTTCAGTTTCCTTCTGAAAAGTTATTTTGCCTCCTTCTAAGAAAAAGCCAAAGTATGTCTTTTCTGGAAATTCAAAGTTCTTACATACACAACATTCAGCATTTATTGTTGTTATTGTTGTTAATTCATTCATAAGTGTAACAAAGAAAATGTCTTAAAGGAAGTTTCTTTCTACATGTATAAGCACTTTTTAATTTTATTTTTTATTTTTTATTTTTTTTCCCCCTAGGGAAGTGAATTTTCCTTGTGAGAAATGGATGATGAGAAAACTGTACTTTCTCCACATGAAAGATAAATCCACACATTTTATTATAACTCAGTTGTCAGTTATTCCCATTTACATGCAAGTATTTGTTTCATCTGCATTGCAGGTTGCCCCAATCACTGTGAGAATTGTGCCTTTTGATTCTGAGAATGAATTATTAGTTAAGATAATTGTTTTTACCACATATTTTTTCATCTATGTGAATAGATGAATTGAATTTCAAAAAACATTGAATGGTTATGTTCTCTGTTCTGCTTGGTATAAATCCAATCTCCTGCAGAAATGACTACGAGTGAAGTTACTTGGTACCTTGTCATTCCCTTATTGGTTTCAGTCATAATAATAATCTACATTACTTGTTGAGGAAAAAGTAAGAGCTTTCTATATTAAATGGAAATGATCTTTTTGTTTTACAGGTAACTTTGATACATGACAATAAATGAATACTTCACACAACATTAAATTACCTTAGATTCAAGAAGAAATACTTAAAGAAAAATGAAGTGCAGTAAACATTTGTTATTGTGAAAGGTTCTGAATTAATGACTAAGCAAACTTTTTTAGAAGAATAGATAATTTGGAATTGAGAACCATCTTTTTTCATCATATAGTTTTTACTCTGTTGAAATAAGCAGTAGTCAAGATTGACAACATAGTCATGGTGTATCTCTGCAAAATGCATCCTCCATGGTTCTACCTGGACCTGCCTCCTGTCTGTAACATCTGCTTTATTGCCAAATGGACCCACATGTGCAGCATGTGGAACCACCTAGGAGATCATAATTTCCTTTGTCCAGTAGCATTTCTGCAGGCCATATCTAAATAGTCTTTCTGAGGAAAGCTCAAACATGGAAAGTTACATCACAAGCTGGGTGGTTGTGGTGGTTTTACCCTGTTGGGCAGCTGAATTTCACCGCAACCGCTCTCTCACTCCCCATCCTCAAAGAAATAGGGGGAGAAAATACAATGAAAGGGCTCCAGGGTTGTGATAAGGACAGGGAGATAGTGATGGGCTAAATAGACTCAGTGTTGGAAGATTACAGAAATGTATTACTTATTGCTAAGAAGCTAGAGAAGTGAGAAACAAAGAAAACAATCTAAACTTTCACCTATCCACCCTCTTTTGTATCCTCCCCTTGGGTAGCATAGGGGAATGGAGGAATGAAGGCTGCGGTCAGTCCCTAACGCTTCGTCTCTGCCACTCCTTCATGATCACTCTGTCCCTACTCCAACTTTTAGTTTTCTCCCTTTGGAAGCTGTCCTTCCTAAACTGATCCTGTGGGGGCTGCCTATGGGCAGCAGCTCTTCAAGAACTGCTCCCACATGGCTCTGTACCACGGGGTCCAACCCCTAGGCACAAACTGCTCCAGCATGGGTCCCCCATGGGCGGCAGCTCCCCCCAGATCCCCTACTCCTGTGTGGGCTTCTCTCCACAGGCTGCAGCTCAGGCCCGGGGCCTGCTCCTGCGGGGGCTCTCCATGGGCTGCAGCCTCCTCCAGGCCACATCCACCTGCTCCAACAGGGGCTCCTCCACAGGCTGCAGCATGGAGATCTGCTCCATGTGGGACCCATGGGCTGCAGGGGGACAGCCTGCTCCACCAGGGGCATCTTCACAAGCTGCAGGGGAACTGTTGCTCTGGGTCCTGGAGACCTCCTGCTGAACTGGCTTTGGTGTTTGCAGCACTGTTTCTCACTCCTCTCCCAACTACTGTTGTGCAGCTTTTTTTTTTTTTTTTGCTTTTTTTTTTTTCCTCAATCTTAAATCTACTCTCACAGAGGCCCAACCAACTCAGCTCCCTGGCTCAGCTCTGGCCAGCAGTGGGTCATTTTGGAGCCAGCTCCATCTGGCTCTGATCTGACATTGGGCAGCTTCTGGATTCTTCTTACAGAGGCCACCCCTGCCGCTACCAAAACCTTGCCACTAGAGTGGTATGTAATACTATCTTTCAGGAAGGAGAACAGAAAAACAAAAACAAACAAAAAAAAGGCTTATTTTGCACACAATTATATTTATTTATTTATTTATTTATTTAGAGCATACATAATTATTTTTTATATCCATATTTATGTTTTATATCCATGAAAGACACTGACTCTGCTTTTTGTTCATTACAACTTCTGTATGAATCCCCACTGTATTCTAACTGTGAAACCAAGTAGGCTGGAAAGTAGAAACTAGCTATGGAAAAAACAAATATTTATGCAAGATTTGAAGAAAGGGCCAGGCCATTTTGAATTTATTTTTTTTTCTGTTGTTTAATTTTATCATTCTTTTCTATTTAATTGTATATGTCATGCTAACAGGAATCTTAAATATTTTTGTTGTTTTTTAAATGAAGAAAAAGAAATATCTGGAGAAAGTATTTAGAACTTGCTTATACCACTAGTTACCCTATTAACTTCAGGAACATTTTTAAGATAATTTTTGGAGGTTATAAGTAGTTTAGAGTCTATTAATTCAGTTGTAATAGGCTTTCAAAGGTATCTGTTGTTATGTAAATTAAATCAATCCAACCAAAATTATCTTTGCAGCAGACTCTACAAACATGGCAAGTGATAGAAGAGAGGTAATTTTACTTTGGTTAACACTTCTGATACTGGGTGAAGTTAATCTGCCTGTATCTAGCCATCCACAGTCTAGATTTCCACATTTCTTTTAATCATCCTTTTCTGTGTTAATGGCAAAAAATTAAAGATTTCTAGAAAGCGACTCACATCATTGTATAAATAATAATAATAATAATAATAATACATTTAGAATAGAGCAGAACAGTTTTGCATTTGAAGTGCCTGCTCTCTCTGCATAAAGAACAAGAAAGTCAACATGGGTGAAAATACATCTGCATTATAGACAGGTAAATAAAAATAGGATGATTTGTACCTTGCCACACATGATAAGCAAAGTAGGCTGAATTAGTCTAAACTGAAGGACTGTTAAAGTATGGAACTGAATCAAAGAAAAGGAGTGATTGGAGAACTGTGCTGTAATATATATATTTTTTTCTGTTAAATTGAATTTATTGAGTTTCTGTCTATAGTTATCACAGAATCACAGTACCGTCTAGGTTGGAAGAGACCTCCAAGATCACCTAGTCCAACCTCTGACCTAACACTAACAAGTCCTCCACTAAACTATATCACTAAGCTCTATTAAGAGCTTATAAGCTTATAAACTCTATTTTATCATCAATACAGTACTCTCCAGTATTTTCCTAATGACTTTGTGATGAGCTAGAGGATGTTTGTTACATTTGCAAATGACACCAAGCTAGAATAAACTGCAGGCTTGCTGTAGGACATTGTCAGAGTTCAAATCACTTTAGAAAATTCAGAAGCAGTCAAAAAAAAAAAAAAAAAAAAAACATTCAAGATGGGAGAAATGCAAAGCTTTACACTTAAGTAAGAAGACAGCATGCACCAACATTAGCTGAAGAACACCTGGTTGGAAAGTCCTCCACAATAAAAACTGCAAGTTCCATGAATTACAAGCTCAATATGAATCAAAAAAGCAGTACTCTTACAATGCAAACATAGTTCTGGAATGCTTCAACAAGACTTTATCTTACCCTATTAAATAGGGGAAGTAATCTCTCCACTTTGTTGACACCAACAGTGATTTACTGGGTAGTGGACAACCTGGAAAAGTTCTGGCAAGTCTTTCCAAGAAAAATACTGCATAACTGAAGAGAATGGTGAAGAGAAAGAGAAGAGAAGAGAGAGAGAAGAGAAAAGAGAAGAGAAGAGAAGAGAAGAGAAGAGAAGAGAAGAGAAGAGAAGAGAAGAGAAGAGAAGAGAAGAGAAGAGAAGAGAAGAGAAGAGAAGAGAAGAGAAGAGAAGAGAAGAGAAGAGAAGAGAAGAGAAGAGAAGAGAAGAGAAGAGAAGAGAAAGAGAAGAGAAGAGAAGAGAAGAGAAGAGAAGAGAAGAGAAGAGAAGAGAAGAGAAGAGAAGAGAAGAGAAGAGAAGAGAAGAGAAGAGAAGAGAAGAGAAGAGAAGAGAAGAGAAGAGAAGAGAAGAGAAGAGAAGAGAAGAGAAGAGAAGAGAAGAGAAGAGAAGAGAAGAGAAGAGAAGAGAAGAGAAGAGAAGAGAAGAGAAGAGAAGAGAAGAGAAGAGAAGAGAAAGAGAAAGAAAGAAGGAAGGAAGGAAGGAAGGAAGGAAGGAAGGAAGGAAGGAAGGAAGGAAGGAAGGAAGGAAGGAAGGAAGGAAGGAAGGAAGGAAGGAAGGAAGGAAGGAAGGAAGGAAGGAAGGAAGGAAGGAAGGAAGGAAGAAAGAAAGAAAGAAAGAAAGAAAGAAAGAAAGAAAGAAAGAAAGAAAGAAAGAAAGAAAGAAAGAAAGAAAGAAAGAAAGAAAGAGAAAGATCATCTTGAAAATATGATCAGTGAAGGCCTTGTTAAAGGTAGGCTCTTATCTATGGTACTTAACTTACCTCTCATGAGTTCTTAGGACAATAGCTAAAAACATTATGATTGCTTCTGCCAGTTGCATAGATGCCTTCTAGCTTGGTAGCAAAATCTGCTGTGGAAGTTTCCTATCAAAACAGCTTTTACATGTGTTTTATCTTTTTTTTTTTTAATGCAATTTAAAGATTATTACTGAGCAAAATATCTAGGAAATTACATAACTGGAGGGGGGAGACCTTGACAAATTCCATATGAAGGAAAAATTGTGCTGATATTATGTTGCTCTTAGCCACAAAATTTTGAGCTTACTTTTAAAGCAAAGAATTTTCTCCAGAGCACATTTATTTCCCTTCAGAAGTACAAAATGAACAGAATAGTCTCCTTGTGATCACTGCATTTCAAGTAGTTGCTGTGATTTGGAGACTGAAAAAATAAAAATAAAAAACATGAACTATAGCTAGAAGTCTTTGAAATTTGACAGAGAAATAATTAAGTGATAAAGCATGTCAGCATGTGCCAATATTCACCCCATGAGCCCAGCTACCACCTCTATTTGCTTTTATGGGGAAAAAGATTTCAGTTTGCAAAATATCACATGGTCATAATCAGATGCCCTAAGTCAGATTCCCTGCTGTTGAGAAACAGCTGGGTGCTAAGAGAAGCAAAGAATGAGCAGTAACAGTTGTTTCATTTTCACCCTAAAAAAATGTAGAGATTGTCAAAATGTAGAGATAGTCAAAATGTTTCTAATTTTGAAAAATTTCCATGAAGTACAAAGATATGCTTTGGAGAGAATTATTGTAAAAGCTCTTTTCATTTTGTTTTGTTTGACTGGATCTAGACTGCAGGCACTGAATTATGCCATGGTTATTCTTATTTGAACAGGAAACTTTTTCCAGTGAACTGATCCTGGAAGTCCTTTATTTGTGGTGGTCACAAGGTATTTTGTCTGCAAGAGTAATTTAAGGAACTGTCAAAATGCCAAAGAGAATATGTGGATTATGTAATTTAAGGGGAAAAAAATATATGTTAAATAGGTTGTCTAGAAATCAGAACAGAATGTTGAATTGTTTTGCTATAGTTGTGTTTACAATTAGTGAAGTGCAGAAGTTTATGTGCAGGGGAAAAAGATGATAAGGATTTGTTTGTTCCTGGAGTAGAAGGATGAAGGGTATATAGATTTGTTTGTGCTGGCTGGGCAACTTATTGTCAGATAGAGCTATGTCTTTTTCTCCAAACTCTCCATGTAATATAAAGAAGGCAAAGACCAATACATTAAGGTTCTGGTCTCTGTAACTTCTTTGTAGAAATGTAGTGTAATGCCATGTGTTATCAGCATCTATATCTTGTGAGAGGAATTTGGTTGTGATCACAGAGGATGTGGTATAAGTCTTTCTATTCTTGCCTTGTTTTATTTCCTGTCTCTTCCACAAAATGAAAAGCCATGTTCCTCTGTTTCCTTGGCTTTGTAATTCTTATTGCTAATATTGCTATATGACAGGGATTCAAACAATAACGCCATTGATCAGTGAGAATAAGAACTTCTGAGCTCTGGTGGCAGATTTTAAATTCAGGTGAATGTCCTCTGACAGTTAATCATCTTGACTGGAGGAGTTACACTTCCTTCAATAAATAATAGGCATGAAGAAGAAAGTCAAGGCATCTCACTGTGGGTAGCATTTCTAGACTCATAGAAACAGATGCTTCTCCAGCAAACTACCTTTAGCTATGTGTCTGGATAGTCTAGAAAAGGCATTTTTCTAGGCACACCTCTTGCTCATGGCTCAGTTTTGCTCACACAGTGTTATCATACCAGTGATTCTGAGAACTAGATGGACACTCCTGTGTCTAGACTATAGAAATATTTCTATCTGTTTTCACCCACCTCCCTTGTTACATACTGAACAACTGGTTATTTCACTTCTCCTTCATTTAGCAAGTCGCTATCTTTGCTCAGTTTTGTAAATATTTCCAGAAATATGCTTTCTGACCAACAGATTGCCACTATGTTTAACAGATTGCTTTTCACAGCTTTTTTGACATCTTTAGAAATGACAAGGTAAATTTTGTTTCTGCTTGGTTTTAATGCCATGCATCTAGATAGTGAAAAATGTCATACAATGAAAGAATATTTCTGTTTTCATCTGCCTATAGTATCTCAGCTCAGTATTTGAAAAATTTATCCTAAAACAAAAGAAATTGAGACCGTTGTGTGGAAGTAAAGGAAGATTAATTTATCCAATTGGTGAAATATTTCATGCTGTCATTTCCATTAATTTAGTCACAGGGTACCTATTATTTTAAGGTAGTTTAATTTTATTATGACACATTAGAATCATAGAATCACATTACCCTTACTGTAGACATTGAAGGGGAAAAAACAAACAAACAAACAAACAAAAACTCGTAACATTCTAGTTCTTGAAAAATAAGATTCTTAACAGCTATTGGTTTAAAGATAATCTGTGGGTGTTCATAATTTCAGTGGAAGGATCTGTCTCTTGTAGAAATGGCAAAGAAAAAAAGCAGTTAAGGGACAAGAAGAACATTCAGATTTAACATATAATGACGAAATACATACAAAAATAAATTCTACTGCATAAAATTCAGAGTAGATGCTTAATAACACTAATGTTTGTGTCAGATACAGCAAAAAATTCAGGATGATGGAAAAATCAGAACAAGAACAAGAGAAAAAACATTGCTCAGCTATTTTATATAGAGGAAGGAAATTATTCTTAATAGATCATACAATAAAAAAATCTTAAGATTAAACAGCTCTAGCATAGAACAGAAATGGAGAAAGACTAATAATATAACATTTTCTTAATGGAAAGAAAGGTTTGTAGAAAAAGGAACCAGGTTTGAGTGAGTTGTATTCCAAGCCTTTGAAAACTACACTTTATAGTAATTATAGCACCAATAGTTTTAACAATTAGTCAACAACATTTTGAAAGAGTGGAAAATGTACATGAGACACAAGTAGTGGACTGAATATGTGTCAAGGTGAGAAGCAGAGTTTATACTAGCAATAGCTGCAGTAGGTAGTAAATGGCAGAAAACCTTTGCCTCATGCTCTGCTCCTGATGGCTCTTGCATATCAGGTAGTATGTGTGCTCAGAGCTGTGGTACTCCTGGATAGACTCTACAACACTCAAGAGCAGGGATTTGTTATTCCTTACACAGATTTAGAGGATAAGGCATGTTTGCAAGTCCTCTGAAAGACAACGCATTGCCTTACAGGTTCTTCTTTCTATGAGTGACATTCTCTCACCACCTTGAAGATATCTGTGGGCCTATGGACTGGGAGACCTACCCAAAGCTTGTATTATAGTCTCCAAGATCTCTTACTTCAGTATATAGAATATAGTATTATATTCTATAATACTATTATAATAATTTTCCAATAATAATAAAGATCATTTCTCATAATGTACATATGTAATGTTCATTTCTCATATTTTTTTTGAGTTTCACCTCATTTTTGGGTATTTCATTATCCTCAGGGAAATCCAAGAAGCTTGGCATTCCTCCTAGTTTGTCTTCACTGGATGTGAAGACAAGTTTTTATATTAATTGTAGTATATCTTGAGTTTTCTCTGATGTAATATCATACCATATATCATATCATAACACAAAAATGAAAGTTCTTTGAAAAATGTTATTGGAATGAGTCTTCTTGCAAAGTAGAAAGCTATTATTTTACAAGACATGGAATTACATTTAAAATATAAAAGAGATCAGATGATAATCATGATGGTCCTTTTTGACAATAACTTTAGTGAATATGTTCCTTTTTTCCTTCAGGGAAAAGAATGTTATTGACTGATTTCAAATGTTGTAGATAGCCATTCTTATACTCTATTATTTGTTCTTTCTGGAGACATTTTTCTTAGATTGTTGTAGATTTCTTGATTGTTGTAGATTTTCTTAGGTCATCATGGTTCTTACTGACATTAATTTTTAATTTTTTTTTTGTGTCTTTTGATTGTTTGTTTGTTTTGTTTTTGAAGTCAGTGCTCAGAAATGGGATGAGTCAACTCTACTAAATTTAAACTTTGTAAGGAGGACATAAGAAGCCTGATATCTTGATATTTCATGAGTCTTCCAAGATACGTTTTCAAATAATGTTATTTCTGTTAAGTTATATATGCATTTTTCGTATAAAATATCCCAAGTTAAAAACGTCACACCCATCAAAACAGGCCACCTTCAGTGATTTATCTCCCATTTTTTTCCTCCGTTAGATCATTATTTGTTCCAAACTGTCCAACCTTTAATATTTTCTGGTTGAACTCTTATTTTTATAATTGTAGTGTTAACTCAAAATGCAGGTTTTATTTTCTGAACTATTTACTATTTTAAACATTTTTATTTTTGAAAATTTTTGGTGTCTGTAGCCACTAGAGACTGTTTCTTTTAACTTCCTGTACATATTATCCCAAGGATAGTTTGGAACTGTATCCCTCTTGGGTTCTGCTTACATTATACCTACATTTGGTTCTGTCTTGTCTAGGAGGAAATAACCCCAGAAGAGGACAGACATTATCAGGAGCTCTAGCAACAAAAGCCAGAAGCAGTAGCTCTTTCAACAGCCTCTCCAACAGCCTCTTCCAACAACATCATCCCATGTTACACTTTTATGTCTGTCTTGCTGTCATCAAGATATTCATCCCACAGAATGGGATTTCTGTTAATTCCAATTAATTTTATAGAACATCTCTATTTGTCTCTAAGTCTATGTTCTATCTAGTTTTCAGGTCAAAACATGATTAAATCTAGCATATTCTGCAGTTTCCTTAGCAGCTTTTTGACCACTCAAATGTACCCAGAGATATTCTGGCAAATAGACAGGGAACTCTTCTGTCAAGTGCTCACCTGTTTTCAAGACATCTTGGAGAGCCCTTGAATTATTTTGTAAAACACAAGTATGTCAGTATTTGTAATTTTCTCAAATATTTTTTAAAAAAATAAAAAATAAAAAGACAAAGGCTTTTGGGTGCCTGGCAGAGTTCTTCTAAACATTAATCATCATACTAATCAGACTGTCCAGTACTTCCCAACCCACAGACAGCTGTGGCAAATGGCACAGCTAGTGCCTAGGCAAATCCCTCCCAACCATTTTAATGTGATAGAAGTAATTAGCTCCATTAGCATGACTAGGTCTGTCTACACATAGAAATAATCAACATAATTGCCATGCTAAGAGAATGAAACCTTTCTGATTATAAAGATGCAACTCAGAGGCACATGCTGGTTGGTAATTTGGGGAAAAAATAATGTGATGGGTAAAAAAAATAATAATATCAGGACAGAGCTGAAATATGCTTGTAATAATACCTATAAAATATAAAGAAAAACATTTGTTTGTTGTTTAAAATCTCTCCCCCCCCCCCCAGTTATAAAAATATATTAAAATTGTCACATTAATGTCATTTAAAACTATAAGAAAAGAAAAAAAAAGTTTATTTTCCCTTTTTCAGAGGTCTTCAGACAAACCAGTTCAGAAAGTATTCAACAACAAATGAGCAAAGGTACAAATTCCTCTTAAAGGCACTGCCCAGTGTGTATGAGGGAGCAGCGATCCTGCAAATGAAAATCAAACTCATAGTGCTCAGGTGTCTGAGGTATGCAACACTCCCTCCTAGTTAGGGATTGTTTTGAGTACAGCTATGTCCAGTATATATAGGAGACACAGAAAATGGCAAACTGGATTTTTAAGTAAAAGCATCCTCCTGGGGCTGCCCTGTACATCACTAATACATTCATCAATAGGTTTTGTGCAACCTGACATGCCAAACTTTCATCCCAGCTCCTCCTTCATACAGAGGAAGGACAACACTTTAGAAAAGGTGTCTGGGTCCACCAATACTGCTGAATAAAACAAGAACAAAGAGAAAACTCAAACGCTGTCTACTGATTATCTAAACAACCTATCACAACCATGCAAAACATAACTCTCACATGGTGCATGGCCTTAAGCCAGAGCTAACACCCAGTATGGGTATATATGGACGAAACTCAACTCACTTGGGCTCCTTTCACAGTCTTATTACATTAAACTTTATACCCCCTAACATTCAGATATGTCTAAACACCGAACACCAAAATATGCAACACACACTCCCAGGCTCATGTTATGAAAGTGACAAGCTACTTATATCATCTCAGAAACTATATTGACCAAAAAAAAAGCTTCAAAGAATAATGTTGTATTGGACATAGATCAATGACATGTAGTACCTATGGGACACTCAGTGTTGGTCAGTCACTTGGCTTCACACCCAAAGAATGGTCTCTGGCTCTATTTTATTTAGTAAAATAGATGTAGTTATACTTGTTTTCTCTATTTCTAAGATGTTTGCAAATCTATCATCTTCTTCTGTCTGGAACTGGTGCCATGAACCTCAACTTTTTATTCATTTTGTATAAAGGATGCTATGTAAAGTGAAGATGTCATCCTGATAATCTTGCTACACTAGAATGGAAATTCTGGTAAAATATTGTACCCAAAGGCTCTGTGTTTCCATAGTTATTGAGCTTCATAGTAAGACTTTCACTACCAGATGTCTTGTGGTTCTGTTACAACATTTCACCTGTAACAAATCACCTGAAACCTAAGATGGCTTTTGAGGATGAATTCAGGAAAATGGATAGTGGGGACAGCTATGGATATGGACCACTGCAGAGTCCACCAAACCATGAATACAGTGGCCATGAGAAGAATAATTTGCATTTTCAAAGTTTTTTTCCAACATTTTCTAGTCAGCTAGACTCAAAATGTAGAATACATTGCAAAAAAAAAAGGTCATTTGCATTTTTTTAATCTACTTGAATTAACATGTCAACATGATGTGAAAATAATTTCTGTAACTGAACACTGGAAATCTTCCTTTAAAAAAAATAAAAAATAAAAAATAAAAATCCTTTTTTACTATAAACTACCAAAGGTGGGAAAAAAAAAAGAAAAAAAAAAAAAAGGAATTTAAGATATTTTGGATTTACTGTGCTTTCCCTGTGACTTTTGCATCATTTTATTTCTTTTGCAAAAGAAAAAACTTTTAAAAAAGAAGGTGGAGGGAAGAGAAGATCTGAAAAAGAAAAACAGTCAAAAAGAAAATGAAAATGCTTAAATTTAAGAAGTCCTGCTAGGTTTTCATACTCTCCCAGTAAGCCTCACAGTTTAGACATGTTCTTTTTTTTTTTTTTTTTCCCTTTTTCCTTTTGAATCAATTGAAACCACCAAATTAAAAATATTAATCAACAACATAGCAAAGCTTTCAGAAATCCCATCTCAAAAATATTAGACAAGACTGAGGTACAAAAAAATTATTTTGTTACTTCCTCATATCTGCTTATGCCGACTTTAATGATATTGAAAAATTCATAATTTCAGAGACATCAGCAGTAAGATATTGAATTACCAATGGATTATGACCTCACTAGCTATGAGGCAAGGAGGTAAAATGAGGCTGATAGAAAAGACATAAAACTAAAGGAACACTCATAGTAAGTTATTAACTTCAATTTTCCTCCCTTCAGGCCATGATGGCATTACTATTCTCCTTTCCCTGGTGTATTTCTGCTACCTCTGTTACATATCATTCTTTCCTTTAATCATAATTACAGTTTTTAAAAGTCTTGTTTGCATACCTTCCTGGCTTCTTGGAATTTCCTTCAATGGAGAGAAAGAGAGAGAACAAATGGTTAATATCTATCTATCTATCCATCTGTCTGTCTATCTATCTATCTATCTATCTATCTATCTTCTTAATGGATCATAAATCACTATGATCATTTAAATAGGATTTAGTGAGAGGTAATTTAGACGAGGCAAATGACATGGGAGTGCACTGCATTCATTTAGAAGTAGCAGTCATCCAAACTCACTATGTCACAACAGACGAGTCATGTAGAATAAATTAGCAAATATCAAACACAGCTCTTCTCACATCAAAAGAAATGGCTGAATTAACATCAGGCTACTACAGCAGGACAAGAAGCATCCAGCTGGCTCTTGAATTATACAAAGACACATTATCATCTCATTATGATTGTGAAGTAATAACTGAGAAAAGCTAACTTCAAGTGACAATATAGAAATATTCAAGTTTTGTTTGTATGTCCTGGAAACAGTGATAAGAAGTAGAAGAGATTGGACTTCATAAAGAAATTATTAAAAATAAAGGAAAAAGAAAATTTACCTCCTGAAATTATTTTGAAGTACAAATGACATGTTATGTAAAAAATATCATTGTTTTTGTCTTCAAAATGTTTTTTTTTTTTTTCATAAATAAATTAAAGTAGAATAGGGAGAAACTGTTTGTGAACATCTGTTTGAGCAATTCAAAGTTTTTTTCTATTTTTTTTTTTTAGGACTAACTTTATTCACACAATATGAATCATGATTTTTGATCAGAAAAGTATCTATTGTAAATGAAAATGTCACAAATGCTTGGTCAAACCTCACTTTTCATATTTGTGTATCTAGTCTCAATCTTTTCTAAAGGTAAAGAGTTTTGGAGAGCAGAAATAACACTATATAAATTAAATATCTACCACAAAGCATGAATAGCAAATTACTAAGTACACATTTACAAAGCAATATATATGAGAGGTACCATGTGACCAAATCCTAGACTAAGCTCTACAGGCATAAACCACACCTTGAATCACAGATGATAGACAAATGTATCACCAAAGCTTAATCACTAATTATTCATGACTGGAAAACGTGATTTTGTTTATCAAGCTGATTGCTGTGAGTCATATGCTAAGTCTGACTGAACAGAAAAACATAATCATGACATTGCTGCTTAACTTAAGCCAGTATTTGCTGAAGTCAGTGGGATTATGTGAGTGAGTGATGTGTGGAGCTGGTCCATGCAACAGTTTTCTGTGAAGTTAAGATTAATTCGTAAATTTGCACCTTTGGTTTGTGTACATTGGTTGATACTTTGGAATTGTAATTTGGAAAAGTCTCAATCTCATTTTTTCCATAGTAATGGAAATTCAACAATAAGAAATGACAGCTATACAAAGGGTGCAGATAAAGCTGTGCTCAGAAATGCAGCAATCTATAAAGCAATCTGTATTCCTATGCATTGGAAGGCAGCATATAACCATGATGGTTATCTTGGCTTTCTTGGCTTTCTTGGTCCTGTCTAGAGTCAGGGATGTGTCTGAACTCTGAAAGCTCTGCTGTTCATCCAGGGTTTACTGTAATGGTGAGGATATTTAGCAGATGAGCCTGGATGAAGAAAGGGATGAAAATAGAAGCTGTATCATTTATGTGATAGATCCACAGACAACCCTAGCACAATCTTCATATCCACTGGTAAATCCCTGTCTCTGTAGACCATGGTGGTATAACAGAGCTAGGGCTGGTACAAGGATATCTTGACTTTTTCACACAACAAGAGACTCGCTTGGGGATACCAGAGTGTGATAGCTGTTGTCAAAATTAACGACACAGCCTCATTCATTAGAAGAGGACTTTTGCTTTCCTATATCCAATGGCACAATGCCAAGAGTACACACTATTGGAAACGGCAATTTCTTCAAGCGCTAAACTGAAATATACCCACAATATCACAGTGTGCTGTGAGTTTGCAAAGCAGTGGTACCTCCAGCCAACCTAAATATTTTAACATGGCTCTTAATTAACATACTGATCAAAACAGTTTCTGTGAGTATCTTAAACATTTTGTTTTGCTTTCCTCTCAGATATATCTTTGGGCATGAACTATGGGTATTACGCAGACTGTATTTACAAGAAATTATGCAGATGAAAAATAAAGTTTCTGCATCCTTCATTTCATCCTACATCTCAGTAATTCAGGGATGGCTTGGCTTTCCATTCTCAAATTTATTTTTCAGTCATGAAAAAAAAAAAAAGAGAGAGAAGAAGTTTGAGTGCTGAAATTCTTTTTATGCACACCATTTAATAAAAAATTACTAAAATTATTGTAAACTTTATTACTGTGCTAAAAAGGTTTATCATGGATAAAAGTACCATAAGATTTCTCAGGGAAAAAAAAAAAAAAGAGAGAGAATATAAAGATGAAAAGTAATATTTATTTATGAGAACTTCTATGAGAAAAGAATTTTCATCCTTTTTTTTTTTGTTTTGTTTTGTTTTCTTTGAAAAACAAACAAACAAAAATCTTGAAATTTTCATGTGGGACTTTGTTGTCCATTATCTCTGACTTTTGGACTTTTCCCTCTGCATTATGCCTTCCTGGCCTTATCAATTTTGTCTGACATTTGTAACTCCAAGCACGAAATTTACAAAGGTATTTTCTCACTATAGAAAAAAAATCATAGAATTATGTAGGCTATAAGTACTGTTTGTTTGTCAAGACTATTCAAAACTCCATTCAAGAACCTGAATAACTTAATGTTTTGGAGCTGATTTCTATTCATATAAAACTACTGTTCTTGTTCCAAAATACTACAAGCACATGTGACACTAATAATACAAAAATGTCTAAATGAGCTAAAACAACCTTGAAATAAAATCAGTAACTGTCATTGTATAATTTTGAGACCTGTATCTAGTCTCACATATAATATATTCATGTATAATACTTTACTGTTAAAAATGAGTCTCTTCTTTATTTCAGCTCATTTTTATTCTATATCAGATATGTAATACTGACTCATTTAATGATGCTTTTGGCAATGTTCAATGACAGTTATCCTATCAGCTGGATCAATTAAAAACTAGTTGTAGATATTACAGCAGAAATCATGAATGCAGAAAAGTACAAACAAAGGCAAGAACTATACTGTGCCATCCTAAAGAAAGCACCATACATTTTTGAAGCATTTAAAATATTCCCTAGTCACTATTACAAACTCCAAATATTGGCCAAGGTACATATATTCTGTTTGATAGACATTGTAGAAATATTTAAGAAACTCAAGTCTTTATTTATAAGATGAAATGAAATAAATATTAATTTTAGCGCCTAAGAAAATTAAAATCTATATTTAGTCAATAGATGCATTTTAGATGAAAATGTAGCATCTTCGGAAATACACAATTATTATCTTCTGGAAAAAAATGAAAGTCCTGTGTTTCCCAGAAGGTCAACAACAGCCAGTGAAATTATGTGAAATACAGTGAAATACATCTTTACTGATACCACTTTAAGGCACACATAAAAGGCAAACAGCAAATATTCACATTTACTACCTTCTTAAAAAGTCTTTTATCAAGGTTTCTACTGTTAAAGTTTACATTGTATATACCTTTAGAGATCAAAATTCAAAGCAAAATCTTTTTGTAAAGATTAATATACTTGAGGATCAACTTCCAGATGTAACTTTATGTGTGTGCATACCAACTTATAAATACATGGTTATAGGAGAATTTATAGAAATGTGGCAGTTGATTTTATATATGTATGTTTATATTGGCATCTGTACAAATTTAAATATTCTTTTTCATTCAATATTCAGGAGCTATCACACATAAGAAGACCTATAAAAAATCAGAGTAGGTCGCTCTGGTGACCTCTTCATCTGTCTTCTATTTAAATTAAACAGACAATCTTAAGTGATACAACAAGTGATACAAATCAAGTTAATCTACTTTGCCAGAGGAAGGACCTGGAGAAGACAGAGAATGTAGACAGAGAACGCTTGAGTGATAAACAATACTGCTATCTAGTGGTAAGATTTTAATCCTACATTTTGAGGGGTCATGGTGACCTGTTAAATCTGTCCACAGAATGACCACATTTGACAGTCCAAGTCAATGCTGCTGTCATCTCACAAACATACAAGGCAACTGCTGCCTTAACGCCTTTACCTTTTTTTTTTTTTTTTTTTTTAATTATCTCCTTTTCAATCTAGTTTGTTTCTCTTTGACCACAAAAGCATTTGATATCAGGAAAACAAACAAACAAACAAATACCACATACTAGTGTCTGATACAATTTTGTTGTGACTTCGGGTATATCTAATCTGCTGTTCATTATTTATAATGTAGCTATAACAGTTTTTACAAACAAGATGTTATATGCAAAGTATTCTTCATTAATGTTTGAAAATTACTTTGAGGTCAACAGATAGTAAATGATATAATGAAATTAAATACAAATTTGTGATAATAATTTTTGTGATAATAGTTCCTCAAATCCCATGAAAGCTCTTAACTGAATGCTTTAATTTAAAAAGGAATGAGTGAATACATTTATTTTTTCCCCAGCTTCCATCTCCTCCCACATATTATCTCCTTTTAAAAGTATACTGGTTTACTTACACTCTAATATGTGAAAGACATGAGATATATTACTCCTATGTATTAGCCACAATAAATGTTCTGAGAGCAATTTTATTATAGTACAACATTTACTTGTATGTCACGGCTCACATCTGGGAAAACAAACAAACAAACAAACACAAAACAAAATAAAAAAAAAAAAACACTAAAATAAAACAAAATGTTTTTATATGTTCTCCTACAGTTTTAGGCAGTTAGCTTTTTTTCTTTTATTTTTCTTCAAGAGAAAACACACATTTCAGAAACAGCAATTTCTGGCTAAATTAATTCTATTTCTTTTAATTAGCTTGTCATGGAATTACAATTAAACTTCTAGCAAACACAAAGATATATTTATTTTTCTAAATAAATGAAATTGAAATGCAAATACAAAGAGTTTCAAACACCAAATGTCCATACAGGATTTTTAAAATCTTCAGGAAAATTGCAATTTTTTTCCTGACATATGCCAAAGTCAGGAAAAACAGTAGAGTAAAGGAGTAGTAGAGCAGGTAGAGAAGATATATTTCCATAGCAGCTCCCTCAGCTGCTCCTAATAGGTCTTGTTTTCTAGTCCCATCACAGTTTTGTTGCTCTTCTCTGAGCACATTCCATCAGCTCTATATCCTTCTTGTGGCCTAAAACTGAACACAGTATTGAAGATGTGGTCTCTCCAGTGCCATTTACAAACAATCACTCCTTTAGTCCTGCTGGCCACACTATTTCTGGTGCATTGGCTTTCTTGGCCATCTGGGCACTCTGCTGGCTCATGTTCAGCTGACTGCCAGCCAATACCTTCTAGGTCCATTCTTCTGGGCAACTTTCTTGCCACTTTTCTCCAAGCTCATATGGCCACATCAGGTTGCAGAACCCAGCACTTACCCTTGCTGAATATCAGGACATAAAATACCATGTCACATGACATGACAAATGCAATTTATTTTTATTTTATTTATTTATTTATTTTCCCCTCAGGACCTCATGATCTTCAGTGGTTTTCATTGTTGTTTTCCACAGCATACCTGGAAGATATGCCTAGTGAGTTGGTACACATGAAAATCTTGTCCTTGTGTAGTGCCACAGGGCAAGTATCCAGCTTCAGAAGCACTGCTGATTCTCTGCATTCTTCATCTAGATATTCCCAGAAGGACTAGAGTGAAAATAATACCCTCATTGGAAAAAAATATTTTTGCTTTTTCATGTAGTATAGCAACATAGAACAGCTCAAAACTATTAATCTAAACCGCTTTTTATTATTATTATTATTATTTTAAGGTCTTGGGTTTTTCCAAATGCAAGCATATTTCCATTATGCCATTAAATTTACACAAGTCATATAACTGCAAACATAGGTTTTGTAGCCTAATTTCAACTCCTGCCCAAAATAGAGGGATGTTTGAATAGAAAACAAAACAAAACAACAACAACAAAGACTACCAGCAAAGATTTTAAGATAGAGGTACATTTTTTCCCCATCTTTTTTTCTTGGAAATGCCTGAAGGATATTGGTTGAAATTACAGTCATCAGTGCTACTTTATGATAATCACCAATTCATGCTGTGACTGTCTTCTGGTATAGGACATTTCAGCCTAAATTGTTCAATTTTAGGAAAGATCTATCCTATTGAAAACAGGATCTTGGGGAGAAATGACAATAGGTAGGGCTACCAGTCCTGCCAATAATATGATTAAGAGTATAATGAATAAAATAAATTTAGAAAAGTGAATTCATTTTACTGAGGTAAATTACATAAACTTGCAATTCTGTTGATATATTGCAATGGTACCTTGAAATGCTTCTCAGACCATGCTGTAGTTGCTTCCTCCAACTAAAGGGGTCAAAAAAGCATTTGGGTTGAAATAACTTTAAAATAGCTACCATTTTGAGGAGAGTGCTGGAGCCAGGGAGAATAGATCAAGGAAATAAATGTTCTACTGCTTTAATTTAAAATAATTCAGTTTCTGTTGAGGATTGCTGTCTGCTATTGGACTTTTGACATGACTCATATAATGTCTTCCTTCAAACCACAGCCTTTTTGCAGGAACAGTTCTAATTATACCATGATTTGCTGTTTCACTTTAAATAGTAAGATCTGAAAGGTAAAGATTAAGCTGATGATAAAATACTTTCCTTTAAAACACAAAGTATTGTATGGCATTTTTTTAAATACTTATTGGTACATACTCTGGTGGGTGCTACCAGAAGGCAAACCCCCTTGACTGTTGAAAAAATGTCATGAGAAATAACAGTGAACACTTGACTCGCCCAATCTATTTTGCTACCAGGCCTATTGCAGTAACTTGGCATCTGGTCTAGAACAGGAAATCATTCTCAAAAATCAGGAAAATAGCCTTTTGTCATCCTCTGAGGTTAAAGAATATCAAATTCTTAGAAGACACAACCCCAGGGTTTTACAAAAAGAGTTTCCTTGCACTCCTGCTTTTATTCCAGAGATTTACCCTATAGCTGAATGTGACGAGTCCTTCTGCAGCATGACCAGAGGAGCAGAAATGATTTGCTAATTTGAAACAATCGGCATTTTACAGGGAAATTCAAAATTATAACTTCCTGTAGCCATCCCTTTGGATAGGGGATACTCATAGTGATTGCTTTGCCATTTTTTGTCATTTTACACCTCCATGCTCCTGTACTGCTGTATTAGTTTCTATGAATCATCTTCTGACAGGGAGTCTGGGATTCTTCATATATTTTCTTCATTTTTTCCATGTAATCATGACTGAAATCAGTGGGAAAATTCCTACTAGATTTAATGGGATAGCATTCATCCTGGTGAAAACATCAAAACCTGCTTCAGAGCACACTGGAACTGAAAAGCTAGCTGCAGGTGGTGAGGATGAGTCGGCCTTCTCCCAGCTTTGTATCATTTTCATGAATATTACACAATGTAAGGGTTTAAGCATAATTTAAGGGGAAATTTATATGTAGCTTGTTTGGGAAGATTACTGTCATTGTTATTTTTCATGCCAGTGGGACACCTTCCTTGCTATGAAACATCTGTGCATAATTTTCACCCCAAAATGCCATCTTATTTCTGAGAAAGCACACATCCAAAAACTTTTCACCAGTGACTGCATAATCACTGCTGGAGCTCCAAAGTTTTTTGTTTTTTTTTTTTTTTTTTCTTTTTTTTTTTTCTGCTTTTTCTGTACATCAAGTCTCTTGACTTCCTGCTGGACGTGGACAGGTATAAAACCAATACAGTTATAAACTTCACAGGTTTGAGTCAGGCTAGTCCAGTGACATGCTTGTGAGCTGTGAGGAAAGACTTTCTAAGACATGTAGTCCTGTTTGCATCTGGTGATGCAGTTTAGAAAGCAGTCCTGATATGCAATTCTGTTCCTGGATAATGGGAGAAATCACATAAGTCATGGTCAGTCAGTGACCAAGAATGAAAGGGCTCAGGAAACTGTAGATGACTTTTTTGTCTTTGTCCAAAGAGAGTTCATCCTTTCTAGGCCTGGATGGAGGAATCTCCTGCAGTCCAACTCTTCAGCATGATGGTTGCTATGAACCATAAAGAGGTCCATAGGAACCACCTGTGTATGGGAGGACTTTCCAAAGCCCTCAGATGAGGGCAAATTGTCTCCTGGTGACATCTCTTAACAGGCACAGTTCCTAGGGAGATCCTGTTATGGGGGAGGACTAGCTTCCAGATGTCCCAGCTGACACAAGCATCTGCTGGCTGTTGCAGTGAGGCATGCAGGCAATGCCAGGGGAGGTGGATTGGGGTTCCCATAGCACCTGAGAAAATTTTGAGGATTGGGTTCAAGTCATCCTGAGCAAGGATAGTGCCATTACATGAATGCTGCCTTTAAGAACAGGGCACAGGTTTGATGTGGGCTACCTCCTGTGTTTCAGTGTCCTTGGAGACCAAGACAACTGAGGCACTTTGGACAAGACAAGATGCAAGACTGGATGTAGGAAACGTGGGAGCCTGGAACTCATCACAAGCTGTTTCCTGGGGTAGTACTGTATCTCCTTGGGAGACCACTGCAGGGAGTCATTCAGATAAGTCTTTACTCATTTTAAGGATATTTTCAGAGTCCATGTGGTTGCATTGTAATTAAAACTAATAGTTTCTAGGCTCTACCTGAACTATTGGGCACAGAATTAGCATAACCATACATTCAGACAATAGGAAAATATATGAAAGATTCTATTTTGCCATTTTCCAGCTAAAGATTATTAAGATGAGTGGCATATTTTGCATCTCTCCCTGTTGTTTACTGACATTCATGGCCATCAGGCGATGCAATAACACATCTGCTGAAGAAATGAAAATGTTCAACAGCTATCAACTTCCTAAGCAATGCCATATGGATTATATTTAAGCAATGGAGGATGTTGCTTATACTTGAATGATCATTACTGTTAAGTATTTTACACAGAAAAAGACATAAACGTCCCTAAAAGTATCTGGATTTAAATAGTAATGAGAGCAGTAACCTTGCATTATCAAATCATCATAATTTGGTGCATGCAATAAGATATATTTGCTAATTCCTGATAACAGTATAAGGTAAGCACCAATAAAGATACTGATTCCACTTTCTCTTCATGTAAAAATGTAGAGATTTCCAGTGCTTTCAGGGCCATGTGTTTCTGAGGAGATTATAAGATTGAGGCTGTTTGTGACTGTGATTTGTTATTGAGGGATTAGCCCAAAATAAATGACATTTTATTGATCCTTGCTAAATGCAGCATCCATTATTTACACTTCTTCAGATAAATAAATATAACACTTCTGACTTTTGGAATAAATTTTTCTTTGAGGTAATTTATGAAATCTATTAGTAGCTTGTGGTATGGTTGCTGCTCATCATTCTGATAACCTGTTTTGACAGAATTTCTGAATTATGAAAAATTAGATTAAAAATCCATCTCAGTGAATGGTGGAAACAAAGTTAAAACACTGAAAACAAACTGGCCAACTCTTCTAAGATGTGCAGCCTCAAACTAAAAGTTCACAGAAAAGATTTGAGACACAGTCTAAAAGAAAGAAAGAAAGAAAGAAATCAGGTGTAAAAGCATCATCCAAGTATAGCAACAAAATACATAGGAAGACTAATGCATCATGTAGTGCCTTTTGCAAGTATGTTTCTAAAAGAAGAAATGTGAAGAGTACATTTTTATTTATTTTGGGTATCGGAGGTTTCAAAGTTAGAACATGCAGTGTAACAGCTCACAGAAAACAAACAAAAAAAAAGGCCAAAAACTTAAAATCAGGCACCAGAAGTGGACACGGAGCAGAGAAGCCCTGACAGTGTCCACTGCTCCTGCAAGGTGTGCAGAGTTAGAGAAGTCTGGGGCTTACTTAATCTTAAAATTTTGGAGACATATTAAGAATAAGAAATAATGAAAAAAGATGAATATAATCTTTTTTCTCTTTTCTCTTTCCAAAATCTCTTTTGGAAAACTGAAAAAGTGCAACTATTTGTACAAAAAGAGCATAACTCTGAACTAGAAGACACATTTCATAATATAATTACTCTTCAGAACAGAACAGCCACTTTAAGATTATGAAATGTACATCAGATACAGCTGTCATTCTTGTCAGCACAATAAAACAGTAATATATATTAAAAAAAAGATTCTTAATATGCCCACTCTTATTAGAAATCACATTGTATATTCTTTATCCCATTTAAACTTCCTTGTTTTTATTTATTTATTTATATATATATATTTTTTTTTTCTTTATGCCATCAACTGCTGGGGTTACTATAAACTTGTCTGAATACTGTAGTTAGTAGAGGTATATTCTTCTGATGGAAAAGTCCTATTTAGTTTGATTTCTATTGATGTTCTCATGAATCACCAACAATCCTCTTTCAACGTAATTATTTGGAGTAATTTTCTGTGTGTTCTTATCTGAGAACAGCTGCCTGTGCTTGCTTTCCATAGATTCCACTGGAGTTTTTTATTTGATGATAAGAAAAAGACCAATCTGTCTGATGTCACATTTAATGAGGATTCTAACATTTCTGTTGCTGAAGAATTTTTATTTTGTTGTGCTCTGATTGAGTCAAGAATTCTTTCTACCTTTGCAAGTGATCTGAGTTAAGTAAAGGTAGAAGATAACCAGGTCTTCAAAGAGATCTACACTTCTTACTGGGATTAAAACATACAAGATCAAACTACAGTCATGGACACAACAACAGTTCATGCATCAGTTTTGCCTCCACTTCGATTGTTTTCAACTAGTTATGGGTCTCCTCCATGAAGCCATAGTACCTCTCCAACTGTTCTCTCTTCCAGCAATTCAATGTTTCCTATGACATGATTTCATTTTACAGAATCACAGAATTGTCTAGGTTGGAAGAGACCGAAAGATCATCAAGTCCAACCTCTGACCTAACACTAACAAGTCCTCCACTAAACCATATCACTAAGTTCAACATCTAAAAGTCTTTTAAAGACCTCCAGGGATGGTGACTCCACCACCTCCCTGGGCATTCCAATGCCTAACAACCCTCTCAGAAAAGAAGTTCTTCCTAATATCCAACCTAAAACATTCCTGGCACAACTTTAGCACGTTCCCCCTCATCCTGTCACCAGGCATATGGGAGAATAGACCAACCCCCACCTCGCTACAGCCTCCTTTAATGTACTTATAAAGAGCGATAGGGTCGCCCCTGAGCCTCCTTTTATCCAAGCTGAACAAACCCAGCTCCCTCAGCCGCTCCTCATAGGACTTGTTCTCCAGACCCCTCACCAGCTTCGTTGCCCTTCTCTGGATTCGCTTGGGCACCTCAATGTCCTTCTTGTAGCGAGAGGCCCAAAACTGAACACAGTACTTGAAGTGCGGCCTCACCAGAGTCGAGTACAGAGGGACAATCACTTCCCTACACCTGCTGGCCACACTGCTTCTTATACAAGCCAGGATGCTGTTGGCCTTCTTGGCCACCTGAGCACACTGCTGGCTCATATTCAGCCGACTATCAACCAATACTCCCAGGTCCTTCTCTGCCAGGCAGCTTTCCAACCACTTCTCTCCCAGCCTGTAGCTCTGCTTGGGGTTATTGCGCCCCAGGTGCAGGACCCGGCACTTGGCCTTGTTGAACCTCATACAGTTGACCTCAGCCTATCTGTCCGGCCTATCCAGATCATCCTGCAGAGCCTTCCTACTCTTGAGCAGATCGACACACACACCTAACTATATGTCATCTGCAAACTTACTGAGGGTGCACTCAATCCCCTCATCCAGATCATCAATAAAGATATTAAAGAGGACTGGCCCCAGTACCGAGCCCTGGGGGACGCCACTAGTGACCGGCCTCCAACTGGATTTGACTCCATTCACCACAACTCTTTGGGACTGGCTATCCAGCCAGTTTTTAACCCAACAAAGCGTACGCCAGTCCAAGCCACGAGCAGCCAGTTTCTTGAGGAGAATGCTGTGGGAGATGGTGTCAAAAGCCTTGCTGAAGTCAAGGTAGACCACATCCACAGCCTTTCCCTCATCCACCCAGCGTGTCACTTTGTCATAGAAGGACATCAGGTTCATCAAACAGGACCTGACTTTCATAAACCCATGCTGACTGGGCCTGATCACCTGGTTGCCCTTTAAGTGCCACGTGATGATACTCAAGATAATCTGCTCCATGAGTTTCCCTGGTACTGAGGTCAAACTGACAGGCCTATAGTTCCCTGGGTCTACCCTCTGGCCCTTCTTGTAGATGGGCATCACTTTTGCTAGCCGCCAGTCAACTGGGACCTCCCCCGATAGCCAGGACTGCCATTAAATGATGGAAAGCAGCTTGGCCAGCTCCTCTGCCACTTCTCTCAGTATCCTCGGGTGGATCCCATTTGGCCCCATCAACTTGCATACATCCGAGTGCCGTAGCAGTTCGCCAACCATTTCCTCAAGGATAGTGAGGGCCACATTCTGCTCCCCATCCCCTTCCACCAGCTCAGGGTACTGAGTATCCAGAGAGCAACTGGTTTTGCCTCTAAAGACCAAGGCAAGGAAGACATTAAGCACCTCCACCTTTTCCTCATGAAGTTTTTTAACTTCAAGTGCTGTTCCTCTATGAACATCCAGTTGTGACTCTACAATTTCTAACAGATCAAAAATTCTTAATGACCTTTCTGAATGTTCTCAACTTCCCTTTAGGAAGTCCAGAAGCTTTTTTCCTTTTCATATCTAGTTCCTACATTAAGTGCAACTATTTTCACTTCCTCTTAGTCTTCAGATGCATAGATAAAGATTTGGTGTTGTGATCTAAATAAATGACAAGGCACAAATTCACTGGAGAAGTTTGTTATTTTAGGATTTCTGTAGCATCTCCTTTCTAAGAATCCATGCTTGTGGAAATCTAGTAATTATAGAAACTTTATACACAAACACACTTCTTATTTTTCATTTTTAGCACTTTATTAGCTAAAAAAGAGCTTTATTAGCTCTTTATTTAGCACTGAAAGAATGTAACTAGTTCTGTAGGTATTCTGGTACTCTTTGATAGAGTGTACTCATGCAAGTGAATAGCGAGGGGCTTTTGAAACACAAAACCCCCATTAGGGATTCCAGGTTGAACAAAGGGATTAAAAGATTTTTTTCACAAAGATACTGTTGTAGCTAAACAGAGCAAATAAGGCAGAGGAGCTGTTATCACCTTCTTCAGTCTCAGAAAATTTGAACAGTTTTTACATAACTGTTTCTAAGATTACATTGTTGAAAATGTGGGACAAATTATGAGAAATATCCATTACCACTCACTCATAATGGTATACTGGATTATTAAAAGTCCTTCATTATGCGATGGGTCTGTCCATGACTCAAAAATCTCTCTGTATGTATGGTTGAAAAGAGAGACCATAACTGCAGCCCCAGAACAGTTTCAGCATTTCAGAACACAAGGAATATAGCAGAATACTTCGTCTGGCTGAAGAATGGGTAGATCTTGCAAAGCACAATGACATCACCTACAATAGGTTGTCTGGTCACACAGTGCTATGGAGATTCAGTCAGTTCAATGAATGCATCGTTCACAAAAGCAAACACTAAAGCATTCAGATGCTGCCTATTTCAAGGTTACTTAATACAGAAAGAGAATATTTCAAGATGAGTTCAAACCCCAAAATCCCCAAACCAATATTTTCCCCAACTGCCTTGACATGAAATCTGTTATGTAAGTGTCCATCTTGTCTACTTTTAATCTGGAAAAAAAAAAAAAAAAAAAAAGAAAAAAAATAATAATTAAAAAAAAACTATTTATTCAGTCTTGAATAAATAATCCCCACTGGAGGTCTTGTTTCTTTGATAATTCCTTCCTGATCCTAAACTGTGTTATCAGAATGACTTCAAGTGTTTAATCAGACATACCAGCCAAGCACCTTCAAGCACTGTGACACCTTGAAGTAAGGGTACCCCTCACTCAATAGCCAGCTGCAATCAATTGCCAGTACTTCAAAAGAAAGGATGCATATGTAGAGGAAGAGGAGAATTTACAAGTCAAATTATGGCCCTGACTCTTACAGCTGATCAGCTGAAACCCTGAAGAATGAGATCTGATTATAATCACAGTCCTAATGCAAAGCTGGAAGTGTTATGAGGGCATGCTGAGGGCAATGAAATCTATCCTGCTCTATTAGAGTTTAGTGGATGAAAAGGAAACAATGACTCAGTCACCATATTCCTTTGGATGCATGCAAAAGACTGCTTACCCCAAGTAAGCTTAGAGAATAACTTGGCCTTGCTTTAAAGTACTGGTTTTAAAATACACATTTTTCTGGAGATGGAAAAAGACATAAGTATTGAATGTTAGTTAAATTAGTGTTTCTTTTGTTTGCTTTTTTTCCCTTCAGCTGGGTATGGGGAAAGACTGGCTGATGGAGGGAAGGGAAGAGGTATATTCAGAAGATGCATTTTGTTGCAAGAGTTTGAAGTTAGAAATCCTTGATATGTCTAAAGGGGATTGCCTGTTCAGTTCTAGCTTTTACTGTTGCCTTAACACTGCATGTTTCCATCACCACTTCTCTGTAACTGCTCCTGACCTACTCTGCTTGTTAGCTCTACTTAGACTCATCTCTCCTACTGGCACAGGGAAGAAGAAGATTTTCCTCTAGACAATTATTAATTAGGCAATTATTATTTATGTTAGTGTAGTAAAATAGAGACATCAGGTCTGGACAAAGTTTGCAGTCCAGTCATGAGACAAGAAACAGGCAGCAGCAGATGAGTAAGTGAGGCTGTTAAATTATTGCTCATGCAGTTCAGTGTGCAGCAAGAACTGTTTATCGGTTGTCAAGAGGTTTTTTTTTAGGCAACACAGCAGAAGAGATATTTCATATGTGTCATCAAGGCTACAGGAATTAATGAGTGTTCACCAGATAGAAACAGAAGAAAATGTTTTCCCCATTTTTGAAAACCAGAACCAAAGATACCTATGTTCTTTGTCTCCTTAATGACCTTTGTCATTAATAGTAAATAATATAAAAAAATAATAAAACAATCTTTGGTCAGCATTTTATGAGTTTGTTTTTCAAACTGTGTCAGGTGGATTTTAATGCCAGATGACAGCTATCTTTTAAAGATTTAGTCAGAAAATGCACTGTGACGCATGGAAAGACATACCAGCAGTTAATCAGCCACTTACAGTGCTAAATTTGCATTAAAACCACTAGGAATGGAGAGTCCACCTAACAACCTTTGCATTGTTCTACTTGTCATTCTTCCCCAGGTGCAGGACTTTGCTGAATTTTATGAGATTCCCATCATCCCATTTCTTCAGCCTCTTAAGGTCACTCTAGAGGGCAGCATAAAAAAGTTTTAAATTCCCCTGAGATTTGAATTTAGGTCACTGGATTGAGGGTACTGACCATTACTTCAAGGAACTACCCTTGCAGTATATGTCATTAAGCTTTGGTGCATGATATCTGGGTATTCTACATAGCTATCTTTTTAAGTTCAAATCAATGGCCTCATCATGTAAAGGGAATGCATGATTAACTATTAACACACGTGTAATCCAATTGCCATGGCAAACATTAGATGGCATGGTTAGAAAATACGGATAGGAAATATGACTGCTCTGAATGGAATTGGAGCACCCAAATGATCAGTAGGCACTTTCTTTTATTTTCTTTTTTTTCTTTTTTTTTTTTTTTTAAATTCAAAACATGGTGGAAAATGGGTGTCACTATTTTGTATGTGAATGCATACCCTGTTATTATTATATAGGCATACCTGACCTAGAGCTCACTATAAAATTATCGTACTTATTCCAAGAAGGAACAGGTAATATTAAAGCTTTTTTTTTTTTTGCCTTTTTTTTTTTTTCTTTAGGCAAGCACAATGGTTAAAGCATCTTGAATATAGTTATAGTTTCTGTACTCAACCCTGCTGAGGCCACATCTGGAGCACTGCGTCCAGCACTGGGCTCCTCAGTATAAGAGAAATATAATACTACTGGAGACAGTCCAGGAAAGGGACACAGAGGTGATGAAGGGACTGGAGCATAAACAGCCACTCTGTCCAAATAATGTATGAAGCATACAGCCACAAACGGTGTAATACACTTCTGGAGAGTGACTTCCTTTCGGAACTGTGCAGTACAGGGACTATGATTTATTCCTTCCTTCTGATTTATTGTCAGATAACATTGATTTAATGCAGGTCTTTTCTACTTAGTGGGAAGAACAACAAAAATATATATCTGATATCCAGTAGTAAAATAGGTTCTAAAAATGTCCCTACACCTAAAGCTTTTTTGTTTGTTTGCTTTGTTTGATTTTCTTTTAAAAAGCTTTGTTTTTCTTATCAAATTTCAAACATAAATTATTGTATAGGTTTCAATAAAAAGAATGCTTTGGTTCATTGTCTTTGTAGAAAGAAGTATAATGTTAATCTGAACTTTTTACAGAACAGCAGTGTAGCTGTATCTGATATATGGGTTTATAGTAAAATATTACAGTAAATTTCAAATAATTATAAAAAAGAATTAAGATTGTAAAATCAAGCTGTTAAGATGGCAAATGACAAACAATTCCTAACATGTTTAGTTCAACCCTTTTAACACATCTTAGATAACTAGTTCAGTATGAAGATGTGCTCAGTTCTGTAATGTGGCAGAGCACACCTGCAGATGAGCTATGCACCTATTGGAAAGCTGTTGCTTGTGATGTCCTCACCTGCTGCTGTTAGTGAAGAATTGTTTAGGAAATTGAACAAATTTTACAGGATCTTAGCATGAAATAACTAAATGCTGTCCTAGATTCTATGTCCATTATCTGTATAGCTGTCTCACAAGTGCAGACTTTGGGACCAGAGCAGTTATTGGCAATTCCTCATGAGTCCATGGGGACTCTAAGGATATGCTATTTTATACTTAGATATTTACAGTTAAATGTTTTTATATTTTGAAAAAAAAAAATGTAATTTTGTTAAATTCTGAATAAATCACTGTTCTACTTACAGTAAAATGAGAACTTTGTAGAAATCATCAAGTTCATCAAGTTTTAAATGTCTCAGCTGAGATGTTATAATTAGTCATTGTCTTGCAATGTTTTAATTGATTCTGTAACTGATTACCTTTCTGAAAAATAAATATCAAAACTACTAAATAAAATATTTAGTACATGAATATTGTACAAACTGGTACTACAATTCTGATAATTCCCAATGTTATACATTTTGGTAGCATAAGTGCATATCAGCTGTTACTGGTAATGTTTAATCAACAGTAGTTTCAGCTGCTCTGTTTTTAATATACATCTCCACCCCCCAAATTCCTTTTGCCTTTTAGATGGCAATTCAACAATTCCTGTAAGTTCTATAAAAGTCCTACTGGACTTTTTGTATTCTAGATTTGATATTTGCTATATAGATCAGCCTTGCCATCTACTCAAAGTAATTGGCCTATATAACTGAATGCTTGCTTGCATTGCAAGCAAATGCAAGAGTAGAATAATTGTTCTCTCTCTCTCTCTCTCTCTCTCTTTTTTTTTCTTTTTTTTTTTTTTTATCATTATTTTAACTCTTATTTTGTCTTTTGGGAAGTACTGAATGCATGTCTATAACTAGTCATGTTGCATTGAATCTGAATCATAAAACTGATGATACAAAACTGCAAGGAGTTGCAAGGAGTAATTGATACACCAGGAAATACTTTTTTACTGCAAGGGTGATGGATCACTGGAACAGGTTGCACAGAGAAGTATTGGAGTCTATAACTCCGGAGATATTCAAACTCATGGCCATGTCTAAGCTGCTGTAGGTGATGACCCTGGTTTGTGCAGGACTAGTTGGTCTCCAGTAGGGCCTTGCCACCTCAGCCATTGTGTCATACCAATTTAAGGTCAGAGATGAAATGATAAATTTACAGGTATGCTATGATTACTAACAAAAATAAAACTACAATCATAATTAAAGAAAGCTTCTCTTTCTCTTTAAAGAGGCTCCTTTGCCCTTATGCAGCTTTATAAAATTTCAGAAATCATAATTTTTAGAAAGGATCCATGTCATATAGTCCAGCCTACAATTTTGAGCAAGTTGTGTGAAGCTGTTGACTCCAAGGGTGGTGAGGCCTTGCAGAAAGATCTGGGCAAATTAGAGAGTTGGACAATCACCAACAATATGAAGTTTAACAACAGCAAGTGTCAGATTCTGTACCTGGGAAAGGGAAACCCTGGTTCTGGTTATACGTGCAAAGCGGGAGAAGAGATGCTGGAGAACAGCCCCACAGAAAGTTACCTGGGTGTTTTGATTGACAGCAAGCTGAACATGAGCCAGCAGTGTGCCTTGGCAGCCAGGAGGGCCAACTGTATCCAGGGGTGCATCAAGAACAGCATTGCTAGCTGGTCAAGGGAAGTGATCATCCTTTCCAACTAGTATATATATCCTGTGATTCTGTGATTTGAATGCTCTTAAGTATTCTAAGGACGGAGGATGCTTAAGTCTTTTTTTTTTTTGAACCTGAAAAACACTTCAAAGTGCAATGAAGAATTCTCTAAGCAATTAAGAATAAGTTCACTATCAGCTATAAAGATCTGCCTTAGGTATTGAATAAACATTGAAATATAAAGGCCAGAGTGGAAAGAAAAGAAATATATATATGTATATATAGACACACATATATATATCTTTGTTGTACAAAATAACCTTGAATAATGTCTCTCTCCCTCTTCACGTATGAGCTAACAACAAAAAACAGATGTCCTTTCTGAAATTATGTTTCTTGAATAATCTGTACGTAAGTCCATTTTCTAATGTGGACATTTTTACTGCCTAGGTTTATTGTTCTTATTTAATATGCAAACAGTCTGTATGATCTGTGGTCAGAAACATGGAGATGATCTGTGCCAGAAACAAGTGATTACCCTTGTCAGGTATGACAGAATGACTTTATAACAAAAAACCCCATGGTGAAAATTGGGGATGAAGGGTAAGGATGAATCTGTGGGAGGCAGATTCAGCACTGTGTGGTTCAAAGTGAAGGACAAAAGAACAGAGAACAGAAGAGGCACAGCAAATGGAGTGGACTGAAGTAGGTCAGGGTTGTTGAAGAGGATCAATATTTTCAATGTGCTCTTGAAGGAGAGTCCAAAAAGTCTATGTCGAACGGTAAACATTTCTAAGTGTTTTCCTAAGGAGAGATTGTTATGTCACTTGTTAATGAAAATGCAGACTAGTTCCAGATGCATTAAGAGAAGGTTACTATGATATTCTTCATCAGTTAAGAAAATCTTTGTTTGGCAGAATTCTCTGTGATTATCAATGCATATTGTAATGTGGAGACAGACAGCTCTGTATCCATATAATTCATATAACTCTAAACCTTAATAAATCAAGATTTGTATTCAAAGAACAAAAAGCTTGACATTTATCTTCTCTAAAAATAAAAAAAATAAAAAAAAAAATTTGAAAGCAAAAGTTTTTTATGACAGTTCTGAAACCCCTTCATGATTACCTGGAGAAAGAAATTAAATATCATTTAAAGGTCATGAGAACTTTCATGGTCTGAAAAATAAGGGGAACACAATTCTGATAAAGAGCCTTTTAGAAAAATATTTTACAATTAGATGTGTTACCATATAAGAGTCTGCTTGGAAAGCAGGAACTGATACAGATAAGAGAGCATAAATTACATTTCAGTTTATTTTGAAAAATAAAAAATTATAATCTTTGTATAAGAGAAATACAAAAACAATCTGTCATGAATCCTCAAGTACTTTTAAAGTAATGTAAATAGTTGCCATGAATGTCAAGCCAGACTTCATTTTGTTGTAAAAAAAAAAAAAAAGTGACATTTTTCAAGTAATAAATCAAAAATTCACAAAAACTTCCATCACTATGCAATCCATTAATACCACACAAAATGCAGAATATTCATTTACATTTTAAACCATCTAATGATATTTTCATAATTTTTTCATAAATTTTTTGTAAATATAAGTTGAATAAAATATTTTACCATTTTACTTGAATATTAAAACATTAACATTACATTCTGTTAACACACAGAATAATTTAAAAGTTACTTGATTAAGGTTGGTAGAACTATTTTATTGAAATAAATGTATTAAGTCAGAATATATAAAAGTGTTAAAACCAAAACTGCATGAAAGGCCTACAATATAGCTTTTTAAAACTTTTTGCCAATGGATTTTCCAAGAAAACATGAAACATAAAAGAACTTTACAAGTCTATAATTAATTAGAAATCAGGATTCTCCATGGCAACAGTTTGAAGGTTTTGAACTGGAGAAATGCTGAAATATTTTTGTTTTGTTTTTCTATAATGAAGTCTCATCGGGTCTCCATAAATACCAGAATACGTCTCCATTAAAACAAAATAACAAAAAAGAATAGTCCCAGAAGTGCAAATGCTCTAATTACTAGATTCCTTGTTATCTAGCTCCCCTTCGAACCAGAAAATACTGTCCCCTTCCATAAAATCCTATAGTAGCAAGCTTCAGATCTTGATTAGTTGCTGCGTAAAATCTATTCTTCTTCTAAATTCTAATTTCTTTCTTTTTCTGTTTTGGCATGATCACCCATCATTTTTACCAATTGTCCCAAAGTTCCAGAATGACAAGAATTGGTGAATGACTTTTTCATTACCTCATACAATGCATTCATGGGTTAGTAAATCTCTTAAATATCCCTTTGGGTTTTCCTCCCCAAACCAAATGACTTCAGGCTTCATCCACACAATGTATGTGTTGCACTCCCTTCACCATTCAGATTGTGCTTCTCTGAAATTTCTCTAAGTCCAAAATACCTTTCTTGAAATGCTTCAAAACTGCATATGACACCATTAGGTTGTTGCATAATATATATATATATCAAGAAGAAGGCTATTTCTATTTTTCAGTACCATTCTTGATGATTGACAGCATGTTGCTGGCTTTTTGGTTCTTCTGCACATTGAGCTGTTGATTTCTGAAAACTGTTGAAGGCTGAAAGACCTGTCTCCTTATAAAAGAATTATTTATTGTATTTTTCATTATATACATTTATCTATCCAGAAACCGCTTTTCCACTTTTTGCCTGATCATTTTTCTAAGTTCCTTATGATTTTCTTCTCCAACACTAGAGCAACTAGATGCCAAGTATAATTTAGCATGATTTGAAAAAGGAGACATTTCATTGTGTTCTCCCTTCTATAGGTTAACTCAGGAAAATGTTAAACAAAACCTCCCCAGCATTTATCCCTGATGGGCCCTATCACTGATTATTCTGCATCCTAAGAATTGATATTACCTTTGTTTCTCAGACTTTAACCAGTTTTCAGTCCATGAATGGACAGAGCAGCTGTGAACCAGAATCAAGGAACTGTTTGCCTTGAGAAACAAAGTATTTTTGCAAGTACTTAATAGGCTTTTTTAGGTATAGAAAGATAGACTAGTTATGCCTGTAAATTTTAGGCCATTTTTCTTCAAGATTAAATTTAAGGCATGCTGTCTTATAGGAACTTTGTGAAAAACAATGGAAATTCTGTATTGCATTAGAAAAGTATACCATGAAACAATGTAATCAGAAGAATTTTATTTCATTTTTACTTCTTTTATTTATTTATTTATTTTTAATTTATTTTTTAAATGGGAAGGTAAAAGGCCATGATTCATGATCACAGATGTTCCATGAAATATCTAGATTTGATTTAGGCCACCACCACTAAAGTAGGAGGAAGACAGCATAAAGAGCATCTTATTTGCAGACTTACATTTTGGATTCATACTGGCATTACAAGGTAGATTTAATAAGTGTCATGAGTGAGGTGAACTGAATTAATAGAGGTGTGTATAGTAGTAACATGTTGAATTAAGAAAAAAAAAAAAAGCCTTTTGTGACAACAAATGCTAACTGAGGAAATGTAAATTATGTGACCATATTTGTGAGGTTACAGATGTCATTAGCACAAAAATATGTTTTTTGAGGGTCGTAATTCACAATATATCCCATTAGAAATTGTGATTTCTAATATTAAATTGAAAAAAATTGCAAAACAGTAATAGCTGCTCTGATTATTAATTGAAAGAGAAAAAAAAATCAACTGGGCATTGTGTATTTCAATTAGATACCAGATATAAAAGTAATTATGTTAATTTAAGATTAGTGACATCAAGATAATTACAATCCCCTTAGCAAATTGTTACAATACTGATTAGAGTGGCTGGGTTGTTCACCTGGGTGGTTTCACTGGTTAGTTCTGGAACTGATAAAATATCATCCTGACAAGTGAAATTCAGGTGTTGACTAATGTTGCTTTTGTAATTCAAAGGTAGTGGCTGACAGGGCTTATTAAGTTTCTGATCTACCCACCAGCATCGGCGTCTCCTCCCCCTTGTGGCTCATGCAATTTAGTATTTCTGCCATTTACTGTACTTTTAGATAGTCTAATACATCCTAGTCTTAAGAAATACATTCCTTCATGCTTAGGCTACAGTTTCATTTTTCACTCTATCTTATTACTCTTACCTATATTGTAATATGGCACACTAAAAAATCTTGTTTATTCCTTCATTTTTATTTATTTATTTTTTGTGTGTGTGTGTGCAGGCTGTCAGTATATCCATTCTTATTTCACTTTTGCTGGTCCCAGTGCATTATAATCTCTGATTTTTTGTTATTATGGATGTCAAAAAATTTTCTTGTAACACTGAAAGCAAAAACTGAATATATCAGTTTTTCATCATTGATTTCTCTTCACTCTATTTACTTTATTTCCTCTTTCTTCCTTTTCCCAGAGATGATCCTTTGCTTCTGTGGGGAATTATGGGGAATGTAGAAATAAGGATAACTGATAACCATTCTTTATGGCCACTACAGGAATTCTCCAAAAGAAGTTAATCATGCAGTAGAAGATATTTATTTTGAGCAATTTGCCGAAAGTGGAGCAGCAATTATAGGCAAACAACAACTGGCATCTTGCACCAGCTGTACAATCAGCAATTGCAGCAATTGGTTTTCCAGGGATCTTGACAGAAGCAACATGGGCCCTTTGTGGACAACAAAACATAAACCTTACATATATGTTAATAATGTCTAAGGCAGGAAAAATAAAGAATATGCTAAGTCTTCACTTTGGAGAAGTGGTAGAAGATCCTTCCTCAGGCTCTTTATCGTGTACTTCGGTGCAATCAAATTATCTGTCAGTTGGTATGGAATCATTTTCCAAGAAAACATGATGAGTAGCTTCCACCACTACATACTTTTATACTTTTATACTTTTATTCTCTCTCTCTCTCTCTTTTTTAAAATTTATTTATTTTTAAGTTTTCAGACAGAAAAGCTTCCTGAAAAATATTCATTTTATTTTTTAGCACACCTCATTCCCTTCGAAGCTTTTATTGACTGAATAGAACTGTCTGTGTGCTTTTCTGTCTTCTAATTTTCCTTACAAGTTTTGCTCCTACAGTGGACTCTGAAATTACTCGGAAATTGTATCTGTGTACTTTGAAAGAGCACTCAAAATTAGTTTACTTTTACATGTGCTTATCTGCATTTCTGAGTATTATTTCATTTCCTTGTGTTATATTCAGCTTACCGGACTTTCTGCTAGCTGATATGCTGTTGATCTCAGTAAATAAACTGTTGTTTTAATTGTTCATTGATGATGAAAACTCCTCAGCAGTCTGTAAATCATGTCTTGAAAATACTAATTCCAGATGACCAGTCTTTCAGAGACTCTCACAGACTAAAACCTATTTTGCAAAATCATTTTTGCAGAAGTAGCTTTTATTAGGTGCTCTGCTATTGCATAAAATTGGTGAATTCATAAATGAATTCGAAGTACTTCTGTTATCTAGATACAAAAATGTTATCTCTGTTTTTCAGATGGAGAAACTGAAATGTTGAAGAGACTTCCCGAGGCCTTAGGTAAGCTAATTAGGTAAGCTAATGCTGCAGCTGGTTCTTCAGCTCTCCAGTGTCTGTCTTTTAATTATAAATATTGAATATCTCCCAGAGTTAAAACATAGTTATTAGTTAAGATAATACAGTATATTAGACAGGGGTTGATCATGGACAAATTATGAAGTATATATATAACCCATGTGATATCAGTTACTGTGTATGACACTATATTAAAATAAATAGTAATATTAAAACAAAGGTAAGTACATAGAAAAGAAGTTTGAAAAGTAAAAGGAATGAACTCATTCCACTTCAGCTTTTGTTTAGTGGAAAATGACCAGCTAGGTGAAAGACCACATTTTGTGAAAGGGGGAATTACACTTTAGTATATGTAGGAAAAAAGAGGTGATAGCAAAGCATGGTTCTACTTGTCATTTATGGTCACAGATGATATTAAAAAAACTGCGTAGTAAAAAAAAAAAAAAGAAGAAGAAAAAGAAAGAAACAAACTTCACAATTCTGTGCAAGTATGTTCATGCGTTGGCATAAATTTTGTAAATATGGGAGTACTGCACACAGTATAACAATCACTGAGATTCTCACGGCCAAACAGGTGCTACATGATATTTCTTTTTCTGTTCTTTTGGCCAGCCTGAAGAGGATTTTTCATTTGAGGTATGTAGGAGAAGAGATTTAATTAAAAAGAATGCTCATATTTTTCCTAAGGATTATCAAAGGCAAAAAAAAAAAAAAAAAAAAAAAAAATCAGAAAAATAAGCAAACAAACAACAGCAAAAACACAAAACAGAACTATTTTGAAATAACTTGTTCAAACTGGTACAAAGTAGGCAAGCATCGATCTTTACAGACAATTATACAAGCTCTTCTCTTATGCAGTACTTTCCAAACGCAAGTTGACACATGTCCAGAGCCACAGCTTAGAACATTCCCCTATAAAAACTTAATTTGCATATAAAGCAGCCATTATGGTCAAAATCCAGCTGCTGAACTGCCCCCACAGTTCTCACAGGGCAAGCTAGAGACAGTGGCATCTGCTAGGTTATGTTCTACAGGACGGGAATGGACAGTCCAGGATCCCTAAATGTATACCATGTGGTTAAGGGGAAGCATCCAGGGCTGAAAATGGACAACTGCTCATCATCTGGAAATATTGTGCATGAGTTTGGAAGAAGAAAAAATCAAAGCTGGAGATGAAAGAATAGATAGAATGCAAGTGTGTAGGATATAATGATTTAAATTCTGAAAACTGAACCAGGGGAAATTGCTTCTTTCACTGAACTGATACCAAAGTGTATGATATCATTCTGAGTTTTGCACTAAGGACTTGTCTATGAGCATCAGTGAGATGTGACCTTGTTCAGACTGTGGTATTTAATGAGATATTCATTCCTTGTACTAAGGTCTGTTAAGAAAGAAAAATAGAATGTTGAATGTCTAAGTTGTAATGACCTACAGAGGGAACCATACAATTGAGTGAATTTATTTAATTGTTAAAGAACAACAGCATCCTCCTAGTCTTTGCCTTATATGCTGTCTTCTTCCTGAATATATAACATAATCATTCATAGGTTTATTTTGAATCTCATATTAATGTATCAAATATATTTTCCTATTATTGACTAAAACTGCTTACTTTGTCTTCTTCCAAACCATGGTGTACATACACATTCACATTCTGTAAATATTGCAGAATTCATATTCTGTAAACTTGTAAATAATTTCTTGCCTTGATAAAAATTACCAAACAGTTAGGAATTGTTCCTTCACAATTAGGAATAATGATTTTATCACCTTACAGAGATTTCAATGGAAATTATGATGAGGGGAATTTGTTTTAAGCAGACTATTACATGAAGCACATGGTGTTGTCTATATGTTCTCTCTATACACGTGATTTCTGCAGAATATTATAAAACAAGCCAAGGGTAATAAAAGGAGCTACAAAGTTAACTGCATGAAGTCGTTGAATGTCTCTTTATTAAAGCTGCTATGCTGTTGTAACAACTTTTCTGTTCAGGTCACCAATTCTGGAAGGCTTTCACCCAGCACGAACATTCAGTTAATGGCATTGTAATACTTTCAAAGCAATATTTGCCTTTTGGGTAAGACGTAAATTATGAAAGACATAATTCATATCAAGGCCAATTAGAAACTTTTCAGTATCCACTACATAACAGACTAATGGCATCAATATTTTCATTTATTTAACAGAAGCATGAATCTCAGAATTAATTATTCTAGTGAAATTATGTGAAGGACCTTAAAATTAAATAGTACAGCAAAATTCAGAATTGTACTTTATATCAATAGCAAATATTACTCCATGTTTAAGTCCTATATTTAAGCTTATACTTTGGAAATTATTTAGATATTACAGTAGGTGTGTAATTAGTTTGTTCTAGCCTTGGATTTGATTTTTAACAAAATCAATCAAGAAAACTTAAAATAAGGTATAATGAAGAAAAAAATGTATAATAATATGAATTGGTATAGTAATAATAATAATAGTAATAACAACAAGAGTAATAATAATTGTACCAGGATGATATTCAGGATCAAATTCATATATATTTTCTGAAAGAAAATGATTGAAAGGAATACCCTTCCTGCCTACCAAATCATTTAATGGATAATTACGATATTTGATATATATATGATATTTGAAAAAAAAAAAAAAAAAAAAAAAAACATATTGAATTAACTTTTGCATACCTTGCTAGTGCAAAGTTAATTCATTGAAGATTTCTAATAATCTCTTAGTATTTGAAGAAGCATCACTTCTCTTGGAAGGTGTTAATTATTTTATATCACTTACGCATGAATTTTCTTTATCTATTGGTCTTTAACTTTTGGAGTTATCAATGAGTTCTGGATTAATGACTCTGAAGAAGGATCATATAACACAAATACAGTCCAGTCAACTTATTATCATCTCTCAGAATAACTTATTTTAATGATTTTGGTCATGGATGAGTGTACTCTTTGACTGGACTTCCTTTGTGATTTAAAAGTATTTAAAAGTATTACTAACTTCCTGGTTTCATTTTATATGCATATCTAATAAATTATTATATTTCCTTTCGCTCTTGTTATTTGTTTTAAAAGTGATGCTGGATATATGCATATTCATCTTTTAATGATAAAAATTTTTATTGACCTTCATAAATGTTTTCTGATGACATAATACCATCAACCATGGAATCACCATGGAGTCTTTAAATCCCTTCAAACATCCTGAAGCATTGCAAATGTTGAGATTGTTTGCTTTTGGCTATGTATTTGAAAAGCTTACTTTTTCACCTGTAAGTTAAAGCTAATAAAAATACATCTAGTAGATGTATTGACATTTTCTGTGACCATGCTAGAATCTGCACTACACAGATAAGCCCTAGAAATGGGAAAGTGAAGAGCCATAATCAGCCCAAATAAATTTTACTGTATGTACCATATTGTTAGTCTCTGACTGTCAGCAGAACTGCTACTGCCTTATGAACAATTAACTTCTGTGATATTCATATTTCTTCTCTGCTTTCCTTCTTATCTTTCATTTACTTGGAGTTCAATAACTCTACTTTTAGGGGTAAAGCAATTATTCACTGTCAAGTTCAGCTAAATAAATCTTTCTTTCTTAAAATAAAATTTGGAACTACCTCAGAACATTTTCTTACTTGTAGATCCCACAGAATAAACACAATCACATCATTTTTGTGATCATAAAGCTTTGAATGGACAGAAGTCAGTCATACTGTCCTCACATATAGAGGACATCAGCAGAACCTACACTCTTTCTGTAATCATTTCAAAATATGTGCATAGGATTTGGACTTTGTAATGTACTGGGGCTGTGGGGGTGTTCTTTGGTCAAAATGACTCAACCCAGAGGCAAATAAGTTACAGCCTTCTGGTGGTTTGAATGTGCTCTGTGATTGGGGATTAAGTGGTCCGTTATTTACGCGTTGACTGTTTATTCTCATTTAATCATACCATACATGGAGTCATTAGACAGAGTAAGCTGCAGTAAATGATAAATGCACTAGCAATACAATATCATTGTCTAGAAATTTGGGTTCACAGTCCCAGAATTAAATCCCTGCAAAAGGATTGGAGGACATTTTCTGGTTGGAGCACTGCAGGACTGGCAACGTTCTGCTTTCCTTACTCCAGAAAACACACCAAGGGAAGGTAGAAATGGCAAGGATCACATTTAACTGGCCATGAGGTTGTTTCGTTACCTATGTAGAAGCAGTCAATTAGGCAGAAAATGGTATACTGGCATTTTGGACTATCAACTGCCTCTTAACTGAAGAAGTAGAAGAATAAAGATAAGTGGTTAGAAAGCACATGAGGTTAGGTCAGTCTGGGGAAGACAACCCTTAAAGAAGTATAGCTACATCCCTTGAGATGAAACAGTTCTGTCATATTTCAAAAACATATTTACTAAATGGACATGCCACCAAGCCCAAATGTTTAACTATATTTTTGTATCCATGTGAATTAGTATAAAAATTGGGCAAGGAAGATTACCAAGATTGGAGCTAAAAAAGTTTGCAGATTTCATGCATTTCTAGTCAGGTATCATACTGTATTGTCTGTGAAAGACAACTGTGATGTCCAGAAAAAAATTCTCTCCTTTGTTACCTGCCAGACTATTGTGAACAGCCTGTGTCAAAAGTATAATTAGTCTTGGAAAGTGGAAGTTACAATGGCAGCTGTCCATGCAATTATTTATTATTTATTATCTATTAGTTATTAGTTATTATTAAAAAGTAATCCAAAAAATGTTGTAGGAAAATAATGTATTTGTTATGCATTATACACCAGCAGTAAGATATACTATTGAAAGTATGGGCTTAGGAACTTAGAGAACTGTTTACATTTCAAAGTATTTAAGTATTTTATAGTTTACTCTTACTGAAATTCAAGATTTCAATTGTTTTGTAGTTTCTAAGGTGGGCTTAAACAAACATCTCAGAAGAAAAGGCAATGTAGCAAATGCTGATTCCTTTTTGTGTTTAAAATGTGGTTCTGACAATATAGAATCATAGAACCATAGAATATCCCAAGTTGGAAGTGACCCACAAGGATCATCGAGTCTAACTTCTGGCTCCACACAGGTTTACCCAAGAATTCAGACAAGATGACTAAGAGCACAGTCCAAACTCCGACGGGCTTGGTGCCGTGACAGCACCAAGATGAGGAGGGTTAGAAGCCAAGTCCCAGTTCGGCATCACAGGTAACCCCCCTCCCTACCTATCTCACTTCCCCAGGTGCCCCTCTGTATTAGGTTTGAGGCCCTGGATCTTGAAGGAGAGGTAGGCAAGGATGTGGTGGAAGTATGAGGTCACATCAGAAGAGGCAGCTGACACCATACTTTAAGACCGCCTCTGAAAAGAAAAAAAGAAGGGTAATTGTAGTAGCAGATTTCCTCCTGAGAGAGCAAATGTCACTGTGGTCTTCAAAAAGGGCAAGGAAGAGGACCCAGGTAACTATAGACAGATCAGCCTCACCCCCATCCCTGGTAACGTGATGGAACGACTTATCCTTGGTGTTGTTGTAGTGGGTTTACGTGGCAAGGCTTTGGTAGCAGGGGGCCATAGGGGTGGTTTCTGTGAGAAAGATCTAGAAGCTGCCCCATGTTTGGGAAGGGCCCCATTGTTTTCCAAATCTGAGCCAATAAGCGATGTTGTTTTGCGCCTCTGTGAGAGCATATTTAAGACAGGGAAAAAACTGCTGCGCCACACAGCAGCCGGGAGAGTCAAGGGAGTGAGAAACAGCCTTGCAGGTGCCAAGGTCAGTGTAGAAGGAGGGGGAGAGGTGCTCCAGGCGCCGGAGCAGAAGTCCCCTGCGGCCTGTGGTGAGGACCATGGTGAAGCAGGATGTCCCCCTGCAGCCCATGGAGTACCACGGTGGAGCAGGGTTCCACACTGCAGCCCGTGGAGGAGACCACGGTGGAGCAGGTGGCCCTGCACCGACGGAGGCTGCCGCCTGTGGAAGACCCCTGCCGGAGCAGATTCTGGGCCGGACCTGTAGCCCATGGAGAGGAGACCACGCAGGAGCAGGTGACCTGGCAGGAGCTGCTGCCCGTAGGGGAGCCAGGTTGGAGCAGTTTTCTCCTGAGGGATGGACCCCGTGGTACGGACCCATATCTGGAGCAGTTCTGGAAGAGCTGCTGCCTGTGGGAAGCCCACGCCGGATCAGTTCGTCAAGGACTGCATCCCGTGGGTGGGACCCCACAGCACAGGGGACGAGAGTGACCGAAAAGGAGCGGCAGAGAAGAAGTGCTGTAGACTGACCATAACCCCCATTCCCCCGTTCCCCTGCGCCGCTCGGGGGGAGGAGGTGGAAGAGGGTGGATGGGGGGGGAGGTGCTTTTGGTTTCTTTCCTTTGTTTCTCACTTCTCTAGCTTGTTAGTAATGAGCAATAAATCTTACTATCTGTCTTCTTATGCTGAGTCTGGTTTGCCCGTTACACTAATTATTGCGTGATTTTCTCATCCTTATCTCAATCCTTGAGCCCCTTTCACATATTTTCTCCCCATTCCTCTTTGAGGAGGGGGAGTGAGAGAGCGGCTGTGGTGGAGCTCGGCTGCCCACTCGAGCGGAACCACGACAGTTGTTCCTAGACATATCAAGGATAAAAAGGTCATTAGGGACAGTCAACATGCCTTCACCAAGGGGAAGCCATGCTTGACCAACCTGATAGCCTTTTATGAGGATATAACCGGATGGATAGATGATGGAGAGGCAGTGGACGTGGCATATTTTGATTTCAGTAAAGCCTTTGACACCATCTCCCACAGCATCCTTGCAGCTAAGATTGTGGTCTGGACGATTGGATAGTGAGGTGGACTGTTTACTGGTTGAATGGAAGAAAACAGAGGGTTGTGGTTAATGGGATGGAGTTGAGTTGGAGTCCTCTATCTAGTGGAGTTCCTCAAGGGTCAGTAATGGGACCAGTGTTGTTTAATATATTAATCAATGACTTGGATGAGGGAATAGAGTGTGCTGGCAGCAAGTTAGCTGATGACACTAAACTAGGAGAAGCGGCTGACACACTGGAAGGCTGTGCTGCCATCCAGCAGGACCTTGACAGGTTGGAGAATTTGGCAGGGAGAAACTTAATGAAATATAACAAGGGCAAATGTAGAGTCCTGCATCTGGGCAAGGATGTAAGGATGTACACCAGTATAAATTGGGGACTACCCTGCTGGAAAGCAGTGAAGGGGATAGGGACCTGGGGGTCCTGGTGAACCTCCTTATGACCATGAGCCAGCATTGTGCCCCTTGTGGCCAAGAAGGCCAATGACAATGACATCAAACGAATCTTCATTGACCAGTTTTCATACTGGTCTTCCTACTAAAACCATCATCTGCTTCATGTGTTTTAATATCCACAAATGTGGTCATTTGTCCACACCAATTAGCTCTGCAGCAGAGTTATCTGTGAATAGTTTTTCCATTAAATGGTTTTGTAACATGGGGGTTTGATAATTTAGAAAAGATAGCAAAAATTATTATTATTATTATTATTAGTTATTTATTATTGTTATTAACGAACAATAATAATAATATATTATTAGTTAAATAATAATAATAATAATAATAATAATAATAATAATAATAATAATAATAATAATAATAATAATAATAATAATAATAATAAAACACAATCAAAAATGCCCCCCAAAAAAACAAAGAAACAACAGCAACAAAACATAAAACCCACAAACAAGAAAGATGATACTGCCTTTTCAGGGATTTTCTGTTTCCATATTAGGTTCCTTTATTGTCTTACATGTTTTACCGTTTCTTCTTATGTGACTCTATTACTTGTGCTGACTTGTACAAAGCCAGTAAGAGTGCCATAAAACACCAGTTCAAGAAGTGAATAATGACATTCTCTATGGTCATTAAATCTCATCATTCTGAACTTTAATTTTGTCAGAAAGGTATGTATAATCAATATTGTTTGAATGAGTTTCAGTGGCATAGAAAAATATTACGTGTTAGTAGAATGGAGCAAATGGTGCTGCACTCCTTGTTAGGCTTGGTGTTATATAGGTCAAGCTGAACGTTATTACTGTCTCATCAGTTATCCTTGGAACTGTACCATATTGATCTATTCTGAGCAGTCAGTGCACATCATCCACACATTTGAAGTGATGAAGAGAGTGAATTCTGTATATCAAAGCAGAGACATTGAGAAATGTTTGAGTTGAGTAACAGATTCCTTGAAACCATGAAGGTCAAGTGACATGACATCTGCCTTGTCCCATGACCGACAGATTAATGTGGGTGCAATATTTTTTAATTAGTTAAAATCAGCTTGCCTAACCCACACTCATCTCTCTTAGTTACTAGAATAATCCTGGTAAATTTACCAGAAGAAAGAACTTAGTATGCACATTTAGTAATAAAAACATCCATTTCTGATGGATGAAGCAGTCATAAAACAACTTACACGATGTGCCATAGCTGCCCTTCATTTACTCAAGTCATTTCAGACTATGAACAATATACCAACTGTGATACCAAAAATTTACATGTGCTGAACTAGTGTTGAAATACCATGGTAACCAATACATTCCATTTTTGCTGTTTCTCTGGCCAGAAAATCTAACAATTCTGTAGATAACATTTTCCTCTTGTGCCAGATTATATTTGTACTCTTTGTTGATAAATTTATTTCATTTGTGGGGTGGTATTATTTTTTGTGTTTTGTTTTTCTGGAAAGGTTATATCTTCATGTCTTATCTACAAGATAATATCTACAATAATATACATGTCAGCATGTATATTATTGGTTTGCTATATTATTTATGCAAGTCCACTTCAGAGTAACTTTATTAATTTTAATTACTTCCTCCAGGGAGGATTGATTCCAAATGATATAGTAAAATCTCTGGGGGAAGAAAAAAAAATAAGAAAAAAAAATACTTCTTTAAAGGTATGTTTAATATACATACTATTTTAAAAGAATAATTGTTCCACAAAGATCAATTTGAAAATCCAATCCTTCTCTATTCATTTAACTTTCATTTTTCATTTTACTTCAGGGTTCTGAGAAATAAATTCCAATGTTGATTCTTGTTAGACTTTCAGTGATCCATCCAATGGAAGGTAGGCATGGCTTCATTTCTAATGCACTAGCTACTTTCCAGCTGAGACAGTAGGATCATTTAAGACTGCATGATCTTTATCTTGAGCTGCTATTTATTATTTATTAAATAGCAGCTCAAACAACTATGAGGAAAAAAAAAAAAAAGTATCTAAAAACTATTATCTAAATATTTTCTTTAGTTGAGGGAATGGATAAAAGGAGAAACTGTATGAAGGGGGAGGATTATGTATCAGACAGGAGAAAATAGATTTTCAAAATTGTGGAAGAATCATTTAAAAACAAATGACTCTCAGGAAAAAGGCTGTGCAGCTTTGACATGAAAACTTTAAGGCTTCTTGTCATTATTTTTGAAACTTTGCAAATTTTTCCACTTGGAGAAAGACAGCTCTTAAGTTTTTCAGCTATGGGCTAAGTAATATAAGCAATTACAATGTGATAGCAAGTTTTAATGAGAAAACTCAGGAGAAAAGCTGAGTTAAATTTTGCTGAGCCATGAGAATCTGTTCTTCTCAAGTTTTCAGTGCCATAAGTAACATTGTTGGTATAAGATATTGTATACTATGTTAACTAAATTAATGTAACATCTTGATATCTAGAATATTTTTTTAGGTTATTATTCCAGTGAATTTTAACCTGTCAGAGAAGTAAATTGTCTCAATGTAGATTCCACTAAAAGATCTGTCTGGTTACTGTGATGGTAATCTTCCATTGAAGAAGGGCATAATAGTGGATGGAGTTAGAAGACTAAATCACATCAGAAGTAGAGTCTGGTGAGGGAAATGGAGGGCAAAAAGAAGACTTTAAACAGGTGTAGAAAAAAAGCAAAAACTTTTGAGCAGCAAAAGTAAGACTAGGGAAAATGTGGGTCTGCTGTTGAATGAAGAAAACTCTGTGATGACAAAGGACATGGAAAAGGCCAAGATGCTCTATGCCTTCATGGCCTTGATCTTCACTAGTAAAAGTGGCCTTCAACAATCACAGGCCCCTGAGTCCAGTGAGGAAGTTTAGAGCCTGGAAGACTTGGAAATTGGACATGCACAAGCCCATGAGACCTGATGGGATGTGTCAAACATCCTGAGGGATCTGGCTGATATCATTGCAAGGTCACTCTTGTCTATCTTTGTAAGGTCATGGCATTCAGGTAAGGTTCCTGAAGACTGGAAGAAAGTAAATGTGGCTTTTGTATTCATGATGGTCAAGAGGGGAGATCTGGTAAACCACAGGCCAATCAGCCTCACTTTGAGCCCTGGGAACACGATGAAAATAATCCTAGAAAACATTTCTGAACATATGAAGGACAAGAAGGTGACAAAGAGTAGTGAACAGGGATCTACAAATGTGCCTGATCAACCTGAAATCCTTCTATAATGAAATGACCAATTTGGTGGAGAAGAGAGTTGAATGTCATTTACTTTGACTTTAGCAAGGTTTCTGTTATAAGAGGACAGAATGTCCTTGCTTCAGTGACACTTTCATTAGCCTGTCTTGCTGTTGACCAAATTGGAAGTAATTGTCAATTTGAAATGCTTAGCTTTGTTCAAGAATAAAGAATAATGCACCTACCCAAAGAATAAAGCACCTATCCAAAGGGAGAAAACTTAAACTAAAGGAGATGTAAAGAAAGGAGATAAGTGAGATTTAGGTTAACTCACATCTTCTTCAACAGCTTGTACTCCAAAAATTATTCTCCATGAAAAGACTTTGTTCATTTTTCCGTTTAGTTCTCTTATTTTTGTCCTTTACACAGGCTTAATGGCAGGAATCCACAGATCAAGCCTAAGAGACAGGAAGTAGATGACCAAATAAATTGCATAACTGGAGTAAAAATTATTCTTTTCTTCTAGGTGCTCTTTCTCTCTCTCTCCCTCTCTCTCTTTTTCTTTTTTTTTTTTTTTTTTTCTTTCTTTGTCTTCTTATCTCTCATTTTCAGGCTTTGCATAGTACAAAGGCCTCTCTGAATTCTGCCAAAGTAAATTCTGCAAAGTAGGAAAGCAGAGATATGAAAGAGTTCATCATGGAACTATACAAAGTGGTAAGATGCCTCTATATAGCAGGATGTACCTTCAGGAATAGTAAGCTTATGTTATTCAAGTTCAGTATATTATAATGTAAAAGGTTTTAGGGAGATTCACCTCTTCATGACTTACTGCCACTGGAGAACAGAAACAAGCTAGGAAGTGAAAAGTCAGCAGAAGAAGATATATAGTAAGTATACTCACATGCTTAAATCAGTGCATTAGACTAGTGGGAAATCACCCTTGTATTACAAATTTACCCAGCTCCCCCATGGTTACATGGTTTATTCTGCTCCTATTAGACAGCTTTTACCATCATCCTTATGATACAGGTGACCAAAATTAGCAAAATACACCTGCACAGAACAAACAGGTGCAGCTACTCTTTTACATGCTTGGAGAGAAGAAGATTCTGCCACATTTATTTATCTGCACAGGTTCCCAAAGAAAGTAATCAAGGTGACTATAAAAACTTGGTCTCATCCAATACCTGTTGTTCTCATTGGACTATCCGGAATTCCTTAAACTCTCAAAGGCACAATGGGGAATTTATGTGGAAATAAAGGAAGGGGAAGTACAAAGGGGCAGCAGGCAGATGTATGAGGTCACTCTCACTTATACAGTTATTTCCTTTGGAAATAGGGATGTTTTGATTGGAACTTACAAATCTAAATGGTGAAGCTATATCAGTGAAAATGATAAACTCCAAATTTGAATTTCATAGGATAAGACTTTGTTTCAACCTGTTATAGAAAATCTGTGCATTTCAGAGTCAGAATTTGATATGTCCCACCATTCCATTCTATTGTTTGCTACTGCAAACTGGCATCTCATTTGGGATCATCCTGTTTCTATGTAGTAATTAAATGTAATTATGTGGAAAAAGGAATGACTGAAAAATGTACACCTGCAAATTTGGCTTTTGAAGGAACCTGCATGATATTTAAAGCATAGTTTATTTGACCTATATGTTCTCCAAACACAGCACAGTACTGCAGTGTATACTTTGTTCAATGCACCACACCTCAGGAAAGCTGTAAGTAATTCTACCATATAGTCCATACAGCCACATTTGTCTTTGAAATGGAATTTTAACTAGGAGTTCAAAATATTAGTTCATTCATTGCATAGAGAAAGTGGCCTGAAGGATATAGAACTACAATCATGTAACTAGTCATAATTCTTCATGTGAGCTCTGTTTTACCATAACTATTCTATTTTAGAAGTCATTTTTTTTTCTTTTTTTTTTTTTTTTCCAGAAACCTTGTATGCATATTTGTGTCCTTGTTGCTATGCCAGTACAATTATTTATACAGCATATTTTTCTGTACTGTCAAGTATCTGTGATTTGTCTTTAAATCAATAATACAAGCTTTCTACATGAGCTTGGGTGTCTGTTTCAATACTTTACACACAAATGAGAATCATAACATAATTAAGAAAGCATCTTGGTATTTGTAAAACTTCTATTTTACTGCTACAGTGTGGTGGTTTTACTCAGGTGGGCAGCTGAGCTCCACCACAACTGCTCTCTCACTCCCCCTCTCCTCAAAGAGGAAGGGAGAGAAAATACAACACAGAGAATTCAAGGTTTGAGATGAGAAAGGTTTAATTAAAGGGAAGGGGAATGGGGAGAAAAAAGAAACAAAAGAAACAATAAGTCCGCACGGAAGCACAGAGAGAGGGAGAAAATTATTCTCTACTTCCCATCAACGAGCGATGTTCAGCCACGTCCTGGGAAGCAGGGCCTCAAAACGCATAGTGGTTGTTCGGGAGGAACCACCCCCTCCCCCATGAAAGCCCCCTCTTTCTATTGCTGAGTGTGACATCAGGTGTTATGGAATATCCCTTTGGTTGGTTTAGGTCAGCTGCCCTGGCAAAGTCCCCTCCCCATCATTTGCCCACCCCCAGCCTGCTGGCTCTTGGGGACTTGGAAGGAGTCCTGATGCTGTGCCAGCACTACACAGCAATAGACACAACACTGGAGTGATATCAGTGCTGTTCCAGCTACGAGTGCAGAGCACAGCACTGTGTGGGCTGTTGCAGGGAAAGGCGACTCCAGCTCAGACAGACCCAACACATACAGTTGGAATAACAATGAAGAGAAAATAACTGTAGTTGCATGTTAAGATAAAACAGGAAATTAAATGCATATACAGTTAAAAATAACATAATGTGTTCCTTGATGTTACCTCTGAGATCACAGAATAAAACAGCAATGGATAAAACTGGGTGATTAGAACTGTTTTCTTCAACACGTTTCTGAACTGTTCTGCCCTTTAAAGTATCTAAGAAGAAAAATATTCTTCATAAGATTTTTTCTGTACCATAAAACAAACTTGAAATAACCTTGGAGCATCACTTTCCACTGTAGATAATTAAATCAATTGCAAGAAGGAAATCATAAGTTTGCTTTTGTAGTAGGGGAATATTTCTTAATATTTCCAATCTCTAACATTAGTTTCATAGATATCAAAGACTTTTATTTCTGGCTGAGAATAAAGTTAAAACACATTTACGAACTAGCTGAATCATAGTAAACAGTCTGAATATAATGCTACACATAATAAATACTATAATGATAAATTAAATTAATTCTGATTAGAGACGTGACATGGGATGCCAATAGTAACAACATATTTATGTTTGTATAAAGTTTCAACAGGCTGCTTGTGTTATTGTAAGCCATCTCTTTTGTTCTAATAAAAATGTGTAAAAAGTTCAGTTCTGTGAACATCCTTAGTGTAGACTCAGCTTTTAATCAGTTTTTGAGTGCACGTCACCTAAGTATCAAACATTTAAATATGTATTTAGAGTTTTCAGTAACTACTTAAATCCAGCATCTTTGTGAATCAGAGAAACGTGTGCAAAATAGTGCAAACTGTAGTCATTTAACAACTATTTTTAGTCTCTGAATTTTAAAATGTTATCTGTTATAAATCTGCTCTTGGTGTCCTCATTTTCAAACTAATATTTTGGCCACGGCTACAATATAAGATTCTATGAATGTCATTGTATTTGGCAGATGATTTTTAAAAAGTATCAAAGGAACACATGTATAGTGTGAAATGGTATTATGCACTTTTTCTGTCCTGAAGCACAGTTTTTATGTATGACACAAAGACATCACTGTACAAATGATAAGACACTCAAGTCAGGTCAAAGAAGATCATGTTAATCATGTTCACATGCTACACTCCCCACAGTGAATGCTCATTACCCACAGTAAAGGAAGATCAATTAGAGAACATTTAAGCAAGGAGATGGAACTAAATACATCTGAGTTGAAGCTGGTCAGTGTCATTTCAAGGTTGCTCTCTAAATTTATTCAGAAAGGTCATGGAAATCAGAAGATATTTTTAAAGACTGGGAAAAGACAAACATCTGATCCATCAGATGTGAGTACAGACTAGGAGAACTCATTGAAAGCAACCCTGCTGAGAAGGACTTGGGAGGTTCTGGTGAACAAAAAGCTTGACATGAGCCAACAGTGAGTGCTTGTGACCCAGCAGGCCATCTACATCCTGCGCAGCATCAACAGAAGAGTGGCCAGCAAGTTGAGGGACGTGTCTGTCCTCTCTGCCCTTGTGAGGCCCTTCTTGGAGGGCTGCTTCCAGCTTTAAGGCCCCCAGCACAAGAAGAATGTGAACCTGTTAAAACAGGTCCAAAGGAGGGCCACAAGGATGATCAGAGGGCTGCAGCACCTCTTCTATAAAGACGGGTGGAGAGATATGGGGATGTTCAGCCTGAAGAAGAGAAGGATCTTGGGAGACCTCATTGCAGCTTTCCAATACTTAAAGAGGGCTTATAAAAAAGATGTAGTATAACTTTTTACTCAGGAAAATAGTGATAAGACAAAGGGGAGTGACTTTAAACTAAAAGAGAGGAGATTTAGATTAGCTCTAAGGAGGAAATTCTTTACTATGAGGATGGTAAGGCACTAGTTGCCCAGAGAAGCTGTGGATGCCCCATTCCTAGAGGTTTTTAGGACCAGGTTGGACAAGGCCCTGGGCAACCTGATCTAGTGGGTGGCATCCATGCCCATGGCAGAAGGGTTGGGATTGAATGGTCTTTGAGGTCCCTTCCAACCCAAGCCATCCTATGATTCTATGATCTTCAAACAGGAACAAGGGGGATGGGGAAAATGCAGACTAGCCAGCCTGTGGAAAGATTATGGAGCAACTCCTTGTGGGAATCTTGACTTTAGCAGTGTTTTTGACTCTGTCCCAGTTTTAACCTTGCAACAAAATTAGTAAGATAGCTTGGTGTCCTATAAGGTGGGTGTAAAACTAGCTGGACTGTGATTTACAACCTGAGCAATGGGACATAATGCATTGTTATCAAAGTGCATTCTAATATTGGTATTAGAAAAGACAGTGTGTGGAACATAAGAATATTTCTGCATAAATTAACTGCTTTCATTGTAAATGAGAGTGAACCAGTATTAGAATGGTTTGTGGGTGGAATTGTGGTTTACAATAATGTGGTTTACTCACACGTTCAGACACTGAAAAGTTTATGATAGTTATAGATCTGAATTGTTGTATGCTGAAATAAAGGTTTATTCTCATATTCTTATGTAACCCTGAATGCTGTATTTGCTCTGTTTTAACATTATTTATAAATGGTTGATTATAGGTGTAGCTGGCTGATGGAAAGAAGTATTTACTGAACAACATGTCATCGCTTCCTCTTTGTTTTGTGATAAGAAATAGATTCAGTCTATTTAATTTTTTTTTGGACAGTAAACACTATCAGATATTTGTCCCTGAAGGGCTCATTATTTTAAATGATTGATTTCCCCATTTAGTATCCACTGCATTCAAAAGAGTTTTGAGAAGCCAAAGGTAAGGCAAAAAGCTACTTTGTGTAATGAGCTATCTTGCAGAATATGAACAAGATAGTTTGCCAACTTGTGTGTCTGAATACTTGTGGATCACCTATGAACTATAGTGATTATAAAGAGAAAGATGAGAGCAATTAATTTACACCTGTTCTTTCACACCATTTTTTTTTTTCTACACTGTTTATCATTATGGTATCTGGAGCATACTGACATGTCAGACACAGAGGTTGCTAATATAATGATAACTGGTCTAGTATGGAACAGCTACTACCCTTGCTAATGACAGCAACTAATGTAATGGCAGCTGATATCCTGGCTAAGGTCAAAAGCTAACTTAATGAACCAGAAAAAGCAGAATGTATGACTTTTTTGAAATGATAGAGGGATGCTTTCCAGCAGTGCTATGGAGACTGATGTATATTTACTTTATCTGTGTTGTTGGAAGAGCTCATAAACAATAAAAAGAATTCACAGAATTCTAGTCATTTGCTGCAAAAGGCAGGGTATGAACACTGGAAATGTGAAACATAAGTGTGTTCAGATTCAAGGAGAGAGTTCTAACATTTTATATTTAGGAAACTTGATGTCACTGGTATGTGATACCTTTAACTTTGATATAGGAGAATTTTCCATCACCTCTTGTTTCAAGCCCCACTGAGTATATCTGTACACTGGTAACCTCAGGAACCCTTGTAAATGCTGCTGTTCTACCCTCCTCAAGTAAATACATCTGAAAACATTGCAATTTATCTGTCTTTAAAGTCACTTCAACTGACTTCTCTATATGAAATCAAATTCATTTAAGATGTAAGCAAAGCATTTGCTTTTTTTTTTAAAAAAAAAGTTCTTTGAGAGAACTTTTATTTTTAAAACCCAAATATTCTTTCTGAGTAACTTGATAAAAGAGAATCTTTAAGGGTACTTCTCAACAGTATTGTCAATATTGGATAAATACCACAATCTTATTCTATTAATGTCTTTGCTACTGCTTTCTGTGTTAGAGCAGTATCATAGTGTTTGTGTTCTGTACTATGGAATGTCCTGCCAGTTACCAAAGAATTAAAGAAAATAAATGAAACAGCCAACTACATCGTGCCAAGTGAATGAAACTGTTTCCAGACTGGACAGTAAACTGTCTTAAATATTTGGGGGGGGAGGGGGAAGTTTATATTGAATTTATTGAAATCTGCCTTACCTGGAACATATTTTTCTTCCATGATAACGTGAATGACATGGGCATATGTCCATATAGCTAACACTAAGCAAAGACTAACAGGCAATATAATATATCTGAAATACTGTTATTTTTCTTCCATCCTGTCATGTTCAAGATGACACTGTCTGTAATGGAAATGGTCTGTAGAAGTTTTGACTATTTTGACTATATTGACTATTTTGACTCCTATTCTAAAGAATCCAGCCTAAACAATCAGCTGAGAAAATTTCAACCCCCCGTCCCCCAACAGAGGCATAAATGAGGCATAATCGAGTAATGCTGCTGTCAAAGTCTTTCAGGTTACTATAGAGATAGATGATAAAGAGCAAAAATGATAAATGATAAATGATAAAAAGTTTCCAGTGGAATTTTTGGATTTCTTTTCTTTCCATGGCTTTGTGGACAGATGACTGTAGGCAGCAAACAACTTGCAAAAATAAGTGTGCTTTTTTTGCTGATGCCGTCTCCAAGTTAGGTGTCTCAGCGAGCTCCACTTCACTTTGCATTCATCTTTTTCTTCATCACTCAGCAGAAACATTGTGTTGTTAATAGGACTTTGCTTTAAGACTCAGGCTGTGCACAATCAATATACTTCTCTAAAAATGGAGATTTCTCCTTCATATTAATCAAGGGAACAAACAGCAAACAAATGTCTGAGCTGACAGTGGGGAGGGAGATGTAGTGTAGATAAATGCTATGTTGAGAATCCCATGTAAGGGAGGCTGAATTAGCACAAGTTCAAGATTTCTCAAGAAGAAATATTAAGGAAAAATTGGAATATATTGGAGGAAAAGGAAAAACAAGGAAAAATGGGGAGAAAGATGATGAAATTTGGTAGGAAAATAGTGCAATTAAGTGGTTGGGTGGAATCAGGTAACATTTTAGAAATAACATTGAATCGCAAAAGAACCTGTTAATGGAATGGTTAGTGGAATGAAAGTTTCCCTAGCAGTGTGCAGGCACTTGAAAATGACAATATTCTGATAACAAATTAATACAGCATTCATAAATATTACTCAGGGTGTAGCTTTTCATAGGATAAAGATATTCACTCTGGGATGTCTGGGAACTAGTAAAAGTTTTTCTTTTTTTTTTCTTTTCTTTCTTTCTTTCTTTTTTTTTTTAAATATATATATAAGCATAGATAAGAAATGTCTTCCATTACAGTAAAGTGTATGTGATTTGGAAGATGCTGATTACTTCATTTTATGTGGTACAGAAAGGTACTAGAATGTTACCATTAAGAGGATGATATAAGACCAATACAGACTGATTTAAAAGGAACCAGTCCTCTTCAAAGACAAAGTGCAAAATTTATAGCAGAAGAAAGCTGTCTGCATAACAATAGCTTCCAGTCTGAGACTCAATTTCTCCAAAGAGAAAATACCAAGAATTAAGCTGATAAAAACTTAACTTACACTAAGCAATTTAAGCAGAAAAATTATGCTAAATTTGATTAACGTATTTATCTGTGTTCAGGTATCCTTAAAGCTTTTTCCATACATTAAGTCTTTCAGGTCTTTAGTCAAGTATTTACAGTGCCTTTTAGAGGATGATAAATCAAAATAGTTTATCAGAATTTGTTAGTTATTCAGAGTAAATTTTTTCTCTTATTGACAGTGTTGCAGACGTTCTTTATTTTTTCACCTGTCGAAGTAGGCCATACTGCATACCTTAGAGCAGTAGAAATCAAGGACACCTTTACTGACAGAAGACAGCTTTGCAGTATTTTTACCTTCTAAAAATATAAGTCTTTGAAAAAAAACCTCTAGATCTGGAAGTTTGAAGAGGGTTGCAGTCTCCAAGCTCAGATACAACCATGTATTAGTCTGGCGCAACTGATTTTTGTGTTCCTTGCACTAGCTGTTCCTTCACCTCCTCTTCAGAGACAAGGACATGTGTCTCTTTCATGCTCCTTCATTAGTAAACAAACCAGGATAGATTAAAACCTCTTTCTTCAAGTTAGTAAGCTACTGGGCTACAAAGATGGTGAAGGGCCTAGAGGGGAAGACATATGAGGAGCAGCTGAGGTTACTTGGCCTGTTCAGCCTGGAAAAGAGGAGGCTGAGGGGAGACCTCATCATGGTCTACAGCTTCCTCACGAGGGGGAGTGGAGATGCAGGCACCAGTGATAAGATTCTCAGAAATGGTGTCAAGCTGAGGCAAGGGAGGTTTAGGCTAGACATCAGGAAGAGGTTCTTCACTGAGAGAGCAGTCTCACACTGGAACAGGCTCACCAGGGAACTAGTCACTGCACCAAGCCTGTCGAAGTTTAATAGTTTGGACTGTGCACTTAGTCACATGGTCTGAATTTTTGGGTAGACTTGTGTGGTGCCAGGAGTTGGACTCGATGATTCTTATGGGTCCCTTCCAACTTGGGATATGTTATGATTCTATAATTCAAGAATATAATGGTAGCTGTTGTGATTTTAAAATATTTATCCTAACTTTCCTTAAGACATAGTTGTTGAATAGAAAATCAGATTCTTGTAAGAAAGTTTTTTTACTCTGTTAAAATCTTGAAATCCCTGAGAAGATATTCTTTTATAGCTTAAACCTATTTTGGGTTGGTCTTATGCCTCTATTTTCTTCTCTTTTGCAGAGAGAAAAGGGAAATACCCCCATTTTCCACTCAGCCTACAACCCAGTTTCTTCTTTGCTTTTGCCTTTATTCTCTTTCTTAGCCATCTTCATTTGTCTGAGTAAGGCCATCCTCACATTATCCTTATACAGAAGAATGTACATCAAACATATTTTAACAGTGAAGTATTTCTATTAACCACCTTGTCACTTCAGTTTAGAGTGCGAGTTTTTGCCTTTCATACAGGAACTCCAAAACTACCCTCATGAGCAGGTTTTATAGAGCAGTGTGTTGCCCTCTCTATACTTTTTATTTTTACTTTTATTTATTTATTTATTTATTTCTATGTATTTATTTATATTTTTATAGAGCAGTGTGCTGCTTTATATTTTTGTAGGGTTTTATAGAGCAGTATGTTGTCACTCCAGTGGCCATTAACCTCAGAAGGAGTGTCTGTGATAGCAGATGCAGAATTACCTGTGTTGTGATAGCATCTGAAATACCAGAAATAGAGGGTTCCATATACATATATCTAAACTAAACTGTCTGTCTTCAAATTCTAGGTTGGGATAAAACTATTTAGCTCATTAAATGACATTTGAAATCAGGGTACACAAATATCAATACTTCAAGGTAGCGGACATTATCATTCATCAACATATATCCATTTATGAAAAACAATATTTCAATAAAAAAATAAAAAATATATATAAAAAATGAAGAAATTAGATGTGAAATTTAGAATCAAGTTCACAACTACTCATTTCTTATCTCAAGGGATTCCATATATTAAAATGAACATTACACATAATAATTTCCTAGAATATGCTGACTGGGTTTAAATAGCTCAAAGAATGAATAACAAGACAGTTATTGTATATTTAAATATATTTAAATTCAATTAAATTTTAAAAGTACATGATTTGATGTAAAGGGTGTATTTTGAAAAGTTAATCTATTTGTTCTGAAATTACTTTTTTTTTTTTTCCAGAATTTTAATGTTGTAGATTTCATTTCTTCATTTCATATCAAGACAAAAGGAAATTTGGAAATTCTCTTCTTCAACAGGATTAAAATTTTATTTCTTACCTAGTGTGAGAAAAATGCTGACTATATAGAAAGTCAAAAGTGGTTTAGAATGTATTTGTCTTGGGAAAATGTATGGAAGAAGAAATGAATCTTAATATTGCAAGAAAGCATTATTTAATATATATATATATATTATTTAATTTTACTAGACTTGCCCAATTTAACTTTATTAACTACATTATTATAATCCCTAATATCAACTACTGTTTGAAAACATACTTTAAAAAAAAATATGTTTTTGTGTAATTATCACTACAGTCCTTATCAGAACATGTATGCTGGAAACATAACTAATTTTAATAAGAAAATAAAGCAATACACTATTTCTGCTTCTTTTTGATGTAGAACTCCTCTTGTTTAATGAATCTTCTCACCCACTTAAATATATTTTAAAAAAAAAAAAAGTGATTTTATTTTTCATTGTATCTGACAGCACTGAAACTACTAGCAGGCTTTTATTTTATGTAAGACAGCATTTTAGCATGAATATTTGGACCATTTCTGTCAAATGCAAGATCAATAGAGAGGAAGGAACATAAAATGCTTAAAAACTAGGGCAGTACTGAAAAAATGTTTAAAGATCAATCAGTGATGACAATTCTTTTTCTAAGGAGACATTCAGGGAAAGTGGAGCATATGTTATTTTTTCTATGAAGGCTGGATAAATGTTCTCTCATTGATGAGATCTTTATTTTAATACATTTCAAATAAAAGTATTAAATGTTTAAGAAGCAAAAACTGATCCCCAGATAAAGAATGTTGATTTATTTGAATGTATTCATTTACTATAATCTCTTTAATTTAGTATATAGTCATATTTCTATAAAAATGTATTAGCACTTGGCTGCTTGTACAAAAAAGTTTAGTAAATATAGCTGTTGTTATTATAATGGAATAATTTGGTATTAATACATTCAAATGCATATAGTGAAAGGTAACACAGGGAAAAAAAAAAAAAGTTGCCTCTTAAAAATTAGACTATTGCACATGTTCCTGAGAATATTGTTTCTATATTGTTTCTAAATACACTCGTTTGTCTAATTTTGTGTTTCCCTCATGGCTGTTTCTAAAGAGTATTTACATCTTGTGTTTTTATGTAGGCTGGAGAAATCTGACATTCTTGCATTTTCTTTTCTGCAGTCTACTCTTTAGCTATGACTTATGAGACAAAATATAAAATTTTATCTCTTTCTTTCACTTGAGTAACTAGTCAAATTATCTCTGAACTCTGATGTCCCAGTAGGCACCCAAAGTAAAGTAACTGATGATGTCAAAGCTACTTTCTTCATAAAGCTAGCTGTGTTTCCTAGCATGCAGGCAGAACACTACAGTCCTAAGGTTATAAGGGCAGGATTAAGTCACAGCCACAAAGCTGCAGCCAAGAAAGGGAATAGATCATGGGACGATCTATTAAGATTAGATGTGTGAAATGGTGGGTCTGCTCTAACACTACACGCTTGAGCTGCAAGACAAGGCCAGCCCAACTTAACAACCGCTGCTCCTTCCACAAATGCATGGCTTCTCTTCACAGTTGTACAGCTACACAGGCTTGCTGGGTTCTGCTAAAGGCAAAATCCAGAATAGCTGACAACTATTTTTCTGTAACCAAGAAATCACATTCCCTTGGAAACTGTACATTTTAGCAATTTCTAGAACTGATCCTGTACTGGGATAAATAAATAAATAAACATTTATATATTGTTATTAAATACTTAGACCATCAAGAAGAGATGGGTATGATATTCAAATTCATTCTGGAATTGAACTAAATTTTAAAGTAGAAAAAATATTTCAAAATTTCTAATCATTTTAAAATACAACCCTTAAGCTAGTCCAGCCATGACTTATGACAAGTAGTTTGGTACCATAGGACAGTGTTTATAAAATTATAGACTCCTTTTCTTCAAAAAATTGGTTTCTGAAGGAAGTATTAAAACATGTTTTTCTTTTGAAGATAGCTTGCTCAACCACAGCATTTTAGAATTAAAAATTAATAATGCAGAAAATAACATCCATCCACTAGCCAAAGAAAAAAATTCAAACCACAGCACAAATTCACCTAAGTACTCTATATTTCATTTCAGTTCCACAGCAGAAATGAGAAGGAAATTTTGAGGAAATGTGGTTTTCCATTTTAATTCCACTTAGAGAATGATTGAAGAACTGGTTTCAATTACCTCAGGCTTGTATTTACAGGCAGTTTGCAGTGTAGAATATTACACTATTAAGTTTAAGGATCTCAGAGTAGGGCTTATAGAATTAAAAATATATATATTAGACTATCACAGCTTATTAAATAATAATAATAATAATAATAATAATAATAATAATAATAATAATAATAATAATAATTATAAAAAGAAGAAGAAGAATCCCAATAGATTCCGTCATCCCCTGCTATTGCCGAATATATATAATCCTATTCTGGGGAAAATATTCCTATGGAAATCAATGTAAATATTGTTTGAATTATTTCTTAGTGAAGATTCCTTCATTTGACGTTAGCTATACAAAACAGATGAATTCTTGTGTGACTGAGATTAATTTTACACCATTATAAACTATTTAGAAGTGAAACTTTGGGATATCAGGGACTGAATTAAAACTGTCCATGGAAAGGAACTTAACCGCTTCTCAAAAAAATGAAAAATAAATAAACAAACAAACAAATAAATAAGTAAAGGCTTTCACAGCTACAGATGTCTAAACCTACTGATCTATCATTTACCCGTAAATTAGCAAAGGCTTAGAAAAAGTGATTTGGTTTGTGGGTGTATTGTTATATTTACATGTTTGTTCTGGTTTTACTGAAGTTTTGTATGAGCCAAATTAAAACAGTAGTACAGTTTTATCTGTTCTAAATAATTCAAGATCCAACTACACAAATTTGTCCCCTGTTAGAGAAAGGTTTTGGAAAAAGCACAATTCAGCTGTTGTTGGAGGGAACGAGTACTCTGCCATTACATTTAATAATACTTATTTATTATTTGTCTCATAACAAATATGTTGCTTAACATTCTTGAGGAATGTTAATGCCACAGTAATTCTGAGCTACTATTTAAAAACTTTGGCACTGCAGCTGTCACTAAGACCTAACAGTAAAGCTGAAAAGGTTGAAATTTGTGTTTTTTCAAACTACATTTTTATTTAATATCTCATGATGACTGACAGCATAGTTCTCTCTCTGTTCAGCTTTGCATTTTGAATTTGACATAACCAATAATAAATAGCTGTTAGAGCTGAGGTTTTGATCAAGGCTAGAGAACACGAGCTGCCAGAGTATCTCATGTGCAGCTTCTTCCTGGTCCCTTAGCCAGCTCTCCACCTACTCCAGAAAGCAACACAGCATAGGAACAACATATCAAAGACCTGTGAAGTTTGTTAGGCCATCACATCTATAAGGGCTTGTCTAACTTTCTAGCCTTTCTATATGAAAGTTAGAAAAACAATGAAATATGACTTCTCAGTAACCTCATAGATTCTTTGCCTTCAAGCAGAAATAAGGAAAAAAAAAAAAAAAAGAGAAAAATCAGCATGCTATGGAATACTTCTCCAGTTAGACAGAAAACAAACAAAACCATATCAAAACAAATAAAAACAAAACAAAAAGAGCATTTCAGTGAAAATTTTTACTTGACTGACATGTATCTCTGAGACAGACAGAATCTTCTATGCAAGTACTCTCACATAGAGACTAGTTTTGTTTCCATTCTTGAACATTTCCATGGAATGCCATGTAGCCTGTTACCCAAAATCCCTCTGGACTTTTCCAATCATTATAGCTACAGCAGCTATACATGTGAAATGACATCCCTCTGGTGAACTGAATATAGCTCTCCTGGGCATGCTTTTGTCTGGAAAGAGAACATGGACAAAGACTTTCTCAAAATCATTTTTACTGTAACTGCTTCAGCTTTGGTCAGCTGTAGATCCTGGGCCAGAGAGAAAAGGTTACAATGGTGGGACCACTAAATCCATCTAGCAAGAAAGCCAGCAGTGTGAGAAAAATCCTTTCAATGTTGAGCTCCTGTTGAATATGGAGCACTTGGTAGTTTTAACTCTTATTGAATGAAACTGCAAGTCCAAACTTTTGTTCAAGAGCATGGCTATGAAACCTTTCAACTCCCAGTTTCTGTCAGTCAGTGACTAACCAATTTGAAATGTGAAAGTCTGTTGTGGCCAAAGTCATGATCTAGGTCTCCAAAGCTATATTCCAAATCTGCTTTGAAAACCTGCTTCAGGTGCTTTTGGAAAATACAAATGGATCAATAAATTCATGCAACCTTTCACTCTCCACTGGTTCCCAACATGTGTAAAGTCAAATGACATATTTCCATCCAGTGACTACTTGGTTGCTGTAGTCTGGGCAACACAAACCTCAAGATTAAGAATCCCTTCTATCCTTTAAAAGTAAGCAAAACTAAAACCAAACAAACAAGAAACAGGTAAGTTATAAGAAAAAATGTCTTAAAGCTATGCTAGGAGTACTGACTACTGGATGGGACTGAAATGGGTAATGAAATGGAAAGGCCATATTGCTGAAATGCTTTGTTTCACAGACATCTATCCACAAAGAAGGAGCCACTTATTAAGTGTCTTGTCTTGTAAAATCCCAGAATCTTCGAGTCTCCGTTGTTGGTTGTTGTTGTTGTTTTTTGTTTGTTTGTTTTCCCTTCATTGTTATGTCTTACACTACTTCTTCCTAAATAAGTATATATTTTTGTGGTACTAAAAGAGTTACTTTTTTTTTTTTTTTTTTTTTTTTTGAGTGGGTGAAAAGTGATCCATGTATCTAACTTCATAATTGCATTTCCTATTCTGATACATTTACAGAATCACAGCATCACAGAATGGTTGAGGTTGGAAGAGGCCTCCAGAGATCATCTAGTCCAAACCCCTTCTCAAGCAGTGTCACCTAGAGCATATTAAGATTACATCCAGGTGGATTTTGAATATCTCCAAAGACAGAGACTCCACAACCCCTCTGTTGCACCTGTTGAAATTTAATTTTTAACTGTTTTACTGTCCTGATAACAGTGTTTCAGACACATAAGCTGTAGGCATGTAGGTACAGCTTCAGATATGTTCTCCGCTGACCTGCCTGTGTTCCTGAGTAACTGAAGCAGTACAGGGAATATTTCCTCTATTATATTCCCTCTAGTTATAAACAACAATTAGGGAGCAGCAACAAGCTCGTCTCTCCTACAGCTAGAGCACTGACAGCAAGACAGAAAGTTTCAGGGTAATGTCAGATCAAACAAAAGCAGCGTAATACCCATGTACCTAAAATGTAATCTCTGCAGCAAGTCCTATATTACAGCAATTGAAATGCTTACTAAAATAACATCCAATTTTAGAGAATATAGAATATGGGGGGAAAAAAAGCCTGAATTTTCAATATGAGACCTGATTTGCAGTGAAAAATTCTAGGGCTGATTACTCAGTCCTCAGATGTAGGGAGATCCAGTTAATCTATTAGAAGTAACAGGGTTATATGGGTTCAGCTACTACCAGTTTTTCAGTTTTCCAGAATCTGCTTTACTTGTCTTTGATAGATCTTCAAAAGTGCTGTCTTCTATTTTTCTTTTTCTGCAGAAAACTAGTCAGAGATCTTGCAGCAAGCAGTCAGAGAAAACAGAATCACAGAATCACAGAATCTCTAGGTTGGAAGAGACCTCAAGATCATCGAGTCCAACCTCTGACCTAACACTAACAGTCCCCACTAAACCATATCCCTAAGTTCTACATCTAAACGTCTTTTGAAGACTTCCAGGGATGGTGACTCAACCACCTCCCTGGGCAGTCTGTTCCAATGTCTAACAACCCTTTCAGTAAAGAAATTCTTCCTAACATCTAACCTAAAACTCCCCTGGTGCAACTTTAGCCCATTCCCCCTCGTCCTGTCACCAGGCACATGGGAGAACAGGCCAACCCCCATCTCGCTAGAGCCTCCTTTAATATACTTATACAGAGTGATAAGGTCACCCCTGAGCCTCCTTTTCTCTAGGCTGAACAAGCCCAGCTCCTTCAGCCGCTCCTCATAGGACTTGCTCTCCAGGCCCCTCACCAGCTTCGTCGCCCTTCTCTGGACCCGCTCAAGCACCTCGATGTCCTTCTTGTAGCGAGGGGCCCAGAACTGAACACAGTACTCGAGGTGCGGCCTCACCAGAGCCGAGTACAGGGGGACGATCACCTCCCTAGCCCTGCTGGTCACAGTGTTTCTGATACAAGCCAGGATGCCGTTGGCCTTCTTGGCCACCTGAGCACACTGCTGGCTCATATTCAGCCGACTGTCCACCATCACTCCCAGGTCCTTCTCTGCCTGGCAGCTCTCCAGCCATTCCTCTCCCAGCCTGTAGCTCTTCTTGGGGTTATTGCGCCCCAGGTGCAGGACCCGGCACTTGGCCTTGTTAAACTTTGCCTGTAAAAAAGTTAAACTTTTTTAAAACTTTTTTAAAACTTTTTTTTTTTTTGTTAAAACTTTGCCTGTAAATCAAGGTAGTTTTAAAGTAGACCACAGAAAATGAAGGGCAGTTCCAAGTAACTCTTCTGAAAAATAATACTATATATACATATAATAATAATAATGAAACGGTAGTTATTAAAGAGTTGTTAAGTGAGTGACTAAATTAGATGAGCTAAAAAAAGTTTTGTGGATGCTAATGGCTGTGTGTACCTACAAGAGGGAGGAGGGGGGAGGCAGTGAAACTACTTACAGACAAGATGGAAAACATTGTCAGAAAGTAAATTCAGTGATACCAACATAAGGGTAGAGTCTGATATCTGGAAGGTAGGTCTGCCATTCAGAAAAATCTTAACAGAATGGAGACATGGTCTGACAGGAATTTTGTGAAGCTCAACTAAGGCAAATTGTGCACCTGGGACAGAATAACCCCATACAACAGAACAGGCTTGGCACTGGCCACATTGAAAACAGTTTTGCAGAAAAGAAATTGGAGGTACTGATGAACTGCAAGTTGAAGGAAAATCAAAAATGTCCTTTTGCAACAGTGACAGTTAATTTCGTATTGGGCTGTATTAAAGAGTGTGGACAGCAAGGGAAGTGATTAGTCTGCTCCATTTAACATTTGTGCAAAAGTACCTAGAGCCTTCTTTACAGTTTTGTCTACCCAAATACTATAGCACTTCCCATGGAGAGTCACAAATGTGAGAAGCACATGATATACAAGAAGAGCCTGAGTTGACTGTGGTTCTTCACTTTTAAGGGAAGTTTAATAGTTTAATAGATTATCTTGTTTTCTACTACATATTGGCTTACAGACAAAAGTCAGACTTTTTTTGATCCTCAAATGTGAAAGTAGAAGAAGCAATGGACACAAGATGCAACAATGGAATTTCAAATTAAATATTTAGTAAACACGAAGGTGGTGAAATACTGGAACTGGCTTCTCACTGAGAAGTGATGGAATTTCCTTTCCTGAATGTTTTCAAAATTCAGTTTGTGCTCCAGAACAATCTGATATAATGTTAAAGGTGACACTAACCTTGTGATTAACCCTCCTTTAGACCAAATGTCTTCCAGACTTCCAAGCTATTCTGTTCTACCTACATTCCTAGCAAACATATTCCTTGATTCTATTTTGTTAAAAAAAATAAGTATTTTGTGTTCTTTATGGCATTTCTGATGCTATAATAAAGAAAAACACAATAATCTGTCATCATAGTTACATGATGATCTCTTTATCATTTTGATCTCTTTGTCATTTTTGAGATCAAATAAGCATTGAGAATGATTGAGAACTTTTCGAGACACACACACACACAAAAAGGCAAAAGAAAGTTGCCCAAAGGACATGGTTAGAAAGAGGAACTACTGAAATATTTTATGAAGTTGGTACATGGCAGTGTGCATAGTTCCTAGAATAGGCAACTATTGATTTATTTCTGAAAAATACAACAAAAGAAAGGTTCTTCAAAAAGGAACTGCCAAATGCTTTCTTGGAAAATATGACCGGAAAATGACTAAATGATTTGTATAACACACAGTAAGAGATGAACAAATGAGAGTAAGGGAAAGAGTTTATAGAAAGCTGTATTTCTGTCTATCCAATTTTTCAGCCAATCCAATGTAAATGGATAAATCACCTTTTGTTCGCAGATAAGAGTCTGAAAACCTAAATTTTGTGTTCTGATCAGGAAAGAGTGAGCCAGAATATAACATCAGAGCCTAAGCACCGCCATATTGACATGCATGTAAAATGCAGATAGTTTTTAAGACATAAGTGATAATGTCTTTTGATTATCTTTAATTATGTGAGAATCAAACAGGTAAAGAGCCACCATCATTCTTTTCTTATAGGAAATATACTAAACAGCTGGAAAATATCCTCAGTTTCCAACCTCAGTTTTCAACCCCCCTCCAAACCCTAGAATTATCAGAGACAAAAAATAAACCACTGAGGAAACGGCATCCAGCGGAAGATCACATCTAGAAAATTCTCCTTAGTTTTGAAAAGTCATCAGAAAAACTCAACAGAAATTTACTTTGGAGATAGATGAAGAACAAAATCTGGACTATTAACAATAGAATATTTTATAATGTCTGAATGGGTTTAAAACTTCGTAAGACTACCTCTGAACACAAATTCACAGTGCGTGATATTTCCAAGGTATTGACCTTATTCATTCAATAACATATATGTATGGACATAATCAGAAGGTTTATGTATACAGTCAACTTATTAACAACTCTGGAGTACCTCAAAATATTAGACAATTGGCATTGCAGCATTGAATGATTCAGTTTAGTGCATCTGTTGCAACAGTGAAAGAAAGAGAAGTAACATTTTTTTCATCCAAGAGAAATACAGTCAACTAAGGAGGGATTTTTCCCTAACATTACTCACAAAAATTTCCTCTCTAGCATGTCCAGGCATCAAAAAAAAGCAGATTTTTTTTCTCATATGTTCATTTTAAAAAAAATCAATCTGTGCCCTGTTCAAGGTACATTAATGAATTTCTAGGACTGTCACACAGTATGGAAAATCGCTTCATGGCCAAAAAAGGCCTTCCTTTCTATTGTATGTAGAAAGCAATAATTTTCACAAAAGAAAATTACCCATTGTTCGGCATATTTTCCCCAATTTATGAGTATTAATACTTTGCTTCTTTAAAGTTGTACTCCTGGTAATAATAATAATATATATACATATATATATATATATAAAATAAAATAAAAACTAAAGTCCCTGATGCCCTGATCTCACAGAAAAGAAAAAAAAAAAATGTAGTCTGGTGCATTTTTTTCACAGTACTCAGAAACACAGGACGTGCATTCTGTTATCTGCTTATTTTTCTGACCTCTGCGTTGGCGAGATTGAATAATTTGATCCCAACACAGGTAAAATATCACCCCAGCTCTTGTCAGTCTTCCAAAATGTGTCACACAAAGAGTTTTGCACTGGCTTTTTTCATTCATGTTATAACAACTGTGTCTGCGGCTGCTGAGTAGTCTTTCCTCCAAGTTCATGATACACCCAGCTATTTCTGAGATGGTGTGAGGGGGAGCTGTACTGAACTGCCTTCCTGTGTTCCAGGTGGACTTGGTTCCAGCAGGCTGGGGACTAAAGGGGTGCATGGCTGTCCTAACATACTCTTTTTCCATCTATTCTGTCCTCAGACAGAGCTTCTGTCAGCCCCCACTGTGCTGATTATCACTCCTAAATCACAAGTCACCAGGAACCCATTTGACCATTAACTCTATGCCTTATTAAGCTCATCTCAGACCATCTGCCTTCTCAATATAACAAGAGCTGGTAGTAAAGTTGCCAAGGCAGTAAGTAAATTCAAAATTATTTGAATCTTGCTGTCTCTGAGTAAACACATTGCTGAGAGGAATTAACTGGAACTGAGCTTGCGGAATGGTGGCTTCCTGTCTTGTAAATTCTGGTCTAAGTCTGCAGCCTTCACATACTTTAGCTTTAGTTTAGGCCTGTTTCCCTCTGGGTTCTCTGGATTCTAATGAGTTGGAAGGAGCGTGGTAGCAGACTTCATTCCTCTTACTTTTGAAATGTAGCAAATTAGTACAGAATTCTCTCCCCTTACATCAGGATCAAGATTTACCATGAAGTTATGAAAACGTAATAGTTCAAATTTCAATAGCCTTAAAAATAATATATCTCCATACACTCTCAGAAAAGTGAATGAGACTTTTAATGAAATTTGGAGGGGAATAAAATAAAATAAAATAAAATAAAATAAAATAAAATAAAATAAAATAAAATAAAATAAAATAAAATAAAATAATAAAATAAAATAAAATAAAATAGGCTACCTTCCTGTATTAAAGTTTGAAAATCTCCCCGTTGATTTCTAAATACTTTTGGTAAAATGTTAATTTTTACTACTTTCACTTCTAGGTAAGCATGAATGCCCTGGTGCAAGCTTAAATGTGATATTCTGTTATCAATTTTGTTCTTGTAGTTATTACATAATGACATAGACATTGCTGTGATGACCTAAGATATTCTGCTATTTTTAATCAACCATTTTAATGGTTTTCATAATACATGAAAAGCACATAGAGGAAAAAAATAACAATTTTCAAGAAACAAGTAGTTGTGTATTATCTAGCTTCAGTTCTGCTTCACTATATTGTCTTTTATAGCTGACAGTTTTTTAAAACAAAACTCTAGACTAGCAAAACTCTAGACACTGTTAAAGATTTATATTTTATTTTTTTTTCATCCCTAAGGAAATGTGACTGAATTATTAGTAACAATGTAGAGCAATGTTTGAGCAGAAAGAGTGTTTTTTTTGTTGTTGTTGTTCTATTTGTTTTTAAGATAATAATGTCTTATTGCTAAAGCATTTTTCTTTTGTAAACATTTCCATATATTTATTTTTGTTTTACTTATAGACTGTGTGACTTGTGTTTTGTTTTGATTTTAACTTTTTGTTGTTTGTTGTTTGTTAGAAAGGAAGTTTAGCTGTCTTCCATTCATGCTCTCAAGTCCAAGTTTTTCTGCAGTGATGTGTTTATATAATCCATCAGTCTGCTCCTCTGTACAAGCTTGGCATAGAGAAACATCTCATGCAACACCTTTGCACTGGCTTCTTTAAGAAGGATATTTGCCATAAACAGATGTTTCTAGTTATAAAGATTACTATAACAGTTCTATAAAAATATATTTCATAAACTGGAAATTATGAGACTAACAAATGGGTGAATGGCATTCATTGAAATTTGCTTTGACGGATAAAAATAGTAACTGTTATACATGAATATTGGGAATGCACGTGAAAAAGAGGAAAGATTGTTGATTTGTGCTTGCCCATTCCAGATAACAAAGACTTTGTAGTTATATTATTTTGTGTGCACTTATTCTTAGAAAAAAAAATATTATTTTATTATGAAAGTTTAGTAAACTGTGCATTACAGTAGCAAAACATTATTTTGTGAGGATACAGCTCACCGAAATCTTTCCAGAAAAAAATTTTGATCACAAAATTATAATTAGATGCTGATACTGGTAAGCTAAGCAACTATTACCAAACTAGTTGGAAAGTCAATTACCAATTTCAATCACCAGTTTGCATTACTGTAAACTTCAATTTTCAGTTGAAATTTTGGTTCACAATATTATGTGTCATATTTTTTTAAAGGTAGGCTTTTCTATTTAGCAATTTAATAATATAGATCTTTAAACATGTCCAGAGAAATCTATCATGAATTGAAAGGAACAGGTTTAAAGAAATTGTAACCCAGACTGTTAATTCCAGTGGACACCTGGAAGAACGTGGGAGAAACACAGAAGGAGTTCTCTAAGATGTATTTCCACATGGTAAATCTGAGAATCTATAAACAAAAATCCAATTAAAAAAGAAATCTAATTGGACTTATTTAAAATAAAAGTGTAGAGTGTCTCTGTGTAATTTTGTGAATGATTAAATTCAGGGCCTAATTATGTTATTTCTTTGCAGTTCCAGTTGCATCCCTCATTAATGTCTAGATTATGGCTAACTATTAATTGAACAGTAATGAGATGAAAGGCCTCCAGAAGTCTTTCCACTTATTCAAGCAGTCATCACAGTGTTGTTTTTTCCCTATGAAGTGCCTGTGCATTGCAAAGTGTCTATCTTTCAGTGTGTTTGTGCAGCCTTGAAGAGCTAACTAACTGCTGCAGCTCTAAATTGCCCACACCATTAATTTTCTTTCAGTCTGTTAAAAGTCAAGGAGTAATAAGCTGTACCCCTGTAATGAGCTGCAATGCCAGCAGACTTGCCAGACTTCAACATTCAGAACACTGACTTGACACTGAAGTCATGGGTGTTGTATGCAAACAGCTCCATTGGGATTGTCCCCTTTGCTGACTTGTGTCTCAACCTCTCTGGTTCACACAGATGTAACACGGAGAATAAATCAATATTTAAAAAATTCCAGAATAGATGCTCTGGAACATCACAGAGGTTGTCTAACTGAAAATAAAGTAGACAATTTCAAGTGACAAAATGTAAACTTGACTTTAGGACTAACCTAAAACAAGGATGATGTCCACTTTTTTTCATCATGCATGAACAGACCCCCCCTGTACTCCTAACAGTTATTGTACGAATTGTCACAGAACAAGAAGGAGGGGGAAAAAATCAAAGAACTCTCAAAATACTTTTTTATATGTATTAAAAAAATATAAAAAATAGAATGGTTGTTCCATTGGCTAACCCTTTCCTTTTTGAATATCTCTTTTTAATTGCTTAATGCCAAACTAAATCTGCTTAGAATCAGTTACAACAGAGCTGTGGTTATGACCTCAGCTTTATCAACATTTCTCAAACTTTCCAGTTCTGTCTGTAAACTCAGATATGTGGGATGGAAATTCTGGGCCCCCAAACACAACTCCCTATGCTGGAAATCTGGGATACAAACTTGGAAAGTTCTGGGGCACAAAGTTTTCTTGTTCCAAATATTAATCACCATGATTCCCAGCTCCTGAGAATGGTTGGTCATTAGAGCTGTTCTTAGAGGACAATTGTCATACAGCTATACAGCTACACAGCTATCTCATTTTGGATGCTAAGGAATTTTATTAGCTTAGACATGCGCTTCTTAGGCCACCTGGCCTTTGTGCCTAGAAATAGTCCCAGGCATGTTCTATTTCTTAGCCAACACCTCACATACAGGCACTCCAACCCATAAAACTCATCTTTTATTATTCTTTTACTTTATATTGACCATAAAATTTATTTATTATTCTATTTTCAGTAACTGTTATGAAAAATGTAAGTTAATTCTTGACCCTCTGACATTTAGTTTTTTTCCTGGGATAAACTCTTGTACTGGACAGCAGAACCTAAGAGAAAACCTTAAACATAAGGTGTTTCCTGGCGCCTGTCTCTGGAGCAGAGGAAAGCAAGCCTGAAAGATTTTCATACTGCCCTCTGTGCATGAAGAGATGTTACAAATCTGTGCCATAAAACTGGCACAGAGAGTCTGTGGATATTTCTCTTTGTCTTTTTTGTTTGATTGTTTGTTTTTCTGAAGTTCCTATTCTACAGGGTCATGCAAAGATACAGTAGATAATCCTGTTATGTCTTTCTTGTCTTTTTCTTGCCGTCTTTCTCAGTTATCTCACTGTCCATTGGGAACAACGAGGAGCAAATAATGGTTTATGCAGTTTTTACTTCTTTATAAAATCTTTCATCTTATGGGAAAAGAGGCAAAAAACTTTTGGAAGCTCTTGAAATCTGAAGACAAAAGAGTACAGAGTAAATTTATCAGAGGTTTCATGCATTTTCAAGCAGGGTAACATTATTTGCTTTCCCAGTGGCACATTCTACAATTCTATCTCCTTGGGCAAATGCTGTTGCTATTTTTCTTGTTGTTGCTTACTCTTTTCCTATTTTGAAACCCTGCCTTTCTCATCTATACGCAACTGCACAAATCTTTTGCATCCCCAGTATTTGGTTGTCAGGATGGAAAATTCATTTTATACTAAAATTTATGTTCCAGATTAGAGCCAGTCTATCCAGTCATTGAGCCAACATAGCATCAGGTTAATCAAATGCATTAAACTAAAGGTACAAGAAATCTTTGTCTAATGAAGACAGTATTCCCTAATTTTCTAGACAGACACACACTTTTTCTTTCTTTTAAATGAAAATGTAATGAAGATGCATATTCTTAGATAATTCTTAGATAATTTTTTTCTGTGCCCAGGTCAGAGCACTCATCAAGCCAGAATTTATGCCAACAGTTCTTTCTTTGTTCACATCACTCATCTGAGCAATTGGGCTGGTATGGAAATTTTGCCCTGCTTGGCTTGCTAACATGTTTGCATTTGGGCTTGTAAATTACATTTACTTATTCAGCACAAGTCTTTCCACTTCTATAGGAAATGTATTTGTATGATGCTTATCTAATTTTTGCTTACTTGCTGGGAAAATTTATCTAAGATTCTGTCAATAACCCTGAAAAAAGAATAAACATAATTGCAGTACATGATGAAAATTAATTGAAGTACAGAAGGTAGGAAAAAAAAAAAAAAAAACAGAAAAACAAAAAAGACAACAACAAAAAAAAAAACATAGCAGTAGTTTATACCACTTGAAGATTAGCCCCACTGACTTCACTGACATGTAAGTACTTTTCAGAACAATCAGGCTTGAATTTCTTGAATTGGAGGATAAAATTGAAAAATAAAATGGCATAGCAAAAATGAAATAGCACAGTGAAAGTAAGCTGATCTTTCTTTTCATCTGAATTTTTGTCTTCACATTGTTCATACCAGGCATCACACATTAACATGTGTACATAAATAACTATATTTAATTATGTATATTTTGTATTGCATTTTACTTGGTAACAAATCTGCTGACTCCCTAAAAGTTGTTTGTAGGTTCCATATATGAAAAGATGCCCCTAGTAACCATATGAAAATGCTGATATTTTCTTTCACACTATGTGTTGTACAGCAAGGCTGCCTGCACCAGAGTCTTATAGATAACCCTGACTGTAATGCATCATGGCAGTGCAATCTGAGCAAATCTTATCCAAAAAAATGATAGGAGTTCAGGAGTGAACAGAATGTACCACAAATCTTTAAAAGAAGCAAAAATAGCCAAATATAAAAAATCCAAATATTCTAAATTCTGTATGTCCTATAAATAAATAAATATCTGTATACAAATACATGGAAAATAAACTGATGTTAATTAAAAGGTAGATGACATATGGTCAATAATAATAATTATTATTAATAATTATTAATAATAATAATAATAACAAAACAGAACAATAATAATGTATTTTATGCATCAATTGGCCTGTTTTTTGGATTAGAAGAATCATAGAATCACAAAATGACTTGGGTTGGAAGGGACCTCAAAGATCACCTAGTTCCCCTTCCCCCCACCATGGGGATGTAGTAAATATTAAATGCACTTATCAAGTATGGAGAAGTAGTAATTAGTTGTGAAATAATAAACAGAATGTATGACCTAAATTTTCTGTAACTGTAAAATAATTATATCATTTGATGTGATTTGCTGGAACATCAAAGGCAAACAAAATGTCTGTGAATACATAAAAATATTTCAATCAAGTTTGAATTTAATTTGGAACAAAAAAATGCAAATCCATATATCTAAGAATGAAAAAAAATATGTAGCTAGTTCATTCTTACAGGATAGGAATCTGTATCCTGAACTGGAACAACTGGAGGAAAAAAAAAAAAAACACAATTATTTAAGAGTCATGAAAGATGCATAGCAGAGAATAAGGCCTTACTGAGGTTCCATAATTAAGAGAAGAATATAATATCATAACATCATATATATATATATATAATTTATCATTTTATGTAGCATTAATGATACAGAAATCCATGTTCTTTCTGATGGCAATACTTAAAGAAACCAAAATGACTAATACCTTTGGATTCCAAAAGGAATTCTGAAGATTGTTAAAATGTTCTGAAAAAAAAATCTGAAAGTGGAAATTTTAAAGTCATTCTGTTCAATACATTGAAGTTACAATAGTAGCTAGCTACAGTCTGTATATATCCTCGTGAGAGAAGAATCTGGAGAACAGTGGATGCTTGAATCCCTCAAATGAGCTCTGTCAAACCTAAATAGCGAGGATTTGGAAATACATTGATATACATAAGTTCATGTGTGCTTGTCTGTTTACAATGCATAAAGATTAATTGCTTTCAACATTACTGTCAGTGTAAATGTTAAACTGTTTCAAAGCTTTCTGGACAATGTGAGTCTAATTTCAGTTCAGCTGAGGTGGTGAGGTTTAACTACAGATAACACAATTTTAACAACCCTAATTCATTCAGATTGGATTGTACGGGGTAAGTGCTGATTACACCTTATTGCATCAGAGTTCAGATAATTTATAATCTTGGAGGCAAGTTCTTTTTGTTCCTGAGATACAGTTGGAAAAAAAGAAAGTATGCTTTCAGATTTCCACACGGACACAAGTGGCCACTAATTCCTCTTGTTTAATAACTACATTTATTTTACTACTGAGACAGTATTTTTTGCCATTAACAAAATTTGAGTGTGCGTAAACTAGCAAGGAGAAAAACACCTGGGCAGCAGAAGCAATCTAGCTACAATTGCAGGTCTGGACTAACTTAGTTTTATCTTGGAGCTCTGCAGTTTTCCTTTCAGGGCTTGAGACCTATTACTAGATTGCTGTGTGTACTCAGATTTAACTCCAAAATGGTTTGGTTTTCTCTATTTTGTAACGCAGTGATCAACATAACCATACTAAGAAGAAAACACTAATTGAAAAAGACAGTGGATACTATTTTAGGTAATATACTGTGTCAAGTCCATGTTTCTGAGTGAATGTAATCACTTTAGACATCTCATTATCAGCAGCTCGTGCAGAGAGTGCTCTCTCATTAATCTGAAGCATGACTGCTGGTTTACTGGAAAGTCACTAAGTGTCTGAAATCAACCGGAAAGGGGTCTGTTCTCAGGCTGTGCAGTTAATTAAGCACCAATTCTTTTATCCAATTCTTCCATTTATACCTGGTCCCATTAAACAGCAGCTTTTTGGGGTCATTAAGAGATCATAAAGAATAATTTATGAATGTCATAAAATTCCAAAGTGCAGCAATCTTTAAAATACTCAGAGCATAGTCCTGATTTGTGGTACCCAAAGCAATTGGCCTACACAAAATACAGCTGTACTTTAAGAGTGGTTTTGGTGCAAATTAATGTAAGACACCTTAAATGTGGCAATCTATACTTAGTAACCTCCACAGATAAAAAAGCTGCAAAAAAGGGGCCATATCAGTACTTTGACCTCTGCATTATTTTTCAAGTCATCTAGCAATTCCAAAGTTTGATGTTCTCTGATGATAAATAGAACTGAAGAAAATATACATTGTTTTAAATAAGGGATCTGTGCTGAAATTATACACAGTATTTTATAAAATATCTTATCTAATATATCATCAAATGGAAAGGATGTAAAGACTAAGAGTTTTCTTTACACCTCAAAAAGTAAATTATGATTTTACAAAGGTATATGGCAAATCACACTGTCTGGTTTGGTTATGTCTTGATTAGGATGATCAAAGATGATTTTTCTGTTAGCTGCTTGGAGCTGAAGCTACTCTTTATGACAGCAGAAGCCTCTCTTTATGACAGCAGAAAATAAAACAGCATATTTGCTAAACTGGAGTCTGATAAGCCAAAACATTGTCCTCTCTAGCAACATGTAGATAGTAGGTAGAGGTTTTATCTCTCTATCTTTAGATAATGATGATATATATAAAATAGATGATATGGAATGTGTGAAACCTATTGATTTTTTATTTTGAAATTACTTTGTCTGCATATTCCATTTTAATTTACTCATCTGAAAACTCTTGGAAACCTTAATGAAACATATGACTTGTGATCAAGCAAAATATTTTACTTATGTTATTAAAAGTGCCAGGTAATGCTACTTCTATGCTGAGATAGGTGGTTCACCTATGTTCAAAGAATCACAATTTTTATGAAAGAGATTTTCCAAGGTTTTTGCTCACTCCCTCCAAATACCCCTCGTCTCCCCCCTTCCCCCCTCCCCCTTTTTTTTTCTTAATTGTCCTTTTGCAACAGAAAGGAAAGAGAAAAATCACACAAAAAAAGATCAGTGACTCCACAAAGCATATGGATCAGACAAAAAAAGATGTCAAAACAAAACAAAACAAAACAAAAAAACTGTGAACTGTATTGGATGCTTTGATCAGGTCCTGACTTACCAAAATGTTAAAACAGGTGAGTAAAACATTGGTGTGGCTTAACTACCTCAGTTTTCTAGTATTAAAGACGCATCACAGCCTAGGAAATTAAATTAATTTAATCTGACTCTGATTCCCTGATATAATCCAGATTAGATCAGAGAGTATTTATTCTGAATGCTGCCATTGGTGATAACTGGGGCACAGTATAGACTGTCTGGAGCTCATCCTTCTCTCATGATGCTGTCCCTAGCAGAGTCCACCACTGGCAAATGAACAATTGGTTGCAGCTCTGTCTGCAAGTCCTAAACTGATTTCCCAGTAGTAAAACAAATCTCTGTTGACTATCTTCAGCCTATTTCAATTCATTTTGTGCTTCAGTCTTATCTGACAAACTGATGACTATGGTTCACATATTCCAAGGGGATCTCAGTAAAACTTCCTGAGGGGAAAGAGCAGGTGATAGTATGTATGTCAGGATTACTTTATCCACAGTTTTCTTAGCCAAAGGGTTTCTTTTCTATTGCAGGTCTTGATTATTTTCAGCATTGCTTTTCTTAAGTGTATCAATAACAATTATCTACTTCTAATTCATTGAGCAAAGACGAAATTCTCTGTGGCATATATCACATGGTGGTGAATAGAGCAAGCGGTTTTCTAGTGCACAAGTCTTTTTTTTCCTTTAGAGGAGGTAAAGCCACTGTTATCATTCAGCTCCTGTAATGATGAAATAAAAACAATTCCCTGGGCTACATTCTTGGTAAGTTGCAGCATTATTTTGGCAAGATCTACAAGTTCTGTGCTTCCAGGTGAACAACTAGCAAGTTAAGATCGTCAATTCTCTGTGAAGTTTATTTTAATTTAGTTTTAGTGGAGAAAAGTAAACAAATCCATGATTGTGTCCTGAAAGCAAAGAGAATTGTGTCAGGTAATCATCACTCTTGGACAGGAGCTACAAACTCTTTACGCTGATCACATATTCAACTCTGACAAAGATTACAGTGAGTAATAAATACCTCCTCTTTTGCAAACCATTTGTATGTAAGCCAGCAGCTGATTAGCTGATCCAGCTGTGCAATATGAGTAAGCTCCTGGATCAATGCATTTTCCTAATCAGCTCCACATATTTACAGAGGCCACTTCTACCTAGGAAGTTGCCACAGAATTTATATTAATGTCATTGCCATGCTTTTCTGGACAAAATACATGATGCCAACCTACAAAAGAAGCTTTTGTTTATGTATTGCACTTACTAAGAATACTCAAAAAGTTGTTGACCTAAATACAGAAAAATTCTAGTACTGTCATACCTGCAGAGCCATGCATGCATATCTGAGTCTGCTTACCTAATTTGGGATCCAGTCTCTGCTTGTTCCTGCAACATGGACCAGTCTGACCAAAGTATCTACCAGTTATTCTGCAACTCTGATAATTCTCCAGTCTGTTCTAAAACCTATTACAACTCTGGATTGCTGGTATCTGAATTGACTTCTATTAAGCACATTTATTCTACCTTATAATATACATCCAATTCTATGCATTCATCACCCTAGTAAATGTATAAGAAAAGCATTATAAATACAGACCTATCCTAGATGAAATCTTTATTAGTTATTATTTCTTTAAATATAATATAGTTTGATTACATAGCCTATTATTAAGGCATTTTCACATTGTAAATGTTCTAAAAACAAGGCTTATTTATTAAACCCTATTTTTCCCTCTGTTTCGGAACATGACCACAGTAAGACTTTCACATATACGGTGTCTAGGCAATTCTCAGTCACTTCAGATCCAAATAACTCTATTTTCTTTGTTGTACATAACCACTCCAATACCACGCTAAAAGCTGCTTACCTGAGGCAAATGTAACAAGAAGCAAGTCTAGGAGTAAATATTGCACCTCCTGTAAAGACAGAAGGTAAGAGGAAACAACAAAAAGAAAGCAGTATGTCAGTGATGTCCCTTGTTAAGCTGGCCTTACTGACTCTTGTTATATGACACATCCTTCTTCCAACCTGAGCAACCAGTATCAAAAGCTAACAAAGACCTTACCTGACACTGATGAATGTTAAAAATATTCAATGTATTTTTATTTAAGTAGTTTGTTTAGTTGGCTGTAGTTTTTTTACATTTATGAATTAGTGAGTTTAGCTACTCAGTTCATAGTTAATCCTGGATGATTGAGCTTCTGACTGAAATCTCTTGCTTTCTTTGAAAAAGTAAATATTCCACTTTAAAGAAAAGCACAAAACAGGTTAATTTTTTTCATTACTGACCCTTATAAGAGCCATCTGTCTCTAGCCTGTGACTAGCAGATGAAATAAATATTTTGTTATGTTTGCATGAGAGATGAATGCATATGCAGAGCAAGTGCTTGTGAGTGGTTATAATTCACCATTTGTAGAATGGCTTGTGTAGATACTACATGAAGTGATGTGTTCCTAAATCTCATGACCCTGCAACAGCCTGTTGCTGTCTGCCTGCACAAGTAAAGATGAATGTTGCTACATCCAGGATGACTAGGAAAACAAAATTCAAAGTTCAGCCCGACGAACTGCTACTCTGTGGGAAAGGGAGAAGAAGGTTGGCAGTCATCCAGGGAATAAGAAAGGACCACAGAGTTATAGATGTTTTGTAATCAGATTCTGGCTGTAAGACATAGCTGGAAGACTGCAAAGACATAGCTGGAAGACTGCAAAGATGTTTGAGATGGTAATAGTCTGAGTCCCCACCTGCTGATGTTAAACTCTTTAGGAACGTCCTTCCTCTGATCCCTTTTTGGTACAAAATCCTCTGCAGAACTGGTCCCCAGACACTTTATCCCTTCAGTGCAACCACATATCCATAATTCCAGCTCCTCTTCCAAGAAGTGGCACCTTCTAAACTAGTCTGGCTGTGGTAAATGGGGAGAGAGGTAGGTGAATTCAGGGTTTCATTCTTCCTAATACCTGTGCTCATTGCAGGACCTATAGCTTCTACTGCATACCATATTACTGCCCTGGGAATAGTAAACATAGTAGCTGAACCTGTACCTAGCAAATATCTCTGCCCCAGTAACAGACACATGCAGAGAGGCTGTTTACACTGGAATAGATGATCCCCATCCCTGTCAAAACAGACAATACAGACCTTCTTTCCTCAGACAACTAGCTGTTCTGTGAGAGTTATTGCTCATTTCCAATTGAAAAGTAATTTGCTTGCAGAACAATACTGTGTTGAAACTCAGCAGGTCTGCTAGGGGGTCAATCTCACACCTGAATGAAAACTATTTTTCGACAGAGGTTGAGAACAACTATTAGGTTTAGCAGAGTACAGCATGCTTAAAAATCTGGCTTTAAAAGTACTTGAAAATTCATGTACGTCCTCTTTGAGCTGAGCTAACTGAAAGGTTTCAAAATGTAGTGGCTAAACACCTGTATGAAAATGGTCCAGAAGGTTCATAACAGGAGCCATAAAATATAAGCATGTTCTTTTTGTATTACCTCTTGAAATATATTAAAATAAGGTGAACATAACGAGAAGCATAGTTACCTTGTATAAAAGATGAAATAGGTGAAATATTTCCTATAAGGAAACCATACATAAATAGCAGCAAAAGAGTAAAATGCTTGCAAGTATCTATCAAAGATATGTATCTAAAGACATTATATTAAACACCCACATCAAACATGTACAATACATTAAAAGGTCTATACGATATACTAAAGGCAGGGATTAAAACAAGAAAAGATATTCTTCAGAAAGTAGAACCTGTGTCTACCTAAGAGAAATACAGAAAGTTTAAGGGTTCTTTGTTGTTGTTGTTTGTTTGTTTTTCCAAGTTGTATAAAAAAGCAAAATAAATCAAGAAAGAGATTTCAATTATCAGCTTTCTAAACTCATAAATAGTACTAACATATTTTTATATACTATGAGCCTTTTATAGGCTTGGAGCCTATGAGAGGGGTAAATATTAAATTGGGACATATAGAGACCAGAGGTGATAAGGTAGTGGTAGAAAAACAAAATGAAGCATTTGGACCAGTATTCTCTACTGAGGAACAAAACCATGTTCCCAGACTAAAACCATTTTTTATTCAGGATGAGTCAGAGGTACTATCTCAAGCATAAGTGTCATTAGAAAAGGTTTTAGAACAAACTGGCAAAGTGAATAGCAGCAAATTGCCAAGATCTAATCATATTTGCCTAAGAGTCCCAAGAATATCTAATAAAATTGTCAACCTATGATCTTTGCTATATAACCCCTTTCTTAGATAAATATCAGTATTTGAGTAACAGAAGGTGGCAAAAACAATGTCATTTTTATAAAGGGCTCTATAAGGAGCAATAGTTGAGTAAGTTTGATTTATATATTAATCAGCTTTCTTGGAATTTGGGGAAAGAATAAAATTAATAAATGAAAACAGGAAAATACAATCAAGGAAGAAGGTATCCTCAATTATTTATTTATTTTAAGAAGAGGAAGCAACTCTATTATAACTTTGAGGAAGTCAGCAGACATATAGGAAACATGATTCATCCAACACAACAGACTGAGTACTCAAATCCTTGACCAACGACTTGAAGCAAGGTTACCAAAGAATACAGGAAATTATGTGAAGTCTTAATAACCAATAGAGCTCTTAATGGGTTTTTCTTTTCCCTTCTATTTCATCTTAAAAGATACTGTAAGAGTACAGAAGGCACAAAAATAGGTTATGAGAATGAGCAAAGGTATCACAAGATATCCACAAAAGATGTTTTTAGCCGGATTAGAAAAGCAACAACTATGTGATATGGCAGTGTTATATAAATTCATGATGGCAACAAGTTTAAGCAAGATAGTTAAATACTTCTATGCACATTAACAGAGGTCATTAGGAATTGTGGATGTCAAAATGGCAAAAGAGATTAAAAATCAGTTAAGCAAAATCATGAAAGAAAAGGGGTTGTTAAATCCGTTTTCTAGTAAATGAATTGCCAGAAGCTCGGTAAGCATACCAGAGAAAAAAAATAGCACATGTTTATTTTGCATCGATTCCTCCCTTCAGCATTTCCTATAAGATAATACCAAAGACAGAGTATTGTTTTGTTTGTCTTGCAAGACAGACCTGTGGTCTAATACAGTAGAGGTATTTTTAAGATATCTAGTTCTACCACGAACTATCAAAACAGGGCAAGAAAATGCTATAGTCTTCAATAGGGCAGACCAACAGGAGAGACAGTTTTGTAGACAAAATTATCTTGGTACCCAACAACAGAGTGTTAGGGTGACAACTTCTCTATTCTTCAACATTTCCCTCTGACACTTATGGAGCAGCATAATTTCTGGCAAGCTATTGCTAGAGATGGGTGAATGGTGAGCAACTTGTCTCTAAACTTGTTCAATGCATCAGACGAAGCACTTGCATCCTTGTTTATAATTCTGTGAGCCTTTAGATGACAACTTCATTTTGGAAAGAAAACAGCAACTATCCCACAGGAAGTGTTTATAATTTCATGAAGCCACACACCTAATAAAAGGACACCACAACTACACATATGTTCTGAATATCAAATGCTTAGGAAATCATATGGATAGGAAATGAATTTCCAAAAACATTTTACTGAGCAATTTAAGAAAGTTTCAGAGGGACTTGAATTGATAGTTTGTATTTTGAATATGACCTTCCACCATGGTTAGTTCTCTTGAGGCCAGTTTGAGGGGTAAGACATGACTAATATAAGTAACGATATCATCTTGGTCACGTTTTATGAGTAGATGAACAGATAATTTTGATTAGTACAACCTGAACAATTTACAGGTCAAATACATTATTCCCCAACCAGACTGAAAAGTACCCAAACAGTCTTCAGCTCAAGAAAATCTGTGGTAAATAAAGCTAATCAGAAAACAATGAAAGAAAAAAAAATATATCAAATTCTATGTCTAGGTTGTTTTGGTTAAGTAGAATTTAAATATTCCTTAGAAGACAGATACTTTCCACATGCAGTACTGTGGTCAAAACCAATTTCCCAAGAAATATTATAAGGTAATTTTGTAACTAGCTATGCTTACTGAGCCTTCCCCTGAAAGTCTCAGGCAAAATTATATTCTCAAATATCATACATTATAGGAATGTCAGTGCCTGTTTCCCACTCAGCTAAGTAAGCCAAACAAAATTCTCAGGAAAAGAAACTCAAAGCCTCCGTTATAACAGATCTGCCAGGGGTATCTGCCAAAATACCAGATGCTCTAGCTGGAAAAGAGATATAATTTATATTACTTGCCAGTATTTTCTGGCTGATTTTCTTTTCACCTAACAGTGAAGAGTGAGATTTCAAATTTTTGTTTGTGTTAGAACAGAAACTTTTAAACTGTCATAAAAATATTTACACCACAATGTTTTCTTAATATAAACATCTTAATAGGAATATTTTAAGATTATTTCATGTCATTGAAAATATAAATAACAAAATATTTAATTAGCTTTACTGTACATTTAGAATTGTGCAATATGATATTGAGGACATCCATATAAACAATTAGCAAATCTTTTGTGGTTTAATAGATAGCTGACAAAAGGAAGAGATGTTTGTGTGTTTCAAAATGGTGACATTTTTATCAAGCCCTCTATAAAACATCAAAAATATGGTTATTCAGCTTTTATACTCTGACAGTATTGGTATTCTGTAATCCTGGTTCCTCATTTAAGAGAGAAAGAGCATTACTTGAATGTGTCCTTTACAAGACATAACAGTTAAATTCAGGGCAGATTTCTGTTATGTTTAATTTTCCTCATTCAAAAGTCATTGAATCGAATTCTGTACAGACACTTTAGATGTACAATTCTATCACAGGGAGAATTTATTCCACAGGCAGATGTATCTTCATAAAGATTATAGAAAGCAGTAACATAAAAAGTGAAAGGAAAAAAAATCTATTTTTATTGAAATTTCTGACACTACAAATTAAACATAGTTCAAATTAAGAGCAACCATTATTACAATAAACCTGTAAATAGAGAATGCATATTGAATATAACCAATCTGATCAATTCATTCCACTGCTTTATCAGAGAATGCAATGTTTTAGGTAATCCAGTTAAAGTTGCCATAACAACGCAACAGAATAACTCACGTTACAGAGTTTCAAATACAATCAATTAGAATAAAATTCTTTGAGTACTTGGAAGTCTCTTTGTGTCCTGTGTTCTAGGTATAGTTTCCCTTCAAGCACGGTACCTAATCCTCAATAATTTTTCTTTTAAACTTGGTAAAGATAGTTATCCTTAAAGAATAGCAATGCAATCTCTGATCTAGAAAAAAAAAAAAGTTAGAAATTATTTCATCCTTAGCATATTCCTCATTATTATCCAGTGAAATAAACGAGTGATTCTTATTCAACAGAAAAAAACCTATCTCACGTGAATTGCTACTCATCCCCTGAAGAGTATAATATCCTTCTTGTTTTAGAAAGGATGAGAAACAAGAGTGGTTCATTAAGGAGAAATACATGTATATCTAATCCCAATGGAAATGCCTAGGACATTATTATCTTTTAGTCTAGACAAATGTTGAAGAGAGGCTGTCATTTCTTGAACCAACTAAGATTAGAGAAATATCTTTCATAGGCTATGTAAACTGCCTGATGGATATAGTAAATCCAATCTACCTTAAAACCCCACATCCATCTTTATCTATTGCATGGGAGAAGACAGTGTAATTGAGGTAGAGATATTTCATCACCTTGATATTTAAAAAAGTACAGCCTTGACTTTATCCAGATCACCATTCAAAACAAAAACATGTTATATTTCTTCCTTTGGCCTACCTCATTTCTTTCTTGTGAACAGTTATTAGGGAGTATGAGTACTTCAGTACCAGCTTCAGTACTTCTCCAGAGTGTGATGGAGAAGCCCCATCTCAGGTTTCAGAGTTTTCCTCTTTACTTTGAAGACAGCAGACAGTGCCTATCCTGGTTCAGGCCTGTCTTGCTAGACAGCAGGAAACTCAGCCAAAGTCTTTTAATGTCTGCACACTATTTGTTGGTAGATATATCACACTATTTGTTGGTAGATATATCCTCACCTGTCTGGGGACAAGGAGACTCAGGCAAATCTCTCTGATATGTTCCTGAGGGCTCGAGGTACATAGCAGCCTCTGTGCATATCAATGCTTGAGTGGTGACAGATAATTTTACTGATTTCTTTATCGGGATCTGTGAGAGGATAAATCCTTAAATTAAACAAAAATCCCTTACCTGACTCAGTTAATTGAACTTGTTAAAAGTAGCATCAGCAACATTGGTCTCATAGAGGATAGCCAAGGAGAGAGGAAGAGAAGAAGGAGCTTATGAAAAAATAATTGATAATATCCCCCCAAATAACCACATTCTTGTGCACCCATCTGGAGATTCAGCTTAAAAAAAATCCTCAAAAATTTCAAAAAAAGCATCTTTCTAAGAACAACAGTTAGCAAGTCGTAACCTGTTTCATATTCTTTATTTATTTTCTGTAATTACAGACATTATTCTTGATCATAAAATTGTTACTGAATAAACTCTTCATCAGAGTTTACTGAAAATGAGTTTTCACAAGTAACAGTGTATTTTAATTTATTTCACAATATTAATTCAATATCATTAAATAATAACTATTATCATTAATATAATAATTAAATAATTAAATATTTTAACTGGATAATTAAAATTAATTAATATTTATTGAATATTAAATAGTATTAATTTACAATTTAATAGATACAGTATTTATGAAGATTTTTACATCTAAAATAAAGAAATATGACAATCAATAAAACCATCTGTCACCACTCAGACATAGATAATTATTATCTATTTTTTTAAGAACAAGAACATTCATTGAAATTAGAATACATTAGCTGGCAGCTAATATAATATAATAATATAATAATTCTAATACAATTAGAATACATAAGCTGGCAGCAAAGTTTTGTGGCTTTTTTTTTTTTTTTTCTAAATTGTTTGGAAATAGAAGTGCTGAGGTGCTAACAGACCAACTCCTGTTCCTACCCCTGCCGTCAGAGTGGTTCCAAAGAGTGTTTATCAATACGTGATAGGCGCTTTATGTAAATAAATATAAATATATATATATATATATATATATATATATATATATATACATATAATTATTTGGAATTCTTTATATATATATAAAATTCTTTGGAGGATTTTGCCTTCTGTCCCACTTGCTAAAAATAACTCCAGAAATTTTATAGCATTATTCTGCAAATCCTTTGTTGTTATTGTTGTTTTGGTGGACTAAACACAAAAACAAATTAAAGAGGAAACATAATGAGAAGTTCTCTCTGTTTAATGCTGGATGACAGAAGCAACTCACTGTGGCAAGGAAAGAATGTTCCTTGCCTAAAGGCAGGTTCCTAGGCAAAGGGCTGAAGGAAAATTCTGTTAATGCTGAGAGCTCCGGAACCCTATGAAAAATTATAAAATAAAATAAAATAAAATAAAATAAAATAAAATAAAATAAAATAAAATAAAATAAAATAAAATAAAATAAAATAAAATAAAATAAAAATACATTATTGTATCACTGAAAGATCATCATCACAAACAAAATTTTTGTTCTTTAGGTTTGTGTTTCAGGCACAGCAGTGCTTGTGCAGCACAGAGTAAATTCTTTTCATCAAGGAACTTGGCACACTAGCTATTACTAAAAGCTACCTATAAGAGCAGTCTTTGTCTTTGCAAGTAATACTGAAGCAATATAATAATTGCTTCTTACTATACCTTTATTTTGTGCCATCTTATGTGAATCATAGAAAAACAAGCAAACAAACAAACAAAAAAATCATATAATTCTTGCAAGTAAACTTGCACACTTTTACCTAATCAGCCTTAAACAAGAGAGTAGAATAAGCACTCAGTTTCCTGCTTTCATTTTTCTAACTTTAGCTTCCTTAACTCTCTTCAAGGAAATCTGAGTAAGTTTAAAAATGTTCCTAGATTTGAAAGTATGGTTTGAAGGCAGTGATGTGAAATGTGAGCTCTACTGTGCTGTTGAGATATTTGCCCTACATTATATCAGCTGTTCAAGACATAATATGCAGACTATATAAAATATCTATTATTTATATGCAGACTATATAAAATATCTATTTTATATAATCTAAGAGAAAAAAAAATAATATATTAATCCCTTAATTAGAGGAACATTCTTCAATAAGAATAAAAAATGAGATAACATTAATGTTTAATGAGGTACTAAAACTGCCTGAGGTGCAGTTCATTATGACCTGTGAAGCAACTTGGACCTAGCAGTGGTTCTCTGGAAAGACAGAGTAAATTAAAACAACAGATAGGTTTTTGGAGATTTCATGTGGTAGATGGCAAATGTGGCAAATTTAGGAAGATATTTTTCCCCAGAATATGATCTCTGATTGAAGACATCTGTTCATTTTTGTGAGTGCTACAGTAAACTGTTAATGGTTTTTAAAGGAAATTTCCAGTCTTCATATCATTGCATTAAGAAGCAATTCTTTTCGAGTTTGATCATTATAAATAATTGATCGTCAAAATAATTCTGAGGCAGAAAAAGACTATAACTTCCTTTTTATTATTATTATAATTATAGGAATAAGTTTTATATACTTTATCAGATATTACTGACAAAATTTTAACAGAACAGAGTTTAGTAGTGATATGTCTTTAGGTTCCCTATAACTTTCCTCATCAAAATAGGATAACAGATTTTAAAAATCCCATTAATTTAATTCCAGCTTGGCTGGATTAAATCTAGTTGATCTCAAACTTGTACTTGGTTTCAATAGTTGTTCTATGAATTAATCTACAAATTTTTGAACAAGTAAATTCCCCCACCTAAATTATTTGCAGCATATTTTTTACTGGAAGTTTCCCATTGAGTAGAAAGAGTGTCTGTTAATTGTCTTCATTAGCTGAAAGTAATTTCAACTGCAGAATTGTTACTGTCGGTATATAACACCTAGAGGTTTAATGAGTTGTTTGTGATTTCAGTAGAACCAGAGTAATTAGTCATGTCTAAGAATCAATGTCTCATCAAAGGAAATTAAAAAAAAAAATCTAGATATTTCATGAATTTTCAATGCTGTCAAGAAAATAATTAATTGCCAGCTTTGTTAAATCATACTAAGTAGTTGTGTATTCCTTAAAATATTTTTTTAGCCATACAGCAACATAAAGCAGCATAGAGCAACAGTGGGAGAATTATAAACATAAGATACTAGAATACTGTAAGACAATATGACAGGTTTTCTAGGTAGGTTTGTCACTAACCTCCAACCTACTCTTGCTGTCATAAGAAGCTGGATTAACGATACCAGCTGTTTGCATTGTAAAACCCAGGTTAGAGTCAATCTTATGTCACTTGTGACTGCAAAACTGCTTTGGCAAGAAAAATCTTTTGCTGTTTTCCAGCTGGCAGAATCCAGTAGACATAGTTTGTCCTAATTGTTGATTTACAAGACAATAATTGAATGTCATAGTAACTTTATTTTCTACTGCAGCACTGCCTGATGTTTCACCTCCTTCTGTGAAGAATGGAAATTCAAGAGCTGTAATAAGCCAATGTTCAGCATCATAGAGTAAATTTTATTTTCTATGAGAAAAAAAATAATGTAATTTTCATTAGGCTTGACAGGAACTCGGTGCTTTTGCCAATATATGCTTTGAGTAATATACTCCTCAGTGAATATTTGAAATACATCTCCTGCTTAAGGATTTGAAAAATGCCTCACATGCTATCCTGGATGTTGTCTTGCGTATGTTTTTGGAATATATACAACATTTAAGCAGTTGATGCCTTATCCTTCGAATGTTTGTACATACAGTTGCCTTTATAGATCTTAAGGACATAAGAATAAATGTTTTGTGATTAAAGTGCTTTAAAATTTTTGTACAGAATTTAAAGGTCTTGTTATTTTACTGGTATTTTTACTACATTAGCCAAAGTCCATGTGAGTGGAGTTACTTTAGTTTTGAAAATAATATTTTCCTTTATAACTATTATTACTAGAAAAAGACATTTTGATGAAGCCAAAAATATTTGGGTATATATATATTTAATTGCAAAAGATCATTTTCTCTCAATAAAATTATCTGAATATTAGTCACTAGCACCTGAATAAGCTTTGCAGAAGATTCCAGTTCAGGGAGAGAGAGAGATTGCTTACGTCAGCTCTGTATTTTTCAGATTGTATACAGCACTTCCATAAAACAACCGTTCATATTAAAAATCTTCACATAAATATCTTTATAAAAAAGTTTGACAGATCACTATTTCACAGAGTCGCAGAATCACAGAATTTCTAGGTTGGAAGAGACCTCAAGATCATCGAGTCCAACCTCTAACCTAACACTAACAGTCCCCACTAAACCATATCCCTAAGCTCTACATCTAAACGTCTTTTGAAGACTTCCAGGAATGGTGACTCCACCACCTCCCTGGGCAGCCTGTTCCAGTGCCTAACAACCCTTTCAGTAAAGAAGTTCTTCCTAACATCTAACCTAAAACTCCCCTGGAGCAACTTTAGCCCATTCCCCCTCGTCCTGTCACCAGGCACGTGGGAGAACAGGCCAACCCCCACCTCACTACAGCCTCCTTTAAGGTATCTGTAGAGAGCAATAAGGTCGCCCCTGAGCCTCCTCTTCTCCAGGCTGAACAAGCCCAGCTCCTTCAGCCGCTCCTCGTAGGACTTGTTCTCCAGGCCCCTCACCAGCTTCGTCGCCCTTCTTTGGAACCGCTCAAGCACCTCGATGTCCTTCTTGTAGCGAGGGGCCCAAAACTGAACACAGTACTCGAGGTGCGGCCTCACCAGAGCCGAGTACAGGGGGACGATCACCTCCCTAGCCCTGCTGGTCACGCTGTTTCTGATACAAGCCAGGATGCCGTTGGCCTTCTTGGCCACCTGAGCACACTGCTGGCTCATATTCAGCCGACTGTCCACCATCACTCCCAGGTCCTTCTCTGTCTGGCAGCTCTCCAACCACTCATCTCCCAGCCTGTAGCTCTGCTTGGGGTTGTTGCGCCCCAGGTGCAGGACCCGGCACTTGGCCTTGTTGAACTTCATACAGTTGACCTCAGCCCATCGGTGCAGCCTATCCAGATCCTCCTGCAGAGCCTTCCTACCCTCAAGCAGATCGACACACGCACCTAACTTGGTGTCATCTGCAAACTTACTGAGGGTGCACTCAATGCCCTCGTCCAGATCATTGATGAAGATGTTAAAGAGGACCGGCCCCAGCACCGAGCCCTGGGGGACGCCACTAGTGACTGGCCTCCAACTGGACTTGACTCCATTTACCACAACTCTTTGGGCCCGGCTATCCAGCCAGTTTCTAACCCAACGAAGCGTGCGCCAGTCCAAGCCACGAGCAGCCAGTTTCTTGAGGAGAATGCTGTGGGAGATGGTGTCAAAAGCCTTGCTGAAGTCAAGGTAGACCACATCCACAGCCTTTCCCTCGTCCACCCAGCACGTCACTTTGTCATAGAAGGAGATCAGGTTCGTCAAGCAGGATCTGCCTTCCATAAACCCATGCTGACTGGGCCTGATCGCCTGCTTGCCCTTCAAGTGCCGCATGATGACTCCCAAGAGGATCTGCTCCATGAGCTTCCCTGGTACTGAGGTCAAACTGACAGGCCTGTAGTTCCCCGGGTCAGCCCTCCGGCCCTTCTTGTAGATGGGCGTCACATTCGCTAGCCGCCAGTCAGCTGGGACCTCCCCCGATAGCCAGGACTGCTGATAAATGATGGATAGGGGCTTGGCCAGCTCCTCTGCCAGTTCTCTCAGTACCCTTGGGTGGATCCCATCTGGCCCCATCGACTTGTGCACATCCAAATGCCGTAGCAGGTCACCAATCAGTTCTTCGTGGATGGTGAGGGCCACATCCTGCTCCCCATCCCCTTCCACCAGCTCAGGGTACTGGGTATCCAGAGAACAACCGGTATTGCCGCTAAAGACTGAGGCAAAGAAGGCATTGAGCACCTCTGCCTTTTCCTCATCTCTTGTAACTAAGTTTCCCCCCGCATCCAGTAAAGGATTTGTTCCTCCCCAACCTATCTTGACAAAATATATGTGTTTTGCTCACATAGCTCATCCCTAGAAGATCAGAGCACTTACCCACTAAAAAGAGTAAATAAGGAAAAAAGTATAAATCCAACAGTGAAAGACAAGATCTATCAAAGTCAGTCAGCCAAATTTTCTGCATTATCATTAAATGAAGAGGAAGAATACCACTGGGTATTTTTCATATGTAAAAAAAGTGAAGAGGAAGGGAAGTAGATTTAGTTTTTTATGCTGTCAGAGGAGTATGCATAGGAGGAAGAGGGGGGAAACTGCAGTGCAAAACATCCTGTTGAGGTCAAGATCTGAGGGAAAAGAATAGCAAGTATTACATGATACAGTCCGCTAGAATTTTTAAGCCTTGAAATTTCTATTTCCAATGATCCTCTGATGGATCTAGAAACTGGAGAGTATAGATACTGCTATAGATTGAAAGTTGCAGTCCTTTACAATATTTATTTATAATTATAATATTTCCAAGTACCTGAGGGTAGGAACTCTCTTGCTGCTCTGTGGACTTAAGACAGGCATGCTTCTGTGGTAAGGTCCACTTCTGGCATCTTATTTATCTCATATTGATGTATGCACATAAATATATACAAAATAAACCAAATCTGGTGGCCTGCCATGAAAAAGAATTGTAAAACTTTTATTTATTTCTTCACTGAAAAATGCCCAGACTAAAGAAAATGCATTTGTTTCCTACTTTCATTAGAGAGCTTCAGCAGAGAGCTGTTCTTTCAGAAACAAGCTAATAGCTTACACAAATGGTGTGAGCATAAAGTGGGTGCTAGTGGTCACTGTCCTAAAGCGCACTGTGTCAAAACCTCACTGATTTTTGCTTGGCGAAACAGGTTTTCTCAAGTAATCACTTAATGTGATACTCCTACTTCTGTGTACGAGAAACAAATTCAACCTCCTGTCCTCCCTGGCTCAGAGCAGCCTGTGACAGTAACCCACATTCTAAGGCAGAGACAACAAGGGCAGGCACGGGGCTTTTTAGCAGCACAGAGCTCCAGCCACAAGGAAATATGCTGTGTGTATTTTCTACAGAGTGCATGATTTAGTCTGGAAAGAGACATTTTGACGCAGTCAACTTCTGAGAATACATCATAAAGTACTTTATTTAATTCCAGTGCATGATGGCAAAAGACTTCAGAACATTCAACAGTGTCAGGAAATGAACGTTCAACCTTTAGTCAAGCTCCCCTCATCGCACTCCTCCAATCAGATAAAATTATTTTGAACAAATTCTTTAATGAGAGCAGAAAACAAACAAACAAACAAAAACTTACTGTGTCTTGTTCAGCATCTCATTGCTGCCTTTTTATTTTCACTGTTAAGTTTCTATGTGCCGTAAGGTCTTATGGTATGCCTTAAATGAAATTTAAAGAGGATATTAAAATTAAAAACACATTACGCCAGGTCACAGCATCTAAGACTTTCTTATACTTTTATTCTTTCTCTGATATACACAAATATTTTAGCAATGCATTAAAAATGGTCTTTTCTTGGTCACTCACAAAGGTGACATCTCAACCTGACCTAAGTGAAGAATTTGTCATGTGCCAGCAAATATGTTATTAATATTTATGTATGTACATTGCTATGTTCTTTTTTTTTCCTTTTTTTTTTTTTTTTTCCTTTTCTTAATGTTTTAAACATGTCCATTATCTGGATGCAACAGCCAAGGATTTGATTCTCTTAAATCCCTTTCTTGTCTCTGATCTGTTTCCTGACTTTGTCAAGTTCATTGCCAAGTCAAGTCTCTGTTTAGTAGCTTTAAGAACTATGATATCTACTTACAGCTAACACTTTCATTGTTTGTCAAGAGTACTAGACATCTGTAAATAAAAGACACCATGTAAATACTATATATAAATAGTTTGACCATCTTTGTAGAATAGTCTTTGTAGTAAAATAGTCTTTGTATGTAAAATCCCCAGAGGGATTTTATCAGAAGACTTTGGAACAATCATATCAATAAATAATCACCATAAAATGACTTTTTATCTTTTTTATCTTTTTGTTAAAAAGATAATTTAACATTTAAAATTGTAGTGTTTTTGTCTACATAGTATTTTTCTTCTGTCTTTATTTTTCTTAGGCTTTCATTTGCTGAAGTAGCATATTAACCAGAAATGCCTTTTACAAGAAAAAAAAAAATAGGACACTAGCAAGTCTGGTGGAATCCTTTTAAAATAACATATTATGATGAGCAATTTAGATACATAAATGAGTTTTGGTTCCAACAGCCTTATAATAAGTGTTCCTACTGGCTTATTACAATTCAGTTTATGGAATGTCATTTCCTTCTTAGGCACATCCATATGTCTCTTTAACTACCTGTAAGAGTCTTCCCTGAGGTACTGAGGTAGATATAATTTTTCTTCCTATTCTTTCTATGGATAAGAACCTGCAGGAAGAAATCAGTTAGGAACATTTGTTGGTTTATTTTATGGCAGTAGAAGCTTTAACTCCAGTGTATATTAAACTTGCAGTCCTTTCCTATAGCTCTCATGTGGATACTGCTTCTCAGAACTAACCTCTCTATCTGAGCTAATTGCAATTGCTTAAGTGTTTTATTTATGGTTTTAAGTCTTTTATTAAAATGCAAGCATGTCAGAAACAAGGCTCCACAGGCTTGTACAAATTTCTCAGCATTGTCTTTCTTAGAAAAATGCATAATAGGATGTCCTTTTAGTTATAGATATCTTGATTACTGTCAGAATTGTAAGCTGATTGGCTGACATTTATTCTTCTTATTATGAGTATTCAATGTCCAATAATTTAATTAAGTTGAAGTGATTTTTTATTTTATTTTATTTTATTTTATTTTATTTTATTTTATTTTATTTTATTTTATTTTTTAGTAAGCAGCATCCCCTGAACAGCCACAAGTAGAGTTATAGTTATTACAGGAAAGAACACTTGAATAAACCAAGAAAGTTATGAGTGAACTAGCTTCATTAAATAATCATAGTTAAACTCAAAAACTCATGCTTTAGAGAGTTAGGAAAAAGAAGAGTGGAAAAAAAATTCACTTTGGGAAGAGTTCTGAAAAATCATCTCATAACCTGCATATTAATTATTAGTTACATGTACACAGTATATGAAATACATGATCCATGGTAGCTTCAAGATACCATTGTCTACACCTATTTTCTACCTCAGTTCATTAACATGGAAGAATTACATCTTGTTTATTTAGCCTTAATTCTAACATGTCCTTTTTATAAATGCATTTTATAAAATGCATTTCATGCATTTGAAGTATCTCTTATAATCTTCTATGCAAACTACATCTTCATAACATCTTATCTGAAAAAAATACAAAATTCATTTTATCTTAAACTCTGTTTTGCTTCACACTCTATGTTCTTTGCTTTTGATACGTTCTTAATCTGTTTCTCAACTAGTGATTCACTTTTTCCTATTTGTTCCCCATAAATCTTGCATTTTATTCTCCTAAACAAGCAATTGTTTGTCCCTGGCTTCATCTTTATCAAATCCTACAGCGAAAAGCAACCTCATGATTTCTTCACAAACAACTCTTTATCTACAGTTTGATTTGTATTGATAGACATCTGGTATATCAACTTGAATAACAATGAAGATACAAAAACAAAGGGCCCTGAAGAAAGAATACTAACACTTTACCTTTCCAAATGCCAATAATTTGTTCAACATAGGCTTAGACTTTTTTTTTTTTTCATCTTGCTTGTTATTGAATTTGAAGAGAACACATTCATTTATATTTCCAAAAGGATTTATACCATTAGAGTCAATCATTTAATTTGGGAAAATGTTCTCACCTACTTTAAAAGTACATTTGGGTGACAGTTAAATTTACTGAGACAATAGAACTATTTGTGTTGTTGTTGGTTGTTTTTTGTGATTTTTTTTTTTTCTTAGAATGGAATTTTATATATAAAATCTGGAAAAAAAAAAAAAAAAAACAAAGTGGAAGAAAGATAAAAATAAATTTTGTCCAGTTGATTTGCAAAGACCTGTTATTTTTTGCTATCAGAAACTTTAAGTTTGTTCTGTTTTCCTAAGTATTTGATCTGATAAGGTTTAGATTCAAAATCCACTTTTACATAACAAGATGTTACCATTACACTAACAAAAATTTGAATGATATCACCCCAAAGCACTTATAGTTTTTACTATGATCTGTTTAGACTGCCTGATACAATACCCAACATATTTCCATACAGATTTTCCTACAAGGTTGACATTTATGACTGTCTGTAAAATTAAATCATAGTCAGCTTCATTCTGGGTTCTCAAACCCGTATTTCGAAAAGGTCCATACTTCTGCTTAGTGTTGGAATCACTAAAGTTTTCTTTAGTGAAGTTTTATTTAGATATCTAAAGCTTTATTTAGATATCTAAATAACTTTCAAGCTTTATCAAATTTTCTTTCAAGATTTATCAAAACAGTAACATGTTTTGCCATTGAGTATTTTTGTTGTTAGATGTCAAAAAAAAAAAAAAAAAAGAAAAGGAGAGGGTGGGGGAGGGGAAGGGAGAAGAGAACTAAAGTAGATGCTTTACCCAGATATAACCTTGTAGGTATGCTTAAGTCCACAGCAGAACTAGAATATTATTTCCATATAACTGATTAACTAAAGGACAACAAGAAAACAAGGAGAAGATAAGTCATGATAAAACTTAAATTAATATTTATTTTGTTGGAGTTTTCTGTAAAGAAATTGTAGCAGAGAAAAGAAGACTGTCTTGCAGTGATGCGTAATGAATAATTAGCTTACTTCCTTGTGAAATACAAGTAGAGCAGAACTCTAGAAAGTTGGTTAGCAGCACAACCTCTTTCTCAAAGTATTACTTAAATAAATAAATAAACATCCAACAAGGCATGGGAACATGTGACCATAATTACCCAAAGGTGATCTTAAAATGATGTTATTTACTATCCTCCCATTGCTATACGAAAATAATTGTTCTCTGTTTTCTTTCTGACAAACTTCTACATATCAGAAAAATATTATGTTCCCTTTCTGGACTAACTAGTTCTTTCGATTTTTTTTATCTTAGGTCACACATTTTTAAATATTCATGTATTTTGTTTTATTTACACTGAATGAATAAATAAATAAATAATACCTATAATTCAACAAATAAATACCATAAATCTCTCTTTAGGCAGATTAGGGCATTTACTGTTGTGATGTCCAGTAGGTAGCACAGTGAGGGAAAAAAAAAAATGGAGAAACTCTAAGCCCAGAAAATGGTAGTTAAAGGGCTGAGATGAAGACCCCAGACCTTGTCCTAGAAACAAGGTCTTATCTTAGAAGCCATCAATAAAGGCACAGGCAAGTCAAATTAAATCAAGTTAAAATCACAAGTTAAATATGGTGCATCTTGATAAATGATGCTATGAAAGATGTAAGGCTACCACCTATAGGTATAGCTTGGTCTAGAAAAGGGAATATGAGGCATAATCAACAGAGGAGTTGGGTTTCAAACTAGAGAAAATCTAGCTGGATTGGTAACCAGAGGAAAAAAATGATATCACATGTAACAGTGTAAGGTAAAAAATTGTGGCTATAAGGACTAACAGTAAGTTCTTGTCTTGCTTGCTGAAGTCAGGGGAAGAGAAAGATTTGGATGACTTGAACAGGCCTGAAATAGAAATGAGATCCTGGAATATGTGGCTGAAATATGTTTAGGAGTAAATGAGAAACACTGATGCGATTGTATAAAGACATAACTCTGTGCCTGTTTGAGCTTACAACACACAACAGAACACTCCCTGTGAACAGTCAGTTGCCTCAGGAATATCTTTCAGGTATAGGCCTAATCATTCTTACTTAAGACAGTTTGATTCCAACAAGATGTACATATTTTGTGCACCAATGTTAATCAATCTTCTTACTTTCTTAGCACCTTCCTCTTTTTAAAACCTGATTTTTCTCTCTGAATTCCAAATAGATATTTTGAACCATTTCTATAGCTATCAGAAAGGCTCTCCTCCCCAACAGCAAGGGACAGTCAGGTCTGAGCAGCTACATATGGGAACATCTTCTGTCAGGATCCAGTAATTAGGGGAATATCTTGTGACTGACAGTGTTGGAAAAGTATGCTCAGAGCTAGAAAACTCTCCTTGTCCTGTGTCTCTACAGGACAACCAAATTTCATCCTCTATTTGTGTTTCAGGAGATCTATAGGACTTAATTGGGAAGATGCTGATATGTCCATCAGCCTTCTGATTATAAAGGTAAATAGCATTGTTTTTGTACTTGGTTGCTTGAATTGAAATTAAAAAAAGAAAAAGGGAAAAAAAAAAGATTAGATGTCTGATCTGCAAATGTAGTCTTGTAATACAAAATGCAGAGTGGGTTTATGCAGTAGTGATAAGGCACTTAAAAATAAGGAAATATCTTTATTACTAACTTAGTTTCTATAAGTCAGATTAAAAAGGGAAAAAAAAAAAAAAGAAAAAAAAAGGAGCAACCACTACCACAACAACAATAAAACTAGATGTATTTGGGCCCTCCAGGGTAAACATTCTGCAAAAATAATTGCTCTCTTTCATCTGCAGCTAAAACTGAGACAAGTAGTAATGTCCATAGTAATTATCAGTGGGTTAGTCATCCGCAAACACCTCTGGCAATCAGAGCTGAAGTTCCTAAGAAACAGTTGGAATCTCCCTTGGCTCCCTCCTTGTAGATGGAGAGGCAGCTGCTCCAATTTGCTCAAATATCTCTGGAGACCCCACTGATAAGTGAATAGGAGATACTGCAGCTTCCAAGGCGAGCTGTTTATACAGTTCCCAATCACTGCTTGGGAGCAATTGAGCACAGGGTCCCTTTCTGCCTCTACCTGGAAATTAGGTATTTCCAGCAATACCACAGCCTGTCTTCTAGAAGAGACATGGCTTGACCTGTACGGGTTCAGTGCCCTCTTAACAAAGTAGAGTTCACTTTGGATGGTATTATGTATTCTTGTCCAGAGTCAAAAGTCATTATTTGTGACAGATTAATAAAACATTTATACTAAGTTGATTATACTCATCTCAGTCTTCAACCCCTGCCTCTGAAAGCAGCCAAGATTATTGACATATAAAGTGCATTCCAGCTTCAGCTGCAGAACACCAGGAGGCTTGCTATGCAAAACAATTGATAAGGAGATTCATAAACTGCAGGAAAGTAAATCTGCAGTAAATAATTACTGTTTAAATTATGTGACTTTTTTTTTTCTTTGCCATGATAAGTCCTATATACAGAAAAGAACTCTTTAAATATTTGAAGTTATGTGTATTCTTAATTTATTACAAGTTTTAACAGCTGGTATAACTGACGAAATGTTTACTGATGGGTTTTATCACAGAAACAAAACTAAAAAGGGACTGAATGTTTCAAAACAGTTCATGGGAACAAATAAAATTATTTTGGTTTTATTTTCTTGTTTTGCATAATCACATCTATATTTCATATGTGCATACAAAGTAACACGTTTTGGAAATCCCGTACTACAGATTTTCAGAAATGCTATTCACCAGAAAATGTTGTTTCCTCACTCTGTTTCAAAATGCCTCGAAAAATAAAACTTTCAAAAGCTCTTCAATTACCACTAATTCAAGCTTCAAGGAATGAAGATCACAGTCCTTCTTCAACTACTGTTTAATTATTTCTGGAAGTGATTGTTTGAAATATTCAATAAATGCTTATACAAGTTACATATGCTTATACAATTTACACAGGTCTACATAGACCAGTGCATCTGTATCAAACATCCTCATAGACCTAATTCATGTTGCTAACTACCCTCAGGAAAATGAGTTATACAGGATGGAAAAAGCCTTGGCAGTGACAGATCATAAGCCTACCTGAGTTAGTAAGCCTCTGTCACCTTTGCAAGGGCTATGATTTTAAATCCATGGGACATAAATCTTGGTTTACAAATCCAAAATTATAAATCTCAAGTACCATCTTCTCACATATCCAGCATTAGAAGTTAATAAGTTCATCCCAGGATCCATCTGCAAGCATTCACATTTTACAATGAAACTGTGGAATGATAAGAGCAAATAGGAACCCATCCCTGAGGACGTATCTCCACTGCTCCTGAGCAGGTGTCCTGATCACATCCTAACTTTCCTCACACTGCTCCTAGATATTGCTATTCATTATGAGAACAAAAAGAACATATTTCTCAAACTTGAATCCTCATGCTCTTTTGAAGACATTAGGTGGTTTTACCCCATAAAAATGCCAACTTTCCAAACTTCTTTCATGTATAGCTTTGAAAAGATATTTGTTTTTCTAGTAAGAGAAAAGGTAGATTTCAATACATTCAGAAATTCATTAAATATCTTCTGTGGTGTTCAAAACAACAATGTGGCCCAAGTCTCAGGATAAAGCATACCTTTAAAAAAAAATTAAAAAAAAAAAATCAATAAAAGTTTCAAAATTCCCAATATGGAGCAAAGGAGAAAGGGAAAAGGGAGAAGAACACAAGAACCACAAGAACATCTCTTTCTAAGAAAGGTAAAACCTTAATCTGAGATAATATCTCTACATCTTAGTCTGAGTTTAATTAATTTAGATATTAAAACATCCAGCTGTTTTAACATATGGTTTCACTGCATACAGAGAGCAGTGTTGCTTATTAACCATACTAATATCAGAAAACATTACTTGTTTTCACCTGTTTAAATTATTAATGTTTCATTAGATGAACAAAAAAAAAAAAAAAAAGTTAATCTGTCACTCATATGAACACAAATATTTTCTAAAATGTTTCTTGAAGATGAGAAATCAGGTTGTCAAATTATTTTTAACATTTTTTTCAACTCTGCAACCTGGCATTAAAGAGCTGTGAATAAAAGTTAAAATAGTCTCAGAAGGTTCTTTTATGTAAAAAATGAGTAAACACATGAGTATTTCACATTGTAGAAAGAGTGAATTGTGTCTCAGGCTTAAGGGTTTATCTATCAGTCATCTTTCTTTTAACAGTAACAATTATCAAAATAACATAATTCTATGTCCAGGTATTTGCAAAAAGGGCAGAAAGACACGCATTTTTAAGTAAAAAAATAATTTTAAAGTAACTGCTAACGTTGATTGTTCAGATTCTGTCATTAAGTAGCTGAGACACATTTTGAGTATTAAATCTAAAGCTATCTTACAAGAAAAATAATGTTCAATTTTCTTTGTTTTCTTCTAATTAATTTGTTGTGAGTAAAATGTCTTTTTTTTTCTTAAAAAAAAAAAAAAAGAAAAAAAAAAAAAATGGTATTGCTCTTATTTTTGTTTTCCAAAATAGGGTTTAAGTCACATCAGAATGTTGCACAGCCTTTAGCACCTGTGGCTCACCTCTCGATAAACATTTTACAGTTCAACACAGTATAACTAAAAAGCTTTCTATTAGCCTTGCAAGTAAGAATTCTTAAATTCTTTCCACGTGTCCCCTGAAAATCTTCCTCTCTTAAGAAAAATAACATTCTGATATGCCATACTCAATATTAGTCTTCTATTACTGTTCCAATGCTCATTTTACAAATAGATAGTAACACAACGCAAATGCCTGGGGAAAAAAATAAAAATAATAATAATAAAAAAGGATTCTCTAAGTCCACCCCTCTTTTTCTACACTGAAAAGATGCTGCCAAGAATTAGCATTGGCTAAGTAATATCTTTTCTGTGCTCATTATGTTTACTTAAATTTCCGATATTAGTATCACTAACAAATACTCTATCACTAAGAAAACTCTTGGCTTAAGATAAAGGGTTTAATAAGCAAAGGAAAGAGGAAGAATAAAGACAAAACAAAAACAACCAAAACCAAAACAAAAACAAAAACAAATGAACAAAAACAAACAAACAAACAAACAAACAAAACAGATGCAAAGAAAATCATTCATTCATGATTAGACTGATTTCCAGCCAGTCTCCAAGCAATGGCTACCTACCCCAACAGAACATCGCCCTTATGCTTTTATTGATGAGCACGAAGTCTTGGTGTGGAATATCTCTTTGGTCTGTTCTGATCAGCAGTTCTGGCTATGTTCCCTCCTAACTTGCACACCCCCAGCATCCTCACTGGAGTAATGCAAACACTATTCAGCATTAGCTAAAATACTGATGTTTGGTCAATGCTGTTTAGGTCACAAATCCATAAACACAGCATAATACAGGAAGAAGATTAATTCCATCCCAGTCAGATCTAATGAGATAAGGAAAATAAAAATTAAGTGCACAAGAGAGAATGACAGTAGCTCTGCAGGAAAAAATAAATTAATAACAATAATAATAATAAAAAGCTATTTATTTTCAATTCAATTAAAATAAGAGAGAAAAAAAAAAAAGGATTTTTTCCCTTGTCTATAATTTATCTGGGGAAGTGTATTTACTGTATATGAATTTGCATAGAAATTCTGTCATTATCACTATGACAATATTAATAGTAAATCATAAGCATGGAACTGTATATGTCAAGGGAGCTATAGAGTAGATCAGCTGCATTTCCTGCAGGAAGGAACAGCTAACATTAGCTGTGGTAGATACAGTCTTGCTGGTTGAAAAGGCCAGATAATGGTCTTTAATAGAGGATAATGGCCAGAGTTGGGATAAATGACTTGGAAAAAATTACTTTGAAGTAAAGGAATTGTACATTCGCAAACAGACATATTTATTTTAAGATGAGGGACAATGAAGGGACAATCAAAGGGAGATGGGAAAATGCAGTCTTCCAGAAGAAAACCCAAGAAGCTGAAAAAAAAAAAAATCCTAAATAGGCCTAAAGGAAAACAGAGCACCAAAATGATTCAAAATGATGAGCAAAAGAAACACAATAGGAAAGGTTTCTGTTTTTTGTTTGTTTATTTGTTTGTTTGTTTGCTTTGTTTTGTTTTGACTTGTTTATTTGATGTTTTATGTGAGTGTTTGGTTTGGATTTGTATGCTACAAAACAAAATGAAGAACAGTTGTGTATTTCGACCCTGTGCAATGCATTCTGTATATTTGGTGTTTCCAAAGAGGCCAATCTATAGAAGTTTCATTACAGGAACATTATTGTTCCATTAAGGAACAATAGATTGTTGGGAATCTGTTCCATACAAGAGGCTTAGATGCACCAGAATTCATGTAGGGCACTATGGTCTTCGACAAAAAAATTAATGGGAAAGAGCAGCGTCACATATGTCTCACAACCCTTCCTGTACATTCAAGGCTAGCAGCAGTTATTCCCTTCTACTCAGTGCCACAAAAGATGGCACAGAAAGAGTGTTGGGAGTTCCATTTAAGAGTAAAATAAAATCTGGTCAGTACCAAGACCAACTCCTCTCTTCCCCTTCCCCCCCCACCCACCCCCCCGGACCTCCCCCCTCTTCCCCCACCCCGATTTTAAGAATACACTGTCATGCTGTCATGAACTAATAGAAAAATAAAGGTAAAAGTATTCCAGGTTAACCAAATTATACACAGTATTATTTGTGCCACACAAAATAAATAACCTTTTAGTTTGTGTGAAAAAGTTGATGTCCCAAGATAATTTTAAAGTGGTTTCACTTTCAGTACCTCCATAAAAATGGGATGCAATTGGATGTTATACTACAGTCAAACAACTATAATAGAGTCCTTGTCACAAAAAAATATTTTGTAAACACAATCCTCCAACCATACATCTTCAGGTAGAACAATGGAAATGCTATAAAGATAAAAGTAAAATACATCTTGCTTTCTATTTGGTGTTTATCAAATCAAAAATCAAGGAGAAATAATGCAAACCAAGAATTAAAGATAGTTGGTGGGAGGGAAAGAGAAGAAAGCAAAAGGAAAAACTGGCCCTGGAAACAGGGCCACAAAGCAAAACTTAAATAGGACTGATTCATTTTAATACATCTAGCTATAACTTGTTCAGCTATCACTTTCTGAATAGCTAAAACATCCCAAAATTAGAGGAAAAAATCTTTAAGAATAAAGTAGGATGGACACCTAAGAGCAGGAACCATTACCATCTTGCTGCTCACCAGCCAAAGATCAGAGATTTCCTGCACAGCATTCCACTTTATGCATCGCTCCTTCTCTTCTCTTTTTAGATGCATTTTCCTTTTCATTCCATGCATGCTTTTTTCCTCTTCATTTCCCACATTAGTTTTCCTCTTCTTTCTCAGAGAAGTAACAATTTACTTTGACTAAGCTTTGGAATTTGCCAAAGCTGTTTTGAGCTTGCAGCCATAGAGACAGCTAAAAACTTAAGCAAACATGTTTTGATCTATGGTTGTAAGGAGGATGGGCTCTGCTTCTAGCAGTTAGATTGCAATAGAAGTCTGAACCCATGAGTAATTTTTAATAGTGAAAATAATAATAATGATAAAATAATAAAAAAAGCTTTTTCTTTCTCTTTTGGAGATCCCCCCCCCCCTCCCCCCCCCGCCCCCCCGTTCACTCCCCCCACCCCTGCTGCCAAGACTTACAATTCAACTTAAATCAAAACAATAACCCCAAATAATCAATCAAAACAATACCCCAAATAATCTGAAGTAACTTTCCAGTTTTCACAGAAAAGACTCTTAGCACCATCATTTCAGAGACAGTCAAATGATTAATTTCCTTTTAAAGATATTTTACTGCTCCAGGCAAAGGGATATATTGTTAAAATGAAAAATTTATTTAATATTTTACATTTCAGTTGCTACACTGGTTTTATTTTTCTCCTTTATCTCTAAGAGCAGGACTAAAGAAGCCAAATTTTCTGCATTGAAAGATACCAAGGATTTTTAACTATTCAATGTTATGCAGGTCATGATTACAACTTAGAACTGTCATATAAAAACTTGCCTCAACAAACTGAAGAGGAGGCTCCCATAATACTATCTCTGTGTAGAAAACATGTACTAGTGCTGCGGGTTTTTACCACATGGGGTAGGCTTGACAGCTTTTTCTGATTCAAATAATGTTACAACTATTTTTAAGTATGTAAAAGGATATGCAAAACCTCCCTGAATCCCTAGCAAATATTTTCATATGAAACCAAATTTATTTTCTTCCAGAGATGCTTTTCTATTTCTGGTATAGATTCATTCAGACAACAACAACAAATTACTTCATAGTTTAGGTGAGTTTCTGTGTCAAACGGAGTAACTAACTCCTCTGGATTTGTAAAAATGTAAGTAGTATTTCCTCTGTCCCCTAGTTAAATGGTTATTTTAGAATCATAGAACTATAGAATATCCCAAGATGGAAGAGACCCACAAAGATTATTGAGTCTGGCTCCACACAGTACCACCCAAAACTCAACTCATGTATCTGAGAGCATTGTTCACATGCTTCTTGAACTCTGGGAGGCTCAGTGCCATGACCATTGCCCTGGGGAGCCTGTTCCAGTGCCCAACCACACTCTCAATGAAGCACCTTTTTCCTAATATCCTATATAATTTCCTATATATTCATATTATATTTATTATATATATATTAAATTGGAAGTAACTTCCTTTCCAATGGTGTGTGTGACCCAAAATATTTCTTTATATTATATTATTCTAATAAAATACATATGCTATTAGAGGGTCCAGACTACTACAGCAACATTAATACTGAGCAGGAAAACGGACTTTGACACTCTCTCTACAGATTCATCACATTTTAAACACATTCTTGAACCACACTGACTTTTGCTTAAGTTACTGTAAATTGAAAGATGATTCTCTTCCTCTAGGATGTGAAGCAGCAACTTGTCTTTAGAAATGCTTTTATAAACTGGAGGACCTGGCAGATCTATCAGGCAGTGTCTTTTGTTCCCCTCTTGCCTTTATGTAACAGAGCAGTATGCAAGAACAGTTTCAATAAAAACACTCCCAGGCCCAGAGCTTTGTTGTAAGAAATGTTGTGTGGTGAGACTCTCAAATCAGCCTCCTTGGGCTTCCAAGGTCATCAAATCTTTGCCACAACAGATGGTGGCAAGGTGGGAGAGCAGATTGAGCCCTGCAGGATGTGAAAAGATTTGACCATTGAAGAGATACAGCTGAAAAGCTATCCCTGTTTCCAATGGTCTTGGTTAGAAAATAGAGTTGCAGAGCTGCACAGTATTTTGCTGAGGAAAAGCTGATGCAGAAGGGTTTTTTGCCCAGTCACAGCAAACAAAACTATGTGAAAGCTTAAGAAAGAATGCTGCCTTGGCATTTGCATTGGTGGGTACTCTGCAAAAACCCAGGTAGTACAAATAACTGTTCATAACATTAAACAGCGCAAGCTGTGAGAGCAAACGCTAGCATTGCATATGCTTGGGATTAGTAAAAGATTCACAGTTCTTTTTGTGATGCATTGTGCTAAGCTTTATGTCTGTCAGACACATAGGCACACACATCTGTGTTAGCTGAAATATTATTTTATGAAGAACTATGTTTTCTGGTTTTGTTTTTGTTTTTAAAGTGTATTTTGTGTACCTTTAACTCTCCACTGTCACCTAGCATTGGTGTGAATTGCACAATTACCTAAAGGCATTTACTTCTATATATTCAGTGACTTAAGCAGCTGCTCAGGAAACTAGAAAAGCCTTTGAATATTGCACTTCATATACATACATCTTTCATCCAGCTGTCACAGCTGCCTGTCTGAAAGGCGCGCTTGAATCTCCCTTGAATTTTTTGCTCACATTTCTAAAGCACAAATTCTATTCTAAATTGAATATTTCTTTTTAACAGAGTCCAAATCATTGTCCCAGTCAATAATGTTTCAAATATGTGCCCTCCATCCTGTGTTTGCAGCATTTTTACATAACTTGCTGTCAAAAGTAAATAAATACATAAATAAAATAAAATAAAATAAAATAAAATAAAATAAATAAAGAAGTCTTTAGATAAGCTATAAATAAGCTATCTTTAGGTACTTTAGCAAAATTGATGTGTATTGACTAGATTATTGCTCATTAACTTTCCGTGCATCTTAACTTAGTATCATCAAGCTTAAAGTCTCTTTCTGAATATTATCATACCTACCACTGATGTAGAAAAGAGCAAAATTAGTGATCTGGGACAAGATACTCTGACGGCTTAATGGTCAAAATAAGTGACTAAGGAACACCTCTGCCTGTCGTCTTGGTCCAAGTCAGTACCAACAAATGTAATGTATTTCACAAAGAATCATTGGCTAATTTTAGTATTTCTTAACCACAGTTTTCAACAATGTGGGGGGAGGAATTCTAAAGTGAATTGCAGTTAGTGGTTTGAAACCTACTGTTTTTTACTAGGTGAAAAATTTGAGTCCCTCACTGAAGGACTCTCCCCTGTATGTGTATGTCCTCATGTGTGTTTCTTATTTTGGGCTTCTGCCATCAAACAATTTTTATGGAGTCAGTTGTTTCCTAGCTATAAAATGCTCCATTATATAAATATATATATATATATATATATATATATATATATATATATATATATATATATATATATATATATATATATATATATATATATATAAAATATATATGTTATATATGTATATTATATATATATTTCTATATGCATTTTTTGCAACCTATTTAACAGTTATGAGATAAAAGCAAATCAATATACAATATTATCATTAAAGCATTATTCAAAATTACTGGCTAGATTATTATTTTTTTTGAAGATATTCCAGCAGCATTTTGTTTTTAATTAGTATTTTAATTAGTATTTTGAAGAAGTGTTTTTGCTGTTCTTCCAAAAACTGATTAGTAATCTCTGCTATGACTGTTACAGTGTATTGTTTTCATTTAATTTTTAAGTCAATTTCTCATCAATGGTCCTTCCCTATAAGTGGAATAAACCTTCTATTATTCAAGCAATTAATCAAACAGTGAGGGAAGAAATAGCTGACATAATTACTAATTGAAGTCCTAAAGTTATTTTTAGCCAGCAACTCCTGCTACATTAATTTAAAATCATTAAATATGGCTTACTGTGTTACACTTTTTGACAAAAGCATTATATTTTTCTCTTCAGTCTTTGTGGATGTTGCCTTAACTGAATGAATTCCTGAAACTGTTAGTTAAATTCTGGAATTTAGAGTGCTATGAGTATATAAGCACATACTCATTTAAAAATGAAAAAGAATGATGTGTTGTGAAACTGATCCTTTCCAGTGTTCAGTATCGACAGTTTACATTTAAATTAGAGCACAATTTAAATCATTTTAAAATACACCCTAAATTTTTATTAAAATATATATGTATACACACATATATGTGTAGCAAACATGGGATAGTCCTACAGCTTCAGCCCTACTACCATATATTATTCTAATCAATGCCCACATTTTTAATGCATAAAGTATGTGTCTTGTCGGCTATTTATATTTCTTTTCCTATACACTGACTTTTTTGATAGATATTTTTAGTATGTTCATTCCATGCCTCAATTTAATTAACTTTAATTGTTTGTTAATACAGGAAATGTTCCTTTTTACCATTGGTGGGAAATATGCAATTCAGTATACTTACTACTTTATCTTTATTTTACTATTTTAAATCAAAACATTGTCCTTACTTGTCAGAGTTTGTTAACCTTGAATATCATAAAACTGAAATCTTTGACACACTATGATGATTTTTTTTTGTTTGTTACATCATTGTTAATTCCAAATGAACTGATTCTTGCACATAAGCAAAAATTTCATAGCTTTATTTGACAAATCTGAATTGAATATATTACATTATATGGCCTATGCATCCTCCTGAACAAAGCACTTTTATGAAAACTAAGGTATCAGTACTTTGCTTGAAACCACAGCCCTAGCTTTGGTAAAAGGGGATGTAAATACCTTACCAGGTTTACAACAAGCAAAAATACAACACAACTCGAACTGACCTTAAAGAGAAGCAATTAGAAGTTACTCGTTGCAATCAAGTACCCAATATCAGCTTCTGATATGCAATTAAGTTTCAGAATAACAGCTTCAGACAGAAGAGAAACAGGAATAGGGGGCATTTATCTTATGGTGTCTTTTTTCTTATAAGAAAATTACAGCCTAAATATAAAAACAGATAGAAGAAAGAATTTGCTGTCACCCCCATGTAAACAACACTAAGGATAAACACCTCAGTCCAATCATACAAGTGTCCTGAAATGCTTGAAACACCAAATAGAATTCCTGAGCCCCAGTTCCATTTTGACAATAGTGAGAAGTTCAGAAATTTGTAGATATCTGTGTTCTGGAGCAATTTTGTCATCAAGAGTACTTCTGAACATTTTAGATTTATGTCATTTGATGGAGCTTGATTATTCTTAGCCTGCATGCGTCATAAAGACCTTGCTTCACGTTTATTAGTTACCTGAACTGGAAAGATAACGCTATCCTTTTTCTGTAGTCTCAAGCAGCATAAATAGCTTCCCTAATGATAATTATTTATCCTTAAGTTCTCTTTTGCCCAGACATTTCCTTGCGAATGGTTTAGTGTTCTTTTAATACTTTATAGTTGTTGTCTTTGTAAATCAGTCAGCTGGTGTTCTTGACCTCCTTCCCAAGTATATTTTTGGCAGACTACCACACTCACAGTTTCAAACACTTGCTCTCTCAGTTCTGGTTTGTAAAGTCTTTCCAGTCCAGTTTGCTTATTCACTTGGCTTTACAATTGCTTCCCCTCAGTTACCAGTTAGGGTCATGCTCCCCTCTCTTATAAACAGAATATTTTTGTTTTCCTCACGAAGCTGGCATCATCTCATCTTGCAGTTTGGCTGGAGTGTGAATTTTTTAATTTTATTTTATTTTATTTTATTTTATTTTGTTTTTGTAGCTATGCATCAGTTTTGTTCCTCTTGCTATGGCTGTTTATCTCCATTCCTACAATGGCTGTTCAAGTTGCATTTAAATGCTATCATCCAGAACAGAAATTTTACTGGATGGAGTGGTTTTGAGCTAAACATTGTGTTTTCTTTTCAAATGCAGACAAAATTTCCAGCTTTCACTGCGTTTCTGGAAGTCAGATCCTGCTGCCCAAGAAACAGGTTGCAGCACAGTTCATATGCCTCAAGACTACATACAAAGGGCATGTTCTTTATTTGTTCCTGTTTGAATTTTTAAAAGTTTGCACTTGATTCAGTTAAATGCCACTGAAACATAGGCAGGACTCTGCTGGAAAAGTGCATTTTCCTTACTGAATTCTGGAGTGCCTGTGACATTTATGGTTGCAGTTTTCCTGTGTTTCTTTCCCATGTCGAAAGTAACCATAGCTTCCAGATGTGAAAACTGACTAGCTCTCCACATTGATGATAGCTTTTTCTGTGACTTTGCATAAAACCAGTTTGAGAAAACATTTTAAACTGAATACATGAGTAAATTGTGAAATATTAACACTTTCTGCTGATCAGAAATTCTAGGCTAGAGACAGCTCTAGTTTAGAACTTCTGGAATTGATACATTTATGGTTTATCTAGTGCAAAATTAACTGTTCTGATTATGAAGTCTTCTCCAAACTGTAAGCAGTGTTGAAAAAATTGCTTTCTGATTTCCTCATTCAGATCAGCAAATTTGATTGTGGAGGCAAAATGGAGTAACTTAGCTTTAAACCTGGGAAGTGTATGCACTGCCTCAGTGTAGCTTGCTGAAAGACTTTTTCTTTTCCCCCTTTCTGCACAGCAAGCTTTGGGCAGAATTGCATAGCTATGAAGTGAAAGCAGAGAACTACAGATTTGCTCGACTACTTATTGGTGTGTCACAGACAAGATTTGCAACTTCAAGTACAGACAGCACATTTTTAAGTCTTCTTGTTCACTCCTATTGAAATTGAACATCATCCTTGAAGCTCCCAGCAGAGCTGCAGGGAGGCTTACTGGCCAAAATCTTAGCCTTTCCCTCTCCCCAAATCTATTTTCAACCAAAAATATCCTTTGTAAAATAGCACTTCCACCCCTTACTTGGTATACTGATAAGGAAATGGGACTTTTCCACCCGCTGATTGATGCCCAACCTAACCCCAAGCAGCCCGGCCCCCTTCCCCGGGCTATCCACCTCTGTATACTGTTTAGCATGATGTCTAATGGTATAGAATAGCCCTTTGGCTAGTTTGGGTCAGCTGTCCTACGTCTGTCTCCTCACGGCTCTTGCTGCACCCAAAGCCTGCCCGCAGGCAGGACAGAGCAAGAAGCTGAAACATCCTTGGCTTGGTGTAAGCACTGCTCTGCAACAATTAAAACATTGGCGCATTATCAGCACTGTTTCTTGGGAATACAAATGCCATCGCTCTGAATGTCCCCCTTCTTTACCCTAGCTTTTATCACTGAGTATGACATCATACTGTGGTGGGACATCCCTTTGGTCAGTCTGGGCCAGCTGTCCTAGTTCTGTCTCCTCCCAGCTCCTGGTGCACCCCCAGCCTCCTCACTGGCAGGGCAGCATGAGGAACTGAAGTCCTTGGCTCTGTGTGAGCACTGCTCTGCATGAACTAAAGCATTGGTGAGTTATCACCACTATTTTCATCTAAAATCCAAACCATGGCATTATGTGATCTTCTATGAAGAAAACTAACTGTGTCCCAAAACCATGGCACATGTATCCCAGACAGGCCTCAGGATGGGACCTAGCTCTTCCATCAGCAAGCTAGTGAAAATATTGTTGCCTTGGGAATGGTTTTGTGTAATTGCTTCTTCTGGGATCTTTAAATCTTTTGAAGCATCTGTTACATCTGAAACCATGTACAGCAATGAGGAGTGGCATCAGATGAGTAGCTAGTCTGATCCAATGTGGAAAGGTTCATGCAGAGATTAAGCTTGTCACATTCCTGCATATGAGTGACGTGCAGCATGATACTTGCCTATTATGCAAGAACTGTACAGAGCTGAGCCTGGCTGACTAGGTTTTTATAGAATGTTTATGAATTTATAAGTTGTTGATCATGAGTAAAATAAAATATTTAATTTAATCCAAAATAAACCTTAATATCTGGGGCAAGTTAAAGGTTTTAATAGCTTTATAATGTGTTTAATAGCTTTTCCAGAAGCAAATGTGTGCCTGCTGAAGCCAGGACTCTTAGCTGTTCTTAACTCCCTGATACATATATCCCTTCTCATCAACTGGCCACCTAAACAATATTAAAAGGGAAAGCAATAAACCATTCACTATAAGTTGTTTGCATGTCTAACACTTTACTGAAGGTATAGTTCATTTTGGTGTGTTTTAGGGAGAGTTTCATATGAGTATATGAGCAGTGGGTCTGAGGAGGGAGCAACCACAGGAAGATAACCTATTCATTGAGCACAGCCATTGAAAAGCTAGGAGACAGGTTGATAATTTTGGTATAGTTGCTTCTTCCAATGTTTTACAAAGCTGATGGTTTGTCTACAGCAGTCTCAAAGCACTTTGCTTTTACATTCACCTGCTCCACTGTCTACAAATCAATCAGTTTGCCAGTTGTACCATATTTCTTCAAGCTGCACTGTAAATTTAATTACCCAAACAGGAATGGTAGTTAATAGATTAAATTTACATCTCCCCAGAAAATCAATACACTGAAAACAACTGAAGTGAAAAGCTATTAGTTATATGCAAAATAGGGAGTAGATCAGATTGTAGGTGGGTTGCCCACAAATCTCTATCATACAGAAAAGCTGTATGAAAGGACAGAAGTTTTAAGATAAAATATTTATCCAGGGCACAATTTACTAATATTTACTAATAATACTAATTTACTAGTTTACTAATATTTTCTCCAGGGCAATACTTTTGATTTTAACCTCCCGTTATAACTATTTAAAAGGTGTGTTTGCTGCTTGCTGGAAAAGAACATTTGATGGAGAAAAGCAGCAACTTTGCTATATTTTTACTGCTGGGGATTTGTTTTGTGTATATTGCACAACATATAAGTTGCACAGCCTCGTAAACTCTTAAGCTTAGAGACAACCAGTTTAGTTCTAATTGCTTACAGTACACTCAAAAACTGTAGCTCTTATTTCTTCAGATCTACTCTTCCTTTCTTAACTTTAACTTAACTAACTGCTTCCAGGTAGCTGTTTCAAAAGCATGCAAAGTTACTGAATTGGAAAGCTGTCAAAAATTTGACAAAATGTCTACTTCAGGTCTTGCTTACTGAGCAGCTGGAGTTGCACAGCAAGCAAACAGTCCTGGATGTTAAGCAGCTTCTTGGGTCAGTCCCTCAGCATGTGATGTGGACTGTGTTGTTAGGGTTCTTTCAGTAGAGGTAATGAGCTAGAAAGATGGAAGCTGGTATATGTCAGAACAAATTGAAGGTCTTTGTTGTTTTGTTTGTTTGCTTTGTTGGTGTTTTTTTTTGTTTGTTTGTTTGTTTGTTTTTTTTGGTTTTTGGTTTGTTGGTTTTTGAGCCTATGTTCACTGACAGGCTTGAATTATGAAGGTATAGTAGGCTTCAGAATCCTTTAGAATAAGTTCTTAAGTTAGCTTGTCACTTTTCTCCTTCATCTCAATATATTTTGCCTTTCTATTTAGGCTTCCACTATCTGTGTTTGCGTGAAAAACAGTTATGTGAAATTCTCAATCTTTGTTTATCTTTCCCATCAAGAACAGTTCTATACCACATGAATCTGATGAAAAGCTGGGAAAGATGATCTCTTAAAACTCATCAACCTGTCTCCTAGATTTTCAATTTCCTGGAAACTTAAGCTTTTCCTTAATGCACATTACTTTGCCTGGGAAAACACAGACACTCATATCTTCTACCTACTTCCATTTTGACGAATGCCTTTGTTTCAACCTGTGAAAGAAACTGTTTTAAAGATGAAAGGATATTAAACTTGTCACTTTCTAAATCCCATGGTTTGTAACATATCTAGAATTTTCAGAGTTGCTCTTCTTTTCATGTTACCATTGTACAGGTAAAACCAATAATTTACAGGTGGTACAGATATAATCCTGTAGTCAACTACGGTGTTATGGAACAACTCTGCTCTGTGAGCCTGAGTGCAAAAAATCACAGATGGAGTGTTTTTTTCTGAAATCACGGTGCCCAAACATGCTGTAATACCTACTTTCCTATATGGATGAAAAGATGAATGGTTGCATCTCTGCTGGCAACAGTACACCTTCTACCCAGAAATTATTCACCTTTTTTTTTTTTTTTTTAATCCTGTCCTCTTTGCTCTACATTGTCATTAACACTGTACACTGGTTTTGCTTTTATCAAGTAAAAAGAAAAGGAAAAAAAAAAAAAAAAGTAGGTTGCTTCTTTGCGAAGGAGCAAATGGCAAGAAAATCCAAACAGAGAAAACTAATTTACTATAATAGCTATCTCGCATACATGCACGTTGTGATCTGTGTTCCCCAGGCAATCTGCTTCATTGCACATTTCCAACCCACCTATAATATGCAGACTGAATGTACATCTGAGGTGCACCATCTACTGTCACAGAACAGCTGTGTGCTAGTCCAATTTTGAACACAGCACTGGAAGGAAAATAACTAGAATAAAAAGAAATAGATAAATCAAAATAAGAGTGGGAAAGAATTAGAGAGAGAGAGAGAGAGAAAAAAAATCTGTGCTTAGTTCCACTGAGAAAAATAATTTCTTCAATCACATTGTAAACTCTTAGCAGCAGTGCCACACTTGTGAATCAAGTCACTGAGTGTGACTCACATGTAACATAGCAGTAATAAATATTAGCTTTTAATTCCTTGGTATAGCAGTAAATTGTCAATGTCAGTAACACAGAGTTTAACTTCTACAGAAAGAGCACTCTTTACCAGGTCTTTACATTTCTGAAAGACAATGGTAAGCTCCTTACTGGTTCTGGCTTTAGTTATCTACTCAGTAAAAAAAGACGAGAAAAGCTTGGCTTCAATATACCTCTAGTTGAGTTACTTGACCATATTATTTTAATAAAATAAAAATATTCAGGTTTGGAGGTATCTTCCTGAAATAAATGGGGCAAAGAATACAGCTTAAGTTTGTACAGGCTAACTCAGTTATGCAACAACTACCTGGATTCTCTGCCTGAAATTGAACCTGCCCTAGGAGAAAGGGTTCTCTGGAAAGATGTTTCTCCTGCTGCTTCTCCTGCTATACCACATAACAAACAGACAGCAGTGGGTAAAAGATTTCATAGTTGAGAAGGGAAGGCACCTATGCAGACCATCTAGTCTAACCCCTGTGCTTAGAGCTTGGTCAGCTAAGCAGGGTGCTCAGGACCACCTCCAGCTGGGTTTTGAATATCTCCAACTGTTTTTAATCCTCCTTTTGATATATTCACTTGCTGAGTCTACAAACTAAGTAAACTTTTAACAGAAATTCATGTGTTTAAAAATAGAGTTCTTTAGTTCCTACATGACTGTTAGCTTAAATTTTGTATTAATAACTATACACTAAGGAGTAAAACAACTGCCATATAATAGGAGTAGATATAGTTATTTTTTAACACAGTTGATTTTTCACAATATCAGGTTTAATACTGATCCCAGTCACTCATATTATAGTCCTGTGAGATAAGCTTTTGTTGTAAGAAACAGCAGCTACTGTGCATATATAGTTAAGAGTCTGACACTGAGCTGGAATGGTCTGCATTTGTTATGTGTAAGAAGTGTGTTTCCAACTTATTAAAACCAATGGGAGTTTTTAGTCAGACATCCAACAGTGGACTCAGAACAGAGATTTCAGAAAAGTTATGTTTAGTTAAGCTAGAAATGTCGAACTATCATAACTTGAAGGAAACTGGGTTAAGGATGTGAAAGAGACTACCAGTCAAGTATGGAGTAACTGTATAGCTATAAACTTGAATTAAAACCACACAAATCTGAAACGTGGATTAAAACTCTGATTTTTGTATATGTGAAAGAATTCAAAGAATAGGATCTCTTCGTTTTAAAAAAAATATATGTCTGGTTTGTGTTATATACTTTGACTGACATTGTGGCAGTTTGAAATTTTGAGGTACATGTAAGAGGTAACGTGTTGAAGATAGCTCTAAAGGGCAGAGTGAAATGCCTTCTTACCTTTCTTACCACATGAAAGGTAAGAAGAGAGGATCTGTCCTTTTCTACATGAAATAATTAACCTTTGCTTTCTGCAGTTTTCCTTTTTTTAATACGATATGTTGAAAATTGGTACATGATACTCTATAAATGACAGACAAGATAATGGAATAGGGCAGCTTTTAGGATTGTTAAAAGTCTAAATTCTTGGTTCACACCAAGAAATGCACCTAGTGTCAAATAAAAGATATGCTGTTCTCCACACATAAAATGCATTTTTAAAATGTATTTCTGAGCAGAGCCTTTTGAGAACCTGTCCAATGGTTGCTTATCAACATGGAAAATTAGCATAATATTTCCACCTCGTATTTCACCTTTTACTTTCTAATTGCATAAACACCATCCTTGGAATTATTCTTTATAAGACCCATGGCCTCTTTCTAGACATGTGCCATTTTTAATGCTTTCCCATTGCTTCATTCCAAATATTGTTGGGAAAAAAAGGATGTGGACCTTTATTAAAATGCAGTGTTCAGAATTGTCCACACTGCTTAGAACTGGCCACATTTCAAAGTTTGAGACTACTGGCAGAGGAAAATACCTTCAGTTTATGCCTTAGATATTCCCTTTGTGTTTTATGTCATCTAGAAAAAACATTTTTTCTGCACTACCATTTCATTATTGATGCATATTCAGGTCATATACTGCTATTATAGCTCCAGATACAGTTTATTCCATAATTATCCATTTTGCATAACAGCATTCAGTTTCCCCAAGGCTTGGCATTTTTATCTTACTTTTTATGAACTGATTATACTGATTACAGTTTCTTAAACTCAGCTTGAGTTATGAAGTTGGTAACACCTCACAGTTCAGTGTCACACCAGAAATTAATCTGTGTGTTTTGTCATCCCACTGGTTAACAGTTTTAATTACTGATTATGCTCTTGCAGAGGACCCCATCTGAAATGCCCTAAAATTGGAGCATTGCTCAACAAATGACTAGTTTAATCAGCACCAACTTTATGATGATTTCACGTAGATTGTTTTTCCCTAGGTCTCAGAGAATACTATAATTAATTCATGTAGTGTCTCAAATTCCCTTTTCCATGTGCTAGGGCAGCTATCTTACCAAACGAAGAAGTTATACATGTTCATGTGATTTACTCTGGCAAATCCACACTGACCACATCTTATTGCTTCATGATCTCTAGCTGGATAGTTTACTTCATGATCATTCTGATCAATTGTCCTCACTTAGGACAAGCTCCATGATTCTCTTAGGCAGTGTCCTGGGAGCTCACCATTCCTTCTCCAATTGCCAATTCTTGGGGAACTATTTTGGCCAATATTAAGGTAAGCAAGGGGCCATCATCGTGAACACACACCTTTTCAAAGTGCCTGTTCACCATCATTGTGGTAACACAGAAACCAGAGAGGGACACCAAACATTTTCTTCATGCTCCCTTTAACAGTACAGAGGATGAGGGGATGTTTAAGTTCTAAAGCAAATAAAGTCACATAGATTGACTTCAGTGGAAACTGAGCAGGTAGCTATGGTAACAGGAACAGAAATTATCACATTGACAAACACTGCATAGCCAGGCTCCCCAGTATCTTTGTTGTTGCTATTTTTTCTGACACTAGCTTAAAAGTTTCTCCCCCTTCAAATATTAGTTTTAAATATACAGAGACAGGCCTCTATCAATTTATTAGTACAGTATTAAAAACGCTGCTCTTAAATCTGTTTTCCGAACTCCACTCACCTTCTGTTTTATCTTTTACATGTCTAAGATTTGCTCTCCTGTGCTTATGGTTTTGTTACTTTACAGGTAAAACTTTCCAACTAAGGCTTCTGTCTCCCTCAAATTGTCATCTCATTCTCATAAAGTTTTCCTAAGTTATGATTTCTACCATTTTAGGGGGGAAAAGAGTTCCTGAAAATAAATTCATTCACTGTGGGATTCCTTTTTTTTGTTGTTGTTGTTTTGTTTTAAATTAATTGTGCTCCAGATTGCTTGAGGCAGGGAATGGAAATGTCTTTGCCAAGGGATTCTCTAGTAGTTATTCTTAGAGAAAATTCTGAGCATGCTTCACAATCAACAAATCTAAAGAAATAAATGAATACAATAGCAATCATTTGTAGCAAGAATAATTTGTCCCTACCACATCTTCAGGTAGAGGAAAAATGTCCTTTAAAAACATAACAGTAAGAACAAGAATCAGTCCAAGGCAGGTAATCATTCCCATTAGATCATAAATCTTTTTATGCATCCCACTAAAATTTGCTCTGACTTTGCATTAAAAATAGGTCTCTGAAACTTACTGAAGGAAGTTTTAAAATGAAATATACCATTTGTGTTCATGACAAAAGACAATTTGAATCTCCAGTCCTGTAGCCTCCTTAGAAAAAAAAATAAATAATAATAATAAAAATCTTTAAGCAAGACAAGTATTTTTGTGTATTTTATACTTTGAACAAAACTTTTTCATACAGAATGAGATTATCATTAGCTAGAAGAAAGCTGGGCAGTTTTAAAATAGGGGTTTTTCTAGGCATCTTTTGGTTAGCTACAAGATAGAAATACAAAAAAGGATTTCTCCCTTCATCTCTTGTTTGTCAGAGAACACATGAATAGGCTCCTTATGCAGACTCCCAGCTATTGAATTTGCTTCTTGTTAATATGGAAAAAATATATATATATTATGGTCCCTTGGTTATTTCACCATCTGTGTGGCAGCTGCAGTAGTGAGAAACTTACAGAAAAATGTATCTTTCTTTAATGTAGCCTTACCAAGAAAATTTTCCTAAAGTCTTTGACTTTGATTGAAATTGCAGCGATCAAGCAGGGAATTTAAACTCAGCTGCATTATTAGAAGTTACAAATCAAGAGCACATGAAATAAGATCATTTAACTTTGACTGTAGCACCAAAATGACTTCATGCCACAAGACATTGAAAATAAGCATTCCTGTAACACCAAAATAGATTGAACATTACATGTCTTGAACCAAGATATCATATTTATTAAAGTTATTTGGTATGTCTAATCAATACAAATAAATATAGATTTATACATCTATGTGTGAAAAGTTGAAATTTGATGACTTAAACTAATAATCTGCCAAATCATGTCTTCCAAAAATATTCATATGTGAAGGACTTTTTTTTGTAAGCTTTTCTGTTTTGCCTCAGATCACAGAAAAAGAAGAAAAAACAAACAACAACAAACAAAAACAAACAAATAAAAAAAGAAAAAAAAAAAACAACAAACAGAAACGACAACAAAAAACTTACATATTCTTTATTCTTTAGTTTAAATTTCTACACTAACTTTCCAACCGTGATAGTTGAATTTTGTTTTAAATTAAACTATGACTTCAAAATAAAATCTAACAGACTAGTAATTCTTCAAAGAGCAGGCAATTATTATCTCAGCCTAGGACAATTTTATGGCCCTTTTTTTTTTATGGCTGGTAGATGTGAGCACATTGTTGTACTTGATGAGAATTCCAGACCAAAAGAATAATTATCTTAAGTGACATAAGAAAGTGTCTACTCAATGGCTGTCTTACTGTGGACATCACAAGCTCCAGCCTTGGATAAAACTGAACTAAGTTCTCTCAGTCAAAACATTTTTGGTTTGGTTGGGTTTTGGGTTTTGTTGTTTTTGTTGTTTGTGGGTTTTTATGTTTATGTTGCATATGTTTTTTCCAGCAAACAATTATGATTTCTTGATAGGACCTGCTTAGTAGACATATTTCTTGTGTTAGGAAGAAAATGAAGATAAATAAAATACAGTTTTAAAATTTTGATTTGTTGTTGAATCTTAAATTTTTTATGCAAAGCTCGATATCATTTGAGTGGTGCAATTGATACACCAGAAGGAAGAGATGCCATCCAAAGGGAGTTGGAAAAGCTAGATAAGTGGGCACAGGTGAACATAATGAGGTTCAACAAGTCCAAGTGAAAGGTGCTGAACCTGGGTCAGGACAGTCTCAAACGTGAGTACAGACTGGGAGGGGAACTCATTGAGAGCAGCCCTACCAAGGACTTGAGGGTTCTGGTAGATGAAAATATCTCTACATGAGTCAGAAATGCTCACTTAAAGTCCAGAAGGCCAGCTGTGTCCTGGCCTGCATGAACAAATTGGCCAGCAGGTGGAGGGAGGTGATTGTCCCCTTCTGTTTTACCCTTGTGAGGCCTCACTTGGAGTGCTGCATCCTGGCTTGGGGTCCCCAGCACAAGGACATGGACAAGTTAGAGCAGGTCCAGAGGAGGGCCACAAAGATGATCAGAGGGCTGGAGCATCTATTCTGTACAGGAAGACTGAGAGAGCTGGGGATGTTCAGTCTGAAGAAGAGAAGAATCTCAGGAGACCTCACTGAAGATTTTCAGTACTTAAAGGGGGCTTATATAAAAGACAGAGTGTGACTTTTTACTTGGACAGATAGGACAAGGGGGAATGATTTTAAATTGAAAGAGGAGAGATTTAGATTAGATGTTAGGATGAAATTCCTCACTCAGAGGGTGCTGAGGCACTGGAACAGGTTTCCTAGAGAGGTTGTGGATGCCCCATCCCTGGAGGGGGCAGGTTGGATGATCTACCGCATCTTGATCAAGTGAGTGGCATCCCTGCCCATGGCAGGAGGGTTGGGACTGGATGGTCTTTAAAGTCCCTTCCAACCCAAGCCATTCTATGATTCTACGAAGATTCTAGGATCTTTCTAAATTATACTCCTAAATTGATTTTAAAATTAATCCTATCTACCTGAAATTGAAATTAAAACTCAGGATTCAACAAAACCTTTGCTCTACACAAAATAAATATGTTTTATCATTTCTATTTGAACTAAAGTATAATTTACTAACTTTTAGTCTTGCCAGAAGCCTTCACAAATGCATGCTTAAGGCAATGTGTAAATTGCAACATAAAAGTTTATAGTTGGTATACTCGAGTCTACATCTTTTTCTGTCAAAATGAGTAGAGACAGCAGGATCTAAATAAGATAGTTGCCCAAGGCTGAAGTCTTGAAAGAGGGAAAAAAAAAAAAAAAAAGATGAAAAATATAAATAATTTCTACATGAGGGATTAGATTATGTAGATTATGGCACTGACATCATCTCTTAGAGGGCATGTCCCATATCATTATATACTTCTGCAAGCTTTCAGACCCAAATTGTGTTTTCTATGCACAGATATCACTGTGATTTTCTATGACTGTCTCAGACAACTGCATTTTAATGAAGTCCTTTAATTAAGTAATTTTACCTAGTAGCCTACTTGTTGTTGATTATTATACGTGTCCAATTTCCTTGGCATTTTGACACATTATTTCTCTGCTACACAGTAAGAGTTTATAAGTCACTTCTGTGTCCCAGAACTATTTTTAAGCTACAAAACCATGGAGTTTTGGTGATTTTTTAATTTTTTTTTCACAGTAAAGCTGGAAACATTCATAGCTTTTTAAATGTCATTGGTAAATATTTAACAGTTGCTCTTGCAATGAGCTGTGACAGCCCTGGGATAAAGATATCAGGTGGCAGATGTAACCAAAGGAAGGAACTCCAGAAGATTTGCACTACTCCGGAGCATGGTTGCAGGTGAGGGAAGTTAATCTAAGTCATCAAATCAAAATGGCCATTAAAAAAAACAAACAAACAAACAAAAAAAAAACTTTAAAAATCTGAATCCCATTCAAGGTATCAGGAGATGATTATCTATTTTTATTTCTGTTTTTATCAATTTGAGGAAAATAATAAAAGTCCATGGAAGCCAGTAAAATGCATGAATGACATCACTGCATACAGGATTATATAAATAATGAAGCGTGCAGATATTCCTTATGCATTTCTTGAGGAATGCTCTTGTAAGTGATATTTGAGCAGACATAGGTTTCTGAAGCTGTGTAACAAGCGGTTGGAAGGCTGAGAAAGAAGGCAACATTTAATAAACTTATGTTATTACCTTAATTTCTGGCTAGTAATTTAAATAATAATCAATAATATCTTACTAATTATTACCTTCACCCATTGCTTTGATAGCTCAGTAAAAAGTGATTTCCTATGTATCTTAAAACATGAATAACACTAAAATCTTGATTTTTTAAATCTCACTTCCCGTTCTCTCTCTATATATATTTTTTTGAATATTCTATATTTTATCATTTCCAAATCAGAAATGACAGTTTGTGCCTATCATAAAGAACAGTCACACTTCCTACCTGAATTTATCAGCTAATTAAAAAAAGAATTGCTATCTCTTCCATACTGGCCACAAGAGAAATATAAAGTCTGTGTTCTAGCAGTCTGAGTAGTAATGTGTTCAACAAAAGGATTTCAGTGTTTCATCAACAGCAATGAAATTTGCAATAGCAATTCAGCAGACTTCATTGGAAAGACTTGCTTCAATGGTTTGCCTGCAAGCTTAGAAAAGGCTCTAAGGGGAAAAAGAATGCAGGAAGAAGTAAAATAAATAAATAAATAAATACAGTTGCAATGAAATTTGTGTATAAACGTCACTTTCATATATTTTTAAAATGCCAGCTTGAACCTATTTTATTATTTTATTTTATTTTTTGACAGTTGTTAAGACAGGTCAGGAACTTCAGGTGGTAAAAACTCAATATGCAAATCAAAAGATCAGTTTAAATATAGGTACTGAAGTTTAGGTGCATTGGTCAAGAAAATACTGTTTTACCTACAGATACCAAAGATGAACAGAGTCTTTGAATGAATACCAGGTCCTAAATTGTAGACAGTCATGCAGGAAAAATAAATAAATAAGTAAAAATGGTCTATAAGATTTAAGAGGAAACGTATTAAAATTTAAATTTGTGCTCAAGCTTTCTTTTTTGCCTAGTGCTTTCACTCAGGAGTACCTAAGGCTATATCCCATGTCTACCATTCCATATCACAGTGTAGCTAACTGCAAATGGTTGAAAATTTATATTCTACTGTACACTCCACCTCAGTTTTGGGCATGAATCAGTGAAGATTTATCTAAAAATGAACACTTATTTATTAAGTAGTCCCTAGAATATTGCAAATATGATCTTTGTGATAAATTTGTAACTTCATCATTTGTTTTACTATGGCCAAAAGTAATATCTGCAGTTAGTAATATACCTGCACCTCAATCCACCAACAATTTCTTGATCTTTCTGTTAAAGTATGCTTAATTACAAGCAATAAAATTCAGTTAAAAGAATATTAAGAGACTTCTGACTCATGCACTTCAGCTTCATGCTTTCATTTCCTACAGTTGTCTGTGTATATATTGTGCTTTTTTTTTTTTTTTTTTTTTTTTGCATTGCATTGCATTGCATTGCATTGCATTGCCCATGCAGCATTTGTGTGCTTCAAAAATGAATTTAACCTTTCTGGAATATGATTATTGTGTAACAGTGTTCCCATTCTCCAGAGGGGGGACTACATTAAAGTGACATTAATATCACAAGTGCACATTAACTTAGAATGACTAATTTGAGGTGCTCCAGGACCAGTTTTTCAGTCATTTAAGATTTAATTTTATATGCTCCAATTACTGATCTCACTGACTATATCTGTAAACTTCAAGATAGCCTGCAAATTAGCAATATAATAATGACTTGTCAAGAGTACCAATCAATAGTGCCATTTATATTACTTGTTCAGTATCACTATCCAATTTGCATGGCAGAAGCAAATGTGGAAACCAGTTTTTAGGACAGTATTAAGATGTCAAAACTAAGGCATATCTGACAACACTCTGTCTCACTGACAACCATCCTTCCATCTTTTGCATCAGACAAGGCAGAAGGAAGGAAGGAAGGAAGGAAGGAAGGAAGGAAGGAAGGAAGGAAGGAAGGAAGGAAGGAAGGAAGGAAGAGAAAGAGAAAGAGAAAGAGAAAGAGAAAGAGAAAGAGAAAGAGAAAGAGAAAGAGAAAGAGAAAGAGAAAGAGAAAGAGAAAGAGAAAGAGAAAGAGAAAGAGAAAGAGAAAGAGAAAGAGAAAGAGAAAGAGAAAGAGAAAGAGAAAGAGAAAGAGAAAGAGAAAGAGAAAGAAAGGGAGAAAGGGAGAAAGGGAGAAAGGGAGAAAGAAAGAAAGAAAGAAAGAAAGAGAAAGAAAGAAAGAAAGAAAGAAAGAAAGAAAGAAAGAAAGAAAGAAAGAAAGAAAGAAAGAAAGAAAGAAAGAAAGAAAGAAAGAAAGAAAGAAAGAAAGAAAGAAAGAAAGAAAGAAAGAAAGAAAAAGATCACAACTGTAGAGTTCAAGCATTTGAAAACCACATCTTAACGTGGAGATTAATGGACAATCTGAACTTCAGATATCATCATCAGCCTGTCCACTGTATCTAGGATTATGAAACACTGATCAAACCAGATCTTCAGGTCATGTAAGGATACAGTCCATCATCCTTGATCTTACTGACAGGTAACATAATCAACACAATCAAGAACTCATTGAGCATTTACAAGGCAATTTCTCTGATGGCCATCCAGTTTGTCCTGGAATGAAAGAAGCTGAATGAAAAAAAAATAATCCTTTTTCAACTTGCTGTATTTCTGTCTCAGTTATAGAGTCTATACTGTAGTCACTTACATATATTTTATCACTGTACCAAGCCATTTATTTGGATTGGAATTTTCCTTTTCCATTCTCAAGTAACATTACCCACAGGGCCTAAGCAGTGCCTCCTGATAATGAGAAAAGACACATGCAGTCTCAGGATATCCTAGTGTGGAAGGAACCTCTGGAGGTAAACCACTCCAATCACCTTTCCAGAGAATGACCATCTTCAAAGTTAGGTCTACCTTGATTACCTCTGCTTCTGCAAAGTATACCTTCTGTAAGGTATTTGGCTCTATCTGCGTAAACATGAAAGTTTCATCATTCTGCCCATGTTAAAAGGATTTGATCTCTCTGTAACCCTAATAAAGCACTAATATGAGCAAGCAAAACAATAGTTTCAAACTGAAACAAGTTCATACACAATTAGCAAGTTTTCCAGACATGCAAGAAATTGAGATAAAATTACTTCCACAAGCATAGACATAATCTACTTCCTGGATTCTGGGATGCTTTGAAAATTTTTTAGAGATTTATGATCAACAGTGTTGCTGTCAGCATAACACTCATTCATTTTCATTACAAATTAAATGTCACACAGTAATAAACTTGTTAATTCTCAGAATATACTGCATTGTTCATTGGGAGTATACTATAATGTTGCTTCATGAATTCAGTTTATGTCTATTTAAGTTTTATGTATTTAATTTTTATATGTGGGATATAGAGTAATTTTATGTTTTTATCCATTACCTAGTCTTTTTAACAGAACCATGAGCTAGCCTTCTCTAACTAAAGATCTGGGTATCTTATTTTCACAGAGCAGTTAAATTTACAGCATACTGTAAAATGTTTTCTCTTGTACAGTAGCTGTCTGTTGCATGTTGCAACATTACACTAACTCAGTTAAGGTCATTGATCGATTCAAAGAATGAAATGATTACAATTCACATTATAAAATGAATTAAAAAAAAAAAAAACCATACAGATAAATGTAGTGAACTTTTCTATTTCAGTATATGGTGATTTGTTCAGCTATATTTGGCAAGAGCTTTAAAAAGGAAGTACTATATTTCTGTCATGAGTGGGTAACATGGGAATGTACATCATGAAACAAGAATATATGCAGCAGTCAAGAATGTCATTGGATGCCATGTCTTCACATTTCCACATCTCACCTTGTTTTTTCAGCTATGATCTTTTCATTTGTTTCATTAACACTTCATCTAATGAAAATGTACATATTTGCTTTCCAAGTTATTTTACTAGATAATTCCAGGTTCAGTGGCTCAGTCAGTTCTGTAAGCAAGTGGCTGTTAACCTGAAACAAGATGTCAAGTCTCCCATGCCATCCAGAAGTAGTTGGTACAAAATACTTGGTAGTTGGTACAAAGATACTTGGTAGACTCCACTGTAAACAAGTCTAGACATGGCTTAATTTCCCATTGAACTCCACACTTTGCCTGTTGGCAAATTTCCTAAATCCTGCCAGATGGGAACTCCCCAATTTGATGTCATGCTCACATATAAAAAATAGGCGAACTAGTTTTTGGCTGGGTTAAAGTTAATTGTCTTCACAGTAGCTGGTATGGTGCTACTTTTTGTATTTGTGATGAGAACCAGTGTTGATAACACGTTAATGTTCTAGTTGTCACTGAGTAGTGTTTACATTGTCAGGGACTCTTCTGCTTCTCATGCTGCCCTGCCAGTGAGGAGGCTGGGGGTACACCAAAAGCTAAGAGAGCAGACTCAGCCAGGAGAGCTGACCCAGGCTAACCAGAGGGATATCCCATACCATATGATGTCATGCTCAGAAATAAAACCAGGGGAATAAAGGAGGAAGAGGGGGACATTTGGTGTTTGTCTTCCCAAGTAACCTGTATGTGTGAAGGACCCTGCTTTTCTGGAAGTGGCTGAACATCTACCTGCCTGCTGATGGGCAGTAGTGAAATAATTCTTTGTTTTGCTTTGCTTTGCTTCCAGACATAGCTTTGCCTTCCTAGGAAACTGTCTTTATCTCATCCCATAAGTTCTCACATTTTTACCCTTCTGATTCTTTCCTCCATCCCACTGAAGGGGTGTGAGTGAGCAGCTGGGTCATGCTCAGCTGCCTAGTGGGGTTAATTCACAACATAAGGCCAGCTTGAAAGATCTAAAGCCTCACATTCTTACAGTCCATTCATTCTTTTAAACTGCTTACATCCTGCTATACATTCAAGTCAGAAGTATTTTTCAGTGTTGTGTTATGCCTACATAGTATTACTTTCTACATCTCTTGTGCTTTCCCTTAGCCATTAGGAATATATCTCTGTTATTCTATTAGAAAAGTACAGTGGTAGACGGAACTTGCATTTTAAATTAAAAATATTTGTTGCACCAAAGTGCTGCAAACATTTAAAAATCAATTTAGTTTTTATTTGTCCTGTATACTACTTTATTAGATTATTGTCTTAGATTATTGACTTATTATATTGACTTATATAATATATATATATTTTTTTTCTTCAGCTTTTGCTCTAACTTAATTATTACTTTCTTTGTCACAACAGCATAGGCTTGTGTGAAGTAGTTAGCTAAGAAAAATAAATGAAAATTTATTATCACAAAAAAATCTTGATTTTGAGTTCTGATCAGTTCCCTCGTCTACTCTGTAAGAGAACACCATAATCAGTCATGTCAGACCAATATCAAGTAGGTGGTTCTGTGGTTCATAGGCAACACTGGAAAGAAGGATTGCTAATACTACTGCAGAATCCCACTGCACATCTGTTCTGTATGAAAGTAAAACCTAAACACCAGTATAAGTCCTTCCAGAGGTTTCAGTTAACTTAATTTTCACTTATAATATGGCTATCCATGGCTTTGTCTTGTTAATATCAATGCCTCTGTGTGCTGAGAGTTGATATAAATGAGCTGTTAATGGAACAATTACTCATCAGAGAGAAACTTTTCAATTAAAAATTCTCACACTAGCTAGATGAGACAATAGCTGTTGTGAAATATATGAAATAGGACTAAATCTGTAGCTGAATATTGCTGACAGTTCTGGTTATCTCAGTTTGAGAAAGCTATGGTGGAAAAAAAGTACAGGAAAGCTCAATAAGGAGAATCAGAGAAGTAGAATGGCTTCTCTGTAAAATGAGATTGAACAGGTTCTTCATTTATGAAATGAAAGCGTTCTGGGGGCATAAAAAAATGGTCCCCTGTGGTTTGGGATGTCAAAATTATAAACAGGTAAAGAAAGGAATTTGACAAAGTCACAGAAGTCTAAGGCATGGAAGAAGTGTTTATTAACATCCAGTAAATTTTAGTAGAAAGCCTAAAGTTTCTCTGGAGGCCTTGTAATAAAATAAAATAAAATAAAATAAAATAAAATAAAATAAAATAAAATAAAATAAAATAAAATAAAATAATAAAATAAAATAAAATAAAATAATAAAATATTGACAGTCCACAAAGTGAGAGATTTTGGAAGTGAACATTTTTTTTCAGGTTCTACCTTGAATAGATACAATTGGAGAACATAGTTGTAAAGCTAGAGATAAGTCAATTGAACAGAATCATCAGAGCTGTGAAAATCCTCCATGGCTGAAGGAGACTAAGCTTCTTATACACATAGGAAGGATACATGAATGGAAATCTGATGAAGTTACTGATTTACAGACAGAAGTGAGTCCTCCAGAACTGACTTCTACATGAACACAATATGCAGAAGCTTCTGTCTGAGCATCCTTTTCTGGCTTTCATTGCTGCATGAGCACCAAGTCTCAAGCTTTCAACACTAGACCCATTTTTCAAAAAGGGAAAAATCCAGGCTCTGGGACTCAAGTCTTGAGTATCCCAGACAGTTTTACTTAAGGCACATTAGAATGCTTCCTGAATTTCAAGGATGCTGAGCTGTCCAGGCAGACATAGGCCCAAATTCTTTCAACCTGTCTTTGCATCATCCACTTATATCAGCAACACTGACTATAATGTTCTTCAGTTACAGAATTATTTGTTTTGCTAAAATATGTCTGCAGTGAATATTCTTTAAAATGGGTCAGTTAAACGACTACTGCAACTGCCACTGGGACAAAGTCATCAGGCCCTTCTATTCTTCTGCTTTTTCTGATAGTCCTTTAATATTTTTAACAAGATTGCTTTTAAAGAAACATTAATGATTTGCAGTTTGCTAACTCATATCTAAATCTTATGCTCCCAAGTGTAGGGATGAAATTTATTTGCTTTACCAGGGTCTAGGCTTACATAGTTTATAGCTGTGTTAAAGAAAACTTTATTTTTAAGAAGCTTACAGTTGTCCAGTGGCATGGGTTTGATAATATTTTCTTTTGTGTTTTAAATTAGTAGAATAGATAAAGAAGTTATATAGGTATAAATACTACTTCACGGGTTACAAGAAATGCCTTCTTCTGAATGACCAACTTACAGTAGAATACGCCATTATTGGTCAATGCTTTGAGCTATTCTACATCCTTCAATTATGACAGTGTTCATACCATATTCTTTAAATGAATCAACACTGTTCAGCAATTCAAATACATCACCTGAAGAACAGCAGTATGTACAGATTAAATTCTGCTCAGGCACAATAGCTATTCTGAAGTTTAGCTAACTCTTTATTGAAAAATTCCCTCTGCCACAGTAAATCCAGTTAACACTCTGCTGGTTTATACCCATGGAAACCAAAGACTCAGTGTATTGATTGCAGTAGAAATATTCAAGTCCTATTCCAGGAGAAGTGCCAGGGCACAGCAAGGGTCTGCTGCTCCCAGGGGCAGACAAGCTGAGAGCTGAGGTGACCCCAGCACAGGCCATGTCCCCAGACACAAGCAGCTCCCAAAGTACAGGAGACAGAGCCAGTGCTGGGAACAAGCTCCTTTAGCAGCCCCAGCAGCCCAGTAAGGGCTAAATCTGGTCCAAGGTCCATTCAGTCAGGAAGCAACAGCAGATGGAGCTGCAATTTAGGTCCAAAACATACACACAGGTCTAAAGGGTCCATTCAAGAGAGAGAACCAAAAAAAGGCACACCTAAAACCTGAGACAAGGATCCGGGGCTTCAATGGAGACTGTCTATTCATGAGCAGATGTGCGCCTGGCCAGGAAAATTAAGGCCTATTAGTACTATCAGAAAATAAGAGAGCTATTTGATCTTAAGTAACTATTTTCAGGTGATCCCGAGACATTTCTGGTTACAATATCCTGAAGGAGAAAAATTTAATGATGTTCCTAGGGAATATAGATAAGCATGAATACAAAATAAGAAATACTAAATAAGTATTAAATACTAAATACTAGTTACTGATGTGCTGGTATATAAATAATGCAGTAAAATATCAATACATGTATATCACCTTTACTGCTAAAGATATCATTCTGCTGCTTTCCAGAAGAGAAGAGAGTTTCAAATAGAGAAAATAAACGTATTTTTTTAGATGTCTGTGTTTTCCAAGTCTGCTGCGTTAGGTGTTCCTCATACATACTAGTGCATATAGCTGTATCTTTCCCCAGTGACATCTCTTAACAATTGCCAGTTGCTTTGCTGTACTCATTGTTAATATTTCCTTTATTTTTATAATTTCTTGGGCCTTTTAAAAAAATCTCTATTATTAATTCCACTCTGCAAGTGAATTCTTCATTCAAAGAAAGGGCATGAGTTGTATCCAGTGGTGAGCTGTTTTTATTTATGTTTGTCAACCTAATTCATCCAAATAACCCTTATTTGCTCTCTTATATAATTTCTTTCTCATTGAACCTGTGGGTGGATTAGATTTTTTGGACATCTAACCATTGCACAGACTGAGTTCCTTTAGAAAGTTGTCTATTCCAACTGTTTTCTAATGCTGGGATATAAACCTCCATACTTTGGAGAAGAATTTGGACAGGGTTGCTTTTGAACAAACTTTAGCAAAGAAAAAGGCTATGTTTGGCAGATTTGATAACCTCTCTGGAGCTTCCCATCTGCTTCCTTCCAGGAGTTTTGTGATGTGCCCAGCAGACAAAGCCCAGACCAGAGGGCAGCCCCATGTCTGTTCCCAGAGCTGTGCTCTTTCTGAAGCCAGCTTCAGATCAGTCTGAAGTAGCTTATGAAAACCTTTCCAGCACACTCATTAAACAGACCATTTGAACCCCAAATCTATGAATCTCTTCACAGGGGTCTGCTACACCCAAGCTTTCTGAAACTTGCTCTTCTTTTCATAACTTATGAAAAATAAATGAATTTCAAAGGGAGATGAGTAACAACCACAGCTGGTCAAAGGTCACCTGAGGAAATGTCCCACTTGTATTGGCTATATAAGCTAGCTGGCAGTACAGACAGTTACTTCACAGCTAACAGAGTGTTTTTCATTCCAGAATAAGAAACAACAAACCCCACTTTTTAATCAGATGTTCTCTGAGTCAGATTCTCTCAGCTGAGTTCTTCTCTTCCACTTTCTGGAATAATTAATAATAAATAACAGTCATCACACTTCGAAAAGACGCTATTTTTAATCTGAAAGGGGATTTTTATTTTACTTATTTTTTCACTTTCTAACTTTCTTGCTGTCCTGTGAAGATGAAAGTTGCTGTATGAATGCAAATTTCATTCATATATTCAATCACTTATCCATCTCCAGCTTTTGATAAATATGATAAGACTTGTCTCAGGGATAGAAGAGAGGCTGACTGATTCCATTTCTGATTTAATGGTTACTAAGAGCTTCATGCAAAATTCTGCAGGAGCAAGCCCCTCCATAAAAAAAGAAACACACCACTGCCATTTCCAATTATGTTTTTACACTAGGCAATGATTTTTTTTATTGTGGTGTATTAAACAAAATCAGTTTTTCATAAAGTATACTTTATGAATACCCAGATATATGTTTGTTTTTACATCTGTGGTGGGATTTAGTCTCAAAGAGGCCCTTTTTTCCATGTCTTTTAATAAAGATCTATGTAGGAATTGTCACTTTTTTATTCAAAAAGCCACTGCCATGTTTCACTGAGGTATATATTGGTCAGTGTTCATTTTAGTGTAAGGGTTTTGACATAAAGCATTATAAGGACATTCTTTATAGCATTTGAAATTTTCATAAATGTATCTGTCCAGTCAAATCCTTTTTTTCTGGAGAATTCTTTTACTCCTGCTTTCACTTCAGCTTTCAAATTTTTACTCTACATAGCCTGTAAATAAGAAAAAGGCATCCTGGTATATGGATGACTATAGGACAGAAAGCACTATTGTAACACTGTACTCGCATAGTGCTTTTTGGAGTTAGTGAAGTACGACTGGAGACTAAGAAAACATCTTATCCACATTTAAGCAGAAGCACAGCACTGTTATAGCACTTTTTTTTTTTTACTTTTTTTTTTTTTCATCAGAACGGCCACCAGCTGAAAGCAGTGCTTCAGTTTCCAATGAGAAAGGCAGGAAAGAGGCCTCTTCAGATCGATTTGAACTCAGACATCCAAGAGAGCGTCATTTTCTTAAAGCACTTGTGTCTTAATATATTGTGAGGTTTCCATGCTGATCACTGGGTGAACAATAGCCTGGGGATTTGCAGAGTATTTCAGAGTGTCTCCATCTCAGGTTTTAGGACTCCTGTTTTTATCTTTAATGCCAGTCTACATTATTTTTTATTTTTTATTTTTTTGCTAAACAAGATTTTGAGCTACAGCACACTGTGAAGCTGTTGATTTTGTCCAGAACATCAGAAAAGGTTTGAGTATGTGCTTCCTGCAATAAGTACCATACAGGGCGGTCAGAAATCTCTTCAAATCTCTTTTTTTTTTTTTTTTTTTTTTTTTAAGTTACACATGGAAATAAGTAGTTAAGTCTTTCAAATAATGTAAATGCAGTTGAGTTCCTTCTGGCCTTAGCCTAGCTTGTGGCTGCACTTCCCAAATAATTTGTGAGTTGTGTGGCAGTAGTGCCAGGAAATGCCTGAATAAAACTTATTTGTCTCTGACACTTAGAAATGCTTACTTTGGTGTGGTGTTCTTATAGTGTCAGTCTCATACTACTCCTGACACACTGCCATAAAAAAAAAATAATAATAATAAATAAATAGATAAATAATTAAATAAAACTCAATTGCAGAACAGACCACTCCTTTATACAATTACAGCCTCACCAGAAACAGGTAGGGGTTCCCGCTATAAGATAGCTGTCTTCCATGTGTTGTGGAGTATCTACAGAAACAAGGAGAATACATTTCTGGCTGCATCTTCCCTTGTAATGTATGCTAAAATTCAGGAGGATAGAACAGACTACCAGATGCAGTGATGTGGTAAAATGAATACATTAGGAATGACATATGTCAGAAGTACTCATGTCATAAGACATATGGATGGTATATAAGAAACCTAGGGACAACAGCCAGAAATCTGGTACATGCAGACCATGACCTGAGACTGGGGTCACTGGCCTCCAGTTTGGAGCTTTGTCTTGCACCTATGGCATCCTGTACACCTAGAGAAAGCCATCCAAGACTCGAATAGCAGAGAAATGAAGCAGTCCTCCCAGCCACCATGGTCATTTCCACCTTCCCACACTGGGTTTTACCTGGGTGGAGAGTTTAGGTAACCTACACAAAGCCAGGGAACATGCTGGAGAGGGATGAATAAGGAAGAGCCAAACTCCTCCATTGATAACATCCCATGACAAGGACAGCAGATTAACAGCCTGGGGACTAAATCTGCCTTGTGGTAGCTAGGGACTGTAGAAGCTAGGGACTAAATCTGCCTTGCAATGGTTTAAGACCTTTCCTTCAAACATATGGCAAGTATTGTTGGAATTGGCATATTGGCAGAATATGTAGGAACACGAATGACTTTCCACTCTGTATGGAAGAAATGATTGTCCCTTTCAGAAGATTAAAATAAAAACCCAGGAAACAAAATATCATGATTTATTTCAGTAACATTTCAAAAATAAGATAAAATGAAGTCAGCTTAATTTATCTTGCCTATTGTAAAATTATGAGCACTGAAAGTGTAAAAATCAGTATAAAATCATATAAAATTTCCAGAATTCTGCAGTGTTTAGGGGAAACATAAGTATCAAAAGGAATGGGATACATTCCTTTCTCATCTCTGTCGTTTTCATCTGTCAGCAGACTCTGGCTGACATCAGCTCCATTTGATTCATATTTTTAAGCTTTTATTTGCATTAACAAGTGACATATACTCCAAGAAAACTATATCTCTTGTCAAATAAAGGGTGATTTGTGTCACTGTATACACAAAGAAGTTCACATATATTTAAAGAATGAGAACTGAGTTTCTGACCTCAGTGTATGACCCGTGGATACGCATGTCTCCATAGCACCTATGCTTTAATTTGTCTTCGAGCTCAAGTATTTCACTACAATGCCAATGCTTTATCTATATATTTTTTTAATCAATATCACATCTTCATCTGATTGACTGTGTTTGATTTTATTATAAATGATCTTCTCATGCACTGAATGCTTAGACCAGATAGTGTTAGCCTGTTAGAGTGATTTATTTTCAGTAAAGGGAACAGACTTTCCTTGTGTCACTTCATAAATACTTAATCATAAACACTCACAAAAGCATTTCATATTACTTGGAGGCCTAATGTAGGGATGAGTGATTTTCTGGCTCTTAATTCTATTGACTTTGACTGCTGAAGATTATATTAACTATTATTATTATAATTATTAACTATATGTAACCACCTGTAAGTCTAAGCATGAAGTAAACCGAGAACCTTAACTTCAGATATCAGAACAGCAGATATAATTTCTTAGTAAGCAAGCACTGCTTCCAAATATGTTCTTGGCCCACAACCGTACTATGTCAATACAGGACTTCCCTGAGTCTATTGAAGTTGAAGGAGGACTTACTGGTCTGACATGCTAGCTAACACAACAGCAAAGGAGAGGCAGTTCAAAAGGATGCATGGTTTTACAAGCTCCTTGCGGTTCTGTTCCCTGTACCTACACATCACTGAGAGTCATGATCTTCTCCTGTCTCTTCTCCCAGACCTACTAAACAACTTTTTGTTGAGCAATAAAATTCCCCAGTCTACAAATTCATCACAAATAAGAGAAAATATTTAGTTAGAACTCCTATAAACTCTTCCATTAGCATACTGGTCACTCGTCTTCCCACTGAAATATTTTTAAAATCTTTTAAAAATCTTTTAAAAATCTTTTTAAAATAAATAATGACATTCAAGGTGGAGTTATATAATCTTACACTTCAGTGACCTGTTACTCTCTACTTTAAAGGGAAATTTTACATCTAGCACAGATTTATTTCCTTTGCTATGATTCTCCTGATTGATTCCCTCCACACAAATTTTGCACTGATGATCAGCCTCATCAATATAAATGGGAAGTGTGTTGTAGCCTATAGCACATGCCTGATAGAAGCCCCTCTTTTTTGTTTGTGATGCAAAAGCAGGCAACAGGAGTTCACATTATGGAGAATAACCTCTGTATCCTGCCTACCATGAATGACTGCTAAAATGTCAGTTTGTCACTATAAAATTCTGACACTTCAGTGTTAGGCCAAATAGCTAGCTTAGAAGCTTCACACAGTGTTTAAGTGCTCTTTGCTCTCATCTGTTACCACTGGTTGCTTACATACAGCTTGAGCTCACAGTGTTGTCTTCAGTTTATGTGGCAAGGAGGAGACTCAGGGGAGGCCTCTGTGAACAGAGCCCAGCAGCTGCCCCATGTCAGATCAAAGCCAGTTCCAGCCAGCTCCAAAGCAACCCACTGCTGGCCAGGTGATAGAATCACGGAATCATAGAATATCCTGAGTTGGAAGGGACCCACAAGGATCATAGAGTCCAACTTCTGGCTTCACACAGGTCTACCCAAAAAATCAGACCATGTGACTAAGTGCACAGTGCAAGGAGGAATCTGTAGGCCACAGTGAGGTCTCCCCTCAGGCTCCTCTTTTTGCAGACTAAACAGGCCAAGTGACCTCCCTCATATGTCTTCCCCTCTAGGCCCTTCACCATTTTAGAAGTCCTCCTCTGGACACTCTCCAATAGTTTCACATCCTTTTTGTACTGTGGAGCACAGAACTGCACACAGTACTCAAGGTGAGGCCGCATCAGCTCAGAGTAGAGCGGGAAGTCAGTGGTGTTGGTTGGGTCTCTGGGAGAGCAGATTTAAGAAAGGGAAAAACCTGCTGTGCAGCAGTGGCTGGGAGAGGAGTAAGAAGCAGCCCTGCAGACCCCCATGTCAGTGCAGCAGGAGGGCAGGAGGTGCTCCAGGCACGGAGCAGCAGTTCCCCTGTGGCCTGTGGTGGAGCAGGCTGTCCACCTGCAGCCCATGGGTCCCACACGGAGCAGATCTCCACGCTGCAGACCGTGGAAGAGCCCCCGGTGGAGCAGGTGGATGTGGCCTGGAGGAGGCTGCAGCCCATGGAGAGCCCCTGCAGGAGCAGGCCCTGGGCTGGAGCTGCAGTCCGTGGAGAGGAGCCCATGCAGGGGCAGGGGGTCTGGGGGCAGCTGCCACCCACCTGTGGGGGACCCATGCTGGAGCAGTTTGCTCCTGGGGGACAGGCCCCATGGTAAAACCACCACAAGTGTGATCTCAGGGATAGCAGGTCATTGCTCAAGGCAGTCCTGACTTTCTGTATCACTGTGGTGCAGCCAGAGCAAGCGCTCATGAAGTGGCATATTCATCACACTAATGCTGTGTTTACACTTACCAAGTAAGGCAACTGTGTCTGCTCATCCCGCGTCTTCTTGTTTGTAGTGCCAAGCAATGTGTGTCTGTAAACCATCATACCCCTCCATCTTCTCATGCACACCTTTCGTTTTAGAGAAACTGTCATAGCCTATACAAGACTGGGCAAGTCACTATATATGTCACTGATATGGAAGGAAGAAAGATTGTGCAATTATTAAAAATGCATAGAAAACAAACAAACAAACAAAAACAAGCTATATTGCCGAACCTTATAAGTGATCTAAATGGGTACTTTTATTTCATGAGGTTTTCTAAGATTTTTTTTTTCTTTTTAAATCTGCATATTTCTAGTTTTATATCTCTTAAAAATATTTTCATCTCACCAACCTATTGAAAAGCAAACTTAAACATGGAGAGGTTCTTATTTGTCAAAGCTCTTCACAAGCATGCCTATGAACAGATGCTTCTTGTAACACAGAATGACCAGAGCAACACTGAGCTTCCTGTTTTCATAGACTCCTTGAATATCAGTAGGGAAATTAAGTTCTCTTGTTCATTTTCAACATAGCATCTGACATCTCTTACAGGGCAAAATAATACAATACCTCAGTTACAACAAAGAATATGAGAGATAGAAACATTTCCTTTCATGCAAGTTGATTTTAAATCTCGTAGAATTAATTGTGAGGGACTGTTAGGGCTCCCCACCAGAACACTGTAATTGTGGAAGGTTTTACCTACAGATCTGTGTATGTCAAGTACGTACACAATCAATAATAACCAGAAAAACAGCTGCTATGGAAATGAGCCTAACCTGTGATGGTTTAGACACAAGATTAGGGTGCTAAAAAACAGAAAGCAAGCTTGAGGGCTGAATGGTATGACCATATGGAGTTCACTCCCATCCTCTTGCATAAACACAAAGCTATCACTTAGTGTTCTGCTATAGCTGAAAGGCATAAAATTCTGAAAAAACATCTTAGGTTCAGGGATCACAGCTAGCATGAGAGGAAAAAACATTATGAAATACTGCATTTCTTTCTTGTTTTGAACAGACTGAAAGATTTTCTTTTTACTAAAATCTTTTCCTTCATTTAATTCTCTATTGATTTTAATTAAGTCCTCACCAGGTGTGTACCTCCAGCTGAGTGTTTTATTTATTTATTTATTTATTTTTCCCTAGCCAATCTGTTTTTTAGACTGTTTTTCAAGGTTTCAAATCCAATGAAAACCCAAGAGTGCAATAGCAAAAAATTGGCTATGTGCTAGGAAATGAACCACCTATAATCTGTCACTGTGAGATTCCTTTAAAAGTCTCCTTCATAGATGACCAACAGTGGATCTAAAATGCTGGCTAATGATTCTCATGAAATGCCTTAAATTTAAAATTGTTTAGGAAGGTTAATTTCAAAAAGGTCTCCTTCTTTAAGAAAGTGATTGAGATCAGCTTATTGTTAAGGAAATGCTCTGCTAAATAAGTATATGTGGTTAACTTTTGTCACAGACTCACTGAGAGACCATGAACAAAATGACTATTTGATCCCTCCCTCATCTGTAAATGTATGATAAAGACTGTCCTTTTTTTGTCCCAGTTTTGTATACATTCATTAGTACAATATTGGTGAATGCCAGGAAAGTCCTGAAAACAGATGGGCAGTCAGTTGTGCTTACATTACATAGCTGCCTTGTTTTTAAATCAGCATCAGTGCTAACAATGACAACAATGTACAAAATCTTTGCTTTTTATTTTTGAGAGTTTATTTTATTGTAAAATTGTAATATTGTAAAATTTAATATTGTAAAATCCAAAGCACTTACACTAAGAAATCTCAAAAATTATGATGTTCAACTGATTTAGATAATTATGAAAATCCCATCTTAATATGTGCTACCACAACACCTAAATGTTTAGTTATCATAATTCTTATACTAAATGTTGAAGCTAAATAACTGAATAACTTCATTAGCTGGGAGAAACCTTATAGAACGGAAAACTGAAAAGAAGCCCATTACAAGGTAACAAGAGATCAAAAAGAAGGCTATATGAACAGGACAGAGACCAAATAAATGGTCAGGGAAGATTACTTACATGATTAGCTAATTCATTTACAGTGACAAATCAGGAGGAGCGCAAGTGTTTTATGCAAAGACATAAACATTTATACAAGACAGTCACTGTGAAATACAGTTAAAGCTGTGTACAACTAAATATTTTCCTAGCATGGTGTTTCTTATAATCCACAATCTAGAATACACATGGGCTATGCATTACTACTGTTCATGTTTCAAAGTATTAAAATTATAACATTTTACAGAGTTAAAAAACAAACAAAAATAAAAAATAAAAACAAACACAACTTTATTTATTTTAGTATACACCTCTATACTTTCATATTCTATAAAATGATAGCTTTTGTAGTAGTGTTGAAAACTATAATTTCTTGCCATATGAACTGAAAAATGTATTATGGTAGCTTAGATCACTCTTATATTGCTCTTGAAAATGAGCCTACATGGGAAAGGATTTTCCAAAGAAAAATAATTCAAATGTAATAAAGATTCTTAAAAAAAAAAAATCTTTTTCTCATTTCCTCCAATTCATACTCTCCAAAGGGTAAAGTTTTTGCTGTTATGAACAACTTATAAATTGTATGTTCTGCAAGTGGTTGCCCTGGGTGTTCTTTGGAGTTTCAGTTCTTTTAAGTACAATCTCAAAGAGTGTGCACAGTTTATTTCAGGCACAAGACTTTAGCCTGCAAGACCTCAGCCAAGTGGCACTGCAAGGCTGGTAAGAATTAAAATGAAAAGAAATAAAAATAAACGGAAGGGAAGGGAAGGGAAGGGAAGGGAAGGGAAGGGAAGGGAAGGGAAGGGAAGGGAAGGGAAGGGAAGGGAAGGGAAGGGAAGGGAAGGGAAGGGAAGGGAAGGGAAGGGAAGGGAAGGGAAGGGAAGGGAAGGGAAGGGAAGGGAAGGGAAGGGAAGGGAAGGGAAGGGAAGGGAAGGGAAGGGAAGGGAAGGGAAGGGAAGGGAAGGGAAGGGAACTTCAGAGTTAGTGCTGTCTCAGCAATTTTTATGACTTGCCCAGTTTAAATCTCAATATTTGTATGTATCCAGTCAGGGAAAATGAACAAGGAATATTATCTGAAACTTTATGAGTTCTTTATGAGCTGTGCAGTCTATGGCTAAGGATCTACTAATATTTCAGGAGTTACCTCTATTTCCATTGTTCTAGTGGTGACCCACTGAATGATGTATCACTTTTACCCTTTGCATATGTTCAATGTGAAACCACATAAAAGTAACTTCATAATTCTATGAAATATTATTGAAAGCAAGAATGGGCAAGCTAGTCATTAATTTAATCAAAACCTGTCGCATTTTGCAGAACTGTAATGGTTTGAGTCCTAAACACCAGATGAAATCTCTTTGCTGAAAAATACTATACTTGTGTCATTGGAACTAGAAAAGTTTTTTGTTTGTTTTAATAAGGAATCTAGAAATAATAATAATAATTTTTTAAAAATGTGAATCTGTGGCCTTGTCAAATTAAAAGTTTGAAGTTCTTTTGTAGCTCTGAAATTCTACATATCTTTGATAAACTCCTGAGTATTCACTGGAAGTTCATGGACAGCAGTTGTAAGTAAATCAAGTCTGGAAGAGCTGGCATTTGGTTGAAGATAGGGGAATAAGCAGAAAGTAATCACCAAAAAATAACTTTACTAAGAACAATGTAGAAAAAAGTATGTTGACTACCTTAATTAATCATTGTAATTTTTGAAGGTACTCATTTAGTATTTTGTTTCTACTTGATGGCTTGTTGTACTGAAATGTCTGAAATTTCTTCTCTTTGAAAATATTAAATGTGTCATTGCACTGCCAACAAGGACATTGACGACTGGTCAAAATCTGTCTGAGAACCCTTGACTGAAGAAATAGGGGTGGTGACAGGAAATGAGCTTAGATTACTTTATATCCCAGTAAGAGTATCCCAGTATCCCAATGAGCTTATATTCCAGTATTTCAGTGAGTTTTAACAAAATGCCATGAAATGGCTATGTAAAAGTCTCCCTTAGTTAATTACTTTTCATTCTAACTCTGCAATTCTACAAGCTTTCCAACCCTCCAAAATCTTCCTGGACAGGCACAATTATTACTTGCAAGAAATAATGACAACATTGTGGCACATCTTGATTATGATGTGGAGAAGATGACAGACATCTATGTCTTTTTTTTTTCGCATTTTAAACCTCCTTTACATGTTATTGAAACTGACACTTCTTGACATAGGCCACAAATTCCTAAAGCCTTTCATAAAAGTAGGAACTATCTTCTAAAGTGCCCTACCATTTTTTTCTTTTTGCCATGCAAAACTTTAAACTGCAAATTTCAGAGTTTTAAGGGCTCCTTTGCGTGTCCATGCACGAGCTTTATGTTCTGTCAAATTGGTTGCTAAGGAAAAAAAAAAAAAAAAAAAAAGACAATTTGATTTCTGCTGTGTATTATCACTTACTCTACTAGTCTGGTATCTTCAAAAGGAAAACACATCTCATATGCGTGTATATGTATGTAATGCATATAAATTGACTTAATATTTTTTCCAATCATAATTTGCTTCAACATTTAATTATTATATGAATTGATGTTTCAAAGGCGTTTTGTTAAGGCATGCCTTGTGTGAACTGCCTTTATGTATAAAACCTAAAACACACAAAGGAGCTGCCTAAAGTACATCAAAAGAGGCTAGCATTATTCCTTCATTTATTTATTGGCTTTGTTGCAAATAAATAGTTGTAGCCTCAAAAACTTGAGTATAAGCAGTTGATCTCTTCATGTTTATGGAATCATAGAATCATATAATTATTTAATTGGAAAAGACCCATCAAGTCCAACCATACCTAACACTACCAAGTCCACCACTAAACTTGATCTGCCTCTTTTTATATTCTCTGCAATAATTCCTTCTCTTGGGACAGTCTAACCTTCAGTGACTGAGAAACAACACAGAAGTTAACTGATTCATATGCTGCTAGACCTTGCATAAAGATTCCAATATAAGGATACGAAAGCATGATAGGAAACTAAACAGAACTTAGTTTTTCTGAAAATTCAGAAGAAACCCATAGGCACACCCACGGGCTTTGGCAGAAACCAGATTCAGTGCTAAGAACTATTACTACAGCATCAAAACCAAGAAGTAGGATAACGTATCTCCTCTTCCTCAGTCTATCACCTGCTGTCCAGGCTCCTAACAGCTCCTTGCAGGTGCCCAAGTCTCAGAGTGAGATGAAAGCAGGCTATCAAAAAAATAAATAAAATAAAATAAAATAAAATAAAATAAAATAAAATAAAATTAAATTAAATTAAATTAAATTAAATTAAATAAATATCTTATTCACTCCTTCAGGCATTTTCTGCATCATAATAGTCTTCAGCAACAAAAAAAAATACATTATTCAAATCCCAGTGGTATGAAAAGGCAGAAAGACCAATAGGAAAACAATAGGAAACAGAAGGCAAAACAAGTGGATGTCTTTAACAATGACTAAGAAAAGTTGCTCTCTTACCTTGTCTTTTTATTGTTTTGTGAGGGTTGAAGAAGGAATTTTTTTCAAGTGAAAAAGAACTGGATAAAGTTTTTCTGCGTTATATTTGTCAATCATCAAGAAACATGCTTCAGTTCCCTCCATCCACTGTTAGGTAGTTACATGATCAGCACACACTTCTGCTAACAGAAGGTGTGCTAGCTCCTCGCTTAAAAGAATAGAAAGGATGCCAGCTTCAAATGATCTTTTCTGCTTGTTTTAGGAAGTATTTGTCTGTTTCCCATTGCAGGCTTGTTGAGGTCTGAATGAAGCAGTCCAAATAGCGGGGAAGAAGACATAGGATTAAACAGTCATACATTAAACTAAGGTGTGCGTGTTCTGCTTCTGCAGTGCTCTCAGCCATAGGGAACTTGGTGTTCAGGGGAATCACCCAAGGAAATGTTTGTCTGTTAAAATAGCCAGAGGATGCAAAAGGCTGCTCAAAGCCCTGAATATACTGCAGGCAGGCATTTGGGCAATAGCCATGAGACTATTTGTGAAGATACCTTCTCTGCCCCAGAAGAAAATTTTTCAGAGAGAGTCCATGGCATTTCCACTGCCAGTGTCATCTCAAGGCTGGACTCTGTTCATGCCCCATAGCAGTGATCAGAGAAGAGGATGAAAATGGCAATTACTGATGGCACAGTGATAATGCCCTCTCCCACTTCTGCCCTCCTTGGCACACCCAGGTTTCTTCTAAACAAATCAAGTTGGCAGAAGTATCAGCAAGAATTATTGTGCCTGTTTTGTGTGAAACTGAGCTAGATGTCTGCTTGCCAAGTACACAAATCAAGGCTTAGGAATTTCACAGATCTGTGTTTAGTGACCATCTTAATGTGCAATGACATTTTTGTTATCTTAAAACAAGAGTGCAAGCTGCATGCTTACAAGAAATATTGAAAATAGTGAATTGTTCACGTAAGGAACTGCTGTGCAAAATCTGATGGCAATAGGCATGTTCATACTGGAAGCAGAATGAAAAGTTAGTAGAGAGCCAGGGAAGTTGCATGCTATAACTGTTTTCATGGAAGTCTTTTGTATTTTAGTCTTTCAGACATCATTTATGTTTACAAACAAAACCTAAACAAATCAAATGATTCTAAAGAGCACAAGGATTCAGGTAAGAACTTCTGCTGTCTGATGACGCACCCATGTGATAGTGTATTTTAAGTTCAAACTCTAAAAGCATTAAAAGCTGGGACATCAAAGAGCTCAGCATGGCTATTTTTTATCTGAATATTAGTGTCAGTGAAGTGAAAATGAAATAGTTCCACAATGTAAACTCCAGCCCTGCTGGCTGTTTTTGTGTCTCCACCAATTCTACGTTGAGATAGGAAGTTGTCTTTTGCAATTACCTCAACTTCTCCAAGGTGTTCTGGATTGGGAAAAGGGAAATTTTTCAGAGTTTTGGAATCTATCTGTCAGAGGTCACGGTCAATAAAAATAGCCTTTAAAAGAACTAACATAACAAACTTTTCCTTGGTTCCCCACTTGACTGGAGTAGGAAGATCAATTGACAAACTCTTATGAAATAGAGCAAGACAACAAAAGATTGTCCTGATTATGAAAAGATTTCACAATTTCAATCTATTTGCATGACATCCTTAAAAAAGATAGCTCTGTTATTTCACATCAGCTTAGAATGTTTTTTTCTGGTCATCAAAAACAGACAAAAAACCTTAGAAGTACAAATCAGAACAAGTCACTGGCAAGATATTTCCAGCTACAGCAAAATAATGTAATTTTATTTGGAAGAATCATTTTGTAACTCTTGAAGGAAAGAACCAAATATACTTAGCATAAGCAATGTTCTTAAGTAGTACTATCCAATTATATATGAGGGGGGAAAAAATCTGGCAACAAACCCCAAAGCAATTATTTTGTTTTGGAGTTGATCCACTGTATTTTAATAAGAGTCTTTACAATTACATAATAACCCTTCATGTTTAGCAGCAAATGTTGTTGGCTTAATTATATAAAATTTAGTTCACCTCTCCAGAACTGCCCACACCTCTTGAGATAAAGACCTGCAGCATGATAAAGCATGCGTGACTATTACAAATGGGTAAGCAACCCATTTGTCAGCAGATCTGGTATTATTTTCCTACAAAAAAATACATTCTACTGGAGCAGTTCCTAAGCTGCATATGTTAATTATGTTATTAATGAGTAAACAACCCCATGCAGAACCACATGCTGTGGGGTGCAGCCCAAGCCTGGCACAGGTTTGAATGGGGTGGAGTGGAGTAACAAAAGGAGCTAGACATGTCTCCTTCCTCCCATTAGCTTACATTTTTCTACCACAATAACAGCTATTGATGCAGCTTGTTTCATGGAATCACAGAACCACAGAATGGTTGAGGTTGGCAGGGACCTGTGGAGGTCACCTGGTCCAACCCCTGCTCAAGCGGGGACACCCAGCGCAGGTTGCCCAGCACCAAACCCAGGCAACTTTTGAAGCTATCTAAGTAGGAAACCCCACAACCTCTCTGGGCAACCTGTGCCAGTGCTCAGCAACCTGCACAGTACCAAAGTGTTTCTTTGCATTCAGAGGGAACCTCTTTTGTTTGTGCCTGTTGCCCTGTCTTCATTGCACCTTCCTATCAGGGATTTACATGTTTTGACAAGATCCACCCTGCATTCCTCCTCACACCCCAACCCCACCCTGCATCCCCCATCTTCTCCAGGCTTAACAGTTTCACTAGCCCAGCTCCTTCACATGCCAGGTCTGGCACATACAATCTTCAAGCTGAAAGGGACCCACAAGGCTCACCAAGTCCAACTGCTGGGTCCCTGAAGGATTCCCACCACCACCACCCCTTAAAAAAAAAAAAAAAAAAAAAAAAAAAAAAAAACAGTCAGAAGCTGGCTGATGGAGTCTGTCTTGTGGACAGGAATAGACATGTGGCAGCCTGGCACTCTGCTGGCCGGTGGCTGATGACTGCAGCTATCCTGGAGACAAGCCAGAGCTAAAGAGCCCTCCTGAGTGGCTGCAGGTGTTAGCTCTGGCTCTGTAACATGGCAGCTGTTGCTGCACAGCCCTTCTCAGAAGGGTCTTGAGCCACCTCTGCTGTCCCCCAAAGAGGGGACTCTCTGAGCAGAAGGGCCGCACAGCATTGGACTTCAAAAAGAGTGGGGTGGCTGAGCCCATGACTTTTAAAAATCCAACCAGTCTCAAGACATATGTCAAAGCCTGGCATCTGTTTCCCACAAATCTACCAATAAAGCAAACGTGTGGTTCCTACCCCATTTTCTCAGTTTTCTCCTACAATCCCCTCTTGCCTTTTCACCCAGCTACCAGAGAAGTGTATTATTGCTTTTTCTCCTGAGAAAAGATGCTGTGTAGCTAAGAAGTGCGTGCTGTGAAAGCATGTCTAGATAATTTGCTTTCAAAAACCAATTTGCTCCTTAAATCTTCTTCCAAATGTGGTTATATGAAACACATCTACTATCCGGTGGCATTTGCCTGCAACCTTTTATCTTCGTGATTACTTGCTAATAACAAAAACAAGTTCTGCTGCTCAATTTGCCCAAACTAGTCTTTCATTTAGAGACAGAAAGTCCAATGCAATCGACGCCCTTTTACCTAACTTCTCTTTCCTCTTCCCCAAAGATCTGGAAAGCTAATTGTCACTGCAGCAACTTTTGAGTTTTTAATAGATGCTTCATTGGCTCATAGCCCCTATTACTCAGCCTTAGGAACTGCTTTGTCTAATTGTTTTCCATCCTGGTAAAAACAATAATTTTAATCATTTGAATGAAAATGGCAATACTGTATGTCTAATAGCACCCTGCAGCTCAGACAGCAGTTTTCCTCAATAATGGAGACCTGCATTTCAATATGTAGTAAATGGTTAAATCTTTCCATTTTGGAAGAATTCTCTGCAGCCATTTTAGCTATATAACTGTCTATTTTTTTAGGAAGAAAGTGATCTGCCAACGAATAGATTTACTCTTCTGTTTAATATTATAATACAGCATTGATTATTTCAAGCTTGTTTGTAATAAAACAAATTATTAGGGCTCTTTTCACACAGTTGTAATGCTTTTGAGTTACAACACCTGCTATGTCTGGGGTCTATGTTTTTCTATTTTTTTTATAACAATTTTTGGATCTTTGTGGAAACATCTGTATATATTATGGAACTTGAAGTGTTTTTCAGTCCCTGATGAATCCAAGTGCAGGTCTCCATCTCAACTCAGCTATAAAAAAGGTCAGATCTGGCCTCATGCTGCCACCTGTAATAATTTCTTTAAGTGTTTGTTTATTAACAAAAAGTTTTAGGAGTATTTTCTTGTGATAAAATAATGCACCTTACACTATAAAGCCCTATTTCTACATTAACGAAGTAGGATTTGATATGTTTTCTTCCTAGCACATAAAATAGTGAATTTGATCCAGTTTTCAAAGTTGCAGGGGCCATAAGCATACTCTTAAACTGCCTCAGCAGTGAGGAAAACGTGATAAGCTCAAGCTCAGTCTTACAAGTTCTCAGTTCATACGCTCAATTATTTCCTAGTAGAAATTCAAAAACTCTTGAAGAAAAAAAAAATAAATCATGAATTTGGTAAGCTATATATTTTTTCTTGAATTTATTATTTACTGAAGTGTCAGTTTATTCCCAAATTCCTTTCCTTTTCCCTGAACACACACGTTCCTGTCTATCCTCTCTTTGCAAATGCTATTCACAGAAATATTCAGGAAGCCTGGATTAGATATAAGAGAAGTCATTCAAAGGTGGCAGGCATCATAATGTCTGTCTGTCTGTCTATCTATCTATCTATCTAATCTATGTCAGTAATGCCCTCATAGCTCTGCCTAAGCAATAAAGAAATAAATCGAATGTACCTGTGGCTTTCCTAAACAATTTGGTTGTGCTTTAAAATTAAAGTATCTCCATAGCAACTTTGAGGGAGAGTATTTTGCAGAAAACATGGAGTGGATTTAAACTATGTAGAACACTAAGACCAATTGCTCAGACCTCTTGATGATAGTATGAACATGTGTTCTGAGCTTGTAATGGCCTGATACCCACTTCAGAAAAAAATGATTCTGTAAGAGGCTGCCATCACTTCTGGCTTTGATCAACTAGCAGGGAGCAGCACAGTCACCTGGGCACCATCTTCCCAACAAGGCACAGCCTTGCAGCAGCAGAGTGAGGAAAGCAGAGCTGGGTCAGCACGGGTGACCAAGGTCTGCTGAGCCCAGGCCACCAGGCAAGTCTAGGACTCAAGGTCAGGGAGCTACATGAGTGGACACAGGCATACCTACAGTGTAGCTCAGGCAAACACCAAGTGCAGAAGCCTGAGTTTGGAAGCAGCTCCTGAGCAAAGGACATCTGCTGAGCTTCTTGAAGCCTGATGGCTTTGCTATGAAAGCTGGCCCTGAGCCCAGGAAGCATACCCTGCAGAAGAGAAGGAATGCCCTTAGGGCCCTGACACTGACTACTTATGAAGGTTGAGAAAGCATATCTGCAGCTAGTTAAATGTTATGAGGGTCAGAGGAGCGATTTCAGTTTTTTGTACCTTCAAAATTAATGCGTGCCACCACCTGCCCACTGGGGATGGGCCTTGCTGACAGTCTGGAAATAACATAGTGCCATCTGCTTTTGGGAGGCTGCTTTTGTTCTTCCATTGTCATTTTGCAAGCCAAAGTTTGCCATTTGGTCTGGAAGTCTATACTTTGTGCTACATGTGGGAAAAAAAACCTAATAATATAAAAAAGATTGCAGGTACTTCTAAATGAAACATGACGTCTTTAATAAAATCATTCTAACACAAAATATATTTCTGCCTTTGATGACTACTACTAGACTGTGAACAGCTCTCCTAAGTGGAAAAGACAGAACCTCAAGGTTATAACTACCCTGAAAGTCAATTTTGTTTCATGGCACCTTCTAAGAGTTCACCGTGACCCCTTTGCAGCCTACATGCCCAGTTTTTTTTTCTCCACAGAAAACAGTACACTGAGCACACTGTTTTTCTTAGGAGGAGCCAAGAGTTCTTTCCAGCTCTGAATTTCTTGCTTTGTCTTGAGGTGTGACACTGAATAACTCATATTCTTTTCATCCACAAAAGAAAACTATTAACTTTTGGAGTCATTTGAGGGTCTTCAGTTGGAATTTGTCATATAAGCACACCAGGTGATTTAAAAACACTTGCAGGGGAGACACAGCTGTCTCCATATATGTAAAATATTGGCAATCAAACAATAGTAGCATATATTTCCATATTTTCATACATAACAGCAGTATAGCTCTTTCACATCTAAGTTTGTGTTGGTTTGTGAAACTTCATGTTCATGCGATCATTCACATATTTGATGCAGACCCTGCTTTTATGCTTTCCTGACCTTATCAAATCTTTTTGGTAACTTTATTCCCTCTGAACTAAAAACATATTTTTGTAGTTTTTGCCCAGAGCAAAAGAAAAAAGGCTTTTTTCTCTCACAAGCTTCTGTTGGTGGTGTTGTTCATTACCACCAATGTGATCTGTTTCCCACACCTTCAAACAGATCCCTGAAACTCTTGTAGTCTGTATTTGAACTAGTGTTATGTTTTTCTCTTCTCTGTCCTCCTCAGGGGCTTAACACAATCCCCATACAGTTCAGAGAGATTTTGAATTGGACTTCAGAAGTGGAAGAACAAGGCAAACATTTGCTTTTCAGATACATAAAAGTAATACAAGCATAAACATCTTTATATTCAGTTATATAAGAAATCTTGGGATTAATTCCTGTTCTAATTTAAACAGAATCTGGGAATACATCAACCGAAGATATTGTTTGTAACCTGGAAAGCACCTGGAAGCATGGCAGGAAAGACATAACACTGCCCCTGTGGTGGTCAGGAAGGGGCTGATGGGTCTATGGGAGCACTCAGGGATCAGGGTATGGCCAGAGGGCCAGCAGATGTATTCCCTAGGACTGTTGACTTCTCTCTGTTTAAATAAATGGGACAAATCATATAGGACACACAAGCTGGGAAGTCCAGCATCTGGAAATGAAACGGGAGTGAGAAAAGTCTGGAAAAAATACATGGGAAATAATGCACATCCTCTGACAGAAGAGTCAGGCATTCAGAAAGCACCACTGGATTTCTGTGTCCATTACCCAACCTCAGCTTCCAATAAGGGCAAGCCATAATTAATCAGTGCTAGATAGTGTGTGTATGACTCTAACATATGGCCAGTAGCAACCCTTGCCTCTGACCCATTACAGACTGTTCTCACTGCTCCTGTCACTCCCCAAATATTCCCTAAAAGTCTTCCTGTCTCATTTTCCCCACTTTTGCCTCTGCTTTTGTATAGGTTTGTGATGATACAGATTATCAAAGAGGCTCTTTGTGTCCATGAAAACACGCTTTAATGGGCTGCCTGCTGTGCTTCCTGCCATAGAAACATCTAGAGATGAAGCATAGGAAGGCATTCTGCAGGACAAGGAGTGTCCATCCTTGTGCTCGGAGAGTTTGGGCAGCATTTATCAGTTCCTGAGAAATGATTAATCATGCCTGAACTCCATGACATCATAGTGGCAAAGACAGGCTGAATTTATTTCCTCCTACTCATCCTTCTCCCAGTCCCACCACAAATAGGGAAAGAGTAAAAAATCTATAATTCTGTGACAAGAGCAACAGTGTACCTGGGTTTGTGCAAAACAGACCGGACTGCCTTGGGAGCAAAAGCCAGAAGTACCTACTGGTAAAAAATGGGAATACAGAGGGACAGAGAACCAACAAAATACAGGTGGAGAAACAAATTGCCACAGAGGGAAAGAACCAGATGTAGAAAATGCTTTCTCTCTTCTTATGAATACAGGAGAAAAACACTCTTACCCTCTTTCTGAATGGGAGTAGCAGAACAAGCACAGAGTGTAAGAAAAAAGTAATATGGCACAAACATTTTTGCAGGAAAAGGAAAAAATACAGAGAATACTGTAATCACAGAACCAGTCAGATAAAGTTCTCATCTGCCTTGATGCTCTTTATGCCACAGAGTAACATTTGCTGCAGGTTTCTTTTCCTTTCTTTCTTTTTTTATTTTTTTTTTCCCTCTGAGTTAATGTAACTGAGCATATCAGGGCAATAAGATCTTACTGAATAAAACAAAAGGAGGCATTAGGATAGTGTCCCTTGATGATGTCCATGTGCTATTAGTTCACAGCAAAAAAGCATAAATTATTCAAGCTGAAAAATATTGTTCAACACTTAAGGTTGTTATGCACAACTAACATGGAAAAAAATCCTACCAAGAAAATAAGCCCCTGAACACTACATAACTATATTACACACCTATGTGCACTGCTAGAAAGGGACGTTTCTATTATCTGGCACATGCTCTGTAGTCCAACAGCTCTATAAATATGTTGAAGCAACCTCTGGGTTTCTATTCTCCATTTGAGGATGATAATCTCCAAATACAGGAGTAAAAATATCTCCATATTCTGCCTGCTTTTCTCTCTATGATGTGGGTATCGCTTCTTCTTTAGGTAGGTTACAGGTGGGCTGTGCTGTCCTGAACAATAGGTTTGATGGTAACTGTTCTAAAAGGGAGGTGAACAATGAAAGAAAAGGGTTATTATTCAGAACACCTGTGTCTTCTTTTGTTAGTGGATGATCAGGAAGGACAGTCACAGAAACAGGAGTGCATTTAACCATGAGTTCTTGGCAAAGATGAGTTTCAAGCAGGCAAAGGGCAATAAGTATTGCTTGCTACCAGTTAGAGAGGTTTAAAAATAAACCTATAGAGCAGGCACAGAAGAGTGTTCTTTAACCATTACTAATAATTTATCTGAACAATGTATGATGTGGATTTTAATATAAGAAACTGTCTCAGCTAGTACCTTTTCTGTTTTATCTGTTAGTTTATTGTTTTTCACATGGAATTTGCATCACAACATATGAAGACAAGCATAAACACCACGACTTTCAAAATCAGTCTGGTGTCATATAAAAATGGCACTCATATTCTGTCTCTTCCCTCTAAAATGCTGTTAGTTCCTCCTTATGTCAGTCCATTGGATTTTTATACTTAATTGTTGGCTTCTACGCTGCTATGCCTTCTCTGTTGATCACAAAGATCTAAACAGATGTTGCCCTTCTCAAAAGAAGTCTTTCAGAATAAAGAGGAGAAATATTCATTTGGAATTATGGCAAATCCATTAGCACTCAAAATTATAATTTACTGTAGAAGAGAGAGGACTGAACCCCCCAAAAGAAAACACTGAACCTCACTTGGGCTGTGAGATAAAAAAGAGAATTGATTGCTGTCATGGCTGGCACTGCCAAGTTTCCTTCAGTGGCATTGTCTCTGCCAGCTTTCAGCCATCCTGGCAGACAAGTACTTTGTCTTTTTGAACCTTTCTATAATGTAGGATGGAGGTTTCTGTTTCTGCCTTCTCTCCTCTCATAGTTGCCTCATGCCTCCACATCCCTCTTGAAGGGCATCACAAACACCAAAATGATCTTCGTTATTAGTGAGTCTTTGAATCTCTCCAGTGGTTTGGTCTTAGAAGCCACCAGTGATTCAAGCTTTCCTCCTTACTTTTTAAATGGTTTAAAAACTCATTCTTACACTGTCCAACTGTCAAAACTTTATTTTCCACTGATGAGCATGTGAATGAGATCTGCATAACTGCTAATTTAATGTAAATCAAGTCTTAGAGCATGACTAATCTGCTGAAAAGACTACCTACCAGCTCCTGGAGAGACTTGGATGTGGATGAGTGAACCTTGGTGCCAGCTATTACAGCCAGGTCAGGGAAGGGCACTTCAGCCTGTCATACCAGCTACTAGAGGGGGCACGGGGGTCTCTGTGCCAGCCACTGGTGGGACCTGGGTGCCAGCCACTGGAGGCAGGCCAAGGTTGTAGGCTGGTGGGCTGCAGTGTCAGCCACTGGAGCCAGTGGGGTCCTAGCACCATGGAAACATTTAGGTTGGAAAACATGTATGTTCCCAAACCAGGAGGTGTGTGTGTGGGGGGGGGGGGGGGGGGCAGCATGAGTAAGGAAAGTGTGGGGCTCCACAGGGGAGGCTGGAGTGGGGCTGTGGGTCACAGCCCATGGGTCTGGTCCCAGCTGCTGTGGGGCTGAGTATCTGTATCTTCCTCAGCCTGGTGTGCATGGGTTGTGCGCCTGTATACACTGGCAAATTTCAAGTTGGCCTACTTGACAAGAAGCTTGGGCCTCAGGTCTGGGCCAGGGTATCAGGCAGGTGGGTATACCTGGTACACTGGTGAGTAGATGACCCATGAAGAGAGTAAGATGCCCAGGATCTGGGCAGGGGTGCTGGATGGACAGGGGGGCTGTGCCAGTGCTTGAATGATCCACAAATGTGTATGCTTTTGATCCTAGAGAGCACTGTGTGTGTGCCTGCACTAGTGAAATTCTGTCTGTACCAGACAGAGAGGAGGAAGGTATCTCAGCTGTCTGTATCTATGTTTTACATGAGTCCTGTGTGCAAGTGCTGTTGAAGACAGCCCCTGGCTGGGGCAGCATGTGTGACCAGTCATGTTACGTCCTGTCTCTGTCTGCGTGTGTCTGTGTGTCTCTGGGTTATGTGCTCAACTTTGCTATTGGTTACACCTGTGAAAGAAAAAGCAGCAGCTACTTCCCCCAGCTTGGGCAGAGACCCTGGGACCCAGGCTGGGTCCCAGTGGCTGAACAGGATCTGTCCTGGGATGGAGTGGCTGGAAGAGGTGGCCGTGCTCCTTGCTTCACCCAACACCTTCCCTATACATCTGTTGCTCAAATAATCCCTTCCTCACTCCCATCTCTGGCCTCTCCTGTGGGCAGCAGGAAAGCAGAAATGCTGAAGGACTCCCAGGTTTCCATAGGGCACCAGTCACCTTAGTTCCTCATCATTAGAACAGAAAATTTCAGTTTTAGCTAGGCTTAAAACACCAAAACACTTGCAACTGGTTCTGGCTTTTTCTCCTGCTTCATGGTACAAACAAAGCCAAATATAAATTAAAAGCGGATATGACTCAATTATTTGGACAAAGCATATTTCAACTATTAAAAAAAAATAATAACTGTTCAGTGCTTTCAGTGCATATTTTTTTCAAGGGGAAAAATAAATAAATAAATTGAAGGGCAACAGTGGCAACATTAATCCATTCTGTCTCTGTCCTCGAAATGTCCGGAAAGAACCATATTTTGAAAAGAGTACCAGAAATGAGCCTGTGGCCATCATCTGGGGGCATGACAAGATCTGTATAGCTACACAGTCTTGCACACTTCTCAATTTTTTGTGAACTGAGGAGTTAGACAGGTTCAAGACTGCATGCATGCTAAGCTACAACACTAAGTTTAGCAAAGATCTTTGTTCTTATCCTTTAAAAATGGGACAGAAATTCAGGTGCCGGAGGGGCAAGGACAACTATTGTTTTATCATTTGTATACAATTATGAAATAAACAGTAAACTTCATTTAAAAGTGTTTCAGAAACTACTGGTATGACATAATTACCAATTAATGCAGAGATCAGAGAAGCATAGTTCATATCTAAAAATATTGAAGGATTTTGTAGTGTTTGTGTATACAGTGATAGCAAGTGGGCAAGATCCATATTATTTTGTAATAACCATTTTGCTTTGTCATGGGTGTCTGGGTGGAATTTACTTCTTGTTTTGATTTTCTTGTTAATTTAGAATTTTGGAGGTTTCAGCTGGATAATCTTGTTGTATCAGGATCTTCACCCAAACACTTCACATATCTTCAATGACTTTGTTTACAAGAGTCTTGTGGCTGGAATCAGTATCTGACTACATATTTGACAAAATGTGCAGATGCAGGCATCTAATTAACTGTAGTGTTTACCATGCATTTATACAGCCAAATCCTTCTCAGAAAGCTATCAAACGGTAGCACAGGCCTTGCTTTGGCAGCATTGCTTGATATTCTTTAAGGCACAGTAATCTTTGAAGCACAATCCTCTTGGTTAAAAACAAAGCTTTTCCTACTGGGAGTGGCTCATGCCTGCCCTCTGTCTTCTCTTCTCACCTTTACTGAGCCACACCATGCAACAGCAGGAAAAAAATCGGAGTAAAATGTATGTGCTAGTTCCAAGCCAAATTACTGGTGGGATCAGGAGAGCTTTATATATAGCAGGCAGTATTCACACACAAAAGGTGGGTGGGCAATGTGCTTCATGGTCCTTTGGCCACCACAGCCTACCACATAGCCTCAGGGCTGCTAGCTGAGGGATGGGGTTGGAGCACCAGAGCAGCACTTCAGGGTGCTCTGCAAAGCCTTAGGAAGCCAGAGAGAGAGTTGCTCAGCTCCATGCTCCTTCTCCTTTGCCTCAGGCCAGTGCTCAGAACTGAAAATACCAGTCCAACAGGTTTTGATCATGAGAAATTAGAATTATCCACAGCAACTACCAAAAGTAGACCAACTGGCTCCAGCATCCTTGCAAGCAGAAAGCTGTGCAACAGTATTCCAGCTACCTAAATTCCCCAGACACTCCAGAAACTGAGTAAAGTTTTGTTATTTTTCATTTTAGCTAGTTGCTTAGTGTGACAACATAACACACTTCACTGAAGAAGTGACAATTTTAATTGTGAACAAAATGATTCAAATTCATATAGTGCTGGTTTTGTGCAATTAGCAGAATAAATAAATACGCTGTGTACTTTTGTTCTCCCTCTTTGTTGAAAAACCCTACATAGGACTGTCATCCACTGTTAAATGCACGGACGCTTTTTTGAGAGATGTCAACAAACCCAAAATATTTGGAGTGTTGTTGGCCTGTGAGAATAACAATGTTATCATTGTGATAATGTTGCAGGTATCTTTCTAGAGCTCATTCACTACTTACATGTACGTCTGATATCCCAGCTAACCATGCTCCAGGTCCTAAACCATTAAAATTATTTGCCAAAGTAAATGATTATAACAAAAGCAAACATCCAACCTTGTGCTCATCAACTCTGTATTACTTATACTAGATTATAGCTACTTCATTAAGTGACTATAATACTGCCTCTAGTAATATCTATGCATATGCAATGTTTTATTTTGAAATAGAAACAACTCCAGGATTAACGGGGCTCTGATTTTAAAAGCTTTGTAAGTACCTTGCTATAATCAAAATCAAGTGAACTCAGAGCAGTCTCAGAACATACGTCATGCTTGGGGTGATCAGATCCATGACTGAGGGCACATGTGTCACTTTGAAGAAGAGATTAAATGGACCTAGGTAGCAGTCAGTAGCACTATGATAAAAGGAAACTGTTCAACTGACTCTATTCTTTTCTCCCTTTCCTTCCCTTAAAACAAATTTCTGAAGTAATAGCACATTTCTTAAAATACTTGATTACTCATTTTCTGTCACCTTCACCTAGGAAGAAAATGTCTTATCTACTTTGGCAGAGGTATGGCTAAAAAAAACTTCTGAAGAAATGTGTGATAAAGAAGTGGTCTGCTTTTCAGTTTTGTATTGCTGTGCTCACACTGGACTCAAGAGATAGGTAGGGCCAGTGGGTCTTTAATCTGATTTCATCTTCTGAATCTGATGCATCTGCATCTAATAATACAGAAATTTGCATGAAAGTCTCAGTTCAGCTGCAAAGCATCTGGTCATGAAGTACAAAAATGCTCCATCACTGTGCCAGGTGCTCTATGTGTTTTAACTCACAGGAAAAAGACCTATGAGACTTCCATTCCTCAGGAAGAATGATACAGCCCTTTGAAACTAGCAGCTGTATAAAATTAGGAAGGTCTTAAATGTCAGTGAAATGCAGAACTTCCTTGTTGTTCTTGACCTTTTAGCTATCTTCATGCCGTGAAACTTAAATAAAAGACTTCATTAAAAACTACCACTGATATGTCCTGCAGAAAATTCAGTTACTCTGTTTTGTTCAACAAATGGATCTCACAATCATCAGCAAAAGAAAAGGTGACTCAATGGAAAATTAGAATGTACATAATACCCTAGGGGAAAAAAAAATGCTCTGAGAGAAAAGCAAATCAATTGATCTACCGAGAAACTAGGATGTTTTTAAGAAAGAAATTGCAGTTCTTTTACTAACAGCAGTTATGTATGGGAGAAAGGGTCCATTTAACTACCATTTGTGAAGACATTATGACAAAAACTGTGTCAGTTGATAGATCTTTCCCTTGGGTTTCTGTATTATGTGTTCATCAATTACCCACAGTTAATTGAGAAGTGTATCACTCTGTAGTATAAAAAAAAGCTTATAACCATTCCATCAAACCTGTTCTGATGATATCACAGATGACCCCCCATGACTGAAGATGTTGCCATGGAGAAAAGCTGTTTTGGATAGAACCTTAGACTTACATTATTACAATTGAAAGTACGTGTTCCTGATCTGTAAATTGCCAAGACAGTTCCTTTAACAGTACCAATGTTACCTACAAATTTGTCAAACTTCTATGTTTGTGCTCTTGTGAAATAAAGCAAAAGAATATGAAAAGATTGAATTAATATGAATTTTCTTTAATGGTGATTTTCCATAGCTTCTTGTCTCAGAAAATGCCTTAACTCCCATGCTAAAATGTCCCTTGCTACAAATGGAGCCTGTCCATAAGGTGCAAATGTTGAACTAACTGAGTAAAGCTGAAAGCAATGTTAATTACAGAACTTAACAACTGTGCAAGAAGCTATTCTAGCTGAGTTTGAGGAAAGTGCTGCAGACACCATTAACATGCTTTGAGTATTCACTTTTGTTGGGTAGCTTCTTTGTGAAAAGAGAACAGTTCATTCTTAGTAATGCATTTTAAGATATACTAGAGTTGTACTGGTTTTGTTTTTGATTTTTATTCAATTGTTTTTGTTTTTACTTCAGGATTGACCACAGGAACATATTTTTGAAGGGGCCCTTCTGTACAAAATCCAGGTACCTGTTATTACCTATCAAGATCCACCTTAAAAATAGATAAACTTCTTGCTCTCACTACTTCTTGTCCAAAATCTAATTTCACTGATTCTGAACATCTAAATCGCAGCATGAATTAAGTCATAGCTAGTTTATGAATTTGTTATTTCAGCATTGCCCTTATACTAAACATGCTTTTCCAAGCCCTTGTTTTTCCCTTTCTTTCCTCTTCCTATTCATCTCCACTTGTGCTCTCTGAACTAGGCCCAGAAATCACAGCTCTATCTCAGTTTGTTTGCTTTTTTTTTTTTTTTTTTTTTCCCCAGGGACAAACAAGATAATCTATTTAAAACTGTTTTTATTAACTGTTCTGTTCTGTTCTCAGTCATTTTTTAAACCTTAGGTGCCTCTGCTTCAATCTTAGTTTATTTTTTAATTTGTCAGAGTAGGACAGTATGCAGTTCTCCAGATGAGGTTTCACCCTTTCCTTTCATATTTCAAGTTAATATTTTCCAATTCGATCAAAATTCCAAATGTGAACTCCAAATTTAAACTTCATTTACATCCTTTTGGCATGTATTGTACTTCGCCTCTTTCAGAGACATCTTGATGGCACACCAAGGCATGTTTTTGACTAAAATATCACAGTTCTTTTCATTCTTGGTTTCAGTTTTTTATCTTACATCTCTCAACAGAAATTACTGCTCATCCCAAAATATAAGACATCTAAACAGAACTACTAAATTGTGTTTATTTTCTCTTACTCCGGTACTAAATGCTATCGAATTCATTCTGCAGGAGTTTTTGATCACCATGTGCTGATGAAGTCTTCCATATTTGCCTTAACGTAATTCATTAGTGCCTTTTAATCCTAACCAAAGCCTTGCAAGCTGAGCTTCACTTATGAACAGAGACAGAAATTTGCATTCTAACTACAAGACATCTATTTTCAGTCATTATCCCAAGGCATAGTTGATGGGCATTACAGCTCCTTTCATTTAATTTCAGCTCATCAACATTGAGACAAGAGGTCCAAGAGTTGATTTAAACAAATGACCTCTTAATATTATTTTATAATAGCCTCTCTTATAAACTCATTAGTTGGAGAAAACAGTGGTACTGCCTTCTGCTTAAACTGCCACAGGAACAGGAATCTTCTGATAAAGGGCAACATGATATAGGAAGGCAGACTAATAGTCATGCTGAGCAAAGGATTTGACATCAGGTTGATCAGACTAATCTGCTCTGTTCTGTGGAAAGTCTGTGATGGTTCTGGTAGCAAAAAGATGGTTTTGGATCAATCAGTACATTTGTCTAAGACAATCCATATCCACGCCTACAGGTTTCAGACAAAAGGCATTGAAAAGTTTATTCCAAAAATATATAGCTTCAGAAAAAAAATATATATATATATATAAAAAAAGATGTGACAGCAGGAAAGATAGAGCAAAATGGGAAAGAAAGAAAGAAAGAAAGAAAGAAAGAAAGAAAGAAAGAAAGAAAGAAAGAAAGAAAGAAAGAAAGAAAGAAAGAAAGAAAGAAAGAAAGAAAGAAAGAAAGAAAGAAAGAAAGAAAGAAAGAAAGAAAGAAAGAAAAGAAAGAAAGAAAAAGAAAGAAAAAAAAGGACAAAGACTGATTTTCTCCTGATTTTATTTTATTATTTTTTTTTCAATATGTTAAATGATCAAATGAATGGCTTTCTGTCCCTCATACAGTAACTGAATCACCACTATTTTGGAACTTGGAGCATTGAACATCATCAACATTTTGCTATCTGTCATTTCCTAACCACAGGGGGTACTTCACATGCTAAATGAAAGGTAGCATTTTATCTAATATTTAGCTGCTTGGATATCTAGAGTTACATTTTATGATAAATTCTGATGATTGAGTTGGTTCTCGTCAGTTGTCATCTATGCTTTTGCCTCTCTTTAATTCTTGGCTGCAGCACAACCTAAACTGTCTTCTTACTTTGCAATACTTACTGAAGAGGTTGTGCAGAGTTCAGCATTGTGGGAGAAATAATTATGCTCAGTATATATTTGCATTAATGAGAATGAGCTGCTTTGTCATACTCTTGTGTTTAGGAAGAAAATAAGGAAATTATCTGAACATTTATAGGTAATTTGCTATCAAAGGACATACTGAGCTCTCTCTATAAAGAATTTGCAAAACTGAGTGTTGAGTGAATTTAATGTTTCCCTGGTATTGTCCCGGGGAGCTCGGACTTGTTATTCTACACATTTATATAAAATAGAAATGAACAAATTCATAAGAGATGTTTGAGGGGCAAAGACTTGAGATAATTGTTGAAGTTATTTGGAAACCTATAGTTGGGTAATCTGAAACCATTGTGATTAATGCCTGGCTGTGCCACTGAGTTAATAATGCCAGTACTCGAGTATTTGCCAGTTGGTGATTTAATGTGCCCCTTCTCCAAACGTGTGCAGCACTGCTAATGAAATGACCAGAAATAGTTCTCTTCCCATTGTTCTGTGCCCTGGTTGCTGAAGAGTACTGTGACAGCCATCAGCCAGGCCCTGAACACAAGCTGCAGTTCAGTAGAGTAGCAGATAAGAAGTATACTGTGGTGGTTCCCTACTTCATGGAAAAAAAAAAAAAGTACCGATATCTCATGCACACTCCCACAGCTTAGCAGCCTCATTTCTACAGAGAACAAAGCGTTCAAAAACAACATGGAAACCCATTTCTCTGCCCTCCCATTCCAAATTCAAAAGTAGTAGCCAAGGAGAATCACACAAAGTCAAAACTTCTTTTCGTATCCTCTTCTCTTGAATATCAAAAGTCTCCTGATCCTGAAGGATCAGTCTGGGAAATAAAAGGTATGGGTGTTCAATGTATTATCATGACACTGTAAAGAAATGCTAGCGTTTCCAATGAGGTAGCCCTAACTATTTGTGAATGCCACCAGCTAAGTTATAGCCTGATTCTTGCTTGGCAGGAGTCAGCAGAAGCTTATCATTGACTTCTTACAGACATCTCATGGTTGTGAAATCAGTTCTAACTGAGTTCTAACCACCACACAACTGGATACTTTAGCATTCACATGTATTTCTGTATTTGTATCTATGTTCTGTAACATATTTCTTCTGAATGCAGCCACTGTGATCTACGCTCAGGTCACTATTGAGGACAATTTGGAGACCATTTTCCCTATACTTGCAAATCAAAGAAATTTACAATAAATACATAATTTCCTATGCCAAAGCTAAATACAGTTTATATATCTTTAAATACATATTTAAAAAAATCTTGTTTTGAAATGTATTCAGTCCTTTGTTACAGGCTTTTATAATTTCTTGCAAGGTCTATCTTAACTGGTTGTTTCCCAGACTTAATGACTGCACAGAGACCAGAGACTTCCTTGCAAAAATTACTGTATCCCCCACTGGCTTATTATCCCTCACTGGCTTATTTTGCCAATTGTTGAAGCCAAATCTTCATGTTTTCTACTTTGCTTTTTTTTTTTTTTAATTATTATTATTATATTATATTGTTTACACACTCAGAAATAGCACGTGAAAGAAATTTAAACAAACCCTGTCTCTGGTACAATGAGTCAGTGAGTATAAAGTTTCTTGTCTCTCTATACAAAGGGTATAGACTTCTAGAGTGAAAAGTATTACTGCTGGCTTTTGATTGGTTATTTCCAAAAATAATTTGTCTTGTATCTGTCAAGCAGTCATCAAAACTGGATATAAAAGGGAATACATGAAGACATGAAGTCAGGAGTTCAACTCTCACCTCTGCAGGAAATGGCAAAGCCCCATTTCCAAAGGACTATTTGTACGTGTAAAATAAGCTTAGGCAGAATCTTATCACTGAATATGAATTTATAGTCCTCAAAACCCTCACCATCTCTATTCTGGCAGCATCATAGGGTCAGTACAGAAGTTCCCAGGCATCCTAAGATCTGCATCCTTTTGTGCCAGAAGTCCTGACATCCTGGCACCTTGTCAACCTGTCAGCCCCACCATGAACCCAAGTGTTCCCATAGGGGCCAGGTTAAGGATGGCACATGCAGGGAACATCTCATGGGGCAAGCACAGAACACAGCATCAGTCTTTCTTTTTCACTGCAGTGCTTCACAGACTGACAGGCCCCCCATAAGAAGGGTAGACAGGCATTTGATCCCTGTCTCAGCTTCAAGGTGACTTTTACTGCAGCTGAGAAATGGTCAATATGGTCAATATGGTCAACGCATGTATTTGAGAGTACGAGTAGGAAATTGTTTATTCCAAATGTTGTTTCTAGTATGTGATGTGCTTCAGACCATCACTAGATAAAATATTCTATTCTTGCAGTCCTATGTGGTTTCACATGATGAAGGGTCAAGGTGAGTAACTGGCAGTTGCCCATCTTCAGTAAACCATAGAACTATGCTTGTGACATTTTTGTGGGAGATGGAGCTCTGGCAGCCTTCAAGCAGCTGAGAAAAGTGCCTCCCTGTGCCTGTGTACAAGGGTGTGAGGGGACCTCCAATTCTCTTCCTCTGTTTTTGAAAACAGAATTCCCCCTCCTTCACGTATACTGGTTTGTTGTCTTGTTGGTGGTGATGGTTTGGTTGGTTTTGTTTTGACAGATTTGCGCACATACCACTGGTGGTCTAAAAAGCGTGCATATACCTGTGGGTAGATGGGATTGATATTCCTGTTCTCCAGGGTAGCTGCTGGTTAATTTAGTCTGCTCCTCCTCCCCCTTTTTGGATTCCTGGTGGAGGCACCTGCCTTGACCACTTTGGAACAGGTGTGATTTCTCTGTGATGTAGGTCAGAAAGCTAGTCACATCCCTAGTGCAAAGAAAGCCACCTTTGGCTTCTGAAATGAAAAGAATCAGACCTTGTCACTGTTACAGGGCTACACACAAAAGTCCTACATCTATTCAGTCACTAAAATATGCCTCTAAGAAAGGGGCCTTTTTAGGAAACAGTGCCAGTCGACCTCAGACCAAAACAAGGTGATTGACAGTACAGTGTGACATTTTATTTCATCTACAATTGTTTCTCTGAACAACTGTATGAAAGTGATGGTGACATTGATTTCAAAAGGATTATCAGCATGATTATACTGACTAGAGAATTAATTAATCATTGACATTTGTCAAAAAAAAAAAAAATGACATTGGAATTCTATTACTTCATTATTAGCATAATGAAGAGATCATGTTTGCCCTCTCTGGCAATCAATCAAGCATCTGGTATGCACTCCAAAGTCAAGAAACTAAACTTAAAACCAGAAGGTATTTGATTTTTTTGAAACATGTTATTTTGCTTGTTTGATGGGTGCCACATACTATTTTTCAACAGCTGAGTATTTATTTGTGTCTTTGAGATAATACCCAGTAAAAGACAAAAGATCAGAAACATTAAAGAAAAATGGTTTACCTACAGTTAAAGGAGGATTTTGAACAAGAGGGTAAAACTAATATTTTCATCGTTTTTTTATCAGTAGAGATCAGTATCATTATCCCTGTTTATCAGTTGTAAATTGACAAGAGAATTGGAATGATACTCCCTTTGATGAGCAGAGAAGCCAGGACCTGAACCCAGCTCTTCTGAGTACAACCCACTGCTCTGTTGTCCAAGTAAACTGTAGTAATTAAAAATGGTCCTGACTTTAATGTCATTTTCAGAAGTAAAGGATTTGGCCTGCAGTCATTACTGATGTGAGAAACATTGATTTAACCACAAAATTCAGTAACATAACCATAAATGCTAGAACCATACAAATTTGTTGCCAGACTTAAATAGCTGCAGTAAAAAGCAAGTCAAAGTCAGCAGAGTAGTTTGCTTGCTGTCTGAATGCAGGATTAGTTACCATGCAGATGCTCCCTCTCTACCTGAGTCATAACCTCACATCTACTTAAGTCCTAACCCATTTGCAGGCCCTGCAACTCAAGCTCCAGAGCTGCTTCATCTGCTGCATGACAAGGGGTCTGGCTGAGTCTGCTGAACAGCATTCCCTGAACATCCAGAAGTAACTGTTTTCAAAATAGCAAGGTTTCACACAGCAGTAGGCAGTGCTTTATGTGACATTTTTCTGGTCTCTTAGAAGCATGGAAAATCAGTGAAAACTTGAACAGAAAATAACAGCTGGGTTCCTCTGCTAGGAATCTCAGGCTACGTGTGACCAGTTGTGTTAGTTACAGGGCTGATGGCTCTTTTTTCAGTCTAAAATGACTGTATTGGCAGTAAACATTTACAGTCCGTATATATTTTTACTTCAATGGTTATATTGAAGTGTAATTCAGATTGTGGATAGACTGGTGAATTTTGGCTTACCAATAAAGGAAAGCTGATAAGGAAGATCAAGCTGATTAAATTTTAAAGCTGGATCTATTGTACCTTAAAATCAGATAATTTGTAACTTAGCATGGCTGAAAAGGGGAAATTGCCAGCTTACTTTCAGGACATAGACTAACAAGCTTTTAGTACTGGAAGGCTCTACAGGATTCAAGCCTGAGGTTTAACATACATATATGTGTGTAGGCACATATATCTTGCAAGACACGCAATATGCGGAAAGAAAAAGCACTGCTACATCATTAAGGATATTTTTTGTTTGTTTCTCTCTGAGACATACAGTTTTGTTTAGATTTTATTATTACTATTAATTCATTTTCTCCTCAGGATTTTGCAAAGCTTTCTGGAGCTTTTTGGATATACCTAAAAATGTTTGTTTTTCTGTGTGACTTTGAACAAAATTTGCATCTTTATTCCTATTTTTCTCATCTTAAAAATGAGGGAAATAATACTATCCTTGTTTATAAATCATGTGTATGCATGAATGTGCATCTGCTAGGGTAGAAAGCATTTGTATCACTGGGATAACCACAGTACTGACTCACAGTTTTACAAGCTCTGGGTAATACAGCTGTTTCTGTCTCACACTGATATGGCAGAAGCATATCACATTTTGCTAATGTATCTGCACATTTGCACTCACATGCCTGCACAAAAATTTGTGGGAAGAGATTACAACAATTGCATGGCTAAGCAGGCACTAGCCAGGAAAAGCCAGTACAAATCCTGTATGATGTCTGTATGAGCATTCAGGCAGAAACAGAGCCCAGGCAGCAATCTTGGGGATTTCAAGCTCCATTTCCGCAGCTCTTGGCAGCACAGATCTTCAGGCAGCTTTGGTGGATGTCAGAGCTGGCTTCATCACTGCCACTGCAGCACATGGGGAGCCCCCAGCTGAGCACTGCCCTGCAGCATGGCTTTGGCCAGTCCTACCAGAAATGTAGACAGCAGGTACAGCAGCCAGTGTGGCATGTCCCTGAGTGAGGATCACAGTTTTGGGCAGACTGGCAAATTTCACTTGTCAGCAGAGCTGTTTCTACTGCAGAGCAACGTGCCGGATACTTGCTGACCATCTTCACTTTCTGTAGCCTCTCTGCTGATTCCCTCTCATGCTTGTTCTGGCTTCCAGAGTGATATCTATTGCAGATTGCTCCCTCACCTTATGAAATTTGTGCCCCCTTTCTCCTATTAGCGCAGGCATGGTTTAACCCCACCTGAGTTTCCTAAATTGTTTCAGGATTTTTTTCACTTCTGCAATTTCACAAGAAGCAGAGGTTGATTTTGTAGCCTGCTCATGAAGTGGATTTTTTAACACATTCTATCATGGCATACTTCCATCAAAAACATAGGTCTTCATTGCAAAAGCTGACATAAGGAAAAGATGAGGTGAAAACCAAGTACAAATTAATTATAGTGGTAGAGTAAATATTACCGAAGTGCTTCATGTTTGCCTAAAGCTTTTCTTTGACCTGAACCTTTGCATTTACATTTCAAGCAACAGAAAATTATTTTTGTAATGTATTCAAAAGCAAATATGTAAAGAAGAAAAAAAAAATCTTTGAATGTCAGGTCAGGAAGAAATAGTCTTTTTCTACATCAAACTCTTGTCACTGAAAATGTCTCTTTTCCCATTCAATAGAGTTCAAGTTTAGAGCTTTTATTTTTTTACAAAATAAAATATAATTTCTTTAAAAATGTATTACAAAGCTAAGTGAACATAGCACTGATAAAAGTGAAGGAGTCCAACACAATACAGGCCACTTACCTATGAGCTGGGCAAATCATCTTGTACGTACTTTCTGGATACCCTGTAGCTATCCTCATCACTGCAATCCTATCCCTCTAGGATCCCTAATACCATCTACCCATTCCACTGAATGATCAGTGATGGTAGGGTCTGTGATATAGATAAACTTGGAGATCAATGTTATGTTCACACAAGATTTTGAATCTGTGTCTACAGAGACTCATAGTCTCTCCCTAACAGTCACTCCCCACTTTCCTACAAACGGTCATTACAATTTGAGGTGTTCCAAAAACAGGTTTGATAAGGCCCTTGGCAACCTGATCTAATGGATGGTATCCCTGCCCGTGGCATGGGGGTTGGAACTAGAGGATCTTTAAGGTCCCTTCCAACCCAAGCCATTCTACAATGATTCTGTGAATACTGCTCTTCAGTTCCAGTAGAGTTTGGCTGTTTCTTATTTATTTCTCATGAACCCATGAAATCCAGCCATCCCCCACAGTGCTGTTTGCAACAACTGTCAGCTTCTCCTGCTGCTGTCTGCCAATTCTGGGAGCCTCACCTGACCACCTGAGGGACTCAGGCACTGGTTAGCTTATCCGTCAAAGGTATTTTCTGCAAGCACCCCTTCCACACCTGGCTTTGGAAAACCTGGTCTCAAACCCAAATTCACAGAGATGCGGGGGGATGAGAAGAATGGATCAAAGTTTCCCTAAAGTTTTCTTTGTGATTTTCATTGCTTATGTTGCTTTTCTGCTTAATCCAGTATCTGTGCTTATTTATTCAGAAGTAAGGAAATGTTATCTTCTCTTTTGTCTCATTAGTCTTGAATCCATTTCAAGTTACCCAGCTAGTAACACTGGAACACCTCTAGGAAGACAGTCCTCTGAATATCAAATAAGGTTGCCTTGAAACCTGGGGGCCTTTTCCTTCAAAATCTATACTCTCAACAGATGTTCAAACACACAACATTAAAAGAGGGTATCACAAACAATATTTCTCCTTTTATTTCTATGACTGCTATTCCCCTTTTGCTATTTTTCTCAAAGATGATTCTGCATTATTTTCCCACACCTCATTAAATCGTCTTTACTAATTCTGTTTCCAATGCTTTATTTTGCCTAGTGAGCAATCACAAAGTTGCAGATTCTCAAATCTGTTTTTCAGATGCCTCAGTTCTTTAGCTTCCTTTGGTTTTTCTTTTTTGTGTGTGTGCTTATGGTTTGTGGTTTTATTTGCATGCCTATAGAGATTCAAAAATGAACTCCATGACATGCTCTAAAAACTGAGACAGAAATAGTGAATTTTGTATGCTTTCTCCTTACCTCAATAATATGGGCTTCTCTCTGAAAAAAAGAAAAAAAATAAGAAAAGAAAAAAAAAAAAGAAAAAAGAAAAAATGAAGCATCCACTCTGTGATGGAAAGATCTTCCAAAACTGAATAGCTAATATGTAATTCTTTCCTGTGTATGCTGAAGAATCATTTGTGAAGTCACTGTATACCTTTAAGGTAGTTTAACTAAATAGGACAGACTATTTTAGGGTTGTCAAACTCTGTTCTTTGACATATCAGTGACATTTAGGGTTCATTTGTACTTCTGATATGCTGAGCCTATAATTCAGAAAATTATCTGACATTATAGAGACAAATCATTTACAGTTATTTTACAATCTCTAATTTCTTACCTTAGTTATCTCTTTTCTCTCTTTGAAAATACTTTGACAATTTTATAGTGATAAGAAAAAAAAAAAAAATCTTTTAGTTAGGCCCAAAGTTTAAGGTAGCACTTTCCTTCATTTTTGTGTATCAGAGAGTTAAGTGCTCAGCTCTTTCTAAGGGAAGTTTTCTCTCCTTCCAGAAATGCTTAAAAATATCCCATCCTGAAGACACTCATCTGTTTGAGCCAAAGAAGCAAACAGGTGTTTATGATTAACAACTCTTTATGTTCCAGTAAAAGAAACAGTAGAAATAAAATGTCTTGAAAGAGTATTTGTGCAAGTTCAGGAAATATTGATATGGGCACAGATAAAGAATTTGTTGATATGTCTTTATCATTATTATTATTTTGGTGATGTATTTTGGAAAAGCTTTCTCCAAAATCTCATCTGTCTGCCATAAGAGCAAGAAAAATCTCATTATTTTTGGAAGAAAATTGTTCACTTTGCTAGTGTTTTGATCAGCCAAAATAGACAGGTAAGTACAGTACAGAAATGCTCTTGAGTAGTGATGCAAGGCTGCACTGGTATATTATGACTGCCTGTAAAGTCTCCATCATCTCAACACAATATCATCTGGGATTTCTGGCTATGTCACCTAGCTGTAGCCAAGAGCTGGGCTTTTGGTAAATCAAAGTGATTTATCTGATTATCTGGTCTGGGGACAGGAATGGAATTCCCAAATCCCCGTGCTTTGTCTGTTTGCCCTCTTTAGTAAGATGAAGCTTCTTAAAGCAAGAATCATTTCACCTTCCTTTTCTCTGTGAGGAATCCAGTGTATTTTGTATGTTCTAAAAACTGTAATACACCAACCTCTTAGAGGTATCTATCTTCTCTTTATTTTATTACTAATCTTGCAAAGCAATCATTTCTAAAGATTAATATCTCAAATACAAATTATTCTCTACTTTTAATCTGGACAGTTTCTGATGTTATTATTATATAACATGATGATGTTATGCTCGTGTTGTAAGTTTCCAGATTACCTCCAGGCTGTATCCAATCACTTTATTTGTTTAACTTGTTATGAGAAGGGGCATTTCACACTGATTTCAGGGTGGGAACAAACTGTTCTGCAAAGGCAATTTCACATTTTCTTTTAACCTTTTGGCTCTTCCTTTGTTTCTTAGCTATGCCTTTTAAAATAAGAACTGGCCTTCAGCTTACAAGCTCCCCAATGGTCTTCAATGAAATCACAAACCTGCTTTTCTGCCAGAAATCTGTTGCTGAGGCACAAGTTTAATGCTGCCTTTTGCTACATAGATGAAAGACAAGCATATGAACTTGAAACCAGAGAGTTAAATGACAAGACAAACACCATTGATCTCTATAATAGGCAGAGGAAATTAAAAGAAAAAAAAATGCACATAGTAAAACAATATGGATATGCTAAGATTTTAAACTTGATATATCACTTAAAGACATGAGTCCCTGAAAATTACAACAGGATCCTAAGGCTTTATTTTCAGCCATCCTGTCCTGTGAAGAAATATCTGAACAAATATATAAAATGTGGTTGTTTTTCTTTATGGTAGTTCAGTCTTTTCATATTTATACTATATAACTATATATTTGTTCCTTGGAATTTTTTGTTCATTATATTATTTTGCAGAGGGAAAACTGTAGCTGCTGTACTGCCGGGCAGTCTAGGCATCAGAATGTAGAGAAGCTGGCATTTGTTGAACATCATCAGAAGCTACATCCAGCATTTAAATTTTCAAGGCCAAAATGTGTTCATGTCAATTTAGACTTATTTCATAGACTTATTATTTTTGAATAGATCCATTAATAATACATTTCCCTATTCTAATTACAGAAGTCTCATTTCTATGCCTATTGAGTTGAACAGCAATTTTTCCATCAGATTTAATGGTGCGGTACAGGACTGGAGTTCTTTATTAGAATTAAGTCCCACAATTCAACAGATTTTATAAATTTATGTGGGGCACGTATAGTAGGTACAACATATACAAGTTAGTGAAGTCGTTTCATTTTTCTTAACAATGCTACATGATATAGTGTTAGTGCTTAAGGTTGTTTTACATTTTTAACTGAGAAAGTTTATCTGTGACTACTTTGTGGCATCTTTTCCAGATCTGAGTTACTTTAGAAAAAAACAAACAAACAAACAAACAAAAAAAAAAAAAGAAAAAGCAACAAACAAGCATAATAATAATATTTACAGTGTTTTGTGTGTTTTGTTTTTTTTTGTGTGTGTGTGTGTGGGTTTTTTTGGGGAGAAAAAAAAAATCTCCAATATATAATTTTTAATACTTAACATACAGATAAAAATCAAAAAACGTCTGGATGCCAGTGAACATATGTTTTAAATGTGTTTACTGTTGAATATATACTCCTTCAAGCACCCAGCTATCTTAGTATTTGAGCCCAGTATATATCACTGTCAAATAAAGTCTATCACTTTAATAAATAAAGTCACATCATCCCTCCTCCCCCCCCCCCAAAAAAAAAAAAAAAAAAAAAAAAAAAAGAAAGTATATACTAAAGACATCTAAAAGGAACAACAGATTGAATAATTTGCTTCAAGAATTCAGCGTTTGGTAGCTAAAGAGTTGTAAGCCTTATTTTGCTAACAATTGATCAAACAAACATTACAAATTTTAAAAATATTAATTGAAGGAAAAAGCTGTTATTTAGGGAGAATGAAAGTATTCATTTTAAAGAAATACAATCAGAAACCTTTTCTCTCAGCCTTTGATCTCTTGCCCTCGCCTCAACACCTTATTGGCTTTGCAGTCCATATAGTAAGCATATTTTATCCATTTTTATAGACAAAATGAAGTTGTGAACCTAGTATAACTTCACAATATTAGCATAAAACAATTATATCATAAATGCATAGAATAATTTGTTTGAATGGACTTCTGGATTTTATCTGGTCCAACTTCCTACTCACATAAATTATGCTGGAAGAAAGCACACTGCTGCATGTTATTTTGGGAGATTTTTAACTAAGCACTACTGAGAGCTCCTATTTCTTTAAATCATTTTCTCTGTTACACTCAAGTGGCGGGTCACCTTTTATGAAAAGACCACACAGAAAGAATATGGGTCTGAAGTAGACCCAACACGTAGATGGTATTTTCTTGTGTCTTCAAACTCAGAAATTCTGTGAGCAAATATCCTTCAAAGTTACTTTGCCACTCTGAACTGAGGGCAGTAGGTAGAGGATGAAATCAATTTCATCCCCATATCTCTTGAGCATTAGCTTGGCAGCAAGGCTCAAGCTGGCACATCTTTGCATTCAGAGCTAATTAAGCCCTATATATCTGAGTTGCTCTTTGCAGGATTGTTACTGTTAATGAGGTTGTTTTCATGTGATCTCATTGGCAAGTGCTGCCTTTGAACTGTTAACAGTCGAAAATTTTGGCTACCAAAACACAGAACCCCTATTTCTCCACTCTTGTACCAGCCATGATTCAAACTAAAGTGAAAACTAGAATCAAGAATTATCATTTGTTTTATCCCCTGCTCATGTTTCTTTCCTTCAATCTTGCCATGCACATTCTTGATTTATGGGGAACATAATAACATAAGGCTTTGACTGAAGATGTGTTTCCTGGTGAAATGAGTATTTAGAGACCATATTCTCATGTTGTTTATAGAAATGGAAATCCAAAGTGATTCCATGAATGTAAGCAAGATTGTCATATGCCCCTTTTTGCTTCATTTACCTCAGTATATATAATTTTAAAACTTCTTTTTGATGTATAATAAATAAAATACTCTATTGTATACTTTACCTGGTGACTTTTCTGGACCCCATAGACATACCATTGCTTTGGTTTTCTTGTCAACAGCTTTCCCACTGCCCCCGTGATTGGATTATCGAGCTAATTGTATGCTCTATCAGACAAGGAGCAGCATGAGCAGCTGTCTGCAGCTGGGCTTTTCTCATCATTCTGCATGGAAAACCTGAACTCCCAAACACAGCAACACACAGAGAGATGTATGCATAAATTTAAATGAAAACTAAGAGCATGATGCACTGATTAATAGCTTAAACCACAGCTTACCTTTTGCTCTTGTTAACTTATGCAGTATGTCTTTCTGGAGGAAAATCAGAAACTAACGTGGCTTTTAGTCTGGTGGTGAAGAACTGCAGTGTTTTAGTGCCTTCTTGTGTTGATGCCTGGAAGTGCAGTTAAAGTAAAACCTCAAGATTAATTTCATTCTGCTCAGATATATGATAAAGGAACAAATTCCTGCCGCATTTTTCAGCCCTTTGCTAATAATGTCTGTAAAACAATATAAAGCTTCTCAGAAATAAATATTTTTTCTCTGATGATAGAAAACCAGTTTAACTCAGTAAGTGGTTGCTGTAATATCTGTGGCTCAAAAAAAATTATGAGTTCTGCGATGGGGAGAGGTGTTGCCTGGGTAAGTGTGATGGTGGGGAATCGCTGTTGGTCCCTCTGGCCCCACAGCTGTCTCTCTGACTTGTATCTAAAGTCAGTCACATGGAAAAATCTCCCTGTACAGGGCTCAGCATATTCCTATTATGCTGACAAGCCACACAATGTTTCAAACAGGGACATGAAGGAAGCATACAGGGCTTGTGTCTTCCATCATCTAGACCCATATTCTGTTTGCCCCTTCCACTCTCAGCATGGTGCTGATATTACCACAAAGGGCAGCTGGCAGGAAACAATAGCTTAAGTATTCTGGAGGGGAGAGGGTCTCACCAAATAACATTTAGGCAAGCCTGATGCCTATAAAATCATGTGAGGGGAGAGAGCTGGAAGTGAGTTAGTGAATTAAGCAAAGGGGAGCAGAACTGATGTGTCATCTCATCACATTTCTCCTGAAAACAGAGCACAGCACCATTTTCCCTGCTAGGCTCAGGGTGCGGCGCTTCATCCTGTCTGCTGGGCACAGCCATGGTAACTCCCATCCCAGTTCCCACCTCCCAGAGCAAGAGTACTAAGAACACACAAGGGCAAAGCCCTTCTAGCACCATCCACTTTTCAGTTGTCCAGATAACTGGGAAATGCAGAGAAGTTAGAATTTTATAGACTCATATTTTCATTGCAATATGCTACTTACCATGCATTTCCTCAAATCTCAATCTTCTGAGTTTCAGTAGTCAGACAGATTTCACTCCTGGCTATGTAGAAAGGCTCAAACATATGACCAAGAAGCTTATGAAACAGAAGGCAATAAGATTATCAAATACACTATTTTATTAAATAATTTTGAAACTTTCAAGCTGCACAGCAACAGTGTCATTATTTGATAATTATTTATAGTCTTCAGAAGTGCTTTTCTGACTGCCTTTCTTTCTTATTACAAGATTTTCCATTTTCTCATGAAATATGTTGCAAGAAAAAGAGTGGTGTTAAGATAGCATACCTTCCAGAGGTATAAGGCTGCCATGTATGGAAAGAAATATAAAGAAATATATAATGGAGTGAAATTATAGAAAATAAAATTTTCACTGAATCTGGAAATATAGACCAAATGCATGGTCTGCTGAGCTATGAAAAATGTTCTCAGAGAAATTCACTCTCAGAGAAAATCACAGTGTAAAACCCGGTTCTTGACTCACTGTGAATCTGTATTCACCTGAAAAAATTATGAAGATTATCTTAGGTACTGTTGAAAAGCATTTAAAGAACAAAATCATTTTCAGGCATAGTCAGTAAAGATTCATGAAGGGAAAGGCCTGTCTTAGTTATCTGATATCCTTCTGCAATAAGGTCACCCACTTGGTGGATGAAAGGCAGGCAGTGGATGTAATCTTTCTGAACTTTAGTCAAAGTATCCTTCTGGACAGATAGTCCAGCTGTGAGATAAAGAGTTTCATGCTACACCGGGTGATGAACTGGCTCGACAGTAGAAATCAAAGGGTCATAGTGAATGGGACTACATCTGATTATCAGGCTTGTGGAATTCCCCAAGGCTTAAATCAGGGGCTGGCTCAATTCAACATTTTTATCAGTGATCTGGATGAAGGAATGGAGTGCATCCTCAGCAAGTTTGCTGAGAATACTAAACTGGGAGGTGCTGTTGAATCCCTGGAGGAATGAGAGACCTTGCAGAGGGATCTACATGGACTGGAGCATTGGACAATCATCAACAAAATGAAGTTAAACAAAGGAAAATCCTGTGTGCTCTACCTGGGACAGACTGATACCAGACACAGGTACAGACTGGGAGACAAGGGCCTGGAGAGAAGCTCAACAGAGAGGGACCTGTGTGTGCTAGTTGACAGCAGGCTCAACCCTAGTCAGCAGTGTGCCCTGGTTGACAGGAGGGCAAACTGCATTCTGGGATGCATTAAGCACAGCATAGCTGGCTTGTCAAAAGAGGTGATTCTCCCACTGTATTTTGTGTTGGTGTGGTCTCACCTTGAATATTGCATGCAGTTCTGGGTTTCAAAATATAAAAAAGATGTTAAGGTCCTTGAAAGCATCAAGAAGACAACAAAGATGGTAAAAGGGCTGGAAGGCATGTCCTAAGAGAAGAGTCTAAGGGTTGTCTGGTCTGGAGAAAAGGAGGCTGAGAGGCAACTGCATTGTGCTCTGCATCTTCCTGAGCAGGGGAAGTGGAGAGGAAGGTGCCAGTCTCTTCTCCCTCACAAGCAGTGACAGGACTCTCAGGAAGTGTCAGGAGAGGTTCAAACTGGATATGAGCAAAAAATTATTTACCATGAGGGTGGTCAAACACTGGAAGAGACTTCCTAGAGAAGTGGTTGATGCCCCATACCTGTGAGTGTTCAAGAGATATTTGGATAATGCTCTTAATAATACTCTTTAACTTCTGATTAGCCCTGAATTGGTAAGGTTTTGATGGTCTTTGAAGGTCACTTCCAACTATTCTGTTCCATTTTCTGTTCTGTTCTGTTCTACTCTACTCTACTCTACTCTACTCTACTCTACTCTACTCTACTCTACTCTACTCTATAGAATTTGAAAAGTATTCCAGTAATATTATTATGTTGAAGATTGCTGTGACTCAATCATTTCCACATCATAGGCCTAAATTCTCAAGTATGATGTTCTCTACAGCTGTCAGCCCTGAACACTCAACCTGAGAGCTGGGGTTCATGCTAGATTATTTCCACTTTACATATTGCCATCAACAATAAAGACTGTCCTATGTCAATTATGTCCAAGAGATACCTTTTTCCCTTTTGTGGCTTTGCACAGGTGTAGTTGATAAAGATTTTGGAAATATTTCTTCTGCCAAGGCTGAAGGGGTTCTGCAGCTCAGTCTCTCTGCATCCAGCCTTTCTGGACTATAAGTAAAAAGCAGCAAACAAGTTTTTGTTGCTGTTGTTTTTTCAGTTAACCAAGAAAATATTTATCTTATCATTAAAATCAGTAAAGAAGATGAACTGTAGTTCTGTTTGGTAAAATTAAGCTATTTTTACAGAGTCACCAAAAATGTCTCTAAATTAAATATCCTGAAGTACAGCACAGGAAACAATCATCTGTTCACAGAAGACAGACAAAAAGACTTAATATGCATTTCCAGATCTAATTACTATTGCTCTGTTAAAATCTCTACCAATTCACAATGCATTTCAGATGATTTTTTTTAAAGAAACTACTTCCAAAAGCTGCATGTATTTTGTTGAAAGTATTTTGTTACTAGTCTTCCATCAGGCCTTCAGCAAGCCAATCAATAAATGGCTCTTTGGACCAAAAACCAAACCAAACCAAACCAACAACAAAAAAAAGAAACACCACCACCAAAAACAACAACAAAACACACATTTGGGTCACTGTGTGAAATAAAAATGTCACTACTGTGGGAGTGTCTTTGCCCAAATTCAGAAATATGCTTCAGCTTGGAGCCAGCTTTCTGTAGATCAAACATCAGCTGATGTTGGTTTGGAACAAGTCATTTTATTTTGTGGTAAACAGAGTAGAGATTATGTTAGTCCTTTTAACAGAATAATTGTCATCTTGCTCCAAGCAAAGGCCTAGCTACCTAGTAATGTACATTATAATGATTACTGTAAATATTACTGTAGAATATAAGTCACAGAATTAACCCCATCCAATGGAAGAAGTTTATCTGTATTTCTCTTCTTAACATATATTTACTTTCAGGTTAACAACAACAAGATAAATTCAGCACATATAGTTTTAGATGCATCTTCACACAGTGTTGCAGAATAAATAAGAAAATATATCACATATATTTTGTTGGGCAATGTTGGCTAAGATCAATCTTAGGAACATCTGCAGTAGAATTTTGTATATATTGGACACATTATTAACCAGAGTTAGGTATGAGCACTCTGTTAAATCTCACATTCCCACCCAGTAGAGGGCAATAGAAGTATACAATCAAAAAGCAATGCATTATTAAATGCCAGAGATTTCCTACAGCATCATTTGGGTTGCTAATTACCTAGAAAGAACAAGTACTGTTCTCCCTCCTATGTGAGAAAACGGTGGGCTACAGAGAGGACTGGAATGCAGTGTTCTCCCTGTGCACTTGAATTAGAACAATAAGCAGTAGGTGGAAATCAGAGCAAAGTAAATCATTCTCAGGCATTAGAGAAAGCCATCTAATTGCAAGGACAGTTCAACATCAGAGTAACTGAGCTGGTTGCAGGATCTCCATTGTTGGAGATCTCTAAGTACAGGCTAGGCAGATGTCTGTGAGGAATGAGCTGGGGATGCCACTTGGGGACAAGGTGAAATAAGTGAACTCTTGAGATCCTTTCCTGCCATTTGTCATGTGACTGATTCCAGACTTACGCAGTTTCTCATTTATACCATAAATACGTCTTAAATAAAAAAATTTGTTCACAATATTGGGGTGTAAAAAAAAACATTTTTAAAATAACTTGTACCCATGGTTTTGAAAGATGAATGTGTTTACTTAAAAACTGTATAAATAGTACATTTTAGAGACATACCTATTCAGGTGAAGAGTAGTACCAGTAATAGAAATGGCTTTTAATTTATTAATTTTTTAAATTTATTTTAATTTACTTAATTCCATAGGCTTAAACATAAACTTATAGTTACTTGTGGCCATTAAGCAATGTACTCTAATGAAAAGAAAAAAGTAGAGAACTAGAAGATATATTTAAATGGCATTCATTAAACCTCTTCTTGTTCAATCCTTTTTGGTAAAGTCAGAATTACAGCTGATCACTTGATAAAAATTTTCAATAGAAGGAGAGAAGAAAGAGAATTGTTATTACTCTTTCTTTACATAAAACCACTGTGAATGTGAATGCAGAAGACATGTGGGCTCTTGCTGATATCATAAAAGTATTTCAGTCAAATAATATATGTCTGGAATAAACCTCTACCTTTAAAGCTATAGTATGTCAGTTGTTACTGCTTTATACAAAGCAATTGCACTGCAAATGCAAAGTCATAAGTCTTTAACTTAGTCCTTCAACAACATGTCTCAAATTTCACTAAATCTCTAGAGAAATAAGAATGTACATATGTTGCAGGAAGAATGGCCGAAAACACGACAGACACTAGTATGGTCAGATCATGCTCACCCCTTATTACCAGAATAGCCTGACTTTTATAGCAAACTTAACAGGGGCAGATAGTGTCTCACACAAGATTATTGGTCAAAAGCACTCAGACAAACAACTGCAAGAAAACAACCCCACCTGCAAGAAAACAACTCCTTTGTGATTAGCAGTCACATAGATCCTATCCTTGAAGCCAGCTGCTGGCAACAATATTTTTCTAAATTCCTCAATTGGGTGATGTGGGAACACTGTCATGGGACAGTTACTTCTATCAGTCTTCGTAATGCAGTCTCAAATAACCATCAGCTGCATTTTTAAAGACCTGTCCTTTTATAACGTCATACAACATAATCATGCTCAGAAATGAAAAAGTTGCACCTATCTGTAGCATTCCTTCACCGAGTCAGCAGAATACTAGGCTTAGAGAAATCTAGAATGAGAAGTGTCTTTGTTTTGCTTTTTGTTTCTCTGGTTGGTTTTATTTTGTTTTCAGTTTGCTTATAGCTGTGTGTGTATTGCAGAATATGTTATTCATATATTGAAAATAATAATAATAATAATTTGGAGTGATGAGCCATTATTATTTATTATTAATGCCATTCAGGGGAGCTCATCTCTCAAAATTTTAGACTTATATATGCAGGCAGATACTCTAAATTAGTTCTTACGCTCACAATAGTCAACTGAAAGTAAGAGGCAGAGATACTCATGAAATCCTAAAATTGGTCTAAAATATGAGCAATGCCTTTCAGGAGGTGCCTGAGTTTCTCCACACACTATAAGGAGAGCTGGAAGTATTTTAGATAAGATATTTAACTTTCAGACAATTAAATTCTAAAGGAGATTAGTCATACCCAGGTCACATCCCCCCTCCAGACAATGAATTTACTTTGAGACACTATATAATGGCAGTTGTTGTAAAAGCACTCCAGTAATAATTCCCAATATCCTATTTGAAAACTTGTTTGAGATGCACTGCATTTAAAATTCGAAGCCTCCTGATTTCCAGCTTAGTTGTGTTTGAGGCCAGTTAAAATCCCCATTTTCCTGTATTGAAAGATGCATTTGAAAAGTTATCCAGATGAACAAAGATTCGGGCAAGCATCCAGCTGGATTTTCTATGCATCCACAGTTTCTCAACTAAGATATATTAATTACATCAACAGTTTCTCAGATACCAGTTGGAAAATCTGTTTTGTTGTTGTTGTTGTTTTTAGTGGTGTTTGTTTAATTTATTCAGGAACGTGTTGGGCTATAAGTAATAAAGTGGGTATGGCAACATGAAAGCATATTACTATTTGTATATTGAATAAAAACTGCAAGTTGGATGACATTGTGCTGATTATTGCCCAAAGACATTACAAGAATCAGATCTACCAATAATAATAATAATAATAATAATAATAATAATAATAATAATCTGGATAGACAAGTCAAATAAAAGGTAAGATAAAAGCAGAAATTAGTTCACAGGTATTAAGAGATTTGTGAAACAAATTTGTGCAGCAGACTTGCTGGTTTACATACTAGATCTTGTGAGTCACAGGCTGACTACACACCAGCTAAACCTAAGCCTACTTTCATATATACTAGTTACTTATTTTAGTTTCTTCACTTGCTGTATTTCTGTTCATGTTAATATTTGTGTATATCATTGCTTTAGGAGGTTAGGCATATAGACATAAGTCCCTTTATAAAACAGCCAATATTTTTTTTGTGGCAAGATGTTCAACCTCAAGCAATTCCTTTATTTGACAGCTCTAGTACTAGCACAGTGAAATTTCACATAGCACATGTATAAACTGGTGAACAGACATTCAGGAACATGATATTGAAGAAGCTAGGTGCTGTGCTTGTGTGCGTGTGTGTGCAATTACCTGCTCAAGCTGTATGCATAACCAAGGTAAGATTTAATCAATTATAGTTATACTCCAATTACTCTGTCTGCCAGCAGGAACTTGAATTTGATGTTTTCCTTGCAAGAATACTTAGGATTAGATGTTTGTTCCTTGATTTTCACCATGACTTCAACAGTGTGGTAATCATAATTAGTACTGGGAAAGGATTATTGGTCCTTGTGTCAGACATTCTGTTAGGTTCCCAAATACCTCTCTAGGTATGGTATTTATTCAATAAACATGTACTAAATACATATTTATGTACCTACATGGTTTCCCTGACATTTATTCAACAGGATAAATGTTTAAAACAATACTTTAAATGAAATTCTGTTATGAGAAAAACAGAAATAGGAATGAAGATGAATATATGACTACTCATGACCAGGCGATCGTAACTAAGGATAGTCCCTCTCTCAACCAGAGTAATTTTCTTCCTGTGATAATGAAGACTAAACCTCTGTCATTAAACATGAAAAGAAAACAATTCACAGCCCCAAAGTTGTAGTCTAAGTTCAAAAAGAATTCTTACAGGAGAGCTTCTTATGACTAACTAGGCATTGGTAATTTCAGCTATTAAAATCAATGCAGTAAACCTGACACTGCTCAGCAATCTGACATGGATGGTGTTCATGTTAGTTCTCATGCTGGTTACATGTGCAAATCTTACAATCTAATTGAGTCTGTTGTTCTTGGTTTTCTTTTTTGGTGGAGCTTGATGTTTTTCTGGACAGCTTTTTAATTTTCCCAGCTAAAGTCCTAACTCATACTCTCATGGTATCATTTTTGTGTTGTTGTCATTTGAGCTCTAGCCTTCCCATTTCCTTCTTGTTCAAGGGGGTATAAAAAACAGATCCTATTCCTGGAAACTTCTACAGCCCAAAGGACGTGAAGGCAGCTGCCTCTAGTGACAACATTAAAGAAGGAGTCAAAACAACATAACAGCAATGACATATAGAGGACACCACAACACAGGCAATGGCAAGTGTCAGAAAGAGCAGAAATATATAAAGTATTGTAAGAGACAAGAAAAATTCCACCTGTAAGAGACAAGAAAAATTCCACACTGAAAAATTCCAACTTGAAGGACATTCCTTCATGTTGCACTAGTTTTTCTGCCCCTTGTACTGCCTCCCTCCCTCACTTCCCCAGTCACTTGTTCAGAGGGAGGGAAGAGGAGGTATTTAGAACCAAGTGACAATACCTAGCTCTTCTCTGTGTTGGATGCCTTTTTTGATTAACAAATTCCTTTTCAGTAATACACTCTGTTAATTAGACCTGTAAAAGAAAGTGTTCTTGCAATGGGTTTCTGTAGCTACCTGTTTTTAACACTTTATTTTGGCTATCATTGCCATATATCTGTATCAGGGGAAAAGAAAAAAGAAAAAAAAATAAAGAAAAAAAAAGTGCACCATGCGAACATAGCTTGGGATAAAGGTCATGTTTTGAAACAGTTAAAGCAATGTGTACTCTAGTCCAAACCTTCAGTTTTAAACCTGAACCAGCTGCTGAAGCCAGATCCTTAAAGGTCAAAATAATTGTGAAATGTATATACACTAGTGAACTTTTCAGATAATGTCTCTCTAAATGGGTAGTGAGGAATGACAAACAAGGGATGATTCATGAGTGGTGCTATGTCCTAATGCAGGTAGTAGCTGAGGCATTCAAAAACAAAACAAAACAAAAACCCAGTGCTTTCAGAAGTTGACCCCACTTCCCTACTTCTGCCTGATCCTGAGTACCTAAATGGGATCATTGTGACATTTTGTTGCATCTGTGAGCACTAATATCAAAAGATAATGATTATTAAACCCATTCCACATAGCCAAGTCCTATTTGTCAATGCACCAAAATTGTGCACTGTAGCTATGGTTAAATAATACTTCTGAAAAGTGGATGCCTGATATTTTAGGCAGTATGATGACCCTGTTCCATCCACATTTAAGTACAAATGTCCAACATGGTTGATTAATTACAAAAGAGAGAAGGAATTTTGAACTTTAGCATGTTTACAATTTGAAAGCATTGATCCACCGATCAAAATTGATCATTTATTTAAAACAATAAAAATAAAATAAAAACTTATTGAGCAGAATAACCATTTAAACTATGCTTATCTTTCTCTCAGGAGAATCAGAAATGTTGTAATGACTGGAATATTTCACTTTATTTTAATTACACCTGACAGGAATACTCATTACTATTTAGTTAAGTTACCAAAGTCCACTGGAAAACACAAACTTAAAAAATGTTGTTGCATGAAAGACAATGAAGTATGATGAAAATAGCAGCACCTAGGAGAGAATTTCATGATTAGGAAATGTATCTGCAAAATGAAATCTAAAGTGGTTTCAGCTGAGTCTATTTATTACTCCACTCAAAAGAGTGTTTTTTAATGCTTATGGAATATAATTTTTTGCTCAACCTTAGTTGTAGCTTTGCTCAGCTATATAAGACATTTAAGCAATTAGAACTAAGTACTATATTAAATTTTCTTGCCTTTCCTGGAAATATTCTGCCATTGATATTTGCAAAAGCCTCTATGCACTATTATCGTGTATATCCCAGCAGGTACATATCTGCCTATTCTGGTACTTTAATAATAACTCTGTGAACCTGTATAATAAGTGAATAAGCAGAAGGATTTGGACAGACTATAAGTCTCAAGTGTTTAGCTTGAATCAGTAATTATTTTTATTAGTTGACTAGATGTGATTTTCTTATTCTTTTCTGTCTTTTACCCCAAGAGTTAAAAATTCCTAAGTGACTATTGTTGCTTTAAAAGAAATCAGACTACTATGTTACTCATGATTCTTAAGCAGATTTCATTGCTAATTAGCAGGAGAGCTTTGATGTTTTGTGTATATGTTTATGCAAATGACAGTTATACAGAAGTAACTTGTAAGTCCCTACAATAGTTTTCCATGTCTTTGCAAGTTCTACTAGTTGTAAATACTGATTCAGTAGCTTAATAAATGCCTTGTATTTAATGAATTAAGATAGGCTTAATAAGGGTCTAGCATCTAAGAGGTGTTTCTGCAAAAACTTTTCCAATGTTTAGGAGTAACAAAAAGAGTAACTGCGAGGAGATTGAGTAACGAGCCATTAGCAATCTTGGTTCACCAATTATAGCATAACCCATGTTGTATTTAAAGAGCCTCTTCAATGTGTTTATAGTTAATCAAACTGCTGAGATCTTTGGAGCATTCCAGATGATAAACACTGTATGAATTAGTTGTAATTGACATATACTTTTACTAAAACATATTCAGAAATGACCATGGCATAATTTCTACAATATATTATTTAACTGGGTCACTATTTTCCATGTTACTAAAAATGTGATGTGATCTGATCAAATTTGCCTCAACTTTGGCTAAGAAATTGTAGCTTTAGCCTTAAATATTTTGGTAATATATGAAGACAAACTGGGCAGTCCTGTTTTTATTTATTTATTTATTTATTTATTTATTTATTTATTTATTTATTTTGTGGCATTTGTTAATGCTCATGAATATCTTTTGTTACAGTTTACTGTTAAATTCTGCATATGTTTGGTTAAATACTTGGCTCTATGTCTGTTTCGATTTTATTTCCCTCATAAAATCTGATGTCTGTTTTTTATATAATTTCCGCTCATTTCTGTGACTAAAAATTTTAAGTTATGTTATCATTTTCATGATTCTGGTAGCGTTACCCTCCCTTCTAGCAAGAATTAGTCTTAGAAAGCAACTTGATATTTTTATTGATTTTGTGCATTTGTTTAGATCTTCCTTCCCCCCTCCCTCCTACCTCCCATGGAAAGGAATGACTTCTTAACAACGAGCTTTTCCAAATTATATAATAAACTTATTATAAGAATTTATTATGAGTCATGTGAGAAAAAAAAACAATAGTTCTTAATTTTCAGGAATAACAACCTGAAATTCTGAAGACTTTCCCAAAGATTTGGAAGAAAAACAATGCTGTGACAAAACACAGACAGTGTAAATAGAAATGATCTTAGTGATAGTTCAGTCAGTCTGATTTTATTCCCAAGAAAAACAATTGAATGGTTCAAGCTGGATTCTGTTAATCAAAAATAAAGGTCAGCAGTGTAATCAATAGGGTTCATCAAAAATAAATAAATAACTAAAGGAAAAATACAAGTTTTTATTATACCAGTAGATGGCAATGTAATATATTTCAGCTTTTAGGAGACATTTTATTCAAGTAAATTAGACTACAAAATAAACACTGAAAACATTTAATTCATTAATATTGATGGACTGACTGTTTTATTTTGAGGTATGTCAATAGATAATCATCTTTAGAAAGTTGGGGATAGAATTTGGTCTTGATGAAATTAAGACTTATCTGTGAACTGGTAGAAAATACATATACTACTAATAAACTGCACAAGTGAAATCAATGGTGTAGTGAATCACCAACTAAGAGTGAGCTACAATGCCTGGGAAAGCTGCAAGCCAGCTAAAAATATGCATTTAATGTAGCCAAATGAGAATTCATTGGAGAATAAAGCAACTAATCCATACTTGCAGACATGGCAGTTCTAAGAAATTATTTGGGGTTTATGGAGGATAATCAAATAAAGATGAACTTTCATAACAGCACTGTCACCAACAGGGCTAACATGCTGTGTTAGAGTAATTGGGAACTATGAGTTTATGCTGACTGTGAGCACAGCTGTGAGAAACACATGAAAGCTCAGCTGTTATTAGCATAAATAATGAGAAAAGGAGTACAGAAAGAAGATGGTTAGATTGGACTCATCCTGGGAAATAAATAATAAAACATTCAGTCAAGCATTATGTTAAAGTAATACTGGAGAAAACACATCAAAATAAATAAATAAATAAATAAATAAATAAATAAATAAATAAATAAATAAAAATGTGTGTCGTTCTCTCCCTTCTTATACGTTGGAAAGCCCAGAACCTCCTTGGTCCCACTGGATAGGATGGTCTCCCTGAGCCAACATAGCACCCTGGAGGATCAGTAAAGATCAGACCAGATGTCTGGTTTCTGGCACTGCATTGACAAAAGATACATTGTCCTTGATAAACTTTTTCCTCCATCAGTGGATTTTCTTATTTCAAAGAAAAGTCAATCCCATTTTCTGAAGTTATACTTTTAAGATATATTTTTTTTTTTTCTGAAACTATTTCAATTGTATTTTCCATACATAAGTCTCTTAGTATTTTAAAGTTATTTTTGGGTGAATTTTGAAGAAAAAGAGATATGGCTATAAAGGTTATTCTATTTCTGTATTTGAAAGTGATGTGACTACAATACAGATTCTGTACTCACTTTCTGACAGGGACAGGGCAAGGAAGAAATGTTGCTATATTGGTGAAGAATGATAGAAGATCTACAAGGAAAATTAAAAGACCAGAAAATAAACAGTTCCATCAAGCCTTAGGAAGAGATGCAATTAGGGCATCTAATATTATCAGAGAGTAAAAATACCTATAAGCGGTTGATAATAAAGGCTTATAAATACTTCTGGCAATGAACATGTGCAACAGCAGAACAAGGTATAATAAAGCTTGGTGATGGGGTGAAGGAGAATCTAGAGAAATTCAGAAATGTGAAGGGGGGAAGAAAAAAAAATGAATCAAAAAAAGTCTCAATAGCTGTAGTCTTTTTGTTGTTGTTATTGAAAATGTTGAAATCAAGATAATTTCTCCATAAAAGATATTTTTTCTCATTAAAACTATATTAATATGGGATATGCATTGAGTTTTATCTTATGCAATGAAACACTATACCATGGCTTCCTCAACTAGGTATATATTAAATTCTAAACAGGATTTTCATGGTGTCTAAACTAGTATTAGTTAGAGTCTATAACCCTAGAAAGTTCACTGTATTACAGAAGAATGGAACCAAAGACAAGAACAACAACAGCAACAAAAAAAAAATCTTTTGATTTATATCCCTCAAATAAATTAGTAGTATAAATTCAGTCTTCATATGTAGAGTCACAGAATCATAAGATTGGAAAAGACTTTCAAGATCTTCAATTCCAACCATCAGCCTGACCTACTGAGTTCCATCACTAAACCTTGTGGTTGCACAATACTTCACAGTGAAAACACTAATGTCTGCCCCATTTAGACCTACTAAGTACAGTAGATGAGTCTTCAGTCTAATCTGTTGAACTACTCATTTGGTAACATTAATTGACATAAACTGCTTTGATAAACCATTCACTTGCACAATAGTCATCATTATTCTGAAGTTATACAGGACAATTCACTAACTTACATGTATACCTTTATTTAAAATATATTCAGAATTTGTTCTTATCATTATAGGTCACACCAATTTAGAGGGCTAAATCTTATTTTCACAGGTTCTTTACAATCTAAACCTCAAAGGAATAAGTCTCTAACTTGGATGTAATGAGGTAATTATGACTAGTTCATAAATGAATTACCACACCTCACTGTTGAAAATATGACTTAGCTATCCTAATCCACCAAGCATATGCAAATCACGATTTTATATTCTGTTCCTCAGCACAGTGAATGCAATGAACTGCATGAGGTGCAAAATTGGATATGTGAGTATGAGTAAATTTAAGGTTCTTCATTTAATCACCAGCACACCATCACCCACTTCTTTCCACTCTCCATTAGGAGAATACCAGCCCTCTCAAACTGAGTTCATCTTCACATTCTTGTCCATGCATGGCACTACAGACTCAAGAATATCTGAGCAAAGGCCAGACTCTGAAGTACTTATTCATTAGATTTCCAGTATACTTGACAGCATTGCAGAAAAAAAAAAGTGCCAGAAGACCAAAACAGAGACCTTGTCATTAATGCCTTCATTAGATCCAGCATTTAAAGACAGATTATTCGGTGTATAGAAAAATAAAGAAAATTAATAAACAGAAGAGTGCTGTCACTGTGGATTGGAATCCTAGAGTTACTAGAAACACTTTTCCAAGAGAAAATAACATTTCTGAAAGAGAAACAGTTTCATTGGTAATTGGCAATAGTCTCATGGTTTAAAGCTGTTACGTTATGAATCCATTTCATTCATAGCTCTTCACCAGAGGACTGTCTAATAAAGTAATTGTCTAGAGAAGAGAGAAAGTAAAAAATCATGTAAGGCTACAAATAGTTCCACTACAGAAACTCACCATGCCCGGTAACAGGTTTTAGGAATCAGAATGTATAGGGAAGCCATTCAGTCCAGTCAAACTGTTTAGATACAATACGATGAATGGTGGCCTGAGACTGACAGATTTATTTACATTTATTTAATTACAACATTTTTGAGGCTTAAGAAATTCTGCATATTGTGCATCAGCATGCAAGTAAATCCTTCAGAAGATTATAGAAAAGGAATCTCAGTGATAATTCCATTTATGATCAGAATGCTCCCTTTTTTCTTGCAACTTTTCTCCCTTCCCCTTACAAAAGAATAGAGACTGTATGGTGAATTGCAAAGAACTATTCCCTCAAAAATGTTGCCAAAACCAATATCATTAAGGATATATCATTTTCAGTGGATAAATATTTTATATATATTTCTTTAAATTATTATTTTTTTAACTGAAAGTGCTCTGCCTGATCATTTAATGAATTAGACAACAATCCCAGAGCCATGACTGTAATTAGCAAAAACAACAAGTTTTTGAAAATTTGCTCTGAGATTACTATGTTTGTAATGATCTCCTAGGTAAAATGTAAAAGTACCAAAGTACCAAATACATCCCCTTATTGGACTACAGTTGGTATTGCAGCCAAACTGCAATGTGTGTTCGTTTTCAAAATGCCCAGAGATTACAACCTCAAAAGGGAAGCCTCAAGCTCTCAGTTTGGAGATAATCTTAATCATCTGAAGAGACTTCATTACAGCCAATAGATTCATCATTTGTCTCTTCTTCCTCATTTCCTTTCTCATTTCAAATCACGCACTGTGGTCAGAAGTGGCTGACAAATATGTAAGAATTGCATTTGTGGTGTGGAGAGTTAGGCCATTCTCCCATGGCTTCTAGGAGACACCTGTGAATGATGCAGCCTTTGCAAGAAGTACTATATATTTAATAGTTCAGAGAATAGTTTTAATTTATGCTGCAAATTGCATTGCTGTGAAGATAAAAGCTAGTGTAGACTTGAGCAGGCCAGTTTGCAACACTATGATATTTTATAAATGCATTAATCTTCGCTTCAAGGTCTTTATTCTTTGTTTTTGTATCGATATTTTGTGCATGCATTAATTAACTAAAGTCAGCATTTACTTATGAGCTGTTTCTTTCTGGTACTTGTTTACCTTTAATACTGCTGCAACTGAGATCAGAAAAGACACCTGCTTTTTTCAGTTTAGAAAGGGCTGTTGGTAGTTGATCTGTGACAGGATTCTACTTCTGAAAGCTGCTTTCCACTTAGGTGCCTAAAGCACTGGGTGAGTACATTAAGTTTCAACATATGCTGCTGGGTCTACCTTCTCCCCCTGTTCAAAGGACGAATGTCCTAGTATGAAAGGCTGAAGTTAGTAATATGGATGAGGTTTACTCTTACTTTTTTGTTGTACTTGTTTTATTGCTGGTGTATTGACCTCAGCAAGTCACCTTGCTGAATTTATGATGTGAAAGCTATGTTCAGCGATACACAAACTGTCACACAACATCATTCATTTATTTATTTAGTAGCACACAATAAATAAGTTTTAAAAATGTATTGTATAAATTCAATTATTTTTTTTTTGGGAGGGGGGCGGGATTTTTGGTCTTAAGACAGTGGATGTTCATTGAGTTCAGTGGAAATATACAGGAGTAGAACAAGACTGTCACCAGAATAGAGGCTTTAGGATTTGGTCTTTTGTTGCACTGTAGCATTTTAAAATCATTTTAAACCACAAATCATTTTTAAAAAATCACTTTAAAATGAAATTGCAAACCAGGAATCTAAATTAATAAAATCTTGAATTTTAATTCCCAATATGAAATCTGACTCTATGATGAAACAGAAAAAGCTATCAGTGCAGAAGATTTAAGTACAGCATTCAGTCTTCTCAGTGTTAAAATAACAGGAAATCCAGATAATCTGCACCACTTTTTTTTTTTTTTTTTTTTTTTTAAACAAGTAGGAGTGGATAATCAATCAGAGCATACACACATTCAAATTAAACATATATTCTTAGATAAATATATCTGGTGATATATATTAATTTGCAATAATAACTTGGTAAACTTGTAACGTTCAATTCAAAGGGAAGAAATTTGCAAGTATATTTAGATCGCTTGTGCCAGAATGAGTCAACCTGCAGAAAAATTTAATCTTTCAGCAAGTAAAAAGTAAATTTATTCTGAAACTTATGCTTTCACAGTGTTATAAATGGCTCAGGATTCGAATTAGGATTAAATAAAAAAATAGGATTTATTAAAAGAATATAAAGGAATAGAGGTAAGCAAACAGCGCTGGGTGCACCGGGAGTCTCCGCTCCACCAGGACGCACACCAGTTACATCAAGCAGCTGATTTTTATGCACCTAGACTAATACATATTCATTACTACTTCTAAAAAAAATAGATTATTATAATTAGCTTCCAGGGTCCAGTTCCTCCTACTGGAGCATGCGCATCAGTCTCCTCTGGGGGTCTCTAGGGGTCTTTCATGCTGAAGGCTCGTAGTCTTCCTCTCACCCTTTGTACTTACTCGGCACTATTCCAAGTTTATGGAACACTCTCTGTACACTCTCCACAGGTCTTGTCTCCCAACCGTCCTTCAGCTTCTTTTTTCTTCCTCTTAATCTCTTGGCCCCCCCTGGCCAGATACCAAGGATCTCATAACAGTCACCAGCAGTCACCAGTTATTATCAGTTGTTCTGAAACTCCCAAACAGGTTGACGACTCACGAGCAATTAAAACATTCTTTCCCAGCTATTTACAGTCATCTACATAACATCTATAGCAGTGTTAAATCAATTTCGAAGAAGACAGAAAAAAAATGTAACTGTTAGAACTAAAAGTCAGGAATAACAAAAGCAAACAGGTTCATAAATTTAAGGAGTGTTTTCTGAAGACGTGATAAATTGACTAGAATGAGGGGGAGACTGGAACACACTGCATCTGTGGTTCAAGAACTAAATTGCCAGTGCAGGGCCCAGAGGCAGACAGGATTCAAACAGAATTGTTCTTTATGGACACAAATTTATGGACACGAATTGGAATTGTTAAAACATTCCTCACAACAGGATCAGTGTTAATGTTTGCTAACTAAAAATTCCTGTTGCAGATTAAAAAATATTTCTTTATCTTAAGTAATGCCATTACCACTTTTTTTTCTACTGCATTTATAAATTCTTAACAGTAAATTGATATTTTTCCATGCTATTCTAAATAGCTACAAAAGAAAGTGTGATCAACCTTTGCACTGAACCGATCAGAAATTCATATTATAAAAAATTAGATTTTAATTAGTCCTTTCAATAGTTTATTTCTGAAATTTGTTACAGATAATCAGTTGCTATACTAATGTAGCCCAGGAATAATTAACATTCAGCTTTCTGGCGCTAATCACCGGAACCATGGCTCGCTTCCTAGCATTTAGGGCAGCCCTTGGAAATAATGTGATAAAGCACTCAAAAGCATTCAACCAATTAGAGTGCTTGGATGAGTGAGCTTTCCAAACCATCTGATTTTAAAAGCAAGTGCCTCATGCTGGGGAATATTTTCTGTGCAAAATTTCCTAAAAGACTGTTCCATTAAATGATGGGGATGGAGAAGAAAACTGTAATCACAATGTATTAACCTGAAAGGAGGATCCATTGGTCAAAGAAAACCTGTATAATAAATATAACAAATAATAAATAGTAGAAATGTCTTGAAGAAAGTGTCTAGTTCTAGCTGTAAAATTTTCTGTCCATTCTAAATGATTGTTACCATTAAGATGGTAACATATATAATGTATAGATACTATCAATAGACTGCAAGCAGTATTAATCTTTCAGAATGTTTTGTTGTTTCAAGGCACTTCTTAAATTTTAATTTATAAAATTACTCAGCATTTCCTTTGTCCACATTCTCCATCTTGTTTTGTTTCCATTTAAAGAGGTTCTGATTTTTTTTTTATTTTTTTTTGAAATTTCATTCTCTTCAGAAAAATTGTTATTAAAGAGTCATATTTTGTGAAAAAATATCCCATAATATTTAGGAACATTTTTCAACATGTTCACAAGATATAAAAATGACAGGAAAAAATCCTGTTTGTTAATACACTTCATTAAATAAATAAATGAATAAATACTATTTTTCAGTGTCAGTTAAATTTGCTCATGGTATTTTCCCATAAAAATCTATTTTATCAAGGTTTTTCAGAACCTACAAATGATGACTTGTTTATTCAAAGGCAGCTTTCACCTAATGTGACTACGTAAGTGTATATACATGTACTGGTATATACATTTACTAATTTTAAACACCAACCTTGTTGACATAAAGCTGAGACCATAAGATATTTCACTATTAAATTTACAATCTAAGCAGTGTGTAGTTGTCTCTAGAAAGTCTAGAATAAAATGTTATTTTTCATATTTTTCTAACATACTAATCATTTCTAATCTACACTCATATAGAGGAAAATTAGTTCAATAGTATAGTTACAAGCAACTGAATAGTTTTAATCTAGATGACAAAACACTTTTTTTTTTTTTTCTTAAAAATATTGTGTATACATATGTGAACAGCTTGGTTTTGTTTCTTCATTAAAAAAAAAAAAAGGCTTGCAAAATGTTTTGTACAATTAAATATTTTATGCATGCAAAAATGTTGACTTTTTAACACGTTCTAATATTTGTTATTTTTTCCAGTTAATTTATAGGATCTGTGAGACTTTTTCATAGTTACTTTCAGACTTTGAAGATCTTAGGTTCAAAGGGGATAGAAATGTGCAAAAGATCAAAGCATATCAGTAGGTATGACTTTGCCTTTCATTTGCATGTCTTTGGGATCTTAAGCTACAACCTACGTATCTGTCATGAATTTCTAGATCTGTAAGACCCCATTCATTCTTCTGTATCCAGAACTGCCTCCCACATCCCAGATCCAGATTTCTTGGTTTCACCAGATATTGGAGCAAGATCTGGATTTCATCAAGTCTCACCCATACTCACACACCTTTGTTTTCATGTGAAGAAAATGTGAGTACACAGTAGGGACAGGAGCTACTTCAGAACATCTTGAAAATTACAGATAACACAGCCTATGTGCTCATCCATGGGGAGGTCCTTTTTTCTCATTGTTGGGAAGAAAAGTAAATCAGGGGAAAAGGTGGGGAAGACCTGAACTTTCTCAGTACATGCCAAATTAAATGTGTGGCTAAAAAGACCCAATATGCTCAATTTTTAATCAATCAGTGTAATTAGTGTTACCTGATCTGAGTAATAGTGTTTCTTTCACTCTTTCTGCCCCCGATAACGATAGCTGATTTTCAGAGACAATCCATAAGTTGCACTAGCTTCTGTCAGGCTCCACATATTTGGGGAATCACACATTAGGAAAACCCAGAATATCTCTTTTGCACTCCCCAACCATAGACAGCAATCTGGGTAGTAGTGGCTTTCACTGGGATCCTTGTGCCTGCAACTGAAGTGAATTAACTTCAAATTCTTCTTTAGAGAAAAAGGTAAAATAGATCTAAAAGAAATGCTTCTAACGATCTAGGATGTGAGATACCAATGTACAGTTCTTTCAGTAGATCTTGCAAGTTTAGTGACAGGAAGATGGGGATTTTTCAGCTCCTGAAAAATAGAAGAAATTCCTGAAAAACAGTAGAAATTAATGTTGTCAAGGGTTTCCCCAACACGTGGGAATTTGCAGAACATTTATTCTGTCTTGATACTGAATCTCTAAAGAAGCGGTCATATAACAAAGCCAGACAACCATCTGAAGATTTAAAAAAAATAATAAAAATACAACTCCCAAGAATTACAGAAGAAATGCATTAGGATATTCATAAAGCTAAAGTTTTCTTTTGTCATAAATTCTAGCTTCCTGAAAGATAGTGTGAATGATTAAAAGCCTCTTCATCGCAGGGATTCACAATAAGATTCCTACCTGGAACTACCAGCAAAGTCTTTTTGCATTTGTCATGGTCAACGTGATGAGTCTTTTTCTGCACCTGATAAGAGCATTGAATGGCCTAAAGCGTATTCTTATTCCTGAACCTTTTCTCAATCAGTCCTGTTTACTAAAAGGAATATTCAGTACAAGGCTTCCTCAGCTCCTAACATTGTTTTGATTAATTTCTGTCCCTTGTGTGCACTTGTGTAAAAGAGAAACACATGGGTCTACTTTCCTACTTTAAGCATCCCAATCAAGGCATCTCTTTGATCAACAACACAAATCACAGTACATTTCATATTCTACAACAACAAAACACCAAAAAAAAAAAAAAAAAAAGTGCAGGGTGTGCTGTAGATCGATATCCAAATGGCACATAAAAGATCTAGAATATAGATCAAAGCAGAGAATTTTGCTTTTTGGCTGGTCAGTCATCTTGTGTTGTAGTGTATTATTCCTTTACGTCTTTGGCTGACAAGGCTTCTGGAAAGAGACTGACTCAACAAGCTCCTGTGGGAAAACTCACTTTTTTTTCCTTGTCAATTTAATCTGCTGGCTATTTAGAAAGATGTCATGAAATACTTTTATTTTCTGTATTTTATAAATCAATCATAAAATAGATGAAGAGGCACTAAAATACGAACCCACATAAGGAGTACCTGAAGCTGTCACTGTGCTTTGGGTCACTTTCCAGTCCGTTAGGTACTTATAAGTTGCTTCACTGCTGTGGTGCTTAAGACCACCAAAACCTAGCACCAACCCCTTTGGTGAGGCAGGGAAGTTCTGCTGTTCCCTTCACAGATGGGAAACTTAAGGATATGAAGCTTAAAATCAGCACTAATTTTCTTTTTGTCTTTTCCTCTCTGCAAGGTATACTGTGCTATGCAAGGATGCCACATTAGATCCCATTTGGCAGTATGTATCAGCAACTCTGTTCCTACCATAAGTGGTCAATTAACAATTAGGGGCTCTTTTGTGGCTCTTATGAAAATTAAAGATATGGACCTATTAAAGACATGAACCAGTGTACTTCAGTACCTTCCAAAGCATTTGAAGTTTCCTTTTATGCTGGCAAGTATTTCATGTTTTATCTTGGTTTTGTTTAATTATTATTATTCTGTTAGTGTTGTGTTTTTTTTGTTTGTTTGTTTGTTTTTGTTTTTTTTTTGTGCGCTTGTGTGTTTTTTTTGTTTGTTTGTTTGCTTGTTTTGGTAGTATTTTTGGCATTAGCTTTTGAATTGTTTTGGTTTTACTTAATAATCTTGTGTTTTCTTTCTCTCTTGCATGCTTTAAACTTTACAGACACAGATGGTCCACTCATCTGTAAAGTCAGACACATGAATCAGCCTACTTGAATAATATAAAGCACATGCATAGCTGTTTGCAGAATCAGGGCCTCAGCACACACATCAGAGGGGGCTTGCCCATAAATCTTCATGGGCAGCCATACAAACTGGCACCTAAGGAGAAATCAGACATTCTCTTCTTGTCTTTCAGGAGCAGTCTACATCCCAGGGCACATACCTGTTTGGTAAAGGAGGAAAGCAGGTATTTCTTCCTCTTTGTTTCTCAGATAGAGACTGGAGAAAGCATATAGAGACACAATGACATGCCAGGCTTACAGCAATTATTTTCACTGTGGTCATCAGGTTACAAGGCTGATGACTCTCAGAATTAAATACTCTCCTTTTCCTGGGGTACTCAGCAGAGAATGAATAGTCAAATAGTAACTTGCCTTGGTGTTGTACAGTCATTGTGACTATTCTTGGATTTGAGATGAGATAAAACAAAGTGCAGAAAGGCCTGATGAGGTTTTTTTGTTGTTGTTTTTTTTTTTTTTTCCCTAATATGTTTCTAACCCTTAAGCTCTTACATGGGGCCTGCTGGCACATCTGAATGCCATTGCCTGGTTATCTCTGTTTTCATGGGGGCACCCTTTTACTGAGGTTTGTAGAGACCTCACATACTGTCAGCAGGATGTGCCCTTATTGGTCTTTATATTTGCTGATGACTGAGGAGTGAAATGCTTGTGATGATGAAATACCAGCATGCTCACCTTTTACAGAGCACATTTCCATGTTTCACCAAGCCTTCATAAGCACTTGGTACAGAAACAGCTCTGTTTATTGGAGGTGCTTGTTCCCCAAGCTCCTGGGACTGTGCCCATTTGCAATCACAGCAGTGTTATTTCAGTTCCTTCCTGTCCCTTTGATGTAGCATTTGCTTTTTAAATTCCTGCTGCTTTCACTCATTTTTCTCAGTCTGCTTTTTGGCTGGGTTTCTGAAGGTACTGGGGCTCTTTTAGGGACAAAGCTTTAATAGGGAGGATATATTTCTCCCACCTTATTTTTTCACTAATTCACAATGTTAAAGCCTGATAGATTTACTAACATCAACGACCCCTAGAAACACATCAAGGACTATATTAAATACGGTTTTACCTATATAATGCTTAAAGAAGTCAGCTTTAATAACCAAGACAGTGAACCACGTTTATTTCCCAGGTTCTCTCCTTACTCTCTCAAAATGCCGCAAGAGCTTAAGAAGTTCAGTGCTCTGGAGGAGGGACTTGGTGCCTTGCAGGAACAAGCTATTAAATGTCAAATATTTTGCAGCAAATACCCTAGAAACATAACTATCAGAAAAACTGAAGTAACTCTCGTGAATTCAGTTTCATTGTCCAAGAAGAGCAAGATGCAAATGGCAAACCTGACATTAACACTGAACCTAAATGGTTGATTTAAAATATTTTTGAATTATATTACTCAAGGCAATCTATGCTGCGCCTTTATTATTATTATTATTATTATTATTATTATTATTATTATTATTATTATTATTATTATTATTATTGTTTTTGTTTGTTTTTGTTTTCTGGTTAGTTTTTCATTTTTTATTGTAAACTTGGCAGAGGCCCTATAACTCTGCACAAAGCTATTAAGGGTTTTACCATGTTAAAGAGCAATTGGCCTTTCTCTGTATAAGGAGGGAAGATGAGGCTGGAAAAACAATCTTAAAAAGGCATTGAATCTACTATTTTTCTCCTACAGCTATTGTGGATAAAGTGTAGGAAAAGATGTATTGTAGGCACGACTGGAGGACTATAGTTTGCCTTACATAGTACTTTTAAACCATCTCTTTTTTTTTTTTCTTTTTGTTTTTCATAAATACAACATATAAGAAATCAGGATTTCAAAATCAAAGTGAAATTTACTGAAATTTAGTAGTGAGGTTTAAGTAAAACTGTAAATGTGGTTTAATGGAAGGAGCGTACCTCTTGATCTTCATTTTAGGAATATTATCTCTGCATTTTTGGATAAGTCTCTTACCTTTAATGTTTATAAAACAGAAAAAGCACTATATAACATCATATAAAGAATTAAGGTCACAATTCTACTCTAATCAGATCTATTTGGAGGAAGATCAAAGTTCATTTTAGGAAATGGATGAATTTTGCCCTCACTTACACCCTATGGACTTCTGTGGGAGTAAGAGGGTGGAAGAAGTAGAATTACTCATTCATTCTGTGCCAATCATCACAACATCAGAACACTTTCCAAATTAAGATTTAAACAAAGAAGAGTAATGTCTGCCATGCGAAGTTTCTTCTGTTCCTCCCCTACAAAGAAATGTTATGTCAGTGTTGTGCAGGAGGGATATTGTGATATTCACATAAATAGAAAAGGTAAATGCATATTTAAAAAATAAAAATAAATAAAAATAAAAGAAGAAGAAGAAGCAGACATGCTTATTTACTGCCTGTTGCAAAAGAAAAGGTTGAATAAATGAGCTTTATAATTAAGCTGGAAAGGCTTCTAGTTTGTTGACATACTGTTCTTTGAGAGATATTTTCAAGTCCCAGACCCAATTTTTATTCACTGTAAACATTCAAGAATGAACACTGGGATCTAAATGAGGCAAGGAAAGCAACGTGGGATTGTCAGTGAAAAGTATCATTATTATAGACCAAAGAGAAAAATTGAATGTGAAGGACTTTGAATAATTTGAATTATTTACTAGAATTTACAGTGATATTGTTTTTTCATAATGGACAAACAATAATCATATATGGGATGAGGAAACACTGAATTATTAGTTCATTTTTGAGACCATGAACAACAAATACAGATACAAATTCCAGCAGTTGTTGTAGCTATCCATCCCAATTTTTACACTTACACATTCTCAGGACCAAATCTGCTGATGTACATGATGACAGGTGTCTTGATTTCAATGCCCTTGGGAGAGGAGGGAAACAACTTCATAATGTTCAAGAAAATGTATTTTTTTTTTTAATTTTGTTAAGAAAATGTTCACCTTGATAAAGGTTAAGTCCATTTATGTATTTTCCTCTGATATTTTTCTTTCTCATCAGTAAAATTCTCTCACTCTTGCAATTGCATCTATTGTATCTTGATCATGTCATTATTGTCTTAAATTGGGTGTTCTAAACCCTTCCCTTGTTAAAACACTTCAAAACACAAACCTCATTTCCAATTCTGATACAATAGCTCTCTATAGCAAAGATGAGGGCAGCCTGTATGGGTAAGGAAAGAAAGACTGACTTAATAGTGAAATTACTATTTCACTTTTTATACAAACTTTATAAAGATATCACATACAGTAACTGCTGATTCACTCTTCTGATATTACCTTACATTTGGACTTACCTTTCACTAACAACAAATTGATAGATGGGCAAGGGCTGAAGAGCTTCGGTGATTAAAAACTTCCCTGCCACTTTCTGCATGGACAAGCAGAGTGTCTGGTGCTTCAGAGACTTACAAATGCTATTCTAGCTGCCAGCATTACTAGAAATGTTAGACACATTTTGTCGTACTGAGTTCCAAAATAGCATGTGGCATAATATCCTATAAAAGATGCTGTTGAAGAAGACAGTCAATGACAATGTCAAGCTTGGTCATAGCTTAGGAGATGGGGCTTGTCAAAAAGTAGAAGAGGTCAGGAATGCAGCTCGACTTCTAACATGAGCAGAACTCATCGTGCTCTGAGGAGCACCAAATGCATTTTGTAACTCTGCACACATGCATTTGTAGTATTTTCTCCTACATCCAGTGGATATATATGCCTGTTAGAAACTGATTTGTGTGTAACATTGTGACAAACAAAACAGAAATTATTTAAGATACACAGATGACATGATTTTGGCTGAGATAGTGTTAGTTTTCTTCATAGAGGCTCATATGAAGCTGTGTTTTGTATTTTTGATTAAAATAATGGTGATAACATGCTGACATTTTAGTTATTGCAGAGCGGTGTTCACACGGAGCCAAGGATTCTTCTGCTCCCCACACTGCCCTGCCAGTGAGGAGTCTGGGGGTGCAGTAGGAACTGGAAGAGGACACAGCCAGTAGAACTGACACAGAAGAAACAGATGGATATTCCATACCATATGGCATCATGCTCAGCAGTAAAAGCTGGGGTCAGGAAGGATGGGGACATTCAGAGTGATGGTGTTTGTCTTCCCAAGTAACTGTTACGTGTGATGATCCCTGCTTTCCTGGAAGTGGCTGAACATCTGCCTGCTGGTGGGAAGTAGAAAATGGATTCTTTATTTTTCCTTGCTTGTGCATGCAGCTTTTGATTTATGTGTTAAATTTTTCTGTATCTCAACCAATGAGTTCTCACACCTTTACCTTTCCAATTCTCTCCTCCATCCTACCTGGGGAGAACAAGCAAGCAGCTGTGTGGTACTGAGCTACATGCAGAATTAAACCAAAGCAATGGATAATCCTATTTTCTTCCTATTAGCATTATTATAAATCCAGGGAATAAAAAGAGAAGTCTTTATTTATTTATTTATTTGTCTATTTAAAGACGTGTACTCCAGAGGTCCCTTTCTCTCATGATGTCCTCTTCTACTGAGGGATTTGTATGTAAAAAGATATATTTTCAAATTTCTGCCCACAGGATGTAAAATTTCCTGTAAATCCTGTCCTGATCTAAATTGTAATAGTGTAACTGCTCAATCAATTATGTTAAGGTTGGTGTGAGTTTTTTGAATTTATAACTTTGCAGTTGAGATCTAACTGGGACCATGGTTTTTAAATAATCATGAGTTAGAGTGACCAACTTAAGATATTTCTAGAAGGCTGGCCTTTCCAGAACTCATGAGCTTCTTCCCTGCCTCTTCCCTAAGAATGTTTGGGCTTTGGGTGTCTGAGGTTGTTGAGCCAAAATAATAAGTAATTTCTGAAGAGTGATTTTTTTATTTATTTTTTTTAAGTTGGCAACCTTTTCTACCTGCCTCTGATGGAAAACGGGTTATAAGTATTGCCTGAATCTTGTAAATAACAGTTGTTCAGCGTAAAAGAGGCTCTATGGTTCAAGATGCTTTGATGTTATTTCATTTTATGTGCTTTGATTTGATTCATAAAGAAATGCTTAGGAATTCTTTGTAGTGTTCCTTAGCATGATGAAATTTCCAGATGCTTTCCCTCCACTAGAGCTCTGATTATATCTAGGAAACAGTCTTTTTTTGTTAGAAGGTGACATTTTTAAACATTCTTTTTTTTCAGGATAAGTTTGCTGTTCAAGTTCTGATCTGCTACCTTCTAGATTCTGACAGGCATTAAAATGCTCTTGAAAACAATGGTATCATTCTTCTCAAAAGACTGTTTCATTTTCTTTATTGTGTCTAAAGTACTTTACAGGGCAATATCAGCTTCATGCCATTTATTGAACTATTAGGCTTCAGACAGATTTAGATAACAAGCAGATTATCTTTTTTTTTTTTTTAATTTTACTTATGTGTTGTCTCCAGATTGTTTACAGTGCTTTCTTTCTTAGTTTTGAGACAAACAAGGCTTGACCAGATGTTGTGTTTCATGGAGGGGAAAGAGAAGAAATTGGTTGGCTGATTATGACATCATATAGACACAGATTTCATAGTGATTATCAATTATATTTTATTATATGAGATCTTCACACCACAATGACTATACTATCATTCTAGATTGTGTTGAGTTAAATAGAATTTCTCAGGATTTACAGTAATATGCCCTAGATTTGATTTTGGCAAGTTTCAAAAGGGACAGAGGGGCTTGGCTAATTTCATTTTAGATGTTCAGAGTGATTCCTGATTCCTCTACAGCAAAGAATGTGAAGTCACATTTCTCTGTACAATATTATTGTAGTCATGTTTATGGATTATATCCATCAGTGCAATATTAAACAGATGACACAATGGCGAGCTCTTTCCTTTTTTATAGTTCTGCAGACATATGTTGTGCTTTAGAAAATAAAGATGGAATCTTGCTTGAAAGAAATGACATGTTAATTTAAAACAAGAGCAACAGAAGAAGATAACAAATACAGGAAATTCTTCAAGGGAGAGAGACTAAAAAGGAAATAATGAGCTTAGGTGGCTGTCTGGGTATAATTTCAGAATTGTTTTATCATGTTTAAATAAATATAGACTAGTCTAAAAGTCTTTAAATAAATAAAGACTAATCCAGTAGTCTACTTAGGGAAGTGAGTTTTGACAGGTACATAATCACCATATATGAATAGTAACTACTCTTAGCTTCCAGTCATGTGCTCAGCCCGTTAAATCATGGTGCCTAGCTGAGTGACAAACTCACAGGTCTTATAATTTGCATTGATGGCATAATCATGACATACTCAAATGTAAATGTTTTCAGTTGTGCGGATAAGGCAGAAATTTTCATCTTTTCCCCTCTAAATAAGCTATATATCTAGGACATGAAATTGCCATAAAAAAAAAAAAAAAAAAAAAAAAATGCTGCTTGAATACAGCTGCTGTTACACCTCTGCTTCAGGATTTGGTTTCATTTAAAATGATACATAGCTGAAATAAAGTACTACCACTTTCTCTTGTTAGTTATAGTGCAGTTTCCCTTCTTTCAAAAGGAGCAATAAAGTTAGAGGTCAGTAAGACAGTGAGAGGTAATAACAGAAACAAAAAGGTAAACAAGTCCAAATGGAGCCATAAAAAAAAAAAAAAGCCATTTTGCACAAACCAGTATATTTTTAAATCATCATTTTGCAAATCACCAGACCTACACCCATTGCCCTTTTTTTTCACCTGCTGCAAATCTCTCAAAGCCTCATTGATGTTTCTGGCCTGGGCTTGAAGTTGTGAGGCTGGGAAAGGCTAGTGTGGTGCACATCACTTCTTCTCAGCCTGGGGTTACCTCACAAAATGGCTGTGGGGAGAAGGGAAACAGAACACATCCTACAAACACTAACACCTGCAACTGAGAAAATAAATGGAATTGGGGAAATGCAAGCCACACAAGAACATTGTGAATTTATGCAAATTTTGAGCTGAGTGTAGCAGTACTGTACTGGTAGTTACTGAGGTGTTTTTTAAAAAAAATGGATCAAGTCCTGGGTAGGAGAGGTTGAGTAGCACTGTCCCCTGATCAGATGCATGACCACTCAGTGGTCAAGATGGTCCTGTGAAAAGGAAGCAGAGGTCACAGACATCCTCACCTCCCAGTGTTTGAATCAATCCAGTTTCATTTGGTTGTGCAGGAAAAAATCTGACAGGAAAACTCCTGATTTTTGTGAGAATGTTCCAGAACTCAGAAATTTGTCATCGAATTCCCATTTTTCTTCAGAAAACTTATATTGAAGCAAAATAGTAATTTTAGTGTTGCTTTGAAAAAAGTTTGCTTCATTTTGGTTTTCCTGGAAGTAATTCTTTATCAAAGCAAACAAGGACAAAAAATTTTTTCAGACTTTGTTGACAAGTACTTAAACACAGTAAATTATCTGAAAGTATTTGTAGATGAGACAAATACCAGATAAAGAATGAAGTTCACATTTCTATGTATTATTTATTTGTAAAAGAGTACAATAAAAGGACATGTTACAGAATATTTGAGGCATCATTCACAGGGACAATTTAGCCATTCTTTGACACATCTGCTAGTGAGAGTGACCTAAGTCACTCTGCTGCCTCTTTGTGACTGTATACAAGCTCTACTTCAGAAAGTTCCTGCTTATGCAAAAAGATATAGCAAATACTGACCAGGGAATGGTGCTCTCTACATGCAAATACAAATACCGGTAGAAAGGTTAGGCATCCTCCCAACAGGAGCGTGTTTCTTAATACCGAGTGATCGACCGTGTCGATTCCCATCACCAAATTTTTCCCCACCTGAAGTGCTGTGAGTGGCACAGGTAGAGAGCACAGCGCCCTGGCACCGGAGAGGGAGTGCTCTGCTTCCATCTCTCGGTAAAGAGGAGGAAGAACAACCAGCTCAGATTATTATTATTTTTTTTTTCATCTGGATACTTCACTGATGCAAAAGCCAGATGAACAGATGCTTCAGAAGGGGAGGACAACTGTGCTTTGACAGACTGAGAAGCATGGACAGAGACCCATTCACATAAGCTTTTCTACCGGTATTTCCCCCACACACACTGCTCTGAGACTCACCACAACTGCAAGCTAAGTTAAGTTAACTGCAACACCTGTTAAGTGTACACCTTGTGGAGCCAATCCAAGAAAAGAAGGGAAAGGTGTCTAGTTTGTGGTGAGGAACCTATTCAAGCTGCTATCAGATGCTGACTTCTAGCCAAGGAAATCCATATGACTTTGGGAGGATTTTTCAATACAGGGTGATGAAGAGGGAAACAAGGACACAGATGTGCCCTCGCCAGGGGATGTGGCATTGACTGCTGAACTCAACAAGGCTGGCAGCAGAAAAAAAGACCAAAGCTGAATCACTGCCTGGAGGTGCAGCCACAGGTGACAAACACAGGGCACTGCCCTGCTGTCTGGGAGTCACACACGTGCCTGGGACTCTGGGAATATGCAAACCACTGATGCCAGCTTGTGGGTCATGCCAGCACCAGGCAGGAAAGTAGCCCATCAGATGTTCCAGATGGTGGGGGCTCTGGGCTGAGTTAATAAAATCCTGCCAAACGTGGTGGGGATGGAGGAGAGAGTCACATATCCTCAATAGCACAGGAAGCTGCTCACCCTGCTCCTTCAGCTGTTTCATAAAATCTCCAAGGCTACAAGCTGCAAAACCTGCCTCAAAGAGTGCTGAGGAAATGGGAGGTCTCAGCATCAGACCAGACCCTCACCACCCCACTGCCTTCTACATCATATAGACCTGACTTGGCAAACATATACATAATTAAGCCATGTGAATACCAAAAGCTACAAGTTAAGCAATTTTATAAGAAATATCATCACCTTCTATTTCCAGATATCCTATATTTCTTTGTTTATTTTCCTTGAAAAAAAAGGTTCTCTGTCCTCTTAGAAACTCTGGCTGAACATTCATGTGTGTTTCTAATCCAAGTTTGGTTGCTTCTAACAACTCTGACAGAAGAATTATGTGTATTATAGAAATAGGTTAATTTAACTATTGGATGCAACATTAATTTCTTCACATTACACTGGCCACATTGTTTGCACTTTTAATAGATACTAGCCAAACCATTCCATGAAATAAAATATGCACTTTTATTCCAGCACTTCTACCTTGTCCTATATATATGCACAAATCTCCACCTGAAATATTTGAAATATTTGCCTATTTGAAGAGTTGGTCTTATATTCACCCATACTTTCTGGTTTCAAATGCTTGGAGGTTTAAGTCTTTTTTTTTTTTTTTTTTTTTTTTTTAATTTCCACAGTGAAAACATTTATAATCACTGTTGTGTTATGAGGTGGAAGGGCTTCTTTACCAGTTGTTGTCTGCACTCTCACCTTTATCTTCATCTTAATTATGATCTCCATGGAAACATGAAATAAACTAAGTAAAAATAGAATATACAAAGCATAAATATTTGTGTTTAAAATTTACCTACAGTAAAGATTATATGATTATATATAAGATTATCAATCATGTAAAGCACAATAGAAAATACAAACTCCCATTAAAGAAAACAATGTATTATATGCTATATTTTTTTATCTTCTTAAATATGGAATTACCTTTACACTTAAAGTCCCATTTACTGAGAACAAATACATGTTCAAGACTTTCTTGACTCAGGATCAAATTTTCAAACTTTGTTCTGCTTTTATTGAGACTAAACAAGGGCTTAGAGAAATAGCATTATTATATGCCCTGTGGTGTTTAGGAGTAATCAGGGACGTCATCATTAGATAGAAATGCTAAAGAGTTTGTGGAAAAGCCAACTAAGTAAAAATCTGTATTTTATGAGCTGCACCTTAACCTTGATCCTGACAAGTTCTTATTAATTTTTCAAAATTCATAACCCCAGAATTATCATTCACTAAAATGAATTCACATCTAAAATACTACATACTTCTTCCCACCCAAGTGTCATTTCTTAGGAGATAAAAGTGGCTTTTCTGACTACTAGTCTTTAAACATATATATATATATATATATATATATATATATATATAACTTACCATCTCCTGGTCCTTTCAGTTCACTTTCACTCAAAGAGCAGATGTGTTTCACTGCAGAGTGATCAGATCACTTAGTTACTGAAGTAAACTGGCTTATATAGCTTGTAGTAGAATTTACTTGTTGAAATGGTAAATGATAAAACCAACTTGTTACTGAGCTAGCATCAAAGGGCTACCAGGATAGCTTAAGCCCACAGGAAGCTATCTCAAACACCAGAGCTTTAGTTCAGTCTGGTTTATTCAGTTTAGTGCCAGTGACATTTTTCTTCCCCTTTGAGTCAACAGACTTCAGGGTTTTGGTGCCTGTTGGCACATAATACCAGCCTTTGAAATACTGATTGCTCAGCCAAAGTTAACAGAAACAGCTGCAAAACAAGATGTCATTATCTCTGGGTCTTGCTCTGAGTGAGCTACAAGTGCATTGCCATCTGCAAAGAGCAGTTCTTTAATAAGGGGACCTCTAAAGCCTTTGTTTCTGCATATAAACAAGCCAAATTATCAATGTTGCTTGGGGGAAATCTGAAACTGGACTCTCAGAGACAGACTCTGAATTTGTTCAATCTATTGCCACTGCAGAATAAACCTTTGTAACATTGAGATGCTGTAGCGTTACTCACATTTTGCAAGCCATCTCTCCATCCAAACAGCCCATGCAAAAGGATCACTTCTTCAATTTATTTGCTTGTGCAAAAGAGGAGGAGTTGGGATTTGTTAGTTTGTTCTTTTTTTTTTTTTTTCCATATTTTTCTGCTTAGCAGCATAGCAAGGTCTTTTTTGTTCTCTGAACTCTAACAATATCAAATAGCATTAGCTACTCTGGTGGTTAATAACAGCCATGGCTGTCTCATAGGCATAGCTAAGATTCAAATCAGTATTTTGCATGAGGCAGACCTTGAACATACAGTCACCTCTGTAACTACAAAACATTTTTCTAACTCATTGCCTAGTTGATGGTACAAATGTAAGCACCTTTGAGCTGCTGCAATATGCTGCTTACAGAAAAAGAAAAAAAAAGTATATCATTAGGGGCTCAGACATATTTTAAATAATTCATTTTGTATCACATCGAAGCAACACTGGAGAAATGAAAGAAAGTCATGACTTTTTGATCAATTTGAGGTTTTGACTATTGATTTGTTTTAATGATAGCCATTGATTCTTTTAATGTTGAAGAGGGGCAGAGACTACTATTTACAGAATGTAATCTTGATGAGTTTATGACCATGAGAAATTTTAAACATCTTGTATTGTACAGGTAAAATATGAAGTTGTCTGAAGTTAACTAGATTGTTAGTCAACTAACAATCATGGAGCCTTTATACTGGAAAATAAGGAACCTAACTTCATGTTCATTAAAGTAATAGGCATCTTGATATCAAAGATCAAAAGTTGGTGTATAATGATTTTATTATATTTATATGTAATCTTTATACCAGAAAGCCTTCTTGTGTACACAGTGTTCTAGCTTTAAAAAAAATAAATAAATAAAATAAAATAAAATATTTTAAAATGCATTACTATGTCCTTTTCATTTTTCTCAAAAGTCAGTGACAATTCATTGGAAAAAATGATGACAACAGGTTTTAATTAAATAACGAATGCATGGTAACAGGGAAATTGTTTGGGTTAAGAAATGCAAAGAAGCATGGAACAAGACACAGGAACTAGGGAGAGAAGATAGAAAGGCCTGGAAGAAAAAGTCATTGAACACAATTGCAGGGGTCTATAATAGGCAAAAGGATTAGTCAGTGGTCTGAACAGAGTGGCTGAACAGCTATTGAAAGTAAGTGTATTTATAAACAGGAGTTCAAAGAACAACAAGGAATGGCTTCAGTGCAGGAAGCTGCAGTAAATAGGAATGGCTGTGGGAAACATTAAGGAAGTCATAGAAATCTGAAATCTTTTATTCATTTAAATAAGTGAAGCATAACATTTTCTAACATAAAATTCTAAAATTGTGATTTTTTTTCTGGTATGTGGATATATATATATATATAATATATTGATATATATATATATATGGACATTCTGGTGTATATATACATATGTTGAACACCTGAACACCTGCATATACTTCCTATGTACTTACTAAATCTTTGGGAGAAGACACTTGATTGATGGGTTTCATAGTCAGAACAAAACTGTTGTCAAAACTGTTGTCCTAATATTACGGAAGCTCTAAAGGCTTACTGTCTTCAGTATGAAATTAATAAGCTCCAATGTATGACCTTTAAGTATATTCCTTTTAGGAATATTTCCTAAAAAGGGAGACTTTCCTGAACTGAGGCTTGGAATAGCATCAATGTTCTTTAAATTTAATTCTATACTAAATGTTAATATACCTAACATATAGTAACATACCTTTTATTTTATTTTTTTAATCATCACTTAGCAAAACCTGTTAAGAGACTCAGAATAGAACAAATATGAAATTCTGAACATTCATTCTTCCTAGTTGTCCTTCATCACTCACTCTTAATCGTTCATCCTTCTGGAGAGCAATGTCTAATTACACTTTTTTTTTTCTTTAAACTTTGCAGATATGCAAAGCTCAGAACACTGGTTTGGCAGAATATAAAACTGTCTTTCATTTTGGAGAATCCAAGGAGCAACCGGGCAGTGTTATGCTGTTGCTTGTTGTACCAGGACACAACCTGTCAAATGCCATCAGTACAGGAGCAGCAGACGTGATTCCTAGTGCTGGGAAGCACATTTCTTAGTGAGCCTTCTAATTGTTTTTCCTATTTACATCTCTGTGTATATGTGTTCTTGGTTTGGATGTTTTTGACAACGAAATATGCTCTTTTCTGAATGTCTCCCAAGGTCTGCCTTCTTGGAGGATCAGAAAATCTAATTTACACATTTGTTGTATTCTTGAAAGAAGGGATACCCTACTTCAATCCAGGGTGTGGACTGCGTAAAGACAAGGCAGTTTTAACTTCTCTTTAACTGTCTGTGAACAGTGAAGATGAGCTTGAAGCATATTCAAAACTGTTAACACTTCATAAGCATTTTTTTTTCTTTTTCAAAACTCCGAGTACTATTTTGGAAGAAACAGAACGTAAGCTAAATTTCCATAAAGATTTCCCAATTGCCATCCACATGGTTATTTAACTTGGAGTTACACCTACATCTTTATTTATGCATGTAACTAAAAATTTTGAGGGGAAAACTCTATGTATAGGTAGCATTTTTTGAAGACACTTGGCATAGTTGGAGGGAAAAAAAAATCGGGCTCTCAAGATCTTCTTCAAGTCCTAAACAAAAGCTTAAATATCAAACTAAAGGTCTCCTGTTCTTGCTTTATTATGTTTAAAATGGCTGAACAAATCAAGAGAAGGCTGTAGGAGAAGAAGGGGACAATTGCCAGGGAAAAGGTGACAATGTATGAGCACCTGTAAGCCACAGAAGAAACAACTGGAAAAATTTTGCCTGTGGAAAACTGAAAGGCTACTTTGGATGGAAACATGATACGAAGTTTCCATCATGGCCTTCACTTAGCCAATAACCTTTGGTATCAAGCAGAGTTATGTATTCCAGTTCTCAGATTTCTCTGCCATGAGGATCAGGATCAGAAGAAAATAGGAGTGACAGTTAGCTTCCCCTCTGGACTGCTTCCAAACCTTTTAATTTCAGCCCTACTAATACACACACAGATCTGGCTTCAGTTTTAGCACACTCTACTTTGAGATCTAGCTGAGATGCACAAGTGTCTAGATCGGTGTTGAGAAGAGAATCAGTATGGGTTGCTGGCGAGGCGCAGTACCACCTTAATCCAGCCTTGTGCCTTTTTGTACCATCTTGCCAGATTGTTTTGACTGAGTGGTAAATGCAGCAATGTGTTCTCTTGAGATATTAACATTTCTGGATTCGTGGCATGATTTGACAGGATCCAGGTGCCAAATATGTATTTTTTCCAGTGCCGTTGCCTTCAGGCATATCAGGCTCCAGATTTTTAAGGTGCAGCAGGGAAGCTAAGTAACGTTCTCTGTTGAGACAAAATTTGGAAACTGGAGTTTGGGAAGCTGGGGAAAAAATGACTGGCAAGATCTGGCAGGATTCAGGATTCGAAGCCAGATTTTCAGAACATCCTGGTGTTGTTTCTTACGGTCACAACCGACAGATCCATGCTGGTTCTTTATCCAGGCGTTGTTCTTCAGGTGCCTGACATCAAAAAGTTAATCAGGCTCTAAATCCCTGCACTGCTCTTGCCTGCACGAGCGGAAGGAAGAGTTGGATAGCGTTTTAAACACCTACTTCTCTTTTTTTTACAAACCAATATGGGGACAAGAAAAAAAACCTAAGCCGCAGCCCAGCCACCCCTCGCCACCGCGGCTCCCGGCTGCCTGCCGCAGGGCACTCCCAGGCCACCGGCACGGCCACCGCGGGGCTGCGGGGACCCCTGGGGGGGAGCGAGGGGGACTCACCGCGGCCCCCGCCGCCCTCGCAGCCCCGGGGACCCCCGCCGAGGAGCCCCGCGGAGGCGCGGCCGTGCCGGGGGTTGCACCGAGGGCTTCCCCGCGAGCATCCCCCGAGCATCCCCGCAGCCGGCGGGCGGCGGGGCCGTGCCGAGCCGTGCCGAGCCGTGTCGAGCCGAGCCGTGCCGTGACTCACCCGCCGGGGCCAAGCGGGGAAACTCCCGCTTCGGTGGCAGAGCGCATGTGCCGAGGCTCCCAGCCTCCGCTCCTCGCACCCTCCCCTCGCTGCCTCCCTGCCTCCCGCCCTTCCTCCCTGCTCTGCCTCCTTCCCTCCTTCCCTCCCCGCCCGCCCGCCCGCCGCCGTCTCCTCTCCCTGCCGGCTGGGTGCTGAAGTTGGGCGGATGGCAGCAGCCCAGCTCCGCTAGGACGAGCCGCCTCAGCCCTTCCCGGGATCGCTCAGCGCCAACCGCACGCAGCCGGGCGGGGGTGGGTAAGGCGCTCCGCTGGGGTTTCAGCCTGAACCGTGCGGAACGGCAGCAAAATGTCTGCTTCGGACTGATGCGCGGGGTGGGAGGGTGGAGGGGGGGGAGAAAAAAAAATAATGAAAAAATAAAAAATAAAGGGGAGGGGGGGAGGAAAAGAGGAGGGAGGTGAGAGGGGATGTGGATGGAGGGCGGTGGAGTGAGGCTGAAAATGGGGAGACCGGCTGTGTGTGTGTGTCAGTGTGTGTGTGTGTGTGTGTGTGTGTAACAACGGGCGGCTGCGGCGCCGAGGCTGCAAGGTGGTGTTTCTGTGTGTGTGTGTGTGTATATGTGTGTGTGTGTATGCGTGTGTGTATGTGCGTGTGTGTGTGTGTGCGCGGCTCCGTGCCCGCGATGCACAAAGGGGTGGGGAGAGGTGCCGCCGGGCTCTGCCCGCTCCCTCCCCCGCCGCCCCCCCGGTTGGTGCCCGGGGTGCCGTGGGGCATCCGCCGAGCCGGGCGATGCTGCCCAGCCCGGGGCGGGGACGTGGAAAATGGGGGGGGACACGGGAAGGGAGGGGGACCGTGCCGCCCCCGGGGAAGCCGGGGGCATGGGCTGGCGGTGTGACAGCCGCCGGCTCGCAGCTGAGGCAGCGCTCCTCCTGCCTCCCTTCCCTCCTGACCTTCCCCCGCGTATCGCGGCTCTGCTTGGCGGGCGGCGGGCAGCAATTAGCATTATTATCGCTATTACCGTTTTCATCCGAGGAGCCGGCGTAAGGTGCAGGCGAACATCCGAGTCGTTGCTCCGAAGCCGAGAGTTGCTTCCCGCTCCCCTGTTGCCCCCACCCCAAGCCCCCGGCTCGGCCGCCCCCACCGGGCCGGGGAGCCCCCGGGGGCCGCCCCCGCCGCGCTGCCCTGCGGCACCGCCAGCCTCCTGCCCTGGCCTCCTTCCCGGTATATGCCGGCGGGGGCGGCACGGCGGCGGGGGGAGCGAGTGGCGGGGCTGGGGCTGCTCCCGGTGGGACCCTCGCTCCCCCGGCCCCGGTCCTCGCACGGCGGCGCGGCCCCGGGCGGCGCGGGGCTTCCCTGAACCCGGGGAAATCCCGGCTGCTGCCGCTGCCGGTGCGGCGGGGGGATGCTGCAATCCCCGCCAGCCTCCCAAAGCCGCCGTGCGCTGCGGTTCCTCACCTCTCCCCGGGATGAACCCGCCCGCGGTTTTAAGCAGGCTGAGGTCGCCTCGCTTGCTCGGCTGTCAAGCCCGCGTTGCACAATTTATAGGTGCCTCGTGTTGATTCATCAGGGGACCCTACCCGCGCCGTCAGGCTTAGCATCGGCAGGGGTAAAATTTAGGATTTTCGGCATTCAGTTTCCTCATTTCCGTATGTGGATTTTCACCGATGTGTGTCTCAGGTTTGCAGCCAGATGCTTTTGCAAAATGGATGAAATCTCAAATACCCTGCTAGGTAAATGTAAGTAAGTTACATATCGTCTGGCACTAGTATTATGGGTAACAGGTGATAAATAGCTTTCAACAAATGTAATATACAAGCACTGCAAATTTGGGGAGTTGTATCAAGGAAGTTAATCCTTATTCAAATCAGTGGATGGTAGTGGCATCATCCTTACGTAAATCACTAGGGAATTTTCCCGTGGCCCAAGTCGTTTAAGCAAACAAATTATTTCACCGTTATAAAGACACGGTGTTACACACTGTTATCACTGTTATCAAATATGTATTTTCATTTGATTCCATACTTGGAATAAGCAAAGTCCTAACAAAAGACACATGTGCCCCACCCCAGTAAGTTTACGGCTTCAGAACTGCAGGCCATGATAGACACAAGTATTTACCTCCCTAAAATACGTGAGAGTCAGACATTGAAATGCCTTTGTTAATCAGGGCCTTAGATCCTTCTAAGTAGCCAAAATAGGAACATAATTTGATTAAAAGCATGCGATCAAAAGAATTGCTATAGTGAGTTGGACATCTAGTCCAATATCCTGGCTCTGACTGCAGTCATTAGCAGATGCTGAAGGGAGAAAAACGTAAGAAACAGGGCTGGTATACAGTGTTTTTTTCCCGGCATATCCTTTTAAGTTCAAGCAAGCCATAGTACAGGGATTTCTTAACCTGGAGTTTGCTTCCAGACCATCATGTGTAATAAGCCCCTGACTTTCTGTGCTCTCTTTTTTTAATCCATTTATACTTTGGTCTCAACCACATTCTGTGGCAATGAGTGCCACAATTTAATTATGATTTGTGTGAAAAAGTACTTCCTTTTGTTTGCTATGAACCTGCTGCCTGATAATTTCATTCAGTGTGTGACAAAGAGCGCACACTGTGCCTGCACAAGTTGCTAGCAGTGTCCTCTCACTCCAGAGCAGGTACAGCACTGGCAGTACAAGTCCCGTCATTTCATCTAACACTGAGTTAGGAGGTCTGCCTAGGAGTGTAAAGCCATATTAAGCTCTCAGTCTTCCTGTTGAAATCTACAGATAAGAATAGTCATTCTTTTTCTTGTTATTCAACACAGGTACTTGTGCACAAAAAATTGCTGTGAACCCATGAACTCATTTCAAAAAGGCTACTGAAAAGCTGTCTGCTGAAAATTAACTCTCTGCACTATTGATTTGAATCAAAGTCTGACTGACAGCTTGGCGAAAAAGAAATCCTGTCCTAATCCAGTTTTCTACTTATCCTGAGCAGAAGATAAAATGTTTTATTTTCAACTGCATTTTTTTTAAGAAGTATACTAAATACAAAATGGAAGCTACATATGTCTATGAACTCTACACATTTGTGTAACATCTCTGCTAATTAATTCACCTGCATAAAGCTCATTATAAGGAATGTGCATATTGAATGATGTGCGTGGTTGCATAAGTAAAGTTTAAATATCCCATAAAATCTAACTGATTTGGAAGGACTTGTGACATGAGGTCTTCTCCCCATGAGTGCTGCTGGGTTTGAATCATCCTTAAGAATCACTAGTATTGGTCAGATTAACATGTCAGAAAGCTTCCCCAATCTCACTGCTAGGCTCCCTTTGAGTTCATCGCAAGAGTAATAAAAGAATAAGAGCCCAGGGAGCTACAAAAGCACCACATGGACCCAAAGATCCAGAAGTTCCCACTGTTTGAAATCAGCTGCGGACACAACTTGGACCAGTATAATCCACAGCAACTGTGGGCCCATGGGGAACAGTAGAAACTCACGCTAGCTGAGAAGTCCTTCACAAAAGATAAAATATTGGCAACCTCAGATGCTGTAATCTTCACCAAACAAGTTCAACAAATTAAAAGAAGAGACTAACTGGTATGATTATGAAGACAGGATATAAGGGATGTCAGTCAGTCTCATACATAAGCCAGTCTCAAACTAAGTATGAGAATGGTTTTCCTCTTATATATGGCATATATGTATATGTATGTGTAGGTATACATATATGTGGCAAACATACAAATATAAACTTTCCATCATCAAAAATGCATGTGTGAAAAAAATATAATCCTACTACCTTTTAAATAAGATTAAACTTTTTTCTGCTTCTATAATGAGCAAATGAAACCACGTTCTTACTTGTATGCTTCATGTGCATGCCTTTTGGGTATGGGGAGATTCCTATGAGTACTTAGTAAGTGTACTAAATGAAACAGTGTTAGCTCTTACAGAGATGCTGGTCGCAGTTCCATTAGCTCCCTTATAACATCCCCATGATTTCAGGTATGGATTTATTTTGCACTTGTACCCAATGTCTCAACTTCAGCATTTTTGATGAAAAATATATCCTCACCATACTTGTAGTGCTTGTTCTGGGAATGTATAATGAGTTTTCTAAGAACATAAAATTAATGTGCTAATTAGCTTCAGTTAAAATTAGTTAAAAATGAAATCATTCAAGAAATTTAGCATTTCTATTGACCTCTTGTTTGTCCTAAGTAGTCTTTGTAATGAAATAATGCAATCAAACTTTCCATATTGTTAATTAAAAGCTTGTGCATAGGGTATAAAAACAAATGAATAGAATAAGTTGTAATTAAGTTTACCTATTCCTGGCTATAACTAATGGCTATAACCATACAGGCTGTAAGTAGGCTTGTGTGAGCAGCTTTGCTGGCTCCTGGGGGGCTACTGCACCCCCTGAAGGAACGGAGCCTTTCAGCTCAGCACCCTGGCAAGTCCCGGCTACAGCAGCACTGAGGCAGGGGGGCTGCATGCCGGTGTCATGCAGCCCCACTGGAAGTTTGCTGCTTCAGAGACCTCCTGTCTGAAAAAAAAATAATAATTGTGCCCCTACCTGAAGCTGGGTATCTGCTCTCAGAAGGTCTCCCTTGGCACAGTTGCTGCCTCTAATGTACACAAAGGAAGCAGCCATGCAGTGTAACTGTGGCAGGAACCTGTGGAAACACATAAAGCACACAAACCAATGAACTCAGGGTCTGCACTGCTGCTCCTGCCGAGCCACCATGAAACCTGGGCCATGGTTTAATGTGGGTCCTCCAAAGTAGGGGCTGGGTTCACATGCTTCAGCAGTTCTGCACTGCTCTGGTGATGCAAAATAGATGTAAACTCAATTTAAATGCTGTGCTTTGAATAATTTGTGCTGTTCTGGTATATTAATGAATTTGGGCTTAAATTTAAAAAAAAAAAAAAAAAAAAAAAAAAGTAATGCAAACTGATTTAATACTGAATCTATCATATCTTAATGTTTTGAGTGATAGTTTTGTCTTTGGGTTCCTTGTTTATAAAATATTAATGAAATGTTTCTTACCTTTCATACAATCACAATTTTCATAAATTATTTATTGTGTAATCAAATGGCAATAAGTTCTTAGAAACTGGTAGATTTCTAGCCAAAATGTATATGGGGAATTACAGGTAGGGAGATAGGCTAGAAATAAAAAAATAATAACATCTTAAATCTTAAAGCCAAGTATTACATATTGCACTTAAAGACACTCAGACATCTTCAACACTACGACTGCTCCGCATAATCCTTCTCCATACAAAAATACAAAATAACTAGCCTAGTTTCATCAGTGAGAAAGGGAGTAAATTAGTGAGTGATGCATTAACACAGCTATGCAGCTTCTGCTACCAAAGCAGCTTCATTTAAATAATCTTGGCTCTTATTCCAGTGATGCCAGCTCTGTGCTTGCTGAAATATGAGGGAGAGATCACAAGCTGGATGACTCTATATAGACCTAACTCTATATGTGCTGCCCATCAGAGAGTATAACTGAGAAAATGCTGCCTTTAAAGGCATCACTCTATCATGGCTTCCTGCTGTAAAAGTCAATTGAATATGTCACTTTGGTCTGTAATTTTAGTTCAGTGCAAGTCCAAGCAAGACTTGCTGATAGTCTGTTTTAGGAAGGTTGAATATGATTTGGGCTGTTTTGCTGTGTTATGTTTTACTATGTTATATTTTTCTGTGCTGTGGTGTGCTGTAACAATGTCTTCATTTATCAGTGACTCGTGATAGTTGCAGTAAAATAACCCCATGTGTTCAAAGATAAAGCAATTAGACCATAGGAATCATGGATTAAGGCTGTCAGGCTATCCTTAGCACAACACTTCTATGCCTACTGCAGTTCAGACAGCTTTCAGATGAGAGGGCTCAAAATGCAGGGCACTCCAAGAGGCAAGTGTTCAGCTAGCCCTAGACACACTGTATCTAAGGTGAGGATCTTAAGGAAGTCCTTACGTTTCTCATGCTACCAACTATTGTCACCATATACATACTGATCTCCTAAAAGCCTAAGTAAGAGGAAAACACGCAATACATGTTTAATAGTGTGGTTACTATTTATCCTTTATGCAATGAGAGTGACTTTCTGAAATTAGCAATTTCTTAGCCAATCCACCTTATTAGGGTGCTCTTACCCAGCCCTGCAGGCAGCACCCAGTCTCCAGCATTCGTATTGCACCACACCTTTGGGTGGTGTAGATGTGGCTTTCTCAATTGTTTGCATCAAATGAAAAATAAGAGCAGTGAGTAACAACTTCTTTACAAGAGCTTCAGAAGGAGCCCAGGTTTAATGAATGTAGGTGGGAAGTGTGGACCTAATTACTTTGAGTCCAAAAGTTAGTTTTACTTCCAAGTCTTAATGTCTTCAGAAATGAAAAATCTCTAAAATATTAATCAGAAAATTTTCACAGCTTTCAAGATGAGTTTGGGAAGAGAGGATTGAGATGTGTAACCTATTTTTTATTGTTCGTTCACAATGGTTCAAAAGTACATGCACAAATTATTTTCACACTTAACTCTGAACTAGTTTGTTGGAATGCAGTTGTCATATAATGGTCTGATAATCTAACTCATTCAGCTTGATATATCTCATAATCTTGTAACAAGAAAGCATCATGCTGACCAGAATAGACAAGGATATTTTCAAATTCAATATCTGATTATTTCATATGTAAAACCAGGTCATAGAGCTACTGAAAAAAGTCAAGACAGTACTCGTGTGGTGAGGACATAGAAAAGGAGAGAGGGAACACCTCTACCCAGTAAATGCAGAAGCTTTATAAATTATGAAGTTATGAAAATGGCATCTTTGAGTGGTACAGTCATGTACAACTGGGCATAGGTCAACAATTGAGTATACAAAGATTCACTATAGAGAAATATGACTGTTTATGGGATTTGTCCTGGGTTCTGTTTGCAGAAGAACCATCCTGTATCAAATATCTGTCTCAAAGAGCATGTCTTTACTGCAAATTGCAATGTATGGTAGGGAGACCTGTCATAAGTTGAACACTGGAAAAAATCTAGTTAAAGCAGCACTGTACCCTGTGGAAGAAAATGACCTTATTTTACCTCTACTATCTGTATGCCATCTTGCATCATGTAATATAGACTGCTCAGAAACAGAGATATCCACTCCTGATTTTTTTATATTTTTTAAAACTAAATGGCTTCTGAGGGCATTTACCATGAAATATGTTCCATACTCCTTCAGCCAATGTCTTAGCTGTTCTTAAACCTGCTCCAATCGATCAATATTCCCCTTCATCTATGGACTTCCCAACTGTATGTCAATAGCAGTCAGTGAAAAATACAGAATTAGCACAGCTTTCACATGGCTAAGTTTTCAATTTTATGTAGCTAAGGGAGGACAGCTCTTCCAGGTGCAGTATTGCACTGAGCACTTCTTTTACTTGCTGTGACTCAGTTCCTGTTAAATTCCCAGGTTATGTCCTGTAAAACAACAGAAGCCTGAGCTTGCGCACCAGAATCTGACCATCTGCATACAACATTGTTAGAGTGGTCCCAGCCCTGGCTAGAAAACTAGTGCAGTCCAGGGAGCATTCCCAATAAAATGCCTGCATGAAGCAGTCCTGTTATTCAGAGCAGGGCAGTCTAATTATAGGAATATAACTAAATTGGCCATTTGGCCTCAGAGCCAGAGAAGTCCTGGAATTGCTTAGCTTTCCAATGTAGATATGTCACATCTTTTCAGGATGGAGCTTCCAGCCTCTGGCTTTGGCCTGCATCTTTTCTCCTTTGATATGTGATGTTAGATTCAACCAAAGGAAATCCCTGTTTGCTGTGACTTTGTTACCAATGGTTCCAGATCACCTTAAGTCAGTGATTTGCCCTTGTTAGCCTACGTTGTTCCCTCAATATTCGCCTACTACGAACATTAGCATTAGCAAATTTTATGCTTCCTTTTGTTTCGTTCATAGTAGAGGGAAGGTTGTTAAGCTGAATAAAAGAACATATTCCTGAAAGACCCAATTAGAAACACACTTGCCTAAAAGTTATTCCCTATTTTTAATTTCAGACCAAGATTTATCAGTTTTTAATACATTTAATGTTTACCAAGTTCATTTTTATCATATTTATTCTACAATCATATGTACTAACAGAAGTCAACTTATTTACATTGGTGCTATAGCCACTAAATTCAGCCATCAAATTGATAACCTTATGTAAAATATATAGCTATGTAGTTTCAATTTTTTATTTACCATAACTCATATGGAATGCCTTTAATTATTATTAAGTTCACTCAAGTTTTTCATATGATTATTAATAATAATATTCTATCAAATCTGTCAGATGTGGTGGTGATGTTTTTATGTTTAATATTAATTTCTTTCACACATAGCATAGAGGAGAATTGTTTAAACATATTCAGCAAGGAAGTGTAAAGTTTAGAAAAGGGGTGTGGCTCATATCTGTATGTGCATGATATAATAGGAAAATGATATACCTTGTGTGACTTGACTTCTACTGAGCATTTTTCTTGGCCAGGCTGTGACAAACTGGCCAAACGCTGTGCTGTGACAAACACTGTGACCTGGTTTCATTTACATAGGGTGTAAAAACTGGTGACATTTCAGGAACTTTTAAGAAAACAGGGAGTCCAGAAAGCTCCAAACAGTAAAAGATGAGGGTACTGTTTTTCATATTATAACAATCTTGAGAATCTAGACAATTTAGTAAGCACTGAGAATGAATACAAAGCACATTATGAAAAGGCCATCCTTATTAATACTGTTTTTTCCAGATTTCTGTGTTTCAGACCTAGGAAGTCTTTTAAGATAATTGTCCCATCATGCCATTTTTGCTACAAGCTCATTTTTCAAAGAACCACATCACCTCTGTGTTCTAGGACATAGTAAACAGCACTTCTATTTCATGGAAAAGAAATACAGATACCTATTAATTAAGTGATTACCCAGGATCACACAGTAAAGTACTGGCAGATGCATAAATTGAATATAAAGAGCAGGAATCAAATTTCTTGTTGAAAAGATGTTCAAGAGTCAGAATTTAACACCAAGAATCTTGACTCACACTCAACTTAACAGCTTTCTTTTTTACCAAAGTAATGATCACATGTAAAATATCAGTGAGAGCTTAAGATACAGGACAAAAATGGGAATTTGCATTTGACTCAGAAGTCAGTCTTTCTGTTCAAATGTTCCTAGACATTCTGAAAACGACCAGAGCAAAGCCTACATGTTTCCATCCAATATAATTACCCTGATGTCTTGAATATGTAACCTGCATATCAATATTAAAAGTATTAGTTATTGTCCTGTTAGAAAAACATCCCTCAACAGGAAGAAAGAAACTTCAAAAACATGGTAGCTTTGGATAATTGAGCAATGTAACCCTACATTTTGTAAATTGGAAGAAGAGAATGGAAACACAGTTGATGGCATGATACCTTCTGCATATATCTACTGATATTTGGCTCATCAGTTCTTTAAAAAAAAATAATCTGTTAAATCTGTTGGGTTTGTTTAGTTTTGGTTTTGTTTGATTGTTTTTTTTTGTTTGTTTGTTTGTTTCATGTGTTGTTTTTTTTTTCTTTTTTTTTTTTTTGTATATGTATGCATGATTCATTAAACCATTACCTATAGATTTGTCTATATAATTCCCAATACAGTAAAGTCAGTCAGATAACACTTGTTCTAGCTTTACTAAATTAAAAATAAAATAATTTTCTGCATATATATTTTGGCTTTGTGTTTGTTTGGTTTTTTTAGTGTGTGACAAAAGATCCTTTGAGATCACAGTTATAATATTTTTTTTATTCATTTACTAGCAACAAGAGGGCTAAGAGTGGACTAACAAGTCAACACATGCCTAATTCCGCTAATGAATACACAATACATTTGCTAACCCAAAATTACTCTGAATGATAACAACACTATACATTCTTTGGCTTAATCAGGGCTTGGCCTAGGGGAGGTGTTTTCATCAGCCTATATCAGGATATACTATATTAATATGTATATTATATGGATATTTATTTTTAATGCAGTCTAAGATATTTTGAATAAATTGTCTTGTGCATAGCACGGTGACAGAATACATCCATGGGCTGTAGCATAAGTTACTCTCAGTCAACTTCTCCAGTATATTTGCCCTGAAGTACATTGATGGCCCAAGTAAATGTAAAGTAGTTTTTTTCTTAGTGAAATAAAGTAAGTCACTCCATGTCCCTTTACAGATAGGGGGAAAGGTCTCTTTGAATTCAAGTAAATATGGTTTAAAAGAACTTTAATATAAGAAGACTAAATTTGTCTGAAAGTGTAATTTATTGCAGACTGAGTTGTAGCTGGAATTCAGATGGTTTAAGGTTCACAGGGGTTTTAACTGTCCAAATAATTCAATTGCTATTAACGTATAAGGCATTTTTCCATTAACTTCAATGGACTTCTATGGCAGAAACTATTCTTACATGCAATGCCACCAGTCATATTTCAAACATGTGATTATGAGAGCTCTATTTAGGCTGTGTTAAATAGAAACTATTCTGCTGGACAGTGAGATCATATGCAGCAAAGGGACTGAATGCCAGAGACACCCTGACTTGAACTGCACCCCGTGCAGTGAGATACTAATGGGAACCACCTACAGACAGCATTTCATGTTTTAAAACCAAGCTGAACAATATTCATGAAACAGACTTTTATTTATTTATTTTTTCCAATCTGTATCAAACCTTAATCCACATAGGTGAGAGACTACTTTAAATTGTGCTAGAGTCTTATCCTCAGAGGTACAGAGTGTATGCAGCAGGGTGCCAAGCAAATCAACTGCTATCAAACGAGGCTGGCAGCATGTGCTCAGCAGCTCTCTGGATTAGGCTGCTTTTTATTAGTATGGCCAATTCCAGCAGGTGGTTTAGGAGTAGTTTTAGGAACACTGGAAAATAAGAACATAGACTGAAGGGAACACCCTGGCTAATTGTATCCAAATCCCCAGCTGTTTCCAACCATCAGTTCTTACTTTTCCTTCCTATTCTGGATCAATTTAATATTAGAAGCAGGAAGGGTCTTACATCTATTCTTATTCAAAAGGTGTTCCAGAGCTCCCATTTAAAACCTTTTTTTTTTTTTTTCTCATTTCCAGATACATTCATTGAAAACTAGCTTATTCTCCATTTGTTCCTATGCAATAATACATATTAAATTGTTTTCCCTTCCTTTTCTTTGTCCATCTGACATATTCATCTTGCTCCTGTTTAAATATTTTTCCCCATATTGCTCTTAGATCAAACAGATCACAGAAGATGGAGGGAATCCTCAGAATGCAAAATCTCCATATCTTGGAAGAAAGAAGGCTCAAATGCCATGGCAACAGCACTCCTTCCATTCATGAAAAACCTCCTCCAGCCCTTTTTCTTCATAACTTGATCTGTGGAGCTCACTGTAGTAGGAATGCAATAGGCTGCATGACTACTACACAGTCATCCTCTCACTCCCATTTATTTTAAGGTGATTCCATGCTAAGATGCACCTAACACCTTAAGAAAGCATAGAGCTGTGTTGTTTGAGTTTCAGTGCTGTGACACAGAACCTTCCTTGTTGTAAATAATGGCATCAAAATTCATAAAGTCATCTGTGTAAGAAAACTTACATGAACTTCTACAATCTGGACCTAACTGAAAGATATATCTTGATACTTATTTCTGATGAAGTTGCAAACTATCCTGTGAGGCCTGCTGATAATGATTCACCACTAGTGAGGTGAACAAGTGACTGGTTGTCAGAAGGAAAGGTGGTAGCTGACCCATAGCCACTTCCATCCTAAGTTATACAATGTGAAAGAAAAAGAAAAAACATTTCAGGTGTAATAGTAGTTAGGGGAAAAAAAAAAGGGAAAAAAATACATCAACTTCTGCATGTATTTCCCCAACCTTAAATTTAATATTAGTATCTATCTTTCTATCTATATGCACTAGAATGAAAATAAACAAGAAACAAGACATGAGAGAAAAAAAAAAAATAGGAAGATCTATCCATATATCTCAGGAAAAAATATTTAATTAGTATTAAAGATATACTTAACTTCAGAAAGCTTTTCTGACTTCATGTAACTTTAATGGATGCAATTTCTTTAAAAGTTGATACAGTTGCTTTTGGAATTATTCCAAACCTAATAAATAAAGAAAGAAACAAAACAAGGTCTTGATAACTTAATAGCTAAAAAATCTGGTATAATAGAATTCTCAATCACTCTCCCAAAAGAAAACAAATTTATTCTTGTTTACTACTAGGTTTAGAGGTGCCTGAAAGTTTTGTTTGTTTGTTTTGTGTGTGTGTAGTTTTTGTTTGTTTGTTTGTTTGTTTTCTATCACCAAATTACATTTCCACATTGATCTGGATGTGGGAAAGCTTAAACATTAATATACTTTCTCTTGTCAGACAAAATTGCTTTATCAGGAAATTTCGGTAAGTTACTTATAAGTGCTTCTCAATTTTGGCCTCTTGTAGAACTAGATAAACAAAATATGAGCGTAGATACTTAGATGTTAGTCTACAAGAGCAGTGTTCCAACAATGACAACTGTACAAATGCTTTGGTTCCTCCATATGAGATTGCACAGGACAAAAAAGTATGTCATCCACTTTGATATGTTGCTTCTTGTTCAGAAGAAAAGTCAAATCACAGGATAATTAAACATTTGTCAAGGTGATGAAGAACCTGGGCCATTTGAATGAATTGGCTCATGATTATTCTTAAAGTTGAATTGTGTTATGAACTAGGTAATGTTGACCCACTTGCAGACTTTAATGGAAACAGACCATGTGGATTTATAAAGCTTTCGCTCTCACATCTCAAAAGTTGTCTTTACACCCAAGCAAAGGGTTGAACTGACAGTAAGCATGACATATATTTTATTCCCCTTGCTATCATCCTAGCTGTTAACATGCAATAACGAAAATACTCAGGGCAGGGACCTAACTGGGAAATGAAATTTGGCCAGGCCCAAACTTATGATAGCTGAATAATGTCTGAATACATGATCTGATGTGATTAACAGGCAGCAATGCCCCTGGAAAATGCAATTATAACATGACTTTAGTTAATTCTTTAATAGTAAAATAATAATAATAATATTGTATTGTTCAAACAAACATTAAAACCTTTCAGAAACCATCTAAATTTGGCTTCAGACTGTTTCAGACTTTGAATGCTTTTCACTGTTTCTGAGTGATGTTCAAGGTTGGTGGAATTAGCACATTGAAAACACTTCCCTCCACATCTCCTTCTTAAGATGTTGCATGGGTGCCATACCAGAGGCCAACGTGTGTCATGAGTATTATTTACATGTGTCAGAGGCAAGTCCCCTGATCAAAAAAGCAGCTACCCTGAGGTTGTAGCTATGCACATGCCATTTGTTAAAGGACATTCTGGATCTCAGGTACCCAAACAAAATATGTGGAGACAGCACTGAGTTGGTCTCTGTGCTCAAGCAATGAACACTTACCTTTTGCGTGTCCAGTGGCTGTTTACTCCATGAAGCACTTCACATCCCACCAACATGCCAGTGTCTGACCCTGTCTCGTCCTCTTCTTATCACGCTTCCACACACAGATGCAAGAAATCTTGTCTTGTTCACAAGACAGCAATGTAGATGGGGCATGGGAACCTCCCACACATCCAGCTGGCTAGAACATATGATTTTGGTCCCCCTGTAAGCAAAGCTTCTTAAAACAGATAGAAAGTATACACAGCACATGCTTATTCTGGCTAGGATTCTGAACTAATCTGCAACTCCACAAAATCAGAATTCAGGTGTGGATTTACACAGAACACTGTTAGCATATCTAATCTTTGTCAGTCTCTCTCCAGAACTCATCAGTCATAGCACAATTACAACAATGATGTTGTAAATTAGGATAAAACCAAAGAAACAAAATTCAAGAAGTTTTCTGATTGTCTTTGAGAATTGTCCAAAGTAGTAGTAATGAGAATGGGAAGGTTAGAAGTTGATCTGTAGTGGTATAGATGGTTAGTGGCCAGGAGCGACTTCTGACAATAAGAGCAGAAATATACTTTCTTACGGTGCTCCTGCATCCTAAAGGATGAAATCAAAAATACTCTCCATGAAAGTATCATAGTACTTGTCCACAAGTCGATGCCAATGAGAAAACATGACAGTCCAAATCAAGAACCGTAATGCAAAACTTCCAACGTTTCCACACATGGAATGATGAACATGAATACAGGCCTCCACCCTAGCAGAAAAATCTGCTTAATCTTACTTTATGACAAAACATGCAGACAGCTCAATTTAACTCTGACTAGTTCTTTCCACAAAACTACAAAAATTTCCTTGCCTGAGCAGGAAGTGCTTGAGTCAGCTCCACAGAACAGAAGTCTATCCTATTCATTAAGAAGGATGAATCTTCTATTGAGATGCTAAATATTGTTTAATTGCCTGGCATACAGCCCTTCTATATGATCTGAAGAACTTTTTATTCCACAGTCATGTATTCAGTGTGAGCCTGTTGCCCCTGGCTCTCCACCTGCTTTTCTGCTTACATTCTGAGGCAAGAACTGCTGGACTTGGGGAGCAGGAAAATTGAATTATCGACAGAGACAGTCTACAGAAAGATTTGGATTATGTGTACATCTCAGAACTGTTTATCCAGATCTTTCAGGAAAATAAACAATTCTGCAAGAGCAGAAGTAATAACCAGCAAAAACTGAGGCATCAAAGAGATGTTAATGGGACATTCAAAACGTAGGAATGCAAGGTACAGGCATATCAGGCATTGAGACTATAATGATAGACAGTAATGATGAGTACTGAAGCAAGAACATGTGCCTAGATGTTAGTGAAGGAAAGAGGAATTTAGTGATGGCTACAGTGATACAAACCTGGAAGTATTAAATAGGAGGGTAAAGAGTAAAAGTAAAAAGAGGAGAGCTGAAAAATGAATGTGAGAGGGAGGAAGGAGGCTTTGTGCTGTGGAGATGGGAAGGAGAGAAGGATTTTAGAGCTCAGAAAAATGAATGACAGTATTTCAACAGATGAGATGATAAATGAGAGGAGTCGTTGGTGACTGAAGTTTAAAAGGTTGGGAACAAAGTGGTTTGAAAGATTTTTGGTGCAGAACAGAGTGGAATATCTAGAGAGGTAAGAAAGACTGTTTCTCTTTCTATGCAATGAATTTAACTTGCCAGTGCAACATCAAGAAGAAAGCCATTAGCTAGCTGATAAGAGGCTGAACAGAGCAAGATCTCACCAACAGTAAGCTGACTACATAGATAGCAGTTTAGACATAAGGCAGTAGAGGAACATGTTGTGGGAAAAAGAAAACTAATGTTAAAGTACTAGAAGAAGAAGAAGCAAATGCTGCAGAGTTTTATAGTGAGGGGAATGGAAGAAATGTACTACAGTCACTTCTCAACATAAAAGCTGATTATTTCTAATATATTTTGATTATTAGATGTTTGTAGCATTTGAGAAATCCAGTCCTTATAACAAGATGTTTGCTCAGCCTGAACATTAGCTAAGATTTTATTCAAGTCCTGCTTTAAAAAGTAGTTAACTCAAAAGAGTTAATTTAACTGCATTAAAATATGACACATGGACAACACCAGAACCAACCAACCAACCAACCAACCAACCAAAAATGTTAAATTTTCCCTAAACTAAAACTTCTTCCTGAGGCACTCAAAAGTATGTACCATTCAACTAGGTCAGATCTAACAAACAGATAACAATTTTATATTCTCTCTCTTTTTATTTATTTTTTTTTATCCTATCCTACGCACAAATTAAGACACCTTTGAGTAAGTAAGACCAAATGTGTTCTTCTTGAATGGAAAGATTAACTTTTCCAAAGATGTGCTTTCTTTGGAACTGGAGATCCATGAAGAGAAAGAATGCAGACAACTTTTAATAGTAGTAAATATTCATACCACTCCTAAATTTGCTCTATGTGGGGATTCTACTGGAGACCAACTGCAAGCCTCCCAAAGATTTTGTTGCTGGGTTTATTTGTTTTTTATAGATAATTCAAAATTTCATTGTATCTTATTCAATACTGTTAACATTACAAAATAGATTTTGTTTCATTGCTCTACAAAAACAAAACAAAACAAAACAAAAACAAAAACAAACAAACAAACAAAAACCACTTTCCACCATCCAAAATTTCCCTAATATTTTTCTCATCAAATCTGTTTATGGAAAATGCATAAATATATTATAACATAGCTATTGGTAATATTGTTTTCCAACATATCAGTGCTCTGGTAAATAGAAGGGGGGGAGACAGGCATAACTGTCTTTTTATGAAAAAAAATATATATATTAAACAATTTCATGTAATTGAAACATTTCCTAGACCTCCATTTGCATTCAGCCTTGTAGGATGAGGTATATGTGCAGAGCTTGAACTGGCATAGCATAGAAATAGGAAAGGAAGAGTTTATCTTCTTTACTTAATCTGTGATGGCAGTATCTGTTGCATGTACCTTGGCCTAAGTCTGACATAAACATTAGGAATCCAAACTAGGATTTATTTAATTGGCTTTCAGTCCTCTGTATCCAAGAATCCTCAACGTCCCATTCCTCCCACAACCTCAGGTACCCAGATTTCCCAGGTCAAGTACCTTGAGTGCCTATTAATCTCCTAACAGTTATGCCTGAAACTGCTTTCAGCTAAGTAAGCCACAACCAGCTCTTACCAGAAAAAGTTTTTTTCCTGAGATCCCAGAGGAGACTGGTCCATGCTGAGAGTGTGCTTCTCATTTTCTAAAACAGCTGAGCTCATCACAAAACACAGGTCAAAAATCAACTGTCATTCCAAAACACAGCCAGAGGTGAAGCCTGGCCAGAAGTATTTTCTGTGGTTGTTTAACAGCCCCCCCTGCCCTCACAAAAACTGTTAAAATTTTCTTCACTTTTTTTTTCTTTTTTTTTTTTTTTTTTCCATAAAACTATGCAAGACGGACAGCTCCAGCCAGGATGTGAGTCCCACAGGATGCCCCAGTTCCACATCATGTGAATCTCAGGAGTTCAGACCTCTCCTTTCCAATCAAAAGAAGCCTGTCTTAATCACCAGTATTGTGTCCTGAAGATATTTAATGTCTCTTTCCACTATTTCTGTTGTCACTACAACAAAAGCCAAAACCAAACCCAAAACAAACATACAAAAAACTAAAACCCATCAAACAATTAAACAGTCCTTAGTCAGACAGGCAGCAGAGTACCCACCACAACAGCGTTCACCTGGGAGCAGGAACACCTTGATTTTTGCCCTAAGTACTAAAGAGAGTATTGGAGCTACATTCTTTAATCTTCATGATATTGAATAAAAGCAAGAAAGCACATCTACAATTTCCCTTTTTCAAAGCATAACCTGCCCCTTCCTTAATGCGTTTTTAAAACAGATGACTCAGAGTCCCAAATCTAGGAGAGGTCCTTGGCCAAAAATCTCAGTCATTCTGCAGTTCAGACGGGGTTTCTCAGTTCCAGGAAGGGACAGGTTAAAGTACTCTTCTGGTCACCTATCCTCCACTCATGGTTATGCCCCAGCTTAATCCAGTCCAGACCAGAACTGCTGCTTCTGTCTCCCTGCCACATGTGAATCAGTGCAGAGAACCATTCCAGCTGAAGACTGTAGAGTTAGTTTCTTGCCACAACATCTACTTGATTTGGCTTACCACATGGTAGAAACACATCAGCAGAAATCAGGAGTTTGAGGACTGGCAGCTCAGACTTCAGCCAGCCAAAGATGCCGCAGAGGCTTCTGCTTGGTGTGCTGCCTTCGGCAATTCAATCTGAGATGTCTAATCCTGTCAATGTATTGCAGATGCCCAGTATTCCACACAAGGAGACAAAAGCACCTCTAAAAGCTAGGTGCTAGTTGTGTTTTTGCAGCCAGAGTTCTCTGGTCTGGTATTTTCAAGCGAGCTGAGCAAATCAGCTCTGGGGGGGCCTAGTATTGCCACAGTGCTCTAGAAGCAGAGGGAGGCATTGGTTTGGTTTTATCATTTCCTCATCTTGGTAAAAATGCCCATTTTCACTGTATGATTTTTTTTTTTAATTATTATTTTATTTATTTATTTATTCATTCATTTATTTTCTGCTTGCATTGTAGTTCTATTGGGACCCAGTTTTAACTTTTGAAATTAAGTGTGTTTGATCTTTTTTTTTTTTTTTTTTGTTAACTCATTGAATAGCTAATAAAAGTTGTTTAAATTGTAACTCAAAAAAAAAAAAAAAAAAAAAGCAAACAAACAAACAAACAAAAAAACATTAAAAGTAACAAAATCTGTGTCCCTGCCTGGGACAAAGACTAAACCTACAGTAAATGTTGCATGCAACAAATACCCTGACAAGTTCTCTTCAAATACCTGCAGTTAAGTGGATGTTCACCCCAACCAGACACCCTAAAAGATATTTATCTGTACATAGATCTTCTGTACATAGATCTTCTGTACATAAACAGAAAATTAATTTATTCCTCTAAATACAAGTTTCTTCCTTTTTCTTTTCTATTTTCTATTTCTATTTTTCTATATAATCAAGTCTTGTGATAGTTCATCTGGGTGAAGATATTCACCAAACGTGGATGGGGAATGCACTTGAATGCCTTTTCTAAGAATTTTTGCAGATATACCATTTGTTGTAGATGAGGAGATGAACTCTCCTGGGAGTTGTATCAGACAATTTTGAGATTGTTTCTGAAAAAAGAACACTTTTTTTTTTTTTTTTTTTTTTAACCTTTCATGTATGTTCCCCTACTCTGTGAAATTATTAGTCTGACAGGAGTCATATATGGGAGCTCAAAACTGTTGTGATCATAAGACTGACACAATAATGTACAGCACCATTTGTAATTCCAGCCAGGACTTAAATGCAGACAGGTCCACTATTACGGCCTCACACAATAGCTTATTTAAACACTAATCACAAAGTTTTGTAAGGTAAAGTTTTTCTCTGGTGTTTTGTTTTAGCCCTAGAAGGCAGCTCAGCACCACTACTACATGAACTGCTCACTCACTCTCCCCAGCTGGGATGGAGGAGAGAGAATCAGAAAGGTAAAAGTGCAAGAACTAAGGGGTTGAGATAGAGAGTTTACCTGGATTTAAAAAAAAAAAAAAAAAATCATGCACACAAGAAAGGCAAAACAAGGAATCCATTTGCTGCTTCATATTGGCAGGCGGGTGTTTTGCCACTCCCAGGACAGCAGAGCTCATCATGCATAATGGTTTCTTGGAAAGACAAACACCATCACTCCCAACACCCCCCCCCCCTTCCTTCTTCTTTCCCTTCCAGATTTACTGCTGCACATGACACCACATGGTATGGGATATCCCTTTGTTTATTCTGGGTTGGGCATCCTGGCCATGTCCTCTGCCAGCTCCTGGTGCACCCCCAACCTCCTCCCTGGCAGGGCAGCACAAGGAACCAAAGAGTCTATGGCTCTGTGTGAGCACGGCTCTGCAGCAACTAAACATCGGTGTGTTCTCAGCATAATTCTCATCAAAAATCCAAAACACAGCACTGCGTGAGCCTCTACAAAGAAGATTAACTCTATCCCAGCCAAAACCATGACATCTGGTTGTCTGCACATCTGATGTCATTCTTATGGCTCTCGTTGTCTGAGTCAGAATCTTAAAACACTATGTCTGGAGTCTGAGCTAGACTATTTGGTCAAAAAGACTCCTTTCTGCTCACCCAATACTCAATCACATGTTCTTACCCCTGTATGTAGAAAGCAATGTTTAAGGCCAACCCGAGCTGAAAAGGGAATTACATCTGCATCTCTTGCATCCTCTAGCTATATAACTGCAAACAGTTACATACACATCAATGAAATCAACAGAAAAGTAAGAAGTCTTAATTTCATTTGATTCAAAACTGGAAAGATTTTAAAATCACAGATTTGTTTCATTAAATCAAAAAAATATATATTTTATACAGGAAGAACTGCAATACATCATTTCACAACCTACAGTCACCAATTCCTATTGAAAGGAATAACTTGATAGAATTCAGACAGTAAGCAACAAATTTAGTCAGGCTTCTAAATTTTAGGATAGCCCTCACCTACTGGCTTATGCTTTCTCTCCAGTTTATTGGCTGTTTCTGATCAGTTGGGTATGGTGGCTAACTTTGGCACAAGTGGAACCTCCGTTAGTAATCATTTATTAAAGCTGTGGTGAATGGCTGTTGTAGAAAGTTTAAAGGTTATGTTCTTTTATGTAATCTGAACACTTTTAAAACGCCTTGGGCTCCTCTACTGACACACTGCCAGATGTGAATCACAGCAGGATTGCATGCTGCCTTCTGTGTAAAATTGGACACACTCAACAGATTTTCTAACTAGTCAATATAAACATAAATCCTGTATGGCTGTTTTTTTTCCTGAAAGGAATTTCTTGCTCATACAGTGTCAGATTTTAGGATATGAGAGAGCAGAGAAGATGAACACTGGAAGACAAATCAAATTAAGAATCTGTGTGGTCTGTGAGAGCAATACAGAGAGCTTACTGTAAAGGAACAATGTTAAAACCAAAGTGCAATAAGAGATAGGTTTTCATGTTGAATTATACTTCAATTATCTGGATTGCATCTGGAGCACAGAACTAATTTCTTCAGTTCAAAAACATGCAAATGTCTGTGTGAGACTAGCAGACTGACCATCTTCTATAAGCCTCCCATGTAAGCGACACAAATGCACAAAACCAAGAATAAATGAATAAATGGGGAAGCAATATTCCTATCCATTGCTTCAGTAACTTAGATGGAAAAAGACACACCATTAAAAGAGAAAGGGTGATAAAAGCATATCACTAGACCGCTAAGTTTGCCTTGTACTTTGCTGTAAAAGCTAGGAATCATCACGCTGAGTGTTCTGAAAGCTTCTCCATTCAGCAGGATACAAAAAAAAACAATTCCTACATTTTGTTATGAGTCAAGCCAGCAAGATGTTTTTAATGGGCTTTCAGGCTTGATTTTGGAAATATCATAGTGTCACTTATGGTAAAACTAGAACAAATAATAGCATCTGTCTTGAATATAGCCATCTCAACCCCATTACACCATAGCAATGCCATTAGAAGCAAACTGGCTTTCCTGTACTGTCTCTCTATTAAGTTATCTTCCAAAGTGATAGCATTCTTACCATAAAAATTTGCCAAGCATGTCTTGAATGATTACCTGTTTATATATAATTTCAATTTTTCCATCTAGTAAAAAAATCCTCCGTATCTGAAGGAGGGATATATTCAGTCTGTATCCAGGTTAGTATAATGGCCATTTTTAGTTGGAAGACCATATATTGGTTACTCCAGTACAGAAAAAAAAAAATAAAAATAAAAATAAAAAAATAAAAACTTTTCCAAAAAGCTGTGGCATGTGAGGCTTGTTGTTGGTTTGATGTTTGGATTTTTCTGGGTGTGTGAGGAGTTTGAAATCATTGTCTCGCTACCTTTCCTAAAGCAAGCGTGCCAAAGCAATCCACGTAAACTACAGGTGTGCTCACAGGATGACTAATGTCAGCTGTCACTGAAGAAAATGTGCTAGGGAGTAACAGTGTACACCATTCAGCATGGAACAGAAAAAAAATGAGTCTCTTTCATATCATTTAGGTGACAGAATCTGACTTGTTGCTGAAGACCAAAGTATTACTCTCTTAGCTGCAGCTTAGTTTCCGTAAATTCACTTGAGGTAGTAGACTTTCAGAGCTAAGCTACTAGAAAGGCATGGCTACAGCAGGAAGCCAGACTGAGATAATTCTTGAAATCTGAGGTGGTCAGTCTCTTAAAACTGCACTGCTTTTCAAAGACTCAAATTGCAGTTTCCTGGCATGATGATAAAGCATAACCCAGCTTTCTTTTTGCCAAGTGGCTACAAACTGCTACTAGAGCTCTAGAGTAGACATCTCTGTGGCTAAAGCATAAGCACCTACTGAATTGCAATGAAACAGCATAAAGAAGGATGGAGTATAGAGAAGGGGAGTAGAAAGTGCTGAGACAGCTGACAGAACCACCTCTGAAAAGGAAAACAAGGTGAACACCTGCAAATTCCTGCATCATGTCATATGCCATCCTCTTGAGGAAGGAGTAGGATGCAAACTATACTATGCATTTTCTCAGTAGTAATACTGACTCCTTTAGGAAGCACAGTATATCCAACCTTGAGTTTTTACAGAAATAATCACTTTAACAGTTTGACATCTCAAAATTGAGCTTCCTGACTATCAGGTGAATAAGGTATGTCTGCATTCTATTCTATTCCCTTATCCTTCGTAGGAGTAAAAAATAAATAAATAAATACATTTTCACATTATCTAGAATCAAATGTATGTAATCCTAACTGGAGAAATTTGAGTGATTCAAGAATCTTGTGCTCTACATCCTAACTCAGTACTTTTATGTATTCTTAAAAAAAAAAAGAGATACACTGAAAATACATCTAATACATCTTCTATGCTGCTTTTTACATTTATGTGGCCAGGTATAAGAAACCAAAACTTGCTTTTAGGGTTATTTGGAAACCTGGTTAATATCTTGGCACAGGGAGGATAATGAAAGTGCTGTGCAAGTGCAAAGTGATGATGTGTAGTGAAGAAAGCTCTTTTCTCGCCTAAAAAATGGCGACTTTATAATAGCTGGAGGTAACTCAGAGATATACCTAGGCATCTTTATAATTTCATTGGTCGAAATGATTACCTTTTGATGTACACTATAGCTGCTCTTTAAATTGCACTTCTTCTCCAACAGCTCATGTAAAGTTTACAGCTCATTAGTCATTTTTCATTTTATAACACCAGTTTATACGGTTTTTCTGGTATAAGAGTAAAGGGATGTTGAATAGTGATTAGTAATTCCTAGACTTATTTATAATTTAATGCCCCTAGAAAAAATGTATGAAAATAAGAGATGCCTTATCTCATAAGTTTTTGGGAAATTTCTCAATCTTTGAAACAGTGCTTTTCAGGCAGCAGTATATCACTCAATTTCGCAACCCTGACCCATTCAGGTATCTAGAAAGGACTCCTTCCAGACAATTCATGTGCTGAGATTTAATCAGGACTAAATAACTTATTATAATGTTGAGTAAACTTGACTGTGGTCACTTTTCTGTTGCCATGGACAGAAGTAATTATATGGCAATTTATGGTTCTCATGTAGAAGATTTTCTTCACTCAGAGGGTGTTGAGGCACTGGCATGGGTTGCCTAGAGATGTCCCATCCCTGGAGGTGTTCAAGGCCAGGTTGGATGAGGCCCTAAGCAACGTGATTTAGTGGGAGGTGTCCCTGCCCATGGCATGGGGATTGGAACTAAGTGGTCTTTAAGGTCCCTTCCAACCCAAGCCATTCTATGGTTCTATAAGATTGTTTTTTTGCCCAGGTTTACCTGAAACTTCAGACAAGTAAACACCTGAAGAATTAAAAAAAAAAAAAAAAAAAAAGAGACACAAACCAATAAAAAGTGAAATCTTATAGATGATTGGCCAAGATCACTGGAAAATGACTCAGCATAGTCTTGATATTAAAGCAAAGCTAGGTATAACAAATTTTATCAGTTTTGGAATTAACTTGACTGTCTCTGACATATAGACATACATGTATATGCAGCCCAGCTGATGCTAACGGCTGACTTGCTCTTGGTCAGTAAATCTCATATCCTGTGGCCTCTCTTCCTGCTAGGCATTAAGTGCATATCTTAAGCAAGTCTGCTCTCATACAAAGCAAGTAGCAATATGATAATCAAATGTATTTCCTGTTAATATCTGATTTATTCATCACTTTCTTTTTAAAAATTAAAATTGAAATCAGCACTAACTTCTATCCTTGCCAGTCCATTTTGTATGGTAGTTTCTCTAGACAGCTACAGAATTTCATGTCTGACCATGGGCAAAAACAGTGATCTGCCTTCCTCCAACTTTTCTAGGACACCTTTGTGACCTGGAAGACTCTATCAAATGCAAATTCATGATTGTCATTGCTGTATTTGTCACTTTGAGCTCCACCTAGGCTCCACCTAGAAACAGTCCTGAAAGGAGAACAGAAAGCAAATTTTAATAAGTAGGGTGCATATTATCTATTCTTTTCATGGGAGGTAAAGACAGAAGAAAATTTATAACATCTTTTGTCATGCTGCTCCTCTCCCACAAGATAATGTCACTGCAGTAGTATTATAATTCTCTGTATACTCCTTGACTATTTGACAATGCTTGACTGTGCAAAGCTCTGGCCTTTCATCCCCATTTTTCCCAGAGAATCCCATTTCTTCAGTTCAATCATACTTGCCTGCTGGTATACTCAAAGGGGGATGAGCTAATCCAGAGAGGTAGTCCAGATGACTGTAACAGGAGAGATTAGATTGTTTGAATGTCTAAATATTCTTTTTCTTATTATTGTGAGATACACAGAATAACTAAGTTGCTTCCTAGCTTATACGTATTTGCTGTAGAAGAAAGGATAAACCCAATGCCTTTGTTTCTACTGTTTGCCATTCACTTTATTAAGTTGAAAAGCTTTAGTAAGCTAAAAAGCTTTTTTTTTTTAGCATTTATTTTAAGTTACATTTGTAACTTTCTATGAGGGAACACTGTTTTCTGTTGTAGAATAATGAGGTGTACACCACTGAATAAGTAATAATCTGTTCATTAGAGCTGAATTTAAGGCATTTGTTCACATCGTTAAAACAAACAAACAAACAAACAAAAATATTTGTGTACAGGAAGCACTCTAAGTTTCTTCTCTAAATATTAGTTTGTTGCTTGTTTGCTTGTTTTTCCCCAACTACTTGCAAATTCTATAACTTGAGCTCTGATTTCTCCTCTCAATAGTTTTCCCATTTTTAATCATGCCAGCAGTTTTCTCTATTCATGTGGAAGCACTCAGGGTTTTTTCAGCATAACTGCTTGAAAACAAGACAAATTGGAATACAGAGGAGCATACAACTTTTAAATCTAGAAAATGAGTGGTTTAGAGGCAGTTTGGAAATTGATATTATCATAAAAGGACCGTATTCCACTTTTAACTCTCCAGAATCTATAGGAACTAGTAGACACAGGGTCCTGAAAAGCTCCAGTCTAGAGGCAGAGGCAGGAGCATTTTTTTCATATGTTGAGAATCTAACGTTTTCCAAAATATTTCTGTCCTAAATAGTGAAAAAACTGTCTCAGATGTAATAACCCTTCCTAAATAGAAAATGTGGAAATAAATTTGGATTAATGAAAACATTGATTTTTTTAGAATACTTTTATTTCATTTTCCAACATAAATTTATTAGTTTCAAAGCAAAAGTTTCCCTTTGCAAAGCTGGCCTCAGTTTAGAAAGGAAAAAAAAAAAAAAAAAAAAGGAAAAAAAAAAAGTGAAACAAAGCAAAACAAAAAACATTTCAGTGAGATACTTTGGCAACTTCCAAACTTTCTTTCAAATAAATGTTTTTTAAGAGGACATCTGTCATAAACAATTGTTTCAGCGGTCAATTTTGGTTTTGCCAAACATGGATTTTTCTAATTTATAATTAATTGAAAAATTCCTGACCAGGCCTATTCCAGATTGACATGGGAATTGGCTGGCAGTTGGACACTATGCAAAAAAAAATACAATATTTACATGGCAAGCTAAGGACCATGAGCATAAAATTAAGGTGATGTTATATAAGGCAGCTCCTTTCGCAGAGAAATCTCATAGGGAGCATAAAGCATTACTGATTTTGTTTGCTGTGACAGCATGGGGAACTAGCATAGCCAAATTGGGATTGCTTCATGCCCTGACTGCACTTATTAATATGTCCTCTGCAGGACATAGTAATAGTATATCAACATCCACAATACCAGTGGCTAAAAAGTTGAAATTTTACAAGAAAAATCAGTCATCAGTATCTCATTTTCGTGAGTATCTGTATCTATATATACATGTATAAATAATGTAGAAATCTTTAGTAAAGGGAAAGCTTTACTCCGTTGAATAGCCTTAGTGATGGTGATGACCACTGAATAGCTTATGTTCTGCTAATTGCAGGGCTACAAAAAACTACGTAAGTACACAGTCAGAGTTCTTCTTATAATATTTTACCAGAATAATTACTTTGCCAATTACAGATTAACCTTGCTTATGAAGCATCTCCACATTTTTAGGCTAAATTTTCAGGAAACTATCGGGGTGCTCTTTGCTGCTGCTGTACCTCCCACCACTTTTGTTGCTGCTGCTGCTACCACAGCTGCTTTGCTAGCAGAAGAGGTGGAAATGTGCACTGAGACAGCAGCAGTACTTGAAACAAGAGCTTTACCTGTGGAGGTGAAAAAGGTACAGTGAGAACAGTAACAAAAGGGTCTGGTACATGTAGGGTGAGTGGGAATTTCTGCATTCCTAGTGGGAGAAAATGTGATGCTGAAGAGATTTCAAAACCTTTTTATATCTCCAAACCAAATTCTTTTTATTATTTTTTAGTTTTATGTTGTTTGTTTGTTTGTTTTGTTTTGTTTTGTTTTGTTTTTCTGCTAATGTGCAAGAGGTCAATAGTGATTTCAGTCTCTTCTGTGCAATTCCAGCTTTCTATCCACAAGTGTTTTTGGGACAGATATAATTAATCTTTTCCTTGTGCACTTGAGATTGCATTGGGATTCTCTCCAAGTCTCATCTTCAGTAGACACCTTTGTTCCCCAGGGAGGGATTTATTCACTGCTACAAATCACTCACTTTGAACACCCAAATCAATACGTTTCAAGAGAGTTTGAATAAATTATGTTTGGAAGCTATGGTGAATATTTCTTTATTTAACAGAAATCAAACTATCCTTGGGAGGGAATCCACCATGTATAATTCTGAAGCAGAACTGACAAAATGGACAGAGCCCCCCTAGACACTTAACTCATTAAAGCAGACCAATCTCTGGAGGGAATTTTAAGGACCAGTAAAACAAAAGCATAGTAGATGCTCAGGTTTTTATCATGTCTGAAGTTTTTCTTTCAACTGTAACAATAAGTTTATTTTGCTTAGGTGTCACTGACATTAAAGCTCTAGACTTACCAAGAGGACAATAGATCACTGTCACATACTCAAAGGTAAATGAGAATACTTTTCTGACTTGAGAGGACATGAATTTCCTTCTGAAAGAGGACATGAATGTTACTGTTACAGAAATCCCTTGTAACTCACATAAATTGATTATAATTCTTCTTTGCTTCATCTTGTTTGTACATGTGCCACGTACAAACATGACCTTCCTAATTTGTGGAGGAAAACCTAGGCCTACTGACACTGCTGCAGAGGAAGAACACCTGCAAGAGAGTCAATAAAGTGGTTGTGTTTACCAATGAACAGGGAACTCTGAATTTGGCCTGTTGTCACTAAAGTGGCAATTGAGGAATACAAAGAAAAAAATACTTTGAATATAAGAAATTCAAATAATAAGTGATGTGAGTAGAAAAGGACCCACTCCAACAAAATTACTCTTCTGGATTAATTTGAATTTTAAAAGACCACACAACGGATAGAAGTGCCAATGAAGTTTTTAAGCCCCTCTTCTGGCTCTAAAACAGATTAACTTGGGAAAAAAATGAGACTACACATCCAATGGAGATCTGCCTTACTTAAACAATTCTGTCTCGAATGACTGAAGTAGCCACAAAACTTCTGAACTTACATTTAAGAATAACAAGGCATCACTTGAACAACTCTGGCCGAAGTATTAAAGGCATTAATTGCATAATGGTACCTTTCTATTGCATCAAGATCTTCTCTACCCACTGTTTCCCATACGATGCACTTGCAGTATAGAGACTGCAGTGACACAGTATGTGATTTAGGCAGCAAGGGGAAAACAGTTCATGATGGGAAATAAATCTAGCAAATGCTCCCAACACTTGGGAAACTGATGAAGCATGGCATCAGTGGCAGCAGCAGTCTAATGTTGAACTGAACAAGTCTGAAAAGCAGGACGGTTCCCCTATCCAGAAATTTAGAGTATAACTAGCAAAATCTTTCCACCACCACCACACCCTCTAGGAACCTGTAATGTTGCAAAAATGCCATTTTCCAACAGTCACAGAGAAATTCTGATTAGTCCTTGGCAGAATCAGATTAAATGTTCAGTAACTTACAGCAAGACACAACTAATTGTTTCTGCAGAATTTTTTGCATTTTCTAAACTATGGAACTTGAAAATACCCGTGAAGAGATTTGTCTGCTATCTGCTATCATCATCAGCATTTAATTTGTGTCTATCTTTCTGGGGAAAAAATGCAAACATAGTTGTGAATATTATCAAGTCATCCACAAACATTTTAGGCTAGTGCAGGTTATTTGGAAGTTGTATTTATGGATAAGCCTGTAAGACACCTCATGCAAGACTGAATGACAATGGCCAGCTACATCACCTACATAATTTTTCATAAGTCAATTATTTTTGTACAGCTGAATTAGCTTTTGTGTTGGAGCAAATGGTGTCAAAGGAGTACTCAACTTCTGAGTTCTCGTCACTTTCATTAGCTGCGTTCAGATTATCTGTAATGATTAATCAACTTGAATAAATTGCCTGGAAACATTCCTTTAACCACTTCCTGTTTGTGTCTCATTAAAAACACTGTCTTTACATGGTAGGGAAGGGTGGCAGATGTATTTACATACAAATAGAAAAAACAACTCTCCCTTGTGTTGCCATGTGCCTCCTGCAGTAAGAATTGCTTATGGACTTATCTCAGCCCTTGCAGGGGAAGCTTATTCCCAATGGCTTCACTGGAGGCCCCACACACGTTCAGCTCTAGGGGTAAGGGGGGTGGGTCATGCAGTGGCTTTATGGGGGATGTTGATTGCATCCAGATGCTGGTTCAGAGCAGCCAAAGTAGCAGTGGAAACAATGACCCCAGCTTCAGAAGAAGAAAGGAGCAGATTATCCTCCACTGGGAACTGAAACACTGGAAATGGGGAAGGCTGATGAAGAAGTTTCAGACATGCCTTCATTTTGGCAGGAACTGGAGCTATCAGAAAAAGAAGTCAAGCAGAAACATTTGTATTTCTGAAAGTAGGTGATACTCAAGAATCTCACGTTTTTCATTATTTTTGCTTATTCAAGTAGAGATGGTTAAACATGAGGCTACATTCGAAGTATGAAAAATACACTGAAAAGAGCCTCAGAAACAATGTGTTTTTGAGCAAGACATTACATATGCAAGTGAAATGGAGTTATTGACTGGTTTAATTTTTAAAGGTAATTTTGGGAAGGTCCTTGTAAAAACAAAGTAGGACCACAATTTGAGGCAAGGTGCTCAGCCTGATGAAAGACCCAGAATTAACTTAGCAATATGATTATTGATGGGTAAATGAAGTGCCCCTGCCTGAAATTTTGAATGTAAAGCAGGAATTTGATAGTGTGGACAGTGAGGAAAATTATAAAATGCATTTTAAAAACAGGCTTGAATTACAACAGCATTTAGAACTAATATACAGCAGACTGCAAACAACACAAGTGTGGTTGTCCAGCATGGAAAATAATGAAGGAGCTGAGCTGGAATATGCCATTAGAAAGACTGTGCAAACTTCAGGAAAAGCTGATGAACATAAATTGATGATCTGACCAAATGCACAGAAGAATGTTTACTAGTCAGCGCTGGAATAGAAAAATGACCAGATTATTAGTTGCAAATATATGGAATCTCCGCTGTTAGTTGCATGCTGGTGCACAAGTCAGTTGAAGAGAAGAGAAATGCAACAGATAGTAATATGCAAGCTGAACATTAAAGAAAAGCTAAACAAAACATGGAAAAAAGAATACCCATATCACTGAGAGGGAAAAAATAGTGTTCCTGTAAGGGCTAATATCTGTTATATCTTTTCTTCTTCTTTACCAGCTGTCCTCCATTCAGAATAGACACGTCCAGAGACCTCTGCCTCCACTGCTCTGAGGGTGCTGCCCATGCCTGCCACATCATGTGGCCTCATTTGTTTCCACATCTGTGAGCTCCTCTGGGCACCACTTCTCCTCTGGGCAATGCTTCTCCACAAGTTGTCTCCAAACATAGCTGAGTAACTTTGTTGGGATTTTCCATTCTTGTCTATAATGTGGAATAAAGCCACTTCAAGAGATGTTTATTAGAACAAGCAAGGACTGGCAGACTGGCATTAGGCATGCTGACATGTGTCAAGTGTGTTGGGAAGAAATGCTGAGTTTTGCTTTTCCAGTTGTGCATTTACTGAATATGCCAAAACTTTGCAAGAGGCATGAGTCAAATATAAAACATAACATGAAAGCATCATTTAGTCTGAGAGGTTTTGAAACAAAGCAGTGGTCTTTTTGATTGAGAAAGACTGTGTTCAGTGTCTCTCTGTGAAGCTTCTGTTCCTATTTATTACTGCATTAAATTGCACACCTCCTAACAAGTAGAGATCTGAGGATGCACAGCTGTGTTAAATGATCATCTTTTGCCCCAAAGAATAGTCTCATTTATTTATCTGGACTAAACTAAATATATGTGTATATATATTTTCTTAGTGAAAGAGTAACAATATCAGAGGAATCTAATTCACAACATGCAGCCTTAGAAAACATCCTCCTGAAGCAGCAACCTTGTCTAATACTTAAAACAGAGATAGTTTTTCAGTAAATTAAATTAATTCCAGAGCTCTTGCACATATCTTTTAAATAATTAAAATGGTACCTTGTCCTCTAATTGTTGTAAATATAATTTTCTAAAATTCATCCAGCAAACTACTTAAGCATATTTCACTGTCTAGAGGGAACAGTTCTTTTACTCATTTCTTTTAACAATATGTAATACTGGAAAAATAAGAGTGCTGATAAACTTCTGTCATGGAACCTATAATCTCTGTGGCAATAAACATGAGAGGATATCAAACACACTACACTGCCTGTGAGCAGGATTTTGGTAGGGAGAGAGGTGATATAGCAGGCATTCACATCAAGCTCTGTTCAGAGATCTGTGAAGACAGTGTTCCAAGAAGTCTCATCTGCTGATAGATCTTTGGGGATCTATTTATCTAAATTAAATTGTTTCACTTTATCCCATTGCATACTCAAGCACAAGAGCTACTTGAGTGCCTTGCTGCACAGTAATATAGCTGGTAATTGTAAATCTGTTCTAATGCCCAGCATAAGACTAGTGAGATTGTAAATATACAGATCTGACTAGACGTGACACTTTCATACCAAAATTTGCATGTTCCCAAAGATTTCAAAAGTTTCAAGTTTCCATAGAATGTTTTCTGTCCCTTGTGTCTGAGTGTTAGATTTTTTTAATACCAGTACAATGAGTATACTTGGATTATGATAAATCATGAAAGTTATACCATGGCAGAGTAGTTTTAAGTTCCAGCCTTTAAACTTTATAAAAATAAGGCATTAAAAATAGACATTTTATGTAACCCGTTTTTGTAATTCCCTTATAAGTGGTCTTCAAAAGGTTTTCCTGCCTTTGGATATATTTTGCTCTTTTCAGAGCAGCAATTGATTTGCAATTCTTTCTCTCTTTTTTTAACTTTGAAATAAACTCACTAACACTGCAGCCTTCCCTGAGCACACACTGCTTCAAGAACAACATCATACAAAGAAAGAGGAGTAAAAATAACTTATGGAGCATTACTTATTCTTGGAGCATGTTTCCTAAGTTCAAATATTCTTTTCCCAAGAAGAAAAATTATAATATTTTTTTTCTAGAAAAAAAAAAAGATTGTTTTTAGCATTGCATTTGTGCAAAAGCTAAAAGAGTTTTTATTGCAATGATTTATTAGGAATTTATTTGTTAAGAGTAGTGACATGTTTCTTAGGTTAAAAAAAAAAAAAAAAAAAAAAGGAAGAAAATCTTTATATCATTTTTGTTTGCTTGTTTCCATTCTGAAGGATTATGCAAGTCTTTCATAGTTTAATAGCTATCAGATCCTGCAGGAAGACATAATTTATTCATTTCTATTGGTGAATATGAAAGAACACATGGGCAGCTTATTACAAAACTTTGTTTACTGGAATGGTTGTGAATCTGTATTTTTAAAACTGACATTAAATGAATGGCCATGGGAAGATAAAGGAGGGAAGAAATAATACTTGCTTTTGTTTCCATTCTCTGTACATCCTCATATCCCTCCCAACAGACAGCATGTTAACTTACTTTAGGGACTTCCCATACTCACTTCAGAATGTCTCAAACTCCCTGCCTCAGTCTGGCATTTTGGGAATCTCTATGTGCTTAGAGAAACCTGTACGATTGTTAGCCCCTCTGTATGATTTAGACATTTATGTTGTTCCCCTTGCATCATACCTCCATGTTTAGGGAGAAAGATTGTGCTACAAGTGTACACCACCACTTATAAAGTACCAGCAGCAATTTGTGGCAGTAGGACAGCGTAGCTCCTGAAAAGCCTTCCAGGCAAGATAATAAGCCTGAAGCTACTGGGGATTCAGTCAGCTGAGGCAGCTACTCAAGTGATGAGGCACACAAAGGAGCTTGCCCCTTTATACATAGGAATCCTTCCAGCAAGGGAAGGGATAAAACAAGGGCAAGGGAGAGGAAAGAAAACCTGCTTATTCTCATGAAAAAAGGTAGTGAATAAGTTCTAGACATCTCTTGTAATGGCAAGGGGCTTCACCTGGAAGTCTGCTTTCTCTTTTTTTTTTCACAAATCTCCTTCTGTCTCCTGTGCTGTCTAGTGGCCTTGACAGATGAGCCGCAGTGAGTCTTGCTGCAGCAGCATCTGCCTGGTGTTGCTGTGCAGGCCATCAGTAGCACAGCAGAGCTATGAAGTGCCTCTTAGAACGGAACAACTTCAGGGCCTAGACTGGTGGTTTCCACTGCCCAGAGATGTGTCAGACGTGGGGTGTGCCTCAGCTTTTCCACAAGACGTAGACAGAAGTTTTACGTTTCTGACTAAAGTAAATGTTGTTGGTGAAATGTTTGTTTTGTATATATATATATATATATATATACACAATATATATATACACACATATACATATACATATACATATATATGTATATATACACATATACATATACATATATATGTATATGTGTGTATATATATATATACATATATATATATATCAAGGCACACAGAAGCTGAAAGCTCTGCATGTTTTTTATATCTCCTTGCAAATACCAAAAAACGTCTCCCATTAAAATGTTTAGGCTTTACAAGATGCATAACCAACCAACTGATACCCACTCCATTCCTTGCTCCAAAATGGTTCTAACCCAAGATTTAGTCAGGTAAAACCACATTCTCCCTTCTAGATTTGTTCATTTTCTTTCCATTTCCCTACTGCTGTCAGCTCCCCTTTTTACTTCAGACCATATTTTATTTTATTTTATTTTATTTTATTTTATTTTATTTTATTTTATTTTATTTTATTTTATTATTTTATTATTTATGGTGAACAAGCTGCTTGCTCATCAAAAGCAAAAAGACAGATAAAAACTCCTCCAAACGACTGCCCTGTGGCTGTGATAAGCAGATCCTGCATCCCCTTGCAACAGTGAGGGCCCAGCCAGCAACCAGGGACATGCAGCCTGGGGTGGAGAGGGTGAGTGCACCAGTTACAGGGATCTGGTGAAACTGTGAGGAAGCCTGGAGCCACAGTGTTCCCTGAAACTTTGGCACCTCCACAAATCATGCTGTTGATAAGGAAAAGGGACATATTCTTTTTATAAGTAGGGAATCCCCTCATGTGACCTATATGTAGGACATGAAACTTGGAAGTAGCAGATGGTAAAGTGAGAGTCACTACGAGGGATGTGTGACTAACAGGAAAGCAGCATCCAACACAGAGAAAGGAAGTACCAGGAGACAGTGAGACCAGTGGAAATGCATGCGTTCAGACTACAAGCATTCTCCAACCGTGGAAGCAATAGCTGCTTCTGCAGAAAGGGATGAGGAAATGAGGACAAAGCTTTGCTATATTATTTGTAGGGAGGAGAAAAGGGAGATGGAAAAAGTCTGAGACATCCTTGTCAGTAATAGTGCCTGATACTGAGTAACAGGGAGAAGGAAAAAAAAAAAAAAAAAAAAGGAAAAAAAAAAAAGGAAAAGAAAAAAAAAAAGGAGGGTTTTGGTTTTGTTTGTTTGTTTGTCTATTTGTTTTACCTAGCACCTAGGAACACAGAGAACAGACACATTACAAGACAAGAAGATAATTGGCAGGAGAACTTATAAGAACCATGGCAATTTTTGAAATTATGCAAGATTCCCTAATTTTAAAAACACAAAATTCGAGGAACATTTGATTACAATTTATTGCAAAGATTGGGGTAATGATGGTATATTTCATCCTAATGCTACAATCTAAAAAAGTCATGGCAGCAGAGCCATTCAGGTAAAAATCAATATATCTCTCTAAACTGAAAAATAATGACCTATATAGCCCTGATAAAAGCATAACAATTAAATAAGAAGAAGTGCTAAGTAAGTTGCAGCCAAGCCTGGAAGGATTCAAGAACACATCTGTGTGTCTTTAATTATACGAATTACTGTTAGTTCATATCCCCAAAATGAGTTAGCAGCCTAGAAGATACACAGTCAAAACTGTGATTAGAATTTTTTCCTTGCAAAGCACTCAGTGCTTTATCCTCTTACCTCATGCAATGATATTATTGCACCCATGGCATAGCACCAGTCCTAGCATCAGTTAGTACAAATCATCTTTACCTAGACAGTAAGAAAACCACAAAAAGATCTTGTCAGCAGTAAAGATAACCAAGAGATTGACAGATGATAAAGAATGGATGGAAAAGATCCTTCCTGTGTCATGCTGAATTATCCTGTGTACGTTATTGGATGTTAATTGTAGCCCTGCACAAACTGGTATGCCAAGACCTGCCTATGAGAGTCAAACGTAATGAAGAGCTTGACATGGCAGAGATTTAACTGTAGGAATGATGAGAAATAGAACTGCCACAAATCTGGAGCTGTTATGCAGGTGAGCAAATGGTTACCCACACCAAGGGCTAGACGCCAAAAGCCCAAGCTACCATGGACTACAGGTCACTTAAAGTAGTTACAGACATGGGGTGAGAGTGGAGGAGAAGGAAACAAAGGCAACTGTGGAGTGGTAATAGAAACATTACTAATAGAATAGCCTCACACATATCCTGCAGAAACTCTTGAAACGGGGTTAACAGGTAAGGATGAAGTCAGAAAAGGCAACATAAATTTGTTGTCTGGAGGTGGTAAGAAGGTAAATGAATGAAAAACAAGCAAGGTAGAACCAAGAACCATGCCAATAGCACTGTGCAGTAGAAAGAGCTGAGGCTTTAACTGCTGTGGATCCAAAAGCCAGCGTAGTGGGAAAGATCATGTCCTCTATACCAAGTAGAAGTCTCCTCTCCTTCAAGTTAGCAAATATTAGCACCAACTGGAGGACCAGACATATCAGGAGCTTGCAACAAGTTCAACAGAAGTAGCATAGATTGGAGGGAAGTGGGGATGCTAACTGCACCAGGAAGGAGCTGATGTGTATGCACACAGCCTGAGCACTACCTGTCAAGGGTAAATATGTCCTTAGTTCTGTGGTCATAAAGTTCACAGGTGCTATGATATATGGAGAGCATGAGGATAATCTGCCGCTGCCTTTTACTGGCGGCTACTTGCTGCATCTGGCTCCCATCAAGCCTATCCACAGGGTGTGCTTGTATTAACCTTCTCCCACTATGCCAAGCCATCCAGCGCAATGCTACATGCCTAAACTTGTTTCTCCCACATGCCACTGTCTGTTAATTTCCCTGTTTTTTTTTGTTTGTTTGTTTTGTTTTGTTTTTCTGTGTTAACCAAATACCTTCTCCCTGTCACACTATTCTCTCATTTATTTATTTATTTATTCATTCATTTGTTCTTTTGAGGGTGTCTGAGGGAAGGGAGGCTGAAGATCCTGTCACAAAGATCCTGTCAGAGTATACCTCAGAAGTCAGTCAGTGAACCTAAAGTCAGCACAATGAGCAAATCTCATTATTTCAAAAGACCTATGCTACAGAACCCTTTTGGAGGCTACTTCTATCTCAAGCTTCAACTTCCATTTCTGAAGATAATTTTAAATAATAATAATAATAAAGGTGATTAAGAAGTACAGAGCACAAGTGTTCATTCTACAGAGAAGAATGTAGATTTTTTTCACCTCAGAGACTAGGACCATGTCCAAAGTGATTTCATGAAATCTGTTTTCGCCCTAAAACCATTTCCTTAATGCCTTCTTTGTTTTTCAGCCTGTAGTAGCACATGCACCCTAAATGAAAGTTTTGTGCATTTATTTGATTAAATGCTGTAGTCATTTATGCAAAATTGCCGCCATTTCTGCCTACGGAAATCTATCTGAATGGTCTTATGTGCAGAAAATGTAGTCAACCAACACTAAAGCTTGTTGGATACTTGCCTTGTACATGCAAATATTTTTCCCCTACATTTGGTACCAATGCTTGTACTGGTCCTATGATTTTTCTTAAATTTCTGCTGAAGACTGTAGAGAATCTATGCAGTTCACATATCCCCAAAAATTACTTCTGTTTTTTTTTTTTTGTGTGTGTGTGTGTGTTTTTTTTGTTTGTTTGTTTGTTTTTGTTTTTTTTTTTTTTGTTTTCTTTCACACACAAAACTGGCTTTAAGCATAGAAAAACTTATTTGGAAATTACAACCCTAATGCTTGCAGTAAAGCTGTACGTTTTCTCAAGTGTCTTCTTAGTGTCCCCTTTATAGGGAATGTCATGGACTTCAACAAACACTTCTTTAATTATTTAGCAATATGTCAAGATCTGTATTTCCTCCCTGTGAGGAGAATATCTTTTCAGTTTTCAAAAGTGTAGTGGCTTGATGTGTCCAAATCAGTGGCAACCATGCTAGCCACAAACAATAGGTATATATATATAGCATAAAATGAGATTCTCAGATGTTTCTCAAACACACATAAATAAAAGCAATATGCTTAAAAAAGATAAAAGGTTTCCTGATGAGTGTTACATTTTGCTTTTTATAAAAATGTTCCTGAAGGCTGTAGAGTGCTCTTGATCATAATTTTAGAACAGTTCCTTAAAAACCACATGTAGGCATCTCAAACTTTTCAATAATGCATTGCTGTCAGGCTCGATGTTTTGTTTCTTAGCAGTAACCTCTGATTCAAAAGTACAAATGCATATCTACTTGATGAGATTGTAGAGATTTAAGCTGGGCTTCCTAAGGATACTAAGTTCACCATACAACAATAAAAAGAAATCTCAGACATCCTTTATGAGCACAGAAGCTGTCTGGCAAAGTCATAAAAAGAATATTACTCTGCACAAGGCAAAAATTTTATAATGTTCAGCCAAATTGCACAGTTTCAGGTTAAATGAACACTCACGGAGCAGTGTTGTATTCTAATAAAATGCACAATGTCTGAAAATTTTCTGCCAAGTGTCCACACAATTTCTTTTTCTTCTCCTTCCATCACTGGACAGAATGTCCAGTTTGTGATCTTCTGAACGACTTTAGAAAGAGTCAAACATTGCCAGAGCAGGAGAAAGATAACTGCACAGAAAAGATGTACAGGTCTTGAATCTTCTTGTTAAATTGCAGTAACTGATAGAAGAGCAAGATATTTTGCTGGAGGCACTTGGGTCTTCAATTCTCCTCCCCTTGGTTTGATCTTTCCTTCCAAAAAATTACCATTCTTAACAATACAAGCATTTCAAACTTTCCATAGTGCTGGAATTAATTGGCATTTTCCAAGTAAGCATTTTCAAAGCAATTAAAGTTCCATTTTACCAATAACTTCTAATTGTCTTTTAATAGACTACAAATACATTGGAATAAGTAAATGGAGCCCACGGTAATTCAATTGCACTTCTCCTTCTGGTAAGCTTTTCCTTCTCTATTACTTTATATTCATTTATTTGTGAAATATTGAGTGGTTATCATGACCCAGTGGCAAAGTAGACAATGTATTCATGTCAAGGTTTCTCTTGGGTAGAGTATGATTGCCATTGCTCTATGAAGATTTTATAGGTGGTGAGGGGCAATTCAAAGGATGTTCATGTCTCTTCTGTCTTGACTTCACTATTCATCAAATATTGCCAGAGGTGTATGGAAAACTTTATAGTTCACAGTCATTCAATAAAGTCTTCCAGTCCATCTTCATTTAGCTTGTGGCACACTGAAGACACTCTAGAATAAAGACAGCAGAAATAAAAGACTGTTGCTGTGTGGTGGTTGTCCTTGCATCTCAGGAACAACACAAGCATCTGTGAGCATCAGTAGAGTTGCATCTGGGACTAGTATAAACTGATATAAAGTTTAAATTCTTGCAAGCTATGCAGCTGAGCTTTTGGTGCTTTATCGTCAACGTTAAAAGAAGCAAAGCAATGCAGAAGAGTTGATGTGCTAGATCACCCAAAGAAAGTATTTTAATGGCTAGGTTACTAGCCTGCAGAATAAATCACCTTCAATATCCTGAAGTCATTGACTGCTTCTTTCTGATGAAACGTGATTTTTTTTCTCTTCCATTGAAGAAGTTTGACAAAAGACAGATTGCTCTAACTGATTCTGTTCCAATTCTGTCCTGAAAGCTAAGTCATTATGTGTCCTACCTGCAACAAAAGACATAATACCACTTGCCTGCTGTAGAAAATGATGGTGTGTGTTTATCTGCACCCTTATATGATATCTCTTTTTCCAAACAGACATTAGGGAATGGCTCGAGAAGATATGATCAAAAAATATCTGTCCCTAATGGAGTTTCAAGATGCTTCTATGACTTCCCAGCATCTGAACCGCTCCATGGTATGCCCTCTCAATCCTCAGAGTAGAAATGCTTATAGGAGAGTCATATGCAGGGGAAAGCTGCAACACTAGCAGAGAGGGCTGGATGTGTCAGTGCCAAAAGTAAAGTTCAGGTAATTTTCAGGTACTAATGTCAGGCTTTTGAGGTCAGAGAAGAAATATATATATATATATATTCTTATTTAATCAGAAAATAGACTTCACTACAGTCACTGAAATAATGTAGACTGTGTTCTGTGCTGTGTTGAACACCTTGGGACTTTCTGGGGGAACCATTCTGAAAGCTTAGCATAAGTTCTACAGAAGATGAAGGAATGGGGAGGTGGAAACATTCAGAAATTGCCTTCTTTTCATCTTCAAAAAGCACTGTGTAGACTTTGAAATTACTGCAGTTAGGATTCAATAGAACTGCCCGGGTATAAATGTAATAAACCAAATGTTCTGTCAGCTATTCCTTTTTGAGCTCTCTTCCCAAGATACTCTTTCTGTGCACAAGGGAATTTCTCGAATAATTACTCCTGAGTACCCAGTGGAGTAAGTAGTAATTACACCATATAAACAGAAATAGATCCTTGTGCCAATGGTTCCACAACTAACAGGAAGCCTTACTCCAAACTTAAAATTTCTAAGGGTTTTTTAGTTTTCATATTCCTCTTACACTGGAGCATTGAGGATGTTCACAGGGCTGTAGAAATGTTCTTGCTTTGCAGTTTATATGAACTACCTGTCTGTAACAAGTATAATAAACAGTTGCTATACCCTGGGGTTCCTTTCCTCAGCTGCAGGGTAGGGGAAGCAGATGCGCAGAATTAAATCCTCCATGATTATGGTATTGCTCAGAGGGCCATAATACCTACTTACCCCCAATAGAATGAGTCAGTCAAGCAAAATAGAATACTATTCTGATTTCTGATCAGCACAAAGGTAAATCATAACAATGGTAGTAAACTATGCCATGAAATGGAGGCAAAGAATCAGATGTAAAACTGGCAGAGGAAACTTCAAGCTGTGTTATGATGGTCTGAGAGATCATATAGAGTATCAAGGAAAAATAATACTTCTACTGGACAAAGGTCCACCTTCACAACCAGGTATTATTGTCAAGCTAGAGAAGAATGAAAATGTTGAAAAACCTAAAAAGTAAAAGTCTTGGGGATAGTAGATACATTTTGTATTACTATCCTATAAGGTGTTCTCAATATCTTTTCACAGTATTCTACTCCTTTGTAGTTATGCACTAACTTTCACACTTGGTTTCAGAAAAACAATTTATCTCATTAGACTTAATTGCTGAATTAGAGATTCTAAATTCCTTTTTCATACCTTGTACCAAGGCGCCAAATATAAATCCTCTGTCTCTGGTTCAGTCTGTCAATACAGCCAAGAATTAGGATGTTCCTGTTTCTGAATCCTAAGTAATCTAACAGAATCAATTACAGTTTTCCATAGATGACATCTGATATTCGCAAATGCAACCTGGAACATTAAAATAAAATCAGCATGAAACTAAAGTTTCCACCTATCCTCGTTCATCCTCAGTAAACATATTATTGTTTTGCACAGCGGGGTGGATTTCTTGTGTTTCTCATAGACTTCAGATTGGAGACTGCATGGTAAGGAACAGGATGGGTCATGTCCCTCCTCAAACTCCAGAGCAGAGCCAGAGCATAGTAAAGCACGTAGTATCATTCTAGTGACTGGCTAGTCTGTAGGCTATGAGTAGCCTTAGAGGAAACCATGCCTCCTGAAATAGTCTGCAGTGAAGGCACATTTCCTCACAGCTCTTATGTTGCTACCATATACTGCCAGAGTTGCAAATCTCTGACAAGGTTGGCCATTGCAGTCCATATCAAATGGTGAACACTGAAGAAGTTTCAATGGTAGATGTTGCTGGGCAGGGCTGGGGACACTGAACCACTCCTGTGAAATCATATGTCTGCCTCTGTCCCCAGATAATGGCCAGGGTTGTGAACTGGGAATTAAAGTTATGGATTTTACCTTTATGCAGCAGAACATCTCCCATCAGTTTCACCATAATTTCATGCCAGCATAAGCAAGGACTGTCAGCAGCAGTCCCCACTCTCACTTCCCCTTCTTTATGTTTGCACTGTACTGCTCTGTTTCCTTCCTTGCTCCACCCCAGGTGTTCACATCTTCCCAAGGTGAACAAAACTTGGACCTGAACCAAGTTAAATTTATTTTCCACCCCCTTTATATTAATTTTTAATCATGTCTACTGTTTTATCCAATTCACCAAGTGAATTTGCCTGCACAAATGCTGCTGCCTGCACAGAGAATGGGACAGCTCAAGCAAGGGAATGAGAGGCTGTGAGCTCAGCAAAAGCGAAGGCAGAGGGTCATCTATCTTAGTAGCAGCAGCAGCTTGTGCTGTGTTAGTTATTGTGAAAGTACAAAAAAGTCACAACAGTCATCACTATGTCTGCATGGCTAACCTTTATCCTGCCAACTTGTATTTATAGTGAAAGAGATTCTAGCCATTTTTTCAACAAAGGTAATAGTATATTTTATATATGTAGCTAAAATTGTGTAAGAAATGCATGATATCAAGTATAGAGGTTGATCACATGGGATGCTTTCATTCCAATATTACAGCCCTATAAATGCCTAAATATGGGTAATCTCACTGGTTTCTGAAACTAATACATTTTATGATTATGTAGAAATATTTTAAGAATCTCTATTTTGTTAGAAGCAAATGTTCCCTGTGAAAATATCTGGCTTTAATTTCTTTACCCATAGTCATTGCACCTGCTGAAGTAAGTACTATTCACAGCATGGCACAGCTATCTATGAAATAATTTAACTACATCATGCATAGTCAGCAGAAGTTCAGCACTGTAATTTGGAGAAAGTGGCTCCATGCTGTCACTGTCTAAGCTACACATTATGCTGCAACTTTCCTTTCCTTCCTACCTACTGTAGAAATATGGGCATTCTTTCAATTTTATCAAAGTATCCCATGTTAACAACATATTTACAATAGATTATATATATATATATATAAATGTAATTTTAATCTTCAAGAATTCAGCAACTATAAACCATAAGAAGTAATATCAATAGCATAAACAGGTAGTTAAATTCTGAAAGTATTCCTGAAAGTCCCCAAAGTGGTGGGAATTTAATTCCACTTAAATCAAAATCATTTTATGTGAAACAAATATAAAATGGCTGTTCATTGTTCAGTTTAACCAAAACACTGAAATTACTCAGTTTTTCAACATACACCAACAAGTTAGCTGCACAAGACACTAAAATGAGCACCAACCCTGAGTTTTGCAGCATGGGTTCAAGCTCTGAGACTTAATGTTCTTGCTACAAGGTGTTGTGTGTAACTTATCTATAAGTACACTTTTACAGAAGAAATTCAGGAGTTTTAGAAATTGTGTAAAATGCAAATTCTTAAAGCTGCTCTTTGAATGCATGTAGAGGGAGTACAGACACCTCTCCATTACCTGTGCATCGTGTACACAGGTGGCAAATTAACCAGAGCCTGACTTTCCACAGCACTCCTGGCTACAACAGGAGGCCTGAGGACAATGAGCAGAGAACATGCTGCTCATACCAGGCTCTCTTCAATCCACTTCTGTTTAACATTGGACTGCTCTCCACACTAAAATGTTTGCACTTTTTCAGACAGAAGTACCAAATTTATTCTAATTTGCATTTACTCTTACTCTGGGAAAACAATAGTTGTACAAGGAAGACGTGACTCTGGCATCTAAACCTTCCTAAATAACATAATCTGGCAGTAAAGTTACAGCTTCTTTTGAAAAGTAATGTATGGAATATTACTTCTAGCTGCATAGTGCAAGTCACTGGAAAGAAAAATATCTTGGCCTAATAAAATCTAGGAAGGACTGGCAATGAGCAAAAGAAAATCTGTCACCAGAAAATAGTCCCAAAGCTGGAAAAGTATTTTGTAAATAATTATTATTCCTTTTATTTACAGAAAATAACTCTCAAGTAGCAAACATCTCAGTTACGACACATAGTAATCTTGGCTCATGATTTACAGACAGCTATTGCTGCCCATGATTTTTACAACACTTATATTGATTTCTCTGGTCCAACATTGACCAGCGAAGTCAGTACTGGCTTAAAAAATAAAGATCACTTTCCAGCTCATGTTTGAAGTATATAACCATTTTGCCATATTTTTAGTAAAATGGAAAAAGCTGTGATAGTCATATGGTAATGAACAACTCAGTCTCTACCAAGTGCTATCCAAGCTGTGTAGCTTGGTTTTCAGCATGGTAATAACAGTCCTGTTAGTCCACTCAAAGTGATAATAGATGTAATTTGAAAGCACAGTAGCATAAACTTGCCACCAAAATGTGGTCTTCTGGAAACTGCTTTTATCACAGGAGAACTATGACTTGGCCACCAAAGTTGATGGTCATGTGCTTTCATTGCCACAAGCTGTGAGAATCAGTAGAATTAGAGGTTATTGTAGAAATGTGAATGTACTTTATGACGGTCTGTAGTAATACTGTACATCTCTTATGTCTGTGTTCTTATAGCCACTTGGGCACTGAAGTAGCTGAAATGAGAAAGAGGCAGCAGTCACAAAATGAAGGAACATCAGCTGTGTCTCAAGCACCTGGAAACCAAAGGCCCAACAACACATGTTGCTTTTGTTGGTGCTGTTGCTGCAGCTGTTCATGGTATGTCCTGTAGTATATTTGGTTCCATATCCACCACAGGTAAACAATGAGAATGGAAAGAGCCAAGTACTGGGAACATGCAAACTTCTGGGAGAGGATTTCTGCCAAGAGGCACAATTTAAACATTTCACATGCACAAAAATAAAATAAAATTGAATAATTCCCTGAATTGGTTGGACATCTTGTGAGGGGGAGGATGAAAGAATAGTACATTTAAGATATATTTACCCTATCAAAATCATAACTAAATGAGAAAATTCCACCCCTGAAACTTGTATGTGAGAGACTTCATGATGAACGTTTTATATATTGTGTTCAAAGTGCTGGGACTTTTTCTGCTTGTACTTTTGATATTGTAGTTCTTTTCATTCAGGAAGAAAAACGGGGGAGGGGAGGGAGTTGTATTACTTCTTAGTTGTTAAAATATATATATTCTGTAAATCTGAAATCATAAGCCTTGAATTCTACCTCACCTTTTAACTGGTGTGTCAAAATTTTGATGGAAAGAAAAAAAAAGAAGGCTCAGTAATTGTGGTTGCCTGTTTGTTCCTGAACAATGTGTTGGTTTGCAAAGTCAAAGAATTAAAGACAGTTTCAGAAATAGCTTAAAATTTTCAGTGTCTTGAAAAACATTAAGTCTTTACTTCTTATTTTCATGAACACAGTCAATGCTGAAAGAAAAAGAAATTGACCTGCAGTGTTCAGAGCCTGTGCATCCTGTTACATACAGAGTTCAGTCTCTTTGGAGTGACCATTCTTCTGTGTATCTGTGTTATTTTCACTTGAATCAGCCCTCTAGCCCTGATCTAAAATCAGAGGCTATTTGCCCCAGTACATTTAAAAATACATGTAAGTGGATATTTGGTGCAAAGATGAACGAGTGCTCATGCTTTTACAAAGATACTTTGCAATGTGTTCATTCCATACAGCAAAAGGGCAGAAGTGCCTTTAATGGAAAGAAACAGGAGGATGTTTTGCTGCTGTTTTCTTCTGCTTGTGACAAAGGCACAATATAGGATTTGCTACACTATTACAGACCAAAGGTCCATTTAGTTCAGCATCCTACCTCAGGATGCTGTAGTGGATGCTAGAAGGAAAGGATAAAAGAAGTGAACATCCACATTCTTATGTTTACCCCAACAAAACTCACAACTTCTGGCAATCTGCAGTTTAGGGACTTCCTGGCCCATCTATGGTTTTTGTAGCCCTTGATGGAATTTTCTTTTATTACCTTGCCATATGATTTTCTGAAGTGACTTCTGTAACTCACCTAAACTTTTGGCATCTAGTTTCCCATAGAAATAAATTCTACAGCAGACCTCTGTTCTGCGTAAATTATTAACCCCTCTTATTTGTTTTAACCTGCTACAGAATAATTTCATTTGATGCCTCCTTGCTCCTTTGATTATAAGGAACAGTGAATAATTGTACTCAGGTTGATCATTTGTTAGAAAGGCTCTGTCATATCCCCCTTGACGTGTGTTTTCTTACATAGTCTCCTCTCTAATCTCTGTGATACAGAAATTGACCCAGACCTTGGTTTATCCTCTTCTATCTATCCAACTACTTGTGTCTCTCTATATATCTTTCCTTTTTTACTATCCCGTCTGAGATGTGTGACCAGAACTGTTGCAGTAGTCAAGACATAGGTGTACATGTATTTAGTATTTAGTTTTTGTTGTTGATATTCTGTCTTTTTTTTTTTTTTTTGGGGGGGGGGGGGGGGAGGGGAAGGGAATGTGGAATGGTAGGGTTTGGGTATTTTATTTTAATTTTTTTTTGATAATGTAGATTAGACTGAACATGCAGAAATTCTGTCAGTTTAAGCTAATATTCTGAATTAAGGCAAAACACGCAATCAAAGGAGGTAGTGATATCCCTTGTATTTTCTAAAATCAAAGAGATAAAATAGATGATAAGTCTTTTTCCAGCTTTATCTTCTGTGATTCTACAGTGGAAACCCCAAAAGAGAAGAGATGAGACAAATTTTGAAAAAGACAGTATGAAAAGCTTCCGAATCTGTGTTAAAATGAAGTAATTGGTTCTGGTGCCAGATTTGTTTGGTGAATTTGAGCTTTCCAGGTGGAGTACAAATTACTGTTCTTGCATCAGTTACTTACCCTAAAAAGAAAAAAAAAAAAAAAAGAAAAGAAAAAAAAAAAAAACAGATAAACTTTGCTCGTCACTCATTATATAGATGATTCCAGGTAGGTAATTCTCTAGGGTCATGAAACAGGAAGGCTTAATCAATCATTGTAACAGGTTCTCTGGACCTAATGCAATTCCCTAGTTCTACAAGGATTTTTGAGTAATGTGAATTTCTCAAGAGATACCAGTTTGGAAACGTAGCTGGGTTTATTAATGGTGATAATAATGCTTTAGCTGTCAATATTAAGATAAGAAGGTTTTTCTTCTGTTTTTCCACCAGCTTATGTAACTGAGGGACAGCTCTTATATCACTATCATTTAATGCCACAACTTCCTCACTATTCATAGAAAAGGGGGGAGGGAGGAGGGCAGATTTTAGCATAAAGCTTTCCCTTGTGTCTATGTGAAGAGCTAGTTCAGTAGTTCGTATCTCCATACAAATCATTCCAATTCTAAAAATATCTTTTGTGAATCATGTGATGTTTGTTTCCTTTTGTTCTACCCTGTGTTAAAATCAGAATAGGCATTAAGTCTTCTGTTTGCATAACAGCATAGGCAAATATTCACACCTTTGTTTGGAGAAATAATACTTTGCCTAACAGAGACTTGTTATCAGCAACAGGTTGAATCCCAAAATTATCCAGTACATATTTTTAAAACTTTTTTTTTTTGATTTTTCTCTAATAATTTCTTCTTAAAGGTAATAAACTTCTGGAGCACATTTCTATTATTGTGAGTTAATCCCAGAAGGCATTTGAGCCCCACCCAGACCTCCCTCCCAGGTGGCTGGGGAGAGAACTAGAAAGGTGAAAGGCATAAAATTTGTGGGTTGACATGAAGACAGCTTAATAAGTAAAACAAGGCTGCATGCACAAGCAAAGAAAAACAAGGAATTCATTCACTGCTTCCCATGGGCTGACAGATGTTCAGCCATTTCCAGGAAAGCTGGGCTCATCATGTGTAACAGTTACTTAGAAAGATAAACACCATAATGACAAACGTCCTCCCTTCCTCCTTCTTCCCCTCAGTTTTATTGCTTAACATGATGTCATAAGGTATGGGATATTACTTTGGTCATTTTGGGTCAGCAGTCCTGGCTGTGTCCCCTCCCAGCTTCCTGTGCAGCCCCAGCTAACTTGCTGGTGAGGCAATGTAAGAAACAGAACCTTGACTGTGTAATCATTGTTCTGCACTAGGTGTGTTATCAACACTGTTTTCTCCACAAATCCAAAACATAGCACTATACAATCTACTATGAAGACAATTAACTCCATCCCAAACAAACCCAATACGTCCATTGGTACAGGTCATGGAATTAATCAAGGTTGGAAAAACCTCCAAGATCATCTGGCCCAACCATCCCCCTATCACCAATATCACCCACTAAACCATGACCCTAAGTACCATGTCCAGCCTTTCCTTAAACACCCCCAGGGAAGGAGACTCCACCACCTCCCTGGGCAACCCGTTCTAATGCCTAACTACACTTTCTGAGAAGAAATTTCTCCTGATTTCCAACCTGAAATTTTAAATAATTGTCATGACAGCAAATTGCTTAGTTTAAATGGATGGAACAGGGTTCACCCAGATTGCCAAGATGGAGATAAATAGACTCCAGAAGATGGCATTTTATTTTGATAGGTATGGTCAGTAAGTTGCTCTACTATTTTAAGCCTTTAAGTGGTGGTTCCTGAGTATGACTAGCTAATCATAAGTGGTTCTGCCTTAGTGGGGAAAATACAGTACTTCAGAAGTCCTCAACAGCAAAAGTTTGTCCATTTACTTCAGAGGCAAATAATATATGCCTCTGAAGGCCTTCTATAAAACCTTCTTCTCTCTGTTGACCAGACATAAGCCTTATACTTTGGAAGGACTGCCTCACTGAAGTGTCTAGTATATAAGTACAAGTTAGGTACCTAAGGTGCTAAACTGAATCTCACCCTGTGTCTTAAGCCACCACAAAACACCATTCCCATAGAGGAGATAAGAAAAGGCTTCCTCATGAGGTATAACTTCAATGATTCAAGTAGCCATAACTGTCCTAGAATGACTATCTACAATTTCCTCAATTTCACTGTCTTCAGAGAGCTGCACTAGTGTTTAGTGCTATGGCTTTAGTGCTTTGAGCTCAGCCTGGCAAGGTAAATGTGGAGGAAGACCTTTATTTCACTTTCTTTAACAGTCCACTAATTCAGCTTCCTGAGCAGACATCAATCTAGTCACTCCCTTGCAAACATTTGTAAATCACATTCTTCAAAATAATCTCAAGATGCAAACATGGAGATATTGGCTATCTGCCAATTTTACTTTGCTTCCTCTTTTTTTCTCCCACCCAGAGAAGTCACAGCTTTTTATCCTCTCTTCCTTTTATAAGGTGCTCAGTGAATTTCAAAGCTCTTGGACACCCTAATGCCTAATAAGACCTATCTTATTTCACCATACACAGAAGGTCCAGAATACATCCCACATGTGCCCTGCCAGACTTTTTCTGTATGGGAGCCTGGGGGACATGGCAAAGCTTCCTCAGGATGAGTGAAGCTGATCACACAACCATACTTTCTTCTGTAGCCTGATTCATGTATCTGAGCTGGATGGCCTTTTCCTTAAAATGAATTTTAATGAGACCTGCATCAGTTGCTGAAGAACTTGTGGAAGAGGGAGAGGTGTTCCCATGTCTAGCAGCGTGACCCATACAAAATCTGTGCCAACCATTTGATTTCTTGTAACCTTTCTGTGACTAATTTCCCACACCCAAGAGATCTTGAGGAAGATAGGGTATTTTCCAGCTTGGCAGTAAACAAGAGTTGTGTTGGAAAGAAACCTCTCCCTTCTAATAAAAATAAAAATAAAAATAAAAATAAAAATAAAAATAAAAATAAAAATAAAAATAAAAATAAAAATAAAAATAAAAATGAAAATAAAAATAAAATAAAAATAATAAAAATAAAAATAAAAATAAAAATAAAAATAAAAATAAAAATAAAAATAAAAATAAAAATAAAAATAAAAATAAAAATAAAAATAAAAATAAAATAAAAATAAAAATCTGTACTTCCCACCTACAATACTTTGAGATGAATACTTGTTTTCTGGCATATTTGGTGTTAGTTAGCCACTGAAAAATTGTGGCTAAGCTTTGCGTGACTTTACACAAGGCAATCTCTGGGGGTTATAGTCAGGGCTGCTTTATCTTTTTTAATTCTGGAAGAAAATTTGGAGGGGAAAGAATCAAAGAAAGAATGGAAACAAAACCAAACAAACAAAAGAATCCCAACAATGTAATGCAATAAATTATAGCCACATTTTCTAAAATGTGTGCAAAAGCTAAAATCCATATTCTACTTCCCAAGCATGTCTGCAGCAGAACTCTTATGCTAGGAGTAGACTAGAGGGGAACTGGTACAAGCAGAGACACTCTGGCATTTTGTTAAAGTTTTTAGCATCACAATCAGATGTACCAACTCCCTATGTTGTATTTTTTCAAAATGTCAGACCTGAGAAAAGCAAATGTATAAAAGTGTACTGGGAATTATGGTGCTGTAGTGTAGAATATGGAAGCATAGATTATTGCACTCTATTTTACTGAAATAGAAGGTGATATTCTAAATATATGTATATATTTAACAGGAAAAGATGTTCAATTCTGAATCTTTTTATACTTTCAAACATCACAGAACTTCCTTCTGTTTTTATCATTTGTGGTTACAGAGGTCAAAGATGAAAACATTCCCTCTCTTCCCTGCAGAATAATTTATCCTGAGGGGTAGTGGGCTTAGCTAGCACAGGAACTTTTTCTATATGCTTCTGTGAGACAGCCTCACTTGCTTTGCCTTGGGTTATCACATTGCAATGGGCAGCACTGGTGCTTCCTGAGGAAAAAAGCACTAGTTTTCCTGACAGGTAGAATTTAACGCTGTACAAAATCCATTACATAACCTGTCACACATGCTACTGAAAGTGATATTTTAGAAAACTAGTTTTAAACCACCTTGTCTTTAAGTCCACCAATCCTGAGCGCTGAGGCCATGACAGAAAGCAGCCTGGCAGGCATTTCTTTTGTCCCAGGAACACGCCATGGCATGAGCTTGGGGTGAAGACTTAAATGCTTAGTCCTCAGAAGTGGGCCTCTCAAGGAACCCTGAGCTACTTAAAATTTAAATTCTCAGCATTTGGAAAAACAAGCAGAAGACACTCTAAAAATAAATAGCTTGTCAAGTATTCTTTTCATACTTTCATAAACTGTGTTAATATTTGAGAGGTAACGCATATCTTTTCCCTTTAAAGCAAATGAAAGGGATGATCTCTGAAGTTAAAAAATCAAAGAAGAGAATCCTGTCTTCTTAATGGGTATGATATGTAATGGTCTCTCTCTGCTTTGTAATTCAAATGGGCAAGTGATTTTTCAGTTTTATGGATGCTTCATTCCTAAGGGCAGGTGGGGGACAGGTGGCTCTTTACATGCTTGTTTACACAGCTCTCCCAGGGCATCACAGTCTGACCTGCCAACCTCTGGGCTTGTACCCTTCAGTAACACTGTGCCAGATTGTCAGTTTTAGCCTAATAATTCCTGGAAGTCTGCTCTCCCATTGAACTGGAACACAAATTTATCTCAGATGTGATTTGGGGCAGGTCCAATCCCAGAGCTCCAGAGGCAGTGAGCAGAGGAAGATTTTGACCATTTCCTGCACCTCTCTGTGAAACAGATGTGAAATGACACTGTTTGAAAGAGGGGAGCACATTTCTTCTACATAAATAATGCCATTAAGTTTGAACATATGACAGATTGGGTTTCAGGTATGCTAACTGCAGCAAACTTCACGATTTTTCCTTCATCTACATCTAGATAGCAAAAGGCCAAGGCAGGAAATCAAAACGCTAACAGCAAACTGCAAGGAATACAGAAAATTTAAAAAACAAAACAAAAACAAACAAACAACAACAACAAAAGAATTTAAAGTAAAATCAACAAAAGAAAACTTAAAATTAACTTGTTAAATCTCATGTGAAAGCCTGCCTCAATCATTGTGGAGCCCTGCTCTGAAATGCTAATCTGATCTTCCCTAGTCAGAAAGCAGCCCAGAAATCACTATTTTCAACTCCATCCATCACCTTTTGTCTTCCTATCTTCCCTCTGTCTTCTTCTCAGCCTCCCCCCACCTACTTGCAAAGCCCATTGCTGAAGGTATTGTGCAGCCTTGGACCACACATTGACTCCCACAGCAAGGAGTCTCAACAGACCATTTGCCACACAGAAGTGGCCTTGGTGCAGGTCATTGCCCCACTGGGACATGTAAAGTAGAACAGAATCCTGTGTTTCTCTAGAAGAAAGCAGCAAGCCACACACTGCATATATTTCTGCCAGTGGTAATGGTAAGGGGTAGTCACTAATGTGCTGCTGGGCTACCGTGAAATCATAGTGGAAGAACAAAGATACAGAAGATACCACACGTGTTCAGCTTATACACATTATTTCAAATGAATTTTTAGCCAAAAGCTCTGGTTTGGAAAAAAAAAAATGTACCACCATAAATTCAGTATAACTCCATGTAAATTGACAGATGTTTCTACTTTCAAAGGTATGAGATAACTTTGTTCCTCCCCACTGTAAAATAGAAGACTAATGTGAGGAATGGAGCAATAGCTTATCATGCATCCAGGCTGTTAACTTTGCTCCCAAGCTAGTGGTGGAATCTTCATTAACATCAAAAGCAGCTCTATGTTCTCTTGGCCAAGCTTTCAAGATTAGGTCTTTGATATCTTAAACTATGAAGTGTGTTTCATATTGAGAAGGCTCATGTATTTATATATACATATAATTACAGTTAAAAAATAAAAATAAATGAATAAGTAAATAATAAAATACAGTAAAAAATAAATTAATAATATAGTGATATTTCTACCTGTCTGTGAAAACACAAGCAGGTTAGAGAATGGTAGAACATAAACATAATGTATTAGCAAAATTTTAATAAATGTTTCTGAAGCTTCATAAACCAAATGCATGGATTCTTATGTGCATAATATTGCTGAGATAAGAAACACCTATCAATCAAAAAGCAGAGTTTAACTGCAGAGAATAGTCCTATTTCAAGCAAACAATTCTGCAAAGGAACTGGAATTAAATAAAAAAAAAATCAGAACAATAAATACATGTTCAGAGGGGATTTGGGATTACAGAAGGCTCATTCTAATTCAGCCATACATAAGATGCTGATAGTAGCTCCTTAGAAGGAAAAAGCAGACTAAATCTAGTTAACTTTAGAAAATGATCTTGATTCTGTCCTGGCACAGCATGCAGGGTGGATTCAGGGACAGCTGCTCTTGAGGAGACTAGAGGAGGAGAAAGTGAAGGCAGAATCACCTCCACTGGGGTACAGCAGCTTGATGTCTCCTTGGAGGCTGTTTAAGAGATGGATAGCTTCAGAACATCAGCATCTTGGCTCTCCCTCGCCACTCATGCCCATTTCCCACCTGCCTGTGCCAAACTGCTGTTCAGCCTGATGTCTGCAGAATGGTGTCTGAAGGAAGATTCATAATGTCAGGACAGATTTTCTGTCACTAGAGCACAGCTTGACTGTTTCTGTGGAAAGAAAGAAAGAAAGAAAGAAGGAAAGAAAGAAGGAAGGAAGGAAGGAAGGAAGGAAGGAAGGAAGGAAGGAAGGAAGGAAGGAAGGAAGGAAGGAAGGAAGGAAGGAAGGAAGGAAGGAAGGAAGGAAGGAAGGAAGGAAGGAAGGAAGGAAGGAAGGAAGGAAGGAAAAGAAGCAATAGAAATGATTGCTGAGGATGCCTGAGTCCAGTTCGTGTTACAGTTTCGGTGATCTTCAGTTGTTAGGAGTATGGAGCTTTTGAAATCTACCCAGATGTTTTGTTTTGTTTGAATTTTTTTTTCCTTATTGAAAATTTGTCAATTATATATTTACAGAAGGATGCATTAACATAGGAGTCTGTGGAAGAACACAGAAATGAAGATGTGAAAGATCAAAATGTGTCTGAGATCAAAACACAAGCTCAACTAAGGCTTGTTATAGATGGTGTCATCTTAAAGGAGCAAAAGTGACATTGCAAATACTCAGAGTTTTATTCATCATACAGTGTAAGAAGGGCTTAAATATTTAAATGCAAAAACAAAGCCAACAAAATCTTACTCAAATTAAACACATTGACTGCATCTATATTAGCAAACTAAACAGGTCCAGGGGCCAGTATGGGCTCAAGCAATCAGCCATACTGTTAAATTGTTAGCAGTTGGTACCTCCCTGACAGTTTTGGCACAGTTACAGACAGAGACCTATTGCATGTGCAGAACCCACCCCTGTTTTGGATATGGTCTTTATTTTGAGCTATGGGCTGTCAGTAAGCCTCAGTGCCAGAGAACTCTCCCAACCTCTGCAAGAATAAATGCAGCCTGCAGTTCTGAGCTGGAAGGGGAAAAATATGAGGCTACTTAAATCTGTTAGCAGCAAAATTTCCATCTTATGATGGCTTATTTTTTAACCATGTATCATTCCAAATCGGTTTAAAATGTCAGTTAAAACAGGAATAAATGCCTAGTGCTTTTAAGAGAAAAAATGAGAAAAAAATATCATGGAAATGAGTCTGCACCTCTAGTAGATAACACTTATATGATGGAAATCCTTGCACTTGAAAGTGGGTCAGATATTCATTATGGGAGGCAGAAAGGCAAAGAAGATGAGAATCTTGTCTAGTCACTCTTAATAATTTCATAGCACACTTACTCGTCTAGATGGTAATTCTGGCTTTTCCAAAGTAGCTGATTTAGGCCTGATACTGGCAGATACTGAACACCCATTATGGAGCAATGGATATTCCTTTTGCTCTTTAAGTTCCTTTTGGTATTCGTTGAAAGTGCTTGTCAGCTCAGCAATTTGTTTAACAATGTCTGGACCCCAGAAGTTGGCATCCATCAAAAGAGAAGCTTGTCTGCATTAAATACAGACTGGCATGATAGTTGTAATTCCAGCTTCTTAGGTGGACAAACGTTAAGTGGAAGATCCCCATCGTATAGATTGTAGGATGGATAAGTATAAACTAGTTTGGCCCATGTTAATTTCATAAATAAAATAAGCTATTCATAAGCCTCGTGGTAGGAATTCCACTTGACAAATGCATAAAGCTCTTTATAACTGGAGAATTGTAAAACACTTTATGAAAAATTATGAATTTAGTATGAATGCTCCAATGCACCTTCTCCCATTTAGAAACAGCCACTAAATCTACAGAAGCAAAGGAGCAACCCTAGTCAGAGTGAATTCTTTACTGTTGCTGCTATTTTCATCCCTCTAAACCAAAAATAATCAAAAACACTATTGAAATCAAGACTAGATTCATTTCTCTGAATAAACTGAGACTATTAGACTTGCTTACTAATGGATTGGAGGGCTTTTATTCATCCAGTTACCCTCACATAATTTCTATTTCTTTGAACACTAGACAACTGCCACTTTTAATTGTGTCAAGTATATGAAGGAATTGCTTGCAAAATAGCTGTAGCCAGGAGTAAGGACACTGCAGATTGTCTAGTAATTAGACATATCCATTGTACAAAACAGGATATGAATGGTAATCTTATTCGGAAGGAAGGAATGAAGCTGACAGCCAGACTAGTGAGCTGTTGGGTGACCTGACAAGAGAAATACACCCTTAAGTTGAATCTTGCCTAAAGCAAAAAACAACCCTACTGTAACAAAACAAAGCCAGAGTAATTATATTAAGAATCAGTGGCAAGGGAACTTAGTCAAATTGCATCAATGGATTTGTTATGTATACAGACGTTACATTCTTTATGTGAGACCAAAAAATGTAAAAAATTTATCCTAGAGGAGACTCAAAGTTCCCAAAAGATGTAATAGCTTCTGGTGTGGCTACCATTATGTAAAAGTAATATAATCTCCTTGCAGTAGAATCCACCAGAAAGCATATTTTTCTTAAAGATTTTAAGAACAAAATACTTCTGAGAAAAAAAAAAAAAAAAAAAGAAAAAAAAAAAGAAAAAAAAGGAGAGTTTAGGAAATCACATTTTTCTTTCTTTTGCACAGTTGCAAATTTTGCTCAGTACTAGTCTAACTTTGAGGAAGATACTGTCCTTTATTTCAGAAGTTCAAGTACAGTGCACACTGGTAGTTTCCATCTGCCTTTGGTTGCCTGCTGAGTTGCAGTATCTGGAGCTAGGTAGATTAAATCAGTCACACAAGAAGAGAGGAGAAAAGCAAGTTCAACAAGCCTTGGCTTTCTGAAAGACTGGTCATAAAAAAGACAAGACTGCTTTCACATATTCCTTAGCCTGAATTTACTCTCATTGACCTTTGGAATATCTCCCTTGTTCACTGAAAAAAAAAAAAAAAAGATATTCTGAAATATAAATATTGTTACTCTTTTTTTATCAATGTGTGCAAAGACCTGAAGGTGCAATGAAGACAGAGCCAGGCTCTTTTCAGTGTTGCCCAGAGCCAGAACAAGAGGGTTCAGAATAAGAAATGGACACAAGAGGTTCCCTCTGAACATCAGGAAGCTCTTCTGTACTGTGCAGGTGACCAAGCACTGGCACAGGTTGCCCAGAGAGGTTGTGGGGCTGTGGGGCTCTTTGGAGCTCTTCAGAAGCCACCTGGACATGGTGCTGGGCAGCCTTCCCTGGGTGTCCCTGCTTGAGTTGGGGTTGGGCTAGATGGCCTCCAGAGATGCCTGCCAACCTCAGCCATGATATGGTTCTGTGATTCTGTGTTTGACTGGAGAAAGACTAAACTCAGATCTTGAATGTTTGCAAAACTTTTGTTGTTGTGGATATATTTGTGGTTATCTTAGGAGTATGTCCCTTCTGTCAGGGGGTTTGTAGCAGGTTAACTTCTCCTCCATCAAACTGCTTCTGAACATTTTCCACAAAAATGTTCAGAAAAAAAAAATGTTTTCCACAAAAATGTTCAGAAAGAGTCGGTTGAAAATTTTAATCAAAGATCAAACTGCAAATATAAATCTTTGATAAAAGACATATCAACACTTGATTTTTTTATTCTACAAGGCCTTGCTTTCAAATTCTTTGTGGGCTCCAATAAGAAAATGCAGAGTTTGGACAAATTTGAAAGCTTTGTCTGCCAAATTTGTACTGATTTCTGCTTTCATGGAAAATACAGCAGGATGATATAGCTCATGGCTTTAAAAAGAGACTGCTAGTTCAACTGTCCCTTTTGAACAGAAAGAGTTATCAGATTTTAGATCTGTTACATCTTAAATTATTAAATATACTGAAAAGGGAATAAAGTGGAGTGCTGCAGATTTGCTCAAACCTTTTTAGGTACTGATTTTACCGAGCCTCTGTGACTTACTTTAGCTTAGCATTCATTTTTCAGTAAGGATGATTTACCTTCACAGTGGCATGTGGGATGCAATTTAATAACCTTATATAATGATCTTACATAAACTCTAAAATCTTGTCCAAGACTTCCCATTAACAAAGAGATGATTATACTCTTAAGCACTAGATCACTTGGTTTCAATTCCGCTTTTACTCAAACTAAGGAGTAGCATAGCAAAAGTAAGAGCATCAGAACAGAGCTAAATGCCTTAACTGACCAGACCTTAATAGACTGAGATGATGCAGATAGCTTAAACCTTCATTTTTACTGATCTCTTTTTTCTTTTATGGTCTGTAGTTGCATCTGTAATGACTTTGACCAATTACCCTGAATCCAGCACAGTATTAAGGAAGCACTGCTATTGAAAAGCCTGCTCTCCCCCACCTTCAAAGCATGCCAGAAATATACAATCTCAGATAAACTGAGAAATTTCTTATTTTTCAGGAGTAAGTTCATGCTTCTGAATTAAAATAGGGTTGACCTTATGATAATCCTTTTAAGAAAAGCATTCACATACCTTAGTTCAAAATTTCATGAGGAAGAAAAGTAGGACTCCCCTCCTCTTCATCTACAGTGTTTTAAGTGTATTTCATTCTAAACTCTCATATTTCTTGCAAAAAAAGCAGCTAGCTCTTCACACGGAAAAAGAGCACTGCAAAAGCAGCACTGGAACAAACAGGTTAATTTTCAGCAATTCCTTAGTCACATCTGGATTGCTGCTGCATTGTAGGTATTAGAAATACTGTAGCAAACACGCCAAGATACTTGTGTGTAGGCACAGAATTTTTTGGCCACAGATCATCATAGAATCATAGAATGTTTTGGGTTCGAAGGGACCTTAAAGACCGTCTCATTCCAATGCCCCTGCCATGGGCAAGGACACCTCCCAATAGACCAGGTTGCTCAAAGCCCCATCCAGCCTGGCCTTGAATACCTCCAGGGACAGGGCATACACAGTTTCTCTGGGCAATCTGTTCCAACCTCATAGTAAATAATTTCTTCCTATTATCTAATCTAAACCTACCCTTTTATACTTTAAAACCATTACTCCTCATCCTGTCACTACACTCCCTGACAGAGTCCATTTCCTGCTTTCTTGTAGGCCCCCTTTAGGGATTGGAAGGATGCAGATAACTCTTCACTCCTGTCTTCACACGCTTAACAGCCACTTGTCTAGGAATCTCATGACTGAATTAGGGAAGCAAGGATACTTCAAAATAACACACGAAACAAATGCAGTTTTTGTTGTGTTTTGGGATTTTGATTCTTTCAGGCATTGCTCTTCAAACTTCTCTCAATGATGCTTAACATAAACATGACTCTAATGGAAGGTGAAAAATTATTAGCAGGACTCTGAGAGATAACAAACTAGTAGGCTCCATGTATCATGAAATTAAGAGTTACAGCTTTTGCATTTTCTTGTTAACTATTTTCTTATTAGAAAATCTCTTTTCTAATTATCAGAGAGATTACTGGGGAAAAAAAAAAATAATAAAAAAAAATCTGCTATTACAGAATGTAACTTTTAAAGAGCTTTTAAAAGTCAAGCACTTTAATAAATCTAAGCACAATAATTAATTTAAATGTATTTTTGATTATATTAGCTGGAAATAAATATAAATGAATAGTTTGTTGTTAGTAACTACCAGTTTTACATAGTAACTAGCACCTACTAGCTGTGAATGAAACCAAAACTACAGATTACTGTATAATTAAAGAAAAATTATTTTAAGAGTATCAAAATAAACTATGAAATTTAATGAATCTGAAACTTACTTTTTCAGTAATGCTGTTTTGTGGAAAATTGAGTGTTTAAAATCAAATTCAGAAGTAAATTATCTTCAACTGTCAATTTATACCCAACACAAACTCAGTGCCAGTCGGCTGTATTCCCTACCACACCACAGTAGAACATGAAACATAGTAGAACTATGAAACAACTTCCGTACCTATTAGTAAAAATCCAACCAGAAAATTTCCAAGTTGAGTATTCCATTGGCCCCCAGGATTTACAGTATGCCAAAAGATGCATATGGGAGCCAGAAGTCTGCCTGCATTTACTATTACTGGATCTTGAGCAGGCACTAAGCTTTTCAGTTGAAAGCTCATTCACAGCACACACAAGTGCCCAGCCGTCTGTTACATACCATATCTCAGCTGTATGCCCTTCAAACAAAGAGATGGAAAAAGAGGAAAAATCTGAAGTACACCACACCACAACATACCAATCTGAATCAAACAGAAAAAATACCACCAAGGAAAATTGTAAAGGGAGAAATTTAATGTGTTCTAGCCATTGGAAGAAAGGAAGTATCTGTTTTATCATCTGGTTCATTTTAATTTTACCTTTTGTGACCTATAAGGAGAGAAAAAAAAAAAAAAAAAAAGCCAGTAATCAGTTATCATCTAGTTATCATTGTGGCTTTTATGGTTACAGGTCAGAATGTTGCAATCATGGTGCAAGCTGAACTAAACTGAACACATGAACTTGGAAGTTTGTGACTGCACATTCCTTTCCCTCACTGAAGTTCTGAAGCTTTGAAATAGTAGAGGTTTTTTTAGCTGCAATATAAAATCTCCAGGATGAGAGAACCTTTGAACCTTGCAAATACTTGTTTTATTTAAAAACAAAACTAAACAAAACCACAATTTTTTTTTTCTTATATGAAGTAAGCTTGCAGAATGAGACCTCAAGTTCTCCTTGCAGATACATTTTTTTCACTCTAAAATAGCTGTGTCCAAGGTAGAGTGTAGGTTTGTTTTGATTATCATTATTTTTTATTTTTTTTTCAAGAAACAACTTGTATCATACATATCTCTTGCGCCATCTTTTCACTTAAGGCAAATATAACTCTGGCACTCAGGAAACTTAGCACCACAGGTACCTGGACTTTTTGAAAGGAGTTTATAGTTTCAGTGGACACTGCCAAGTAGGCTGATTATAGCCTTATGGTAATTGTTGGCTTTTTCCCAACAGGCTGCTTTCCTCCTTTCCTCTGGCAGTCTACTAAACACAATCTCCCTCATTTAGTTTAAAGCATGAGACAATTCATTGCCTCAAAGAAGGATGTAGCTATTTTTTTCTAAGATCCTAACATTTATTCAACATAAAATTTTACATCCTACATTTCTTCACTGAATTCAATGTAGATCTGTAAATCTTATTTTATTAAATAACTAAATAAATACTAATTCTAAAATAAATTCCTTCACTTTTTTTTTTTTTCCTGCTTTACCTTTGGACAAAGATGATCATGTTCTGCTGCCTCAGTTAAGACCGGATTCTGATCACCTGTAATCATTCTGTAAATGATTCCCAAAGCTCTTGATCACCATTTCCACTTCAGTTTCTTGCAGACAATCAATGTTGCTCTGCATTTCTATGCTTTGCATATATTGGTATTACAACAATCTAAATGCCTGTCTTGCAATTCTTTCTGACAAGGATATAAATTCTCAAGAGGCCAGAGATAAGACATGGCTTTGATGGCTCATGCATCCCCTATGAAAATATCTAGTGCAGGGCATTACTTCTTCATAAAATCCATTACCCTAGTTCAAGCTTTTCTCAAACTAATTATTCTAGACTTTTTTCACTTACTGTATCAAAAATGAACCCTTCCTAACTTTGAAACATCTTTTCCTCAGATACCAAAAATCAAAACAACAACAACAACAACAAACTCTTAAATTTCTTTTGACAAATACTCATTTTTGCAACATTAAATGGGAGATATAAGATAGCATTACTGACTAGGCTCTGCCTAAGTTATTTTGAGATTAAAATAGCTTCATTGTTCTTTACAAATGGATCACAAATATATTGCAGTTATTTTTCCTTTTTATTGATTTATTCAATATAGTAAAATCATTATACTCCTCTGGTCCTAAACACAACCCTGCATAGTTTTCACTGCCTTCAAGTTTCAATATTCCATCTGTCAGAAGAAAGTTGTCAGAAAATAATTTTATCCTTTGTTTCATGAAGAAATTAAAGGGTGCCAGTATAGTTGTCTCTTTTACTGCCATACAGCATCACGAGACCACATCCATCTCTGACTGCTACTAGAGCCTGCCTCAGCAGCTGAACAGAGCTGTGCAAATATGCTGATTTTTCAATGACTGACTGTTGAATTAAACTTCTGAAAAAAAGTCTATTCAGATTGATGCACAATCAAAAATGGCAGGAGATACCAGCACTCACTTTTTCTCCATACAAATTAAACCCAGGAAAAATATACTTCTGTTCATATGGCATGTTTTATATCAGACATTTATTAAAAAAAAAAAAAAAAAAAAAAAAAGGTGAAGAAAAGGTGAAGGAATCAAAGAGCTTGGAGAAAGGAGGAAAAGGCACTACCATTTTATACTGAAGAGTGAAGGTATTTACCCAGCTGGGCAGAGATCTAGGATTACTGCCCATCTTTGTCGCAGAGTACTCAAAAACACATTTTCCTCTTTTCAGGAAAATTCAGTGATCATATGTTCTTGTTTTCAGGCTCTCCCCTCAATGGTATAAAAATATTGTACTTTATATAAAATATAATTATTCATTATGCAATGTTTTGCCATTAAGAGTCTCTTATTTCCACATCATGTAACCTTTATTTTTACCAAGTGGAATAATTTCACCAGAACATCTTGAAAGACCCCACAGCAGTCCCACAGTGAGGGTGTTTCAAACCATTCAATCTACTAACTCTTCTACTAAATCTTCTACTAAGAAGATTCAATCTACTAACTCTTCTACTAACTCTTCTACTAAATCTTCTGAATCTACTAACTTCCTGGTTTAGCAAATGGCTTCTCCTCCTCCAGACCATCCTGAAAAAAATATTTAATGGCTAAATCTGTTTGGCAACTTCGACCTGAGTTTCTCAACATTTTCAGGTAAAGGGACACAATATATTGTCTGCCAGTGGAATTTTGAAATCTCAAATATATCTTTATCTCATTCTTTTTTCTTTTCTTTTCTTTTCTTTTCTTTTCTTTTCTTTTCTTTTCTTTTCTTTTCTTTTCTTTTCTTTTCTTTTCTTTTCTTTTCTTTTCTTTTCTTTTCTTTTCTTTTCCTTTCCTTTCCTTTCTTTTCTTTTCTTTTCTTTTCTTTTTTCTTTTCTTTTTTCTTTTCATTTTATCATTTCCTTTTCTACTCTTTATCCTTTTCTTCTCTTTATTCCCTTTCCTTTCCTTTCCTTTCCTTTCCTTTCCTTTCCTTTCCTTTCCTTTCCTTTCCTTTCCTTTCCTTTCCTTTCCTTAAAAAAAAAAAAAAAAAAAAAAACACAAAAAAAGAAACACCATCTTTTCCTTTAATCTACACCTCACTAATCACTATTCTATGTATCACTATTCTAGTGATACAATCCCTATTATTTCACTATTATTTAAATTATGGTAATCCTGCATATAGTTTGCTTAAACTGGAAGCTGGATTCAAGCATCAAAACAATCCTTCCTGGGTCTTGCACCTAAGACCTAAAAATATTTTGTCTTTTGATCCAATGGTAACAAAATTTCCTAGGAGTAGGATAGGTGAAAAGTAGTGCCAGCAAGATATAGTCTTTCAGAGGGTAAACCAGTGAAACATGTCAGAACAGTCATCTGTTATCCAGAGGCCTTGAAATGAATATTGATTTTCACCTGGAAACCAAATTCTGCCTTTAGATTATATGTGTGCAACTGACTTATGTGGCCTTTGGGCTGAAATAAAAAAGGCAGTTGTGTTACAGCAGTGACTAAAAGGATCGTGGCCCTACTGCATTACACGCACAGATTTAGGCCAAAATATAATCATCAGCAAAGAAGTAGAAATTGAGCACTGATCTCCTGAATGGCAACCCATCAGCCCACCAAATAAGTGTACAATGTCCCAGTTTGATTTCTACTCCTTATCTTCATGGCAACACAATAAATGCCACTAAGAGGACAGGCTTTAATTGTCAGCCTTCAATGACAGATATAATTGCAAAATACTGGGATGATATACTGCATATGATGCATATAACCCAGAAAATACCTGAGTAAATAGTAACTAGTGGTAGCCATGCACTGGCAGAGTGTCAGTCTTAGCACCTGTCATCATGGCAATTTTCTTGCCATAACAGTAATTTCATTGATTCACCAGATTTAGGCTACTGGTATATAAGAATCTGATGTTTGGAAAACAGTGAAAGACTATTCATGTACTGGATATACATAGAATGAAAGATTAGGTCCAAGCTCTAACTAATTTTCAGTTTCTTAGTGGCAGTATAGGTGAGTGCAGCAGTAGAGAAATTAAGCAGCTTTTAAAAAAAGCTAAAACCATTGGCAGGAAACACCTTGAAGGACAGGCAGTGAGGTCCTTGCTCTTAAATTACTCTAACTCTCTTGATGATTTTATCCAATTAGCTTGCCTTTTTTACCTCACCGTGCACCAGTGAGCTGCAGTATTTTTTTATTAAAGTAATTACTCAACAGAGCAACTATTTAATTTCTGAACACGGATGTTAACAGGTGATTAATATAGCTAAATAAATAAATGTTGATCTTCTGAATCCCACTATTTTCTCCAAAAACACATCATCTAGGAACCTGGACCAGTTTAACATTATATATGGTAATATTTTCAATTTGTATACATCTTTAAGCAATCCCCGGATATTAACATTTTTACTTATAAATTTTGTGAAGTAGCAAAATAGAATTGTACTGACTTCAAATATAAATTACTCATAATAATATTGTTGCAGTAGTTAAAGCAACTATTATTTTTATAAGTGTCAAGAACCCAAGATATATTTGAAAGCAACATCAAGGTCAAGTACTTGGGCTTACTGAAGTACTTATACTTATTTATACTTATAAATAAAGTCAGCACAAATATGGGTAGAACAAATCTTCCAAAAGAACAGAAAACAAAACACTGCTTGTGCTTTGCACTGAACTCTTCCATTAGGCAGCCCAAACTCTCTCTTTTTAATCCTTTAGTAGTTTTGTTGCAGTTTTATTATAGATAATTTATGTCCCTACATTTTAAAGATCTCTGTTGGTTGGTACCATAGATGTTAATTTCTATCTCCTTAGAACACCTCTCTTTTATTTAACTACTTTTTTTTTTTTTTTTTTTTTTAATAAGGCTTTTCAGCAATTTCCTTTTTCTGAGAGCCTTAAATATGTAAGGCCATTTGTTGATCTTTATCCTGTAGCTTTTATTTAGTTTAGTTTTATACTAAATAATTCTTCTGCCATAATCAGCTAGTTTCCATGATGGAGTAGTATATGAAGGATATGCTTGAATTCCACAGAGAAATGTGAGCAGATAGGGTATTTTCAAATGAAGATAGCAACTTAGCAAATAACAATGTAGTGTTGTCATTTTGATGTAAAAGGTAGCAGTCTGTTATTGTGATCAGTGTTATTTAAAGGCTGCTTTTAAATTAGTTTTACAGTCACAAATGTGTAAATATTTAATTTTTTTTTTCTAACTTAACATGAAACAGTTCCTTGACTGAAAACAGACATGTCTGAATTGAATGTACTTCTGTATAAAAAGAATGGTTTCTTTCACAGGAAAAACATAGCAAAAATAATGTATCCGATGTAACTCCAGTCTTGACAGATGTATATAAATCAAAGTTGAAATGTAGGGCTAGTTGTTGTCGCTAGAAACATAATGTAGAATCTGTGCCAAGATATATTATAAATTTAGCACAGTTTTGAATACAATACCCAAACTTGAGAAATTGTTCCAACCACATCTAGCACCTCTTTTAGAGTCCTCCCTGTTTTGCAGTGATGACTAACTTCAGCCACTGAACTTCAGCTATGACTGCTGAAATGAAGGTATCAGGGCCAAGTGTGCCCTTTGCACTATCACACTGGTATAAATACCAGAAACTGTACGTTGCATTCTTGGCCCACAACCCAAACTTTTACCAACATGTAGTCTTGCAGAAAATTAAAATGTATAGGGCCTATCCATTACTCCTCTGATAAAAAAAAAAAAAAAGGGCATTGAGGTCAACATGGATTTCTTGTCCATTTCTCTATTTCTCTTTCTCATTCCCTACTCACTACTTGTATTCCCCTTTCATCAGCCCATATTGGTTTTCTGAAGTTTAGCAGAGACTTTGCATGAGCACAACCACCAATATCTGACCCCAGACAACAAATTAAATTAGCAGGGCAGATTAGCTGCTCTCAGATGAGTCACCTTCCACTTCCAGTAAGACTCTGCATCCAAACCTTGTAATAAGCCCACTGTCCAATAAGTAAATTATCTCAGTATGGTTTAGCTGCTGCTCATGTGATGGAGGAAAGAAAAGGGCAGCCTTTGTTAGAAGGATTCAGGTGAACACCCTGCTGCATTCCCAGCTGACACTGTTTTCTGCTTCTGCTGTGTCATGCCCCCATGGCCCCCATGGTTCAGTTCTCTGAACCCAGAGGAGAGCACAAATGAATGCTGTTCTAGTGAAGGACTGAAGAGGAGGAGGGAGAGCAGCTTTGTGCCTCTCCTGCTTCTCCTTTGCCGTCACTTTGTGCTCCAACCAGATGCAAAGTAAACCCTAAGCAGTTACATGTGCAGACTTAAAGATTACAAGACAGAAAGTGCATGGTCCCTTTTTTTCTCCTTCTATATATGGAACTCCCATTGGTTTTCATGGGTGTTCCCTCTATAGACTGACAAGCAACAGGTCAGAGGAGATGGAAAGGCTTTTTACCTGCCAACCCCAGAGTTCAGGATGTGTTGTTTCTCCTGCAGCAGTTGATGACACCATAACACCTTAGCAGCACTGGAGCTGCATTCCTACGCTGTAACAGGGGAAGCAGGACCAAGGGCCTGAACTAAGGTCTTGGCAGGTAAGTGGAGGAGCAACCAGCATCAAACAGCTTTGTTTGAGAGTGTATGTCTTTGTAATGTTTAAGTCTTAATATGTGCTCTGCTTTACATGCAAGTTTAAACTGCCAATTTTCAGAAGAGTAGTTGAGATCCCCTATTCACTCTACCAAATGCTTGAAAACATGTTGATGAAACTCATCAATGCAGAAGGGCTAGGAAGAAAGGCTATTTGTGCTAAAAATGTCTCAAAGTTGGGATTTCTTCTTAGAACTGAGTGGAAGTTACTACGATTAGTGGGGGAGGGAGACACTTATGCTATCAACATATATTTGCATACCTCCACTTGGAATGATTGAGAACATCATTGTACAATGAATACTAAATTCAAAATATGAACTTTGTTGGGACTAGGGCGGGGGAATTTTTTGCTTGGTTGCTTGTTTTCCCTCAGTTGAATATGCAGGAAACACACAGTGAAGGGAAATTTCCATTTTCTATGTTTCACTTCATAAGCTTAATTATTGGAACCAGGTTTCTAATATGAATACTGATGTTATTTCAAAATTCACTTTATTTCAGAAGTTATCAGGGACTTTGTTTTTGCTGGCAGTACCATGGTCCAGAACACTCATAGAGAGCACACACAGGGGAAGCCACTACTACTGAACCAAATCCAATTAAAAAGACATTTACAGAATAGTGATGCAAGTTACCAGCTTGAAAGAAAAATCAAAAATAAAAAATCAAATAATAATGATAATAAATACAATTTAACTAGATCTTTACCTAAAGGAAGTTTTTATTTTCATTGCTTCTAGTAATATGACTTTAATGGAGGCCTTTCTGTTCAGAGGTCAGTGACTTTAACTTTTTGGAATGAAAAAGAAATTTGGGTTAGAGGAGGAAATCATAAGCAGCAGCCACATGCTAAGATCTGTTTCTAAGCCATCTACTGCCACTATATCCTGGAGAAAAATGGGGATGTTCGTAAAGAATGAACAACCATCCAAAGCTGCTGGGGCACCAATACCTGATCAATGATTCAGATATTCTTATCCTCCTTATCCTTATTGTTACTAATATTATCCAAAATTTCCCAAGAGAAATCACTCCAACAGTGACCTCTAAGTTTTTGTCTGTCTTTCAGCTTGTAAATAAATAAATAAAAATCACATATGTTAATACCAACTGTTAATTAACATTCATCATTATTACAGGGAAAAAAAATGTTATAAAAAAATTTCTCTCCAAAATCTGAGTGTAAATTCTAGGGGCAAGAGTGAAAAATGAGATTTTACATACATCTATATCTTTTGAAAGTTTGCATTTCTGTAGTCATTGTTTTAAATTAACTTTCTCTAGACAAAATAAAGTGTTGTACTACATTGCAGCCTCACTGTTAGGAATGAAGATAGAGGAGACAATGCAGGAAGGCCAACACATACAACCAAAATGGAGAGCATCCAAGTCATAGAAGAATGGTAAGTTGGTCAAACTGTTGTCCAGTAAATGTTTTTTAATTTGACTGTAACTAATTTGTTTTGGTTTTGTAGGCTTCTGAAATATTCTTTTAATGACTTTTCCTCCTAAAATTTCTAGAAAAATGGAAGCAAAGTGAGGCCTGACATGAAATGCCAACAGAGACATTCAGGCTTACTTACAGTTTCACATTTGTCAGTAAAGAATGATGGGAAGAAATGGGAGGTGCAAGAATGGTTCCATGGATCTATGGGACTCTATAGGAAGTGTATGCTATTTGTGGGATCATTTTCTTCTGCTTACCCAGACAAGAAATAAAACTAACTTGGGCAAAAGTGTACTTTATAGTCAGATTTTTAACATGGCTACTTTTTGTAGAACAGCTTGGACTATGATTTCATCTGAATTAACCAAGGAAACACATACTCTGAAAGCTGGGCAAATATGCATTAAAAGTCTGAGCTTCTGTTTGTGTCTGAAGGTTGGACCTGTATTTATTCTGTTGGGAAATATGCTAAACTATCAGTGGTCTTGACTTCTCTAATCCCATAAAAAGTAAATTAAAACTTAACTCTAGAGAATATGATCGATTTTAAAAGCAATCCAATCATCTCAGGCTATCCATTGCTACTCACAGTCATTTTTGAGACGTCAAAATCAAAAAATTTCCACAAGTTATAAGTAGTATATACTTCTTTGTTGTTGTTCTTACTGACAAAGAACATCTAGTGAATTGATTTGACAGATTTTCTTTTAGGTTTATAGGAGTATGGTTTAACTATTTATTTCCTTCAGTTACATTATGCTGAGCACCCCAGAATTCAAGTTACTTACAAAGAACTTACAGGAGCTCTCCATCACAACATATCTATGGTACTTTGTGACATCTCCATCTAGGATTATATGTTTCATAGGGTTTAACACTCAGCCTTGTAGCTTTGTCATGCAAAGAAAGAACAGAGTTTAGTCAGGGAGCTCAGCCTGCATGGCTGAGATCCTGTGTTCTCAACATCATTGTCTGTGGTAGGCAGAGGACAGGAAGCCTGAGAGGTCTGTCAGAGGAATATTAACAGAAAGTAAGGGCGTGGCTTCACAAAACAAGGACGTGGTTAATTCAAAACTATGAATTAACAGCTCCTTGCCTTTTGGGAGAAAGAGGCTTGCCACCCATGCCATCTCTCTGCTCCCTCCTCTTTTGCCTCCAGTTCTCCCCCCCCCACAAACTACATTGAAGCTGGTATTCATCTGAGGTGCTTCAACTCAAGGAAAATGCACAGGGGTAGCAGGTAAAGAGATTACTTAGTTAAATATTAATTCCAAAATTTTTAATTCAGCTCAACCATGATATAAAAATGCATCCTACATAACTTAAGATCCTTCTGCAATCCAGTGGGGACAAGTAACTCCAGATCACACTCAGAGCACCTGAATTTAGCCCATGGCAAAACATATTTTTACATTCACTTGTAGTGAAACTTATGTCAGATAACATCCATCAGCTAAGGTTAGTATCTTGGTTTGTCTGAACTTGTATAATTCACAGGACAAGGTACTCTGTGAATCAAACTTCATTGCATGAGCTTGTTAGGTTTAAAAAAAAAAAAAAAGGATCTCAGTAGCCTTTTAAGAGACTAGTCTAACTCATTAAGATTCTGATTCACAACTTCATTTATTCATGAATTCATTTACTCACAAATTCACCAGCTTTGCAAGTTCATCAACTCATGCATGACTTAGCAAAATAGTTACTTGGCTGATGGGGAGGGTGCTCACCTTTCCTGCCTCTTCCTAGGCACATCCTAGTTTCCACAGTTCAGTTGCTGATAGATCCATTCATTTGAAAGGCTTGTTGGGTAAACTGTCATGTTTATACCTCTTTCAGTCTACATCACCCACTAAATTAGTGGATTCTGCAGAAACTGCCAGACAGTTGCTGTTGCAAAAATGCAAGAGATGAGAGCCAAAGGTCACAATGGCTGCAGGATGGCCCTTGTCTCATTCTGTCTATTGTGTCCCCCACACATGATGCTTCCTTTTTAACTTAATGGTGCTTCTCCCACCATACATCAGGCCTTAGGATGTGCTGTATGTTAGGGCTACATCTGAGCAGGAGATGAGTGAATATCCAGAAGTTCAAATATTCCATATAAGTATCAACCTTTTATTTCCTGGGAACAGGGAACATTCAGACACTGCCTCACTGCAGTGTATTGGTTGGTTTCAATGTCTACTAAATTCAAGGCTTCAAAAAGGGAGTTGTTCTTCTATTTCCCAATATCACGATGAGTTATTTAGACAGAAATGAGCCTTAGTTTATCAAACTGGAGATTCTGTACATAAATCTTTCCTTAAACTGATGTAGTGGTATAGTACAAGAGTATTCTTTACAAATCTCCTCAGGAAACTAGCATTTTGGAGAAGGAACAGGAAAGCAGTTTTTTAACGAAATGACATACAATATAGTGGAGAAAAAATATCTTTATAAGCAAAACCTTATCAAAATGGTCTTATTCTGTACTTTTCTTCATATTGTTTTTACTTCCAAGTGTAGTAAAGATGCTTTCCAAACACAAGTTGCTTGCCAGCTCCATCTACTTCAACAGGTTTGCTTCAGTCTCCTCAGAGAGAGGATTTTTTAACTTTAAATCTGTATGTTTATAATTTTTGCTTCAGATTGCAACTATTTTGCTGGATAGTCAATGTTGAACACTTTCTCATTTATTAGATCTTAACTACCATGAATAGCTTCCTGTCATCCAGTCTGCCTTGCATACAGACTAGGAGTTGACAAACGGACTTGAAATCTTATGGACAAATGTCACTTATTGTGCAACATGATTGCACAGACACTGTTAACAACGTCCAGTAAAATTAACAACATCCAGTAAAACTCTTGCGTTGTATCCTATCAGGAAGGGGAGGATGAGCGCTCAGAGCTAAGTGTGAAACCACATTTTAATTGTTTTTAAGTAACTTGGAGTATGACCTTCTCAGGCTGTTGATTTGTACATTAGTGGATTAGTGACCCGAATTAGTCTTCTGTTCACTTATCCCATGCATCCGCTCTGCAAATAGCTTCTTTCAGAAAATGGGAATGGGGATTTTTTCCCATTTCTTCTCTCTTCAATTTTGCCAGAAACATTCATCACATCCCATGCCAATAGATCATCATTCAGGTCAATAGCACCAAACAGAGAGAAGCTTAGCAACCCTTAGGTACAAGCACAGAGAAATATGCTAATTTAAAAGCTCTCTGAATTACTATTTTGTTGGGGCTCATTAGTATGCTCTTGGCTGCCAAGAGCCTTTTGTTTTTCTTGTCCTTGCTGAACCAAATCGTGTGGCAGGCAGTGATTGGCCAAACCCTATCAGAAGCAGGCAGGGACATCAGGTGTCTTCCAAGCCCATCATGAAAAAGAACCTATTGTCAGCTGCCTCAATTCACATCTCCTTTAAATGCAGAAGCAGAAATTCAGTCCTGTTGCTGGAATTTTCTTTGAGTCTGATAGTGAACAATACCAGTAGAAACTTTGCAGAAAGCCAAGTGCACATCTCTTAATATTAAACATAGTTTAGTGGGCTATTGAGATAATGAATGCACAAGTGAAGAGTGAACGAAATTCTCTTGTCACTGCTGAAGCCTTGTTGCTTCCAGTTTTCACTCTGGACTAAAGTGCAATTGAAAGGAGAATTTTGGATGAATGTATGAAAACACTGTTACAAAAATAGAAGCATATTTGTAATGATACTTTGCTTTTGCAGCCAAAACCCTACTGCAGATGAAATTTTGTCTTGGGCTCAGAATTTTGACAAGATGATGAAAACACCAGCTGGGAGGAACCTTTTTAGAGAGTTTCTTCGAACAGAGTATAGTGAAGAGAACCTGCTTTTCTGGCTTGCATGTGAAGATCTAAAGAAGGAACAGAACAAGAAAGTTATTGAAGAAAAAGCAAGACTTATTTATGAAGATTACATTTCTATACTTTCACCAAAAGAGGTAAAGCTGTAAATGTTAGATTTGCATTTTCTGATGTTCCAGAGCAGATATGCTATACCCTGGGTTGCCAGAGGGAGGGTCAGAAAGTCTGCCTCATCTGTCAGATGAGAGCAATACTTATTATGGAAGTTTAGATCATGAAAGCAAGGGATAGAACAAGTGCTGACAGGTGCTGAGCCATTTACCATCACTGGCCACAACTCCTCAAAGCTCTCCATATGAGAGGAATAAAAGGGAAATTCCAGAAGCAGAAGGATGAGAAATGAGAATACTACTTTAACAATGCAGTATGTCTGCCAAAAACAAGAAATACATCATAGAAATGGATTTATGGAGAAACAGCACCAAAATTTTCAGTATCATATGACAAATAAAATACTCAATATTTAACAGGAAACAAATCAGTCATGAAACAGATTCACAGTTTGTGTCTTGTACAACATAAAGGAATTGAAATCATAATCAGAACAGATTTATCTGCTGCAACATCTGGCCGGGAAAAAAAAAGTAAAACTTGTTCTGGTTATTCCTATGTGGGATCAACTAGTCTAAGTTGATCTCTAAGGAGTGAGATCACATATTTTCTCTAATGAAAGGTATGATAACATCTAGGAAATTATATATAACTTCCTCCGATACTCAAACTGAAATGATCTTCACCTGAAGTTGAGTAAAAGCATCCCCTATCAAATCACAGTTTGGAATAATAAATAAATATACAGGCATTGTAGAAGAATTTCTTAGGCCATGTCGTGTACCTTTAGCAACTCTGCCTTGTCTTACATCTGACTTTCTCTTCAAAGGCATTATGCTAATTTATGCTCACTTGTGGACTTGGCTTGCTACATTTTACCTTTTAGTAATAAATTGAAAATTCATTACTATGAAGGGAGCGACCAGCCATTTATAACTCCATTCCCTTCTCTTGTGATACCATGTGTGTTTTGGCTTTGGAATGAGACAACTACCAGTATAGCAAGCAAATAATCTGCATTCCTGATCATATATATGTGTCTCTAGTACACATATATGTACTACTAAACACTCAGTTTTCTTTCTAAGCCACCATGAACCAGCAGATACAATTTAAACACTAAAGTAGTTTTGCTTGACTTAAGGTTTAAAAAAAAACTGCTCACAAACTTCATCCTCTGCATGTGTGAGGATGTCATCATCCCAATTGCTACTTATTTGCTCCATGAGGCAAATAAGAAGAGTTTGCAATGCTTTAGATCAGTATAGGAGCTTTAAAGTTCTTGTTCATCACAGCATCTCCTTCCAGATGAAACCTTTTGACATAGGAACTGAAAGGAGGACTTTGACATAGGAACTTGCTCAGTGATGAAGTTATTGAGGCAGAAAGTCCTAGTGTACTAAACAAATATCTTGTGTACATCTGTTTACCAAGGAGATAACTTTAATAATTGCAACTACTCTTGCCATCTGGCTCTAGTGAGTCACAGAAAAACTACAATGTGAATTAACAGATTCCTAATTAATTTTTGTTTCACTCTATAACTGCAATTAACTTTTACAATATTCAATGGCAAAATGACACCACCATTCTGCCAAATTTGAGCTTTTTTGTCCCAGCCCTTTTATTTGGTAATGAGGAGTCAATTAGCTAGCTGCATAAACTGGTCTTGCTAAAATAAGTGCCTGTGTGTGCACATGTGTGTGTGTCATGCGGGGAGCAATTGCTTCAATCTTAGCATGTCATTTCCATGCTACAGATAGGCACTGGTCTAGGATTTAAAATTATTTTAATAAACTCCTAAGACAAGGCTGCAACACTGCTGCTCAGAACTACATAAGCTATACCCCCACATGCTGTTGTGTCTCAAAGCATTTAATCAGAGTAACCCCTCCAGCTTGTTAAGCTTGGCCACATAGCCCAGCGTGCCTGCCCGTATGTCAGTTAGGCACCAAAGTCAATCTAAAAAATACCTGGGTGAGAAATTGCCTGGAAGACAATGTGTCACCTTCAGAAGCTAAAGCTGAAGCTCCCTAACAACTTCAATATGGTCACATGATACCCCGAAAGTATAAATTGCCAGATATTAACAGGTCTTGAAGAGAAAAATGAATCAGAATAGGAAATGTTGAATGGGAAATTTCTAAAGATCCAACCACAAATTATAAAAGAAAAAAAAAAAAAAAGCCTTTGTGAGAAATATTTCTAAATATGTAAAAAGATAAAACATTTTAAGATATAATAACATATTTTGGGAGATCCAGGTTACTACAGAGCTTTATTTAGCAGCACTGTATTCTGTTAAAGAGAGGAATTTAATTTTACAGCTCTTAATATGGGTGAAAAGAACAGGTCAGAACCAAAATTGAGTTAGTTGTCTGACTTTGTAGTTGTGTGTGGTCATTTTAGAATGATGGCTGTGAAAGACAAACAGCATAACTTGAATAAACTATGAAACTGATAACCTCTGGCTGTTCTGTGCAGCCCTATGCAATGATGAGATGTATACGTCCTTTCCAGCGTTATTGTTTAATATCAGTCTATTCTCATCTTCTTCAGGTTAGTCTTGATTCCCGGGTGAGAGAAGTGATCAACAGAAACTTGCTGGATCCCAGTCCTCATATGTATGAAGATGCCCAACTCCAGATATACACCCTAATGCACAGAGACTCTTTTCCAAGGTTTTTGAACTCTCAAATTTATAAGTCTCTTGTTGAAAGTATTACAGGCTCTACTTCTGAAACTTAGTTTTAATTTTCAAATAAAATTACTTGATTTTTTTTTGGGTGGGCGGGATGGAAGAAAAGTAGTTTAATAACATCTGGAGCTGGGTTCCTGGAGAACTACAGTTTAGCTCTACTCAGGCTACTGTGAAGAAACAAATACATATTATGGTCTATGTCTACATTTTTACCAAGGTCCTCCTTGCTTGAGATGGCATGGGAGGGGAACAATGGATTTGCCAAAATACATTTGTTTCACACTCCTTTCACCCAACTGCAGTCAAGATTGCAATGATGTATTTGTAGTTTTATGAACAGTCTCCTTGTGTATCCTCACACTGCATGTGCAAGGTAAAACTGCTTCACTTACCACTTAGTTGTTGCAATATTTAATCCAATAACATAAATTATATCTGTATTTAAGAACTTTTTTGTGCAATACAGTCTAATGGTACATAGAAACAACTGCAGCAAACCAGAAAGAGGCTTGCATTTTTTAACATCACTAACTGAAAAAAGCCAATTTTTAAGGTGTAGCATTACTCAATATGCTCTACTGAGTACAATACACTGACTTTTTGAAGCCAATATTTCTGTACAGACAAAAAAAAAAAAAAAAAAAAAAAAAAGAGCTATTTATCACTGTTTATTTAAAATTAATTCAAGCGGAGGATTCCTCTGGTTGTTCACTGCCAAAACTGTGGCATTTTCATTACAGAGTTTGCAATGTCAAAAAGAAAGAGAAAAAAAAAAAGCACAAACCACTTAAAGGGATCCGTATCTGGGTGACACAATCTATGCGCTGATATTGTTTAATTGTTAAAAGAACAAAGATTTTCAATGTACATTTCAGATGTCAGATACTGTAATTGATTTATTAAAGACTGGCTATCCAGTTCTAACACTGTTGTATAATGTTATGTACTTCAGAAAAGAAGAAAAAAAAAAGAAAAAGAAAATCAAACAAAATCTTGATAATTTAGTTTTTTGAATAAAGAAATTTAATAAAAGACTGCCTACATGTAGCATTTTAGAGCATTTTAGAACATTTTGATGAATTGCATCTGTCCTGTAAGATTTTTTTTGAGAGCTAAATCCAGTCAAAGAAATGTTTTTAAACAAAGTAATGTTTTACAAGGTGGCGGGTTAAAGAAGATTTATCTTAACTTCTAGCCTCATTGAGTTTGAGTACTCCTTGAAAACAAGGGGTTTGGAGAGTGATATTAAACCAAACTTCAAGGGCTCCTAAATCTGCAGTCCTTAGCCAGGCAAAATGCCTACCAAAACTCAGTGGGTGTCTTTCCTGGGTAAAGAATCCTGTAGTAAGCCCTAAATCAGAGCTAAGGCAGCACAGTACTCAATCACTTTGCTGCTATGGTGTTTTTAATAGATGTTTGCTTGGCCTTTTTATCAAAAAATGTCCAATTTTAGGATGCATTTTGATGTTTAAAGAGACAGTGACTTGGAACTTAAAAATCCCAACATCTTCATACCTACCTTATACATGACAAATGAGCATTAGCATCCCTCACAAACTGCTAATAATATACCATGAGATTGCTTTGAATGCTTGTTAAATATATATATATGCATGTGTGTTTGTATATATATATTTAACACTGACAACTCTGGTCTTGTACTAAGACTTAAGAGGCAAAGTTCTTCTCACTTTCCTAGGACTAAACACAGCATAACCCTATTGCTTTTGATGGGACTGAAAGGTTTTACAGTTGTGTAACTGAGTGGAATCTGGCCCCAACAAACTTGGCTCCAACCAGCAAGCTGCTTCTTGCAGGCAGCCCCTGGTGCCAGCTCTTGATGAAGCCGCTGCTACCGAGGCTGCTCTGGCTCTATACAGTAGCTGGTAGGATGCAGGTCTTAGTATATTTCCTGGGGCTTTTTTTTTTTTTTCCTTTATTTTACTACCTCTTTCTCTCTCTCTCTCTTTTTTTTTTTTTTTTTTTTTTTTTTAATTTATTGAACATGCTTCAAATAGCAAATCTGGGGAATTTTTTAATCATTCTTTTTACTTGAAACCTATGTGCTTTTTTTGGATATATATGAACAATTTAACAAACTGTTTCTTAAACTCATTTGGTTTTGTAATTTATATAGAATTCAGGAGATGATTAAAAGGGCTATTCTCTATTCCCTATGCAAATATTTTAACTGTTGTAGTGTTTGACAAAATGGGATCTAAAAAAAATCTGCAAAGTGGAAAACAAATCTGTTTACAGTGGCGTTGCTGACTATCCTACCATATTCAGCACTTTTAAATATTGTTATTTATGAAAATGTAGTTTAAAATGCAAGACAAAATATTTATAAATGTTTCTTTTAATAAATAACTGTTTTGTCTGAAAGTGTTATTGTGTTATGACAACTTTATTCATGTTGGTTAGCTACTTACCATTATGAATAAAATATTCAATTATTATACTGATAGAATAATAGCTACGATGTTTACAAATCCTGAGGGAGGGGGGAAGTCAGTGAGAAAGGACTGCCTCCTTCTACTGTGAAATGCTGTTAGAAAAAAATGATTTTTTCTGGCTTCTTTTCTTAACTGGAATTTAACTATGGTCCTACATATGTCTAGTATCATTTGATTACAGTTGTATTTACTGTGGTACTAAACATATACAGCATCATATATGTATATATTTATACAGTGTAATTTCAAGTTTGTTGGTGTTTGAGGCACAAAACATTTAGTTCACACATCTAAACAATGTGTAAGAGACAAAACTGCATGCAAAAGTCTTTACAAATGTAGACTTGAATATTCTTAATGTTACTATTTGATGGTGACCTGCTAGTCATAACCTATCTTTATAAGATACTTCACATAGGTAGAAGTTCTTGTCAGCACAGACAAGTCATCCTTTCAAGGACATTTTTAAAGTTAACCATGTTGGCCCCAAAATATTATATTGATTTATAGCAAAGGATTCCAAAACCTGTATTTGGAAACTGTTTCATTATTTTGATAAATATTACACCAATCTTCAGTGTAATACTGCAATGAAATCATGCTCAAATTTTCTTGTCTTAAATCCTCTAGTTGGAGGGATTTGTAAATTGACCATAACTTGTATGAAGTTTCTTTCTTGGAGCAAATGCTCATATTAAAATGATTAATAGACATTTCATCTACTAGTTTGGATTTCCCAAAATTTTCTGAAAATAATGGATATAGTCCAAATGGACAACAAATCGTGCCATAACATGATCTCATTGCCTGTCATACAGTTCTTTGAACACAAAATGTAAAACAGTCAAGTTATTAAACTGATTTACTGTGCATGCAGTGTACAATACACTTTGAAAGACTGCCTAAATACACTTATTCTATAGCCTGGAATAAAATACGTATGTATTTACCTTGTATTTCAGTTTTTCATGAGAATGTATATAGCAAGCGCACTACAGAAAGCGAGTTATGTTTTTTCTCATTTTTTCCTGGTGTTTAATCTTTTCTGTCAAACAGAATCTAATACCAAATAGCCACAAATAAGCACTTGGTTACACTCCTGAGACCCTTAGGTTTTGAAGAAACTCAGTCTATGTTGCATTACGCATGTGTTCAACTTAGCCATTTGCAGTGAAATTTCAAGTAACTGAGCTAAAAATAGTTTGGGACACCCAGGATAAAACAAAAACACAGATAAGTTCAAGCTTGAAGGCAAATATGGTATGGAGGAGAGTGAAGGTATGATGGAGAAAAGAGAAGTCATTGACAGAGGTGACTGCAGTGCCCGTCAGCCAGCTCAGCCCAGGCAGCATCCCCTGGAAGTGTGGCCGTATGGCGTCCAGTGCCCCTGGCGGTACACAGCGTGCCCGTGCACCTGCGGAATCCACTTGAGCCATCGCAGGATCACCGAGAGCTGAAATCACACTTAAGCTAATAATACCCTCTCTTAAATTACAAGTGTGCAACACGTCTGCTAGTTTGTGGTCTAAACCAACAATATATGGCAGACCCACCCTATAACTAAGCAGGTTTGAACAGTCACTTGATGCCAGACTCACTCCCCTTAGCATCAGATGCGAACATAAGGAGCATTTGAGCACAGAAATAGAATCTAAAAGAGGTAGGAAGCTCATTCTGTGAGAGCAGCTTGCTGGACTGACCACACTATGAGCCTGCTAAGGAACAGGTAGTTTCCATATCCAGTGAGTGTTGCAAAACCCATTTAGCATATATATTGCACGGTGCTGACTCAAAACCAAAGCTCATACAAGAAAGCCTCTTAACTTCAGCGGCTCCCTGCACCACCAGGAGTAAGGGTCACAGGTATACAATGCCAGTGAGCCTGCTCCTGACAGCCTTAACACAGTCTGCAGCAGCCTGAATCCTCATCAAATTCAACAAAGCAAAGAGCTGTGGCTGCACATACATGGCTGCAATGTCTGCCCCAAGCTGATTGGAACCAAGTCTAACTACCAACTTCAAAATGGGATTTTTCTCAACCCATTGAATTGCTATTTCTGGAGATACCCAAAAGCAGCACTTGACAGCAGCCTAGGACGTGGCTGCAGTGACAAACTCCCAGCCCTGTCCACCTCTGTCATGAGCACACACTGCAGTGACAGAACTTCAGCCCCATTCACCTTGGTCCTCAATACTTCTGCCAGAAGATGTGACCTTTGCGGGATGAAAGGACAATGCGATCATGGTGCCAACATCAGCTGAAAAAAGAACTGACACGAACATTGTCTGCACTTTTGGGAAACAATTACCTTAACGCCATGCCAAAAGCCAGATTTTACCCCTGCCTTTATCCATAAACTATCACTCTCTGGAAATCCATCCTTCCAATTTAAAACAGAAATACAATAAAGGTGATTCAAAGGCTGACAATCAGTCATTTACTCACTAAACCTTTTTTCTTTTTTTTTAATTCCCAGAAGCTTTACATTAAATCACTTGTTATTCTGAATTTCCCAAGCTCTGTGTACTTCTTTTACAACCAGTGATCTCTACAGCAGTTAAAACTCTCATGATTTCTTTCATTGTTCTCAGAACACCAACGTGTTTGGTGTATGAAAGGGTATAAATTCAATCATTTTTATTTTCACCCCTCTGAAAAAAAGGCGTACAGGGAATGTCACAGGCTGGTGGCAGTGAGCATAAGGGAAGCTGTCAGTAAGAAAGGTTCATGACCAGCAGTCCAGGCTATTTATTTATGCCAGGCTAGCTACAAACACTGCACATCCTCCACAGAGGTCTTCAAGTGTAATTTTACTTATAACATATTGTTACAGCATAATTTGTCAGAGCCTTACTCAAAAGCAGTGCATTTGCATCACAGGAAAACACTTTTATCCTACCATTTATTTTAATGTTTGATATTCCAAATCACAAGTGTTCATGTTGTCTATATTGCTTTGGGATGCCTGCAGTGGAACAAGACTTCAGGCTTTTATTTCTGACTACTGGAACCACTTGGGCACGCAAGCACTGCCCTTACTTTTGATATTGCACCACTGGTATTATCTCATGAAGATAACAATTTGCTGATTTATCATGTTGAAGTTGCTGTTATTCCATCAGTGTAACTTAGCTGTAAAGTCTGATTGCCTCCTTCTGTTAAGACATGAGCAGGAACAAGAGAATGGCAAAGACCTGACTTCGATCCCTTCAGTTACTGTAATATAAACCGCCTAATAAACTTTTATGGATAGTTGCACATTTTTATAATAAAGTATATTCTTCAAACCATGCTCTGACTTTAGCTAAGGCTCTCATTGATGGCATTACCCAAACCAAGGTCCCCGCGGGCAGGCAGCCCAGCCCCAGCCCCAGCCCCAGCCCCAGCCCCTCACCAGGCTGCCCCTCACCACCAGGCGGCCCCCACCAACCAGACCCCCCCCTCCCCGCCCCGCTTGCTGAACCGACACCCCCTCGACATCCCCTTGGGCTCTCTTCCCAGGAGACTTTTATAACGTCGCGGTACAGTGCGGGACATTCGGCGAGTTTTTATTTTTATATTTTATTTAATTTTGTTTTGCTCAGAACGACACCAAACCGCCCCGCCCCGCCCCAGCCGCTCCGCCCTCAGGAGCTCGTGGCCCCGCCCCCGCGGCTCGCCGACCAATCAGAGCGCGCCCTCCCTTCCCCGGGACTCGGCCCCGCGAGCCGAAGGGAGCCGAAGGGAGCCGAAGCCCTTCGGCCGTTTCCGCCAGCGGAGCGCCGACGGTTGGGCTCGAGGCCGAGCCTCTTCGGCAGCTTCCGGAAGCCCGGAAGGGAGACGGCCGAGCGCCTTCGGCTGTCTCCGGCAGGGAGGACGGCCGTAGCCACCGTCCGGTGGCTGGGTGCCGGCATGCGGCTGCTGTCGCGAGCCCTCCGCGCGGCGCACGGCTGCCGGGCGGCGGCGCTGTCCGCCCGCAGCTACCGCGCAGCGCCCGCCGGGGGCAGCGCGGCGGCGGGGCCGTGCCAGCCGCAGCCGCGGCGCAGCCTGAGCGGCCGGCCCTGCTTGGACGGCCTGTTCGCCACCGGCGCCTTGAGCCGCCTCCTGGAGGCGCGGGCGAGCGGCGAGGCGGGGCCGGCGCTGGCGGCGCGGATCCAGCGGCTGCGCGACAAGGAGCAGGAGCTGCGCGACACGCGGCAGCTGGCGGGGCAAGGTGAGCCCAGGCGGCGGGACTGGAGCCCAGCGGCACGGCCCCGGCCCGCCCCAGAGGCCGCCGCAGGGGGGGGGCGGTGGGAGGGGGCGGGCCGTTGGGCCTCCTGCGCGAGCGGGGGGTGATTTGCATAGCCCGAGGGATGATTTGCATAGCCCGGCGCGATTGGCTGGCATCTCTGCGTGTGCACGCGGGAGGGCACGTGCCGGCGCGGGGGCGCGCCCCGGGGTGCGGGCTGGGTCCCGCGCTGTTTGCAGGTGGCAGAAGCGCGGCTCCCCTGGGAGCGAGAACTTTACAACGCTGTTGGAAAACAAATCGTGTTTCTTATTTTCTTCCATCCCGCAGTTCAAATAGTAAACGCATCCTTTGAACAAACTCACGCTTGACCTGAACCCGTTAGTTTCCATTCCCATGAAATCAAGTGAAGGATTTTTATCTCCTTTCAGAACCTGCTGAAGGTGCTGGTGTCTCTCAAACCTGATGTGGAACTTCATCAGAGTGAAGTGATCATAAAATTTTAGTCAGTAACTATGAGCATTTCTTTAGCTCATCCTTAAAAATATTTTTACATTTTACTCTTAAATGATTTTAAAGCTTATATTGCTTTTACATCTTAAAAAATGCAACTGGTATTAAATAGATTATTTCTTAACACTTAAATAATAAATTTGTCTAACAGTTCTAGACATAGAATTCTTTAATTCTTGTCCTCCTTTCTGTTAGCTTTAATGTCTAGCCCTTGATCAGTCAGTAAAAAAGTAGTTGCAGGTGATCAAGTTTGCATGTTTAAAGTGTTACAGTTAGCTAGTCAACCATACGTGCTACACACCAGGTGTAGGTAAAGCTTTCTTGTTCTATAAACAACTTACACATGCAATGTAAGTTGTTTTTTTGAAGTTTCCTTTTCCTTGCAGTGTTTTTTTTTGAAGTTTCCTTCTTGCAGAGATGATTTGGGGAAAAAAAATAACAGATATTAAACTTGATCTGTAAATTCAAAAAAAAAAAGATTTTAAATTTGTGTTAGTGACTAAATGCAATTACAGTGATAAAAAGGTATGGATTTACAGTGAGAGTGTACCTCTAGTCCTGGCTGAATTCATATAAAAGCTCACTGTGCACAAAGAAGAAATGGTTATTGTCTTTCCTTTTCTTCTGCTGCAGTTATGTGTCCCCGTGTCCCTCCACTCACTCTTTCAGTACGAGTGCCATTTTCTTATTTTCAGAGAGGTTTTTTTGTTTGTTTATTTTTTTCTGTACACATGAGGTAAGTCAGTGCAAATCAGAGGTAGCTTAAACTGAATTTTTATTTTTCCATGTGAAGATTGATCCTGACCAGGAAAAAAAAAAAAGAGTGAGAAAAAAGAGAATTTATTGAAACTTTGGTATAGAAAAACAAGTCTAATTCTAAACTGTAGTGGTGATCAGTCAAGTGACATCTTAATATTTCAAGTTCCTCTTATTATGCAAGGGTTCTTTCATACCTTTTTTCTTCTTAGTGATAAGTTAGAAGCTTTGAAGCTGCTCTGGAATAAATAGATGGAGATGGAATGCTTAAAGTTACTGCTACTGACTTGAGATTTTTACAAATGGCAATAGGGTAATGGTCCTTTTAATGAAGGGTGTTAATTGTGGGACTTTTATGCCTTCTAAATCCTTGATGTTCCTATCGCAGGGAAATACAGAAAGCAGTTCCTTAGAATCTCAGAGCAGCAGAGATGGGAAGATCCTTCTGGAGATCATCCAGTCCAACCCAGAGCAGGGTCATGCAGTGTGTGCTGCTCAGGGTTGTATCTGGCCAGGGCTTGGGTATCTCCAAGGGACTCCAGAACTTTTGTGGGCAACCTGTTCCAGTGTTTGACCAACTCCACCATATACATTTTTTTTCTTGTGTCAAGGTGGAACTACCTGTACGTCAGATGTTCCTGCATCTCCCACTTGAACAATACCAGAAAACTGGTACATACTGTTTATCTCCATTACAGATCATAATATTAATCTCATTTTCTGATAGGTTTATTGTGTTTTGGTTTTTTGTTTGTTTGTTTGTTTAGTAGAGTAAGTTCTTCATATGGTTATTTTTCAGAAGATTTTCTGAGAGTGGCACTGATTTAAGTCTGAGGATTAACCATGCTCAAATATTCCAGATGAAAGTGAAGATCTGCGGAAGCTTGCAGAAAGTGAAATCATTTCCTGTGAAGAAGAAATAGCTGAACTGAAACACCAGGTTAGATTCCCTTTAAAAGCCTCGATTTCTTTGCCATTCTTAAAATAAGGCAAATAGCCATAATTGAAAGAAGATCTATGTGATGAACTCTTCTTTTACTTCCATCCCCACCCTCCTCCGCTAACTATAATCCTTGACCAGTGTCTGTTATCTAAGAAAAATGCAAATGGCAAATAGACTTATATAGCATCTGTAGATGGTGTATAGGTCTGTAAGTGCCTACTTATATCTGAAATTCTTTGAATCAATACATCTCAGTAAGTAGGTGCTGTGCTTTGTCTGGTCCGGGTGTGCCTTTGTGGGTGTTCAGCTTTTATCTTTTAAAAAAAATGAACTTACATGGTACCCCACACTAGTCTTTCTGTAAAAAATAGTTTAATACTATGTAACTGCTGCAGCCTGCTACCTTATATAGTTTCTACATAGTATCTATGGTATTTTGTATAAAATACACATCTTTATGTAAACAAACCATTACATACTCCTAATTTTACAGATGAAGTAGAATCTGGTATTGTCACGTTTTTTATTCCGTTGACAGCAATACAACAGTCATCTTATAATATATATATACTAAAGGAAGTAAAAGAAGGCTGAAGTAGAAAGAAGTGTTACCTGATGCTAGTAAAGAAGGATGATTGAAAAGCATTCATAAATCATCCAGAATTGTGATCCAGACTGCAAAATTACTGTTTTTTATTATGGGTTAATAAAGCCATCTTTCCTTTAAATACATAAAAATAATGCAGCAGAATTACTGTTGAAGGAATGTACTCCAGAACATCCATACCTTCTTAGTTCTGAACTGGATGTTTGGTTAAAAGAGAATTTGGTGGGAAGGGAAATGCTTAATTTCCTTGCAAGAATCATTGTGTATCCTGTGGTGTCCAAATGGTGTGGTGCTTTTAATTTATGAAAGCTTCTGACTTACAGAAAGTTCTTTGAAGCTTTGTGGGTCTCAAAAGAAATCTTTTGTTACTACAAAGAGACACAGGGATCCTTTCTGCAGTGCAGCATCCTCCCCTCCCTCTTCCTCACTGTATTAGTGCAAGGGTTGTCAGAAAGCACTGAGAGGCCAGCCCTCTGGAGAATCCGTGAGTTAATACAGGAGAATGCAGAGTAGATCAATTACAGACATGCATGGCATTTTATATAATCTTAATTCTGTACTGAACTGCCAGAGGGAAATCTTAGATGGGTGTTTTTGCATTCACAGATAGCATTGCTTTTGATTCCTTCAGAAGAAACAGACAACAGTGATCTTGTAATGGAAGTAACCGCTGGAGTTGGAGGACAGGAAGCCATGCTGTTCACGTCAGAGATATTCGATATGTATCAACGATACGCTGCCTATAAAAAGTGGAAATTTGAAATATTAGAATACTTTCCCAGTGAAATAGGTCAGTAACAATAAAAAAAGTGTGTAACTTTTTAACTTAAGCTGAAATGTTTATTCCTAGGCCATTGGAATTTCATAAGTGGAGGAAACTAATTTGTGTAACTTATTTTTAGAAGCAGAGGTAGGATGTCATGGTACAATTTTCCTTAACTTCTGTATTTGAGAGTGAAATTACATTTGAGAAGTACTGATAAAATATGGAAGGAAAAAAACTGTCATTCAGTAGTTTCAAAAACAAATAAAACTAAGTGTTTGGAGGAAGGAAATGCAGAAAGTCGAGTAGATGTGTTTTAGCTTTATATTAATTTTACAAATACAGGTTACATATTTCTTGTGTTTATAGATCAGTTTAGAGGCAGGCTGAAAGTCTGTTTATTATTTCTTGGCAGAGAAGCAAACAGTATAATTAAAACTAGTCTTGGTGTTTAATCCAAAACATCTTGATTTTTATGAAATGTCAACTGAGGGTTTATATAAGGAAATTGGATGTTTGGATAAAGCTTGTGTGCTTGTATAACAGCTAATGGATCTGCAAAGTGGAGGAACTGTTGAGACAGCAGACAGCTAAGACATCTAATTATTTAAGAAAGCCTTTGAGTAAAATTTCACAAGTAGTCAAGTTTAGCAGCTTAATGATGCTTGTGAAAAGAATTTTTTCTCTGTTCTCTCACTTACTGTCTTTGTGCCTGTCTAAGCAATCCTACTCCATTAAGTCCTACCTTAAAAAGTCCTCTTCTGATGTTCTTTCCCTTAAACTGGCAAAGACTGTGCTTTCTCAGACTGGAATTGTCTTTTGCCTAGTTTGAGTTGAGTCAAATTCTCAGCTAGCATAAAATAAGGAACAATGCCTTTGAATGAAAGGAGATGGAGAACTGGTTCTTTTGATGAAGATGAGCTGTTAAGCTGGTCATCTCAGATAGCAGTGTGTTACAGAGATGGGATTGATAGGTTTACATAACAAACAGAAGCAGTGATATTTATTTATTCTTTATAGTTTAATCCAGCTGGTGTGTAAGGCTGTTTTACAGAAATCAGGTTTCTGCCTCTGTGCTGCTACTAACTTTTCTGCACTGACGCTTTCATCTGTGCAGAAAGTCTCATTACCAAGTTAATTCAATGGACAACCCAATTCATTTTCAGGTTATCCAACACAGGAGAAGAGGAAAAATGCTTATGGGGAGAATGGAAGCAGAAATGTGTGGCTGCCAGTGGTGGTAGTTAGAAAATCAAGACCTTTCCATCCAGCAGCAAAAGATTCAGTCAGCTCAAGCTAACTGTGAAACAGCAGTCTGAAACATGGAGATGTGCTCAAGTGATGGCAGGGATTAAGGTTTTTTTGACTGACAAATTGCTAGCCACAGTTCTCAGAAGGCCAGATCTGCTGACTCTGTGTTAACAGATCTGCAAGCTTGCTGTCATACATGCTGTGGTGAATAAAGCTAGCACATTCTGGTAACCTACATTGTGCTGTGGGTACTTGTGCAGTTTACAAGTTGTAGCTCAGAATGGCTGTGAAACTTTAACTGTGTTTGTACTTTCATCAGCATCCTTTTTTATAATGATGGACAGTTAATTCATAGTTTTAATTATACTTTTGTTCTTAACAGTTCTAATGAATAGGTGTCAATGAAAAGTAATTCTTTAAAAATTGGGTTTAATTGGAAAAAACATGAAGAATACAGTTTGCTTGTGAAACTTTGAAGATGGGAGAAGCCAGGATGTCAGAGTATGCAAAGTGTAAGAACGTGTGCCTTTTCAGTCAACATTTAGTTGCAGAAGTACTTTTAGCAAACTTTGAGGAATGCATAGCATCTTCCAACTCTTCTGTTCACAGAGTACAAGATACTACATAAGTAGTATTTTCAAGTACTTTGAGTCTTTTCTGTTCTCGTGGAAATCTACAAAAAATATCCATGACTCTCCTAATTGAACTTCTCATGTGGGTGAGCAACTTCGCTCTTCTAATGAGGGACTTTCTGTGCCTTAAGACTTTTGTTGCTGAAGTGTAGTTCTTGATTCACTGTTAATGTAGTGAATAGATTACTAAAATTGGACTGCGTGGAGGAATATAGTCAAATATCATAAATTGGGAACGTGAAAGTCTAGCCACAGGCTTCATTTTGTTGTCTGTAATACTTCCAAAGAGGAAGATCCATATTTTCACCTGTCAGATAATGCTGATATAATTTTTTACGGGATTTCACTTGCATTTCTGAGTTCTTAAAATCATTAACAATTCAATTTTAAAAAGTGTTATTTTGGTAAATATGTTCAAATGGGAACTTCTGTTCTAGAGTTCTTAAATCACTAACTTGAAGTTCAAGCACATGAACTAGCTACTGCTAATTCAGTTAATATACAACCTTGAATTTCATGGGACTTGAATTCAGTATTGTCTATTATCTAGACATGTTATTATTAATACATTTTCTTATGGTCAAGAGGCCATTTGCACAGTTCAAGTGATGGGAGGGGCAAGAACTGAAAGCACAGATCTTAGACATTGAACTCACACCATCAGAGATGTTCTTTTTAATGCCTTATACATTAAATCAGTCATACATAAATTAACAAATATTTAGCCATTTTTCCTTTTTGAAGCTGCTAGTCTTTAATGTATATATATATATCCATATATATATCCATATATATATATATATATATATGTATATATGTATATATATATTTGAAGTGTTTTGTCTTGCCTGTGTGATGAGATTAATATTTAGGAAAGTGGGATGTAAATATGTAAATTTACAGAAAAATAAAGGCAGCCCTATCGTTTGTTTGCCTCTCGCAGTGAATTTTCAGATCTTACTCATTTGTATGAATACACATCTTTCAAAGCTAGAGAGGCTGGGAATAAGTAGTAAGTAGCATTGTAGATGGCATTGCCACTACTTTCCCATACAAGTCCTGAGTTTCACTTTGTCCATACTGTGTTGAGTATATATATATACTCAATATATATATATCAATATATATCAATATCAATATATCAATACTGAGCTAAGGGTATTTGCTGGTATACCAGTGGGTTGCATCTCATCCATGCTTAATTCTTAAAGACTGCATGAGCAAAAGCAAGGTCCTATGTTAAAACATCAAGTTTCCTTTTCAAGTTCTCCTTTTCAAAGAGTTCCAGGATTTGACTGAAGTTTGAATGTGAGCATGTGTAAATATGGTGAGTGTTAAGCAAAGCTGCAATTAAGAATTTGTCTGAATCCACTCTTAACTGACATTATTGACCTACCCTCAAAGAGTGACACTGCAAAATAGCACCTTTGAGGTTTAACGCATACATTAAAGCACAAACCCACATGTCATTGTTTATCTGCTGCTGCTTGCTAGTGGCATGTGGAAGCAGGTATCAGACTTTGTCTCAGTCTGGGTATAAGGTGACATACAAAAAATTGAGGGAGTGCAAACATGCACCCTCCTGTGCATCTCACCTTTTCAGAACAGCGGGGGACACTTCTAACTAAAAAAAGAGGCAAACGTAGAGCTAGTAAGAGCTAGCTGTGTTTGACAGGCCTGTGCAGTATCTGCCATATTGAAGATTTTGGGGTAAATGGTTTGCTGAATTTTCATTGGATTTGACTGTGTTTCACATTAAACCTGAGTTTACTATGTGTTGGTAATAGTCAATTATCAACAGTAAGGCAGTATGACCTAAATAAATGCCTGTCTTTCAAACCAGTTTCTTAGTCTTGTGTAAAGCCCAACGTTGTCACAGGTACATGATCATCTCCACAAACATAAACTCTCCTGAATAAGTCACATATGCAGCTGCAGCTCAAATAGACAGATTGACAAATAGATAGACAAATAGACATGATACCCATGATGGATGTACCAATCCCAGGACATGTGAGGGAGAAAAGAGAGAACATCAGCTTTTGCAATGAACTGCTTATTACATTATTAATGCTTGTCAGGACTGCCATAGAACAACTCAAGTTATTTTTACTCCTGGTGTGGCTTGGTTTCTTCCTCATGTACAGAAATTTTTTATTATATTTTTTTTAGTACTTTTTTTTATATATATCAGAGGAAGTATGTTTTTATGCTAGCTCTGCAGTCAACCTCTGTGAATTATTTAAGGCGTTATTTTAAGTTATATAAGATTTTTAGAGTAAAAAACAAAGCAGGTGTCACAGGAAAAAAAAAATATATTCATCTGTAGTGCCATCAGTTCTCTAATCCTTCAAACAGTTTTACTAGCAAAATTGAAGGGATTGCACGCTGTCAAACGAGGAGATAGAATGCCATCAGCTAGTATTGCAACTAACTTTGTCTTGAAGCCATGATTATATTGGGTCTTACTTCCAAGTTCCAATTCTGATGGTTAGGTGCTAGCTTTTAGTACACTGCTATCCAGCAAAACATTTGACATGCGGGTAAGGGGGACAGGAGCTAGAATTCTGCTCATTCTGAAAGATTAAAAGAATAAAATGAAATGAAAGAGCAAAGATAGGATGTGGGTAGGATGCAAAAAAAAAAAGACGGGAGGAAGAAAGAGTAACATCAGTCAACACTAAGTTAAAGACTTTGAGTTTTTTTTTTCCAGTAAATGGTGAGGTTCTCAAATACCAGTCAAAAGAGTTGGATGTAGTTTCTGAAGGTGTCTTTCAAAATTTGATCTTTGTATAAACTTAATATTGGTGTGTGTTAGACTTCTGCTATGGTTGGAGGATTGCATACGTGCATGACTCAACCTTTTTATGTATATAAAAAATAAAATGGACTTTTTATAAAGAACTTGGCAGTCCTTTACTTAACATTTTGTGCGAGTATGTTTGTCTGGTTTTAGAGTTTCCTTACATTTTGAGTTTAATTCTACATAAGCATTTAAATGGTGAATTCATAATTTTAAGAAACAAACAACTTAATAAAATTAAAGAAATCAACAATGATGCTAAATAGAAAGCCTGAAACAGAAAAGCATAGAACGAACAGTTTTTCTTAGTTTTACAGCTGTTTTTCTTTTTTATTTAAGGTGGCCTAAGACATGCAGTTGCCAGTATAGCAGGTATTGAGGCTTACAAGTACATGAAATTTGAAGGAGGAGTGCATCGCGTACAGCGCGTGCCAAAGACAGAAAAACAAGGGCGCATTCACACCAGCACAATGACTGTTGCAATATTACCCCAACCCAGTGAGGTAATGGTATTTTAGTATAACAGACATTACTATAAGCAATGCCATGTTGCTGATATCCACATGTTTTCTGTTGGTCTTACTATTCTCTCTTAAATTACTGTTTGTTTGTTTTTTTGAATCTTAAAATTTTACACCATATTTTTTGTTTATTTTTGTTTAGGGAAATAAAGAATTTCTTTTTTTCCTCAAAATCTTAATCTCAAAAAAACTCACTGGAAGTTTATATCACTAATTTACTGTAACGGTGCCTTGCATATTCAATGGAAAATGTGACACAGTTAAAAAGGACTGAATTAGTTTAGAGAGCTCAAAGAGATTTGTTTTAGCACTTCCTTTTCCATAATTTTATAGTATCCTCACTTTTCCCTTCCAAAATGTGTGGGTGACAATCTTTTTTTACTGTATTTGCTTGGCTAAAAAACAACAGGCTAAGAATTAAAACATTGTTTGGATCTTTATTTCATGTTGGCCTATCAATCTGTCAAAAAATGTTATTCCTTCCTGCACTCCCTAAGTTGTCTCATTCCTTCCTCATAGAGATCACCACCCCATTCCAGAACCAGAAAAATCACTGTGTTCTGTTTCATCTGAAACCAATCTAGTCAAGTTCAGATATTGATTAACTTGTTTGGGAGAGGGTGCAGAGATTAATGTTAAATCTTAAACTATCTTTTCTGATTGCCCAGCATTTAGTAAATGAATCTGAGCTACCACTCATGAACTAGAAAAACAGTTTGATCTTGTCTGAATGTGACTTATAAAATAAAACAACTATGCATATTTGACTTTTTTTTTTTCTCTTATGACAGATGAATCTGAAAATTAATCCGAAAGATCTGCGAATAGAAACAAAGAGAGCTAGTGGAGCTGGAGGGCAGCATGTCAATACCACAGATAGTGCTGTACGGATAGTTCATATTCCAACAGGTGCTTCACTTTTTCCTTACCATAAGATCTACAGTGTAAAACTACTGTCATAATTTCCTTTTGAAATCTGAATTTCAAACAGATTTTTGAATTTTGAAACAAGTTTCAAACATGGCTAACAGTAGAGCAGAGTTTTTGTAAAGGCTTTATGTGTGCAAAAATATCACTAATATTGTGTAAAAAAAAATAAAATAATAAAAAGTCTTGCACCCACCTGTTTGTAATAGGGAAAGCTTTAGTAGGTAACTACCCTTTTTGCCATTAAGCATGACACTCGTAAAGTATTCAAATCAATTTCCATGAAAAAAAGCTGTATTTAAGCTTTTAACTAATGAAAAAGACAAAGGTTTAAATCTGATGATTTGCCTTTTCTTGACTATTCCATGAAAGAGAGATTGGCTCTTTTTCTTTATTAAAATGTTGGCTTAAATATCATCTATTGCATTAGGATGCCAGCTTTCATTTGTCTTCTGGCTCCTTTCCCATAGATGACAGACATAATTAGGAAGTCCACCCCCAGGGCTCACGTTAGGGAATGTAAAAGCTCGGATAAGATACGCCCTCAACGACTACCTGATTTTAGCCATCATATCTTTTTTTATTGCCATTTCTAAGCTTTTTACTTCCTTTTAAGCAATCCACAACAGCTGCCTTGACTTTCATTGCTTTTTAACTTTTCCTCTTCTCTACCACAAACATTAGTCAAGTTTTACAGCCTCAGGGTAATCCTGAGCGTGCTTATCTTCACATATTCGTATATTTGCCACCCATTTCTTCATATTTATTGAAGACGTAAATCCATTCTACACTTGTTGCATCACCTCAGTAAAGTAGAAAGTAAATAGTGGAGATGGTAGAATTCTGATTAAGATACGGTGACAAAAAGTTGCTTCAGATTACAAGAGTTTTGTATTGTCTCCATGTTTGGGGAAAAAAAAAAAAAGACCTTAGTTTTTGCTGGTGGCGATTAGTTTTTGTTACAGAAATCTTAAGATATATTGCTTTTTTGTGATTATACAATAGAGATGGTTCATAGTTTTTTTTTTTTTTTTGGATTTCACCTTATCTCCTGAACTTTTCTTGTTCCATCTTTTGAATCTTTGTTCTTCTTGATCTCTCTTCCCTTACAAACGTTCTTCTCCTTCTCATGTGTCTCTCCTCCTAATTCTGTTTACAAGCCTTCATTTTGACCCCAAAAGTTGTTGTTAAACAACTCTTTCATATATCATATATAAATAATCTTACTAAAGTTGCTTAAAATAAATCCAAATAAAAACTTAGCTTGTACTATCTTCTTATCTTCTTCCTATATTTCTATAGGAATATATTTATATATATATTTATATTTATATTTATATATATATTTATATTTATATTTATATTTATAGGAATATATTTATATATTTTGATGAGGAAAACCACACTTTTAAAATTTTATTTTAAGAAAACAGTGCCCACTTTGGTCTATTCTGTATACTCACTACCTAGTGTATATTACTGCTATTTAAATCCTAAATTTTCTGGAACTGAGGCCAAAAACTACAGGTACTAAAGGAATCTTCTATAAGTCAGATCACATTGTGTGTCTTATTTCATTTCTACCTGTTGTACAACAAATTTTGTTGTACAACAAATCAAATTTCTTGTCTTCTGGCTCAAAGTTTGCACTCTCCCAAAATGTATCATAAGACACTAATGAGGCTGGGCTTTCACATTCCTACTCCAAAATAGGTGTTGGAAGATAAAATTTATATATATATATATTAATTTTTAAAATAATAAAAATATTAAGAAAAAGGGTTTTGGCATTTCTAGCTTGTGTTACAGTTAAGTGTTAAATCTCATGATATTTTTGGCAGGGGTTGCATCTGAATGTCAGCAAGAAAGATCTCAAATTAGAAACAAAGAAAAGGCTATGCAAATGCTTTGTGCTAAACTATACAACATTAAACTGGAAGAAGAAACCAAAAAGAGAAATAGTGTTCGAAAGATTCAAGTAAGTTTCACTTTATAAAGATAGAACTCTGCATATGTGTATTTTTTGGGATGTTTTATGCTATGCTCAACCAAAAATAGTAAATGGAACTATAGAGGAACGGGAGCCCATTAAAGACTTACATGAGGGGAAAAAATTACCTTTTCGTTCAGCAATAAAGGTTGTATATTAGCCAGATTTAACGTTTCAGTGGTATGTAAATTCTAGAGACCTAATGAAACAAACTGGATTAGAGTGTGAAGAACTAGAATGGTATTAGAAAAAAATATAGTAAAATCCATCTTTTACATGTTTAAGTGTAATTAGTGTGACTACTGAACTCGTCTGTGTACTATATATTTATATTGCATATTTATGGAAAGAGGAGAAAGCATTTGCTTTAAATGCTTAATCAACATTTCATCCTTTTTCTAAGAAGGCTTTTAATCAGTTTTATAAACTGCTGCTTCTTGTTTCATAGATTGGGACTAAAGGAAGATCAGAGAAGATCAGAACATACAACTTTCCACAGGACCGGATTACTGACCACAGGATAAGCAGATCAGTGCATCATGTCGAGAGTTTCATGTTAGGGGAAGAAATGCTAGATGAAATGATACAAACTTTGAGGGAATACGCTGATTATGAATCTTTGATGGAAATTATTTCAGAAAATGAAAAATGAACCTTGCTCTTTGTCAAGCCATTTCAACAGATGTAGATGCTTGTCTGCCAAAGGAACTTTTTGGAGTATCATCCAGAAAATAGAACTACTTTTCAGATACTGAAAGACACCACAGCTTGTTTCCTCATGACCGATAAACAATTTTCTTACTTGCTGAGTAAAAGACTTTATCGCTGCAGAAGTACACAAGTAAATTTGACTGGTCCAGAAGTAACTGCAGTTTTTAACCTTCTCCACTGAGAAGATGTTGATACACCACTCTCAAAAGGTACGCATTGAAAACAAGCTATTTCTAGTTCCAGGTTTTATTTAAACAGTAGTTGAACATTGATAGTGTCAAGTAGTTTACCTGAAATAACAAAAAATCCCGTTTTGTTTGAGTGACAGGAAGAAAGTGATAAATAAATGAAAATACTACTAATCTGAAGACTCATTAATGACTAAGTGACACGGGAGAGGAAATTCTTCAAAGTGTATCTCTTCACATGTTCATGGCCCTTTGGCCCTTATTAATCAGGCATGAAGAATTGTTTAAGAATATTGTTCCTTGAGAGGAACAAGAGCTCTGGAAGCAAAATGACAAGAGATGTGGAATCTTTTTGAAAAGAATGGTTCCGTTCTTTAGTCAAAATTGAAAAGAAACATTACAAATTGGTTATCTTGAAGACTGGTATGACTTCAGTCTCCATTTCTGGAGTACAATTTCTCCTTCATTTTAATTGGCTCTCTATTTTACTGATTTTTCTGAAGTTTACATAACATGAGTGGCATCTTATTGTTTTGAGCTATTCGGTTTAACAGCAGCTTAAAACACTTGTTCTGTGAAAGCAAAATAACACTTGCCTTTTTAATCTACTGATACATGTGCACATATTTATATCTGTGGGTAAATAAGACTACATTTTCCAATCCCAAATATCAATATACTAACATAAAACCTGCCTCCATGCCATGTTATCCCATCATGCATCATATGTATGCATGTGTTTATACACATGGAATGTATTTGAAATATAACTACCAGTAGATAAGAAATCAGAACCTAAGGAAAGAATGGAACCATGAATACAGATATTTATTTTGAGACTTCTAATTAAAATTACTATAAGAAATCAGAGTAGGAACAAAGTAAATGCAGCACTTTGCTGCAAAGAGCTTATTGAAACTCATTGTTTGAGGACGCTAGACAAAATTCAGTGAGGAATGCAAAAATAAAACCGGTTGTTACCAGTTTATCTTCTTTTATTACATAGAAGACTTCAGTTGGAACACAAGCACATAAAAATACATAAAGAGAGAATTACTTATTACCTTGGTCAGCTTTATTTTCTAGGACATACCGCGTGGTAACAATGATTAAATTCTAAATCTTCAAATTAAAGATGCATATGTTACATTAAGATGTTGGAGTGTCTGTATGCATGAGGTGAGGTACGTTTTTCCTTTGAGACTTTACCTTTGTCTAGATCTATTAGAAGGTTTATAACTCCCGCTGGTACCTAAGAAAGTAAAAATAAACATTGAGCTTCATGTGTAAAAAGGTATTGATTGGAGTAGAGTCCAGGACTGAGGTCTTTATTCCTACTAGATCTGTCCTGCAAACTGGAAACTACAGAGCAATTGTCACACTCTCTCTGACTTAAAGCCAGGTTATCTTATACCAAATGATAGAAGGAGTTTGAGATTTCTTCTCTCTAGCTTCCTAGTTTTGTAAGCAAATAAAAGGACATTAACCTGGTCTAACCACTGGCCTACTGCATAAAACCCAGGAGTGTTTGGGTCTTTGTCACCTCAAAACCTTACATGATGTTCCAGCTGGTGGCCTTGCTGGCCAGATCCTACCAGGCTCACAGCCTCCCTGTTCTAGTCTGCCTCCTCAACAGCCATGAGCTGCCTTGTGAGTGGCCACCCTTGGATCTGTGTGAGAAAACCCAGACATCTTGTGGTCCTGGGAGAAGGCTGGCAGAGGTGTCTGAAAATGGTCAAACTGACAGTGTTGTACGAGGTGGACTTCCATACCCTGTGTTGCACCTCCTTTACACCGTAAAGCCTGGAAGTCTCGTTTTTGGCCCTGTATTCATTTTAATAGGAGGCTTGTTTGTAGTCTTGGTGCAAGTGCAGCCTTCCTGAGCTGTGAGATGATATTTTCGGTGGTAGGATCCTGTCCTTTACAACCTGTACCTCAGTCTGCTGCCAGCTAGCGATGTTCATCATACTTTAGAGGAAACACAGGCATTTCATTTCATTTCATTTCACCCACGTGCTAGCAGCAGCCTGTCAGCCAGGGGGAGGCAGGGAGATGCCAGCCCCGCCACCAGGCGCAATTCCTGGGGAGCCGAATCCACACTCGGTGCGTGCAGAGCTGAAGCGAACGCTCCAAGCGCGTCCCTTCGCACATAAGCGTGGCTGCAGGAGGGCAGCATCAGGGAGCCCGGTGCTCCCCGGGAGCGCAGAAACCTCTCGCTCTTTGTGACCACCGGGGAGGGAACGGTCCTGCGGGGCAGTGCGGGCAGGACCGGAGCCGCGAGGCGCTCTCCTGCCTCCCCCTCCTCATCCCGCTGCCGGGCGCTCTGTGAGGGGTGCGGGGCCGGTGGCGGTGGCGGTGGCCGCGCCGGTCCGTGCCGGGTGGCGGCGGGTGCCGGGCGGGAGCCGCGGCCGGGCGGGAGATGCCCTTGGCCCCGCCCTCGGCGCGCGCGCGCCACCGCCCCGCCACTCGGCTCGCTCCTCGCCTGCCAAGGAGGGAAAACGGGAGCGGGGCCGGCCCCGCCCGCCGCGGCCCGGATTGGCCCCCGCCTCCTGCCGGCTTTCTCCATTGGCCGCGTCGGCAGGGCCGCCGGCCCCCGATTGGCCGGCGCGGTTTTGGATACCAAATTCAAAGTTTTTAAAAGTACCCGGCGAGGGCGGCCGCGCACTCACTGCCCGCGGGACGCGCTGGCTGCAGCCCTGCAGGTGAGCGCCCGCTGGGACGCGCCGCGACGGGCATCCCCGCCGCCGCCGGGGGCTCGGGGCTGCTGCGGGGCTCCGAGGGGTTGCGCCGGGGCTGTGCGGGGCTCTGGTGGGGTTTCGGGGCTCCGGGGTTCCGGGCGCGCTGCGAGGGGAGGGGGGCAGGGGCATCGCGGATGGGCATCCCCCCACCCGGGCTGGATGGGGGCCGCCGGAGCCGAGCCGCATGCGGGGCGCTGCCGGCCCCGCGCCGGTCCGGGGAGCGCTGATCCCGCCGGCGGGCAGCGGGCGGGCGGGGAGGGGCCGCAGCGCACCGTGCTGCCTCGCTCCCGCCCGCGGGACCGTGCCGCCGGAGGGGGGCATCCAGCCCTGCCCGCCCCGCCGCCACCATTTTGGGGGGAAACCCGCCACCAACGGGACCCCTGACAGCCCTGAGGGGGCCGCCGCAGAGCCCGCCCGGAGGGGGGTCGGGGCTGGCCTGGGAGCCCCCGGGGCCGGGCTGAGGGGGGACCATCGGCCGCACCGCGGCGGGGAGGGGGCTCTGGGGGGCTCCGCTGCCCCCCGCCTCGCTGCGGGTGTACAAAGCCGCGGGCGCGCTCCGTCCTCTCTTTCCCCCCATCCTCCCCCAAACGTGGGCACGAAGAAGCGGGCATTTCCCTGGAATATCATGGAACATCCTCAGTCCTCCCCTACTTTGCTCCACGCCACAGGGAGTGCTAAAATCCCCTTCCCAAAATACCTGCTCAGACTTTTTTCTTTTTTTGGTGCCGTTTGCACAGTATATTGGCAATAATCCCCCCCTCCTTGGGGCTAAGGCGGCAGCGATGGCTTCCCTCTCCCCTCCAGCCCTCGCCCATCCCCCGCGGTCGCGAATATAGATAGCACCATGCTCGGGGGGAGGGGAGCGGAGCAGGGCAAGAAGGGCTCCATTTCCTTATAGCAGCTACCAGTCCCCATGCCTTTCCCTTGGACCCGCTTAATCCTGCTTGTAAGCAAGACCCCGCTTCACCTTGACCATTGTCTAAGGCTCCTTGCGCTACCCTGTAACTCACCGGGGCCTGTGAGTGCACCCACGTTTTTCCTGTGCCACCTACCCTCCTCGCCTTTAAAAATGCCAGGTACCTGCCCTGCACCAGGAGCATTGCCTCTGGGCATGGATGCAAACCCTTTGGGTGGCTCCAGCCTAGCTCTGCCCCTTGCCTGGGCACTCTGCTGTCACTCACTGTGGCAGAGGCCTTTAGACCCTCTGCCACCGATGTCCCTCGCAGGGACTGCAAATGTCCTCATCGTATCATTGCATCAAGGGCAGGAAGTGGAGGCATTGGTGTGTCTGAAACCAATCTGTACTGGTGGAATGGCGGCAGTGTAAATCATCCACTCACTTTTCTCATCCTAGCTATGTTCAGTGTCAAGGTCAAATTCTAAGAGAAGATCTCAGGTAGACTTAATGTGTGGCTGATCAAATCCTTAGTTCCACTGGTTTTATGTGTTTAGCCACTAGAGGTGCAGTTAGATAATAGATTAAAATCCCTACTTTCAGAAGGAAGGCATGATCACTTTGAAACAAAAACAGTTTGTGCTGCAGTTTGTAATATGTTGTAATAATTTCCTTACTGTCACTTGCAGGATACAAACAAAGCAATGAAGTCGAATATTAGCCAGTCTTTCAAAATGAAATGCGATTTTGGTTGTACATCTCTTCGCACTGGGTTTGTGCCATCAAAGTCTGCTGGAAAAACAAGACTGGAAGAGTCCTGCCCCTCGAATTATGAGGAAGGTTTGTGTAAAAGCTGTGCTGAAGAGCATCAGAAAATACTCCTTAGTGAATCATATCTTTCAACCCCCAGAAATCTAGATGTTGAAGATGAAGGAAGGCCTGTACATAACAAAGAAAACAAACAAATAAACCAAAGACTCGATGAAGGGATCTGTGAAGTGGAGGCACTGGAAAATAGTAAACTTAACGAGGACAGTGGTTATTCCTCTATGTTAAGTAATCAATTTAGTGATACAATAGAACATGAAGATAGTATACCCTTGGCTGGAAATCTCTGTGGCACACCAGAGCATTGTCTTTTGAAGAACCAAAACCAAGTACAGTTTTCAAAGAAGACTTTGTTGCCAGTAATCCATTATGAAGAAATGATTTGCTCAACTTTGAAAAAAAGTGGTAAAAGAAATCTCAAATCTTGGACTGCTGTAGACAGAATTTGTTTTAGGGGAAAGTTTGAATTTCACAACCTAATTGGAAAGAAAATGGGGTTAGATAGAATAGACATTCTTGATGAACTCTTTCAAAAGAACCTGAAGCATATATTAGCAAACATCTTAAGGCATCTCAGTGACATGGACTTAATAAAGTAAGTATTTTGATCTTCAGGTATTTCATGGTGAAAGCAAATTACCTAATGAGATGGCCTAATGCTTTAGATGTGACTTTTGACATTTTCTTAGGGGTTAATATTATGTGTTAATATACTAAAACAAGAACTGGTGATGTAATCCATAATATTTGTGGGCAATATGTCTTTTCCCTAGAAAGTAAAGGCAGTAATTGTGAACATTTCCCATTTCTGTATGAAAGAAAAAAAAATGCAAAATAGCTATTTCCACTTCTAAATAACAAGATTTCCAGCTTTTTTAAAAAGGTAACTGACGTGTTTGTATTGTCATTACAGTTTTGCCAAAGTCAGCACAATGTGGAAGAAGATTCTGCAAGAAGATAAATGGGCTTTCCAAATGTACAGTAAAGCTGTGAAAAACCTTTCTGTAAGTTTCTGCACTTGTAGGATATTTTAAGCCATATCTCTTCCCAGCCTCACAGAAGAGATTCTTAGGTTGGGAAGAGTTAGTCACTGAGTGCATGAGTTTGTCCTGTTAGGATGCCTTATCTCAAGCGTTGCTAGTCAATTCATGGTAGTTTCATAAACTGACTTTGGAGCCCAAGGAAGATTAGAGCTGAGAAGATTATCATACAAGATACAGATGTTCTTAAGAGCTCCCACATGTCCTGTTTAAAGAGGAAGAAAGGACAGTGTCAGTTCCAGTGCTGCCCACTAAGCAAGACCTAGATCCTCTCAGCAGAGGCTTGTTTAATTCAGCATCCCCACTCATCCAGAAGGGAGAGATACTCAAAGATACTAAGTGGTTGACTGTGAGACTCAGATTTTTTGCATATACTTTCTATCAACAGTCTCTGAAGTCCAACATGTTAGCTACAGACATTCAAAAAGCTTTTTGCACTATAAGCTACTCCTATTGCTTATTCGCTATATGAAATAATAAACACAAGATCCAGCCACACTGGTGTTTTCACCTTATCAAGGAAGGACTCTCTCAGAACATTAGGAGTACTTTTGTTCTTTGAGAGAAGGGAAGACAATGAAGCAAGGCTTGGCATCTGTCACAGAATGAGGTAGTTAATTAGTCTGAGTTTTCATTAGTACTTCATGATACTAGGTTGTTGTAATGAAAACATTGGATGCCACCAATATAAAAACTTATGCCATAAAGTTTGATTTTCACCTAGCATTGTATCACTTTCAGAGGTTGGACTCGATGATCTTGAGGTCTCTTCCAACCTAGAAATTCTGTGATTCTGTGACTCACTTTTTTTAACCTGAATTGCAAACAGAAAATCAGTGGAGGGGAGGGTGGAGTTTACTTCCTAGAAATAAAATGTACAAGCATTCCTATTCTCTCTAAAGATTTAGACATAACTGCTTTGTGCTTTAAAACATTGCAGTGTGGACATTCTGCTTAAATAACAATGTGTCATTATGAAGTAATATAAAATGGTTGCAAATGGTGGTCAGAAATAGGGGTCAACTCTATTTGTTTCTAACGGTAATAACTAAGAAAGCTAAGGTAAAATTGTTAGCATACTACCTGCTATGACACTTTATTATTGGAAACCTAGCCAGAGGAGAGATCAGAAAAATAAGTTCTTGATTTCTGCTAAACAAAAATTCACTTTGTATCCTCTAAACTGTTGCCAGATAAGTCTCTTCTCAAATTTTATTCTTGTTTTCTCTTTGTTAGGATGGTACTAAGACATCAGAACATGCTGCAACAAGGGACTACGTTCTCTACCGGGCGGCTTTAGCTTCAGTTCAGAGAGCAACTCTGCCAAACAGCCTAAGTAAAAAAGGCAGCAGATCCAAAGCATCTAAGAATCACAGTAGGCTCATGGAGTTTTCAGAGGTAACTGGTGGATTTCATTCATCTTTAATTTCTCACATGTTGTCTGGCACACCATCAGCTTGTAAAGTGTATTTCTAAAAGTAGTATCTCCAATTTGAAGTGCTTGTAACTCTTAAGTATAGCTTCCAGCTTTTGCTTATTGAGTCTATTTTAACACAATGGTAGAAACAAAGTGGAGAACACATACTGTGAAGTTGTGCATCTTTTTTCTCTCGGTGTCTAGGTACCATCGCAATAGCTTAGTACTTTATTTTGCTTAAATTTTGGCTTTGATCAGACATGAAAACTTTAAGTCATTTTCTTTTACTTCCCATGGACTTATGATGAATCACGTGTTTTCCAGTTATACAGTCCCACAAAAACTGATAATTTGCTTCAACAGCAATTGGCAATTTATTTAAAAACAAACAAACAAAAAAACAACAACAAAAAAAAAAGAAACTAGTTCTTATTTAAAAAAAAAAAAAAAGAAACAAATTAATAATTCTCTTGTTCATTCTGTGCTTCTTTTTGAAAGAATTATCTGACACTGATCTGACACATGGATTCTAGTAGCAATTACCTTTTTAATTACACATTTGTAGCATGTCCCATGTTTGGAGTTTTGATTAAGATACTTACTTGGTCAACAACTGCTAACAGATTTCCACTCACCTTTTATTTTTTTTATAAAACAGACAAGATATAATGGTATTGAAAAATATGATCAAAGTGCTCTAATACTAATATACAGCACTTAGTAGCATTAGAAATCTGAAAGTGCAACTGTACACTAAAACAATCTAAATTTATTTTGCCTTGGTATAAGTATACACTTGGTATAAGTACACGCTTATTATAAAAGCATTTTGTTTTTAATAGTTGAGTGACATAATCTCTAATGTTGAGCTATTTTGAACGGTGGATCTATTTTTGTGTCAAAAACAAATTCTTTGGGTAAATGTAGGAATTGTTTCCATTTGGTGTCTCAAGCTGAGTACCCCACAGCTGAGATATCTGGACTCAATTGTTATCTTTGCAAATGTTAATTCAGTCGAATTCAGATTGTTTTATTTTTTAAGGTTGACTAAATCACCATCCTTAGATGAGATTTGAAGGATTCAGAAGTTTGATTGGCTATTTTTCTTATTGGTTTGCATTTAGTCTGACTGTCCTTTAAGAATTATAAATTACTTATCTCCAAACCAGTCCAAAGTAACTGAAAACTGGTAACTTCTGTTCAATCTCCATCGGAACTTGATGCAACCGTAACTAAGCTAAATTTGTAGTTTCTAGAGTGAGAGAAGTTACAATTTGTTTTGTGACACGTGGTTAATATCGGAGGGTGTTTGCAATGTGTTTACCTTCCACTTATGACTTTTTGTGTATTTTTTTTCAATAGGCTGCCAAGACTTTGAAAAACACTGAAAGCCTTAAAGTCTGCCATCGCTGTGGCTCACCTGCAAAGTATGACTCCTACCTGCAAAGAGCAACGTGCAATTATGAAGGCTGTGGCTTTGACTTCTGCACAAGATGCATGTGTTGCTACCACAGCTCCAGTGACTGTGTGAGCGGCAAGCCAATAAAATCAAACTCTAAGATGGGGCCACTTCCCGGGACTAAGAAAAGCAAACAGAATCTGCGGCGATTATGATCCATCCTGATATACTTTGTCAGATGTGCCATAAAAGATTTCTAGGACGTAACTTTTTCAGCAAAGAAAACAAAGCCTAAAGATGCTAAATGGCATTCTGACATTATTCTATATTTCTTAAAAAAAAAAAGTTAATGTTACAGTTCCATTTAGTTATTCCTAGGAATAGTCACAAATAACCATTTTAAAATGTCTTACTGATTTCCAAGTTAAAAAAAAATACAGGGCATGGATTCTAGAAACATTTTAAATACTGTTTTGACAATTTTTGTCTACCATGTTCCAGTCTCCAAAAACTTCACCACAAAAATATTGAACAAAAAGCTTTTGGCAAGTAATCTTGGCAATTCTTGGATGCCAACAGGAAAAAAAGCTAAGATGTGCTTTATTTAAATGTTTACTTTTGTTGTTCCAAAAGTCTTTTAAAAGCATTGATAATGAAAATGTCAAGAGAGGTCCCTTTTAAACGTTAAGAGGGTCCCTTTTAAAATAAAATTGTGTGGGACTCTAGATTTTATTGTTCAAGATTTTGCCTTAATTTTAAAATGTGAATGTTTGTAATACCATTTTCTCTGATGGTTTATTTGAAACTTAAATGTTGTTTTTCTTCCTTCATTCTTCATTCAGGAACTACATTTTTTCCTAGAACTGTGATGATACTCTTTCTAGCTTTTTTTTTTCTTTAAAAAAAGAAAGTACTGTATCATGGCAATACTGCTAAAAAAAACTGCCAATATTTTCCAAATTATATATACATTTTTAATATTTGTGTATATTTGTAAATACTTTAAATATTTTTTTGTTTGTCTCGTAAATGTGAAAATAAATTGCTGTTTTCAACAATCTGGTTAGTAACTCTGAACTTCCTATTTGTTGTCTTAACAGATAACTTTATATACTCATTTCTCATCTTTGCTAGTAGTGCTGCGTAAAATTTCTGATATTTTCAATGACCAAATATCCTGTTTTTGTGTAAAACCTTCGAAATCCATTCTTATGCTGTGTTTCTGCAGCTTACCTGAAGTGTGTTAGTGTAACTGCTGGTAATTTCTGTTCTAACACATTGTAGCAGATGTTGCATTGACTGAATTTATGATGCTGTTATAGAAGTAGCTTGCTGCTGGTAAACTCATACTTGCTATTCCACAGTAAAAGAAAAAGGCAAGTTTTTCAAGAAAAGCCCTGAACCAGAGAAGGGCTACAAAGCTGGTGAAGAGCCTGGAGCACAAGTCCTGTGAGGAGCAGCTGAGGGAGCTGGGGTGGTTTAGTCTGGGGAAGAGGAGGTTCAGGGGAGACCGTATTGCTCTCTGCAACTGCCTGAAAGGAAGCTGTGGGGAGCTGGGGGTTGGCCTGTTCTTGCAGATAACCAGTGATAGGACTAGAGGGAATGTCCTCAAGTTGTGCCAGGGGAAGTTCAGGTTAGAAATTAGGAGACATTTCTGCTCAGAAAGAGCAGTCAGGCACTGGGACGGGTTGCCCAGGGAGGTGGTGGCATCACCGTCCCTGGGGGTGTTCAAGGAAAGGTTAGACATGGTGCTTAGGGATTGCAGTTTTGTGTTTTGTGGGTGACATTGGTGTTAGGGCGATGGTTGGACCAAATGATCTTGAAGGTCTTTTCCAAACTTTATGATTCTAAAGTTTGTCTGTTTTGAAGCTGAATGTGGATGTTACAAACTTAATAGATTCTCAGGCTTTGAACTTACTAATGTAGGCTGTATCTACTTTCCAACAAGCCTAATAACTTGTACACAGAGAAAGTGAAGGACAGCTTTTTGTTTTTCCCTCCTGTAGAAACTTACCTGTTTAAGCATTCTGCTTGCTTATGCAGAATTTTGAGGAAAATTCCTTGTTACTTGCAGCTAAGGGGAAGGAATTAGGCTATGTGGCTTCAGTGATCATGGGGATATGAACAATATGAAGAAATGGACATTTTTCCCTAACTTCAGGGTGGGGTGGGAGGGATAGTCTACTGGAAAAAAAAATATGAACCCTATGTTAAATCTATTACAAAATATGAAACGATGAGTCCTAAACCAAAAGCATAAACTGATAATCTGGAAAGTAATCAATAAACTGCTTTGAATAACAACCTGAGTTTGAAAAGAAATGAAATGCGAAGTGTGACTGGTGATACAGCACCTGAAATATTGTGTGCACTTTTGGGCCCATCAGTACGAGAAAGATATTGAATATCTGGATTGAGTTTCGAGAAGAGCAACAAAACTGATGAAAAGACTTGAAACCAAGGTATTTCAGGGCACCTGAGGGAACTGGGACCAGAGAAGGTTGAGGGGAGACATCATAATACTCTACAGCTAGTTACCTGAAAGGAAATTGCAGCAAGGAGAGCGTTGGTGCATTTTTTCAGGTGACAACTGTTAGGATGCAAGGAAATGGCCTCAAGTCATGCCAGAAGAGGTTTAGGTTGAATGCCAAGAAGAATTTCTTTAAAGGGAGGGTGGTTACGTATTGGAACAGGCTTCCCAGGGAACTGGTGGAATCCCCATCCCTGAAGGTAGTTCAGTGACATGTGAACATGGCACTTAGGGATGTGATTTGGTGATGGCACTCAGTATGTCAGGTTAACAGTTGGACTTGATAACCTTACGGGTCTTGTCCAACCTGTGGGTTCTGTGACTCTTAGCCCTTTTTTAGAAATTATGAAAATCTTATAGGAAGTTCATGAACAGTACAGGAAACACAGGGCCATGTCCAAGCAGCTTTTGAAGATCTCCAAGGAGGGAGTCCACGACCTCTATGAGAAACCTATGCCAGTGCTCCATCACTCTCACAGTAAAGAATTATTGACTTCTGTTGTCCAAAGGGAACTTCTTATACTCCAGTGAGTGTCTGTTGCCTCTTGTCCTGTTTGTCACTGTGTACCACTGAAAAGAGCCTGCTTCTATCTTCACTGCTTCTTCAGGTATTTGTACACACTGATGAGAGTCTGCTTTAACCAGCAGTCTTAACCACTCTTTTGGAGACATGGCTTTGCTCTCTGCCTGTCATTACATGGGCACAAGGTGAGCAAAAGAAACTTTATGTTTTAGTGCAGCCAATCACTGCTTGAAGAAGGAATCTGTATTTAGTAGCTTTTATAGAAAGCACCTATATTTTTTTAAGTGTAGCAAGCAAATATGTGTTCATAGAAACTAGGAAAACCTTAGCATAAATTACTTTCTGATAAGAGCAGGGAGCTTCATATCCCAGAGGAGTCCATTTGTGATAGCTTCTTAAGGATCTGGACCTGTTAAAAAACTATGCAAAATTTTTAAACAGAAGCATGAGAATCTATGGTGGTCACACTGCTATTTCTTCCTTAATGATAATCTTGCCCAGTAGTTGAAATCTTGCCCAATGATGCATAGCGTTAGAACCATATGAAAACCATATGCATCTTCTTGAATGCCACATAATGTTTGGTCTCCTCACAAATAGCTGCAGTTCAGTGAATGGTGTAAAACAAACAAACAAAAAACAGAGTGGACAGTCAATCTCCATCTCCATACCAGCATCTACTGCTGAGTGAGGAAGCTGCTATTTTTAGAGACATTACACATTAGTACTAGCTTGTGATCTCACGAATGCTGAAGAATTAAGTGCCAAAAGTGGGAACACAGTAGCATATGCAGATTATTCTTAATGTCTGTGCCGAGCTCTTCTTGAACCTGCCTTTGATATGTAATCAATATAAGATTAATAACTAACATAGGAGAATGGCATGGCAGTTGCCACACAGAGATAATAAGTGTCCAATTACTACAATACCACAATAAGTGTCCAATTACTACAGCTGTGTTGTCAAAAATGCTTTCAGACTTGCCAACTCATGGCCCCAGTGATATGGCAGGAGCAAGGTAAGCTTCTTAGCCAGAGTACTTGCACCTTTCAGATCTACAAAGGGTGATAAATACCTGGTTGATGGGCTTGATAATCTTCAGGGTCTTTTCCAACCTAAACGATTCTGTGACTCCCGGAAGCTTGGAAAAATTTACAGGAAATTCAAGGACTACTATGAACAGCATAGGAAACCCATAATATATGTGTTACCAGTGCAGGATGAAAGAGTTCCTTAGCTGGTTGGTGCAATGCAAATTTCTCCAAGTTACTTGCTTATCTCTGGGCATGGATCTACATGAAAAGAAAGGGCAGGGCATTTTTCTGCTTTGTAAATTACCCCAGCTAGTAGCCATTCCCCCAGCCTGAAAAGCTTTGATACCAGAATGGTTCTTACCTTCACCCCAATTGCCTCTCCCTGTGAGGGAGGTAGAGGCAGGGATTTAGGACTTCTTGAAAATCAACAGTAAGTATCCACACTTGACAACTCTTCTCTCCTGCACTCATGATGTTAATCTGAAGAACCCAAGGAGGTCATCTGTTGCTATTGAGCAGTTCAAAGAGGTGCTTACTTCTTTTTGGAAAACATTAAAGACATTTTCAGCTGTCCCACCACAGCAACCAGAAAAACTAAGGAAATGTCAGATGTTGATTAAACTGATGATATAATCACTTTTAAAAATAAGGATGAGTTTGCATGGGCATATCAGTGTAATTTATCTTCCAGCAGCAGGTTTTGTGCCATGAGGACCATGAGACATGGAAGAACCAAGCCAAAAAAAAAAAAAAAAAAAAAAGCTTACTTCAACCATGCAACTGTTGGCACAACTTTTGGCGCCTTTGTTTAGCACACAACCTCCCTGTTTTCCTGGGAGACTGATGTCTAGCCCATGGCAAATCTGCTGGTATTCTGTCAGTAGCTGAATACTCCACTGAAAACAAGCTAGGTTTTATAATGCTGAACGTTTTGTTTGATTAAATGTTTAAAACATAAAGTTCTGGCAGCAACCACTATAAAAAATACTAATAATTTTTTTTTTTTTAAAAAAAAAGCTCAGAATATTTAATAGTAAAGACTAAAAATAGTAAAATAGTGTATCCTTCTCTGACTCAGAGTTTAAAAAAAAAAAAAAAAAAGGATCTAGATTAAGATGGCAATAAGAATTGCCTCATCAACTCCCAGAATATATACTCCTAAATCCAAGGGCTGACATCCCTATTGAGGAAATTGTGGTGTAGTATAGAGATTTTAAAAATATAAAATATGTTCTGGGAAGGGAAAACCACAAGATGGTGCTCTTGAAACACTGCATGAGGCCAGATTCATTGACTTCCTTCTTGCTCACTTCAGAGTATATTTCCTGCATTTCCGCTGACTATAGCTAGCCATCCAGTTATTCTGGTCTAGGGTGATTACAATAAATCTGTGATTAAAAGAAAAAATCCCAAACCTTGAATTCATTTACTTATTTTGACATTCGTTTGAAAAATATTTATCATAATATGTATTTGTTTGCTACACCTAAACAAATACATGCACTTTCTATAAAAGCTTTATACTGCTGCTAAATACGTCTTCTTCAAGACGTGATTGTCTGACCTAAAACATAAAGTTTCTTTTGTCGACCTTGTGCCCGTGTAGTGACAAGCAGAGAGCAAAGCCATGACTCTGAAGCAGTGTTTAAGAGCCATCCCACCAGCATAGGTCTAAACAAAAATATCTCTAATGTGCCCTTGCTTCTGAGAAGGCTAATGGTATTCTTGCTGCACTGGACAAAGGTTGAGAGAGGTAATTCTTCACCTCTACTCGTCATTGGTGTGGCCACACATGGGGCGTTGTGTCCAGTTCTGGGCTCCCTTGTAAAAAAGAGATGTGGACATACAGCAAAGGGTCCAGCAAAGAGCCACAAAGATGATGAAGGGACTGAAGCACCTCTCCTGTGAGGAAAGGCTGAGAGAGCTGGGACTGTTCCACCTGGGGAAGAGAAAGGGATTTGCTATCTGGTTTCTGATCAACTTAAGCATCAGCTGTGTGACTGCTACAGAGTGACTTGGACTTGTCTTCTAGCAGAAGCTAACGCTGCCAATTTGCAAAATATCTATCTATCTGATTTTGGAATACACTTCCCATGACAGAAAAGAGGGTTATCCCTCTAATGAATTTAATCTTTGTAATAGAGGATGAGGAGTTACAGAGGTGGGGACCTGCTAGAGTGGGAGTCTCTACTTGAGGATGAACAATTTGTCAAGTCAGGGCCGCTTGATATTAACATTACTTTGTTGGAGTTGTTTCTCCCCTGAAGAAGTCTAGGGGCACACAAGGAGAGGTGGAAAACAAAATGTTGATATTTCTAACAGAAAACAAAATTACAAGGGTGTCCTTGAACTTGTAGGCACATACAGAAATACTCACGAGGTTCAAACGAAAGAATACATGTTGTTGTAATGGCCACTGAGATGGTTCAGCAGCTGTGGGTTTGTCCCTTAAGGTTTAGTCTTGCTCCACACTTTCTGTTCAGAAGTGAGTTCACTGTACTTTAGCATTGTACTCACACGAGACAAGGCTTGGGAGGTATTTTGAGAAATTAAGATGTAAAAATTAAAAACAAAACTCAACAACAAATAAAAAACATAGTTCCTCATGTCTGCTGACTACTCTGCAGGCATTTGTTTGGTGCTGGGGAGGGATACAAGCCAAGTTGAGCTCTCAGTCAGCTGTAGTGGCAGAGCCAGCCTGTGGCCTCACAGATGGTCCCAAGGATGTCCCCTCGCTGGGCAGGGGCTTTACTGAGGACACAGAGGGAACTGTGGACACCCTCTGCTCCATTTCCCGCTTCCTAAGTGCTGCTGGACTGGTTCTGGGGAGGTGCCAGAAGTGCTGCTGACCTTGGCTGACACAGCTGTGCATGGCAAGGGGAAAAGGAGGAGGGAAAAAGGCTCATGTGAGACTTGGGGCAGGGGAAAAGCAGGGCCACGGGGCAGGACTAGGGGTAGGGGTGGGAACCATGGAACAAGGTGGCATAGCTGGTCCCTCTGGGGCACAGTGAGGAACAGAGGAAGGGTTTCTAGACATCTGATGGTACCTTATAGCCAAACCTGGCTGGTAGGTTTGGATGCTGATGTTGCTGTAAATGGCCTAGTTACATGAGATACACCAAGGACTCGTTCAAACCGAGAGTATCCTGAAGGTCAGCGTTGGCTCTAACCAAAAGTATCTAACCAAAAGCATGTGCACTGGGCACATAAGGTTCAGGCAGTCTTCATCTGCTCTTCACAGTAGCCCTCTATATGCTATGTGCGTACTTATCTATATGAGTGGCCCCTGTGAGACCTCGAAGAGGTGTGGGGATGGGCCCATGCTGGCACCACTGGCCGAGAAGAGCACAGCAGAAGGACCAGGCTCAGATGAAGCTCCTGGGTGTTTCAGGAGGATGTAATGCACGGTGGCTACAGCTTCACACGAGGGACTTTATATGGATCCAGCTATGGTTCTGGTGCTTCAACATTTACTGCTCCCTCAAACTCTTGCTTTCTGCCTGTATCTCCTGTATTTCCACCAGGGAGCGCAGTTCACCTTCTCAAAAGCGATGAAAGCTCCTTCAAAGGGCTTACTTAGGTGGTAGCTTGCTCAGGCATGAATCATAACGCAAACACGATGACACAAGACCTCTGAGACTTACCTCTCATATTTAGTGTCATTTTATGAGGGTCTACCTCGGTTCAGTTAATTACATTGTGCAACAAATTTTCGTTAGTCATATGTAGATCTAATTTTCAAGATTGTCCCTGGGTACCAAATTAGCAGAGAAGACATCAATTGCAATTTGCTTACAAACATACTTTAAACACCAGCTGCTTGTAAAAATACACATAATGTTTTTAAATTAAAAAGCTCTGTGTTGCCAAAAGCAACAACAACAACAACAACAAAAATAATCTCACAAAAGGCAGCACAATAGCATTTAGTCTCTGCAATGCATTTACTTATGTACTACTAGATTAAAATAAAAAATAAAATAAAATAAAATAAAATAAAATAAAATAAAATAAAATAAAATAAAATAAAATAAAATAAAATAAAATAAAATAAATAAATATGTGTGCCAGAATAAAACTCAGGAAGTTTGTGGCTTGCTTACATGTCTTTATAATTTTTTTATGGCTAATCACTATTATGTGATAAGTAATGAGAAGCTGTAGTGGGAAAAACCTGTTGAAGCAGGGTAAAAAAACATGTAAGATATCAGATATTAAACACAAATAAAGCAGAAAAAAATACTGCAGGACTTCCAGACTCATAGAATACATTTTATAGGGAGTTTTGGAAAACCAGGCAATTCATAGTTTTTCTGGTCTTTTCACCTCATTAAATAGCTGTTATATTTTCTGTATTTATATTTGTATATTAATATATAAATATATATAATACATTATAAATTATTAATATGTCTTAGTGCCCTACACCACTACCATTGTCCTTCCACTCTGCTATGAAATAGGCATGAAAGATGTAAGGAGTGCACTTCTTACATATTTCTATTTATACTCTCAGTATGTTAATAGTCAGAGTACTTAATTTCTTGTCAGAAATAGTAATGTTCTGCAGTGTTCTTGGTACTCTTGTAAACAGATTAAAATTTGAATTGTGTTTTTCTCAAAGGAATGAAAACTGCTTTGCTGTATATCAGATATCATGACAGAATAAAGGCTCTCTTCCACTGTAGTTTCAATCAAGAGCAAGATTTTCATAGTTCGTACAGAGCAGCTCACTATAGTTAGGTTCTCCCAAATTTCTGGCATTGACAGTAATTTAGCATGTTGAGTTTTGTTTACATGATAGTCTTGAATATGATTAATGTTAAAAAATAAATAAATCAATGTCCTATCTATACATATTGACACTGAAGCAAAATAGATCTCAGTAATTACTATTTCACATATTAATTTCATAAATCCTGGTGACCAAGATCAAAGCTGCTGTTATTCTATTTTAAATGTAAAGAAACTGGGAGGTATGAAATGCTTATTCCATGATCATTAAGGGTTTCAGCTACAAATACATCCTGAAATTTCTGACTCCAAATTCTGGGGCTATATCTTCTCCTATCCAAACTGCTTTTTGTAGTAATTAAAGTAGAAAATCAAAGGCGCATCTTCTATTTTATGGTACACAGTGCCCAAACAAGCAATGAAGCTTTTAGGGAACATGAATGTGGAGAAAGATTTCTCGTTTAAATTGGTTATATTTTAAAGCGGTTAACTCATATCAACAACAATAATAATAATACCAATAATAATAAAAGGTACAAAAAAAAAAAAAGTTGTCTGAAACAATAAAACCAGTCTCAGATCATGCCTCAGACAGTTTTTAGACCAGATGAAGATCAGAAGTAACAAAATCTTAGTGTTTCTTTCTGATGTAGGATTCACCCATTGATGTAACTTCTTACTGCAGGTGAATGATGTACACTTGTACAGCCCACTCAGGTATACGTCACATAGTCATTGCTCATGTGACTGATGAAAACGGAAATTTATGCTCTTGTAAAAACACAGGACTAACTTTTAGCACTGCTAACTAGGCAGAAATGGTTTTGTTACTTTATAGTATGTAAGTGTAACTCTCTGTGAAAAAAAATAAAAAAATAAAAATAAAAAAAAATCAGTGGAAGACATGCCTGTGACTTGAGCCTCCAGAGGTATGAAGAATAGTCAGAATTGTTAGCATCACTGATAAGCACCAGCGTTGGGCAAAGGGGAGTTGAGCAGCTTGCTTCTGTTTATATCTTATGCAATCTTCGTGGATGGAGGTTTGCAAGTTTGGTATGAGAGGCTGCCGAAGGCAGGAATCTTGTGGTGGCAGGGCAGCCCACTTCTGGTGGCAGAAGAATCTTGAAGGTCACAGTCCCCAGAGCTTTTGCTTCATTATTTGTTAAATGAATATTAAAATTAACATCCTTGAAGGATAATGAGCTTAATGAAGTACATGTTAAACATATTTGACATATATGACTTAACAGTACCTAACTCTTCACCCAAATCATGCCAAACATCACCCCAGAGGGGGAATAGGTAAGGTTAAGATACAAAAGACTGTTAGGAGTTAATGTTAAGAAAGTTAGTGTTAGGAAAAAAAAAAAAAAAGAAAAAAAAAAAAAAGAGTGAGGAAAAAGAAAAGCAGGGGGAAGAAAGCTGAAACTGCTTAATACCTAATGCCTAATACCTAATACCTAACAGAGGCAGTTGATGGGCTGTGCTCCTTCTCCACTGAGACAGGAAGCCCCCCTGGTAAGCTCTGTACCTTCACCCTTTGGTGAGAAATACCTGGGATAACATTTTGCTAGCACTATTACCATAAGTAATAATAACAATAGTAACACTGCATGAAGTGTATTTATCAATGCCTATTCTCTTGCCCTACTAATTACTTTAAATGTTGTGAAGCTGTGTCAGTGAAACCATTAGGAGGGCTCTTAAACAGGCAAATGTTGGACTCTGGTAAGTTCCCTTTAACATGACAAGAGGGTAAAAAATATTAATTGTGGAGAGGATGGTAGAGGGTTACTGCAGCTTTTCCTTGTCTATCTGAACAAATTAAATATAGCTTACTATGGATTTGCAAGGATTATAAACTGGAAAGAAAAAGCCATCACTTACTTTATTGCTTATTACTGTTGCTTTATTTTGAACTTAATAGATTTATCTTTCAAAGAAATCAACACATTTCTCAATAAAATTGTAAAGTTCCAAAATATTTCTGAAAGTTTTCATTGCCACATTTACATACATTCTTTATTTTAAAACAGTTAAATTTGTATTCAGCAAATAAGGTTTAAGAATACTTCTATTCCAGGGTTTTCTGTACATGTATTTATTGTATTTATCTATAGATAATTTACGTAATCTTAATACAAAGTATGTTAGATGTAAAATACTAGTTCTTATTCTCTGCAACTATTGTGACAGGAGCTAGCTAAAAGTAGGCAGGTCATATAAAAATTTCTGAAGTTGTGAATTTATTTTGGATGTACAGAGTTTTAAACTGGCATTTTTGCTTCCTTTCCCAAATTTCAAGTTGTATTATGTATTTATAAAATACAACTTATTTACAATCTATAAATTTACTAAAATATAATTTTTAACTTGTCACAGGTAGTGCCCAAGAAGCTGAATCACCACACTGTTTTGCCATTCTGGCCACTTTCTCCCAGGTGGCAAGAGATGTACCATTACACCTTCACACATTTAACCCATGTACATACAATCTTTTCTACTTAAAACAAAACAAAACAAAACAAAACAAAACAAAAAATCAGTCAGCACTTAGCCACCAGGGCAGAGAGACGAAGCTGTCTTCTTACCTGCTCTGCAAAGGTTTTTCAGACAGCAGTTTTGTTCATGCACACATGGTTCTTGATCTTGGGCCAGGGCAGTTTGAACACAATTTCAGAGTAAGCCTGTGCAGACCTCCCTTGTGGAAACCCTCACTGATACAACCTTTCAGAAACAGTCACACTCATGCAGTGATTCTGGATATTTTTTAATCCTGCTGCCGGGTTTGCTGTAATGAACATCAGAGTTCTTGTCATGGGTGCCACCTCACATTCAGAGTACTAAACTTGGCCCTGATTTCAAGTTTGCTATCGTGTTAATGTAATCATCCAACTTTTGGCTAGCTTTATATTGATGTTCTTTTCTTTACACTGCTATAAATATGTATAAAATCATATCTAATCTCAGGAACTGACAGTTTTCATGATGCCAGCAACAATACCAGTACCCACGCATGCATCTAAAGTAAGGGTCCTCTGCTAAAGAAGAGAAGGCAAAGAGAAGATCTTGAAATAACGTAAGTACCGAAGATTTTTACCTTTCATTAGATATTTGTCATGCATAAAGATTTTAACTCCTGTTTGCACTAAATTCCAACACAGTGCTGGAATTTAATAATAATGTTGTTATCATTAATTTCCAAAAGTTATTTGAGAAAGATGTTATAGCTCAAGATGTGAAAACATAATTGAATTTATCTTTTTATTGATGTATTAACCAGTGCTTTTTCAAACTTACATATTCCTTGAATTACCTTGTTTTATCACTGTTTAGTTTTAAATATTACTGCACTGAAAATATCTTTGAGTCTTTCAGTTTCTAGTTATTCTTTTAATTAAAATGTAAACTATTGCCCAGTATATAGGCTTGTAGACATTATCATGTGGATTCAAAGTTAATACATCTTCTTCTTAATTTTAATAGAGGAATGAATAAAGCCATGACCTTCTTCTCCCACCATGTTGAATTACAAAGAGGTTGGGGGTGGTTTAATTTATTGAAACAGTTGTCTATGATGACATTGCTGTATTATTGATTGAAGATAGACTACATGTGCATACTCATCCCTTTACTTGAAAAAGAAATAGTTTTAAAGCTTTATGTAACAGGGACATGTCCTTAGCTTTCAGCCATTTCAGCCCAGGCATTCTAACTAGTATACATGCTTATTATTTTTTTTTTTTTCATGAAATAATAATCACCGTAGTAGTAATTATGCCTTAAGGTATTCATAATCTAGGCTACATTTTTAGACATCAAATGTTTGAGTGTGTTACAGAGGTTTAAGAAAGTATTGGTTATCTGCTGAGTGTGGCAACAGTTCCTGGACTCAATATTAGTCCTAGTTTTCATGGAAATGATTTATTTTATCTTAAAGCCCATCCAGTAGAGTTTAGGGTAAATTCTGCTTTGCAATATGCTAATGTGCTAAGAGTATACACAGTTTTAAGCCATGCTTAAGATGGCAAAATGAAAATGCCCAGGAACATTCATAGTAATTGAGGCTGACGGCCCATATCTATGCTGACAAACACCCTGAGCCTCCCAAAGAGGTGGGCTGTGTGCACACGACCCACTGAAGGCAATCTCCACCAACTGTATTAACTTTTGAACAGTACACAGCAATTATTTGGGAAAAAGCTAGTCGGTACAGGCTAACGGCTCTAACAATACAGGATAAGGTATTTCAGTGCCCAGGAGCCTACTAAGGTAACTTGTAATTTGCTTGTGTAGAGGTAGCCACAGAGAACTGGCTAAACTGCTCTAACACCACCAGTTGAACTTTTAGTAGAGAATGATCTTTACTGAAACTGCAACATTTAAAACATGGTTAAAGTTTGGCCCACAATCTTAATTACCTTTATGGCAATGAGAATTTATTGGGTAATAGTTGGTTCACATTCAGATCTCTAACCAAAGCAGTAAAGTGAAGGGAAATCACTGGAGGCTATGCAATACAACAGATTGTGGTGTCAAGACATCTCTGGACACTGTGGTGAATTGCCTCATCTTATTCCTGTCTACAGTGACTGAAGCCTGTTTGAGAAGGAAAAATGCATTATTCACATTCCAAATGTTTTAAGCAATGTAAGCAACTTCTGTAGTTGCTCAAGGGATAGTATACCTACTTTCTAGATAGATGGATTGTAGGAACTTAAAAAGTAATTAGAGTGAATAAATTACCATATATTTATATATCTGACCCATCTCTCAGGAAAGATACACATCCCTAAAAATACCCAGGAAGAAAAGCACTGGAATGATAGACATCCTCTGATAACTGAGCTGAGTGTCCTGCTTTGTCCCAAGAACATGGAAAGAAAGAGTTTTGTACTTCCAAGGTACTTTGGAAGGAAGAAACAGAGAGGTTAAAAGGGTTGTGCACCATGACAGAAAGCCAGGGGTAAAGGCTTGCAGATATGAGCAATGCCATGGAGGTGGAAAGAAAGACTCATTTTGAAATCCCTGCTGCGGGTTGGGAAGGAAAGGGGAGATCTGAGACCACAGCTTTGGTTATTGAACTTGTCCGTGCATTACTTACGCATGAGTATAATGTGTGCTATTCAGCAACTAAAGATTTTGACTGATAATACACAGACTCAACACGTTGAAACAGTGTCCTGGTTTCAGTTAGCACAGAATTAATTTTCTTCCTAGTAGCTGGTGGAATGCTGTGTTTTGGCTTAGGATGAGAAGAGTGCTGATAACACCCCGATGCTTTAATTGTTGCAGAGCAGTGCTTATACTAAGCCAAGGACATCTCAGCCTTTTGCTCTGTCCTGCCAACGGGCAGGCTGGGGGTGCAGTAAGAGCTGGGAGGGGACAGACCCCGGACAGGTGACCCAAACTAGCCAAAGGGGTATTCCATACCATCTGACGTCATGCTAAACAATATATAGGGGTGGCTAGCCGGGGGAAGGGGGCCGGACTGCTCGGGGTTAGGCTGGGCATCGGTCAGCGAGTGGTGAGCAATTGCATTGTGCATCACTTGTTTGTACATATTATTATTATTTCCCTATTATCACCATATTATTATTATTGTTATTATTGTTATTATTATTTTGTTATTATTATTTTCCTGTCTTATTAAACTGTCTTTATCTCAACTCACGGGCTTCACTTTCCATTTCTCTCCCCCGTCCCAGAGAGGGAGGGGGGAGGGTGAGCGAACGGCTGCGTGGTGTTTAGCTGCCGGCCGGGTTAAACCACGACAAACAGAACATAGATTCTATATCAGCTGAAGCCTCCCAGGGATTTTTCTCTCAGATGAAGCCTATAATTTATATTTGGTGGGACAGATTTTTCAGCTGCTGTAAATCAAAGCATCAATATGATTTACAGAATATGAGGATCAGTTCAAACTGTGTCTACATAATTTCTGGGCTATAAGAATGATTTTGGGGCCTGATTTTCCTGTGGTTTTCATTAGCATAATTTTGCAATAATTTCATTGAACATAGAAGCATTTGATCATTGAGTGAAAGGTGTATTAGCTCCAACATCTACATTGCAAAGGTGTAGATGCCAGTTTATGTCATGTTTCTTGCTATTACTGGCAAGTTTAAAACCTAGCAGTCACATACATGTATGTAAGTCCATAATAGTCATGTTAAATTGAGCCTATCATAATATTGATCATCACACAATAGATTTGTGTCTAAAGAACAATAAATTATGTTGATTCTATCTTCCAGGGAAAATATTGATTATTCAATTGAATTGATGATGCTGAAACATTGAGAGTAACAGCATTTTTCAAGCAGAAAAGAAGATGAACATATAATATTCTAAAAAATATATATATATTGAGATGTTATTACTTTGGATAATTCAGTGAGGTATTATCATCAGATCACAAAAATATTATAATTAGATGGTTCCTTAATAACAATGTGTTTAGAACACGTGTTCCTCTGCAGACCATTTTTTGCAACTCTCATACTGTTAACAGCTAGTTTTTTTTTCTGGGAAGCATTTTCTACAGCACCACAGTCCAGCAGGTGACATATAAAATGGATTTAGACTCCAGGATACTCCTGCCTCACACTTCAGCCTCTCCTCAGAAGTGTGGCTATTTGAGTAATGCAAATAATCCTAGCAATCCACCCAGTAGTGCACCAGCAAAGCAGAGGACAAGCCTCTGACACATGTTTATGTGGGAGAGCAGGTAGGAATGAGGGCATGTGTTGTCCTGTACCTCCATGTGCTCCACCATGTCAACCTGCTTCTAGAGTAAGGCAGCCCAGAGAGAAATACCTCAGCTAGGATGTGGCCCTGGTGCTGCTGAATTTCAGGCTGTTAGGTTGGAAATTCAATTCCCTTTAACATGTATAACTGAGTCTGGGAGGATACTCTTTGAAAGTTTGACTTTAAAGACGGTTATGAAGTGTTGACGTGAGAAACCAGACCCAATAAAAAGAAGAGAGAAAAGTGAAAATAAAAGTTATAGCCACTTAGTCATTTGTGGAAGGCATTGGTCATCCTGTTTGTTAAGTGGTAACAATGATGACTGGGTGACTCAGAACTGACCCTTAGAAGACTGCAGCCAGCTGACGTACTTCCATCCATCCCCTTCCCCTCAGCTCCTGGTAGATGCTCGGTGAAGAAGCATTTGCCCATTCTACCCAAAATAGAAGAATTTGCCCATTTTACCCAAAATAGAAGCCTGGAGGCTAAGGAAGAAAAGCAGGATGTCAAGACTCTCTTTTTATTTTATTCCCCTCTTCCCTCACAGAAGCAACTTCCTCAGGTGATTGCAGGAACAAAGGTGGCATGGAGGTTTCTATGGGAAGTGATTTTTGGTAGCAGATCCTTGCCTGGAGCACTTCTAGAAAATGCTTGCCCATCCATCACCTAATATGGGGCAGCTGATAACTTGAGGGTGAAGGGCTTGAGTTGCTCATTCCTCCCCAACAGGCATACTGAAGAAGTCTCAATAGCTTCAGGCACTTATGACCAACCGCACAGTCTGGTGGCCTAGGATCATATTAGTGGCTGTTATTCAACATAAGGTGAAGTCTGTTTTAAAATATGACAGGCAGATATTTCAACACACTTGGAGGTGGAAGGTGGGGCAATACAGGATCGGCGTCATCCTTCAACAGGTAAAGAGAGTAGGGAGGTTCATGACACTGAATCATACGTGCATTTCTTACAGTTAAAAATAGACCAAATAGAGGCTCTGGTCTTGACACAGGCCTTCTGCGAGATGGTGTCTGCAGCTGCTTAGAGCCTGCAAAATCACTTCACATAGGTTGTTGCACCTAGGGTCTTCATGTGGAGCTCTGCTTGCTAGGTATGTCTGTGTTGCTTTTTATTTATTTATTTATTTCTGTTTTAGAAACTGAGGTCAGCGAAGAGCAGCTTCACTTAATAGGCCTGTAGCGTACATGGTTGTTGCAGGGCTTTGACATGCAGCATCTCCATGGCGTTGGGTAGAGAACAGCACTCTTCTGCATATATACACTAGTATTTTCTGATTTGGTCACATTTCCATCCTGCATGTTTCTTTTCTGCTGAAATAGTTGTACGCTAGCTCAAAGTTATCCATCAGATTGCTAACAGTGTTGTAGGTGCTCATCATCATGTTTCCTCACACACCCTCCACAGCTTTCAGCTGTAGCTGTAGGTATATCATAGTATCTGTAGCTGTATCATTCTCTGGGCTAAAGCTGGGTCTTTCAGCACATTTTGGGGTGCTGGAGAAAAATCATGAACTTCATTTTGTAAATTGATCTGTTTGCTAAAAGGATTTTATTTTCTTTCAGTCACACAGTCAGTTCTAGCAGAGGATGGTATGCATTCATACTTTTTACAACATATTGATAAATGCCACTGGCCTTTGCAAAGACACAACTCTTCCTCTTGATTGTATTTAGCACCACACTGATATTCTTATAACTATTATTTCATTCTGGGGGATCTTTACATTTTCAAAGCTAATAATGTGGCATGGAAATCTTCAATTAAACAAACAAAATAACAGATACAAACCCCACTCCCCAAAAAAGCATTATGTATAATGTGGACTAATGTAAACTCACATAATGAAAAGGATATTTCAGTGAAGTACTGCAGCCACTAGTTTGGGAATGATGACAACTGAGCTCAAACTACATATGAAATTATACTGTAAAGACTGTGTTATTTGAGAGAACAGATCTCACTGCAGATGTCTTGGATGTTGCCTATTAAACCTCTGTAACCACCTGGGGAAAACCTACAATGCAGTGTAGGCAGGCAGATTCTTTTGCAAAATGTAACCCAGGAGATACTACAAGGGACCAGAAATCCTGTTGGATGGTGCTCTGGTTGATGTGGACACAGACAGTCTAAAAGGGTCTGCAGGGCCAAGAGGGTACAATTACCTTAGTAAAATTAACATAGACAGCTTTTCCTCAGGAGCTCTGCACTGGATGAAATGAAAACATTAATGCCACCTAAATTTTCCCCTTCCTAGATCTTGCCTGTGCTATTACCTTTCCTGTTCCATTCTTTAATGGATATGTCCTCTGTTTAAATTCACTTTATGAGTTTTAAAGCACTGTACAAGCACACTAATTCTTATAAGCCTATAATCTATTTACATTTCACAAAAGAAAAATCGGAAGTGAGAACTTATATCTAGCTGAAAGCTCACTTCAAAATGTTTCAGAGCCAAGATTACAATGCAGGGGTGCTTGACTTCCACCCTAATTTTTGCTCATTATACATCTTCACTCCCTTTTTGTTTCTGTCTTCCCTGTCTAGAGTCTAAACACTATTTCATACAGGCTCCAAAAATTTACATACCTTTAAGCCCTTACAAAGCTTCCATCAGACATTAACGAACAAAATAACTTCCGATAGTGGAAAAGAGCTCTTCTCCCTCCCAAGTAACTCTGGAAAATGTTTCAGTCATTTTAATGACTTAAAGGTTTAAAAATTACTCAGCTAATCTATTTTGGATTTTTAGTAAGAAAGAAGACAATCTGTAAGACATGAGATCATTTCCTAGTTTGAAACCTTCTGTTTCTGACTTGCTTTACTGACTCTGCTTCAGATTTCCTGAGGAAAGTTTTATCCATTACATAAGACAACATTTCAGGTAGAAAAGTTTGGCTACAGAAACCTTATTTATATCTGTTTTACAAGAGGACTAGAATGATGCGTTTGTGAATAATAAAGAATATTCATATCAATATTAAAAATCAACCAACTTTTGTTCAAAGTGATAAAATGTGATTTTTTTTTTCTACCAGATCAATTCTGCTGACCTCAGTGGAATTATTATAATTCACAATTATAAAAAAGTTCTAAAAAGTAGAAAGAACCAGACCTCTGATTTCCCTTTTTAATTATTGATTCTTTCTCTTCTAATACTTTATTATCACATTATTTTTCATTGTGAATTGAGTACGAGGGAGTTCTGTTGCAGTGTTTGAGAAATTCTGCCCAACCTCTGCTGTTTGTCTGGAGCTTGTTGCGTACAGCTCTGCAATGTCAAACATCTTTGATTTGATTTAGACTGGACCAGATGTCAACAAATTGAAATTTAATGTTGTTGAGACAGATGACAACGTAGGAAGCATAAAGGGATTCATTACAAATTAGAATTAAAGAAAACATTCAGATGCAGTTGTGCAATTTTTATTCACCACAAGTTAGATCAATTCCTTACAAAGAAGTAAATGAGAATTTGGGCCTTTTTCATAATGCACCAGTATGCACATTTTTTTTTCTTTTTTTTTTTTTTTTCCCCTCTGGACTGGTATTTTTCAAAGATCAGTTTGTGGTATATATTGTGACATTAGATTAGACAGAAACTCAGTAAATGCCCAGTGTTACACCTTCTTAGAGTTTATCTACAGAAGTAATAGATATATAAAGCTGGTAGGGCTTTTTGTCTTCTTGGTGTTGACAACAGCAAATATGCAAGCAATGACATTTTACTTTTCAAATTCATCTGGTCAGTAAACAAAACAAGCTGCCACAATCTCACTGGCCCCGTAAGCAGGGTGGGTCAGATGGTGATTAACTGTTGCCTATCTATCTATCTATCTATCTATCTATCTATCTATCTATCTATCTATCTATCTATCAATCTATCTATCTATCAGAAAATGCCAATGAATAAAAGACTCAAAGACATGGCCCTCTGAGCTGCAGATGACAAAACAGAGGAGGTCAAGACTGAGGTGTCCAACACCACATCCAGCTTTTCGTTTGGAGCCTCTCCTGGTTGCCTGGTCAGCAACTGTCTGTCTCCTGCCCCTGGGTCTTTGCTGCCATCTGCCAGCATTGCAGTGGGAGAACTTCCTTTGTAGCACAGCATTGCATCCCTGAGGGACAAAGTCCTTTTTTTTCCAGGAACTCAGTGGTAGTGCAGATGTTTCTTTTTACAACCTTGTCTTATCAGTACACCTAGCTGTGACCTCAGAGATGCCTTAGCTTTTGTGTTGGAAAGTAGGCCATTTGGGTTCCATGGGAATGATTGCAGTGGTTAGTGGTAATAACCCGTAAAGCTTGGGAAATTCAGAGGACTCAGAAACTGAATGGGAGCAGTTTTCTCAGTTCTGAGTAAAGCAACATCCCCTTCCCAATGCAGGCAGCATGGTAGAAATCTGTATGGAGAGAAGAAAAGCCCCACAGGTGTATAATTTCCCTTTAGGTAGGACTCAAGTGGAAGCTGTGTGAAAAAAAATAAATAAAAAAGATGGATCTGGTTCCACCTAACCCTGACTTCTATCCTGGACGTAACTGATTGTAGTGGTTTTAACCAGCTGGGCAGCTGAGCTCCACCACAACCACTCTTGCTCCCCCACTTCCCAGAGTGAAAGGGGTAGAAAATATGATGAAAAGGGCTTAAGGGTTGAGATAAGGACAGGGAGATCACTCAACAATTATCATTACAGGCAAAACAGATTCAGCATAGGGAGATTAGTATAATTTATTACCTATTACTAACAGGCTAGAGCAGTAGGAAACTAAAATCAAACTAAAATCACCTTTCCCCCATCCACCCCTCTCTACCTCCTCCCCCCAAGCAGCACAGGGGAACGAGGAGTGGGGCTGTGGTCAGTCCCTAATGCTTTGTCTCCCCTGCTCCATCACAGTCATTCCCGGCCCCTGCTCCAACTTTTAGTCCCTCCCACGGGATGCCGTCCTTCCCCAACTGAGCCTGCCCGGGCTGCCCGCAGGCAGTAGCTCTCCAAGCACTGCTCCCACACGGCTCCGTACCACGGGGTCCATCCATCCATCCCCCAGGAGCAAACTGCTCCAGCACAGGTCCCCCACGGGTGGGGGCAGCTCCCCCCAGACCCCCTGCTCCTGCGTGGGCTCCTCTCCACGGGCTGCAGCTCTGGCCCGGGGCCTGCTCCTGCGGGGGCTCTCCATGGGCCGCAGCCTCCTCCAGGCCACATCCACCTGCTCCACCGGGGGCTCCTCCACCCATGGGGGGGCTGCAGCGTGGAGATCTGCTCCATGTGGGACCCGTGGGCTGCAGGGGGACAGCCTGCTCCACCAGGGGCCTCTGCACAGGCCGCAGGGGAACTGCTGCTGCCTGCCTGGAGCACCTCCTGCCCTTCTTCTGCACTCACCTGGAGGCCTGCAGGACTGCTTCTCACTCCTCTTCCAGCTGCTGTTACACCACATTTTTTTTGTTTGTTTGTTTTGTTTTGTTTTGTTTTTTTACCCTTTCTTCAATCTGCTCTCCCAGGGGCCCACCCAGCGTCTCTCCCTGGCTCAGCTCTGGCCACTGGCAGGTCCCTTTGGAGCAGACTGGACCTGGCCGTTATCTAACATGGGATGGCTTCTAGACTATTCTCACCAAGGCCACCCCTGAAACCCCCCACTACCAAAACCTCACCATGTACCTCATCCAGTACACTGACAAAAAACAAAAAAAAAAAAAAAAAAAAAAAAAAAGAAGGGCTCACTTGGGTCATACAAAAATCTGAGGTTTTGTCCTGGTTCTAGACATGGGGGTGTGGCAGCCTTTTATAAATCAAGATTGAACAAAACCTAACTAGCAGCTGAAGGTTTGACTTAAGGCTTAACTGAAAGATTTTCATTCAACACATAGCAGAGAATTGCAGCTGAGGTCCCATGGTTTCTTCAGCCCCGAGCAGAGCAGGCTGAGGCTGAGGCTGCGGCCTGCAGCTCCCTCAGGAGGGGAGCAGAGGGGCAGGCGCTGAGCTCTGCTCTCTGGGGACAGCGACAGGACCCGAGGGAACGGCATGGAGCTGGGACAGGGGAGGGTCAGGCTGGGGGTTAGGGAAAGGGTCTGCACCCAGAGGGGGGTCGGGCACTGGGACAGGCTCCCCAGGGCAGTGGTCATGGCACCGAGCCCACCAAGTACGAGAAGTGTTTGGATAATGCTCTCAGACACATAGTCTGATTTTTGGGTGTGCCTGTGTGGAGCCAGAAGTTGGAGTTGATGATCCTTGTGGGTCCCTTCCAGCTCATGGTATTCTATGATTCTACGATTTACTTCTCTCCACCCCCCATCCCCTGTCATGGAGGACAAGACATTTGTCTTTTGTGGCTATTTTCTTTATCGATACTGAAATATGTGTACCATGAAGAGGTTTGTCACTTTTTCTCTCTTGAAACAGAACATCCTTCAATGAAAAACTATGATTCTTTCTCTGAGCAATGATATTTGAATTATATACAGTGCACATATATACAATTTATATAAAAATACACATTAACCAGAGAACAGATAAAGAGTCAGCAAACAATAAATGAAGTTTTACAAATAACTGCAGAGTAGAGTATGGCTAAACAATACCATTTAAAAAGAGGAATACGTGGCTGTTTAATCTATTGCTACAATTTAAGGCTATTCCTACTCGTGATTCAAGAAGAGGGCAAACTATTGGTTTCTTTTCTGCAGGAGTGTCATATGCATTTGAAGACAGGAGTCTTCCCCACCGTTCCATTTCCTTTTTGAGTAATCACCCAAAGTGTGTTTAACATCCTTTTTTGCATACACAACTGACCATTCTTACTTCCCTTTGCCTAATCTTTGTCTTTTGCAGGATGTGTTCTTCAAAGTCAGATATTATGCTCTACTTTTGCAGCGTCAAGGAGCTGGTCTTGACGTTTTTTGCCTGAAGTTGGAAACCATGCTCCAGCTCGGGAAGTACCACTAGTACAAGAAAGAAGAAAGATTGTTTTAGTCTTGCAAATCTGCTCCTCTTTATACCTGCCAGGATGATGTTTGATGCTTTGGCAACAGCAATACATTGTTGACTCATGCTGAGCTGCAATCCTCTCTTCTATTTGGTTTCTTTCTGGGAACAGGTAGGGTTATAGGATAAATCAGCCTGGAAAAGACATCAAGAGGTGTCTAGTCCAACCTCCTGCTCAAAGCAGGGTCACTTCTGTGCTCAAACCAAGTTGCTCAGGCTTATCTCTGGTTATTATTTCTCATCCTCCTGCCATGCCTTGCTTTGAAGAATCTGGATCCATCTTTTCTACCTGACCTCCCTTATAGGTGCTGAGGGGCTGGTGTTAGGTACCAAAAAAGCCATGTCTGCCCTAAGCTGAACTAACCCTAGTCCCTCAACACCTCCTCCCAGAGTGAGTTCTCCAGCATCTGACCATCCTGGTGGCCTTCCATTAACACCACTCCAGATCTGAACATGATACTTCCATGAATGCTGACTAAAGGGGAATGATCACCTTGCTCCATCTGTGGTTGTGCTCCTTTCCACTCAGCTCTGGATGTTGTTGGCTGGCTATTTGCTGCCAGGGCACACTGCTGGCTCATGCTCAATTCCCTGTCTGTCAGCACCCTCAGCACCTTGTCAGCAAAACTGATCCCCAAAGTCAAGCCTGAGCTTGACTTCAGTGCTGTAGGACAGTCTTTCCTGTGAGGTCCAGGACTTTACATCAATGGTGCTTTAGAGTGTACTAAATGCCAGGTTGTTTATAAACCACATCTCCATCACTCAGGAAGCAGAACCTCCTCCAGACCACAAAGATTTGGTAAAACTGATTTGTTCAAAGGATTTTCCAATAGAGAGACATACCTTTTCTTTATTCTCTCTAAGGAGCAAAAGCCTATTATTGTTTTTGGAGAAATATAAATACAGCTTCAGGAAGGTCATGTATCCTTCAAGTAGCAGAGCAAATCCCTCTCTGTTCTCCTCAGTCATGGCAGTCAGAATCTTCAGAGGAACTAAAGTTAAATTTTAGAAATATAGTTCTCGATTCAGATATTTTTTTCTTTCTGTGATTGATTTAAAAACCTATTATGGTAGCATTTCTCATGTAGCAGTTTAATATTACAAAGAAATGTTCATATTCCAAATTAAGCATTGTTTATAACTACAGCTTAGAAATGGGATTTTGCAAAAAGACAGGATGAACCCACAAGAGCATCTTTCCTCTGACTCTAAAATGCCATGCAAGTCTTTAGTGCTTTATTGAAGCATAAATTCAATTCTCTGATGGATGCATGACTTCCTTAACAGCACTTTGTAGTTACTCAATAACTGTTACCTTGTAATAATGTGAGCTTCCTTTAGGAAATTCCTCTTTGCACATTCATGCATATGATTTTGCTGAGATTTGGAAAGGGAAGTTTACCAAATTGTCTAATTTATTAATTTCTTTGTACCATGTTCATCACCATGATGTCTACATATTTCTTTAATTATTGAAGCTTTATTGTGTTTCACCATTGTATGATAGGAAGGAAACAAGAGTTATTTGTTATTATCCAAGCTTTAATCTTCAAACAGGATATTAAAAAAGGCTAACTGCCTATAAGAACTATAAAACGGTACTTCAGCTCTTGCACCTTTATACAGTGTAATTATAATTGTATTACTGGAACCTGCACAAGTGCATGCTAACCTACTCACGGTAACGAAAGCTTTAATCTTCAATTATTACTTCCTGTGCTTGTTGTCTTCATGTTCCTTCTGCAGAGTACATTGGACCATTCCAGCACAAAATTAATCTCTTGTAGAAAATAAATCACCCTTTACTTTCTAGTTAAAATATATTCTCGCTTTGCTATTCATAAACACACTCTTAAAGAGGTATATTTTTGTAGAATGGATGTGTCTTGGACACTTTCAAATAGCTGCCCATTATTCAGATATGTTAAATTAAACCTGTTTTTGTTGGACCTTCTTTGAATAAGAGGTTGGACTAGAGGAGCTCTTGAGCTCATCTACAGAATTCTGTCCTTGCTTCCAGTGATCTCAACTTTCTCCTACATTTGGAAATTTCATTGTATTTTCAACATCTGTAGGTAAATACATCTAGGAATAATTTTGATTCCGAGGGTTCAAAATTCAAGCTGGAAAATGCAAGTGTAGAAAAGTGGATGAACTTGTTCCACAGTGCAGCAGAAGTAGTTTTTAGTTGAACTTTCTTTAGTAGGATTGACTCCATATACCAGCTCACAAAATGTGAAACAGCTGGGAATCAGAGCCATTATTACACTCTTTGATTTTTGGATTATCTGGAAGAAAGAATTGTGAACATATACTGGAAGACTAACAGTGCTTTGGACCCATGTCTGTTTTACAAGCACAATACAAAATGGGCATCTGTGACTCAGCTTTGAAATTGTGAGCCCATGCTCAGACATGCTTAATCAAGCTTTTGCTACTAAAAGTGGACCAGAAACCTCCTGACACAGATAAAGTCTAGAGAATCCTTCTCAAGGTTGTTGTTATTTATTATTATTATTATTATTAAAAAAAAAGGACTTCTGGTGGGTTGTGTATATTGTCCTCTCAACTGAACACACTGTCATTAGGAAAATACACTTGGATGTGGAATGACACAGACATGAAATGTTGGCTTTCATTGACTTAAACTTGGATTTATTTAATAAGTAAAAAATCAGTTTTTTATTTCAGAATTTGCTCCTCAGTAAGTTTTAAGTTCGTGAAGGCTTCAGAAGAGTTTCTGAGATGACTGTAAAACATTTGAAAAAGAAGGTAGGGAAACAGAAATCTAGGAGCCACAATTTCTTTTTAGAGTCTATATTTTCAAAGTACTTAAGTCATAATAGTTATTTCTTCTGACTCATAAAAGAGTAAAAGACCTTCAGGTTTGTTCTTTTCTGGACTTTTAGATATTTATTTTTTTCACACTTTTTTTTCAGATAGATAGGTCATTATGGAAAAAACACCAACATAGTTTTGTTTGTCCTGTTGTCAATAAGTAGTACCTTAATAAAGAGTTCTAAATGAGGTCAAAGGGAGCTCAGTGTGAATGATCTCTGCTTTTATTTTGGAAGCTATGGGAATCCAAAAGCTAATATATTGAAGATTTTCCTGTTAATTAAAAAAAAAAAAAAAAAAAAAAAAAAAAAAGTTGTATTAAAAAAAAATAAAAGATTTCCAGTCTTTGTGGATAGTTTCTGGGAACAAATAGATTTTTAATTCTTGATTTAAAATGCAAAAGAAAGATAAAACATTAATATTTAATGTTAGTGGGTTAAATCTGTGTTAACCTTAGGACTTAGCAGACCTATAAGTTCAAATGTTATTGCAACAAAAAGAGAAAATTTCATATATTTGTCTCCAACTAAGTCCCTCTCACCTTTCCTCATCTCTCTGACTAGCAGACAGAATAGGATTCTGAATACTGATAAGTACACCAGCTCATAAAGTATTTAGTTTTCTTCCAAAATTGCATGTGAAGTTTTTTCTTATTATTTTCTTTGCACATTATTTTCTTTTGCATTATGTTTGCTGCAGTATACCCCTATTGTTGTAAAACAAAACTACATATTCTTTGAAGTATGATTTATTGTGAGAGGTTGTTTAAACAGAGCGTGATCTCAAAATGTGTTACATGCAGTAGGTATCAAGCAGCATTTTGCATCTCCATTCTTGCTTTAAACACAAGGAGCTCAATTCATGTGTTTGGCTGTAAGCAAACAACTTGTCAAGCTCCAGGGTATCTCACACAGGACTTCAATGAAACCCATATTTCGTGGTGGCCTGAGGCTGGGAGGATGCCAGGCAATGCCAAAGGCTGCTGCTGATCACAAGAGCTCAGACGCCGAGGGTGGGACTTGGTCTTGGTTACATGCTGTCCATGTCCCAGAAGGGCACAGATCCATGAGAGAGATATGCCTCTCATGGCATATCATGGCATAATATTTGCCTAGTTGCAGCAACTAGGCAAAAAGAAGGGAACTGTGGAGTGGCTGAGAGGGCACTAAATTGATGAAAGAGCAACTGAATCCTTCCCCAAGTGCACATGCAGAAATATAAACCCTGTTCATTAGTTCAGTCTGCTCTTTAATGAAGAAAGACCTGAAGAAAACGCTGATTATACCTCTGTGTTAACTTGGGATACTCATAAAATAATTTTGGTTCTGGGAAATGAGATGATTTTAGATAACAGCTTTTTGTCATTTGGAATTATAACAAATCAGGCTATAGAAACTCACCTGGTTTGTTTCCTTGTCCCCAAAGCAAACTCACCTGCACTTAAACTGCTCCTGACAGACATTTGTTCCTGTAATCCTTTAAATGATGGGGATGCTGCAGTTCCCATAGACTACTCATTCTATTAGAAAGCTAAGTCCCTACTGCTACAATTTAAGCCCATTACTTATGCTATTCATAGCAAACACAGAAAACAATTTTTTCTTTTCTTCTTTGAAACAACAGTCTAAGTACTTGAAAATCTTTCCTCATAGATGGCATCTTCCAGATGTTTGATTCTCTTCAGCTGGCCACGTCTTTCAATACAGGAATAAAACATTTGCTGCACAAAAGCTTTTCTCCCCTAATCCCCTATCCCACTAAAGAGAAAGAGCTTTATTATGGTGATGCATTCATCACTGATCATCTACATTTGAGATTTATGCTCCTTGTGTGCCTTTGCTGTTGAGGAATGTTCAATGATATTCATTTCTGAGCCCCCTTCAAACTTCTCACAGCAATATTTTCTGATATGCTGGGCCTTGGTTGTCTGAGAGGCCATCTTTTTCCTCGGGGGATAATGGTGCAGTCAGAGTTTTCAAGTTTCTGCCTTGTGATTTGACTTGGACTGAGTGATATTTGTTTTGAAACTATTCCTTCTGGAGGCACATCATAGTGTAGTAAGGGAGCAGTGGACTGTAACACAAGACCTTTGTAAGTGCTAAGTAGGTCACTAGCAATTTACTAGGTTTAACCTGGCTTTCTTCAGAGTATATAAAAGATAACTAGGCTTGCCAATGCTATTGTTAGACAGCAAGTGACTTACAAATTTAATAAAAATACTCTTCAAATTAAACAGAGACCTGATAAAATTCAGAAGTATGCCAGGTAACTACCAATGCATGATCCACAAAAATGCAAGACAGTGAGGGAGCTCAGAAGTCAAATACTGCTGCATTTTGTCTGGGTCATCATTTTTTTTCTATTTTTTTTTTTTTTTCTGTTTGTGCTTCACTGGAGGTAGAAGACAGAAGAGCTTTATCATGGATGAGTTTTAATAAAGTACTGTAGCTTCATCCTGAAAAAGACTGGGTAAAAGACTCGATAACAAGACAAGCTACCCTAGTTTAGTGGGACATACATCACATTGCCTCACACCAGCCATTGACCTATCTCTTGGTGCCCGGAAAAATATTTTGGAGAATTATGCAAAATCTTTCTTAGTTATATAGCTTATATGTGTGTGTGTGTGTGTGTGTGTGTTACGTCTCTTTCTCTTTTAGTCAGCAGAGCAAAAAGAAGGAAGTCATGGTAGAACATGACTTTAAGAGCACAAAAACTGGAGGGATCTTGTCTGCAGGAATATGTTTGTCACTATTTTTAAGGTCATGAGATATTTCTAAACTGACTGGATTTCAAATTATGGTGTCAGTTAAACCACAAAAAAAAAAAAAAGTGATTGGTAAGTGATTGGTGATTGGGTGAAGATAATGAATGCGTTTGGTAAACCTGGAATACATAAATTACAAGGAAATAGACACTTAAAAATAGTTTGTCAAATTATGGATGAAGATCAGATGAAAGAAATAAAAAATAGAAACAGAGCAACCTTTGGGACGTCAGTGGGATCCATCAAAGTCTATTCATTATACAGCTCTGGCATTTTCCTTCAGTGTAGGGGGTGCCCCAAGCACTTCTGGTTGGTGGCTTGCTGAGTAAATGTCAGTTTAACACTGTTTTCCTGTTTTTGCAAAAAATTCCTGTAGGGTCTCTCATCAGCTAACCAATTTTGTTACGTCTTCACTGCCTGTAGTCAAGCATAAATGTTAGTTCTATATGTAGCTGCTTTCTTATCTTGCTTCTTTTTGCTCAGTGACGTCAGGGTTTTTAGCCATTTGAGGTCTAAGATCAGCTATTTTTGAACCATGAACTACTCATATCTTTGATGCTTCTTGCAAATTGTATCCCTGGGTACATGTCACCGAATTCATTACAGGCAGCAGACATGCACATAGTTATGACAGTTGTTTTAAAATTATTAGTTCCACTTTAAATGTGATCCATGGATAATACATTCTGTGCACAGAAAATCAGTTCAGTTCTTTGTCATAAGCACTAAGATCAAGCAAAAAACTTGTTGAGAGAGCACTTGTCACTTTTCTTTTTAGTTTGCAGGGTACATGTCTGGATACATGTATTGTATGCTATCCTTTAAGCTCATCTTCTCACTTAAAAACACTTCACACAAAATAGAGGAAAAATGTTAAGTGTATTAGATGCCTTAGAAAAATATTATCACCTAGTAATGAAGACATGCTGTTCTTTATTGTGACCTAAACATTGGAAGCGTCCATAGTAATTTACAATGTGTCTTACAAAGAACATAATCCCTGCATCATTGGGACATCACAGCCTAAATGCATGAGTGGGCATAGTATAGTGAACATGCCTTTTATGTTCATTTAACTGCTGTTTAATTACCAATTTATTTATAAAGTAAAATATATGCATATTGAATAAATAATTCCATTAGAATTCATCAAAGCTGGGAGAGAGGGGCCTCATTTACTGACCTTCCTATAAAAATATTTTTCATTTGAGGTCAGAATGGGAAAATTTTAATAGGGTAGAGCACCTTTGTCTGAAATGTGGCATAAGGAACGAAAAAAGTTTTAGTAATGTTGGCAGATTTATTTGGAGAAGCTATGGGCTGTTTTAAATTATCATTACTTTATTATTATTATTATTATTATTACTATTAATTATTAATATTTTAATATTAATATTTTATTATTAATAATAATAAATTTAATAAATTTAAATTTAATATTAATATTTAATATTAATAATATTGTTATTATTAATAATTATTTAATAATAATAATAATAATAATAATAATAATAATAATAATAATAATAATAATAATAATAATAATAATAATAATTTTATTTTTGCAAAAGACCTTGCTAAGGTGAGGTGCAGATGTGGCCATTATCTAGCTCATATGACTATCTTCGTTGTAGCTCCACTAACTGGGAAAGGTTGAACTGCAAAGCTCCAGATCTGTGTCCATCTGTGAGTCACAGCAGGAGCAGAAACTCTCTTATAGACAAATGACAAGTTAGAATTTCATTAATCTATCTGTCTTTTTATTTATTTAGTTTTCACTGGAAATCCACTCCCATGGTTCTGCTAATAGTTAGCAGAAGCTAAGGTAAAGTTGCCATAAAATCTGTCCCAATGCCAAAGAGTGAATTTGTGATCTTGTGACAGAACAGCCTTGTTTTAATTTACAGCCCTGTGCTCTCACTTTTAGATAACACTTTCTTAGCATAAGAGAGTAAGTTTTAGAGGAAATGAGAAGACAACATTTCTTTGAGTAACTTTGATTTAGTAAAAGTCAGATTCTTATATTTTTTTTATGATGGGGTTTTTGCACATAAAATATAAATGAAAGCAACTGTTAAGATTCTGCCTTTTTTTTTTCTGCATCATAAAATTGTGCTATTTTTAAATAATCATCCCTTAATGCATCACATGGTTCATTTTCATTAAATAAACATTTTAAATGTGTAAAAGCCATATTCATTAGTTTTTTGTTTTTTTTTTTTAAACTAACCCAATGGATGTGGCTCCCTATGAATAATTGATATTTGTTTTATCTTCTGTTTCATACAAAGAATTAGTTAAATTAAAATGACATTTTTCCTCATTTGTTTAATTTTTATTCTCTTTTAATCTTCCATTAATGTTCAAGTAATTCATATATATTTAGACGTTCCCTCCATTCTCTCCGTTTCTTCTTGGCTTGGGGCTTTAGCCCCAGAAGGCCATCAAGCCGCAACCATCTACATAAGCCTTGCTTCAGTCACCACTCACAGGACTCATTTGCAGCTTTCCCTACTATACCTCCTCTGGACTTTTCTTTATGATAACAAGTTTCAGCAAACCTGGCCTACGTCATCTGTGGTTTTGTAAAACCTGCTCATAGGTAGCATGCTGCCCTTGGGTCTGAGCCAGATACCACTGTACTTATTGGAAAGGCAATTAGATTTGTATGAAATCTCTCTGAGTTAGGCTTTACACATTTGTTTTTGCTATGTTGCTAGACACCCATCAGTCCTCACTGTGCACAACTCCTTTCACTAGCTCTATGCCCATTTCAGAGTCATTCCACTTCAGAGTTATTTCAGCTTTATGCCCGTTTCAGACATTTCACCCCTTGACATTTGTTTCTGAACTCTACATTACTGAAATTCCAGGAAATTTTGCTTGTCTTCAGTTTGCTTCCTCTTCTTGGCTGCTGTTGTGTATAACTGATGGTTTGTAAATCACTCCTTGTTTGTCCTTAGATCCCACCTTACTATCAAGAGAAGTATACTCTTTTCTAGTTGGCCTGTGACCCCAGTTCTCTCTGCAATATAATAATCAAATCCTATTCTCTAAATTTCATCATTTTCTACATTCAGTTATTCTACATGAAATCAATCCATTCTAATAGCATCCAGCTTTGAAATGATTTATTGTGCAATTCTTATGTTGTACATGGCTTTAATCAGCTCTTGGTTGTTAATAAGTTCTATTCCAGATATGGAAAGGGATAATATTTTTTTTCAGAATATATATGATTTATTAATCAGAAAAGGGGAACTTTCATTCTGGAGAGACTAGAAATATGCCTTTTTTTATCAAGCCAAAGGTGAGTCTACTAAGGAGTAGCTCTGTCATGCATTTAGCTGGAGTTGTAGATATGTTTGTGCCTCTGAACTTAAAACAAAACAAAACAACAACAAAAGTGAAACAACAATTTAGTGTTTTTTTTGTTGTTTTTGCTTTTGTTTTTGTTTTTTTTTTTTTTTTTTTAGAGATAGCAGCAGTCTGAGATGTTCTTTCTCTATGTGCTTCAGCTTAGTTTCTGTAAAAAGAAATCAATCTTTTCAAACTGCTTAAAATTTGCAAGGAGGAACAGCCTCTTAAGGACAAAACACTTGTAGTAGCTTTTCCAACCATCATCTTGGTAACATAGTCATGTTTTACATACCACCCTCAGTGAATGAAATCACTTTAATCTCTCTTACCACCTGTTCACTCTTCAGAGCTGTTGTACCAGAGCAACGATGCATGAGAGCAAGCTGCAGCCTGTGTTTTGCTTGAGTCCCAACGTAATTAAATCCAAATGAAGAAAATAGAGTAAATACAGAGGTATCATTTGTGATACAACATAACCAACAGAAATACTGCTCCTCCACTGCAGAGCTTTTAGTGCAGTACTGATTATTTCAGTAGTGACAGGAGGTAGGGCAGGAGAGGAGAGGAAGTTTTCAATCTCAGGCAAAGATTTGCATATATTTCTTTTCTAAAGCAAGTATATTTCCTTCCTAAAAATAATATATTTATATTGCATATGTAAAAGAACAAGATGGTAAATACAGAATCCTATTTTTGAAATTCCTGTGTTGAAATATATGAATTGCTACAGCTTGTTTTTACTTTTTTTTTCCACCCACCATTATCTTCTCAGCAGGAAAAATTTTCCTCAGCCCACACAGGCACATCAGTGACAGACATCAGCAAATGGTGCTTCTTCAGAGAAGGAATAGGATATAAGATCTGAGTTTCCAAAACAGAGGGTTTGGGGTTTTGGTGACTGTGGAGCTAATTTTTCTCAGCTGAGAAATGTCACATAATCTCTAGTGTTCAACACCTCACTGTGTTAAATGACTTACAACAGGGACTTTGCAGAAGCAGCAGGAGAGAGGGTGCTAGGTGCTCTTCCAGAGAATGCCTCTTAGTGGACTTTTTGAACTCAAGGTCCTGCTGCATGGTGTTGCCTTTGCTGGAAGGCAATGCCATAAAATCACCACATGCCAGAGACAAAGGTATGAGATAGTCCTCATAGCACACGTATATGAAGCAGAAGCCCATTATTTGATATTCAGCACATGAGAAGTCAGATATAGTGGTTTATATTTTGTATAAAAATCCAGGCTGATCATATATATATATATATATGACTATTTAACCTGCTTTGTAGCAGAGATGAGGTAACAATGTCTCTTTTTTCTTTCCCATCACCAAACCGAGCTTCTGAGCAGCCTGGCAGGCTCAAATTCTGCCCCACTTAAGTGTTACTCACTGGGAATGGCTTGGTGTGAGGTATTTTTTATATGCATGTCAATATTTGTCCTATTGGGTAATATGGTCTGACTTCAGCCAGGGATTTAGCTATTAATTGAGCCTTGCCTCTTCTATACACCAACTTTTCATCTTTCCTCTGACAATTTGACAAAAATTGTCAAAAGTTGTTGCCTCATTAAAGTAAATGCCTAAATCACCAGAGATCATCACAATCAGTTTCCATAATCATTTACTTCAAATAAGCTATGTTTATTAAGTGGTTTCTTTTACAAAGAATTACAGAATACCCGAGGTGGGAAGGTTCCAGTTCAATCCTCTGCTCAAGCAGGATCACCTACACCAGGTTGTTCAGGGTTGTATCCAGTCTAGAATTGAATATCTCCAAGGATGGATACTTCACAGCCAATATGGGCAACCTCTCTGGGGCTCTGTTTGACTACCATCACAGTAGCGAAAACTTTTTTCACATGCTTAGACAGAATTTCTTGTTGTTCAGTTTGTACTCATTGCTCCTTGTCCTGTCATTGGGCATCACTTTGTATTCATTGGCTCCTTGATGACCTGGTTGCCTGTAAAATCCCTCAGGCTAATGCAGGTGAAGATCAGTGGATATGCAAAAAGAAGGTGGATTTTCAGTATCAGGAATCCTCAGTTCATATCTTACTCCTACAGTGTTTTCTTAAGCATGTTTCTTGTCTGTTCTAGATTTCAAGGGTGCCATCTACATAATGGAAATTATAAATGTGAACAGCATTCATTGAAGTTTTCCTGCAAAATTCTTTTTATAAAAATAACTGTTTGCTTTTCACTTACTTTCTTGATATTTTAAATTACTTTAATATTTTTCTGCTTTGGAAACCATAACTAATAGAGATTCTTTCTATTGTTCTGCATTTTATCAATAACAGAATAGAAGAAAAGGGAGGCAGAGGATGGAAAGTTCAAGGAGCAGACTTCACATCAATATAGTTTGATTTTTTTTAAAGCTAAATTTAGAAGAAACATTTATTTCAATAATTCTCTCGTCAGTTCAGTTCTGGTATTTGTCTTTACTTGTGATGTACAGCTGGAAATCACCAAATCACAGATAAATAGAGTGCAGAAACAGGAAGAAATGCAACTTTGTGTTATCCTGTGTCCTTGCAATAAACAAGTAAGACTATTTTTCTCTGCTATCACAGAGAGAGATGGAAGAGGTCTCATTTTGCCTCTGCTTTCTCTTCTGCTTTGCAAAGTGTTGGAGCAGATCACAGATTCAGTGTTTAAATTCAGAGGGATCTTAGGAAGAGTGATTGTGCTGGGATGGGTCTCAGTGGGGAGGAGCAGATCTCAACATTCCCAACACAGCCCATTCTTTACTTCTCCAGCACAGAATGAAAAGAACCTGGGACATGTGTCAGCTTTCTTGTGATGTCAGCTTGGTTGGAGAACAGAGATCCGTAAAGGAAGAGAAAGAGAAAACTCCAGCAGCAGCCTCTGCTAACTCCTAGTTCAAAAACGTTCAATAGATGCTGTCAGTATCTTTATGGAGAAAGACTGAAATGCTAATTCTGTACACTGGTACTAGGACAGGTTTTCCTAGAAAAATCTAAACAAATATGGCAATATAACAGCTGCTTATCAGTGAAAGAGTTAAAAAAAGTTGTGTCTGTATTCCATTTATTTGCACAAAATATTTTTTCTACCTGTTTCAATTGATCAAATGGTGAAGAAATATGACTTAAAATGTAAGCAAGTTAAAGGTCAGTCCTCTAATGAAGAAAGGGGTCAGAACTTACATGTTCTATTTGTTCTTGCCATAGTATCTCCTTACTTCAGGCTTTTGGGAAACTTAAAAAAATAAACTTAATGAATATGCCTAACATTGAATTAAATCAGAATTTTGTTTACTTCTGAATAACTATGAGTTCTTATACACATGTATATTGTTATGCATTCTTACCTCAGTACACCTACCCAAAATACCATGGTACTCTAAAATTGTAAAAACATAATTCTCAAATCACACCTTCCAGGGGCTTAAAAACCCAGTTGTAGACCAAGCTTCATAGATTACTTGCAAGGAATATGCTAGTGTAGTAGGTAACAGCAACAGACAATAAAGGGGACTAGGTAGCTTCAAGTTACAAATTGTTCATTGAAGCAATGAAGGATGTTTTCTGCAGGGTTCAGGAGTGTTTTGAAGTAACAAAACTTTGCTATCAGAAGTTAAGTGGGAAGAGAAGGTTTTCTATAGTCATGACTGTGGGACAGAGCTAGTAGATGCTCATATAAACCAATAAAAACCTGAAGAAAACACTGGAATTACAGTAGACAGTGGTCACAGCTTATGCATGAAAAGAAAGAAAGAAAGAAAGAAACTAACTAACAAACCCTTCCATTTATGCAGTATATAAACAGGGCCAATGAATCTCTTCCTTTGAATTCCCTCTAATTTCCCTGCTTAATGATTTCAAAGATGATAGACATTAATTATTGTCGGATAGATTGTTACTACTGTACTACTTTTGTTCTAGAGTTAATCTTAACACTTCACATTTTTCTTTTTCCTCTTCAGATTTAATGGCTTTTGTAATTTTATTGGGTATAGGAAGTTCTTTAAACTTTTTTTTTTTTAAACTCCAGGGGGCAGACAGACACTTACCCAAATCTCTCTGAAATGAGAATAGTGACTCTCAGTGCAAGAGTGACTAGGAATTAGACCAGGAGATTAGAAACACTGGGCTGTAAGATCGCTGGCTTTGTAATTTCTGCTTTGCTTTGAGCAACTCACTTTCCTTCTCTATACTGTATTTTTTCCACCTAATGCCTACTTAATCATTACTTTACACTGCCTCCTATCAGGACAGTGGTTATAATAAATAAACTATAACTTAATTTTATGCTTATTTTCCTTTGCATAATTACAATTATTTTTATTTTGTGTGCATATGCATTGTAATAAATAAAGATATCATATATTATCCCATTGAATTATTGGGAAAATAACTAATGAACAAACAAAAAGTTGTTCCTATTCTCACTCAAAATGCTTAAAAGGGGAGAAGCAATTGTTTGCAAGAATATTTCAAACTCCGAAAAAATAACTTTTCCAGTTTACAGGAATACTTTTAAAATCCATTTAACAATAGATCCACCTAGCACCAAATCCAGCACATGTTGGTTGCAAGTCCCCATCAGCTGTTCAGAAACAGTATGCTTTATTTTTTAAAGAAATTTTGTCTGAATATCCTCTAATCTTGATTACTGCATTACTTTGTTTTGAAACCTCTTCTATTTACATACAAAATGGGCTATGCAAATGTAGAAAGCATTTCTGCTCTCCTCCAGAAGGAACATTTTTGCAAAGATCTATGTAGATTTTCTGCTGTTATCTGTCTTGAGTTCTCCTCTTGCATTTTGATTACTGACCCTGATTAGCTCATTCCTTCTCATGTTCCTGACAAGTCTTATTAATAATTTTTATTTCTTCAGCTAAATTCTCCTCAAAATAAGTGTTTCTGTTTGACTAGATTTGGTTCTTGTAACTTCTACCTTTTGACAGATTTAGTATTAAAACTGGAAAAATAATCAGACCCCAAGCCACAGGAAGTATTATGGAATTGTGTTTAGAACTGATGTGCTGAACATTTGCTGTAATTCTCTCTGGTGTAAAGTTAATTGTGATGCCTGGTTGCCCTGATCTGTATATCAGGTCTTACAGAATCATAGAAGCATAGAACAGCTTGAGTTGCAAGGGACCTTAATGACCATTTATTTCCAACGCCCCTGACATGGTCAGGAACATGTTCCACTAGACCAGGTTGCTCAGAGCCCCATGCAAGTTGGTCTTAAACAATTCCAGGGATGGGGCATCCACAACTTCTTTGGCCAGCCTGGTCCAGTGCCTCACCACCCTCTGAATCAAAAATTTCTTCCTTACATGTTATGTAAATCAGCCCTTTTGTAGTTTACTCATTTTCCTATCACTACAATTTCTGACACAGAGTCTCTTTGCTGCTTTCCTGTAGGCCCCCTTCTAGGTACTGGAAGGTTGCAATGAAGTCTGCCCAGAGCCTTCTCTTCTCCAGGCTGAACAATCCCAGATTTCTCAGCTTGTCTATGTAGGATAGGTGTTCCAGCCCTATCATCTCTGTGGTCCTCCTCTGGACTTGTTCTAAAAGGTCCATGTCCGTATGCTGGGGGTCACAGAGCTGAATGTAGTACTCTAGGTGGGGTTGCAAGAGAAGAGTAGAGGGACACAGTCACCCTACCTTAACCTGCTGGCCACAATTCTTTTGGCACAGCCCAGGATGCCGTTGGCTTTCTGGGCTGCAATTATGCTGGTTCATGTTGAGCTTCTCATCCATCAGCAACCCCAAGTCCTTCTCATCAGGGCTGCTCTCAATCCATTCTCCACCCAGCCTGTATTTGTGCTTGGGATTGTCCCAATGCAGGACCTTGCATTTGGCCTTTTTGAACTTCATAAGGTTTGCACAGGCCCACCTCTTAAGCCTGTCAAGGTCCATCTGGGTGGTCCATCCTTTCCCTCCAGCATATCTCCAGCATATCTCTGAAATAAAGCTTAGTAGAGCCAGACCAGCAAATGATTGACTATTTAAGAATTTAAAGTAAGACTGGATTTAAAGCTTGTCAGGGGTGAAATACTACTGGATTTGCCATGTTATTTTGTTGTTGTTGTTGTTGTTTGTTTGTTTGTTTGTTTGTTTGTTGTGGAAAACTGTTTGTCAGGTCCTCTTTGTCAGCAAATCCATAGTCCGTATGTTCCAATAATGCTTATGGAGAACTTCACATTCTCAGACACTTATTCCTTGCATAGCTGTGATGAAGTAAACACTGGTAAGCCATGGACTCTAGATATAAACACTTACAGAACTGTAAATACATATACATATACAAAAATTCCCTTATGAGGCAAGTGTAAGCATTATTATCAAAGACTGCAAATATTGCATGATCTAGGCAAGCAAGTAACTCCAGAATATTTCACTGGTGACAAAAATGCAAGGTTAAGAATGAGAAATGGCAACAATATATACCTATGGAAAATTCCCATTCATTTTTTATAACCAAAAACTCAGAGAAAGATTTCATCAAACATGATACCTATTAAGGAGAACATCAACTTTCTGTTGACTGTTGAATTAATAAATAAAGCCCTCAGCTTATCAGTTTTTCTTAATTGCACCTCAGACAGTGATCTTGTTTCGCTGACACCTTCTACTCCATGCTGGCCATTGCTGTAGAAGCATGGCATTATTTACAGGTTCATTTTCACCTTTCTAAAGGGAAGGGGTGGCAGCAGCAGCTTGTTTAGGCACAGGTAAAGTATAAGCTGCCACAATTTGGTTTCCTGAATTTGCTTGGAGAAAAATTCTCCAAGCAAATCTGCAAGCCACCAGCTGCAACACATGTAAAATTATCAATGGAAAATTATAAATTTAACATCAGGCCATATTAAATAATTTATTAAAAATTACAGTAATTTGATTAGGACAGCATTCTTTTGGTTCTGTCATTTCTTTCCTTCTTTCCTCATTTTGGTGTGCCACATGGAATAAGCACCTGCTTTGCTTGTTTATCCTGTTCTGAAACAGGACATAGAGAAGGAAACCTCTGAAGATTCATTTCAGCTGTTTTCCAGTTATTTTACTAGTACTATCAAGCTTTCCCATATAAAAGACAGAAAAAAATGAGTTAAATAACTTATATGATCTGATGAAATTCCAGATGAAAAAGAATAAATTGTTTATGCTATCTGAATGAAAAAAAAGGAAGAAAAAAATTATAAAAATAACAACAAGAAAAATTAAGAAGCATGTAAGGCATTCAGATAGCGTTGAATGTGATAAAAAGTCCTATTTAGAATGGAACCTGGATAAACCCAAACTGTAAACCTACATAAAATGATCATAGCTCAGCATCACAGGACTCTGAAACCGACTTGTATCCCTGTGAAAGTTTGTTGAATTTATTTTTATTTACATGTGTAAATCCCAAGTGGGCTCACCATAAATCTGCAACACTTAGTTTGAATAGAGAGCTCAGTCAGCTATACCAGTTACTTGTTCTCAGTCAATCCAAATCAGGAATTGAATATTCAGCACACACTGATATCTAATGCAGTACAATAGAAGTAATTTGTCTGTGTATATTCACAGTCTCTCTGAAGTAACTAAATACTAAATGGCTATTATATTTTTACAGAGCTTATTTTCTGAGACAATTCTGCACATCTTATTTAGTTATATTAATTCTATTAAATTTAAAATCTTTTTACTATGAATGGTTCTATATCAAAAAATCTAATTATGTTTGTGAAATAGGTTATATAGTTAATACTTTCGTTATTGACCAATTTTGAATGATAATATTCAATTTTCAAAGACCAGATATTTCTCTTCTCTCTTTATATTGTAAAAGGAATATCTACTTGATAAAAAAAGATGTTACTAATCTGGAGAGACTGATAGACCATAACAACTCAGTTTTTCATTTTCAATTATTTGTTTATTTTGCTTATTTTTGATTATTTATTTTTTCTTTGAAACCTGATGTTTCAGGTATGAATGGGGCATTTTTCATCTGACTATCAAAAATAGGTATCTTATGTGAACCATTTTTTAAGTTACAATTTCATCTGTTCTTCTAGCCAATCCCATTTAACAACAACAACAAGTCAGATTCCTTAGAGAGCAAATTCATCCCATAATGGGATCACAGTCACATTGGATAAACGTACTTTTCAATATGCCTATGTGTCTCTTCATTAATGACTATTCAGACTACTTCTATCATTAATGAAGAGACATAGACCTTGGTGCTTAACTTTCATAAGGCTAAAATTAAGTGGAAGAAGCTCATTCTATGGTTCTACATATCATTTGGGGTTTATCCCTCACTTACATTTTATATTTTTCCCCACTATCTCATTTTGTGTGACAATGGGTACAGCAGTGTATACACAACTAGCCCTTCCCTCTTCTCCGCTCTCTAGGCACCCAAATTTTTAATCTCTGCTCTTTTTCATGCAGCTAAGGGACAAGACTGCAGATTTTATGTTGTTCTTTCTTTTTTCTTTTTTCTTTTTTTTTTTTTTTCCCTAATAATATTTAAATAAGTTTATTTCTCAAAATCTAAGCTGCTTTTTGAAACTGAAAGATCTAAAATACTTCTCCAGAAAATGTTCAGTAGCACAACCAAGCTTTCCTGTAGTTAGAGTCAACCTTTGACCTGGTGACAAGGTTATTTTACATAACCTTGTGTTGGAGGGTATGTTTTGTTCCCATTACTAGTAGTGAAGTAAGTATCTGTTGATTTCTTCAGTTGCTAAATGTGAACATTTAGTTATAAAGAGGTAAATTATTTCTATGTGTTAAAATAATGATACATTGTATCATGAGTAATGCTTCATTTGAAAATGATTGATTTTATTATACTATGATTAATAGTATAGATCTATTTTAGTTTAGAGAAGCATTTGTTCTCTTAACTATATGTGGTTAAGGCATACATGTCATATACTTCTCTCTCTGTCTTTTATTTATTTATTTTTTTAAACTTGCATAGATTTCTTTATGTGGATGTATCTCTGTATATATAGAATGAGATTTGATAAAAAATTGGAATAGCAGTGAAGGTCCTTTTTCATTTCTAACTTCTGTGAAAGTGAAGTTATGAAAAAGTACAGAAGAAGGAAGATGAAAAAGCAAAAAGCAGCAGATTGTTTTTGATAACAGAGACCCATCTCAGTTAGAAGATCTTTGGAAAGAGCTGGTAAAAGTTCTATAAGTCTTCGCTTGCAAGTGTGCATTTGGGAAATGTCTCTGGCAAGACACACAGCTAAATTGTACTCTTAAACTCAGCAATCTCTTTTTCCTTGTGTTTATTTGGCTATAATTAAGGCAACACTGGTCACACTAAAAGCAGCCAGTACATTTCTTTTTTTTTTTTTTTTTTTTTTTTTCACTTTTTAACTCTTTGGTCGCCTTGGTCTGCTGCAGGGACTGCTGAACTGTTGAGAACATTTGTCTTCAGGAGAGGGAAACCAGCTTTCTGGTGAGGCTGCTAATAGAAGGAATTGATTTCATAGTCAGAGCTAAATGGCACCTTTCTGGCAGCAGACACGTTGAGTCACATCTGCTACGCATGTACCTCTATGCTGTTCTCTTGGAAACTCTCCTATATGGGGTCTGTCTGCCTCTAAGAGCTCAGGCAGAAAAATGTTCTCATTGAACAGTTCATTTCAGTTAGGTTTTCTAGCTACTGAATGTCTGCAGTGCATTCTGCAGACATTCTGCAGCTACTGAATGTCTGACAGTTAGTTTTGATGGGCTTCAGGTACCCTGCCTTCAGATCAGCATCTCCACCATATCTAGTAGGCTGAGCAGGATGTCAAATGCCACTGTAAACTCTGTGATGTTGATAATTTAAAACTACTAGAACCTACTCCCTATGCAGCTCTGTGACTCACTGCAGACACCAACTGATTTCCCCAAACTTGTTAAAGGAACTTTCTGTAATGAAGATACTGTTTTCCAAGATGAGGCAATAGCCACATTCAAAATTTAATGGGCACAGGCATAGGAAAAAAAAAAAAAAAAAAAGTCCATCAAGGATATTGAAACAGCAATTAGCTAGGAGAATTCCAAAAGCTGTCCTGAACAGGAAAATCATTCCTCACATGTCCCCTTAATGAAAGGTAAAAAATCATGGAATTTTGCCACTTACCATGATATCTCTTCTAAACAGTAGATGAATAATCATCCTTTTGCCCTTTATTAGGTAGATGGAGCTCTGAATGAAATTACATGCTCATTAAGCTAATCAGATCTGGAAAAAAACTCCACTTGACTTAACAAGCTATGTGGATCAGTACATAGCTTTACTTTTCAGATATTAAATGAAGCATAGTACTAAGAAATTGCAGGGTAATTAGCACCTATCTTTTCTTCTTCTTCACTCAGTAACTCTGTTCTTTGTCTTATCTCTGTTGTCTTTGTGTAATGGAGCTTCTCTGATCTTCCCAGAGAGATCTGTCATATTGTTCCATATTCATTTCTTGACATAAATGTCAAATTATTTTTCCCAGCAGTACAAATAGTGATAACAAAAGAAAAAAAAATGTAGAGTGTCATGAAAGGAAGCAAAAGTAGCCCTCTAGAATTTTTACTGATGAATTATATGAAATGACTTCATTCATATTAAGTGAGATTCCAAGTGGTATGGGAAATTATTTGGAGGTTTAAAAACAGCAGTGCAGAATTTCCTGTTATTCCCGTATTATTTCCTCTCTTCTTCAAATGTAATATTACTTAAATGCTAGTTTGTTTTTCTCATTATGTTCAGGAAATATGATTCAACATTTATGTAATATTTCTTGTAAATGGAAATAACTGTATACTTCTAGAAACTATAGTGTTCAATATTAATCTATAAAAGTAAAAATTAATAGAGGAAAGTAAATACAAATGTAAATGCAAAATACTTTCAACTGATTAGACATAATAAAAGTATAAGACAATTAATTCAAAATATAGTGTTATTTTTGTTTTGACAACAAAAGAGATTAACATATGAGATTAACATATGAGAAATATTTATTTTCTTCAAGTGCTCCAAAACCAGCTTTGTTGGCTAACATTATGTATTGAGTAGTGATCTGCAGAATCAGTCTTGTGCCCGGTTCTCATCAATGTTCTCATTAGTGACTTGAATCATTGAGTAGGTAGTCAATGATTAAATAGTGTAGTGTGCTTATTAAATTTCCAATGACATCAAGCTGTGAGGGTCTGTAAACATATATGAGGACAGACTTAAAAAAGATTTTGACAAATTAAGGAAATCATTTAAATAAATTGGACGCAATTCAGCAAAGACAAATGCAGAATGCTAAGCTTAAATGATCAAACATTTTGAGAGAAGTGAAGAAAGCATTTTGGATATAAGGATCTGAGGTAAACTGAGCAGATTTTTTTTTTTTTTAAACATTAGATATCCAAAAATGCAGACATCTGCATCTGAGACATTCACTTTATTATCCCTTTGAAGTTATTGGGAAGAAATACCTCTTCCAGGAATCCAACTTTTTTGAGATATCTGCTTAAGATACCTTAGAAATACATATATATATCTACTGATTAACAAAGAAGCCCAGGACAGATCAGCTGTAGATGTCCATATTGTAAAAAGACAAAAATCTATGAGATTTTTCTACATCTATCAGATCAGCACCATGTCAGAGCTGGCTAGATTTCTCTTAAACCAAATAAGAGTCCTATTTATTTGAACTGTGATATCATTATCAAGAATTCAATGTCAGCCACAGAACAGGAAGTCATAGACGTAGTTTTACCAGGGACAAGGACATCACCTGGTATACCCATTTACCCACTAGCTCCTCTTCCCTCCACTATGAAAATGAAGACTTAACAGAAGATTCCTATACCCCAAAATCTTACAAATCAGGAAAGTCTGAACAGTGGATATTCAAAACTTAAAGTACCAACACAAGTCAAACCTTATAGTGGTGCCATTACCTCTCTAAACTCAAGCTGTATTTATCAAAGTACTTCACACCTCTCTTGCCTAGAGCTTGTGGCTGGATGCCTAGAAATCAGTGTGCTTATTTAGAGTATCAGAAATCATGCAGTTGTCACCCTGGCTACTTTACTGACTTTCACAAAATTCCCTGAAAAGTCTGTCCAAATTTTAGTGTAAGCAGCAAGAGGTCAGGTTACTTGAACATACACAACACAACTCTTAAATATATACATTTATTATTATTATTATATTTTTATCAGCTTTGGTTCTGATCTATGGAATTATTTCAGTGGCCCTCCACCAAAACCTAATGATACCTTCACATACTGCGAGTTATGATGATGAACAAGAGCTAATGATGTCTACATGTTAAAGGCAGACTTTTCACATGTTCATTCATTTCGGGCCCAGCCAGCATGGGTTTATGGAAGGCAGGTCCTGCTTGACGAACCTGATCTCCTTCTACGACAAAGTGACGCGCTGGGTGGATGAGGGAAAGGCTGTGGATGTGGTCTACCTTGACTTCAGCAAGGCTTTTGACACCGTCTCCCACAGCATTCTCCTCAAGAAACTGGCTGCTCTTGGCTTGGACTGGCGCACGCTTCGTTGGGTTAGAAACTGGCTGGATAGCCGGGCCCAAAGAGTTGTGGTGAATGGAGCCAAGTCCAGTTGGAGGCCAGTCACTAGTGGCGTCCCCCAGGGCTCGGTGCTGGGGCCGGTCCTCTTTAACATCTTCATCAATGATCTGGATGATGGCATTGAGTGCACCCTCAGTAAGTTTGCAGATGACACCAAGCTAGGTGCGTGTGTCGATCTGCTCGAGGGTAGGAAGGCTCTGCAGGAGGATCTGGATAGGCTGCACCGATGGGCTGAGGTCAACTGTATGAAGTTCAACAAGGCCAAGTGCCGGGTCCTGCACCTGGGGCGCAATAACCCCAAGCAGAACTACAGGCTGGGAGAGGAATGGTTGGAGAGCTGCCAGGCAGAGAAGGACCTGGGAGTGATGGTGGACAGTCGGCTGAATATGAGCCAGCAGTGTGCTCAGGTGGCCAAGAAGGCCAACGGCATCCTGGCTTGTATCAGAAACACTGTGACCAGCAGGGCTAGGGAGGTGATCGTCCCCCTGTACTCGGCTCTGGTGAGGCCGCACCTCGAGTACTGTGTTCAGTTTTGGGCCCCTCGCTACAAGAAGGACATCGAGGTGCTTGAGCGGGTCCAAAGAAGGGCGACGAAGCTGGTGAGGGGCCTGGAGAGCAAGTCCTATGAGGAGCGGCTGAAGGAGCTGGGCTTGTTCAGCCTAGAGAAGAGGAGGCTCAGGGGTGACCTTATTGCTCTGTATAAGTACATTAAAGGAGGCTGTAGAGAGGTGGGGGTTGGCCTGTTCTCCCATGTGCCTGGTGACAGGACGAGGGGGAATGGGCTGAAGTTATACCAGGGGAGTTTTAGGTTAGATGTTAGGAAGAATTTCTTTACTGAAAGGGTTGTGAGGCACTGGAACGGGCTGCCCAGGGAGGTGGTGGAGTCACCATCCCTGGAAGTCTTCAAAAGACGTTTAGATGTAGAGCTTAGGGATATGGTTTAGTGGGGACTGTTAGTGTTAGGTTAGAGGTTGGACTCGATGATCTTGAGGTCTCTTCCAACCTAGAAATTCTGTGTGATTCTGTGTGATAAATACTAATCCAGTGTTCAACAGTCTAGTGAATGACATGAATGATCTTCCTGACTAGTGTTGTGATTCGGGGAAAACTTACATTGCTTTAAAAGGACAGAAGATCTGTAAATTAATAAACCCCGAAGCAAAATAAATAAATAAATAAATAATAATAAAGAATAACAAATAGATCACTGAAAATATTCAGCTCTACATTATATGTAACCTGGCTGATTTGGGATGACCAAAAATGTTTCAGCCCTTTTTGGCTGAAGGTCTTTGTAGGAAGAATGTGGCTCCCAACAGACAGATATTCTTTTAACACACTATCAAAGGTGTTCTGTGCATCTTAAGGAAATTTCTATATAGAGTCCTAGGACTCACTATAGTGTCCAGAAACCTTAGCAACAGTTTGCTACTCACAAAAGATTAAGTCTTCATTGTTTTACCCAAAATAAAATTGATAATGTGTTGCAGCTACAACTGAAATACTGAAATACCCATATCTTTCTATTTTTTTTTTTCTTTTTCTTTTTCTTTTTTCTGTTTTTCACAATATCAGTAGAGCTAGATGGAACCTGTCAGCAGGAGATTGCCTATACTATTTAGTCCCAGTAATAAATTGTTTTAAAAAGAAAATACAGACTTAACAAAATGAACAGTAAAAACAGTCAAAAGCACAGGATTTCTTTCTTTAATCTGATAGTATTTAGCTTTTGAAGATTTGAGCTTACACTAAGCAGTCATATGGACCTCAAGCCTGATACCTGCTGTCACTGTCTGAGTCAATCAAGTGGCAGTGTTATTTCCATCGAATTTATTAGAGCTGTGTGTCCCTGGACACTGGCTTTGAAAGCTGAACTGCCAGCAGCCTAAACCAGAAGTTCAGTGACATTTTGATGAGAATGATTCAGCTCCTGTTTCTTGTTGAGAAAGGGGATAGGAACAAATACGTTTATGTATGCAAGGAGCTCTGTGCTCAAGGTCTGTAAACATCGAGAGTCCCTATTTCATAAATGTTCTGTGACACTTCTATTATGAAGTAGAAAGAACAAGGATGTCCATAAACTGATAGATATCAGCAAACATGCCTCCCAGGGGTGTAGTGAGATCAGTAATAAGCAGAGAAGCTAGCTTCCTTATGACCTACCACCATCTGTCGTAGCAAAAGCAGGTCTCAGCCAGCTGCCGTGAGGCTGGTTCCTCCATGTTGTCTTCCCTCCATCCTATGCACTAACGTGCTCTGGGGTCCTGACCCTATCACCTTGCATTGCAGCTCTGGTACCTGCTGTGCCCCACCTCATTACCCTTGTTCTCAAGGGTATTTTTGATGGCCTTGTTCTCCTCAAAAGGGTAAGTTTCTACCTCCTAACTCTCACTCTCTCATAGATTCCTGGAAATATCTTGTTAAAACTGCAAATCATGGTAAGGTGTTGGAAGCAAGGATTTTGCTGATCTTCATGAGAAGAGATGCCACAGTCTTGGTGAATGATCTTTACCAACGATAAAAAGCTGCCTTTTCTATTTTTATTTTAAACTGACAAAGGAATACTTCTTTAAGGATGTCACTTCTGATGAATTAAAGTAATTCGTTACATTAATATGCAAATTTAGGCCATAAAAATTAAAGCAAGCACATCACTAGTATAAGAAGACAGTGAAATGTTTGAACTACCTGTAGATGTGAACAAATCTGCAGAATGATAACTTACTGCAGTGATAGCTGAGGCTAACTATCTAAACCATAGAAATCACTGTTCTTGTGATAGAATCTTGGAATGAGACATGTACAAGCCCTCGATCTACCTATTTTATATCTTAACTTACTAAAATAAAATAAAATCAGCATTAGTTTGCTTTCCTATATATGTTCTCTTTGGAAGTATTTGCATTAACATACAAAGGAGAGTGACTGCAGTTTTTTTTTTTTTGTTTGTTTGTTTGTTTATTTTTTTGGTACCTGTTGTTTGAATTGAAGAACATTAAAAAAAAGAAAAAGAAAAAAAAAAACTACTGTAGGTTTGTTTCTTACTCAACAAGATCTGTACTGAGATGTCTATCTGCTCAGCTTGTATGTGCAGTGCCTATTTTCTCATGCATCTCCAACCTCACCCTCTCATCTTGCTGTGGAACATTATTTCATGCACTGGAGGGCTCTGTATTATAAATAAAATATCCTCTGAATCCTCAGCGAGAATCCTCTCCTGCATCACAGCCATTTACTCTAGAATAACATTACCTAGTGCTTTGCACAGATGCAGCATAAATACGCCATCAGAAGAGAACCGTTACATCTTAGGCCCTTGATCTTAGATTCTCATTATGCAGTCCACCCCCTAATTCACTTGAGGACTTCCTTGATGGTAATTTGCACAATACTTCATTTTGTTAACTGAATACACAGCATATCTCCTACAGTTAAACAGAGACAGATACATGAAACAAGCTTTTCTGTGGAAAGAATATTATTTAAATCAGAATATTAACTTGGGCAAAACAAAGGCTGAGTTAAAATTAGGTCTGTTTCTTTATGGCAGCAAATAGTCTGCTGATCAAGGTATAAAAACACATTACTTTAGCCTGTGAATTTGGATAAGTCATAAGGTGAGATAATTTTAAGATGTCCAAAATTTTTTTTTTTTTTCTTCCAGAAGATTGCCTTAACTTAGCATTAAACTTAGTATTGAAACTTTGGTTTTCCAGGGATGCTAAAATATTGTTATTTTGTAAAGGAACAGATGTTTATTCCAAAGGTATGTAGCCTTTTATAAATAGTGTATAACTAAAGAATCAAAGTAGTCCTGCTTTTCATACACATTGAGTGGGTTCTTCAGTGATGTAGCCCACATAAAATATGACATAAGCCCCACTCTATCTACTTCCAATACCAAAAAATGTGTATAAGGTATGGAGTTTACTTTTGTTAGTCACTACTCAATTTAGAAATGTTTATCACTAGAACTTTTAATATGATCATAAAAATATAAACCCTGTTAGATGGCATGACCATATGAAATTACATTGTTCATGTTGCCAGGTTTGACACATATTTGATAGGTTTTTGATAGATTTAGCCTAATTATGGAAATACATATTTTTCTAAATTGGTAAAAAAGACATTGACACATACTTGTATCTTTTTTAATGGAAATAACCACAGGGAATCTTTTATTATACCTAGCTACATCGCATCATTTTATTTTTTTTTTGTGGCAATATTTTATGATTTTTCCTAAAATAGGTCACCTTCCTTGAGACTTTCTGTTTGGTGAAAACTAATAGGCAATAATTATACACTGAGTTTACATAAAATCAGCTTTCACTGTTATTGATAGTTCAAAGTGTGATGGGCTTATTTGGACTTTTATTTCCTATTTCACAGTGCATTTTTTTTCCTTAACAGACAGCACACAGTGTACATTGGAGTGCACTGAAATTTTTTCCAACTTTGAGAGTTGGGACTAAGGATCTGTGATGGTGGTTTTGCTAATCCATTCCCTCTTTCCATGTTGCTCACTACTTTCTGAGTTACATTTTAAGGAGCACATCTGCCTGAGTTTGATTCTAATATGGACACATTTTCTAAGTAAAATGTTGTAGTCATTTAGAGATTTCACTTAAGAATCCAGGTTATTTACTTAGAAGAATCACATTTCTGTGTCATGCTTTCTTAGCTCACAATGGGTGCTCCCTACTAGACTAAGAGATCTGAGATCTACCCACATTTTGCTTTGGATTAAATGCTATTACAGGAAATTATTAACTGAGTTTTCTCTCCACTTTTATTTTTTTGTTGTTTGATTGATTGTTTGTTTTCTCTCCTCTTTTGTCTTTGTTCTATTTTTATCTATCTCATTAATGTACCAACCATCATATACTTGTCTCTTTCATCTATAAATTACATAAGGTCCTGTATTGGATGCTCAGATAGATACTGGATAGAGCTGTGTGAGTGAACTGTGCTCCTGCCTCCAGTTGAGAAAAACACAAGGACATTAGCTATTTTACCCCAATTTAGCAAGCAACATAGCAGTATTCAGTGTCTAATATCCATGAACAGATCTGTCCTCATAGGAATGATTTTGCAGGCATCTGTCATGATAGACTTTGGATCAGATGTGGATGATTTTTGTGTTTGTATTATTCTGCACAAAACAGTGGCTCTGCAGACAGGAAATGTTCTTTGGCAAGATTTTTAACAGTGCAGACAGAAGCTTGTAATCTATCTTTAAATACTAGAAGGATATGACATTAATCAATTTTTAGCAAATCTCTGTTTCATGTCTAAGCATGAAAGTTTTACTCTTCCTGGTAGATGTTCTAATTGCCTGGTTGAATGCAGAAAATCTATAACCATAGGATCGGTAACCCTTCACAGTAACCTCTCTTTCCACAGCTTTGAATTACTCAGCGGTTGAACGTACTAAATTTAAATGGCCAGGTACTGTTCTCATTTGATCACTGTTTTTAGCCTGGCTTCCTAAGAAAATCAGGTTTATGTGAGCATATATATATATATATAGAGAGAGAGAGATTTTTCAGTAGCCATCAGCATCCCCTCTTTCTCTTTTTAAAGTAATTTTGGTCATTGTTAGCTACACATGTCAATGTCTAGATATCTCAAACAGTTGCTTTGATTTTTGTGAAAGTAGATGGCTATAATTCAACTTTATCCCTTCCGTATGGCTGACTAGCTGCACAGAAAAAGAGGATCTGAAGACAAATAGAAACTCATGTGAGTCAACCAGCCAACCTCCATCCCAGCAAGCTTTGCTGATGCCCTCCTGGCTGACCAAACATGGGCAGAGAAAGCAGAAGTGAGTGGGTGGCTCAGGAGGGTCATAGCTGAAAGGGGAAAGGTTTCAGGGAGGATTGCAGATGAAAAATGTGAGAACAGAGAGAAAGTTGAGTGTGCTTGTGAAAAGTGTGAAAAGGTAAGGGTAGAGGTTGAACAGGCAGAGGGAATCTAAGAGCAATGTAAAAACACTTAAGGATGTTAACTCTTACTCCTCTAGAAAACATGGGGCATATCAAGATATTGGAGCTGAAGAAGAAAACGGAATAGGAAATGAACCTAAGTCCATTGGCTTTACTGGTCCTGTTGTTGCTTACAAAAGCAAAAACAAACAAACAAACAAACAAAACAACTTCACATTTGTTTAACGTAAAAATTTTGAAACAACTCCAAGAAGATAGATACTTAGTTAAATCCAGTAAAAGTGATTTGTATCTTCAGTTATGGAATCTTGTGTCACTCACACTCTACAGATAAAAATGTTTCCTAAGCTGGAAAAATATTTTTTTTCTCTTGCATCAACCTGGAAATGAAAGATGGATTTTGTTCTGTCAGAAAGAGGAAATAATGATAGATCATATTACAAAAAAATTACCATAGTTTCAAATTTATATTTTCATTTTCTCACTCAAATTTAAGTAGCTTTGGGGGTACTGTTATTCTATTTTTTTTCCTCTCTTTTCTTCTCTATTATAGCTGGAATAATGTAAAAGTATAGTTTAGGATATTGTCTCAGCTGCTACAAAGATCATGTTGTGAGTAAAAAGATAAAAGCTCTAGAGTTTCATATGCTTATTTTCCAAATTATTATAATTTTTCTCCTTTTCTGCTTGCTACTGATACATGCTGCTAAGCTTGTCCATGCACATTCATACAGGTATGAGAAAGTTGCCTTTACTCAGAGCAATTTACTTAAATTTAGCAGTGAGAGATCCACCAGTAGCAGACCTAAACTATGCTGCTTCTTTTCCAGGACTGTGCACTCAGCCTCTATAACAATGAGGAACCATCATGTTTTCTTCATTTACTGGAGTCTGTAAATAAAAGAAAATATAGTTTATTCTTATGCACAGTCTAGTAACAGGAGTCTTTTTGCCCTCTGCTTTCTTTGCTAAATTTATTCATTTTAGATTTTGTGTAAGCTACTGCTACCTACCTCTTTAATTTTCTTCAATTTTCTTTCTAGTGTTTTCTTTTTTCTGTGTCAGGGTGCAGCAAGGGCCAGCTTCTCCCAGAGGGTGGGTGAACTGAGAGCCAAGATCACCCAACATCAATGTCTTGTTTCCGAACATGGGGACAGGTCTTAGGGCTGGGTCCTTCAACAGCCCAGACATACAAGGAGGTGAACTTGGGACCAGGCTCATCCATGGGCTCTAGCCCCAGGAGATGGGACTGGAGACAGGCCAGAAGATAAGGCCATAGCATATGTCCAAGTAGTGCATTCAGGAGACCAGTTGCCTGCAGCAACTGGACAAAAGTCATCCAGGGTCCAGGACCAGGGCTGGAGACCTGACAGCCCTGGGCTGGTCTGAAAACTTGAAATTTCCTGATAGTGTTGTCCTTCCCATAATCTAGGTCATTAATAAAGATATCAGTCAGTATTTTCTCCAGTCTGCATCCCTGAGGGATGCTACTTGATTTTCTAAGTTGACTTTCTACTGCAGTCCATTGCTAACTAGTAATGTCCAGCCAAGTAATCGATAATGTCAATTGAAAATTGGGTAACTCCCAATTTTCCACCCAATTGATTGTCCACCCCTTCAGCCTATATCTCACTAATACGGATATAGGAACACTAGGTACAAGTATTAAAGGTTTTCTAAAGTCCAAGTGAGCAATATCCAAAGTCAACCTCCACTGACCGAGACCTCTCAACATGCAAGGCAATCACTTCATGATAGAAATTGCCACATGAATATGAAAATGACATAATCATTTATTTAGTCTGACTAGTCATTTTACTGGATGTTGGATCAGGACTTGACTAAATAAACAGTTGTCACTCGTTATCTCATCTGAAAATTGTTTTGTCACATATTGGTGTTTATCTTTCACATCAGTCACCTTTCAGAATATGGGTTTTAGAATTTATATCCTGAGTATCAGTCCCCTACCTCAGGTTTTCGTTGGTTTTCAACCATTGTCATTAGTTTGCTGAGTCACTAATTTGACATGTTGTCTTGAAAATTTTTTCACTACAACCTTAAGACATATTCTTACTTCTCTTTGTTGCCTGAAATTCAGTAAATCAATTTTAAGACCATATTTTCGTCCACAGATCATGACCACTACAGATATTAATTTTCATTTCTTTGCCCCTTCTTCTTCCCTTATTGATTAGCATAAGGATATGATATAATTTCTATGTATTCTTTGGATGGCTGAAAATATCCAGAATAAGTTTGGAGGTGGAACACTTTCCTTGTATGTGTTCTCACAAGAAAGTGTCTGAGCGTAGTCTTACGCAGGAAACTTGTCTTAACTTCTGCAGTTCAAGTGGTTACACTGGTATTCATTATATATTCCTGACACAAATTATATACTCATGACACAGTTCAGGATTTACATATTTCTAATTTTAATTATCCCAATAGAATACTGCAATTTATTAATTTGTCTCAAATAATTTGACAATCTATCCTTATTCTGCAAGCTTTTTTAGTTTCTTATGCTTTTGTCTCAAAAGAATAATTTTCACTTGACTGATTTCCTTTGTCTTGCCTTACTTTGCTTTACCATTCTTTTCTCTGGGCAGCTGTGTTTTTTTTTTTTTTTTTTGTTTGTTTGTTTGTTTGTTTGTTTTTTTCCTATTAGTAGCTCCCTGAAACTGTCTGTTCCAATGTAGGCTCTATACTATGGGCCAGCCATCCAGCTAGCCATGGTAGATATTAGAAACCCCCAAACAGCTAGCTTTGAGTTTTGAGACAGAAAGGACATCTTTTGCTAATTATATTTAGATGTTCTTGCAGACATATGAAAAAAAACAACAACAACAACAAACAAACAATAATCTCAAAAGACTCAAAATTGAAGTAAAATGAAGAACATAACATTGAGAGTTTAATTGCATGGATGATGATGATGTTCGCATTTGGAAAGAAATGATATAAATATTTTTATTGTATTACTTTTTTTATCCTTCTACTCAGACTCAAAAATATTGACTTTATTTCATTTATAAAGATAAGTAAGTAAATAAATAAATAAAGCCAAATAGGTTGACCAGAGGCCACAGAATCCATCCAGTTAGATGCCTCCTCAACCCACATCCAGCTGCAAGAATTTTGGCCTGCAGGGACAATGTAAGTCTAATTAAGAAATTCTGTTTGGTAATTATTCCTTTTACATTTAAATTGGAAAATAAATTATATATTACCTTTGTTAATTTCTTGTTTACTTCTGAATTGCCTCAGTCACTATTTTGAGATTATTTTCAACCCTCATCCTAGCACTAGCATTACAATTAAGGCTGATTTTTTTTTGAGATCAATTAGATATTCTACTACTACAACCCAAATCTGATGTTAATAATACTTACATTGGGCTGAAAAAATAGTTAACATGAAATAAAATTACCATTATTTGATCTTAAATAGTCAGTAGAATGTGAAACAATTTAAGATTGTTCCAGCTCTCTTTCTATAATATATATTTGTATTTACATAATAAATCTTGTTTAAATATCAGGTTCTAGCCACAGTTTTAAAGACTGCTGAGCTACAAACTTATGAGAAAGTAAATTATAAGCTTAGGGAGCTGGGGATTTTAGTGCCATTTTAGCAGTCCTGAAGACTAAGAGCAGGTGGGATGGGTATGATTCCAACATTTTCTGATTATGCAGGAAAGATTTTCCAGTATTGCAGATACATTTTTTTTTTCTCTTGAGTAACTGCTTATTCTTTAAGGCATTTCTAAATTCATCTCCAGATAATGAAAACACATTCATCACATTACATGTTAAAAAATTTACATTACACTCCCTCCCCTAAATTTCTATGCTTAGTTCTATGAGTTGTTTACAAAGTAAGATAAAATGGTTAAATTTTTAGATTAATTTAAACAAATAAACAAACAAAGATTTAAAATGTCCATTTTATTTTTTAAGGATTTGCACAAAACCACTGGTCCCCTCATACCCAGAAGGAAATTTTCCAATTTAAATACCCGTGATTCTGTGATTCTGTGATCTCTCAATAACGATCCAAAAAACAGATTACATTTATTCTAAATAAAAACCTGCCATTAATTGATTATGCACTGTTTGATTGTATAGGATAACGTATTTGCATGAAAACATTATTTGTATGCTTGTGATATTTTCACGGATATATTTTATCATGTTTCTATCACTTTTGTACAAAATTAGTAAAGTTAACTAATTAGTAGTCTTTGCCAACCATATTGTGACTCATAACAACAATGTGAGTCAGAACCTTTCAAGCTATTTCTGTAAAGAGCATCCATTCAGTTCCAAGACCCCCGCACCCAAATGTATAAATTAGTAAAACCAGAATTGGATTAACTATCTTTGGACTATCTTCCAAAGATTTTTATATCTGTTTTCTTTTCATCTCCTCTGCTCTCCTTGAAGGTGGGAGAGATCTATACCAAAATATCCCTGATAGAAAACTGTCACTATGAAACAATGAGCAAGTTTCCAAACAGTTCTTTCAGTTATTTGACAGCTTCCATACTCAGTAAAACTCAAAGTACTTTTGTTGTTGTTAACAGAAGGCTATTCTAGATAGATCCAAAGAATAATGAGCCCCCATAAATTGAGTTTTGTCATGTTATTTATTAGTTAGAGATTGGTTTGAGCCCCAAAGCATGTTTTAATATCTCTTCCAGAATATAATTTTAGTAATAACATTTATAACTCTGGAATTTTTGCTATCTATATATGTGTACAGTTTCTTTTTAACTCTCACATGTTTTTTTCCCTTCAGCATTTCCTTTGGCACTAAGTTATGCAGTCCAATTATGGGTATCATGAGAAAGTACTCACTTTTATTGGTTTTGAATATGTTACCTCTTAATTTCATAGTGTGATTCTCTATTTTTGTGTTATGATGTAGGATAAATAGTAATTCCCAAAAGACATTCCTTATAATGTACAGTATCTTAAATATTTTTAAACTAGTTAATATATTCCTGGAGCACCGATTACTATCTAAATTAAATTTATTTGAACATTCCCCTTATCCTTTTCCTGAATAGTTTCTTTCTCCATTTTTTGGAGCCAAAAGTTGCAAAATAACTGGTAGGTTTTTCTGTACAGAAATATTTTTGCTGAGAGATTTTCAAGTGCTGTATCAAAACAAAACAAAAACAAACAAAAAAGGTAAAAATCAAAGACTTTTAAAAACACACAAAATCAATGAGTGTGTTTGGTCAACATTGGGCTTGGTCTAAACCATCTAAACCATTAAAAGAGTAAGAAAAGGATTTATCTTTCACCAAGTTTTATAGACATGGAAATGAGCCCCTTGTCAAAATTGCCTGTTAATAGTTTGCAGTATCATGACCGCAGGGAACCCATGCCACGGGTCACTTTTCCTAGACTTTATAAAAGACTCACATGTTTCTACAATCAAATACAGAGTCCTATATGTCCTTCCAAATAGGACACTCAAAGGTTAGTTCATTCCACAAACTAAAAACCCTTTTGTTCACTGTTCTAGCTGACTGATGAGATGTTTATCCTATTTTTTATGGCAACATTTAAAAATACACCTGTAGTACAATCCATGTCCCTAAGGAGTATTTTAAGAAGTTTGTGGGTAGAAAGTACCATATGTGCAAACCATTGCAGTGAGTTAAGATTCTTATTGAAGATTCAGTTGGGTCTTTTGAACTGAAAAAATATTTGTGGGTTTTGTTTTGAAACTTACTAAATTGCCTTCATTATATTTCTGCAGCTAACACAGATGTCTTTTGATATTGTGCTATTCATCTTTTATTAATTATCTACTTAGACATATGAACAGACCATTTGAAAATTAAAAGCATTAGTGAGCTGAACTGTTCTCTACTGGATATACTTATAAACTACCTCTTAACAAAAATGCTCCTAATTAAAAGAAAATATTCAGGTATTGAGACAATATCCGCTGTATTCATAAACAGCTTAGAGCTCAACTTAAAAAATAACTTAGTTTTCAAATTAAAATCTATGTACATGTATGTTTGATGTTCCAAGTTTATTTGTCTTTCATGGAGAAATTAATTGATTGCTTTAGCTAGCTAATAAATAAATAAATAAATAAAAGTAATAAAAATTAAAAAATATGCATAGCGTTTAATATATATAACAAAATAGATCTTAATGGGGTGGTTTCACCTTAGGTGGGTTCATAGGTTCATTGGATTAGATATGCTATATCAATAAGTCATCTCTGTATCATCTGGATTTCAAACAATATTTTGTGACATTTTCAGTGCAGATTAACAGGCCCAATAAGCATTTGAATCTGTGGTGCTTTCACTCCTTCAGAACTGCTGAAGCCAATTAATAAAACTTCTGAAACTTCCATGTACTTTGCTGATAGCAAGCAATCTCTACTTCAACTCCACCCTATTGTCCATGAAAAGGAAAATCATGTTACTGAAAATCTATCTCTATAGAAGAGAAAAATTCCACTATTAAGAAGTATAATGGTATCCCTCACATTAGTACTTTAGGAAAAGTTGTCAGATATATTCTGTATGGGAGGAAACCTGCCAATTATTATAATTATTATTATTATTTTTTGATTGTCACATATGATATTTTAACCAAGCACAAACAACTTTATTTGTCTGAAATGCAATTTGCCCAAAGTTAATATTTAAGTGGCATTGTGATAAGGAGGAAGAAGTTTAATTAGCTTTACTCACAAAATGGGTGAAGTAGGTGGGACATTTAAATCCCATGAACCTGCACGAGACAGTAATTTGTGTTTGAAAGAAAACTGATGCTTCCTACTTATGCCCTTTGCCACTATATTTTCAAGTAAGAGAGACTTAAGACGGTTGATATTGATTCACGTGTCTGTAAACACAAAAAGAAATTTCAGTTAAAAAATTGTAGACCTTTTTTATAATGAAGATACTACTCAATCTGAATTTAGTAACATTTATAAAAGGTAAGTAAACAATGCTGGGTGCACAGGGAGTCTATGCTCTACCAACACGCACACACAAACATTGAAATTTTTAAATATACAGAACATTGCTTTTACATATTAAACCCAAATACCCAAATACATATGTACAATCAGAAAAGGTATCAATTGAAATATAAACGTGGCGAAGTTTTAAAAGGCAGGTGTTTAACAAACAATCCTTTAACTGTATTACTATTAATGTCCATGACTGGAGGGGCATAGTTGGAGTTGGTAATCCTGGTTGAAGTGCTCCCATATCATAGAATCATAGAATCATAGAATATCCTGAGTTGGAAGGGACCCTTAAGGATCATCAAGTCCAACTCTTGACACCGCACAGGTCTACCCAAAAGTTCAGACCATGTGACTAAGCGCACAGTCCAATCTCTTCTTAAATTCAGTCAGGCTCGGTGCAGTGACCACTTCCCTGGGGAGCCTGTTCCAGTGTGCAACCACTCTCTCTGTGAAGAACTTCCTCCTGATGTCAAGCCTAAACTTCCCCTGCTTCAGCTTAACCCCGTTCCCGCGGGTCCTGTTGCTAGTGTTAATGGAGAAAAGGTCTCCTGCCTCTCGACACCCCCTTACGAGGAAGTTGTAGACTGCGATGAGGTCTCCCCTCAGCCTCCTCTTCTCCAGGCTGAACAGGCCCAGTGCCCTCAGCCGTTCCTCATACGTCTTCCCCTCCAGGCCTTTCACCATCTTCGTAGCCCTCCTCTGGACACTCTCCAACAGTTTCATGTCCTTTTTATACTGTGGTGCCCAGAACTGCACACAGTACTCAAGGTGAGGCCTCACCAGCGCAGAGTAGAGCGGGACAATCACCTCCCTTGACCTACTAGCGATGCCGTGCTTGATGCACCCCAGGATATGGTTGGCCCTCCTGGCTGCCAGGGCACACTGCTGGCTCATATTCAACTTGCTGTCTACCACGACCCCCAGATCCCTCTCTTCTAGGCTGCTCTCCAGCGTCTCATCGCCCAGTCTGTACGTGCAGCCAGGGTTTCCCCGTCCCAGGTGCAGGACCCGGCACTTGCTCTTATTGAACTTCATGTGGTTGGCGATCGCCCAGCTCTCCAACCTATCCAGATCCCTCTGCAAGGCCTTTCCACCCTCATTCGAGTCCACAACTCCTCCAAGTTTGGTGTCATCGGCAAACTTGCTCAAAATACCTTCTATTCCTACATCCAGATCGTTTATAAAAATATTGAAAAGTACCGGCCCTAAAATGGAGCCTTGAGGGACCCCACTAGTGACCGCCCGCCAGCCTGACGCAGCGCCATTCACCATAACCCTTTGGGTCCTGCCCATTAGCCAATTGCTCACCCATCGTATGATGTTTTTATTTAGCTGTATGGTGGACATTTTGTCCAGTAGGATCCTATGGGAAACCGTGTCAAAAGCCTTGCTGATGTCCAAAAAAATCACATCAGCTGGTTTCCCTTGGTCCACCATACGGGTGATCTTATCATAAAAGGAAATCAGGTTAGTTAGGCAGGACCTGCCCTTCACAAACCCATGCTGGCTGGGACCAATGACTGCTTTGTCCCCCAGGTGCGCCTCAATAAGTTCGAGAACCATCTTCTCCATGATTTTACCAGGCACTGACGTGAGACTGACAGGCCTGTAATTGCTAGGGTCTTCTTTTTGACCCTTCTTGAAAATCGGCACAACATTTGCCAGCTTCCAGTCTACCGGGACCTCTCCAGACTCCCAGGATCGTTGAAAAATAATTGAGAGAGGTTCCGCGATGACGTCCGCCAGCTCTTTCAGCACCCGGGGATGAATCCCATCCGGACCCATGGACTTGTAGGGATCCAGGTGGAGTAGCAAATCCCGCACACGTTCAGGGTCGGTTGGGAGTTTGTCATCCCCACCGTCCCGGTCCTCCAGCTCAGGGCACCCTGGGTCCCAAAGCCCATCATCGGCATTGAAGACAGAGGCAAAGAAGGCGTTAAGCGTCTCTGCTTTGCCTATGTCATCGTCTGTGAGAAGACCTTCCCTATCAAGGAGCGGCCCTATGTATTCTTTAGTTCTCCTTTTTCCATTCACATATCTAAAAAAACCCTTTTTATTTTCTCTCACAGACACAGCCAGCTTCAACTCTAGGTGTGCTTTAGCCACACGAATTTTCTTCCTACAAACACGAACAGCATCCCTGTATTCTTTCCATGTCACCCGGCCCTCCTTCCAGTAGCGAAACACTCTCTGTTTCCGCCTAATCTCCATAAGAATGTTCCTGGTCAGCCACGCCAGCCTCCTGCCGCGCCTGCCTGACTTGCGGTATTTAGGAACTGCCTGTTCTTGTGCTTCTAGGAGGCATCGCTTAAAGAGTGACCAGCACTGGTGGACATCAAGGACTTCAAGAGCAGCTTCCCAGGGGACCTTGCTGACTAGTTCCCCGAGCAGCCTGAAGTCCGCCTTCCCCATATCTAGGGATGAGGTTTTGGTGGCACTTTTCCTTCTGTCACCATAAATTTTGAACTCAACCACTTCATGGTCGCTATGACCGAGGCGGCCACCAATCACCACATCTCCCACCAGACCCTCTCTGTTTTCCAGCAACAGGTCAAGGAGGGCGCCTTTCCTAGTTGGCTCCGTTAGCACTTGCACCAAGAAGTTATCATCTAGGTGCTTCATGAACCTCCTGGACTTACTCGTGTCAGCCGTGTGGCACTCCCAGTTAACGTCTGGCAAGTTGAAGTCCCCCATAAGGACAAGGGGAGTTAATCTCGAGGCCTCTCTTAGTTCTGTAAAGAATAATTTATCGGCTCTATCGTCCTGGCCAGGCGGTCTGTAATAGACTCCCACAACGAGATCCCCTTTATTCGTTCGTCCCTTGATCCTTACCCAGAGGCTCTCAACTTTGCCATCGCCGACCTGGAGTTCCACACAGTCCAGCCCCTGCTTCACATACATCGCCACCCCACCACCTCGCCTACCCTGCCTGTCCCTCCTGAAGAGCCTGTAACCATCTATCGCAACACCCCAGTCACAGGACTCATCCCACCAGGTTTCGCTTATGCCGATGATGTCGTAGTTGCGGGTCTGGGCCAGGACTTCTAGCTCATCCAATGAAATCATCATATCTTCCATGATTTCATTAATTTTTCTCAGATCATATAACAGTCTCAATTTTCCATTCATTTTCTTGATTACAATCACCGGAACAATTCGTCTTGCTGTAAGTTGTTAAACATCTCGGCCTTTGGGCCTTATGCATTCTATTCTCCCCAGATCGCAGGGAAACATCCGTCTTCTTTTCAAGGCCAATAGGGCCGTATAGGCACGTTACGGTCACCAGGGGGCGTAACAGCAAAGGTCTGTGATGGCAGTAGCGCGGGGACCGATGATGTAGCAGAAGGATCGGTGGACGAGCCCGCGGCACCCTTACCATCTGGCAAACCACACGTTTCTGTTTGTGGTCGCACATGGCTCTTTAAAGCTTCAGAGACTGCTTGCCAGGTGCCGAGCAACCAGGTGCCTGCAACCTTGTCGTTTTTAGTTGCAGAGTCCCACACCTTGACCTCAGTTTGGTCCCATATTTCAGGATCATAAACTGTCTGATTGTTAATAAAGAGAATAAGATGTAAATTTACCAGCACAGTCTTTGTTTCTAAGGATTTATGATTCCTCATCATTCCTGATAGCCTCATCGTTAAGAGTCTGATGTTATCATCAACCACGGGGCTTGTCGACCCCCATGGGCACACTCCCACATCTCTTCCTTTTTTATTAACATCAACCATCTTCTTGACATGAATATTGACTCCATATATTATCACACCTTTTAAGGTTCTTCCTTTTTGCTCACTTAGACTTATACCAGTGACTCTCACTACAAAACATCAGTGCCAATTATGACTTGTGCCTTAATCAGGAAACAAACAAAACAAACAATCAAAATACTATTTCAAAAGCTTTTCTAAAGCTTTTCTTGGCCTCTAGTAGGTTTCTGAGCCCAAAGGTTTGTAAGTTTTTGTTTTGTTTTGTTTTGTTTTTCAGTCACCAGAACTTATAGTTAAAAAACAAAACAAAACAAAACACAAAAGTTTCAAATCCCAATTATTCTACAAGTGTGTCAGAAAACAAGAATGAGTTAGACCAAAGGTCCATGATTATCCATTCTCTGGAAGTGCTTAAAACAGCTGCTTAAATTATAAAGCAAGTTAACCACACAATTCTTCTCTGGACTTTGTTTCCAGCAACCTGCAGCTCAGATGATGTCTTTGCATTTCACAGCTTTAGTAGATTTTTATTCCATGAGTTTGTCCGGCTGCCTTTTTAGGCTTTTAGCCATGGGAAAGAGTCTGACACCTTACTTACACATTGTGTAACAAATTCTTTCCTGATTGTCTTGAATTGCTGTGTTTTAAGAGGGTCCTATGAATTCAAGATAACTAGCAACCTGTTACTTGTGCAGCACCTGAGAGCAAATGCAAGTGAGAGTACTGAATAACATCAAGAGGTGCTGTTATTCACAGTCACAGGTGATACTAAGTAAGATTATTGGATGGCAGAGTTTCTCAGATCTTGGAGGTATGAAGAGAGAAGAAAAGAGATCTCTCTTGTGGGGATGCCTTTGCTACAGGATGAAGTTCCTGGGTAAGAGCTTCTAGACTCATACCCATTGGATCAGCTAGATGTGAGGGTGGTGCAAAAGGGCACTGGGTGAGAGGAAAGCTGACAAGGTTAAGTGTGAGAAAGCACTTCAGGTACCCCAAATCTCACTGAACCTATGCCAATCCAGCAAAACAAATTGGGCATCAGTTGGCTAGATTGACACCTTGTTATGAGCATAACATATCATGACATGATCAAAGTTTGTTATCACTGCAAAGGTAGGCCTGCAGAAGTGACAGGCTGGAGCAATTAAGACATGTTGCCTAAGGGTCCAGAAATAATAGAACAGTGGGAGCTAGACAAGGAGTAAAGTTAAACATACTAAGCATAGACAGAAAGAAGGAGAGAAATAAAAGATACAAACAATGATAGAAATACATATATCTATTTATGGTAACATTTGAGACATTTGTTCCTATGTGTCCGTTCTGAGATGTCCAGAAATCTGTGAGTCTCCGCTGTCTTTTGACTGAATATCATACTTTTTCAGTGCAATTTCTTAGCAGTTTTCACGTACGCATTAGTAACTCATGTAACTCTAGTCACGTAATGGAATGGCATATGATGTATTCTCAACAGGCCCATACGGAGATGGAGTGACACAAGTGTAGGTCAGATTTCATTCACAGCTGAACAGTATTTGGTTCATTAGCTTTCTTATTTACAGTTGGATATGTGCAGGGATATTTAAGAGTTGTTATTTCATGTTTGCAAACACTCCACATCTGTTTGTGGACCTACAAACATTGGATCTACAGCTACATCCTTGGTGAACTGCTAAGTAATACTTGATGGACTTTCTCAGTTATCCATTTGTAGTTGCAGCTTTGTTCTTGGTGCTGTTCCTTTTTCACACTAAGCAAGTTCAGAACACTTCCTATAAATAGTGGTTGAAGGTAATAATCCCTTTCCCCCAAAATTCTCCTAGTTGGTCATGAAAAGGGGTACCAGGTCGTTCCTTTTGCCATGTATTCTGCTGCCATCATGTGGTTATTTCTTTTCATTCACATCAAGATTTTTTTTTTTTATAAATAAACCATTGTTTTTGCACCACATTGTAGGCACCACCCTCTGTAACATGTAACATTCCTGTATCAATTTTCTTCAGATTCTTATTCTTAGTATTTCTCATATACATAAATGATGTATCTGGCCAACATTTGTATAACAAATGTTTTGAAGATTTATGTTTGAAGGAGAAAAGTTATTGGGCCAAAAAAAAAAAAAAATCATCATTTTGCATAACAAATAGGTGACAGTGAATGCACATAGCATTTTAAAATTTAATAAACAATGTTGTTAACACAATATTTTCTAGTCATCTGACACAAAGGGAACAGCTTGTAAAGTTTCTCCACAGCTTAGCACCATGAGGTGTTTCGGAATAATTCTTTTTTTTTTTTTTTTCTGTATAGTCAGTTTGACTTTGATATCCGGCTATTGAAGATGTTCGATATATATGTTTCCTGAATTACATATTTGGATACATGAAAGAATTTATTTTCTCTGAGCCTTTTCTTTGAGTTTTCATTGAGTTTTAGTCTCAAATGTCTATGTGAACATGAAGGAGGTGTGCTGAAGGTAGGAAAGTCTGCAACCTCTAGGGTGGATTCTGTAACTTGTAATATCATCAGTCTTACCATGATTGAATAATAAATACATTAGTGTTTTTCATTCAATTTGGACTCCCCTTTCATGTAGTTTTTTCTCCTCATCTGACCAGGATAAACTGGAAGTATAAGAGCTTCAGCAAATGAAACAAATTGACAAGCACTTCAGCTTTTGAAAGTCTACCTGATAATACTTCTCCATGTTCTTCTGTGTTACACATGCATGTTTACGTGCATGTGCAACACAGTAAACCTTGTATTATTTAGAATGTGCAGTCTCCATCGAGTCTGCTTCATCTAATTTAAACACATTGCTTTATGTTTCTCTGTAGCTAACTGACCACTATACCTCATTAATTCAGCCAAGTAGTCTGACAAGCTGTATTGAGGATTATTATGTGGTTGACTTATCGAAGGATATAGAATTTATCCTCAAAGTATAGTAGTTTTATTTAAGGGTGTTGTTGTTGGTTAAACAGACTGTCTGCCCTTCTGCAGTTGTCAGATTTTTGGCTTAAACACCAAATGTTATATTGTATTTATTGTATTTAAAAAATCTGCCTGAAACATCTTGCTTTTTTTTTTTTTTTTAACCTTACTTATCAGTTTTAAAGAGATAAATGATAGTGGTTTAACCAAATAGTAAGATACCTACTGCTGTGTTAAGAACAATAGTGCACGTGAATGAAGATTAATAAAGTGCATATTAACAGAATTAATAGAAATCCAAGCTTCTGTCCAGCACATTTGGGCACGCTGTAGTGCCTAAATTTTAACTTATAAATAGGCAGAAATGATGAAAAATCTGCTGTTTTATCTGCCCAGAAGCATTGCTATCTTGCTGGAATTGAAGACTGCTGCACCTACCTCATGCCTAAACACCATCTGGGATTTACAAACTGCCTGATGCTCCCCAAGAGCATTGACTTCAGTACAGATCTAAAGGTGTGGAGGATGCGTTTCATAATATGGTAAGTAAAACTTTATCATTCTTACACATTTACATTTTGTGTATTAAGATGTAAATACCCTGTTGCTTTACTCCATTTGAGATATCTGCAATGATAAGCATAGTGAGTGCTATAGGTTAAAGTTGAGATGCCTTTTTCTGTTTTTGCAGCATGGGTCTTTTCCTCCTATTTGCTCATAACTCCATCAAATAATTAGCAGAAATTTTCCACATATTATGTTAGCTTAGGTGACAACTTTTAAAATAAGTTTAATCTCATACAGTTGTGTATGTACATGTGCATGAGCCATGTGCATAAAGAGGATTTGTCCATTTATTGTCAATCAGAAATTGTCCACATAAAATGCAACAACAGCTGAACTGAATTTTGATAAACTGCTGTCTTGATAGTTTCAGCCTGAAATCTAAAGCTCAGCATGAAGAATAAAAGTTCAGCTGACAGAGTGAATATTAAAACTGTTTGTATGAGTGTACATCAGAATTTTTCTCATTATGACTGAGAATGATAATGTTGCTGCCCAATGGCACTGGAGAATTTTAGGCTTTTATGCTGAGTTTAAAATGTATGCAAGTATTGGCTACTCTGAGAAAGATTTCAAATTCTAAGAGCTTCTAAGCAGAGAGTAAACAGAAACAAGAAAGAGAAATAAAAATGCTCCTCAAATTTGAATTATAGGCCTCTCCAGCCTTTAGACACCCCAATAACAGTTGCATGGAGTAGAGGTTATCCCATCTGTTTAATGAATATTGAATTCTCACTGGCATGATGACCCAGCTTTTAGAAGAATAGAGTGGTCCATGTGGTCAGCATAAGCTTTTAGGGTCTGCTAAAACATTATTTTATTCAGCTTCATGAATTTTGCAGCAGCAGATTCCTGTGTTTTAGTTAGAATGACAAGTATTTACAGAAAGCCCTGCTATGATACTATAAAATTGAAGAGACAGGGAATTAAGTTGTTAATTTTTCAAACATCTGCTTAGAAACAGATATCTTAAATTATTATTAGCCTTCATCCTGATTTGTTTTGTTTGCAAGTGCATATTTTGCAGTAATGAATCTCTTGGTACTTGGAATCCACCACTTAAAGAAAATGAAATCTTAGCATCCTGGTGATCACTGCAATCTGATTAATCTGGAGGGATGAGTAACAATCATCTAACTTGACATGGTACTTTACTAAAAAGAAAGCTTAAAAAAAAAAAAAAAGTGATTTTCAATTGTGTAAATTACTTAGCTTTCTGTTAGGAATCAAATTGGAGGAGGAATAAGAAGATGGGAATTTTCCAGACAGCAGCTTTTTATAACCACTGTGTCTTGATAGATCACACACAGATGCTGTAATTACCTCAACTGTGGTATATTAATTTTCTAACTAGGTACCAACAGTGGCAATGCAGCATTATGATGTTTTTCTATCTTGGTCATAACTGCTTGGGCATATTTCTTTCTAGGATAACTCATGCAACCATAAATTATGCCTCCTATTTTTTACATTAATAAGCAACTAGGGAAGGCTAATGTTTGTGAAGATGAAAAGGTTCTCATTACAATCGCAGTTAAACAGAAAAGAGGTAAAAAACATTTTAAAACAAAACTGAGAAGGGGAAGCTGAAGTATGAAGTATTTGAACAGGAAAAAAAAAAAAAAAGGAATTCCTATTACAGTAGTAAAGATATTTAAGAACTGCAAAGAAAAAAAAATGTTTGAGCAGGAAAAAAAGAAGTCCTATTACATTAGTAAAGATATTTAAAAACTGCATAGAGAAAATGTCTGGCTAAGTTTATAATCTTTATGTAAAGAGCCATGTACTATGTGGGGAAAGCAATATATCTTATTTTCAGAAAGGACAACTTTTCCCTTCCTCATCAACTGGAACAATAATTTAGAGTAGGAGACAGAAGGGAAATCTCCAGTGAAGATTCTATTTGCAGAGGAGAACATGAATTTCACTCAAATTATTTACCACAGGCAGAAGTTCAATTATTAATTGAGCTAGACTACAAGATTGTTTTGTGGTTATCCTTGCATTTTTTAGTGATAGATGAGGAAAAGGGAGCAGAGGGAGGCAGGTTGTTTGACCTTAGCACATCAATAAAGGAAGGGCTGGATTACCTCAGAATTAAGACACATCAATCAAAGTCTCTTCAGGATGTTGCCTATGCGTGCCCAGGTGCCTAAAGCTCTTGTTACAGTAAAAGCAGATCCAGTCTACTTTTGGTTGGTGAAGCGTAGAGGGTGATCCACCACAGAGAGTATAATCACTTTGAATTCTCCAGCAGCAGGATTCAGTTACCTAAATACGTGTTGCCATTTTAAACACTTTTGCAATGATACCCCCAGATTTTTGACAAATGTAGAGCTGAGGCTTCAGACCACCCAGTAATTCTGTAGGCTGCCAAGAACCAAGCTTTAATTGCTATTTCCTCATCATAAAACTCCTTAATTCCCACATTTATTTAGGCTTACGGTGTTATTTTTCATCCTTTTTTTTTTTCTTTTTTCCTTCTCCAAGGGTTCAGAAAAAGAGGAACTATAAACATTCTATGATGAAGTATAGGTAAGTCTTGGAACTATAAAAATGAACTTAAAAGAGCTCCATAGGATTATTAGACCTATTCTCATCTTCACAGGAAAGAAAACCAGCCTCACATGGCTGAGACGTTGTCACTACAAACACTTGTGAAACACAGTTCTCTGTGGAGTGCACTGGAAACCTACAAGAAAAACCTGTCCTCATTGCACTCTGTAGAGTTCTCAAAGTTCATGTTACTGATGATGAGCCACCACTTAAGAATTAACATATTATATAAATCATGCTCAATTATAAGGGTATATTCCCACTCCTTAACCAGCACAATGAAAATAGAACAGGAAAAAAGAGCTGCATGACTGTTTTATTTACGTAAAGAAATGTCATTAAAATTCTTTTGATTTTCCTGGAGGCAATTTTTTTTGCATTAGTAGGAATACAGATCTGGCCTAATTTCCTAACTGCAAATTAATGAGGATTGGAGATATTTAAATTACAGTCAGTGAACTCAGATATTTAGAAAAGAGAATATCTTTGGTGAAAAAGATGTGTGAGGAAAAATACTGCAGTGAAGTTGGAAAAGAAAACTTTGTAGATCAGTTGAAGGCCAATTTTCTATATATAGTGTTAAGATATTTACTTGGAGTAGCAAGTTGAAAGAGGCATTGCAAAAGGAACATAAATAGATGGTTGTCCATCTGGGGAGTGGTAAATTTTTCTTCAGAGTGAAAAGCTATTTTAATTTTTCTTCTGTTTTGCCTTCATTTGTTTATGTGGCTTTCAGTGACGGCTACATATCCATGCTAATCTGAACCATCACAGACACTAAGTTGTATGCTTTGCTGCTTTGGTAGTGCATTGAACCTAGCTACTGCTCCCCAGAAGCAGAGCTGCATGGTGATGTGAATGGGTTCATTCAGGCAGTACACAATGTCTAGTGGGATGTGGTGGCAGCCCAAGTGCCCACATAACCACTGCAGCTAGTGCAGCCTCACACAGGCATAGGCCCTCCATCTATCAGCATCAATGTCCACAATTTCTTGAGCTCTGCAGGGAGTCACTGTGGAAATGCACTGCACCAGTACACTGCTGTGGTTTGTGACATCTCTACACTCTTTCCTTAACACATGTAATTGAATAGAAAATTGCACCTCCAATACATTTTTTTCCTCATTTTTTAAAATTGAGATTATTCCATGTGTTCCCTTCTTTATGTTTTTTTGTTTGTTTGTTTGTTTTGTTTTTGTTGTTTGTTTGTTTGGTTTTGTTGTTGTTGTTTTTGCTTTTTGTTTTGTTTTTGTTTTTTTTTCACTTCCATTTCACAGGAAAAAGAAAAAAAAAGAAAGGTGGGTTTGTTGTTAATTTAAAGCCTACAAATACTTGAAGTTGGAAAAGTGACTTTTGAGGAAAACTCCCCCTTTTAAGATATAAATCAGAAATTTCATAAAGAAAGCCTAAAGTCAACCATAAATAAATAGACTGTAATACTGATTTTGATGAATCCTTTCACTTGCTGATTTTATTCATTTAATTTCTAAATCATATCAGCTTGTATGTTTCCCAGATATTTTTGTCTCTAGAGTTCCAGAGCAGTACCTTTCTGACATCCCATTTCACCCAGTCCAGTATTCTCCCATTACATTCTTATGAAAGAATTACTACATTCTTTGAAATAGACTGAAAGAAAGCGATGACCAAGTGCAGCTTGAGAACTGGATTGGAAAAAAGTGGGGTGATGACAGAAGAAAGAAAGTGGGTAAGCTAACTTTTATTGTGTATACAACTAATAAACATTATTGCAATTTCTGAAATTCTATTTACCTGCATTTAGCTTTGATTTCTCCACTACACCAGTAGAGACTCTAGAAACTAGAAAGTAAAAAAGCATTCCAGGGTGAATTTTCACTTGTACTATACTCCAGTAAAGAGGTTCATGAGATACATTACCAATATGGCTTCTGTGGAAAAATTATATAGGAATCAGTTAGGGTTTGATCTGTGTAAAAGTTAGGGTACCAGTAATGGATAGAATTAATATTCCCTGTGCTCTGTGCACAGAAATCTCTTCATGCTTTTGAATTACCTTAGAGATTTCTTATTTTTGAGTAAGAAAAATATATAATCTCTTTTTTAAAATGTTCTGTATGGCACCAGCATAAAGCCAAATATTCAGGCTTTATACAGGAAATTGACAAAGTGGTTTCAGCCACCCTATATTGGTTTGTCCTTTACTTAGCAGTTTGGAGCAGACCTGCATCTGCTTTCACTCCTTGATAGCTAATAACCACAGATCTAACTGGGGTACGAGAGCTAATTGCCTATAAATGTTCTGCTTATGCTGGGAAGTCATCATAATGAAACGCAAATTCAGGCTATGTAGACTGATTATCTTCCCGAGAGCTAGAATCCAGTCTCTGATACAGGAGCTTCTGCCCAAGCATCCTGCAACTTGCTGACCCCATTTCCCTCAGGACCCTGTGATTTGAGGTTGTTCCTCAAAGAGCCATTTACTGGAAACAGAGAGGATGATAACAAAGCTGAATTAATTCCAATGGGAGCCTAAAGCCCCATGGGTTAGAGGGATGACTCTCTGGCAAGAAGAAGATAAAAAAATCCCACAATCCCTTGCACACAGACTTCCAGCCCATGCATTCTGAGGTTTTAATGGAAGTTCTGCTACAGGCAGCAAGGCATGTGTGAACAATCACCAATCTTACACTCTAAATTAGTGACTTCTGTCAAAGTTGTCATGAGGCACTGTAGTAGTAACCATTCCTGTGGAGATATGATGCTGCTTCAGTGCACAGGAATGGAGAAGATATTCTCTTGATGTCTACATTTTAATTAATTTATTTTTAAATCCGGTAAGAGTGTCTTATAAGAGAAAGTCTCTGTACAGGGTTTGTCCATGTAACTTTTAAAAAAGTGTTGTACAGCAACTCAACATTGGCAGATGGGAAGACATTTTTACTGAAAACATGTAGGTAAGCTGGCAATGTTTTTCTGTTTTTAGGACAACTCACAAATTAACCATGACCTTTGTTACTGATGATATGACATAAAGACTATGTGTGCTTATCAATCAGCAGAAATATTGTCTAGCAAGGATTTTTTTTTTTTAAACCAAAACATGCTCAACCTACTAATGTCAGCCTACCAACATCCAAACAATACGAAATCATTGCAAATATCATATCTTTCCAAATTTGGTCTTTAATCCAAACTGTTTCTGATAAACATTTTCCTTATGTCAAGCTGCAGTAACCCACTTAGCTGGTATCTTCTATAAGAGAATGAATTTGAAAGCTATTCCAGAAATAATGCTTTATAGTTACTGAATGATACAAATGCTATCAAAAGATTAAAAAAAAAAATAATAAAATCAGTATAAGTAGTATGATAGAGCTTTATATCTTTGTCACTCTTAACTGTCGGATCTTTTATTTTATTTTATTTTACCAAAACCAAATTATGTTGAGCCAACAGGACTGCCGAGAGAAGGGATAATGGGAAATTAACGCAAAAATGCTCGATCCTATTCATGAGAATTTACCTTGAAGATCTAAAGTTTCCTCCAGAGAGAAGATGAACTAGCAAAAATGCTTTTATAAACAAGATATATTTTTATATCTTTCAGGGAAAAAAAAATATCTTCCTCGAAACCCATAAATAATTATCAAATGAAAACTTAATGCTGAGAAGTTCATTAATATTTTTGGGACAGCCTGCAATTGTCTATTCAGATAACCTTAAAGTGATCTTTAAAGTGACCTTAAAGACCATCTCCCTGTTCTACTCTTCTCCTGCCCTGGCCATGTCTCTGACTGCTCTTACAGCAGTTGATCCTTTGTGTTTAAAATGGGGGATCTAAAATCTTATATTTTATCTCCTGCTTCCCCCCTATGGGAGGAAATGTGCCCAGGTCCAGGGCAGACAGACCCAGTTCCATCCATAGATGGAAACTACCCATGTTTAGGCTGGATTAAGCTGATCTGTGCTGCTCTGAAATTCACAGTTCCCAAAGTAGCATGAGGTGAGTGCAGATGAGTCCTATTTCTCCTCTCCTCCTTTAGTTCCCCTGAGCTGGAGAAACTGTGCTAAGGAATAGTTTCAATTTGACCAAAAAGAGAAGGTGGTAGAGGAATGAAACTAAAATGTTTCATGAAATCATTAACTTTTGTAGTATTTGAGATAACAACAAGGACCAGAAGATTATCAAATCTTTTTTTTTTTCTTTGCTAAGTAATATATACAACATACATACCTATCTATATGATAAGTCATATATCATATAATATATCACATGATGTATGATACATACCTATATATTTAGATATATAAAAGTTGTTCAGTTAAGTGCATTTCAATCTGCATGCCTACAGTCTCACAAGCTTGAGCTGAGTTCCAGGTTCAAAACTAGACAATATTCAACACTTCAGCAGTTACTTATAATGCATCAGTTTATTCTGGTGTTAAAATGTCATTAGTTCTTTGAAGAAACAAATAATGACTTTTAAGTGTCCTGTGAAGTTACAATTTGTTGAACTGCAAATGCTGGTAAGTAGAGATAATAATGTGTCCAAAAGATTTCAGAGGAATCAAGATATAGGACAGAAATGAACAACCAATCAAACAATAACAAAAAAAAAAAGCTCAGTCCTTCAAAGTCTTTCATGGTGTGACAGCTCTGAGCCTGCAGACATAAAAGCTACTCCAAAGAGCCATGCAGAATAAACTGAGAAGAGAGGAGCCTGGAGACACATCTCCTCCTATATGTGTGAACAGCTAAGTACGGAGTTCGTAAGGGTTGCTACTGTCCCAACTTTTATTGGTTTTATTGTTCAGCATGATACCGTGTGGTAAGGGATATGTCTTTGGTCAGCCTGGGTCAGGTGTCCTTGTTCTGTCCCAGCTCCTGGTACACCTCCAGCCTCTTTACTGGCAGGGCAGCACAAGAAAGAGAAAAGTCCCTGGTTCTACATGAGCACTGCTCTGCAACAGCTAAAACATCCATGTGTTGTCAGTATTATTCTCATCCTAAATCCAGACCACAGTACCATACCAGCTATTAGGAAGAAAATTAACCCTATTCCAGCCAACACCAGGACAGTCTTCCAGCTTCTCTATTTCATAACAGACCTTTTTCATCTAACTGGAGACTGGAAAACAGGGACAGTCAGACCCTGTCTGTGGCTGTTACCAGATGCTAATGGAGTTTCAGCACATACATTTGAAAATACCGGTCTTAATTCACACTTAATAAAAGTTTGTATAAAATGGGATGGATAGTAAAGCATACTTTACAAAAAGTAAGAAATTTATCTCTACGGATAAATCTTACTGTTGTTAAAGGGGTTTACTACAACAGGTCAGCTTGTACTTGGTATTCATAGCTGTTGAGTCATTTACTGAGGTAGAAGGTAGAGTTAGAGCTTGAGTGATTATTCTTCACCAGCAGCCAGTCTCCTTTACCAGCTGATATTTCATATTAAATTGTAGTCTCAGTGTTTCACCAAAATGATTTGCAGTTTATATCCTACATTTACCTCATGTCCTTTAGTCAACTCATTGTAAAGTGCACAAAAGGAAGGTTAGGAAGCAGCTGTGATACCTCTGCTCTTCAATACAGAACAAAATATTTGCAAGCAATTATTTTTCAGCATCTTTTCTGAGTTCATATCCTCAATGCACATCAGAGATGGTAAATTAATTATTATAGTTGATAGTATAACGTAATAAGAAAAAAAATACATTCAAATCTAGAGGTCAGTTTTAGGGATTTTCTGTTTACCCAAAGAAAAAAGAACAAAGCCTTGAAAGTTATTTCTCTCTTTTTAAGACACCCTTCCTAAATAAGGTGCCTCTTTCTTCAGCTTGTTTTCATTTCTAAGAGGTGGAGAGGCCAGATGTGCACCCTGGGTCAGAAGATGTCACTTACCGAATCATCAAAGCATCACAAGAGCAACTGATATTGTCTGTCCAAACTTTACTACTTCCTTCCACAACTACTTCTGAATTTCATAAGCTCTTCCTGAAAACTTTTATAGTAGGTCATCTGACTGGCTGGGGATTGCCATGCTGGGAAACAGAAGTTATATGGGGAAAGGGAGGTTATATAGCTACGCAGGTGTATGGGAAATCATAGCTTTCCACACCATGAAGCATACAGATAATGTTTCTCATCATGTAAGTCTGGTGGAGAAACATACATCAAGGCTACTATTTTGGAAATCACCTGGACCAGGACACGTTTACATCACTTGAAATATAAAGTCACAAATTATTTCATAAAGCTGTATTTATAAATAACTAACTCTTGATTTTTTTTTACTTGTTTCCTTTGGATTCTCTGAGAGTTTACACCTTTGTACACAGTGAACAAAACTTCCTCTGTGATCCAAACTGAAGCTGTTTTGAAGAAGCTTCGCTATATAGAAAATATACTATAAACTGTATAGAAAGCATATAGTAAAGCTACATAGCAAGTTTAACTAATATGTCTTCTTCTTTTTATCTGGTAATAAAAGGTTCAATTTCTATCTAGCTGTCTTTTCTGATAAGTAAGTTTGAACCACAAGAACATTTGGTTTTATGAGAAAGCCTGCATGAAACATTTTGAAATAGGAAGTTACAAACACTCCTTTCTGTAGGAAAAAAAGTTGGTCAGCTATTCACCTCACATAAATTCACATACTTTCACTAACTTCAGAAAATAAATAAATAAACATATATATATATATATATATATTGCTACATGAACTTGATTAGTTTGAACCCAATTATCTTCTTATTTATTCTCATATAAATTAGAAGGAACTCCCCTGAAATCTCTCAAGTTATATCAGTGTAAAATGAGTGCTATCAAGATTGGCCTTTAGAGTTTTTTCTTCCTGTGACAACTGATCTCTTTTATATCTAAACTAGGAGTTTAGATATGATACTATTAATCAGAAGAAAGGGAAGACTACAGGCCATCTGTCAGGGCAGAGGTTGACTTAAATTGACAGTTCTGATATCTGCAGAAAAAAAAAAAAAAAAAACAGCTAAGGAAATGTCTTGTAGATCAGCACTTTCCCTAAGTAGTTGGGCAGTCCATCTTTGAGTGACTGAACATCAAAACATGTTTTTTTAATGCACCTTAGGCAACTCCAAAAATACTGACTTACAGCTGTTTACTTATGAAACTCACCATGTCCAGGAGGGTACCGTGGTTAGTAGACACTTGTCTACTTGCTGATTTATTAACAGATTTGTTAAATATATTTCTCAGCAATCTAATCAGAAACACAACAAGCCAAGAAAATTCACTGTCTTGTTTCACATTATAACAGAAAAACAAAACAAAACAAAACAAAAAAAAAAACAGCATGTAAATATTTATACATACATATAACTTTTCTTCAAGCTCTCTCAACATCCAATATTTGATAACTAAAATGGAAAATCATGACAGTGCTCTAGAGTTTGGTCTTCCTTTAAAGTTCATATCATTTCATCAAGGTATCCTGTCAGATCAATCAGTGAAGAAGCTGCAGGTTATAAGTAAGATATAAGAAAGTCTTAATAGGAATTCTTAATAGGAACCTTGGGCTTCTGCTAAAGTTAATGCCAAGGTTCTTTCGGATTCAGATGCTTTTTCTCAGCTAAGTTGTTAGCACATTTGCATCTGAATTTTTCATTAATAACAATTTGTTTACCCAGAATAGTTGCAGTAACCAGAACAATGATCCCCTCCTTGTTAAACCATATAAATCACTGAAGTCTTTTTTATTTTATTTTATTTTATTTTATTTTATTTTATTTTATTTTATTTTATTTTATTTTATTTTATTTTATTTTATTTTATTTTATTTTATTATATATATATATATTTTCTTGCTTCCTTCTAATAAAGCTGTTAAGAAAATGCAATTTAATCACTGAAAAAATACCATCAAAATTTCTAAAAAGAAAACAAGGTACACAATCCTATAGATGTTGGATGGGCTTTTAATGAAAGAGCTTCTTTTGGTTTTGTGTAAAATCAGTAGGAAAGAAGAGTATGTAGGTCCTTTTCTCCCTAAGCTCTGCCCTCAGGGGAAGAATTTGAATTACAAAAAACTGAGGAAGTTTGATTTCATTTCCTTTCCACATCTGAAGAACAGTGTGGGGGTCAAGAGTCTTTATTTTATTTGCTTAGTGAGCGATATAGAAAATGTGCTTTCCAAAGAACACAAACACTGCAGAAAAACAGAGATCCATATAAACTGAATGAACTCCCTTTCCAAAAGAATCTCCACTCAGTGTTTCCCTCCTACTTGGATAAAAATCTGAGTATGCCACACCAAATGTTGGAAGAGCAAGAAATCATTAGGCATTTATTACTGCTTTGCTCTATTCCTCTATTCTGCAGAATGAGGAAGAGATCTGCTTTATTTCCTGTAAATGTGCAAACTTCAGACTGACTCACTATTATACTGCCTGTAAATCAGAGGAAGCTGTTAGATCAAAACCAATAGGAAATACTGCAAACATTGTGTCCTTGAAAGAACAAAGGTGATCTGCTATTCATCCCTATGTGGCACTGGGGAACACTGTGGACCAGAAACAGAAGAACATGCCTCCAAACAGGTTAGTGCTGTGCAACATCCCAGTCCCTGGATTAAGGCTCAAAGCAAAGTTTGAAATTTTACAGATGCTGAGGTAGGCAGAAGAGAGAGAGAGTGGGTTTTGAATATGCTGACAGAGATACTGGAAAGAAGTGAAATTCTGAATAAGTTTGCAGCCAGATTTGCCAAGGCATGGAAGCAGGTAACTGAGTGGGCAAGTCTTACAGAAAATGGCCTGGGAAGACTGGTGTGCAGGCTGAATAACTGGGTTTGAGCCTCTAAAATCAAAAGTTGGGTTTATTGGGTGCTTCTGTCAGTAACATTTTTATTTTGTTACAGATCTGGAAGGATGGGTAGGAAGTAGAGCTGGCAGAGCACAGCTCCTATACTGATATGATTGGGCAGGGTCATCTACAACAAGGAGACTGAAGTTCCACCTTTCACTTAAAGTATCCTTTTGAAATACACAAAAGATATAAACACTAGTGTAATTGCAACTGTGACACTTTCCATACTATCTTTCAGAGGAGTGTCTGAATCCTCCCCCAGTCCTGGATTTTCTGAGGTAACAGTCCACCCCTTCAGCCACAGTTAAGGATGTTCAACACTTCATTAGGCCTTTGATGAATGAAAATGCTGGAGTTAAACACCTGGAAATGCCCAAGGTAGTGAACTTTGATTTATAAAGGTTGATTTAATTTGACAAAGTGTTGGCAGTAATGTGTCATTATCAAAGAAGTATTCTAGGCCCTGTTCTTTCATACCAAAGTTAAACTCTCAGAGATACAAATGGGCCTGTTTAAATTAATTTTGAGCCCCTTGAATTCTTTAATTCTACTTTAATTTAACTTTAATTCTAAAATGCTGTTTCTGTTTCTTCTTTTGTTTGCAAGTTGAAAAGGTAAACTACTCGTAGACAAAATTAGAAAAATTGAGCTGGTTCAAAATAGCATCTCTGGATATATATGTTATGCTACTTTCAACTGGGAAACCATGTAATAGAGCACTCCAAATGCCATTCCTTTAACTATTTATATACAGAGTCTCTGGAGGAATTTGATGTATTTGTTTCACTTAACCCAGTCATGATTAAATTTCTCATATTCTGAACAGCAGGCATAGATCTATATTTCTTTTCTTTATTTCATTACTAGCTGATAATTTTATTGTATTTCCTTTTGAGATTCATCTCATGAACACACTGTGTTTTGCATTCAGCTAGATCTTTCTTATTTTTAGATCTTGCCTGATTCACAGTAAGCTTTAAAAGAGAAAAAAAAAAAAAGAAAAAAAAAAAAAAGCAGACAGCCATCCGGCACCTTTTGTTCTTGGAACCATTTAAAATCAATTTGTGATCCTCTCTACTCAATATTTTTCTTCAAAACTGATAATATTTTCTGCATGAAAAGTTGCTGACTTGAGAACAATAATATATTCTAAAACCATATATGCATTTTTCTTTTTAATTGGTTTTATTATATCTGTACATTTTCTTATTCCTTTCTTTGAAGATGGTATTCTATTGTGAAAAACTCAGGACAAAAATACAAGTAAAAGGCCCATTCATTCCTTCTGAGACTACACAAAATGGAAAAGATATCTCATCTACGTTAGCTGTGTGAAAAAGCTCTGCATCTTCCCTTTCGCAGGCTTGAGAAGGTTTTGGATTTTGCTCTCTAAGGTTCTGGGAGAAATAGATGCAAGAAGCATTTTTTTTTTTCTTGTGATCTTGCCTCTCAAGAAAGCCTGTCCATTTTCTGTCTCATGCAGATTTCTCAGTCTTATCTCCAGCAAGCGCCCTGAAAATGGGGCTGGGGAACACCATATAGTACTTCCTGAACTGAAGCACAGCCCAACTGTAACTTAGGTCTTAGGATGTCCCAAGACCCACATTTGCAGCAGCCGGAGCAGCCAAAGATGTGTTTTGTATTGAGAATTACTTCCACCAGTACTACATCAGACTGCCTCTGATATTCATCTCAGTTTGATGCTCATTCAGATTCTCAAAGTTCAAAAAGTTTTGGTGCTGCAGCACAGGAAAAGCAAGGTACAAGTTTAGGAGATGCTATGCTTGAGTTTTCCCCAATTTGTAAAGTAAAGAGATGATGTTTAAGACTGGAATAAAAGTGAACTTTTATGTAAAGTTTTCAGACCAAGAGTACAGCTTATAGAGCTTTTTTTTTTTTTTTTTTTTTTTTTTTTTCCCTGCCCTTCCTTCCTATGCAGATAGACTGACAGCATTTGAACTCTTTGGCACATAAATATATCCTGAAGGGACAAACTCTGCAGAATAATGTAAGAACTTAGCAGTATGGACAATCAGTGATCTGATGTTCAAAATATTTCTCTGTTTTAGTTAGCAATATTGACACAACCTATATGTACCAGAGGATTGGACAAATGGTTTAGCAGACTTTCCAGTTAGCTCTCCTGTGGAAAAAGACTCAAAATGTATTGTTTAGAGTTTGTGAATCTTTTCACTTTTTTTTTTTTTTTTTTTTTTTTTTTTTTTTTTTCTCAAAGGGACAATTTCTCATCTACATAAAAGGATAACAATTAATATTGTTTGCAGAGATACTAGCTAACCAATTGACTAACATATGAGTTTGATTACTCAATTGATTCTTTTGCTGCAGGAAATCTAATGTTTAATGAAAGAAAAAAAAAAAAAAAAAGAAAAGAAAAAATAGAAAAGAAAGAAGATTCAGTGAACTAAGTAATGCAAGTTGTCACTTGTTCACTTGCTTTTCAGGTCTTCATCTCTACCAGCTCATGCCAGTGGCACTGTTCAGTAAGCACATCTATAAGCATTTTAAGGATATTTTCCTTATCTTTCATATGATAGTTATTAGGGTCCACAGAGCTTAGGCTGTTTATATTGGTTAATCACACTTTACATGTTATACATGTTTGTTTTAAGCTTATAATCATTTATTTTCCTGCACAGAGAAAAAGATATTTAAAAGAATATTTGAACAAGTTGAACATAACCAAATTGTTATATAGCATTCAGCCATGTAAGATTACATGTAAGATTACCTATTGAAATGTTGAAAACCAAAAGTACAGATTATGTTTTATATACAATGTGATTAATCTGATCTGTAACAAAGGAAGAAGAAATCACATACTCTGAGCTGCAACTGTGGCAGTTCTCACATTTTCATAAAATCTTATTTGCTGTGGAATCAAGACACTTATCAGTGTTTCCTATTGGCTCTCAAGAGGATTTTCAAAGATGGAAAACCTTTGAAGGAAAGTTAAAGAAAGCTCTGGGATAAATTTGTGTTAAGATATTTTTATACTAGTTGTATTTTATTGTAATAATATTAATGCAAGATATCAGTAGAAATACTTTAAAACTAAAGACCATATTAAGGGGAAAAGTATTAGAAATATAAGAATAAGATGATAACTTAGAAGAAAAGAAGTGGAAGTTTTCCTAGGAAAGGAGACTCAGCAGTACTCAGGTCCTCAATATAACTTTTCTGCTTTCATTGATATTTCCCAATTAATGAATATTGATGGTATGATATTTCTTAATGAATACAAAAGGTGTAAAGCATCTGATATGTGACACAAACACAGGCACAATTCTGTCTGTGAATTGTGAATATCATTTTTAATAAGAATCCTAGCCAAGCCTACATTGTATCTGCAAGTATATTGTCCTAGGCCAGAAAATTACAGTCTTTTATACAAGACCTATTTTATGGTACTATTTTTATATAACATATACTTTTATTTTGACTTTGAAATATCAAATCCCATTTCTCATGTAAATTCTGCCTTGTGAATGCTTCGGTGACTCAAAAAACATTGTAACTCCCAAGGAACTAAAATAGTAGTGTTTTTCATGTGATTGTCACATATCAAGTTTTCTTCCTAAAGTTTACTTCCTTTCTTGCTGATAAAAACAGAGGGTTGGGGTGGGGGTTATTAGAACATGCCATAGCAAACATGCCATATAGCCACAAATGAAACAAATTTAATAGACTATACTTCGTTATATTTGAAGAAAAAAAAAAAAAAAAAAAAAAAGAGATGTTTGTGATATACAGGCTGAATCTCAGTTCAGGTAAACAATTTGTATGAGATCCTTCTCTCCTTTCTCATTCTGCTCAGTCTTCTGCTTGGGTAAACTTGAAGACAAGTCGCTTGCATGAGGGATCCTGTGGTAAGTCGCTGGTTCAGATCTCCCTGCCAAGGGTCCTTTTGGTTTTTAGGCATGTTGCTTCAGTCCAGGTGGGATCAGCCAGGTATTTAAGGACTCAGCAGTACCAGATACAAAGAAGCAGTACTTAAAGCATTTTTATCAGAAATCAAGCAAACTGAACTTCCAAAGTCATGCTACAAATAAATTGTGTAAGACAGCTGACTTCTTATCAGCTATGCCAGTTTTCACCAACTGCAATTCCAGGCCAGCATATTTTTTGTTTGTTTGTTTTATATATACACTGGTGCAGATGCTGGGTATAATAGATCTTTTGCATATGTTCCGGTAACTTAATCTGTTTTTCTTCCACCCAGAGTACAGTTTCTGCTTGGAATGAAAAGATGCTACAATTGTAGTAGTCCTGGTCTTCGTAAGTTCAGCAGCTGTTTTGAAATGTATAGATGCTGTGTATTTTTAAACATACAAAACAACCGGAAGGAGAGCAATGGAAAATACAGAATTCAAATTGATTACCAGACTAGGTTATAAATAATGGGTAAAACAATAGTATGTAAATGTACTATGGTATCACATAGTTATGAGACATTGCAACAAAAACATTTTATTTAATTACAGACCACTGAAAATCAGTCTCCAAAGCTAGGCAAAATTTTGGAGAAAGCTAAATAGTTTCCCAGTGTTTCATACAAGGAACAACTGCGTTTCTACTTACTTTCTAATTTGAAGGCCAACTTAAAGCTAATAAGAAACATTAAAGTAACAAAATTCTTCCACTTGTAAACAGCACAATGAATCTGTACAAAAATTGCATTGCCACGATTTAGGATCTGTCTCTCAAGTTTAAGACTGCCCAGTTCCACAAGTAATTGACTTTGTGTCATGCAAGTCTAAGGGATTCTGTGTGTTTATGTTTCAGGCCAATGGTAATGTCTTTATACAGATCATTCATCTGAAACTGTTCTGTTGAAAGAGATCTGGTGAAGTGATAAAAACTGCTGATAAAAACTTTCACAAGTGCATTTAAATGTTTTAGGTACCTCAGAAAATATTCCATACAAATACAACAAATATACAAACAGACAAACCCTTTAATGTCATCTAACTAAAGTTAAAAAAAAAAAAAAAAAGAAAAAAGTTTTAATAAGTATGTATGAATGAAAGTATAACTTTTTACCTTGTTAAATATGATTTACAAACAGATGCTTCTATTCAATACAAGCCTGTGATTTCTCTTCCAGTTTAGGAGAAGTGATTTGAAATATGAGAGAAACTACTTGGACACTTGAATATGTCTCTGAATTCACTGTCTGAGTTTCTATTTATGCTATTTTTTGTTGCAAAAACAGTCACAATGAGTTAGGTATTTCAGAAGATGAAATCCACATGTTGGTAAATCAGGCTGCTACATTTCCTACTTCTTCAGAGTGAATTAGTGTTTAATTCATATAGCAGAATTAAAACTAATATTGGAGTTGACACATTGGTTCCTCGGCTACTATGAATCAGTAGATTTGAAATATAAGTTGCACTTTATATAAGTCTGTGGGAATAGGCATTGTGATTGTGATGAGAACTTTTGATATACATATATTTAGTATCACTCAGTAATTTATTTTGATGGCTAACCATCTTTTCCATTTTTTTTTTTTTCTTCTTTATGGTGTAGAAGATCTGGAAGAGTCAAGAATCTGGAAGAATATTATACATTGTGACTATTCGGTGAGTACTTGTACAGAAAAGCCTGTGTACCCTGTAGCCTGTGAAAGGAATCCTTTCAACCAGCTGATTTCAATATGGCCTTAAAAGTAGCAGTCGAAACATTCCTCTATCACACTTGAACCTGGACAAAATCTGAAACAACATATAAGATATATTAAAATGATATCGAAGCTATTTAATCATAATTATTGTTGTATTATTTTTGTTTTAGTATAAAACAAAACTATAATTTAGTATTATTGTTTAATAATAATAATAATAAAGAGCTCTACAAGCAGATTTCCTTGTTGTGTTCCATTTTATCTTTACATGTTATTTCAAAACAGAGCTGAGTCTCCTCAGCTCCTGAGGCACGTCGGCGCCATGCTAGAGTGCAGCATTGACCTCTGCATTCTGGATGATTTCAACAGAATCGTTCAAGTCATTTGACATTAAAATAATGTTCAGTGACTCCATCATTTTAAAGCAATTTCCTGAATAATTTCCAATCTATTAATATACAGGAAACTGCTGCTTAACAAAGGTTGGATTCAGTGAATCCAGGAACACCATCTAATTATTAACTTCCTTTATCATCTGAAATGAAACCTGCTATGATACAGACTCATTTTAAATATCAGATAGTGAAAAAGATAGAAGTGATGCACACAACTGACATCCTTGTCTGAAAAAGTGTAGCACTCTTATATTTTCTTGTAGTCTTTTATTTTACATGGAAAAAGTAAGCTAAGCTAAATATTGTACTGATGTACAAAGCAGGAAAGGAAATACCTGTTTAACTATGAATTTCTTCTTCACATTTGTAGCTTGATATATTAATTTATCCTGTTGATTATAACCACAAAAAGCCCAAATAATATTTTCTTTCTTTGTCAGGCTTCTTGACCTGAATGAAAACAGAAGGCCTACCTAATCTACAACTGGCACAACATAGATATTTTGACAACTTCTTTCAATTCTACCCTTGTCTTTTTATTTCTTGATGTGACTTAATAACAACTCTAAATAACAAAAAATAAGAAATACATATAGCCTGACTCTAGAAGTGCTGAAATTCTTTCAAAATCATACCCAATGGATTTTGTACTTACCTGCTACATTTTAGGTAGCTAACAATTTCAGCTGTGAAGTGTACACCTGATTATTTTTCCATGACTTCTTAGGGTATATGCATTAAAAGAGATCTGTGCCAAGCTGCTTCATGCCTCATGAAAAGAGCATTGCTTTGGTAAAGTGACTGACTATCTAGTGTAAGCCAGAAAGAACTGGATCATTAAAGAGTTATTTTCAGCAGCCAGAACAAGAAATGATGCTGGCAGATTGAAAGATATGTCATATTTTTGTACCTTGATGAATATTGAAGATTGTCTCTTCAAGAAAAATTGAAGACCACAGTTGTTCTTGTGTCAAAAAATAGATAAGCCCAAGGCAAAAAAGGAAAAGGGAACCACGAGATAAAAATTGAACTGTTGAAACATGGTGAGTGAAATGTGATGATTATGTTAGTCATTATACTGTTGTCAATTTGATTAGCAAGTAGCTCTGGCAATAGTATTGGATGAAGAAGTAATGGAAACTTATTTTAACTGCAACCAATTGTCTCACAGCAAATTAGATAATGAGAGACTTGAGTTTTCAAGCTCAGAGGTGGTTTTGTTAAACCCTGAACTTTTAGGTACTTACCTAAAATAAGCTGGATCATTCTCTTTTCACAAGCAATATCTGGAAGGTAGAAAAAACCCTCTTGAATCTTGCAAAAATGTTTCTGCTGAAAGAATAGAAAACAGACAAATGAGTCTTTCTCTTCTCTCTTGATTCGAAATAGCAATTCCAAATGCTAAATTTGGAATTTGTTCCTTTATAGCAATTCTCAGCACTCATAGAGAAACTCTTATAGAAAGGTATCAGGAAGATGGTCAAGAGACCATCTTCATTTTGCACTTCGCATAGGGAAAGAGAAATAATAGAGCAGGACAAGTGAAGTGTAACTTCCTTGAGAAAGGTTGGTCTGAGTCGCCCATGGAACATGGGCCCATGACCACATAATGAGAATGCAATTATATGCAAAGACATGGCAAAACACACTGTGGGTGCTGAAAGAATGGTATACCTCCTTCTTTCCCCTCTGTACAGGCTGGGTGCAGCTTAGGTTCTGTTAGAAGCTAGAAATGCTTTATTTGACACCGATGTATGACATCTGGCAGTTCTTCAGTATATGTAGTTAATGTTAAGTCTGCAAGAAAAATGTGCCAGCAACATAGAAAAGCTATAAAAAACATAAATTCAACTCCTCACCCATATTCTATTTTGATTCAATCTAAAGATCTGATTTAATGGTATGATTTCAAACAAGTTAGTACTTTTAGGAATATCCTTAATCTATTCTCAATCTGACAGATGTGAAAGTCTCGGTTGTTTATTTAAGATTAATTGTTGTAAATTAGGCTAAAATTGAAATACAAGCATCCATGCTGCCTTTGCATTTGCATAACTTTTTTTTTCAAGTAATATAAGTTAAACTGGTATTTCTTCTAATACAGGAGAGCTTGTAGTTTAAAATAAGACTGAGTACCAGGATTTCTGTTGTTTTAGTCTCACATAGAGTAAGAAAGGAAAGCAGTAATAATAGCTATGACTCAAAGCTGTGGTGGCAAGTTTCAAGCGGGAGCATCTGTACTTGTTCACTGAAATTATGGCTCTAATAATTGCAAGATCATTGTGTCCAGTATTTATTATAGTGATGATATACTGATGACACAGGACAATTTTATAAAATACTGACTCTTCAATCCATTTGTGTTTTCTCTCTAGATGATGACCATACTTCAGATGCATTGCATTGCTGATAAATGAGTGGAGAATGCAGAATGCCTTTTCTATTAGTAGCTTCACAGCAGAATTTTCTATTCTTTCTGTAGCTAAAATATTTTGTATTCCTGTGTAGCCAGGCTGGAGACAGGGAACCTGAAATGATACAGTCTTGCCTATGGCTTGAATAAGAGTAATTCAGTCAGGTGATATAGAGTTTTACATTTTATTTACCTCATCTTTGGAAATTCCATAAATTATTTCAAAATGTAAGGTTTAAAATTACACTGGAAATGGAGATAAGAAGAGTTTGGGCAGAATATAAGCCCATTCTAACTATATACAACTTAAATAACCCCCCCACATCCTCCTTTTTTTTTTTTTTTTTTTTTTTTTTGAGGGGGGGGGGATTAACCATAACTACTTGAAGCTTGTTTTGAGTTCATTAAAAGAATTTTTCTATAGCTCATCTCAGTTCCTTATTTCTTGTGGAAGAAATATCAAAGTGTGGAAGACTTCTCACTAACCACTGTAAAATAAAGATATTTATTAGGCCTCAATTAACAGGCAATTTGGCACAGTAGGAGCAGGTCAGTTATGTCTATCATTTGAAGAGTTTCAGAAGGAATGCTCTTCTGTAGTAGATTTAGTCATATTCCTTAGACCAAATATTCATTATTCACAAGATATAAGGTTTAGATTTAGGCTTTTGTGTCCCCATTACTGATGGGTATGGAGCTGGGGTAAATTCCCCATGTATTTTCTGTGAACTGAGACGATGTCCATAAAGTCAGGATGACTGGAAGATTTGTTCAAAATTACACTACTGCTGTAAAGTAAAATAAAATAAAATAAATAAATAAAAAATGCAGCCAGTAAGAACTTCTCCTACTACTGAAATAAATAAATAAATAAATAAATAAATAAGGGCTCAGTACTTGATTTAATTGCAAGGCAGCATGACTATATTTTATTGGCTTTTTATAATCACTTATTTTGATCTGTATTTTACTTCTAATTTTATAATTTTAAGTTATGACTTTTGCTTATTTTTACAGAAAACGATAAGGAAGTATACGATATAGCACACTGTATCTTAAAGTATCACCAAATCCTCAGTGAGCAAGAATTAGGTGCACTGAGATTAGCACTAGTCTTGCTGACTAGTTTATTAACTTAACTATGTTGCCTGAGATTGAGGACTGTCTTTCTATTCTATGCATATATATACATATATATATATAATATATACATATTCTTATATACATATTCTTGTATATTCTATATACTTCTATATAATCTATATGTTTAATACACTGACTGTCAGTACCTAGAAGAACAGGCTTATAAAAATAATTATTAAAACGGGTAATGTATCACCTTATGGAGACAAAAGAAATGTTATGATCTGCTAGAAAGACATTTTTAAAAATATGATGAATATCTACACCTATGTCTTTATATCTTCATTATCTGTACAAACCAAAGATGTGATAATCATGTATACATTGGAAAGGCTGATAAAGTACACAAACTTTTTTCATCTTTGAATGTTACAGAATGAGAAATATCTAATATCTCTTAGATAGGAGGTCTTATAGGAAAATTACTTTCTATTACTGAATTCATAAGAAGTAATGCTGATCATATACCTTTCCCATGAGAACATAAACATACTAACAAGAAGGCAGTAAGTCATATACACTAACATCCAGCCACATCTGAAAAGATTAGAAAGTTCCCACTAACTTCTAAAGGATTCAGTCAAGCCAATAGTCAGGCAAGTCTCTTGAAGATCTTGAAGATTGTATCTTGAAGTGGTTTGTTACTAGAATGAAATTTTCAAATCATTCCTAAATTAAAAATAAAAGAGACAAAATAAAAATAAGAGAGAAAGAGAGAGAGAAAAAAAAATAGAGAGAAAGAGAGGAGAGAGGAGAGAGAGGAGAGAGAGGAAGAAAAAAAAATACAGTATTTAAGTAAACAGAAGAAAACCTGCAACAAAGGCTGGTAATCTGAGTATAGTTGGGTAATCAAATTTTACTGCAGCAGATAACACAATTGATGATACACAGCTCATGGTATAATTGTCTCCAATTACTGATATGACTGAAACAGAGCAGTAGCTATATACTTCTGCTGCTTGTTTGTTGAAACACTGTTTCTAAAATACTATACACTTCTAACATAACACAAGACAGACTACTTTTCTTTTGCCTGTCAGTGGTGAAATGATTGATTTTTTAAATCATTAAATGATGCTGTATACAGTAGCTAACCAAGCCCTAAAGTGGCAGGTAAATACAATTTACCATTAAAATATTTATTGACTAAACTTTTTAGACAGTGGGTGGCTTTCAGCAACATGAAATAGTACATGCCTGAACCTAAAAGGCTGCAATTACAGTTGCTGGTTCTGCAAAGATTGTGAGAAAGAGAAATTGCATCACAAAGAGGAGAAATACATTCAATTGTTTTGAATTTATACAGACCTGAGATAGGTAAAATGTGGAAAATTGAGTTCTTGCTGATGGCCATAACAGGAATTTGCTAATACCACCCCTTGATAGTAACTGTGACTATATTTAATGTACAATCAAATAAATTGAATAAGCAATTCCGTTAATTACACCGTTCGCAGAAAATTCACCTGTTTTCAGGTATTCTGCATGTTTGGTCTGTAGCATAAAAATAGTAGGTCAACTCTGGATTGTTTCAGTCTGTTACAGGGATGAAAGTGATGTAGGTTTGGCATACTTATATGATTAAACTTGACCTATAGCAGTTTTCCTATCACATAGGTTACACAGGGCAAGCAACATGTTTTGTTTGTTTGTTTGTTTTTGCTTTTTCATATTTAATTATAATTTGAGGACAATAGTTTTTAATTGACTAAACACTTGGTCTGATAAATAAAATTAGTTGAGGATTCAAACTTGGTAAGCATCACTGCAACATTTCTTTAGAAAAAGTGTTATGAGTAAATCTGTATACCACCATTTCCTCAGTACTTCTGGCCTCTCTTTGCCAAATCCCATCTGTGTGTTTAGCACTGTAAACTGATTATTCCCCAAATCATGCTAATTGACCAATTAGCTGAAAGTAAAGGTAAATTAGGCATTACATAATTACGTTTACTGTCAGTTAATCAACTACTGCAGATACAGCACATCCACAAAGGAATATCAGGAATAGGAATAAAATAAACCTATCACAAAGTAGAAATTGATAAGCATTATTCTGCTGAAAAGGGTCATTTTATTCCTTTTTTTTTTTTATTGCTATCAACATTGTTACATTGTTATCAGTAAATCAAATTTATGTGACATCAAGTACAGAAGTCAAAAAAATTGTTTCCAAAACAATCATTATAGGTTGTCTTGTTGAGCAACTGACCATTACTACTGGTAATAACAATATTCTATTGTCACTACTAGATCTATCTAGTACTTACCAGTCATCATGAAAGTCAAAGAGGAAAATAAGGATTACCAACAACAGGAAATTCAAGGTATATCTAAGTCGTTCTGGGTGTTTGTTGCTAAAAAAAAAAAAAAAAAAAAAAGCCTGAAAATCCTGGATGTTTAAACAAAAAGTAGAAAAAAACTATGAGATCATAATTCCTTCCTTTTATCCCTTTCCCTTCTCCATCTTCATTCCTTATAGCTTTTAGCAACCTATCCTACAAATATTCCAGTCATCTCCTTCTCATAGAACTGAATACTTACAATAGTTAAATTTTGTATCCCATCTTTGGTGGGATTCAGTAAGCATAGAGAATTTGGTGTCATTTGATCCAATCTCTAGTGTCACTTCAACCTTCTAAGAATATGAGCTGGCATCCAGTTTGAGGTTAAGATGGGATTAAAATTTGGCATCTGGAGGTAGGGGTCTAGGAAAGTACAAGGTGTCCACAATCCCATTCCTGTTAGTGGGCTTGATTTAGTTGCCAAAACGCCAGGTTCTTGTGCCATGTCAGGGACTATGAGGTCTAAGTCCTGGCCTCCATCTGCTGTTAAAATAGGCATGTATCTCTTGTAAGTCCGGCAGTATTTATTTGCCAGCCCTGTGTGGCTGTATGCGACACAACAGAGTATTTTAAATGGTACTGGGTAGGTGTCTATGTGGGCAACCAATCCTGGCTCCAGGTGCCTTTTGACATATAAGTATGGTCAGATTAGTTATTCTGAAATTAATCCCACTGTTAGGGTCTGTATGAGATAATTAGACTTCTCCTTAAGTCAGTGGGAAAAAATCAGGACCTCCTAGAGAAGGGTTTATACTGAAAAAAAAAATATCAAAATATCTTCAAAACATCAGCATTATCTCCCATTTGGAGAAGAATGCCAAACTGAAGCAGCCCGCAGTTCCTGTGGCAGAGCTGACAGCCTGTATAGGTGTTTCAAACGGCACTAGGGAACATGACTCTGGATCTGTTAGCATGGGCCAACAGATGGCAACACCTAACACAGCAGACAGCAAGAGATGCTCACATAAGCAGTGACTGAGCCCAAGAGAAAGACCAAAGCCAATGGGAATATCTGGAAGCAGGATGAGGCTCCATTGATAATGTACTTCTCTGGCAGTCTTCCAGTCCTGCTGACTCAGTTTTCTACTGATAAGGGGGCATAAATATATGTTTCTCATTACAGGGTATTTTGTAGATAAATGCATTAAAGATTGTGAAATTATTCAATTTATTTCTTATAATTGGAATCATTGTTGGCTGAATGCAAATGCATTTCCTTTATAAATTCAGATTATCAAAGTACTCATCATTTTCATATAGTTCAAATAGAAAACAAAACAAAACAAGAAAGGAACCCTAGTGTTTGGGATGCAGATATTACATTCAAGAAAAACTGCTTATTGCTTTATTTAGTGACATCCACTAGTTCAAGAGTTAATATATTTCCTAGTTAATTCAGAAGTTCTCATAACTATCGTAGTGCTACTTTGAAACATATTGTAGAGTTGTATAAATTACTGTGTTCATATAGCTCAGCTTGTACCTCTACTCTGTTAATGTAAGGCACTTATGTTAGGTATGTTGTGGGATTCAGAAATAAATTCTACAAGTAATGGTATGTTAGTGTCAAGGCCTCTTTCCCCAAAGACAAACTCCTGCCTATATTTAGTATTACCTGGAGATATCTGCAAATGTCATATACAGACCTTCTGTTTTCTCTTGACCACTCCAAGCTGCATACAAGGTAAATATTTAGCTAAACGCTTTTCCGCTTTTATGAATCCAAACCATTTCCTACCCAAAGCCCACCTCGTAGCCTCTGCAAATATTTCCCTGTCTGGCTGTGCAAAGAGCTTACCTGACTGCAGTTTAATAACTTTTTACTCACCTCTTTGAAAACATAAAGGTCATTAATGTGCTCTTTCTTCTCCCTTCCTAGACGAAAATTATTCTGAGGAAAAATTTAAAACAAAAATGAAAAGAATAACACTACTTAGGGTTCTAATATTTATCTAAGGCTATTATTGTCCTTTTGTCGCACCTTCCCCAGAATTTTAGATATAGAGCATATTCTACACAGCAGCAGGTGAACTCTTGTCACCCATTTAGTTTAAGAGACTGTTTAGGACCACAGGACCATATGAAAGTTCAAGCTGGAATGGATCTCAGAATGTCTGTAGTCCAATTTCCTCCTCTAAATACAGTCAGCTGTTAGATCAAATCAAGTTACTCTGGACTTTATCAAGTAGAATCTTTAAAAGCTCAAAGGATGGAGCCTGAAAAACATTTCTGGGAAACCTGGTCCAGTGTGAGACTATCTTCATGCAGAAAAGGATTTTTCTCATGAAATCTGAACCTCTCTTGTTTCAACTTCTAAACTCCACCAGGCTTTGAAGAGCCTGGCTCCATCTTCTAGGTGACCTTCCCATTGGTGCTAAGGAACTACAATTGGATCCTCCTGCATATCTCTGACCCCAGGCAGAGCCTGGTACCTCAACACATCCTCACAGGGTAAATGTTCCAGCCCCTGACCATCTTGGAGACACTCCACTAAACCCACTGCAGTTTATTTGTTCCAGAGTCCAGAACTGGACATAATGTTCTAAATGTAGTTTAACGAATGCTGGGTAAAGAGGGATCAATTTACTCCACCTCTGGATATGTTCCTGGTCAAACAGTCGAGGATGTTTTTGTCCCTTTTTGCTTCCAGGGCGCACTGCTGGCTCAGTTCCCTGTTTGTCGGCAGTCATAGTGCCTTTTCAGCAAAGTTGCTCCCCCCAAGTCAAGCCCCAGCCAGCATTGCTGCAGGAGTCTCTTCCTTCTGAGATGCAGAACCTTGCACCCGTCTTCACTGAACTTCATAACATTCATGATGACCATTCCTAAAGTCTAAGTCCCCACAAAAGGCAAATCTGCACTTGAGCATATTTTCCTGTGCCCCCCAAAATTTCTACTGTCTTTCTGCTTTCTACTGTTCTATTTTGATAAAGCCCATTCTGTTTACCCTTAAATTTAAACATCCAACCACTTTTTTTTTCCCCTCTACTTGCCTATTCATCCAGATGGGAACATCCTACCTTGGAAAAAATTTCAATATCTAAAGTCACAATAAAATCATCTCTCTTGCTTTCCCCTTGTTCACAAATCCAGTGATTCTATCATGCAAAATAATCAGGTTAGTCAGGCATGATTTGCCCTTAGTAAATCCATTCTGATTAAACCTAATCACTCCCTCTATGAGGGAGACCTCATACCCAGAAAAATCTTTGAAGGGGGCTAGCTCTATGATATTCTCAAGGCTGACCAACCTGTAGCTCCCTGGGTTGTCCTTTTGTTTTTTTTTTTTTTGTTTTTTTTTTTTGTTTTTGGAATATTGGTACAACATTTGCCTTTCACAAATCAGGGATTCCCCTGTGCCTAATATCTCCACAATCATTCAAATATGATAAATATTGCAAAGATATTGGCCAGTTCACTCCGTATCCTTGGATGCAGGCCATTGGTTCCCATGGTCTTGTATGGGTCAAACTCTTGCAAGTAAACCCTGACTCAACCTCCATCCACTGCTGGTAGGTCTCTTTCACTAGGCACAGAAGCCTGGGAGACATAATCAATAAAGACTGAGGCAAAGATAACATTAAATGCTTCAGCCTCATCTGTGCCTACTGTCACTAAATCAACAATCCTGTAGGCTCATGTTTGCCTTTTTCAGCCTTTTACTATTAAGGTAGTGATAAAAGATCTATTAATTGCCTTTGACATCCATTGACTCGACTCCAGTTCAGCTTTGGCTTTTCTGATACTTTTCCTACATGCCCAGTCAATGTTCTTAAACTCATCCTCCAGAGTGTTCTTGTTTTCACCTCCTTTTCATACATAAGATTTCCAATGATTTTCCTGTTGATACAAGGAAGACTCCTGGTGCATCTGTTTGTCTTTCCCCATGGACTGTTCCAGCACTTGCAGGATACTGTCTTTAATACCTGCCAGACTTTCTGGGAACTGTTGCCTTCCATCAGCTCCCACCCACTTGTTTCCCGAGTAAACTGTAATATGCTCTCTTGAACTCCAGTGTCTGTACTCTGCTACTGTTCTTCCTTACTCATTCATCACCTTGAATTCCATTGTTACATGGCCACTACAGGCAGGTCTGTCACCAATTACCACATCCCCAGATAACTATGCGTTATGAGTGACCTGCAGATCCAGCTGTGTGTCACCTGCCTGGCTCATTCATATCAAGCATATCAAGCATATCAAGCATTCATCCCTAATTGCAATCCAGAAAGAGAAATCTTCCTGACTGCCCTTCTCCTGTGATATTTTCTGTTTAGCTGACATCAGGGAATCTATGAGGCAGAGTTTATTGAGTTGCTTAAAGAAGGTTTACTGTTCTACTGTTCCCTTACCCTCTTCTACTGTTCTTCCTTACCCTAGAGTGGTCTGCACTACTGGAACAGCGACTTTTTTCCCCCAGCTGAAGATCTCTTCCTCTGGACCATAGCTGACTCATTCAACAAGAGCACAGCCCTCTGAAGTTCCAAGTTTCTAAAATAAATAAATAAATAAATAAAATGGGGAAGACTTCTAGCAACCCCCACATATTTGAATAGGGCATTAAAGTTACTGTGCTTAGTGGCTGCCAGATTAAAAATAAAAATGAATAAATAAATAAATATTTAAAAAAAAAAAAAAAAATTACTCTATGGAAGAGAAATCCTTACAAATAATAGTAATAATAATAATAATAATAATAATAATAATAATAATAATAACACAATTTTTTTCAATTATTATTATTATTATTTTTATATTTCCACATTCACTAGTTAGAGATCTCTGCCATGGGCTTCCAGAAACACTGAAAATCTTGTGAGCCTGTGTCCTTTCAGCAAATGAAGAAATACGTAGGGTACTTCTAACTTGCTCCTGAAAGACCAATCAATTTTAAAGTTAGTGAGTCATGAGCCCTTGCTGAATTTAGAGCAAGAACAAACAGTTGTTTCAAGGGAATAAACAGCACAATCAAAAGTACAAGCTTTAAATTGTTTTCTGAAGAGGGTCTGCATACAGATGGTTCAAAAAAAAAAAAAAACACAAACCAAAACAAAAACAAGAAAGAATGTATACCTTCACCATAGCTAACTCCTTTTTGGATCTTTAAAAATGTAAGAGTTAAAGAGAATATTAATTGTTCCTCTGTGAGTTACACAGCTTCCAAGAATCTAAACAACCTTTGATCTAGTCCTCAGATAGAATAACTCAAAAACTAGTTATAATGTCAAAGATGTGACCCTTTCAGGCCAGGTACCTCAAGTACCTACTAAGGCAGCTCAACAGAATAGTCCCCAAATAGCCACCTTCACTTTGTAATGCAAAGAGAATCTGGTTTTGTAGCCATTAACTAATTTTGCTAGAAAATAAGGCAGTCAAAATGAATGCTACTACTAGGATAAATATATAAAATCCCATTGCAAATTTCCTTCCTTAGAAAAAAAAAAAAGAATCTTCCCTTATGCCTTCCAGAATTCAATAAAATATTCATCAATGTTGAAAGGATGGAAGAGGAAATTTCATTTGTCTTTGCTCTTTTTCCTTAACTCTTACCTCACATACTCTTTTCTCAAAGAAAAATGCGATTCATAGTATTTTTTATTATTATTTTGGCTTTAAAAAAAATGAATCTATTTGCAATTTATAAGAAATGTAATAAATTAATTCCTACTGTTTTGGATGGGCAGAGGACAATTAGGATGCCTTCATACTCATTAATTACAGAGGAGAGACTTTGGAAATCAGAGAAGATAGCTTTGGAAAAAAAGCAGTAGATAGATAGTAGCTGAATGGGTAGTTAGGCCTCTAGCTGAGCAGGCAAGGTATGCCTCAACACCACCTTTTGATAATAGAAAAATTATATATCTTCCTCCAAAACCACAACTAAATTGTTTTTATCTATAGTGAATTTGAAAGAAAAGATTATCTGTACCTAATTGGTCATCATCTTCATCTGAAGAGTAGCACAATGGCATTTCATTTTAAATTTGGATTTGTCATTCCTCATAACTCATTTTTAGCCTTGTAGCTAAAAATGTGAACCTTTTTAGCCTCACTCTCACCCCAATCCCTATTCCCCAGCCCCTCTCACCTCCCCAGCCCCTTGAAATATAGTGCCAGTATCTAAATATTTACTGAGATGTTCTGTGTAACTCTTCATGATTGCTATCAAAATGAAAAACCCAGTCTCACAAATAGATCTGTGTGAGAAGATCCCTTTTAACTAGATATAGCCCAGTTGAATCATAGAATCATTAAGGTTGGAAAAGAACTTCAAGATCATCAAGTCCAACCATCCCCCTAACACCAATGTCAACCATTAAGTCATGTCCCTAAGCACCACGTCCAACCTTTCCTTGAACAGCCCCCAGGGACAGTGACTCCACCACTTCCCTGGGCAACCCGTTCTTCTAGTGCCAGACTACTCTTTCTAAGAAGAAATGTCTCCTAATTTCCAACCTGAACCCTACCCTATCTCATAAAAGAAAAGCAGTTGCTACCTAGAGGATTATTATTTTCTGGATCAGATTTGTATAGGGTTTGATGAGATAGGACATATACTTTCATCTGGAAAGCTTTTCTTTCCCTAGCTGGACTGATCTAGAATTTATGTACCTGTTGACTTCTTTATTTTTAATTCCCTGTTAGTGTAGAAGAGTACCAAAATGACAGAGGGAAATATATGTCAGCAGGCAAGGATGGACTAATATAGAGTTTTCCGCTGGAGAATATGTCCAGATGTTATTCCCAAGCTAAGAAATTCCCTATATTTTACGTTTAGTCAACATGTAGACTAACTAAATACGTTCTGTTTGTGCTCCTATAAAATATTTGCTTTTCTTCCAGTTTTACTTTCTGTCCTTCACCACACAGCCATACGGAAATCTAAACTTGCTTCCAGGAAAACTTGTAGAATTTCCACATTACTTTTGCAAGTTGAGAGAATGTGACCACAAATTATTTGCTTGGGTTTTCCAGAATAAACATTTGTAGAAAGATTTTTGAAAAGTCAGAATATTCTGAACTGAAAGAAGACAATCCCACTGTTAATAAGGAAGAAATCTTGTAAAAAAGAGTGCTTGCAATGTGTGCAGGAGCTGGGTAAAGAAATTAAAGTATTTCAGACTAAAAATTGGAAAGAAATATAACTTTTCAAACTTACTATGGAAAGCAAATCACTCATTTTATTGAGTTCTGATCTGTACACTGACAGCACAACGGTACCCCTTTGTGGTGCTCTTGTACATGAGTTCTCTCATGAGTTCAAATGTTTTCTCAACTTTTGGTGGTTGAGATTGTCTGGTCTACTCAGAACAAGACCAATTCCCTGGTTGGCTGTTATATATAAAACACATGTTGGAAAACCCCATTGTAATAAAACTTTTCTATGATAATAGCTGGCTCAATATCTGATGCTTTTCCTATTTTATGGGACTTTCGTAATTTTTATTTGTTGTCTGAAAAGGAAATTACTTTTAATGTTATTTCAAAATAAATAGACTAATATTAAGTATACAGTGCTAAAATTTATTCCTCTAATTCTAGGCACTGCAGAGGGTAAAAGTTGTTTTTTTTTTTTCATAAAAACACTCAAAATATCTGACAGAATTTAGCTCCAACAGTACATATATAGCCCAGTTATAGACCCATATTATAGCCCATTACATTCTGAGGTTTTCTTAACTATATTTATAATTCTCTATGAATGTTCATATTGCACTACCATTTTATTTATTTATTTTTGATCTCCCTTACACTTTACCTTGTATATGCTGGTGACCTTTCCCCTCATGTTAATGAAGTAGCACAATGATCTCAAGTTTTATCTATTTAGAAATTTATCAAATTTATTTCACTTGCTAGAGACATTAGGAAATATTTATAACCTTATATTAAGTATGAAAAACTGTCTTAATATTCCAAGCAAAGCTTATGTTTGCAGCTTTGGTGTTTCTATATATCTTTAAAGCTACCTCTTTTATCTGAGAGCTCTCTGTAGATTTTTACAACTTTCCCATTTATGTGTCATCAGAGCATTAGATGTATGAGAACATATCTCTTGTGGTCCACTGAAATACTTAAAGGAATATTGTCTTAGCCCCTAGTTGGATGGCAACTCTTTCTGTTTATTGCTAGTTTAACTTATTGTATAAATAAACTGATCCTTCAAAATTTTCTTCAGTAGGAAGAAATTGTAAATGATATTCCTGTATTTTAATAGAGATATTTTGGTTAAACATTTTCACAAGTCAACAACCAATCTTTTTTTTTTTTTTTTTCCAGTTGGAATCCTTCACACTGAATTCTATTTCTACATTCTCAGTCTTCTCTGAACAAGCAAGAAATGAACACTGAGGTAATATTCCTCAAATGTTGGTCAAAAGCGGAAATTTTAGCAAACTTGCTATCTGCCCTATTCAGGGAGTATACCAAGGTTTGAAACTGCTTTTAGAAAGCTTTTAGAAATACATCATGTGAAATTGGCAGCTCCTAAAGCTATCTTATTACCTCTTCTAGTTCAAATATAAACAATTGGATATGAAGATTTTAGGGAAAGATGTCTAATAAGAATGAAAAAATGTGGTAAGTGCAAACAGCATGAATAAGAAACAAGTTTAAATTCTATCTTCCCATAGAGATAATCCTTCAGAAAGAGAATCTTTGGAGGATATTAATGGAAGAAGAAACTCTGCAAGACTCAGATAATTTTACATGTTGAAGGAGGAATGAATCTTATGAATTTCATAGTACCAAATGCATTCTTCACTTTGTTTTGAAAATGATATAATTTCCCAGACTCCTTCTATTTCTTTTAATATCTAGTTAGCTGTTTGTGGTTTGACTTCAGATCTGTTACAATTGCTGACATATGTGCAACTTTTCTTAGCTTCTTGTGTGATCTGAAACAACCTTGGATTTTTCCATTCCAAGTATCTTGCTTCATTTACAAAAATCATGTAAACACAACTTTACAACATTACAGAAGTGAACCTTCTTACCTGTTAAAGCATTCTTGTGTTCTTCTTGTGTTTTGACTGATGGTCAGAGAAACAATGACCCATGTATCATTATACATTATACATTATTTATGACTGAGATCTGCCCTTCCCATAGTTGTTGCAGAAGTCTCTTTCTGAGCTGCACAGTATAAAACTTTCATGTGAAGCATGTTTCATTCTGAAGGCAGAGATGCTCACAGGGCTCACTGCAGGCTCTTCACATCAGTATGATGTAACTGCAATTTAGGGCATGCTTAAATTAGGAAATCACCTAAATTTTTTCTGTATCACTTAGTGTTCTGTCAAATGCTCACAGAGTAACAGATCAGTCAGCTGAGGAGACTTGTCAGTGGTGGAGCATTAGTATTGAAGAGAGAACAGCTTAACTAGATAACAACAATAACAGACTCAGAAGAAGAAAAGGATTTCAAATTAATATTCCGGCTGCCCTTTATTCTCTGTACTCTTTCTGGCAGAACCTGAGAAATACATATCTATACTCAATTGGCTGTTGGTAATTGCAAGATATCTGAAGTCAAATCATTAACAGCTAACAATATTTAGAGAAATAAAAAGATTGTTTCCTCTTAAGAAGACTCTGGCTGAGAAATTATGGTATCTTTAAATCTCAATGAACACTTTGACAAATTTTTGGAATGCAATAGGGCTGTACAATGAACTGCAATGACTTAATGGAAATAGAGTTAAACACAGGCACATGGACTGAAGGATCTAATTAAGCACCATTGGGAACACAAATAAAGTAAAATGTAGAAGCTAGTGTTTTACAACAGTGTTTTTCCTATGAGAAATGCCTATATTATAACCTAAATTAGAGTAGTCTGTATATTCCAGAGAGGATGGTCTAACAAAAGAATTTCCCCCTTTTACTTAATATATAGATTTGTAACAACAAAAAATGTCCTTAAGACTAAACCTTTTTATATTGAACATTATTTCAATAGTGACTTATTAGGTGACTTTATCAGAATTCTGGTAAGTAAGTTAAAAGGTAAAGAGTAAATCATTTATAATAATAATTAGTAGTAGCAGTAGCAAATTGTTTTTTAGTATTTGAAACCTTACATATCAAACTAGTTGAGCTGAGATTTGTAATAAAAGACTAGAAACAATAAAAAAAAAAAAAAAAAACTGCTTTTAAATCCTGCTAAATGAAAAGTGGAAATTGCAGTGTTAACAGAAGTGTTAAAGTTTTGTAATGAGTAGTCAGAACTGTGGAAAAGACATACTACCAAGTGACAATGTTAAGATACGTTTACTGTGCAAATGGAATGTGCAAACTCTAGTGGAAGCTAGCAAGCAGTATAAAGATGCAAGTTCCCCAACATTTGCATAACCCATCCTGAAAGTGGTGTCGTGGCATTTATACTGCTAGGACCTGCACAAGTTAATGAGCCAGTGCTCTTCTCATGCTACAGTCATGCCTTCAGCTGCAGTGCTGGCATAGTCTCACTTCTCACTTCCTAAAATATGCTGGTTTACACATATCATGCATGGTCACACCTCTCAATTGCACAGTATCTATGCCTTAATGTTGCCACTTAGAGTTTTCTGTAAGTGTCTGTCTTACGTGACCAGAGGCTTTTGTTTGCTGTGTTGCTGCCTGCCTTAGGTGTTGCTCTGAACTTTTTTTTCCCTGCAGCTCCATGCAGCTACTTACAGTCAGTGATTCCTAACAATAGGATATGATCTCTTCTTATAATGGCAGACAATCTCATTATGTTATTTGTACCATCTGGCTCCTTTGCTTTATCTAAAAAAGCATACAGGCAACTTCAGAACAAGTGAAAATAAAACATGATATAAAACATGCTGAAAAAAAGTCTGGGCAAGCTGTCAGGGCAGCTTTTCTTTCCTACAGAGCACTACTAAATGCAGGGTTGTTTCTATTGCTGAAGAGTGTAAGGGTTAAAACAAGGTAAGGTTAAAAACAAACTCCAGTAGCATAATTCAGTTTCCAGACAAATTCATCTGAACTGATAAAAAAGTGTTATCCAGGCTTATGCCTTAAGCCTGTCTGTTGTGAAACTCACAGTGAAAAGCAAGATTTTTGGCGACATAAATATTTGGCACAGTCTTGAGTAGTTTCTGAAAATCTCTGTTGAGGACAACATCAGAAGAAGTGAAAGTGGAAACTCTCAACTTGGTTCTCACTTCTCAGAAAGCTTTACAGGCAAAAGTGTTCAAGGTTCATATTTACATATACTTTCAATTATAAAATTTGTATCAAGGTAATATCGCAAAGACAGATTACAAACAAGGAAACAAGGGCAAAGGTAGAGTCCTTTCTCCTTTCCTTAGAAGACAGACTGTTGCCAGCAGGATCTGAAGACACTTTGTAGATCTGCCCTTATAAGTTAAGACTTCGCAGGGTTTTCCTGCGGCACAGCACTGTTGGGCAGTGCTGACCTGTTTTCTTGCTTTCCTGGGACAAGCCAGAGCTTGGAATCCCATTGGTCTGAATTCAAGGCACCAAATTTGGAGTCTTGTTAATTCCTGCTTTTGGTCTCAGGGACAGCAGCAGTGCCTAAATTCCTTGCACTTCCTCATGAGCCTCTGGCACTTCAACATTTATTCAGACTTAGGTTGACCTCTGCTGCCTTTACGTATTTTTAAAGTTCATTCCTTTGCAACTGTCAATACATCTATTTTGCACCATGGAAATAAGAAGCTTTAGGGTGACTAAAATAACACTCAAACTGTTAAGTCAAGTGTGGTTGTGATTTTCAAGATTTTGCTGTTTTCGGTTGACTTTTAATAATATTGCATCTATTTTCACATCCATCTTTGGGAAATATATAACTATACAACATTTTCTAACTAGATTGCCTTGTGATTCATGAAGGTAACTGTAAGGTAGAGATAGAAGCTGTTTTGGGGGACAAAATTTACCTCAAAGAAGTCTTTTCCGAACCATTTTTTTGTTTGCCCTTCAATCATTTATAATTATGTAGCCAGCCTTTCCCAGAATGATAAAAGTGGTATCATCCTAAAGCTGAAAGTAGACCATAAGTAGTGTGGAATAGCTTTAATATGATATTGGAATAGAAATAAGGCTTCCAACACAGACTATATAAAATGCAGAAATAATTGAGTTCTAGGATTGAGATTGAGTTCTAGGAGTGCTCCCAAGGAAATAAGTGAATACCATGAGTCAGTTTAATTCTCTGTTGAAAGGAGACATGACTGTTATCTAATTTGTCACATTATGTGTGACTTATATTCTCATCTGTATATAGCTGCAGGGGTTTAGCACAGTTCTGTCCCTGTTCTGGACATTACACGTCACTATATCAGCATGATAAGTCTAATATAATAATTTCAGCATGTCTTTTCCACCTTAGAACCACAGAAAAACCCGTGCTGTACTTTGTCTTCACCAGCACCCCCAGCAGAAGTAAGCAGATTGGGGTGCAAAGTCAATTGACAACCTCAGTCAGGTTGCAATAAACACAGATATTGTAGCTCAAAGCAAGACCCATTCTGTCCTGCAGCTTACTGTACAGAAGGATACATGTAGGCTTCACAGACATCATGAAAAGACATGGAAAATAACTTTTTTTTTTTTTTAAGTGTCTATTTTATCCTCAGAAATCCTTGCCTTTCAAAACAGAGTTTGCTGTGTAAAGCTGCTATCTGCTTCATCTTCCTAAATGTCTTCTACTCTGCCAAGGGAGGGAAAGGAGCAAATGTAGTCTGACCGGTATTCTCATGAAGACCTTTTTTCCCAGTCTGGAAATGCAGCTCAGGTGTGGGGAGCTGTGCTCTGCAGTAGCAGAAGGTGTCTAGTGAGTATCTGGTGTGGTGTCTCATACGAAACATTGAGATAATTGAACCCAAATGTTGAGATAATTGAACCCGAAGGTGGAAGAGTCACAAGACTCATTCTTAACCACAGTCTTCCTACTGAAATGCAAATCTTCAAGTCTTCAGTACTCATGCCAACTGGGTGTCTGAAATCCCTGAGCAGGCAGCTCAGGGACTTCCCCAAACCTTCACCATGACACTCAGCTCTTCCTTTCAGCAAGGCACACTCCAGGACATTTTCCATTGAACCAGGCTGTGCGGAGCACCACTGCCTCAACTATCTGCCATCCAGTCATGGTTAAACCCCAACTCCTCTACTGACATTCTGTTGCAAATACTTGGTTAGGTATGTGGCTTTTGCGCCTCATCTGGCTGCTCATATTATCTGATGCCTTTTGCTTTCTATGGAGTTATATATATTTCTGGCATATACTACTTCCTTCATTATTTTCCCCTTATTCTAGGCACTTTATCTCTTTTGTACTTTATTTATTTATTTATTTATTTATTTATTTATTTTTACTCATGTTCACTTTTATTTTCCTTGTGATATTTTTGTTTTCCTCTTTTCCTCTTTCTATCTCTGATTTCTTACAAAAACTCCTTTCTCCCTTCTTCTCTTTCCTGCTTCTTTACATTTACCTTATTTCTTTTTCAGAGAAACCAACAGATTTTGTGATCCTCAGCATTAATGATTTATTGTGTCCTCAATCCTTCAGATTGATAGCACTACATCATGGTGTTGGATTAATCTTTTTTTTTTCTTTTTTTTTTTTTTCAGTGACATTTCCAGGCTGAGGATTTAAATCAAACTAATTCATCCACTATTAATATAAACCTCTGATAGGAATTCTTTTGTATGAAGTTCTGACAAAAACTATCTTCAAATCCTAGTTCTTTAGTTAAAGCCAAACGCTGAATTTACAATTAATCCCCTCCTACGCATACATCTGAATTCATTAAACACCTTTCCTTGTCTTAAGGTCATCACAAGAGTTCTGTCTCTTAGCATCACAATGCTGAGTCCAGAGCTACTGTTTTTTCAGATTTTTTTTCCTTCTCCTGAAGAGTTGTTTAGTTTGTGGGTGATATCCTTTTTCAAACTAATTGATGAAAGATACGATCATGCATTGTGGGGTAGATGCACAATCTGTCAGCAAGGATCCCTGACACAAAGCAGAAATGTAGAGTTTAAGTTCACTAAAATGTTTTCCACTTTTGAAGCTCCTTTACCAAACAGAAAAACTAGAATAATAATGTTCCAAGGAATGTTTTTTCCTGTCTCTTGAAAGAAAATAAAACTAAAGCAAGCAACAAGCAGGTAGATGTCACAGTTTAATGTTTGTCCTTCAGTTTTCCGATGTCAATGATTTAAAGAGGACATTATGTTTCTGAAGTTTTAGTAAGATCTCTAAAGGACTTAGCAAAGAGATCCTGGTCAAAAAAGCTGTGTAATACAGCCTAAGCTCATGTGAATGACAAATCTGGGTGTCTGTGTCCTTTTGGAAACCCCCAGACTCTTCTTCTGACAGGAGTGAGATTATCTGTCACCTTTAAATCATCGAAGCCTGAGATCAAACAAGGCTCCTAATCTTAACAATTCTTTTCTTGTGTATTTTGGTGTAATTGTCAAGGTCAGCACCTGCAGCTCTAGTAGTGCTTCTTTACAGTTGTTGAGACAGTAGTAAAAGAATCTGAAAATGGATAGTAAGTGCAGGTGGGGCAGTAGAGAAAAAAATCAGACTCCTTCAAACAAGGAGATGTAACCCATCAAATATTCCCCGTGTATTGCATATGGAAATTGATTTAAAACTACTTCAAAGTACTGAGTAACAAATCAATTCAACCTTTTTCCTTACATCATCCTTTCTTAACACTTCCTCTGCCCTATGCTGGGTTATACCTATTTATGTTAGTTAAGGATCTTTTCTCATTTGATTCTTTTCTTCAATGGAGGAGAACTAATGCTTAAGATATAATGGTTGTGCCAATACACAAATCTTTGAACAAAAAGTAACCTATCTCTTACATGCATGTGCAATTCACTTTTCTCAATCTTTCCACAGAGACAAGCACCAAATTAACAATATAACAAAGGCATATTTCCTGTGGCAAGGGCCAGGCCAGGCCTGGCATTACTGTAATTCCTTTGTTGAATTGATAGAGAATTGAATATTCTTTAGTTTCCTGTGGTCTGAATTCATAACAGTCCTTTATACAGACTTCTCAAAAAAAAAAAAAAAAGTCTATCAGTAAAAAAAATTTTAGTATGCACACCCAATACATGTATATTAATTTGTTTATAAATTATACACATATATTGCCATATTAATACACAGTGAATATTATAAAATTTACACAAAAGTATAAATTTAAAAGGATAAGATAAGGGTGAAATAAATGTTTGTTGTTGTTATTGTTGAACTTATTTATTCAAATAAGTACAAAAAAAAATTCTTTTTGTACCCCAATGGATTGTTTTGCATATACCTTGGGGAACACACACACAATTTTGGACACCATTGCTTTAATTAATGTATTGTTGTGGATTGTACACCTTTTTAGTAGAAGTGTTAACAGCAGCAGTAACCAAACACAACCTATCCATATACCACACACTTAAGGTTGACATCACGTTCACATAAGAATTTTAAACTTTCAAGTCTAATTCATTTTCTGTTTTGAGTCTGCTAGAATATCTGTGGCTGGTTTGAATTAAAAACATTGTTATGGTATTAGGAAGTGATGAAGACATGACTGTAGCTGTCTGCTTATTTTCTTTTGAATAAAATCACATAAATTAAATAAGATAGTGTTTGTCATTTATTTATTGTTTTGAAAGGACTGTTGATTAAAAAGTACTGGGAAAAGGCTGGTGTAGCAGAATACAGGAGGGCAACCTTTTCCAGAACTGTTCTTCCCCAAAGCAGGATGGTGATGCGCAGCCACAACACCATGAGAAAAGGTGGTCTGAGCTGGACTGAACTGCAAATGTTACTTTTGTTACAGGGAGGACTTCAGACCTTTGACTTGTTGTTGACGTTGAGTTGCTGACATACCAGCAACTACAGTATAAATCTCCCACAAAACTCTGATCTTAGAACCTTGACTATTTAGAAAAAAAAGAGCTGTAACAGTTACTCCAAAGAATTAAAATTTCTGTTCACAATTTTTGGAAGTAGCAGTGACATTTAGTCTTTAAACTTATTTTTCTTTTTCTCTTCCATCAGAAAATCAATTGTGGTGTTCAGTTTCTTATTTTTCTCACTGTAGTATCTCCAGCTCCTGTTATATGTACCTTGCCATGTTGTAAAGGTCTGGGAGGAATTGCAGCTGTCTTTAGGCTTTATTATAGAGCTGCTGAATCACAACATATGGGAGAAAATGAATAGTAGAAAGTCCATTGAAAATCATTTGTTTTACTGTTTTGATTATGCCAAATTTCTAATTTTTTTTTCTGCTGTTTAAAACCATTAAAGGCAAAGCCCCATATAGCCATACATCATCTCTGCTTTGCAATAACACTACCCTTCATTTAAAACGTAGAATGTCTTATCTTACAAAATTAAGACAAAACCCTACATATTGATACCAATGATGGAATGGATATGTATTTATTCCACATTTGATTTTTACCAATGAAAAGGTATTCACACCTCTCTCAAGCCACTTAAACAACAGACCCCAATCCTGCTCATACTGAAGTAAGAAAATTCCTACAGAGTTAATTGGAAATGGAGAGTAGACCATGGTCAAAAGTACTGTCATGTACAGATATCACAGAAGCACCTAGCTGGCAAGATGATTAGCAAGCACATCTGTTCTGAACCATTAAAATGATTTAAAGAAATTACCTTTGAAGCCACCCACAGGACAGCAATTTTGTACAATCATTACAGACTCATTAAGAAAAGTTAATGTAGAAAAAAAAAAAAAAAAACTGCTGTGGGAAACATAATCTTTTTCTCTGTTTACTAGATAGTCTAAAGATGTGAGCAGAGAAGAGTCTGAACACTTATTTTTGATGATTATGCCTTGTCTCCAGAGCATATTGGCTGACTTATTTCTCATGGTACAGGTTAGACTACTTTTTCATACTACTACATATTCAGACTGTGCTGAGAACTTCCATGTTGGACATATATATATGGTCAAAAACAGGTCAGAGGATTTGGGAACCCGCCTTGAAAAGACGTCCTTGAATTCTACACTTGAATTCAGAACCCTACACTACATAGGCCTCTAAATGTCAGTTTTGAAATTTTATTCAGAGTAGACCCATCATTAGGTTGAGAATAAACAATATGGCTTTAAAGAAAGAGGTACTATGGTTGGGGAAGGGACTTAATAATTCATACTAGGATCAAAGAAAGAACAAGAAAAAATGTGATAAACTCAACATTTTAGATAAAAATAAGAATTACTCTTTAAATGTCATAACAGAACATAGTACGATTTACTACTGGAATATCTGCTTAATATCCTTTATTTTGTATGTAATATTTATATGAAGCAAATATTGGGAAGAAAAAAAGTGTTGCTTACAGAGGTATTCTGCTCGGAGACATACAAGGTTCTGTTTGACTCGCAAGCTGGAGGATGTATATGGAAAGCACTAATTGGATTTGATAAAGCTTTGACATCATTTCACAAAACAGTCTCATGAACAAACTATGGAACTATAAATTTGGACAAAACCACTGGGAGCAGACAGTCATAGTGAGCAAGAAACTAAAACTGTAAGAGATAAAAATTGGCTGCAATCAGGGGTTAGTTCATACCCTGTGTAGGGTAGCTGAGGTCAGCTCACTTTGCAGAGGGGCCATCATCAAAATAATCATTGCTGTTTGCCAGCCAGTGTGAGGTTTGTTGGTAGGTTTCAAGTCAACTCTGAGTAAATCACTAATCACTTAAATCACTACATATTGTTCTCTACAACTACCAGAAAGGAAGTTGTGGGGAATTTATGTAAGTAGCCAAATATCCTGCTAACATCTGGGAGCCACAGCTTTTCCACAGTTGCCAAAGAGAAAAAGAAAGGAAATGGCTAATGCCAGTCTGGAAAGTAAAGTTCCAAATAAACAAAAGAGCTTTGTTAAAAAAAAAAAAAAAAAGTCAGCAAAAGGTAAAGTTACAAATGCAATAAAATAATAAAATAAAATAACAAAATAGATACTTCAGTAGCAATAATCTGGTCTTATGTCATTTAAATACACAAGGAAAAAGCCAACCAAGTATTCTGTGAAGCCACAGAGGGATATACAGAAATTGGGAAGTTAGTTAATGACGTTAGTATTGCTCTGAGCCTGAATAAATTCTCTGCTTTCGTCTTCATAAAATAAACCAAAGGTCAGTTTCTGAGGATTAGGATATTTTCCCAAGTGGGAGGGAAGGCAATGGAAATGTTGAAAGACTTTATGAGTACATCAAAGCAGAAAGGCAATCAGAGCTGATAAAAGTTCACATACAACAAAATACAGATAAATTGCATTCTTGATTTATTTATTTTTTTAGGTCCTAAACTAGGCATTAGGACCTAGTTTATTAAAAGGGTAGTTTTGAACAAAAAACATAAACAAACATGTAGAGTCATTTTCAAATAAATTGAGATATTAAAAAATTTGTTTTGAGGAACTCCTTTTAAGTCATGAATATCATGTCTACTTAAAACTTCAATCCACTGAGCTTTTATAAAATGTCTGCACAATCGTTTCCTCTCAGGGTTTATCAGTGTCAGGGGGGTTCTGTAATATTTGCAAGTCATCTTTAGACATGGAAAGCAGTTTATGGTCCTTTAAAATACACTGAGAATGCAGGCATTAGGTGACCCATTTTTACTCATTAATTGCTAAATTCAGTATTTTCATAAGTGGACAGTGCCTTACATTTCAAGTTATGATGCACCTATTGAATCCCATTGTTTTGCATTTTCCAGCTTATTTTTGTCTTTTGTTCCAGCTAGAAGGGCAGATCCGTGTCACTGGATGTATATCTAGTATGCTGATGTAACATAGTACTCTACAATGCCTTCCAGTGTGTAACTCTTATTTAAGCAGTAGTTTGGATTTTTCAGTACACGTTCTTGGTCTTTTATCATGTTTTAAATGTAAAAAGCTGGTACCCAGTAACTACAATAGTGAATTGATACCGAGGATATTAGTTGTGTAATGTTAGATATGTTGCTTACTTTCTCTTCTACTTAGTTTCTTCTTATCTGACAGATGATTTTAATGATTCTAGTTCTGCTTCCCAGGAGTGTGGTGGATGAGCTTTAATTAATATCTTTAAAAGTGTTCTAGCTCCTTACCTATACATGTAATATAAATGTGAAGTATGATTAGATTTGAGAAACAATGAAATATCCTAAAGGTAATAACAAGATTAACAGTTTGTAGAATTTTATGCTTTCTATTAGCAACTTACATGTAAGATATTATGGTTGTATGCCCACACCTGGCTAAAGGAAGAGTTTTTGACTAAAGATGTTTTTTGCTCTATTTTTATCTATCAGGTCTAAATCAGTTCTGATAAAAAACATTTGTTCATTCTAGAGTTCTCAATAGTCATCAGAGATTTTCTTTTTAATAAGTAACATATTATTCATCACTGAGGTAGTGACAAAAAATAAATAAAAATAAATAAAATCCAACACCCACAAAGGTAAATATTATGAAAAGTAAATTTCATGTTTCCTACAAAATCTCACATCAGTTCAGGCCTTCTTACTATTTCAGTACAGCTTTCCCTGTTTCTAGATTTAAAATGTAGCTAAACACTTTTGTAGTTTCCATTGGCTTCTCAGTTTGAAACTGACTTACATTCAAATTGGCCCAAAGTCTTGTTGAATGATCAGCCAATGGGACACTGAAAATGTTTAGATGGTTGTGGTTGGGGCCTTCAGCCTTCACAGAAGTGTCTGTTACACATGCGGTAAATTCTCACTCCTAATAGACTCCCAGCAGAAATGATAGATTGATGAGTGATCATGGAAACACAAGTATCATTGTCATGCTTTAAATAAAGCCTTTCTGCAAGAAGCATGCTGCTGGGTAGCTGCTGAAAGTTCTCTGCCCCCACTGTATCCCTTGAGCTGAAAAATATGGCTCCCAGAACCTTCATATGGGAAAGGACATCCATGATTTGCCAGCACAGGGTGCTCGTACTCGTGTCTGTGCACATCAGAACTCTCAGCAGAGACTCTACAAAACCTGTGTGCCCAGAGAAAGGACTTTCTTCATGCAGGGCATCCTTATTTAGGGGGATGTCTCCAGGGCTAGAACACCTTTCTGAACAGTATCAGGATTTATTTTTCTCTCTTGTATTCCAGAAAATAGATGACTGCACAATTCCTTTTCTTACAAAGCTAAGTCAATATTTTAATTCAAACCACATGAAATAAAAAGTCTGTGACAAGACTCAGAATCCATGTTTCTCCTATCTTCATCCATTTTTGCCATTCCCCTGTCACTAGGAAGTTTTTATTAGCTTGTTCATAACAGCATTTTCAATTAGAGGACTCAGGAATGTTCCTTTTTCCCAACCACTGCCTGAAGGTATACATCTCATTGATTAGCACAGTTTTCTACAGTGCTAATGATGGGCAGCAGCACTGCTGTTCTGTGGATGTTCATGAGACATAAGTATCAAACTTGATGTCAATAATTAGGTTTCTGAGCTCATCCAACAGCAGAAATGAACTTTATCTATTAAGGTTTTATTTAGCATCAGGACAGAGGTGAAATGTGTTGTTGTTGTTGTTGTTGTTTGTTTGTTGTTTTTTTTGTTGTTTTGTTTTTATTTTTGGACTACAGTCTTGCACTTTTTTTTTTTTTTTTCCCAGATATCAGTGAAGTTTTCTGGACTTAGGCCTGAATTTAAAATCTAGTGATTTAATGCATTGAGCTTAGTATTTGCCACCATTGTTTCAGTTTCATCCAGTGTTAACTATCTTACGATTTGTCTTCTGAATATTTATATAAGATTTTTAGTAATATTTATTTTAATTTTATTTCCTATATTGTATTGATATTTATATGTAATACATAATTATTATACACATATGTGAATAAATATTCTTGCAGGTAACCATTTTAAACTTAAAATAATTTAGTCTCACTATGTATAATCACATGCTCGTTTTTCTCTTCCAATGGAAAATGTTAAGATGTCATTTATTTCAGCTTGTTTTCAGCAAGAGCATCATCATGCATCAGACTTCCAGCATCTATTGATAATTTCCTTGTTTGCTTTTAATTAATATTATTAGTCATTCAGCATATGACACTCAAAGTAAATGTTAAACCCCTGGCAGCAAAAAATCTGATTGGCACTTTGTGTGTCACAGTAAAATGGCAAAGGACAGTTGTCGTCCTTCAGGAACAGGAGCACTTTGCTGGGAAAACAGACTATGACGATCAGTTATCCTGACCTTGAGAGACACTTGAGAGTCACTGGGGTCATAACACTGGTTTCAGAGAGCTGGAAAGTAAATGCTTCCACCAGGTGGTTGGCTTGTGGGGGCACCAGCAACATGCACAGCTCCCAGACTCCAGGAGAACCTCTGGGTCTGCCACCCTGCTTCCCCGTGATAAGCCAGGGTACAGGGTTCAGGCTATCATTTTGGATCCACAGATGCACTACAAGCAGTGCTTTGGCCTCTCCTGAAGGAGGTGCCAGTCTCTTTAACAGAGCTTTATTTTTATTTATTTATTTATTTATTTTGTTGAGAATCTAACAGTATTATTATCTGTCATTGCTATAAGCTTGTGTCACTTCAGGGTATAAAGTCAATTTGATTATTATTATTACAATTATGATCCATCAATATTATAGGTTATACTGTAATGTTATTATACAGTTAACTTAATGGTGAGGAGTGTCTATCATCAAAGAGTGATAGCAGAGTCCAGAAAATACAGATTTCTTGTAGGCTAACTCAGTCTTTTTTTCTTGACTTTGTCACTGCATCATATTTCTCCATTTTTCCAATGCCTATGTAAATATCTGCATAGAAATCAATAAAAGCACACCCTGCCACGCACATTCACCTGAACTACAGGTTGCTGAGGTCCTGTACTGCTGTGGATAGGACACTAGTAATGCTAGAAGCGCTCAGCCCTGTCAGGTCCCTTAGGAGAAGCGTTATCCCCACAACCACCCCTGCCTTTGCAATGAGCACGTCTTGCAGCATATGGCCAGTTTACATCAGGCTCACTAATCTTTTGTTGTTAAGTGTCACCAGTCGCCACACACAATAGAGTTTGATTGAGATTTCTTCTCTTTTGAAGGAATCAAATTGCATTTTTTTTCCTTCCATGAAATAAGGCTCACTGGTTTGTTATTAAGATACATTATACATCATAATTCATCTCCTTGTTTATATGCCTATATATATGATGTGCTCAGCTAACATTCTGATAAACAGATTTATTTCAAGAAAAATCTCTCTTGCTCTGAGGTGATAGCTTCTTACATTGTCTTCTGGCAACTGGAATTAACAATACCTCTTTCATAACATTTTATAAGATTCCCTTCCATACTGTTAAAGACCAGCAGGTAACACTTGCTTAAATAGAAAACTGATTTCCATGCCAATAGCTCTTGTTTTTCTCTGCAAGCACAGCCCAACAAGGACAAAATACTAGAGAATGAACAGCTATAAAATGGATGTCTAGTAATGGGAAACAGGATCACAATATGATTTTTTATTATTTTTTATTACAACTGACTTCATAACTCAGAACAACATATTTTTGCATATTTGAAGTTTATTTGAGATGGTAAAATAACAACTCTTCAACATTTTCAAACTATTCTTCAATTTATAAACAAAAAAAAAAAGAATGACTTCATGAAACCTGTTTATTTTAAGAGGAATGGAAATGTATATTAATTTAATAAACATATTTATATTAAACAGCCAACCCACTCCAAACTTATATCAAACAGAACTATAATAAATATAAATCCCAGGAGGGATTTCATGTACTTAACCTTGTCTCATTTCATATGAAACTGACAGAGGAAGCATATTCCAATCTATTAAAATACATTATTTTTCTGTATTGAAACTGACAGAAATTTCCCATATAAAATAGAGTATCAAAGTCCAGCTATCAACAGTGCTGCTCCTATTCACTCTTTGACTTTTTAATATGCCTTCCCTTTACAACATCTGAAAATATAAAAGCAATTAGTTATGAATAATATAATCATAATTTTACAACATTTTACATTTCTGTATTCCAAACCATGGGACAAAAACTCTTTTCATGGCTCATTCCCCAGATAACTACACATTAAAAAATGGAATCACATTTTACATTTACAACACTATTTCATATTTATGAAACCAGAAAGATAAAATTCACACACATTATTTCAACTATATATATTATTGGTGTGTCCTTCACACTGTAAGTTTTTTTTGCCTTGCCCTGGAAAAACACAGACAACATAAGATTGCCAGGAAAAAGAGATGAAATTTCCCACCAACTCCTAGATGTCTATAATTTTTAAAGACTAAAAAGAACTGATTTCAAGCTTTATAAGAGATAAATTACATAAAAAAATTCTGAAGCTTTCCAGGTTATGTCAAGGATCTAACCCATTACTTCTAACCCATTACTTCTAGTCATGAAGTGCATGGAGTATAATTTCAGGATTTGCAAACAGTGTGCTTAGTACACTAGTGCTATTTCACACAGATACAATTCCTGTAAAATCCTTGGTGCAAAATCAGCATAAAACTAGAAGCACCAAAGTTTTGATTGCAATACTGCATTGGAAATAGAAAAAAAAAAAAAAAAAAAAAAAAAGGAATGAATGATAGGAAGCCTCCTGTGGCAAGGCAACAGTTGGAAAGAAAGCTAATCAGACACAGTCAGAAACTCAGTGGTTTTTGATAAACTGTAAACAGTAAAAGTCATGATTTCTCTCCAAGACATCTGAAACCTTCATTACTACAATTGCTTATTTAATCCCCCTCACTTCAAGAAGCAAATGAAGCTTTATTAGGCAGCTCATGCAAGCTTTTTTTTTTTTCTCTGTATTCTTCACCAGTACTTACCAATTAACATTGTGCATCAACAACCTGACATTTGTAGCAGCTGCTGAGCCAAAAATGTATGCAGATAGTAGAACAGTATTCAAAACTGTCATACTCCTTCTAGGAACAAGACCAAATGAAGTTACTATTCATTCACTTACCAAATACATATTGAACTGTGGCCACGTGGTACCTGAAAGGGAAATATTTATCTGCAGATTTTCCATAGCTGTCCATTTCAATGATCATAACAATATATATTTAATTCTTTAAGCTCCTGGCCCTACTTTACAGAAGTACTAAATACATGTATATATCTCAAATTTGGCCCAAGGGCACCCTAAAAATATTTAATTTTTAATATTCACTTCTTAGACTAAACTGGTTAACTCATCTGTAAAATCTTGGTAGCAGAACAACCAAAGCAGACAAAGGAAATAAAAGAAGCCAGGTTTGTAAGGAAAAGCAATATCTTTTAATAGAACAACTGTTACAATATAAATGGAAAAGCATTCAGACTCAAGGTTTTTTAAAAGTATGAAACTAAATAGCTAAGAAACTTTTGGGACCATATAAGTACATTTTGAGAGAATACAAAATCCTTGGATTCTGGCCACAGAGATATGGTGATTTTCAAGACATTGTTTCCACAGAGTTTTATAACAGCTGTAGTTATAGTAGCATTTTGTAGTAGCATTGCCATGTGGTAATGCATGTAGTAGCATTAGCCAAAAATCTATGATACATGTTTCTTTCCTTTCCAACACTAAGGCAGATGTCAAATGGAAAGTCTGGGGAAGTTTTTGTTTGTTTGTATGTTTTGTTTGTTTGTTGTTGTTTGGTTTGTTGAAACATTTTCTGTATTCCCTAATCTACTATCCCTGTGCAGGTAAGAATACTTTTCACAACATACAAAATACCGCTGAAAAGTAAATAAATGGCTATAATTAGAAAGACTGGTTGATACATTTGATTATCAAAGGAAAATATCATCAGTGCATTTTAAAGTCATCATATATTTTAACATATTAAGGAAAGATTTTAATGGAGAATATACTAAAGTTCATTCAAATTATGTGTAGTATGTTGTAAGAGAAAATAGATACTTGTTTTGTTAGTTCCCCTCCTTTCTAGCCTCAGTGAAGCAAAACTAGATACTGTTGTTATAGAGCCAATAAGTGTTCCTCTGTCAGTCTTTCTACTATGTAAAAAACACTGACCAACAATTTGAAATTGATGAGGAGCTCTCAGATGGAAATAAAGGCTTAAATAGATGCTTCAGAAAATGAAAGGCAACCCATCACTTTTTTTTTCCTTTTTTTTTTCTTTTTCTGAAGACAATCTTAAATGTAAGGAATATAGAGCAGATTGTAAAATTCAAAGTCTCAATCTGTCATAAGTTGCTCCATTTTTTCTTTCATTTTCCACATTCCAGATAAACTAACAAAATCCATCTTACAGTGTAATTGTAGTAGGTGAATTTAGCAAGTAAAGTCAGGTGTTTCTGCAAATTATCATGGAGTAGATAATATTAAGCATACAAAATGACTTGTAGTAATTTCTTCTGTACCTTGAAAGAATAAAACTTTTGTACTTTACGATCTCTAAGGAGGCAAGCAGACCTTGCGATCCAAGACAGCCTCCATTAAACTCTTGTAATGCGTGTTAATGCAATTTTCCTAAGGGAATGCTATGGTGATATTTATCTTCAGCCTGCTTGCTAAGAAAACCACTGCCAAGGAGGCGAGCAGGCATCTGTATACATGGCTGAGTGGCATTTTTATACTAGCAGATATTGGAAGCCTCTGAAAAGACTCAGTAGGAATTGAATTTGAGAGAAACACCTGAGGAAAGGGCATTTGTCTTTTTGGCTTTTTGTTTTGGTTTGGTTTGGTTTGTTTTTTTTTTTGAGTTTGGAGACATAACTTGACATTTATTATAATAAAACCATCTGTAAAACCATGTCTTGTTCAGGAGTTCCATTATGAGAAGTCCAACTCTTCCAGATTAGACGAAAAAGCAAGTTAATTGTGATCTTAATAGATTTCTCAGGTGCTTGCTGTAATCAGAACTACCTTTTTAACAGCTTTCATTGCTCATTAATTACATTTCCTCTCTTAATTTCACTATTTCTTTCCTATTCCTTGGGGAGTATGGAAACTGATACAACTAATCACCTCTGAATTATGCATGTGAACCATCCCAGAAACACGTGGTTGAGATCTTTCTCTAGGTCAAGAGGCTACTTTCGATACAGAATAATTTCTCATCTTATGGTAGAAACTTACTGTGAACTTCAATACAGCCAGAGGCTGTATGTAACAACTAGCTTTGAGACAGAAATTTTCATTCTAAACTAATTAACATGTCCTAAATCCTAAAATAATGTAAATGAGAAATAATTTGAGATGACTGACTCACCTGATAATTCTTCTCTTTCCTATTAAATGTTTTGAAATTCTCTGAGAGCTCTGTCAACTGGACTTCAATTAGCACCCTGACTGTTCTGATTAGGTACTATCTAGATGTAGTTTTTCTTTATACCGTGTCATATTATAACATAAGCCTCAAGTTTAAACATTTTACTTGGAGTATATTATTCATATATAGTGTGATTGCAATGGAGTTGTGACATGCAAATAAGAATAAAATTAAAATCAGAATGTGTCTAAAACCGGTACCTGCTTTTTTTAATATACTGTTTCAATGCAGTTTACCAAATGTTTCATGCACAGCACCCTACTTTCAGCATGTTAAAACAGCACATTTATATTCTCTGTTCCACAGATTTTTGTTGTTGTTGTTTTGAATAGGATTCAGTTCATTTTTTCTCCCTGTATAAGCCTTTCTTTGGCCTACCCATAAAAACAGTCTTATATTCTATCTTTGTATCTATTCCCATTTCCTAACTGTGAGATTTTTTTGGCCTAACAAGAACAATATAATGGGTGATCATAATATATTTTCATTTTTTCTAGGTCTAAAGGGCCAGTCATATATTTTTTGTGTACCTACAACTACGACCTTACAGGAATGTGGGACTTGTGAAGTCTACAGAGAACCCAGGCTTTGACTGTTACTTTCTTTCCTGTGGAAAAGGAAAATAGAAAAAAAAATAAAAGAAAAAGAAAAAGAAAAAGAAAAAGAAAAAGAAAAAGAAAAAGAAAGAAAAAGAAAAGGAAAAAAGAAAAAGAATTGCATTTCTTTATAAGAAATTTTCTAAAGAGTATTGAGAGGAGAATTTCAGTGATGTACTAACCCTGAAGGAAGCAGAAAATAAAGCTTACATTAATGGTGTTTATATATTATGCTGCAGGGTTCTTATCTAAATGTCATTTCCACTGGAATGCCCAAGATTTGCCAAGAATTAGAAAAACAGTTATGTATGCAAGTGTGGGGGGAAGTATGCAAATGTGTGTTGTTATATACATTGAATGAGTTAATAATAAACATGCAATAAAGCACAATTTCCCAATGGTACCTGATTTATCAAGTAATGTTAAAAATGATACTATCAGAAAATGTAAGAAATCATCATGTCCGCAATACTTATATGTACCTTCATCAACTATATAGTACATTATGTAATTTACTATATAAACAATTACAGTGCCTTCCAACCAAGATGTGGCTACACAGATTGTATGACTGAAGAAGGGGTCACGTTTGTTTATTTTCTGTGTCCATAACAAAATTAATAACTCCAAAATTCTCTATGGTGTTCATTACAAGTTCTTAGATTGTGTCTTGCCTTGACGTATGTCAAAGGTAAAAATAGCTGCAACAGCTATGGGCTATGCATGATAAAAATGAAAAGAAAAAGAAAAACAGCCTGTTGGCATCACAGTCAAATTTGGCCATATAGTAGAAAGAAATAAGTCAAATTAGAAAGATAAAAGTGGAATTTTCTTTCCCAGCAGATAAAGGAGTGATTGGGGTGAAAAAAAAAAAAAAAAAAAAAAAAAAAAAAAGTTATAATAACTGGTTGCTGACTCAAAGTTTCTCTCTGAGAATAATCTCAGTTAATTTTGTTTCTAGCTTTTTATGCTACAGGGGAATGTAGAGGGGGGAATGTAGAAGTTTCCCTTCTTCCTCCTGCTTCCTTATTCTTGAATATGTGCTTAATGCAGAAGATGGGAAGAAGGAAACACTGCGTATACCCTGTGTTGTCAGCTACCTACATTTTAATAAGCTATTGAAAACAATGAACTTAGAATCATCAGAGAAGTATCACATGCCCTTGACAGTCTGTGAATGCAGTGTTTAAACGTGCCTGCTACAGTAATTCAGAGGTCATGGAAATGCATGGTCCTTCATTAAAGTAGAAAGAAAATGATGTATATGGTAAGTACTTTGCTTGCACCAAATTCACCAAATTCACCAAATATTTTTTAGACTGGAGATGGGTGACTTAGTAATTAAATAAATCATCTCCTAAGCAAATAAAGCTATTTTGTAGTTCTTGTTTGCTGGCAGTCAATACAAGCAACAGAAAAATAAAATAAAATAAAATATAAAATAAAATAAAATATAAAATAAAATAAAATAAAATAAAATAAAATAAAATAAAATAAAAAAAAATAAAAATAGTAAAATATTTTTTTCTAGGTTTCAGTGCAATCAGCTTTAAGAAATCTAAGTAAATGTCTTTAAACAATTTATTTTAAAATGTTATGCCACTAGCAAGTATAAATCAAGCATATGCTATTTTCCTGTTTACCTTTATTTTTTTTTATGTTGTTTTCTTGTGAAAAATCATTCAGTTTGTTCCAGTTCAAGTTTTTATGAAAGCTGCAGACATCTAAGGGTAAATGACATCTAGACAAGCTATCCTTGTAACTTAATATTCATATAATTTACTTAAAAATGAAATTCTTTAATCAATACAGTTGTAAAAATCCACAATAGAAGATATAATTTAAAAAGCAATAATAAAACTATGGATTTTTTTTCCTGATATTTTTGTCATATGTAGGTAATTACTCCAAAAGATATATAATGTGTATGTGATATTACTACATGTAAACATAAAAACAACAACAAAACACAGAAGCTATTCTGCAACATTTGATCTGGAAACATCAGAAAAACAGATGTGGACAAACCTCTGTTTCTGAAGATATGATATGAAAACTGGATACTTAATGTTAAACAATTCTTAAATTAAGTAACAAATTTTATTTATTTTTTTTTTTAAGGACTTGGATTACTCTTTTTTCTTCAACAGCAGATTCTCCCACAATGAATAATATTCCTCACATATTTTCTTCCAGCTACTGTAGTGTGATTTTATTCAGATAAATTGCAATGAGATACTCTTTTAAATTCCTTTCAAAGTCCATTAATACAAAGAAGCCTAAAATAATAATAGGTACTGAGGGAGATTCCTGAATGTAAAGAAGTTCTCAACCAGTGCAGAGCAAGCTAAATATATATATTTATATATATATATAATCTTTATAAGCTTTGAAGCTTCGATATGTTTGTCACATGGGCTGAATTTGGAAGACTGTAGTTCCAAAACCTCATGAAGCTCCTCTAAAAAATGAGCTAAAATCCTCTAAAAAAAGGAGCTCTTAAAAATTGCAATCCAACAACCTAGATTACTGCAGACTAAATCTGCTTTAAAGCCAGTGTAGAGGTCCTTGAAACCATAATCTTTTCCACTGTGGCTGACCATTGCAGCAATGGAGAGTGAAGCTAGGGCAGAAGACCTTCTCCTTCAATGCTTTTTTACTTATTAATAGAAAATAATTTGATAATCTGTATGCATTGTAATTATGTAGCATGTTGTTTTTACATTAAAGCATATCATTCACCAAAAATAATATTAGTATAAAACACCATGTTTTTGAAACCAAAATTCTGATAGATTTCCTTTAGAGAACTGTTAAGCAACAATGTAATTAGAAATGTAAAAGAGCACATTAATGTGGATTAGTCCTTATTACAAAGGCAACTTGTCTATTGTCCATGTACTTATTTATTAATCATATCCTGCAAACATATTTTAAACAAATAGCCAAGCAAAAGTCCTACTGAAATGTCATTCTGTTTTTGCCAGGTGAAGTTCTGTTTGTTCCATCATTGAAAAGCAAGCTAATTAACTCATATATTATTCCATTCCACTTCAGAATGTCACAAACGTGCAAAAGCTATTCAACCGTGCTAAGGCTGGGGAAATGAAATTTTGAATTAGCCATTCTTTGGGAAAATACATTCGAATAGAGCCTGAAAGTTTGAGAACCTTCAATGCCCATTAAATTTGATCTTTACAGAGTCAAACCGCTTCTCTATGAAAGAAGGGCACATTAAGCATTTGTATTCTCACCTGTACTGAACGAAGAATGAATCATAAATCAAAGAGCGATGGCCCAAGTAGTCCACCCAGATGGATTTCTTTATTCCTGCACAGCAGCAGACTAATAATACATAAGGTAATCCCTGTAGTAATCCCTTTAGCTATGGATAAAAGGAGACCCTCAGCCCCTCGTCATCACTAGCATTGAACTTTAGCATAATATTTTTATACACATGACATAAACACACAAGTGAGTGCTTTCATGGCTCTCCTTCCTTTTGAAGCATTAACACTGGTGAGAGGCCAGTGTGTCACCTATACCACTCATTACTCACAGAACAAGTCAAAGGACATAGTGCTCTCTCTGTATTAGTCTCCTTGATAACCTCATAGGGTTTTGCTGTGAATTCACATCTCCCCATTTCTCCTTCCTTAGGTTGGCAAAAGCCAGCAAAGGGCCATGGGTGCTCTTGCAGCTGCCCCTACTGCAGATGATGAAATGGCAGCACAAGGGTTGCATTCTTTGCCTCCTGAGGCTGCAGGATTTAAAAAAATAATAATAATAAAATCAAAATGTAGGCCATTTCCACATAAAAAGATGCATTCAGAGATCTAGGTGGAACCACCTAACATCTTGGGAATCTGCCTGGTTAAGAATCCAGTTTTACTTTACAAGCATTTTAGATTGGATTGAGTGTTTCTCCTTCTGCCTGTCCCGGAAAAGCTGTCATATTTCACACCATTGGTGATTCTATTTGGAAACCTGGAAGTGTTTGAGAAGCAACAAAAATTCCTCAGTCTGAAAAATCAACTCTTCTGCAGCCCTCAGGAGAGGCCCTCAAAATTTGAATGAGAAGAGTAATGGTACTCTTACGATGAGGATGTTAGGATAGTAATAAATGGTTTCTCAAACATCCAGGCATTGATTGGAATGAGGTTCCCAACAAGTACAGACACTAGAATCAGAAATAGCAGAAGGATGAGACAAACAACTAAACTACGTTCCTGGTGTAGTTTAGGTTAATGAATGGACTTGGTTGATCTAGGTCCTCTGACAGCAAAAGCCGACTCTCTTTATTCTTAAAGCAAGAATCTTATATCTACATGAAACAAAAAGCCATATATGAACTCAGTTTAATATTAGGTACATTTTTGAAGAGACGGTTTCTATATTGTCTGTGATATTTCAATACCTATTATGTCTTTTTTTCTCATGTTTACATGGCTCATTTATCAAGAAGAAAGTACCTACCTTCTGGAACCTGTATACTTTGCCCATAAGCTTTGTAAGCAGACTGTGAGGTACTGCTCTCAAAGAAATCACCAGCCAAGATTGGAATCACCAGCACCAAATCTAGAATTTTTCAAACCTTTTAAACAAGATTCATTCTTTTGCATAAATGGTATACCCCCAGCTTTGTCATGAAGAATCTTCCTAAAATATAGCAGTTTTCTTTCTATACTCCCTAATAAGAGGCAGAATTGCTTACTTAAAACTGTGTGCAGATGTTCTGACTGTGATTAAGGGAAGGGGGGGCGGCTGAAAGACAATAATAAAAAGCTGTGTTAGAATACCAGCAAATGGCAACAAGGCATCTGTTAAACATACTTGTGAATGCTTCAAGTAAAAAACAACTCAGTAGTATATGAAATAAGCTAGGAACCATCCAGACTTCATGCAGCTGATTTCTCCTCTATGAAAAGTTGATGTGCCTGACGCATGTTTAGTAAGACACCAACACTAACAGGTAAGACACCAACACTAACAGGTAATTTAACAAGAACAACTAGAAAAAATTTTGTCTTTGTCCTACCCAAAGACTAGCCTGTCTATTTTATATGCCATTGGCAAAAAAAAAGAAAAAAAAAAAAAAAAGAAATAAAATAAAAAAATCTGTTGTTTACATTTCCTAAATAGATAAGTTTTCCCTGATCCAGTAATCTAATAATAGGAGAAAATGACCTTTTCTAGCTTCACTTCTGCTTTGCACCCATGCCAAAAAGAGGCTGTACAGGAACAAATTTCTAACTTGACAGCTATAAAACAGTAGGATCAACATTAAAAAAAATAATAATAAAAAAAGATATATCCTGTGTTTGGAAGCAACTTAGTTTCCTAGAAGCTGTCATCTCACTGAAAGCAAATGTGAAATAAGGTTTTTAAATGTCCAGGCCAGTTCTGAAAATGTATCTTAAGCACCAAACTCATGCACAAATATCTTCATACTATCCTGTATAAAACTGCATCTATGATCAAATAATACACTCAGTGGGAGAGGACAAGATCTTTTCTATTCTTTTTTATTTTTTTTTCCTTCATTGTTGAAACATTTCCCATTTTTTTACCCAAACCGTGCTCTATGGAGGACATTATTCTCACCATAAAATTTTGATAAAATAAACTTTTTTTTTTTTTTTCCCATGCTAGAATAATGCAACTTTCGGCTTAATTTTTGAATAATAATATTTGTATTTATTTCATATTTTTAGTTATAGATATGTATTTAATATTTTGAACAATTGTTAATGAAAATACTTATGATATGAGGGAAAGTTTTTTCCTAATAAGTAGCCTGCATATACCTGTGTATAAAACTGAAGAAAAAAATCCCTCTTTGTTTACTTCAGAAGTAGAAAACACATCAAATTATTTTTCAAGCTTTTTTAAAAGCTGATGTAAACAAGCAGTATCTATTTTTCTACTTCTAATCCTAAACCAGATTGTCAATCTGGCAAGTGATGTGACTGTTCCAAAGCAGAATGGAGAAAAGCTGAAAATACTGCAGTTGCCTAAGCCAGCAGGAGAGGCAGGAGGCCGTCCATCCTGTTTGATGTATCCAAGGAAATGTCAGCCTTCTGTGTCAGTCACAAACCTAATGAAAAACCTCCAGTGGGAAGTAAGGGCAAGCATGTAAAGTTTTCCTGCATACACACACCTTTTCCCAAAAGAAATACCATATGCATTAAGTCATATTTATGCTTAGGACCCAAGCTACCCATTTTCATATTTTTAAACAGAAATTTTGTCTTAGATTTTCAGGTGTAGAAGAAATTTTCATTAGTCCCTCAAGTCCATCAAGTCCATTTAAAGTATTGGAGGAGATCTTAATGTTACATGTATTTAAACAAAAAGCTCTGTGTATGAAGACAATGTATAGTTTTTCTTTCTATTTTTTTTTTTGTCATTAAGATTTTAAAATACATGTTAACACAGAAATCCTAATAAAGTTCAAACTACACCAAAGAAAATTCTCAGTTAAATACTACTACACCATCCATCTATTAGTGTGCTTCAAGTATCTTCAAAGGCAATTTTCCACTCAAATTTTCATAATGAGATAGGAAGTGAGAGTAGACAACCAGTAGAAGACTAGTTTTCAAGACAAGGCTTTAAAATTGTATGTCTAACTTTTGAGAACCATTCACTGGTTTAAAATAAAATTAGTTCAGTCCACAGTAGGTGGAAACAGCAATAATAACACCTGATATGTGCAAACTGGTTTTCACTTGATATATTTATGCCAATATTAAAAAAAAAAAAAAATGTAAACCAGAAGGCTTCAAATTTATGAGAACTAGTCCCCATAAATTTAAAATTTTATCATGTGTGAAGCTTCCTTTTAAATTAGAACAGTAAACTTCTAAGTGAAACTTGTAAATCATTTTGACCTCTATGTGTTCCACATGTGTGATATATAAATACACTTGAAAGTCCACATTGAACTTTGTAGGTAGGTCTGATTTTTTTTTTACTTCAATTTTTTTCTCGTTTTAGGATATGAGAGGGTGTTCATAGGAACTCTAGTATCATACATGAATATGCATTTCATAACTTGTGTATACAGCTTTACATACTGCTGGAAGTATATAATTCTTTAGGAAATGATCCAATTACTTAAATCTAGAATCTTTACAAAATACAACTGAATTCTGATTCATATCAACTGTGAATCAGCTTCAAATTTCCAGTTTCTTACTAAAATATGGTTCTGTATAGTTTACCTGCTTAGTGTTTTTAATTTAACAAAACAATATTTATAGCATACCTCAGTGTATAAATATCTTCCTCTACTAATATAGTAGAGACAGAACTAACTGGGACCTCTACCCTTTCAGATAACTGTAGCACTAATTCAAACCAATAAGTTTGCCGTGATAATAAAATGATTTATTGTCTGCATATTTTGTAAGTTACATTCATTCTGAAAAAATAGTAAAGTTTCTTCAGATTTTTTTTATATATACGGAATAATTTCATCATCAAAACTACATACAACCAAATGTAGAATAACCAGTGACTTTAGACATCAAACAAGAAGAGGGACAGCTTTTTTCTTTATATGCTTTGGCAGTTCCAAAGTATTGCATTCAAAACATCACTAAAAACATGGGATACATTTCTGGTCCTAATATAAACTGTATATTGTGAACTATTAAAAATGTGAGTAAAAAGTAAAGATGCTCTCAAAGGTCAAATAATTTGTAATATTTTTTTCATTTTATCTGATTGACAAGCTGCTATTAAAAAACATACTTTTTTGCTCAGTAATAAAATTCAGAATTTTTTATAATGCAGTTTTAGACCCTTCACACATTCTTTTCCTCACATTTTCAAACTTGTTTATGAAGCTGTCTGCACATGTATCCATCTTATCATAAAGTCTTATCTGACTTTGTACCACACCTAAAGTAAGCCAATTAAGTAGTAATGATGAGCTCTTTTCAGCTGTGCGCTCTTTTTCAAATGAATTTATTGAAGTAAAGGATTTACAGCATATGGACTCACAGACTTTTCATGAGTTTAACTGGCATCCATATGTACAGCTTTCAGTAGAGAACTCTAGAGTAGTATTTACAATGTAAATATCAACTTTTATTACATAAGAAACAAATATATCACAACTTTCACTTCACAACATATTTGTTCTGGTTTGATGACTAAAGTCATCTCTTTGAAATACTATGTGGAACTCAAAAGTAACGTGTTCTTGTTGTAGACTTTACCAGGTGTCTTTCAGAGGTCCTGAAATGCAAAGGAAAAATATGTTTGAAAAATCATTTTGGTAAGCAATTGCATCATGAGGTATATAAAAGCAGACAGGAGACAAAAATTAACAATGGTAAAAAACAGCTACTGTGTTTAGGACTGAGAAGGTACTCTTCACAGGAGCTTGATGGTCATTACAACTGGCAGACAAGGTTGTAGCACCAAGAATAAAGTTTGAAGTTTTATTGTAAAATTGTTACTGCACATTGTCCTACAGTGCTGAACAGCTCTCTTTGAAAATTTCTGCATCCTTCAGACAGATAGAATTCAGGCTGCTTGATACACACTCTGTCAAGAACTGGGCACCATGATAAAACGACCAATAACAGACAATATTAAGTAAACTTTTTATCTATAGGGAGATCTGAATCCGCAGTACAGTCAATAAAAAAGGACCAAAAATATTTCTAAGTGAATACCATCAAACCACTGCATAATCCAGAAGCAGATATTTTTTGAATAACATTGTCCAGAAAGAATATTTTCTGAATCCCATCAAATAGAAATAATTCTGTTCCTTCAAGCATAAGCCGTTATTGTCCTTTCTAATATTTGGGACCTTTAGAGGAATAGCCAAATTTACGGAAAGTAAAAGAAAATTTTCTTTCATTCTCTGAAGTAAATAACAGTTTGGAGAAAATTGGTTTTTATTTCCTTGAAAATATTATCTTCAGAATTATAGTTTTCATCTTACTTGTAGCTCTGACACAGCTGAATGGTAAAAAATAACACCCAAAAACAACAGCAGCAAAACTATTAACAATTCCTTAATACACTTTTAAGAATAACAAGCCCGTTAAGTTTTTACATTACCCTTTCAATTTTATGTCCCTGCAAGTGTTGTGATGTAAAAGGATTTACGCATAAGTAAATCAAATAAATGTTTGTGAATGAGCTTTGAAAAATAATAACAGCTAAAAGGAAAACAATAACTGCAATATTTGCCTGCCTGATGATCCATCTACAGCACATTTCAGATGGGAGCCAAGAACTTTCTTAACACTTAGGGTTCACATTGCTGATTCTCTTAGTTCTAGAGGCAACTTTTAATGAGGTAGATGATGTTAAACAAAATGAGTAGTTTTTGTGGTTTTTTTTTTAATTAAAAGACGTATCACTGAATATGTTCTCTGAAGAAATAATAATCTTTGTAATTAAAAATGAGTCAATTCTGATTTTATGCCACAGTGCATAAAGGTTGAAACACCCAAGTGAGTTAGGTACATTATTAACAGTGCCATTTAACCAGGAACTTTCAATAACAGCAATCATGGGATATTTTAATTATTCTTAGTAAAATGATTATTATATTCACACACAATCCCTATAGAAAGAAGTAGCATTTTATGGAACATGGATTTTTCTGCTTTTCGGATGTGCCACATTTCATGTATGACTGATCTCACTTTATGGGGAAAGTTAGCTAATAGCATAAGGAAAGAAAATCTGGACATACCAGGGGGAGGTGGCTCAGCAGCTCATCTACAGAAACATCATCATAGTTTTCTGAAAAGGAAGGTTCAAGAATTTCTGCTTCATCACGAAGTTTAGAGGGGTTTAGCTCTTCCTGGCTGTTGTGGATCAAAAACAAGTTTTATTACCTTCAGAAGAAAAAGCAAACGAGAAGCAAAGCCTTGTACTAACTTTATCTATTGTACATTTTGTTAAACTTATACAGAAATGTTATGAATAACATGAAATAGCACATTTAGATGAGGTGAAAAGACAAGATATTTAGAAGAGTTTGTCTGAGTGAATATACAAGAGAATAAGCCCTAAAAAACATACTGGCATTTATCACCTAAGGACATATGATCTTTTGGGGTCTTCTAAATTTTTTGTATTTACTTAAAGATAGATTTCCATCAAATACTGTTTCTCCCTTAAAAAAAAAAAAAAAAAAAAAAAGTTGTTCATGTGTCATAGCTCTGATTTCTTCCTTAAAAGTTTTTTCTTGTTTTTGTTTTTGTTTTACACATAAAATCAATTTAAGAATATGTCAGAAGCTTTTTAAGATTACTAGATGCTATCTCCTCTTCATTCTTTTACTCTAATCTGATTGAAGCCTCTGTTTCAGAATGGAAAAAAATGCTGTCTGTATTTGAAAGTCATGTTATAAACTATGTTAAAAAGTCATTACTGCTCATTGTCATTTGTCTTTTTTCCATATGTATATATAAGTGGCCATAAACCTTTTATGTTTAGTACTATACAGCTATGGAAAAAAATATATTTTCTTTATTGTAGTACCTTCTTTTTCCGGTTAAAACTGAGTTTAAGTATTTCTTCACTGCCATTTGCTTCCGAAAGCGGCTGTAGTTGTCAGTGAAAACAGCATCAGAGTGGCGTTTGACAGGACTGTCCTGGGAACTGGCAACATACAACAATCGTGAAGGAAAAATTAATAGACAATAACAGTTTAAAAGAAGATACTATTCAATAAATAAAATAAACTTTACAATGTCGAGCTAAATAAAATCTAATTTTCATTTCAGCTTTCATTTACAGCTACGACTTTGGATCTTTCTGCTCTTGAAAAGTCATTGCTTTATTTGTATCATAGTAACAAGGACCGATTTCTCAATTCTCAATGACTTCCAGAGCTCCGGTCACAGGAAGTCTGCAGGATCAAGTGGCTGTGCAAGAATTTTACAGTTTTGTCCTATGTGTTCTCATAGCCCCCACCACTCTTTTTTTTTAAATAAATAAATAAATAATAATAATAAAAAAGAATTTATTCTGTTCTCTTTCATTTGCTTAAATACATTTTAGTCCAATACCAACGTGAAGTAACCTCTTAAAAGGACAGGTCTCTGTTCACGTTTAACTCAGTGAGGACTGAACCTGCCTCTGAGGAAAGGGAGAGCGTAACATTACATATATAGTTGCAAATGTCTGTTTTAAGGAAGTATCAGAAGACAAGACACAATTTGTGAAATCCAAACTTGAAGGTATATTTTTCATGCGTGGTCTTGGGACACCTCAGGGTGTTCTGATATCAGTGATCTATGTTATAGCATAAGAGAAACCGGCCCTATAAGTTCTGGAACAAAGGCAGCATTGACATAAATAGGTCAAAATGGAGGACCTAATTTTCACTCTGCTTTTAAGCAGTAAGTAGTTAGTAATAGGAACTGTTATATTGGGTCAGACCAAAGTATCTTATTATTCTGTTCCCAAGAGTACCCAATAGCTGCTGCCTAGGAATATTGAAAGAAAGAGAAGTACAGAGTGATCCTTCTCAGCACCCTGAGACCATTCGTTCATGAACTCCGTGCTTTAAAATTGTGTCCAGACCTCTTGTCTACAGATTTGCCTCATTCTTTTTTGAGTCCTTCTACAATGCAGAACTCCCAAAGTGCTCTGGCAATAGTTTCTACAGTAGCAAAAAGATCATCCCTTTTTGTTGTCAATGTAAACCAGTTGTTTCTTAATTTCATTGAATATCCCCCTGTTGTTACATAAGTGTTGAGTAATCATTCAGCTTTTGTTTACTTTTTCCAGTCATTCACCAAGCCAGTAAAATCATTATTAAAAAAAAAAAAAAAAAAAAAAAAGCAAATTGGCATGGTAATCATTATACTGTTACCAGTATTTATTAACAGCTATGTGCAGTCCCTATTGCTATATCCCTCACAGCTGTATCAGAAATAAATAGCAATGTATGCATCCAATTCAGTAACAAAACCCACTAATTTACAATATAGGATTTTTGACTCCCCCATTATTATATCAATCGCCCTTTCATTACCTCTAAATTGCAAAAATGAGAACTTAGGTACAGAAGGGTGAAAAATTGCCAATGAAGCATGAAGCCAGCTAGGAAAAAACTCTACCTAATGTAAGTGTCACCTCACCTAACTCGTTTTCTAATAAGCGAATGCAGATATCTCTTCACAGCAAGTTTAGCCAAAAGATGGCTGTAGACACTGGTGAAAATTCCATCAGCATGCCTTGCATTTCTGAAATGGACAATAAATAAACTCTACAATACAACCTGGGTTTATATCATTTTGATAATGTTCATTTTGTAAACATACTGCTTTCCTTAAGTTATCTCTTGTACATATTAAATTAAGCTAGTTTCATAAAACAACTTCCAGATTTTCACAATATGTATACCCTTTCTGGGAAGTGAATGAACTCATCATGCCAGAAAGGCAATGCCATCAACATTTCTTCATACATTTCTACTGCAACAAATATTCAACCAGAGGGCGCGTGTTCTTTTTTCAATAATTGATTCTTCCTTTCCTATATCTGTTTGAAAAAGGTGACAGATTTTTTGGCATAATTCAAGCAATGTATCAACATTTGCATTTATGACAATAAAGAAACTCACCTATCAATAATTCTGGACAGATCAAAATAGAATTTCTCATTTTCAGGTAGTGTGTTCTGCAAAATGTCTGATTCAGACTTTAAAGACCCATGGGTACGGTCAGGTTCACTGGCTGCATCAAATGGCATTCTGTTTCCCAATCTGTTGGAGAAGAAAACCACATGAAGTGCAGTTGATTGAGGATATGCAGCGTTTCATTGTAACTTAGCATTCTGTTTTGTGGTAAAATGCACCTACTTCTTTAATCTGTAAGGCAGTTTAAAGTAGTCTGGATAAAACAAAAATCACTTTCAGGTTTAATCCATGCTCAGTGATAAAGTAACTAGCATAACAGATCTCCTTTCTCTGTAATGTGTGCATTTGAGAAATATATTGTCATTGCACACAATTAGTTCCAGTGAACAGGCAATTCCAGCTGCATCACTGGCATTCCAGTGATGGCAATTCCAGCTCAAGTGGCAAACACTTTTCATAACAGCTATATTTTATATGAACAAGGAATGAAGTTGCCTACCTCTGCCCATGCAAAGTGAAAAGAGTTCCTGTAAAGTACTTACCTTCCAATTAAGACTTAAACACTGAAGTGCATATGAAACAGTTCTTAGGCTTCCTCTATAGGAAGACAAACACACCCTCCAGAACTTCAAACCAAATATGAAGTGCAGTCACGTAATTCTAATGCTTTTTTATTCTCCTCTGTTTAAATTAATTTACTAGTTGCAAGTTAAAAACTGTTCACAAACCTTTCAAATGTATCACTGCATGTGCTCTGTATAAACTGATTCACATTTACATTTTTTCCCATTTGTTTAGACTGCTGTTTCTTATGATATGTCATACTTTATCGAGGACAACCTGACTGACTAGCAGTTGTTTGGCATCAGATGTTTGGTCTATCTGCTGTTGTGTTCTGTGGCAGCCACAAGTCTACTATTCCTATGGTAAGCCCTTGTGTGTGATGATGCGAAAAAAAGCACATGTGAAAACTGAAAAAGATTAATTTCCTCATGAGCTTACAGTTATTATAGTTATTAATGTGACTTACATATTTGAGGCATGTAAGACCTCTCTGGTTTAAAAAATAATAATAATAATAATAAAAAGTTTTTACTGTGTAAAACAAACTAACTCAAGTCTTGGAAATAAATCACTGTACTGCATTTTCTACATTGTTTTCACACTTTATGTTCCTCCAACCAACATGTAGAGCCTCTTTATAACACCTGATTTAATTTAGTTAGATAACTAATAAAAACTTCAGCAATTCAAAACGTAGTGGTACAAAACCTACATATTGATCCGTGCAGACCATGTCCCCCTCATTCATGATTTGGGATTTTTTAATGTCTTTTTTTTTTTTTCCTATGGATGTCTGTGCTTTTGAAAAGAAAAAAGACAGCAGTTCAGCCATCCACTTAGCAGACCTGTGGAAATGAAGGGGCTTTCCCACAAGAAAAGCAGAGTATTTTGCCGGGCACCCACTCTTCCCCAGAGCACGTTTTAGCCTATATCCTCTACGCCTTTCACTAGTACAGCGGTCACCGCTATTCGGCTCATGGGGCGGCATTGCCAACGGTGCCTCTGAAGATGCGTGTGTGCCTCGGGGGGCTTTTAAAGACCAGGCAAGACCGGGCTCCCTTAGCCACGTTTTACCAAAGCCTCAGCTCCGAGCACGCCCCAGGTGACCTCTCGGGGTCCCATCCCCGAGCAAGCAGAGCAGCCCCCAGCCATCCCCGGTCCTTACCGCGGCACGGCGGGGAAAGCGGCCCCCCGGGGGGGCAGCGCCCTTGCCCGCCAGCAGAGAGCGCTGAGGAGGGCGAGGGCGAGGAGGAGCGGGGAGGCGCCGCGGTGCTCCATGGCCGCCACCTGCGGAGGGAAGAGCGCAGCCGTCATCACCCCGCTCCGCACTGCGCGGGGTCCCCGAGGGGAGAGGGATGCTGCCAGCAGCGGCGTCGACGGGGCGGGGGAGATGCCAGAGGGGAAGGGAGAGGAAGAAGCCCCCAAAGCTGCGGAGGGCAGAGGTTCTCGGGACGTAGAGGTTGAAACCTTAAATATATATGGTGATATATATGGTGTGTATACACCATATATGTTTAAGGTTACCCATACATATTTAAGGCTACGCCCGGCTACCCAGGGCGGTCAGATCCGCTCTCCGCTGCTTCCCTAACGGGCCGAGAGGGCAGAAGGAGACTGAGGCCGGGGCCACCCTCCTCACCCGCCGGGAAGTTGCCGCTGCGGTGGAGGGAAAGTTACTCACGGAGCCGCGAGTCCGTCGGTGGGGCTGGCTGAGCGGGCAAAGGGCGCTGCGCTGCGCTGCTCTGCTGGGGACGACGACCTGCGCCCTGCCCCGCTGTCGGGCTGAGAGGCTGCAGGGGACGGCGGCGGAGGACGAGGAGGAGGAGAAGAGGAGAGGAGAGCTCCGTCCCGCCGCACGATCTGAGCTGCCCGCCGCGCCGCCGCGTTTTATAGCGTTTACACGTTTCTGCTTCCGAAGAAGCAATCACGTTACTGGGGAGACGTCACCCTTCCCAAGGGGACGGTCGCTTTGTTCAGGACAGTCAGAGACTTATATTTAATTCATGAGCAGACGCGCACCCTGCCTCCCCCCTAATTTTCCCATTCCCCCCCCCCCCCCCCTTCCATTATTTGATTTATATTAATGAGTTAGTTTTGCGGGGATCAGGGCCCCGTCGTCAGCGTGATTCCGCCTCGCAAGGCAGGAGAGCAGGCGGCCAGCGGCGGCTTCGGGAGCGGGGAGCTGGGGAACAGTCACCCCCGGGGCCCTTCCCTCACCGCCGAGTCCCCCCACCCCATAGCCGGAGCTTTTAGGCTCACACGGTCCTTTTCTAACACCGGCAGGTCTCCATCCCCGCCGGGATGCGTGCCCGGGGCGCGCCGTCGGATGATCTTATTTATTTATTTATTTATTCATCGATTGATTTATTTTAAGCGGGGTGTTCGCCAGCCTTTGCTTTTTCGTTGAAGCTGTGTGTGTTCCCAGGGAAAAAATCGTGTGTGTCGCCCCCCCCGCCAAGCAAGTACCGAGGGTGCTTGCGACTGTTCAGCGCGGGCACCCCAGGGGCGGGCACCCCAGGGGCTAATTCCTAGGAGCTGGGGTCACTGCCACAGCCAAGGATTTCGACACGGAGTTCTCCCTGCCTTAAAAAGATCCGTGGGCAGCAGGGAAAGAAACGCGGGGAAGGTGGGTGTGGGACCCGCGGGTTCCTGCGAACACCTCTTCGGTATCTCACCAAGCACTGCCCTGAAGTACCTGCCAAAGAATCACGGCAAGAATTGGATCGAACAACGCCATTACTCTCTTTTCCTCCTTCCCCCCCTCCCACACACACACCTATTTTTTGGGGGCTTTTCTGTGCCTCTGGTCCTCCTGCTCAAAAGTTAACGATTGTACCCAGTCCTTGCAGATGATTTCACTATTTCCCCTTCTAACAAGTTTCTTTGTTTCATGTTTCGCTAAAGGTTAGGCAGGCTCAACGGTGAAGATTCTGCGATGCTTAATCACATTTTCTAATCCAGTTACACAAAAATTAAGTGAATTAGATTAAAAATGCCTGGAAATTTGTTTCTCGGATGACAGCCGTGACTAAAACCAGAGTTCCTGCAGTAGTCTAATTTCAGGAAATTTTCCCCTTGTTACTGCATAACTAGAGGTCGAGGAAGCAATTCAGCTCTGGAATGGCGAGATGAGCATCAATAGCACCGTAATCCCCTCACCCCCGAAATATTCAGCCAAGGTGTTTCGGCGTCGTGCTGCGTGCGCGACCTGCTGGACTTCACCGAAGTGCCTGACTGATGAGAGGGGAGGCGAAATCTGTCTCCCGGGCGTTGAAGAGCAGAACAGAGAAGTGGAGCTCTGCCCCTGCAAAGGCTGCGGCTGCTCAGCCTCCCGGCTGGGGGGAGCGCTCATGGGGGCGCAGGGCACTCCCGACCCCGCTCCTTCACCCCACCACCGCCGAGGATGAGGCCGTGCTCTGCCGTGGGAAAAGCCCAAGGGCAGCCGGAGGGAAAAAATAAAAATGTAAAAAATTGTCCTTCAGCTTGTTCATTTTAGCTGATGCAGGAGGGGGGGGGGGGGATAGTGGCGGGCTGTGGGCCCTGGGAAGGAGGCGGGGAGCTGCGGGCTGCTCGCTCCTAATGGGTGCGGGAATAGCAAGCCTGCTGTCAGTCGCTGTATGAGAGGCTGCATAGAAAACGTGTATAGTTTTCACTGCCAAAAAAAAATGAGGATCACTGGTACTTTTTTAGTACTTTTTTACCGTACCATACCATACCATACCATACCATACCATACCATACCATACCATACCATACCATACCATACCATACCATACCATACCATACCATACCATACCATACCATACCATACCATACCATACCATACCCACTTATTTACTGTATCTGGTAAATCTAGTTTGTCATATATATATATATTTATTTATTTTTTGTCAGGTAATAAAAACTCACCTGTTCACTGGAACAGGCTGCCCAGAGAAGCTGTGGATGCCCCATCCCTGAAGGTGTTCAAGGCCAGGTTGTATGGGGCTTTGAGCAACATGATTTAGTGGGTGGCGTCCCAGACCATGGCAGGGGGTTGGAACTACACGATCTTTAAGGTGTCTTCCAACCCAAGCCCTTCTATGATTCTATGAATAAACTAGATCGGAGAAGTGAGAAACATGCTGCACAGTTGGATAAAATAGTCTTCAGAACCACTCTATAGATGGCAGTATTCCCAATAAATAAATAAATAAAATAAAATAAAATAAAATAAAATAAAATAAAATAAAATAAAATAAAATAAAATAAAATAAAATAAATACAAAACACACCTCTGTAGCCTTTTTTCATGATTTAAGCTGTCTTTAGCATATTCATTCTTAGCATATCATCTACTTTTGCTATAGACAGGAAACTGAGACACTGGGAGATCAAGTGTATTCCCCATGTTTATGGAGTAAATCTGTAGCAGAGCCTTGGAATGACCCCAAGCACTTTTCAGTTGCAATAACAATTGTCTTCCTTCAACATCCTGTTGTACTTGTCACCTCCTCCTTCTATTGAATCAAAGTAAGCTGAAGAGGAGGAGATGCTACCTCTTTCTTTTTCCTTAGCTCTTTCTCTCATTTCACAAGACAATTTTCACAGAAGGAGGTTTTGAGATGACTGAGAAGGATGTGGGGTGACAAACAAATGACAATCCAAATTCTAGTCACTTCCTTTTTTTTTTTTTTTTAATGACATACTGTATTAGTTCTACATCATTCTGAGATGTTTTGATAGGAGAAAGACATTAAAAAGGAAAATAAGATCTTCATAAAGAGATGGAGGAAAGCCTACTTTCTAAAATAGTTCTAGGTGAACCGATCCTTTTACAGTGGTAAATCTTACTGTCCTCTACTGAAAGAAATTCTGTCCTTCCGGAAAGTGGCCCTTGGGCAACAATACCAAGTGGGAGCTTCTTAATTAGAATATTTATTAATAATTAGACATAGGCAACTTTCAGACAGTCAAGTCTTTTGCAGTGGCTGTTGCAGGAATCCTGATTACAGCTGCACATGGACTGAACCTTTAGTTTATATTATCAAGCATCTTTTAGTTATTCTTCCTTCAGACTTTATTTTCCACTTAACAAAACAGAGATTATGATTGTAAAATGTGCAATACTTGGGAATGATGGAAACTCCATTATACATGATTGAATAATGAGGAGTACAAGCTATCTGAAAACTCATCTTACCATTTGTATACAAACTTGTGTGTTGCATGTTGTAGATCAAGTATGATCTAAAATAGCTACCTTATTCTGGGGAAGGAGATTTGGAAGTTTTTAGTTTTGATAGTTACGTTTGATGATGATGATGATTATTATTATTTTAACATATAAAAATATGCTGAAGTTGATGGACTAAATAATTCTTAAAGCCAAATCGTTAGATAGGGAAATCTGCTTAATTCTATTGAGGACCCACTTAACATTTACCAGATTTATCATGTAATTATGTTTAAAAAAAAAAAAAAAAAAAACAAACACACACACACAAAAAAAAGAGAGAGAGAGAGAGAGAGAAATTACATCACCAATATAAATGCAGTTTTACTGTTAAAAAAAAAATAAAGAAAAGAAGAAAAGACAGTTGTCTAAGGGCTTGCGTGTTATATCAGAAAAGGAAACTTCTACTGACTCATGAGCTCTGCCTCACGAATCATTGGGTCTGCAGACTCTCCCTTGTGCATTACAGCTCATGTTCCTGTAGACGAGTTCAGAAACTCTGCCTTTGATCCCATAGCCATATAACATTGATCCATGAGTTTTTAGAGCTTATAGAGCAGATTGATGGAGCACTACCATTCAGCTTTTCTGATTTCCACAGAAGAGATAACAGAAGAAACGTCAAGAAACTGTACAGGCAGAATAAATTATTAAAATCAAAACTAATACACTAATCTGCTCTTTTCTAACCCTTAAAAAATATGAGCGGCAGAACCCCCAGTTTATTCTCTCAGCATCATTACCTTGCTTGGTCCCTGTGAACATTTATATTCCTCAACACCACCTGGTTTGAAAAAATGGATGGGGTCATATGCTGAAACTCTCCCAGCTTCACTCTTTGCAGATATCTCTGAATGCTTCTCTGGATAAATTATATATATATATATATATATATTATTTCATTCTTTTAGATAAGTTTTATTTCAAAAGGTCAGTTCCCATTCAATCATACCTTTAGCATGAGTCAGTTTTACAACTCAGGAGTGTGATAGTAAATAAAATAAAACACTGACAAATATTCTGCAATTGAAAACTCATGACTTCCCTCCTGCAACAGAAACATTCATTGGAAGAGTGCTTGTGTCCTCAGTTCCCAGATCATTAGGAGATTATGCAAGTGGAACAGGGAAGCCTTCGTTTCCTCTCATGCTCATCTCGAGTCCTGCTCTCAGGTCATAAGTGCGTATCCTCAAAGGAGAGCGATTGATTAACCTTAGTAAACTACTGCAACAAGTAAACAATAGTAACAAATATGCTTATTCTGTATAATACTTGTACAAGTTTCACCTGTTCCAGATGATGCCTTTGCATTATGACTCTGTGTGGGTTAACAATTTTCAAAATCAATTTTCAAAATCTTTGGAATATTGAGCATCTTGATTAAAACCGCCTGGTTGATACCACGATGAGCAAAATGCATATTGGAGACCTGTTGAATACAATAGTATTCCCAGGGGTCTTCTTCCCTTGCCTGTCATGCCATCTAGAAAAACTATTACTTGTAGTTTTATTTCATACATCCTATTCCTCACTCCAAATTCTATCTCAGCTTCTTGTAACAGCTCAAAAAATGTTTGGGGTAGATATTATTATCTCCAGTTGTTTATGCTGTTTGGCATGTGCTTGAAGTACTGGTTCTTGTTTGGTTCATGGTAAGTAGCTATCCTAGAAGTGTCCATCCAAACTCCTTCTCATTCTTTAAAGAGGATATGATATTTTTGCCAACCCTCTCTCAATGTTGGACACATGTTCTGCACTCATTCCCCAGGAAGATCTGTGACTATACAAGCTTTAACAGTAGCTTTAATATTTCTGGCTTTCTTTCAAAACTATCTCCTTTTAATGTTTCAGCCTAATTTTTTTGAATGATTTAATTCACCTCAGAACCTGGCAAAGTATGTGGTAATACAAAGCTTGTCAGGAAGGCAGAGTAGTTTGTGGTCTGGTCATGTTGTGTGTTCTTTGTTTTTAACAAGCTATCTGAAATATGTCCTATTCCTATATATATAAATACACACACACACATATATATAACACTCTTATAAACTTCAACCTTCAGAAAAGGATCAAATGATATTTTCATCACCAGAAATATGATTCCCCTCACTGCAGCTGCCCCAGCCCATTCCTCTTCTCTGAAAATCTAAAATTACTTCTGTATATGTCATGAATGTATATCTCCAAAATGCTACAAAATACAGATTCAGCTTCTCATCCATATGCATCTAACTCAAAACAACACCCTTTGCTTTCATAGAGTTGGGATTTTTTTTTCTATAAATTGATTTGTCTTTACAAAACTGGATTATCTAAAGTAAACCCTTGAAAAATCATTTTATTTTAATGATATTTTGACATACGTCAGTTTAGAGCTGGATATTAAGAACCACCTTTCAGACTTATGTTCCAACATTTTCCTCATGCTTTCCTGCTTGTCACCTGTATTATATGATGTCTTTTTGCTTCTAACTGTACAAATCAATACAAAATGGAAAAACAAAAAAACAAAACAAAAAAAAAAACAACAAAAAAAAAACACGTCCATAAGTCCTTCAGGTTACTTGTTTAAAGTAACACCCAAATAACAGCACCATGTTGGCGCTCATAAGGCAGAAGAAAATCCAGAGAGCAAAGGATTGTCAGGGACATATTATCTTACTCTAAATCACTATTGCGTCTAACCTTCTGAAGTAGGTCTGTAAGTTCATCAGAAGCTTCATGAAAAAACTTGATGCTACTGGCTTGGAGTACATCTCCATATGCAGCACAACTGTTGAAAGTCACTTTGCCTTCCTTCTTGCTTTCTATACTAACTGAAAAATAAATAAATAAATAAATAAATCACAGAATTTAGTCCATTTATAACTAAATGATTGGAGACTTTCATGGGCTGAATAGAACAACACCTGTGGGATGACTGGGATGCTTGCTTCTCCGATTTTGCATACATTGCATTTCCTGTGTCTAGTACAAGATCCTGGCTATAGACTGTGTACATGGCCAGATTCCTTCTGTATTCCCTAGTGAATATTGTTACTATTGCACTGTCTGGAAACTTGTAGGAGCAGACATATCATCTTGGGATACAGAAAAACCCACGTCAGTTGTGTTGGAAGGCACATTTTAAGATGCTAATTATGCCAGGATAACTTTATCCCTTGAACTGACCTAATCATCACAAGTTCTTTATTTACTGAGCTGAAAAAAGCAACAATCTAAAAGCTACGGCAGAAAAAAAAAAAAAAAAAAAAAAAAAAAAAAAAAAAAGCTAAAAATGCTTCACTCTCAAGCAATTACCACTATTGTCTTTATGGAAAAAGAGCTGAGAGAAGTTTTCTAAAATTGTCCATGTGCATAAAGGGCATAATGTAATGTGCTGTCTCTGAGCACTACTCTAAGCCTAGTGTACGTGACAATGGCTGAGAAAATATACATTCATATTTAGTTTCCATAAAGAAGTCATGTAGAAAGAAGAAAGTATCAACCTATAGTTTACTGTCCTTACATTTACTTATGTAAAATATATAATATGGACTTAACTGCTTTCAGTATTAGTTAAGGAAGAACTTTATTATTGTTCCAACATAGTTTATCATTTAGTTTGACTCCACAGGTCACTGCAACAAATAATAAATGCCTACATTTCGTTAAATTTGATTCTTGGCCAATACATCAATGGCTCATTATTCTTTTTCTACTACATAAAGCATGAAGAACATTCCAGTGAATGCAACACCACAGTCAATATATTCCACTTTATTAAGTACACATAAATAGATCTAATACTAATAAGATTTTAAGGGATTTGGGGACACTGTGGAGATCATCACAGAGACAGAAAAGATTAATAAGACAGCAACATTTTGATAGCCATCATGTGTACTGTCAGCATATGCGTGATGCATGTATCATTACATTCAGCTTTTTTTTTTTTTTAAGTTGACAGATGAATAAAAGTGTTTTCTTCAGAAACTAATAAAACATTCAGCACCTGTGCTAAAAGAACTGACACAGCGTTTTCAATTCTATTGAATGATAAAAAAAAGTTGCTAGCTGTTGGTTAGTGACAAGTTGAACATAAGCCTTGGACCTTAGCACTTTAAATATGCTAAATGTCGTATTCAAATTATAATAAAGTCTGAATTTACAAACTATCAATCTAGATGTAAATCTTGTTCCTGGTGACTATTGGTAAATCATGCAGTTACATCAATAGCTACTCAGTAAAAACAATTGTATTTCTACTATAACTTTATTTCATCATGTAACTAGATTAATATATATATACATATTTTTAATTTCATGGCAGCAGTTTTTTTTTTTTTCTATAATAATAATCTTTAATAATCTTTATTATCTTTATCTCTAATAATCTTTAATGATAAACTTTACGTATTATTGTGTCTCTCCAAATCACATATAATTGTTTTGCCTTATTTAAACCATTTTCCATTTCAATAGAAAAAAATATTTCAGTTCTGATTTGAATCCTCTGTAGATATATGTCAAGAATTCCAGTTAAATTCTCCACAACCATGTCTTCCAGAGTGTTATCAACTGCATCGCTGTTCTTTGGTGACACACTGACCTATTCTGACATTACTCAAGGAAAAGACATAAACGAGAAACCCTGTTATTCAAACTTGCACTTATTGTTTATTCATAGAAGCCATTTTTTCTCATTCATTTGAGCACTCCATGCACATGTTCATCAAGTGTATCACAAGATGCCACAGAGAATTCTAGAGTACTTCTGAAAATTATCTGGAATTAACTAGAAGATATCTAGAGCAACAGGCAGGATGATCCATATAGGATGTGGAAAGAACTTTGTGTTCAATGTCTTCATGAGAAAAGACTGATCTGCAAGTACTTTGGAGTCTCCTTTTATCAGCAGCATTGCACTATATAGTGCAATGTTTCTCAATGTTTTTTTAATGACACAAATTTATGTTTTATTATGAAATTAATTTATCTAATAAATAAATAAATATTTTATTGTATATTTATTATGTTTTATTTATTATTATAATTTATTAAAATTATGCTTTATATAGAGTAGTTTAGAGTTCCATTTTTTTATTTTTATTTTTTCCCTAGAAAAATTTGAATATAGGTATTGATGAAATCTTGAGGCACAGGTGAAGATTCATTGTAGGTCCCTATAGACCTATGAGACCTTTTTTTTTTTTTAAAGACAGTAAATCCTTCTGAAGTAAGGAGATAAGGAGACGCCAGGAAGAATATGAGGTTGTTCTGGCTCATTTGTGTTGCAGAAAGCCTCTTAATTGTTCATTGGCTCAGAACTGGGTTTTATTGACCATTACTAGCTGAGAAACTTAATTTAAATCTAACTCAAGTGTTTGCCACAAAAGAATGGGCCACACTGATACCAACTAACATGGAGATATGTAATGATTTAACCAATCTGATTGGTTCAATACTCTGAAAGCAAACTTTTTGTAGTATAGGTTAAAATGCTCCTATCAACAAATCAAACAAAATCATCTGTCTGTTTTTATTGTCAAGGATGCTAAACTTGAACTAATTGGATATCCACAGAGAACTTAAGTTGGCTGCCATGAAACACCAACCAGTGTAAATTGTGTTAGTGATTTACAAAGGTGTAACTTTTTTTGTTGTTGTTGATGGAGGAATCAGCTTGATGTTGATTGAAGGCATAATGGAGGCATGGAGGATTTGACTTGCAGACTTAAGCTCAGAAAACCTTTCCGCAGAGGCTCATTCTTCATTTTTTATCTACTGCCATTTGCATGATAAATAAATAAATAAAAATATTGTTACCAGCACAAACTATTAGGCTACGGACATAGTTTACAGAATCAAGCTAAGCAGTTAGAAGCTTCATGTAACTCAACATTGTGTGTGGAAAGGGCAACAAAGTTCACCTGTCATAGCTATACTTTCTTGCTCTTCTTTCAAAAGATATCCTCGGTTTGCTTCAGTTGCACCAGCTCATGTGAGAGAATAAAATAACATTTAATTCCCTATTGACATTACTCAATGAGTATTGACATTTTTAACACTGAGTTCAAAGAAAGCCTTCAGAATGAAGGGGTAACAGAACAATTGACTCAAGCAGGTTTATCTTACTCTCAGCTCTTGGAAGATATAGGTGTCACATGACACCAAGTTGAGTGGTGTAGTCAACATGTTGGAGGGAAGGGATGCCATCCACAGGGACTTCGACAGACTTGGCAGATGGGCCCATGCAAATCTCATAAATTCAACAAATCCAAGCGCAAAGTTCTGCACCTGGGTTGGGGCAATCCCAAACATGAATAAAAAAATACCATGAGTGGATTGAGAGCAGCCCTGAGGAGAAGGACGTGGGGGCATTTGTGAAAAAAGGACACAGAATGTGAGCCAGCAGAGCACACTCGCATCCCAGAAAGCCAATCATATCCTGGGCTACATCAAAAGAAGTGACCAGCAGGTCAACGAAGGTGGTTATCCCCCTCTCCTCCATTCTCATGAAACACCCAACTAGAATACTTTGTTCAGCTCTAGGCCCCACAGCATAAGAAAGACATAGACCTGTTAGAGAATGTCCAGACGATGGCTACAAAGATGATCAGAGGGCTTGAGCACCTGCCATATGAAGACACACTGAGAGAGATGGGGTTGTTAAGTTCAGAGAAGTGAAGGCTCCAGGGAGACATGTTAGTGCTCTTCCAATACTTAGAAAGGGTCTACAGGAAAGACAGGGAGGGACTTTATTAGGGAGTGTAATGATAGGACAAGGGGTAATGGTTTTAAGAGAGGGTAGATTTAGATTAGATATTAGGAAGAAATTCTCTACTATGAGTGTGGTGAGGCACAGGGCAGGGTTCCCAGAGGAGCTGCGGATGCCTGGAAGTGTTCAAGGCCAAGTTGGATGGGGCTTTGGACATCATAACTGATAGCATAAACTGAGGCCAAATCCATAGCCCTGTCTTGGCCTCTGTTCCCTGAGCCATGACACTTCATTCAGGGTTTAATGGTTCAGAAAGCTCACACAGAGAACAACCTGTGGTCCTGTGGTGCTGTTGCCCATGACTGAGAAAGGTTAAGGATCAGCCTTTCCCAAGAACAAACAAGGGCTGCATCTCCCCTCCTGGCTTGACTGACAATTATTTGTCTAGAAAAAATTCCCTGATTTTCTACTTGAGAGCCAAATATCTTTTTCATGCTTAACTTAGTCATCTTTTAGTCCTAGCTATCTATTATGTACATTACCTCGTTAAAAAAAAAAAAAAAAAAAAAAAAAAGTGTACTCATCTTGTTTCATAAAATTCTGCTTGCAGACTTTGTGCACAAGGTAAAATATGTTAATAAAAGTTCCCTAATAGTGTAAAGGTTACAAGGTCACTCAGAAATGAATGTCATGTACAAATTTAAGAATCTGAAAATAAAGCATTAATAGAAGTCACCAAAACAATTCCAGATTCTTTTCTGCCTCATCTTCCTGTCAGCTTAAGACAAAGCTGAATCCAAAGTGAGATCTCTTGGGATCTATCACAATAAAAGGCATTTTGTCAATTCTAGACAAAATAGTCTAGAATAGTCTAGAGGCAGAAAGATGTTTCTCTGAGTCTGTAAGAGATTGTCCTGCTGGGGACTGTTTGTCTTCAGACAGTCTTCATTGCAAGCAGAATTGATGCAATGTTGGCCTCAACTGCCAGAAGAGAGACTGATTTCCCGATTCCAGGACTGTCTTTGCTCAGTTTTCTTTTCCAACTCCATTTCTAAAACACCCCAGCCCAAATGGTGCCCAGAAGTATCTGTAAAAACTTCTCTTCACTCTTTCCTGATGTTTCCCATTTCACAGGCACATCATCTAGATAGGCAAGATGAGATGATGAGATATTCTGCAAAAAAAACATCACTGTTAACAGAAGTGCTGAGACTCGAGCAAAGATGTGATTCAGGATTTCCTAGCACTGCATCAATATCATAACAGATAGGAGTGGCCAACCAGTGATTCACCATGCCCTCCATGGTCAGTCCCTCATGTGTCTTCATAAGGACAAAAAGATCACCATTACATTCTCACAGAACATTTTACATGCTCAAGAAATGACTGGAGAGGTAAGATGAGCAGAGCAGGCATCTGTTTTCACAAAGAGGAATCTTTCAATAAACAGAAATCACTTAGCAAATACAAAATATGCTCTTAAATTAGGCACTAGAATAGTGTGGCATATGGAATTATATTCTGATTCATCAGTTAATAAGCATATGAGTAATCTCTCTGCAGTGAATAATAAAGTAATAGAGATTAAATCATCAATGGTCAGTCAATGCATTCAGAGAATTAAGGTAAATGTGAAGCAATCTGTTTTTCTGGATTGGTTTTGGATAGCAAGACCCTCACTTGTGTGACTAGCTTACCCCATTTGCAAATATACCTCCAAAGAACAGCAATATATAACACAGTATAACTTTTATATTCTTTTGATCCACCATTTTGATGTACTAATAACTGAACAGTTAACCTTGAAAGTCTTTTTATCATTAATAACTCTGATTTTGAGTACAATGTCAAGATAAGCAAGATTGCCTGAAACATTCTGTCTGTTTTTATATCTTTCGTAATGTCCAAAACTGGAAGAAACTTTAAAATCATCTAGCCATTCAGTGTCTTACAGATGCTTTGAAAGAAGCAGAAACACCTGCTTATATCCTCTGTGATCCTAGTAAATGCATTTAAATGTATTTAAGGATATCTAGGACTCTGTGCAATTCTAACAATTTATCAGAAGATCTGTTAAAGAATACGTAATACTTGTGGATTGTCTTATGTGAAGATTTTGATTTTCTATTGTCCTGATCATTGCACTCTAAAATTCTCCTCATCTAAAACTAAAAACTGGGCAATAAATACCTGTTGAATAGGTGGATGAAATGTCAGGAGGAGATATAAGGCATGTTATTTACTTTCTGACTCCATATCTTTTATTAAAACAGAAACTGATTAATGTTCTGTACCCATAAAATGTCTGTGAGAGGCCATGTAGATGGCCTTGTCACAAATTAGGGAACACTGAATCAGGAGAAACCCTTTCAGGCATCTTTTAGGAATAAACACAGTCACACTTTCACTAACTTTGCAAAGTCATAGTAAATCAGCTATTCTCTAATATTAGTTGAAGCCCATCTTTACCTACACTGAGCTTTCTCAGTCCTTCTTTCTCTCTTCAATATTTCTAGTTTTACTGGAAATATATCTGTCCAAGAACAGGTTCCTTGAAGTGAAGAAGATTAGATTCAATGTCTAGGAGCACTATCACCTTTAGAAGAGTTTATTTAATATTTATACAAGCACTCAAATATATTTTTGAGCATGTGGGACTTTTTATAAGAGTCAGTTTTATGCTACTCAAAATTTTCAAAAGTATCAGCATCATGAATTAGTGTATTGTAGATTTATAAGAATTTTGCAAGGCAATTCCGAATTTCACTAAATGAATCTATCTGTTATTTAGTATGGACACAAAGATGTTTGTCCTTTTCATGACATCTACTTGAGGGATTAAAAGGGGAAAAAAAAAATACAAAAAAAAAAATACAATGGAACAGTGCTTTGATGCTGGCAGACTAGTGATGGAGAGCTTATCCCATACAACCTAATCAATTCCTTAGAGTGATTTTCTGGATAACAAAGTCACCTTTTCTGTTACTGGCAGAACAACAAAAGAATGGGATAGAGTGAAGACTTGTGTACTTTTATACTTGATCCATAGAGAGAGAGATGGAACTTACTATGGAACTAAACAGATGAACGCTGAATGAGAAAAAACAAATTCTACTATCCATTGAGTAATTATCTTGTAATCTAAAAGGAGTTATTCCCTCCTCCAAAAATAACTTCGAAATGTCACCAAGATATACAGCACAGGAACAGAGCATAGTCATAGAATGGGTCTCTCCCATTCTTTGCTTCAAAGGAGCTCTAATGTGCTTCAAGTCAAACCGTGGAAACCTCAGGACTGGTCAGCCCTGAGGTTGAAGTTTCATGCTGTTTTAGTGTTTTAGCAACTTCTCCATGTATGTCCAAAAGAATACAAATTACTGCCAGCTGTTATATGTGCTCTTGTCTGTTTGAAACAAGAGGGTGGCATCACCTGTCTTGTGTAGTCATCAATATGCCATCATAAACTAGTGGATCGAAGTTGATGCAGATCAACCCTGAACAAGATATGGATGATTTCACATTCCAGTGCCTTTCCATACTGTCTGTACACACAAGACAGTTATGTCCTAAATTAGCAAATCTAATTTCTTGCTATCTTGGGGCCATCACTCTGTGTAGCTTCTTTCACAATTAATTGTCTCTTATTTGAAATAACTCCTTGCTCTAAAATTGTGCAATTGCTCTTTCTCAGCCCTCAAAGCAGAGTCACTTGATTTTGCTACTTAACAGATGAAAAAAAAAAAAAAAAAAAAAAAAAAAAACACAAACACAAGCAAACAAAAAAAAACAACAAAAAAAAACCATGTCTCTTTTGAAGAATGTCACAGAGAAAGAAAGCAGACAGGAAACATGTTTGCAGAATTAACTCCATGATCCAGTCGATGCCTATCAGACACTGAAACCCTCATGCAGTTTACGCTGTCATAAATCTGATGGGAGCCAAAGCTTCCATAAAAAAATAAAAAGAGAAATGAGACATGCAAACCAGACTCCTCTGTTGAGTTGTGTCCGCAGACTCTAAACTGTTTAGAAGCAAAAGCATAGGATGAGACACAGCCACCACTTATCATAGCGAGACCAGAGATCCTCAGTGGGGTCACTGGTCCAATTTCTAAAATTCTGCTCTCTGCTTTGTGAACTTTATCAGCAGTGTTTTCTCTATTCTGCTCTGAACTTGACAGAGGTAAATTTTCAACTGGTGTTTTCTTTCTATTTTTTTTTTTCCAGAAGCTGTACTGCATCAGAGACATCACCTAATTTTATCAAATGCCTATAGGTCAGGGATCTGGCATGTGTCATTTCATCTCTGAGAGGATATTTCCAGTAAATGGGGTTTTTCAGTTTATGCTTAAGAATGAATGTTGAGATGACTCAAAAACTTCATGGTAAATTGCAACTGAACGTTAAAAATTTAATTTGGCAAGGATTCTGCATGTTCATTGTGTTTTAGTATGAAAATCAGTAGCTGTCTGAAGAGGTGATCAGAAATTCTTCAGTAAGGAAAGGTCAAGGAATATAGCAAAAGCTACTTTTGTAAATACATTGGAACATAACTAGTCTCAGACAGAGCTGGTAAGTTTTGTCTTCTGTATGAAACTGGAACTGGAGCAATATTTGTTGTGCCTATTGGCAGTAATAAACAGGTTTCTCTGTGAAAAGAATTAGCTCTGTTCAGTTCAGGACAGGAGGTCAGGATATCTAGAGGATGATCGCAGTTTTGCATATTCCACCTTGTGTGATTCTGGTCATATCCCTTAATCACTGCCTCTCACCATTAAAAAATATTATATGCAAAACTGTTGTAAAGTTTAATTTATTGCTTGCTAATGCTTTGAAATACACAGAAATACATTTTTTTTAGAAATCAACCTTTCCTCCCAGTATTTTAAATTAAAACCAAAGTTTTAAAAGGCCATTATAATGAGCAATTATAACCTTTTGCTTACCAAACACCTGAATTGATCCCTGAATCCTACAACTGAATTTGAAGTTTGATCATTTGGAATGTGTTTTGGTTCTAGCTCAACTAAATGTGCATTTTAGCATGAATTCTGTAACGATTACCCATGTGCAATTCTGTAATCATTGCCCATGAGAAAACCAAGCATTTTCTCACTTTGTGGATTAAAGTCAAATTACCGGGAAAACATTGAATTTTAAATCTGCAATCACGTTATTTGTAAGAGAAATTTGATGACCACTCATTGTACTACAAAAATAGTTAATTCCTGTTAGCATAAGTAAGCAAAGCAATTTCCTAATAATATCTGGTTTAGTTTCTACTTCTAATCTTTGGAAGGTGGTCTCATGTGGCATATTCTTCATTTAAGATCATCAGCCATGGTCTGTCTCCTCACACAGCAGAGGAGGGGCCAAGCCCCTGTTCACACTCCCAACTATATGAGCTTGAAGAATTAAAGATAATTCACTTCCATTTAAGGCATTATTTTTATACAAGTCAACATATTTATCTTTTCAAACAGAGAAAGAGAGAGAAAGAGAGAGTGATTGTAACATCTATCTTTATTTCACATTCTGAAACCTCTACAGAGCTTGCAAAACATTCATTTCAGATATTTTTTAAACTGGTATCTGACCGCCAAACAGATTAGGCATAAAACAACCTGTGTTTTTAATCCCCCTAATCTGGGGGACATAAAAAATATTTTGATATCCAGTGCAGATTTCAGGAAGAAAAAAATACAGTACATTTAAGCTTCCCTTTCTACATTGATTACTAAATATAGTATAATACAAGCAATAATATGCTGTGGAAAGTTCTACTATAATGTAATGTGCATTTATAAACTGGAAGTAAAAAATCACTTGTCTAAAATGATTTATTTCAAGGAATGAGCAGTTTTGGCCTCCTGGGTACACACCAAGTTGTCTCTGGGCCAAGTTGTCTTTTCAAACAGTCCACCAAACTCAGTAAAGAAAGGGAGCAGGCTTAAACAGCTGCTTGTAGGCATGTCAGAATAGGTGGCTTCACTTATTCTAGTTCCAGCACACTGTAAAAGTACTTGTGAATGCAATGAAGTTCACCAGACTCGATAAAACTGTAAATTAAAAAATATTATTAGAGAACAAAATAACACAACTTTCTTTCTCCATAGGACTATTGTTTTAAGTCCATAGTCTGTGATCAGACAAATGCAGTTTTACAGTCTTATCAGTAAGTCTTCAGTGTACTAGAACCCATAGTGTCTGCAGTGAAACTCTGTAAACGCTGTTAAGTGGTTTTCTTCTAGCAATAACATACATCCCTCTAGAAGGGAAAATGTTGCACGCTAAAAATAAAGCAACAAAAAACAGTCAGTACATAAACGCAAAATAATTTGATTTTACAATAAGTAATAATTGTAGCTTATAATAACTAATGCTTGCAAGCTCAATGTAGCAATATTTGCAAGTGGAAAGGTATGGAGCTGGAAGATTGCAGTAGTGGTGCTGCTTGAGGGATGCTGAACTCTGTAGAGAGATGCATGCTGCTAGATACCAAAAGCCTGCAAAGTAAAATATGAAACATTTTGCTTATTCTAGAAAGCTGCTGAATCCTCGTCCCTCCCAGAGGAAAGATGAGGACTCAGGCTCTCTACTGAAGCACAGGAGCGAACTACTCATATTCAGGGGTTCTGCAACTGGTAGTTGCCCAACACTTTTAGGAATAAAAGGCTTATTTCTAAGCAAGAAGAAGGACTGTTCTTCTACTTATGGAAATTCTTTTCCCTTTATTTGAGCATGAAATACTTATCAAGAAACAGATATAATAAAACCTAAATCAGTCCCCATCTGTCTGTGCTATTTCTAAATCCTGAACTTCTCACATTGGTGCAATTAGTCTCTACTAAACCAGAGGTTAGCTTGACATAATACATGTATTAACAGTCAAGTTAACCTTAAGTAAATATTCCATCTTTATCTTTATATTCTAGCTAATTGTACAATCCCAGTATTCATCTATAGATGTCTAAATTTCTGTGTTAGTGAAATACATTTCAGTGAATAACTTGCCAGGAAGAATCAAACTATGGTAAAATTTGAGAAATAAAATTTGAAATAAGGAAATGAGCAATCCCATAGCAAAACAGGTAACTTAATTAAAAATAAATAAATAAAATTAAAAAGTTATCATTCATGAAATGCTTATCTTGATAACCAGAACTATAAAATGAAATATCAGGATTTCTGCTGTCATACAATCTTACTGGTTTTTAAAATGTTAAAATGACTATGTGTTCTGCAGGCTGCAGGCAGAAAAATCTTTATAATTGTTGCCAAGCATTTGCTATGCTGTTTGAAACTTCTTTTTACATGAAACATAGTATATCTCACCCATGCTGTGGGGAATTTCATACAAACAGCCCTAATATAGAGTGTTTTAAGGTCCTTTACAATCAGCAGAACAGGATACCTATTATCACAGACTGGACTGTGATGTCAAATCTCCTATGGGGTCTTTGTATAAGGTTTCTTCCTTAGAAGCTGTTCTGAGGTTACAGCAAGAATTTGGTTAATAGGAGGTTTTCACTGAAAGTTTAATATCCTTGGAAAAATACATAGAACCAGAACATGTGTTTTGTTTATTTGTTTGTTGTTTTTGTCTGTCTGTTTGTTTGTTTGTTTAAAAAAAAAAAAAAAGGAACAGAATAGTGACATTTGCAGAAATCTGTATATGAGTAATTCCTAGAATCATATTTCTTGAAGAAATTATCCTTTTTTTTTTCTTTCTTTCTTTCCTTTTTTTTTTTTTTTCTTAAGTGCAGCAACATTTTGTTTTCTATAAAGAAAAAGATACAATGGTTACATTACAGAGATAGAAATATGTAAGCATGTTGTAAGGCAGTAAATCAGAGCTGGCAGCGCAAAGATGAGTGATTCCTTGGACAGTGGGACATAGTGCTCTAAGAAATCAGCACTACCCGCCTCCTGGCAATGTACGTCCCCTCTGCAATGTGTCAGAGCAGCTGGAGACTTCTTAGAGATCTTCAGCATGCACAAAAAATGAGACATTTGTGGTTCTTCCTAAAATGTCCATGTGTATTTGCAACAAGGACCTGGCTCAAGAGTCCGGGAATGCTTTTATGATGGTTTCATAGGCAGGAGGAGGGGTTTGTGTGGAGTGGCAGATGCGGAGGCTGTTGTTAGACCAGTGGAATTCAGGTCGACTTAAGCTGTTGGTGGTGCTTCCCACAAAGGTTGTGGTTGTGTTGGTGGGAGTGAGGGTGATCAGTTGACTGTTCGTCTCCACAGGGAGGGGAGGGCACTGCAGAAAAGGGTGGAAGGTGGACCCACGGAAGCTTGACTTCCTAGGGAACGAGTTGGCTTGCTCCAAGGAGGCTTGCCGCTGGAATGTGAGGCTGGCCAGGCTGAGGTTGCTCCGACGTTCACAGCTGCTGTTACGGTAAAATCCAGTCCTGCCAGTAGTTTGGCTGTGGGAGGCAGGTCTGGACCGACGACTGAAAGCTGAAGAGCTCCCCTGGGAAATGTGAGCACTAGCTCTGCGACGGGACAAACAAGTGAACAAGGCCCAGATTATCCCTCCAATCACCAGTCCAATCACCATGGACACTGTGAAGGCGATTGTTATCTGTTCTGAAATACAGCAAAAATACACAGCAGAGTTAATTCATTAGTCCTGAAAAAATATCCCTGCTTGAAGGTGATTTGAATATGGCAGCCTCCTTAAAAGATGAGCACTCCCTAAGATTTTTGTGTCTAACACATGAACCTTACAGCATAAACACAGCAAGTCATACTGTCATAGTGTCATAAAATCATAGAATGTCTTGGGTTGGAAGGGACCTTAAAGATCATCTAGTTCCAACCCCCTTCCATCTAGGCAGGGACACCACCCACTAGATCTAGGTTGCTCAGGGCCTCATCATCTAACCTGGTCTTGAACACCTCCAGGGATGGGGCATCCACAACCTCTCTGGGCAACCTGTTCCAGTGCCTCGCCACCATCATTGTGAGTAGCTTCCTCCTAACCTGTAATGTAAATCTCCCCTCTTTTAATTTAAGACCTTTTCTCCTCGTCCTGTCATTATCTGATTGAGCAAAAAGTTGTTCTGTCTTTTTTATAATCCCCCTTTAAGTATTGAAAAGCTGCAATAAGGTCACCCCAGAGCCTTCTCTACTCTGGGCTGAACAAGCACACCTTGGTGCTAGTGGGTGGCCCTCCCCTGAACCCTTTCTGAAGAGATCAGCATCCTCCTTTTTCTGTGCTATATGGTATTTTTTTTCTTTAATTTGCTTAATTCAACAACATTCAGAAAGTAGACTGCATTTCCTACCAGTCTCTGGTAGGAAAAATTGTAGTCTGTCTCAGAAATGGCCACCCACTAGCACCAAGGTGTGCTGTAAAACCACCAAACATTTGTTTCTGTGAACACTATAAAGTATGGATTAATGAAGACTTGATGACTTTTTTATAGATATTTATATTCTACATGTACGTGTTTGCTAACTAACCTATTACAACTGAGATGTAGCTTCTGCCATGTTCTTAATGGATTAAGCCTTGTATTTATTACAACATGAGAACACGTCCCAGCCTTTTACTGCTGAGTAAAAGAGACTTTAAATCCTCTTAGTAATTAATGTGAATTACCATATCCTAAATGATTTAGGTCAGAGATAACCGTTAGCAATACTAAGTCCCTTAAATATTTCCCATCCCCCACAACTAATTTGAAGATGCATTAATCTGCCATTAGGAAAAGTACATTTCTAGCTCTTTCATACTTGTTTTCAAGCATTAAGAGATCAGAAAATAAAAAAGCATGACTAGGATCATTTTCTCCCCCACATGCTTTCACCAGGTAGAAGAATAAGAATTTTTCCTCATATATTTCTAAGAATAGGCTAGTTGCTTCAGAAAACTTGTCATTTACAACTCAGTACCAGCTTTTTTTGGTGTACTAAAAAATTTAGACATATCTTTTTGATCCTGGATGAGGACTCAAATGAATGCAAAACCTTTATATATTTCCTAAAAATACAAATAGGGATTGGATCACAAACAAGATGAAACTGTGTTGACTACCAGTGGAGCAAAGAGGAAATGAGTGAAAAAGTGCCATATAAATGTTTGAAATATTTATTCTGTTTGCGTTGTTGTCTGTGTTATGTTATGATGTTTGTGAAACATTCCTGTTAAAAAGGTAATTGGAAAGGAATAAGGAAAGGAATTCCTTATCTACCTTCTTTTCACCCTTCAGTGAAGGATTTAAGACAGAGTAACATTATCACGTATTATTGACATCATTGTGAATTTCCTACCTAACTTTATTTGCTCTGTATTTTTCAGGAAAGGTATGGAGAAAAATTCAGGAGGCCCAGAAAATTTAAGTTCTAATTAAGCCACTGGTATTTCGGATGTCTATAGAATCCTATTGTTACTTGCTCATAACTTCTACTTTCAGAGAGGTGTCTGACCACTACACTTTGCAAAAGGCAGAATAAAGTAAAGTCTGGGGGCATAAAGCTTTGGATATTGTTGCAGAGCACAGCTTGCTGTTAGGAACAGTTTATTGTCCCTCAGATCAGAGGTGGACCAGACTTGACCCGAAATACAATTTTTTTTCTTTAAGCCCTCATTTTTTACAACTAAGAAACTCTTGATTGGGTATTCTGCAGCCAAAGGTCAATTGTCTGGTCTGCTTTCTGCAGGAACCCACAGGCAGCAGCATCCTGCACTGCAACTCTGGACCACAGATCAGAGCCCTGTCACCATCAGTGGCCTTCTGATAAATGCATAATGATTCTGCCCTTTATAAAATCATCAAATCATCTTCAGAGACACAGCAGGTCTTAGTGTGCCACTTTTTTTTTTTTTTTTTTTTTTTTTTTGGTCAGGAGCAGGCTATTATGATGTTTTAATGTGTTTAACACCTTCTGTTACTGCAAATTCCTCCTCATACTGGGAGGAAGAGAGAGACAGATTTTGGTAGCCTCCAGTGAATAGAGCCCAAGAGTTGTCCTAATGGCAGCCCTGTGCAAGGGCCTGAGCTTCTGTATGAATGCCCCTACTCCCATCCTTCCATGGCCATGAGTAGAGCAAGAGCTAACCCTTTCTTAGGTTGATTTATTTCACATCTTGACTAGAATGCTAGATACATTGTTATATTTTGAGACTGACGAGGAATACCCCAGGCACAGGGAGCTGTGCTGCTTCCTAGCAACCCCACTCCTGCTTGGTATCTTGACTTCAGCATGGAGGTAGAGAAGGGGTCCTCTATAGGACTCAGCATCCTCCAGTGTAAGCAGAAACACAGCAAGCTGCGCCAGCATACCTGACTCTGGGGCTGCTGTGCACCATGGTGAGAGTTTGTCCCTGCATCCCTCTAGGCATAATTTTCACCACCTGCATGATCAAATTGGCATTTCACACTGTTAAAAGCAGATGAAGGAATTGACAAAAGTATCGAGTGTAGCTCTTCAGTCCTTCCCACGTGCTCTTCCCCTGTGCTGGAGGTACAGCACAAACAATTATCCCTTTTCATAATGTCTTCATTTACTTTAACTTCTTTGATTCTTTTATTTTTCTACCTCTGTATTTGAATGCAAAAATAGAGGGTCAAATTATTCCCTGGGGAAACTCAGCTGGGTTGACACTGATTATTGCTATCCCCATGCAGTTCCCCATATGCTCTCATTTCAGTTTGTACCCACATTTAATCCTTCTGGTTCCTATTATAGAAATATCACTAGACCCATGAGTTACAGGTACTTTATTCTTTTTGTTCCCAGACTCTCCCTGACATCAGTGGGAACTGTGGGGGCACACTAATAAGCCAAAGTTACTTTTTGTTGACTCCCTGCAGAGGATGAATTTCACTGAAATGTAATTCAGGTCTAAAAACTTACACTGAAGAATTGTAAATCTATGCCCATTGATTTCCTCTTTAGAACGTCCAGTGATCACAGCCCTGAGGTGCATTGGAGAAAATACTACAAAACAGAGGAAAAGATCAAAGGCAGAGAGGGACTTGCTGCACCTGGGATTTTGAGGGGAACAGCTGGCTTTCACAGAGTTGTTTTTCTCTTCCTTAATCGGGGCAGTGCCAGGACAGAACAAGCCTTTCAAGAAAGTCAGAGCAATACTACCAGGATGTATCTCCTATGGAGCCATTATAATACCCTATAGCTTGCTGAGAGCTATGCAAGTCATTCTGTCAGCTGCTTTTTAGAAGAAAAAGGAGAAAAAAAGGGGGGGATGAGGTAGGAATGCTGACAATAGTTCCTTTGGTGCTTGTCCCCTAAATATGTTTTGAGATGTATGTTTCTCAGGCTGCTCACACTTTCCACTTCATTTGCTTATGTTACTATTGAAAAGATTGGGTACATCATCTCACCAATTTTACCAACTTTGACCCATAACACCTGACCTCTAATACCAGCTGAGATGAAGAATAAAGTTTTTTTTTGTTTGGTTTGTTTTGTTTTGTTTTTTGTTTTGTTTTAAGAACAAGAAAAGACAGACTTTGAGGTACAAAGCCAGAAATAAAAGGATATAAAGAAATAAACATAACACAAGCCTGCTGCATGTTTAACAATTAAATATCTGAGCTACATCACTTTTCTTATCTGTGGTCCTTCCAACAAGTCCATGTCAAAATGTGGAAGGTTTGGAACCCACATTAACTCCCATGTCTCCTAGAGGTTACCCTTGATCTGAATGCCAAGCTAACATGTATCTATCAGCCCAACTTTTGTCCATATTGGGCAACTCCTGAATTCCTTCTGTTCTCTCCTCATGAATTTCTACATGCAGAATCAAAGGCAGTACTACAGATTTGCAAGGCTTTTTTTTTTTCTCTCTTTTTTTTTTTTTCCTTTTTCCTTTTCCATTTCTATACAGTGCAAGATTTTTCTATGCAAAGTTTTTTTCTTGGTTGTTGTAGCTGGCTTTAAGCCTTTTTATAAAATTCCATGAGATGTATGTATGAAGTGTTATTATATAGTATACATCCTGTCAAGATGACAGTCTAACACTCTGTAGAACCACACAAGAAATTTGGACATGTTATTAGTAAAAATAATAGACTGGCTGATAAGGTACTTTTCCTAGTTATGGCCCTGAAACAAGTTCTTTCCATCCAATTTGGGCATCAGTAGCAAGGCCAGCCAAAGAGGGCTTATACCAATCTGTAAATCTTCTGAGAAGGTATACCTTGGGGTATACCTCACCAAAAATTAACATAATCCCTACTTTGACTTGTAAGTCCCTGGATCAGCCAAACTCTTCAGGAAATAAATTTTCTTTTCATGATGGAGGATCCTGCCTCTACCATGGAGCTTAACAGGATCCTTGCATGTGTACTCAGGTCAATATCTTATTTCTGTGAGGCTTTCATTTTCCTTTCATTTTCATGAACCACAACAGATAGCAAGACATCCCTTTGAATTTAAAACACATTTGCATTGAGGATTTTGCTTGACTAAAATGTAAGAATTTTCCCAAGAATAATTTTCTCTTGTCATTATCTCTGTCTGCATAAAGGCTGGAGCAACATGCTGCTCCTTGAACTCAGGAAATCCCCTGGACTTGCATATTTCCTATAGCCTTATGATCTATTAACCAGTGTGAAAAGTTAAGGCTGACATAAGATTTTCCTTACCCTGCAAGGAAATACACATTTGCAAATTTTTCAACTGGACAAATACATGAAGGTTTAAGTAGTATCTTTCAAAATCATGAAAATAGCATTTTCAGTGAGAGCTTCCAAGGGTAAAAATCATGATGGGGGTGGGGAGAGAGAGCAAAAAGAATTGTATGCAGGGAACAGAGAACTAGAAAAGCATCATTTAGCCAGGCTGTGTACGTATGACTTGAATCTGAACTGCATCATTGCCAACAATAACTAATAAAGAACCAGCCAGCCTTCTTAACATCTGTTCTCCTCATGCTGTCACTAAGCACAAGGACGTAGAAAACACCCCTACAGTGAGATGATGCCTATACAATTGATATCTAGTAGATGTCTAGTAGATCATTAATTTCTAGAAGATGACTTACAAATATTGCAATCTACTTTATGTTTTGGGGCTATTAATATTTTGATGTTGTTGTTGCTTTATTAAAGCTGAAATAATTAAGTAGCTTTATCTCAAAGTTATGATACATGGTAAGGTAGTTTGTCAGTCAAGTATGGCATTGTTCTGATCCAAACTCAGGTTTTTATAGAGATGCTTTACTCATACTCTGTTAGTGCAAGATCCTTCCTATTTACTTCAAAAACTGAGAGTAGTTTTCCCATTTGCTTTTTCTTGAACCTACTTAAAACTAGGATGAGGCATTTTATACGACATGCAAACTTTATTTTACGGGGACATCAGCAAGCTTGTTTACAGAACATATCACATACAAGCTGCTTGATTTCAACTCTGTAAGAAATTATAGAATCATAGAATCATAGAATCGTAGAATCATAGAATCATAGAATGGCTTGGGTTGGAAGGGACCTCAAAGATCATCTAGTTCCAACATCCCCAACATTGGCAGGGATCCCATGTTGGCTCCATGTTGATCAAGTTATCCAGAACCCCGACCAACTGGCTTTAAACACCTTTAGTGACAGAGCATCCACAACCTCTCTGGGAAACCTGGTCCAATACTTTGCTGGTACTCAGAGGGTGCTCTGAGTAAAGAATTTCTTCCCGATATCTAACATAAATTTCTCCTCTTTTAGTTTAAAACCATTCTCCTTTGTCCTATCACTATCTGCATGTATAAAAACACTCTCCATCTAAGCCCCCTTTAAGTATCAGAAGACTACAGTGAGGTATCCCCAGAGCTCTCTCTTTTCCAAGCTGAACATCCCCAGCTTTCTCAGGCTGTCTTCACAGAAGAGGTGCCCCAGCTCTCTGATCAACTTCATGGCCTTCCTGCTCTGCTAGAGCAGGTCCACATCCTTGTGCTGGGGGCCCCAGATCTGTATGTAGTACTCCAAGTGAGGCCTCACAAGATGCAGAGCAGAGGGGGACAATCCCCTTCTTCAACCTGCTGGCCTCTCTGTTGATGCAGTGACATGAGATGCCTGACTGCCATTGAAGAATGGCAAGACACAAAGTATTTGTTGAGCACCTCAGCCTCCTCCACATCTATTGTTACCATTACTCCTTTCTAATTTATCTGAAGGGGTACAGTCTCCTTGGCCTTTCTTTTTTGACCCATGTAACTACAGAATTCTTTCCTGTTATTCTTTGAATCCATCATCAATTTCTCATTCACTATTCCTAAAGCATGTGGTAGTTCTCTCTTTAGAAGTTGAGAGCACTGACTTTGCTCTTTGCCAGGTATATATTCCTTGAGATCAAATATTCAACCAGGGGGTAGGTGCTGCAGCCCAGACAGCCACCAGTCTTAAACTCTTTCATGACTTTATTTGCACTGGTGAGCACTGCGTCCAGTAACACTTCTCCTCTGATCGGTTTGTGAATTTCTGGCCCAGTAAGCTATCCTCAACACACTCCAGGAGTTTTCTGGATTGCTTGCAGCCTGCTACGCTGCTTTCCCAGCAGACATCCAGGTGTCTGAAATCCCCCATCAGGATGAGAGTGTGTGAGCATCGTGCTTCTTGTAGCTGAAGCAGGAAGGCCTCAGCAACAGGGTTCCCTTGATCAGGCAGCCTGTAATATACCCCAACCATACAGAGTCCTTTTTGGTCCAGTCCTTAACTTTTACTCCGAGGCTGTCAACCTGTTTGTGGTTGTTTCTGAGGTAGCTCTTTGCAATGTATCCACTCCTTAACATAGGGGGAAACATCCTTATCTCTCCTTTCCTCTCTGTTATGAAAAGCTTGTAGCCCTCAATTACAGTGCTGCAGTTGTGTGATTTGTCCCACCACACTTCTGTGATACCAATTAGGTCATGGTTTTGTGAGCATGCTGTGGTTTCCAACTCCTGCTCATTTTCCATTATACGTGCATTGGTATAGAGACACTTCAGCTGAGTTAATGGCTGCATCACCTTTTTAGAGGAGCCCTCCCTAATTTCTCTGAGACAATTCACAGGTATTTTCTTGTTGCTTAGTAAAGTGTCAATGTTTCTTGGTTCTTCTCTGTCCCTCAGAAGTGACAGAGAAGTGACAAACATGAAAAGTATCAGAACATACTACCATGTTGTATGGTGGTAATGAGATATTTTTATATTTTCCATCTAAACAGGAGAATTCTAAATTTTGTTCCATTTAAATTCTTTCCATCTCACATTTTTATGAACTCTTTCCTTTATGCCATGCCACATGCCAGTGACTCAAAACTTGTCCAAATAAGTAAGCAGTTCCCCTACATGCACACATGCTTATACAAACACGCACTGCTTTGCCCCTTGAGGTGAAAGACCTTGACAACTGGCAGAGACAAAAAACAGTGTAAAGATTTACAAATCAGAATGGGAATACATTCCTGGCTATTGCACAGCTTAGCGTTGAGCACCAGCTAGTGTATTTAGGTATGAATTGCACTTACTTATGAATGACAAATCTAGTAACCTGACTAGTAAGAATGGTTGAGATACTGTTTTACTGGAGTCTTGGTGAATTTTGAAGTGAGATTCATCACAATCAACGGTGCATGTTTGTAACTTAGTCCAATTTGTGCAAAACCAAACAGCAGTAGCCAAGATCTGTCAAAATTTTAACAAATTCATAGAATCTTCCTGCAGCTATAGTAAATCACAGAATAGTAGCATGACTTGGGTTGGAAGGGACCTTAAAGATGATCTAGTTCCAGCCTCCCTGCCACAGGTTGACACCTCCTACTAGACCAGGTTGCTCAAAGCCTCATCCAACCTGATCCTGAACACCTTTTGGGATGGGGCATCTACAGCTTCTCTGGGCAACCTGTCTCAACAACTTCTGAGTAAAGAACTTCCCCCTAAAATAAAATCTAAACCACATCTCCCTTAGATTAAAACCATTCCCTTTTGTCTTATCACTAGCTGCCTATGAAAAAAGTCACTCTCCATCTTTTTTGTAAGCCCCCTTTAAATGTACAGATGTAAGCTGGAGAGGCTGCAGCTATTCTTCCTCGTGCATCCCAAGCAGTGTGTAGAAAGGGAAAATACCCTACACCCAAACAGCCACCACTTTTTCCCAGCACAGAAGGTCTCAACTGACTTGAAGTACCGAAGATTTTATACTGGCTCTAGGAACTCTAAGACTTAACTTGAGGCTGAGGCTGACAGTAGAAGCCAACTCCTGTGCTGCTGTTGTCATGCTGAGTTCAGAAAAAAACAATTTCCCTGTAACTGACAAGTGTTGACATTACTATCTTCCTTATCGTTGTCACTAATTGTATTAGCAAACCAGCCGCTCATTAATCATTTGTAGGCAGCCCATGATTCAGCTGGGTGGGCGAATCACTTGCTTTGTGAAAGCAGCCAGCTGTGATCTTAGTCATGGCAAACGCTAAGAAAGGTCACACAGCACTTGTGATAAGACGGAGAGAATAATTGTCTACAGTACAAGGTGATTCAGGTAACTGTGGCATCCAGAAAGCAACCAGATGAAGATAGGTGTAGGAAACAGAATTTGCTGGGGCAGAAGGGGGAGGGGGATAAAAAAGCTGAAAGGCAGACTGTGTGGGACACAAGAACTAATAAAACAAGATAGTTAGGCTGTCAGAATGTCAGAAATGTCATCTTGTGCTATCACTAGATCCTTTTCTACAGCAATTAAAAGCAATTCTCCCACTTCTATTAAATGAACTGTTGCTGCAAATAAAGTTTCTATGTCTGCTACAGATCAGGTAAAAAAGTACCGGGTTTAAAATAAAGCAAAGGAAATTCAGATTTAAAATTCAAAATGTGTTTCTATTGATGAGGACAGCTAAGAACCATTCCAGTTGGGTAACACATGTACACACATTAAAGATTCTAAAAATATATATTAATCAAGGTTTTTTATAATGTAGTCAATCCTGTCTTGGAAAAACAAAACAACAAAAGTAATATAGATGACAGCTCAAGGCCCATACAGATGTAATTTTTGTGCAGTTTCTAAAATATTCTTTGAGAAGTTAAGATAAGTTCCAGAAGTGTCTGAAAATTTATTAAGTAAACGACAAGGAAAAAAATTGCATAGTCCATGTCCTTGGATTAATCCCCCTTTTGAACTGCAGAAGGAACAGCAGTTTACTAGTAGGTTTATTTCTCAAATGTTCCACCAACGTAGGAACAAGATTGCCCTCTGCTGGAAATTCATGGTGGAAATCTAAACAGTACATAAAATACCTTACTCAAAATAGGGTGTCAGAAAACCTAAACAATGAGCATATGATGAAGAGCAAAGGAGAACTTAATAGTATCTGAAAACTCAGACTCCAAATTATGCTGACATAGCACTTTAGAACTAGCATTGTGCAGAGGCATTGAAAGTGGGGTACACTGCGGCACAACAGAAATAAATACATGTATTTATTAGTCTAGTGAAGTACAGTTTGTACAGATTTTCTTTGCAAATATATGTATTTATTGTGAAACATGATTAACATGATGTTAATTCTGTTCTTAAATTCCTCTTTCTTGCTACCCAGCCATGTCCAGAATGAACTCCCTGCATTAGAGGACATCTTCTTTGTTTACTAATACCATCATTCATCATGATAAAAATCCAGAACAGTGGGATATGCTATCTCAAAATCCTATAAACCAACTCAGAGGTAATAATAGTCCATTGATATTACTGGCAGTTGAGTTTTACTGGAATTATAAATAAAGAGTAGCTGTAATAATCAGAAGGAAACATCTAAGATGGAGATGTCAGCATGTTTAATTTCATACCTTTGTACAACTTCATACCTGTTTGTACAACAAACTATATAAAACAAAGATTTCTTTGTGCAGAGATAGAAACTTTGTTGCTGTGTGGTTTCATTATAATTCTTAATGCATTACAAAGATAGTAATGTAATTGTGATGTTTTTTGCTTGTGCAGCAAACAGTCCTCTGGCAAGACATTCTTATCAGCCTCACAAAACCAGAGCACAGGCCAAAGCTATATGTCCTCTGCATAAAACTAAGCTAAACAGTAAAACACAATTTGCCAGAGTGCAATATGATGTTATAGTTATTATGTAATTGATAAGATTATTTTACTGATCCTGAGAATAAAATCTTTTCCTATATGGTCAGAGCATGGCTGACTAGAGTGATATCCTAATATTATAAGGACAATTTATTGAAATTCCTAAAATTAAGGAGTAAATCTTAAAGAAAACAAAAGAAAGTTACATTCAAGAAAACAGAAGAAATCCAAAGTTAGAACAAAGTCCTTAACTTTTTCTTTTTTTTTTTTCCAAGTTACTGGGAAGTCTGTAGTGTAAGGAATAATTTACAACCATCCTCAGTCCCACCACAGCAGTTCTGCTGCATGTGGTCTGAGACCAAAGAAACGCAGTATCAGGACACACTTGTTCTTACTGTGAAAAGACACAAAAAGACAAGAAGTGTTCATACTGATAACTTAAGTCTTACTAGAACATAAAGTCAAATATTTTAAAAGGGAGAAAACTCAGAGTGACAAGGTGTGTTTAAAAAAAAAAAAAAAAAAAAAAAAAAACATAACCACATTTCGGCTTGTCTCATAAATCCTACAAACAGTGTTTCTCAATGCAGAATGTTTTCAAAGTGCTCCAGCGTTTGCTGCTGGGGCATAAGTGTCTCCTTCTGTTGTCAAGAGGCCTTGTTTCTGCTCCTTGTTGCTCAGGGCTGCTCAGCTGCTTCCAGGAGTGTAGGAATCTCCTTTTTACAATTCCATCTCTTTTAGCTCCATTGGAAATGTCCATCATATATGCTAGTGCTGACAAAATGAAAGAAACAGATACAGCTTCTGCCAAGATGCAGATATGTAGGAAATCTAATGGGGCCCAAAATGGTAAAGCTTCTCAAAAGCAGCTCTTTTTCACTCAAAACTCTACTGCCTTTGAGATAGTGGCACAGAATATTTTGCTTTCTACTGACAGCTTTAACTTGTGCATTGCTTGTTCAAAAATAGCCTTTAATGAAAATAGTATTTAGTGTTCTATTTGTAGTCTTTTTTTTTTTTTTTTTTTTTTTTTTTGATATGTCCATCCTTCTTTAGGTGAAAATGAAGAAAGTTGTACAAAGTTGAAGAATGGAAGGAAGAGGAGCTGTTTGTGAACTTCAATGAATAATAATCTAAAGTATTCAATAAACACATGTTCTAGTAGCAGGAAGAGGGATCTCTATTTAAATAATATTTTCCTACATTTTTCATTACAGAAATACCTGATATGTATCCAGTAATGCAAAATAAATAAATAAATAAACAAACAAATAAATAAATAAATAAATAAACCTCCTGCTACATTTATCTTCCTTGGGGAAAAAGTATTGCCATGAATAGGTAATTTTGAGAATACCTAAATGTGTTTGTATGTGGTAGTACTGCACTCTGCAGTTACCTATCTGTGGTTCAGAAATTTGAGCTTTATTTCTCCCAGTACTTCCTGTGTGACCATCTGTGCAACCACAAGCTGATAAATGTTGGTATGATTTCTAACTGGAATTATTACTGATCTGGACTTTTAGTCAACTCTTGATGATCCAGGGCAGATGATTCAGGATGGAGATTTGGTGTGCAGTGAGACATTGACGCTTGTCTCACATGAGCCAGCAGTGTCTGGAAGGCTATGCTTGCACTGGACTCTGTTTGCTCCAGGTGCAAGGTCTGGTCCAAGCTTTGCTTACCAGAGACTTCTGCACATCTCAATCAGCTGAGCCATCAATAGTCACCTTCTTCATTTGTATTTTGCCTGCATTACCCTGAGTAACTGAGAGACGGCATCAATATAAGATAACTTTTAAAACAAAGGGTTTAAAATGAGGAGAGGATGGTTAAATGGTCAAATATCACATAAGCATGTGTTAAGACATCGGATTGGGAATTCAAATGTCTGAGTCAGTGAATTTATTTTCTTCAGCAAATAAAATGACTGAATCAAGTAGAGGCCTCTGTTGAGAAGCAGAAAATGTCTTGGTTGTTTCCTTTAGCAAACATGTACAAAACCCTTAAGAAGTTTTTGCATTGCATTGAACAGTCTGTTTTGTTTGTTTGTTTTCCTTTTCTTTTTCTCTCCCAACTAGCCATTATTTCATAAAAATGTTGTATATACTTGTATTGTTGATGTTTTTATTGAAGCTGTGTAACAAATAAGTGAAGTTACAACTGTCCTGTTTTCCAATACATAAAAATCAAAATCTCCTAACTCTCTTTTTCATTTCCTCAGACAGAAAGGGATTTATTAATCATATTGGAAACAAATCTACTGCATCCCAAGAATGCAGTAGATTACATTTACATTGTTTAAGAGTTTTTAGGAGCACAACCTTGAATTGGCTGTTAAAACTTAAGTATTTTATAGTACATGTACCTTTTATTAAGGCTGTGTAGAAAGTGAAACTTCTGCTTTGAAAAGTAAGAAAATGTTCCATAGTCAGTATGGACTGTAATGTCCATACTTCATTTATTTATTTATTTTCCCAATGAAAGGGATAAGGTTATAAAAATCCTACAAAGACAAAAAGGGTCATTCTTGAATCTTGATTTTATTTTGTGCTCTTTTTTTGATCGTGGACATCTCATGCCATCTGCAAACTTTATATTAATCTCCTGTGCAAGGAAGATGACACCACTCACAGCCATTCATTTGGCTCACAAAGATTTTCAGCTCCTGGTTGAATGAGCTACAATGGCAAAATGGGAAATTGAGTATAAAATATAAATAGAGTATTTGCCTCTAACAGTTTTTACAAGAAGAACTGAGACAGTCTCAGCACACCCAGAATTTGCTGAGACTAACACCTCTGAATCGAAATCTTGCAAGGCTCTAACAGTTGAGCATACAGCTTTGTGGGGTTTGTCTTTATCAAAAAGTACACAAGGAAGGTACTTCTTTATGTCTTTGCTGATATCAAGACATTCACTGCCATGGTGATTGGAAGAAGACATATACATAATTTCCCAAAGATGAGATTTCTGGATTCAGTGGATAAATAAAACATGACTTTCTTGGCAGCTGGCTCATGTGACAACAAGCAGCAGTACACAGTCAATATAGTGGGTGTACCTGCCAAAATGTGTATACACTTTGTGTTTGATTCATTAAATAATACTATGAAGAAACTTTGCCTCTTCACTCAGCTACCTTAGATCTATATTCTTCCTGCCAAATATAGTTAAGCATTTGATAAATCAGTGGTTGTATAGTGGGGGAAGAGGAAAGGAGGAAAGAAGCAGTAATTAGGAGGCAACAAAACACAGCCTGAGGATGACAGATTCACTTTAAAAGAATAATTTATACACAGGGAAGAAATCGTGATCTGAATAGACAACACGTAAGTGTAAGACTGGTCTCTTCTCCTCAGTTTGTCGCTTTTATCCATCTGCAGTAATACTTATTTCTTTGGGTTTGCCAGAAAAATGTCAAGGAAAAAAATCAGTCCCTCATTAATATATACTTTTATCTCTCTGACAAGCCTGCACATAAGATCTTGGAAAGGATTTACATATTAGCTCCCTGAATGCAAGGACTGATTATTGATATAAAACCTTTTGCTTCAGTAATGCAAGAGATTGTTTCACATGCTTATCAAATCTTTTACTTAACTGATAGCAAAATAAATATCATTATATTAAAATTGTAATAGTGTGGTCAGCCTGAACCTTGTGAAGAATGTATATGATTTATCTAATAAATTCTTATATGGGGTTTATATAAAATGGTAATGGTCCAGTAGTCGATAGAAAACAGTAACTCCAGAATATAGCCAGCGAGCCAAAAAATAAAACATGGCATAAGACTAAGAAATAGTTCTGTTTCCTAGAGAAATCATTGTGGGAAGAATATGTTCAGATTTGGTATATGACTGTTTCATCTCCCTGATGAAACAGGGAGAAAGTGTTGGCTTCCTGCAGTAGTCTGGAAACAGCATAAGCATTAGAAGGTACAGCAGAGCATCTCTGGCTTAGCTGCTTTAGGTGCTCTTTAACAACACTGGAAGACAATGAAGCACAAAAGCACTGCAATTCCAGTAAAATTGCCACATGAATAAGAAATCTAGCTGAAAATCTGTCATTCAAATAATTTATTCTCAAATAAAGTTGAGGAAAACAGAGACATATCCTGAAGATAAAATGGGGAAGATGAGCAACACCTTCCTTTTTATTACATAACACTTCATAGATTATTTTCTCATTTTTTTATGGGCATATTCCTTGAGGACTTCACAGAAGGAGCCGGAGACCCCAAGAGTTACAGAACAAAAGGATTAATTGCTGTCATTGTTGCCGCTGAAGGACTGATGTTCACACCATGCTGTTTGCTATTATTGCTAATGCCTCACCATCACATGCTGTACAGTTAAACCCACAACCTTGTTGCCATTTCTCTCAGCATTAGCACTATTTATATGAAAACTTTGTCCTGTCTGAGTCACTATCCCAGGCTGCTCTGCTGATGCCTCATGACACATCCCAAGTCAGCTAAGGCTGTGGTCAGGCTAACCAGAAACAGGAAGATCTGTTAATGACCTTGACCTGGTAGGTCCCTCTTTCTTGCAGAGATCTTAACAGCTTTAGCCAGAGGAGAGAGGAGAGGTGGCACATTTGGATCTTCTTTGCCCCAGTAGTCCTCTAGTTACCTGATAATAATGATCATTATCAAATTTGTGTGGACTACTTAAATCAGCTTCTGGCCACTTGAACACTTGAGAAGTATCAGGGGTTTTAGTTATGTGACCTTTTCTACATTTCTATCAGAGGATTTTCATATAGTTTAGTATTTAGTCAACCACAATGAAAGGGAAAAAAATAAAATAAAATAAAATAAAATAAAATAAAATAAAATAAAATAAAATAAAATAAAATAAAATAAAATAAAATAAAATAAAATAAAGATTGCCATTAGTCCAGGGAAATCTCTGTTGCTTCTAAAACGATGCAGCATAAATTATTCTGAAACTTCTGGATGTGGGAAGATGCACAACCCTACAGCCCTTTCCAAGGGGAGAAAAAGAAGCCTGTCTTGGTTCCTGTACAGGTGAAGCTGAGAATTATCAGTGTTACCATTATTTATTCATTTCTGTGTTCTGTGTTCTTGGAGTCTGACTGGGGTCCCACTGTGTGGTGTATGTGATGGACAAAAAATAAAACTGGTTCATGTCATGATGAGCTATATAGGATTTTCAGTCCTGATTTCTGCAATTTCACCATGCAGATATATTGCAATTATTCTTCATCAGTATGAAAAACTGTAACTCATTGAAATGAAATATTTGGTTAAATGATCTGAAAATAAGACGCCACTATTAAATTTCTGGTATCATAATGTTTCACTGAGGAGTTGGGGAAAGACCTTGTAGGCACATTCAATTTAAGACTGATAATAAACAAAACATTAAAAAGATGTAACTAATATTAATGGAGAGATTTCATTGTCTTTCACAGAATTGTTTAAATGTGTCATATTTTATATATGTGTTGTACATCTAGTCCTCAGACAAATGTACTTGAAGAAATATGTGTATTTACAGGGAACATTTACAAAAACAGAATCAGCTTTCTGTCTGATTCTGTCACAGTTTGCCTCAATGTCTTATCTTTACAACTTTCATGCAAAGCAGCACAGGGTACTTTTCTCTACTTTTTCAAATAGTCACCCAAAATGTGAAAAAAAAATAGCTGTATTATCTTCCAGAAACCCTACTAAAAATCTGTCTGCCATTATGCTTATTTTCAGTAATGTCTTTTGGAGGTGCCACTCTACTCTAAGTTCAAGCTAATCATAGGAAAATAAAGCATTTCCAGTTTCTCAGTGAATTTGTGAAGAATCAATGTATATTACTCCATGTTAGGAGAGCTACCTTGGGAGTCTAAATTTGAAATGGATAAAAATTTGGGGCAGCATTGGGCACTTTCTTGGTGGAGGAAGAGGAAGATGCTACGTGTCACCATTACCTTTACTCTGCACAGCTAAGCAAACACTTAACAAGTATGTTTGCAGATGTGCTATTTGATAGAGCCAGGGAAATCTGCATACACAAGGACTGGTCTGTCCATACCAGACTGTAACAAAGGGCTGTAAACATACTCTACATTTTTTCTGTATTGTAGGCAATATGCAATTATACCATTCACACAAACAACAGAATTTTCTAGTGCAGACAATATTCTACACATATTTTAGAGGAATAATGCTCTAATTAATCTAATTAACCTGATCAATACTTTCTGGGCTGAAAACAGGGGAAAGATTTCAAGGCAATTATTTTCCAACCAGTTTAATTTTTCAGCCATTTAAAGCAAAAATGTTAATAAAAATTTTCTTTTTATTATGTATTAATAAATACATATGTATTTATTATGTATTAGACTACATTTATATTAGGTTGTCCAAGTTCACATGCCAACGACATATACCAGAACCAATCAATGGCATCATTGGATTCCATGCTCAAAACAAGCTCTTTTTTCTACAGTTAGAATATATACTTTGCTTTGAAATGGGACTGAAAGAAAAGCTGCCATTTGCTACTAGAAGTCCTAAGGGTATATCTATGGAAAGATAGCTTTGGAGATGTACAACTTTTACTTTTTCAAATCGTCAGATTGAATAAATAAAGGAGAAAACATTAGTCAGAAGATGGAGAGTTCGGTAAATAATAAACACACAGTAGGACTCTGGAAAATCTATAACAAACCTGGAAGTTTGAGCCTTTTATTTGATTGGAAACGATAAGTGGGAGAGGTGGATGGAAAGGTTGTTTACAAGCAATCGTCTCTTATACTAACACCATCATGAAATCAGAAATCTGCTCATGAGTTGAGTCTTTTACTGTCACACATCATGTGACAAGTAAAAGTTGCAAGCCCTGAGTGCAAGTCCTAAGCAATAGTTCAGTATTCCTGATGAGCCAGATATGAGGTTCTGAAATTCAAGTCTTAAGTAAACCACAGACTCATTAAGGCAGTGCATGATAGGGTACTGTGGGAAGTCTGAGTGGCAAAGTTGTCACTCTAGACTTAGTCATTGTTTGCCAGAAGGGGGGTTGTAGACTCAGTATGAAGACTGCATTTTCTTTATATGTGTTTGTCTGTGACGTAAGGGAGGCATTAGTACAAACTCCTTGATCTGACTTCTATTCTTTCAGATATGTTCGACTTCACCAAATCATTATGGATTAATCATTCTTCTGGTAACACTTAATGGTACCATTCTACTCATTTCCCTCTCACTCAAGCTGTATTGAAGAGTTTGGCTTTTAGTTTTTATCCTCACTGGTTATTTTTTTCTATTATTTCTATATTGTCTTAACTAACTGGAAAGGAAAAAAAAAAAAAAAAAAAAAAAGGAAAAAAGTGTCATTAAAGAAATTCAGAACTGACAAAGTCTGCAAAGTCAGCCTACAAGTCTGTAATGCCCAATCTTCCAGGATACATTCTCTCTGGAATTCTCTATTTTATGCTGGTCTTTTCCAGCCATCAGATTAGGAAGAAGCTACTACTGCCAAATCTTCTGTCAGGTGCTCCATGGCTAGCCTAAAATTCTATCTTTGTGTCCACATCTCCAGCAGGGCAGTTAAGGCAGCTCCTGGAGTTTTTACCTGGTGCTGCTCAGGCAAGACCCGAGGGATACTTGTCAAAGAGAGAACAGAGAATGAGGTGAGAACACCCAGTAAGTACGCTGGAAATGTCCTGTCACATCAGTCAGAGAGGAAGCCAACAGGCTTAACCAGGTCACCACAATTACCCAAATACTACTTTTCACACGCATAACTTGAATTTGCTACTGTTACTTCTAGTCTAACACTGCTACAGACTGTGAAGGAATACTGGCATAGAAATCATGTTCCATGGCCACCTAGGTTAGAATTCTCAGTGTTTGAGAGCTGTGTCAATGCTGCCCTTTCACAAGTAGTATTTCAATTCATAAAGAGAATGGCTCGAAGTCCTTAACCACCATTATTGCTAGATCAGTAACACAACACAGTATATTATAATATGCTCATTGATAGGTTGCCCAGAGGTGTTCTGGAGTCTCCCAGTTTGTCGGTCTTCATAACGTGCCTGGACATAGTCCAGGGCAAGCAACTCTGGGTGTCCCTACTTGAGCAGGGGGTGAAACAGATGATTCCAGAGGCCCCTTTCAATCTCAACCATTCTGTGATTTCGTGAACTATTGTCCATATTTTCCAGCAGAATATATAGACCAATTTATTTCAAGCAAAAAAATCACATGTTAATAGAGGGAAGACCATTGGGTAAAGACAAGGGAGAGAAAAGGCAAAATTTGGCATTATATTTAAAACCATGAGTGTGTTTGCAGCTTAGAAAAGTCAAGAGATAATGCTTAAATTGACAATACCAGACAGTTCTCAATCTTAAAATGTTGAAAGCCAGCTTGCATACAATATTTTTCCATATACCAGACAAATAACACCCTAGATTCTGATTCAGGGGGGAAAAAATATTGGCTTAATGTTTTTAAGGTATTAAATTGTAATGTTGCATTTCTTAAATAGATACTTGAGTAAAACCAGACTGAAGGATTGTCTAGGGATCCAGGTTTATGCTGATTAATACCTGCTCACACTTTTTCTCTCTGCTGTTGTCGTATTCATCAAACATAATATTTAAATTGAATTTCCTGATCTGAATGTATTTTACCACTTACACTGGAGGAACAGTATTGTCTAAAAGCCATTTATTGTATTTAATTCTGTGTGACTGAAAATGCTTTTAGGAATTACAAGAAATGCACTGCTGGTTGAAATGGAAATATTTTTGCTTCCTCTGTAAACTTACTCATAATGAACTCAATAAAGACTATATTAAACAGTAAAAAATGAGATTAGTAGTTGATGGATGGATACCAAACCCTGAATTTCTCACTGAGCTAATGCCAAAAAAAAAAAAAAAAAAGCGAATGCAGATTCTCTGTCTACATTCCCATGAGATGCCAATGGTGCTGAAGCTCAGCAGAGGCTGCCTTTAAGTGCTTCTACCTCTGCCAAACTAATGTACTATGGGAAAGCAGAGGTTGCATAGCTTCATAAAAGCTGGCACCTGAAAAAGATGTTCTGCATTCTCCAGTAGCTCAGCCAATTTCTCTGAAAAAAAATCAGGTATGTGTTAGTAGACTGTGCAACCTCTGTAGTAGGGAACAATGGCTAACAAAACAGGAATCAGAATCTCAGGGGCTGCAACAACCTACATGTCTGCCTTTATGCTCGCTACATATTACACAGAAGATATTTGTTCACAATGTCAGGAGTTCTATTATGAAACTCATTAATTTAAACTAGAAGAAAACACTAACACTTTATCATTCCTTTTTTTTTTTTTTTTTTTTTTTCCCACAAAAATTATTTTAGGCCAGCAAAACTTCTCCTTCTGTTTTACATTGCTGCATAATTTAGCATTTCAAAAATGTAACAGAATGAAGTTCTGTTAAATTCAAGCTTCACTATTGACTATTCAGGCTTCACTGAATTTAACAGAAGAGTTAAGTCTCCTTGGCCTGCAGGATCTAAAACTAAGCATGCTGTTGACTCTTCAGGCCTCTAAAATGAGTCTGAAAAAAAAAAAAAAAAAAAAAAAAGTGTTCTTTTTTGGGGGGGAGTTATTGCTTTGTTTTTATTATTGTGTTAAGGAATCGGTATGAATTGAGATAGAAGATTTAGACTACTTAGGCAATTCACATAGTATGCTTTATGTTACATTATCTTAGATATGTATATATATATATATTTTCCTTTTCTTTTCTATGCAGTTTAATCATACAAATTTTTAACATGAGATAGTGGCCTGGGGCAGTTGTAAGATGATTCATGTGTGTAAATTTATGATTTACATAATTAGAGGACAAATTAGTTTGTTCAAAAATAATTCTTAGATGTTTAGTGTGAAGTTACCATTGGAAACCACACAGCTTTAGAAAACAGGATGCCTGTGTATTTTCCAGAGTAGGGAACCAGTTGTTAGACAATAGGTGGTTCAGGAAATTATAAGAAATTAAATATCATTATGAATATCTTCTCTTACAATTTTTACAGCACGTATTTTTTCTCCACAAAGTTATTTTCTCTCAGCAAGCTGTTACACACATGCTAAAATTTACATATTGGCTGAGTCCAGGAGAGCTACTGAGAAGTCACCCACACAAGGAAAAGGATCTGCATCTTGGTAATGTATTCATATATGGTGGGTGGCTTAGAAAAACAGTGTAACAGACTGGAAAACATATTCTAGAAAATAATAATAATAATAATAAAATCATAGTTTCAAACCCTATCCTGAAATCATAGTTTCAAATATTGCATTCTCATTTAATAAAAATATACATATTTATACCTATTATGCACCGTTTTATTTTTACCTCATGTATCTCCAAGGATGTCAGCAAATACAGTTCTATCTTTGTAAGAGACGTTTTCTTACAGTGAGGTTACATCAGTCATTTAGTTCTGATGCTAACTATATACTGAACTAGATTGTGTCCCTCCCTAATCTAATGTATATGATCAGGAAATCATATAGGAATCTAAAGGAAAGGAAGGGTAAATGTTATTAACTCTTCTAACTGTATCAGAAAATACAAGAACCCAAGAGATTTCTACTTTCCAGGACGGTGTGAGCTCTTTACAAAGTTTTATCTGCTGTTGGAGCACAAGCAAATGGGAGGTAATCAGGGCTAGGGAGGTAATCAGGGCTATTTGTCCCTGGCAAGCCATGTGGGTAATGCTGGTGAGAGGTAATACTGGCCTTTTCAACATTAAGGTGCTCATGAACGTGTTGCTTTGTGTTGTCAAATACAGCCCTTCATATTTAAAGACCAGTGCTTGGCACACTGAGAGGTAAATTAAAGTGTGTAACAGCAGCACCAATGGAGTCAGTTCCATGCTCTGCATGCTGTGAAAATTAAATATTCACTTTTTAAATACCTTTTGTATACTTTTTTTTTTGACTGTTCATGAAAATGGAGAACACCTTGCCCACAATCTGTGTTATAGCTCAGTCTTAGAGTTTTTATAACTTTGCTGTTTCATGTGAATATTTACTTGAGTGTGAAACAATAATTTATCTCAGAATAAAATTAAGTCTGCATTAACAAGGGACAGCAACTTTTACACAAAGATTCTTAAAGTACAGATGAAAGCACTTCAATTTTTTTGTTCTGAAAGAAACATTTTAGAATTATATGAAGTTCCACAATACAAAAATTATAGTTATTCTTCAAAGTCCATCAGACAATAAGAAACTAAACATTAATAACAATTTTTTTTTTTCTTCAGTTAATCTCTAAGTATTTCTCAAAGATATTCAGTATGATTATCCCACTTTCTAGCCCAAGACACAAAAATGAAATGAGTTGCTCATGGTGTCCCAATAGGAAAATATATGTGTCAGTGCAGGAAACATGTGGCTGGCATTCCACAGACTCCTGCTTCATATACTAAGGAAATCAAGGAACTTCTTTAAATCTTCTTGTAGTGTTATTTTCCACTCTTTTCCCAGGGTGCTTTTATATAGCAAAAGCCCCGTGTTGCTAATGAATATTATATTTTAGCTTTAGATATTTCACAGATTCTTGAAAGGGTCATTAACAATAATGAAAGGCTCTATAACAATAATAAAATAGACATAAATATGATTCACATAATACATGATATGATCCACACTAACAATACCCACTAAATGGTAATACATATTAATGCTAAATATATCTTGATAGAGCATTTTTGAATGGAAATAGTCTCCACAGAGTCTGGATTCCACAGAATCCACAGATCAGGTCACTGAATCTGATTACCTCAAATGAATTTCAATATGAAATATCTTACCAGTACACACTGTATACATATCAGTTAATGCACCATTTCCAGGTCTGGGTGAAGGAAAACAGTCATAATAGAGGATTATCAAAATATTCATTGAGGAATAATTAAGGAAAATCTGATCATGAGACACCCCAAAAATTACTGCTCATTTTACATTCTGGAAGATTAAGAGTGTATTCCAGAGGTTGCAACATGTTTAGTGTTTGCCATTTCTTTTGTCAGAAGATGAAACAAATCATGTCTACTATTTAAGGACATCTATTAAACAGTTGAGAATGTCTTCCTGATCTGAAACACACTGAAGTCAATAGATACCTTTTCACTGACTTCAGTAATGGACTTTGTCAAACAATCAGTTCTGTCCTGGAGGTTTCTGCTGTCTTCATTTGTCAAAAATCATGATAAAACTGATTTTTTTGCTAATAAATATCTGATTTTTTGTTTAGACTGATTTATTGTCTAATAAATATTTGGAAACAACCTTTCACATTGCAAGAAATACTGACAAAATTTATTCATTACCTTTTGTTTCAAACTTAAGGCTTGCATTCTCTAGATGTATTTCTTAAGGCAAATAACAGTGAAACTCAGCATCTACTTTAATGATATTCTAGAAAAAGAAACAGAAAGCTTACCCCAAAACTTTGGTGGCCATGTGGTCAGAGAGTAAGTGCTGTTTTTATCCATAACATCCAAATGATAGATACAAAACTATATCTCCACAGTGTAGCAATAAGTTTCTGAATGTTTGAGATTTAGGGGTAGAAGCAATGCTTTTGTGCTGCCAGGGAACTGTTTTGTTTGTCTGAAAGGAAATAGATGTATCACATTTCCTGCTTGTGGACTCAAATTAGCAATCGCTTGCCTTATCTTAGAGCCCCACATAGTTCCTGAGACAGAGGAATAGTTTCCTTCTCGTCATTTCCTCAGCCTGAGTGAATTGACTTAGAACAATACCAAATCTGCTCCTGCCCCAAAACAGTTTGAGCCCCAGAACTGTTGGAGATAGAGAGATGCAAATTCGTTTTTCTACCCTTTACTGAATTTTTTGTCTTAAAGACGTTCTTTAAAAAAAATCAGTATTTATATTCAGTGGTAATTTTCTATAAGGAATAAATGTTTGAAATATGTTTGTAATAAATGCCGTTTCACTAGTATACTGATACAGGGTATGAACATTTTAAAGTATTTGCCATTGTTCTTCAGCTCGTCTGAGGAACTAGCTAGGCCTGACAGTGTAGCTGTAGGTATTGCTATTTTAATGAGTGTTCTTCAAATTTCCTCTGCTAATTCTTTTCCTTTCCACACCCCATTCTAAATTATGAGCTCTCTGTAACACAAACAGGCTTTGAGCTAACTGTTTGAATAGTTTTAATACAATGTACTGGTAAATCTCAGATGGAATTTGTAGGCAATACTGCTAAATATAACATATAGCAATAGTAACACTCAATAATAATAATAATAATAATAATAATAATAATAATAATAATAATAATAATAATAATAATAATAATAATAAATAAAGCACACAATATATTTGAGGACACAGACACATAAGTAATATAAAATGTATGGGAATCAATAAAATGTATGGCTTTGTACATATGTGAAAAATTCTGTAGAACCTGATTTTAACTCTCTCTCTCTTTTTGCTGACAATAGACACAAGAGGTATCATTATAATTATTAATTATTATAATATTAATAGATATAATAATAATAGATATAATAATAATAGATGCAAGTCTTTAGATATATTTAAGGCAAATAAAAAACTTTTTTGTGGTGAATTTCAATACTTAGCAAAAATACACGGATGATTAATGGAAGACTAACAGTTTTCAAAGTTTGTGCTTAAAATGACATACCCAAATATTGATTTAATCTAGTTGAAAAGCAGCTGAAAAGACATAGACACTTATGCAAATAATTAAATATTCCATATTATCAAATGTATGAAACATCAACCTTAGTACTTCGTGAGAAAGTCAACAGCGAGAAGGATGGCAGTTTTACTCTGGAAAGGGTATTCCAAATAGAAATTCTCTCTTTTTCCTCAGAAACATACAGCTGATATTGGCAGTTGTTAGCAACAGTAGATCAGAGAAGAACCACTGAAAGTTATTTGGAGCATACCCCTGCAATGCTTATCAAGTTGCACCAGATAAAATTTTAAATGAATCAAGATAATGTGGGATTACAATGATTTGCTAATCAGGAGGGTCTCTCAGATCAGTTTCACAATCTTTCCAATGTGTATTCTTGCCTGAAAAGAAGAACTAAGTTTGTGCAACAGAATTTGCCAAAAACAGATAGAGTGTATGAAATCAGATGTTTTAATTAAAATGATACATATTTTTTTTCCAAAAAGCTAAAGCAGATTGATGTATAGTAAATAAATCTTGCCTTAATTTATTATTTCAAATATTATATTAATCCTTATATTTTATGCTTGAGAGTACTGCAAGAATCTATTCACATTATCCCTATTAGTTCTTTCATTTTTCACCCTTGAGAAGTATCTTTTTCTGAAAAAAATAATTGCTGCAACCCAAGATATCTTTATGGGTAAAAATGCTCCTCACTATGCATTATAATGACAAGTATAACACACTGTCACCTCTAACTGGTGAGAGACAGAGGTATGTAGAGGACAAGCTGTCAAATGCATTACTGATGTGAGTTCAAATGAGCAGTCTTTTTTACTGCTTGAAAAAAAGGAGCTGAATTCTGTTTTTAAACTTTTTGAATTTATTGATTAAGTGAGGGGAGATGCTCTGAATTTACATCAACACAAATTTTAATCAGTGAAGAAAGAGAAGAACTTCCAGGGGATATAAATGTGATATGTCTCTTCATGTGTTAAATAAATTATAATTGTAATAATAATAATAATTAAGAATAAGAATAAGAATAAGAATAATATACTAATGCTATTATATATTATTATAATATATTAATAATATTATCGTTGTTATATTATAATATAATAACAATAACAATAATATATTATTATCATTATTAATATATTATTATCATATTATAACAATGATTGATAATGATAATGATAATGATAATGATAATGATAATGATAATGATAAAATCATAGGTAAACCAACTGTAGGTACACAATGTAATTCTGGCAGGTAAAGAATCACTTTCTGGCTTGCAAGAAGTGTGAGGAAACACAGAGGAAAGAAAGTTCTAAAGGGGTTTCTGAAGCCTTGAGGGGTCTCTTCCTGCCTCAGGGCTCTGTAGTCCCTTCCTGCAGGTCCAGAGGGGCAAAGATTTCTGAGATGCATTAATGCTTTCCCCACTGGTATATTGTGACTCCTCTCTTTTTCTTTGCCTGTGTGTATAGATATTAATTTAGTTGAAACCTTTTTATTTTTTATTTTTATTTTTCCTAAGGCTGTCCAGGGCTCATGGTGATGATGTTTGAATATGATCTGAAACAAACAGAACCCAGATCTTATCTAGAGTCAATCATTGCCAGACAAGAGTCATACCACTGTCATTGGCAGCAGAAAATGATCACTCTGTCAGAATTTTGAAGCAACTTGCTGTGAACAACTTTTCAGTTTTTTAGTTGATTTACTGTTACTGGCATTTCTCAAGAAAACAAGATACACATGTTGAATTCTCCTGAGTGAACCCACAAAATATTTTTATTTCAAACACAAACAGAGTTCACCAAAAACAGACAATGAAAAAGTGGAATGAGTGAAGTGAAACTTCTTTTTTTGACACTTTCCATCTGGAGATTATGATTTAGGCTGGGATTTCCTTTAATTGTTTCATATTTCAGCAGCCTCATATTTGTCCTTGGTTAGTTTTACAGCTCTCCGGATGCATGAATTAAAACTCAGGAATTTTTGTTCTTTGACCACTGATGAAAAATATTCCTGTCCCCCATCAAACTACCCCTTTTAAGGGCTGCTCATAATGTGACGACAGACAGAAACTACTGCCTGAATTTAGTCTTTAATGACTGACTTTCGTCTTCATCAAAATTGAACAGTGGAAACCTTCAGTTTTCCTGATACAGATCACAGTCTCCAGTGAAAGGGTTAAACAGCTTACTTCCAACTGCTCACTGTATCAGAATACACCTTTTCATATGATGTACCTGCTATAATATGGCTTCTGTAGTGTCAATATTTGGAGGAGGCAAAGATGAGCTTTTGGGGGCTAGTCAGGCAGTGTTCTTCTGGCACTGTTGTATCTAACAGAGTAATGCTTTGTGTACATGTGTAGCCCATATGGAGCTAGCAGCTTGGACTCCAACTTAAAAACTCCAGACTTAAACTTTTATTTTGTCAGAAGACAAAATTGTGAATAATCAGTTCAGAACAGAAAACAATGTACTGTCATTCTCTGAGGTTTCCTCACTCACAAGGAATAAACTCACAAGGAGTAAACAAGCTTCAGCCCTAAAGCTGAAGCTTGATAAATTACAAACAGGATTACATGAAGTGACTGCTTATTAGGGTAGAGACCTGCACCTAGAGTAATCCTTCATCGTTCTCTGTTCTCCTACAAAAGCATCCTGTGAACTACTTCCCATTCAGCAGATGAAGATGAAACTCCCCCATATGCTTTCCAAAATGTGAAAACTTTCATCCAATGGCCAAATTTTCCATTTGTACACAAATTTACAATCTAAGTAAGAGACTTGGCATTATGTCTTCAGAGTACAACTTCTCCTTGTGTTACAGGTAAAAGGGACAGGGGGCAATACTAATAAATAAATAAATAAAAAGGGGGCAATACTAATAAATAAATAAATAGTCCTGCATCTGCCCAGTTGTGCATCCCTGAATCTCCTGAGACATGAAGTACTGAAGCATGACATTTAGTAGACTCAATATCTTAATTCAGATTAACATCTTATTCTTTCTAGTATTCATTAAGAAAGGGACCAAGTAAGGGGACAGAAAGAATCAATATCAGCGTTCAATATAATCACAAAATTATATTGTTTTAACATTTTCATAGTAAATGATAGAGCTCCACAACTGAGCTGTAAATTTTGCATCACATATCAGAATTGGATAAAAAGTCATCCATTGACATTATATTCTCTCCTGCCTGCTGTTAAAAAGATGGAATGAAACTGCGTCTGTTCTTCTCACTCCCTAAGGAGGTCTGAAATTTTAAATTGCATTGACAAATAATATTTACAGATATATTTGTATCTGTTCACACTGAGAACATTTATTGTCTTTCAGAGACAACAGTTTGTTGATGTGAGCAGCAGGTGTCTGACTTACTTTTAAAGTGCATGAACTATTTACGAGCAGAATTGTATTTGTCCCAAGTTGCCAACATAACATTTAATGGACTTGACACAACATGTGACATTGTTTTAGAACAGGCAAAAACATTCCAGTGTGTTACCTTGTGCACGTGGACTTTTACATCAATGTACCTTTGTGGACACCAGTACCTCTGCAGAGTGTTGCTGTTCTTAGATGGACAAAGACTATTATTTGTAAATAATCTTTTATTGAGTTGTAAACTATGACTTACCATTGAAATTGTCTTCATCTATCACACTGTTAACAATACTGAGATACAGAGCATGCTGGATTCAAAGTACTTTTCTGAGGCCCAGTTTTATTTTTATTTTAACAGAAGTAGGACCCTACTGTCATTTCATTACATAAGTAAGATAAAAGCCTAATCGAAACACGTGGAAGCTAGTGAAAACATCCACATATATACTGAGATAGGTGCAGCTTGGGTAGATAAACATTTAGAAAGTATTTATATCTCCCATATATCTGAAATCTGTTCCAGAAATGAGATGGGAAGGTTGGTAGGAATTAAATTGTTAGAGTCCATAGAGTTTTATGACTGTTTCCAAAACTAATACTTGTATAGATTCCAATACTAATACTAATCCAGAACCACTTTATAACATGGCTTGTCCCAGTCTAATGTGATACATCTGGATTACTTCATTATTCTTTCCAGATTATATCCAGTCTATCAGGCTTGTCACAGAAAATGAAATGAAATGAAATGAAATGAAATGAAATGAAATAAAATAAAATAAAATAAAATAAAATAAAATAAAATAAAATAAAATAAAATAAAATAAAATAAAATAAATAAAATAATCTTTGTGGAATTAAATGTTAGAAGACACACCATTTTGGTTTGACTTATTTAGGGTTCTTGTGAGTACACTGCTTAATTTTCATGACTGCATTTTTTTGATAGGAGAGCAAATTGAAAATTCCTCTTTCATTTTTTTAGACAAATGTCTTGTGACAGTAAATGTCTGGTTTCCATGTCACACCAGAGGCAAGGAAGTAATGTGATGTGAAATAATGACAAACATTTGATCATTATGGCCAGGTCCATACTAACACACACAAAAAAAATAATCTAGGAAAACAAAATCTTTTCTGAATATTGTAGGAAGAGGAAATCCTATAAGGAAGGTTAAGAATGAAGACACGATAAACAATTGAAGGAAAATGCCTTTCATCAGTTCTGAATGTTTAATCTCTTCCTCTGATTGACAGATATTTATCACACTGCTGTCATGGAGTATTCATTGATTTTTACAAATCAAATAAACCTGAAAGTCAATTCATGAGAAAATTAACTGGACTTGTATCTCCCTGTTATTATAGTTTAGATTTACCCAAGGAAAATTAAAATATAAATGATGTCAGAATGTTTTAAAGTATGTAAAGCCTTGATTAATCACCCAGAAAAGCACAAAGAGTGCCACAATACTTCATAACATCATAAGCAATGTTTTAAGGAACTATAAAGTCCATAGGTAATGCTTTGTATGCCAATTTAGCTTGTGTGGTTTTATTATTATTTATCATTCTTCGTAGAGCTTCCCCAAGGCATCCCAGCTCTGTTGTACATAAGCACTGTACAAACAGGTTATGTTAAGACTAGGTGATTTGCATTCCTTCTTTGTTGTGCAAATGATTGCTTCCTGTGTTCTCAGAAGAATATCATATTGAAAAGGAAAGAGCCAAGCCTCCTTTCATGGACTGGTATTTTTCCAGGTGTGTCTTTGGCATGTCTGTCATCCTCACCTTGCATGTCAAGATACAGTTCCTTAGGGCAGGCCCATTAAGAACTGGTGTGAAGACAAGATACCAGCAACAAGCTTCCTAGTCTGTCCTACCTCTGCTAAAGTAGAGAAGTAGGCAAAAAGTTTTTAGTGGGAAAAAGATAACAGTGGTCTGTCAAGGAAATTGTATTTCTCTTTGCATACCCAAGAGCCCCAGTAGTTGTTTCTACATATTTCTTCCTTCTTATTGAAGCAATTCTAAGCATCCTATCTCTCTTCAGAGGCACCAGATGTTCAAACCTTCACCATCGTCTTTACCCATACAGACATCCTAGCCACTGAAAATTCCTGCTGCTCTCTTTGTAATTCCACGTAGCTAAGCCCTCAACAAGCTAATAGGAGAGCTTCACAGAGAATGAAGATGAATAATTAATATAATAATTTTCTATTACAAGTCATTCATTTTTACTGCTCTCTGATGGCTTGCTATTATAGATACTAAGCTTTATAAATCTTGATCCACAAAGGACAGAAATTCTGGACAAAGACATCCAACACAGAGTGACTGCAGAAACTCCAGATGTAGAAAATAACTTGCTGGTTAGTTCAAGAAGCTTGATACTACTTTCATGTACACTTTCATGAATGCTTTCAGTTTTATTTTCATTAAAAAGGAAAGACCGGGGGACAAGTACTTATAAAGACATAAGATTTCTGAAAGACTTCTAGCTTATAGAAACCCATGACAGTAAACCTTGACTTATAATCTGAACAATTAAAAATATCAGAAAGTGATGAGAGATGATGAAAATGTGAGGGTACACACAGTTTACAAAAGTAAAGCAGAAAACAACATCACTATTTGATATGGGCCACTCAAAATTAAAAAAGCAAACATTTACTAAGACTAAAATGTGGAACTGAGGGACACAGAGTAGAAATGATTGCTGACCCTTGCAATTATGATCACCTGATCTTAACAAAAGGGTTCTGGACTGATCCAAGAACAGTCCCAAGGCATAAATAAAATTGGCATGAAAGAACATGGATTGAGGTATTGAAAAAATGGGCAATTCTGTGGAGAATTCTGACTAGACAACAGATAAGATGATAAGGGGAAACAGTAGTAGGGGAGTTAGTGACAAGAGAAATGTTTCTACTTGAAGATGGTATAGACAAAGAGAGTCTTTCGAAAGAAATACAGCTGGATCTCAAAAATATGAAAGATTCTGGTTTGATGATGTCAACTTACATCTGATCTTCATATAATATCAGAGAAAATTTATCAGAGAAAATATCTACTCTGGCTGATTTATCAGGCCTTGTTTACAACAGCAGTCAGTAAACTAAACAGAAAGACTTCAAAATTCCTACTGAATGACAAAAATAAATCTGTATGGATTTTTCTTGGGATGTGTTGAGTTGACTGGAGCTGGGCTTGGGAATTTTGAGATCAGAGAAGAGAAAAAAGATGGGAAGCATGTAATATTTTTGTCAGGAGATGACAGAAAAAAAAAAAAATCCCAAGGATTAAAAGGGGTTCAACTCTCTGTCCTTCCTAGTCTACTCTGAAAACTCTCAGGTGGCTCATCTCTAAAGCTGCAAGCTAAGAAATAGGTTAGGGACTGGAAGAACATGGTAGGATTCAGAGTTCAGGTTCAGCTGGATCAACAGAGACATTTGTTGGACTACAGAGGGTACAAGATTGTTGGACTGCTGGACACATTGTCTGTTTTGTGGTTAAAAATTCAATGTAGTTTCAAAGCCTTGTACTCATGTAACTCATACTCTTCCAAAGACTGGCAAAACAAAAGTACTTTGGAGTTGGTCAGGAGAGCACCTGAATCAAAATGTAGGCAAAATTAATTAATCAATTAATTAATTAATTAAAAATGCCTCAATGACATTTCATTCTTCTTCATTATATTCAAAGGCCTGATGCTTGTAAGATTGAAAAACAGAACAGAAAGTCACAGAGTGACTTGGAATCATCAAAACCTCTCCAGAAACAAAACGATATGAAAGTTTCATTGAAAAAGGTAGAGATTTCCAGGTCTAGGCAACACACTCCTACTTGTGTAAACCTCTACCGATTTTATCGATAGTTCTTCGTTGTGTGCAGAAGACAGAAGCCTGTAACAAGTCTTCACTGCATAGTACTAGAGTTCCAGATAAATCTGCAGCAGGTTACTCTTTTATTTCTGCTTCACTTCACACTCAGAGGTGTTAATCAAATCAATCACTATTATAGCTCTCCACATCAATGTAAACTGTACACAAAATCAGGCCATTCTGATGTGGTCATTTTATATCCACCCTGAAGTTCCTTTGTACGACAAAGGTATGTAAAAAACATTAACAATGAAATATCCATCTCTGGAGAACTCAGAGTTGGTTTAGGAAATCTCTGGAGGGGCCAGAAGCTATAATCCCTATTGATTTGACACAGACTTTGCCAGATATCTTTAAATAGACCTACTGAAATCAATGTGTGTAGGCTTCCCCACCAGTTTTATAGAAGGTGCCTTTGTTGAATTTAAGTAAAACATTGAAAGGATATGAATCATCAGTGGGTTTTCTGGGTTTCTCTTGCAGTTATCCATCTTAATTTTTTGGAGTTTGGAGAGACACAAAAAAGTTGAGGTACTTTTAGCAAGAGAAGCACATTTACAAAATCTATTTCATCCTCCCAAGCACATCACTTAGTTTGCTCTAGAAAGAAGACATTAACCCAAAGCCTTGAGATAGAAAGACTTTCCCTCAGGGATTTTTTTGTCCTATTAGAGGAACATACGTACTGAATAATTACTATGATGAATTTTAACTATATTCTGTATTGTAGCACAGTATTTTCCTGAAACAAACATTGCAGTACAAAACAGATGCAGCCTTGAAACTGCCTAATTTACTCCTACTCAGAGTTGAACATAGGGGACTTGCAGGGGAGAAAAAAAAAAAAAAAGACCACTCAGACGTTGCAGAGATGAATGAGTCACAATTTGCAAGATTGCATACACATATGAAATACAGCCACCTTCAGGATAAAGTACAACACTGTAAAACAGTGGACAAAGACAGTTAAAGCCAAAAGATGAGCAATATGTAATTTTGGAAAACAAAGAAATTTTGTAGGCACGTTAAATTATTCTTTCAATGATTATTGGCCTTTCTATGGACCAATTACAAATCTTATAATTTCATCCTTAGATTTGATCTATCAATTCAAAAAGTGTTTGTTCTTAGTCAAATACCTGTCTTTTTCTTTGTATGTGAGGTTTGTGCAACATTATTCTTATCTACCTTTCTATTCTGCTGTACTCATTTTTGTTAAAACACTTTTATAAAATAAGCATTATTTTTACAAGTTTTAATTAAAAAGATCTATATATGTTGCAGCTTCTCATAGAAAGCTTCAAACGTCTTCATTGTGATATTTGAAAAGACGGATGGTTTCACATTGTTGAATGAAAATATTCATGATGAAAAGTATGGATTTCTCATAGAAAAATCCTAATGTTGTTCAGAAGAACTCCTGGTTCTACCTGTCAACATCAAAAGGTATAAAAAAAAAAAAAAATCAGTAAGATTCATTGCACAGCAGTGACAGATTTCTGATCTTGGAAGTCCTCATGAATACCAAGATGCTAATGAATTTAAGAAATATTCACAATGAGGTCAAGAAAAACTAGATAAATTCTTCCTCTCACACATAGCATGCAGAGGTTCAGATACATGCCTTGACTTTTGAAATATTTAACGTATTTTAAATATTTAAATTTATTTTTATAGTTCTTTGATGCATTTCATAACAAGACTAATATAGATGTCAGAAAATGAAGATTTGGAACCTTAAGTATAACAAGAGTGGCAGGGTACATCATGGCAACACCACGGAAACAGGGGTTCCTCTTGGTAGACACTGGATGATCAGAGAGATAAACTTCACATTCTAGACCTGAACACTGCTTTTTTTGCAAAATCCATATTTGTAATGTCACGGAAAATGGAGCACTCATATAAAAGATATCCTTATGGAGTGTGACTCTTTGCAAATAACATAAAGATTGAATAAGCAATAAGAAATGAAGGGAATGTGAGAAGATGAGGAGGGGTCGGAGGTTAGAGAATACCTGCATCCTGTTTTTTAGGATTTGCATTTAGGATTTGGGATTTGCATTTCTAAAATACCCCAAAACTTGGAGGAAGTTTTAGTTGAATTTTTGCTAAGTGTACCTGGACTAGTAAGATAGAGAGACTTTTCTACACTCCTCTCTTTTCCTCCCACATGAGGTAGAGTGAAGGGAACAATAGATACATTAGAAGTTGAAGAGGTGTCTCATAAGGTCTAATCTAAAATGAAATTAAAAGGAAGCATAGGATTTAATAAGGGGCAGGAAGCTTGCTGTGTCACCTGAGGCAGCTACAGCACCTGACAGGAACAAACCTGATGTTTCCTAGAGATAAGGAGGAAGATAAAATCAATGACTATTCCTTGGGAAAATACTATTATTTTAGAATAATTGGGTTTCGAACCTCTTGGCTTTTTGTTCACTTGTTCCTCATCCATAAGTGACAGAATCAAGGAGATCAATGCTAACCTCGTGTTCCAAAAGTGTATTTCAAATTCTCATGTTTCACAGGAAAGCTTCAAAGCATGTCACACAAGTGTGTGTAGAGGAGTGAAATACAAATGATTTGATCAGTCATGTCTATAAAAATGAATAATTTTCGAAGATTTATTTAAGGTTCTTGAACATCTGAGGTTGACAGCAACAGCTCTTGTTCCTCCTTTTTTTATCTTCTATCTTCTACAAACATGTCTCTCATCCCAGTTGTTTTCTAGCCTCCAATATAGTTCATTTTCCCATATCTCTTTCCTGTTCATTCCCTTCCTCCTCTCATGCTTACTGCCCATTACCTCCTACAATGCCACATTCTAGGAACATTCCTCTGGCAGTGCTGCTTTCCTGTGCCCTTTTTAGTCCTTTGTGTTATACACTAGTGTCACTGCACAGCCTAGATGGAGAAACACAATAACCCCAGCTGTCAGGACTTTACAAAAGCTGCTCCCATGTCTATTTGAGCTAATTAACATGACAGCTGATGTTGAAGCAGCAGAGAGTAAGGGGTTACAGTTTGCTCAGAAGCACTGGTATATTAGCCTGTGGCATATCTCTTCTCAGTACTTCCTCATTTTACAATAACTAGGAGGAAAGAGGAAGTGTTGCACCCTTCACTCTACTTCATGTGGGAGGAGAAGAGAGGAGTGTAGAAGTCTCCCTCTTGCTATGTTCAACGTGTCTCTAACATGCCTGTCAGCCCTTTCTTCCTAACAGGTTACACTTTTCCTTCAGTCTCCAGATCATGTTTTATTGTCTGTGGTTTCACTGTTGTTTATTATTTTTACAAGGAGGAGTGGATGTTTGACTGTAATATTTTACTTCAGAGAAAAAGTTATTTAAATGTCTTACTTATTTTAAGATAATTTTTCTATTCCTGAATGCAGTTCCAAACAAGTAAGTACAATGAATTATTCCAAAATAAACCCAGAAGGATTAGTTCCTCTGCCTAATAATTCACCAAAGATTATTATTATTATAAATTATTATTATTTTTTTTTTTTTTCTGATAGGATATTTGTTCATTTTTTAGTTTGGTGCTAAGTTTTTCAGCTGAAACTCTGCCTAGTATTGTTCAAAAACACCCCGTCTCTACCGGAGTGTAAACAAATTCAGAATAACTTCAGATTTGCTAGATGAAAGTTTCTTGATCTGTTCTGCAGCTTTTTAGTCTAGCACTAAAGAACTTTGTGATACAGTCCATGTGGTGGCACTATCTGATCATGTTAGCTTTGTACTACTACAAGTTAAACAAGTTACTTTTAACATGTTTGATATGAATTTTTAATTTATATATATATATTTATATAAATGTAATCAACATATATAAATACCTGAGGGAGAATGCAATGAAGATGTATCCAGGCTCTTTTCAGTGGTTCTCAGAGCCAGGACAAGAGGCAATGGGTACAAACTGGAATACAGGATGTTCCCTCTGAACATCAGGAAGCACTTCTGTGTTGTGTAGGTGACTGAGCACTGGCACGATTACCCAGAGAGGTTGTGGGGTCTCCCTCCTTGGAAGTCTTCAAAAGCTGCCTGGACATTGCTCTGGGCACCCTGCGCTGTGTGTCCCTGCTTGAGCAGGGGTTTGGACCAGGTGACCTCCATAGGTCCCTGCCAATCACAACCATTCTGTGATTCTGTTATGTATATATTTATATATAATGCTGAGGCATTAAAACATGTTGTGTTAAACAAGAGTAGGCAGGGGAACCCCAGTAAAAGCCCAGTACCCATGGGCTGACTAGGGAGTCAACGGGAAAGGCTCTCCACAGATCACTTTATAGACAGAGAGGGGGGTGTCATGGAATAGATTTTACACAACTTTAATCTCAGATTTATAGGAAGTAGAAGAGCATCTTGGGATTGTTCAAGATTTACTAAAGGATGTTTAGAATAGGAAGCAAAGGTGGGGAAAGTGAGTAATCATGGTGGATTGTGAGGAACAAGGATGGGAAAGTAGAGGGATAAGGGGACAAAAGGTTGTAAGCAGAATATTGGTCAGTATACTATACTGTGCCTGATCAGCACAATCTGTCCTGGCTTCTCATTAAACTCAATTTCTATCTCTTTTTGCGGGTGAGGGGCTTCCTATCCTGTGTGCATGGGTGTGTAAGGAAGTCTGTATGTTTGGGGTGTGTAAGAGCACTTGTACTAATCAGAAGGTAGAGTGGGGCTCTGGCCTTGGGAGCTCACAACGCACATGGACCCATGTCATGCTTGCCACTGTTTGACTGCTGGATTTGACAGCTCCTGAAAGAATGGAAATGAGTTTTAGATTTGAAGAATTTCTGTTTGCATGTCACATTTATATAACACAACTTTTAGTCATACTTTAAGCAGTAACAGGGTGTCCACTTTTCATTCCTAATTTGTATTTTGAGTTTTTAGAAATGTTTTCTGATTTAGTGTAATGTGAGAAGCAAAAACAAGGAAAAATTGGCACAACAATAAGTTCCAAACAGATATGAATCTCAACAATAATGAGGTGACTGACATTAAAAATAAATGCCATTTGGTTTAGCTCAGCTCTTGCCATATGCTACACTGAGCTCGTTCTGTACATTTACGTGGTTTTAAGTCCTAATTAGGCATCTCTAAACCATTAGAAGTTTGATAACTTCACTTACAAGAACATACCATATATTATATACTAGTTTAGAAGATGGTTTTCATTTATTTATTTATTTATTTATTTATTTATTTTTAATGTCTAGTCCCAGTACATTTTTCTGTAATTTCATCCTGTTATTTTCATGCCTTTCAACACAAGTAAAGTTAAACGATCTGTTGCAACACTTCATGTAATTTGGTACAGCTCAAGTTGGAGGGGGTATAGTCTCTTGCTTCTATTGTTATTCTTAAGTTACTGTCATAGTTTGCTCAAGCTTTGTCACATTAAAATATAAAATATAAGCTACAGAAAAACATTTATGTAGAAAAATTCATTCTGTTTACAGTTTATACATTAATGCTTTACAGAGTACACGAAAAGGGTATGAGGAAATGCACATATCTCTCAGGAGACGTGTGGCAATTTTTAAAGTTGCATATTGATACTGTGCGGCAGTTTAGGACAGGAAGGAAGTGGCAGCTACTGCTTGCTGCAAAACCTGCAGAAAGAAGGGTATGCTCTGTTGCTCAAAGCAGTCTTGATTTCCACAGAATCACAGCAAATAGACTTGGAAGAGATTAAGATACTGAAAGAGATATCCTGTTCTGCACTCCAACCAAAATCCAAAAATGCTTTCCAGGAAGAGGACTGACTAGTCTTTACTTTAATACCTTCCATTATGCAGATTTCACTTCCTCCTTATGTTATGTAGTGCAAAGCTTTATTTCCTCCTAACATTTTTTCTCTTCTGATACAGCAATCTCACCTGCTGCCGGGCAGGCACATTACTTCTTGTCTTCTGCAACTGTGGACACTAAGAGGTTATTCCTTTCCGTTAATAGTGCTCCTTTACTGTTTTGAATGCTTTTATACATACTTTCACTTTCTGTTCCTTTCTATTCTCTAGCTTAAACAGATTATTTATTTATTTATTTATTTTTTGGGTGGGGGGAGGGCAGTGAGGGAGGGATGAGGAAAGGAGTGGAGGGTGTCTTCCTCAGTCTTCCTTCAGTCACTCTCACAGTTCTCCTCTGGATTCTCTCCAGTTAGTTTAGGTCTTTCTTGGAGTCTGGTGACCAGAATAGGACTAAGCTCAGAGTGATACAATGAGGCAAAGAGGTAAAGTCAAAACATTATCTTACTTTCTGAGGAAGGGTACCCCGAACTCTTTAGTGCCAACAGCCTTGCATCTCAGCTAAAAGCAACATCACTCAGAGATTGATTCTGTGTCATCCATTAGACAGAACCAGGACACTTACATGTACATATCAGCATTTGCTATATTGTCTGTATTTCTTTGCAATTTATAATACTTTATCAGAGTACTCAAGAGAAGGATTTCTTGGAGGATGGTTAGTATCCTTCAGCACACACCTGGGCAGTTCATCTGGCTGCCATTTGTCCTTAGTTGAGGCCTTGTTACCTAAGGTCTCTTGGAAGCATGCTGCATGCTAAATAATCTCCCTTGGAAATGGTATGTTACTATACATCTTGTTATTTTCATTATTTCTCTATGATGGAAGTAATATTTGTTTCTTACCTTAATTAATGTATACATCTAGTAAAGCATCCTTGTTTAGTACAGCCATTTAATATTAACCATGTTTAACATCATAGTGGAATCAAGTATAAGCTTAGAGTAAGGATATCGTCCATTTTCAATGAATCTGAATATCTGAATATGCTTCTAGATTGTCCTTTCCAAAAATTCCTAGTCATGGTTACAGAGTATACATGGTAAATTAGGTGACCCCTTTTTCAGAAATGCGATCTATTAGAAAATACAATCTCCACTCTTTCCAGATAGGCTACCCACAAACATCATAGTGGCAAGAGTTTAGTTCTTTTTTTTTTTTTTTTAACAATTAAAAGAAAAATAAGATAGTGATACATTGTCCCTAGGACAGTGAAAATAATTTTCTTCTAGGAATAAATAAATAAATAAATAAATAGGATAAGTGCAGTAAAGCTTACAATGACTACCACATTTGTTTGGAATAAATTTTTGTACAAGGTGGCTTCCAGCTCTGTTCACATCTGGAGTTGATAATTTTTGTAAGAACAAACAAGAAGAATTGGGATGATATTATATGCTTGATTAATATGCAAAGATAAAGAGATTTGAGTAAGCCAGATCTTTTCAGCATGTTAAATTCAGGGTGACTATACAGAAATCAGTAAGGTTTTTGGGGGTTTCCTGATACATGTATAACGGATAGACAAAATATATCTTGGTCATTTTAACTGAATATTTAAAGTATATAGTGCAGCATACAGTGCTGCAGTTTTCCAAAAGAAGAAAGCTTACTCTAGCAAGTACTTTCATTGTTAAATTGCTTAAAACTAGAGTATTATTATTATACAAAGTCTAAGCTTTAGTTGTGAAAAAGATGTTCTCTCTCATGTCAGTATTCTTAACCTAAGAAGCAAAAATAAAATGACATTTTCTGAAAGAGACAGCAAAAATTTATTCAGCTACTAGGTGTGTGTGGAAAGGGGAAACTTGGAAGCATGTCAGCACCTACTTCCTTTGTCATCTCTGATGCTGCAACTGGCATGCAGTAAGACAAAGAAGGAGAAAAATCAATAGAGATAAAAAGCATCAGATGCAAAAGTCTTTGTAGTTCTACACAGAACAAGCAAGGAAGCAAAAACTAATTGATTAATTAAATAATAATAATAATAATAATAATAATAATAATAATAAAAAGAGGAAAAATTCAGGGCCAGTATGCCTGGCTACACTCATTGTGAGGAAGAGATAATGTTTTTGGATGGATGGAGGTGACCTACATACATACACTCCTGTTTCACAATAATCCTTGCTTAGCTCCTGCTATGTCTTCTACACAGCAACCTGACTCCAAGAGTGTGATTTGAACTGTGTGTTGTGTTGGGATAGGTGCCACAAATATAATGTTCATATTGCAAGGGTAGCACCAATTTTAACATGACTAGCACTAAAGGAAGGGATGATGCTGAGTAATCTCTGCTGCTTAACTCAGATTTCTTCCATCCCCTCAGTAAACACCCTGCATGCTAATGTTGCAGGCTCACTGCAGCACTGCCAGAAAAGGTGGAAACTAAAAGGTATATTGGCACCTTTTCTTCCAACTTCTCCATTTTGGGTCTAGATGAATACTTTGCTCTCCTAATGATTCCAAGCAGAGATGATCAGCCTAAAGAGAAAAAAAATATCCCCCCACCTACTGCACGATGTTAACCTTAACTGTACCAATAAAAACGAAGGAGGGAAAAAGCATAACCAAGCGTTAGGGCTTGTGCAACGTCCTTTGAACAAACAGAAACCCATTTCACCCTGGTGACATAAACACTGTTGCCCAGCCAGCGAGGTTTCAGCTCAGGAGCGGCAGACCGTCCTGCTGGTTCCTCCGAGTATTTCTGTCCTGCCGGTGTTATGTAAGCGCCAGTGTCCCACTTTGCTTGCACAGCTCCCCGGCTTACTCGCGATGCTCCGGAGCCCACACCCGAGGTGATGCTCTCCAGTACGCCAGGTAACGCAACAACAACCACAGTAGTAACGCAAACGGCGACAGCAACTGGCAGCCACAGCTCGCCGCAGTCATCCTCGGCGCTATTTGTGCTGGCGGCTAGCGCGCACTTCGCGGGGGTTTGGGCTCGGGGAGGCGGCTGGTGCCCCAACCCCGATAGTGCCCCAACCCCGATGGTGCCGGTGCAGGGCCCGGAGCAGCTCCCCACCCCACCCCGGAGCCGTGCTGCTGCTGCGGCGGGGCGGGGCCCCCGGGATGCGTGCAAGGACAGCGGGTCCCGGGCACGGGGGGGCAGGGGGGGAGAAAGAGGAGGAGGAGGAGGCGGCCCGGAAAACGCCGCAAGGGCACCCCCACGGCCGCCCGTCCTCCCTCCCACATCCCAGCAGCCGCCCCCGGTTGGTGGCCGCGGGGCTGCGCCGTGCCGGTAACCAGGGAGCCGCACGGAGGCGGCGCGGAGCAGCAGCGCGGCGGGCGGAGGTAGGGCGCCGAGTGGGGACGGGGTGCGGGGGAGCGGGGTCTGGAGGGGGGGACCCCCATGGGGCAACCCCTGTCCCCCTCCCTCCCCCAGCACCTCTCTCCAGCCTCAAAGTGCTTTGGGGTCGATCCGGAGCTCGCTGCCGGCGTTAAGCGGGCTTCCCCTTCTTGCTCAGAGGGTTTGGGATTGTGTCCTTTCGGAGGACGGGGGTAGAAAATCTCACAGGAGGGGAGAGGTTTTCCTCGGAGGACGGGGGTAGAAAATCTCACAGGAGGGGAGAGGTTTTCCTCTCGAAGTGCACATGGGTGTGTTACGGAGGTACACGGGTATTATGCTTGGTCACACGGTGCAGGCTGAAATACAGTTAATCAAGGGAGACGTGACTCTCCGCATATGCTCCCAAGAAGCCACTTTTAGGCTGGGTTGAGTGCAATGATGGTGCAAAAAGGACGAGTGCATTGCATCTGAGATGCATAGAGTCCGTATGCTCCCTGGTATGTGTGGAAACTCCCCAGAGGTAAGACCTGCTGGAATATCTAACAGACACGGCTGTTCCTAGGATTTTGATAACCATATCTTCAACCATGTTCCTACTGGGCAAAAGTGCTTGTAAGGATTACAACTCTGCTATTATAAACCAGAATTCACAAATTTACGAGAAATTAGCTACTTAAGTTATCTACCTGATGCTGAGGGAAACTCCAGTGCTCATCACTATGAGGGATTTATTTTGTGTGGTTTTAGGAAAATAGTACGTGCTATTTCTGGCTGCTTGCCAATGCTTTTCAAATGCTGAGCCTGTTGAAAGACTCTTAACAGGCACACATTTTCCTGCTGTAGTACTAGCAATGGACTGCCTGCTTTCTCTGGTCTCTGATAACTATTGTCACAATTTTTGTGTGCACTCACATGGAGCCCAAGTTTTAAATGCTGGTGGGCAAACCAAATTATTGACAGTTGCCAGATAATATCAGGGTGTCATGTTGTTGTAACTGGTAATCAGAAAGGCTTTTTTTTTTTTTTTTTTTCTTATCATACTGACCTTCATGTGGTGAATCACATGACAAAAATGGTTTACGAGGTACAGTATTAAAATTTGTAGAGCGACTCACTTCCTTATTTTTATTTTTATTTTTTTTTTCTGGTTGGAGTCCATACCTAATCTATATGGAATGCATGAAAAGCTCTAAAGCACAGAAGTTTCCCCTGAGAAGAGGAGCTATCCAGAAGGAGCCTGGTGCTGCATCTTGCAGTGGACAAAGTGTAATCTGTGCAAACTCTGTAGATGTGAAAGAAGTAATAATCTCTCCACTTTCCTCATTTTCTTTTACTTCCTGGTCCAAGGTGTTGTGTTTTCCTTTGGTTTGTTTGTTTGTTTAGTTTTTGCTTGTTTTTGTTTTTATTGTTATCTCCAGAGTGGCAATTCTGTGCTGCTTAGTATGGATAGGTATTAATCACTGATGAAACCTAATAAATTTGTGAGCTTTTTTTTTTTCTCTTCTACTTGATGTTACATAATTCTGATAAATGCCAGTAGTGACTTGGACTACTTCACTTAATAGACACAAGAATCTCACCATAACAGTATACCTGCATGTTTTGCTACTTTCCATTTGTTAAAATATGAGAATCATCCAATGATTTGGGATTTTTTTTAAATAAATAAATAAATATTTACTTTGGGACCCTGGGAGCACCTTCCTATGAACTTCAGTGGAGTCACACTGAGTTACATAGCCTGCTAACATGTACATTGTTCAAGGACAGTAACCCTTTGGTTTTGGGTGAGAGAGAACAGAGGCACTCAGGGAAGTAAGAATAGCACCCTGATAGCATTTGAATGCATTTGGGAGCATATGGGTCTCTGTGGCTGATCACTGAGAGTCTGCAGGGTGGATCCTGTGGATAAGGCCCCAAGACACACATGTATACGTCCACCATTCAGACAGGCACCATGCTAATCTGTCTTGGTTACACTTTGTTAAAGGAAGTCAGCTGTGTCTCAAGTAGTGACTGTAGTTATTGGGAAAGTACATACATCAAACACAGACAATTCTTTCCGTACTTCCTTGTTACCATGGCTAGTGGTGGAGACTGTGTGTCCTTAGAGGTCATAAAAATAACAGCAGCAGTGTACCTCTGAAACAACTGAACTTTTACTTTCTTTTCACTCAAAGGCACAGATTTAATGAGGAAATCAGTTTTTTTTTCTTTTTTTCTGCTTTTCCATTCACATGGCAGCCATGCTGTCCCTCGCTTACATATTCTACTCCAGATGAGCTTTCTTGTTTGGGAGATGTGCAGAAAAATACAAGGGATTATTACTTGCTTATCTTAAATTCAGTTTGACCCACCCTTTCCTGAGATGCTTCAGTGTCTTCTATGTTGGTGTCTTTGTTTTTGTTTTGTTTTCCTCCTATAATTGTATCTCTGCAGGAACCTTATGCTATAGGTGCTGCTATGCCACAGAAATCCTAAATGCCATATCAGTATTAAAATAGAAAAATTAGAACCGCTCTCCTGCCATTAAATGGCTTACAGATTATATCCTAACTTCACTGTCTTATTTGCTTGCATATTGTGACCTCTGATCTTAATCTTAGTCTTTGTCTGTGCAGATAGTAAGCTCTTTGAGACAAGGATTATATTCTATGTTTGTAGAAGGTAATGAGTTACTGATCCCAGACTGCTGCTATTACCAACATCTATATAAACTATAATACATTCCTGTAGAATTTCAGTAGCAGGATTACCAAACTGCAATATACAATGTATTTAACTTCTCATATTAGAAAGACAGGGAATGACCTTTCTTTGAATATGTCTCTATATATTCTGCTAATTTTTCTGGGAAAAAAAAATAAAATTCTGTCTTCTATTTTCTTCTGGAACACGTTGCGTTTTTGGTTCAAACTGAATAACTGCAAGACAAGAGTCACAATTTCATAATACCACTGGAATTTTGCAGCCTCCTTCTCTTCCCCCTCCTCCCCCTCAAAAAAACAAACAAACAACAAACAAACACCCATAAGCACAAGTAAAAATAATAATAATTAAAAAAAAACTATTAATGTACATAGGTGTGTAAATGAGTGTAGTACTACAAATAGTTTTTAATACCAGAGTATAGCTGTAGGTGAAGCACAGAAAAATTGTGAGACACATACGCCACAGTTTTAAATGTCAGATTTGCAAATTACCTTGACTTTTCCAAATTATTAGCTGGTGTTGCAGGCTTTCTGTAAAAAGAAGAACTTCTGTTCAGTGCCAAACATTACTGAAGCACAATTAGAGGAACTGAAACAATCTGGAGCTTCAGAAGGTATCCAAACTTTTTTTTTTTCCCCCTATGAAAAGCAAGTTTAAATACATCTTGCAAACCTCTAGGTAACTACTGCATATCAAATCAGTTTGGAGTTGAATGGTCAGTGAGAACACCCTATTTCAGTGTTTCCGTTTCAGTGTGTTCTTAGTGAAAGGTTGTAATCCATCTCTTCTTCCACATTTTTTCTCTTTGAAAGCAATTCATGGTGTAAAGAAAGGAAGCACAGAGTGACAGTGTTGGGATTTGGGGACCATACTATCAAAAACACTTTTCAGAGCCAAAATTACATTTTTCCATGATCTTATGCAGTGCATCGTTATGTCCCATTTGACTTGGGAAAGTTCCAGTGTACACTGACTTGTGGTGCTACATTGTGCTTAAGCAAACAAGTGTACGATTGCAGTTCAACCATCTGTAATAATTACCAAAGTGGTTCTTCTGTTGGACTGAATTGTGGAAAAAGAGTAAGGAGATACTACTTTGTTTGAAGGTAGCATAAGAATCATTTTGGATCACTCTCATCTCCTTCTTTCTACTAACTCCTAAGTGGGCATTACCTGCAGCTTGATTTATTCAAATATGTTTACAAATGGGTTCTCAATTCATCAGCTACAAGCTTTCAGTATTCTGGGATGAGTTTTATCAAGTTCTTCCATTTTTAATTTTGATTTTGTTTCAAATGGTGCTCTTTCCACTTCTGTTGCACTTCTGTCCCTGTATTTATCATAGTTTTATCATCATCTTCACTGGAAATAGCAATATAGTATTCACTGATGTAAATTAAGCTCAACTTTACCTTTTGTTCTACTTTATTTCTATTTCTCTGGCTATGAACCATTTTCTCAATGTCTACTTCTCCAGTCTAACTCATCTGGACTTTCAGCAAGTCTCTCATCATCCCAATAGATAACATACATTGTGTCAGAGATCTTCACTTCTCATCCTTTTCTGCACTCTTAATGTAAATATGATAAACAATATAGCTGGTTCTGAGATTATTTGATGTAGAAAACTGCAGGTATGATCTCTAAAAAATTCTGCCTTTATGCAAATCATTTCTTCTTGGTTAGCATGAGGGTCACTGCTCCCTCACACAATCACATCACTTTCAGTAGCATTTATCTCCCTGTCAGAATTCTGAAGACCTCTACTGTTTCAGGAACTGAACCTGTGGATCAAAGTAGACCTTTAGCACCACAGCAGTAAACAGTGTTTGGTAAGGCACTGGAACAGGTTGTCCAGAGAAGCTGTGGATGCCCCATCCCTGGAAGTGTTTAAGGCCTGGCTGGCTGGGGCCCTGGGCAATCTGAGGTAATGGAAGGTGTCCATGCCAATGGAGGTTTGGGAACTAAGTGACCTTTAGGTCTCTTCCAACCTAAGCCTCTTTATGATTCTACGATCCTTTCCTGGAAGTGATTTTTGATTGAATCAGTTCTATACCAGTTTCTTTCTTCAGGGAAGCCTGCTGCTTCTTTAATATGTAGTGCTGCTTTGGCAATCGGTCTTATCTCTCTTTCCTGAGACTTTGTTTGGTTGTTGTGTTATAGTTACTCCAGTTGTTCCACTGTATTTCTTGTATTTGTCAATCACTTCTAGTTGCAGTATTTCTTTGAGTTTATTACTCTTTTTTTTTTTTTTTACCCCTCAATTCTCTTTTTGATATACCCCAGATACTTTAGACAAGTTAGAAACAGTCTGCCACCTTGCTATCACCAATAACTGTACTGTGTTTACCCTTTTTTACCCAGACTTTCTTTACCCATTGCTACTATAACTAGGGATTATAGAATTCTAAAACTCTACTTTCAGGTACAACCCACTATCTGAGACATGCATTTGCAGTTTATTCTATGAGGAATAAGTACACTTCCAGTGAATGCCTCTTTGTAGCTGTGCATCCCCAACCCTCTTTCACAGTCCAAGTCTCTCTGTAACTAGCTCTTTGTTCACCTTTTGCTCTCCTTTTCTAAGAACTGGGAGAGTCACTGTGGAGACTGTCCATACCTTCAGCAGGAATCTTCCTCAGGTTGCTATATGCAGCATCATTCTGGTGTAGCAGAAATCTGCAATTTCTGATGGCATGAAGAATTCAGAGAATTTTTTATACTTATTTTCATCAGGTTTATTTTCAGCCATTACTCCACATCTTATAAGCTGTCTGCTTTTCTCTTTGGTTTTCTGGAACCACTTTGCTGATTGGCTTGTCTGTCAACACTAACATGTCTTACACACTTTAATAACTTAAAGATCAAATATGACCTGCTCTTGCCAATGGTGCTGTAGGTTCACCAATAAAAGGAAAATATGTTCAATTTTCTTTTTTTCTAATTAGAAGAGATATCTTACTTTTCTGGAAGTTGAAGAGAGAAACAATATGCTGTTTTAAAATCTCTGTATTTTATTACTATAGCGGATTGATAGGCCTTGTGCTTTTAATATGAGAAAAGAAGTAGATACTTCTCTTTTCTCATTTAAAATCACACTACCAGAATATTAATACAAGAAAGTTGTGTCAGTGTAACTTTATCCATCAAATGCAGATAGATGGCAAAAGTAATAAAAATTATTTCATATACATGCAAAACTTTTCACTCTTGTGCATTCACTCTCTCTATGTTCAGACCAAACAATTAATTATTTAAAATAAGGAATAACCACTTTTTCTGTGTTACAGCAGGGAATAGCTCACATAGTCACATAGTCAGGTCTATTTCTGGCTGAGATTTATGACATTTAGGCTGTATATTTGTCTTAAAGCTTGTGTATTTTAAGAACGTATATTTGGAGATATATCTTTATGTCTGGTACTAAAATAAAAAATGTCATTCCTCTTATTACAAATGATTTTCTGTAACATATGTGAGTATATTTTACGTAATGAAGATTTTTTTTTTTTAATATTTACAAATCTGAAAAATACGATTCTTCTGTTGGGATAGTTTGCTGCAGGCATTAAACATTTGTTGATGTCAGGGAAAAAAAAATCGTTTGTATTACATTGAGTAGCTGACTGTGCATGTAGATTTTCTTGTTGTATGGAGTTTTAGATGTTGGCTGAAGACAGGTATGAAGGATGCATGAAACTTCTTTTAATCCATTTCCCTGATGTCTTTGTTGTACTCTGAACTGTGGTTTTCTGACTGTGGAGGTGACTGCAGTTGCATCTGTGAATCTTTCTTCCTTGTCTGTAGTAACTCAGTTCCTTCTTTAAATGAGTTAATTTGCATTACTTGCAAAAGGAGAAAGGAGTTTTTGAATGAGCAACTGCAGATTCTTATTATGTAACATGTAATTTAATATCAGCTAGATAAATTATTAATTGCTATTCTACCATTTATTACTATGCAGTGACTCAGCCTGCTGTATGAGTAGATTGAACATATATCTTGATTGCGATTTCCCAGACGCTTTTAGCTTGGAGTTGGAGTCAGCATCATCCACAGCTCCTCTAAATCAGCTCATTTACAACTGATTTCCACTGATTTAAAGCCAGCTTGGGCCTGCTGAACTGAGTAGTTTTAATTTTGTTTCCAAAACACATGGTAAACATCTCATAAAACCAGCAGCAAGAGGGGAAACAGGGAGTTCCTTAGGTCAGGCAGAGTTGGAAGGATCAGAAAAGGAAATGTTAAAATGTTATTTCCTCTGACAGCCCTCGCATGTTGACAATTTCTTTGGGACTGTTTTGTGTGCTTGAAGCAGGGCAGCCTAAAGGCTCCTCTATTGTAAACTGGGAGACCGTGTGCTCTGATGGACCTTGGGGCCAAGGGGAGGGTATGGTGCACAATTCCCATAACCCTATTCATACCTGTGATGCTGATCACCTTATTTTTATCTCGAATTTGGGGTGAACCCAGGGTATGTAGTATGAATGCAGTTATTGTTGGTGTCTATGTGGTCAGTTATTTCTTAACGGAGAACCAGATGCATATATACACAACATGTACTGGCTTCTCGGAAGATAAGATGCTAAATGACCTAAGATATAACATCATCATATGCTGTAAAAGGGAATGCAAATATAACTTTATTTAATAATTAGGTATGCAAATCTCAGTGTTTCAGATTAGAGCATGCAGTTCAGTGGTGTTATGGATTGTCACGATCAATGATTTATTATTATGTGTTCCCTTCTAGCATGATAAAATACAATGACATTTAGACACTTACGGATTTTACAAGCGAATTTAGTTTTCCTCCTTTACGCATAATATTATTTACATTATAAAGTATTACAGTATTACTTTAAATATATATAACTATCGTTGTTTCTAAAATGACATCCACAAGCACACTTCTGAAAGCATCGATGTCTGGTGCATTGCCAATTGTTTTTAATGATTTGTTTTTGCCATTTCCGCGGATGATGGCCAGGCAAGCTTTCAACATTAATTGCCTCTCTGGCTGGAGGGTACAGCATGCACAAGACACATCAATCCTTATGTGTTAAAATAGCTTTTGAGGCTCAGAATTCTTAGATTTGCAGAGCTTGTAGACATTTCTTCTAGATCTTGGTACTTTCTTTTTCAGGTGCTGGGGTTGCTTGTGAGAACAGCGCTTCTGCTGGACCCTGTGAATGCCCACATGGGCCGTGGGTGGCTGTGACTCAGCCAGACAGGTTATGCTGAGGCTGAATGCTGGAAGGAAGAAGTCAAAGGTTGGCACCTCACCAAAGCTGGTGGCTTGGAGGGTGTCTTCTGAGTCTTCTGTCAGTGGAAAGGGACTTGCTGCAAAGAGATCATGGCCTCATCCAGACTTGTGGCAAGGTCTAGGGATATAGCCAATGTCATGCAACGACTTCAAGGTAAGAGATGGACTCTGGTTGGTGCTCTCTGTTATCCATTCATAAATGGAGGTTCCTACTTACTATTTTACAGAGTTAGGATGGTATTTCTGAATTCTCGTAGCTATTCTAAACTAATACTGTGCATATTTTCTAGTAGATATCTGAAGGGTTCTGATTATATGGGTATTTTGGTATAGGATTAGTTGCAATGTTTAAAAAGCAAATGACATTATGAACCTGGGTGCAAGGGATTGAACAGTGAACTGAAGATAAGACTTTGGTGCTGTTTCTCCCACCTGACCAATTGTACATTGGATTTCTCATAGAGAAGAGAATAGAATCTATATCTATCCTCTTCTTAGCTGTGAAGTCTACAGGTAGATCTGCTTTACTGGTAGACTAGTATTTATTAGTTTAGTAATACTTCTTGTCTCCGAACAAGGACAGGACCTCATTGCATTTTTAAGCATTGAAAAATTCATAACTCAGTGAGCTAACTATTTGTGTTGAAGTTGGTAGCCTTATACACATTGTATCATAGGAATACTTTGTAGTATTTCAGTATTCTTTTTTTATGTTCTTATAGTAAAGTATGATTAAATGAACTTATTGTCTTGTTTATTTATTTATTTTTTTAGAATTAACACCTAAATGCTGCAGATAAATGTTGCATTCAGAACATGTTTTTGAAAGTGATGTTACTGACTAGAAACAACTATTTTCTGTGCTGCTCTAGGCTTCATTCCTCTTAACTTTCAAACTTAAGCATAAATCACTGAAGTAGTGCTTTCTTTATACACCAGCTTCTACTTCAACAACCACTTGTACGCACAGAATCCTTGCAACTCTCTTCTGCATCCTCTAAATATGTAAACTTTATCTTCCCATAACTTTGCCTTCCATTTATCTTTTTTTAGTTATGATGGGATGTCTGAATTCAGCTTCCGAATCGCCAGATACAACTAGTGTGCATGATTTCTATGTAGTCTCAGTAGAGAAATATGAATAAATAAAGATGAAAATTCTGTTCTGTTTAGGCCTAGTAGAGCACTTTTCCAACTCCAAAATACTTCTGCCTTATGTTCTACAGACTTCTGTGTGGTTACTTTTTTCTCCTTACTATTTTTTTTGTCTGCTGTTTCTTAGGCTGCTATCTTGGACAATTGTTGTTCAAAGTGCACACAAATGTAGAAGAAATACTCCCTGACCAGAGAATGTGTGGTTTAAATATTAGGATTAGACCCTCAAGGTAGACACAAATGAGTGTGCAAGACAAAAATGAAGCTGCCCTGGCCACAAAACAGGCAGTGGTCCTAATACACACACACACGCATATGTATATATAAATCACTCTCTCTCTTGTATCAACCTATAATACGCTTAAAAGAAGTCAGGTTTTTAATAAGGATCCCGGGGTGGGGGAATACAAAGAAAGAAATAAGCATGGGACAGTGAACCCTTCTGAGGAAAATAAAGAATTGCATGTGGTAAAGGACAGAGGTGCTTAAAGCTTATGAAGACACATTGCAAAGGAAATGATCAAAGAGTTGAGTAGCATTCAGGGAAGGTTATCCGGGCTGGTACTCTGAAGCAATGAGCCAGGAGGATGCTGAGGAATTTACAGAACACGTGTAGTGTTAATTGTCAGGCTGCTGAGTACCACCTTTCTAAATATCTATAAAGTTGCTACTGACAAAATGGCTGTTCTGTTTATTTGCATATTGGTTTTTATCTTATTTTTTTATTATTATTATTTTTTAATATTTTGTTCTGTTGAAATCCAATATAGGATTCAGAATTCTATATTTGTTTTATTTATTTTTAGACATCAAAAGTAATTAAGTGATCTCTTAAGTGAGGATCATTTAAAAGAAAATGTATGAAACAAAAAATATATTTGGTATTGGTTAGTTTAAAGTTATAGTTGTAACTGGATTCTTTGCTCCTCAGATGAAATCAGTTCAGCTTGTTATTGCTGGGATCTGGGTTTTGCTGCAGAAGCTATACTTCAATAAACGTTTCACCTTTGCCAAGAATGGAGAGCTTGGAACCGAAGTCTTTTTTTAGTCTGTAGTTCTGCATTATGGATGAGCAGACATGGGTCTGCACTGTGACTATCTTAGTCCTTGTGAATTAAGGTTACTTTGCTGGGTCCTGTACTTGGGGCACAACAACCCCATGAAATTTTATAGGCTGGGAGAAGAGTGGCTGCCAGTAGACTTGGGGTCATTGGTTGATAGTTGGATGAATATAAGCCACCAGTGTGCCCAGGTGGCCAAGAAAGCCAACAGCATCCTGGCTTGAATCAGAAACAGTGTGGCCAACAGGAATAGGGAAGTGATTATCCCTATGTAGGGACTATCGCTATTGTATGTAATTGTACGTATGTAATCCCTATGTATGTATAGCCTCTGATGAGGCTATACCTTGAGTAATATATTCAGCTCTGAATCCTCCAGAAAAGACCAGAAAAATACCTCTCATCCCTGGGATTATCAACACTGGTTTTGAAATCTCTCCTAAACATCCTGTAAGTGAACAGATTTCTGTCAACTTTACAAATACTGTGAGAGATAAATAAATACAAAACAAACTACTGGCTTTTACCAGTGATTATGGCAATTGCAGGAGAAAACATAAACGTTAGAGTTTTTTGTTTTGTTTATTTTTTTAAAAAGATTGTGTGTCGCTGCCTCAGAAGCCCACTTGGGACAAGCAGTCATAATGATGTGGTGTGTGTTAGGCTGCAAGTGTGTAGCCATAGCTGGGAATGTACAGATCAATCCACAGAAGCCATAGTTGTCCTCAATTTCTACTCTTTTGCTAGATACATACACTTAGGGGTGTGTGGCATCTTTCTACTAATCTCTACATATTGCTTACCCTATCTTCAGTGCTAGCTCCAACCCTGCAAAAGTGGTTACAGAGAGAGACAATAGAGCATAGAGGAGATACCTGATTTTTTGGTTGCAGAATTTACACATGAGGAAGCTCAGCCTTGACGTACTACAGACATCCTTTAGTATGATTGTCTTTGCATAATTTATTCCTTACTAGCATAGTTCATGGCTTTCTACTCTGTTTCCAAGTTTACTTTTTCACATTACAAAAGCACTCACAAAGTTTGAGCAGAACTGGTGCTAACCATCAGTTGGAGTTGCATTCCTGGGATTCTTTAGGGTTATTCAGGGAAGTAAATGCCAGTTGGCACAAAGATACTGCTCCTTTGCCTATGGGGAGTGCAAATTTCTCTAGCATTATTACTGGTTGTACTCTAAAGGTTCTTAAAACACTTCTAATATGTGCAAAAATCAAAGCAGGCAATGCTGGTAAACAAGCCAGCAAAAACTTGTCTTTTTGATCTTTGGTGACATCCTTATATTAACACTGATCACAGAATACTGTGTACTGTGTTGTTTTGTCCCCCCTATTTTTTTTTCCCCCCTCACCAAACTCTCCTTAAATTTTGTCTCTTCTTTTCCTTCCTTTCACATTCTAGTACTTTTTTCTTTTCCACAATGTCCTAGGAGTAGCCATTAATGAAGCACCAGTTATATTTTCTTTTTTGCTAATAGGTACTTTGTTAATACGTACCTTCATTGGACTTTCTCTGTGGTTGTTTTCTAAGTCAACAGTGCCAAGAACCACAGTTTAACATTAAGCTAAGCTGATTTAACAGCTACCTGCTACTGAAAGCTACCTTGCTTCACTGCATGCGTGTTCCCGACATTCTTTTACACCAATGCTTCAGATCTTCTATTAGATCTGAACCACATGAAAATTGTATTGTGGAGGTCAGGAGAGCTCCTGCCAAAAAAGCGAGTGTCAGGGTTTCCCTTTTTAATGCCATTTCCTGTTTTATCACTTCTGAAATCAAACTGCAAAATCACATCTGTAAATGTGAGCTTGAAAGTCTATGCTTGGTCAAGAGTGGAATGCTGCACACCTTGCGCAATGTAGAGTTTTAGTCCTGCATCACAAACACTGACATGATTAAAGCTTTTGTCCAGTTTGTTGACATTCTGTCTCCACGCAGTGTCCTGCTGCTGCTGTTCCTTTGCAGTCCTTCATTCTCTGAAATAATCTTGCATGAAGATTTCTGCACCTTTTTTGAGGGAAAGTACATTTTTTTTTTTGACTATTCACTCAGTAGGCCAAGTAAATCCAAAGGGAAATCTGTATCGTACTTCTCATGTCTGATTTAAGAGGATTCCAAGCAGAATTTCAAACTTTTTTTTTTTTTTTTCTGGGTAAGAAAACTTAAGTTTACATTCTTTCATAACAAAACAGATTTATGTGTGATGGTTAAAAGATTTGGAAAAAAAAAAAAAAAACAAAAAACAAAAAACAAAAAACACATCATAGCTGTGAAGAAAACTACTAAAGGGTAAACAAAGAAAGAGAAAAAAAGAACAAGATTTTTCATTTACTAAAATGAAAGTATTTGAAAGGGTTATGCAGTCAGGGATATCCAGGTTAAATATTAGTTAACATTGAATAGGGAAACTTGCTAAGGCTAGCTGTGAAATCACTGTTGCTATAAGTATTTATTCCTCAGGTCTCTTCTGACCCAAGTATCTGATAATTTGACGTATTGCTGGCAGAGAGAATTTCTGGACCTACCTGTCCAGAAACATATGGCCAAGGTTAACAAAACAAGTAGCTAATAGAGTAAATGACATAAATTCAAGTCCAATTCAAATTCTAGGTATCATGTTGCATTAGAATGTTTTGTCATAGATAGCGATGAGTATCACAGTGTAAAGAAACATGATTTATTTATTTATTTGACTGTAGTTGGCTTTCATTTTCTGTTCTCCTCCAAAAGAACACAGTCCTGGGGCAGTCTGTGTGATGCAGTATTTGTTTTAGTCCAGCATGGTCCTATCTTGGGACTTCCAGATTTTTTCCTTTAGTAACAAATTCCAGGTTAAGTATTTAAATACCTTTTCTTTTTAAACTATTCTTACCATCTTACAATTTTCTAGTGTTTTTCTCCCAGTGTTATACAGTATAAATCACCATTTCAACTCTTTTTTTTCATTGCACCCTTGCTTGCACTTTTAAGAACTGCACTGTTCTTAAAGGTTGGTAAACTATCAGTGTTCCTTTTTCCCATTGGTTGATGATCAGCCAGGATAACAAACTCTAAAGATCAAACAGGTGTTATAAGTAACAAAAATACATTTGCATTTGAGTTGGTTTAAATATATATATAGAAAGAGAGAGAGAGTTGGTTTAAATAAATAAATATATTTATTTATTTATTTATTTTCAATTTTCATCTGGGATAAAGTATATATTTAGGGCAGAAAACAGTTGACATTTTAGTGCTGCATACTGAGATTGGTTACACTTGGTTCTAAAGGAATAGAGTTCAAAAATCATAATTCTCTTATGTGGTAGAATTCAAATATTGAGGGTATGATTCACTACACAAAATGTGGGAGGGCAAAATGGGAGAGGAAATTCCCTTTTGACTTGTTCTGTATACTGTGGTTAAAAGCAGTGCTTCTCAGAAACAGATCTTAAAGTGCATATCCAAAATATATCAGACATATTCTGTTTTGTACAAATCTGTCGTTACCAGCTCTGCTTCACTCAGTCTAGATTGACAAATTCAGATGTAGGCATCTGCACTACAGGTGTTTAAGTTGGATGTGATTAAAAGCTCTTCGATGTGTAAAATAAATAAAGAAAATAAAAGAAAAACTATTTTCAGTTAAAAGGTTTTATCTTAAAATAACATCTGCCAGATTTGTTACTGGTGTGAAAACTGTGATGTTTCAGGAAACCTAAACATGAACAAATGCATGTCAGTTTGAAGGTTTACTGAAGATAAAGATTTTGAGAAGGAAAATATTACTGTCATGAATATTCTTGAGACCATCCCCTCTATTTTGACCAATCTCTAGACAGTAGAGATTGAGTAAAGTATTTTAGTAGTATCATTGGGATGGGGATATCAGAAAGCAATACTTTCAGAATTATTAAAGAATTCCAATGTCAGGTTTTTCTATACAGGTTATGACATTTATCATCCATCTTACTTAACATCTGATTCCTTTTCTGTCTGTAGTAGAATATACTACAGACTTGAAAAATTAAGCTTCATCTACTCACAGCTGTGCTGTAGGATCTTCCTACAATACAACTTGTAGATCTTGATGAATTAATTTTAGATATAGCAAATTGTGATCACCACAAATAATCTTCCCTCTTGGAATGACATCTTTTTTATTTTTTTATTATTACTATTATTATTTTTATTACTAGAGGAACTTGAAACTACATGTCTCTTGTCCTCTATTACTAAGTAATAAGCATTAAAATAGTTTTGTAGAAGTAGTATTGCTGGTCATGCTTCTATGCATGGGTAAAAGTCTTCTTCAGAGTAAAGGGAAAAATATTTAAATGAGGCAGCTGCATTTGTTTCCTGTTTTAGCCTTTTGTGGAAATCAGAAGCTTTACCACCTTTAATTATCAGGCTAATGATAATACTTCAGAGAATCTACTTGAAAGAGGATAAAACACAGATATGAAAATAACACCTAGTAATTATTAGCAATTTATTTCATAGACTATTTCTAGAATGCATTTTTTATTTTGTACTTTAGACTTCATTTGCTTAAAAATATCCTAGTTTGTCACAAAGCTCCATGTGAGTCATATCACAGAATTCTAATTTTAGACTCTCACTGAGTTTTAGATGACAATTGTATGTATCCAAGTGAATCGTCTATTACTGTATGCAAGAAAACAGGCTACTTGTTCTCCCTTTTATCTAAGATGAGAAGGAGCCTTATGAGGAAAAAGTCAACAACCTATTAAGAACACAGTAGTCCATTTAACGAAGAGAAAAAGCAATACAACTGAAAAAAAATCCCAACAAACTAGCCCTTTGGAATTTATTACTCAAACTAAAATGAGATGTTTAAAATGTATTACATGTATTACATTTTACAGGAATTTCTAATTGATTACTTAATTCCAGAGCTAGCGTTTATGTTCAGATTTTACTTGCTTTCTTTTTGGGGTCTAGGTTATATTTTTTCTTTTGTTTTGGGGCCTCTTCACATATAATTTGTTTTTCAGAATGTGTTTGAAGGATCTAAGGCTAAATATAAAATCTAACCTCTATCCTGTCCATTGGAACTGATCCTGTTTCATTTGAGGTTCTCAGTGACTCTTTTAATTCCATAGCAGAACTGTATGGGACCTAGCAGCAAAGCATGACATATTTCAGGTCAAGTCCACGTAACCTCCAGGTGAATGTTGAAGAAGGAATAATGATGAGTTGCTATATACTGTGAGAGTGGCTCTTTCCAGCCACAGCTTGGTGTGCCTGGAAGCCAAGACCCCACATCTCACCCTGATCCCTAGTAAAGCTCTCCCTCTTCTCTCTGTTGCTTATACTCCCACTGCCAAGGAGTGACAGTTATTAATACATAGCATTGTGAAATGCTGTTGGGAGTTTCAGTATAAACATTAATACAAACACACAGACATTAGTTTATTAAGAAACATAATTTGTGAAAATTATTTTACTAGAACTTCAGCAGATTTTGTGTAATTACATTCAGTATTTGTTACATACTTGTCAGTACTTTTAAGAGGATTATGCCTTCGTTGATGCACATTGGTTTAAGTGTCTATGGAGAATCTGTGTAATCTCTTTATAACTCTGTAAGGCTTGTGACACAAACCTGAAAAACCTGTGAAGCTCCAAGCTAAAGATTGTCATTGTATTCACCTGGATATGACATGTGCCTGGAACGTTTAACAATATCTTGTATCTACATAGCTGTTGATGCAAAAAGAAAGTTACACTTTAGTTTACCTAGATCAAATTGTTTCTTTTTAGCTGTGACAATACAATTCGAAGGGAAAATCCATTATCTCCTTCCAGCAATAGCAAAGAGCTGTACAAATGTGGTGTACAGCACCTATGCTTTGTGCAGGTTACTCATACAGGCCAGCTAATGTAGTTTGTCATGACAGCATAGAGTGTCATGACTCCACCAACCTGCTTGGAGGTTGTCATTTACATACCCAGAGCAGTACAGCTTCTTCACCTACACTAGCATCAAGGACCGTATGTCAGTGTGGGAATCTTGGCTTGAGGCACTGTTGCAAGAAAGCAGCTTGCGAGAAAGCAAGGCTCCAGACCTCGTGAATGCAGCAGCTGTTCTACAAAGGCTTTATCTTAAGCTCATTAAAACAAAGGAAAGATCTTCTTTCCATAAGGTGAAGGGAATGAACTGTTACAGCAATAGTAGTTGAAGAGTATTAATGCTAGTCTTCCGGTCCAGGGAGGATGGGGAGAGGTGGGGGTGGGGAGGAGGAAATACCTTACACGTCAGATCAGATACTCAAGAAGATGTGGCGCCAAGCCAATATATCAAGGCAAGGCAAAATGTTTACTTGTTTATATTGTCTAATGGTTAAAAACAAAACAAAACCCTTACTTAGGAATGGAGCCTATAGCATTCAGACTTGGCTATTCATAAGAAATTATAGTTCTTCATGTAAAACCAGTGTTTGGACTGTGCTTTCATTCTCCCAAACAAATGAAAATAAACAATTATGAGCATTAATCCAGTTGCTTTACCAGCTCAGTCTTTCTCTGTTATTAGCTTCATTGACTACATACTTGAGTGCTGTTTTGCAGTTTGAATGTTCTATTCACACATGGGTGAAGCTGATGTGCCTTGTCACAAGTGAGAAGAACAAGAAATACCTTTTAATGGAAGTTACAAAGCTTGTATTCTCTTCTAAATTCAGGCATGAATACTTCCCTTAGATTTGATGGTGAAAATTTTGTGCTTCCAGCTGTGCTGCACTTTTGAGCTTGGTTGACATTTTCCCCAATAGAGTACATCATCAAAGAAACACAGGCCATAGCTGGGAGGTTATGTTTAGGGAAACCAAAACTTGGGCTTGTGAACAGACAGATACACAGGTGAGACCATCCTGTGATCAATTACAAATCAGTGAAGAAGTAAACATGATTAAGCCACTGTGTTAGTGGAGGTCATATGGGCATGAAGCTTTGTTAGCAGATGTGAGTTGCAGTAATAAAACATGGATGATCATACCCTGATTTGAGACTGATTAGCCAGGACAAAAGGCTAATTAACCTGAATTTTTGATTGCTTTGCATTACTGAAATTGTGCAACGCAGCAAGAATTAAAAATGAAAAAGAATTTGGTTGCCCTGAGGTACTGGCGTAGAAAGACATAGATGTGGATTTTGTATATCTAAAGATGCCTCTTTTCAATTTGAAAAAATTAAGTAGCATATAACCTGATCCATAGACATACAAATGCAATGGATTAAAACAAACAAATAAACAAACAAACAACAACAACAAAAAAACACTTCAACAGCACTAGCAGTTAGAAATTAGGAGGAAGACTGTAATTATGTGTGAGATGTGCAGTACCCTCAATGTAGTTAATATTTCAAAAACAAGATACTTCCTTGTCAGCAGTTGTGAGTTGAAGTCAGTGGGCTATCCTGGGACTGCCCTTTTAGTTCTTTAGTGCCATGTTTCATATCTATTACATAAAAGTGAAACCATGTGACAATCTCATTTATATTTCTAAAATATATATCCATCCTGCCACCTTTGTCCCCTCCCTCCCCCCCAAAAAAAAAATTACTGTTTTTTCATCCAAATCAACTTCCCCCCCTTGAAATACAAAGCTCTGAATCTTACTATGAAGTGCCTGTTTCTGGTTTTCTGCTTCCTAAAGAGTCAAAAGTTCATTTTGATTATTTTTTTCTGGCTGACTGACTGTATTAAGAACAGGAAATCTACTGCTACTTATTGCCATGTATCGTAGAAGGAAGACTCTAGTCTTGTATAATCTTCTTTCTTGGTCTTGCTTTCCAGAATCTCATTTTGTTAGGACACTTCAGTGAGCTTGAACACAGCCAAGTTGCATAATCCTTCTTTCATAATCCCGATCCTGCCTTTTCATTTGTGTTGTTACTAAGAAAACTGTAGGTGTGAACAACTGCCAGAAATAACTTGAATAAATGAAAAGAATAATGAACACTTCATTGTTGTGTTTACATATAGTTTCTAAGAGATGAATAGTCCACGGTTACTGGATCTGTGTTTTTGTATTTGATATTTTAGGCACGTTCAAATACTATGTTCCCTGGGGAAATTTGTCTGCACAAAAACTCATACGTCATATTCACATTTACCACAAAGAAGTTGTCAAACTTGCATAGGAAATTACAAACTTTATGAATGAGATTTTATAATAGTATGTCATATTGTTCTGTAGTAGTTAAGGTATTACTCTAATTTTTTGTTGACCTTTGAAAGCAATATGCAAATATGGAACAAAGTAACACATTTTGATCTCTGAAGGTGGTAAAGATAGCTAATACCACTTTCCAGATAGGAACTGAAATAGAGGAAGGTCTGACTCTCACCTACCAAGAAAGTGTGGGATGCAATATGGCATTTACTACAATCAAGAAGAAAAGGTCAAATCCTAAAACTCTGCTGTGCTGGTTAAAGTAACAGCTTGGATCTGGTGCGCATGTAACTACCAACAGCTAGTAATAGGTGTTTTTGATAGTTATTGATAGCTGTTTGTTTGTTTGTTTGTTTGTTTCTGAAGGCCCATATTAGTCTAAAAGTCAACTGTGTCATCAGGAATAAGAAGTAGCTTGAAATTTGAAGTTTCAAAAGTTTATTTTCTTTGAACTCGCTGCATTATTATATGTTCGTAATCCAATATTTTGGAAACGTTATAAGCTGCAGTTTGTTTGTTTGTTTGTTTGTTTTTTTAACTCACTATTGGCACACTTAAAGCGGTAAACCATAGTCACAAATGCCTAGCTATTTGAAACAACAGGAATGACAGTAAAATGCCTATTCTCCCACTGAAATGCAAGCTGCTAGTAGAATGGTACTTCGAATGAATCCAAATTTGGAATCTATGTCAATTCTCTTGCAGACTTCAGTGACATAGTTAATTAACATAACATAATTGTCTGTGGTTTAAGGAGCTCAGGTTATTTGCACAAGTTTATGACAAAATTTAAAAGCATCAAGCTGAATTACAGTAATATCGCAGGTAATGTAAGAGAGAGAGATAAACAGGTTTACATGAAAATGTGTATTGAACTTCCTTTGAAGGAAAGGAAAAGATTGAGTCGATTGATCAAAATTCTGGACAGCTAACTACCTCTTCTCACCAAATAGGAAGTTTAAAGTATAGAAATCAGAACTGAATGGTAGACTAAATGGCCTAGAATAAAACAAACAAACAACAATAATTAATGTTTTCTTTTCATCTTCCAGGAAAGTAAACTTACAATTATAAGTTACGTAAAAGCTATGAATGATATTTTCAAGGCAACAGAACAAACTAACATATTGGAAGACACATAAAAGTGAAAGAAAAAAAATGAAACAAAAGTGAAAGAAACTCAAATAGCCTTCTGACGTAGAAATTCTAAAGGAAAAATGTGTGGAGAGGAGATTACATGTTGAGAACAGCAGTAACATTGTCTTGGGGGGAAAAAAAAAGAAAATGGAGAGAAACTTGTTTACGTCTTGAAACATAAAAATTACAGTGGCAAGTGTTTTAACTGTGTTATCAATTGTGAACTGTTCCAGTTTCAATCAAGATCTAATATTAAAGATCTAAGACTAAGTTTGCCCTAAAGTTTGGTTTATTTTGGCAGTATATTATGGAGGCACTGTACTAAATCAGCTAGTAAAAGAGGTATCTGTATTCCTTGGAGGACCTACCGTGTTGAGAAACCAAATCTAGATTTAAGATCTTGGTCTCAGTATTGTGTTTCAAAACCCATACACTCAGAAAGGAGGTGTCTTTAATCTGAATTAGTTATTTTAGTTTGAGTATAATCAAGGTGTATCATAACCTGATTGCTTCCTGGCAGGGTTTGACCATTTGCTAATTACCAGGTGATGGCTGGATGCTGGGTTGCACTTCCCTAATCTCGTAGAGTTCTCTTGCAGTTGCTCTGACGATTAGTTCTGAATTACACAGCAAGAGCTGTTCATTATTAGATTAATGTTATTAGAGGCTCATTATATAGAGGTACCTCAATTTCTTCTTTCTTTCTGATAAAGGGGCCTTGTTTTCTCTGTCATTACTTTAGTATCCAAATAATTTGAAGTCCTGAGTCCATGTAGTTTAGACTAATTTCATACTAGTCAATTGTTGCCTTCTGTTTTTTTATGGCCTCTAATACAAACAAACAAAACTATTGTTTGGATTCCTTTAAACTTTCAAAACTTTTACTTTCATTGCATCTTTTACTAAGAAATGACTCAATTATTTTAGCATTATCTAGACTTCAACATTTTTTTACTTTTTTTTTTTTCCACAGAAGCAGAAAGAATTATAAGCTTGTTTACAGTTGATACTTGTACATAATTAAGTCTGTGCGATGGCTGTTGGCTCAAGTTTATTGTTTATCATTGTCATCTAGATTTGTATATCATAAATACATATAATAAATATGGCATAAAAACATTTAACCTTAGACATTGAGCTTTAAAGACACACGACTCAATAGAATTTCACTGAAAACCATATGTTCCATTTACACGACCTCTTTCATTCTGTCTCTAACCAGGGCTATAGGAAGGATGTTGATCATCTGTTCTCCAGACATCTTTTTCCCCTCAATGACTGGACAGAATTTGTGGCTGATTGCCAGCAATGCAGGACATAAGCTGCTTTGGCAGATTTACCCTCCTAAAGCTGTGCTTTATTTGGAGGGAAAATGTTTCCTTTCCAACACCCACAAAAAGCAAAACAGAAAAAATAAAAACCCTTCAGAATGATACTAACTAAGGTAAACCTAGTGTCAGAGACTGAGGTAAACCTACCTAGTGCTAAAGATTAAAAATTACTATGGAAAATGAATCCCAAGCTGATGATTTTCAGTTCACTTGTCTATAACCCCACTAACGACTTACGCTTCTTTGCTGTTCATCAAAATCAGATTAAGTTGTTGGCCAGTGCTATAAAGCATAATCTAATAATCTAATTTCTCTAGTTCCTCTTTTTCCTCCCAACTTAGTGTCTAAATTAAGAGAATGTTTAAATCTAAACTTTTTCTTACAACTGAGACTCAAATAAAGATTGAAAATATTGCCAATATACTAGTAAAAGCTTCTTATTGATATATAGAAACATGCAGATTTTGCAGCTGATGCCTCTTCCTTGAGGAAGAACCTGAGCAGTTTGGTGGTGAAGGCTGAGAGATTTTTTTGAGAAGGTAGCACAAGGTATACCAGATGACTGCTATGTAACCTGAAAGGATTCATAGTGGTGTAGCTAAGAGAGTCTGTGATAACCTTGCCCTGATCACCTGCATAATTTTAGAATTAAAATCTGAATGATGAGCACATAAAATTGTGAAGTGAGGTGAGTACAAAAGGGCGCACACATTTGGTGAGGAATATCAGGGTGATTGTCTTTAGATTGAATTAAATGTGTTTATTCATAGATGGAAAATGCTCGATGTCTATGATGAGATACTTTAAACTCTCTCTGAGCACTAAGCAATGCCTTTCACTGTTTTTTTCTTATGCTGATAGGCTGTTCTAGGTTGGGCAAATAATGCTGCCTCAGGTCATTTGGTCAAAAAGTATGCAAGACTGTTCTGGGAAAATGAAAATGGGAACACATGAGAGCTTAGCAGGAAGTTGTCCAAATGAACAAGTTCCTCTTAACTCTGATAAGCTGCTTGCATCCTGCAAGTCAAGATAGTAAATTTACAAAAATGGCAGAAATTGTTGTATTCATACTCAGCACCTCTCACCATGGGCTTTGTGAAGCCAAGATATGATGAAACCATACTGGGGTTGAAAAGTGGTTGAAAGTACAACTCCATCCTGTGGAGGTCAGTGCTTTAAGGACTGCATGCCTTTATACTTGTTGGCAGGAGTTTGTGTGGATGTGAATCGGGAAGAGATTTCTTTGGTTGTTTATGCTTTGCTAATCGTGTTTTGGGTTAGGTTGAATTAATAAATTTTGGACGTGATGTTCAGTATGATATGCACTATTTTTTCTGCTAATTTTTGTTAATGAGAATAATGTGATCCAGCACATTTTTTTTTTCAGCAAGCTTTGGGCTCCTGGTGGCCATATTTAGGACTTAAATCTAGAAATAAAATTTTAAGCAGTGTAAAAGTGGAGAATCAATCTTAACAAATTCCCATGTGTACATACACATAAATATAAAATAAAGCAACAGACAGATGTTTCAGGTCTTGTTGATCAAATTATTATCTAAACTAAAAATGTTTAATATGTCCTAAACATAAAATAAAAGTACTTGGTCAAGTACATATTTTTATTTAATTGGCAAAGCCTGAACAGAGCAAATGTGGAAGTCCTATAATACCACCTTCAAATTAAGTACTAAAAACAACTGAAATATCCTTTTATTCTCTGTTATGAACTAGAGCCCTTGCTGAAAAGAAACATTAACTTCATGCCATTTTATTGCAATTGTGTGACCCTCATTACCATTTTTATTTAAGTTCCTCCCAGTTTTTAAAGTACTGACCTTTACAACATCCCTGCTTGGAAGCAAGGATGCTTGGAAACTTTTCCTACATTTGTGGAGTAAAGACCTGCATATGAATAGGTCAAATGCCACAGGTACAGGCAGAAGATACTTGTAGTGGCAGGAGAAATCAGAGGTTCCAGCAGAAGACTCAGAAACTCTCCAGCTGCCCAGACCACAGCAACAGGAAAGGCTGAGGATAGTGCCCAACCTGAAGACTTGTGCTTTGCAGAGCTGAAGTGCCTTACTCCCTGTGCTGGCTGTCAGCCTTGGGTTTCCCTGGGGAATTTTTCACTGGGAGTTTAGCCTTCAGGGAGTTTCTTACACCTCTGTGGATGACCATTAAGTAGGTCACCCACCTGTAATGCAGAGTTTTCTACATGCTACTGAAATCATAAGATTTCAGTTTTGCCTGATAAACAAACTTGTTAAACACATTTCTGTATTATTCATGCATTTCTGTCATATAGAAATGTGCAGTGAAATTTTCTTTAAGAAAACAAACCAAAACCAACAACAAACAAAGCTGTGAAATTGCACCCTATAAAGAGCCTCTCATTTTGTAAACACTTAACTGTGGAAAAGGCACTGCTCTCCTGCTTTAACAAGACTAGTTACTGAGGTCATAGCTATCTTTTCCAGCCCTTGTGGTACTCCACCCATATGTTGTTTTCATGAAGAACTGAAATCAAGACAAAAAGATCAGAAGGAAATAACCCTTGTGTTGAATTTGTTTGGCTTTTTTGTTTGTTTTCTTGAAAGGCGGTTATTCTTCAGACACTGGTTATTTTTAGTGCTTATGAAACTGAAAGACAATGAACGTTGGACAGAGTCAGGAAAGCTGAGAGCAAATATAATATTGGATTTAAAAAACAAAACACAAACAAACAAAATAAAAATTGCAGACATAGAATAACTCAGTTGTCTTTGCCCTAATCAGTACCCTTTCTCGATATTTGCTTCATTAAAACACAGCAAGTATCTATCCTATTGCTGGTTGATAGCAGTGTGGGTAGGTGGTCTTTCTTCATTAGATCAGTAAATTACAGTCTTCTGTGACCTAAGGCAAACATAACTGTATCTCTCTTCTCTGTGTTTAAAAACACCAAATTCTGTCCTGCTGAAGATCTCTATTTTTGAACTGTATTGGCACACAATAAGCCTAAAACCACTTTGAGGGCCACTGAGTTTTTAAAATATTTTTTTAATGTCTTACAGTATTTTATATAATAAATTTTCATAATAGCCTAATATATTAGAGGTTCCATAGCTGCTTTAATGTCCTTAATATGACAATTTTCTCTGAAACCTGAAAAGAGCGGAAAACATTATTAGAACATTAAGAAAATGCTCCCACCTCTGATGGTAGTGTTAGGTTCTTCAGATCAGCAGGGACTGGAATGAATTAGAGGAGCTGATGAGGTGTCACAAGTTCTCTTCAGGTTTGGACAAATTTTGAAATGCAGGAATCAGAGGAAGTAAGTGTGTAGTAGCAACCCGCTTCAGTCCAGTCACCTGCTGGGTCCAGTGACTGTAATGAAACTGTTGTATTATTTCTATTATATTTGTATTCAAATCTATTCTATTTGCTTTCAAATGATAGTCAGTATTAAATAAACTACAATGTCTGCATATCCAGGCTCATATTTTTGTTTTTGTTTTTCCATTAGAGGTGATATACAAGCATTTACATCAAATGCTATGGATCTTTAAGATACCAAGTACATAGATAAGAGCTGTAGATGAAAAAAGAAATCAAATTATCTAATCCAAATTTACAAACAAATTTGCAAACAGCATGTAAACACATCAGATGACTTTGGAGATTTTAGAAAAGGTACAGTCTTTCAAGGTTTTTGTCAAACCAAAGAATGGCATAGGTTGTACTTGTGAATTGTAGGGAAAGATATCTTCAAAAGAAGGATTTCAAAGGTTAGAGTCTCAAATGCTTGATACTGTGGGATGGGTTATTATTTCAGAGAGGGAGAGCAGCATGAAAGCAAGGCAAGAAAAATAAACTATATGGAAGATGAGACTGCAGTCATTGGCAGTGTAGGAGTAAATGACTTTAGAAGATATATATATTATATATATAAGTTGTATATAAGTATATATATATATATATAAGTTGTTTGTAAAATGAATTACTTTCATTTGAAATGACAAAAGACAACCAAAGAACATATCAGTTAGAGAAATGGCAGGGTCAAGAAGGTTGCTGAAGAAGATAGTTTTAGTAGCTGCATGCCAAGTCTACTAGAAAGCACAATGGAGTGTAGAAACAAAATGCAAAAAGGAAGGTGGTGTTGGGTAGGTGAAGAGAGAAACCAAGTCTGCACAGATTCTCTGTCCCTAGAAGAAGGAAGAGAGTCTTTGATATTTTAAGATGGTGTGGAAAAAAGGATAGTACTCCAAAATATAAATAAATACACAAATGTGTTAGTCAGATAACAGGAGTTAAATGTCTCTTCTAAGAAGCTTAGCTGTAGTCATGAGGGACTAACATGCTGTCTTCAATTTTACTGTTAATGCAGCTAGAACACTAGCATTTGCTTCAAAGATTTTTTGTTTATTTTTCACAGATTTTTAGGTCACTTTGAAATCTTTGGAAATCCTGAAAGTACAGAATGTACACTTCCTCGTCAATTTTGAATTATAGTTGCCTTTTCCACCTCTGTACTTCTTTTGTGCTTCAGTGTAGATTGCTATTGCAGTAGATAATTTTTGGACTGAGTTTTCACTGTTGCCACGGTTCCTCAGCTTGCTAGAAGTTGTCTCTGCTCAGTAGGCAGTTATTTGTAAGGGTGACTTCCTGAGCAGCATAACGCAGCATAATCATCCCACCATGGTAGGTTTATTGATTTACTATGAAACAGAAAGGTTGTATTACTCTTTAGAAAATTTCCATCTAATGTGAACACCAATGGACACCATTTATCCAGTATGATGTTCAAAGAAGAATGTGAAAATATCACTGTTACTTATTCCTTTGTTTTCCAATAAGTTGTACACTACAAGAAAATAATGCATGGGATCTTGCCTCGCCTATGGAAAATTTTTGAACCTCTCCTACCAATCTATTACTACTGTCAGGCCTGGTTCATATGAGAATTTAGGAACTGCTATGACAGGACACCTCTGATGTCTGTAAAAGGTTTCTGGAGAATGGGGGTGAGTAGGTGGTTTGGCAGTTGCCGCCAAAAGCTGGAGGTGGGACAGTCTTACCACCCAAACCACAGCCAGTTATTTAGTAGTTACTTAATCTCAGAATCTATTAAATAGGATCCTACATAATATCCAAAGAGGATACATTTTAAGTAGTAACACAACAATGTAAGATTAAACTCAATCTGATGAGCAATACCATGACCTGGTTATGAACAGTAATGTTTACGTTAACAAAATTCCAAATATCAACCTTGTATAAAACAAAACATCTAATGAGGATAATGTCAGTAATTTATGGTCCCAAATCTCTGCATTGCTACCTGTACAATACTGGTCCTTGGAAATAATGGTCCATGTTTCTAATATCCTGGATTTTAGAATTTGTGACTGAGTCAGTCATTTCTTGTTCCCTAGATTTGCTTTGAAATACTGTCAACACAGTCTGTGGCTTGTTAAAGGGACTTCAAAAACTGTGTTACTTCCTCTAGGAAGCAAACTGCTATTAATTTATCCAAATCTTTAATTAAAATTATCTACTTTTATTTACAATTTTTAAATTATTGTCAGTGAGTTTTCAAAGGAAAAATCTTTCAGACAAAACAACATTTAAGTTTGTATTGTTTCCATATGCTTTGCTTCTTCAGCATTGTCTGGAGACAAGTTTTTCTACCTCAGCATACAAAATGCTTGCTGGGCAGATCCTTTCAGATACTCAATAACTTAAAGTTTATCAAACAACACAGCTTGAGGAAATCAATGCAGAGAACTATTTTGTTAGGCAAAAACAGAATGCAAAGGATTATTTGTCTCATGATAAAAGAGAATGTTCTAGCTGAAAATGTTAGTTCATCTATGTTACATAGACGTTCATCTAGTTACAGATGACAGATGTTTATAATGCTCAGGTTCAGTGACACAAGCCCCAACTATCATCCTTATACAAATATAATCACATAATAATTATGATAATCATAACTGAAAATCTGTATCCAGGGAGCCTTTTAACATGGCAGAGAAATTGTTACTGGATGGAAAAGTGATGATAGAGTAGACAGCAGAGAAAGAGAGTTAAGGTGTGTACACTTGGTTTCAATGGGAATGATTCAAAAATGAGACCCCAGAACTGCAATCAGTAATTAAAGACAAGTGGAGTTACTGTGGTGCTGAGGAGACACTGGCTGATTTCTGAGATTTGGAAGCTGCATTAGGAATCAGGAATCGGGACTGCACAACAAAGCAGGTTCTTAAGGAAAATGCAGCTCAAGCTGGAGAAAATTCAGGTGAGAAAGGTGGGAACAGGGACCAGATCGTGGTTGGCAGGAGCAAGCAACAAGGAAAAAGGAGTAGCATTTCAGCCAAGTGGCAAACTGAACATCTAGTAACAGCTGGTGGGATGACTCAGATGATGTTCAGGAAACCTGGTATACGGGCTCACAGTCGAAGCAACGGTTTATAAGGCTTATCCAAGCTTTCAGTACTCTTTTGTTGGTACAATTTGATTGATGAGGCAGATCCTGACACAGGCTGAAGAAGAACCGCTATAGTTTTATCTGTTTCTCCTTTATCTTTGTTCAGAAAACTACAATTTCAAAAGAAGATGTAGGGTGGCTTTTTTTTTTTTTTTTTTTCCCCAAACACTGGAATTCTGTCTATGAAGTATTGTCAATATTGAAATTGTCACTCAAATAGTTACCTCTTTCTCAAATTAACATGTTCATGTACACATATATATTTGTTTTTCATTCATATATGCATACATTACCATATGCATGTAAGTTTAAAGGATATTACCCTGGAGCACTGGCAGAGACACTGTCATATTTCATTATTCTTGCCTAAGATGTTATTTGCTGATGGGGATGAATAGGAACTGTAATCGAACATTTTATCATGTAGTGACACATGCAGCTCTCTAATTGTATGTTTTAAAATTAGGCATAATCTTGAGGTTATTTAGACTATCTGCAATAATTTAGGCTTGCAGTACACCCCACTGTTTATTTGTTAAATGTTATATTTTAACTAGGTTCTGTATAGCTACCTATACCTAAATACTCGTGGCCTGAAATGAAGATCACCTTCAGCTCCAGTTGACATCTCTGAGATTCCTGTGTTTCCTTAAAAATCAAAAATGAAGGTACCTGCCAAATGTTCCATTGTGTATCCCACACTCACATTAAAATACTGAGGTATGAATATCCTCCATGTCTCAAGTTGTGTTCAATCTATATTATACTGATTCTTCAGGAAAGTAGACCATTTTTGACCTTAATAACATGTGATAATGTATTAGGACTCTGCTTGCTTTTACACTAACAGCTGCTAAATTCTACCACTTTGCATTCCTATTTCTCTGTGAAAGCTTAAGTAGTTTTAATTTACATAGTAATTCCCTATCAGTTTGTTTTGCTATTTTTTTTTAAGAGTACATGTCCAAAATCTGTGGATGTTGGCCAACTATGCTAAGACAACACAAGATAGATCTTTTTTTCTTTCTTTTTTTTTTTTCCACATTCAGTTGTTCATATTTCCAAGTTTAGCTGTACTGAATTAATATTTTTTTTACACATTCTTAAGTTGTGAAGCTCTACTACTTTCTGGCCAAGGCAGTTATCAGATATTCAGAAGTTTTGAATTTTTATAAATTCAAATTAATTTTTATATTATTATTTATTTTTAATATTTTTATAATAATTTTATATTATTATATACTTATGAATTTTTATATTTAAAAAAAATATAAAACTATGGGGCAGCTTTTCCCTCCCCCAGGTCTGCTCAATTTAGAAGAACTCTGAATGTTTTCAAGTGGTAGCAATATCTCCTGTTAATATTTGTAATGACATAGGAAAAAAAATACACACGCTTTAATATTATCTTGCATATTAGTATTTATTTAGTATTATTTAAAAGATAATTTTCAGAATAATAACCTACAATTGTACAACTTCTAGTAAGTAGGTTTTACTCCATTTCTGTATTTGCTTTAACACCCTCACACACTCCACCCCACTCCATTTTCAACTTTCCTTTCCAGTGTTTAATTCCATTATATTTTACAAAATGCAAAGATACGTATAAGCATGGAAATAACTTCACTCAGAATAAGTCAGCATTACTCCATTTCACTTGAGCAGTCTTGAGGAGCTGGTCTGTATCATTATGCACATACAGCTAATGATATCAGAGGGATTGCTCATGTGTTAAAGATCAAGACAGATCTTTTGAGCAGGGACCGTGTGTTTTGTCTGCCTCCATATGGCACCTACCAAATGTTTGTATAGCTAGAGCATAATGCTGCTACTCATCTCAAAAATATAATTAAGTTTGATTAGAGTTAGAAACAGGTTGTTTTTATATGCTCTCCACTAAGCTAAATGCACTTTATTAAAACCACTGAATGAGCACAGTATAGTAAGGTGATGTCCTAGAAATGACCAGGGCTTTTGCATTGATTATCTTTCTGCTTGAATTAGTCAGTAACGATGCCTGCCAGACAGGGTAGATCTCAGTGGAGCACTCAGAAGTTACAGAATTAAGTACTTCCTCCCTGAACTCCTCAGCCATGCTGCTTTCCCTGTTCCTACCCAGTCTCCATACACCATTCCTGTTCCCGCAGTTCCAAATCTGGGGACAGGGAAGATAAAGGTGATGTTATCTAATTGAATTTTGATTTTGAATTCCACGCATAGTACTTCCTTGTGGATTTGCCTGTATAGAAAAGCTAACTTAATGATTTTGAAAGGTTATGTGTTTCCTGATTCGTCATCTTTTTTTTAAATATGTCCAAGTAAAAATTGACATACACACTTCATAAAAGCATGTAAATCCATAGGCATTACTATATTTTTTATTTGTTATTATTTATTTTTTCCATACTGTAATTTATGTACCATTATTTGTTTGCCCAATTTACATTTTCAGGAGCAGGGGGAAGATTGATATGTCAGTTATTGAACAAGATTGTATAGGCAGTCACTGAGCAGCAAAACAGGGACTTCACTGGACTGAGATGTACTCATTTACTTTTCCTTACAGTTTAAGATGTTTTTCATGATTTGCCTGTATTTTGTAGATAATCAGCTCAAAACGAATGGGAAATGCCCCACAAGATGATGTCAGTGTGCATTTTAAGGAGAGCAGATGAATGCTGTAAACTGATTAGTTTAGTGAACTGTGCAGGTGTTAGAAATTACACTGTGTTAGAGTTGTCTGCTTTGGATTGTGAGCTATAATGGTTTTATTTTATTTCATTTATTTATTTATTTTCAGTTTTAAAGCACTTAGGTGAAGGACAGAATTATAGTTGAAGCAAGGATTAGAAGCACATGTTCAGTTGTTCAGTCTGTTCAGTGTAGGGTCTTCATATTCACATTGTATTATTCAGGCTGTGGAAGGTCTACAGCTCTTTAACATCAATATTAAAGACTGTGTTCAGTGTCTGATTACAGTGTGGCCGACTCTCATAATGGTTCTCAGATTAGTATTAGTAAAATATTAAAATATAACACTAAATTATCTTCTGGTCATCATGGCTGAAAAGAAACATTTACAAAATAGATATATGGTTCCAGAAGATAAAGATGAGCTAATTATCAAAATAAAATAAAATAAAGTAAAATAAAATCACAGTTTTGGAGAGTTGGTCCTGATATGTAACTTCCATCATTCATGTTTTGTAATGTTAAGACTAACTAGCTATGGTGAAGAGCCTGAGTGGTAGGATTTAAGAAACTTCTCTTATTAAGTTTGTAATTCAAATGTGAGAACTTTTGTGGTAGCTTTCATTTGAGCTGGTTCTTGGATAGAGCAGTTTAATGACACTTTGGGCCTGTATATATATGTTGTATTCATCTAACCCCAAGAAAAGTAAATGAGGATGATCTGATAACCATGGACTTGGGAAATAAGATGTGTTTACTGTTGTTGGTCACCCAGTTGATGCTTTTACTCAAACCTTTAGAATAATAATGTGAATTATTTTTGTAGTAATTGTGTTAATAATTGAATAGCAGTAACGTATAAAAGTATTGGCATGGTAGTTGTATTTTACACTGTGGAGAGTTGTCCTTCATCTGCTGAGGGCCTGAAGGGCCTGCTCCTTTCTTGTAACCTAGATGAGAGATGGTCTGCAGGCTATCTGCAGATATTTGTCTTCAGAATCACTCTGGTGACTATGTAGTCTTCTAGTCAATGTAAAAAAATTAAGTTTGAGCTAGTCTAGAGTACCAAGAGAGAACTGATTTTTTCATAGCATTTGACTATTTGACTAAGTTCCGTCTGGATTAAGATGCAAGCTTGTACCCACTGTAGTTAATAAAGTCTTTTGGACTTGAATCCATGACTTTATATCTTCAGTGTTTTACAGGAAGCAAAGAGTTCTTTGACAAAATAATTAGAAAATAATGTGGTATGCAGTTATCAGTTTTTGAGGCATAGATTGTGATACAAGGTTGTAGAATGTAATCATTTCTGTCTGTTTTTTCTATTTTCCTAGAGTAAAGTGATATTAGCAATCAAACATGCATGCCAAGGATATAAAAGCCAAGTGAGCTGAAAACACATTAAGCAGTTTTTTTTTTTTTTTTTTTTTTTTTTTTTTTTTTTTTTTTAACGCTGTGAACGTTTCATGCCATTTTGCAGTTGAGTGAAGTATTTGAACTCTTTGTGTCATGCCAGGCATGTTTGGGCTTGTTTGTTGGCTGGACAAGTTTATTTTTTTCTACTGTGTCCCAGACTAGAAGACTAATTCAAAATCAAGGGGTGTAGTCTTTGAATTCAAACACAATCATCCTAAGAAAATTGTAACCAAATTGAAGAATAAAGAGTTTCTATAAGTGTGGTGTGAAGCATAGCCCTGAATTGTTGGGATGGAATTTTTCTCTAGTGATCGTTTTGCAGCCAAGACTCCCTTGAGGATGGAATTTGGTCCCTTTGTGGACAGCTCCCACCTGTACCAATGCCCGGACCCAGTGCCAGCTCTGCCACCAAGTCAACCACTTGCTCCATCCTCTGTTGGCAGAGGTCACCATGCTGGGGTCCCTGGGCAGGATGCTGCAATTGATTCATCGCTTCTGTGAACATTTAACAGAAGTCATTCAAAATTAATGATCTGAGCTTTTTGTCCTATCGAAAGCACAGCGGTATTTAAAAATAAAATGGCAAAGGGCTGGGTTCTCCCAAAAGGGTAGAGGTGGGAGAATTTCACCCAGTAATATGTTGTCTGATAAAGGGATTTTTTGTATATGGTTTCATGATGGTCAGTAACACCTAAATATTACAGTAATGCCTTGTTTGTCTTGGCAAAAATAATAGTAGAAGAAATAATAAATTTAGAATGAAATTAGAAAAACTGTGAAAGGAACATCTGGTAATGCTACCTAATGTCAGTTAACATTAACAAACATTTTATTTCCTGTAATAATTGGTAAGAATTTAGACATATATTTATCAGCTCACAATAGCTTTAAGCTTTTTCTTCCCCTCCAGTGGATGTGTACAAAGCACAATGAGCAGCTGACTTCCTAGGGCAGCATAGACCTTTCTTTTTTTTTTTTTTTTTTTTTTTTTTTTAAATACACTAGTTGTTACCTTCAGTAGAGATGAAGAAATAGCCAGGTACATCTTCTTACAACAAACTGCAGAGGAATTGAGCAAAGAACATTTGCTCTTGTTTGAATAAATGTTAACAGAGACGTACCACCTATTAGAGCCATTCTAGTCATAAGGTGAGTGAGAGGCAGATGTCGCTCCTGTGTTGCAAGGTAATGGTTAGTGCAATTTTAACAGTTGCTACAGCCTGGTAGTATTTGTTAGTGTTGTAAATCTGATTCACCTAATATGCTTGCGAGCCAGCATCACAGTTGCATCTCAGTTACGGCCCATGGCCATGCATCTTATTTCTAAACAGGAAAGGAAATTCAAGTCTTGTGATGCTCTTTCTGTCACCATTGCATCCTTCCACACCAGCAGTATGCATGGTGCTCCTCTTAAGAAAGTCACATGTTTAACAGGAGTGCCCTTGGCATGCAGAAAGTAAAGGCAGCACTTTGCTGGACAGGAACAAGGTCACCACTGTGCTGCTTCTTGCCTGTGCCAGAGCCCTGCAAGCCCAGGCAGGAGCTGCTGCTTCCCCTTTGGAATCAGGGTAGTGGCTACTGCTGTGGGAACAGAAGGACATGATTCTTTGGAAACAGCAGTTGCTACTCCCACTTCATACAGGATCCAAAATTTAGATTGTGGAGGCACCTTTACTATATTTCATCTTAAGCGTTAGATAATTTGCTTAATACCCCAAATAGAACTGTTTTCAAAAGTTAATTTCAAACTAAAAATAACCAAAAGATGATGTGTGGTAACTTTTGATGAACTGTAGCTACCCTTCACGGGGTTTGTCATCATGATCATGGTATTCTGGTCCACAGGTTTTGCTTTTCAATATTCTATCATCTTTAGACAAAACCAAGAAATGCCCTTATGAGTGGCTTGAGGGATTTTGCTTGCTGATTGTGAAATTCATATAATTTGTGTCTGTGCAGGTCCTCGTGATAATTTATTTGCTATTTTGGCAATACAATAGAAACATCCTAGGGAGTATCAAAGGAAATAGAAACAAATGATTTTTTTATTTTTTTTTTAAAGGGTGATGTTTAAATGCGTGGCCTGTTCTTCTTTTCATTTAATCTAACTTTACAACAGAATGTAGACTACAATCCATGTAAGCTCAGCTCACTCTGGTTCTTGTCATGGTTTAATTTACTGTTGTCTGACCCCAGTGATGTTAGTGGAACTTCTCAGTGTGAAAGCACAGTCAGGCCAAGAACTGTTAAGTTTTCCAGAAGCTGCCCTCAGATATGCTGTGAAGTAGTGACACAGAAAAAGGGGAAAAAAAAAAAAAAAAGTGGTATGTACTAAATATAATGAATAAAACAGTAGTTGAGAATATAGAGGCTAAATTCTTTTATTTATTTTTTCATACTTTAGTAACCATTAAAAATGAAACAAAATGAAGAAACATACCTTAGATACAGTAAAACAAACAAAAGACACACCAAGATCTTGTTTTCTCAAGAATGGGTTTGACAGAAAATTTTGCTTTGGTGTTTTTGTCCTATGTTTCTGTTAATATGTACAAATTTTAGAAAAGATGTTATGCTCTTAACTGTAGTTTACTACTTAATTGCCTTCTCATTAGTGATAAATTTTGTTACAATTTACATACAGAACTCAATTCCAGTAGGTTTATCAGTGTTTTTATTTTGACCTTACTGAACATTTCTGGCTGTTTCTCAGATGATACATACCCCTCAAAAAGCACTGATTTTATTTTCATAGAATCATAGAATATCCTGAGTTGGAAGGGACCCTTAAGGATCATCAAGTCCAACTCTTGACACCGCACAGGTCTACCCAAAAGTTCAGACCATGTGACTAAGTGCACAGTCCAATCTCTTCTTAAATTCAGTCAGGCTCGGTGCAGCGACCACTTCCCTGGGGAGCCTGTTCCAGTGTGCAACCACTCTCTCTGTGAAGAACCCCCTCCTGATGTCAAGCCTAAACTTCCCCTGCCTCAGCTTAACCCCGTTCCCGCGGGTCCTGTCGCTGGTGTTAATGGAGAAAAGGTCTCCTGCCTCTCGACACCCCCTTACGAGGAAGTTGTAGACTGCGATGAGGTCTCCCCTCAGCCTCCTCTTCTCCAGGCTGAACAGGCCCAGTGCCCTCAGCCGTTCCTCGTACGTCTTCCCCTCCAGGCCTTTCACCATCTTCGTTGCCCTCCTCTGGACACTCTCTAACAGTTTCATGTCCTTTTTATACTGTGGTGCCCAGAACTGCACACAGTACTCGAGGTGAGGCCGCACCAGCGCAGAGTAGAGCGGGACAATCACCTCCCTTGACCTACTAGCGATGCCGTGCTTGATGCACCCCAGGACACGGTTGGCCCTCCTGGCTGCCAGGGCACACTGCTGGCTCATATTCAACTTGCTGTCTACCACGACCCCCAGATCCCTCTCTTCTAGGCTGCTCTCCAGCGTCTCATCGCCCAGTCTGTACGTGCAGCCAGGGTTTCCCCGTCCCAGGTGCAGGACCCGGCACTTGCTCTTATTGAACTTCATGCGGCTGGTGATCGCCCAGCTCTCCAACCTATCCAGATCCCTCTGCAAGGCCTTTCCACCCTCAACAGAGTCCACAACTCCTCCAAGTTTGGTGTCATCAGCAAACTTGCTCAAAATACCTTCTATTCCTACATCCAGATCGTTTATAAAAATATTGAAAAGTACCGGCCCTAAAATGGAGCCTTGAGGGACCCCACTAGTGACCGCCCGCCAGCCTGACGCAGCGCCATTCACCATAACCCTTTGGGTCCTGCCCATTAGCCAATTGCTCACCCATCGTATGATGTTTTTATTTAGCTGTATGCTGGACATTTTGTCCAGTAGGATCCTATGGGAAACCGTGTCAAAAGCCTTGCTGAAGTCCAAAAAAAGCACATCAGCTGGTTTCCCTTGGTCCACCATACGGGTGATCTTATCATAAAAGGAAATCAGGTTAGTTAGGCAGGACCTGCCCTTCACAAACCCATGCTGGCTGGGACCAATGACTGCTTTGTCCCCCAGGTGCGCCTCAATACGTTCGAGAACCATCTTCTCCATGATTTTACCAGGCACTGACGTGAGACTGACAGGCCTGTAATTGCTAGGGTCTTCTTTCTGACCCTTCTTGAAAATCGGCACAACATTTGCCAGTTTCCAGTCTACCGGGACCTCTCCAGACTCCCAGGATCGTTGAAAAATAATTGAGAGAGGTTCCGCGATGACGTCCGCCAGCTCCTTCAGCACCCGGGGATGAATCCCATCCGGACCCATGGACTTGTAGGGATCCAGGTGGAGTAGCAAATCCCGCACACGTTCAGGGTCGGTTGGGAGTTTGTCATCCCCACCATCCCGGTCCTCCAGCTCAGGGCACCCTGGGTCCCGAAGCCCATCATCGGCATTGAAGACAGAGGCAAAGAAGGCGTTAAGCGTCTCTGCTTTGCCTATGTCATCGTCTGTGAGAAGACCTTCCCTATCAAGGAGCGGCCCTATGTATTCTTTAGTTCTCCTTTTTCCATTCACATATCTAAAAAAACCCTTTTTATTTTCTCTCACAGACACAGCCAGCTTCAACTCTAGGTGTGCTTTAGCCACATGAATTTTCTTCCTACAAACACGAACAGCATCCCTGTATTCTTTCCATGTCACCTGGCCCTCCTTCCAGTAGCGAAACACTCTCTGTTTCCGCCTAATCTCCATCAGAATGTTCCTGGTCAGCCACGCCGGCCTCCTGCCGCGCCTGCCTGACTTGCGATATTTAGGAATTGCCTGATCTTGTGCTTCTAGGAGGCATCGCTTAAAGAATGACCAGCACTGGTGGACATCAAGGCCTTCAAGAGCAGCTTCCCAGGGGACCTTGCTGACTAGTTCCCTGAGCAGCCTGAAGTCCGCTTTCCCCATATCTAGGGATGAGGTTTTGGTGGCACTTTTCCTTCTGTCACCGTAAATTTTGAACTCAACCACTTCGTGGTCGCTATGACCGAGGCGGCCACCGATCACCACATCTCCCACCAGACCCTCTCTGTTTTCTAGCAACAGGTCTAGGAGGGCACCTTTCCTAGTTGGCTCCGTTAGCACCTGCACCAAGAAGTTATCATCTAGGTGCTTCATGAACCTCCTGGACTTGCTCATGTCAGCCGTGTGGCACTCCCAGTTAACGTCTGTCAGGTTGAAGTCCCCCATAAGGACAAGGGGAGTTAATCTCGAGGCCTCTCTTAGTTCTGTAAAGAATAATTTATCGGCGCTATCGTCCTGGCCAGGCGGTCTGTAATAGACTCCCACAACGAGATCCCCTTTATTCGTTCGTCCCAGAGGCTCTCAACTTTGCCATCGCCGACCTGGAGTTCCACACAGTCCAGCCCCTGCTTCACATACATCGCCACCCCACCACCTCGCCTACCCTGCCTGTCCCTCCTGAAGAGCCTGTAACCATCTACCGCAACACCCCAGTCACAGGACTCATCCCACCAGGTTTCGCTTATGCCGATGATGTCGTAGTTGCGGGACTGGGCCAGGACTTCTAGCTCATCCATTTTATTCCTCATACTGCGTGCAGTTTTATTTTATTTTATTTTATTTTATTTTATTTTATTTTATTTTATTTTATTTTGTGAATTGTTAGTAATATTTTTCCTGTTAAATGAGTGCTATGAATTTTAATATTACACAGTAATATAGACTTCGTTGACTCTACTGAGGATGAAGTAAACCTTGTAATGTACCCAGGACAAGAAACTTAGAGTTTGCAGTAATTAATGTGTGTAAGTTGAACATATATATTCCAGACTCCTGGGGTCTTCAACATCCACAAGAGAAGTCAGCTAGGTGGAGTCCTTCGTCATCCCTGATCCTTGCCATTTCCTAATGAAAGTGGTCTTAGGAAAGTAGAGAGTTAATGCCTCCAAAGCTGTCATGCCCTTATGAACTGGGATATGTGCTTGCATCTGCATATTTGAGGACTATCTGGTCTACTATATAAAACATATCCAGTGAGTTTCTGTAATGTTTCAAGTAAAAAAAAAAAAAAAAAAAAAAAAGGGGGGAGTTGGGGGGGATGCAATTTAGGTAGAAGTGAGTTTGAGTTTGCAATTTAGCGTAGATGGCCCCCAGGAAATCTGTGAATAAATCTTCATTCCACAGTGAACCTTCAGATTAGATGATCCTCAGACGCCCCTTCTAACCTCAGCCATTCTGTGATTCTGTGGTTCATACATCCTACTCTTGTCTGGTCCCACAGATACATGGAAATACACTAGCATGTGGCTTTTACCATATTGTCTCATACTCCATAAGGTTGCTGTCTCTGTACTTACAGACACAAACAGCATGTTGTGCCTGTTGGAGCATGTATTGGTGTTATTATGTTGATTGCCAGTATCTTCTGAACCTATAATTAGCTGTCTAGTCATTGCCATCGATAGCAATCTGCATATCCTTGCACAATAGGTGTATTATAAAGGTATTTGAAACACTAACAAACACATACTATGCCAGTAATGATTTCAGTCCATCTTTGGATTAGATCCTTGGCTTAAGGGAATCTACCTTCATAATGCTCCAGCAGAATAAATTGGATTTGGAGCCTGGAATGTCTGTTAGGGATTTTCTTTCTATAAAGAAAAGTGAAGCAAATTCCATGCTACTCTGCCTTCACATTCTGCAGAGGAATTATGTCAGGGCAGGCTAAAGGCTGAATAAGTACAGCTGGAGTTGTGATGTGCATAAGTGTTTAAGGAAATAAGAAAAGATTTGATGAATTGTTATGTTTACAGTGTTGTAGGAGTTACTGTTTACCTCACCTAGTTGCAGGTAGTTCCTAGAGTGCCTTATAAAATACAGATACACATGCATATTTATCCTGAAGCTCATTATCTGGTCTAAGGTGTGAATGAATGGAAGGAAAGTTTTTGTTTGTTTGTTTATTTTTCTTCCTTGACTATGAATTGGAACAAAACAAAACAACAACAACATCAACAACAAAAGTGTAATTTCTGGTAAATCAAAATGCATACACCTTACAGGTGCTTCTTGGGACTGATGTTCTTGTCACTTCTGTTACTAGTAGCAGCAAACTATTAAAGGCTCTGACATGCACCTGGCAGGTTTACCTGTTCAAGGGCTGGTGATTGAGCCCTTTTTTTCCTGGCAGTGAAGAATATCTTAGAACCTTAGATTTGATGAAAATGAGATGGACCTGAAAATTTTCAAACTTACGAGTTTCTATAAAAAGCATTTTTTTTTTTCAGCAAAAATTTTGTCAATGTGTGTGGTTGTGATCACTCTCCTTTCCTACAAGCGAACAATCTCATAGCTGTTTTCTCTTGTGCACACGTATGCCAGTACTGGAAGAACTAAATTCTGGCTCCTTCACTATTATCAGCAAGGCATACTGTCTCTTCAGTGGAGCTGGGTTTTTCTTCACTGTGTTTTAGATGTCCCTGTAGATAGTCTGCATTCATTCACTTCTTACATAAAATTTGCAATGAAACCTTGAGGATTTTTTCTTATTAAAAATATGAATGTGAACTGATGGGTTTGTCACAAAATATATTAAATGTTAACAGTGCTTAGTCACGGCATGGTTCCTGGGGAAATTTGAGATGTCATTGTCTTTTTTTGTGGGCTATTTATTTTTGTTATGATGGTTGTTTCTTGTTGTGTTGTTTTGTTTGTTGAACAACCTACTGTGAACATGCTTATCTCTTCTTTTTCATTCCACTTTAATACATTTTTGGATGTCCAGCACATGTGAAATCCCCCATGAGGAAATATATTTTTCAGCTTATTTTTGACAGACATGTTCTTCTGTATAAAATCAAGATGCACAGTCCGTCTAATTAGAATAGGGTTCCTACAGGAGAAAAGAAATTCTTCCTGTGAGCAGGAAGATGAATGCAGGATATCTTCAGATTTTTGGACTTCTTGGAAAAAAAAAAAATTAAAAAAAAAAAAAAATATATATATATATATATAATTATACGTATAGATATTTCTAGGAAAAAATATGCTGGGGGTTGGTAAGGAGTTTATTTAGCAGGGACCTATTAATAACATAACTTTTTATGTGACAGAAATCTTTTATCTGTCCTTTTTAGCACATGCTAAAAAGGCAGTATGAAAGAAATATAAATTTCTATTTCATGTGGGAGATGGTTGCCAGTCAGATGTACAATCTGAATTACAAATGCTTGTCTCATTCAGTGGCAAAATTGCTATTAGTTTGTGTGTTGCAGGGCTAGAGCTCTTCAGCACTGTTTCCGGTGGGTTGACAAGGCAGAAGTGGGATGGAGGCTGCTTGCCCTCTTTCAGGGCACCGCTGCTGCTGCCACCCTACGACAAGACCAGGGACGGACTCACTCTAACACTTTTTTTCTCTTGTTCTTTCAAGGACACAGTTGCTACAAATACTCTTTTACCTGCTCAGTGGTGTCTGTGATTTGTAACCACAGGAAGAACTGTTTAAGGCAAACATGGTAGTGGCTTTTATTTATAAATACTTACTGTGGTGTGTTACAGGTGTATGCCAAATCACTTTTAAAAATAATAATCGATGTCCAGACAGGTACAGTTTTATTTAAACGATGTCCAGTTTTGTGCCAGTCAGTCTGTTCAATTCAATGAAATTTCATGGAATGAACTAGTATAGCATACAAACGAGGTAAACTCATGGCTGAAGACCCATGCTTGGTTATCAGCTTATGCCCTAGGATGCTGGTGTGGAATGATATTCAGAGAACAGACTGATTTTGATCTATGATTTGAGTCCAACAAACTTAAGATTTGTTTTTAGTTACTTGTCTTGTTTCATGAACTTTAGTAACCAGTTTTCTTTGAGATTTTCCTCTTCAAAAGTGTTGGGTTTTAGAATATTCTGTGTCTTTTAATAAGCTTAATTGAAAAGAAAAGCAAAACAAACCAAACAAAAAACCCAACAACTTAAAATTTATTTTCATAGGATTTTCATATCTTACACAATGTTACAGAAGTAGCACAAGAGTTGCAAAGGCACATGGTTAATCATTAGTTCTGATGGGAAGTGCAAAATCATACATAGAAAAAAAAAATACTGATTGAATATTTTCAATTTATCCACCAGAAATGGCAGGGAGTATATGAATGAAACCTGTGTGTCTGTTTAATTAAAGACTGATCTTATTACATGCATAGAAGGGGCAAATATAAAGTTTGTACAGACGCAATTACATCTGACATATGTGACTTCTGAGTTTGTCTTGGCAATAATAATATTTTAATTCCAGGGCAGAGATGTTTATAAAGTGAGCAGATTCTGCCTATTTGTTTTGTTTTTCCAGCTGCCAGTCAGTTTTTTTTCTCACCTGCAGAGGGCATGCTCTCTAGGTGATTCACCCTTTTCTTCTCAGTTTCCTCGCATTAACACAGCTTTTGTCCCTTATGTGGCTGAAACAGAGATAAATTTAGGTGATGCCATTGGGATGGGAAGGGAAGTGGGGATAGGTACTGAGCATGCAGAAGAGTTTCTTCTGAGATTACTTGGAGATGAAGCAATTATGGATAACAAAGATTGATTTTTCCCTGTATTCCCTGAGCAGAAAAATATTCAGCCACTCTTCATGGGAACAGTTTATTTACAGACTGCTTGGTGATCCATTAAGGGGATGAAGCATGCTTAAGTGAGAATGGTGGTTTTTAGAGAGCTCAGGTGTTAAAATTTAAAGTATGTAATGAATTTGAAAAAGCTTGTGATTTGGACAAATTAGTATAGATTTTTTTATTTTTTTTTCCCCTCAGGGATAGCTGAAGTTCTGCTTCCGGCCAAACGTGTAACTCTGAACTTCCTACTTATTTATGTATTAAGAAAAAATAAATAAATAAATAAATAAATAAATAAGAAATTAAAAAAAAAAAAGAAAGAGAAAAAAAAAAAAGAAAAAGAAAAAAAAAAAAAAAAGAAGCAGCCAGTCTAAAATTAGGACTCCTTGCATCAAAAATAGCTTGTAGATGGATAGATTAAAAAAAAAAAAAATAAATTATTTACATTGGCTTGTGAAAGCATTGCTTACAGTAAATCATAATCTTTTTTTTCTTTTTTCTTTTTTCTTTTTTTTTTTTCTTTTTTTTTTTTTTTTCCACAGTTTGTAGCTCTTTACCAGAGAGTTTCCTTACTAGATCATTTTATCTTTGCATCATTGAGCAATTATACCCTCTTCCATGCCTCAGCAGCCCTTACTTAGCATAATAAAATTTTCACGGAAATGAATCCTAGTAGAATTTCATGTCAGAATAGCTCACTGGTTTGTCCTGAAGTTTTAGTATTTTTGCATTAGGCTGAGTGAATTGAAATTACAGGCTCAGCTGTGATACTGTGATTCTGTGATACTGTGATTCTCACTTCGGGGGATCCCTGAATGTATAGGAAATTAAATGTTTTCAGTTGTGTATTTGGATGCTTGGCTTGAGAGACACGGTCAATGAACATGACAGTGGTTGAAGTTCAAAACGGTCAGTCCTACACAGCTTTTATTTATGGAACTCACTGATGGTGAATGGACTTTGTCAAAGTAGCTATTTAAAACAGCATATTTTCAAGATGTCCTTGCTTTGAGTCACACTGAGACAAAAGAGACAGAATGAGAACAAGGTTCACAGAAGTAACCCCCAATGCTTCACATTGCATTGCAATACTGGTTTATTTTTAGCACAGAATATTGTTAAATCCTCTGTAGTGTTATAAGTTAACAATGATAAGTATTTCATAATTATTCTGCTTGTTTTTAATTTATTTTATTTTGTTCAAGAAGGTTTCTGAATAAACTGGAACACTGTGATTAGGGCCAAAAATCTTACTCTTTACTGATGACCCTTGTTTTGTCATAAGAAAAGTGCAGTCATATCTGTGGCATGTGCTGCACAGTACAAGGGACAGGTGGGACAGGTTCAGCCATGCAGAGAAGAGGGACCTGAGGTATGAATACTTGTAGTGCTACTTTTGTGCAGATAACTTCAGCTCATTTGGAAGTCTTTATTTTCATGGTAGGTGCATAAGACAGGTATAGAAAATATAATTTTTTAGCAAATAGGAGTCTTCTAAGTCATATACGATCTGCATTTATAAACAATAAGTGGGCACCAATAAAATGATGTTGACATCCTGGGAGATTGCTACAGTGTGACTCTTCTTATGTCTGAAAACCTTCCTCTAACTCATAGGATATTCATATCCTACCTGCAGCCTTCTTCTCATGTTCTTTTGCATTGTTTTTTCATGTTTTTCCATGTTTTAATTTTTTTTTGTCCTCTCCCTTTTCTCCTTCCTTTCTCATATATTTGCAGAGAGCAATTACAGTCTTTCAGGGAGTGAGCAATCTATGCTCACTCAATCTATGCTGTTTCAGTTTTCATCAATCTATGCAGTTTCAGTTTTCTCTTCATCCTGTTGAGTATCAATTCCAGATCCTCACAGTATTTGAACGTGGGTTATCAGAACTCTGAATAATATTCCATGTAAATGCTTATTGTGTCTGATACAATAATTTTTTTATTCCACACTTAAGCTGATTATATCCTATCAAATAACATCATACAGTCCCATTTGCCGTTTTCATGTTGCACTTGTGGCTTATATAATTCCTGTAGTAGAACTACAAAAGTATTTATTCCTCCAGTCTGGTTTTGTGCAATGAGTTTCCACCTCAAAGCATAAATTCTTGTTATTCCCCACTTAAGTACTTATGTAACATTGTACTTTAGCTGTTTAGTAATCGTACTTTAACTTTTTCCAATTCAGTAAACTCAACTTCTTTCCCCCCTTCCTTCATCTCCCACCTTTTTTTTTTTTTTTTTTTTTTTTACTTTTTTTTTTTTTGAAGGTATTCTGATTCCATTGTACTGGTGTTTCCCAAATATGTCATTGTTAAATGTATAAGCATTGTTGTGATTTTCTTGCCAAAATCATGGCTGAAAATATTAAAAACTTAGACTAGTGTTTGAGGAACTCCAACTTTTGTTCCTAATTATATCATTAGCATTTAAGGATGCCCCTTCAACACAGTAGCCCTATTTTTTAACCTGCGCAGTAACTTGTTTTATGAGTAGTTCTAGTGGCAGATAGTGGGACAACTCCCTGAATTAGCTACTACACACTTTAAAATGGTGGAATTTATCATATACTACTTCATTAAGAAATACCACATTTTAAACACGAGTGGTATAATTTTTAAAGTGAGGGATTGTTTTTTGGGGGACACTTAGGAAAACAAAAAAAAATGGAGGAAGGTACAAAACCATTGTGCACATACCAATGTATACTCAAGTATTTCATGAAGATTGTCATTCAGAAAGAGCAGATGGTTTCTCTGATAGGAAAATTTGCATCATCTAAGGCCATGTTGTGTTTGCACAAGTCCTCTATTGTATATGATGTATGCACCTAACCACCTGTCACTACACCCCCAACATTCAGCATTTCCGTAGATACCAAACGTCACATCCTTTCTGAAAAATTGTAAATATTAGTTTGTTTCAGCATAACGTCCTAGTTTTTTGTGTTTTTTTTTTTTTTTATGATTTTGTATTTTGTTGATGTTGTTGCTGTGTTGTTTCTTTGCTGTTGTTTGTTTGTTTCATTCACAGTTCCCCAAGACCTCAGTTCTTATATATGCTCATATACATTTTTATTTTATTACAGCTCACACTAGGAAGAGTAATTAATTTGTAAGGTTCTGGTTTGAATCTAAGTTGGAAGATATATGACCATGTGTATGATTTTATAAACATGGTGTGAAATTATTATGGTTTTTTTTAAAGTAAATTTGCACATTTCGCATTAAGTCAAAATGTTTGTTTGTTTGTTTGTTTTATTTACTACTTATACTGAATCTATTGAGTTCAACGTAACTGAATATGTGAGTAAAGCATTCATCATTTAATTCTGAATGTTCTTTAAATTATTGTGCCTTCAAGCATTCAAATATAATAATTGCTTTCTTTCCCTTAGGCAAATTTTCATAGAACTTTGTTTACCCTGTGTATAACTATAGTAAAAAAAAAAAGATCTTGAAGGAAAAACTGCCCAGACTTTCTGCAGGGTAAATGAAGGATTCTACGTTACTGTTAATGTTTAGTACAGTATTGTAATTTCCCTAAGTTTAGGCATAAACAGCACTAAGATATGATTGCAGAAAGTCTTTTCTGCAAGACATGAATCATGATGTATTTTGTTTTTCTGCATAGATTTATGCATGTTACACGTTTCACCCCTACATCCTTATTTAATCTCTTGGATAGTGTGTGCCCAGCATGTCTCCATTGGTTTGGCTTTTCTTAGTAGATTCTAAGCTCTTCCATGTCTGAATCAAATGTTCTCCACTTCTTTTAGGCTACTGAATTCACTGTAAGCGTAGAAAAATAGTGACGTGCAGAATAGAGTAGTTCAGTTGGCAGGGACCTTCAAAGGTGATCTAGGTGATTGATTTAGCTTGACCACTTCAGGACTAGCCAAAGGTTATATTAATTTTCCCAAATGCTTCTTGAACACTGATATGCATGGGGTATGAACCAACTCTCTAAGCCTGTTCCACTGTTTGACCACCTTCAGGGTAATGAATTTCCCTAATGTCCAGTCTGAACCTCCTCTGGAGCAGCTTTGTGCCATTCCTTTGTGTTTTATCATTGGTTATAAGTGAGAAGAGACTGGCACCTTCCTCTCCACTTCCCTTGCTCAGGAAGTTGCAGGGAGCAATGAGGTTGCCTCTCAGCCTCCTTTTCTTCAGACAAGACAACCCAGGTTTCCTCAGCCTCTTCTCTTAATACATGCCTTCCAGCCCTTTTACAAGCTTTGTTGCCCTCCTCTGCACAATTTCAAGGGCTTCTTATATTACGGACACACACAATGTTAAAGGTGAGACTGCACCAACACTAAGTATAGCAGGAGAATCACCTCTTTTGACTGGCTGGCTATGTTGGTTTAATGCATCCCAGAATGCAGTTTGCCCTCCTGGCTGCCAGGGCATGCTGCTGGCTCAGGTTGAGCTCACTGTCAACCAACATAGCCAGGTGAGCTGTCCCTCATCTCTCAGTCTATACGTGTGTTTGATATTACTGCATACCTGGTGCAGCACTTGGCATTTTCCTTTATTGAACTTCATGCTATTGCTGATTGCCCAAAGCTCCAATCTATTTATTCCCTTCATCCACCAAGTCGGTGACTTTATCATAGAAGGAGATCAAATTACTAAGGCAGGACTTTCCCTTCATGAATCTATGCTGATTAAGCTTGATAATAGCTTTGTCATTTACCCGACTTTCAATAATATCTAGGATAATCTTCTCCATAATTTTTTCAGAGACTGAGGTTAGACTATCAGGTCTGTAGTTTCCTGGGTCTTCTCTTATGCCTTTTTTGAAAATGGGTATAACTTTGGCTAGCTTCCAGTCAGCAAAGACCTCCCCAGACTTCCATGACCTTTGATGATATGAACTTGTTCCTTGCTGTGTATTTGGCATAAATAATTTATCTTCCTTATTAAATGAAAATTAATTTAAAATATTCTTGCACAGTCTCTTCAGGATGCTTAACATTGTGAACAGTCTTGTCAGTGTTGCACATTATTAGCAAATCTACTGAAAATCAATCCCAGCTCAAAGTAATTTGCCTTCCTGACAGGTTTGGCTTCAGGAAAACACCACTTTCTGTTGTTTTAGGAGATTGTGTAAGTGTCGCAAGTGCGTAAGAGATGGAATTGGAGCTTATCCTCTCAATTTTCAAACATATGCTACTTTCAATCTGATTTCATAGATATTTTTGTATAACTGCATGTTAAGTACCCTTCTTGACTGTAGAATGACTACTTAAAGAAAGATACTTGTAGACTGTCTGGTACTGATCTGGGTAGATTTCAACATTTTTAAAAACCTTCTTTAAATGATTTGATGTGAATGGTCTTTGTCTTTAAGACTTCTGTTAAAAATTAAATATTTCTTTACCATAATACATGTTTAGTTCAATCTGATTTTATAAAAACCTCTAGGGGAGGGGAACCATCCCCACACAAAGGATGTCATTCACAATCTTTTCATGTCAATGGAAAGAATTGCTGTAAAATGTGTATGCAAATAGTAACACAATGCCAGTTGCAGACCCTGTGGTGAACTGAAAAACATGAAGATTTCTTCAGATTTTTTTTTGACTGTCATCATTTCAGATGATGATGTAGGTGGTACAGAGTTCATAAAAAAGAAAATGATTTTTTTTTTTTTTTTTTTGTCAGGGTTTCTTTACGTCTTTAAGTCTTTATGAAAATATCTTTTGTAAACTGTTGTGCTTATTACCATGGAGGTGTTGAAATTTGAGAGTATTTTCTTATAAAATAGAATACTTGTTAACAAACTTAGGATTTTCTACCTGATCTGTATAATTAAAGATACGTTTTGGATGACAACAATTAAGGAAAATAAGTAATTAAACGGACAAAGGTCAAGTTGACTCTGATCTGTTACATCAAGCTGTTTTCACCTTGTATACAAGTTTAGGAAAAGATAAGCATATTTAAACACTTAGTTCACTGTCACCCATGCCAGACTAGTGAATAAGCAAACATCTTTATAGCTTCCAATCCAGCATCTTTTGGAAGGCACTGAAGTCATTACATATAATAATATCAGATGTTGAATATTCTAATTTTAGGTAACAACTTTCTTCAGAATACTTCTTTAAAAATTAATTGAATGGGCTTTTAACTGTTATCTAAAAGATCTTATGTTTATTTTGGAGTGTATTCAGCCAAGTACAGATATGAAAACGAATAACATATTTACATCTCACGAGCGCTGGTCCTCACGGGGAACTTCAATTACCCAGACATGTGCTGGGTAAGCAACTCGGCTAGGCACAAGCAGTCCAAACAGTTCCTACAATGCGTTGAGGACAATTTTCTGACTCAGGTGGTGGAGGAGCCGATGAGGCGTGGGGTGCTCCTGGACCTCGTTCTTACCAACAGGGATGGCCTTGTTAGGGATGTGAAGGTTGGGGGCAGCTGTTGGGATGCAGCGACCATGAGATGGTGGAGTTCCAGATGGAACTAGGCAAAGGAAGTAAGGCTAAAAGCAGGATTGCTACCCTGGACTTTCAAAGAGCCAACTTTGACCTCTTCCGGGACCTGCTTGGGAGTATCTCATTGGTTAAGTTGCTAGAAGGCAAGGGTGCTTGTGAGAGCTGGGATTTAAGCAGCACTTCTTCCATGCTCAGGGTCAGTGCATCCTGAGGAATAGGAAATCGGGGAAGGGGGGCAGGAAACCCGCATGGATGAGCAAGGAGCTCATCAATAAGATCAAAAGGAAGAGGATGGTCTATGAAATACAGAAAAAGGGCCTGTCCTCTTGAGAGGAGTATAGATGTGTTGTCAGGGCCTGCAGGGACGTGATGAGGAAAGCTAAAGCCCACCTAGAGATGAGGCTTGTGAAAGAGATAAAGGATAATAAGAAGGGTTTTTTAAGAACATGTAAACAGCAAGAAGTATGTAAACAGCAAGAGGAAGACGAGGGATAATGTGGGTCCCTTGCTCAATGAGGGGGGTGTCCTGGTCATGGGAGATGCTGAGAAGCAGAAATACTGAATGCTTTCTTTGCTTCAGCCTTTGCTTCAAGGACACTCCCCTGGGACTCCTTGCCCCTGGCAATAAGACAAAGGGTCTGTGAAATGGAGGGCTCCCCGCTGGTGGACATGGGAGTGGTTTGGGAGCGTCTGGGAGGGCTCAGTGCACACAGATCCATGGGCCCTGATGGGATGCATCCGCATGTGTTAAGGGAGCCAGCAGATGTGATCGCTGAACAGCCCTCTATCATCTTTGAAAGGTCCTGGAGAAGAATGGGTGAGGCGCCTGAAGACTGGAGGATAGCCAATGTCACTCCAGTCTTCAAGAAGGGCAGGAAGGAGAATCCAGGAAACTACAAGCCAGTCAGTCTCACCTCTGTCCCTGGAAAGGTATTGGAGCAGCTTGTTCTGGGTGCCATCTCCAAGCAATAGGAAGAGAAGAAGGTTATGAGGAGTAGTCAGCATGGATTCACCAAGGGGAAGTCGTGCTCGACCAACCTCGTTGCCTTCTACGATGGCATCACCAGCTGGGTAGATAGGGGGAGAGGTGTGGATGTCATCTACATTGACTTTAGCAAGGCTTTCAATACTGTCTCCCATGACATCCTACTAGCAAAGCTGAAAGTGTGGGATAGATGAGTGGACGGCAAGGTGGGTTGAGAACTGACTGACTGGCCAAGCTCAGAGGGTGGTGATTGGAGGAGCAGAGTCTGGCTGGAGGCCTGTAACTAGCAGTGTTCCCCAGGGCTCGGTGCTGGGTCCGGTCTTGTTCAACATCTTCATTAACAACCTTGATGAGGGAATAGTGTCTGCCCTCAGGAAGTACGCCAACAACACAAAGCTGGGAGGAGTGGCTGACACGCCAGAAGGCTGTGCTGCCATTCAGCAAGACCTGGACCAGCTGGAGAGATGGGCAGGAAGAAACCAAATGAGATTTAAAAGCAAGTGTGGAGTCCTGCACCTGGGAAGGAACAACCCAAAGTATCAGTATAGGCTGGGGGACAACCTGTCCTCTCCTCTGGAGAGGAGCTCTGACAAGAAGGACCTGGGGGTCCTGGTGGACGACACATTGACCATGAGCCAGCACTGTGCCCTTGTGGCCAAGAGGGCTAATGGGATGTGCATTAAAAGGAGTGTGACCAGCAGGTCAAGGGAGGTGATCCTCACCCTCTACTCTGCCCTGGTCAGGCCTCGCCCGGAGTACTGTGTCCAGTTCTGGGTTCCCTGGTACAAGAAAGACAGGGATCTCCTGGAAAGAGTCCAGCGGAGGGCCACAAAGATGATACGGGGCTTGGAGCATCTTCCCTATGAAGAAAGGCTGAGAGACCTGGGTCTGTTCAGCCTGGAGAAGACAAGACTGAGAGGGAATCTCCTCAGTGTATATAATTGTCTGAGGGGTGGGGGACAGAAGGATGTAGCCAACCTCTTCTCAGTGGTTTGTGGGGATAGGACAAGGGGCAATGGCTGAAAGTTAGAGCACAGGAAGTTCCGCACTGACATGCGAAAGAACTTCTTCACAGTGAGGGTGACAGAGCATTGGAACAGGCTACCTAGGGAGGTTGTGGAGTCTCCTTCTCTGGAGATACTCAAGGCCTGTCTGGACACCTACCTGAGCAGCCTGCTCTGAGGAACCTGCTTTGGCAGGGGTGTTGCTGATCTTTTGAGGTCCTTTCCAACCCCTACAGTTCTGTGATTCTGTGATCTACATGAAAATTAAGAGAATAGTTATTGAAGATGATGAAAGTAACAGTAGTGCATCAATGCAGGCAAAAATGCAATAAACATAAAATGCATATACATTAATTGGAACATTTGTATTCCTACAAATGTTATAAAGTCTGTGGTTTCTGAACCACCATACTAAAGCTGCCTCCAGATTGAGCAACAGTAAGAACTCCATAGAGCAGATCCCCATCATTTTCATTAGTGGGGCTTTGGGTAGGATGGCTTGATGCCTACTAGCACATGTGCATGGATTTCCTTTCTGCAGAAACTGATGGGGAGCAAGCTGGTGCTGAATGATGGGGCATTATATGGCTGGTGTGTGTACCTACAGCTCAAAGCTTGGAGATTTAGATAACAGACCTGTTAGTAGTACTACATGTATTTCACTGACTCTGATAAAACACATTTAAGAGGGGCATATGTACAAAACTCTGACAAGCCAGTCTTTCTCCTCAAAATAAAAATAAAATCCATGGAGTGTTTTAAATTATATTCTTATTATTCGTATTACTACTGCTCAGCTTCAAAGTCAGCTGCATTGCAGTGGCTGCAGAAATCAATTTTATTTTTCTCTCTCTTACTTTGTTCCCACTGCACATAGGTCTCTTATCCTTTTCTTTCTAAAATGTATAAAGTAACAGTTAAACTTAGCAAGTGGCAAACAATATATTAGCTTTAGAGCTATCATCAAAGTTTTTTTGTTGTTGTTGTTTTGTTTTAAAAAGCAAAATCATCCTTCCATAAAAAACATTCACCATATGATACTTTCAGGAAGATCCAATTATTTTCCTTTATTTCCTCTGTGTGCTAATTCTGAATAGAGGTGCTAATTAAGCTCACGTGGCTTAAAATATTGATTATTTTTATAACTAAAGTCTCCATATTATTGCTTTGACTCTGCAAGCTTTTCTACAGCTGCTTTAAGTTAAGAATGTCCTTAATGAAGATGGAAATTGCCATATAACATTTCTTATTGAAAGCTTTAGGGAATTTATGCCAAACTGCTGACCAAACAAACCTTCCCAGCAGGGTGCTTGCTGTTTGTCGTTTTCTGTGCTGTGCATGTTCTCAAATGACATCTTGAAGCATTGCAGGTGGTTTGGCACTTCTCTGCACTTCCAAGTTGTCTTAGCAATATTCCTAAAGACCACAAAGACTTAGGAAAAAACATCAATAACAACAACAAAAAAAGGAAGCTGTTTGGTATCTTTAGGACTTTACTAGCATAAGGAAAGAAAGCAAAAAAGAATAATTTGCGCTAAAAATGAGGAGCTGTGAGCAACTTGATTTTTATTGAAGTAGAAAACAAAGCAAATGCTAGGTCACCAAGAATCAGTCAGGATGCTTTCGTTAGCCATGTGTGAACTCACCTTTGTCACGTCTCTCACTCTGTGCATGAGACTCCTCCTTGTGTGACCATGCAGCAGAACACTCTGTGTGCAAGCCTATGCTACGGTTGCCTTCCCACCATTCAATCCTCATGTACCTGAGGCCAGAGAGGCATGATGTGATATCTGCTGCTACACACCATGCACGTGTAGTTCTACAGCTGAGACGGGCTGGGTAGCTTAGGAAAGCTGTCTCTAGAAGAGCTCTGCTGGAGAGCATGCCATTACTTTGTCTCTTCATGTATATATATGATACATGTGATAATACTCATCATAATGTGCATGCAAATTGAATGTTTCATCAATATATTCATAACTGTCATATTAATAAGATACATATTTTTCTTTCAAAATAATTTATTAATTACTAATATATTATTTTATTATTTTGTTACAGTAAATATGTATTTTTTTCTTTTTTACTAGTCAACTTAAATAGTATTTTGTTGGGCATGTTTTAGTGGAGTAAATATTTGTAAAATGTGAAGATATTTTCAGCCAATTAAAGGAAGATAATTGATTAAATAAACTTTCTTGTAACATTTCTTTTGAATGCAGCATGATCTTGTCAGTCATCATGTTCTACACAGACAGAAATTTGAATTCAACCTCTGTAATGATGTAATCGCTATAATGGCATACTAAAAGCAGGCCTTTTGTTCTCATTTCAGTATTATGTACTGCTGTGTTGGCCCCTGTCAGTGAACAACATATGAATCTCCACATGCACTGTTTCATAACTGCCTTCATTTTACCAGAGCAAAACAAAGTCTGTTCAGATGCTCTGGTGCTCTGATGCTCTCACTTAATGAAATGGAAAGTACATTGTATTTTCAGAAATTGCAGTATGTTTCAGGCTGATTCAGATGCACTCCAAAAATTCTGTGCATCCTTACATATGTTTCATCCTTCTTATACAACAGTTCAAATATATTATTAAAAGCAAAGTGCCCTGTATGTCTGTTCAGATTCATTGCTTTCTGTTTCTTCCAGTTCAGTGTTTCAGTGGCAAAGCTGAAGGGTATTCATGTCTGAACAGAGTATGCAAAGAGGAACCCAAGTGGTTGCTTTTAAAAGCTGCTTTCCTTTATGTGTATGAAACCTAGAGAAGGGCTATGTTATTCAGCCATTTTTATGCTTACTGAGCAGTGTGTTATTACAAAAGCATCAGTGAGAAAATTGCATTGCTTTTTGCAGCCACACATCTTGCTGTTTTTGGATATCAGCAGTGTAGTTGGGTTGTCCCAGTGCCTGGATGAATTATTCAGGCTCTTGACATCAGAAGTTTCTGTGCGTGGATTGGCTGGTGCTGGGTTAATAAAATCTTTCCTCAGGAAAACAGTGGAGAAGGATGATGGCAGTGAGACCAGCAGAGCTGCTGCTTCCAACACAGCTGGCTTTCTCTGGCTTTTGCATCTCTGCAAAAAAGCATAAAGATGATTTTAAGGTCTGCCTTCATAGGAATTCGATAAGAGCAGGTGGAGGGATTTGTGTAAGAGGCCTGCATTGCCAGTGAAGGAAAAAAAAAATTGTACTTGAAGAATTACTTCCGTCTGTATTCTAAAGAAACGCTGCACACTACACCAGACAGGAGCAGCAGCAGCAGCAGTGCTTATGGCTCATTACAAAGGTGCTGGCGGCAGAAATGCTACATCGTTAAACCTGCTTCCTGGGTCCTTTCAGTACCGTCAGGGTAAGTGGTGTAATCAGGGTGCTGGCAGTCTTTGCAAGTGCATAACAAACAGTATGACACATGTGTCTTATGGTTATGGGTAAGCACTACTTCTGTAGAGAAGTAGTTAAATGAAAATAACGTATTTTCTTCCAAGAAAATTTGTGAAATATATATATATATATTTATTGCTAAATTTGTAAAATTGAGCTGCTACTTGTGTTATTATCAGACATAGGTTACTTTAATTGGTACAACCCATGCCTTTTAAACCTATACAAATTAAATGCTAAAAAAAAAAAAAAGAAGACAAGGTTATTAATATTTGCACTGGAGCTCATTAAGAATATGTTGTTCACATATATTCTCTTGAAGCAGATCCTTTTGCAATGACATTTCTGCTGTTCATTGATATGACCGAGACTGAGTGTTTACTGCTGCTAACCATTTGGATGCTGGGAGTTAGTTCTCTGATTTCCAGTTGCTGCCGGAATACAGCTTCTTCAGCCAGCAGGATGTATTGTAACTAGAAATTAGGGAACTGGAGGTGAAAATCATTCTCTCATTCCTGTAATGAGAAGTTCAATTTGTGAAGGTGCAGTTCTTTTCTTTTGGTATGCCTTATCTGGATTTCTGGGGAATTTTAAGTTGCAGAGGTGTGAAGGAAGTCAGGACTGAACTAATCCTGTGCAGAGGCTCTCTCTCAGTCTCCATACCTACCAGAGTGCCATCCAAATGTACAAATAATTCCAGTAAAATGAATTGGGCTAACATCATTGCTTGTCAGAGCAGAGCTGATATTTACTGTATCTCACAAGGGAAACGTCTTGTTCATGGTTAAAACCATCCAGTGAGAAATCTGTTTTCCAGAACGTAGAAGCTCAGTAGTTTTTAACAGGTTTTATCATTTCAGGTATCTTTATATGTTTGTGGTTTGTTTGTTGATATTGTTTTGTTTTGTTCTTAAGTCATCAACATTTCTGTTTATTGAATAGGAGTTCAGATTTAATTATTTTCACATTAGTTGCCTATAAGTAGATGCTGAAAATTTGATGAATGTTTCCAAAATAGTGTACAAGAGCCTATCCAATGAAATCAAAGGAAAACAAAGAATGCGAAAATATCTTCTTAGACATGAAGTATGGTAATCTAGTAATAGATGCTAGAGATATGTCTTTTTCCCCCTGGTATTTCTTATCTGTGAGATAATGCTTCTTTGTAAAGAAAATATAGAATTAGTCATAATACACAAATATATTGCTAGAGCTTCTACATGATCAGGGAGCAATTGTCCCACTTAAGGTAACATTTTGGCTGATGGATTTTGTGCAGAGATTTGTATCTTTTTGTACCCTCACTGTGGAGCAGCATTACATTAGTGTAAATGAAGGAGCTTAATACGTATATTAGTTTCCATCTGTACGCTTTGAGACATGCATGTATTCTTATACAGAGTAAATATTTAACTGGACTTTTATTTATTTGAATTTTCTGTAGGGGTATGAAGGTGTTCATTTAGAATTAATGATGATAGTGACACAAATTCTTTTTTCAGAGAAGCAGCATTTCCTTCTATCTCCAAAAGGAAAAAATCCCAATAGAAATATGTAAATTCTATTTGTGTAAAAATTATTCCATGTGTCAAAACTGGTTTACCACAAAGAAGGTGCAGGGTTTCATGGACTGGTTACAGTGCTGTGATGCTTTTTTCTCCTGGCTGTGGAGCCATGGCCCTGGCTGCTGAAGTTAGAAGAGCTCATTTGGGAGCTATTTTTGCCTATGCAGCTGGCAACAGTCGGCTATCTGAGAATCAGTGGAACTCACTATAAATCAGACAAGTTCTGCAAAACAGGACTGAGGGAGGTAGTATACATGTATGAACTATCTGAACTAACTGATGGCTTCTCCCTGGCATGATCTCCCAGAGGACAAATAAGGCTGAAAGTCCAGTTTCACGTATTTAATTCAACATCATGAATATTTTCAAGTATACATTCTAATAATATTTTTTCTAAATCTTCTAAATTTGATCTTCCAAATTAAAGCAACTTGACTATCAAACATGGATTCTAATTGGGAGGTACAGTAGAAGTTCTACGTGCTCAGAATTTTTTCTTGGGTAAATATAATGTCAACTTTGCAGTCGAATTTATCTTGGCATTCAGACTTGAAATGGTGTCTTACTTTTCAATCACTCATTAAGACTTGAACTTTGCTGTGAAACTTCAAACAGTCAAATGTCAGACTATTATTTTAAGACCTGAAGGTTTTAGTTATGGGTAGTTACAGACAAAATTATCTGAATTGTCTCAAGAAAATAAGAAAATAGTGGCATTTCTGGCAAATGCATGATGCATATAATAGAATATTATTCTTCCATTATATAAATCCCAAAATATTCAGCAATATCTAAACTTTTTTTTTTCTTTTTTTCTTTCCTCAGATGAGCAAGAGTCAGTGCAGAAAAGGACTTTTACAAAATGGATCAATTCTCATCTGGCTAAGGTAATGTATGGCTTAGAAAAAAACATATAATATTTTTTAATCAAACCTTTTTATTTCTACATATACAGGCTCTGGAGTATACAATATGTCAGATTTGGCTGAGCAGAATAGCATAAACTTGAAAAGTGATCCACATTACCTGTACACAATCTGATTCAGTATGGTAGTGATTGAGCCAGCTACATCTATAGGCTCAGCTCCTTTTGCCAAAACTAAGGTCTGAAAGGTAGCACATTAGCAGCTATTCCAGCCAGAGGAAAGATTTGAAATTGTTTTTTTTTTTTTTTTTTTTTTTGGTTTTGTTTTGTTTTGTTTTGATGAAGTAGAAATATTAACATTATTATATACAGTGTACTTCAATAAAACTGAGTCAGTTTTGTAGTTTGATAGGGGCATCCTGGACTGGCTGCATATATAAACAGTGTTTTTTGAATCCAGTGCCAAAATCATTATCTGATACATCTTAGGATATATCATGAAGTCATTTTTGCTTCCTCTTGCCACAACCTAAAACTCAATTTCTGGTGTTAGCACAAGAACAAAGGGAGTGATTTGCACACAATTTTAAAATATTGTCACAACTGATATCAGTTTTATCTGACAACTTGAACAGTGAGATTTAATTTGGCACTTGCCATAGTTTTCTCACAGCACAGCTCTACCTGTAGTTATCCATCAGTCCAGTTGATTAAAATATCTAAAAGTGTTCTGAAATTATGAACACGAATGAGTTTGAAAGTTGAGCATGGAACAGATAAAATTGTGTTGTTTTACCTTATGTATACGGAATTGGCAGATAATGCCCCAAAATAATAATAAAAATAGTATGGTTAAGATTGACTGTTAGATATATGTATATGTTGTTAATTATACATACGTGCATGTGTAACGATAATTACTAGTAGTAACTATCTAATCCTTGGGAGGAGACAAAGTAATGGCAGCTCAGATAAGGTATTTTGTTCTGGATTGACAGTTGTAAAATCAACCTTTACTATACCAAACTGACTGGGCAATGAGACCTCAGATAGACCTTTTGACTTTTCTTTATCTGTATGTGTATTTCTTTAAAGTCTGTGATATTGTAAAGGTGGATCAAATACTCACATTCAAACAAAGCAATAAACCAGCCACAACCCTTGCATTTAACAACCTGAGCTATTGTGTAGTATTTAGTCTTAGTGTTAATTCACCCTTTAACAGGAAAGTTGTTTCTGTCATATTTTCATTGATAACTGTCAGCAAGTTTGCCTCACTGCCTAAGCCAGATTTATAAATGATCTATTTTGTTTTGCTTCTCATTTATGCTATGATACTACTACAGGAGAAACACTGTTTTTATATTACAGAGGTTAGAGTCAAAAGAGGAACAGTGACCCATGCCTTTCAAATGTTTATATTTTTGAAGTTTAAACTTTTAAGTCTTTGTTGGTCATGTTTTTGGAAAGTGTGGAAATGTGTTTCCTGCATTCTTTACAGCTGTAGAAAGTACAAATGGGTCTGTGAAACACACAAGCTTCCCTCAAATTCACGTTCCATATTGTAACCTAGAAATTCAATATTTAGGTTATTGATAAAAGATAATTGTAATTCTTATTATTTAAAATGAAAGTGAAAGCTGTAACATCTCCATTGTCTGGAGGCCCTTGAAATGTGTTAGGAAAATATCTTGGAAGTAGACCCACTAATAGACAGAATTCTCTGCGCTCATGTTTGAACACAGTAAAACGTGGAGCACCACAAAAATCATTACCTAATGAGGACTAACATGAAATGCTGGCCTTGCACTGATTGCTGAAAAACAACAGTGCATGATGAACTGTCAAGAGACAGAAAAATTCTTCCTGGTCTGAAAGAAAGGAGATGTCACCCTTGCAGATCACCCCAATTTATGTCCATATGACTCTCAAATATACCAGTTAGAAAACACATACCAGCCTTTTAATTGCCCCATCAACAATGTTTTTTATCAGATGTAAAGGCTAAGAAAACTTGAGATCACAAGGAAATTGTGCTTTCAACAGCTTTGTTCCAAAGCTTTCACTATTTGCCATGTTTCTTTTACCTGTGAGAATAACAGTTGCCTGAAATAAATAATGTTGCAGGCGTTGGTGGAGAATAGGGCTTACTTACTAAAGACAGTAAGTTTTGGCTACTGTAGGTCTACTACTTTACCCAAAGTGTTTGTACTGTACACACTTTTAGGACTTAGTAACTTTTAGTAACTTGCCATCTATATGAATTAGCAGCTTGTTTATTGAAACTAACGGATTAAAAGTTAATTGTTTTTAGATACTGATAGATAGTTTTGACTGATAATATTATGAATAAAATATTATTTGTATGGTTGCTAGTGTATTAAAATTCTGAGGCTAAAACCAAGATGTCTAATGGTATTTGATTATTTAGTAACTCAGTTTATTCTAAATCATCTTGTTTTCACTTCTTGTGCACGCTAATTCTGAAATACAGTCACTCCTGGTATTGTTGATCCAAAGCCTGATTGATTTTTTATTTGTTTATTTATATACTTTAGTCTTCAGACAGGTAGTATAATACAGCTTCATTCTGGGGCAGCTTTTAGCACTATAGACTATGTGTGGGGGACTATAAGGGACACGTATAGAATACATGTGATACATATGTGACACATACAGACTATATGTGTCCCTTAGCGAGTTCTAGCTGTTTGAACTTGTTCCATAATTCTGACTCAGAAAACAGAAATTGTCTCTGCTCCCCAGTTCCAGAAGTTAAGGCCAAAGCTGCCAGATAAACATGGTCTCTCTGTCCTCTGGCTGTCATTTTTAATATTTTTGCATCTCTGCAAGTGTAATGACAATGGAGATACACATATGTCACAGGACTACAACACTCATGTTTTCTAGCTGCATATTACTACCTCATACAATTCATTTAAGCTTCCCAAAATAGACCTCCCTCCTCCTCTCAGTCTCGACCTTCAAATCCATAGAAATAATTTGTTTGCTTCTCAGCATATTTTGAGGAATCTTTCCAAAGGAAAAGTTTTAAATAGAGGGCAATATTACACCAAACATGTAATACAAACAAACAACAACAACAACAAAATACTCAATTGCATCCATTCTGAACAGCAATCACTCTAATTTCCTTTCAGTGCTTATCCTGATATTTTTTGTTTGGATAGCAGATTAGTAAAGAAGAAAAAGCAAAACACGCTTCTTTGAAAAACAGCAGAGGTATATGGCTTTTATTACCTTTGTCATTTTCAGTGAAATTGTTGGAAAACAGCAGTTTCAAAACTTTTGAACACAGACAGTAAATTGGTTTAACCCAATCAAATAACATCTTGTATAGGCATAACTTCAGTATTTGTGCTCATAAAAGTATTGTTGTAAACTCACTGAAAAGAGCAAACAACAAATATATATTGAAAAAAAAAAAAAAGTATTTGTTTTCTATTTCTATTAAAAAGGTGCACATATCAAGAAACAAAAGAAAGTAATGAATATCAAATCAAAATAAAATGAAGAATGGATAAATATGTCTACATTATGCAAATACAATGCTCTCATAATACTGAATTAAATCTGGATATTAAACCTTACATTAAGGCTTTAGAAACTGCGAAAGCTCTATAGAATTGTTTTATAGAACAAAGAAAGGAAGAAAAAGAAATGGATATAGGAAGTTTTATAACTCTCCCACGCAAGGCTGTCAGCTGTGCTAATTTGTGCTTCGAATGTAACTTGGTCTTCATACAAGAGCCACATCATTTTTATGAGTAAACTAAGTAGTTCTCTTTCTTTTTCAAATGGGAAAACAAAGGCTGCTAATTGTCTTAGTGACTGACACAAGAAAAACTTTAAGCTAAGTCCATCTTGTCTTCATGATGAGGAAAATCTGACTGGAAGTTTTTTGCTTCAACAGTCACTGCATGTATTCACTAGTATTGCATGTAACTCTAATATTAAACCAATAAGGAATGCTAAATTAATTTGTGTGAAAAAATTAGTCATGTAAAACCTAGGGCCTGATCCCACAGATTTTAGTCATAAAAATAGTCATTAATGGCAAGAAACATGAAAAACAATGTGCTTAAGTATTTATGAATTAAACTGGGGCAGAGGGGTGGGGTGGGCCAGCTATTACAGAGTGACTGAAATTTCACATTCTCCTTCCTGTACTCACATGTATTTCCCTGTCTAGACAAATTCAGTAGTTAAACAGATTTTTTCCTGAAATGAAATGAATGAAATGGTGTTGGAACAAAACAGTGAAGCTTAGCAAGGGAGACTCTTTATCAGGGAGTGTACTGACAGGGCAAAGGATTATTGATTTTAAACCAAGAAAGGATAGATTTAGATTAGACAAAAGGAAGAAATTCTTCACAATGCGAGTGGTGAGACACTAGAACAGGTTGCCCAAAGAAGCTGTGGATGCCCCATCCCTGGAGGTGTTCAAGGACATGTTGGATGGGGTTTTGAGGAACCTGATCTAGTGGGAGGTGTCTCTGCTCATGGAAGGGGGCTTGGAAGTAGATGATCTTTGAGGTCCCTTCCTACTCAAACCATTCCATCATTCCTTTGATATATCATTATATTATATATATATATATATATATCATATATGTTATATATATATATATATATATATATATATATATATATATATAAATGTATGTGATATATATATTATATCATATATATCATTATCTGAATATTTGTTGGTTCCATATTTGAGGTTTGGATTTTTCAAAACTTAGTTTATTGTGTCAGAGGAGGAATGTCTAGACGTTGTAGGATTATCATATATCTCTTTTTGTGAGGCTTGTCAGTCAAATGCTTTTTGTATGTACTGATGTTCTTTAAATTATTCATAATATTTCCTGAACACTGCAGCAAAGGAGATCAGCTTGGAAGAGCAAATAGTCTAAGGAAACCTCTTCCTCATGGATTGCCATTAGTGATCAATTCTAAATACAGATATTTAAATAAAAATTTAGTGCTGGGAAAGATGGTTCATTAACCTTTAAAAATAATTCCATGTTAATTCTTATTCCTTCTACAGAGCACATGAAATTATTTGTACTGAGTATGCTTCTCTCCTTGTGATATGACTGTTCTTAAATGTCAATATCACTATAAACTCCTGTGATTGCATATATTGCAATAAATGTGTTGAAAGAGTACATGTGATAAAGTATATAGAATATCATCAGTATTGTTTTGCTGTTTTGCTTTCCTGGAGAAGCTTATGGAAAGCCAATATCAAGTACTAAGGCATATGAAATATTAGTGGAGACCTGACAAGTTGTAGATTTAATGTATGCTTGCTCATCAAAGTATATTCTGAGTATCCCCAAATAATTTTGTCAAAGAAGCTTAAAAATGACAACTTCCCCTTAATATTACAGAATTTTACAAGTTACTTTGTGTGCTTTTTTAATGTTCATTTTTTCCTGGTTTAAAAGTGGTTTCATTAAACTATTTTGTACAGACTTTCCATCATTCAAAATATATGTTGAACTTTTCCAACATTCAATACATAGTTTAATAGGATCATTAAAGCTGATCACATTGCTGAAGCTATACATTTACAAGAACAAAGACAAAATCTGGGCTATGTTTTATATTTTCAAGATTACAAAATCTCAGGTTAGTTTTCACTCCCTGCTTTTACTGATTTGCAGTTAGCATTTTGGCAATGCACTGTGGCTACTAGGTGAATAGTTGCTAAGGCCTATCGAGTCTCTGGAATAAATAAATAAATAAATTATTATTATTATTAATAATAATAATATTATTAATAATAATAATAATAATAAAACAGATTTTATCTGAATAGAGTTCTAAAACAAAGAAACAAAGCTTTCTTCTCTGGAGGATAAGTAAGCAATATACATCTTTAATTTCTCATTTTATTTCGTTAGCCATTATACATACAGCCAAGGACTAAGTCTTTATTCATTTCAACAGAAGTGTTAATTTCAGTAGAGGATCTGTCTCTGTAAAATATTATGTAGCTTGAGCAACACTGTTCAATGGTTGATGTAAACAGATAAATGTTTATGAACTCAATATCAGCTACTGTATATCTTACTTGTTTGTATTGGCATGGGGAAAAAGATTGGCTTACATGGAATACTTATGTTAAACAGGAATCTATTCTTCTATCTATGCCATTAAAAAGATGACTCATTCCATATTTTTGAGAGAAACTGGAGTCATAATAATAGGGTGGCTCATGCACAAATTATTAAAAAAAAAAAAAGTTTATGAAATACAGTAGGGGTCTTATCTTCTTGTAACAAGGTGTTCTTCAGGATAGTGAAATATATTTTAAATTGTATTTTGCAAAAGCTTGTTTGTCAATATATATAAGTAATTTTCCATATAAAAGGAATCTCATATAGAAGACCAGGTGACATGGCTGTTGTACCTGCCTTTCATTCATTGTTTTATTAGTATTATATTACATGGTGTGTGTTGCTAAACACTGGCAGTGATGGCAACTATAAAAACCTTGTAGCCACAAAAAGTAGATTTCAGTCTACTGATTTTGGGCTAATTTTTATGATTTTCATGCTTCAGAGAAGTCAGCATTAGAGACTGATGTAAATCATTTGACTGTTTCTTTTTTTCTTCTCATTTTTAATGCTTTCTCATACTTGTTTTCCCCAGACTAATATTTGATTCACATCAAAAGTAGAATACTTTAGGTGCTAGTTTGCTTCAGTGATGCCTCCAGTGGTACTTTCACTGCTTTACCTTAGAACTACATGTATGCCTAAGTTACTAATTCAGTTTTTCTAACTACTGTCAGTGAGGAGTGACCAGTGAAGGGTGGTTCAGAGCAAGAGTTTGACACAGAAGATCAGAGGATGTGTTTACAGTGTGAAGCTATGCACTATGGGAACCAGAAGCACCTCCCTTGTTTTGCATATGAATGCCATATGACTTCTGACTTCATGTTTTGATAAGGCAAATTCTGGAGCATACCCTGAATTTTGAGAGTAAGGATACCAAAGCATTCAGTATGGAAGGGAGCTGTGGTGCTCTCAGAAGACCATCTGACACATATGTTATGGGCAGCAGGTGTATGGGGCACCGTATATCTCACCCTTCAATCTAAAAGTTTCCTAAATCATCCTCTGTAAGAAGTTCCCCCTCTTTCTTACTGTAGACTGAGCTTCAAGTGACAAACCTCACTACTGGGGCATTTATTTATGTGGTGAATCTTTTCAAGCATTTAGCTCCTGTTGGATTAGATTGGCAGCTGCTTGTCTTTATTGCTGAATTATTTTAGTACATACATGTAGTTCTTCACTGTTACATCATGCAGTAACACTGATAAAGCCATAGCTGCTTCAGACTCCAAACAGGAAATGGTAACACAGAAGGTGAGGAAAATTAATTGTATTTATGTCAACTGCCTGTAATGCAAGACTGTGACGAATTAATCTCCAGTAACCTGGTTGCCCCATTGATTTCTTTGTCGCTATATTAAGGAAGAACATTGTCCATTATATTGTGCATTGCTAAGGAAGCAAAAAGAATAATGATTACATTTACTTTTGTAATGAGTTGTAATACTGCTGTGTTTGATATACATGAGAGAATGAACTCTTTTATTATTGGGCTATCAGAGCATGTAAAATCTCAGATGAGGTTTACTTTCAGCAAAGGAGTTCTTTTTTTCCATTTTATGCCAAAATTATGTCTCAGTGAAATATTAGTTCATTCAAACTGAATGATGAATTTGGGGAGTTTTGATTTTGTGAAGTACAGATTTTTGCTTTCTCCTTATTTGCTATTGCATTTTTTATGTTTTCAAGAGCAGTGTTTTCTTTCTTAGGTTCATCTTTTTAAATGTATGTTTCTATAGAACAGAAATCAGATCAAGTTTTTGTACAAGATTTTTTTTTTTTTTGGAAGTACCCCATACGTATATTATTTAATACAAGTTAATTTCAATAATTTTGTAGTTTAATAATCTTTTCAGTCAATTATCAGATATGACTATTTTCATTATGTGAATTTGCAGATATATGAATTCTGATAACCTCATGGAAACTAGAAGGTATTTCTTTCATTTAGTTCAGCAGGGCAAAGTTTCACTTTAAATGTATTGTTTCTAAGAGATATTTTGTGATCATTAAAGGGGCCATTCAAAGGGACCTGGACAGGCTGGAGAAGCAGGCCCATGCGAACTGCATTAGGTTAAAGTCCAAGTGCAAATTACTGCACTTGGGTTGGGGCAATCCCAGACAAGATTAGAGACTGGGAAAAGAATGAATTGAGAAAAAATCGGAGGAGAAGGAATTGGGGGTTCTGTCGGACAAAATGCTTGTCGTGAGTCAGCAGCGTGCACTTGCAGCCCGGAAAGCCAACTGCATCCTTGGCTGCATCCACAGAGGAATGTCCAGCTGGTCAAGGGATGTGATTGTACCCCTCTGCTCTGCCCTTGTTAGGCCCCATTTGGAGCGCTGCATTCAGGTTTGGGGCCCCCAGCACAAGAAGAATATTGATCTGTTGGAACAGGTCCAGAGGAGGGTCACAAAGTTGCTCAGAGGGCTGGAGCACCTCTCCTTTGAAGAAAGGCTGAGAGAGCTGGGGATGTTCAGCCTGAAAAAAGAGAAGGCTTTGGGGAGATCCCATTTCCAAGGGGTCTTAGAAAAAAGATGGAGAATGACTCTTTACTCAGGTAGATAACGATAAGACAAGGGGGAATTGTCTTTAAGTAAAAGAGGATAGATTTAGTTTAGACATTAGGAGGAAATTCTTCACTGTAGGGGTAGTGAGGCACTGGAACAGATTGTCCAGAGATGTTGTGGATGCTCCATCCCTGGAAGTGTTCAAGGCCACACTGGATGGGACCTTGTCCAACCTGATCTAGTGGGTGACATCCCTACTTATGGAGTTACATGATCTTTGAGGTCCGTTCCAACTCAAGCTGTTCTATAATTCTATAATTAAAGACCAGATGCTAGTCAGAGTCCACAAACTGACCTGTACTGAAGAAAGTAGAATACAATGTTATTGCCTTGTTAAAGACTCTTGAAAGAAACACCATCTGTTTACATATTTTTCAGTATTTTCATTTTTCTATTTGCAAATGTAAAGGCAAATGTTGAGCAATTTTTCTTAAGTAGAAAATGACAGTGTTAACAACACTGAATGGAGATAGGATGTAATGTTCCTGAGCCTTTATAATATCTGGTCTTCTCACTTTTCAGCGCAATCCTCCCATGCTGGTCAATGATCTGTTTGAAGATATCAAAGATGGGGTAATGCTGATTGCCCTTTTGGAGGTTCTTTCAGGACAGAAACTGGTAAGAAATTCCTCCCTTCTGAATGTAGAAAGTAGTTACACTACTTCTCTAGAACATTATCTTTTTTTTTTTCTATAGTTGAATAATAAAAAAAAAGAAGATTGCTACATAGCAAAATAAGTTTATTTACTCAGTTGCCTGTCTGGTTAAAAAGCAAAACCAAGATGATTACAGAGTGACATTCTCGATTTTATGCATTGTCTTTTAGTTTTGTCTTACTACTTCATAAAAATAGCTCTTTTATATTAGTCTTTACAATTCACCTTGGTGTTACTGTTATGACACACAAAAGGTCTAAAACTCAGGCCGATTCTATGTCTTGAAAAAAATACGACAGTCCTTTCTTGACTAATTCAGGGCTTTCAATCTGAGAAAATGTGAGTGTGTCATGTATGATGGGGTCTAATATTCATTTACCCTGACAGAGGCTCAGCTACTGTAAAGAACCTTAACTGATGCCAAATGGCTTTCTCACAGCCAAGTTATATAAGGAGGCTACAAGATTTACATAGCAAACAGGCTGTCTTTTGGGAACCAGGTTAGTGTTGTGTGTGTGATGGGAAGAGAAATGAAACATTTTCAGGCCAAGACTTCTCACATTTTCCAAACCAGCTCACGTGAAGTAGCAGCATCTGACAATAGGGTAACAGTCTTCATCTGCCTTTATCTAGGTTCAGAGGTTACCTATTGCCCCACAGTCAGGTGATTTCCAAGTGACATTCTTTTGCTCTGTTTTCATATGTCACTTCTGTTTCGATTGCAGGTGATGCACAAAATTAGTAGTAACTCAGATTGCAAGTGATTGTAAGATAGAAAGAAAGCAGCTCCTTCAGGTGTATTTTTGCTCTGTTGAATTGTACCGATTTGTTTGTGTTCATGTGAAGTCTCCCTCTTGTGGCAAAACAGAGGTAGTGAAACAGAAAAAGAATTTTAATGAAGTTATCAGTTATATTCACATTCACTGGATCGTATCCTGCCTATATTTACTAGTGAAAACAACAGAAATTACAAAACCAGAATAATGTCTGGTTAATTTAAAATCCATGTATAGTGGAATATTATATTGTGTAGTAACTTCAAAATAGATTTCAGAACATACAGCAAAAACATTTTAAAGTAATTTCTAAACTCATGAATACAAATTTAAATGGCCGTAGTTATATATTTTCATTGCAACATAAGATTGGGGGGGGAGGAGGTTGGCAAAATTCCTGTTTACAAAGGTAGAGACTATGATGTGTTCTTGGATTAATTCAATAAATTGTATTTTATTTTTTAGCCTACCTTTCTTAAATTCAGCAAAATTATTTTTCAGTAAGGATTAGTGATTTTTTTTTTAAGGTGTATTAAGGAGAATTGATAAAAAAAAAAATAAATAAACCTCTGCATAAAATGTCTTTACTGCAGACTGAATTTAAAACTAACAACAACCTTGACTTCTAAGGCAAAATAATTTACTGAATGTTACCTTCTCTCAAATATATGTTAATAAACACAATTATTTTATTTTACATAACAAAAATAATTAGCTGTTTTGATGAGGTCTATAGACTGAAGTCCACAGTTTTAATCCTGGAGTTATTAAGACATCTACAATTATTTGATCATGTAATTTTGGTATTTATGTCCGCTATATCTGTCTGTCCTCTCTGTTGGTTTTATTTAAAAATGCAATTTGACTGTTTCAAGCAATGTTGTTCAGGTAAATCAGGCTATAGCCTGTATATATGTGTTCATAATGATCTTGAACTTAATTTTTTTCAGCAAAGTGGCATACATCTAATGAGTTTACACTGTTCTTTTTAAGCCATGTGAGCAGGGACGTCAGCTGAAGAGAATTCACTGGGTTGCAAACATTGGCACAGCTCTTAAGTTTCTAGAAGGAAGACGGGTAGGTTTGGCAGCACAAAAGTTGCTGTAAAGTAAAAATGTCAAAATCCAACATTGGTATGTAGCAATCTATAGGGTAAAGTTGTGTTTTGTTTCTGTTGTTGTTTGGTTGTTCTTTGTTTGTTTGTTGAATTAGAATCACCTTGGATGATCTCCTTCATTTTCTGTGGTCTTTGTCTCTTTCCTACTTTTCTGTTGCTGTTCTCAGCAAAGTTGAGAATGATCTTCAGTTCAGTAGACACATTCATTTATAATTAAAAGAACAGATTTATGGACTTGACTACATCGTACATGTAAAACTCTACTCCCTGAAAGTATACACATGAGAACAGTGTGACTTTTTGTTCGCTTGGCAAGACCAGGTTAATCCACGGATTGATTCTCATAGTCACTTGATTGATTGATTCTGCAGCCACTTCAGAAATGTAGCAAACATTTTTAGAAATTTAACATATTTAGATACTTAACACAGAGTGTTGTGATTGTTCAACTTGGAGAAGAGAAGGCTCCGGGGAGACCTTATAGCAGCCATCCAGTATTTAAAGGGAGCCTACAGGAAAGCTGGGGAAAGACTCTTTGTCAGGGAGTGAAGTGACAGGATAAGGAGTAACAGTTTTAAACTAAGAGTGGGTAGATTTAAATTAGATATTTGGAAGACATTCTTCATGATGAGGGTGGTGAGGCACTGGCACAGGTTGCCCAGAGAAGCTGTAGATGCCCCATCCTTGGAAGTGCTGGATGGGGCTTTGAGCAACCTGGTCTGGTGGAAGGCATCCCTGCCCTTGGCAGGGGGGTGGAATTGGATGATCTTTGAGGTTGCTTCCAATTCAAACCATTCTATGAAAACCTAAATGCTTAATGTATTCTAGGTATGAATATCAAATACGAAAAATCTACTTTTTTTTTTCTCACTTTCCTCTCTGTATTACACTGACATATCATTTTTATTTTTTTTTTAATCAGAATTACATTTACTTTCTTCTTTTAATGTCTGTATTTCAATTTATTTTTATGTTTTTTTTTTCGTTTGTTTTTGTTTTTGTTTTTTGTTTGTTTGTTTGTTTTTCAATGCATATGTAATACCGAATGATTTTTATTTCTTCATAGTACAATACATCAAGAGCTTTTGGACCTTGGCATTCTTTCAGTTTCTTTAACCCCATGGCACCGTGACTTAATTATTTTTCTGTTATGTGGTAAACTATCTTTGCAGATTCCAGTAGAATTAAGTTTATCGTAAGATAACTTTTTTCTAGTGAAAAATATATATGACTAGAGCAAAGACAAATATGTTCACAAAGCACAATTCTGCTTTGACTCATGGCTCTGCTAGTTAATGTAATAGAGCCTGTTAATGCAAACTGTATCTGAATGCAGCCTCAGTGTGGAGGCTTGAGAGCTTCCTGAACAAGACTGGGGACAATAATAACAATAATAATTGGGGAAAAAAAAAAGAAAAAAAAAAAAAAAAGAGGAAATGTAGCAGGTGACCCAAAATTTATATGATGTGCAGCAAGATAATTAACTCTGCTAAGTATCAAGATATATCACCAGGAATGGGACAGCATGGTTTTGCTTGCTGATCTGAGCATTTTTGTCTGAGCTTTCAGTTATTTCTGTATGCACTGTGTATTAGTATGCCAGATTTCCTTCTAGAGAGAAATGAAAATAAGCAGTGTGTAAGGTATATTAGTGTGTCTGCACGCTGAATCCAGACGACTAAAGAATGCATCTATCCAGTCTGTCATCCTTTTCCTCCCAGAGGAGATGGGGATGCTGTGGGCACAAGAAATGACTCTTCAGCATCTAAGTGCAGTCCTAGTTTTTACTCACGGGTGAATGAAGGAAGATGTATAAACGGCCGTCTGTGGTGCCTTATGGGAGTGCTGGGGGTCTCCTACTACCATAAGTAATGTTTATTACACATATAATCAACTTCCTATTTTCACAGTCCAGACTCCTGTTACACTGCAAAATGCAGTTGGCATTTGACAGATGTTCTCTGATCATCAGAGAACATCAGACGTTCTCTGAAGTTTTTCTATAACCTTGTTCCATGAACAAGTATGCAGTGCATGAACAGTTTAGCTGCCCATATTTATATCAGGATTAATGGCAGACTATCTTAGTTTTGCTGAGGGAATGAAGGTTAGCATATTTCATTATTTTCTGACACTATTTAATATATTCAATTTCCTTGAGCATTACCGATATATTATTTTCTTTATACATACTCTGTCCCTTCCATGACTGGCTTTTCTCTTATGAGGTTATTTTAGGGCGATACCTTATTCAGACTATAGATGGAAATTTGGGAGTTAAGACTCATGGAACCTATTCCTGTTTCTTAACTTTAATTCTTAACATTAACTCTTAAATTCTCTTTATTTAGTTCATTCCACACCTATTAGTAATATATCTTGCATAATTTAAAATCTATTATGCATAGTATTTAATTTGCTTTCCTTATTAATTGTGCTGTAAGATGTAGCCAAAAAAAATGTTATTTTTACATTATAAAATTAAATGAATGCATTTACCTAATAATTAATCACTTAAAACTTATTTTTGTATCATCTTTTTCCATTTATTTTTCATGCAAGTCTGTGTACAGAGGATCTCCGGTTTGTATAATGGTTTTATAATTATAATTACGTGAGAAATCTTATTGTTTTTTTTTCCTTTTTTGTTGTTTTTTTTTTTCTTGTTGTTGTTTTTTAAATGAAATAAAATATTATTTCTACAAGTAATAACATGCAGCAGCCCCTAAAAAATCTGTCTTTATCAATAGCTATTCTTGTTTAAAAAGTGAAATTGTATCATTCAGTTATATTTTTTATTAACAAACTTGTTATTTGGTTACAAAACTGTGTTAAAAGCAAAAAAAACTATTTGAAATCTATTTTGTAATTGTTATCATTCCTTGTGTGTAGTAATAACACATTTTCTTTCCTAAATAGATTAAACTTGTCAATATAAACTCAACTGATATTGCTGATGGTAGACCTTCTATTGTGCTTGGCTTGGTGTGGACCATAATTTTATATTTTCAGGTACAACATTTTTTATACTTCAGTGTAGCTTGCTCAAGTAAGGATCCAGGTCATTATTTCATATGAACTGCTGTGTTTCCAGTACCTCACTACATCTAAGTTTATAATTAGCTATTAGATCCTGAATAAAGCAACAGTTTACTATGGGGGTGTTTCACACTGGTTAAAATAAGATACCTGTATTTGGAATGGACCTCAAATGGCTTTCCTTTATCACTGGAACATATTCTTCCACTCTCTCTGAAGAGTGCAAAAGAATAACAAAAGAAAAGTATAGAATCATGGATTCTTCATACAAGCACCTTTACCAGCCCTGGACATGATTGTGCTGTATGACTAATTCCATTGTACATGATGTCAGACAGTAATTTTGCATACAGAACATATGTAAACTTGCTGATTTCACTGGGAGATGCAAATACTTGTAAGGACAATATTTAGCTTTAAATGATGTAGATGGAGACCAATCTTGCAGTGTCCTCCATAACTATTTCATGTTAAGGCCAAATTGTTGTCATCTTAATGTTCTTAAAAGAGAAAACTTACTGATTTTCACTTGATGAAAAGCATGATACAAATAACTGTCATACATCTTCACCAAGCAATACCAATGCACTTCGTTTCAGTACATTGTACTGAATGTATTTCATCACAAGGTATTTCTAAGCAGAGATTCAATTATATTTACACCAAACCAGTACAAAGGTAAATGAAGAACTATCCAGATGATCATCAAGGCCATTTCCTTTCTTTAATTAAATGAGTGGACTCTGAAATTAGTAGATTGTTTTAAAATTTCAATTCAAGCTAAATATTGTCTCCTACTTGAATGATAATTTGTCATATTAGATAACTTGACACAGTTAAATATTGCTGTAGCTCTTTGTCAGGAAAGTCAATGATTGTTAGATTTTCTATACTTCAGAAATTAAGACCATCATCTGGTCGTGTACATTAGAATTTTTGAATCTACTTTAAAGTACAGTTAAACAATCTATAGTATGTTAATCACAGCTTCTGCTCAGCTTTGTTTTGTTAGTCCTATTACAATATTATTTAAGAGACTGATAAGAATTAAACTGATTATCTATAAATCGTCCATTAACATTTTTTTCACACAGATTGAAGAGCTGACCAGCAACCTCCCACAGCTGCAATCATTGTCTAGCAGTGCTTCTTCTGTGGAAAGTGTTGTCAGTTCAGAAACTGCAAGTCCCCCAAGCAAACGGAAGGTGGTAACCAAGGTCCAAGGAAGTGCCAGGAAGGCTTTACTGAAATGGATACAGTACACAGCAGCAAAGTAAGTAACCTACAAAATAATTGATTTTGTATCTTAAGTGTAAACTTTTTCTTCAGAATTTAAACTCTCTCAGTCAGGGACTGTCCTTTTGCTATCTTTTTATATAGCACCAGTCTGTGATCATATTATTTTTGATAATTGAGGCTGCTAAATGTTCCACCATTACAAAAAGCAAGTAATTAATAATAATTTGCATTAATTTTACACGCAATCACATTTTATAGTCTCTGATTAATAAATGGGATTATCTCAACAGAATGAGGAACTGAAAGGGGAATTAAATATCTGAATGATGATGTATTAGTCTTACTGCCAAAACACTTGATGTTACAATACAAGCCCCACACTGACAGCATTCCTTAGTGACAGAGCCTGTGAATTCTGCACTAAATTCAGGCACTTGCTGTTAAAAGAAGTGGTGAAAAATCAGAACATTCTTCCACAGTTTTAAGGCAAAGGATGTATTACTGCAAAAATTGTCTGGATTTTTCATTCTTCTTAAACAAAGTTTATGCCAAGAAAGCCTAAATTTATTTCAGTTAGTTTTACTATTTGGTACAATTATCCCAAGTTTTCTGTGCTTGTTAAAAGGCATGAAAAAAAAGCATACATTAAATCAAAGAACCAATATTAATTTAGTTGCTCTCACTCTAAGAAAATAAAGATAAAAAGCATAAAAGAATAAAATGTGTTTGTTTTTTATTATTATTATTTTACTTAAGTAATCACTACTGTTTGAAGATATCAATCATGCAATAACGTAGATGGAAACAGTGAATTAAGGAACAATTCTCAGAGCAAAGAAATATAAAGACAAAGTTCTCTCCAGTTCTTCGATAAATAGGTAGAATACAGTAACTAAAAATGCCAAATCAGATTGTACTGAACTATTCCTATTGAATTGTTGTTAGGAAGAGACAGGCTACTGAAAAGTGTCAGCTGCAACTTCCAGACGTGTAAACAAGCAAGACATAAACAAAGAGAGAGTTTCATAAATCTGATTTTCAATACAGTGAGGAAGAGTAGGTGAAATGTGTTGTAAGAAATCTAAAAGAAGGATAATCCACTTTGCCAAGCCCTTATTTACACTACAAGAGCTTTCCAAGTGTTCATCAAAGGTTGTAGGAGTCTTTCAATGATTACAATAATCTGTGAATGAAGCCTTCATCCAGAGTTACTGTTCTGTGACCTTCCCAATGACAAGACTACCTTCCTGTCCAGGTGTGTCTTCAAAGGAAGTTTGTGTGCTCAAACTAAGTTAAAAAACAAACAAACAAAAAAGTCACTTTGCACCTCCTCATCATATACAAGAACCTCAGTGCACTTTAATTGTTCAAAATACCATTGGCTTATGGCCGCTACTGAGCTTGCTGGTGAAAAATGCAGTATGTATATAATATCCTCTAGGATCTTCATATGCAGAAATGAATTTATGCAGTGTACAGATGGAGCTGTAGTCAACTGTAGGAACAGTAGGTAGTTTGAGTCTAATTATGAGTAGCCACTGGTTGGAGCATCCTGTCTCCTCCCACATTTCCTCTAGTCTTGATGTTGAGATCCACTATTTTTTCCTTCATATTTCTTAGGCAAGTTGGAATTGAAATCAAAGACTTTGGACAAAGCTGGAGGAGTGGTGTTGCATTTCATTCCGTTATTCATGCTATCCGTCCAGATTTAGTGGACATGGACAAAGTAAAGGGAAGATCAAATAGGGAAAACCTGGAAGAAGCCTTCATGCTCGCAGAAACAGAACTAGGAATTCCAAGGCTCCTTGATCCAGAAGGTACTTAATTCATTGCTTAAAAAAAGTTTGGACTATTAGTATGCGTTAAATCAAATATGCTGATTAGATGGTGTTTAGAAGAAGTAGAATGGTGTTTAGATATTTAAGTATCATGTTGTGCCATTCAGATATAATTTAATTTACTATGTTCTGTACTCACATCTAGATGTGAATGTTGACAAGCCAGATGAAAAGTCTATCATGACATACGTAGCCCAGTTTTTGAAGTACTACCCTGATCTTCATCATACGGTGACTGATGTGCAGGAGAATGATGTAAGTTTCTCTTTCATACCTATGCAAATCAGTTTATTGTGTGTGTGTGTGTTATAAATACATTTTTAGTTCTAAAAGTTTATTATATTTCCTTTTGATTAGCAGTTCAAATGAAAGCAAGAGGAGTAAGAAAAGTAAGAAAGATTAACTGAGAATAAAAGAACCTGTGTTGTAAATATTTACTAGTAGATGAAGAAAAGAGTGTGGCAGTTCTGTGGAGATTTTCCTTTCAACAGTAGGAGCCAAAAAAGAACAGAAACAGTTTTGATAAATGTTAACAAATGAATGGGTCCCAAAATCGTCTGAGAGCTTTTCAAGCATAACACCAATAAGATTGCAACAGTTCGTTACATGAGACAGTGCATCACTTATTTTTGGTTTCTTCTGGGCAGGAAGAAACCAAATGAGATTTAATAAGAGCAAGTGTAGAGTCCTGCACCTGGGAAGGAAAAACCCGAAGTATCAGTACAGGATGGGGGATGACCTGTCCTCTCCTCTGGAGAGGAGCTCTGACAAGAAGGACACGGGGGTCCTGGTGGACGACAGGTTGACCAAGAGCCAGCACTGTGCCCTTGTGGCCAAGAGGGCTAATAGGATCCTGGCATGCATTAAAAGGAGTGTGACCAGCAGGTCAAGGGAGGTGATCCTCACCCTCTACTCTGCCCTGGTCAGGCCTCACCTGGAGTACTGTGTCCAGTTCTGGGCTCCCCGGTACAAGAAAGACAGGGATCTCCTGGAAAGAGTCCAGCGGAGGGCCACAAAGATGATACGGGGCCTGGAGCATCTTCCTTATGAGGAAAGACTGAGTGACCTGTGTCTGTTCAGCCTGGAGAAGACAAGACTGAGAGGGGATCTCATCAATGTGTATAAATACTTGACATGTGGGAAACAGAGGGATTTGGCCAACCTCTTCTCAGTGGCTTGCGGGGACAGTACAAGGGGCAATGGCCACAAAATGGATCACGGGAAGTTCCGCACCAACCTGCGAAAGAACTTCTTCATGGTGAGGGTGACGGAGCATTGGAACAGGTTGCCTAGGGAGGTTGTGGAGTCTCCTTCTCTGGAGATATTCAAGGCCTGTCTGGACACCTACCTGAGCAGCCTGCTCTGAGGAACCTGCTTTGGCCGGGGGGTTGGACCCGATGATCTTTCGAGGTCCCTTCCAACCCCTACAGTTCTGTGATTCTGTGATTCTCTGATTCTTTTTCTATCACACTGGATTTTTGGATAGGAACAAGAGATTGCTTAGTCTTTGGACTTTCAGACTTGGGAGGCAGTTGTAATTTTTACACAGACTTCTTTATATTGCACTATGAAGTTAGACTAGACTATTCGCTTTAAGGAATCACTTTGTCTTTTTTTTTTTTTTTATCTTGTTTGTGCTGTGAGTGCTATAGTGCATTAGTTTTGCACTAGAATATCTGTACTCAGTGATGCCAAGTGATCATGACTCACTTCCTAATCCTGATCATTTACTTCCTTCATGGCAAATGGAGGACACTGCTGAGACAATCTGCTCAGCCACAGCAAGAGAGAAAGAGACAGCACTTTTTGTCTGTGTTTCTTTGGATACCTTACAGACAGCAACAAAAGATCTTTGAAAGGAGTCAGTCTTCTTCCTTGTGGCTATATGCAGCTTTATTAGGTGTGGCTAAGTCAGCTGTATCTTTGCTGTCTGATTCCAGTGACTGAGCACTGGCATTTCTCATTTTCCTTGCTGCAACATTGTGCTGAGGATGCAAATGTGCTTAAGACATAGCATTCCACTGAGCAGTGGATCTGTTGAGGGAGATTGAGTGAGCACCGAAGTCTCCCTCTGTGACCTGTGGCAGACTGAGGTAGTCCTGCTGTTTCCATACCATGGAAATGCAGCTCCTGCCACCGACAGACTCAGCCAAGTCTGTCACCTGTGCTGTGGCTGAGTTATGAACAAAAGCCTCACCACCTTCTCCTGAGGTTTACGCAGAGGTGGTGCAGGAGGATGCAGGACACCAGTCAAAAATAGCAATGGGATGCTACATTTTTCCTGACACAAATTCTGCTAGACCATCTCTGGCAAAGTTCTCATCCCTGTCAATTACCTATGCCCACTCCATACCTCACTATCCAGTCCTGTCCACCATAACTTTTAATTTCCTCACTTCTCAAAACAAAATGATGACCACATGACATGTGATAACTTCATGGAAAGGAGATCTGTATGAAGCCTGTCCAGTAATCAATGTGCATAAAGTCCAGAATCCCAAGTAGTTATTGGCCCTGAAACAGTAAGATGCCTTGAAAAACAGCACGGGATAAATATATGCTCTCAGGTGTCTAAACTTTTGGGAAATTTTAGTCTTCCATTACTATAAACCTTTTACATTTCTGTCATAGGGAAGAAGTTTATTTTTTTCTCAGAACTGCTTTGGTTATGACTTTTTTTGGTTATGACTTTTCAGAGAGGAAATTATCTGTCAACAGATAATCAAATTTTTATAGTGAGAACTTGCCTTTTAAGATATTCGGTGACTTTTGGCAAACTATCATACACAAATTCCAACAAATGTTGAGACCATAGTTTACATACTTCTGGTTACAAGGTAGTAAAAAAAGAAGCCAGGAATTAATGCAGTCAATCCTGTGAACTGCAAAATACCTAGATGAAAGAAGATATCCAGATAATCCTTCACAAAATGAGAAATTCATTTATATTACATTATATTAGAGAGAGATTCTAGTGCTGAAAGTCCAGCAACACAAGGTTAACAGCATACAGATAAATATTACATTCCATATTTATACAATATTTAGAGGTAATATTTGAAAAAATCCCAATCCAATGTTTCATAATCAAATATCTTGTGGAGTTTTTTTTTCTTTCTTTCTTAATACAGCAGGCGTGTCTGTTTCTTAGTCCAAATTCTTTAATATAACACTTCTTTAATATATGGGTAACTGCTTTTCTTGGCCACACAACCCACCTAAATGTGATTTTTTTTGTTTTTAACCCATTCTGCACATATGGTCATTCTAATATGTACCTCAGATAAATTAATTGATTAAAAATATGTAAAGGAGAGAGTACTATTTTTTTCTCAGTGCACAGTGTATCAGATATGAGTTATTCATGTGATGACATAATCCATTTAAATTGAATTTCTGATTTTTTTTTCCCAACAATGGTTGTCCACTGATTCTGTTCTGAGTATATACAGGATTGATATTTTTATGTCTTCAGATTTATAAAAGAGATGTATATATGGTTTTATATATGATTGTGTCTTACATGCTTGGGGTCTTTTTGTGTGAAGGAAAGCATTCATGCATGAGACACTCTGCTCTTTGTTTCCCCATAGATTATGATATTTTAGAAGATATACTTCTCTAACCATCTTGGAAATTTAGATCCCTAAAATTGTCTAGTAATCACTGAGAGAAATTCAAAAATCTAACAGATGAAGTTTTTACATTTGAAATGAGCATTCAGAAATGAAGCTGCAGAAGTGAAGCAAATTGCAGTCACTGCAGTCAGTCAATTGTGTTTATAGTTTGACTTGATCCAATTAAATACCTTTATTCCAAGGTAGTTTCTTTGTGGTTTTGTTTGTTTGTTTTTCTTTTTTATTTTGTTGTTGTTTTTGTTTGGTTTTGTTTTTAATATATAAGTAATGGGTTATTTTCAAGCAAATATGATCAAGGGTTCATCTCATACTATTTATATCTAACTAGTAGCATATGTTGAAATTAAGTTTAATACTCATAGGAGAATTACTCCCATCTTCTCAATCCATTCAAGAAAATGTTTGAGCAGCTTTGATGGGACCTTGTTGAAAATTCTTACCCTTACACAGTCCCAATGCAGTTCTGCTGAAGCTAGTAAAGAGGTAAAGTTGTAAAAGCTCTATCAATTGCTTCATCTTGGTATGATTTTAAGTATAGAGAAATCACATTCCTTCAAATTAAAAAGTTTTCTAATGAGAAACAAGTAATTCAGAAAATAATACTGTCAATTCCAACACCTTTATGCCATTGTAGTTCCCGAATATAAAAGGAATTTTCCGAGCAGCAACTGCAAAAATATCTTTCTGAGCTCTTCCAGTAATTTTCTGTCTGCTTTTTAAGATGTACATTAATAGCTCACCCCTGAAGATATTGCTTGGCTCAGCATTCACAGTGCATCTGTGCTACTGTTATCAATGGATGTGTTTCTGTGATGATGGTAACACATACACATAAACAAGAGTTTTCAAAAGGAATTGACTAAGTAATTGAATTCATAGATAAACATTTTTAGGGGGACCTGATTTTTTTTCCAGTAAATTGGAAATAAAATAGTTCCATATTTCTGAAAAACAGATACTTTTTTTATTTTTTAACTTTTTTTTTTTTTTTTTTTTTTTAGATTTAAATGGTCGTGTCTGAAAATTCTGTCCTGGTTCTGCCTAAGAATTTGAACAGTTCAGCTGGTTTATAATTACACAGTAGAGAACTCAAGAAAGTACTCATTTCCTAGCCCATAATTAAATTTCTCATGAAACACGGATATATATTTTTAGCTCTCCAAACACCAGAGTATTCTGTATTTTGTAATTTTCAAATTAACACTGGCAGTTCAGTTTAAAATAAGAAAAAAAAAAAAAATATATATATATATATATATATAGAAAGAGAGAGAGAAAGACAGAGAGAGACTGAGTTTGGGCTGAAAAGCTTCTATGTAAATTTAATTTTTCCCTTATTCTTGTCATATTGGAATTCATAAACACTTTTCTCTAATATTTTTCTTTAATATTCTTTGGTGGTTGAGTGCTCCAGTTCTGTTTTTTTATCTATGAAAATAAGTGAAAGTGCATAGAATGGTATCAGTATAGTGTAATACTCTAAAAATCTGTTTGGAAGTAGCAGAAAATAAGTCGTAGTGACTTAGAAGAGTTAAAGTAAATGTGATCAGAGATCAAAAATCCTCTTACTGAGGAAGGAACAGATGGTTACAATTCTTTGATGGTTTTCTTTGATGGTTTATGTTATGTTCCGTATTCTGCTTAAGATGTGCAGGTTTTAGAAAATAGTTATGTATCTGTAACAACACCCTTTTGATGTTTTTTATTCAGGGTAAGAAACATTAGCCACTAATTAAAGTCTTGTTTTAGGAATGATATCAGATGGGGATGATGGTGGCAGGTGCCTTTGTGTCTAAGTGAATGCTTTAAAATATTTTTATATCAACCAAGGAACACAGAATCACTGCAGGTGACAAGAAGTGATCTGCTCAAGTGAAAACCTGTGAAAATTTATAAATAAATAAATAAATAAAATGCCTATTATGCTTTTCTTGAGTTGCACAGTGTCAACACCATTAAGTTAGGCAGTTACTGAAACACCTACATCTTCTGCAAGTAAGCAAAGTAAACAAACATAATCTGAGTAAATACTAAAACTAAATAAATACATGAATCTCAGAAGACCTAATGTCACCTATTAACTTTACCTTTTTCATTTAATGTCTAAGAAATCCTATTGGAATTCGAGAGGTGTGGCTATTCCTATATTCTTCAGGTATCACAGAGGTGTTCTTGTTCTGGTGATATTATATTTCAAAAAGAGTCGGTCAGGCTCATTTTTAGCTAATATTGAGTTTTTAAGCTGCCTTAACAGGAATCATGTTAAATGCCTGCTTTGCTCACATTGCTTGCTATATGAACAGTTATCACCACACAGATGCTCTTGCAAAGACTTTTCTTAAAGGAAGTGATTCTCAGCCATAAGAATGGCATAGAGGAATGCCATTCCATAGAGGAATAAAGTCCTGTGTTTTACAAAACTTACTTAAAGTTTTAATTACCAGGATTGTTACAGGAGTTTTGACCTATTAGGGTGCAGAATTTAGTATTGTATTTATGCATCTGACTGCTAAATATTAATAGTTCTTTTGGTGGCTGAATGAGTAAAGAATTTTCTCATATAGGAGTAGTCTTGGATTTGTTGTTCATCTCAAAGAATCTTGATATTTTTCCACACAGAAAGCAAGCTATCAGACCAGAAGAGTAGTACTATCATACTAGAAGAGTAATACTTTTATTCTCCTTCTCTATGTTTAAATGATTTGAGAAGTTGGAAGCATTAGGTGTTCTGGCATTTTGGGACACTGTATGCAGTAAAGGAAATGCCAGCATTATAAAGAGCTGAAGCAGGGAAGTGTCATATATGCCCTAGACTGTTTCTCAGGTACCAGCTTTAGGCAAGTGTCAGAAGATAGGAAATAGAGCTTTATTCCAGTGCAGCTGTCCTAACAAAATGTTAACCTTGCTGCAACATCCAGATAAGAATTTACATAGGGAATTAACAGACATAATGCCTGTGGTATTTGCACAATCTGTTATGCAAATTCTGTCCAACCAACTAGCACTGTTTTGAATAGAGGATCAGTACTTGAATTAGTAGCAATACATCAAAGATGATTCTGTCCTTTCCTCAATTGAAATGAAGCAATAACTCTAAGCTCTTAAAATGATTAAAGGAAGTTACATTTTACATATTTGAGACAGCTTTCAAAGAAAGGAATCATAATTGGCTCCTTTCTCAGGTTAGGATTTTATTAAAATAATTAACTTCATTACTTAAATACTGTAAGTTGCTCTTCTTTTTGAACACATAGCCCAGTGTTTATTCTCTCATATAATGTTTAAAATTCAATCACTTATTTTAGGTGCTTAGCTGATATAATGTGGTGTTGCATTTTTTCACTGCGACAGATGTGTTTCTGATAGTCACCAATTTTATGGTAACATCACTTCTTTAATTTTAAAGAGTAGCTTCAGATTAACAGCCAGAACACATGGTTCATTGGTTGAAAATATGAGATGGACACTTGTATTCTACTTAAAGATTAGTGTACTTACACGGTGCACAAAAAGCCTTTTGTTTGTCTGCCAACCTTCTCATATGACATGTTGACAGATTTCCTGCCAGCATTTTAATTTTCACTGCCAGGTCACTGAATTCTGCAGAGAACTTTGCAGCCTTGCAAAGCTCCAGGGTCAACAATATACTTGAAGTGTTAAAGCAAAACTATAAAGTAAAATGCCAAAAATATCATGGAAACAAAAGAAACTGAATACAATCAAATGTTATTTATTTCCATTTTCCTTGTTAAAACATTCTCTACTAAAATATTTTGCCAGCTTCTGAAGTTAGAGCTTGATGTCAAGGATTGCCCTGAAGTCACTAAGAAAATAAACGCATGACCTTGGGATCATACTTTTACTACACTTTCCTGTCCAGCACCATAACCTTTCTCTCTCCTTCCCTCCCCTCCCAGCACTAGTAGACCAGATAATAAAAAGGTGGCAAAATGATGATGATAAATTCTCTCCTGTCTCAGCCCAGTTAGCTTTTCCTGGAAATTCACTCTGCATATATGTGGAAAACTAAAATTAGCTGCTGAGGTATATTTGAAGTACTTTCTGTTAAATTAACAGCAGGCAAGAACTACAAGTAATATTTCTGACACAGTAATGACACAAATAGTTATGATGCTATAAGACTCATGTCTAGATGCTGAGTTCATCTTTCATACTCACAATGTGATTTTCAATTAGACTATATGAAGATAAGTGTTGAGAGAATTTGGCCCCAAGGTTTCTATTGATTTTCACTACAGTTAATAACCTTGAATGGCTAGATAGATGTTCTATCCTGGGCTATATCTGACACCTCTACTAATAGGCTGTAATACTTTTTTTTGTGTGTGTATGTGGTTGTATAAACTCATAGAAGGAAGACAGGTTGATGCTGAGAGACCTAAAGGTGTGGGCAGAACAATTTGAAAGAGATTTAGCCCGAGCACAGATGGCAGAAACAAGCTTACAGGAAAAATACCAGGTAAGCAATTGGGAAATATTTGAGTAATAAGATATTATTGTCATCATTTTTGTAATATGCATTGCAATATTTTATGCAGTCTGCATATTTGCAATTCAACATACTGTAGTTTAAAGAAATAAGGATGCAAATTGTGTTGCCTGTTATTGGTGGAGTATTATAATGTCAACTCCCGCTTTGCTATGTAGAATAGTGCACAGATGGTATGCCTAACACAGAGCTTTTTCTAGCAGCATGAACGACTGTCCTAGTTAGAAGTGAGCGTGTGTCTGTACAGTCCTTCCAGATCTTCCATGATATAGCTCAAATGAGAAATATAACTGAAAGCTGGTTGAGGTGAGAAGTGGACAGGAGACAGGGCTTAGAGCTTCATTTTTAAGCCCTCTTTTAAAATTTAATGTCTAAATCGACAACACAAATTTTGGCCTAAATTTTCTACTGAAGCTCGGCTATTTTCTAAAAACAGCATCTGTCCTACCTCGCATTTAATCCATTTGCTAGTTTATCTGAAAAATGATTATTTCCCTTTGGACAGAGTTCAGGCATCTGATACTGAAGGGAAATGCAAAAGTCCTACCTATATTTTCTGGGAGTGTTCTAGGATCTATTAAAAACTTTAATAAAAAGCAATTCAATGAAGGTTATAAATATAAAAGTTAACTGTTTCTCCTTTTTTGGGAAGTATTAGGACTTCCATCAATGCAAAATTGTCATATAGGTGGCCTAAGTGGCAACTCCATAAATGTTGCAGATTTTTTTTAAATCTACTCTAAATTAACTTGATTTTCTCTTTGTGCAGTCATTTAAGCATTTCAGAGTGCAGTATGAGTTAAAAAGGAAACCGATTGAACTTGCAACCCAGTCCTTACGGAAAGATGGTAAATTACTGCTTGATCAAGCTATAGTGAAGCAAGCATGGGACAGAGTTTCTTCCAGGGTAAGTTGAAAACTTATTATACTATATATTTTTTATTAAGTGAAGGTTGAATTTTTAAATCCTTCAGGGTACCTATTTGCTGCTGATTTTATTAGGCATTAGGAACAGAAATATGAAACAAGTTTTCAGTGATGTTGAATTGTACAGTACTTTTTTTGAGAATGTTTTGTAGCTCTATCATCCTTAATATTTGTTCAGAGACAGAGTATGAACTTTAAGACAAGGACAATACATTGAAGTTTCCCTTTATTTGAAGGTATATTGACAAGCCAAGCTGAAAATATTGTGAAGGGAAAAAAATGCACAATGAAGCTTCCAAATGCAATTTTTCAATTGAAACTGCTAGAGTTATTCTAGTAATAACTAAAAATTCGAATAAAATATTTATTTATTTAACCAGAAAACATTTCTGTGCAACAAATTCTGAATCAATAAATGAAGATTTAATGACATATTTTACCTGGTTGCAATAGAAACAATTAATATTAGTTTTCATGATAATAATTTTGTACTAAAAGAATGAAAAATCCAAAGTGAATTATAATGTTTGTCCCAAATAAGAAATAAGTTATCAAATCTATAATCGATACTCAGTGTATCTTCATGTATTCTTTTATTATTATTGTGAGTGTGTGTATGTCATACTTAATGGAGAATCTGTTTTAAAATATTCTGATTTTTTTTTTATTTTTACAATTTTCATTATTTTTACTCCCATATTTGGGGTTGCCAATAAGACATGGTATTGTAAACAATAAATGAATTTACTGTTGTACTCTCGACTCCACAGTTCTTTGAAAATCATTTGCACATTTGAATGAAAATGAAATCAAAATTGCAATGAAAAGGATTTTATGGAAAAGTATGAAATAAATAGCACTGAGAGGAAGATTGTCTCAACTGCTTTGCTGTGCTTGATGAAATTCCAAATCTTCAGAATGTCAGCTGTTACAGTTTACATGTAGTTGGTTCTGTAATGCAGCTATGATTCTAGAAGGGAAATCCAGAAATCTTTATAGAGATTTTGTTGCCTATGAGAATAATGTAATTTCAGAACTAATGTCATACTTGTTTGTAAAATTAAGCAAGGAAGGAAATTCAGTCCTCTTACTTTTATTTCCCAGCTATTTGATTGGCACATACAGCTTGATAAATCTCTTCCTGAACCTTTGGGTACCATAGGTGCTTGGCTCTATAGAGCAGAGGTTGTTTTGAGGGAAGAAGTAAGTATTCAGCAAGCTCATGAAGAAACAGCAAATATAATTCACCGGAAGCTTGAACAACTTAAGGTAAATATACATGCATTCATTCTGTGCATTATATTTCATTATTTCCAAGGCTGTAAATGATCCATGATTATTAATTGCAATTTGAAAACTAGTTGGTACGGGAGGTGTCACTTTGATGGTAGCTAAAAATTAGATATCTTTCGGTGATGACTTTTAACTGTGATATCTATATATTTTACAAGCAATATTAAAGATTGGTTTTGAATGTTCCTGCTTCTTCTTTCTGAAAAATACTGGGTATTAGTATTTTAACTGTTTCCTACTCTAGCAGTGCTGTTGGAGAAAACTCCATACAGAACTCCTAAGTTGGACGCATTGTTCAACGAATGTGAACTCAGTAGGTGAAAAAGAAGAAATACAGCAAACTAAATGCAGCTACTAAATGTGCTGATGGTTCATGAATATATAGCTGAGACTTGGGGAAAAAAATAATGAAATGAATTTTCATTGTGTAGTAATGACAAATGACATGAGAAGTCCCCTCTGCTGTGGTAAAGAGGAAATTTACCAGATAAATGTGAATATCATTGCTACTATTTTTGCTGAGTCCTTGTTGTCATTTAAAATCAAAACTGTGAGGTTTGTCAGTGCTTTTATGTAATACAGATGAGAAAAGTATAGAAATAAAATATTGGAGACGATGAAAAATTGAAGTAGCAAATATAAAGGAGAAAGGAAAAAAATGGTGTAGAGAAAGGCTGCACTTGTGGCAGTAAGGCTGTATTGTTTCATATATTTTCTTCAATATTATTTTCTCAATATTATTTTCTAGTTTTATTGTGTTTGGATATTGTTTTCATTTTTATGGCTGTGGAGGTTTTTTTCTGTAAAAAAAATCCACTGTTTTAAGAAAAGTAAAGCTACATAATGAAAAGCTGACAAATTTCATGGATATCTTGGAACAGTTTTGACAGTTTTTGGATCTCCCAATTATTCTTTATTAAAACAGTGTCACCTGTACTAATTTTAGTTTTAGCTAATAAATCTTACCAAAACAATATTAAAAATTACGAGAAAGATAATTGTTATCTTTCAAAGTCTAGTCTTTCATAAGGTTACATTTCATTAGCTTTATTTTTGACATAAAATATTTCAGGATTCATAAAAATTGATTTTCATCCAAAAAAAAAAAAGAAAAGAAAATGTTTTTTTTTGTTATTGTTTGTTTGCATGTGAATATTATAACCTTATTTTGATACATTCATAAGAAATAGAAAAAAAAAAAGTGTACTAACCTATTTTCTTTGCATCAGAAATACTGTGGTGGGGGATTTCTACTCAAAAACAAATGAAAAAAAAGAAAAAAAAACAAACAATTTAGATTAGTCTGTTTCAGGGGACTTTTCCCATGAGAGTGAGATGGGGAAAACTTCAACATAAGCATGTATAATTACATCAGTTCCTGGTGTTTTTTATCACTCAAATTTATATTGTTGAATCCTGGTGTGCTACTGAATAGTACCAGAAATACTTTTTTTTTTTTTACTTTTTTTTTTCAGTCACTGTTCTTTAGGAAGTTTTAGGGTTTTGTTTGTTATGCCTTTGTTCAGATAACGTTACCTTCTCTATATCTCTCGCTCATCTGACATTGCTTATTTTAGTGAACTCTGTGGCTTATAGCCATTTGGAAGCTAATACAAAAAGTATCAGCTTACTTAGACAAACCTTCAAGGAATTATGCAAGTGTTTAAGTTTATTTCTTCTCAGAAAGAGTAGTCGGGCATAGGAATGGGTTGCCAAGGGAAGTGGTGGCGTCACTGGCCCATGGGGGTGTTCAAGCAAAGGTTGAACCTTAGGGACATGGTTTAATGGGTGATATTGGTGGTAGACTGATGGTTGTACCAGATGATCTTGAAGATCTTTTCCAACTTTAATGATCCTATGTTGTGGGTCATTTTGCAAAGCAGGATTTCTCTTGATGTGTAAAATAAAAAAGAAAACCCATCTCTTTCATCCAAATTCAACTTCCAGTTGAATTTGGATGAAAGAGATGGGTTTTATTTTCACTTATGAGTGCATGTTAGGGGCATCCCTCTTGGGATTGGCAAGGTCTCCAATGCAGGTAGATGAGATGCATGTTCCAAGTCAGTCCTCTACATGAAAGTATGTTAGCTACAGGATAGCCTCAGTGGAGTTTTCCACATGGTAAAATCAGTACATCACCTGCATCTGAAAGTCTGATTCACTTTGTTTCACAATGAAGTTTTGACTGAAGTGAAAAACGGTGAAAACATAGATGGAGTGATGGGAATTATGGGACCATTTGGTGATCTGAGCAAGTAGATAGGATCAATACACAAGCCTGCACTTTGTTCCCACGAGAGAGAAGGGGGCAACTTTTTACGATTAGCTTTTGCTAATAGGCTTCTGAGCAGTTTGTGCCAAGAGCTGCCTGTTTGCAGAAAAATATCCACTGCTTTGTGTCCTCTCAGCCACTGGGGACTTTACGTGTTATTGTTCTGGTATCTCTTCAAAGACTACTGCCAGTCATTCATTTTAATATGTAATCTCCAGGAAACGGTTTGAAGCGGTGTTGCTTAGTTACAGTTGAAATGTGCTCTGCTGTAAGGTTTTTGCTGGTACAATCCTTATCACAGGAATACTGGTTGGGTACCACATTCTGCATTCATTTGTGTAATATAGAGAGAACAATCCTGAAATCCTTTGATGCTGAGAGAGTGAGAAGTTGACTAAATACTGAATATGTACTTACATAAGGAGCTCTGGATCTTCAGCCGGTATATAGAGGAGTAGATTAGTTGCTGAATATTTGAATCATGCTTAATAAAGGTTAGTATCTGCTATAAAGATGTAAACAGTAAATTTAGCAGGATCATAGAGTATTGGTATTAGTGTATTTTCGTGGTGCTTTTCAGGCATTATTTAATGCAGTTGAGAGTTCTTGTTTTGTTAAATCATTGCAGTATATTCTCTGTTTTAAAATCTTCCTGAATTGTTAGACATAGCTTTAACAGAGCATTTAATAAGGGTGTTTCCAATGTAAATGTTCAAGCTGATGTAAATGCTTTTATGGTAGGCATAACCTTGCATGCAAATGTGAAAGCATGATCAAATAGTTAACTACATTGAGTCATCGGTGCAGGCTTCAAATTGTGCTTATTAGATAGCCTACTGTGAGCCTTCTTTCTCCCTCTCTCCCTCTTCCCCTCCACCCCTTCTTCTCTCACTCTCAATCTTGCTCTCCTTAAAAACAGGATCTACTGAAAAATATAGAAGGTCACAAAAAGACATTCCATGAGATCCACAGGGCCAGGTCTGTTAATGGAGTACCTGTTCCACCTGACCAATTAGAAGATATGGCAGACAGGTAAGGCTTTCAATCTGAAATGAAAACCCTCTGTGAAATAAAGGAGACCTGTTTGCTTTTTAACCTGTTCATGTAAAAACTGCTGTCTAATTATGTTTCTTAGTGGCAAGCATGAAAAAATTGGAAGGGAAAACCCTCTTAGTATATAAAAAAAAATAAAATGCTGAAAAGCTTGGTACATTGATGACTGATGAGAATTAACAGAATCTAAGTGTTTTAAAAGGGAATATATATATATATATATATATATATATATATAAAAAAATTGATCCTGTTATTACTTTCCCCTGGAAGAAATGTTATGTAACAGCAATCAGGATGAATGTAAGAAAAAAGAATAAATTACTTTGCAAAACTTAGTAATAAATGTAAACTGATGATTTCTATGAATGAATATGATTATAATTCATTTGCTATTCAAAAGCAGCTATCAGAATGATCATCATATATAATTAAATGTTAGTAGATTCTGAATTAGGTGAAAAATATCTGAACTGTAAGTGAAGCTTTCAGTATGTCCTGAAAGAAGAAGAATATTATTGATGTGTTTTACTACAGTATGATTCATTTTCCAGGTTTAATTTTGTTGTCTCCTCATCTGAGCTCCATCTGTTGAAAATGGAGTTTCTGGAACTGAAGTACCGTCTACTGTCACTCTTAGTCCTTGCAGAATCAAAGCTAAAATCATGGATTATCAAATATGGAAGGCGAGAATCAGTGGAACTACTACTTCAAAATTATATTGTAAGTTGGGGTTGTCTTCTTTTTGTTATTATATTTGAAATATTTTCACCAAAGATTTCTTGAATTTAATAATAATAACTATTATTTTAAAAAAAAAAAAAAAGAAACGAGACGTACCAGTCATCAACTTTGACTGCATTTATATGAATATCTTTTCAGATGTGTATCTCTCATCCCCTGGAGGAGCCTTAATCAAAGTACTAAAAATAAAAATCAGGCATTTTACATCATCTCAAAACCAGAAATAATGTCCCAACTGCTGTCTGACCATCCAGCTTACCAAGCATATCAGGAACTTCCAAATCCTATATTTTTTTTTTTTTTAAATAAAAATTTAAGAGAACTTAATTTCATCTAATTTTACAACAGCATAGATGCACTTCATTGTGCCTACATATGAATTTAGTGCAGCGTTGAGGAGGTTCTTGGAGTGAAGTCCTTCACATTACAATTATTCTTAGTGTCCTCCAAATGTGGAAGAAATAATAATTTGTCTCTGTATTTGTTGAATGTATTATACCGGTAGCAGAGCCATTTTATTCTTTCAAGGAACAGTTTTTCCACTTCTGCTCTACATTAGTATATTAAACCCATTACTTGATTTCTGTTCTGGAAAGAAATAGCTCCAGCTCTGCATCATTCATATATCATGTTAAGAAACAGAGGCTATTGACTTGCAAGTGCTCATTGATGTGATCCCTTTGTTACAAATTAATTTGCATTACCAAATGGCTGGTAAGATGGTGCCACCACTCGCACTTCTACATTAGAGTATGAGGGATTCTTTCAAAAGCAGGTCTGGAATAAATATTTTTCCCCTTATGTCTAATACGTATGAGGAAATTTGCACAGGAAAATTCAGTTTGGAAATAATTCATGCAGTTATAGAAACTTTCAGAGCCACGATACTGTAGAGAAAGTTACTGGTGCCCACATAGCCTGCCAGTTTTTATTGTATTGGAAACAAACTTCAAATTTAAATTTCCTCTCACAATGTGAGAACTGAAGGCTATTCATACTTTTCCCTAAGTTTAAGCTTTAGCAGTTAGAGACACAAAAAAATCAGGGGCTAACCCTTGCTTTTAGAAAAGCAGTAAAATATTCAGATGACCATTTACAATAACACAGTTTGCTAGAATGATGTGCAAGAGCTAGGTGTTAATTGTCCATATGTATGCTTTGTAAAGTTGTCTCAAAGACTGCTAAAGGGTGTCAAGGGAAATAATGAGGAAGTGGATAGCTTAACTTTTGGATTATTATTTTATATCACTTTCTTATTTTTAGCTTTAAAAAAATTATTAAGTGGTGATTTTGTATGTTATTTTGTGATTAGCTCAATTATTCCTGTGCTTTCAGACAACTAGCTCTTAGTTAGTCAATAGGGAAAAGAAAATGCTTCCTTGCATCATTTATGAAACTGTCACATCAAAATGAGGAAACTGGGACAAGAAAATAGAGTTCAGCTTCATTCCTGGTAGCCTTCAGTTCTGTTTGCTTCTAAGTGTCCTATGATGGGAAAAGATTATTTGCTTTGGCTTAACTGAGAGCAAGTTTCTAGGAGCAAAAGCTGAGTATTAGTCTTTGATCTTAGGAATCTTAATTAGGAAGGCCATAGTCAGTGCCTTCAGTGACTATGTTAGTAGACAATCAAGAAATAAGTATGTTGTCTGTCACAGCAGACTGAGCAATGTTGGCATTCTAGGAGCATGCATTTTTAGGATTTAGATATAACATATACCTGGAAAATATTTATGTTCTGTAAGATAAAAATAAAAGTGTACATTTAACCCATCTTCTTTTCACCTGTGTCGTATACCGGAAGTAAAGTTCCGAATAGACTCTACGCCATCAACTTGAAGAATATATTGTACCAAAGTGTCAGCTGCAGTGGAAATACTGGATACAGCTATTTGTGGACTTTAACCCATTGCACTATTTTTTGGCATAGTTTTATTAGAATGTTTGTAGCACCAGATGCTGTATGGATTTGGGAAAAGCTACATATTTTCTTTAAGCGCTCTTGTCAGATGGGAGAAGTTATTACTTGGCAAAATGCCAATTTATTTTTTAAGTATGTTTGTAATTGTTCTTGTGATTAGTATTACATAAATAATTTTGTATCTCCCTTTACTTTCTCATATGAAGAATAGCTTTTAGTTCAGGTTAAAATGTCTGTGTATATGGATTTAACAAAAGTGAAAATTCAGGAATTTGTCAAATAATTTGTGGTAAAGCATGCAATTCCTTATATTTGACAGATTTATATGTATATATATATATATATATACATATATATATAAAAGTAGAGTAAAAATACGTCTGTTCTTGACTTCTAGTTTCCTTGGTTATAGACACATTTTAAAACTACCTGCTAGATAACTGTGGTGATTTGACATAGCAACTGTAAAAGGGTTTTAAATAGAAGATTTTTAGATATATTTTGTCTGGTGGGTTCATTTTTAAAACAGTTTATCATATTTATATTATGTGGACTGATGAATACAAGGTCTGATTCTTCTCTTCAAAGTACATTGACCTTGGAAATTTTTTCATTGATCATTGAAACTTAGGCCCCATTTGAGACCTGGTATTACCAAAATTATAGTAGTACACATAGAAGTTTGTCTATTTTGACATTCCAAAACTTGTATACAGATATTAGAGATGTGTTTGCCTTAATGTGTAGATCTGTAACTAGAGACACAGCAGGTAGTATAGGTTATAGAATCACTCAAAAACTCGAGATAAGTACAGTAATGTAAGGTAAGGCAATGTAAAATCCTTATAAAAAGTAATGCAAGATACAATATATCTTTGTATCAAAAGATACATTTGCACAATATAGGTATATAATTATACAGAGCATTTAAATAAAGAGACATTTCTGAAATACATTAAAAAAAAAAAAAGCCATTTGGCAGAAATGAAGAGGCATAATTTTGTGACCAAAATATTTCCATATAAATTATTAATTGCACTGTAGCACATTATATATTGGAAACACCACTCACAAAGGAAAAGGACCATTTTTCACTTTGGAAAAGTGATTTGCAATTATTTTATTTTTTCACTTTGGAAACATATATATATTTCCTTAACTATATTTGTACCATTTCCAAAGAAGGTAAAAGAAAACTGAAGGATCAGTCAAATGTATTTCAACTCTTGAACTGAAATCTGTCTTTCTGTAAAGGACTAATACAGTAACCATTTTTAATGCTTTACTACAAAAATCAAATCTAGTTACCTTCTTATAGGGAGGAAATTTTTATTAATTAAAATTATTAATTAAAATGATTCCACAACAAATAAACATAATGTTTATCTGTTCACTTTCTGTATATTCATAGAATATATAGAAAGGCTTGGGTTGGATGGTCGTCAAAGACCATCTAGTTCCAACCCCCCTGCTATAGGCAGAAGATCAGCTATAGGCAGAAGATCAGATAGATGATAATGATCAGAAGATCAGATAGCTCAGGGCCTCATCTAACCAGGTCTTGAACACCTCCAGGGATGGGGCGTCCTCAGACTCTCTGGGTAACCTGTTCTGGTGCCTCACCATCCTCTGAGTGAAGTATTCAATGTAACATATGCTAAGACTTTCAGCAAGTGATCAACTAGCAGATTAACAAAGAACATATTAAATACTTTTTCCATATGCAAAGTTAATAAACTGAAGTTTGAGCAGATACTGTGCTGTACCATTAATTTTAAAAGATGAAATTTATATACTATTTTATAAATGAATAGAAGAATAATGAAGTTAAGAGATGTCATTGCTGTCCTGGTGTGATTTCATGGAACATATTTTTAATATCTATCTTTATTTTCTCTGCATTTTTTTTCCTTTCAGTCTGTTATTGAAAATAGTAAGTTCTTTGAGCAATATGAAGTTACATACCAGATCTTGAAAAGAGCAGCTGAAGTGTACGCCAAAGCAAATGGCTCAGGTAAATGCCTATGTTTCTGTTGTTGTTGTGGGGATGCCATTTTAATCTCTTCAAACATAAATATCTTATAAAAATATAGCCTACTATTTGTTTCTTCAGTGCATAGAGCTGTATAGTGGCTGCAGTCCACTGGAGAGGCTACAGCCTCTTGTAGCAATTTTGCGTTTTCTCTAGCATGAGGCCAGCTGGTAGACAGTAGCCTGCCCTCCTGCTTTCCAGCTTTCTGAATGTCCAGATCGGCATTGTCATGTTCAGACTTCCTACTGGGAGACGTCCATGGTCCATCCTAATTTACAGATTCTTTGAATATTGGTGATCTGAGCCTAGTAGTGTGCCAGAGAACCAATTATCAGTAGGGAAAATCACATTCTGGTGCCTGGGAACACTCACTGGAAAGACTTCATTTACTAGAAAAACACAGCCAGAGAGCTGATCTCAAAGTTGTCACAGTAGCAAAAGTATCCCCTGATTTAAGATTTTTCATCAATTGTGAAAAGGTATAAGGGGAGCCCAAATGATAGCTCAAGTATGGGTGTACATGAGAAAACTGTGTAGCTGATTGAACCAGTACCTCCTGTAATTTCTGAACAGCTCTGCTTGGTTCAGTGAGAATGTATGAGGGCAATGTTCAACTTAGGTATCACTCAGTCTCTGCTGAGATAATAACACAGTAACATCTGTGGAAGATTGTTGCAGTTATTAAAATGGTTAGTATATTTGCAGAGAAAATGGACACCTTTGTTGTGAAATTTAAAATTGATGGTGATACTCAAATTTTACTGACAGGATATTCTTGCAAAGAATAAAAATTAATAGATTTACTCAGTAGTAGTAAAAATCAAGTAGCAAATTCTGTGTATTCTGTGAGGTCTCAGGATTTATATGGATTCTTTTTCATATGTCTTTTTTTTTTTTTTTTCCCTTCTGGAATAAGGACACATATCTTTCTTGCAGTGTAGAAAATATTAAAAAGTAAAAAGTAAATAAAGCAAAAAAAATAGTAGCATTTTGTTTTAAAGTCAGTAGAAGGAAGTTCCAGTTCATTCAGTAGTTTTGTATACAGACATAATTTGTTTTTACATTACACATCTCTACTACTTTATTTTTAAATTAATTTTCTCTCTATTTCTTTTACTACAGATTAGAAATGAACATCACACTGAATATGCAGTGTTTCTATGCAAATATGGCACTAATTTTATGTACTTTCCTCTGTCTTTAATTCACATGGCTCATTTTTCAGTAATAATTTTGTACTAAAATTTGGGCTATCAACTGAGCATATGTGTATAAGCCTTCTGAAACAGCAGTTTTAGCAAAATATAATTCCCTGATGAGAATGGATAAACGTAGAATAAAATTAAGCTTCACAAAAGCTTAATAATAAACTTAAATAATTGATTTCATTTCTGCATGTCAGTGGAAGAAGTTGAGAATGTGATGAAATTCATGAATGAAACAACAGCACAGTGGAGGAACCTCTCAGTAGAAGTGAGAAGTGTAAGAAGCATGTTGGAAGAAGTAATTGCTAATTGGGACAGATACAGCAGCACTGTGGCAGGTCTGCAAGCCTGGTTGGAAGATGCTGAAAAAATGCTTAATCAGCCTGAACCTTCTAAAAAGGTAAGAATTAATGCCATCTATATCTATCTATTTTGTAAATTATTAGATATATTATATCCTTTTGCATTTCTTTAGGTTGTCTTTAAAAATATCATTATGAGAGAGAGTCATAGAATCATAGAATATCCTGAGTTGGAAGGGACCCTTAAGGATCATCAAGTCCAACTCTTGACACCGCACAGGTCTACCCAAAAGTTCAGACCATGTGACTAAGCGCACAGTCCAATCTCTTCTTAAATTCAGTCAGGCTCGGTGCAGTGACCACTTCCCTGGGGAGCCTGTTCCAGTGTGCAACCACTCTCTCTGTGAAGAACTTCCTCCTGATATCAAGCCTAAACTTCCCCTGCCTCAGCTTAACCCCGTTCCCGCAGGTCCTGTCGCTAGTTTTAATGGAGAAAAGGTCTCCTGCCTCTCGACACCCCCTTACGAGGAAGTTGTAGACTGTAGACTCTACTAGTTGTAGAGAGGTTCAGGCTGGAACTTTTTAGTGGATTCACTGATAGGTTCAAGGACTTGAGTAGTTTGCTACATCTTCTCATTCCTTCTTGACCTCTAATAAGGCTGACCAGGACAGTTTTCCTGTCTCCTAATAAGGAGAACTGGACAGTGCCAGATTCGGTAGATTTAATTAGTTTTGGCTGTGCTCACAAAGGACAGTCTATGCACAAAGCAAAGGCTGTGCTCTGCAACATATAGAAGATTCAAACTGCACGTTTAGCTTACTAAAGAATGATGATTATTCACTTATACAGCAGTACAGAGTATCTGTACTCTTTATTGATCTCACCTTTGAGGATTTAAAACACTTTGTTGTTCTACTCTTTCTTCAACAATTTTAAGCAGTATATATCCATTTAAAATTTTCTCTTTGGTTGTATCAAAAATGTAATTGTATCAGAAGTGTTTTCACATGTGGATACATTCTGACAAGAAATGTAGCTCTGAAACTTGAGATGACTGGCATTACAGTTGGACAGGGCTTTTTGACATCTGCCCCTAAGCAAGGGATAGCATAGCACTGTCACTATCAGATAAGCAGTCTTGGAATTCTAGATTGAGAGCCAGTAATAAAATGAGTCAGTGCCTCTTCCTTGGTCTTGAGGACCAAGTGGCATGGTTCAGCTTGCAACCTTGTCGCTACTCTTATTTCTCCACGTAAAGAAAGTGTCCTCTTTGTTTCAGGCTATTTGGAACAGCACTTGCCCTGTGCTCTCCAATGAATTGCATACTGTTTGGGAGAAGAGCAGCTGGCAGAAGCCAAAGCCATATGAGAGAACATGTTAAATAATATGGATAATCATGGGACAGTGATCAAGTAATGTTTAGCTATGACCATAGTGCCTGGAGATACCTGTCTTAAGTAACTCCCATCCTTAGATAACTTAGATAACAGCCCATTCTCTTGCAGAGCAAAAAGGAAGGGGAGAAGGAAGGAAGGTTGGTCTTTGCCTTCCCTGCCAATTTATGTATGTGTACCCTCCTACAAGATGGACAATGGGTGGGCTATTTAGGCTGTCTTAGTAGGATGGGGGAAAGAAATCAGTCACAGCTACCCTTTTCACTTAACCTCTCACTTTCTCTGAGATAAGAGGAAGCAGTAGTGAAGAATCAGTTTTCTCAGATCAGAAATTTTATTCTAACAGTGTTTTTAGTTACTGACCAAATACTCTTAAGAAGGAGTTTCATTAGTTCAACTGAAGCTACTCGCCACAGTAAAATGAGCGACGAGTAAACTAGTAGCAATTTTTAATATAGTAGGCTGTCTTCAAAGAGTTCAAAATTCTATTACGTCATATCCAATAAAAAGTGTTTTAGAGAATGATTGTTCAAAATGTTTTATCAAACCATTAATGGGTGGCTAATGTTTAGTTTATTGTTTTAAGGTAAATGTTATTTGCAAAGGTGTAAGAATTTTGCTTTTGTTTTTTCTTCAGGATTTTTTCCGGCACTTACCTCATTGGATCCAACAGCATACAGCCATGAATGATGCTGGTAATTTTCTGATTGAAACATGTGATGAGGCCATTTCTAGAGACCTTAAACAGCAACTTCTGCTACTAAATGGAAGATGGAGAGAGTTGTTTATGCAAGTTAAACAAGTATGTGGTTTTGCAGTTGTTACATTTAAATGTTTACTTTGTAATTTCCATGCCAGCAAGACAGATTTGCCCCACTAGTAGGACTATACAACAGCTTACTAATGTGCCTAACTTTTCATAATTATTTAAATATGAAATTAAACCCTGTCAGTAGTTTACTGCGATTGGGGCATTTGTCTTGTTTATCTTTTGGGTTATAAAAAAATGTTGTTTTTATTTTTAGACATTTTCAGCTGGTGTAGCCTGTATTTTTGTCTTTACTATCATAATACAGTGATTGTTATTCATGCATAACTTCTACTTTCTTTTAAGAAAATGATTGGTTTTACATACCCATTGTTATTGCAAGGTCTGTAAAACTAAGTAGGGAAAATGTTGAAAGTGCATGTTTTTATTACCCTTTAATGGAAGTTGTGTTCAATTACTGTACTACAACCATAAGCAGGTGCAATGCAAATTAGTTAGCTAAATGTTTTCCCCAAATCAGTCAGACATTAGTTCCATCTCATGAACCAGGAGGTAGATATAGCAAATTTAAAAACTAAAACTAAAAATACAAATCTGTCTCATAAAAGAGATTCAACTGTTTGGAAAATAAATGTTGTTTTTATGTTCTTATTAAAAGGCACAAGAGAGGATAAAATTATGCACAAATGTTTCACACCTTATAAACACAATAGAAAATATTTTTGCTTATTATCAATATATATCTAATGGTATTTTTCCCTTTCAGCAGCTTTCAATTGGCAATTGCCTGTTTGAAGATGTTGAATCTCCTTTTTAAATTGGCATGATTAGTTCCATTGCAGTCAAGTTAAATGGAAAAGTGCACAGATTTTTTATTGTAACTTTTCCAAACTAGAATGTTCTCGAGTTTTATTTGTTAATAATATTTAGGGTGATTCTTTGTGGAAGTGTAATGCCTAGAGAAATGTGTTTCTTGTCTTATGTCTTTCACATGTGAAAGCATAGCCTGTCTGCACTTCCATTATAGAATGCTTTCTTCCTTGTTCTCCCTCCTTCCAGTCAGCAGTTTTTACTGGACTTTCCCTTCTTTCTCAGCTTTTCTAGGCTTTTTGTATTATTTCTTGTTGCTGAACTTTCAAAATTGGCACTGTAGGTAATAAGAAATTAATTCTAGGTTAGAAACCAATGAGAGTTTGGAGTTCTTGGAAAAATCCAAACCTTAAAAAAAAAAAAAAAAGGCTGAACTCTAGTTTGAAAGTTCTCCTTAGCATCAGCATTGCTGAAAATAAATCAAACCCTTAGAATATTTTCCATTACTTTATATTCTATTGAATGCAATTTTTCTATCAAACTGCTTAGAAAACATGCTAATTTTCTCAAGTAATTATTTAGTAGCCACGTATGTCCTTTGGATAAGTTTCTTTCTTTCTTTCTTTCTTTTTACTTTACATTTCTTTAGTATGCTCGAGCAGATGAACTAGACAAAATGCAGAAGGAATACCTGGATGGTGTTGCCAGTTTGACAGCCTTTGTTGATGAAAGCAATAGAAAATTCTCAGCACCTGTAGAAGTTTCCTTCCTAGATGTCAAGATGTTTGTACAAGACTTAGAAGTAAGTCTTCATTCCATTCTTTTCTTTTCCTTTTATAAAAGAAAGGTGTGTAACTATTTAATTCTGAGGATAAAGCACAAAAATATATTAGTATGCGTTTCCATTATTACTCTTCTTCACTAGTGTTACTTTTGTATAGTTTCTCCTATGGCGAATCTAAATCCTTGTGTTCTATGAGTGGTATTTCTAGAATACATTTCCAGAACACTGTCCATCTGGATATTTATTTCTGTTTAGTTTCAAATCACATCCAGGTGAACTGATTTGATACCCTTTCGCACAGTTTGCATGCATTTGAATTATGATTCAAGCCTCACAATTCAGCCAGGACAAAAATTGGAATGTATATCTCACATCACTTGGTAATATGCTTGTATCTCCCATGAATGCTATTGTTGAAAATTTTCTTGAAACATTTGTTACAGAATATTAAACAGAAATTGCCTGCCATGGAAGCTCAGTACAAAACGGTCACAAGAACAGCACAACTTGTTACAAAAGAAGTTTCCCAAGAGGAAGTACATGAAATACTTGCAACTCTGACAAGGATTAAAGAGCAGATAAGCAAGGTTGCAGAATACATTTTTCTACTGTACATGGTGTTGACTGCTGAACTAGTAGCCAGTAAGCTGCACAAGAAGAAAGAAAGAAACAAACAAAAAAACACTCAGGGATATGCGTTTGAGCAAATTAATGTCTGTAGTAACAATGGAGTGAATTAATGGAAGAGAAAATATTACTTCTTACCTCAAGACCACCATCTTTAAATTTATTTTATTTTATTTTATTTATTTATTTATTTTTAAAGTAATGCAGTGCTGGGATTGATCTTAAAAGAGACAGTTACCAACTATATAAATTACATGTAAATGAAGCTACTGTTTATTGAATTTTATTACTTTTTTTAACAATTATTTTTCTTTACAATGACCAAAGGTTAAGGAATATTCCTGTGCCCTGCTATATGAAAGTCAGCATCTGCTGTCTCCACTGGAAGAACTGGAGAAACAAATAACAAATTTCTATGAATCTCTTGAAAAAGTCAATGAAATAATTTCTATTCAGGATCCTGAAAAACAACCTACAATACTTCTTAAGCAAAAAGCTCAAGTAAGTTTATAAAAATACTTGAACCCCCACTAGAACCCATGGTTTCTCAATTCAAGATGCAAACATGAGATCTTTCTTGCGAAAATAGAACTGAAATGTTAGAAATGTAAATATATTTACATTTATATATATTTACTTTATATAACAATATATATATTATATAACGTATAATATTATATGTACTGTGTATTATATGTTTACATTAGCGTGCTTTATGTATACATACGTAAAAAATACTTCAAGCCTGCAATGTGAAGAGATTGTCAACGAGAAGGGTCTTCTTTTCCAGTGACTTCAAGCTTTGATTGTACTTGGGCAAAAAAAAATGACCTAGTGAGTTCGACTGTTCAATCATAACAGCCCTCTTCTGTACATGAACAATGCAGTCTTCTGGTTAAGAAGCAGTCTGAGTACTCTTTTCCTCTTTCCTGATGTTGCCCAGACTCAGAATCTCAGAATGTCGTCATAAAATTTCATGTTTCTTCTGCGGTTGTTTGCCATCAAGGAACTGAAATCTTCTCATTTATATGAAGGCTACTGACAGGAAAGGTTAATTTGTTGAAAGGCAACATCAGTCTGCTTTTGAGAGTTGTCATTCTGATGTCTATTTTCACTGCAAAATTAGAATTGTAATATAAATACAGACATCACGTAAAATCAAAACAGAGATTTATGCACTGACATGTATTCTACAAAGCTATCCAAAGGGCTTTGGCACATGTCTGTTTGTTGTTGTTGTTGTTCGTTTTATTTTATTTTTTGTTTTGTTTGTTTATTTTACATATAGCTAGAACTCTATTTTTCATTCCATCTAACATTTTCTGTAGTTTTGTTTTTTTGTTTTTTTGTTTTTTGTTTTTTTTTTTTTGAGGTGCTTTGACTGTGTCCCTTCTATTCTTCTTGTTAAAAATATCGTCCTGTTATTTTGCCAAACTTTTCTCTCCTTTATTCCTGGCCAGGGTGGATATATGTTTCTTTCTTTCAGGATTTGGTAGCTTATCAAGAAAACTGCAAGAAAGCTTTGTCCCTCATTGAGAGAAATAGTCAGAGTATCCTGCAGTGCGTGGCTTCTAGTGAAGCGTTGCAGCATTTCCATCAGTCAACATTTCAGAAGAAAGTCACACAAGTTCAGATTACTTTTCAGGTACTTATGTAAAACCTTGGTGCATATTTTTGAAGTCTTCTTAATATGCAGCTGATTCATCCTGCCATATCTCCATTTAATTGCTATGTAGCTCTATAGGTAACAAGTGGTCAGGGGAATAAGGGTCATCTTCTCCATGCAGTTATTCAAAGGTTAGGCTGCCTCAGGCCTTTTGAGAAACCTGGGATTTAAGGAGAATTTTCACATGTCTCAGGCTCCTTTGAAACAAGCAATTGAGAATCCACCCACTAGCTCTGTGCCATTTTTTTTTTCTCCTGACTTTCTTATCTTGGCTAATTATTTACTCCTATATTCCCACACATTCACTTTAACATAAAGCATTGAAGACAGAAAGATTTGCAATTGCTGCTATTGGTCTGGAGCTTTGTTTTTCATCAGAAAATGCAGATCATGAAGATGAAGTCAGAATTTACATTTGTTAATGTAAAAATGCAGTTAGGGCTACAATCCACTTTAGTTTTAGAATTCTTATTAGAATTATTAGAACATTATTATTAGAATTATTAGAACATTACTATGTTATTAGTAATATTGATATTTTCAGGGCTACTTAGTCCCAGCCTGTCACAAACTCAAACATTTTCTTGGGTGATCTCCAGATGCTGGGTGCTGTTAGATTTATTTTCAGGCAATTATTGTTGTAATTGTTGTATTGTTGTATAAGGCTATCTAAACTGAATTTCAACCTGCAGACAATCATCTGTCAGTGAAGAGTTGTACCTGAGAGGTGGATTTCAAAATGTATATTGTATTTTGTGTGTTCTACGTAAAGATCTGTAGTTTTTGATTTACCATTTAGAAATCATCTAAGTTATGTTTGTGTTTACAGAGGCAGATACAATTGTCTTGATAAATTTACCATGTTTAAACATAAATTATTCTGGTTTTATAAAGATGGACAGTGATTTATCTCTGGGCTTAAAATATTTATGGATCTGGAAATTTGTCTTTTCTCATGTAAAGACTACATTCCTATATGATTTTATTATTTTACACAAATTTATCTGGAACCTTTAAAAAGGCTTAGCAAGATGTTTAAATTGACAGCTACAGATTTGATTAGCTCACTGGGTAAAACTATTGTAATTCTTTTACACTGGGTTAGTAATCAGCAAGGATAGTAAAGTGTGTGGTTAGTACACAGTGTTGGAATTACCTTGGTGCAGCTGAACTGGTGAACTGTTCATTTGTCCTGTTAATATTTATTATTTGTTTATGGATTGTAACTGCTGGTTGATGCAGTGCACCAGGACAGAATGCAAGGCAGAATAATAAAGAGTTTGACTAAGGTTTCAAAACAAGAGAAGTACAAACTAAGCAACAAAAACATAAGTCTCTTTTAAGCAGCCTTTTAGATGGTTTGACGTGGCCTACTAGAGTGATTATTGTTCAAACCCCCAGGTTAGATCTGTGGCATGGAACTGGTTGGATCCATAGGTTAAACCATATTTATCTGTCTATTCCCTCCTATCCCCTCCCCTCATTTTTTAATCAGGGGTTGGTGCAGAAACTGGTAGTCTGATAAAATGAGAAATGCAATGACACACATTTAAACAAAACAACAACTGTTTTACGTTTGAAAACAGTCTTTGGGAAATAAATGTTAGCCAAATGGCTACATATTTGCATTCTGCAAGTATCACAGACATCTGTATTGAATAACTATCCATTTTTAATTGAATCAAGGATGACATTAGGGTGAGTCTTTGTATAGGTATTAAAAACAGGGAAAACGGGAACATGAAAGGAAGAAGAGGAGCAGCTGTGAACGAAATGTATTTTTAAGAGTGACACCAGTCAAATGCATTTTTAGGTAAGATTATGGTAAAAGAGTAAGTAAAAAGCTGTGAAAAAGTGCCAACTAATTTTCTTTGTTTATAACTCAGAATATGATCAGGAAAGCTGGTGAGTGGAGAAAAAATATAGAAGCAAATAGCCGTTTGATGAAGAAATTTGAGGAGTCTAGAGCAGAATTGGAGAAAGTTATACAGATTGCCAATTGTTGCTTAAAAGAAAAAGGAAATCCTGAAGAACTTCTCAGGAAGCATAGTGTGAGTACATTCTCTAATTTTCCTCATGGAAATCTTTAAGTGCATGACATATAAGTGAAAAACCTATTTAATTTTAAAATTGACATAGATTTCTTAGATTTCTTCCATATTTTGAAGTGATACAGACCTGGTCAATGTTAAGATTTAAAAAAAAATAAAATGTAAGCAACCAGAAAGTGTGGAGAGAGGAACCCCTTAGCCATTAAGGTTGGTTTTGCCTATAGAACTGGTTGGAGTGAGAGCGTTAATCTGTGTTTTGACATCCACTGCTGGGTTTTCAGAGGAATGAATATTTGTTTGTGTATTATAACAATTACTTACACGTGTGGCTTTAAAAGCTATTCTAGTTAAAACACCATATCAATGTACTGTCTGAGTGCCCCAGAATAAATTAATTTGCTGGACTATAAATAGATAGACAAAGTTTTCCTTAGTTCAAACTCTACTTCTTTGATGTAACAGATGTGACATTGAAACTTACAGTGTATGTTAAGAAACTTCATGCTAGCAGGTTATCATATCAATAACCAGTTTTGTCATCTGACTTTTCACCTTTCACTTCAAACTCAGGAATTCTTTAACCAGCTGGATCAGAGAGTCCTAAATGCCTTCCTGAAAGCTTGTGATGAACTTACTGACATCCTTCCTGAACAAGAGCAACACAGCCTGCAGGAAGCTGTAAGGAAACTCCATCGGCAGTGGAAGGTTAGTGACATTGAATGATTTCTCTGGATATTCTAAGTCTTAACTTGGGAAAGTTTCTGCATGACCTATATGCTGAATATAGATTACAATAAATAAATAAATAAAATAGTTGTAGTCTTTGACTTCTTATACAGTTGGAGAAAAATCTGTATTTTACTACACTAGATACACCTACACCTACAAATACCCTCCTGAAAAAGCACTGATAATTTAAGTGGTCAAAATTTAGGAAATGAGAGAAAACAATTATGAAACCTTAATTTCTTCCCCTGTGTACAAGCATAATGATACCTGTGTTAAGAACATTTGTTGAGTGTAAGTGCTAGCTTTTCTTACTTTATGCTGATGTTGGACAACTGCAATTACTTTCCCAACCTTAGGAAGGCAAATTTGCAAGAAATCAAGCTATCAGTTTACATTGAGTCTTCTGCTAAAAACTCTGAACAAACAGAACAAACTCAGACAAATAAACAAACATTGCTCATAAGCTGTAGAATTTTTGCCTCTTACAACATGTTTCAGGTCAGAGTTGGAATGAAGAATGAGTAGGTTCTCACTGGCAGCAAAAAGGAACCTCTGAAAGCAGGTGTGAATATAGGTTCACTATTATGTTTTTGTTTTTGTTTTTGTTTTTGTTTTTTTTTTAAACAGGAAGTACTTAGTATATCTTGTCAAGAGCCAAGATTTCTCTGAGATCTGCCTTATAATTACATATTTTGGATCCCACAAACATATGTCTTTATCATCTTTCTAAAAGACATCTTAGATCTAAAACATCTAAGATGCCTTGTTTTCTATATTAGTTGTTAGATAATTTATTTGCAGTTACTTCACACTGAGGTAATGGGTGTATTGTTATATTTCTGTTCTTGTTTATTGCCCCTGTGGGAATGTAGGATCTTCAAACAGAAGCTCCATATCATTTGATTCATTTGAAGATTGAAGTGCAGAAAAACAAGCTTCTGGTCACAGTGGAGGAGTGCAAAGCTGAACTAGCTCGTCAGAACAAGGTGCTAACCAGAGAAGGCAAAGAAAGGATGATTGAGGAACACATGGTATGAACTATACACCACCAAGTGGGCATGTATAGAAATACATCTGAATACAAATGATAAACACATCTTACCAAATCAAGCCACCAAACACTGTGCACAACTGAATCAGTTCAATGCTTTGGACCTTTCATTAATAAATAAATAATAAATAAAATCATTTGGAATTTATCCTTTCATGCTAATACCTAAAAGCTTAGTAGGAGCATGTATGACCTAGTAGCATCATGTATGACCAGTTTACATCAAAGATATAGATATGCTTTGTGATTTATGCCAATTATATTATTATTGAATTTTCTGCTTTTTCTCCCATCAGCTGTTCTTCGGTGACAAGGGATCTTACCATCTGTGTGAGAAGAGACTACAACGGATTGAGGAACTCTGCCAAAAACTTCCAGTTTCTGATCCAGTGAGGGCTACATTGGAAAGTAGCCAACGAATCCTGAAGGAGCTGAAGTCCCAGATAGACAGCACATACGCAAAACTAACAGAACACTCAGACACCTGGAAGGGCTATAAGAACAGGTGTTAGCCCAAATCCTAGAGGGGTCTGGTAGTGCATTATGTGTGATCACTCCTCAAAATGTCATTATAGATCAGTACCATGTAAAGAATGATAAATCTGTGTTCTTGACTTCAAGCTAACTATATGTAGTGATTCTACAAATAATAGTGGGGCTTTGAAGGTTTTATAATTATTAGCTTAAATTTAAGAGGTTACCGTTTAACAGTGGTAATCATTGTCTTTTTTCCTTGCTTTGCATTATGACAGAATCACAGAATATTTTGGATTGTAAAGGACCTTAAAAATCATATAATTCCTTCCCCCCTGCCATGGGCAGGGATACCTCCCACTAGATCAGGTTGCTCAAAGCCCCATCCAACCAGGCCTTGAACACTTCCAGGGACAGAGCATCCACAACTTCTCTGGGCAACCTGTTCTAGTACCTCACCACCCCCTGAGTAAAGAACTTATTTGTAATGTCTAATTTAAATCTACCTTCTTTAAGTTTAAAACCATTACCCCTAGTCCTATTGTTACACTCTTTGATGAAGAGTCCATCTCCAGCTTTCCTGCAGGTGCCCTTTAGGTACTGGAAGTCTGCTATAAGGTCTTCCCAAAGCCTTCTCCAAGCTGAATAACCCCAACTCCCTCAGTCTGTTTTCATAGGAGAGGTGCTTCAGCCTGTTGATTATCCTCATGGCCCTCCTCTGGACTCATTCTAATAGGCCCATGTCCTTCTTATATTGGGGACCCCAGAGCTGAATGCGTTATGTGATGTTTTATTTCAGATTTTCTGAATTGGCAAATTGGATTTCATCAACAGAAAGAGAACTAAAGAAGATAAAGGAAAGTGTCAATGATACTGCCAAATATGAGCAGTTTAAATCATCTGTGGGGGTGAGCTTATATTCTAACTAAACTACACTCATTGATACTGGGTCTCTGAATAAAACTGTACTCTGAAGCATTGCAATTGTTTTAGTGTGGAAACCACGGATAAAGTTCTGCTGATTCTTAGAATTCTTAAAAATATTCCCAGGACAAAATTCCATGTGCAGCAAATCATGGTGTAAGTTCCTAATTCTAGAAATTCGGAGAATGGCAGGTCCCTTTACCAGTATGTTCAGACCATTCAAAATATAGAAGCAAGTACACTAAATACTTACCCCTCATTCTGCTGCATGTACAGTTAAGAGTGCAGTGCAAAGAAAAGCCAAAATTTCTGGACTGGGTGGTTTTGAAGGATCAAGTTATTGCCCTACATTTACAGAACATTTAGGGAAAACTTCTATAATAAGACTTCTCTTCTACAGTAGTATAATAGGGGAGGCAGAGATAGTCTACCATACACTTTTGCATTGGTGAATGGTAAGAGAAATAGTAGAATGCTTTTAAGATTCAGTGCTTCTAGACCTTCAAACTACCTTAACTTTTTTTTTTTTTTCTCCACACATTAGAAGCCAAAATAGGAATATCACATAACATAGAACTTAGTGTGAAAGTCATGAACAGTTTGTAAAGGCCAACTGTGTAGAGAAATAAAATTATTTTTATTTATAATAAAATAAATTGCTTGATAAAGCAGAAAGACCGTTAGCTAAATGGGTGTTTCTGCTCCAGAGAGTCTAATTTATTCATGTAGTTTACCTGCTGACAGCTTTACCTGCTACCAGCATTGATATAAAGACAGAAAATAACTACTGGATGGAAAGATTGAAAAAATATATATTAAAATGGAAGAATAAATATGTAGAACCTTATATCATATGATGTTTATGTTTGAGAAATTTAAGATTTAACTTGTAACTAAGAAATTTGGTCAATATATGAAAAATATATACATATTAACTATCTATCCATCTTCTATTGGTAAAAATGCTAGTTTGTGAGGAAAAATAATTCTACTGCTATTTTATAAAACACAGTTCTGTAAAATCTGTGGAGCAAATGCAAGACACTAGCCACTGATTGGAACAAAATAGTATGTGAGCAGAAAAATTTTACGTTTTTAGTGTTTCAAGATAAGAACAAAAATAGTATGTTTATACCACTAATCTTTGAATTGATGCCATGAATGTGACTCATTAATATATTTTACTTACTTGAAGAAAATATGTTTTGATTCTTCCACAGGAAATCAGGCAGCATATTAACAAGCAAGGAGAAAATCACAGCTGGCTGAAATCTAGACTTGCTGTTCTGACATCAATATGTACTGATATGGAGGCCAAGAAAACAGAGGATGAGCTGTGTAAACTTTCCAATGACTTCAAGGGACTCCTGGATTTGCTGGCTGAGGTACAGATTGAGGAACACAAAAAAATCTCCATTTACAGTGTCATGTGAAATGACATCAATCATGGCTTCACAAGTTTCCTGATATATAACATATATATACATATATATATATATAACATATGTATATATGTTATATGTATATATATATATGTATATACATGTTAATTAAACTGGAAGCATTCAGCAATGAAAAAAATAAACAAAAAACATTTGTACAGTCTGGGTAGCAAAGCTGTGAGACAAGCAGACAAAAGATACTAACAGTATTATAATAGTTTTATAATAGATCCTTTTTTATTTTTTGGTCAGAACTGGAATGTGTCCTACAAAATAAAATATTTATAGAATCAAAATGTCAATATTTTTAGAGGCAAAAAATAGTTTTCTAAAATCAGTTCTTAATTAAAATTGGGAAAACCTATCAACAGTTGGATATACAACTTGTTTTTAATCTTAATTTGTGTATCATTTATACTGAAATAATAAAGGAAATACTGTGAGGTGGTTTCAAATCAATTAGATTTCAAGCATGCACTGAATTTTCAGAAAAAGGACACAAATATCTGAGGTCTGAATGGTAATGAGATACTGGAACTGCTGAAATCATGGGAAGTTTCTAGTCAATAAGAAGTAAAACTTCTCAGAATTCACTGAATTCTTGAGGTTTGTGGGATCTTAGTGATCTTACCACTTCACAGTTTTTACAGTAAAAAAAAAAAAAAATCAATTTGAAAAATAGTTCAGTATAGAGAAAGGTTTCAGATTTCATTGTTAATGTCAGTCCTTGTAGAGACCTCATAAGTGTTCGAAATGTGTAAAAGTTACATGTATTTAATAAAAATTTTCTGAATTCCCATCATCAGAAAAGTATGTTTGGAAAGTTGGGGAGAACCAATGTTATGATTTCCAAGTGATGGCAATAAATAAATAAGATACCTTATTAATTATATATATATACATGTATATATATTAAAGTACTTTTGCTTTTTGGAACACAAGTTCATGAAACTACAACAAGAACTTAAGAACTAGAATCTAAACTTGTTTTGAATCTAAAAATGTAACAGAAGAAAATATCCCAAGTTGGAAATGGTCAACAATGACCATAGAGTCCAAACCCTGGTTCTACACAGGGATACATAAAATTAAGCTGTATGTCTAAGAGTGTTGCTCAAACTCTGCTTGAACTCCAGGAGGATTGGTGTCATGACCACTCCCCTGAGGAGCCTATTTCAGTGCCTAGCACTCTCTCTCTATTTAGACAGCTATCCACCTTATGTCAATATAGTATAGTATGGTATGTCTAAACAAGACAAAGCTCTCTACAGCCATATTTTAAGGCTACAATCACTCACCAATGTAAAGGTAAAGGTGTACACTAAGAATTCTAGAGATATAAAAATTTAGACAATTCAGTCTTTACAATTTTTAAAGACAATATTGGAAGTCTTTTGTAAAACAATTCATTTTTTTACAAAAAGTATTCCACTCATATACATGTCCTTACAATATAGATTTGTCTTTTAACATGAAATACATAAAGTTATCATTAACTGTAGATTGAAAAGACACTAGGCACTCTTGGAGACTGTGTTCAGTACAAAGAAGAAGTTAAAAGTGCAATTGAAGAGTTAATCAACAACTCTAAAGAAGCCCAAGCAGAGGCCGAAAAGATCCTGGATACTGAAAGTTTATTACAAGCTCAGCAACTACTGTTTCATCATCAGGTAGGGCAATTTCTCCATATATGTCCATATTTGATTTTTTTTTTCTTTAAGGCAGGAGGTATGTAATTACTGAACTATGTAGCCATAGCTCCATAACTCCAGCAGCATACATGTAGCTCTCTCTATCAAAGCTTGCAAGAGTCATAATCAGGCACTATGATGTCTTGCCTCTATTTTATCTGAACTCTTTGGTGTTTTAAAAGCTGTTGTATGTGTTAAGGTTCATATTGGTCTTTCAATATTCTGCAATCCTTACTCATCATAGGATAGGTAGTAGGAACAATTATCTTCTCCCTGAGTTCTCACACTACTCTATCTCTTTTCATATAAAGCCTGTTATGTTGAAAAAATACTTCGACAAAGAACAGAGTAGATTTGACTGGGCAAAGCTTGCATAGCAAGGTTGCTAATGGGTCAGGCACGTTAGGAAAGGGGCTATATAAGCAAGCTGATATATTGCTTTAATCAGTCCAAGGCTCCAACATGTTCTTCAAAGGATACAGAGCAGAAGCAGATACTTCAAGGCACTCAAGAGGAATGCACACACTTTAGGGTACTGCTGCAGTTGCTCGACTGTTGCTACTTCTTCTTTCTAAAACATTTCTTTGGATGAATGGCCATATATTGTCACTCTCCCTCGTCCATTTCTATGACACAGGAGGTGCATACACCTTTTGGAATTCATGTCATATATCGTATGAGTATATGTGACTCAAGTAATACTTGCACAGTTTATTTCTCTGTTTATTAATTTCAGTGCACACCCATTGCAAACCACAGAAAGTGGTTTCAGTGTGCCAGTTTCCCAAATGAACTAAAAAGTCTGATAATTCCTGTTGGATGAATCCTTCTAGCAAAGGACTAGGAGACTCCGTGCAAAGAGACAAGATGTGCAACAGCAGATTTTCCAAGCTAAACAGTTGCAGATTGAAGGTGGACTGCCAAGCACAATGCAGGAGGATTTACTAAAGTTGGAAGGAACACTGGAGAACATGCAGCAGACTATGGAGAAACGTGAAGAGCAATTGCAGGTGGGTCATTGCAAGTAGAAATAAAAAAACATATGCTTTATTCTTCTCCATTATTATTTTTTTATTAGTAAGAAAATATATAAAAAGTCAGAACTTTCATTCTCACCTTTAAATCTTGATCCTTGAGGTTTTCATGATCAGTGTCTGCATCAAAACTTCTTGAAGCTTCTAGATACTTCTAAATAAAGAACTAACATTTTGTTTGGAAATGTTTAAAAGTCCCCCAACATTTCAGTCACAAGTTTAAGTAGACATCTATGAATTTATTTTTTGGATGGGTTAATTATCACCCCCAGTTATTAAAGATGACGAGGACCTTTATTTGAGAGTACTAAGCCAGACTGATAGAGTAAAAATACTGATGTTGTGCAAATATAAGCCTCACAACTACTGTGTGGAATACTTGTTGCCATCCTATATCTGGAGAAGGAAATAAAAAATCACAGAAAAATCAAGTGGAATACATTCAGCTGTATAACTAATTACTGACTGAAAAATAACATGTATAACAGAGCCCAAATAACTTCTTAAAATAACAATTTATTATCAAAACTATTTTTTTTTCTAAAGAATCCTATATATGAAACCTTAATTTTGCTTTGCCTTACTTCAGAATCAAGAAAATATTTGTTAATTATTTTGTCATAATTAATTTGTCATAATCCTGTCATAATCTAGTAATAAAATGCTAGTCAATAAAATGTTGGTCAAAATTTAATACAATCAAAACTAAACAGATTTTTATGTCCAAGGAAAGGTTTTATTTCATAAAATCCTTTTAGATATTACTGATTTCCTGACACCATAAACATAAGCATCTGCAGTCAGCACTTCAGACTTAAAGGGCATTCAAATATAAGTTTTAAATATTTCTGTCACCTTACAGATTGAACGGTGTGCAAAATCAGTGAAACAGTGTGAATATGCAAAGAAAAACTCTTTTTTGGGGTTTCAAAACAGTTTCATCTGTAGAGTAGGTGGCATTTCAGGAGAAATTACATTATGTTAGATTTTTTTTTTTAATTTTTCTGTAACTTGAAATGAAATTCTTCTAATTCTTTTTTTTTTTTTCTCTTCTTTGTCCTTTTTGTCTTTGTGTGTTTGTGTGTGTGTGTGTGTGTTTGTTTTTTCCTTTTTGTTATTGTTTTCTTTTTGTAGGTCACAATAAATAAATGGGAGCAGTTTGAAAGGGACAAAGAAACAGTTGTAAAATACCTTAATCAAGCAAGCTCTGCACTTGAACGTATCTTAAATTTTAGCAGCTTAGATAGCCTCTCTTCAGAACTGGATCAGACAAAGGTATTCACTGTATGAGATACAGGAACTGAGATATCTTTCTGCCTTTTTTGGTTAACATGTTCTGAGCATATTGCATACAATATTTTATTGTTAATGCTGATATAAATTGTGTATACAGTTTAGAGACTACATAAACTTCAGAGGTAAAATGTTCTCTCTTAAAAACATAATGAAGAATTACTCAAAATCTGCATCTGAATGTATAAAATGGTAAAATTATTTTAAAGACTTCCCATTTTATGCTCGGTAATTGTCTATACTGGTAAGCTAAACAGTATCAAGCTCTGGCACGTCATCATTGACAAAAGAGAGAATTCCACTGTATGGAATCTATAAGCCATAACATGACACTCGCCCTTAATAAAAGAAAATTATCCCAGCCCATTTTATTTACTAATACAGAAGTAATATATGTGATCGACTTTCCATAGTGCTGTGCTTTTCATGACATTTTTACCCTGTGGTGAACCTGATACCACATTACATCTACCCTGCTTTTCTCTGAATCCATTGTTCTGTAGCACATTTACTATGTATGATAGAAAATAGCTATTAAACCAAGTGAAATTACAAGCTACAAGATACTACAAAGTCATCTCTTCAAAGGGTAGTGCAATATTATGCAATATATGTTCAATATTATGCAATATATGGTTACTGAAAGCATATAATATTCAAAAAATCATTTAAAACAATCAACAACAACAAAAAAAATGAAGAGCTATAAAATAAATTTCCATTAGTTGAGTTAATACCTTTTGAACATACATAGTTTTCCTTTCCAAATTTCATTGGATAGAGTTTGTTAAAATGAATATTTATTAAATGCAACCTGAAAATGAATTGGGAGGTGTTTTTTTCTGTGCATTTACACATTCGGAATATACATATGGGACGCACATAACCCCGTGCAATGCTTTTTTCCAAGAACAAACATTGAAGACAAAAATATTTTTTGAATATATAAAACTGTACGTAATTGTATTAATATGTCTTTCATTCTTACAGGAACTTTCTAAACATGCTGAAGCCATGACTGTACAAGCTGAGAACTTGGTGAAGAATTCTTCTGAGATACATCTTGGTTCAAAGAACAAGCAGTCCCTTCAACAGCAGGCAAAATCTATCCAAGAACAAGTGAAAAAAGTAGAAGTTACTCTTGAAGAAGAGTATGTTCTTAATAAATCCTAATATTTATTCTCCACTATAAGATTGAATCAGATCTCTAGAATCCCTTGCCCAACATTTTGTGTCGTCTCATCAGCTCTGTCATTTTCAGCTTGCCATGGCATAACTACCAGATTATAGTACCAAATATGTCAAAAGGTTAATATGTGCAAATAAATTTAATCTTTGTTTGATAACACATAATTTATAAAATCATTGTAGTTACATTTAACCTGTCACGGTTCTTACCTTTAAGCCCCAGTCTTGTGAAGAAGGGATAATTAATCTCATTCTTGAGGTTCTATGATCTTTTAGAAAGAAAAATCTCTGTGCAAATATGAGAACAGTACCATATTTGCCTCAATTTTCAGTTTTCCATTTTCTCTACAGAAATGTCAAGTGCCTTTATCTTAGCTGAATGCCCAGATTATTTTTTTCATGGACAATATCAAAAGCTGCTTCTGCCATCACAAATGAGAAGGCATAATTTGCCAAATTATGTTTAAAAGTGTGACATTCAAACTACAAGAAAATGTTGTTAAATGCTGTAAATATTTGTAGGTTTCAGTACTTGTGAAAGTCTCATCCTCTCTCCTAAGTAATCAGAAGTTACTCAGCTCAGTGTTACTCTTCAAGAGTGCTTCAGCTTTTGACATTTTTCTATATACACATGCACTTGTATGCATGTATGAAATTTGTATTTTTTTTCGTATTTAAGAGCAGGCTCACAAAAGATGTCTTAGTGGATTTACTATGTAGATTAATTTATTATACAAGTGTAAGAAGACACCATGTGGTGGAATACCATGTATTCCATCTGAATATGAACAAAAGACAATGTCAGCATTACTGTTTTGTGTTTTTTGTTTTTGATTTTTCCTCTATTGACCATTGTCATGTCAGCATGTTGGTACGAGTTTAGTTGGTACGAGTTTAGTTGGTACCCTTTTCTTCCTGATGCAGAAGAACACCTTTAAGAACAGAGAAGAGCTCTAAAATGGAACATAACAAGGCTGTGCAGCAGATGCAACTTTCTGATTATTGTTGGTCTATTTTTTTATTTTTTATTTTTTGGGTACCATTTTATGCAAGTGTATTAGAGTGATTTGAAATCAAATATTCTACCGTATCTTCCTGAATACTTTATGAAGTTGTTTTGGTTTTTGTTTTCCAATGTTACTGAAAAAGCTTGTATGATTTTACATAATTTAGATATAGGAAATTCATCCTTCCAAAAATTAATATTCACTTTTTTTAATAACATGTAATCTAGTTTTAAATGGAAACCATTGCTGATATCCCCTTTTGATCTAGGTATGGAACAGGTTTAGTTGAATGTATGAGTTATACAGAATGTCTGTGATACTGTGATATGACAGATAATAAAGAAATAAATCCCTTCTGCAAAACCCATGAATATATACAACTCTCTATAGTTAATCTGCAGAACACATAATCAATGTGTAAAAGATATGTTGTAACTCACATTAATAAAAAGGTTGGCCCAGTAATTTGAAGGTATCCTACATACATATATTATGCCAGTGAATAGGAAGAGGAATTTTTTATTTTGAAAATAAATAAGAAAAAATAAAAAGGCCATTTTTATTTTTTTTCACTGCCATCTTTTCTTAGCTTCCTCTAGCATTACTGAGGGGAAAAAAAAAATCAAAACTTAAAAAAAAAAGTTTTTTGTTTTTTGGTTTTTTTTTTGAAGGCTATATTTAAAAGGAACATATATTTTGGAGTTTTGTAATATTCAAACTTTTCTAAGGAAATTTTCATATTTTCAGTGAAATGGAAAGTGCATATTTTACAAGCTGTGTGTAGGACCCACGTTAGTACTGGTATCTTTAGATTGGTTTTACAGTAAAAAAATTTCTACATTGAAAGTTAATTCTGTTAGGTCTTATAAGGGTCTTAGACTTCTAACTTGTGAGGAAAAAAAAGGTGTGTGTGTTTGTGTTTGTTTTTTTTTTTTTTTTTTCTCTCCAAGATATACGTGAATGTCTCTCTCTCTTTAACATATCTATAATGGATGGTTCAAAACATATAAATATATTAACTTTGAGGTAGTTGTCATATCTGTTGATTCTTTGTCTCAATATGAAATTATTGCCTCGGAAAACACAGGTGTCCCCATTATGGCTAACATAACGGTTTGACATCATGTGCACAGTCTGAGAGGCAAGTTTGAATTTAGGTTCACATCTTAGTCTTCTAAAATAAAGAGTTTTTAAAATGCCTTTCCTTTAGATTGAATTAGTTACATTCTAGCAAGAATACAGGGAGTTTTAATATATTAAACTTTTTATTCTCTCTAATTAATTTGGTTAATTTTAGTATTAAAAGCATGGAAATGGTGAAAAACAAGTGGGATCTTTTTGGCAATAATTTTGAAGCTCTGTCCATCTGGATAGCTGAAAAAGAAAAAGAACTGGAAATTTTGGAAGCAACATCGTCTCCTTTGGACAAACAAATCAGCCAAATCAAGGTGATTAGTTCTTATTATATTTAGCATTAAAATCACATTCTATGTCTTTTTTTTTTTTTTTTTTTTTGATAGAGGCCAAAACGGAGAACAGATTTTTTACACACTTCCTAACTAACCTGAAATAGTGATGACACTTGGTACATGAACATGCAAAGCAGTAAGGCTTCACATAAGCTAAAGAAAAATTATTCTGACTTCTCTTTTAGTGCTTAGTGTACACATATGCAGCCTTTATGTGTATGATTAAAAATATATATAATAAAAATAATAATCATTTAATTTATACTCTTTTTCTTATTTTTCCTGAGTAATTTCCATTGATGTAGAAAATAGCTACATATATAAAAAGTCTCTCTCTCTCTCTATATATATACATATTTTTAAATATATAACATCTACTAGGTATAGATATTGATTTCAATCTTGCAAGCAAAAGTTATAACATGATTTATGTTTTATCTTTTCTTGTAGAATAATAAAGGAACTATTGACTTTAGTAGCTTGTAAATCTGCATTTATTGCTATTATATTTACACTGTTCTATATTCTGTGTACATTCCGGTAGACATAGTCTTTTAGTTTCTTGTTGCTAAGGTACACACTGTCCCTAAGCATTTCCATTTCTAAAGGTCTGCCTTGAAATCCATCCACAAATGAAAATGTGCCTTCTCTGAAGTTTTTGAAGTTACATGTTTCTAAGGGGGCAGCCTTTTTTTTTTTTTTCAACATGTTTTTATACTGAAATTTTCTAAATGTGTTAACTACCTATCCTTCAGAAAGTGCAAAGTTGTGCAGCTGCTTACAGTTAAGGACCAGATTGACACTAAGTCACATGTGGACCAAACAAAATAAATACCTTGATTTCATCACTGAAGAATAAAACAATGCTTGATTTTTTTGCTTTATTGCTGCATCAACTCAAAAACATCTTCCTTTCAAATATATGCATTTATCCACTGGCATGCTTTGTCATCTATCCATACCTGTCAATAATTAATAGATAAGATTCCAATATTTAAGACAGAAAATTATATTAATATTGCATTACAGAGTAAAGATAGTTCTTGTATGTCTAAATTAAGCCTCTTTAAGCTCTACTAGTACATTTAAGCCAATGCCCCAGAAAGGGTTTTCCTTGCTATTTATGCAGATAAACAGTAATTTTTGCAATACATTGCAAATTTCTGAAAATTCCAACACAATTTTTCTTCATTTAAACATCATGCCTGAAAGAAAATGGCCAGCAGATATTTATTTTTTTTTATAAATGTTTATAAAACAGTAAACGGACATGAAGCAGAGAACACCTTTCAGATACACCTTTCAGATAAAGCCTAGAGCATATAATCGTAACTCAGGTAAACAAAGCAGCTGTGTAAACTGTGAAATGAGTCATACAACCTCAGATATGTGGACATAGCTACAGGTCTCCTTCAGTAACATTGTTCTGTGCTTGATTTTGAATAAATTGCTATGTGTTTGTTGCAGGTTTCCTGTTGGTTTAGTTTATGTCACAGTGCTAATCAACATACTTAGTTCATAATTTCAGGTACAGAATTTTAGTAAGGACTACTGCAGATGACGAGAATATAGTGTGTTCCCTGACATCTTTGGCTGAAGTGATTAAAAAAACTGGTGTCAGCTGAACATAATTATCAGGCATAATAGTGGTAATTTTTTGCTTTCTGTGACATTGATTGCAAAACCCCAATGATGTCATCAGAGCCAGATTTTCACCTACACATTTTTCTGAAATTCCTGGTGGACAAAATGACAGCTATCACAAGAAGATGCCATAGGTGGCACGCTCAATGCGAGTTTGAAGGCTTCAATTATCCACCTTCTTTTATGTAACAGTGAATTTAACTGAATAGTGTGGGAGTAAACAAGTGCTGCCTAATTTATATCTGCTGGATTGTTAGATGATTTCAGCTTTAGGGATGTAATTCTAGTATTTTTCCTCTGCGTCATATTCTCATAAAAAAAAAAAAAAAAAAAAAAAAGGATATTTTATAATCTGAATTAATTCAGCATATATTGCATAGACTCTATAAATGCTTCCTGTACCACTTTTTCTTTTTTTCTTTTTTTTTCCTGTACTGTCAGCCTGCTAATTCTAGACTCTGAATGTTGCAGAAAGCTACTTATGAGATATATAAGTAAGGCATCATATTTTTATCACAATTATACCAGAAGGTGGACAATTTTAATACCTTTGAGAGTGCATATTCAGGAAAGTTTTAGGTTGATGTCATGTACGTACATATCAACATATATATATATATATATATATGTTATATATATATAACATATAACAATGTTATATCTAAGAATCTTATTGCCACTTTCAATTCCAATGGGCTCTTTAGGCTCTCTCAATTCCCTCCCCAGTGCATTTTTTTCACTCCTTTTGAAATGAACTCCAAGGACATGCTACATCTGCTGAATTTAAAAGAATTCTGTCCTGAAAAGAAAATGTATCTCCAAGTTCACAAATGCTTTTTGAATAAATAGCCACCAAATATATAATACCACAAGTTTATTTCTTGCATGTTATAGGTTTCAGGTTTACCTCTAATTTGCAATAAAAGTGAGGAAAAAACAGAGGAAGCTGTTGTCATGTACTTAGTGAAATATAAAGCCAGTGTTTCTTAATCTTCATGCATTTAGTAATGGACTTAGGAGACAGCTGAAAAGTGCCAAAGACTGTTATCACCATTGTTTCATGGTAAATTAAATTTATACTGTAATGTGTTTCTTTATTTAATCCTCTTCTTGGGGGGTGCACTCACCTTACCACAACATCTAATTTCATTTATACTTTACTATACAATAGAAATTTAAATTAGAATAGGAAAACAACCTCTATTGGTTCTCGAATCATAGCATGTTTTATTTCGTTAGTGCTTGAAAATTTATTAAAAGCAATTAATCCGATCATAAGGTTTGATTTCTTAACAATGTTGTTTTCAATTGCACATTTACTTATTTCTTCTTACAAATATTTTGAATCCTCAAGAGAATTGCATATTAATTTGCAAGATTCGAGATGGTAAATTATGAACCATTTTGCCTACTGATTATAATATGCACCTCAGCAAATTCTAATTCTTCTTCGTGGACACTGTTTTTGTGTCAGGCTGAATTTTAAACCTTTTCCATTGCTAATCAAAAGAAGAAAGGGAGAAATACAGGACATAGTAAAGACTTTCATAACCAGATATTTCACGAAGTCAATGAGCTCTCCTCTCACATTTTAAATTAAGAATATTGGTGAGAATATTCCTTCACAGAAAGGAAGTATAAAATGTTATTCTGATCATTAAAAACCTGTTGTGCTACTTTATTTACTATTACTTTACATTTTAGGTTATTAATAATGAAATAGATGGTAAAATAACTGGAATCTCAAAACTAGAAGAGGAAGCTGAGTCATTTTCCCAGTTTGTTACCTCTGGAGAATGTGCCCATATTAAAGCCAAACTGACTCATATCAAAAGGTATTGGGAAGAGCTAAGAGATCATGCACAGAGATTGGAAGGAACAATCACAGGGAATGTATCAGCACAGCAGAAGTATGAAGAATGTCTGAAACAGGTAGACAATATAAAATCTACTGAGCTATTTGCAGCAATTTATTGAATTATTCAATTTTTCCAAAATTAAATATAAAATACCATATTATAAGAGAATGCACTAGAATGTATGAGTAGCTTTTTAAGGCAATTGCAAGACTTCCATAGGTAAATTTTTGCTTTGAGTGACTTAAAACGCAAGTTCAGGAAGACATTAAATTATACATACTCAAAAATTTATACTGTCTTTTAGAAAACCTAAGTGATTCTTCTGGATGGAGAATGGTAAAACATATCTAGTGTCTAGTTTATTTGTACAAACTACGTAATTCCAATCTAAGATTGTTTGTGTGTGAATATGATACATCATAAGGGAATAATTTGGATATTATTATTGTCTCAGTTCCAAGTAGCAGAGCACAGTTAGCAACTTTTAACTTAAAAAACCATCCAGAACTACAATAAATAAATAAATAAATAAATAAATAAATTTGATGTAATATTCTCTTGGCACTAAATATTTATAAAATGTCATTTGAAGCATCATGTATGTTTCATGAAGCATCATGTATATTTCTTGATAATTTTAGGCTGTTTTATCATTATTACTATTTGCTTCCTTTTCTTCATAGGTGCAACAGTCAGTGTCTGAATTTGAAACTAAGTTAGCTGAGCCTCTCACATTATGCAGTTCATCACTGGAAACATATGGAGTCCTGCAGGATTGCATGGTAAGCACATGGTCAGTGAATCCTGCCACTGAGTCCAGGGAAATGGAGCCACAGTGAGCTCCTCACAGAAACCCTAATTCTGGACCTGTGTCTGCCTGATGCCACACAGCCTGGAATGGAAACACAAGGAGGCAGCGGCTGCCTCTTGGGGTGGGCAGCCCCAGAGATGCAGCAGCTTTCCTGTACTACGTCCTCTCACCATTTCAGACAGGCTTGGACGGCTTTCTCCCTCCTCTAGAAAAACGACCACCAAAAGTATTAAATGGGCCTTCAGGTTTTTGTTTTTAATTTCATATGCCATATGAATATTTCAATAGAAGAAACAAGTCTGGTAGGTGTTGTTCTATTGCTCCTCAAGGATTTTTATGAGAAAGTTGGACTGGTATTCAGACTACAGATAAGCCCAAATCTCAGTGAACTTGGTGTATGCAGAATTTTTTCTGCGTCTATAAGTACATAATGTTTTTCCATGATAGTCATTGTCTTCCTTTCTGAGAAAACTCTGTAAAAATGCTTAGTTGTATATTGCAGAAGAATACATGTAATTTCCTTTTGAGTTTAGTGATAACTAATTGCAAAGTCTTTATGCAAGGAAGATCTTAGCCGAAGCACTTCAAAAAAAAGCTTGATATTTGTTCAAGAAAAAGAACTAGCATATAGAAAATTCATTTAGACAACATATGTAATCATTATTGTTACTGGCTTTTAAACATTATGAATATACTGAGTATACTGTTGTATTCCTGTCCTGTCCACAGGATCATGTTGATCCAATACCTTAATGTGAAATTAATTATTATTATTATTATTTAGTTTAAATAGCAGCAGTGTTTTGCTGTATAATACGTATTTATCCTATATATGATTTATTCCATGATGGTCATTATAACCATAACTGTTATTGTTGCACACCTGTAAATTGGAATTTCAGTCGTATTAAATGTATTTTATTTTGTGCTTTTCTAGCTCATTTTACCACTTTTGGTTCGTTTTCAAGTGAACAAGTTTCCCAGCCCTTTAGTAATGGCAACACTGGAAAGTCTAGTCAACATTGCATGCCATTTCTATGAAAAGGCGCTGACAGGAGTCAGCTATGGTGATGCTGACAGGAGCTTACTGTAACTGTTCCCTATTTCTCCCTTGACATGGGTTGTGGCAGTCTTCACAGGCTGGCAGGAGCCTTGGTTGTTACTGTATCTGAATAAGTTAAAGCAAATGTTTTCTTTGGAATTTGGATCATTGTCCTACATGATCATGCTGTGTTGTGTGCCAGTTCAGAAGATCTTACTGTTTCATTTATGACTGTTTTTTTACTTTAACACTGTTCTTAGGAAAGTCTTTTCCCACTGTAAGCTAGTGGTCATTGATATACTTGGACCCGTGTATCTAGGATAGATGTGAGAGAAGCTTAATTTATACAGTAGCTTCATGATCTGGGGGGTATGGCATTGCTTCAAACTCCTGATGGAAGTATAGATTTATTTTTTTTCCCACCTTTGTTACTGTAGTTTTGCTATTAATGTATACAACTTCTCTTTCTTTTACATGTTCATTAGGACCTTTGTCATACTGTGGAAAAACTGGGCAACACTCTGGCCTCTCTCTCAGCCTGTGCCCGAAAGGTGGCCAACAAAGAAAAAACTGCTCAGGAAGTTACAGTGTTACAGCAAAACTATGAAAAGGTGCTAAAAAATGCTAAAGAGAAGCAGATCTTACTGGAGACTCTCCTGGCTCAGTGGCAGAAGTGAGTAAGCTCCTATGTCTGTTATGATGGATGCAGAGATCTTTCTACAGTCAGTCCATGATATGATGAGGAAGACATGAATTGATCACTATGTTGTGATTTTCTTAGGCAGGAGAAAGAGCTCTCTTCTTTCCTGGCCTGGCTGGAGGGGTGTGAAGCTGCAGCCAGGCCTTCAGAGCAGTATGTTTCTGCTGACAGAGTTAAGGTGGCAGGTGAACTGCAGTCTCTGCAGGTACGTTTCATTTGAAAGATCATTCCCAAGATCATTCCCCTACATATCCTAGTTTGTTTCTGTATCATCTAAAGGATGTGCTTGCTCAATTGTCATCTGAAAAGTCACTTGATTCTGGACTTTGGAAATGTTTTAGGGAAATATTCCTATTTTTTTCTTGTTTTATCAAAAAAAAAAAAAAAGTCAGGAAAAATATTTGAAAATATAGAATGTCTGCTCAAGAAGAAAATATATCCTGGCATATCCTATATATTTATCATTGGTCTGCTTGCCAGAGGATCTTTACTCTAGATAAATTCCTTTATTAATCAATGTTACTTTCCTTTTCTCGTGTGAAGAATGTTGGTGTGACAGCAAAATATTCAGGGATGTAGAATTCACAAGTCTGATTTCCTTTTGCTTTTTTAAGTGCAAGATTTTCATCCTATTCTAACATATACATGTATTTTTCCTGGCATTTGTTTTTAGATTAATAGGAAGCAGTTGGACAGATGTAGCATCCTTTACACACTCCATGACACCAATCAATCCATAATTTGACTTTTAAATGAATGAAGGGAAGGAAAATTACTATTTTGTTTCTTTGTTTGGGCCAATATTTCCTCATAATTCTGATGCTGCACAGAAAATATGTTGCAAAATTTACTCTCGATTTTAGCCATTTTTATCAGACAGTAGAGCTATATGGAAAGGTCACACTTTGTCCTAAGAGAGAGAAAGGAAAACAGTTTTTGATGAATCCTTCTTGAAATACAGAGGCAGCTTTAGCTACCTGAGAGATATTGAATACCTTTGTGTCCTAATGGATCTCAGTTCCTCCAAGTATTTGGAGCTCATTCACTTGTTTCACAGTGGTTTTATAGGAAAGTCTAAGTTGATTTTTTTTTTTAATGATTTATTGTTATTTGACATAATATGATGCCATATTTAATCTAAATTCTGCACATTCCATTGTTTTCTCAGGATTTGAGAGCAGATTTTGAGCCTCATGCTTCAGTCTATGCGAGCCTGTTACAGTTAAATGAGTCACTGTTCCCAACAGCTTCCAAAGAGTGTGTGAAAGCAATAAAAGATAAATTTAAAGAGCTGGATGAAAGGTGGAAAGCTTTACCACAAACTGTCAATAGAAGGTTTGTGCCTCAGAATGTTTTTTGTATGTTGAATGAGAGTAACCAATACCTCAGTTAGGAATCCCAGTCCTGAAACCTAGTTTTACAGTATTATCATTAGGAAAACAAAGATTTAAGGGTCACTTTGCACACTGTGCTCCTAGGAAAGGGATGTGGGGAATCCTACAGATTTATCATGTTGTCTTTTTGGGATAAACTCCCCTGTTTCTTTGATAGAAGATGTTTATTGCAAGGAGTATGGTGCCAGAAATGGAGATAGTGTTTCGCTTCCTCGATTACATGTTCTCAAGTGACTTCCTAAATTACTTCCGGAATCTGTAATATCTGCTTTTCATTTCTTCAGTTATATGCTTTATCTTGTGAAAAGCTGTCTTATTAAACCCACTTTGGGCTTAATTGTTGGGCTACTAGCTAATATCAGACTCAGGAACATTGCCTCCTTTTCAAAACCATGTCATATAGTATTGTTTAGATTTCATTTGTTTTGGTGATGAATGTACATATTTTGCTATTTGTAACGTGTCTTAAATAATAGACCCTGGTCAATGACAATATTTTGTTAGGTTCTTTATCAATACAATTATTTTACAATATAACAGGCTTCTTCATAAATTTTCATGTTGAAAATCACATAGAGAAATTTCAAAGGGAAGTCTTGCAATGGATGAATGGTGAGGCCTTTTTTAAAGCTACTCATCCTCTGCCTACATTTATAAGACATTTACCTCACATGCAGTGTTGCAGATAGGATAAACAGAACTTAAAGTTAGCTTCTCTTTGTTGGGTCTACCACTATGAAGAAAAGTTGAAGAAGCCATACCTTGGTGGCTTGGCGGGCTTCTAACAGTTGATATGAACAGGATGGTAGAATAAAGGAAGACCTGATTTTATACTTTCAGGTAGTGCTTCCCAGTTAAGTAATCAGCACAGTAGTCATTACTTTTGTAACATAGATCTACATTTCCTTCTTTCTTTCTACCTGGCAGTGATTTTAATTCTGTCCAGTCAGCTATGGTTTTGAATATGGTAAATGATTAATTTAGGTCAACTGCATTCATATTTGCATTTGACATCCTATAGGATCAACCTCCTTCAATCTCTTGTTGCTGAGCATGGACAGTTTGATGAGCTCCTACTTAGTTTTTCAGATTGGATTAAGCAGTTTCTTGCTGAACTACAAGCCACTTCAGAGATAAACACAGCTGATCAAGTACTGGCTGCATCTCAAAATAAGGTAAACTTTTGGATGTAAAAAGTAAAGGCTGACAGATTGTGCAGTGTATTCTGATAAACACTCATCTAAAACTAGCAGGAGGTCGTTTACTTGTGCTTGAAAATTAATACTCTGTTGCAGCCACATACACATTTCAATCATTTGACCAGCCTGAAACAAAACTGTAACACCAAACTGTTCTTACTAAAATCTCAAAAAAAATCAATAGTACTCGTTTTAATCCTAAGTTTAATACTACAATGTTTTCTGAACTTCTGGTTGGAAAAGGAAACCCAGCTCTCATATTTTCTTTCTTTCCAATAGAACCACTTAATGGAAATTGAAAGTAAGAAGCAGCAATTCCGAAGTCTGAAGGAACATTTAGATAAATTATGTTCTTTCAGCTGTCCAGAGGACCAGCAGACATTGCAAGGAAAGACTGAAGATTGCTTTCAGATCTTCCAGGAGGCAAGTCAAATAACTAGCCAAAGACAAGAGGCTCTGAATCAGCTGCAGGTATTCCTGGGGCTCCATAGTGCTTCATCAGGAGTACTTCACCAGCTCAGGCAGACAGTGGAGAAAACTGGAAATATGGATAAAGCTAAGTCAGAGTTGTTGGAGAAGGAACTCCATGATGTTATTCAGTCTCTTAACAAATTGGAAACTGTTGCTGTCAGTTTGGACGGTTCGCTTACTAAGGCCCAATATCATCTGAAACATGGGAATTCTGAGCAGAGGACTTCATGTAGGGCTGTGGTGGATAATCTGTGCTTAGAACTGGAGGCAGTTCAAAATCTGCTGGGAACAAAACAGAGTGAGGCAGAAGCTCTTGCAACGTTGAGAAGATCCTTCATGGAACATAAAGAACAGCTGCTGAAGAGTATTGAAGATACTGAGGAAAAGGCTGACAAGGAGGGCCTACGAGAAGCAACGCTGCAAGCCCTCCAGCAAAGGTAAAAACAGTATAAATGTTTGAGATTGGCATCTCTTCATTTGCTTGCAGTCCCTAGATTTTTTTATGAGTTGGAGGCACATGTGAATTTTCTGCCTGGATGTCTTATTACTTGCCATTTTGCAAGGCATGTGAATCCATATATCTATTTAGTCAAATTTTGGAAGTGAGATGTTTGGGTGGAGGGAAAACATGAACAGAACTTTCTGTCTCTCAAACTGTCTCTCAAACCTTTTATACTGAAAGAACAGAGAAGAAAGTCTTTGTCACAGAAAATTATTTTGTTCAAATGAAGCAAAACTCCCAACAGTTATTAGAAATACCATATAGCATAGGTTTCCCTTACGTGAAAATGAAGATAAGTAAATTTGTAACCTGACTTTTAACTTGCAGATTGAGGGTCTTTAACCAGTTGGATGAAGAATTGAGTTCTCACCAGCATGAACTCCAATGGCTCATGGACAAAGCAAAGCAAATAGCCCAAAAAGATATAACACTTGCTTCTGAAATCGACAAAGAGATTAACCACTTAGAATCTCTGTGGGAGGACACTGAGAAAGTTATAAATGAAAAGTAAGTAGATCTTACGTTTATCAGTGTAAGTGTATTATACACTTACATATATCAATGAAAGTTGATAAAGAAAGAAAGAAACTACAGAAATAAAGAATCTAATTAAACTTGTCTTAACATTTTCTTCGTTTTAGCTGCCTTTTCTTATATTTAAAGAAAACTTCTTCAAATGTTCTTTTTAAAATTTGATTATTAAAATTAAGTGCTAGATACATTCAATACTACATCATCCTCAGTGAATGATTTTTGTCTAAGGGCAGAAGCAGAACAGTTCCAAGCCTGACTAATACTTAAATGGAAAGATGCAGTTTGGTGATCCCCACATTTTATTTGATTTACTGGCTGCTATTGTTCCTTTTTTCTTGATTGCAATGATACATATATTTGTAAATATCCATCCCTGTTTTATATCCCTTCTGCAAAAAAAAAAAAAAAAATCTGTACAACTACATGGATTACATTTTTGCTTTTATTTTTTTCCCAGCTGAATTCAGTCTATTTTTCTAGTGTATTTTTAGGAGATATATAAACTTGAACTAAGTCAATGAAAACAATGGTTTTGTTAAAAAAATCTTTACCACTTCTTTTTCTTTAGCAGTGCTACTAATTTGTATTTCATGTTGCATGTTGGTACAACCCATTTTTCTTATCTGTAGAAGTTCTTAATAATAGTAAACCAAGTAATTTCTGTACTGATGTGCCAAAAACTAGATAGCACCACTTTGGCAATGAAGAACATGTATTATTAAAATAGCTGCCTCTGATAGATGCGTTATTGAGGGTAAATCAGTTGTGCAGTTGTCACATGCAGTAGGTGTATCTTTATACCTAAAACTGGAAAATACTCAGGTACCCTGATGTGGTTTAAACCCAGCAGGCAGGCAAGCACCACCCAGACCCTCACTCACTCTCCCCAGTTGGGATGGAGGAAATAATTGGAAAGGTAAATGTGCAAGAACTCATGGGTTGAGATACAGAGTTTACCAGGTAAAGCAAAAATTGTGTGTAAAAGAAATGCAAATCAAGCTGCTTCTCATCAGCAGGCTGCCACTGGAACTCAGCAGTTCAGCCACTTCCAGGAGATTGGGGCTCACTACCTCTAATGGTTTCTTGGGAAGAAAAACACCATCACTCCAAACATCCCCCCTTCCTGCTTCTTTACCCCAGCTTTTTATTGCTGAACGTGACACTGCATGGTGTGGATATTTCCCTGGCCAGCCCAGGCCAGCTGTCCTGGCTGTGTCCCCTCCCAGCTCCTGGTGCACCCCCAGCTTCCTGCTGGAAGTACACTGCAGGCAGTAAAAGAGAAGAATATTCCTTGGCTGTGTGTGAGCACTGCCCTGCGGCACCTAAAACAGCAGTGTATTATCGGTATTATTCTCATCAAAAATCCCAAACATAACATTATATGTGTCTCTACAAAGAAAATTAACTTTGTCCCAGCCAAAACTATGACATACCTCATGGTTGCTTTCTAAAGTAAAAATATTTATTTTTATTAATTTATTTTACTGATTTATTTTTACTAATTTATTTTACTAATTTACTATTTTTTAAAAATATATATTTTTTTCCTGATTTATTTTGAACAGTTTTCTCTCTCATATATGCACAATTTTAAACCCTCCTAACCATGACTATTTTTGGAGAGTGTTTTGGAACATTCAGAAAAGGTCCAGGTCTTAAAGCAATTGCATCTCTTTGCAATGTCATATTTCCCAAATTCCTTTCATTGGTAAACACTGTTCTACAATTAAGTGTATCCAAGATATTAATCTCACCTCTCTTTCTTCAGCATAAACACCAATAGATTCTTTCCTTCTGTCTATTGCCTGAACAGAAGTAGGCTTTTCTAGAAAGGGGAAAAACAAAAACAAAAACAAAACAAAACAAAAACACCTTTCTTAGCATCCGGTTATTTATTTATATTTATAACTATTTATATTATCAATACAATGATACAATGGCAGGTGAGTTGAATATAATGTTTTAAACACATAGGATTGTCATCTGATAATTGGAGAACAGAATAGTTAGACTTACCTTGCAACAGATTTAGCTGTTACTTCTGCTTCTTATCCAAAAAATACTCCATGTTAAAGGAAGAGGTTAAAAAATTAATTGCAATTCTCAACATTATTACAATGTGGTTTCTCGTTAGTAAGATGCTAAACTTAGGAAGTGAGAAACTTGAATTCCAGTTTTAGTGTTTCTTTTGCTCAAGTCTTTTGCTTCACAATATGATATGGATGAGGTGGTGATTGATATACTGCCTCTTCAGTGAGGTGCTTGGTGATGTATGGAGCGCCGGTGATTTGTGAAAGCTAAATATATTTCCTTGACCGCCCAAAATATGTTTAGGACTGCATTCTGATTCCTTCATGCTGAATTGTTATACTACATTCACTTTCCATCATAAACATAAACATGAATTACTCTAACACAGACTTTTACCATTACAGAAAGGAGCAGTCCTGTATTCTTATTGATCTGATGAAAGAATATCAGAGCTTGAGGTCAACAGTAATGAAAGTCATAGACAGTGCTGACAGTGCTTCCGTGATCAAATCTATTTGGAAGGATCATGAAGATGTCAAGAGAACTTTATTGAAGGTAATTACATATATTTTCATTTGAGAGATTTAAGTGATCTTTGATTTCATCAGGATTTTCTGTTTGAAATGTGCCATTAGGCTGTCTTTCAAGTTCCTTGAATTTACTGTCGAATCTTGACACACTGACATTCAAGATTTAAGTTCTTCTGATTCTGGTGAGGAAAGAATATAGTCCTTTCTTCCTTTTTTTTTTTTTTTTTTTTTTTTTTTTTTCTGTGAAATCCATTAATGGGTATTTGATTTTTGCTATTTTAACATTTTAGGATCTAATGAATAAATTTTCAAATGAATAATACACGTATACACCACTGGCCTAGAGATGAGTGCCCGAAAAAATGGGTTATTTTTTTTTCTTTGTGTCTTCATTAAACAAGCAAATATTTATGTCCACAGCATGAAGCAGCCAAGAACAACCTGAGTGATAAACAAAAAGATCTGGATACTTTCACCAATAAAGGAAAACATTTGTTAGCAGAATTGAAAAGAATTCATAACTGCGACTGCACTGTGGTGAAAACAGATATGAACTCTATGGTGGACAAATGGCTAGATGTAAGAATCTGGTGTTTTTACACAAAATATAGTTTTTAATTGAGCAAAGGTTAAAGTACTAGTATTTCCTTAGAATATGCAGTTTTTTGTAAAGTTTACTCTAAAATATATGATATTTAATATGATATCATAGGGATAGTACACAGCAATGACATTCATTTGCTACACTTAAAAAAATCTTGTAACAATGTATGAATGTAACTGTTGTAGACCTACTCAGAATATAAATTTGAATTGGATTCTTGCCTAATGTGTGCCAGTATTACTTCATGACTGTAAGTTTTACTAAATAAATAAAGCAGTAAATTATATTATATTAAGTTACATCATTAAAGATGTGAATACATTGGGAGAGACATTATAGCAGAGAAACATAATATAGAAACTAATATTTTTTAATTTTCATATTTATACTGCTTTGATAGCAAATTCTTTTATCACATAAGAAAGATAAATGTAGCTGTTTTTAATAACAAATTTTATTTGAACCTGAAATGATTTCCCAGTAAAAACAAAAAAACAAACAAACAAAACACATACAGCTTTTTAGAAATAGTAACATATGATTTTTATTTATTTTATCATCTAGGAAACTAAATTCAAATTAGATTTTAGAACTTTTGCATAACTCTAAGAGGAGAATTATTTTGCCTACGCTAACTAATTATTTGTCTTAAAATTGGCTTCAAAATCTAAAAGGAATCTAAAAATAATTTTTGAATGTATTTATGTGTTCTCCTTTCTTAAAAGGTGTCAGAAAGGATTGAAGACAACATAGACCGGCTGAGTGTAAGTGTATCTTTATGGGATGACATCCTGAAAATTGGAAAAGAAATGGATGGATGGTGCAATAAATGTATTTCTCAACTGAATGAAGACATCGGCAACTTGAGTAACAGTCAGAGAATGGAGGTCATCCTGAAAGACTTCCAGGTGTTTACACATAAATTGTTAATAAAAAAGATTTGGGCGAAAATCTCCAGTGAAATAAGGCACATAGATAAACCTGCACGGCTTTAGACCACTGTGTCCCCTGCTCAAGCAATGGTATCACAAATGCAGCAGCTAGCATAGACACTTCGGTCTAATTTTGAAGCTGTCTGCTTCTGACAGAAACAAGAATGGCACAGCGCTTACTCCATCTAAATGCCATAGTCATTTTGACTCTAGCAGTACGTGACCATGTGTTCTTGCAAGGACAAAAATTTCAAAAATTTGGATATTGGACTGAGCGATGGTCCAGTAGAAGCTCATGGAAATTTTAGACATCACCTGAAGTTAAGCAATGAGCAACTTCTAAAATCTCAGCTTAAAAGATAGAGTCTCCAGCCACTATAATAATAAAGTTATGGTGGACTGTAATGCAAATTTTAATGTCAGGTTATAACAAGTTCAGTAACATGCTCTCTTTCTTTTCTGAATAGCGTTAAACAGATTTCAGAATATAATCAGTGTTCAGGAAGCATTCTGCCACCACTGGCTTAAAATGTACAGCAGGTCAACCATAGAATGAGTTATATTCTACTTCATTTGAAATAACTAATGTCCTTACAAAGATGCACAGTGTACATATACAAGTACAATAGAAGATGAAATGGTGCTAATTCAGTATTTTGCTGAGGACAAACTCTATCTAATGTCTTTGTGACAACCATGACAGTCAAACCACCTAACTTCATTACTATTTGAACTTCTTTGGAGTAACAGCAGCCAACACCCAAACCACAGGTGTACCTGACTCAAGGAGAGCCAGAACAACAGAAAGCATGAGGACTGTGAATACATCTGCAGTCACAGAATGCATTGTTCATAATACTTTTTTGTAGTGTCTTTTGCAAAGGAAAGGCAGTTCACTGACACATTTCACATGGACAGAAAAATCTCATATATTGTCCATAACACTGGTCTCTTTCTCAATTAGCTCATATTAGCTAATATTATATGCTCCTAGAACATCCCCTTGAGGATTCTTCTAAAGCCACCTGAATTTCTACCATTCATGAATGGTGCTGAAGTTAAGCGTAGCTGTTTAATCCTGAAATCCACAGTCCAATCATTTAACTGGAGTGGCCTTTGATTTTTTTGAATGAAAGTTTGGGTAACGTGGCACAAACATTAATTTCTTGCTTAGTACTTCAAAACTACAATTATACAGATTATATTTTTCTCTTTTATATTTCTGTTGCTTTTAAAATAAACAGAATATTTATTTATAATGTGGATATCTATGACTGCAATAAATATAAGGTCCTGACACGTCAGTGTATATATAACAACATTTTTAATTCCATTTTGAGTGTGACTTTTAGTTCTGTCTATTTTTGTTCTGAGGTCTCATTTCCTTGTAATAAAAAACAGAGTACATCTATTATGCTCTGCATGCTACTTAGTGGAAGCTAACAACCACAGTAGATTTTTCCAGTCAAATAAACAATGACATTCCAATCTTTATTCAGCCACTTTTAGGAAACTAAAGCTGTTGTATTTTTAAATGCTAAAAATATGTCTGGTTATTTAAATGGAGGGAAAAAAATCTGAGCCGATTCTAATAAAGGAAAAGAAATGGGAGAGCTTTAGAGAAGGAAACTAACAGAACTGTGCTTGCTGTTGGTTGCTAAACCTCATCATATTGTTCATTTTTTCCAACTCATGGAGCATCCTTTCCAAGCTCTAAAACCTTCTTGTAGTTTGGTATGAAACTTTGACTACATCTCTTCTACAGTCTCAAGTCAAGGATAAAGAACAGAAGCTGGAGCAGCTCAGCTCTAAAATTTCAGAGCTCAAAGACCTGACTCATAGTCAAGAGCCTCCTGCAGATCTTCAGGTAAAATAGATACTGTTAATCACAGACTATGCTTAACTATAAGTGTTCTTTAGTAGTCTCAAATTAGTGTCCAGAACTGTTAGTAGATAAAGATAAAATAGGAGCACTGAAGATAAGCTCTTGAACTGTTGTTGTTGGTTAGTTTCATACTTTTTTTTATAATCTAGGAGAGATGCAAAAGCAAAAATATGAATATTTTTGAAGTTGGATTTCAAAAGGAAATTGATATGTGAGGTTATCTGTTTTCAACATGTCAGAAATTTTAAAAGATAGTCTGACTTCTGTGATTTCCGCAGCAAGGAAGTATCTCAGTAGATAGTTATTTCAAGCACAGGTATCAGATTTTAATTTAATCTAACATTCAGGTCTTGTCCACATTTTGCACTGACTGTAAACATAAGCCTAAATTACTAATCAGATACTGATCAAGAACCCTATATTATCAAGATGCGCAAGCTATGTAGTAATGCTTATGTTCTCAGAAATTGTTTCCTTTGTGAGAATAAAACATCATGTTTAATTTATTATGAAATTAAATTTATTTTAATAAATTTAATAAATTTATTTTTTTATAATAAATTTAATATTTATTCACTTAAAGTGTAAAACCTAGAGCATATTATGTTGCAGTATATCCCTACTTACCAACAGACACCTATTTCCAAATACTGAATATGATAAATACGATAAAAATGTACACCATATCCACAGTAAAACTGTGGTAGATATTATCCTATCATAAGTTGTTTGATTTACCTTTTATTAGTAAAATGTTTACAACTAGCATCTACTATAATTTCATATAATGCTGTGATTAAACATTTTTTGTGTGTGTTTTCTTCAATCTGCTTTACAGTGGGATTCTCAGTACTCTTACTTCTCCCCCATATCACCAATATTTATTGTATAGAGCTAGTAGTAATTAGGTGATGTTGTATATATATATATGGCAAACAATTAAATATAATATATAATAGTAATATAAAATAGAAATATAAAATATAATAGTACTAGAAATGGAAATAGTAAAAGATCGGCTGTTTAATTTATTTCAGAAGTGGATAATAACATTTTGCATTCTAGCTTTCAAGAAGTTAGTATTCCTTCTTTGGATTACTGTATATCTAAGATTTGATCCTGAATGGCTGATATTTTTTTATCCATGAAAGCATACTTAGTCATGGAGCAAATTTTTAATGTGTATAACTTTCCTACCTTACATTTTTTCAATACGTTTCCAGTTCTCATTATAAATGTTTTATTTAAGTATTTTTAAAGTTAACATTTTTCTTTTAGTTTATAGAATCAGATTTAAGGCAAAAGCTGGAACATGCCAAAGAAATGTCTGAGACAGCAAAAGAGACACTAAAAGATTTCAGTACTCAGAAGATGCAGTTACAGAATTTTATTGATCAGACAACAGACTGGTTAACAAAAGTGGAAGATACACTTTTAAGCTGTGCACATAACCTGAATCCTGAAGCTCTGAATAAAGTGAAGGTCAGTGTTGAAGAAAATGAATATATTTCTTTTTAATGCAGCAAACTTCTGTTTTTACTGTCACAGTTTTCGCTACCTAGGTATAACAACAGTTAAGTATTATACATCTCCTGCAGAGCTACTAGAATATTAGAAAATACTGATACTCTTCAAAAGTTGCACCAATGAATAGAGGTTCTAAAAAACTATTAACTTTATGCAAAACTTTCAGAAAATTATAATGAATAACATGGTCCTTGATGTGATGAGAACTGGTTATGTTTACAAGTCCATTCAATTCCTTGTGTAGTAAGTTATGAACATATAACTCACCAAAGTAAAAGCCCCTGGGCTTAACTGAATTTAACACAAGCTTCTACCTCAGAAATACTCTTCAGTCCTCATATATAACAATTCTTTTGTCTAGATGCTAGAGTTCTCTTGATTGCATACAATTATGTACATCATAACAGGACAAACAATATGGAAATCTTTTTTCATTGTGATCACATGTTAATGCTGATATACCAGCTAATTCAAATTTAATTTGGTTATAGGTATTCCTCTCTAGTCAAATGAAAACTCCTTTTCATTCAGAAGTCCCAGTAAATACCAGTGTCATAGTGCATCTCACATGTAATTTCAGACTTTTCTGAAAACAATTATTGTAATTCAATATGTTTTGTTTAAAAAAAAAATAAAGTTAAACAATAATAAACAGTAAATTTTGTATATATTTGCTGGATCTTTAGTTTCAAGAATTCATTTCACTTGGCAAGTTCAGGAAGCATGATCCAGATCCAGTACTTCTTCCCTTGATTGTGCCTAGACTTGCAATAGACCGTAGAATAAAGGAATATATGGGAGGAGCAGAAACGCTTGAGAAAATACAGGGCTCATTCGTTTATTTAAAAATGTCATATTTATGTTATAACTTCATTTTCAGGAAACACAAAAAGACCTACAGCTTCAGCAGAGCAGCATTGATTCAGCGCGTGAGAACCTCAATAGACTGTGCCGCAAGTACCATTCTGTAGAGCTGGAAACTCTTGGTGGCACTGTCACTTCATTAATAAAGAAATATGAGACTGTGATTCAGCTCTGTTCCAGAACACAGGCCAGCTTGCAAGAGTCCTTGGAAAAACATTTCCTCTGTGAGTTTTCAGGCTCGTTAATATGAACCGTTAGCCCACAGCCATGAATCATTCTGGAGGCTGCCAGAGTTTCCAGTGATGTCACTTGCAATTACAACTTTATTTTTGTATGGAGCCTTTCAGAAAGTTAGCAAGTGGTCATTTACCATCTGCTACGAAACAATGCATTTTACAAAAACAGAATTCAAATTTAGACATGTAAAATACATAAATGGCAACTCACCTTTCTTCAACTTCTATGTTACTGCCTCATATTCTCACAGATTCTTCCTTAGTATACATCTCTAATGCATAAATACACTTTGTGTATTTGTTATTCAGAGATGTATTTAACCATATGGAAATCTTTATAATGAAAAAGTACTCATTTGGAGTAGTTCCTGGCTTCTCTGGTAAATAACTGGAGAGAAGTATGCATTTTTTAATCTTAGATGTTAAGCTAGATGTTTATCTAACATCAAATTGGGATAAATAGTAACCTGGAAGTGTCTGTCTTTCCATTGACTATAAAGGGGAACCTAGTATGACTCTTGAAATTTGGATGTTTGCTGTGTAAACATCTGACTTTTTGTGAAATGAATCTCATCACCCAGTGTCAGTAAAAACAGTGAGGCTCATCCTGTTAGCTATTACACATGGTTCCTGAAGGATAAAGGATAAATAAGTGTGGGAGACAGCTGCACAGTATTGTGCTTAATGCTGCTTCTTAAATATATATATATATATATATATATATATATATATATATATATATATATATATATATATGTATATATATATATATTCTCTTCTCTATATTTTTTTTTTATCAAATAAGATTCTATGCAAGAATTCCAGGAATGGTTTTCTGATGTGAAGGCTGCAGTAAAAACATCATCTGACAGGTCTGGAGACAGCAAAGCTATAGAGGCAAAGCTACATGATTTGCAGGTATAGTAATAAATAAATAAATAAAATAGTAATTGACAGTACAACTACATGTATCAAATTATATCTCTAAAATAATTTGTAGAACCTATCATGCATATGATTTTGTTTCCAATAAGGCAATGTAAGACTAGTTCAACAAAGCTACATGTACTGTAAAGGAAATAAAATTTACATTCACTGTTCTGAAATATCAGAGTTTACTTTCTGGAAGAGTAAGAGGTTGATGTATCTGAACTTTTCATTTTTTTTCTGTTTTTTAATCCTTTTCCCTCCCCTTCCCTCCCCTCCCCTTCCCATTTTACGGTTACTCAGTCCTTCAGATTTACACAGATGTATCAAATCTTGTCTATTGCTGGGACAGAGCACAAACAGAGCAGACAGCTAGTGCAAGCAACCATAATTACTGAAATGCCTAACATCTTTCGGACATCACTAAACTATCCAGAGAAAAACAGGGCCGTCTTGGGGACAGATAGGAAAATCAAGCTCTGTGAATTATAGCATCACTTAATAAAATTTTATTTGAACTATCCATTGGATTTTGTTCCATTTCTTGAAATGGTTCTCATCTTCTAACATATATATTGCTTATCTTTATCAAATCTTACATGTTTAAACAGTATTCTTTCATCACACAGATCGTGATGGATTCTATTAGTGAGGGACGAAACAAGTTAGATGCTGCCTGCAAGGAAGGAGAAAGTTTGTATGCTTGCTTACCCAAACCAGTTGTGATCCATATTCAGGAGCAAATAGCAAAGTCTAATGAGAACTTCCATGAATTCTTCAAACAGTGTCTAAATGATAAGCAGGCCCTGGAAGCTTGTGCTTCACACCTGGGAAGGTAAGTTGAAGATAGACTGCATGAAATGTTCAGACTGGAAGTACAGGACACAATTTGAAATGATTTCCAGTTACTCTAGTCCTGTTTGCTCTTTTTCTTTGGAAATATTTAAGACAAAATGAGGTTCTCTTCTAAAAACTACTACTACTAATAATAATAATAATTAATAATAATGATGATAATAATGATAATGATGACGATGATATAATAATAATAATAATAATAATAATAATAATAATAATAATAATAATAATAATAATAATAATAATTAATAATAATAATACAGCAAGTCCAGCTCTGAGAGTATTAGCTTAAGTGTCAGGATCATATATGTGGAAGAACCATGTAGCTCTTGTGATCCCAGATCAGAAGTTGGGGTCTCAGTAATTCAAATGCACTTTCAGGGGAGGAAAAGGTATGATGAATTTCCAAGTTCTGCCCCGGCATTTGAAGATAGTATGTGCTTTCTGAACAGCTGGCACCTGTCCTGTCCTATTCCAGATTTACATATTTCCTAAAGAGATAGTAAGAAAACACTCTTAAATTACACCTTGGAATTTGGGGACATCAAATGCTTTTAGGTATAATTAGATTCCAAACTGTTGCTAATTGAAAGCAAATTTGGTGTGTCAATAATGATAAAAGAGCAGGGTGGGTTGGTGTGCCTTCATGTAAGTAAAAAGCTTGCAAACATAGGAACTTAGAGCCTGTTTTGTTGAGTTCTGAACACTCAAGATTCCACTTTGCCAGACAAATTAAAAGCACAACACTCCAGGTATTGCATGTATCAATAATGAGTAAAAATCAATTTCTACCCATTTTTTTTCCTCTTAAAAATATCATTATGAGGATTTGGGGATTTGGAAGAAAAATATTTCTTGTGCTCTGTCTTTACTGAGTCTAGTAATAAATAAAAGCACTGCCACTTTAAATTTTGAGGGCTTCTTTTCTGACTGTAGTTCCCATGATTTTGCTGAACATTTTTAGAGAGTTGCTGAATATTTTTAGATTAGTAGTCACCGTGGAATTATGTTTTGTGTACAACTCCTATTTGCCAAGAATGAAACTTATACCTAGCTTTGGTTTCCTGGTCTTTTGGATATTGAAAGAACTGAGTTAACTTAACTCGGTTAACTTTGCTAACTGTACTACACCTGAGAAATATTTTTAAGTAAATATTTATCTGTTCTGTAGTTTTGAAGATCACTACAAGAAACTCAGCCTGTGGTTACATGACATGGAAGAAAGAATAAGCACAGAAGCATTAGGAGAGAGCAAACAGCTTATTCCTGAGAAGAAAAAGGAGGTGCAGAAAGTGGAAAACTTCCTGGAAGAGTTACTGACTTCAAGGTAGTATGAAACACTTTTCCTAAAATACTCTCATTTTCCCCTCTGTTAAAGTAATACTGAAAGTGAACTGTTTGGGTAAAGTGTGTTTGTGAAAGACAGAAAAAAGTGTTGCAATATATTCTAAAAATAGACTGAGTCCAGATATTCCCTGTTTTAAGGAAATTTGAACTTCAAGACAATACCAGAATTTGATATAGACACATTTCTCATTAAGAAAAGTATATCTTAGTTCATTAATAAATGAAGCCTGAAAAATATCATTGATAGTAAAAGCAATAGTAAAAACATCATATATCATCACATCAATTTATAAAATTTTATTCTTTTTTCTGTCCTGCAACACCTAGATCTAACTGGGTTAGCAGATTCTACTTTCCTATAGAGTTGACTTTGTATAAAGAGACCAAATAACATTATTATGTTATTAAATAATATTAATTATTCATATTAATATTAAATAATATTAACATTATTTACTAATAAATTGGCTGATAAGTATTTCTAGATTTTAGACTCAGTGAGTGGATTGACATCCAGGCAAATTAATGGCTTTTTTTTTTTTTTTTTTTTACTACATTGTGGCTTTTCAATTTTTATTATCTTTATTATGTTAGTGAATATTGAACAGAAATAGTAGTCAGCTATTCAAGGCTCACAGAATGCTAAAAAGAAACACAGTCACTATCTATCCTCTTGAGACTGTTGCAAGACATTTTGGTCTAAATTCCGTCTATATAAATTCCTTTTAATCACAGGATATCTGGAAGGGTTATCCAGTAGTAGATTAACTGAGGCTATATAAGGCCAGAGTTTTAACTCCTTTTACTGAGCCTTGTACTGAACCCCAGAGTTAGTGTCTAATGCTGGGCAAATGGCCTGACTTTTCCATCATACATTCTTACATGTCAAAGGTTATAAACTCCTCAGAAGTTTTGGCAGGTACAAAAAGGTAGCAGTTCATGAAGAACTGGATGTCTGATAGCCAAAAAGAAAAAAAGTTAGCTTTTAATTTAAATATGTAACACAAAGATTCCAGTGTGATAATTTGGAGTATCAAAATCTGCAAGAAATGGCACTATATATGAGTAATGATATTAGTTGATACATACTGCTAATATTTCCTTTCAGTCTCTCCCAGCTAGATTTTCTGTTAATTAGACATTCATATTTGTGGAGTAGATGATTATGTCAGCACCCTTCATGACTTCTCATAGTTGCTATTACAATGTCATATGCTTTTTGAAACTGATTTTTCAGCCTCAATATTTTTCTTTCAGGGAATCTTTTGATAAGCTGTCCCAAATGGCACAGGCTTTAAATGAGGAAGGACATGGTGCAGGAAGGGAAGTGCGCCTGGCCTCTCAGCATCTCACTAATTATCAAAACATGGTCAAAACAGTCAAGGATAAGCTGAGGACATGTCAGCTTGCACTCCAGGAGCATCTCACTTTGGAGGAGGCATTGCAGAGCATGTGGTCATGGGTGAAAGAGGTTCAGGATAAACTGGCATCATCAGAGAGCACAGTCGGTAGCAAAGCCACACTAGAGAAACGACTGACACAAATTCAGGTAAAGATTAAAGTGGAGAGTATACATCAATTAACATTGTGTGAGGGCCACATCAATGGAAAAGAAATAATTTTGTATTTTATGCTTCATACTGTTATTAAGGAGAGAAATTTGAATTTAAAGTGATCTTAACAAATTGGGAGATGCAGTGTGAGAAATAAAGTGTAATGAAGACAGAGGCAAGGTATTGTAGTTAATGAAGAATAACCAACTATGAAAATGTGCATTCAGGTTTTAAAAATATATATATCTTCCTAATGGAGGAGAAGTCTTGGAATCGTTCACATGGAGAGACTCTGTGACATATCTGTTACAGTAGGTCTTCAAGAACAGGACAGATAGGAAGGTCATCAGTGTAGATACCACTGTATGTTGCTGTCTTTCTGTGCAATGCTTAACCTATTCATTATCTACTGCAATGTGAGCAATATTTTAGGACCAATGCAGAGAAATACCTGTATGGCTTTTGGGAAAACTGTTGGGTTACTTGCACATATCAAGGTACAGACGCTAACAAAACCAGGTGCCTAAGAATTCATACATGGTATGGTTATCAAGGGTAAATGATGTCTTTTACTGGAAGAATTTCATCTCTCAAAGGATTTCACTTAATATTTTGATTCATTTTGCCTCACAGGAAATCCTCTTACTCAAAGGCGATGGTGAAGTTAAGTTGAACATGGCCATTGGCAAAGGAGAACAAGCACTTAGAAGCAGCAATGAGGAAGGACAAAAGGTGATACATACAGAGTTACAAACACTGAAGGATGTATGGAATGACATCATCAACACATCAGTGAATTGGCAGAGGTAAAACTAACTAGAAAACACAGGTCAAACCCTCATATCTTTGCTTATGACAAAAGAGGTACCTTACAACACATGAGACCATTCATTCACACCTGAGGGAAAAGCTACATACATCATCAGAAAGAATCAAAATTACCTGAAGAAATACATCCTTCTGTAAAAAAAAAAAAAAAAAAAAAAAAAAAGCAGAGAGTTCACCTTCACCCTATCAGCTGAATCAAGTTTCATATGAGATGGTCACTTAAGAAGAAGTAGTAATCATCCAAATTCATTCAAAGAAAAATCTAGAAAGGGCTTGCTGAATTATTGAACTGGGGCAGAACCAAGAAAAGCTGACAAATATTTATATACCTTTTCCTTACAAAACTCTAGGAGGATTCCTCAATTATCTTTCTCTTTTTTTCCTTGCCTTGCCTGAAAATGCAGCTAATTTATTCTTACCTTAACTTCACTGGAAATTAAAATTTTTTTGCTATTGCCTGTGTGAGAACTTTTTAATACATTTGAAGGACCCCAGCATCTCTTTCTGGGCCGCTTTAATCCATGTTTCCTTTTCAATAAATTGCAGACTACTGCTCGTTTGTCTACATTTTTCATAGAAGATAATTTAAAATGGGCTGATGTCTTACGGTATTTGAGAACTTATTAATTCTGAATAGAATATCACTATTTTCTACTTCATATAACAACCTTCTTAATACAGTCCAGAATTGATTTTTTTTTTCTTCATCAAATTCCATCTTTCTTTTCTTCTTTTAACAACATCTGACATTTAAATCCTGTTATCCATACTAGCAGCATGCCCTCCCTTGCTGCTTTCATCTACAGGTTTTATAAGCACTGCCTCTTTCAATAATGACTTTAGTCATTATTGGATAGAAATGGGCCCTTCTTCATGATCTTAATTCCTTAGCTGTCTAATGAAAACAAAGCTTTCTCTTCATTAGGGTATCTGAGTCTTAAATATGAGTTGTCAGTGAGCTATGGTATAAAACTGGAGTTCTTCAATGAGAAGTGATGCCACTTTCTTACTTATGCCAAAATTGTAATACAATGCTATGTAGAAAATTATGGTGGGAAACCTTTAAGATTTCATTTTAATTTCATCCACTTTGTGTCATAAAATATTATTTATATTACTATAACATTACATTACAATATTACTATTACATTTTAAACAAAATCTTTACCACACACTCAGCTACTAAGTCCAGTGGAATCAGAATTACATTCCTCAAGCCAAGTCCCAGAAAGACCCGGAGATCTGTTAGAAGGAGCAATATATAACAGAAGGGTATATTTATTCTTAATGATAAAATGGACAATTTATAATTTATTCATTCTTTTAAAAAGTTACCAGGAGCTCTCTTAATTGTCAATAACCTAATAGGATGCTGTACATTTTATTACTGTGGCTGTAAAGAGCTCCAATAATGCTCTATATTTTGATTTGCTAGACACTGAAATGTGCATTTCTGAGACAGACAGATTGCTCATGTAACCTGTACCAGGGAAGCAGTTGTATCAGGTTATATGTAGTAGCCTAAAGAACACAGAAATTCTAGAATAGCATGGATTAAGTTGACACAAAACTAAAACAAGATGAAGGAAAAAGTAAATACTAGATGTATTAAAGATGTCTGTATAATGTAAAAATTACGGTATATGCAAGCTCTTTTTTTTTAGACCTTTCGAGTGTTCTCATCTGTACCATATATGTTTCTTTTAATGTAAGCTGCCTAGAGTCTGTCATTAGCCAGTGGAATGAATACCTGGAAAGGAAAAACCAACTGGAGCAGTGGTTAGAGAAATTGAATCACAAAATGGAGCAGCCTTTAGAACCACAGATTGGTCTGAAGGAGAAGTTTGCTCAGCTGGACCACTTCCAAGCTATTGTTTCTGAGATAGAGGATCACTCTGTTGATTTACAGCAACTCATTGAAAAAGCTGCAGAACTGCATGAAAAAACTGAGGATGTTTTTTTTGGAGAAGCAGCTCGAGAAGAACTAAAAACACAGTTTAATGATATCGCAAGAGTAGCCAAGGTAAGAAAAAAGCAAAGGTTTCCATTTCAAGCAAGTAAAATGTTTGGACATCTGTATAAAAGTCTAACATTTTGATTTTAATAGTTTTATAGTGAATGAATGACTGATTGTGTTTGAATAGTTATGCCTTTTGTTATGGCTGAGTCCAGCAAAAGAGTTGGACATAATTTAGTAGAATTCACTAGAACACAAAAGGTTGGGAATTGAAACTGGTATGGTTATGATTTTTTAGAAGTGAAGGGCATATATTTTACTCTAAGTTTCATATGTACAACAATACTTCTGATATTCTTCCAGATTTATTTTCTACTTTCTACTTCTTCTGGCTGACACACCAGAAGGCTGTGCTGCCATTCAATGAGACCTGGACAGGCAGTACAGATGGGCAGGAAGAAACCAAATGAGGTTTAATAAGAGCAAGTGTAGAGTCCTACACCTGGGAAGGAACAACCCGAAGTATCCGTACAGGCTGGGGGGCAACCTGCTGGAGAGGAGCTCTGAGGAGAAGGATCTGGGGTCCTGGTAGACGACAGGTTGACCATGAGCCAGCACTGTGCCCTGGTGGCCAAGAGTGCCAAGGGGATCCTGAAGTGTATTAAAAGGAGTGTGGCCAGCAGGTCAAGGGAGGTGATCCTCACGCTCTACTCTGCTCTGGTCAAGCCTCACCTGGAGTACTGTGTCCAGTACTAGGCTCCCCGGTACAAAAAAGACAGGGATCTCCTGGAAAGAGTCCAGCAGAGGGCCACAAAGGTGATACAGGGCTTCAGGAAAGGCTGAGAGACCTGGGTCTGTTCAGCCTGGAGAAGAGAAGACTGAGAGGGGATCTTATCAATGTGTATAAATACCTGAAGTGTGGGAGGGAGACAGAGGGATTTGGCCAAACTCTTTTCAGTGGTTTGTGGGGACAGTACAATGGGTAATGGCCAAAAGATGATGCACAGGAAATTCCACACCAATGTGCAAAAACTTCTTCACGGTGAGGGTGATGGAGCACTGCAACAGGCTGCCCAGGGAGGTTGTGGAGTCTCCTTCTCTGGAGTTATTTAAGGGCCATCTGGATGCCTACCTGGGCAGCCTGCTCTAAGGAAGCTGCTTTGGCAGGGGGGTTGGACCTGATGATCTCTCGAGGTCCCTTCCAACCCCTACAGTTCTGTGATTCTGTGATTCTTTTTCTTTTATTCCTAGCACTCTCTCTCTGTCTCTTTTTTTTTTTTCCCTAACTAACCTAGAAAGCAAAGATACAAATTCCTCCCCCCTAAGCAGAAAACAAAGAAAGAGAAATCTTGTTTTCAGAAAATTAAACGCACATATTTTGTGTTATTTCAAGCTATTGAACACTGCAGTTGTAATACAGGTGTTCTGTTTGGTTTCTAAGAAAAAACATAAGGAAACTCACAGAGATCTTCTTCCAATCCAGATTATGACAGTGACACTAGCTCTGAATTACAGTCTTCATCTTCTCAGCTGCTGGGAAAGTTTGCATCAGCAGTCTTGTGTTAAAAATAAAATAAAATAAAGTAAAATAAAATAATGTAAACTAATAAATAAAATAAAATAAATAAAATAAAATAAAATAAAATAAAATAAAATAAAATAAAATAAAATAAAATAAAATAAAATAAAATAAAAATAAAGTATCATAAGTGAGCCAAGCAGTGTTCTGCTATAATTGAGATGCATCAATAAATTTAATTTCTTAAGCAATTTTCCATGTCCCTCAAAAAATAAAGATCCTGTGGGTGAGTATAAAAATTGGTGCTTTTATTTTTCTTTCAACAAATATTAATTGTCTTAATTGATCCAGAATCTCCCAGCTGGGGTAACTGGTAATGGCTGCACATGACATTGTATGAAACAGACCAAATGTAAACAAGAAATCATTACAGAGTTTGAAGAATTCTTCTGAATGATGCTCAAAGTAATGGCAGAATATTCTTTAAACTCATCAAAAGCAGGATCTAGGGAATTGCTGGGACCACTTACTGATCAAAGATCACTTGCTCCAAAGGACAATAAGGCTGTACCAGGAGCTCAGTGAATTTACGTTGTTCCTTTCTGCTGAAGACATTGAGGAGATTATAACACCTGATATTTTCTTCAGAGCATGCAGGCAAGAGGAGCTAGAGGAGTTTTCTGGTAAATGTATGGAAAGACCTAGACCAAGCAGTTAGATGCTAATAACTCCCCAAAGGCAGATGGCATTCAACTGAGGTTTCTTGAGAAATGCTCAAACAGAAATTGCTGAAAAGTCTGGCAATTGTTGTGTCTCTGCCAGCTTCAAAGGAGGCCCTAGAGGGAACAACAGTCTCATGAGTCTGGCTGATGTAATCAGAGGGCAGTAATCTATAATGAAAAACAGTGTAATTGACAGTATTGGTTACATGCAGACTGCTGAAAAAGTCAGTATGGCATCCAGAAAGTATAACTAACAAACTAATATGCTGGAGCATGGTGAAGATATCAATAAGCACATTAAAATAAAGGAGGATGAAATGAATGTAATACAACCAGATTTTTCAAAAGCCTCTGACAAGGGTCCACACGAAGGATTAAGAACTTTCTAACATTCTTAAGCAAATTACAAATGATATGGAAGTATAAGGGAAATTGCCCACAAATATTTGCCAGATTCATGTGCTCTCCCTAGATAACATGGGAGAGAATAGTTAGTTTGATGAACCATTATACAGGCCCAGTAGAGTACTTCTCATCTGCTGAGCATATGGGGCAGGTATTTCTACTTTGCCCACATCAGAGCAGATACTGACATCCTACCAGCCTGCGGCCATGCTGTGTTTCTTGTGCCTGCATGAACTTCTTCTCTGTTTGGTGGAGACTGGGGCCTGGGATATGTTGTAAATTCATCACTTGTAGGGTAACAGTGTCCAACAGAATCACAGGGCTGGAAGGCTGAGAAAAGAATTGATGCTGGGCAGAGAAGATGGGCCAAGTTTGGCTAGCTGATGTGCCAGATGAAGCTACTGCTCCTTTCTCTACTTGCTGTGATGGCAGAAATTGTTGATAACTTTGCAGTCTTTCCTTTGGGAGAGAACAGCACTGATTGGAATTGGTAAAAGTCACTGCCACCAGAAGAGAAACAGTTTCCCTCCACTCTCCGTGTCTACTAGTGTTACATTTTGGTATGTAAACAAAAGTAAATCATCTTTGGCTTTCCTGATACTCTTCTGCTGCCTTCAGAAGATAGCTACTTTTTTTTTTTTTTTTTTTTTTTTTTTTTTTTAAGTCAGGCACATGTGTACATTTCCTTACTTGATCATTGGACAAAATGCATTAAGAGGTAAAAATTTTGAGGATTTACTTTAGGTCATCTTTGTTTAGCTAGTAACCATCAAAGAAACATTCTGACAGAGAAACATTCACATCTCAGTTCAATTTTGGTTACTTTTGAGAAACATTCCTGAGAATTTTAAGAACAAATCTATGGTCAAACCAAAGGCCGGCCTAGACCAAAACACTATTTCACCTGTAAGGTAAACTGGTCCCACTTTAAGCCTATGAACACTGGTACAAAGCCATGCAGTTGTTGTATGTCTATGTAAGGGAAAGAATCTTCCAGGGTGCAAGGCATATGGCCTGGAGATAGCCACTACTTCTGATCTGATATCTAAAAAAGACTCAGCACCATTACAACCTTTTGCACTTTTGAACAGCAGAACTCATTTGTGGGCTTCATATGGGACATCTCTGTGACTTTGCTTAACATTTAGAGAGACTTGTTTCTTCTAATAAAAAAAGAGATATTTCTGCCAGCACTCCTGTCCAGAGCAACCTAAACCAAACTTTGTGCAGTGTAGCACTGTGTTCTGTTGCTGTAAGCTGCTATATGTTCTGCTGCTCAGTATTCAAATGCATGCAGAGCAGTTCTTTGTAATATTACACCCATAAGTCTGGACAGAAGCCAGGAAAGTGTTTTAGCAATTTAACAGATTTTTGTTTGTTTGTTTTGTTTAGTTTTGTTTTGTTTTTAAATCTGAAAAATAGGACAAAATGAAGAAAGTAGAAGATATTGTGAAGGATCATTTGCTATACCTTGACGCTGTGCATGAATTCACAGACTGGCTCCATTCTGCAAAGGAAGAGCTACACCGTTGGTCAGATGCAACTGGAGATACATCAACGATACAGAAAAAACTGGCCAAAATCAATGTAAGAAATATTAGCTGTCATGATTTCATCTGTGATTCAGAAGCTATGCTCCAAAATAGGCCAGAGCCAAAAACCTATGGGATCTTGCTCTTTTGTGTATTTAAAGTGGTGATTATATTCCAGTGAGCTGAAAGCAGCTTTTCTAAGCTGTGATGTGTTTTTGCCTGCCTTGCCATGCTAAATTGATGGAGTGAAAGTACAATCAGACCTGAGTTAGTCACTGCAGGCATGGAAACTATTTGCAAGAGTGGAAGCCCAGTGGCATCACAGAGAAATAAGGCTTAGCTGTTTAATGAATACTGTTCTGTCCTCATCTCCAAATATGTTTTCTCCATAAACAGTGTTGTTTGAACCAGTCAGAAACAACCTTTTGTGATTTTCATGAAATGGGGATGCATAACACAGTTGAAGGATGTCCAAACACAGTAGAAATGTGTGTTGCCTCTCTATGTATACTCCCCTTGTGCTGGCATCTCTATGTATCCATCCATTCCTAGGCATTTGAGTGTCTGAGCAAGTTACACATTTCTGAATGCAGCATTAAAGCAGACTTCATGTTTTGCTCATGCCTGATGTTTACATTCAAATAGTCATGCTAACAGCATTTTAGCCTGATCCTAAATTTGAGGGTGGGCCTGTGAACAGAGTAGATGAGGATTTAGGATAGCCGGATCAAATTATAGATTTGTTGTTTATTACTGAAAAGTTTTTAGCCTCCTTTGTGTTCAAACTCCCCATGTATAATATAAGAAAGGGAGGAGACAGTAGTTTCTAGTTCACGAGATGAAGAAAATAAATAGCATTTTTCTGGCATGCAGTGATTGGGATGATATTTATATTTTCCAGCTTCTAAAGCTGAAAACTAAACTAAACTAAAACAAACAAACAAAAAACAAAACAAAACAAAAGTCCTCGTAGCCTGTGTAAGAATGAAATAGAATGCTGTAGAAAGAATTTATTAAAAACCAAAAACAACAGCAACAAAAATCATGTGTAACCAATAATGGTAATCTCAGATCATGAGTAGGCTGCAGAATGCTTTTTTTTTCAGCAACACGGTAATGTTCTTAAACCTGCTACGTGCAGCTTTGTACCAGTGTTTGTTATGCAAAACATCTCAAATCAGTTCCTTTCTGCATCTTACCCTAAACATTACTTTTTAATATCTGGAAAAAAAAAAAAAAAAAAAAAAAAAAAGTTCATTCTCCTCTAAACTTATGAAAGTTTAGAAAGAACCACTCTGTAATAACTGTAAAGCCCTCACAGTCCCTTGACTGAGTTTTATTTTCATCTTGCCTCTGGCTACGTTTTGCAATTCTGCACGCAGCGTGGATGTCGTGAAAGTGTTGCTGCCGAAACTGCTGCTCAGCGCAGTGCTGCGCATTCCCCCTGCATGCTGCCCCCAGCTTGGGCGGCCCCCCCCTTTCCAGCTGTAGCAAGTTACCATGACAATGTTGCTTTGCAGGAGCTGGTAGACTCCCGCCAGATTGGTGCAGGCCGCCTCATCCGAGTGGAGACTCTGGCTCCCGCAGCCAAGCGCAGCACAACTGCAGGCGGGTGCCATGTCCTCGCTGCCGAGATGCAGGCCCTGCAGTCGGACTGGAAGCAGTGGGAAGAGAGCGCTTTCCAGAGCCAGCAAAGCCTGCAGGATGTGCTGAGCCAGATGGCCCTGTCGGAGCAGGAGTTCGCCGTGCAGGTCGCACAGCTGGAGGAGGCCGTGCAGCGGTTCGGCGGACTGCTGGCCACCTGGTCGCAAAGCCTGAGCCCCCTCGATGGCCAGCACACTGACACCGAGATCGTGGAAAGCTGGAACAAGGAGAAAGTAAGGTCACCCCTCTTTTCTGAGTAGTTTTCCAGTTGTAAATGTACAGGTACCATGGGCAGAAAACTTCTGCCAAGTGGCACTATCAAGGAGTGGGAGAGGTAGAAAAAAATAAAAGGTGTGTTTGAAAGCCTCCCTCTGAAATCCCAACTTTCCAAACTTCTGTGACTGCAAGCAGAGCAAGCACTGTTTACAGAAGACGTATCTTTAGCCACTGCTGTACTAGACTTAGCAAATGCTGCCTGGATCCTACACATTAAAAACAAGGCTAGCCTTTAAGAAAATGAAGGAACTAGCAAACTGTCTCTGAATTTCTCCTTAAGTTGCTCACTGTTTAGAGCCAGGGTAGTACTTGATCAGGGAAGTATGAAGTATTTCCTAAAAGCCAAGTAGCAGCTGGAGTGATTTGTAACTCACAATTTTTCATGCATGTATTGAGTTTCTACTTTTCATTTCTTGAAATATTCCTCACATTATATATGTTAAGATCTTGTCCAGTATTTAAAGTTATATTTGAAACAGGTATTTTTGCTAATTGCTCTTCTTTGGAATGTAGTGGAATTCAGAGAAATAGAAAAGGAGTTCCTGGGAAAGGAGTTCCTGTTTTCTAGCAAATATTCCATATGTATGTATCACACACACACACACAAAACATATATATATACACACAACACACAACATCCAAGTTACATATCTATATGTTTGTACCTATCTCAATTTCTGTGAATCACAGAGGTAGAGGAAAGACACATTGTATCTTTTCCTTTCTTTTCAGGGTAGCGTTCAGTTTAATTAAAAGAAGAGAGCTATGTGATGCTTGCTTTCTCTCCCCTTCACCAAAGAAATATTCAAAAAACACAAACACTTTCTCTTTAAACTGAGATTATAAATCTCCTCCTCCTCCACTGGCTGTGCCAAGTTATTTCTGTGGCTTCCCCTTCCACAAAATTCCCTGAAACAGACTGATGGAACCTGCTTGTTTGAGTGCCAGTACATAACAGTAGGAGTAACAAAGCTGACACTACACTAGAGTAAATAAAAAGCACAAATATGCAAAGTCTTATATGGTTATGTTTTTAAACAGGGAAGGAAGATATGGAACTATCATCAACATGCAACAGATGTTTCTTTGATCTTTAAAAAATAATAATTTTAAAAATGGAGAAATACTAAATTCAAAGGACATTGCTTTTATTAGTACTATGTATACCACGTATGTACTGTAGCTCTATGTGAAATGCATTATTTAGATTATAAAGTTGTAAACTTTATGTAAGGAGGAAAATGCAGAGGAAACATAAGACTTATTATGCACAGTCCTACTATGCAAATCTTTTTTTTACATATAGCTTGAAGAAATGCAGTCAGGACAGTAGTCCTTCAATTGGGCTCCAGGGATGGGTCCTACTGTTAATGTAAAATAGCACTGCAAGCATTCCCTTTCCATTGTCACATACCAATTCTGTTGTCACACAAGCCAAGGCCACAAATTAAAGATGCATTTCCTAATTCTCAGAATTAGCAAGCTCACTCTGTTATCCCATACCCTTATCATATGTGCAACATAATAGCAACAGATCTTACACCTGGTATTCAGCAAATTATTTTTGTAATTCTCAGATTCAAAATTAAATCTGTCACTGAAACAGTGCTATTAGTGATTCAGTGTCTCTGTATTGCTATAGCTAAATGTAATCTGGTTTTCAAGTAAATGTTCCTGCTTGTTGAGAGGTTATGCCTAAGGTTGTATAACATCAAAAAAATCTTTTAATATTTATTGTGGTAAGTTATTTGAAACTCATAGATTTCATTGAAAACAGATGATTTTAACCCATGATACTCTTAGGTTCTATTTCTTTGGAAAAGAAAGAAAAAATATACATATATATTATGTCATTATAGTGATTCCTGCCATAAGTAATCTCTGTTTTAAGTGTTAAAAAAACATCTTGTTTTAAGTAATAGCCAGTTTGCTGTCATTCCCAATGCTTCCAAAAAAAAAAAGTCTTGTGTGCAGTTTAATGAAGTAGACAAACACAGCTTACTTTTTTTCTTCCTTTTTTTTTTTTTTTTTCCTAAACATTGTTATTACTTCAGTACTTAATTCAAATGTTATTTTGTGTGGTTTATAAACAAATCAGCATCGTGACTATTTCAAGTATCTTTTAATTATGGTTGAACAGATTTTCTGGTATGTGAGTGATTATGTCAAAATGGATTGTTGTTGTTTTTCCTGGCAGTTCAGGTACATGCAGTACATGCAGTACATGGCAGTTCAGGTACAAAGAACATGCATCCCTTATTCTTATTTTAGCTTTCTCAGAAACATACATTATAGATCTTTTAAAAAATTTGCAACTCCACAGAGTTTTTCAATAAAAGAGATATAAAACAAGCACAAAGTTCCTCATGGGCGGCAGACACATTATCTGAATCCCAGGCTTTTGATCATTTGCTGTTCTTACTAAGTCTGTTGTCTTGCTAGACCCTTGCTAATATTTGTTTTCAGTTTTAATTTACACAAATGCATATCAGTTTATTGCAGTGAGATGTGTTTGAAAATGTATTTGGTGAGGTTTTTTTGTTTGTTTGTTTTTTAATCTTTGAAATTGTGGTGTTTTCAAAACCTTTTCTCTATTTTCACACACATAACTTGTATATTTCCTGAACATACAATTGTGTGCTGATAGATAATCACAATCTATTTACTATGTATATTCTCAATTATCATTTTGCATATATTCAGAAACTTAATGGCCTTGTACCACTTCCCCTGTCCCCTTTCTATTCTGTTGTCAATTTCATGTGATCAGTTTCTTATATTTATACATACATCTCTTCCAGATCAGGGCTTAGATGTAGCCAAACTAACCTATGCATGCCAAACCCTCTGGCATGACTTCACTGTAGAATCTTTGCTGTGGTGAATGTAACAATCTAGAAGATTGTCTTTTCTCCCTGGTAGTTTAAGAGGAATGCCAGAAGAATTTAGTTTCTAATGATGTGAGGAGCCAAGTCTACACTGCTAATCATGCTAGAGTAGTTGGCAGGGTGCTGCAGTGGAGACACTGTGTACATCAACATGAGAACTGTTTTTGTTGGAGTAGTTATCACACCTATCCCAGTGATGTTTGCTAAGTAAATATAAATACTTTTTTCTTGACTTAGCTGTTTCCAAAAACAGTGCAGCAGTGACAGCCAGTAACCCTCAAAGGACTGTGAGCAGCTGTGCTTTTACATTAAGAAAGCCTCTGTCAAAATATTGAAGCTATTAGAAGTTTCGTTTGTTTGTTTGGGGGGTTGTTTGTTTTTTGATACAGCTTGTTTTTATTGGGCATACTAAACTGAAGCCAAAAGGACAATTATAGTCATATGCACTGGTATTGTTTGCTATTCCCTAATTGTACATAATTTCATGGGTACAGTTAGTTGATAATACTATGTATTATAATATACATATGCACCTTAATATATATAAATATCAAGGGGCATATCTTAAACTCTTCTACGAGAACGTTTTGAATTAAAAAAGTTGAGGTGTCCAGAAATTTAGTCTGTAGAAGCTCATAATTTCAAATAAGCCTCTGTGCTTGATTGCTAAAATGCTTTCAAAAATGTATTGAAATTGAAGTTGAAATTAAATTTTATAAATTTTCATTGTATTTTTTTTTAATTATTTACTTACCAATATTGCTCATTTGTTTTGTTTTAACAGGAAATGTTGGATGCCCTGGTGAAGTCTGAACATATGATAGATGAGATCAAGACTCAGTTAAACGATCTCTGTAGATTTTCCAGAGATTTGAGTACTTATTCTTCAAAAGTCTCAGGGTTGATTAAGGAGTATAACAGGTACATATTCATCTTGTTTATAGTTAATCAATCCCTTATATGTGTGCATGCAAGTATTTTTTTTAGGGAAACATTAATTAGAATGTTGGAATTTGAAATATAGACAATGATTAGAATCATTATTTTGATATCCGTGTCAATGACATTTTTAGCATTTTAACATTTTGCAAAATTTTAGCAATATCGGTTTCAATTAGCATTTCTAAAAAACAGTTGTGTTTTTTCTGACACAAGTTATGCCAACAAATTGAGCTTAAGCCATTGTATGTCTACACCTGGTCTATTACAGGAAGTAACCTTATAAGAAACTGTGAGGTAGAGCTATATGTCATTTACCTGAAAGAGGAGGAAGCTATAACAGCTGTCTAAACTTTTTTTCTTAATTTTGTCCTTCATTATACCCCTGCCCTACCTGTCAGTTCATTGAAACAGGGGAGCTAATGTTTATTTGTTCTCTTACTTTCTCTGAGGCCACTGTAGATGATTGACACCTGCATTTCAGGTGCAAGATTCTTTTGTCTCTTGCAGCTTTTGGCTTCTGTAACTGCAGAAGAAGGGTATGATGACCCAAGTTGATCCCTTCTAATGTTATGAACTTAATTAAACCGTGGAAGTTCATATTGTAATTTCTGTAGTTTCGTGTTGTGTCCCTAGAGAGAAAAAGGCTTGAAGAAACTGTTCATTCTTAGGGGTACTGAATCATTCTGTAAAAGCTTATCTGTCATATCTGTGACAGCTATATCCCAATTTACATACTTCACTTTTAAGGCATTGAAAGCTTCTAATGGATTTCCTGGTGCTTAGTTATGTGCTTACAGTTGGTAGAAGGAATCCAGATCTTATTCAGAGAAATAAGTAATAGCACTGTCACCTAACAGAGTCCTTCTCTTCCTTTTCTCCCTTCTGCTTCCCTGATGTGGTAAACCCAGCCTTTGCCTTCAAGCTTCAAAAGGATGTCAGAGTAAAGAGCAGATCTTGCAGCAAAGATTTCGGACAACTTTCAGGGATTTCCAGCAATGGCTGGTCAATGCAAAAATCGCCACAGCCAAATGCTTTGATGTACCTCAGAATATCAGTGAAGTCTCAGCGAGTCTACAGAAAATACAGGTAACTTTAGCAATTGGACATTCAATCATTTTCCTATAAAATTCAGTCTTTTTTCTTTTTTTTTTTTTTTTTGTTAATGTTATTGATAACACTAAAGGTGACTAACTGTAATGAAATAAACATTTATTCTTTCTTTTTGAATCTAGATCATTTAATTTAGCTGTCATACTATACTATACACATAGTCATTGCCTCATAATTTTCCTTTTTTATTATTTTTCTTTTATATTACAATGTGGAAAAACGTGTTTTGAAGGCAGGATAACACTAAAATTGGCAGGGCATCAGAATTGGGACTTAAAACCTGGAATTATTTCAAAGTCATATAAAGTTTTTCACTCATTTATGAAAGTAGAGACCTTATAGTGTAAGAACAAGGTAAAAATGTATGAAGTGAAGCAGGCATTTAAAAAACATGATTTTCATACAAAGCTAAAACAAGACACAGCAAAACTGTGGAAATAAATGCCAGTTAAAAATTTATTTTATTAAACTAAAAGAAACAGGTTTTTAATAAAACATGACTACAATTTTAGAAATGAGAAGTACATAATGAGATTGTTTAACCTTCAGGTACACCGTATGACAGAAGAAATTCCTATCATTTTTTCTATCAGAAAATACCATGACCAAAATCATTTCCCCCTGTTTCTGGTAAATTTACTTTCCCTTGTTTATTTAAAAGGGTAAGCACCACTTTACTAATGTGACAATTTTTTTACTATCCAAAATGAGAGTGTTTTAAGAGTAAATACAAGCGTTAAAAATAAAAATAAAATAAAATCCAGTCATCTTGGAAATTAAATAAGAGTTTTAGCAAAAACAATTTCCAAAACTGGTAAGACTTTTTTTTTTTTTTTTAAATCACTGCAGCCTATTCGTAACATAAGGCCTTAGTTTGATCTCCTTCTCCCTGAAACTTTAAATGAAATAAACTTTTCTGACATGTAGTAACTGCTTTAATACTTTGAGGCATGTCATGGGAGCCTATATAAACTTACAATTGTATTTTCTTTCTTTTAAGTTAATATTCTGTCTGTTAGCACCTTTGGTGTTATTAAGTCACAAGGCAATCACACATTTGATTTTAATAAAGCAAGAGCTTGGACAAAGTATTTCAGAGCTAACAGACCCTTTGCATTCTCTGATAATAGCTCCAACTGTACACATAATCAGTACCTTAGTAAATTTTTAGTCAAGCTGTTTGTTTACAACATGGATGTAACCTGATTACTATGAATATTAAGCTAATTGTGTGTCATGTAAGCATAATAGTAGTTTAAAATAACTTCATTGATATATAGAACTGCTAAATTCACTTGAGTCCTAAAGGCTCACAAAATATTTTAATAATTACAAGTTATAAGAACACTATCCCAACACATTGGAATTTAAAAATCTGGCTATTTCCTTACAGTATCTAATATTTACTCTTATATTTCTATATAGTCTTTGCATACCAACATTGTGAAAGAATACTGTGAACAAAAATACTTTGAGTCAAGAAAGATACCCTGAGGATGTGGAGGATAAATCACACAGCTCAAATGTTGCTCAGGGTCTGATTGTTAACCCCTGCCCCTACACATGCATTGGAAGTCCAGTTTGGCTGTCTCCAGTGGGCAAGGCTTTTTTCCTGTGTTCCCTCAGAGCAGGACCCTACCCCTGAATGTAGCTTCAGCTACATGTCATGCTGTGCCAGGATACTGGTTTTCTGAAATCAAAGTGTTATCATTTTCTGTACTGTGAAGATTTAAAGAAACATAATGCCCTGTTAAATGTCTCATGAAGTGCAGAACATACAGATAAACCAAGAGGTAGTATATACATTGTTTAGACTCATGGCATTTCTGGATTAAGTAGCTATTGTCCCTATAATATAAATGATTGTCCCTCATATGAATGTCCCATATAAATGTGAATAATATTAAAATGGAATATACTGAAATATGAATTAAAAAAAAAAAAAAATAACATGCAGAAACAATAAATTCCATTCTCTGTTAAGTTTTCTGTGACCTTGCCACTCACCTTTACTGGACCCAAAATTAACAAAAAGAGCTTTTACTGAATACAACCAATTAACTTATTTTATTATTGTTTTTAGGAATTCTTATCAGAAAGTGAGAATGGACAACATAAACTAAACCAGTTAGCATCCAAAGGAGAACTGCTGTGCTCTATTTTACCAAAGGAGAAGGGTAAAGTTATCCGGGACAAATCTGCTACTGCTAAAGAAGATTGGAAAAAATTAATCAGCACCCTCCACCAGAAGGAATCTGCACTGGAGGTACAGAGCAAGTCACAGTGGGGAAATATTTGATCTAAATTTCCTTTTTGCTTTTTGTTTCAAAACACATTCATCTTAATAGAGGTCTTTACAGTTTAGATTTCCCACTATAGCAGTAAGTGTGTATGATGAAGCAGGATCTGTTTATGATTGAAGACCCAGTAGAGAGGTAAACTTTGTTGTTTTGATCTGCAAACTGGTGAAATGTAATAATTTTGAATAACTTTCTAAATAAACCCTAGTGGTGTTCTCTTTTCAGAGCTCACAATTCAACCAGCACATAAGGTGAATATATTTAAAACATAGTCTCTTTTAAGGTCATAGGTTTTAAGGTCAAAAGGTCTTAGCTGGAATTCCTTGCATAGTGTAGGAGAATTAAAGTTCTTATGCCTTCCTGTTTCAAACCAGTACTGTCTGGCCAGCTGTACTGTCTGGCTGAGATGTTAACTTTCCCTGAGAAAGTTTCCTGCTGAGAAAAAAAAATAAAAAAAATAATAATAATAGTGTTTAAATAGATTAAATACATCATGTAGAAAAGGTTTTTATTATTATTATTTATTTTATAAGAAAATTCCCAAGTAGCAAGACCTTAACTTACTTTGTATCAAGGTAGCCATGGGAAGGGAGATTTCCATAGATGTTAATCTTTTTGTGCCCAGCATTTTTCAGTCTCATAGGCCTAGTCTTTCTTTCTGATGCAGAAGTGATAAGGCTATAGCTAAAAAGAAAACAAAATCAGTCTGAAAATAAAATAGTAACTAGGGCATAGGAACTGTGCTGTTCAGATTTCTATTACATAAGAATTATTTCAGGTGCTGTTTTTTTATAATGCAGCATAAACCTTTAAGAAAATTATGCAGGATGAAAGAATGCCTACACATATCTTACACATACATTTTTAAAACTTTCTACTAAAAGAAAATATAATTAGAAGTGAGTATCAGGACTGGGTTGAGCTTAGTCATACAGGCTCTAAGAATAATGTCAACCCATTTAAGGGGGGGAGATGCTCTTAATGACTGCAGGCAGATTCGACTGCAGGCAGATGCAAGGTAACTTAGATCCCAAAGTAACCTTGATTCAGACTCTCTTTGCTGTGTGAGATACACTTATATTGAGTCAAAGCTCATATAATTTGTAAAGCTTTCAATCCAGAGAAAATTTGCTTCATTCTCTCAACTGTATAGACATACAGCATTGTTGCCTTTGTTTTGTTTTTTGAAGAGCTCTCTCAGACTTTTCTTTTGGTGTCTATGTATGGGCAGGGGCAGAGTCAGTGATATTTATTTTGAACAGCTGCGGTAGTGTTTGGCTGCAATAATATGTGTGTATTTTGTGTCTACTTAATCTGTGGGTTGTACATTACAGCTATACCCATTGCAGGGGGACTTTATAAATTTGTATATTACATGTGTTCCCAGAACTTAAAGATCCAGATGAAGGACTTTGAAGCAACTGCTGAGCCTCTAGCAGAGTGGCTGAGCACAACTGAGAAGATGGTACAAGGAAGTAGCAGTAGGCTCCATGATCTTCCTTCCAAGAGGAGAGAACACCAAAAGTTGCAGGTGACTTCTTAAAACCTTTTGACAGAACCAGCTTTTTCACTCCCATCCTGCTGGCCTCATTGATGCTTTACAAGCTCATGATCACTCTGGCATCCTAAACACTAAGTAAGAGGAGAACTAGTTTCAGGGGTCGCTGTTGATGGTCCTGTTCCATCGGAGTTCACATCTCCAAATTTCTTAACGACATGCTGCTTCATTGCTATAGCTGTATGGTGTGCCTTCACAGTACACGTGCCATTTGTCATTTCTATATTTCATGGGGCCTTTAAGCTGCTCTCTTCCTTGGTCTGCTTCCTTGCACCCACTCGTAATATTAACGTGCTTGTGCTTTACAGTCTCTCCTTGAGGAAATAAGATGCCACGAGCATCAGCTCAACAGGCTTAAAGAGAAAGCTCAGCAGCTGTGGGAGGAGCAAGCTGTCAGCAAAAGCTTTATGCGCAGAGTGTCTCAGTTGTCTTCTCAATACCTTACTCTAAGCAATCTGACAAAGGTAATGCACCCAGTGTATGTGCTTTTAAGCTGTTCCTTTGATGTTTGTGGAGAAAAAGAAAGATTGAAATGTGAAACACTATAGCTGTCTTGCTCATCTGCTCTGTGGTATGTCTGAGCTTGCACTAGCTTTAAAGAATGAGAAATAGGGACCTGTACAATTTTGTGGGCTGTCAATGAAATAGAATGGTGATTATTTATTTTTTTAAATTTTATTTTAAAGTAATAAATAAAAAAAAAACAACTCCTCATTATCAACAGTTTTGTCCTGACAAGGTGCTTGTATTTTTGATTTTTATTTCAAACATTCAAGACATTTTAGATAAGTGGCATTTTAGATGAGTGGCACCTGAAAACAGACAAACATACAAAAAACATATTTTTCAAAATCTAGGGGAGCTGGGTTTCGGTGTTTTTTTTGTTTGTTTGGTTGGTTGGTTTTTGTTTGTTTTTTTTAAGAAAATGACAAGTCATTATATGGCAATATTATTATTTCATTGTATTCTACAAAGATAACTAACTATTTGCATTGTAAGTATTTTTGTCTAAAACCAATAGATTGTTCTTTAACATTATTTTAAAAGTGTTACCTGTGAGGCTGCTTTTGAAGGTTCAGTGAGAGACATGGGTCAAACTCTGAAGTATCAAGCTAGGAACTGACAGTTTAACCTTTACTACCTTTGTTGTTTATGCAGATTAGAAGGTCTTTGAATGAGGACTGACATTTTTCATGAAGTGCCAGTTATGATGGAGGCTTGGTTTTGAATTAGGCTTGTACTTACTACAGTAATAAGAATAATTAAGGATTTTGGAAGTTTGTTATGGGTTAGCAATACATAAAGTATTTGTTAGAGTAATTGTGTTTTTATTTATTTATTTGTTTGTTTGTTTATTTATTTATTTATTTATTTTTCCTTATAGCTTTCTGTGGAAGTAAAACTATAAAGAATATTTAGAGCTTTAAAAGAGAGCTTTTAGAGCTTTATTTACTGAAAATTCAAAAGGAAAAGATGCAGAAGTTACTAACATTGGCTTATGTGGACAGAACTTGTAGAAGATTTCAGGATAAGAGGATGAGGTCTGAGGAAGAGGATACATATGGTCCACTCAGTGAAGGAAATCATGAAGTTCTTTGGTTTGCCATGAATGTTTGAGACAAATCACTTATATCTTCCTGAGCCTGTTTCAATGGCTTGACTAATTTTCTGTTGCCATGTGAAACACACTCTGTTAAGTACTCCTGTTATTCTTGGGCCTTGTAGCACTGTAATGAGTATTTATTTTTGATATGAGTGAATGTCAGTGATTCTTCAGAAGAGTGGGTAGGAGCTGTTCTTCTGGTTCTGGGAACCAGTTGGATTTACTGAGGGGAAAAAAAAAAAGTTTTCCAATATCAATGAAATAGTGTTGCTCTGGTGGCATAACTTCATATGCTTCACTTTGTCTTGTATATTGACAGATTTCACAAATTATCTTCAGATGAAACACTGAAATGTAATTAGTTAGATATGATGATTCATAAGGAATGGAAAATAATAATAAAAAAAAAAAAACAACAACTCATCTACTTTGCATAAGGGAAACAAAGAGATAAAACTTTAGATTTAGAAAAAAAAAAAGAGGGCATTTCTGAAATTTTGATTACTATATTATGATTGGAAAACTAGTGTGACTTTATGTGTTCCAAATTTATTCCATGTTCAACTCAGTGTACTTGTTATTATCAGTGTATGAAGAGAATTGCTGTGTACAGTTCATGAAATTTATTCTAACATCCTTGAATACGTATGGGAAATAAACAGTCCTTTGACTAGCTACTGATACTAATTGCAGTATGAATTGCAGGAGAAGGTTTCAAGAATGGATAGGGTCGTAGCAGAGCATCAACAGTTCTCTCACAGTATCAAAGACCTCCAAGACTGGGTGGCTGATGCAGTTCACATGCTGGAGTCCTACTGTCATCCCACCGCTGACAAGAATGTTCTGGACAGCCGGATGTTAAAGCTGGAGGTATGGAAACAGACCCATAGTCTGATAATATCACTGCCCAGAATATATTAAAGAGCGGTGCTCAAAAAATAATACTTTGATGTCCATATTTTGGCTGCAGCTTAAAATCTGAGGCAAGCGCTCCAAATTCCAACCTGTTCCTTTGAAGCCCAGCCATGAAAACCACTGTCCCTCTTCTAACTGACTGTTTCTACAAACTGCTAAATTTGATTAGCTAATTTTCCAGTGAATCTAGTTAGCATATTCATGCCCAAATAATGATAAAAATGGAACAATATCTTCTCACATTTTAGGGACTGCTAACAGTGAAACAAGAAAAAGAAATCCAAATGAAAATGGTTCTGACAAGAGGAGAATCTGTTCTGCAAAATACTTCCCTGGAGGGAGTACAAGTGATTGAACAGCAATTGAATACCCTGAAGGACAACTGGGCTTCTCTTCTGTCTGCTTGTATCCAGTGCAAGAGGTAAAAAGGGTGCACAATGATGCTTGATAGTCAAATTTTTGACTGTCGAATTTCTGGAAAAGTTAGTTCACGGTGTGTTATGTATTCAGGAATCAAATTTATATAAAATGACTGCATGTGCATAACATTGCAGGTCTAGAAGCCTTAAATGGCCTATTAGTTTGAAATAGAAAAAGGGAAGGAGACAGTGAGGAACTAAACTTTATTAACACTTATTATCAGTATACTCTTAAAAATGGATTGCATGTTCATAATTGTTTTGTAACTTTTATTTTGAATTGCACTCAATTCCTTGAAATGTTCTCAGAAATGATAAGATCTTAACATGGACAGTAATGGCTGTTCTGTCAAGGTTCTGTCTGTTTTTCCACTTGTTAGCTTTTCACAGGAGGTAGCATAATTACAATATCCAATAAAGATGCTCAAAATAGTAATGTTTAAAATGATAGAATAAAAAAATTCAGGAGAAAAAAAAATGCAACCTTCTATAGTGGAGCATAAATAGTTGAATCATTTTTATTTAAATCATTCAAACAATTAAATATTATAATGCAGCATCAGAAAATTTCTAATTCTGGATCTTATTCTTCCTGTTCCTTTATTTACTAAAAATTGCACACATCAGCTAACTATATCATTTTAACAGACCTCTTTAAACTTCCAAGTTTGAAATCTTAATTTCTCTTTATTGGACAATCAATGCTCCTAGTTAAAACCTGTGGGGTTTTAATGGCTGTTTGTTTAGCTTGCGATACAAGTCTTACAAATATAGTCTAGAGTGATTCAAATAGCATGAGAACCTGAAACTCCAGTATCACAACAAATGTGAATTCTTAAATTGCAGTCAACTGGAAGGAGCTCTCTCCAAATGGACAAGTTACCAGGATGATGTTTGCCAGTTTACCAGCTGGATGGATAAAGTAGAAGCAAGCATGAATGCTTCTGAAAGACAATATGCTGAACTGAGGGAAAAAAATGCTGCCCTCAGCAAAGCAAAGGTGCGTTTGCTTTACAACAAACTAGCAACAAATGCATATCACGTTACAAGCAATAAAAGTCTGAGTAATTGCAAGATTAATCGGTGGTTTGTTTAATGCAGATTATTCATAAATTCTCTTACTGTTTTGCAGCTACTCAATGAAGAGGTGTTGAGTCACAGCAGCCTATTGGAGACAATTGAATTAAAAGGCAGTGGAATGGCTGAGCACTATGTCACTCAGCTTGAACTCCAGGACCTTCAGGAGCGGTACAAGTTGCTCAAAGATAGGATGAGGGTACAGTTTTTCTTTATAGAATCTCATTACATTTTGTTGTCCACAAGGAAGCAGAGGAATTCTTTTGTTTTGTTTTGTTTTGTTTTAATTCTTATTATTTTCTTATTAGAGTTAAATGAAGAGTAAAAGTCTGGGGGAAGCTGTAACTTAATGTATGTGACAGAAAGTTATCAAGGTGCTTTATCAATCTATCTTTTTGTAGCACTGAGCTCTAGATATTTTCAAAAAGGTTCTGAAGATCTGAATCTGTAAATAAAATAAAAATAAAAATAAAAAAATAATCAAGTGAATAGGTCAAGGAATTCCATGCCAAAAGTGTAACTGACTTCAGTGAAGCTATGACTTTATTCATTGTGACTGAAAATTTGGAAGCACCTCTGAATATCTATGGTTTTCATAAATGTAGGTTTTGCAATAAATGTAACCATATGAGCAGGTAAATCAAAAATGGTTGACAATTATAGAATCTTGCTGCTCAACACAAACCTTATTAGCAAGTAAATTGACTCTAATGTTGAAAGACCCATCGGGACTTGGACTTGACCATCCTTGGGGCAACTTGGGATATTCTGTTCTGTTCTAGTAAGTACTATGTTTACTGGAAAGTGTTAATATGGTAGATCTTGAAAAGATTAGGGCATGAAGTATGATACAGAGGAAATAATGAAAGACTTAGTGCATGTAGTAAGGCCAGGTGGTTACCTCCAGTTAACCCATTTTTTTTCTGTGCTGATTAAACCATACCAAATGTATGATCAGACATATCACTTTTCTTCATGACATGTCTCGAGGATGTCTTTTTCCTGTACAAAGGGCCAAAATTCATTTTTTCTGATGCGTAAGTGATTGCCTGTTTTGTGGTACTCCCTTCCACAACCACAAAGAATGCATTATACTGTCTTCCCTGGACCTCCTCAGAATGAGCTCAAGCTTGCCAGAGAGATAAGTGAAGTCCCAGGAAACATCAGTGGATACCTAGTATTCCTGTTAGCACGGGGAATTCTCTAAACTTTACCTTTTCCTGCAGTTTGCTCTTGCAGAAAGCTGTACAGAATGCCTGTACTGACTAATTGTATGGAAAAAGCTTGATTAACAGTATGGGAACAATGAGAAACCGTTGGTTGCTCACAGGGGCAAGAGCTCTGTATGTCTTTCCTAATACATGTATAATGATAAGCATCCCATCTTTCTCTTTCCACCTAATACCCCGGATGACTTCTGGTCTTCCCCACTCCCAGCTGTAGTGATGATGTTAAATGTCTAGACCACATTTAACCCTTAGGAAGTTGTTCAAAGGCACTAGCTGGAGAGTAAAAAATCGGGGGGAAACACCAGTTTGGTAACTAATGAAATGTATGCCTTGAGTTTGTCACTTGAAATCTTCTCCATTTAATCATGCTTTGGCCAGGTGAAAAACCTGGCAAACTTCTGCAAGCGTTTGTGGTCCAAATCAGAGCAGACTAAGACCTGAAATTCCCTGCAGCCACTAGTAAGAGGCAAGAGAATTAGTCACTGTTCCCAGTAACCCACTGTTTCCTGTGAGGACAGGACATTTAAAAACGGGCAGCAGTACTCTTTCTCCCATTGCCCTGAACTGTTACGAATAGATAAAGCAGACTATAGATTTACACGTATTTGTGAAAACATTTTTCTTCTTGCGTAGCCTGCTGCCCTGGAACACAGCCTCTGTTACCTTCATATGAATTTTCCTCCCTGCTCCCTTCAGTTCCTCCAAGGTCTGAATTACATGTAGTACAATTTTCTTGCCAATGGAAAGATCAGTCTTGTGCTGATGCAGGATGCATTTCTTTCTGTATTCCAGATATGGTAATATTTTAGTGCTGAGTTGTGAAATTGTTTGCTCACCCACATACATGGACAACCTGCAGTTTTATTCTTAGCACGTTCTATAGGAATTGCCCACAAAGGACTCAGATAGTCTTCAAACCTGAAGATATTAGATACTCTTAGGAGACTATTGTTCTACTAGCATAATAATAATAATAATAATAATAATAATAATAATAATAATAATAATAATAATAATAATAATAATAATAATGTAAGAAAAAATCCTGAGCTTATAGTCTCATCAATAACTTTAGTAAACAATTTAAATGGTATAAGAAATAAGCAGATCTTTTGTTGTTATAAACTGAGGTTTCATTTAAAATTAAACACTGATCAGAATTTCAAATCCCAGAATTCACAAATTTAAGTGAATAATTGTTAAGGATAATTATCTCTATCTCCACATTTGAGCCCTCTTTCCTTATAATCAGTCAAACCATCCTCAGAATCCAATTAGTCTTGAATTCTTGGAAAGCTTAGCATCAGACACAAACTATGATCTCAGTACTGGATTTATGTTTTTTTTTTTTTTTGTTTAATGATACACTTATGTATAAACATTTTAACAAACAGGAAGCAGTAACAAAAGCCGAAGGATTGCTTAACCTACATCAGGAGTACCAAAGACATCTGAAAACATTTGAAATATGGCTGGAGAAGGAACAGGAAAAACTTGACTGTTTATTACATCTTGAAGGTGATGTCCAGAAACAGGAGGCAACACTCCGAGATTTACAGGTACAGTATTTGTAACACCCTAACTAAAATAATAAATAAATCCTACTTGTAAAATAACAGAATATTAACTGCTGGACAAAAAAATACATCTTTGTTTGACTTAGAAACATGTTATATCTAAGTAATATACTGCTTGAAAGTGAAGTCCGTGGGAACATTAATGTTCATTTCCAGATAAAAGCATCAGGACTCGAATGAATTCTTCTGCCGTACTAATGCAGGTTTCTTGCAAGGACTGAATTTATTTTAGATGTTAGCCTATAGTGAAGGAACTATCTATTTTCCCTGTGTTTCATAGAATATCAGAAGTATTCTTTTCATTGAGTTTTCACCTTTTATTGCTTACAGTCCAATACTTACTTCCCTACCTTTAAATTGTTCCAGTCATATAGGCTGCCTCACATGGTGAGGTGGGAAGATTCTCGCTGAATCCCCCAGGTGATAATGAAGGGTGAACCTAAAGTACTACAGTAATCTCTCAGTTATAATCTTAAAAGGACTAAAGATACTTTCAGGCTTGTTGCTGAATTAGGAAAAGGGCTGCACTTGAGTTTCCACGTTACTAAATATTTATTACTTTTGGCCAGGTGAAAAACCTGGCAAACTTCTGCAAGCGTTTGTGGTCCAAACCAGAGCAGACTAAGACCTGAAATTCCCTGCAGCCACTAGTAAGAGGCAAGAGAATTAGTCACTGTTCCCAGTATCCATCCCAATGTTCCCTGTGAGGACAGAACACTGAGAAAATCTTTGTGCAATCAATGTCTCTGTATATAAACCTTAATATTAAGAGTTTAGAAAATCTGAATCCAGTTTGAAAATCTTAGCATACATTTCAAATACAAACCAAGAAGACATATAACTGTATTTTGGTCAGATCATTTCCTGATTAGGTTTCCTCGTCTGATTGATTCCCTGCATACTTTCTAACCAAGTTCTAATAAACATGGGAGAAAAAAAAAAAAAAAAAAAAAGCACACATATATCCAGAAGAAGGTTTTGAATTATTTTGGGATTATGTATCAAACATAAATAGAAACATAGAAATAATTAGGTGTCTTAATTAAAAATAAATAAATAAAATGAACCATCATCTTGTTCCTTGCTTTTAAACAAATTTAATTTTAGAATCAGTCTTACAGTGTGTTTGTTACAGCTGGAAAATTTTGAGCTTAAGGTTGTGCTGAATGGGTTGCAGGCTCCCATGACAGCTCAGGCAGCCACTGTTTCAGAGTCCATTATAAGGCTAGGAGGGGAAGGAATTTAATGTAAATTTTGTCAATATTTTTCTACAACTCTCTTGTCAATAATAATAATAGTGGATTTGCTTTGTAAGTGAGCATGTCAGCAAGGTCTTATTAGAAATAGTGTAATGTGTGTTCAACTATAGATAAAGGATATGGATAGATAACTGCTTTTCTCTGAAGTAGAACCAGGGCTTAATTTGTCACGTGTAGCAACTGCTAATGTAGAATATGTATCCATAACTCTGCCTTCACAGGAGCTGCAGGTTCACTGTGCAGAAGGACAAGCCTTACTGAATGCTGCTGTTCATGCCAGAGAGGAGGTGATTCCCTGGGGCATGCCCCAGATAGAAGACAGAGCCCTGGAATCTGTACGGCAAGATTGGCAAGTTTATCAGCACAGGCTTTCTGAAGCAAGAAGCCAACTAAACGCCACTGTGAGCAGGCTGAGGTTAATGGAGAAAAAATTTCAGAAAGTTAATGACTGGCTAACAGATTTGGAGGAGAAAGTTGCTGTCAGGACTGGTAGGCAGTCTAGCAGAGCAACAAAGGAGATGCAGCTTCAACAAATGAAGGTAAAGAATATAGTGAAGGAATTACATAAATAAGGAATGTGAGATTTCCACATCAGTGCCTAGTATGAAAATGTCAGGAATCATTGAGATCATCTGAGTGTAGACACTCAGAATGATGTATCCAAGAGAGTTTTGTGCCTTCTGGGTCCAGATTTCCCCTGTTCTACTTATAAAACAGTGGTTATACCAATGCTGAAATCTGATAAGGATTATCTGTAATTCCTGTGCTCTGTGGAATGAAAAGATATTACTGAGGTTCTGGAGTGGGAAAGAGTTAATATAGTAACAAAATAAAATGTCATAAGCCGTGTTGTGAAGTCTCTGCTGTGTTGATGCAGTGGTTTTCTTTAGTCACTAAAAGTGGAAGACATGGTTCTGAAGAAACAAAGGAAGCGCATTTATAAAAATCCAAGGTTATGGTTTACGGTCTCTTTTAGAATTTGGGCAACAGGAAAAAATAAAAATAAAAAATTGTAGGACTTCCAGCCTGCAATTCTATTATTATTCATTAAAAAAGTACTAAGTCTATTGTAATAAATTCAGTCCATTTAATACTGTAAAAACATAAAATAAATCACAGAATGGCTCTGGTTGAAAGGGAACTTAAAGATCATCTAGTTCCAACCCCACTGCCAAGAGGGTTGGGTCTACCCAATAGATCAAGTTGTCCATCCAACCTGATCTTGGGCACTTCCAGGGATGTGGCATCCACAACTTCTCTAGGCAACCTGTTCCAGTGCTTCACCACTCTCTGAGCAAATAATTTACTTCCTCCTAACATTTGAACTAAACCTTCCCTCTTTTAGCTTAAAACCATTCTCCTTTGTCCTATCATTATTTGCCCATGTAAAATGTCACTCTCCATCTTTTTTATAAGCCCTCTTTAAGTACTGAAGGGCTGCAGTGAGGTGTGCCTGGAGCTTTCTCTTCTCCAGGATGAACATCCCCATTTCTCTCGGCCGATCTTCACAGGAGAGGTGTCCCAGCCTCTGACGCCAAGATCAACTTTGTGTCCCTCCTCTGCACACACTCTAACAGGTCCACAACTTTCTTGTGCTGGGGAGCCCCAGACCTACTCCAAATGGAGCTACACCAGGGCAGAGTAGTGGGGGGCAAAACATCCTCTATGTTTATTCAGTTAACCGTCATCAGATTCTGTTTAATTTTCCTGTTGTAACTCCAGGTATTTGTTTTCCTTTCAATGGTTTCCTAACCATTACAACTAAATTCCTGTTGTGTTTAAGTTGTTTGAATTAGTCATACAATCTGGGTAATGTCTTTTGTCATAGAAGTGGCATGAAGAAATTACAATCTACAAAGATGATGTGGAGGAAGTTGGGATATTAGCTCAGCAAATACTAGAGGAAAGTCTCACTACAAGCAGAATGGGAAGCCAGGCTACACAGCTTACATCTCGATATCAAACTCTCCTTCTTCATGTCTTGGTAAGCAATGATTAAGTAATTAATTTATAGATTCATAGAATCATAGAATATCCCAAGTTGGAAGGGACCCACAAAGATCATTGAGTCCAACTCCTGGGTCCAACTATTCATTATAAAATTATAAATAGTCAGTTGAGAAACAGGTAAGATAGACTTTCTTAATTAGATTTTATCAAATTTTATTCCTTACTGCAGATTCCATAATACAATGTTCACATACATATCTGTGTTTATATAACTATCTACATATAAATATATACACACATTTATAACTCTATATGTGTAAAAAACCATGCATACACATAGATTTCATTGGTCTAAATGCGTTAGAGAACAATAATCAGGTTGAAGCTCTTTCAGATTCAGTATTGATCAGATGTTGTTACTACCTTTTTTGTCAGCTTCAGGAGAGAAACTCAGAATTCAGCAGATTTGAAGGCTGAATTACTACTAGAGAAATGTTTTCAGGTTACCATATATATATATAATATAGATAGATGTGAGCAAAAATAAATGGATAAGGTACAGTGTTCAAGTCACTTTAGGTAGAAAGTGCTTCATAGTGACATAATCACAAGTCACTATACAAATTGCAAAATATAAGTCCCTTCTCCATGTCTAGCATTTACTCAGTTTTAACATTAGTGATTGTGGTATGTACACTCTGACAAGACCCCAGTAAGAATTATCCATTAGATATGAAAGGACTCAAAAATTATATATTTAATCTTAGTATATCAGGTTTTATTGATAAGTGGCAATTTATTGCTCTCTCTAACCAATAGCTATGATAAACATCAAGGTATTTCTCATTTCTTCCCCTAACCTCCATACCTGTTTGAAGGAACAAATAAAGTTTCTGGAAGAAGAGATACGCAGTATGGAGGAATCAGAACTGGCTTTTAGTGCTTACACAAATTGGTACGGAGCTACTAACAAGAACTTCAGAAATGTGATCACCAAGTCTGATGTGTTGGATAAAACAGCAATGGAGAAAAAAGTGCAGGAACTAGAGGTACAGTGTTCTTGAATACAGTTGTTTTTTGTCTTCAGTTTCTGTTCACCAAGAAGTGCCTATATTTCAACACGTATCTTAACAGCTGCTCAAAATTCTAACTTCACCCTGCCCAGAGAAGTAAACAGGATAAAGATCACCAAATATAAAAGTTTGTGTTCTCATGTCATATACGTATTACATCACAGTTTGGTTGGTGAAGTTATGCATTGTCATAAATAATATAATCCTCTCTTTCCATAAGGCATGTTTTATGCCATAAGGCATATTTTGTTTCAGGTTAAAACTTAGAATAAATTTCCCTCCCACATCATCCTGCCACATTTTATACCAGTATGCATTGTTTCCTGTGCATTGTTTCCTGTATGCATTCCTGTATTTATACCAGAAGTAATAATATTATATACTTAATTATAATTCCCGTATTTATACTAGTATGCATTGTTTCCTGTTTTACTTCATTGAAATAATTCAGTAGTAAAACTCACATTTCATCTGAGTTGCAAATGAGTTTTTCATGTTTCCTGTAGCTTAAACATAATGCACTAAGTGAAAACTTTCATCCATTACAGAATTTGAGTATGAATCATCTTTTGATAGACCTGAGTTTCTGTGTTTATGTTCACAAGCCCAGTGCAGAGCAGAAGCATTCGTTTGTTGTTGTTGTTCTTTTGTGTTTGTTTGTTTGTTTTTTGCTTCTTTCTAGTTTATCACAAGTTTACCTCAGGTAATTTTGTAATTAAAAGCCCATTTAATTTCCATAGCAATTCCTTGTGTCCTTAAAAATAAATAAATAAATAAATAATAATAATAATAATAATAATAATAATAATAATAATAATATAAAGTGTTATCCTCTCACTAATAATAGAACTACACTGAATCAAAAAGAAAGAGACAAAAGCTTGTATGCATTTTCTGTTAACCAACATTTCTTTCACAGCTGCTGCTGAGTGATATGGACATAGGCCACAGTTTACTAAAATCTGCCCGTGAGAAGGGGGAGCGAGCTATAAAGTACATGGAAGAAAATGAAGTTGACCAGTTAAGAAAAGAAATTGGTGATCATGTGGAACAGCTTGAAGAGTTGGCTGGATCCATCAGGAAAGAACACATGACTTCAGAAAAATGCCTTCAGTTGGCAAAGGAGTTCTCAGACAAATACAAGGCACAGACTCAGTGGCTCACAGAGTACCAAACCATGTTACATGCTCCAGTGGAGCCAAAGAGTGAACTCTATGAGAAGAAGGCCCAGTTGTCCAAATATAAGGTAAAAACTGATCATATCATTGCACTATTGAATGAATTTTGACCTATAGACTTGCAACAAATCTGATGCAAGTGTCTGTTCAAGTGCCCTCAATAGATTTATGAGATATCTCTGATCTGGGTGTCTAAATTAGCAAAAAAGTGAAAAGATGCATAATGCCTACACCTATGAATCAGAGTGGGCACATAGATATGCAAAGTGAAAGTTTTAATAAGGCTTCTACATTTGAAAATGTCCTGTTATGAAACAAAATTCTATTTCTATTTTTACATGTGAGCAATTCCTTTGACATCAACAGAGTTAACTTCCATTTAAGCCAGGACAGAAAATAATTGGTCTCTCTTCTCTGCAGACATTTCCCCTGTCTACATTTGCTTAATCATCTTTCTGGTTAAAGCTGAATGTCCCAGCTCAACTGACATCCAGGACAGTCAGCTGCTATGGCTTCCTCTGTTTTTAATTAACATTTTTATGATTTTTTTTTCCACTTGTAAAAGTGAGTAGAAAATAATTGAGATCAAAACTGTTGCCTATCTTAATGATGCTTTTATGAAATACTCCAGGCTTCCATACGTTTCGTAAGATGTACACTGGGCCTGGCTGGAATGAAGACAGCTCTCCTCATAGCAGCCCATACAACTCTGTGTTTAGCATTTATGGCTAAAACAGTGTTGTCAGCATACCAATGCTTTTGCTGTTGCTGAGCAGTACTTGCACAGCACTCAGGCTTTCTCTCCAAACCACTTATCCACCCCATCTTCCTGCAAGCTTAAATACTCAGACATATAGAAGATCTGTGTGCTTGCTTGCTACATGTTTGAGGAGCTTGTATCTCACTGCTAAGTGATAGATACTGCCATGTACTATGCTGTCTGACCCAGTAGCGCAACAATGACAACAGGAGCTCAGACTGGATACCCTTTATATTCAAGACTTAAGCATTAATCTGTTATATATTATCTCCCTAAGGGCAGGGATTTGGTGATGATTGCCCACCTATTTACAGAATTTGTTCCTCAGAGCAAATTTTATCCTTAGCATTTAACCATTCACACATATTAACTCACTTTCCTTTAGCAGCTCCAAATTGTTAGGCATGCTACTAGGCAATCACAAAAGGATCAATTGCTGTTATGTTCCTGCAAAGCTGTTGTCTCAGGGCATAGCTGGAAAAATATAGTCCCACAGTAGTGGCAAAGTTCTTCTCATCTGGAAAGTATGATATACGGCCATACTTCAGATCAAAGGTGAGCGAATGAAATAGATCTTCAGTGCTCAATTAATATTTCACAATTCTTGCTTGCACTGTAGTCCATACAGCAGACCGTTCTGTCCCACGAGCCTTCAATAAAATCAGTGATTGAAAAGGGAGAAGCACTTTTTGATCTGGTGAATGATGTGACTCTAAAGAGCAACATTCAAGACCTTCAGAGCAGTTACCAGGAACTCTGCAGTGCAACAAAGGTAAAAAGTCAGAAAGAAAAATTAAGGTTCTTCCAAATTACTATATTTTTCCCCTCTTTGAGAAGTTGACTATTTGTTTCATACTTCTATAATGTTACACCCTGCACACAGAGCCAGTTAGGTTTCCTTACCTTTTATTTGTCTCTTGCTTCTGCTACATCTCACACAAACTTCATTTAATCTAGTTTCACTACTGAATGGAGGTCACTGAAGAAAATGAACTGTAAGATGGATTCAAGTTAATTCAGCAAGGACAATATAAATTAACATTGATTCATTGATTCATTGAGTCTACATGAATCTACATGAGTCTACATGAATCTACATACAGTAATACTTTGAAACACCCAATACTAAATACGTCCTTAAGTATGATTATGGCTACAGCTTTTAATAGGTTATACCCCTAACAAGGAAAAGCTCCACAAATTAAGTTAAAGTCCTTTTACCATCTTAATCGTTATTCATTATGAATGTTATTATTTTCATCATTATTTAACTTAAATTATTTTATTAATAATTTATTAATTTATTTTAACAATATTTTAATTATTTATTTTTATTAATAATGTAATTAATAGTTTATTATTTTATTATTATCATTATACGTGTTGTGTATATGTCATCATATATTCATTACCATCATTATTCATCATATTAAGTCCTTAAACCATCTTATTAAAGTCCTTTTAATTTCCAATCCATCCATCCAATAATATATTATTTTTTTCACAGCTGATTTTTAAATTTGTACAGCCTGTTTTGTACCACAAAACTGATATCTGTTGTAGTAGACATAATTTGGATGAGTTAAATTCAGTAAAGTACATGAAAAGCTTTTTTAAAGGGGGGAAAAATAATATTATCTCAATGTATTTACTCATGGTTTTGTGTGCTACAGTCACAAGTAGATGTACGTATAAAGGCAGCAAATACCTAACCATAGCATTTGGTAGGTCATTTGCAGTCTCTCAGTGTCTGTAATAGCTATTTTGAAATGAATTTAATGTCAAGTTAACAATGTTTATTTTCTCAAAGAAACAGAATCTTCACTGTTTTCTTCAACCTTCTCAGTATACTATTTCACCCTAAATAAAAATGCCACTCAGTACCATAGATTTTTTTCACACAACTAACCCTGTTGGTATCTGGTTTAACAGTCTAATGACAGGACTCACTCACAGGAATATAAATTTGGAAGATTCTTATTATGCTTTCAAGATCTTGGTGTTTTGTTTTGTTTTATTTTGTTTTGTTTTTATTATTCTTATGTTTTAATTTTGGTCATTGTGAACCTGCAGGCATATGTTGACACTTTAGAGGTGAGAGTAAAAGAACATGAGGATTACAATAGTGATTTGCAAGAAGGAGAGAAATGGTTACTACATATGTCCAGCAGGCTGGTTAGCCCTGACCTCATGGAGAGTAACAATCTTGAGATAATCACTCAGCAACTAGCCAACCATAAGGTGGGTTTGTTACTTTGGTAAACCTTCTTTATTGGGTAAATTGGAATTTTTCTTCTCTGCTTCTGTGTCTTCACTCCAAAGCTCTAGTTATTTCTCATTCATCTGTTTTATTCCTCCTACTGTTAACAGTGAAAATGAGCACCAGTGTCATTAACACAATGAACATATTTACTTTGTTGTAGCACTGTATCTTGGATCAAATTGAATCTGCACAAGAGCTTTGTTGTACTCTGATCTGAATTTCATGTCAGACTCTTTATGAGAAGTTCCAAGAAATAGACCACAAAAGGCAGATTAGGGTCTTTTTACTCCTAAGGTGTTTTTGATTCTGACACTTAAGGAAAAATAATAATAAATTTTCAAGTATTAAGGTGTCATATTTCATCTATTGATTTAATTCAAGATATTGTTACTGATGTTATCAGTCATAAGCACTCACTACCTCAGTTACTGATACTTTATGTAAAATAAAATAAAGCATAATCCAATCCCCACCACCACATACACACTTAGAAACTGAGTTTCCAAGGGCGAGTATTGAAACCTTTTACCTCACTGTGATTAGCATATTATCCTTTAAGTAACCTCTTGGTATAAAAAATTGGCTCAGCCAAATCTGATGCAAAGATCTTTCTACAGTTGAAGAGCTCATGGAATAAGATATGATTCAGCATCAGGTTTTGTCCTTAGCATAAGACACAAGAGAATTTGATGCAACCCTGGAGATCAAAGGAAGACAAAGGGCACTCTGTTTTGGGGCATGAGCATATAATGTTTACACGTTACAACAGTACTGCAAACATTTCTGTGGAATATCTCTGTAAAGACTTTTGACAATGATTTTACAATGAAAGTGTATTCTAATAGCTTGACTGTAACAATACACATTGCCTGAAAACCTTTGTCCACGTCTGAAGACAAGGAGTGATCAGAACACATTCTAAATTTAAAATATTATTCAAAATATGTTAACTATTTCTTAGGCTATCATGGAAGAAATTGCAGGATTTGAAGATCGTTTGAACAACCTGAAGAGTAAAGGTGATTATTTGATCAACCAATGCACAGAACATCTTCAAGCAAAATTTAAGCAAAATATACAAAGCCATCTTCAGGGGACAAGGGACAGCTATTCTGCCATATGCAGTACAGCCCAAAGGGTGAGTCTTGTTTCAAAAAACATTTTTAATACAGTTTAAGAACAACATTTTTTTTTTCTGTAATTGCTTTCTGTTTCTTCAAATGGTATAAATTTCTACTGTTTCAAAATAAATTGAGCCTATAGGCTCCTAATATAGCATTTCATCATTACTGTGGTGCAGACGAATTTCTTGTGATCCAAATGTTGCCTTGCAGCCAGCAGAACTAGCTGCGTACCATCCAGAAGTTTGTACTTAATTTCTTCACTCCCTTGCAGCATTCATGTTACCGAAGCTTCTGAGCAGTCACATCAAGAAAATAAAGCTATTCCTACTTCAAAAACGATGGAACAAATTACACTTTTAGTGCCAGTTGTTTAAATACATAAATAATTGGTCTTAATTATGTACAAGAAAATACTGTCTGTCTTAGTTAAACCAGAACAATAAAGAAGGGCTAACTGGGTCAGTTCCGATCGATTAGGAGATCAGGACAGCATGGTTTCAAAAAAAAAAAAAAAAAAAAAAAAAGCCTTCAGAGTCAGTAAGAAGTAAGAGTTGTTGAGGTAAAACCTCATACTATAACAATGGTAAAATGATGGACAAGAATACAGAAATTAGAGAAAATACTCTTCATTTTCACCTCTATTTTCTCTTTCCAGTAGCTATGCTTTAGATATTGTCTGGTAGTTTGTACAAGGGCTAAAGTAACTACAGTCTTAGCAGTTCTCTTTTCTTCTGCAGTTTGCAAGGTGTGGGAAGAGAGACAATAATGGTGTTTGAAAATGTAATGAAGTTCCAAATTGTTTATTTTAGGTATACCAGAGTTTGGAACATGAACTCCAAAAGCATGTTAATCATCAGGATACCCTACAACAGTGCCAGACTTGGCTGTCTACAATACAGTCAGAATTAAAGCCAAGTACCTGGCCACCCTTCAGCCTGGCAGATGCAGTTAAACAGGTAACAGTTCAACACTTGAATATGCTCAGTTATCCTTAATGAGGTGATTTCACGTAAGAGCTTTATATTAATAGAAATTAGGTACTCCCTCTAGCCTCCTCAGACACCTGTGTAGCCTCATTTTTTGTCCCCAGCTCAAAAAGGAGTACCTTGAAGGAAAAATAACTTTAGGTGAAAAATCACACAGGGCTTTTGTTAGCTCTGTTTAATACTTAGAAATATGCTACTTGAAAATGCTGGCTAATTAGATAAAACTGCTCAGATATTCCATAGATGTGTTTAGCAGAGAGGTTGTTTCTTTCTGCTTGTCTAATTGCTTATCTTTGTCTACTAAAGCTCCTACATGACAGCTGGTTTCATAGTACCATCAACACAGAATCTGTTGATCAGTCAATTAAAATAAGTTTTCAGTCTGATAGTATAGAAATGCCTCCAGCTCACATTAGTGATTAAGGATGTTTTATTTGTTTTCTGATTATTTTTAGTAACTTAATATATGTCATCACTGGATTTGTACATTGTTTTCAAACTAACCTGGTTTGACACAAAAAAATGCAGAAATTCAAGGCTTTCTCATTTACCATATAGCTTGAGACCTTGAAATACTAGAGATTTTGATTTCCCTTTCCTCTAGTCCTTTTTCTGCTTAACACTGAGAACAGTGTGTCTGTCTTCTAGATATCTGTCCTTCTACCCTTTAAATAATAGGAGATGGCAATTAGCATCCCCTCTCTAGGTTAGACAAACCCTTTTCCTTCAGACCTGCCTAAATGCCACATGCTACTGCCCCGTATACACTACCTCTTTGCTGAACTTGCACCAGCTTGCCAATATCTCTTCTGTTAAGAGGAAAACTTGAACCCAATACACCAGGCTCAGCCTAACAAGTTTAAGCACAGGAAGATAATCCCTTCCTGGAGCATGCTCTCAGCTTTCTTGCTAATGCAGTAAGTCAGGGTTGCCACAAGGGCGCACTGCGGTGTATTCAACTTCTCGTTTACAAGGACCCACCACTGGCCCTATGAGTGGTCACTCACCCTCCTCTCTGGGACTCTAGGAGGTATGTTATATGCAGGTATAAGCCTGCTTTTTGACACTGATACCACCATTTTCTTGTTGAAATGAGGAAAATCTTCATGAGAGAGATGGGCTTCTATGAACAACAGCAAGAGGAACAACCCTCAACAGAATAGTGTTGTCAGATCTTGTCAGTTGTAGATGTTGAGAGGGTTTCAGAGGGTGTGGAGAACTTGTTTTGCCACTGGTTTGGATCCTCCATGATCTATTGTGATACAAGAGATTTTTATAGGTATAGGCAACAAGACACTTTAATAATTGGATAAAGCCCTGCTTCCCATTTACCTTGGGAAAGTAAGTCACCTTTCTGAAACTCTATGTGTGTCTATCCAAACCTCCTAATTATAAAGAAATAAGGTAGGTAATGCATGTCACTGAGTACTTTGCTAAATGGACAATGATAATCAAATTTTTAAGAGTTACTCTTTTCCATGTTTTTTACATTGTTTGTAATAAAATAGCATATGTCTACATTTCTTCTCTTGGTAGTAATGAGCTAAATTTTAAACACTGAAATGTGATTTTAATAAAATAAGAAATATTCCACAAGCTGAGTTTATATGAGGATTGTCTTCCTTCAGGTGAAACATTTCCGGGCTCTGCAGGAACAAGCTAATACATATTTGGATCTTTTGTGCTCCATGTGTGATCTGTCAGATGCCACAGTGAAAAGTACAGCAACAGATATTCAACAAACAAAACAAATGGTACAAGATAATGAGCTTTTAATCCTATTTAGAGCTTTAACTGCTGTCATCTGTCCTCTTTTAAGACGGTCATCTTGGGTAATGGTTTAAAGAAATGTTATCTTATATCTTACATTCATCTTAAGTATTTAATTCAAAAACATTTTATCTTTTTTTTTTTTTTAAATACGTATATATAGATATATAATATAGATATTATAAAATTGACACAATGCTATCCTGGCAGTAATAAAAAGAAAAGAGACAAAGGATGTGAGAGGTACTGAGGTGCTAAAAAATGTCCTAAAGCCACACATATGACATCATAATGAAGAAAACCAGTTCCAAATTATTTGTCTTCATAAAACATAACTCAGTTAATTCTTATTTTTAATTAAATATTAAGCATATTTATTTATTTATTCAACAGTAGACTGATGTTCTTCTTATTAAGATATACTAATATATTCTTTATAATCATTATTTTTATAAGTCAATTCATAAATCTATGTAATTTATCCAGAATGCATCAATTTTAGCATATGAATGTATAGAAGCCTACCTCAATTTTAAGTTTCAAATTACCTTAATGATTTGTTTTAAAATAAAATAAACATAGCTTATTAGAAAAATTATATTGTTAGGATTCCTGGGTTTTTAACCATTAAAGTTTTAGTTTCACATATGCACACACACACAAAACTCCTGAAACTACTTCTACGAAGAGTAAAAATATAAAACATACAGTAACAGTCTTTCATACTAGAGAAGTAAATTGTGCAAATCCAAGTAATCCATACAAAAAAACTGCAGTCCAAATATTGAGTAACTAGAAAGCATCCCAAACATCAAAATGAGATTCTTCTTCTATATATATAAAGCAGTGGGGGAAAAAAAAATAAATAAAAATAAAAAAAAATAAAGAAAGAAATCACAGACAAGGCAGCACTCAGATATATTGAATTGATTGAGAGTCTAAACCTTAAAGGCACCCTACTTCTGGTTTGAAGCAAAAGAAGCTCTGTGGCTAATTAGTGTAAACTGATTAATGGGCTTATATCCAGTAAGCATTGTTCTGCTCAGCATTTTACAAAAGACATATAGGCAAAATTACTGGGCTAGGCAAATTAAAATTAAAGTGTTTTGTTTAAGTGTTTTTTGGTCATTGTGAAGGCATATAGGGAATAGTCCTCCACAATTCTTGGTACGCAATATGCATTACAAATTACACAGTTAATTTAAGCTTCAACTGAAGACTTAGAACACTTCAAAATACATATATAAATATCCTTGCTGCACTCAAGGGTGAATTTTTTCACAGCTTTCCTTGGATAGGTTTGATTTTTACAACTTTTGAAGGTTAAGTGTCTTTGTGAATAATATTAGCCCCTTCAGAATCTAGTACAGGAATTTGTTGTGAATAAAGTATTGTGCTGGGAGGAAGAAGGTATTCATCATCTGATGCCCCAAAAATAGCTGCATTAAAGCATTCCTACTCCTTTTCTTTTCTTTTCTTTCCTTTTCTTTTCTGCTAGATTGAGCAACAGATAATGAACTCACAGTATTTGGCTCAAGGTTGGGAAGAGATAAAACAAATGAAGGCTGAGCTCTGGATATATTTCCAGGATGCAGATCAACAACTACAGAATTTGAAAAGGAGACGTGCAGAGTTGGAGCTAAACATTGCCCAGAATATGGTACTCCAGGTTAAGGTAAGGAGACGAGGTTAAGAGCAGAAGTTAAAGAAGACATTCATCCTATGGCTGATTTAATTACAATACTTGCTATATACATGTGTTGCATAGAATTGCTAATATGTTCTAAGCAAGAACAGTGAAGACAGTGGAAAGAAGGTTTCATTATTGATGCTAAAGGGTAACACAGGGAGCAAAACACAGCACAATACTATTTTTCTGTGTTTTTTCCTTTTCTGTTTCCTTTTCCTTTTAACAGCAGACAGTTTGCAGCCTACTGTTTTGATTTGCCTTTACTTTTAAAAGTCTAATTTCTGATTGCAGTGGATATGAAAATAAGGTCTGCAACTTGTGCTTGCTAAGTTCTTTGATTCCAGTGCTTGTAAATCATTCAGTTCTATTTCAAAATCAGTCTAGGAAACTATTCAATTTTGCTGGACACTGAAAAGCACAGGAGCATTGGCATAATGGAAAACCAATTTAATTTACCTTCAGTAGTGAGATTAATGCCTTCAGGTCCTCCGTCATTTCAGATATTTTCCATGGTTATTCTGCACACATCTCAAACATCAGTAAGGTAACAAGAAGAAACAGGAAAACAAATTATGTATTCGATAACTGATTAAATGCTTGGCTTTTTCATTTTTCGTCTAGACTTCGTGTTTTCTTTTCTGATGTGCCAGGAGTTAGCTGAAAAGTAAACAGCACTTCTTTTCTGTTCTAAAGAAGTGTCAAACAAAGCTGTAGCTCTTGAACACACCTCAGCACAATGTGGTCTGAGACCTGCTACACTAACCATCATGAAAGGTGTCTGTGAAGAGGCAGAAGTCTGTACTTCACTGTTTCAGTCAGGAACTTCCGATTATTATGAATGACAGGCACCAGTTGTACTGTCAGATGTGGTGCAATCTGTATTTTTCCCATGTATTCCCCTGGTGTAGGAAGATGCCTAGCTCCATTTGAGACAGTAACAAAGAATGAAGCAGAGAAGGGCAGTAGCATCTCTTCTCCAGAACTCCAAAAGCTCTCAGTGAAAATGAATCACCCCAGCAAAGTGCTGGAGCTGGGCATAGTTGCTTAGTTATTGGAACTAGAATTTGGAAAAGATTATATTTACCCTAGACAGTGTGTAAGTGCCAAAGAATATTTGATTATTTTAACTGTCAGTATAATGTATATTTTTTTCTTGGGTTCTCTGGGACTTATTCAGTAAATGTGTGTACAGATTAGCTCATTTGTCTACTGGAGTTTATTAACTTAAATAGTAATGATACCTGAATAACTGTTGGCTTTGTTTCATTAATAACAAGAATAATGGTCACTATTGGGGGAATAGATACAATGCAAAATATGGATGTGGGGTTCACAGACTCATTGGCATTGCTTCCTTTTTTCAGTACCTAATGAAAAGGAGAAGAAAAAAAAAAAGAAAAGAAAAGAAAAAAAAAAGCTACAAACAGTATTTTCAGAATGAATTCTCATGAGACCCTGATTATCTTGCTTGTAATAATGTAGGTAGAAGAGGCGTTAGGCCAGGCACCTAGACAACAAGACGTCACTTGCTTTTAATTTCTTTCTATCATTGGCAGTGGGAAACTGCTCTGGTTTGCTGTCCTCATCTGATAAGATGGGGAAAAAGTGCTTTCTTCCTTCCCATAACCTTTATCTAATTAACATTTACACAACATTTGCCTGGGCAGATAAGTAGTACTTATAAAATATATTAATTTCAGAGTTTGTATTTAAATTTCATCATATAATTTAAAGTAGGTGACAACGTATTGGTTTTGGTTTGTATCTTTTTTAGGAATTCAATCAGAAGTTACAGTCTAAGCAGTCAGCTCTTACCTCTGTGACTGAGAAGATAAACAAACTAACCCAAGGACAGGAATCACCTGAACACAAGGAAATTGGACAGTTGAACAACCAGTGGCTGGAACTCTGCCTTCAGGCACACAGTTTGCTCATACAGAGGGAAGAGGATCTGCAGAGGACAGGGAATTACCATGATCGCATGAATGTAGTTGAAATTTTCTTGGAAAAGCTCACAAAAGAGTGGGACAACCTGGCTAGGTAAAAAAGAAAAGCACACACAAGGCTTATTATATATACACTGAAAGAGCAGTTTACAGAGTGTCTCTAAGTGGATCTGCTAAAAATACATTTTTCCATGCCTAAATTAAATCAGCACCACCCCCCTCCCCCCCCCATTAATTATAACATAATTACTTGTATTGAAATAAAGAGAATTTGAGGAGCTGTATCTTCAGTCTTTGTCTTTAAGGCATAGCCCATCTTGGGCTATAACATTTTCTGATATTTCAAGCATTTTGACTGTTTTGTTTGAACTTTTCGTTTGTGTTTGTTGTCATTTTTTTTAATCTATTAGACTATTATATTTCAGTTTAGTTGCTGCTGCTAAATTGTTGCAGCTGCTTTTCACTCGTGTATAGCATAAACACACAGGCTGTGTATAATATTTCAGAAGTCTGCTACTGCTGCTATTACTGCAATGAAACAAGATTCAACTTCATTACTTCTTGTTACTGTGTTCTGGTTGTTTGAATGGGAAATATAACCTGTATGCTGTGCATTACTGATATTAATTTGTTTGGTCAACCTTATGACCATATTGAAAGTGAAAGAGAGAGAAATAAAAATGTTAAACTTTGTAATTTATATTCAAGACCAGTACCTTCAAAAGAATCTGATATCTCTAGGTATTTATATGATGTTGATTTCAACATATAGTGGGCTCATAATTTATCCTAATCTCTTTTAAAATTCCTTCCTAATCATTCATTTCTATCCTATCCATTTTGATAACAGATCTGATGCTGAAAGTACAAATGTGCACCTTGAAGCTTTGCAAAAATTGGCACTGGCACTGCAGGAGAGGAGATTTGCTCTGGAAGAATTTAAAGATCAGAAACAAAAGATGGTGGAACATCTAAATCTTGATGACAAAGAATTAGTAAAGGAGCAATTTGGTCATTTTGAGCATCGCTGGACTCAGCTGGAGGACCTTGTCAAAAGAAAAATTCAAGTTTCTGTTTCAACCTTAGAAGAGTTCAGTTTGGTGCATTCCAGATTTCAAGAACTAATGGAATGGGCAGAGGAGCAGCAACCTAGTATCTCAGAGGCTCTTAAACAGAGCCCTCCTCCAGATTTGGCTCAGAGTCTTCTCATGGATCATCTTACCATTTGTAGTGAGCTTGAAGCCAAACAGCTTGTTCTGAAGATGCTGGTGAAAGATGCTGACAGGGTGATGACCAACCTAGGACTCAATGAAAGGCAGGAGCTGCAGAAAGCACTTTCTGACGCACAGCATCATGTAGATTGTCTCAGCGATCTGGTTGGCCAGAGGAGAAAGCACCTGAATAAAGCACTATCTGAAAAGACACAGTTTCTCATGGCAGTCTTTCAAGCTACCAACCAAATTCACCAACATGAGAAGAAAGTAATGTTTCCAGAACATATCTGTCTGTTTCCAGAAGATGTGAACAAACAGATTAGGGCTTGTAAGAATGCCCAGGCTAACCTGAAGACCTATCAAAATGAAGTCACTGGGCTGTGGGCTCAAGGAAGGGAATTAATGAAAGAAGCAACAGAACAAGAAAAGAGTGAGGTGTTAGGTAAACTGCAAGAACTACAGAATGTATATGACACTGTTTTACAAAAGTGTAATCAGAGACTGTTAGAACTGGAGAAAAATATAGTTTCCAGGAAGTATTTCAAAGAAGATTTGGATAAAGTTTGCCATTGGCTAAAACAAGCTGATATTGTCACATTCCCAGAAGTTAATGTAATGAATAGTAACTCTGAACTGTACACCCAGTTGTCCAAATATCAACAGATTCTTGAGCAATCTCCAGAATATGAAAATCTATTGCTTGCTCTGCAAAGAGATGGCCAAGAAATCCTACCATCACTTAATGAAGTGGATCATTCTTATCTGGATGAAAAGCTTAACATTCTCCCTCAGCAATTTAATACTGTCACTGCTCTGGCAAAAGATAAATTCCATAAGGTTCGGGAAACAATTTATGCTCGAAAAGAATATGCCTCTTTGATTGAGTTGACAACTAAAGCTTTGACTGAGCTAGAAGATCAATTTATTAATATGGACAAAGCTCCAGCTGCTGTTTTAGCCAAAGAAGCTGTGTCACTTCAGCAGGCCTACAGAGATCTCTTAGGTGAAGTGGTGAGCCTTGGTGCAGCAGTGGATGAACTAAACCAGAAGAAGGAGGCCTTTAGAAGCACTGGCCAGCCATGGCAACCAGATGAAATGTTAAAACTTGTCACATTATATCACAAGCTAAAGAGGCAAATAGAACAGAAAATCAACCTGTTGGAAGACACAATAGAAGCATGTCAGGAACATGAGAAAATGTGTACACAACTTGAAGCACAGCTAGAAGCAGTGAAGAAGGAACAGATTAAGGTAAATGAAGAAATGCTCCCAATAGAGGAAAAGTTGAAAATATACCATTCTCTAGTGGGCAGCTTGCAAGACTCAGGGAGTCTTCTGAAGCGAATAACTGAACATATGGAAGCCCTTTCTCCTCAGCTTGACCCATCTGCATGTGAGACAACAAGTCACCAACTGCAGTCTTGGCAAGACAAACTAAAGTCTTTGCATGCTGCCATTGGAGACACAGTGATGGACTGTGAGAACAGACTTGTGCAAAGCATAGACTTCCAAACAGAAATCTGCCGCTCACTTGACTGGCTGAGATGGATCAAAACAGAACTCAATGAAACACTGATTTTGGACCTCAAACTGCAAAGCATCCAAGAAGAAATCCGAAAAGTTCAGATACATCAGGAAGAAGTGCAGTCAAGCCTGAGAGTGATGAATGCACTGAGCAATAAAGAGAAAGAGAAATATATGAAAGCAAAGGAGCTAATACCTGCTGACTTGGAAAACACTCTTGCTGAGCTAACAGAACTAGATGGTGAAGTTCAAGAAGCTATACACATGAGACAGGTTAGTGCATCCTCAGTGTCATTAGCTTCTCGTTCATTAAGCTGAAAAATATGACTGTGTGGTTTGATGTTTGTAATCATCATGAAAGGGTTCATTTTAATAATCTTGTTGTCTTTTTTTCTGACACCTTAGATCATGGTCTGTTGCCATTGGTGAACATAGGGGGAGTAAGATTTTCTCAATATGCCCATATCCATGCGCATAGAAATGCTGACTGACTCAAAACCTACTTCCATCCGGTCTCTCCAGACCTAAGTTTTAGATATACTACAGGGAAAAGAAAGCAGGCATGGGCAAAATCCAGACTCTGATGAGGATATATTTGTTGCTAGTGTGAATTTTTTGTCTGTGTCTATATAATGTTCACTTCCATTTCAGGCTACCTTGGATAAACTGTATAGCCGTTGCCAAAGATACTACCAAGTGATGCAGATAGCAAGTGACTGGCTTGAGGATGCTCAGGAATTTCTACATTTAGCAGGAAATGGTCTTGATGTTGAGAACTCGGAGGGGAACCTAAGGAACCACATTGAATTTTTCAGCACAGAAAGTCAGTTCAGTAATCATTTGAAGGAGTTACAGGGTCTGGTGTCTGAGATGGAGCCCTTTATCCAAGCCACAGTAAGAGAGGAGCTTGTGCAGAATCTAGGTGCACTGGAAGAAAAGGGCAAAAGGACAAAGCAAGACTCAAAAACCCAGCAAGAACTGTTGCAAAGGTATGCTTTCCCTTTCCCTTTCCCTTTCCCTTTCCCTTTCCCTTTCCCTTTCCCTTTCCCTTTCCCTTTCCCTTTCCCTTTCCCTTTCCCTTTCCCTTTCCCTTTCCCTTTCCCTTTCCCTTTCCCTTTTCTTTCATCACTTTGTTAGTGATGAAAGAAAGAGATCACAACACTTGATTTGTCACCTAACTGGAGTATTGTAAACTGTGCGACTGGTAACAGAAGCAGATATTGGGATTCAGGACTCTTAGATTCTGTTTTTCACTTCTGCCACTGACTAGCAGTGTGATCCTGAGGTGTAGATATGGTAAAGTTCTATAAAGCTTGGAAAAGCACTGAGAGAATGTATAGGGAATGGCTATTTTACATAGTACAAGAACCATGGAGTAACAAATAAAATTGAGGCAGACATTATGGGCTTAAGTTGTGCCAGGGGAGCTTTAGGTTGGATCTTAGGAAGAACTTCTTTACCGAAAGGGTTGTTAGACATTGGAACAGACTGCCCAGGGAAGTGGTGGAGTCACCATCCCTGGAGGTCTTTAAAAGACATTTAGATGTAGAGCTTAGGGATATGGTTTAGTGGGGACTGTTAGCGTTAGGTCAGAGGTTGGACTTGATGATCTTGAGGTCTCTTCCAACCTAGAAATTCTGTGATTCTGTCATTTTAAACTACAAGGAAATACCGTTTTAACCAACATTACTGTGTTATTCATTATTCCAGAATGTTCTGGATACCAAAAGTTTGGATGGGTTTCAAACACAACCTAGACAAAGTCACTGAGGAAAATTCTATCAAAGGCTATTAAATGCCAAGCTATAAATACAGTTTCTATCTGTCTCTAAGGCAGAGCTCAAAATCAGCAACATACATTTCTGTATGTGTGCTCTTTAGCAATAGTCTATCGCTTTCTTGGAAAATAATGGTTTTATATTGCATTAAATTGATTTTTCTGACATTTTATTTGTTTAAGGTGTGCTTCTGAGTGGCAGGAGTATCAGACAGCAAGACAGAAGGTTATTGAAGTGATGAATGAGGCTGAGAAAAAATTATCTGAATTTTCACTAGCTAAAGCTGCTTCTTCTCATGAAGCAGAAGAGAAGTTGCTAACACATAAGGTAAGGTGCTGAAAATGATATGGAATCCTTTTCCTTCAGTTAAAAATGAAAATTTTTTTATGTAGGTCTTTACCTGTGAAAACCTAAAGTTGAGTTTTTAGATATTTTCCTGTAGCTTATCGGTGTTTTAGCACATTACAAGCTGTTTTGTGTTGTGCAGAACACACATTATACTTGTGGGATGAATGGGACAGATATTTTGTAATCTTTTTCTAGTCTGTGCATCTGTGACTGTAGGGGAATGAAAGAATCCAGGAGATTCCTAACAGTCCCCAAACTGTGTACCCTATGCAAAATTCAGAACAGAAATTTCCATCTCTTTCTGCATCATATTTAATAGTTTTATGAGGACAATAAAATAGGATTTAATATTAACTCATTTAGTCTAAAAGAAATAAATGTTACAAGAATTACTTTATCCTCTAGCATTTAGGATGCTGCCCTCACTGCTGCCATTCAGCTACCTAAATATACTTAGGTATAGTGAGTTAGAGAGACTTAAGACATCCCATGTGGTCTCCAGCTGTCTCTTCATATAGGCAGGAAACTCCCGTAAGAGCACTGTCATGTCTTCCAGCTTCATGAGAATATCCTGGTACACCTGGATATCTAAAATGATATTAGATTTTAAAATGACATAGATGAGTTCAAGCATTTGAATTGCTTTTTTGTTTGTTTTTAGGCTCTAATAATAGAGGTTAAAATCTTTGCTATTAAAATGTTCCTGAATGCTCATTTCCATCCCTTTTGAGGGGTTAGCAAGAAAAAGAAAATCTGATTACACTAGATTGCTGCTGCTTCTAGAGAATTGCAATTTGGACCAGGTCCTTCCAGTCACTGTACCTAATGTATTGCAGTGCAATAAGCTGAACCTAACCAACTCACTCAATGTAGGGTACCTCCTTTTAACCTGCAGTGGCTGGAAGTGGCTTGTCCACTTGCAAATGTATTGAGTTGTAAAAAAAAAAAAAAAAAAAAAAAATTACAAAAAATGCCCATTTGCATTCTTAATGCTCATTTTTGCTTTTGCAGACTCTTGTGTCCATAGTGAATTCTTTCCATGAGAAGATCACAGCTCTAGAGGAAAAGGCTTCACAGCTGGAAAAAGTTAGCAATGATGCCAGCAAGGCAACTATAAGTAGATCAATGACAACAGTTTGGCAACGCTGGACACGGCTCAAGAATGTAGCCCAAGAACAAGAGAAAATTTTGGAAGATGCAGTACAGGAATGGAAAGGGTTTAATGATAAGGTAACTTCTGGTTTTGGAAACTCCTTTTCTACCTGTACATGGGTTTCCACTCCTTATACTGCCCTTCACAAACATTGAGTACAGATTATAATGAAGTCTTGCGAAACAAACAAGTCAATTTTATTAATAATAATTTCATGGTAGAGAAAGCTAATACTAGGAAGTACAGTGATTCTTCTCAGGTCACAAAAGAAAAATAACAGCAACAAAACAACTGTGGAAGACCTAGGTTTAGAACCACTGCCTCTAAGGCTTGCACTGCTCTTCTGTATGTATACACATACAGTAAAAACAGAGGTATTTTGATTTCTGGTTGTTCTTCAGAATCTTCTCCTCTGTTTCCCTTTCCCAAATAATACGTTCTAGATTAAGTCATTCTCTCTCTCTCTCTCTTTATTTTTTTTTTTTTTCAGAAGAGAATGAAGTTGCTAATTCTAAGTTTGTGCACTGATATCTTTGCCTGTTACTGATCTCTGATCATGCCTCTCTTTTTTTTTCGTAAATCCTACCTGACTCTCATTATTTGTCATTGTCCTTTATTTTATGCTCAGATTGCAGTCTCTCTGAGAATAGGGATAATCTTTCTGTTATTTATATGGCTTATGCCAAATAGGGGCATAAAGGGTTAAAGGTCTAAGTTGTATGGCAATAAAGATAATAAATGATCAAAAGTATGTATATTTAAGGAGACACTTATCATAACAAAATAGACTGTTAGCAAGCCCTAGTCCAGTGTGAAGAGCTAGGGCTACCTAACTACAATTAGCAGCATTAGGTCACAGATTTAGATCTATAGAGATTGTTGCATCAGCCCTTTACCACAACTGTTCTACAGCATACAGCACAGGGCTTGGCACATTTTTATATCAGTTCTACTAAATTATTTTTAATTTCATTAAGAGACTGCATCTCTTTACATAGATTGAGAAAGCCACTGTAGCAATAGATCAACTACAAGATCGTTTACCAGAAAGCTCAATAGAAAAGGCTTCTAAAACAGAGCTCCTGGAACTCCTGGATTACCACAGCAGCTTCCTTCTGGAAGTGGATTACCAGCTATCATCTTTGGGTCTGGTCAAACAGCATGCCCTTAGTATGCTTCAGGATGTGGAAATAAAGCCTCCATCTCAGGAAGAACTACCAGTCATGCAAGAAATCAAAGCAATGCAAGATCGATGCCACAAGTAAGGAATTTTAAAAGATTCACTAGAAAAAAATGGTAACTTAAAATTAATTCAGTAATAACAGTTCAAATATTACTTTTATTATCATTAACAATTATAATACTTAAATAATATATTTATGTTTAAAATAAACATCAGATAAAATTTAAATAATCCTTAATTTTGAAAGAAATTTTTACCATTAGTTTTTCACCACTGTATGTATTGTAGAATATGTACTTCCTGCCTTGCATTAATAGTAGTAACTTATGTAAGACTTGTATAAACTACATTAGAGTTATAACTGACTTCAAACACTTCAATTTCATCTTATCATCTTTTTTGATTAGTCTGTCACTTTGATTCTCCTCTTTGAAGTACTTCAGTATCAAAAGTAGGCATCTTGTAAATTTCACAAAGGAATTTAGTGCACAGGCAAACAGAAGACATCTTAAAATGTTACCTTGTACCTTACACAAGTATTATCTAAATTTAAAGTATTTCTCTGTCATATAAAGCAGGAAAATTTATGGTTAAGGTTCAGGGTTCACATCCATTTCATAACTGCACCAAGACGCCATTAACTGGATCTCCACAGTGGGAAGAGAGAGAAAGGGAATGAAAAGTTTAAACCTTACACCTAGCCTGTTCAAAGTTAGTTATGTTTATGCATAACTGATCACAGTAGAATAGCAATCACTGTAGAAATTGTGTAGAGATTAGCACTTCTGTAATTCCATTCTTCACCTAGAATTGTTTTCTAAGAAATAGCATCTGAGATGATTTCATGCTTGTGTAAGTAAGGCATGATTCAGCTCTGAAAGATTATACATGTGTAAATCAAATATCAGAATATCAAAATAAGATCCATGTCACATGCATAAGAGCTGCAAACTTCAGTCCTGTACATCTTTCACTGATCTGACATCTGAAGTATTCTGTTTTTTAACAGGATATCGCAGTTCTTGAGGAAAGTGTGGAAATTATGTCTTAGTGTAAGTGTGGAGATAGGACCCGGGATCAAAAATGGTGTTCAGATGCTTGAGCCGTGTCTTATCCTAGGTATTCTGCCACTGAAAATCCCAATAGTGGTAGAATTTATCTCATGTTATTTTAGCTTATAGATATCGACATCTGACCCAGTTAATTCTTGCTGCCTAATTAGTGGAGAGAAATAGACAAGTCTAAGATACAGTTTTTCTGACCTGTTTCAAAAGTTTCTTTTAGAATGATGATGAATCATCATAAACCATGACCCAGAATTGCCTGTTTCCTCCACTGACAATAAGGACAGACTGTGGTGCTGAACACAGATGTAGGTGTCTGGTACTGTCTGGTACATTTGCATTTGCCCAGAAGAGTTGTGCATGAATGTCAAAATACATAAAACCACTAATAAAAAGGTGTGAACTGTAGAATGAATGTGAGAAACTTAAAAGTGTCTGCTACTTTAGTAAACTGTTGCTACATTACTCTGATTTTTATTAATCTGGATATGGGGCTATTCATTGTTTTTCTTATTATTCAGTGTTTTTTGACAAACCAATATGTTTAGACTTCCTTAATTCTTCACAAATAATTTTTCTGTTTCTGAAGTATGCAACAGAAAGTGAAAAAAGGTGTGAAGCTGGTGAAACAAGAGCTGAAAGAGCGCGAGGAAGTCGAAGCAGAGATTAATATTGTGAAGACTTGGATCCAGGAAACAAAGGAATATTTATTAAATCCTGATGTGGAAGTGGATACTCAACTTCAGGAGTTGCAAGTATATCAAATTTATCAATTTCTAAATTGTGATGTTTTTAATGTGTCTTCATCATAATTTCATAGTGAGTGTTAATTGCTTCCAAACCACCATCAATTCAAAGTACAAAGTATTAAATGGATTTTGAGTAAGCCACCAGAAAATAAATAAATAAAACATGGAGTAGCTGATAGGCTACAATATCTTATTTTAAAGATGTATATAAGTATTTGCATTTGTGCAACCTTACGTACCTAGTATATTGTTTAGGAAATTTTCCCCCTGCATTTAAAATGCGGAAGAACTATAGAACATGAATGTACAGAATGTGGCATTTCTTTTCTGTCTCATAAGTCTTGGGAGAAACAAAAGCAACAAATTAAAATAAATTACTGAAGTTGCTGAAAACTTAGTATTTTCCATATAAAGGTGGTCAGTCTGGAACAGAGGACTGGACAGACCATCATAAATTAGAATCCAGGGAATTTCAAGATACAATTCTTTTTAATGAAATAATTAAACAAAAAATTGAAAACAAGTGTGTTTGTCATAAGATGCAAGTAATGTCTATGCTTGCTAAATTTGTGCAGATGTTTTCCCATTGTTCCTAACAGCATTATTTCTCTGTAATTAGTCTCTCCTTGGTGAAGTAACTGCTCATCGCCAGGCTGTTGAAAAAATGGCTGAACAACAACAGAATAAGTACTTGGGGCTTTATACCATTTTGCCTTCTGAACTCTCTCTTCATTTAGCAGATGTTGGACTGGCCCTTGTTACTGTACAAGATCAGGTAAAAGATAGCAGATTAAATTTTTGTTGAATTGCACAGATTCACAAAATTGTTGTGGTTGGAAGGGACCTGTGGAAGTCACCTGGTCCAACTGCTTGCTCAAGCACCTAGAGCTGCTTGCCCAGGACCATGTCCAGGCAGCTTTTGAAGATCTCCAAGGAGATACCCAACAACCTCTCTAGGCAACCTGTGCCAGTGCTCCACCACACACAAAACGCAGAAGTGATTCCTGATGTTCAGAGGGAACCTCTTGTGTTCCAGTCTGTGACTATTGCCTCTTGTCCTGGCAATGGGCACCACTGAAAGATCCTGGATCCGTTTACAGATCTAAAGCCCTTCTTTAGACTTCATAATTTAGTAACATTGTCGTGGTTTAACCCAGCCGGCAGCTAAACACCACACAGCTGTTTGCTCACCCTCCTCCTCCCTCTCTGGGATGGGGGAGAGAAATGGGAAAGTGAAGCCTGTGAGTTGAGATAAAGACAGTTTATTAAGACAGGATAATAATAATAATAATAATAATAATAATAATAATAATAATAATAATAATAATAATAATAATGAGATAATAGTACTACTACTAATAATGTGTACAAAACAAGTGATGCACAATGCAATTGCTCACCACCCGCTTGACCGATGCCCAGCCTAACCCCGAGCAGTCCAGCCCCCTCACCCTGGCTAGCCACCCCTATATATTGTTTAGCATGACATCAGATGGTATGGAATACCCCTTTAGCTAGTTTGGGTCAGCTGTCCTAGGTCTGTCCCCTCCCAGCTCTTGCTGCACCCCCAGCCTGCCCATTGGCAGGACAAAGTGAGAAGCTGAGATGTCCTTGGCTTGGTGTAAGCACTGCTCTGCAACAATTAAAACATCAGTTTTTTATCAGCACTCTTCTCATCCTAAGCCAAAACATAGCATTCCACCAGCTACTAGGAAGAAAATTAACTCTATCCTAACTGAAACCAGGACAAACGTGCAGTATCCAAGTGTAGTCAAACTATGGTTATGTAGAGTAGTTTTATTGTCTTCCTACTTTAACAAAATAAAATTAAAAGAAAATTAAGTGAAAGTTAATTTATTTTCCGGAGGACTGATTCCTGGTTACTGAATTTAATTCTTGTTGTTGACAGATTCAAACAAAAGAAAAAGAAACTCAGCATATCAAAACATTGAATCAAGAGTTTGGACAGAAAATCCAGGGAATAGCAAATGAACTAAATGCAATTCTTTCCAAACTGAAAAAGAAAACAAATGATATAGCACAAGCTAAACTTGAACAGAAGGTAAGACTAGTTTTTCTTTAATTGGTTACAGCACAGGCACTTCAGAATTGGGAGTTGGTACCAAAATTATATTTTTTAAGAGCGCAATCAAACTTTTATTTTTTTTCAACAAGCCTATACAGGCAGATGAGGGCTTAACAAAAAAAATGTCGGGAGTATCTGAGAGTAAAAACAAGTCAGTTGGACAGAATTGTGCTTTTCTCTTTAAATAATGAGTATGATTGCAACCTGAGGAAGCGTATGAGGCTTTCAAACTGCTCCTGTTTTAACTCTGTATTGAAAAGACCATTCTTTGCAGTCTTATCTTTACTTGTAATAAATAGAAGCTAACTTAGTAGTCCATCTGATATCATTTTGTACAGTCATGAATTTAAGTACTATTGGTGCTGTTACAGGCAATGAAAAAGACTCTTGGTTACTTTTCTGATTTTTCAATTATAGTTATATACCACAAAAAGAAAATTTCATCTCCACTGAGGCATAATGGCCGAGTTATGATTGTTGTATGAGAGTAGGAGGGTTGTTTTTGCTTCCTTTTCTTGGTTTTGTTGTTGTGGTGTTTTGTTTTGTTGATGAGGAAGGAGAGGCAGGACATGGAGGACTCATTCTGTGGTTTTTGCTTTTATTTTTTGTTTGTTTGTTTGCTTTTGTTTTTTTTTTACTAGTCAAATATAATCTTGACCAAGTTGTTTGAAAGTATACGAAACAGAAAACTGGGTATGTCTGATAGTTATGCTTGTCTGAAATACGTATGTCTGTATTTAGATGCGTAGATCACCATCTATCTTTATGTCTACACACAGGCATTAATATCATTAAAGCATGTTACTGTTCGTGGAACAATAGTCATTTATCATAAATGGTTGATCATAAATTACACTCTAATGCATCTGTGCTAGGACAGTCCTAATCTGGCAAGCTTAAAGCACCTGCAGCTAGAGTTGTGTTCAGTTCTGAATGTTTTTGCCTGATGATTGCAATTTATATTTCTAAAAATAATTGTAAGGAGCTAAAGTGTTTGATGAGACTTATTTTGTTTATACTACAAAAGCAACAAATCATTAACACCCTAGGCATAAAAGCAACAGGAAGAAAAAAACACGTCATTCCAAGAAACTGTAGCCACTAAACATGTTATCAGTCTGGAAAGTATAGAAAACTCTGTAGATTTATTTTTAAGAAACTTCGTCATTTTGGTATATGGTAAAAAAAAAAAAAAAAATTTTAAATTTGTTTCTATTGAAATAGTCTATCATGATCCAAACCACATGTCTGTGTAGATCAAGCTATGAAAATGCAAAAGTTTTTATAACGCATTCATGAGTAATTACATATTTCTGAGTTTGCAAGGATAACAAGATCCTTTTCAAATAAACAGAAATCTTTGTCATGGCAATGTGTGCTGACCATTCACTTCAAAAACAAACATGGAAGGAAGGCCAAGAACAGTTAATGTCACTCTGAAGTGACTCACTCTTTTGATATGGCACAGAAAATGGTTATCCAGTTCAGCCAGGAAGTCAGAGAAGAAAGAGTAATGGGACACATATAAGAGGTGACCAAACATCATGCTGTTCTGCCTTTCTGCTTAGACAAGAAGACTTTCTGCTGGTTTGCAGCCAGAATAAAAATGAAATGAGAGTTGCAAGTTGAACTAGAAATAATCAACCAGAAAACTAACACTTCCTGTCGCACTGATTTTCTCATTTTTCTGTCTAGATCCTTGGTGAGGAGTTGGACAGCTGCAATATAAAATTGGTGGAATTAGATGCATCAGTCCAAGACTTTGCAGAACAGAACATACCCCTTGCTAAGCAGCTGGCTAACAGGATAGGGAAACTCACAGCACTGCACCAACAGACCATACGACAGGCTGAGTACAGAGCAGCCAAGCTCAGCCAGGTATGGTCTCAAATCCTTTCTGTCATGTTTTTGTTGTTACTGTTTTTTCATTTTTGGTTGGTTGGTTTGGTTTGGTTAGTTGGTTGATGTGTGTGATGTTTTGTTTGTTTGTTTGTCTGTGTGTTGGGGGGGGGAGAGGGTCAGAAAGAGGAAGTACAGGCAAATTTCTCATTTATTTTCCTGTATTTACACAAGAAGGGACATTCTTTGGCAAATCTGCCAAAATTTTATTCAGAGCTTGCATCACACAGCAGAGGAGTACAGGATGGGATCAAATAAAGAGGGTGGAATAACTGACTGGGTGATGCTGCTTTAAGAGATGCATCTACTGATTGGTTCTTCTGGTGCCCTGAACAAATTTTAGACCTTCCTACTAACAACAGCATGCCAGGAAATAATACTATGTTGTCATACTTTTCAGGGCTTCTGTCTTATCAATTACCAATATTTGCTGCCTCATACATACACAAAACGAAAATAAAAATATTTTACTTTAGTCACAATATGTAGAGGGAGAATATAATTTGTAGATTCAATGAAAAAGTCTAGATACAAAGAACCTGATAATAATCTTTCTTCCCTGTGACATTTACAAAGATGCTTCCTCTGCTGTCTTCAAGATTCAGTCTCTGAAACCCCTTGCAAGAAGTTTTTCCTAACTGTCGTGATCCAAAAAATAATAATAATAATAAATAAAGTCTAGCTAATATAAAGAAAAGGATTTTCTATGGTTCGGCAGTCAACACCCTGATAATTTATAACTTCTCTTTTCTGCATGCATGAAGAAGGCTCTGTAAGTTTTGAAAAAGTATTTCATGATATTTTTTTTCAGTTATCTATGAAAATTTGTTTTAAAAACAGATAGAAAATAAATATCGAAGCATGAGTTCAGTCAAAGGTGAAGGGATTTAACTATTGTTAGGGAATTTTTGTTCAACAAAGAAATCCACATCCCCTTTAAAAATAAAAATAAAAGCAAAGTCAAGACAACACATACAAGTAGAGAAATACAGAAATATAGTTCAAGCACAGAGAGGAGTTGATCTGTCCCTCATACAGAACAAATGCATGAAAAATTAATCCTATTGTAAATAAAGGGTACTTGCTAATCACAAATTAGATTAATCAAAAAACAGAGCATTTTTGCTCTTGTATTATGAAATAAATGCACATTTCTCTTTTTTTTTAAATGTGACAGCTTGAGTAGACAAAACAGGTTTTAAATAAAAGTGATTTGGGGAATTACATGGCAGAGACAAAAACATATGAATGCCATAAAGGAGACTTGCAGTTAGCTATACGTTATTTTCAAACTTCTGTGTGTGGCTTAAGTATGTGCAGGAAGTGTATATGTAGAATGTACATGTAGATGAGCATCATCTACAGGCAACCATCTCCCAGGTTTACCTATGTTCTTGTGGTGACTTTTTTCCTCAAAAATAGATACGGTTGTTACTGAAATCAAACCTATTTTATATCCATAAATATAGACTTAATTGGTTTATATTCAACGGTAAGTAAAAGTTGTTAAAATTATCCCCAAAGTTAAACATGAAATGAAATGAAATGAAATGAAATGAAATGAAATGAAATGAAATGAAATGAAATGAAATGAAAGCAATTTTGTCATTACTAAGAACTGTACAGAATTACATCTTAGATTTAAAAGGTGGATTTTTCTTCTATATCCAGGCTGCTTCACATTTGGAAGAATACAATGAGATGCTGGAGTTCATACTGAAATGGTCTGAGAAAGCAAATATCTTAGTGCATGGTAGTATAACATGGAATTCTTCCTCTCAGCTTCGTGACCAATTTAAAGCCTACCAGGTGATTATAGTTGTGAAATTTAAGGGAAAGTGTATAAAAGAATTGAAGTTTTATTTTCCACACATTTTCCTTTCTTTCCTTGAGAGAAAAATGCCTAAATATGCTAGGTTTCTTTATTTTCAATAATTGTTTTGAATACTGAAATAAGGATGCATTGTTGAATAAAACTGTTTCAAATGATCTCTCTGTTTACTCAAGTACATTGGCTTCATAGCAGCATCTGACTGAACACTGTGTCTAGACAGTGGGATGCTATCACACTGAATATGTCATTACAGCTAATACTGTCCTAGATAAAGATCATAGTAATTCTTTTCCTGGCACTAGATGATTCCTATCCAAGAACATATTATAAATTCTAACTTAACCAAACAAAATCTTCAATCTTTTTCAGTTTTAAGCTAAGTTAGAATAGCCTTTGTTCACATTTGAGCAGTTTCATACCAAATGTTCGCACTGATGCCCAATGGATGTTTCTTCTTCCCAAGTGCTTCCTGAACATCTCACATTAGTGTTTAGCTCTCTATGACAGTGTATGATCATGTGAAAAAAATCAAACCATCATGAGATGATCATGTCTCACAAATGCCAAAATAAGGCTGCATTAATTATGTCTCCTATACATGTAGAGAGAGATCAGTTAATTGTCAGCTGCATTCAGTTACATTAGGACAGGATAACATGTGCACTTCCTTATCCTGAGTAGGACTCTCCAGGCAACTTATCCTGAAGAAAGCTGGGAGGTAGCATTCGTAGTTTTTGTTTGTTTGTTTGTTTTGTTTTGTTTTGTTTTTGTTTTTTTTCCTGCTTCAGAAGTCTAGGAGATGGACGTAACCAATGCCATCCCCACTAAACACTTTGGTATCCAATTTTTATGGAGTATTGATTATTATTGCCCTGTTATCCAAGTGCTTTCTGTTGCTTCCTATTGGGTATATCAGGCTTCCAGAACAAATCATATATGTAGATGGTGCATATTACATTTTTATAGGCAAGTATGTATAGCAAAATACTAATGATGGTAAGCAGAGTTGCTGAAGCTTCAAGACTTATTCTGTTAACCTGATATAACCTGAAGCACTTGAGTGTGCACTCAGAATTAAGCATATTGCCTAAGCCTTACAGTAAATTGGTGAAACTTAATCATACTTATACATGTGTACAAATTGAGGAGCTTGAACAACAGGAATATACTTGGAGATATGTCCAATCTGTAGCTCAACTTTGGCATTCAGTTCTGATTATATCTGTATCTAGACTATGCTTGAAGAGTCTGGGGAGATTCATGGTGATCTTGAGGCCATGAGTGAGAGGATTGAGTATCTGTCCAGTGTATACTCTACTGAAGCAATGTCTCAGCAAGTGCTGGAACTGGGACGTCGTACAGAAGAGTTACAGCAAGTTATCAAAGTACGGTTACCAAATCTCCAAGATGCTGCCAAGGTATATGAAAGCACTTTTTTTCTAACATCAGCTGACAGCTGTTTCTATGTGCTTAAAGAATTATGGTTTTGTAAGTACTAGCAGTACAGATTATCTGTGGTCTATAAAGGGTACAATTCTATTGTCTAAGCATAGGTGTCCTGCACTGCTTGCAATGCTGTTGAGCATTCAGCCTTGACTTCAGCTACTGATCCAAATAGGGACAAGATTCCTGTTACATCTGCCCTCTCTAGATAGATGTATTGGGTACCATGGTGTGACTTAAATGGCACTAAACACCTTTGTTTAGATACTTGAACTGAGATGAAAATGTCTCTGTCAGTATTTATGCTGTACCATTTCTTTAGTTTTCCCTTAGAAGATAGCTGTTTATTGATTCTAATCAGCACTGGACCAGACCAGGACTCTGTAATGTAAGACCTGTCTCTCCAACAGAGTGCAATGAAAAGAAGGAACATGCTTTTTCATGTTCCAGATATTTCTTTGCAACTCTTCCATATGGGTTTATTATTAATGTATGTGTGTTATCCTTATGTAACGCCTGAGGTCACTATAAACTGGTATGAGACACAGGAAAAAAGCACAAAAGTCTTTTCTATTTGCTCTTATGGTTAGGGCACATTTTTTTTCTTTTATTATTATTATTTTATTAAACACAATAATTTGGTAAAAAGAATATAAAAGAGTATTATATATTTCTAGGTTTGTTTTTTGTTTCTTTGTTTTTGTCAGATGCTACAGCTACACACAAATAAGTAGGAAAATAGTACCTAAAGGCACCTAAGAATAGCCTATTGCTAATAGTTAGAACAATCATAGCTAAATTTAAAATGGTTAGAAATGTGATTCATTTGACAGTATTTATAGGATATGGCAACATGACCATGTTTAACAACTGATGGGCAGCTAACTTCAACACTCTCCAACTCTCTCCCCCTCCTCAAAAGGACAGGGGGAGAAAATACAAATAAAAAATAAAAGTTCATGGGTTGAGGTAAGGAATAGTTTAATTAAAGAAAAAAAAAAAAAAAAAAAGGCTTCATGGGAGCAGAAAGAGAAAACCTCCGCGTTCTCTGAAGCAATGTTCACCACATCTTGGGATGCAGGGTTTCATTATACGTAGTGACTGCTCAAGAAGACCAACATTTTCATAATGAGAGTCACGTCCTGCCCCTCCACTCCTTCTTCTTATGAACTGAAAGGCTTTTATTTATTTTTTCCATGGGAAAAAAAATGCATACAAGTAAGCACAGTAGAAACTAAACTTAGTATCTTCAATTCTCAGATAAATCTTGGTATAATTGAATAAACTATTTGTAAATTTTAACATGGAAACATGGAGCAGAATAGAATTAATCACAGATTTGTGAAGAAAGAAAATCATATCATAAGAGTGCAATTTAACATGAAAATAATAGTTTTTGTACATAAATGTGTGTCCAATATATTTAATAATGTTTAACATGATATTGTTATTAGCAAATGTTAAAGCTTAACTAGTTGAAAATAAAATAGGTAGATGATTAATAATAATCAAATAGAATGTTTAGAATTTTATCTGGTGTGTAATTATCCATGCTTTGCCCTCCAAAAGACAGGATACATCAAGTAGGATTTTTCAAGGTTCTCCCTTGGGTCTGATACTTGTCAATAATTTTCATTAGTGAGGTGGATGCTGTTTTAAAGACCATGGCTTTTAAGTTGCTTAGACAAAAGCAACTTAGACAGCAAGAAAACAGCTTGAAATCAGACAAGAAAAAGAGCAAGAAAACAGACAAAAGTACAGGAGCCACTTGGAAACAAATAAATAAATAGACAAACAAATAAATAAATAAATAAAGCTGCTATTGAATAGGGACAAAGGCAAATTGTTACCTTTAAACAAGCGGGGGAAAAAAAAAACTTCTGTATCTGAATGAGGAGCTACTGGCAAGAGGCACACTGTAGAAGGGTCTTGACTTCAATCATGGAAAAATAAATGAACATTGTTGCAAAAAAATAAATAAATCCAAACACTATGCAGAATATAAAGTATGAAGATATGTAAAGCAGGTCTTTTATTCTCCCTGTTGGTCAGTAGCAAACTCTCAGCTGTGTTCTGTTTTCCACTTGAGGAAAGTTGTGGACTCACTGGATAAAGAACAGAGGATAGTGATAACAGTGACATGAGTATAAACTTGCAAGAAAATATGCATGAAAAAGGATTATCCTAAAATATTAAGTATTCAGAAAGGATAAAAATATTTTTTTCATGTCTGCTGTTAATAGCATAGTAAGTAGAGGATTGAAATTGCAACAAAAGATAGTTTCATGTCAAACAGCCAGAAAAAAAAATCTTCAAAATAATAGTAGTGGAACAATAGAGCATGTTGTCTGTTGTCTGAGATAAGAAGGACACTGATGGTAGTGGTCTTTAAGAACAGTCTGTAAAAATAAGACAGTTCTGTCCTGTCTTATTGTGGGAAGGTGACTAGAGGACGTCTTGATCACCTTTCTAGAACTATGACATTGAAATCAGTTTTATAATATACATGCTGTATTTGAGATGCATGAAGTACTTGAAATAGTAATAAACAGTAATAAATAACTCTGGATTTGGGACCTCTTTCTCTATAGCATCACATGACTGATATTTTCATCCAATATTTTAAACAGTTTTCATTGTTAAAATTATGAATTAGCTTTGACACTGTAATAAGGGACACAACTACAAAATCCAGGCATTTATATTTCTAGTGATTTTTTTTTCTTATTCCTGAATCAAATCTATTATGTTACAGGACATGAAGAAATTTGAAGTTGAGCTGAGAGCCCTGCAGGCTGCTCTGGAGCAAGCCCAAGCAACACTGACCTCTCCAGAGCTTGGACGTTTGAGCTTGAAAGATCAACTGTCCCACAGACAGGTAAAAGGGCAGGACCTCAAAGTTAGCTCTTGAGTGGCATGAGCTTACACAAAGAATGTTGGTAAGACTGTTTGTGGTGTTTCTTAGGTAGGCCATTTTTTCAAAATCTAGCTGCAAATTACTGCCAAGGGAATAAGGGATTGAACCATAGAATCACATATTTTTGAGTTGGAAGAGACTTTAAAGATCATCTGTTTCCATCCACACTGCTATGGACAGGGACACCTTCCAGTAGACAAGGTTGCTCAAAGAAAGCCCCATCCAACATGTCTTTGAATACCTCCAGGGATGGGGCATTCACAGCTTCTCTGGGCAACGTGTTCCAGTGCTTCACCACCTTCTGAGTAAAGAATTTCTTCCTTACATCTAATATGAATCTCACTTTTTTAGTTTAAATCCATTACCCCTTGTCCTGTAACTATATAACCTGACAAAGAGTCCCTCTCTAGCTTTTCTTTATCCCCTGGATAAGTGCTAGAAGGCCACTGTAAGGTCTCTCCCGAGCCTTCTCTTCTTCAGGCTGAAAATTCTCAGTTCTCTCAGTCTCTCTTTGTAGAAGAAGTGCTCCAGCCCTTTGATCATCTTTGTAGTCCCTCCTCTGGACCAAATCCAACAGATCCATATCTTTCTTATGCTGGGGGTCCCAGAGCTGAACGCAGTGTTCCAGTGGGGTCTCACAAAAGCAGAGTAGAAGGAGAGGATCAAGTCCCTCGACCCACTGGCCACACTTATTTTGATGCAGCTGGCTTTTTTGATGCAGCAGGTCTTATAAGTATACCTATCTTTTGTACAGATGGAAGGGGGCTGTAGCCCCTGCACATGTATTTCACCAGACAGAGAGGAAGTCTTGGAGACTTCCTGGCTGGCAAGTGGCCCCATGGTACCTCTGAGTGCCAGTTGCACAAAGCATCTTTTGCCAGCAGTGCAAGGCTTGACAGACTTTGGACTTCGCAGTCCAAAGAACAGGTTGTTGTACCAAGTTTCTGGTTAGATTATCCACCATACCTCATGAAGTCTGTCTTTCTGCATATAGTGTAGGAGGAGGGAGACAATCACTCCTTGTTTGCCAAATACATTGCCTAGATGATTTGTATCTATTGAGCTTCACACCTTTTCTAATGTACTGAGGTTCCTTTCATCAGCTTTGCGTTTTTCTATTTTTTTCTGTAGATTTTAATCAAACTGTAGATTTTAATCAAAAGGAAAGCTTCAATGTACATCTAATTCCCTAATGAAGATAAAAGAATACCAATAGAATCTATTAATCAGTCGTTGCACTTTTATACGCTTCTCATGCACAGACATTGTGAAACGAATAGAGACTATTAAAAAGGGAACCCAACATATGATTATTAAACAGAAAAAATAAATAAATCTGTATGTGAGTTTTTGTTCTTTTATTGCCTTTTGAATTTTAAATATTTTCAGCAATTATTTGTATTTTCAAGGAAGACTGTAAAGGCAACAGGATTCATTTGCTGTTTTTTAAGTGTGCTTCAACATGGAGTTCCACTTGGATTTTAACGTTAAAATGTATGTGTGCATAAGTGACTCCTATGCAGCTTCAGTCTGTGTATTTTTTAAAGATATTTTTCAAATATGTTAACAGAATTATTCTTGGGCTTAGACACTCAGAAATAAGAATGACTGTTTTTTCATGAATTATTTTTATGCCTGGTATGTAGGTCTTTTGGTTAACTAACACTTTAAAAGAATGCTCATTTCAGAATTAAAAACTCTAGACAAAGTGTATCATAATTAAATTAAAAGCAAACAAACAAACCAACAAACAGATAATCAAATTCATTGTTTATTTTAGTTTGTGAATTCATAATTATCTTTTGCTGTATCAAATGTTCTGAGAGTTCTGCAAAATGGGCTTATTGTGGCACTGACTTTTTCTAGCACCTGTTGTCTGAAATGGAATCACTGAAGCCAAAAGTTCATGCAGTACAAGTTTGTCAAAGTGCCTTGAGGATTCCTGAAGAGGTGGTCACCAGCCTGCCAATATGTCACAGTGCCCTTCGGCTCCAGGAGGAGGCCAGCCGCCTGCAGCACACTGCCATTCAGCAGTGCAACATCATGCAGGCAAGTGTAACTGTGTCTCATATATTATATCTCTGAGTAATTTGACCACACAAATTGCAATGAAAACAATTTTATATTTCTATCCATTCTTCATTATACAATTATTATATTTCCCAGTATGTTTCAGTCCTTTCTGATTGCATATTTTGGGGGGGGTTAACATTTTTGATGATGTTATTGGTCAGTTTACTCATCAGACATTTATGGTGGTTCTGTCCTCAATCTTGAAATGTTTTTTGTAATGCTGCTGGGATTAAATAAAGAAATAGTTAATATGCATTTGTATGCAGGGTAATGTTTTAACTAATATAATCCCTTAATGAAATTAATTTTAATATATAACTATAATTTTAATATCATAACATCAGCTGCTTAAAATAATAACATAACATTGAGCTAAATAGCTTTCTGAACTAAAAGTCATTATTTTTTTATTTAAGCTTTCTACATATTTCCTTCCTGATTTTGAAGACATTCAATATGTACTAAATTCTTATTTTCAAGCTTTGCTAAATACAAGAAAATTAGTTTTTGTTCGATAGCTTCATTTCATACCTAAATATATAAAAGGTATTTCCAAAGAATGGAATAAAACTTTTTTTCCTGCTAGTTAGTGATAGAAAAATACATATCGAGCTAAGGTACAGCTACAGAGATTCAAGTTAAATAACAGTAGAGGCTTCTAATTAAAGGTAGTTAAGTACAAAGAAGGACATAATGTCAGACAAAAGGTTTTAAAAACAGATCAGACCAATTTCTGATTTCTGGAAAAAAAAAAAAAAAAAAAAAAAAAAGATACCTCACTGGTAGTATAATGGTCTAAACCAGTCTTCAGGATCTTCTCTCTGTAAAATTTAAGTTTCTCATGTAGTTTTTCCATTTCATAGAAGGAGGCTTGAAGTGAATAAATAGATGAAAGTGCTTATATTAAAACTATCAAATTAGGCAATGCTGTCTTTTGGTGAGTATGCTTGGGGCAGATGCTTATTGAAAGCTGAAGTTTTAGCCCCAATATTGAATATCTTAAAAACAAAAACAAACAAAACAACACAACACTTTGGCTTGCCAAGGTGCAAGCGCCAGTTGGGTGTAAGTTTACTTCAGTGAAGAAAGGAAATTGGTCGTACTTACAGTAAATAAATAGTTATTTTCATGTAGACACTTGATTATTTTTTTTTTCTTTTCTAGGAAGCTGTGGTTCAGTATGAGCAATATGAGCAAGAGATGAAACATTTACAGCAAATGATAGAGAGTGCCCATCGTGAAATTCAAGACAAGCCAGTACCAACCAGCAACATCCATGAACTCCAGGTCCAGATATCTCGTCATGAGGTAGGAATGACAGAACAACATAGGCTCACTGGCAGTTCATGGGCCTAAAATAATTTTCATAACCAAGTTTCATAAATTAGCTGAGTAGTTTTTTAGGCGTGCCTGAAGGCTATCTGAGCAGATAAACCAATACCCAATAGGAAACTCGTGCTATTAGTGCAGTCTGAAGTATTTATTTGTTTATTCAGTTAAATATGTCCTAATCTCCAGGCAATATTATGCAAACTAAAACATTTTGTGTTTAAGGGGCAGTTAACATAGGTACTTAACTGAGGAACATCACAGAAGCTAATGCAGAGCATTTAGTCACTTGATCACTGCCAACTCAGCAATTCTTAGGTATATCTTAAAGTCCTTACTTATTTCCATCCTATTAATGTAAGAAAATACGAGGGGACTTGAATTGCAGAAAAACTACAGTAAATTTGGAGGAAAAGTCTGCAAGAGTCACTCTAAAGGATTCTTGTCAATTCATTTTGGGGAAGAGTTCTGTCCTGTGAATTTACAGATTCTGCCCTCAAACTCAGTGATTGTAAGTACTCATATGAATCAGGACAGTTTCCATGGAGCCTTTTCTGCTGTGCTGGCATGGGAGCTCCTGAACCCCTTTTCTATCCCTCTATCTGCTGTGTACTCCAACAGATAAAAAAATTGCATCATTGATACATGTGTATCAATTTTGACACCAGATGGCACCATTTCTTTAACTTTGAATTAAAAATCAACCTGGAATATTATGTAACCTAAAGTAGTGTTATATGTGTTGATCATTTTCTGTCTAGTTATCAAATAGTAACTCACTATAAATGCAGAGTGTTTTCCTTTATAAACAAAACAAAACAACAACAAAATAATACCTTCTGTATTTTTAGCAGGGAATTCAAAATGCTAGATTTTCTGTTCAAATGTTCTGGAACAACAAAAGCAGCAGGAGAGTCACTTCAGTGATAGAGGAGTGCTGATGAGGAAAGGAATGAGGCTGCAGGGAGGAATTTAAAATGGGGCAGCTTGTAGTTTCATCTGCATTTCAACAAATTCAGTAGCTTCAGTTTAGAAGTTTCCTTTTAAACATCTGCAGGAAGATAGCAGCTTTACTGCATATTTTGGGAACAAGCAGGGAGTGTACAGGTTTCACACTCTCAAGATTCCACATTTAGAGACAAGGAATTTTAAAAGACTAAGATACACATATTTTCGGTTTGCATTTTGTCTGCTCAGTAGTTGTGGAAAAGCACACAGTTACGTAAGTGGACTCTATATTGTTATACAACTTTAAAAAGCAAGTCTGTCAAGATGCTTGTCCTGTGTTTTATTAATTTAAGAAAACATTAGTTGCCAGATTGTCTGTTTAATCCTGCACGAACATGAATTTATATAAGCATTTTGGTACCTTTGTTTAGGATGAAAATAGGAGGATGGAAGTATAAGGAATGTACACTGTTTTCTAGAAAGCTTGTAGTACTGCATATGTATGCAGTTATACTCTGGAGCTAAGTTTACTGAACCCTGTTTCTTTAGACTTTCGGATAAGAATATGGGCAAGTATCTCCATACTTGCATATGATTTTAATGGATATACAGTACCTCACAGGAAATTACCTTTACAAGTTGTTTTATTTTCACAATCACATTTTTTCATCTTTTTTTATTTTCTTTGTATTCAATTGAAGGAGGTATGTTAGATTCTCTGTGCATTAATGATACAAATGTTATTACTTTTCAGTAGTATTGATGGAGTAGTGTGTTTTGAATGACAATAGATTTCCCGCTTGTGTGTTGCTGAGATGTGCCATTCATCAAATATTAGTAAATGATTAGTACTTGCCAAACAGAACAGATAACTCTATTCCAGACATTAAAGCTGTGGCTTGATTTGATCAGTTTTTCAATTGATCTCATCAACTGTTTTATACTTGAGACTTTGTTTAGTCTCCCAGGTGAACCTTGGAGCTCCAAGAGAGGTTGTCTTGTTGCTGACATGACAAGCAGTGAGCAGGTACCATTGAGTCCCAGACTGAAAAAGTCATCATTGGTCTTTGTGATGTATCCACTTCTAATTCTGTATTTTCCATCATGACTGTTCTGCACTGTGACTTTGAGGAAAAGCTTTACTGAAAATGTTGTATAACCAAAATAACATTTTAATTTTACTTTCCTGAAGCAACAATTTTAGTTCCCTTTTTAAAGATATTGTAATCATTTAATATGATTAATCATATCAATACGCAATTATTACGCATATTATTACTCAATATTATATTTGTTATACTAGATCTTGCAACTTCTGTTGCTGTTTTTCCCTGAAAACTTTCATTAGGTGAAAAAAATAAAGCAGGTATATAAGTAATTTAGAAATACCCATTAGAATGAATAATCACTGAACTAACAGGCAAACTTACATAAATGTTGTTTTAACTTTATAAATCAAAATTCTATCACATCACTGAGCCTCCAGAGAGGCAGGAACATTAGCTTTAGCAGAAATGTGAAAATCTCCCACCAGTTTTTATTTGAAAAATATGAACTGAATGCCTTAAAATTAGACACTGAACTAGGCAGCAGTAAAGTATATGAGAGAATATTAATCAGTTTCTGTCTATTCTGTTCCATGTTTCTTCTCTGACTAGACTTATTGTGGTGATGTTTCATAGAATCATAGAATATCCTGAGTTGGAAGGGACCCTTAAGGATCATCAAGTCCAACTCTTGACACCGCACAGGTCTACCCAAAAGTTCAGACCATGTGACTAAGTGCACAGTCCAATCTCTTCTTAAATTCAGACAGGCTCGGTGCAGTGACCATTTCCCTGGGGAGCCTGTTCCAGTGTGCAACCACCCTCTCTGTGAAGAACCCCCTCCTGATGTCAAGCCTAAATTTCCTCTGCCTCAGCTTAACCCCGTTCCCGTGGGTTCTGTCACTGGTGTTAATGGAGAAAAGGTCTCCTGCCTCTCGACACCCCCTTACGAGGAAGTTGTAGACTGCGATGAGGTCTCCCCTCAGCCTCCTCTTCTCCAGGCTGAACAGGCCCAGTGCCCTCAGCCGTTCCTCGTACGTCTTCCCCTCCAGGCCTTTCACCATCTTCGTAGCCCTCCTCTGGACACTCTCCAACAGTTTCATGTCCTTTTTATACTGTGGTGCCCAGAACTGCACACAGTACTCGAGGTGAGGCCGCACCAGCGCAGAGTAGAGCGGGACAATCACCTCCCTCGACCTACTAGCGATGCCGTGCTTGATGCACCCCAGGACACGGTTGGCTCTCCTGGCTGCCAGGGCACACTGCTGGCTCATATTCAACTTGCTGTCTACCACGACCCCCAGATCCCTCTCTTCTAGGCTGCTCTCCAGCGTCTCATCGCCCAGTCTGTACGTGCAGCCAGGGTTTCCCCGTCCCAGGTGCAGGACCCGGCACTTGCTCTTATTGAACTTCATGCGGTTGGCGATCGCCCAGCTCTCCAACCTATCCAGATCCCTCTGCAAGGCCTTTCCACCCTCAACAGAGTCCACAACTCCTCCAAGTTTGGTGTCATCAGCAAACTTGCTCAAAATACTTTCTATTCCTACATCCAGATCGTTTATAAAAATATTGAAAAGTACCGGCCCTAAAATGGAGCCTTGAGGGACCCCACTGGTGACCGCCCGCCAGCCTGACGCAGCCCCATTTACCATAACCCTTTGGGCCCTGCCCGTTAGCCAATTGCTCACCCATCGTATGATGTTTTTATTTAGCTGTATGGTGGACATTTTGTCCAGTAGGATCCTATGGGAAACCGTGTCAAAAGCCTTGCTGAAGTCCAAAAAAATCACATCAGCTGGTTTCCCTTGGTCCACCATACGGGTGATCTTATCATAAAAGGAAATCAGGTTAGTTAGGCAGGACCTACCCTTCACAAACCCATGCTGGCTGGGACCAATGACTGCTTTGTCCCCCAGGTGCGCCTCAATAAGTTCGAGAACCATCTTCTCCATGATTTTACCAGGCACTGACGTGAGACTGACAGGCCTGTAATTGCTAGGGTCTTCTTTCTCACCCTTCTTGAAAATCGGCACAACATTTGCCAGCTTCCAGTCTACCGGGACCTCTCCAGACTCCCAGGATCGTTGAAAAATAATTGAGAGAGGTTCCGCGATGACGTCCGCCAGCTCTTTCAGCACCCGGGGATGAATCCCATCCGGACCCATGGACTTGTAGGGATCCAGGTGGAGTAGCAAATCCCGCACACGTTCAGGGTCGGTTGGGAGTTTGTCATCCCCACCGTCCCGGTCCTCCAGCTCAGGGCACCCTGGGTCCCGAAGCCCATCATCGGCATTGAAGACAGAGGCAAAGAAGGCGTTAAGCGTCTCTGCTTTGCCTATGTCATTGTCTGTGAGGAGACCTTCCCTATCAAGGAGCGGCCCTATGTATTCTTTAGTTCTCCTTTTTCCATTCACATATCTGAAAAAACCCTTTTTATTTTCTCTCACAGACACAGCCAGCTTCAACTCTAGGTGTGCTTTAGCCACACGAATTTTCTCCCTACAAACATGAACAGCATCCCTGTATTCTTTCCATGACACCTGGCCCTCCTTCCAGTAGCGAAACACTCTCTGTTTCCGCCTAATCTCCATCAGAATGTTCCTGGTCAGCCACGCCGGCCTCCTGCCCCGCCTGCCTGACTTGCGATATTTAGGAATCGCCTGATCTTGTGCTTCTAGGAGGCATCGCTTAAAGAATGACCAGCACTGGTGGACATCAAGGCCTTCAAGAGCAGCTTCCCAGGGGACCTTGCTGACTAGTTCCCTGAGCAGCCTGAAGTCCGCCTTCCCCATATCTAGGGATGAGGTTTTGGTGGCACTTTTCCTTCTGTCACCGTAAATTTTGAACTCAACCACTTCATGGTCACTATGACCGAGGCGGCCACCAATCACCACATCTCCCACCAGACCCTCTCTGTTTTCTAGCAACAGGTCTAGGAGGGCACCTTTCCTAGTTGGCTCCGTTAGCACCTGCACCAAGAAGTTATCATCTAGGTGCTTCATGAACCTCCTGGACTTGCTCGTGTCAGCCGTGTGGCACTCCCAGTTAACGTCTGTCAGGTTGAAGTCCCCCATAAGGACAAGGGGAGTTAATCTCGAGGCCTCTCTTAGTTCTGTAAAGAATAATTTATCGGCGCTATCGTCCTGGCCAGGCGGTCTGTAATAGACTCCCACAACGAGATCCCCTTTATTCGTTCGTCCCTTGATCCTTACCCAGAGGCTCTCAACTTTGCCATCGCCGACCTGAAGCTCCACACAGTCCAGCCCCTGCTTCACATACATCGCCACCCCACCACCTCGCCTACCCTGCCTGTCCCTCCTGAAGAGCCTGTAACCATCTATCGCAACACCCCAGTCACAGGACTCATCCCACCAGGTTTCGCTTATGCCGATGATGTCGTAGTTGCGGGACTGGGCCAGGACTTCTAGCTCATCCATTTTATTCCTCATACTGCGTGCGTTCGTGTAGAAGCATTTCAGGTGAGTCTCCTTACACTCAGCACCTTGTGGATCTAACCGAAGGACCTCACTGGCACACAGCCCCTCTGATTCCAGCGTACCATCCCTTAGGTCTTCACCGGCGTGCCTGGTTTTAGCCCCTTCCCCCTTCGACTCTAGTTTAAAGCCCTATCTATCAGCCCTGCCAACTCCTGACCAAAGATCCTTACCCCTCTCCGAGAGAGGCGCATCCCATCCGGTGCCATCAGGCCCAGTGTAGCATAGACCTTCCCGTGATCAAAGAACCCAAAGTTCTGCCAGTCACACCAGTCTCGAAGCCACGAGTTTATGTGAACAGCACACCTTTCAGCCTCGATCCCCCCTATCGGAAAGACAGAGGCAAACACAACCTGCGCCCCTGATCCTCTAAGTAGTCACCCCAAATCCCTAAAGTCTCTTTTGATCGCCTACAGATAGACCATACAGATAGACCATTTCATAGCCATGATAAACAATATTTTAAAATATACCCAGCTTTAGGCCAGATTTACCAATGCTTATTAAAGAAGAGCTAGTACTGTGTGCAGTTGAGTTTTTAACTCTGAAAATTTACTCAAAACAGAAATAAGGTAAAATATATCCAAACGCTGACAAGTGATTCAGTCTGCATTTAATCTTATTATGTGAACTATTGTTCATATTACAATTGATCTTGTTAAACCCTGTGAGTTATTGTTTGAACTATTCATTCTTTCTGGTGAGAGCTGAATGGTGCTTTTTTTTTTTTTACAGTTCTGCTTATTACATGACCTCATTTTCATGGCATGCAGTATGTGGAAAAGCTTCATCTTCCTTAGATAAATGCAAATAGGTCAGAAAGAAAAAATAGAAAAGAAAGGAGAGATGTTCCCCTTTTCTGTAAACTGCAGCATAAAGAATCTGTGTCTAGTTCAGGCTGGATGCAAGTATGGGGTGTCCTTCACTTCTGCAGTGATCACGTAGAGGCTTTCACAGTACTTTTCCGGTTTCACTTCAAAGCTCTCTGCTTTGCGGTTTAGCTGTGCAGTGAGACGCAGCCTGACTTGTTCCCTCCACAATCAACATCCTGCTTTTCAGCTAGTGCTGCTGCTTATGCAGGGTTTCTGAGAGGCAGCGCTATGATTTCATTGGCTGAGCTAGGAGGGGAGAGCTTGCCTTCTCTACGGAAGCTGGAATGCTGCTAGTCCTCTGGCCTTTATTGGCTGCCTCTGCATTAGGGAAAAAATATGTTTCCTCAGGAGCTGGCACAGAAGATCAAAGGATACCAGGAGCAAATTGCTTCTTTGAATTCAAAGTGCAAGATGCTAACGATGAAAGCAAAACATGCCACTATGCTGCTGACAGTGACAGAGGTGGAGGGGCTTTCAGAAGGAATGGAGGAGCTGGATTCAGACCTGCTCCCGGCACACCCTTCTCATCCCTCAGTGGTTATGGTAAGGAAGGAATTGTTCTCAGTACCGGTTATCTGAGCTGATTGCTTTTGCATCATTGCAACACTCCTGTGTAGCGAGTTGCCACAGCTCATATCTGTATTTTGCTTTTGAAATGACTGGAGTGTGGCAAACCAAACAAGCTACAGCTTCCCCTTACTGTATTTTGCTTTATATGGGTTATTAAGACTCACAGGATGAAGTTATTTAACAAACAAACACCAGTGGCAGTTATCTGTAATAAGATGCAAATTTAGTGCCTTTTCTTAGCTGTCAGCATGTGTGAGCAAATGCCAAAAAACTACTGAATTGCAGGAATCAGGTGAAAACAGAAGAAATATTATTTCATAGAATGTTGCAGTGCATGTATTTTACAGAGCATATTTCTAAAGCTCTTTTATTAAAAATTTGATGTGATACTTGACTGTATGCTGCTATATTCTCAAATGAGTATGTGGGAATGAAAGCTGGCTAAGTATTGGCATAGGCCTCATGTTTGAATTAAAATACTTTTATTTCTTGTTGGGTCTTATTATAAACATACTGTTAATGTCATTGCGATTTTTGCCTGAGTGCAGGTTTCAAGATTTATCATAGCATAACAGAACTGAGGAAGCAAAAATTATAAGTTACTATGGGATTATATGTTTTTTATATCTTAATTCTATTCCTTGATGTTCTAACCAGGCCTGGATATGGATACCAATACTTTATTATTCTGTAGCTGTCCATAATATTTCCATATGCATCTCTGATTGCACAAGAAGACATTTAGGCAGACCCTGACATGTTATTATTTGCTGACTCTATACATTTCCTTTTAAATTCATTAGTTTACAAAAGAGAATGTTCATAATTAAAGTATGGCCAGTAAATATGACTATTAATTCACCAGATTTTTAACCTGGTAAATGTAAGGGCATGAAGGATGACTAAATGCTGTCATGTTCATTCCAGCTGAGTGTTTCATTTTGTTTTTTCTCTTGTTTTGATCTCAGTCTAAGTAAACCTAAGCTGAGGTAACTGATTTTCTTCTTGTGCTCTGGGGTTTGCTTTTCCTGTGGCAGATGACTGCTGGTCGCTGTCACACGCTGCTCTCCCCTGTCACTGAGGAGTCTGGGGAGGAGGGAACCAACAGTGAGATCTCTTCTCCACCTGCCTGTCGCTCTCCCTCACCTGTGGCTAATACAGATGCTTCTGTTAACCAGGTACCTCCCTCTTGGCATTCATTCAGCTTTTATCTCAGACATGTATGGTTCCATTCCACAGGTGGTTTATTTAATCCTGTGATATTTGCCTATAGCTCCAAGAAAATGAGGCTGTACCTCTAACTTAATTGAACCTTCAGATTCTAGCTCAAAATATGTACAAATATTTACTATTGAGTTTAAAATGTGTAATTTGGCATTACGGCTATTCACTATTTTTAAAATAAGTTTTAAGTGACAGTTACAAAGCTCTTCCATGTCACTACTATTTTCTATTTATACACTATTTTTGATTTTCACAGCAGTACACAATGGAATCTTGCATCCTGAGAAAAAATGCAATTTAAAATAATAAAGCATTGTACTATATCCATATACATCTATCTTACAGTATCATTGTCATTGTAGCATTGAATTTGCAGACTATCTTCTATTTAATACCATTTCAAGTATTAATTTTCATGTAATTTTATCATGTATTGTTCATTCCATACTTTCAGTGACCATCCATTTTAAATGGCAATGAGAGAGATCAGTAAAATAAATTAAATTTTAAATTAAAACTGTGGACTCTGGCACTTCTACTAGGATCCAGTGTACATCAGCATTCATTATAAAGTGAACAATGAACCAGCACACTGAGCATCATGTACATCAAGGCACATATATAATGCTAAGATTAAGTTTATAAATTAGCCTTAGGAGCAGTCACCACCTCACTGGATTCATCATGTTTTGTGGTTGTTGTTTGTTTTTTTGCGTTTATTTTTATTCCCAAAATTGACCGCTGCAGAATTTGAAGGTAGAGTCGTGTTGTGTTGCATTGCTGAAAAGAATTAGAGAAGTTTGAGCAAGTTGCCCAATAATTCCTTCCACTAATTTTGAAGATGTATATGGTGCTTTAGAAGTTGCTAAATCTAAAGGGTTCATTTTCATTAACTTATATAAGAAAGAACATTAGGGTAAGATAGTAATAGAGGTAGCATTCTTCAACAGAATAATAACAATGTTATATGATATAATATATAATATATAATATATAATATATAATAATATATAAGGAGGATTTTCACACACACAGAATCACACAGAATTTCTAGGTTGGAAGAGACCTCAAGATCATCGAGTCCAACCTCTGACCTAACACTAACAAGTACTCCACTAAACCATATCACTAAGCTCTACATCTAAATGTCTTTTAAAGACCTCCAGGGATGGTGACTCTATCACTTCCCTGGGCAGCCCATTCCAATGCCTAAGGTTTTTTTGTTACTTCAGATAATCAGAAATGGTAATGTTTGCTTAAAGGTAAAACAAAACAAAACAAAAAACAACAACAAAAATGTCAATGTCAATCAGTGAAAGAGTTAAGTGACCAAGAACATCTTGTGTACTAATAATCAAATCCATCATCGGTTCATGACATTTCTCTAGGGGGTGGGAAATAAATAAATAAATAAATAAATAAAAATCCAGTAACTCAAATAATAAGGAAAATCCAGTAAGAATACTGAATACAGTAAGAATATATAACCTGACATGGAACACACAAGTTTTAGAGCCTGTAATTTACTAGGGTAAAATTGAACAGAAATATGATGTCTTTCACTTAGCAGGAGATCTTTGAAAGAGATAAGATCGCTGGTGTTATAATAATGTAAAAAACTGACAGATGAAGGTTTCTTCAGTGTGGTTAATGTTGAAATGAACATCACTTACTAAATAATAAGGGGAAGAACATTCCAAAATGCAGTGGTTTACTTACAAAATGCAACAATAACTCTAGAGAAGAAAGAGTTAGGAACTTAAATGTTAAAAATATTTTGTATTCGGTAAAAAACAAAACAAAACAAAACTCTACAAAACTAATTTGGATTTTTTTTTTCTTTTTAAGTAGCCAGTGCTAACAGAAATACTTTCTCACAGGAATATCACCTGCAACATACCAGAAAAATCAAAAAAGGAACTCTAGAAAATAAAGAATTACTCTAGTTTAGTTTTGGGAGAAAATAATTAGAGCACTTATAAAGGTTTTTTGTTGTTGTTGTTGTTTTATTTAATTGTTTTTTTCTCTCCTGGAGTAGGGGAGAAATGTGTTGTTAAAACTATAGAGAGGGATTAGCGATTAAAGACAGTCTTCCATCAGAGTTTCATAAATATCTCCTAATGATCAAATGTAGGTATCCCTCATTGAGACATCTAAGTGCTATTTTTACAGTGCTAACAAGTTACAAAAATACAAAACAAGTGTCAGCTGCATATTAGTGTAAATACTGATCCTATGTATGGAAACAGTAAAACAAAAGCATGAATACAAGAAAGTGAAATACCTATCACTGTTGTATTGTTGTTGCACAGGGTCTTTGTTTTGTACTAACACTCCTCTAAAAAAGTCAGGGGAGTGAGGTGGAGAGGGACAAAGCTAAAAAAATTTTAATAATCTGATCACAACTCCTAAAAGGGTGAATGATTCCATGGTGTATAATATTTCAGCAATTAGTAACAGTGCTTTCATGGAGTTTATTCTGATAAAAATCTGTGCTACAATAGTGAATGAGAATCCCTCGAAGCTAACATTTCTCACATTTACCCAAAAATATAAGTGATTAAAATTTAGCACATCTTTTAAAACCTGTTTTCTGGATATATAATGTACAGCAATTGAATTGAAAAAAGATGAAGTTGTTAGTGTAAAACCTTTGGGGCCACAGCGGATCCTGTGATTCGTCTTCATCACTGGGTCACTGTAAAATATCTTTTTCTCTCCTTGTACACAGACTACTTCATAATCGTTCTTTCTCCTTCCATTATGAAAACTCATCTATGTTGCACCAGCCCTTCTTAAATACAAATCCTTGAAATTTAAACTCATCATTTGCTCCTACATCCTAACAGTGAAGCTTGAGTACTGTTCATTGACTAATTTTCCTAAAAGAGGGCATGATACATTGGGTCCTGAATAGGGGAAAGTAATCACTAAGAACACCTGGATTCACATTGTCAACATAAAAACCCTTCTGAAAAGAAACTGTCATGTTCTATACTCCAAAAAGTAGTTGAAATGATGCACAAAGAGGTTACTTTTCCCCCTCTGTAAGAACAAGCCATTTATTCTACAAATTCTGACTAAGAAGTCTCAGAAGCACAGGCTGTTTTTTTGTTTGTTTGTAGAGAAGACTAGCTGGGGACTGTGCAGTAGCTGCAGACAAGACAAATTGAGAAGTTCCTTGCACTGCTGTCATTTTTCTCCATGCTGTGGAAAGATCACTTGTGGTCAGAGCCAAAAATTCAGAAATCAAAGTCCTGAATACTATGTTAAGCTGTTACACGTCCCCTGTTGACTCCCAGACACTGTGTAAATGCCTTTATCTTGTGATTTCCCAAGACACTTATTAAGAAGTATCTCATTTAACAGATTTGGACAGTTTGAAATTCTGTCCATTCTTTGGTCTTCTGTTTCTATTGAGACTTTTTCAGGGATCCTCAGTAAAGATTCATGATCCATCTGTCTATAAAATACAGTAATGGCAGTTTCCTACCTTTAAAAATACTGGTAACAGCCAGTGAACAGGCACCTTAATTGTTAAAATGTCCACCTAGGAACCAGATAACCTGAGCTCATCTCTTCATTTTCTTGAGAGAGTGAAGAAACATACCTATGCAGCTGCTGGGTGATGGGCTGTTTTCTGTGGCAGGTGGGCATTCTGTGCTTATTAGATTGAGTTAGAAAGAGAGCCCAAGAAAGTGATTGTACCTAGAGTGGCTTGATTTCTATACCATTCTTCCAGAGCTTTTTTTGGTTTTGTTCACATATGCTATTAAATAACATTGAAATAACACTGGGAAATGAAGAGTCTGCTTCAAATTTGGATCCTTTTGCAGGTATTCTAAATTCCCACATGTGCAAGAGTGAGATAATATGGCACTTGCATCAGTACTTCATTATAAGAAAATTCATTTGTTTGAAATTAATTTTTGTTAATCCATAACATCCTTTGGTAACACTGGATTACTGTCTTCTTTGGATCTCACTAATTCCTTAGGCCCTTATTTATCAAGCCATACTTTTCTGTATAATTTTCTATTAATTTCATTTTTAAAAAATTCCCATTAACTAATAAAATGAAGATCAGTAAAGATTAGACAAGAAATATTATAATGGCCATGAATTCCCCAAAGGATGACACACTGAGCACATAACATAGGCCTGTATTTTATTTAATTATTTTTAAGGCTTATCTTGAAAATGCTACTTCTGAAAATGAGGTCACAAAAAGATCTGTAATGGTAGCATATGACATCTTGGTCCCAGTGTCTTGTTGCAACAGTTGAAGAAATAGCCAAACACTAAATACACAAGTTCTGATGGGAAATATTTCTGCCTTGAGTTTTTCAGTGGTAACTTGAATACTTGCCCATTCTCCTTAGTACTTCTGGTCCCTCTGCCCACTGTCTTTCATGAGTGAGTCGACAGTACCTGTTTGTTTGAAGACCAATGCTTAATATTCTTTCTTACCTCATTGACTAGTCCTTTGGCATATTCGATTTCAGTTCTTCTGTTGTCTTCTCTATGCTAGAGTTCATTAGAGTGATATTCTTTGTCACCCACAATACCCACAACGCACTGGGTTGTGATGGGCTTTCCCCATTTATAGCTGTGTTGCTAGAATGTTGTTCCAAATTTGAGCACTTCCCTCATAGACTTTCCATGTCTCTCCACAGTTGCATCTTGAGACTCCTTCCTAATATCCATCCAAACATGTTCTGTCGACATGGAAAAGAAAAAAAAAAAAAAAAGATCCACAATTTTCATCATATCAAAGCTCCAAACCATACTCAGTGTATTACTTTTAAATATTTATTTACTTTGTTGTTCATAGTTTGGTTCTTTTGGCTTTGTGGCTTGGCTGTGTTTTGTTTTGTATGTTTTTAACAGACATATGCAATGGATCAGTATATGGGGGGATATTCTTATAAATAATTTTTTTATTTTGAAAGTGCAATAATGTGTTTTGTGATTATAGGATATTGCTTATTACCAAGCCTTATCTGCTGAACAGTTGCAAACAGAAGCTGCTAAAATTCAACCCAGCACTTCAGCCACCCAGGAGTTTTATGAACCAGGATTAGAATCAGCTGCTAGTGCCAAATTGGATGATTTGCAGCGTTCCTGGGAAACACTGAAGAATGTGGTATGTCTTGGATGTCTGGTATATCTGGAGGGTTTAAAACAATCGGCTAGCTTGTAAGGAATAAAATGCTTAGCTAGTATTCTAGCTAGTAACCTGCTTAGCTAGTATTCTTCTCTGAAGTTCTCGGCTCTCTGGGGGCAACAAAAATTGTCTGTTGCAGTATTATATTATCTTTGTTTGTTTGTTGAAAGCCCGTGCAGGATGGACCTCTATTAAGAAAAAAATAAGTCATTTGTGCTGATAGTTGCCTTCAGAAATATTAGCTGTTGTCAGACAATATTCCATAACCTAACATGGAATTCAGTTCATACCAGAAATGTTGGTAAAAAAGGCCCAAGCATCCAGTTCCTCCAAATACTGAGTCAGCTTAACACAGTTCTGCATAGTAGTGTAGCATAGTCATTCAGTGATGTATCAAAATGGCTACAGATTTTATTATATACAATATATTTTTAATTCTTTTGAAAAGGCACAGCAGCTATTATGGGGTATGCCTCTATCAAACTGTACATGATTGAGTGCATAAAATCTGTAATAATTCACAAGAATGTCCATAGTTTATCCCTGCATAGTAAAGTGTTTTGTTTTTTTCCAGTCACAGAACATAGAATTTGATTGATGATGTTTAAACATATAAGTAATTTTAATATGGCTGTTTTGATTTCTAATTTCTGTTTTTGAAAAACGATATTGCAAGTTTTTGGGTTTAGTCATTTAAGCCTTGGGATGTATGAAGCAAAAAAACATTCAAATCCTGTATCAAAGGTTGGAACTTAGATCTTCTATTCCTCATCAGATAAGTGAAAAACAGCGCACCCTTTATGAAGCTCTTGAACGTCAACAGAAGTATCAGGACACACTCCAGTCTATATCCAGTAAAATGGAGACCACTGAGTTCAAACTGAATGAGAGTCTGGAACCATCCAAGAGTCCAGAGAGCCAGATGGCAGAACATCAGGTAAAAACTTTTTACATAAGAAATAAAGGGAGGCCATGCATTACCTCTGTATCTTTAGTTCCCTTTGTTGTTAGATAGCAGCGTTCTTTTTGGTTGGATGACTCAACAATATGCAGTAGCTGTATTATCTATGCTAACTGTATGTATTGCCTTTCTGGACTTCCCACCATTCTAAAGATGATGTAACAGGGATTCTTTAAAGGAGAAAAAAAAAAATATATATATATATATATATTTTATATATATATATATGTATAATGTTTTCCAACCAAAATTTTCTGTAAAATCTTTTGTCAAAGATTGTGTTCAATGACACCTACATATATTGGTTTTCAACGTTAGTGCTATTAGCAATTTATGCTAGTACATTCATAGAGAGAGAGACTATATATAATATTCCCAATTTACTAAGATCATCACTAATACTGATGCATTGTAAATTGATCCAAATACACTTTTTGCCTTGTTAAACAAAACAAGCAAACGAAAGCACACAAAAAAATCCCTTCCAAGGGAAGTCAAGAGAATATGGTAAGTCTTTGAGGTAAAATGCTGCAATTATATTCACCAGGAAGCTTCTCCTTTTCAGGTTATTAATGTCAGTATTACCGGCAAAGAATTAAAATAGAATATTATTTTGAACTTTACTATATCAACCCTGATGCTAGAGTAAAAGGTTATCTATTTCTAACTGATTTTGACACTGGATACTCAGTCTCAAGCAAATAAAACGTCTGCATCAAATGTCTGCACAAAAATACAAATGGATTATTTCCCTGGCAGATGTTCATCTTCAGAATGTAAAGAACCCAGAAGAAGGCTTTCAGAGAGATAACACTACCTTTCTTTCATCCATGTAGGCTGGAGGAAGATGCAACCAATACAGGTCTCAAACATTGTTACATGTATAATGGCAACACCGAGCCATTTCAAAATCGGTTTGAACTCATTCATTACAAAAAAAAAGTGTGGATTAGGCTTCGCAACTTGATTTTATTTTCTTTTTCATTATGCTTGCAATGAAAATATAAGCTCAGATGTTTGGTTTGATATGTTTTGCAGTTTTTACCTTCAAATAATTACGGACACAGAATTTCACCAATACATAGTAAGGAAAATCATGATGTAAAATATCTGATGTTACATGCAGGTTTTGCTTGCAAATTTGTTTATTGGAGAACACATTAATGTGACAAAGAGCCAACGTGTTACAAAAGACTTACCAAAATAGTACATTCAGAGAAACAATGACAGGGAAACACTTCTGTCATTATCAGTCAATGGACACTTGTCTAAATTGCACTCTGGCCATTCCCTTGCTCCAGATGCTGAAAACTTGAGTCAGTACAATACTCAAATGCAGAATACAGCTGCAGGTTTGTCTAAATAGCTCTTTATCAAGAAACCAATCAGACATAACCAAGTTGTAATCACAGTTGTAAGTACTCTAACTGATAACTTGAAACAGTTTGGTATCTCACTTCAGTATGAACTCTGACTTGCAAAGGATAACGTCTGGCTTTTGCAGCAACGTGTTGTCTTGTGTATCCAATGTCTATGTACTCTTAGATATGAAAGTAAAGTGCTTGCTCTAAGAGATTGATAATGCGACATCATTAGGTATCTGTCTTGAAACTCAAGATGAGGAATGAAATCCAGCAGTGATATATTACATTGTTGTATTCCTCATGCTTCTTTCGAACAGTCACCTTGACTTTTATATTAAGGATACTTTATATACTTAGTACCCTTAGATACTTTCTTCTCTCTGATAGATGAACTAGTTTCTCTGCTCTCATTTCTAAATAGGCTTTGATGGATGAGATTCTAATGTTACAAGAAGAAATCACTGAGCTTCAGACATCATTAGCACAGGAGCTGGTTTCAGAATCACGGGATGCAGAAGCTGCTGATCAGCTGGCATTGCAGTCCACTCTCACAGTCTTGGCAGAGCGAATGGCCACAATTCGAATGAAGGCATCAGGAAAACGACAGCTATTAGAGGTACCAAAAAAAACCTAAAAATTAGTCTTTTGGATTGCATTCCAGATTTTGAGAGCCATTTTTGGCAGAGCTGTACTTTGACCAAAGTTCTTAATCGCTAGTGAATACTTCTGATTGAAATAAGTCATTTTAATTTCTGCTCGTTTCTCACAATTCCTTTCCCTAAAATATTATTGTTCTTCCCTAGCCAGCCCCTTCTCTTAAAGAAACTAGACAGAATCTGGAAACACATAGTGCATATATTTATTTTTTATTTAATATCCTTGTTGACATTTTCTCAATAGGTGCCTTATTTTCTTGGTATTCCTTGTCCTCCACAGAAGAATTTATGGAGTGCATTTATTTATAGCAGTTTGCAAGTATTAAAAGCAGTTACCTACAGTAAAACTGAAACTTTTGAGGAGTCATCTGTCCAAACTGGGAAACAAGAGAAGAGGGAAAGTTCAAACCAAGAAATAAGTCCTCTTCCAAACTGTTGCCTTGTTGCCTCTGGTTATCTTCCAAGTGATTTGCATGCACACCTTTATAATGGAAGATGGACTCTTTTATTTCTTTGTCTACCAACTTTACCAAAAATCCTTTAACATGAAGGTGATTAAAAAAAATAAATAAATCAATTACATATAGGAATATTTACATGTATAACGCAGCAGGTATGTATGAGAAAATGCATTCATGCTAAAGCTAGCTACAATCAATCTACTTTGAATGCTGCAGGGCTGATTTACTGCTGTAATTTTGAGAATTCCAACAGTGAACTCATAAATACATCAACTGCTGCTTTTATAATTTCAAACATAAATTGGTTCTAGTAGACTGTGTGAGGAGTTGCTCTGTGGATTTACCTGGGCTACAGAGGAGTCCCAGGGTGTATCACCTTCTGTGTAGTCACCTGAGGCAGTGAATACATCCTTAGTAAATAGAAGTTATACTAAAACAAACAAACAAACAAACAAAAAAAGCACTAAATTTTTCCCTCTCAGAAGAAAAATGGCCTTTACCTAACATTACCTAACATTATGGAGCTCAAAATAGAATAAGGATCTTGCTGTTTGTAGTTTGAGCTCCCTACTGGATCTTCTTGATGGCACTTAGAAGAAGATGCTAACTAGAAGATGCTCTCTACCCACCAGAGGCCCATCAGTACCTTGCTGGGACCTTGAAGTACACTCTCATGTCTCTCATGAGAGACGCTAAGACTATCTAACAGCCTGCTGCTGCCACCAAAGAAGGCAAGGCTGCTCTCCTTTCCCTGAGGTCCACTCCCACCTTTGTGTTACCCATGCATGTTTCTCCCTAAGTAAACAGTTCTGTGATAGTTAAGCAAACTGAATCAGGGTGTGGGGGGGGTGATGGTGGAACCCAAAGGAGAGCAGCAAAAGGAGGCAGAAAAGTCCTCACCTTTAGGAAGTTCTAATAGTGGACATCTACTTGTAAAATCTAAGTAAAAATAGTAACTTAACTGAAACAGAATTCAGTCACCAGGAAAAAATGTTCATTGATTGAAACTAATTGAAATTAATTTTATTAATTGAAAGCAATAATATATTGTAAAGTTTTCAAACATATGAAAGAAAATGCTTATCATGGTTTAAAGAATACAAGCAGTATTCTTGTATAGAAGCAGTGAGAAACAGAGAGGAAGGACAAAAAAAAAATAAGTAACTACTATGGTGTATGGCTTTTAAAAAGTAAAATATTGTAATTTATACCTCTAGGAAAAATTGAGTGAGCAGCTGGAAGAACAGCGGCAAGAGCAAGCTCTTCAAAGATACCGCTGTGAAGCTGATGAGCTTGACCACTGGCTACTCAACACCCGTGCTACGCTGGACACTGCTCTGGTTACTGCTGAGGAACCTATGGATATGGAAGCTCAGCTGGTGGACTGCCAGGTAAAATTATCAGTCTCAGTTTTTTCATAGATTCATCTTTGACAGCCATATTGTTGTATATAATATAGTTCACCCTGTGAACTTGAACAAAGGAATATTTTTTAAAAATATAATCTCCAGGAAACTCAAAACTAAAAAGAACAGTTAACTCTGTGGATGCGTTAATACTGCTGTTCTTTAGCTAGTTCTTAAAAACTTAATGCAGTAAGTTTTTTTAAAAGTCCTATATTTTTTCCACATTTTCGAGACTGCCCATCTCATCCTGTACACATTCCTTCAATGGGCAATATTTGTAGGCTTGTACTTGACAGTGGCTATGGAAATAAAAACTGATACTAGGCTAGGATTTTCAGCAAGAATACTATGAGCTTTGAATTTGGAAAATCAAAATATTTACCACGTTAATGGAATGTCAGGAAAATAGCTCTTGAGAATAAACATGGCAGAGATTTGTCACTTTAAGTCTTTCTTTAGACTAAAGAGGATTATACAGAAATCCTTAAGTCCATCATGAACCAATCAGAAAGAGCAAATAGCAAGAAGAGAAGCTTATCAATTTAGTCAGAGCAACACACAGGTAGAACAGATTCTACTAAACATACATGGAAGAAGAGGAAAGAAGCATTTCCACCTGTCTGTGCTCTATTTCTTGTCATTATGGATGTCAGTCTTAGCCACATTTACAATTAATGCGAAAATAAATAACATCTCCTCTACAACAAATCCTGTTTCAAATAATTCTTCAAATTCCTATTTTGAAAAAAAAAGGTTGTAAACAGAAATGACACATGCAAATGCCTGTGAGCATATTCATAAGGACTTTGAAAGAGACTGGAAGGCAAAGCAATAAAAAACCGGCTTGCTGTTAGCTTGGCAATGGGTGAGGTATGCCACAGGTCTCCTTGCCAGAAAACGTGACAGATGCTGGAAAATGTATGAATTTGCTTCTTTATTTTTGCTGCTGCAGAACATGCTGGTTGAAATAGAGCAAAAGGTGGTGGCCTTATCAGAGCTGTCTGTGCACAACGAGAACTTGCTTATGGAAGGGAAGGCTCACACCAAGGACGAGGCAGAGCAGCTGGCTGTGAAGCTCAGGACATTGAAGGGCAGTCTTCTGGAGCTGCAGAAAGTGCTACATGACAAACAGATCAACATTCAGGTAAGTGGCTCTCTGTAATTGGCTTCAGAGTGGGCAGGAGTTTGAGAGGTTTCATAGCGGTGTTATGCAACTGGGCAAAGGAGTAAAATTATTCTACTGTTTTAGATTGAGCTATTCATCTTTTATTAGTAAATGGATTTACACTCACAAATAAAGAACTGCTGAGCAAGCTTTAGTTTATCATGTCAAGCACCACTTTGTGGTGAAACTCTGCACTGAACCTCACTATCTGCATGAAAGGACAATAATAAAGTAGATAGATAATTAACTTTGTCTGAATATATTATGTTCCTGTTCATGGTCCCTGTAGATTACATCTCCCTGCAACAGAAGAACAATCCTAAACACATGCTCCCATGCATAGTGTGCACAATATAACATCAAACTAATTAAATATTTTTAAATATGATTAATACTCAGTGGCATCATCACACTAAACAAAATATTATATAAACATAGACACATTTAACATCAGTTTTCTCCTAGGTTTCTTTTCCTACCAGCACCGGTCTGCTTACTATAACTAGTTAATTTTATATAACATTTGTTTTAGTCACTCATCAGGTTAAATTAACATGCAGAGAACTGAATGCACACAAGAAACCCAGCCATGTAATGTGACTGACTAGTTTTGAAATTGCTTCCTCTGCTGTGACATACCGCTTTCCCCTTCCTTTTCTTTTACTTCTTCCCTGGGCTTTGTTGTGCAAATTAAACATGATAAGCTTCAAAGATTTCTAGCTTGTAATGCAGATTAAACTCTACTGAGAGGTTAGCTTGAAAAGTCCCTTAATGTGTTAAGAACTATTTTTAGCCCAGAGAAATTGGATAACTATGAAGTATGACATAACAAAAAACAAACAAACAAAAATAAAAGGGGGGATTGGGGGGGGGGGGGGGGGGGGGGGGGCAGGAAAGGGTAACCTTAGGTATTTATTGCTGTTGCATCTAAGATTGAGGCAATATGCAAAATGCTTCATATTTTGGCCCAAGATCAATGTCTGTTTTGAAGGAGAAAAGGAAGCTGTTTGCCCCAATCTTTCTTTAATATTCTTCTTACATATATTGGGCAAATGAAAAGTGTTACTAATAGCATGTGGACATATGAATCTGATATATTCTGATAATAATAACTATTATTATATTATAGTCAAAATTCTGATATACTAAGTATAATTATATTAGCCTTTGCTGCTGCATTTTAAAATATGTGTGCAGTATTTTAAAATATGATGGTGTGATTTAATTTACTTAAACTTTTAAAGCAGATTTTTTTGGGTGTTTTTTCTAATATCTAAAATAATATAATAATTTCAAGGTGTATAATAAGACTAATTTAAGATACTACATACATGAAAGAGTTTATAAATTGCAAGCAGTTTTTGGACTTAACCTGTGGATTATGAAAGAAAATAAGTTTAGGCAGTGAAACAGCTATCTTTTCAAATGAGAAGTCCATATCAGAAGAGGATATTTAAATGCTAAAATAATTTCGTAGTCAGCTAGAATATATATTGCAAATTCTATCTTTCTGAATTCATGCCCCTCATGTTACAATCCCTTTATTCCAAATAATCAGGCAAAAAGAATTTCTTATAGACTGAGGTTCGGAACATCAGATGGCCAAACTAAACCCTGCCATTAACACTGAAAAACATTACATGCTAATAGTACTGCAGTTCATGCATGTGAGAAACACTCTTCTCACCAGGTGTATTATAAACTTGCAATTGCCCAGAGACACAGACAAACCTGTACCCATGAAATGCACCCAAGTTGCAGTGCAAGACAAGGAGCATTGTAAATACAGAGCTATATTTTCTTTCAAGCAGTATTTCAGCATGTCTGCTATTTCTGTGTCAAAGTGTTTTAGAGACAGTGTGAGATTCTGTAATTTCTTTGGGCAATTTTAGCTTTCTTTCTAACTGCATCTGTCATTAATGATCTGGAGAAAAAGTCATATGGAGACAAATTCCATTATTAATAAAATAAAACACATAAAATAATCAGAAACATGATGGGATCCTGAGTGTTACATTGATTTCAAATGTAGCATTTTTCAAGCATTTTGAAAAATATAGAAAACATTGCCTTGTACTGTTATCTTCTAACATCTGTAATTTAGGTGCAAAAAATTGCTGTCCTTATAAAACAAAAATGTAAAACTGATTTTGTATTAAAAGTAGTGCTTTCCTTTTTATTCCATTGTGTGTGGGGGGGGGGAGGGGGACAGAGTGTGGACACGACAGACAATAACAACGTTAGTCTTCAGTTCTACAAAAATAATGTGACTGATTCAACTTTGTACAATGCAGAGCTCCTTTGACAGATCTATTCTATCACCATTTTCATCTGGGATTTTCCAATTATTTCTGTGCTGCAGTGGATACTCTCCAGGAAAGACAGCATCAAACATTTATTTCCATGTCTGTTTAAAGGAAAATTATTATAGTTCTATCAGGCAGAATTCAAATGAAAACACAATTGTATGTATTTTGTGATTGGAGAATGATAAAAGTTGGTTCATAAATAGTTTTGGTCTAAAAAGTATGTACAACAGCATATTTGCAAAACCTCATTGCATCCACAAAAGCCATAAGCATTTTTAAACCCCTTACTGCTGTAGGAACTGCAGGACTACCATTTGTCTTAATGTAACTGCAGTATTTTAGCTTCTAAACCTTCTTCTTAGAATACTTCTTCTCTCCAAATCTAAGAAAAATCAAGCAATCTGCACAAATGTAATGAAAAACTAGAGATGATTCGCTAAAGGAATCTACAAGCTGAACTGCTATTTTCCCTAGAGCATATAGGAAATATAGGAATTTCTGTTTTTTTAGAATTTACAAAAAAGACGGCTTTTTTTTCTCCTTTAAAAAAAAAAAAAAAAAAAAAAAAAAAAGAAAATCCTCTTTATTTCTCTATTTCTCAGGTAACATTTTCTTTTCCTAATCTGATATCCTATATATGCTGCTGTTTACACTCCACAGCAGTTTTTCAGTTTTTCTAGAAACTTGTTCCTAGGAAACACAGATAGAGTACTTATTTATAAAAAATAGTAATAAAATAAAATAAAATAACAGACCAGAATGAGAAACAACTTAAACAACTTTCTCTCTTTTTTTAAGTTGACCAAAAAAAAAAAAAAAACCACACTTTAGACAAAAACCTGACAGAAACAATCCATTGATTCCCTGCATTCCCAGTTAGAGCTTCATCTTCCATTACAGACCAATTCTGTTTTCTAGGAGAGGTAAAACGAGGTAAAACTGTCTTTAAGAGTATGTCAGCCCATGGTCTCTTGATCTCTGGTCTCAGATTCTGATAACTGAGTGTGGAGCTGTGTGTTTATTTTTAGAGATACTTTCTTGCTAGTAACCAAAAACCAGCAAAAGTCAGAAACCTGAAATCATAGCTCACTTCAGAATTTACATGAGCCAGCAACTTGAAAAGTAGAAGATGGAAGTACGTGTAATGCAGGGACTTGCCAGCTCCCTAGCAATGTAAGAAATTTTGTGAAATTTTCATTTTTTTCTCTTAAAGCAGGGATCACTACAAGAAAAGGAGGAGAACAATCTGGACTTGGTTTCTTCACAAAGTCCCAGCGTCCAAGAATGGCTGGCACAAGCAAGAACTACTCGCTCACAGCAGCAACAGAGCACTCTACAGCAACAGAAAGTTGGTGTTTTACATTTTTTTATATTAAATCAGTTTAGATCAGCTCACTATAGCTGAGCGAGTCTAGTTAGTTTTTCCTCTGAAATCTTCATTTTAACATTTTTTGTTGCCCAATGTTCCCGTAATTGTGCATCTGAGTTCACTGGTTTTTGTCTGTAACAGCAAGGAAGACTAGACGTCCTGGAAGACTATGGTGAACTCATTTAGTCACTCTGTACTTCTGTTATGCATCAGTAAAATGAAATTGGATGAACCATCTGAGTTGCTGATGCTCAAAATAGTAATCAATAGTATCTTTATAGAAGCAAAAGATACACATATTTCAAGGTATATTGTTTTGCATGATACTCAGACATCCTCACTGGGTTAGATTCCAGGAACTATTATGCATTAGTCAAATAGTTCAACATTCCTCTTCAGTTTATTTTTTCTGTCTCCCTGGGTAGAGATTTTGCACTGGTTTTAGTGCTCAAGAAATAGTTTGGCTGTCTTTGCTTAATATAGGTATATTTTTCCAGAGCAAAAACATTCTGTTTCAGGTTTGTCTTTTTATTGTTATTGTTATAAATGTCATTGTTTTTGTTGTAAATTGCTGTGTCAGGAGCTGGAACAAGAGCTAGAAGAGCAGAAGAATCTGCTGCGATCAGTAGCATGCCGTGGAGAAGAAATCCTAACACAGCAAGGTGCTCCAGAAAACCTAAGTATAAGGTATGCTTAGATGTGTTCTTCTGTGAAGTTAAATTCTTTGACCATATGCCTTATCATCCCTATGTTTACATCCTTCTTCCACATATGACCCTCTAAATTTCTTTGTTGTTTTTATACAGCACCTAGGGTACTGCAGTTCTAGTTTGTAGTTACAGAGTTTAACATATATATATATATGTTTTATATAATAACACAAATTGTTTGTGCTTATAGATTCAGAAATTCTTCTTATTCACGCGTCATTCTAAAATTGCAAATTAGTAGAATTCATTAGACAAATAGTGGATCATTACTATAACTTTCTGGTCCAGCATTTGTGTGTGAATCATAGCTGAAATCTATGTAAAACATTATAGTCTACTGTTGTAACCAGATCCTTCCAGATGAGATACTCTTTGCTTAATTTTATTTTTCCCACAGTTAGTGAATGTTTCTCTTCTTGGAGCCCTGTGTGTTTTGAATTTCATCTCTGGTCTAAATTTCCATGCACGCTTACCCATTTGGGGGAAGTAATCTTCTTTAAAAGCCTTAGCTCTGGCTGGGAGAGAGTTCTGCTTTAGAGAAGGTAGAAGAAAATAGCTTCCTACTGCCAATGCAGACCTTCAGGGACCAGCAAGGGCCAGGTCTGGGGAAGAGGTAATCAGAATGGACATTGTCAGTTTCAGAATCAAGGAGTTATCAGCACCTCAGTTAAAATACTTCCTCTATGTATTTCAGCACCAAAGGCTAGAACATGAAGGTGATTCATGAGACAGGAGAACCAAGATTTATGCATAGAGAATGCACTGTTTTCCTCAGAATTTGTGTTAATTCAATGTGTTTTATTCTTAAAAAGTACTTAACTTGTATCTCCCTTTGTCTGAGGTTTCTCTCCATGACGTTCTACTATAAGAAAAAAAAAAATCAGAAAATGAATAGTTTAATTAACTGCTTACCATATTACAGTTTTACATATGAAAACTATTTCATATGTAAATTCATACACTTGTCCTGTATTGAAATATCCAAGTATGTCTGGCATGTTAAGAGATGAGAGGAGGAAGGAACCGGATTAATTTTTTGTTATTTCATGCTTTGAAGTAAAGCTTGTTTAAATGTTGCATTCCTAAGTGGTATAGTTTTAGTCTGTTTTGTAAGTTCTGACTTATTCAGGGTACTCACAATTCTAACAGCATGTTAGAAAACACATTTTATCTCATTGGACAGGATCAATTATTGTTACAAACAAGCCTTGTCTTACTCCCAGGAATAAATAAATAAATAACAAGGAAAAGCTTTAAAAAGTAGTGCTTAACTTTAACATAGAATTTCCTGACTGAAAGAGGAAACGAACACATTATGGTATTATAATTGTTGTTTTTTGTTTAAACTTTATGTATTTTCCCATTACAGTGAGAAGCCTGAAACACTCTCTGAAGAATTGGGCTTGGAAGGCGAGAAACCATCATCTGAAGAGCAGCTGAAGCTGAAATGGGAAAGCCTGAATCATGAATTCAACAACAAGCAGAGGCTTCTCCAGAAAGCTTTAGAACAAGAACAGTTGGTAGCTATTTTTAATTTCTCTATGTGTTTCCTCTGTCAAAGGAGTTATCACAACACAAATTATAGTATGTGCATAGCAAATGAATTAAGTTGATGGTATTAGTGCAAAGAATATGGAGAAATTTCTTTTTCTGACATTTAAAAAATATATATAAATATTGGCAGTAGCGTTGCTCTTGTTCTAAGTAATTCAAATTGCGCTACTGTTCCGGTGAATAAGCTAGAAAGAAAAGGATTAGACAAAATTTTGATCTATTCATGTAATTTGGGATAATCCTGTAACAAATTGTGTCTCTGAAATTGACCTCTAGTGACAGCTTAGAGAATCATAGAATTATAGTATCATAGAATGACTTGGGTTGGAAAGGACCTTAAAGATCATCTAGTTCCAACACCCCTGCCATGTCACCCACTAGATCAGGTTTCCCAGGGTCCCATCCAACCTGGCCTTTAACACTTCCAGAGATAAGCCATCCACAACTCTTTGGGAAGCCTGTTTCAGTGCCTCACCACCCACTGAGTGAAGAATTTATTCCTAATGTCTAATCTAAATCTAACCTCTTTTAGTTTAAAACCATTCCCCTTTGTCCTATCGTTAAAAAGTTGCTCTCCATCTTTTTTATAACCCCTCTTTAAGGTTGCAGTGGCGTCTCCCCAGAGCCTTCTCTTCTCTAGGCTGAACATCCCCAAATCTCTGTCTTTCTTGACAGGAGAGGTGCCCCAGCCCTAGGATCAACTTTGTTGCCCTCCTCTGGGACCCACTCTAACACATCCACATCTTGCTTGTGCTGGTGGTCTCAGCCTTGCTGCAGTACTCCAACTGGAGCTTCACGAGGGCAGAGCAGAGGGGGACAGTAACTTCCCTCCACCTGCTGGCCACTCCTCTGTTGATGCAGCCCAGGATACAGTTGGCCTTCTGGCCAACTCTCAATGACTTCTTCACTTAGTCTGTACTCATTTGGGAGTGCCCTGGCCCAGGTGCAGGATCTTGCATTTTGCCTTATTGAACCTCATTAGGTTCACATGGGCCCACTTCTCAAGCTTGTCCAGGTCCCTTTGGGAGGCCATTCCTTCCTTCTTGTTGTATCATACCAACTGTACCACTCAGCTTAGTGTCCTCTGCAAACTTGTTGAGGATACACTTCATTGCACTGTCTATGTCACTGATAAAGATATTAAACACCAGTCCCAAGGCAGATACCTGAGGGACATGACACATCACTGTCTTCCACCCGGACGTAGACAACTCTCTAGCTGTAGCTATCCAGCTAATTCCTTATCCACCAAATAGCCCACCATTCACATCCATATCTCTCCATTTTAGAGATAAGGATGCTGTGTAGGACCATGTTAAAGGCTTTACAGAAGTCCAGGTAGAAAACATCAGTCAGTCTTCCCATGTTGACTAATGCAGTCACTCCATCATACAAGACCACTAGATTGGTCAGGAGTGATTTGCCCGTGGTGAAGCCATGCAGGCTTTCTCACATCACTTCCTTGTCTTGCATGTGCCTTGACATTGCTTCCAGGAGGATCTGTTCCATGATCAGGAACTGAGACGAGGCTCACCAGTCTGTAGTTCCCTGGGTCCTCCTTTCTACTGTTTTTAAAAATGAGAGTGATGTTTCCCTTTTTCCAGTGATCAGGGACTTCGCCTGACTGCCATGACTTTTCAAATATGATGGAGAGAGGCTTGACAACTCTATCAGCCTTGTTCCCTCCGGACCCAGCGATGCATGTCATTGGACCCCATAGACTTGTACTTGTTTAGTTTCATCAGGTGGTCTTGAACTTGCTCTTTGCTTACAGACTTTGGTCCCCCAGCCCCTGCCTAGAGTTTATCAATTAAATTGTGAGCATGTGACAAAGAAGCAAATGATTTCAATCGTGGAATTTTTACTGAAAAGAACAGATTCACCAACTAAATTAAGAATAGTCCAAGACCTATATTTCTGTACATCTTCTATTTTATTATCAATAGACCCAGACCCACTATTCTATATATCACACTGTATTAAATTCAGCTTTCAAAGTTCTAAATATCTTGTATTCATTCAACAGTATATAGCCATATGGTGGGTTCTTTTAAGTGCAGTTATTTATTTTACACTTGAAGTGAACCTCCTGTTGATCAGTCTTCTATACAAGAACAGTCATGACAGAATAGTTGTGGAAGGGCCATGAGCATTACTTGGTGTAGTAGAACTTATATAGCTGAATTTTGTGCCCTATATTGTAGAAGCACTGTAATTACTATTTATCTCTCAGCAGCTTTATCACAGACCAAACAGACTGATTTCTGGACTGCCTTTGTATAAAGCAGAAGGACAGGATGAGGATAAATCATCCGTGTCACCAGTACTGGTTGAATTGAATCATGCCTTTGAAGATGTGTCATCTGAGGTAACATTTAAATCATCTTTACTCTGATTTTCATCAGAGACACATTTACAGTGCAAACTCTTATAGTTCCCACCAGGAAATCCTGTCCTTTCCCTAATATTAGATGTTAGAGAGAGTGTCTTGTACTTCTTCTCTGGACTTTTTTGGTTCCTTTGGCCCAGGCTGGACAGGCGGAGAAGGAAAGAATGCATCTAGAACAGAAGCTGTATGATGGAGTCACAGCTACCTCCTTATGGCTAGATGGTGTGGAAGAACAGATATTTATTACTACATCTCATCTACCAGAGGAAGAAACAGAAATATACCTCTCCAAACAAGAGGTAAGGAATCCATGAATAGGACTTCCTTTAAATTGACAGTAAGGCTACACTTTATGTAGTGATTTAGAAGGAAAATTTTAGAATTGGCTTTAAGTAACATGTAACTGTCATAGTCCTCTATGTAACTGCAGTACACTGCTACTTGCAGAAATAACTTTACTGAGCATGTAGACAATGTTTTAGAAAACAGAATATGACCAAAATTTTGCCTAGTCAGAAGAGAATTAAACACAGACTCTTTGTTCTGTTTAACTTCTTTGCTTAGTATTAGCAAACACCACCCTGTTGAAACTGAAATGAAGCAAACAAGGAAGAGGAAAGCTCTGGGATATAGAAACAGTACAAACTCATCAATGTGAAAGAACATTGAGAGAGGAAGAAAAGCTTTTTCATGCAGCTGTTGACATAAGGCGGCAGCTACATGTATTTCTGTTTCCTGAACCCCTTATTCAGAGGGAGGGATCATTTGGGCAGGTTAATCCTTGTTTTAGGACATGTTCCTCAGAGTATTTTATTATTATTATTATTATTATTTTGACTTTCAGAAATTATAGTTGCATAACTTTGTCTAATGTCTGTTTCTTAACAATGTAAAAAAGTCACTAAATCATTGCAGGATGGACAATGGTTATGACAATATGTTTGCCCACTTTCTAGAATGTCTAATTGTCACTTTGTTTTGTTTTCTACAAAATCAGTCTCTTGCAAAAGAAATCAAAGAGATAACAGAAGAAATGGATAAGAACAAGAATTTATTTACTCAGACATTTCCAGAGAATCGTGATAACAAGGATGTTATAGAAGACACTTTGGATTGTCTCCTGGGAAGACTGACTTTACTGGAGTCAGTAGTAAACCAGAGATGTCATCAAATGAAAGACAGGCTCCAGGAAATAGTGACTTTCAAGGTATGATGTCCATCTAAAGGAATTAACAGGGTTACATGTAAAATGGTGATATAAAGGATCTGACTCTCAGTGATAACTTTTGGTATTAAATCAAGAGAACAGGTTTTCACAGGTTTTTATTGAAAATTAAGTTCTCTCTTAGGCTATGAAGCTTGGCACGTAAATCATTTTCCAAAATTTAAACTCCCTGCTAGAAGACCCATGTTTCATGACATTGTTATAGAAGGGATCATCCATCCAATACCTTCTCACCCTGTTGGCAATACAATAAATAGAATTTCTTGACTACTGACCTGAAAGGAGAAAAAGCAACTTTAGAGTTCTACTCCACACATTTTGTGATTTCATAAATGGTAGAGTGCACTGTTTTCATTATCTGAGATGAAATAGAAAACAGTATTGATTCCCACCTTTCTGAACACTGTTAGACCATCCCATTCTTCTGTGAGAACTCATATCTCAAGGCATATTCACTCATATTGAGTGAAGCTGAAAAAAAAAAGAAGAGAATGGGAGAAATGTTCACATTTTGAAATCTCTTCAGAGTTCAGAAATATTTTCAGATGTTACTTGAGCACTACCTTCTCTCCAATTCTTATAATAAAAAGTATGGTTTTGGAAAAAAAATAAAAACAGATGCCTGGATTACTGGTGTCATTAGATTAAGAACATCATTTCACAGGTATTAATATATGATTTGTTTCCAAACTCCATAGACAGGGAAATAAAAAAAAAGTCAATAACAGACCTTACTTTTTTGAAGAAAGGAGACAAGTTGATTAGACTCCTATGCATTACTGTTAAAGCACAGAGATTTAGTATTTAAAAGAATTACGGCATGAAAAGCTCAATAATGCACACCTTCGTAATGGTGGAAGTCTTAGAAAAAGAGTGATTATTTTCTATTTTACCAATATTAGAGTTTATGATGAATGCATGGCAAAACAATAAATAAATAAATAAATAATAATAATAATAGTAACTTGGCAAAAGTTGTAATGTATAGTTGGTCTTGTAATGTGTGGAAGATTTGTTTACTACATTGTTTTATTTACTGAAGTTAGTAATGAATACAACTTGTCTTAAAAAAAAATAAAATATAGCTTATCTACAAGTGTATGTGATTGAATAAACTACAGAAGAGTAATATTTTTGTTAAATAAAGCTAACTGATCTTTGGTTATTAATTATCTAATTGGAAGGGAAAAGCAGAAGTGTATTCATAGGTTTTGTTTTAAATAGGAGTTGCTTTAACTTTTTGCTCATTTATATCCAGTTATCCACTTTCAGCTATGTTGCATGTTTTGCATTGGATAATTATGACATTTTCAGTTTTGAATAGATTGTATTCCTTAGTGCTAACATTGCAGCATTGTATTGCTTTAAACTTTTTAGAACATAAGGCATTTTTGGTTGCATTGTGCAGAGATTTTCTATAATTTTTTGCCATTGTTGTCTCCTATAGAATGATCTGAAGATCCTGTTTACATCACTAGCTGATAACAAATACTTGGTTCTACAGAAACTAGCAGAGGCAGCTGAGAAACCAGAAACAGAACAAATGCAGGTATTAACAACTGTCTATTATTTGGCAAAATAAATAAGATGTAAAGTTTCTCTTCAAGGTATAAATGGATTCTAGAGAGCAGTTGCTTTGTATGGTCTAAACTGGTTATGCATACACTATTTTCTGCCAATTTGAAAAAAATATCTAAAGTTATTTTTAAATTGTTTGTTTCATATACTTTATTAAAAACTAAAGGCACTTTCTTTGTCATTGCTTTATAGCGGCATCTTGACTCTTATTTAATTGAAGACAATAATTGTGGTTTTGTTTTGTTTTAATCAGGAATTGCCTGATGAATAATTAGTTAAAACATGACAAAATATATTCTGTTTCCTTGTTTCTGTTTTGCCAACAATGAGATAATTAAATGAAGTATGCTAAGGGTTATTTTCTGCAGAGACTTCTCATTACCCAAGAGCTACATTTGTCTGGTACCAGCAGGGGACTGGGAGGAAGAGACTTATCCTTCAGCTAAAGTATTCTTGGCTTCAGCAGAAGTATTGAGTCTCTTATATTTGATAATCAAATTTAAAACAAAAACAACAACAACAAAAAAAACAAACTCATATATAAACAAGAGAGGTAGCACTCTCTCTTTCCTATTGCCCATGATGTGAAAGGTTGTTTAAAATTAATTTCTATATGATTAATATACCTATCTAATAGGGAAATATAGAATCATAGAGCATCCTGAGTTGGAAGGGACCTACAAGGATCATCAAGTCCAGCTCCTGGCAGGTCTACCCAAAAATTCAGACCGTTATGACTAAGAGCATAGTCCAAACATCTCTTAAACTTCGACAGCCCTCTTGGTGAAGAACCTTTTCCTGATATCCAGCCTGAATCTCCCATGTCACGGCTTAACACCATTCAACAACATGCTAACAAAAACAAACAAACAAACAAAAAAATTGATTATCACCTGTGTATCCTTGCAAAGACCAACTTATATGCTTAAGTTGTAGCTTCCCAAGTGTAAAAGAGGATGTGCAATTCCTTTTCCTTTACTGTAATATTGCCCCTATTCTGGTCCTCTAGAGGAACTGCACAAAGCTCTTTTACTATCATGCATGTTTTCTGCTTTGATGGTTGTTTGCTTGGTGCTCAGCTACGACAGGAATAAATGCTACTACAAAGAATGTTCTAAGGTGGTGTTAGAACAACTAAGAGTCCTTTTATGCCTGTTCTATATAATTAATAGCATGGAACTTCACAGAAGGTTTTGTATAAGAGTTTATGATACTAAAACGGCTTACAATTTAAAAAAGAAAAAATGTATTTCATTTTAAAAAACAAGCTGTGCTCACCCAACTTTGAGTTTTTCTTTATAGTATCCTTTAAATCCTATCATGTAGTATAGAATTTTTTTTATAGTATCCTTTAAAGTTTCATCATATCAGATTCATCATATGAAGAGGACTGATAAATACTTCAGGCAGAAAAATGGAATAAAATATTAATGTACGACAGTTACAGTTTTGTTATTAAACATTCAAATTAAATGATTTAATTTTCAAATACAGGTCATACTGCAGGCAGAAGAAGGTTTGAAAGAACTAGATGCTGGAATCAGTGAATTAAAAAAGCGTGTAGAGAAACTGCAAATTGACCAGCCTGCTGTGCAAGAGCTATCTAAGCTCCAGGTAAGGTTCATAAGTTCTACCCTAGAGCTGGCTAGTGATATGAAAGGTGTTAGTATGCTCCTTTTTGTTGTTCATAAGGCAGTTTAGGAAAGCATTTCAGTGTGTACAATAGATTGAAAGCTTTCTCCCTCGTTCATTTACTTTTTCTACTTTAGCTTATTTAAATTGTCTAACCTCTATTAGTAGCATCCACAGTAGAAACACACAAAAACATGTTTCGAGTCCCTGTTCAAATGGATGAAGTTAAACATGTAGACATAAATGCTTGTTGAAAACTGACCCCTGTTCTCACCACTGTCTCATGATTTGGGGTTTAACTTTCTCACATCATTAATTTTAAAAGTAAAGCTGGGGGAATAGGCAGATGGCAGTGGGTAGGGTACAGAAAGGCTAAGTATGACCTGAAACTGGAAATGTTCCACTTTCACAAAAATGCTAAACTTAAAATAATGCTAAACTTAAAAACTTTCTCATGTTCCTGCACACATGGTTTTGAACACACCTAAGTGGTAGGATTCCCTGACATACATATGTAGGGTAAATTAATCCAGAACTTTTCTAAGGCTGTTGAATCTTCTTTGTCAGCAGTTTCTTGCTGAGGTAGGGTAGTGAAAGATGACAAGGTTTATGACTGAATTTTACTCTTTATAATGATGTAATAATAACCTTGAAAAAAAAGAAAACAGATGAATTTGTGTGGTGGTTTTACTCCGGTGGGCAGCTGAGCTCCACTACAACCGCTCTCTCACTCCCCCTCTCCTCAAAGAGAAAGGGGGAGAAAATACAACACAGAGAATTCGAGGTTTGAGATGAGAAAGGTTTAATTAAAGGGCAATAGAATGGGGAGAAAAGGAAACAATGAGTCCATGCGGAAGCACAGAGAGAAGGAAAAATATTCTCTACTTCCCATCAACAAGCGATGTTCGGCCACATCCTGGGAAGCAGGGCCTCAAAATGCGTAGTGGTTGTTCAGGAGGAACAGCCCCCTCCCCCACGAGAGCCCCCCCTTTTATCGCTGAGTGTGACATCAGGTGTTATGGAATATCCCTTTGATTGGTTTAGGTCAGTTGCCCTGGCAAAGTCCCCTCCTCATCACTTGCCCACCCCCAGCCTGCTGGCTCTTGGGGGCTTGGAAGGAGTCCTGATGCTGTGCCAGTACTATGCAGCAATAGACACAACACTGGAGTGATATCAGTGCTGTTCCAGCTATGAGTGCAGAGCACAGCACTGTGTGGGCTGCTGTAGGGAAAGGTGACTCCATCCCAGACAAACCCAACACAACGTGGAACATAAACTTAAGCCCGCAAAACAGTAATCTCAATTAAAAATTAATGACACAGATTTTGTGTAAAAGGCATCTTTATCTCATTTCTTTATCCTTTTGTTCCAAGAGGCTCCTGGTTTTTTTGGTGTTTTTGTTTGTTTGTTTGTTTTCATTGTCATATTATGTCTACGTATTCCTCTCCCCTTTACCTCAATTAAAAAAAAAAAAAAAAGAAAAAGACCTTCCCTTTGGTTTTGTACATTCACGTTTCTCACAATTGTCTCTAGATCTGGGAGAGACAACTGCAGTCCAGGGTGGGTACTTTGCTGTAGTGCTGACTGGTCTTAGAGGTATTTTGTTTTGGATGCCTTGTCTTCAATAAGATGATACAAGTCTTTGCCCATCAAAAGTCTTGGGTTATCCTCACAATTAGATATATGTTCTGAGAATGTAATTCTTGAGACCAAAACAAGTAAAGAGTCCTGCTCATATGAAGGAAAACATCTGTAGGTTGCTCTCACTTCTGGGGTTGACGTATACAAGTTGAGGAGTAGCTATGAGGTTCGTTCAGCTGGCTCATTTTGAATTTCACAGAATTGGCATTCTGAAATATACACTTTTTTATTTTTATTATGTACTTCTGTTGCTAAGAATAAGCTGCTATGGCATAGATCTGGGGTTTAACTCTAAACTCTGACTGTTCTGCAGCAGCAAATGAAGATAAACCTGCCTTCAAGATGCCTGTAACCTGTAGCCATGATGGAATCAGTCCAACCTGTTGTAATATAAGAAGCAAAACATAAACAGCATCTTCAGTGTCCTGCAGCCACATAGTGCTGTTTTTTGATGACTTAAGTGCAGTTACCCCAATTCTTTGCTTCTTAAAGCCAGTCTTAGGGACTTTGCTAATTTTGTTCCCAAATGCATACACTTGAAATACTTACAAGTGCTACTTATCTTTCCTCTCTTTAAATGCTGAGTTATTAATTTATGAGTTAAGATTATCTGCATAGTCTTTTTGAGCTGAGATATTATGTTATCATTAAGTGGAATATACTGACAATTAAAGTAGCTGTTAGGTAGATATGTAAGGTGGGAAATAAGGATCATTACTGCTGCTTTTTTCCCCAAGGATACGTATGATGAAGTGGTGAAGATCATTGGATCCAGACGGAGTGACCTGAACCAGAACCTGGCTCTTAAGAGACAGTATGAACGGGCTTTGCAGGACCTGGCTGACCTGGTAGAAACAGGCCAAGAAAAGATGGTTGGTGACCAGAAAATGATTGTTGCTTCTAAGGAAGAGGTTCAGTTGCTACTTGACAAACATAAGGTAAGAATCAGTGACATATTCAGGACTAATCACAACTGTAAGATTGGATATGATAAATTGCTAACCTTGCATTCATGAATTAATGTTCAGGACCTTTTCTGAATGGTGAGTCAGTGTTAAATCAAGATATATTAAAATTACTCTTTTTAAAATTGTTATCAACAAACTATTTTGACTGAGTGACTTTCCAATGCTGTATTGCAGGTAAACCAGGTGGGTCATAATAGCTATACCATTTTAATAGCAAGTTCCTATTATTGGGTTGTTATCCTACCTAGCAATTTCTTCCATTGCTCCATTTGTTTTCTAATGGAAATTTAAGTTTGCTAATAACACCCATAAAATATAGAAAGACCATGTACAGCAAGTCCACAGTTCTTTATTTGGCAGAACTTTTAGGTAGTTTATATCTGATTTAAGCTATTTTTTTTATGGAATGAGAGGGTAGAATTTGCATGTAAAGGATGACCTCTTTCTTTAAAAAACCTATTGTCCTTTTTATATTGTGTAATGGATTTTGTGAAATGTTGGTGGAAGGAAAAGTTTACCTATTTCTACGTCTGCAGATACTTGATTTTACTGCTATTGTCGCAAGATATTGTTTTAGTGGTAATGAATTATGTAACAATTGCACTTTCCCTTTTCTATCCTCCTCCTCCCCCACATCCAAACTTCTCAGGAATATTTTCAGGGGTTGGAGTCTCACATGATCCTTACGGAAACACTCTTTAGAAAGATGAGTAGCTTTGCCCTCTTGAAGGAAACTCAGTCTCATTCAGAGCTAATGACACAAGCTTCAGCTGTATTAAAGCTGGCCCATAAACGAGGTGTGGAGCTGGAATACATTCTAGAGGTGAGGATCTCTGTGTTATTTTCTGTATGTCTATTGTAATCAACAACCAGGATATCCTACAATGTTGATTTCCTGGACAAAATTGGATGTCAGTCCCGTTTTTCATACACAGGAGACCGAGGGACAGCATGTAACCTTTGTTTTGGGAACTTCAGGTGACACCAGTTGTGTTTCTCTAAGTTTGAAAGAGCTACTTTGCTTGACATGACAATTGTGTTCTGACCAAAAGCTGGGTTTGATGAAGAGATGGTGTCTTATTGTAGATTCACGAGACGTTTGTACTGCTATTTATGTACATTTACAACAGTACAGCTATAGCATTTTACTCAGGTATAAAATGTTCTAGACACCCAGGTCAGTAATCACCATACGTGTGGGTAATTTCTGTTTGTAGACCTGGATGCATCTGGATGAAGATTACCAGGAACTTACCAGACAGCTGGAGTCTGTTGAAGGTAACATCCCTACTGTTGGTTTGGTGGAAGAAACGGAGGACAAGCTCAGAGGTCGGATTGCACTTTTTCAGGTTGGTGCTTTTTAGTCATTCTTGATGGAAAAGTTAGGTGGAAGAGTACCTCTGAAGGTCATCATTCTCATGGGAGTCCCACCTCCCACTTGAAGCAGGACAGTTATAATGGGCTGGATCAGCCATAGTTTTGGAAACCTCCAATAACAGAGATCCCACAGATGAGGTGGGGACCAGTTGCAGTGCTGCACAGTCTTCTACTGAAAAGGTTTTCTCTAATGTCCGATCTAAACCTTCCAACTTGCAGCTTGTGGCCATTAATCCTTTTTATATTATGTGTCTTTACAGAGGAGCATTTATCTCCATAATATGGGAACATTTATCTCCATAATATTTTTCATTCTGCTTCAAATAGTTGTGGGTCTTTGTTATACTAGCCTTTAGCCTCCAAATTTCTCAACCTAAAACACACATACCTCCCTAATCTTCATTTTAAAGGTCATGTGCTACAGGTCCTTGAACATCTTAACAGCTCTGCACCAGACCCTAACCAGTTTCTTCTTCTTGAATGTAGTGGGAGGTGAAGACAGGTCAAAATTGAATGCACTAGATGAGGATTTAACAGCACAATATAGATGGGGATAAGAAAATAACCTGTCTGTTGTCCACATTCCTACTAGTGTAGGCCAGTGCTGTGGTTTTCCTTATTAATGATGCCGTTGTTATGTTATTGTTACATGATACGGCACTTTATGTTATAGATGCCATTGTTATGTTAGTTGCAAAATTAAAGACAAATTTTTCCCTTCCTAGACTGTACTTAAAAACAGGGTTATTCTGCCCAAGGTACAGAATTTCTACTTCATTTGAACCTTCTGAGGTTTCTGCTGCCTCCAACCTCAACTTCTATCAAAGTGTCTCTGGACACAAAGCCTGCCTTTTCATGTGTGTGTCAACCACTCCACATATATTAGTGTCATCCATGAATTTACTGAGGAATGCTCCATGTCATCATCCATGCCATTAACTAAGATGTTGAAGTTATTTGGGCTCCATCATCAACAGTACTTGGAGTACTTTTTCATTACTGTCTCTGAGACAGACATCAAGCCTTTGATCATTACTCTGTAAGACCAGCAATGTAACCCATATAACTGTCCATTTCTCCAACCCCCTCTTAGCTACCAGAGGAGAGTGTTGTAAAGAGACATTATCAAAGGCCATACTGAAGTCTGTCTCATCCACAGAGAGAGTAATTTTATCATAGAAGGCAGTTAAGTTAGCGAATCCATGCTGAGTACTCTTGATTACTTTTTCTCTTTTTTGTGCTTGGAAATGGATTCCAAGATGTACTCCATGATCTTTCCAGGGAGCAAGATGAGGCTGAACAGCCTAAAGTTCCCCAAGTTGTCTTCCTCTTTCTCACCTGCAATAAGAACCAGTAGTTTAAATATAGATTTTTGCCACATCCTGTTTTTTCAGTCTGTTCTCAAAATGAAAATTCTGGTCTAGTGTTTTGTCTTTGTCTTGTAATACACAAGATACTTCAGTTGTGTTTGTGGTGTTTTGTTTTCAGAAAAATGTCTGCTACGTTTTTCTTTCAAATTTACTTTACATTCTTTCCTATTCTGAGTTTACTATATGTTCTTTTACCAGACAGCTTTATGCTTTTGTAATGGTAGGAGGGGGTTATTACCCATTGTGTTTTGGTTTTGTTTAATACTAGGCATTGTTTATGTTTTTCTCTTTTGTCTCCCTTATCAGTTTAATAAATTGTGTTATTCAAATCCAGATTTTCAGATTCTGATATAGCATAACTTTTAATAACATTTTTTCTTTCCTCTCTCTGTGGCCATTTTTAGATTTAAAATTAATCATATGTAATTTATGGCTGTCTTGGAAATTTTATGTTACTCTCTAGAATTTACACATTTATGTTATGTTATGTATATTATATGTAAATACATCTGTAGACATATAAAAATATAAAAAAAATATTAATCTATCAAAGCTTTATTTACGTGAAAGAGAAAATAGGAAGAGCAATAGAAAGCTTATGTACTCACCATAACATTGATAGCTTTGTACATTTTATCTTCAGACTGTTTTAGCATAACTGAAAAGTCAGAATACATGTACATATTGCCTAGTCAGATATGCAGATACTTTTTGAAAATTTGTACTACTTATGTGATGATAGCAGAATTTGGCAGGTTTGTTTGCCACATATACAAATTCTTTACCCATCCAGAAGTCACCATTTCTATAAAATCTGCCTCTCCTCCCAGTTGGATTCAGGGTCAGAGCATTAACAGTTGTTGTGCTCTAGTATTTGGATAGGTGGGTAGAGCTTCTCTTTCGTAGTAAAGATTTTGTGGTTTGATAACTGAAGATAGACATTGAAGTATGGTATCTGCATTAGCATCTTGGGCATCTTTAAATTTCGGTATATTAGAACTCTGAGCAGATGGAAGATTAAGTTATGACTTTTTAATCAATTTCTCTTAGAAGTGATGTTGCTCCTCTAAGATTCCTTTGAATTTGTACTTTTCTATTGTAAAATATCCACACCAAGGAGAAATTAATCAGAGGGAGATGTTAATAGACATACTAAAGTGAGGGGACTTGTTAACAGCACATTCAGATTGTGAGTAGATTACCTGCATGTTGAATCTCAGGCATTCTAGAACTGTTACGGAGGGGAAAAAACGAGATTTGCAGTAATGACATTGGATATGCTACAAAATGCAATAAAAGAAAATGGAATATTGAAAAAGCTTGGTAGTGGAGACCTGCAGACCTATCTAACTGTCTCTCTTCTGTCATTCCAGCATCTGAGATCTAATCTGACTGAATACCAACCTAAATTAGACCAGGTCCTAGATGATGGGAAAAGGCTCCTTTTTTCTGTTAGTTGCTCGGATCTCGAAAGCCAGCTGAACCAACTAGGAGACCGCTGGCTAAGTAACACCAGCAAGGTTAACAAGGAGCTTCACAGGCTGGAGACAATACTGAAGCACTGGACCAGGTGATGCTGATATAGTGAATGTTATAATCTATCTTCAATTGCGCTTGTTGAAGTCAAAGGCATTCTGAACCCAGAACTATTAAATTCCATACTTAAAAGAAAGTTCTTTAAAATGTATGTGATGGTTTAACTAGTCTACCATATCCTACTTTAGTTCTATGCAAATGCTCTCATACTCTCTCATTTACAATAAATCATGCACCAAATAACAGTTGGTGAGAAGTCAGAAAGCTATCTTGATAAGATAACAAAATTATAAGTCCTCTCTATATATATAGTGCTGAAAAGGGGTGTGTGCTTTGCTAGACAGTATGAGTATACTCACGATGTTCTGGTAGAGATATTGCCGCTGCTGGGTACTTGTGTTTCTGTGCCATTGCATATAGGGAAGGGAGCTTTTAGCAGTGTTCATGCGCCTCTTTTGAAATGAATTCTCTAAGTGATATAGAAACTTTCTCTATTATTCATAATGTCCCTGACTGTTGGCTCACTAGCCTTTCAAGAGAGACACATAAGAGGATTTTTATATAAAGTTTATATGGAAGCACTGTCATTCTGACATTTGATTAGTTGCTTAGCATATGGAATGATATGAAGATAGTTTCTGACAAAAGCAGTACATTTCTGATATAAGATGACTCGTGCTAAAGTTTTTGGAAGATTGAGACTTCTAATGGAAAAAGAAAAAAATGTGATTGTTTGAGTTTGTGTGGTGTGGAATGGTGCTATTAGAGCTTCCCCCAAAAGGTTAGTAACCTAGTTACCAGTCTGTTAGGAGATTGTTTTTTCTAAAAGGCAAAAAGGAGTCACCATTAAGAATTGTAGATATGATAACTAAAATAAGAGCAACCTTTCTTAAAAATTAAATCATGCTTTTCTGAAAGTTGATAAAGGAAAGAAAAAATATTTCTTTACAATCATATCTTATCATATCTTTCTCTTAACACGTGGAAGAGAGACTACTCCACTGGATGCAAGAAGTGACAATGACTGTTTAAGTTTTCTGTAAATATTTTTACAGGTATCAGAGTGAATCTATTGAACTGACACATTGGTTACAATCTGCAAAGGAGCGACTTGAGTTCTGGAGCCAACAGTCTCTGACAGTTCCTCAGGAACTTGAAACTGTCCGAGACCACCTGAATTCCTTTCTAGTAAGTCAGTCACGGGTCTAGGACATTTTTTTTTTCTCAAATTACGACTAAACTGTGTAGCAATGAAATGGTCATTAAGTAGAGCATGCAAAAAAAAAAAAATATTTCTGTAGATGAGATGGTGTGTTTGCACATTACAAAATCACAGAATGGTCTAAGTTGAAAGAGACCTAAAGATCATTGAGTCCAACCTCTGACCTAACACTAACAAGTCCTCCACTAAACCATATCGCTAAGCTCTACATCTAAACGTCTTTTAAAGACACCCAGGGATGGAGACACCACTTCCCTGGGCAGCCCATTCTAATGCCTCACAACCCTCTCAGAAAATAATTTCTTCCTAATATCCAACCTAAAACACCCCTGGTGCAACTTTAGCCCATTCCCCCTCGTCCTGTCACCAGGCACGTGGGAGAATAGACCAGCCCCCACCTCGCTACGGCCTCCTTTAATGTACTTATAGAGAGTGATAAGGTCGCCCCTGAGCTTCCTTTTCTCCAGGCTGAACAAACCCAGCTCCCTCAGCCGCTCCTCACAGGACTTGTTCTCCAGACCCCTCACCATCTTCGTCACCTTTCTCTGGACTCTTTCAAGCACCTCCATGTCCTTCTTGTAGCGAGGGGCCCAAAACTGAACACAGTACTCGAGGAGTGGCCTCACCAGAGCCGAGTACAGGGGGACGATCACTTCCCTAGCCCTGCTGGCCACACTGCTTCTTATGCAAGCCAGGATGCTGTTGGCCTTCTTGGCCACCTGAGCACACTGCTGGCTCATATTCAGGTGACTATCCACCAATACTCCCAGGTCATTCTCCGCCTGGCAGCTTACCAACCACTCATCTCCCTGCCTGTAGTTCTTGGGGTTATTGCACCCCAGGTGCAATTCAGAACTGTATTATTTTTATGATTAAAAACAGTTTATATTTTCACTTGATTTGAAGTATATCTGGTAAACACTAATAGAAAACGTGTTTTTGAAGAGAAATGAGGGTATTCTTAGCTTTCTGAGGTAAAGATTTAAGTACAGTAAACTGCTTATCTCCACAAAAAAATGATTCTGTTTACAGGAGTTTTCAAAAGAAGTGGATGCTAAATCATCACAGAAATCTTCTGTCCTCAGTACTGGGAACCAGCTCCTCAGACTGAAGAAGGTGGATACAGCAGCATTGCGTGCAGGATTATCCCAAATTGACAGTCAGTGGACAGAGTTGCTCACACAAATCCCAGCAGTACAAGAGAAATTGCACCAAGTAAGGAAGCACAGCGATGGCTTTTAATATTCCAAAAAATTCAAACCATACAGTTGGCACTTTCTCTGAGACATGGTTGCTCCCTTCCTGCCTATCCATGTGAGCAAGATAGGAACATTACATTCATTTTAGTGTGGGAAGCTTACACTCTTGTCTAAATCCTGTCTACTCATAGTGTCTAGCACCAATAAGTGCTACTTTCAGACTTTATGAGTTACACAGGTTACATTTTAAAGAACAAGTAGATAAGATTAAAAATAAAAAAAAAAAAAAGAAAAACATAGCCGCCATAGATGAAGAGTATAAGATGTTTACTAGACTTATTATATTTGTCAAAATAATTTAATTTAGTAGTTTTCTGAACCATCTTGTAATGCAAAATATATACATCTACCTAAACAAAAGTCTTAGAGTACATTTCCAAGTAACTGTATTTAAGCCAGTTACACCAGTGTATCAAATGTTTTTTAAGAAAGAAGTCTTTTAAGAAAAAATCAGGTACTTTTCAAAATAAGGCCATTTAGAAATCACATCCAAAAGAAGAGTAGTAGAAAATTATTTTCGAATGGCCTACTCACTAGCTATTTACAAGGACTGAGAAAGTATAGCTTAAAGTTGAGCTACATAAACCCAGTACAGAATTACGGAGTGAGAATGCAGAGCTTTATGGAAGCCAAAATGGAATCTTTGGGTTTGTCCAGTTTCTTTGCACAATGAAGAATAGAAATAATAAACCTTTAATAGAATGTTTTCTTATTAAGATGTATGAAGTTACACAATGTGTTTCATATTAAAAGCTGTAATTTCTTTTACTTCATTGTTTTATGAACTTCAATAATGTTTTAGGGATGTACATGATAATAAGAGCAGGTAAAGGAACGTATACTATGGTAATGCAAAGCAAGGGGTTCTTATTCATTTTCTTCACGACATTGTCTGTTATTTCTAAAGCTACAGATGGACAGAATTCCTTCTCGCCATGCCATCACTGAAGTTATGAGCTGGATTTCCCTGATGGAAAATGTTATTCAGCAAGATGAAGAGAATATAAAAAATGTAGTAGGACAGAAGGCCGTTCAGGATTATGTCCAAAAGTACAAGGTATATCATGGAAATGTTATGGATTTTCTTTTCTAATTATCTCCAATAAATATATATACATATGTAAAGTATAATTGACTTAAGTAGATAAAAAAGTATTTACACTGTGGAGTGGTTAGAGTTGTACACTAGATAAAACTGGGTAATATTTGATACAGTGGAAAAGAAGCAAAAAATACTTTTACTCTGCTGTTTATGGCAGGAATGTAATTTTTAATGTACTTACCTTAATTTCCAGTTAATCCAAAGCAATATTCACATGATGAAATGTTATTAGATCTGACTTTCATCCAAAACCACAAAGCACTTTGTATATGTGCTTTCATGAATTTTTTGCATGGTATCTCCGTCTCCTCAAAGCATAGCCTGTTCTTGAATGAAAGGTGTTCAGTGCTTTACAGATCAAGATCATTTTAATCAGTATCTGAAGTGAAAATGAAAGATGCTGTATCTTGAGATAACTATTGAGGAGAATAGATAAAGAACAATCTCAGATCTTTAACCAGATTGGTAGTACTCCTGTAGTAGATACGCACCCGAAGACTCTATTTTCAGTGTCATATCAGTTTTATCCTTCTGAAGAATATTTATTATGATACCTTCCAGATATTTGTACATGTTACATGAAAGGCAGAAACTTCACCTTTAGTCTTCATGAGTCTCCTGAAAAAAGCAGTTCTTGGTTATTCTTCTTCTCTGTTTGTAATATCTTCTGTATTACCTCTTGGTGTAGTAAAAAAGTTTTATACTAAATAAAGTGAATAAAATTTTTAAACAGACAGTTTTTCTTATATCATATGCTTGAGACCAATATGTTTACTGTTATATTTTAATCATTTACTTCAGAGAAAACAGATTCTTTATTCCAAAGACAATGTATTGAAGTCTTTGTTCTCAATATTTAGAAAACAAATATCAATGTTTCTAATTGTTGTTCCAATGCTAGAAAAACTTTAGGAAAATTGTGGTAGAGTTGTAATCTGTGAACGTTTTCCTCCTCTATTCTGGAGCAAGTTAAGAAATGATGATACATTTTTTTTATTCCCTTCTTTTTTTTACTAGGGTTTCAAGATAGATTTAAATTGCAAACAGTTGACGGTAGATTTTGTGAACCAATCTGTGCTACAGATTAGCAGCCAGGATGTTGAAAGTAAACGTAGCGACAAAACTGATTTTGCAGAACAACTCGGAGCAATGAATAGACGTTGGCAGATCCTGCAAGGCCTGGTAATGGAAAAGGTAAAGAGAAAAACCTACAGCTGCTCTGAAATAAACTGTCAAAATACATGCAAATGTCAGATAGTAATGACTAGAAGTCTCTGCAGGTCATCTAGTCCAACCTCCTGCTCAAACAGAGCTCACTTTACCATTAGATGAGATTGCACAGGGACTTGCTTAGCTGAGTTCTGAAAATCTACAAGGATGGAGATTCTACAGCCTCTCTGAGGAGCCTGTTCTTATATTTAACTACTGTCCCCTATTCCTGTGAAGAACAGGTTTTTGCCTTATGCCCAAACAGAATTTCTATTGTTGCAGCTTGTGATTGTTGTCTCTTCTCTTTTCACTGTGCACCTCCAAATAGATTTTGCCTCCATCTTGTCTAAAGGAGCACCCACATAAGGACTGGAAGAGCACAAAGAGATGCTTTCTTAACCTTCTTTTCTCAGGCTGAATGAAGAAAACCTCTCCTAGTATGTCACGTGCTTCAGCTCCCTAACAACCTTAGTGCCTGTTCACCAGTTTGTCTATAGAAAGGGCCCAAAATGGATCACAAGAGTCAAGGAGAGGGAAATAATCTCTTGTTTTTACTTGCGAGGCACACTTTCAATAATCTATCAGAGGATGTAGTTGGCCTTCATTAGTACAAGTCCATACTGCTGATCTATTGATTGCATTCAAGTTATTGCCCATCATAGCCCCTATGCCCTTTTCAACAAAGTTGCGTTCTATCCAGCTTACTGCTAGCCTACTGCCAGCCTACACTGTTGCATGTTACTTTGTCCCAGGTGCAGGACTTTACGTTTGTCTTCGCTGATTTTCATGAGGATTCCCAAATCCATTCCTCCACCTTATTTACGTTTCTATGAATGGCAACCCTACTCTCCAGCATATCAAACACTTCTTCTAACTCATAAAACATATAAACATATAAGCATATGTTTTATGAGTGAGAAGAAGTAACAGATAAAACAATATCAACTTCTAACATATAAAACAATATCAACCCTAGAAATGGCCATGATGATGCATCTTGTAAATGACTGCCAGATGGACGTTGAAGTGTTTACCATTGACCTTTAAGGCTGATGACTCCAAAAGTGTTCATTCACTTTTATACCTCCCATTGAAACTATCTGTCCTAAGTTTTGCTATAAGGATGATATAGCATCCATATCAAAAACATTGCTAAAGCCAAGTCAAACAGCATCCACTACTCTCCATTTGTCCATTATATAATCGTAGCAGTTGATCAGTTAGTTTAGGCACAGTTTACCCTTAGTAAGGCAGTACTTATTACTTCTTATTCTTCATGCATGTGGACATTTCCACATTTCTGACAGGATTTGCAATATAGCCTTTTTTCCAGTCACCAGAAACCTCTTCCAACTGCCCTTTCAAAGTGATAGCTACCTTGCAATGACATTGGCACCCCTGGATGCAGCCTGTCTTATTCTGTGGACTTTTACATGTCAACCTTACATAAGTATCTCCTAATTCTTTTTTCTTCTACCATGGCTAGTACAGAGTCTGCCAGAAGACCTGGGAGGCATGAGATGTTGGCAGTAGGATCAGAGCACAGAAGACACGGTGTGCCTCAGATTATTCTGTGGTTTCCCATTAGTTGCTGATGTACTTGCAAAGATTAGCAAGAAGGGTTCTGTCCCTCACTAGTTAGCTCCAGCCAAAATTTTGCTTTCCTAACAACAGCCCTACACAGCCAAGCAATGCTTTTACATGTATGTCCAGTTTTCGTAACCCACTTTCCATGCATACTTCTTTTTCCTTTTTAGCTCTGTAAGAAGTTCTCACTTCAACCCAAAATTCTAAACTATGCCATCCTGTTTCCTTGTAGCCTGGGTTGGGTCATTTTTGTGACTTGAGGAAGTTGTCCTTGAAGAACATCCAGTTTCTCCTTTGCCCTTCTCTACAGCCTCCCATGGGATCATGATTCCTTGAACAAACCAAAGTCTGCTATCCCAAGCTCCTAGGGATCTTTAGTCTGCTATTTGCTTTCCTCACTTTGCTCGCAGCTGTCTTGTCACTGTGGTCAATTGACAATCACATCCTTAAACAGTTCTAATTCAGATTACACCTAATTATGTTGACTCGTTCCCTAGAGTGAAGCTTGTCTTAATATGTACTTAATAAGTACTGTGAATGCCTTTTATGTCAACACTGCCATTTTCAAATTCTGCTTTGTTTTTTTTTTAACTCATATATTTCCTTTCAAAGAAAAACTATCTCATTCTCCAGTGAATAACACCCATTTCAGAAAAATCTAAGTGATTTCAAAGCTGTCAATTGACAAAGGAGTTAATATAAATATTCATCTGCTTTATCAGAATAATAAGCAAGAAATATAAAATGCATGTTTAGATACTTAATTTTATTTGGGAAGTCTTGAGGTCCTTTATGTCTGAAAATAATGCCATTTCATAAAAAATTCCTGCTAAAGTGTTAGCTCTTTTCAATGTGTCATCATGTTTGAACAATTTATCTGCGCAGAATAATTCCTCAATTAAACAGAATTTTATTTTATTTTTAATGTACTCCTTTACAAATAACAGGCATATTTCAATTTGAATACATATACTGTGTTTAAATTCAGAAAACATTACTGAATTCTGAGAAAGGCACTGGTCAGCATTGTTTTTCACTGATTTATTTAATTGACACAACATTAGAGGTAATTGTATGAGGAAGTATACACTCATATTTCTTTGCAGATCCAGCTGTTGGAAAGTCTGCAGGAATCTTGGACAGAATATGAAAATAATGTGCAGTACCTAAAATCTTGGTTTGAAACCCAAGACAAGAAGCTGAAAAAGCAACAGAGAATTGGAGACCAGGCTTCAGTACAGAACGCTTTGAAAGATTGTCAGGTAATGTCTCTTTCTAAATAGCAATATTCTCTTTCCAGCAGTTAGAAACAAAACCAAATAAAGCCATGAGATATCTGCATACCAGGGAAGTCAGTGACCAAGCTTCTCTGTACTTCAGTGAGAAAGATTTTATTCCTAATGTGCAAGTACTAAAGAAAGGAAGAAGGAATGGTAATACCCCACGAGGTTTAAAGGCAAAGTCAATATTCTTTTTGCATTCAGTATAAAGGCAAGGACATTTCCAGCTATGCCAGGCTTACTGGACTATGAAGGCCATCAACGGAATAGGTTGCCATTCCTGTTTGGCTAGTTATTTGGAACGTGATGTCATGAACACCATGCTTGACTATTCAGAAATATATTGTTTGTTTGTTTGTTTGTTTGTTTTAAAAAAAACTCATCACTACTTTTTCTCTGCCCCCCCTTTCCTTCCATTCTTTTTCCCCTGACATTCTCATTTCCTCAGAATTACTAAAAGAAAGATGATAGAATGCAAGGAGGTTTATTTCCCTTTTTAAAAAGTGCTAGGAATCATATTTATTCGAATATTCAACTATCCAGCAAAGCCAACAGTGCTGGACTCTTTTCACCTTCAAAAGAATGAAGAATAATCTTGATTAGAATGGGCAAAGATTGAATGAGACAAAGCTCAGTTATACATAATGCACAGCAGGTCATAATTTCATGCAAAATTTATACAAAGACTACACAGCATAGGGAATTACAGCTGACACTGAGCATCTGACTAGGAATAGTGTGCACATTTAAGTAGTTGGAAGCTTGCTTCTGGAGCTATCAGACTAGGGTTCAAGTTTATACATGTCTAGGAAAAAGTTTTTCTGAATTTCTAGTTTTCTGAATGCTATCAAGCATCAGAATATTTTTGCTCAAAATTGTTTTGTTCTACCAGAGACCAAATAATAAATTTCACAACAGATCAAATGTGTAATTAAACTCAGACATGACAACTGCATGTCCACAATCTTAGTATTCTTTAGTGTTTGTAATTATTATTATTATTTTATAATAATTATAAATTATTATTATTTTTATAATTATTATCCTTATTTAGTATTAATTAGTATTTTTTTAGTATTCTTAGAAAAGGAGTAGGGAAGCATGTTTATTTTAGTGTGGCTGTTTTTCACCCATGCATTTAATGAATAGGATAAGTATGATCCAGCTTTTAAGTCTTCACAAATGGAAATCTAAAATAAAAAATGAAGTGCATAATAGAATTTAGTGTAAATTCACCAGTGCATTGATTCTGTAATGGCAAATAAGCAGTTAGGTCAGATATGTTAGAAGCCTTTTTTCTCTTTTTCTTCCTTTTCTTCTTTTCCTTAATTCAGGTTTTCAAACTGTATCCAATGACTAGTTTCAGATAAAGTGTCTTGATGATTTCAGCACAATAAGCCCATACCAAGTGTAATTTAGCGTAGACTGACATAATTGGCAAGCTGTGCTTGGCTAGAGTTCAAAGCTGAATCTGATTTATCACCTTTTTGGTTTCTTTTGGTCAGGGAAGTTAGCAAATATGCTTGGGGAATAAGTTAAAAATGGCAAGACTTTGATCAGCACAGAAACAAATTGTTTAAGAAATAACCATATCAGACACTCCCAAGTATCCGGTTCAACTAGTACAAAAGCTGCAGCTTATTTATTAACCAATGTTAGTTGCTACCTAGTGTCATATTAAGAAATGAAGGCAACCTTTTTTTTTTTTTTTTTTTTTTTTTTTTTTAATCATGGTTCAGAAAGATTAATGCATCTTTAACTTTGTCTTCAGGTTAACATGATGAAAAAGAAATAGAGCCGGAAATATTTGCTATTATTGGTGGTTGAAGCTTCTTCCAATTTTGCATTCTGAATTTTGAAGCAACCTTCTTCAAACTTAAATTATTCTTAGTGTTAAAATCCCCTTGTCAGAAAGTCAAAGTTGATATTTGCAACTTAGAAGTGTTTGGTTCAGTGTCAGATGTTAAAAAATGAAAATAAAAATTAAAAAGTTATAAATAAAATTTTGAAATAATGAAGAAGAGAAAAATAAACAGTGCAGCAAAAATGCTCTCACATATATGATTTGCATCTCTCTCAATAAGGAGTAACCTGCAGAATATGGACAAACTGAAAGAACTTTGGCATTGGAGAACTTTGAATCTTCATTTCCATGACCAGTCTAGGGTTCTCTTGACAATACAGTAAGCACTTACTTCCAGCAGCAAAACAAGCCATTATCAAGCCGTTACAACCTCTGTGCCTAAATACTCAACCCCATTTTCTTCACCTGTTTTCAAGCCAATCATTCGTTTTCTTTCTATTTTCTTGGGTTAGTGTGGGGGAATGCTGAGTAGAGCAAAATGTTATAGAGCTTGTTAATTATAGAATTATCAAATAGCTCAAGTTGGAAGGGAACTTAAAGACCATCTACTTCCAACCACCCTGCCATGGGCACGAATGCCACCCACTCAATCATAATAATACTTCCCAACAACGTATAACCTTGTGGAGGCAATAAAAAAAATTCCTACAGTCTGTTGCTTGTTATCATTGGCTGGAGTCCAGTGAGCTTGTCATCTAGAAAAGGGGAAGACTTGATGTCCTCAGGCAAGGGGCTTTGCTGGGATCTGGCAAAAGAATAAAGATTCCACTTTGGGAGGCACAGCAAATTGACATCTTTCCCTAGGAAATCATTTTGTCCTTTCCTTTGGGTGGCAAAATTCAGTTTTTCCAGGGGCTTGAGCCAACTTTGGGCTAATTAAAAAGCCCTCTGTGTGCTGGGACAAACTAAGACAACACAACAATTTTCCCATGTATTCAAACTGCTAGCCTATTTTTAATTAATTTTGTACTCTTCCATGAGAGCAGCTGGTTACAACAGAGTTTTAATGTAGATGACATACTTCTATTTAAATTAAAGATATGCAACTGTGATTTAAAGGGAAGATAAAATATTCAAGAAAATTGTTGATGAGTTATAATCCTCTTGAGAATAAAAAGACAAAGTGCACAAGTTTGCCTTTCCTATTTTTAACATTGTACAAACTGGGGAGCTTATGTGTATCTTTACTGACTCAAGTCATTATCCATTAAACAAACAAAAATACTCAGGTGTCTTATTTTTATTTTAAGGAATTAGAAGAATCAATAAGAACAAAAGAAAAAGAAGTAGAAAACATAGAACAAAGTGGCCTGTCTTTGATACAGAACAAGAAGGAAGAAGTCTCTTCTACTGTTATGAATACACTGAAAGAAATCAACCATGCCTGGGCCAACTTGGATCACATGGTAAAACAATTATCAAAGGGCAAACCATAGTTCCAGGAATTGGAACATGCAGCAGAAGAATTAGCAGTTTGCGGCTAGTGGATTTATTCTGTGTTGTATGGGAAGAGATTCTGAATTGTGTCTCTGTTTTCATCCATCTTCAAGCTAGTGTGTACATAAAATTTACTATTTTAAGGATCACAGAATCACAGAATCTGTTTTACATTCTTAAAATTCAAGCTTTTTGTATGCTGATACGTAGTAGAAAAGTACCGAACGATCCATAAGTAACTACCTTTTTAAGCATATGGGTCACGCAAACTGAGGAAGAGATCAGTTTCAATTGTCATCCCCTGAAATCTGAACCTTGGTAGCATTAGTCCATATTCTCAGGAAGAATGCAGTGTGTTAGAACTAGCCTCTCCTGTAGCACTAGCCTCTCTTGGATTTGAGAGGCCGATTGCCTGTCTTAAGGAGTCAAGAAATTGCTTTTGAACCTTCTTCAAAGCAAGGTTCAAAGATATTTGAACCTTGTATGGTTCAAATGTACTCAAAGATATTGAGTACATTCAAAGAATGTACTCAATATCTTTCCAGTCCCTTCCATACTGGTCTTCTGTGGCTTTATGGAATCAAACAGACCTTTCTGCTGTACCCAGTGTAAGCCTAGCTGATGGTAGGGCAAAATGTTCTCTTCTTTCTCCAACAAGTTTAAAGTTCTGCATGAAGAACAAGTAGAATCTGAGATCAAAAGGAAGGAAATAATTTAAACAAAAGCAACCCCCTTGCATGTTTTTCATTTACCTTTTTTTTTTTTTTTTTTCCTCCTTCCCTCCTCCTAGGTCAGCCAACTAAAGATATTGTTGCAATCTGTTCTTGATCAGTGGAGCATTTACAAAGTGGCTTATGAAGAACTGAACAGTTACCTGATGGAAGCCAGATATTCTCTGTCCCGTTTCTATCTCCTTACTGGTTCTTTGGAAGCTGTGAAAGTCCAAGTTGATAACCTTCAGGTGAAAAGGAATACCATGCCTCTTGCCACACTGAGGATGGATTTCAGGATAAATGTTGTCCTTATTGCATGGATGCAATACATGTACATTTTAGCTGATAATGAATGAAACTACAGGTGTATCGGCACATTAAAATCTTATGACGTTGAGAGGGCACTTTATCAAGTAGCCATTACATTTTTCGTTTAACTAACTAACTAACTAAAATGGTAAAATTGTTTCATTTGTAGATTTTTTGTGTTGTTGCTTACATTTTGACCTGTTAATGTTCTACACACTGAGACAGCATTTATAAAATTATATCTGTGGATCTAGTTTACATAAAAAAAAAGCAATTTCCTTAAAAGTAAATACTCTGTGTGATTGCATGTCCAGACATATACAGCCAAATGCCTTAAGCATAATCCTCACTTTCCAAATCAAGATTTAAAGAACGTATATACACTTTACAGGTACTCTTCCATGTTTTCATTTTCTACATATCAGACAGGAGGAGTCAGTAGAAGGATAAGTTGTGTTTTTTTGTTGTTGTTGTTGTTGTTGTTTGTTGTTATTTGTTTTTAAAAAGCCCTTTTTTACTTATTTTGTGTATATTGATTAATCAGGTTGAGATTTGCTGAACTGTTCAAACTGCAATAATATAGTTAAATATATATATACTTTTTTTTTTTTAAAAAAAGGAACATTTTACCTGATAGCAATACTTCAGTCTGTTAAGTGAAAAAGAACCTTCTTTTTAGAATAAAGCTTTTTTATGCTGTTACTTTTTCATCTAAGTCTGAACAGGAAAAAGTCATTAAATTTAATATCTTACAGCAGTTAATGTGTTATTTCTGAGGGAGTTCCATGCACTTATTCTGTCAGTACAGAAGTATTTGCTTAGGATAATTTCTTTTACAAAATTTTTACATATTTGGAAAATTTTGGTTAAAAACATACTTTTTGCTACACCTGGATATTGAATCAAGTGTATCTAGCAATAGTCTTTATATTAAAAAACTTCCTAGTTAGATTCAATACACATGAAATCTAGTTTTGCTTTCATAACCCATTTACTGCAATCGATACATACCATTTTGAAATGTTTCTACATCATACAGTTATAATAGTTTGTGTATCATTATTTTTTCTTCTATTTCAGAGCCTACAGGATGAACTAGAAAAGCAAGAAAATAGTTTACAGAAATTTGGCTCAGTGACCAATCAATTGTTAAAACAATGTCACCCACCAGTGACTGAAACACTTACCACCACTTTGAAGGAAGTGAATATGAGGTAGAAAGTGTGTTTATGTTGAACTGTACTTTCAGTGGTAGATTTGCATTTAACTGTGGACTCGATTTTCCATCATTTTTATTTTTATTATATTTTATGTATTCTTTTATTTTATTCCTTTTGCTGGAGCAGAAGTGTGTTATTTTACTAGTAATAATAAAATAAATGTTTTCTCCAGCAAGAGATTTGGATCATTAGTGTCAGCAGCTTTGCTCCATGCATGTCTGCAGGGAAATTTGCAACCATGACAATTCTTGTCCTGGAAAATAATACTGCACTTAAAATGCAAGAATTCTGTCTGAAAATTGCTGTGCATGTCTTAGTTTCTCCAGTACTCAGCTTGCAATTTCTAGCTGTAGAAAGAGCATGATAGACTTTTCTATCTAAGATCTAAGGTTTTGCCAGTAGCTTGGCAAACGACTTCCCCAACATTGAATCCAGGCCATAGAAGTCTGAAGGTTTATTCAGAGAAGCTACAGAAGGATTTGATTGATCCAAGATCAAAAACTGCTGTGGTAGAAATACTGTTGTATTTGGTTTTGAGGGGTTGTATGTTTGTTTGTTTGTTTGTCTGTTTTTGAAAACGCAATCATGCCAAACTCATTTTGGTTCGTCCTGTACTGGAAACTGGAAACATGGGGAGAAGACCTTTTCCCCAGAGAAGCTGTGGATGCCCCATCCCTGGAAGTGTTCAAGGCCAGGTTGGATGGGGCTTTGAGCAACCTGGTCTAGTGGAAGGTATCCCTGCCCATGGCAGGAGGGTTGGAACTGGATGAACTTTAAGGCCCCTTCCAACCTAAGCCATTCTATGATAAGATACTGTATGATTTAAGTCTCAGTGATGACTGACAAGGTTTTCACTTTATGAGATAATTTTATCATATAGTAACAATTGAAAATGCTGTGATTTTTCTTTGATAAGGAAATAATGAGAAAATTTGATAAACACAGTACATTTCAGAAAGCAGCTGGTTTTGGGTGCCACTAAAGCTAAGAATTCAAAGAGGAATTAGACATTTAATTGGATAATGAACCTATTAGAGCTTTAATAAACCTGGAAGTATTTTAATTTTACGAGGCTTTATGAATTTAAAGATTCTGTGAGATTTTGGGAGGAAACTGCAGCAGAAGAAATGGTTTCATATATACACCTGTTCTGGGCCTTTCAGGCCCTTGATTAAATTTGAGGCTGGCAGTTCTTGGCCAGTTATGTCTGCTGTGTGGTGAACCAAGGTGTGCTAAGTGGGAATTGCAGTAGGTTCACTTCAAAAAGTGTACTCCAGCTTTGACCTAAAATATTAATATGCAGCATCCAAGATGCAGTACAGATCAAACCTGGTGTCACAGGTCAGAACATCCTGTCAACATATTTCTTGGATTCCTTTTTTTTCTCCTAATGTCTGAATCTTGATTATTATTATAAAATTTCTTAAAAGACAGAAGACCACAGGAAACAGCACTGAGGAAGAAGGGCAGAGACAATGGATACAACAGTGAGGAAGAGGGGCAGGTGTAGTTCTTTTGAGCTACCAAGGTTTGATCATTCATCCAATCTCTTTACCAGGTGGAACAACCTTCTTCAGGAGATTGCAGAGCGGCTGCGTTCCAGTAAGGGTCTCCTTCAGCTGTGGCAGAGATACAAGGACTGTTACCAACAATGCTCTTCAACAGTCCGTAAACGAGAAGATCAAATCAATGAACTGTTGAAGACTGCAACCAGTAAAGATATTGCTGATGATGAAGTAACTGCTTGGATTCAGGACTGCAATGTATGTTCACTTAATCTTTGCACTATACAACAGCTGTGAGCTAAAAATCTCAACAGGCTCTACATTACTAAACTACATATTTGGTGTATTGGAAATTTTCTTTTTATTGAAGCATCTCTCATGTGCAGGAGAGACAGCTTCATGTCTGCTACCCAAATCTCATGATTATCTTGGACTTATATGATCCCTCTATTATTTGTTGCTGTGTTATATTGCTTTTATCTGAAGTAATCTCTCTGGAGAAGGTGGATAAATTCTATTGTTTGATTCAGTCCTTGCTTATCAAAGTATTTCTTGCTAGGCAAGAATCTCTGCCAAATCCATTGAGCTCCTTATAGTAGAAAGAAACAGGATCCTTTGTCTATATTTCCAGATGTCAAGGCTGGTCACTTTTTCTGAATGAAAAAAGACTGTGTGTGTGTTCTTGGTGGCTTTATCCTTCCACATGGAGGAACAGTGTTGACTCTGGAACCTTGAGATTCCTCTATTTTTGATACTGTGTCCCAGAGAAGCAGGATTTTTTGTCTCCTGTTATGTGGTTATGTTTTGGTGTGTTTGAGTTCAAGTTAATGTTAAGTGTCCTTGATAAGAAAATTGAAATGGCAGTTGTCTTAGGGTAAGAAAAACAATTGCAAGGCAAAAAATTAACACATTAATGAGCATTCTGAGCATTTGCTGCCATAGTCTGCTGGACAGGCAACTCAAATATTTCAGTCAGATAATTGCATTACGCAATTTGCAAAAGTTAGTTTTTAATCCATCCTGGTAATTCATAACAAGAAGAAAAAATAAAAATTAAAATTAAAAATAAAAAAAGGAGATCTAGGGATCATGTTGCCTTGTGGCAACCCACAGGTAGAGTTGCCACTGCTTAGGAGCAGCATGTCACTAAATCGAAAGTGTTTTTTTCAACAAGTGTTGCCTCATCAGTAACAGCAGTTTACTCAATGGCAGCTGAGTGTTCACTTCTTTCTGTTCCTCTGAACATAAGTAATTCAAGATATGTTTTATTCTGCATATCATTTCCTTTTTATGCAAAGAGACAGTGGGCACTTTGGCATTGAAATACAGTAGTAAATATAAATTCTTCATGTAGTAGTGGTCCTTACTGATTTCATTTCTCTACATACCAGGGAGGATGGCATCAACTGAGTGTCAGATTAACTATTCCTATCTTTATTCAATGTGTTGCCACAGGATCTACTCGTTGATTTAAAGACAACACAGGATTCACTGATTGTTCTTCAAGAACTGGGAGAGGAGCTAAAAAGCCAGGTGGAGGCTTCAGCAGCAGCAGCTATACAGTCTGATCAACTGTCTCTGAACCAGAATCTGTCAACCCTAGAACAAATTCTCCGCAAGCAGCAAACAGTACTTCAGGTATTGCAAAGAGTGTTTTCAGTTCCTGCATCCAATCACCTTGTTGTACTTGAAAACGCAATTAGCCAAAAATACCTGGGTAAAGAAGATGGTGCTACCTGTTCATCTGCATTTCCCAATCTTCCCTGAAAGCCAAAGGAAAAAAAAAAAAAAGTTCAAGTACAGTATAGAGACCTTGTAAGAAGTTCCACTTTCTGGAAGAGAATGTGCAAACCTCACAGGGGAATGTTTCCATCTGGAATGCCAAGGGCAACATTTGTGCAGACAGCAATAATGCTAATGACTATATCCACAGCTACTGCTTCCCCAGTGACAACCTCTCTTCCCAGCTTGTTCTTTAGTGGTAAAACAAAGGAGAGAAGATTCCAAACAATTGTGTATCATGGATTTTAACAGTTCCTAATAATGTCAGTGACCATACTGACACCTACTATTTGTGTCAAAGCTTGTATGTCACATTTTGCTAATTGATGCATGTATCACTAGGGACTAAAGAGTAGAAAAAGAGTGTCAGAATGTGTTTCATAGGGCATGGAAGTGCGTGGATGAGAAAGCAACAAGGCAGTGGCTTCTGTTTGGGTGACAAGTGGAGTTGTCTAAGAAATCTAGTGTCATCAAGAATGTGCTCATTAATGTAAGGAGAGATTTTTTTTTCATTTGAAATTGCAACAGAAACTGGTGGTTCTTTTTATTGACAGAGCACAATAAACAGAGGAGTATTTTATATAAGGAAGTTAGAGCAGGCTGTGTATTTTAAGTCAAGAAGGTCTTTTAATATTTTGCTGAAGTGCTGCCCTTTTGCTATGATGAAAAATCCCATTTTCTCACCTGGTGTGGACTTTACAGCAAAAGCCCCTTGATAAAAATAATGAAAATAAATAATAATAATAATAAACACTATATCCACAGTCTGTAAACAAAGCAACAGTTGAAATTGTTCCTAGCGTATACTTCTGTTTGCAAATCTATAATGAGAATAATCAGGAGCATAACTACCAGAAGGGTGCTATGTGGCTAAATTCCTAAATCATGGGTTCTTTTTTATTCAAGGCTGGAGTCCTGGACTATCAAACCTTTGCCAAGAACCTGCAAGTCCTTGAGGTCTGGATAACAGAAGCAGAAGAAATACTGAAAGGACAGGATCCTAGTCACTCATCTGATCTCTCAGCAATACAGAGTAGGATGGAGGAACTCAAAGTGAGTAATAAATACACAAAATGTTCATTTTTTTACATTGGCCTGGTTAATTTGCACAGGGTATGCACAAATATTACTCTATACATATTAAAGAACTGTCACTCGTGGGAAGCATAGGACTGAGAAATTTGATGTTTGATGGTAGTCAGGTAGTGATTGATTGTCCATCTTATTCTGCTCCTGAGTAAAGAATAAAAGGAAAAACAAAGGATTTGGATTAAATGAATATCAAATCAAATTAGGAGTGGAAAATTTAGCAATTTTTGGAGTTCCTTTATCTTATTTTCTCTCATTTTTTTTTGAATGTATGCAGCTTAAGGACCAAATCATCTACACGTTTTGGATATATTGATGTACTGAAGAGTACTGAAACATTCATACTATGTACCCTATAATATACATTTAAACTCTTTTTCTTTCTTTTTGTGTTGCTTTTTTTTTATTATTTATTTATTTATTTATTATCTTTCTTCTTCTTTTGGAGGCCCTGACAGGAAGTTGATTGTCTCTGCCACCTAGGCTGTTTTTGTCATTTTAATATTCAATTATTTTTCTTTCAGGATTAACTATACATGTTTTTCCACTGTGCATGCTAACAAGCGTAGCACTTTTTCCTAATTTAATGATGATTTGGACATTTCTGTACTGCAAAAGAAAATAATAATAATAATAATAATAATAATAATAATAATAATAATAATAGTAAAATCAAGTGAGTATGTTCGATGTGGTATACTACCCTAACATTGAGTTTAGTAAACACGAAAAAAGGCTCACTTTCTTGGCAAGATAGACATGTAGCTTCAAGCACTAGCCTATTTTTGCAGCTCTGAGAGGTAAATCTCTAGTTCAGCAATATATGTAAGTGCAATTTGAGTTTACTTCTCTGTTTCTGTTTAAGTTTTCTTCTAGACTTGGACCAAAGAGACTGAAAACTGGAAATAAAGTCTTTCCTTGGCATAGGGATTGTTTGCCACTTGGTGGCAACCAAGGCCATTCCAAATTTAACTGAGTGCTAGCTTAGTCTATAGTAGTGTAATTACTGAACTTCTTGCTTATCAGCTCTATTGTTTGTTGCAGAGTCAGATGTTGAAGTTCAGCAGCATGGCCCCAGATTTGGACCGTCTTAATGAGCTGGGTTACAGACTTCCTCTGAATGATAAAGAAATCAAAAGGATGCAGAATCTGAACAGACACTGGTCTCTCATCTCATCTCAGACTACAGAAAGATTCAGGTGGGGATATCTTAAGATTATTGTATAGTTTTCTTATATTACAATAGTTAGAAAGTATGCCTTTTGCAGAGTATAAAAAATATTTCAGATATTTCATTAACCAAAGCACCTTTCCTTTAGTGTACTCATGAATAAAGATAGAAGTCAATGAGTTGAGATGGTGGTTTTGCCATAAATTAGAATTTGAAATAAGGAAGATTGGTTCTTTTTAGTGTTGTATAGATAGATTAAATGATGCAGCTGCATGGTAAAATCAATACTATCTGATTTAGATTTCTGCTGGAAAATTTACTACAAGAGTCAATACTATGTGAGAGAGCAGGAGACCTTACCTGAATCCATCTTTCTTTCTTTCTTCCTTTCAGTAAGCTGCAGTCTTTCCTGCTGCAGAAGCAAACCTTTTTGGAGAAGTGTGAAACTTGGATGGATTTGTTAGTTCAGACTGAGCAGAAGCTGGCAGCAGAGATTTCAGGAAACTACCAGAGCCTTTTAGAGCAACAGAGGGCACATGAGGCAAGTCATCATGTGTATATATACATAACTACAACACATACTATTTATACATAGGTGGAACTCACATTCTTTTGGGGAGTAATATAATAGTATGTCTTGAATATATCTAGTGGGTAGCATCCCTGAACATGGAAGGAGGGTTGGAATCGGGTGATCTTTAAGGTCTCTTCCTACCTGAGCTATTCTATGATTCTATGATAAATTGAATTACATTTGCTTGCACTCTTTGTGGATATCTTAACTTAGAAACAACAGCATGCAAATATGTCAGTGATATCCAGTTTTGTGAAGGGCTTGCTTATCTGTCTGCATTTTGTGTATAACATATTGGGATGCCTCTAGCTGCTTGTCCCCTCTACTTACTCTACTTCATATTAGTTTCTACTAAGGGAATCAAAGTTTTACTGGTCTTCCCATAAGACCAAACTGTCCTCATGCACTTTGACCCTTTGTCTTTAGTCCTAACTGGAGATTTCAGTTCTTTCATTTTATTTTGATTTTGTTAATTTACCAATAAATTGCCAACATACATTGAATCTGAAATGCAAGACTTTTCTGTCAAAGACTGAGTTATATAATTCATCATGCAGACTCCATTTGAGTTCCTTTTGGTAACATTTCCTTGGAGAACAAACTGATTGGATCTTCACTCTGTGCTGGAATCATTTGTTTGTAGACCTATTTACAACAAACCAAGAACTAGTCCAGCTTTTGCCGAAGGAAAAAAAATGATTCAGAGTTTTTACTAGAGGATGCTTTTCTGATTCTATGGTGAGGTCAAATGATGCACATTTTTCTCCACCCATATTGTTACTGCCAAGAATCTTAGTAAAGATCAATTAAGACAAGTCAATTTTCATACCAAAGCTCCCATGTGGCAACAGCAGTTTCAGTTCCCACAACTTTTTCAACTGACCTACCCCAATATTCAGGAAGGATCACAGGGGAGTTGTGTCCTTCCACCCCTTGTGTCTTATTTCAGCAAAATGTTTGGGTGAACATTTTTAAGCAGGAAGTAATTCACAATAATTTTTGCTTGCTTTAGTAGATATTTGCTTTAACATTTAATGAGATTTGCTTTTGCAAATCTCATCCATTTCATTTCATCTCAGTGCTGCCAGCATTAACTGGACAGGGTATCTTTGTAATTTGAGATATCTCAGCTTTTTGAGATTTATATGTCCACAAATCATCACTGTCTAAACAGATAAGTTCCTACTGTTGTATTGGCCACTCAGAGTTATATTTTTTGAAAGGGGTTAACAAGGATCGTTTTGCGTGTAATTGCATGTCTTGAGACCTCAGCCTAAATCTCTCCTGAAAACTTGAACTGTTTCAACTATCTGAAGCAGTTAGTTCAGATAAGTGCTACTCAGTAGAAGGTGATTTTTTTTTTCTTTCAACTGTAAAGTCATCTTTCGGAATTTAGAGAATTAATAGCCAATTATCCAAATACTGCATTTCACCCTAACAAAATGTTGTAAACTGTATCTTTTTATGAAGAAATTGCTTTCCACTCCTGCCAGCTGAAAGACAAGGTTCAAATCTAAATTCCTTGAGATTACTTTCCAGATTGTTTTACCTTATTTCCTTGCACATTAATGAGAAAATATTCTATTTCCACATACATTCCCAGAATGGATACTGGGATGCATTCAGTTCTGCTATCAGCTTTCCAGTGCTGACTCTTAACTTTCAAATAAACAAATGTTTATTTGAACAGGACCCCAGCTACCTCAGTGGCCTTATTTAGAAATAATTTCCCACTGTTATTTACAAGCCTTTGATGTGGATGTGGTGCTTTTTCTAAATATCATGAGCTAACACTTTCATCCACATCAGATAACTCCTTCATGACAATCTTGCAGTCACTCTTATGCAATTCTCCAGATATCTGTCTGGAGACCTGGTACATTCCAGGGGACACTTACAAAGTGCCAATGCAGTGAGACAAGCATTTGAGACAGTGCTGGTGGAGGGAGTTGCTTGCCAATGCACTTACTGTTGCGTTTTGTGGTTTGTTTGTTTTTTTTTCAATGTGCTGTTATTGTGCATTTCAATACCTGTCCTCCTTTCCTGCTTCTTTGAATTCCTATTTCTGTGTTGACAGTGATCTACATATGAGAAGAAATTGGAATGGCAAGCGGTCTCACATAACAGAATATCCCTTTTATATACAAAGTTAATATGTATTCACAGAACAAGTGGATGTTGACAAGAATATTTCTGGTTTTGGGTAGGGTTTGAGTACATCCTCTCTAAGCAGAGTTCTTCATGCTTGATAAGGTTTTATTTCACCTATCCTTCGGAAAAAGATTTTAAGTAGTCAATGAAAAATATTTTTTACCACAGAATATAGATATTTCATACAGACAGACTTAAAATGTAAAACCTTTCTTTAACATCCTTGTCTCCTGTACAACAGCTATTTCAGGCTGAGATGTTCAGTCGCCAGCAGATTTTGCATTCAATCATCTCTGATGGGCAGCACCTCATAGAGCAAGGACAAGTGGATGACAGGTAGCCATTCTTGTGTTGTTGTTGCTGCTGGTTAAGTGAAGTAATACTTAAAATAGTGGGAGACTTCTTAACAGAGAATGTTGCAGAAGATGTTAGTGTTCAGATCATGTTTTTCCAAGACAGGAGTTACCATCTACATGCTTAAGCTATTAATCAGACAGCTCTTAAATAATACATGTTCATTAGGATGTGATGGGGTAGATGTGCTGCGTTTGGGAATGTAGTAGCCTTGAGGCTACTTCTCTAACAAATATTTGTCTTGCATTATCAAACACATCACATATATGTCTATTCTGATGTACCTTCAAAATATGTCTTTCACCAAAGGAGCTTGCACTGACTGATTTACAGTGAGTTACTCTTGATTTGTGCCAAAATAACCTGAAGCATAAATATGATGGAATAAGAATTCATTCCTGTCTCATTTTTTTTATTTTAAATGCTCCTGATCAAATGAATAGGAATCAGTGGAACGCCAGTGGCTTCACACTTATGCATTGATTTTGCTAAGGATATCATGGTCCTAATACAAGAAGAACTGTTTAATGCAATATGAGAATTTTATTAATTCTGTGTACATCTTACACCTGCTTTGAGCTAGCTCAGTAGTAAATTTGAGGGCAAATCATGAAATTTCCATGATTTCCTATTAATTTGGATAATCCAAACTAGCAAAAAATGTGGGTTTCTTTGTATGTTTGGGGGGGAGGGGATAAGAGTTTCTTTATTTAGGGGAAAAAAAATAAAGTCTTAGTAATTGGACTCCTTTGATTATCCACGTATATGATGTGTGGAGTTCTCATCCTCAGTACACTGTCAATAGACTTGAGTAGTTTTCTTCTAGTGCTTAATAATCAGCAGCCAAAAAACACATTTCCTTTCCCTCCAGTTTATTTCATTAAAGAAATAGATCAAAGTATGAATGCTACCATAGCTTTTTATTTATTTATTAATTTGCAATAGGGATGAGTTTAATCTGAAGCTGACACTTCTAAGTAATCAATGGCAAGGAGTAATTCGTCGGGCACAGCAGAGGAGGGGGATCATTGACAGCCAGATCCACCAGTGGCAGCGCTACAGGGAGATGGCAGAGAAACTGCGCAAGTGGCTGGTGGAAATGTCCTGTCAGCCAGTGAGTGAGCTGGGAAATGCTCCTATCCCATTGCAGCAAGTCAGAGCATTACTGGATGAAGTGCAGGTATGTCCAGTGTGTTGTAGAAGAAATAATACAGCTTTTTATCATCATCATTTAAAATATTCTTAGAAGTACTTTAGATTCATACTATGTGCCTGGTAGAAAGCAATATTAGATATCAGTTATTCTTTGAAACTGACATAGCCTCAAAAGCAACACTTTGATGGAAAGGAAGTAAAGAACATGCAGTGATGAACTTAACAAGCTCTTTCTCAAGCTTTGTTAGTGTTTTTTTTTTTGTTGTTGTTTTGTAACTAACCTTATATTGAAGCTGTCTTGAAACAAAAACAGTAATCTCCCATTTGAGAAATGTATTCTAGCTAACAAAAATGGATACCTTGAATGCCTGATGTGATCTTCATGTGAAGTTAACGGTGTCTATTTAGCAGTTTGGTGTCTTTTTTAGCCAGATGATACTGTATTATAAACGTATTGTGCTCTTGAGGAACTGTTTCTCCTCAAGATCAATTGAAATGCTGATATAAATGAGGAGAAAGAGAAGTCTTCCACGTCTATCTCCTTGGAGAAATTTTCTAATGGTCTGCTGCAGTAAATGATTAAAAAAAAAAAAAAAGTATCAAAGTATTTGAGCTGTAGCTCATGCTTAAGTATGCAACCAAATATAAGTGAACTAGTAAAAAACGGTTTTCAGGACAGATTATACTGAATTTCTAATTATAATTAAAAAGACAAAGTTGACAGAAATCCATTTATAATTGCAGCTTAAAGAGAAAGTTGTTCTAAGGCAGCAAGGGAGTTATATCCTTGCTGTGGAAGCTGGGAAGCAATTGCTGCTCTCTGCTGACAGTGGAGCTGAGGCAGCCCTGCAGACAGAGCTTACAGAAATTCAGGAGGGCTGGAAGATAGCTAGCACCCAACTGGAAGAACAGAAGAAACAGCTTGCTTTAATACTAAAAGTAAGTGTATAATTTTTTCTGTACCTTTCAGCATGTTCACAGTTTCTCACTTTGAACCCTGATAACAAGTGTTCTCAAGGGATGAGTACAAATACAGGAATTGAATGTATACTGCATTACCATTTCATTTCATTACCTCTGATTTCAAATATTTAAACTAGAAGAGGAAAAAGTTCCAAGCTACTTTGGAACAAGTTTATATATTCCTTGGTATCTTTTAATCAATATTTCCACATCACTGCTAATAAAAGATATTCCTAACAATACTATTTTCAACATAGAGCAAAAATGTATTTTCTTTTGCACAATGCTGGTGGGTTTTTATACATGCTGTATTGAGAATTGCATCTGCCTTATTCCTTCTTGTCCTGGTTTCAGGACAAAAAAAGGACTGTTGTGGTTTAACCCAGCCGGCAGCTAAACACTGCACAGCCATTTGCTCACCCTCCCTTCTCCCTCTTTGGGATGGGGGAGAGAAACAGGAAAGTGAAGCCTGTGAGTTGAGATAAAGACAGTTTATTAAGACAGGAAAATAATAATAACAATAATAATATTAACAATAATGAGATAATAGTACTACTAAAAATAATGTGTACAAAACAAGTGATGCACAGTGCAATTGCTCACCACCCGCTGACCGATGCCCAGCCTAACCCCAAGCAGTCCAGACCCCCCACCCCAGCTAGCCACCCCTATATATTGTTTAGCATGATGTCAGATGGTATGGAGTACCCCTTTAGCTAGGTTGGGTCAGCTGCTCTGGGTCTGTCCCCTCCCAGCTCTTGCTGCACCCCCAGCCTGCCCACTGTCAGGACAAAGTGAGAAGCTGAGACGTCCTTGGCTTGGTGTAAGTACTGCTCTGCAATGATTAAAACATCGGTGTTTTATCACTCTTCTCATCCTAAGTCAAAACATAGCACCCTGCCAGCTACTAGAAAGAAAATTAACTCTGTCCTAACTGAAACCAGGACACTTCTATGTGCCAATGCTATCCCTAAGATATCCCAAAGATATCCCTGGCCATCTGATAGCTGGTGCTTCGTTCAAGAGTCTCGAGTGTTTGCTAACTTAGGTAATGTACTAAGAGTGAGCACTGAACATTTTATTTATTTTTTTTTTAAATACAGGCAGTGTCCAGAATGACTGTTAACATCATTTTAAGTACTAAAGATGGTAGTCAAAGATTTAAATTTGGTCTGTTTGTTTTTGCCTTTTGCTCTTTCCATGCAGGATAATGAAAATTGGACTTGTGTATATTAATAGTGAAATCAATGGCTTTTAGAACAGTTTCAGAGGTTTAATAGAATTCTAAAATTACAGACATTTTAGTTTTGTTTGTAAATAGCAAGGAGAAAAGCAATGCAATAAAATTAAATATTATTTTGGAAAAATTCAGATAAGTAAATTTTTCTTCATCTTTCAAGCCATGTTCCTCCTACCTCTGCTTCTAGCTGGGGAATTACATGAGGAAATTTTTATTCATGAAAGCTTATATCTAGGGAAACTAAAAGTTCTGTGGTATTTTGGCAAGAGAAAATATAGAACTTGATGCTTGAAAGTGAGGAAGTAGGGAAATTACCACATAAATTGTATAAATCATCTCATAGATATCCAAACTTCATTACATGTTGCTACCTTGGTCCTACATATGTGACTTTTCAGTAGTCTTCTGACAAAATGAGAAGCGTAAGAGTATATCTTGCATTAAGATCATCATAACCTCATACATCATGTAAGGTCATATTACTTATTAAGGAGAGAAGAAAGAAGACACTAAAGAAAAGGTCCTTTTGCAAGACCTGTTATTTATAATAATCCATCCTGAAGAAAATCATGAAATACTGATATAGACTGAAAAAAATGGAAGGAGAGAAATACTAAGGCAGTGAGAGAAGGAGAGTATCTTCAAATAGACAAGTTAAAATAAGTTCCTGTAGTGTAATACAACTGGCATTCTGAAGGGTTGACTGGCTTATTACAGATTTGTCTGTGTGATTACCTTTTCAATAGGCCTTAATGAACAGGTAAGATGGGCAAAGCTATGCTGTCACATGACAGTTGGTGGCATTATATTATATTATATTATATTATATTATATTATATTATATTATATTATATTATATTATATTATATTGGAGACATTTAAAATTTTGGAAGGCATACAAGCACTAAAGCTAGATGTAGATGCTAGGACCATAATTTGGAGGAGGTACTTCAGATACTTCGATCTGACCTGAATTTGCAGTAACCCCAACATTTACATTTTTTTTCTGGAGCTTGATGCATCAGCCATTCAAGAAAGGAAATTGAAAATATTTTGGGGAGTTAAAGGCTTTTCTGAAAGGATGGAGTTGTAAATAGACAATACTATAATAACAGGAGGCTTTGACTAGTACATTACTGCTAGCAAAGACCTACATCAAAACTAAAACAACAATAACAAAAAAGATATGACTGTGCATATGACCCAAGCTTTAAGACTCTGCATATTATTTAAAGGGGAAATTCAGTGCTTTCTATTGTTATGGAAATATGTGGTTAATCAGTCAAATCAACCAACATAAGTATGAGAAGTATAATCTAGATCTGAACTGAAGTCTGTTAAACATTTTGCCTTCAGGACTGGGAAAAATCTGAAAAGGGCATTGGAGACTCCCTGGAGAAGCTAAGATCATTCAAAAAAAAGCTTTCTCAGCCTTTGCCAGAACACCATGATGAGTTGCACACAGAGCAGATTCGTTGCAAGGTAAAGCACTTGTTCTCTGCTAACTGTTGTCTCATCTTTGCATGCTTTTGTGCAGTAACCACTTCAGGCTTTACATCGCTGACTGTGCAAACCCACCACACGTGACTGTGACAAGCTAAAAATCTATCCATGTAACATTTGAACTGTATAATACCTGAGTGATCTCATTATGATATAAAACCTGCATGGAATACATCGAACTGATCAAAGTGAGATTATAACAAGGTCTGAAAAGTACTGTAGAAATAACAAGTAATGGTATGTTTATATAATATAAATTCTTGCTTCAAATTTAAGCACATTGTTTTTAAACACTCATTTTCATATTTGAGGTTGAGGACCTTAGATAATATTTTATGCTATATTTCTTGCAGTAGAGAAATGTGGTAGAATTTGAAAGTATTTTTACTACAGAGAATTTCAAATCAATACTTGAAACTCCCCAAACCCTTTGAGTTTGAGAGACATTTGAGTACAATTTTAGTTTGTGGCTACTTGTTACAAAGCTGATGTATCATACTCTGCTGGGGTTGAAAATAGTGGAACATATGGGGTTGGTGTATTCTTTTTCTTTTAGTAGGGCAGAAGTAGTCCAAATGGCGGGTCTGCTCAGGTATGACATTAATTCAGTGAGATAAGAATGTTCATCTTTTTTCATCATCACCACATTCAATTTTTTTTTGTTTGTTTGTTAGCAAACTGGTCTTTTTTCCTTATGCACTTCTTTTAAGGAGTTAGAGAATGCTGTTGAAGGATGGACAGATGACCTTGCACACCTCTCTCTGCTGAAGGAGTCCCTGTCTGCATATATCAGTGCAGATGATATTTCAGTCCTCAGTGAGCGAATAGAGCTTCTGCACAGACAGTGGGAGGAGCTGTGCCATCAGGCAAGTATAGTACTGAGCTCTGATATGAGTATGCAGACTAAAAAGGTATTGGAGGAAAAAAATAATGCAAGTGGCAGATTTTGGAAAAGATGCATATAGGCACAGGTAATGTTCAATTATGAACTCTTGCTGGATCAGGGATAATATCCACAGAAATGTTTCCTTTAGTTACTGCTTATATTTTTATATTTCTTGAACTTTTCCATGCTTACGAGGTCATATTTAAAACAACAAAAAGTCATACCGTGTGTTGTGGGACTGTGGCGTGGGGAAAACGGAATTAATACAGTTTTCCATACTTTTGTGTAGTAGCCATGCACAGAAATGATGTCCTCTCTCAGCTCAGCATTACTTTTATACCTTCAGTTCTGCTGACGGCTTCTCCTTCTTCAGATGTTAATGTCTGCATTTCCCTTATTCTGAGGGTGAATTACTTGGCTGCACAATGAGATGAAGAGTATTGTTTGATTTTTCAGTACATAACCTGAGAGGGTGACAGAGCACTGGAACAGGTTGTCCAGAGAGGTTGTGGAGTCTCCTTCTCTGGAGCTATTCAAAACCTGCCTGGATGCCATCCTACACAATGTGCTCTGGGTGATCCTGCTCGACAGAGGGGTTGGATCAGATGACCTTCAGAGGTTCCTTCCAACCTCAGCCATTCTGTGATTCTGTGATCATGCTATTAGTGTATTTCCTGCATCCTTTTTGCATTTAGAGATGCAAACAGTGGATTCTCCCTCACCCAGCTTTTGAGATTAGGATCATGTTATTTCTGTGGTTTTGTAGATGTCGCAATGCATACCAGGGATATTGTGGCAAAAGTTACATCCCGTAAGTTTCCTATGAAGGCCTCAAAACCACCCTCAAAATAGAAAAAGTGCATTACAGTTAATAATGCAGAACTTCTTTAAAGTTAGTTGCATTTGAATGAGCCAACATGGGTACATCTAAACTATGGGAATGCAGACAGCCAGGTAAGGAAGTTTTGTACGTACTAAGTGCTTCAGGATGTAACCCAGTGCAACACTGTGTCCAACCGTTGCTTATTTCCGGAAAGTTGTCATCAAATTTAAAACCACAAAAGGGAAATGTTGAGATCATGGTGTATGCTACTGTTAAACCTAACATAGTAGTCAAAGAACACTACAATCACTTTTGCTTATGAAAGAGCAGATGAAGTCTTCATATTCTCAGCTGAAATGCTGGTATAAAGTCAGAAACAATTTAGAGTACAGTGAAAAGGAAATAAGTAGTGGTTCTGAAACTACAGAAACAACTGCTGCACACCTTCTGCTACTATTTTAATTTCATTTTCCATGCTTTTCCTGTCAAGGATGGACTATTACTCATTTCTTAAACTTAGCAATACTTTTCTTCTTCCAGTATTAATTACAAATTACAGCATTTGCTTGGTGGTTTTTTTATGCCTATTCTTCCTTGTCAGGACATATTCAAGTCCTTTGGAATCTCTGAAGGTGTCAGTGATTCAGAAGAAATAGTCATCCGTGAAATGAGTGTATCGGGATTGAAGCAGAAAATTGCATATGCTATTTTAGAAATTAAAAAAAAAAAAAAGTAGTGTCTCTGATTTTGCTTTGTGCTCATGCACAAATCATGAAGTCTTTTGTAGTTTGGCCTATGCTCTCTCTCTATATATATATTTTATTTTATTTTTGTTCTTGGTCAAGCATTTATATCTTCCTTTTAATTAATCTCTTAGACTAAAAAGAAACCATTAATATGCCTTATTGCATTTTATAAGTGAACAAAAATTGTAAGAGAATTTCCCCCTTCTAATGAAACCTTAGAGACATTATGAAACAATATATTGACATGACACTAAGCATAGTACTTGGATGCATTCTTCTATGCAATTGGATGTAACTAACAAGAATCCTGAGAATAACACTTATCTCTAAACTTACAGTCATGCAAAGTATTTGCAGTACAACTCCAGTTTGATGTAATAGAAGTGGCTGGAGTTCATCTGCAGCGCCAGAGGAGTTCACATGGTGCTTCAGCTATCTCTTAAATCGATGTACTTCTATTTATTTATTTATTTATTCTGTTTAAATGTTCTAAGGTCTCCTTACGTCGACAGCAAGTTAGTGAGAGACTGAATGAGTGGGCTGTCTTCAGCGAGAAGAACAAGGAGCTCTGTGAGTGGCTGACACAAATGGAAAGTAAAGTTTCTCAAAATGGTGACATCCTCATAGAAGAAATGATTGAGAAACTTAAAAAGGTATAGTGCAATTACAAACTGTTGTGTTGTTGTTGTTGTTTGTTTTTTAACTTTTGTTTGGTTTGTGTCGCAAAGATTCTGAAATAGATTTTACCTGTTTATAAATTTCAGGGCGTATTTTTATTCTCTCACTTCGCAGCTTTTTCCTGTCTTTTTTAAGGTGGGACTATCCAGGATACCAGAAAATTAAATGAATATAAAGTCTAAGGCAACTGAGTGTTTTACTAAATGTCCAGTCAGAATTTACTGCAATTACTTTAACTATAACAGACGTATTTATATAAGGTTTTTTTTGTTTGGTTAGTTGGTTGATTTTTAATTTTTTTTTTCATTCTTCTGATAAGGTTGTTCGTGGTTATACCCTAATATTTAAGAGATTGTCTCTCTACTGTACCAATCACCAGTAGAACAAAAATACGTTAACGTTCACTTGTATTCTTGTATGGTTCCTTCTGTAGTGTAGAGCAGAATGCATTCAGTATTTATATTCTGAATGTTCTTTTCTGTCCAGGATTATCAAGAGGAAATTGCTGTAGCTCAGGAGAACAAAATCCAGCTCCAGCAAATGGGAGAGCGACTTGCTAAAGCCAGCCATGAGAGTAAAGCATCAGAGATTGAGTACAAACTTGGCAAGATCAATGACAGATGGCAACATCTTCTGGACCTTATTGCAGCCAGGTAAAACACTTGTTTTGTTTTAAATTAAGAATCTTAAATTAAAAATCAAATTAAAATATTTTTATTGTTTGCCTTTTCATTATTAAATGTGAATGAGTTTATTCTCAGATATCAGCACATTTCTGTGAAATTTACTTTCCTGTTTTCCTTTGCATTATTTATTCTGACATTATTTCTTCAAGCAAAAAGGAGACAAATTGAAATTTGTCCACTAGAATGACACAGGGTTGGTTGCAGATTTAATTGAGCTTTCTTCAATGCAATCTTACTTCAGATGAGTGCTTAAATCTAGGTAGAAATGTAATTAAAAATAAAAATAAAAATGTTGGCAGAGCAATGGAAACAGTGCAGTTATTGTTTTGGCTTGAATTTCCAGAAGAGCAGTTCTAAAACTAATTCTGCTTAATTCGTTTTTGACTGATGGAGAAAAGTAACTGAAGGTAGACATATACACATTGGACTTAAATATTATTCTTTTTTTATTAAGGTGAACAACATAAAAGCAGTTTTCATAGCTTAAAGAAATACAGGGTTGTTGTTTGATACATGAACAAAATTGGCTTATTTGTTTCAATATTTTCTGCTCTGAGTCATTATACAACCTTCTTCCTGTTACAGACAATAATTTTGGCATGGTTTTGTATACGCAGTTCATAAAACATATACTCTGTATTTTACACTTCCGTTATTTAAGGGCATATGAATTAAGAGTATTTCAATCTTGTTTGCAGCAAAAGGGTTTGCTTTGGTTTATGTTTGTTTTGTTTTTCACTTTTTTTTTTTCTTTTACTGCATTCCTGCTCTGAAATCTTTAAGCATGAGAGTAGTAAATTTTATGTAAGCTGAAGCATTCTGGTGGCTCCAGCTACTTTTACAGCAGTTCATTTTAAAGTAATGAAAGCTGTATAGTTTCTGATCGAGTCAGGAAGTGGTGCATTACAGTTGAGAAGCCTGCTTGTTTTAGAGGATGTGATACATCACCAGCTGTTGAGCATGGCATATATTTGTTGTATATTTTTTGTGTCTTCTCAAACACTTCCTCAGACAAAATTTCAAATGTTATGTTCAAATCATACCTTCAGGAAGTTTTGAGTGAAAAGCAATGAAATTCAGAAACTGTAAAACAGGTTTTTGTGGAGAGGAAGGGCATATAAAAACTTAAACTTATATAAACTTATCCACTTAAACTTTTTCATTCTGTTATCATGAAGCAGGGTGTCAAGTCCTAGCACTAGACTAATGTATGTGAAGTATTTATTTACTTTTATTCCCATAACATTTCAACTAAGCTTTCAATATAGCCTTCTTAAATAAATTACTTCTTAATTCTGGACTAAGTACAGTTTGGGAACTGAGTCGCTGGGAAAGAGCTGAGCAGAAAGGGATCTGGGTGTGCTGGTTGACAGGAGGCTCAAAATGAGCCAGCAGTGTGCCCTGGCAGCCAAGAAGGCAAAACACATTTTGGGGTGCATTAAACACAGCTCAGCAATATGGTCAAAAGAGGTGATTCTCCCAATTCATTTAGCATTGGCGCAGCGTCACTTGGAACACTGTGTGTAGTTCTGGGCTCCCTAACTTAAAAAGGATGTTAAGGTCCTTGAAACATCCATAGGAGGGCAACAAAGCTGGTTTAAAGGCTGAAAGTCACGCCCTTTGAAGAGCCACTGAGTACAATGTTTGTCAAACTTTTAGAAAAGGAGGTTAAGGGGTGACCTCATTGCTCTCTACAGCTTCCTGAGGAGTGTAAGTGGAGAGGGAGGTGCTCATCTTTTTTACCTGGTATCTAGAGACAGGATGTGTGGCAATGGTTCCAAGCTGCACCAGGGAGGTTCAGACCTCCCATTAGAAAAACCTTTACCCAGAGAATAGGCTTCCTAGAGAGGTGGTTGATGCCCCATGCCTATCCATGTTTAAGAAGCATCTGGATAATGCTTTTAATGATAAGTTTTGACCTTGGGTCAGCCACGAAGTATACTGACAGTTGGACTCAATGATGTAGGTCTCTTCCAGTTGGAACTGTTCTACTCTATTTCATTCTAACTAGCATGCACAGCACTATTGTATGCAGTTGTACAACAAGTGGGAAAAAAAGAAAAAAAAAAAGTTTGGAAAGTTTGAATGTTGTATTTCTGAAGTTAGGAAGTAAATAGTGGAGAGGTTTGACACTAAGTTATGGAGATTTTGCTAGTTCAGCTGTAACTTAGGCTGATAGGAGCTAAAACCTGGTTAACTAATTGAACAAAAATTTTTGCATTCCCCGAGCTGATATTTAGAAGACTGCAGAGGCTTTCAAATACATCGTTGTATTTTGAAGTATGTTCCTATATTGATATTTTTGAGTTTGGAATATGTCATATAACATAACTTTTGGCTGCACGCAGCTAGTAAATGTAGATTAATTGTTCTAGTGTCAATAATTAAACACACCTTTTCATATTCAGAATATCCTTGGATCATAATCCTCGATATCATTAATGAAATATTATAGCCTGCACACTTTTCTGTGGAGCCACAGTCAGCCTTTGCTTGGAGCATTTTTCTTGGTGTTTTTTTCTCTTTTTTTTTTTTTTTTAATTATTTTTCCATACAGATGTGAATTAACAGAAGGTGCTCTAAAAATCTTTAGTAATATAGTATGATAATATGAGTCTGATCTGTGTCTTTACTTGTTTTTATGCTGGGTGGTAGAACTTCTCCATTAACTTGTAAAAGGCTTTCTTTGTTGTGTTCTGTTCTGTTATCTACTTTTTTTAATTGCCTCTTCATTTTGAGGAGGTCTGTAACTGAAGAAAAGACAGCTACAGAAAGGTAGTTGTGTCTCTTCATCAAAAAATTTCTGTTTCTGTCCTTCTGGAAGATTTTTATCTTTTCAGATGAATTTATTTGATAGGTCGGCCTGCTGCACAAAATGTTACTTATGTTCACAGCCAGTTAGCAGTGCTTTTGCTGTTACTGCTCAGGCTTTGCAAGGAAAGTAATATTGTATGGTGTCTTTTTTTCCTCCCTTCCCCTTGCACTCATGGTCCACATTCCTGGAGATCAAGCCTGGCACATGTTGATGAATGCAAGTTTTATTTAGAAACATGACCACTTGTCACCATTCAGTCTCATGTTATCAAGCAACGTCTGCTAACATTTGTTTGGCATGCAACATTTTCTGTACAGTACTCACCAGCAAAAAGGAGTTTGTCCCCTTTCCTTCCCCCACACTAAGCACAGTGTGTGCAAGCTATTGGACTGGAAGTTCTTCTTTTAAATGCTGGAAAATTTCATGGTGGTGGCGGAGGACTTGCAAGCTGTGAGGATGGCGGAGGACGGCAGTGTGGATTCAGATCTCCCAGACTGTAATTGTGATATCACAAGGCAGGCAGCTATTTTTGTTTCCTTTTGATTGATACAGTTCTTTTTGAAGTCTTGGATTGCTGAGAAACTGATAAAAATATAGATATGTAGAAATCACTGCCTTAGCTAGAAATGCCTGTTTTTTGCTCTATTTAAAAGTAGTTGACAGTGATAATGGTATACTTTGTTTTACAGCTAGTGCTTTTGGATCCCAGATTAGCTTTTTGTTAACTAATTCAGACTTGCAACTCCTAAAATGTCTTTGCTATCTGAAAGAAACCATTGACTAGTTTTACTGCTCTTTTTAAATACAAGTGTATACACATGTGAGAGAAAGCAGACTTTATATTTGTCTGCTCACTGTGTCATCAAAGGGGCATGGCTACAAGCAAAACTCAGAGAAGGAAAGAGGCTGTAAAGACAATGTCAGGCATTACATACCGGAGTTGATCTGTCCAATACATATCCTGTAACTATATGTAACTCAACCTACATTTTCTTGGATTTATGATTCAATTTGTCTTCTTCCCAATAAATATCTTCCAATATCTTCCCTAGAAGTTTTGCTAGTTATGTTCATAGTTCTATAAATTTATTCCCTGAAAGGGGAATCTGTGATCTGAAGAACAACTATAACTGACAGTAATACTGACATTGTGCACATTTGTACTGTAATTTGGACCTTGCACCTTTTTTAATCATAAACTGATTTTAATACTGATTTTAATACTGATTTTTTTAAACTATTTCATAGAATTAAATGCTTCTTAAAACTTCAGTTATGAGTATGTTGGGTTTTTTGTGTTTTGTTTTTTTTTTTCACTTTTCTGTTTTCTACTGGCTTTATACAGGTTTAGCTAACATGGTCTTACTGTCTGTTTTCATGTTCATTTTAAGTTTAACATTAGTATCCAGCTGTCTAAATGACTAATGCAGTATCTATGAGTTCTGTATGATGCATTGTTATGTATTTACAAGGCTGTTCCTGTTTAGGTTTAAGTGGAATCTCAGGCTGTCTAGTTTAGGACTGTTTGAATTAAAGGCATTTGGCTTTAATTTTAGCTCCAAATTGTTCTGCCATTGCCCTTTCTTAATGTAAGATAAATATTTCAAAGTTACTTTCTTGGGGAATCTGAGGTACAATAATTGAACATTGAAATTTAGAAATGAGTCTTCTTCACTAGACCACAGAAACTATTTGATTCTGCAGTATTTTCCCTTCTAAAAGTCTTAAATATTTATAAAATGTAGCAATACTTACATAGATATATAGATATATAAAACAACCTTTGAAACAAACATGGCATAAGTTTGAATGTGATGTCTTCATTATCAAGCAGGGAAATTATCTCAAATCTCTTCAAGTAACATGCATAGTGCTGCAACAAAAGCATGAAATGCTTATCAGAATAATTAATGGTTTAAACATAATCTTGTAAATGAAATCTCAAAAGATCAAAAATTACAGTTGGCTAGGAATACCACATATTTGGATGGTTTCTAATTTGACCTTTGTCTCTAAGTAGAGCTTTTAGTTTCATTTTTAGTCTTTCAGGCCCTGCCATTAACATAGAAATATGTGATTTTGAGCTGTTATATTTTCAAGGGGAAGACATTTTTTTCTTGCATACACATTATGTAATTATTTGTATGCAGGCACAGTGTTCAGTGAGATTAAGAACACATGCATCTTGCTTACTAAATTCAGAAGAAAAACTGTTAGACATGCTGGATGTCAGAGTAAATTTTCAGAACAGCTGCAATCACAGCATGGTATTTCAGTTTAGTCAAAAAAAAAAAAAAAAAAAAAAAGGAAGCCCAGCATATTCCAAGAAGCACATGTTTATTTGTTTCAATCTGTACCATGGGCAAGGAAGCTGTTATGTTATACCCTGTACAAAAAATTTAGGTGCAGGTATACTTAAGAATTGCAACAGCCTTTGGAGGGAAGGCAGGTTTAGAAGTAGTTTTTGGCTTTAGTTTGAGAATTCTTTTCATATGTCACTTTTATTTTTTTCTTTTTGTCTCTTAAGTAACTTAGGTCAGGTGACTGAAGACAGTGCTATTTGGGGATTTTATTATTTTTAGGTTTCTTTTGGAGCCTGGCAGAGCTGTAGTCCCACGCAGTCTGACAGAGACAAAGAGTGTACTTTCTGATTGGCAGGCACTTTATCAGATGTGTCTAGCAAAATTTAAATTAAATCTAGCAAAGATATTAGGGTACTATAAAACTGCCAATATGAAAAGCCTGGTTCACAGCTTGGACTTACAAATGATAGAGCAGCATTGCTTGTACGCTAAGACCTGATGTGACTCATTGTTCCCTTTTCCACTCCAGCACACGTACAAAAGATCAACAGCATTCAGCCTTGAGAGTCCAAGCAGAAAATGGGCTGGATTTCACCCCAGATAGACTGAAAAACTGTATGTGAGGTCAGAATGAGTGATAACCAACCTTCTTGCCTATCCTACAAGCAAGCTTCAATTGGTCAAAAACCACAAAACACAAGCATAACACAAAGGTGAAGAGGGGATGGTACCGCAAAGATTGGTTGCTCATAGTGTCTCTCCAAGGCTGAATACATTGCTGTGTTTTGGGATGACCTGATTGACTGGGAGTTGGACTGTCTTCCAGCACAATTGTGTTGTCTTCAATTACTTCATAGCTAGATTTTCAGAATGAAGGAATTACTGAGAAAGACTTTTACAGATGAAACAGGCTGAAGTGAAAAATATCAGCACAGGGTGAAGGTTTAGTGAAATTTTTCTCTCTCATTAATCTTAATGCACATTTAAATCAAAAACACTGTATATTTTTTCTTGATCAGTATTTTTGCAGGATCAGGGCCTCCAGAAAAACACTACTTAGATATCACTACGAAGATACATTCTGATTTCATCGTTTAAATCTGAAGTAGTCCATTAAGACCAAGAACATCTTAAAACAGCCCTTAGGATTTGGGAATTTTCACTAAGTTCCCAGTTTGATTTCTCTCACTAAAATCTGTTTACTCAGGCACAGCTGTCACTGTAACAATAATTCAATGTTTTGAAATCATCAGGGTGAAAACGATGTGTTCACTCAGAGCACTACACCAACAGTACTGGTTAACTGGACCAGTTATTTGTAGTCTAAGATCTTTTGTCTTCTTTTAGTCAAGTTTGCAACTAAATTAGTTACATTATTTTGGGTTTTGGTGTGTGTGAGTTTATTTAAATATATATACGTATTTGTATTTCTAACAAACCATTGTCTCAACAGATAATGGTATAGAACCTTTGAAAATGTTGTCTGGAATTAGTAAACTCGTAATTTTTCTCAACCAGAACCTATGAATGCTGGATTATTTGTATAGATAATACACTTCTGTTACTCAGTAAAGGAAGACTTCAGAACAGAAGTTGCCATCTATGTTAAGTTTGTTAAGTTTCATCCCCCTGAAACACATACTGTAGAAATTTTTATGGTTTTTTTTTGTTTGGTTGGTTTTTGTTTTTTTACAGGGTAAAGAAGTTGAAAGAAACCCTGGTTGCAGTGCAGCAGTTGGATAAGAACATGAGTAGCCTGAGATCTTGGCTTGCCCATATTGAGTCAGAGCTGTCCAAACCAATTGTCTATGAAACTTGTGACTCTGAGGAGATACAAAGGAAGCTAAATGAACAGCAGGTAAAATACAAAACACTTATAAGGTGCACAATGGCATTAGGAGAAACAAAGTAGTGTGTCCTTGGGCTGCTCATACCCAGGGCATAAGGCAAAAATGTGTACGAATATCAAGGCAAGTGGTGCTTACTGTGTCACTTATAGAGCCTTCTGCTGGCTTTGACATCCAGTCTACGGGAGCTGTTTGACATTCACAAGAAAGGTAAGGCACCAAGAGATGTAACCTGAACGAGCTATTGCAATTGATTTTCCTTGGGGGTTTGTGATTTTTGGTTGTTTGAATTGACTGTTCCAAGAGGCAAAACTGACACCTATTAGACCTTGCAAATTTTGCACATGCTTGAAAAAGACTCTTTTTTAGCAACTTTTCTAACTTGGTTTTATCTTGCAGCTTGTTTGAGAATCACATTGCACGCAAAGATGCATGAACTATACATGTGAAGTTAAAATCAGTTGTTTTATACTGCCCAAAGCTTTTACGCAGTGCTAGAACAAAATAGTCAACATTGGAACAGGAAAAAAAAAAAAGTCAGCCAGCTTTTGGCATTACAATTAATCTTACCCCAAAGAACATTTATTATACTTTCTATATCCTGGTCCTCTTCACTGCTATGCTATACGCCTACTTCACAGATTATGGCTCAGTGCAGTAGAAGGAAATATATGGGCATTTCATCCTTCAGCTGCCCAGTGTAGTTTTACTTAGAAGCATTTTGCTGGTGAAGACTGTTCCGTTGTGTTCCTGTTGGTTATTTATTAGCAGAAATACCTTTTTGGTGCCTCATTGGAGCTGACTTACATGTTCTCCTGAGTTCTTTCATGAGATGAGAAATAAATGTGTGGGAAGAGGAATGCCAGAACGCTTTGGGGAACTTTAATTTATGGAGTGCATAAAATGGCATTTTGATCTTTTAAGCTGAGTGTGGGGCTGAGACCCAAGAATGTTCTGAGTGTTTTCTGGCTCCCTAACTGATTTTCTACATGGCTGTGCAGAACTGCTTATTAATATTCTATATGTAATTTACACAGGGTTAATAATTCATAACACACAAGTGTAACTAATGAGTTGTGTTTCTGAGATGGTGAAGTGCTGGGCAAGGCTAAACGTTGCTATCAGTAAACTAGATACTTGACATTTTTTTTGCACTAGGATCCCCGTGCAAGCATTCCACTGTTTGTTATAACCACTCCTTGTGGGACTTATTAGGAGTATGGAGACTGGTGTCTCTCTGATTTCCACCATTTCCTTGTGGTGGTTCCCATAGAGTGAAAGCATACAACAATATTCTGTGGAAGTCTGAGTGGTTTCACTGGACTCCCAAAGGGGAGAAACAGAGGTGAATTTTATACTGGGAAGATACCGTGTTTGTAATCTTGATGATGATTTGATTTGGTAATGCTGCAGACCATGGTTGTCCTATATATATTACAAAACAAAAACTTCAATGTATGGCAACCAGTATTTTTATTACCAGGCAGCTGTATCTCTGTTCACTTTATCTCAGAAGGCCAGCATGTCAGCCATCTCAAGTATTTCATCCCTCGTTTTTCTTCCCTCTTAGTGTTCTTTTGTTCTTTTCTATGTTTAATCTTCCACTGAGGCCATGTTATCCTCCCCGTTCATACTGCTACCAGTTGTTCATATACAAGATTACATAAAAAATATTATTCTGTGAAAGAGGAGAGACAAATTCCATTTCTGTAACCCCACTGTCATTCTGTAACTTCTCAGCCTCTTCTTCAGTCAAGAATGAGCTTTGCAGGTTGCTGGTCCCTATAGTGAAATTAAGAGGCAATTCAAGCTGGATATCCTGGGGAAGGTAGTGTAACCTCACTGAAGCGTTTTCCAAGGGTTGCAAGCTACATTTCTAGGATTACTTGTTTGTTTACTTTCTCAGCCTGCTACCAGTAGAAATTGAAAAATTGTTTTTGCTTTTGGGATGATTAAAGAAAAACTTGTGCGTTGATGAGAGCAGTGCACAAAAGTGATGCTTCTTCTGTAAACTAACCAAAAAGGCTAATTGTTCTCTAAGAAACATATCAACTAAGGAAAAAAAAAAATATATATATATATATATATAGCATAGTCATCTGTTGTAGAAAAGCTTTGTAGGTGAATAAAAGTTTAATTCTTAGGAATACTCAGGACCATCAATGTGGCAGTTATAATTGCTGCTGTAGTCCAAAACAACAGAAAAGAGATTTTGTTACCTGAACTTTCTTAGCCTAAAGTCTCATAGCTGTCTGGAATACATGTTTTACAGAGTGTTGAAACTATTTATAGCATCCACCTTATATAACATCTCAGGACAGGGAGAAGAATAAACACTTGTACATTATGATGAAAGAGTATTTTCCAGGCAAGTGAAAGTGAAAGGGACAGAGCTGAAGGATAAAATACCGTGATTTTCCACTTTCTCATGTGGTTAGGTGTTCACAAAATATCCTTCTATTTCATATATGAGAACAGGAAATTAATAAAGTCATTGAGTCCAATCTTCACAAACAACAAAATCAGATAACTGATGTAAGATAACATTACTCCATTTCAAATTTGATGATGCTTTTATATTCTATATTTAAACCTCATTTCCTGCTGGAAGGCTATCTTCATATTGCTAGTTGTTAGAAAGATTTGTCCAGTTGGAGCTTAAATTTATGTAGAGACAGTATGTTGACACTATATTTCTTTTTGTGTGTCAACATTTTGCTTTACAAGCAAAATCACAGAATCATCTAGGTTGGAAGAGACCTAGTCCAACCTCTGACCTAACATTAACAAGTCCTCCACTAAACCATATTGCTAAGCTCTACATCTAAACGTCTTTAAAGACCCCCAGGTATGGTGACTAAACCACTTCCCTGGGCAGCCCGTTCCAATCCCTAACAACCCTTTCAGTAAAGAAGTTCTTCCTAATATCCAACCTAAAACACCCCTGGTGCAACTTTAGCCCATTCCCCCTCATCCTGTCACCAGGCATGTGGGAGAATAGACTAATCACCACTGTGCTACAGCCTCCTTTAAGGTACCTGTAGAGAGTGATAAGGTTGCCCCAGAGCCTCCTCTTCTCCAGACTGAACAATCCCAGCTCCCTCAGCCGTTCCTCATAAGACATTTTCTCCAGACCCCTCACCGGCTTCGTTGCCCTTCTCTGGACTCGCTCAAGCACCTCCATGTCCTTCTTGTAGCAAGGGGCCCAAAACTGAACACAGTACTCAAGGTGTGGCCTCACCAGAGCCAAGTACAGGGGGACAATCGCTTTGCTAGCCCTGCTGGCCACACTGTTTCTGATATAAGCCAGGATGCTGTTGGCCTTCTTGGCCACCTGAGCACACTGCTGGCTCATATTCAGGTGACTATCCACCAATACTCCCAGGTCCTTCTCTGCAAGGTAGCTTTCCCTCACTTTACCTCTACTTAGCCTCGTTACCGTTTTCTTGTTCTCCTACTGTGTTCATCTCTTGGGGCCCCCAGCACAAGAAGGACCTGTTAGAATGAGTTCAGAGGAGGGACACAAAGATGATCAGAGGGCTGGAGCACCTCTCCTATGATGACAGGCTATGGGAGCTGGAGTTGTTCAGCCTGGAGAAGAGAAGGCTTCAGGGAGGTCCTTCCAAAGCAGATCTACACGAAAACTCAAGAGGGACTTTTTGGCAGGGAGTGTAGTGATAGGACAAGGAGTAATGGTTTTAAACTAAAATAGGGTAGATTTAGATTAGACATTAGGAAGAAGGGTTTGTGAGGCACTGGAACAGGTTGCCCAGAGAAGCTATATGTGCCCCATCCCTGGAAGTGTTCAAGGCCAGATTGAATGGGGCTTTGAGAAACCTGGTCTAGTGGAAGGTGTCCCTACCCATGGCAGGGGGGTTGAAACTAGATAATCTTTAAGGCCCTTTCCAACCCAAACCATTCTATCATTATTTGATTCTATAAATAAAATTTCACATCTCTTATACTAACAGTTATTTTGTTCACCTGCAGCAGAAGTGAATGTGGTATTCTAGATACAATCTATCACTTTATGGTATGGTCATGTTAACATTTCTCTGTTACTCTTGGGATTATGTTGCCTTGACCTTGGTCCATCCTGACTTTTCCATCTAATACTCTGATGGTTCATTTCAAATTTAAGCAAAAGTCAGGGAGGGTTTCTTTTCCTTGCACTTATCTAACAGAAATAGCCAATTACTTTTGTGGCTTGTCTCGACTTGAACCAGTTGTTCAAAACTGAAAATATGCTTCAAGAAGAAGCATTATCACCAGTGGAGGAAAAGACATTACAACCAAGAAACCAACAGGAGAAATAATACTAATCACATATAACAGGTGCTAAGACCACATAAGTACATTTTCTTTAGCTGTCCTAAATTCTCCGTTCCAATTCCAATTAAAATGCTATATGTTTTGAAAGTTGAAGGAATAAACTCCTACTAAATATGCAGTTTGACATGTGCTGCTGCCAATCTCCATGTCAGACGTGCCGCTATGCAGCTATCTTGCCTCGGGAATAGTAGAATCATGAAGGGCACCTCCAGTAGATAATACTTTTTCCTGACACACTTCTCTTACTAACTTCTGCTTTACATTCTCTATGATAATGGAGAAGGGACGGGAGCGTCATTGGTGTGGTTGATTAAATGTAGCTGAAAGATACTCATCTGAGTATGCAGAGCTCTGGCAGTTTGTCCCAGGGGATGTTCTGATGTTCATAGCTCCTGGGAGAGCTGTGCATGCTGCCAGGTTCTCCTAGCTTCGCTGATAACATTGTATCAATATTTGTGCTGTCACAAGCACAATATCTATCTTAGTAGATTGCTTTTTTCTTGTTTGCAATTGTTTGGTGTTTTTTGTTTGTTGTTTGTTTTGTTTTTTGAATAAGTAGAACAGAAATGCATCTGTATTTAAGCATGTTTTGTAATTTATCTTAAGAATTAATTTCTTCATCTACAGGAACTTCAGAGGGACATAGAGAAACACAGCACTGGAGTAGCATCTGTTCTCAATTTGTGTGAAGTGCTTCTTCATGACTGTGATGCCTGTGCCACAGAAACAGAGTGTGACTCTATCCAGCAGGCTACACGTAACCTGGACAGAAGGTGGAGGAACATTTGTGCAATGTCAATGGAAAGGCGACTTAAGTAAGTCTAAAATGTCTACAAATGAGTATTTTCTTTCACAAACACAACTACAGAATGGGACATATATGATAGGGTTGCAGTATTGAAGGAAAGAGTCTTGTGGGAGTGTGGCTATGGCGGTCGACAAGCCCCATGGTTGGTGATAACATTGGACTCTTAGGACTCTTAAGGATGAGGCCATAAGGAATGTAAAGAGTGTAGAAGGAACAAAGGGTGATTCAGGAGACATCTTGTTGTCTCAGGTTGCTTGTTCTCCAGCCCTTAAGACATGGAAGTTGTTGGGTGTTTGCTGTTGCCGGGCAAAGTTGTTGACCAATGAATAGTTAGTGGAAAAGTACTGCTGTAGGGCAATTGGTATAAGAAGGGAGCTTGTCCTCAATAAGAATAGATGAAGTTATGCCCTCAATAAGAGGGAGTGGAAGTTGTCATCAATAAAGTAGAAGCAGTTACTTATCCTGAAAGAACTCTGGTGTCTGTGTGGTTCTTGATGCCACAGTCTAGAGGTCAGAAAAGGATCATACACTGAATAAAAGCCAATAGTTACCATGACACCGGAGGAAAAAAAAAAAAAAAAAAGTTGTATTATTATGGGTCTTTATATAAAGTACATGAGTCAATTACCAAATTTTGTTCACATGAGACCTTTGATGGAATATGTTTGATTTTCCATGCTTTACAGGAGCAATGAGAAATAAACTAGAGAATGTATGGTGACTGCAGTGATTTCAAGAGGTTTAGAAAACATGACCTAAAAGAGAGAGTTACAATAATTAGTCTTACCCTAATGATGTTTGTCCTGCTTCATATCCACAGATTGCTATCTCTAAGTAATTTTCTACTGTTTCCATGGTAATGTGTGCTATTAATACATTTGTAATAGTAAATTAGCTGAGCTATCAGTATTTAAAATTGTTATTGTGCTAAAAAAAAAAAAAATAAATTTTGAAAAAGGAAAAAAAAAAATGGGATGTTGAAATTCAAGTTCAACAACATATCATCAGAGTGTAAATTTTACCTCAGAGTATTGCATGGATCAGGTGCCTTTCAGAGCTGCATATCTAAGATTTGGGGAAAATGTCTTCTGTATGCAAAAGCACACGAAGTTCTGTTGTAATATATGTGGTCCCCACCCCAAAAAAAAAATCATCTTGGGATTTTACAGTCTCAATATTAAGACAATTTGATTTCAGGGTTGAGTCAGTCACTCCTTTCACATATTCAACTGAGGTCAAATAGTCTATTTGAAAAGTTGAAATAATTTTTAATTTTTTGATTAAAAAAAAAATCGATTACCATATATATTGAGAGAGAACATTTTACCACTTGTTGAATGCCAAAAAAAAAAAAAAAAAAAGAATAAAAAGAAAAAAGAAAAAAAGGTCATGTCCCTTTGCCATGCAGGACAATGACTGTGAACTTTAAAACAACTCAAGCATTTTGCAAAAAAAAATAATAAAATGTTCTGAAGTTGAAGTTACTGTGGAATTTCTAATCTCTGAAATACTGTTTTAGGTACCTAGATTAGACTGTATATCTGAAGTTATTTAGCTTGTGCTATGATTTTTATAGCTCCTATTACATGTTTATAATGTTCTTTTTATAATGGTTCCAAAATTAGACGTATTAAAAAAACTGTCATCATCTTATTCCAGCTCAGTCTGGAATGAGTCAGTCTCCTCTGTTGTCTGTTTATCAACCTGCCTATGTGAGTTAGATTAAGAGCCAGTTTAGTGCAGTACAAGTTTGCTGTTGATGATTATTTAAAGTACTGAAGGTCAGCTGTCCTTCAGTCCCAGCATTCCTTAATTTTCCATTATCTGTTGCAGAATTGAAGAGACGTGGCGGTTATGGCAAAAGTTTTTGGATGACTACTCAAGATTTGAAGATTGGCTAAAAACCTCTGAGAGGACAGCTGCTTTCCCAAGCTCCTCTGGTGTACTTTACACGGTTGCTAAGGAAGAACTGAAGAAATTTGAGGTGATTTATAATACTTGAAATTTAATATCTACTGATCACATTACAGCAGCCAGCTGGTGTTCTTCCTTCCCATACACAAGTCACTCAGCAGACACTGTATTAACATAGCAGAGTTGATGATTTTGCAACTGCCCTCTCTGGCAGGTTTCTAGGAGGAAAAAACAGTGGAAGGTGGAAACTAAAAATGCTAATAAGTCTCACTTCATTTTTGTTCACCACAGTTAGAATTCTTGGCATTTTTCTTCTGCATTTAATATGCTCAGTCAGCAGGTGCTCCATAGCATTCATTAATTTCTCTTCAGTAAGTACTTCTTCAAATGAATGCTGTATGTCTTGGCTTTTGCTTTGATTTCATCCCTTTACTTCTTTCCATAACACTCTGATACCAGCCCTCTAAACTCTTGTATTTTTTTGTACGAAGTACTATGTGCCCATATTAGATACTTATCCCTGAAAAGCACGTGCATGCAAGTATTGTTGTATGTCCATATGGTGTCTCCAACAACTTAGAGGTCAAGTGTGTCCTTAAAAGTTGACAAGCTGTCACTTCAATCAATGCTTAATGGCTTGTTACATAACTCTGTTATTTCTCCTACAAAGTGATGCTTTATCTCATAATCGCAATGGGTTGTATGCCTATATGCAAAGCACACATAGTCCATGTGGCTAATCATGATAAAAGTCATAGAATCAGAGAATCACAGAATGGCTGGGATAGAAAGGGGCTTTAAAGGTCATCTAGTTCCAACCCCCTTTTCATGGGCAGGGACACCAATCCAACCTGCCCTTGAATGCTTCTAGTGATAGGGCACCCACAACTTCTCTGGAAAACCTGTTCCACTTTCTGAGTAAAAGATTTCTTCCTAGTGTCTAATCTAAATTTCATCTCTTTTACCTTAAAGCCATTACTCCTTGTCCTGTCACCACATGCCTTGACAAAGAGTCACTCCCCAGCTTTCCTGTAGGCCCCTTTTAGGTTCTGTAAAGCTTCTATTAGGTCTCCCTGAAGCCTTCTCTAGGCTAAACAACCTCTCTCAGCCTGTCTTCATAGGAGAGGTGCTCCATCCCTCTGATGGTCTTTTACTTAGTTTTAGATTTGCAAAGAGAATATCAAGATGAGAGAGAAAAATGACTCTGAAGAAAGAGAACAAATTATTTAGACATTTCAGTAAGCAAGCCAGGTGCTAGAAAGTATCTGCTCTGAGGAAGAAATGCAAATTTTACATGTCTAAGAGAAGTTAATACTTTCTAGTGTAGCATTTAATTCAGAAACATAAACTGTGAAGCACTGATTCAAGTTTTATTATTGACATTTGCATCTCTGAGTGTACTGGCCAGGTTCTGTTGTTATACACTGCCAGACTTCTTAATTAGGGTGAGTTAGGTTACCAGAGCATAATAATTCTTGCTTGCTGGACCCATGCACTCTGCCTCAGACTTTCTTTCCATTGTTTCTTTATTCAGTGATCAGTGTCTAAGTGTCTTGTTTAGCAAGTCACTCTATGAGAAACAGTACCAAAAATCTTAGCTGTTTGTTTTTCAAAGGTGACTTGACATTGCCCAAAGTCTGTTTCATCAAACCTCCATTTGTAAGGTGACCTTCCCTCTCCTGCAGACTTGTAAGATTTTTACTGCAGGAACTATCTGCAAAGTTTAGCTGTCTTTCTAGAAGCCTGCTTTCCCTGCAGTTGGGTTCTTTCTCCTTTTCCTTTTCCCTCCTCTTCCTGACTATGTAGTTTCTCAAACTACAAAAAAAAAAAAAAAAAAAGAACTTGGTGTTCAAATTCAGTTGCGAATTCAGCAAATTCACTGTTAAGTCAGTATAAAGTCAGCCATGTATGCATACTAACTAAATTGATTTTTTCTTTAACTGATTTTTTTTCTAATTTTATTTTCCCCTCCATCTTAGTTGAATAATAATAATAAAAATAAATAAATAATAAAGATAAAAATTTAAGAAGTGCAAGACCGTGTAAGAATATTTCATTTCCTGATCATGGAGGTCAGAGATGAGTGCCACTCAATTCACAATACAAACTCACACTGCATCCTCCTCAATAGCTTACAGAGAAATGAAAAGAGGTTACAGGGAAGTAGGCAACAGATGTATTCTTGTGTAGCTGAACTGGAAGTATGTAAAACAAATACACAGCTGTTCTTTTGCTGAAATAGTCTTGGTAACAGGTGAAACAACAACTGCACATTTGTGGATTTCATAATCCTAGTAAATATAGTCATAATTGTGTCTCTTGCATGAGAATCACTTCCCTTTTTCTCCTTGTGTGATTTTAAGTGAATTCAGTTTTGTTGAGTATTTCAGTCCAGTTACAAGCCTATTTGCTGCTTGTTGGTTGTCCCCTACCCAATTTAACAGTGATTTAAACAAAGGAAATAGTTGTATTGAGAGGACTCTACAGACTTTTATCTTTTTCTATTTTTGAAACAGGTTCTGTACTTCTGTCTCTGGTCTTATAGTAAAAGAGTGCTTATTTCACTTTTAGTACAGTAATAAGAGTATTTATCATTAATGAAGAAATCTTGTGTTACCTGATATTAATGAAAAGTTCTATACCGAAGTGTTTTTTATCTATCACGCTTCTCTGATTCTTAATAAGGATAGTGTCTTGTTTTGGGAGAGATTGTTTATTTGCTTTGTGAGCAATAGTAGAGAGCAAATTTGTAGAACTACAATTGGAGCAAAAAACTGTTCACCTTTGTCCTCCTTTTATTCAAAAGAGTGATGGTAAAGTAGTCATTTTAAGTCTTCTTTTGTTTGATTTTCTGTTCATAAAAATAGAGGTAAGTGGAATTTTGAAAAACAATTCATAAATAATTTTTGATTGGAAAAAATCAATCAATTCCTTACACAGTGCTTCCTCTAACTTGCTTTGTGATTGCTAGTCACACTGTGAAGCTGATGGGCTAAATCATCTACTTTTCCACTCCCCAGCTGGGTGACTGAGTCTTTAGTAATAGTAGAAGAAGCACTGAAAGTATGTGACAGAGACACTTGTCCAGGCATATGCTGGTATAGATGTTCATAAAATTTTCTTTCCATTAAAACTTTAAGACAAAACTGACTTGTATAGCAATATACTGAGGTTAAAGAGATGATTCCTTCAGTACCAATTTTTGCTATTTTTGGTAAAACTCAGATTAAGCAGTTTCTTAAAACTTCAATATTTGCACTTCAGCAAATGTAGTTTGAGTAAGTAAATCCAATGAGGCCACAGGAATCTTGGCTTACTTTTCCATTAAAAAAAAAAAAAATCATGTTCATTGTTTGTGTTCCTATTCTTCAATACAAAGGCATAAGAGCACTCTATTATTTTTTTCCTTTGGTGTGATTTTTATCATTGTAACAGGTATTCTTCTTGCAATTTTTCACTCAATAAATTATGTCAGCCTTGTAAACTTTTTTCTTTTTCTTGCTCATTTTATTCAGAAGATCATATCTCAGTGTCTGCATCTACACTTAAATTTATTTAACCCCAAAAGATCAGCTAGCATGGGTTTTAGTGTAGAAGCAGGGTCAAAATAAAAGGAGAGGCTATATACATATTGTGATTTAAATAATGAAAACTGATGGTGTCTTTTATTCACACTTCTTTAGGCCTTCCAGAGACAGGTGCATGAAAGTCTGACTCAGCTGGAACTGATTAACAAGCAATATCGTCGCCTGGCCCGGGAAAACCGTACTGATTCTAACTGCAGCCTCAAACAGATGGTCCATGAGGGGAACCAGAGATGGGACAATTTACAAAAGCGAGTTACTTCCATCCTGCGCAGGCTAAAAGTATTTTTCCCTGTTTAAGACTTTGGCTTTCACTACTGTACTTGTGAATTATGGGTACTCCAGAAACTTCCAGTTTAATACATTTTTAGTGTTTTTGAGAAGTTTTCTACCTTTGGAAGAGAAAGGGAGCTTAGAAGTTCACTTTAAGGTAACCAAAGCATGAAATCTATAGGCAAACGAATACCACCTCCTCCTTAGAAGATAACTTTCATGTCTGCTAATTGCAGCTGAAGGTGATATTACTGAAGAGGGAACCCTAGAAATCATGTAGGAAATAAAAGAAGAAAGTGTACTGAGTTTGGATTAGGTTTGAAGGGCATGAAAGCTCTTTATTTGGAGAATGCTGTTGCTGTTTTTTGGGAGGTTGTTTGGTCATTTCATGCCACTCTGTTTTTCACTCCACTTCCCCAGCATTTTATTGGCCAGCGTGAGGAGTTTGAGACAGCACGTGATAGCATCCTGGTTTGGCTAACAGAGATGGATCTGCAACTGACCAACATAGAGCATTTCTCAGAGTGTGATGTCCAAGCAAAGATAAAGCAACTTAAGGTAAAGAATAAGTAAATGGAGAGAGGGTGAGGGAAGAGAGAAGGGATAAAAACAGTCTTGGGTCATCAGAAGGTGGGAGGGGGCTTGGGGGGGGGAGGGCAGCTGGGGGAGAATTTAATAAACATTAAACCAAAGTACATCCTGATACAGCCCCTTAATTGCATGCTGAAATTCAGCCTCAGAAGTTTTGGTATATGTCACATTTCAATACATACTTTTCTGCTAGAGTGAAAGAACTTTGAGCAGTGATAAATTTTCAGAAAAACAAGTGGTAGTCTCTGTTCCCTAAATAAAGGAAGAAATGTAGATTAAAAATAATGTCAGGACTCCAGTACTTCTGACACCTAACAATTACTACATTTTCCAACCATTTCTGCATCCAAATAATACATTATTTAATGAGAAAAATGTCAAATGGAAATCATGTTATGTTATCCAAAATTCCAGTAGGTTAGCTTTAGCATCTGTGTCCATTCTAGACATTTGGTCATGGGCATAGCTTGTTTAGAGAAGAGCTTTCTTTCCAAATACAACAAGAGAGGAATGAGATGGTAAACCATGAAGTATCACTGTTTTTAACAAGAAAGACTGTGGAATGCTAAATTTAATTTCTCATTGTTGTTCATACCAGAATATTTAGAATCATTCAATTTTGTTACCCACACCATTCTTACTGAAAAAATCTAAGAGTTGTGTGTAACTTAGGTTGTTTTAATGAAGATTTCATTGATAAAGTATGGGCTTTGCTTTTATAAAGGCTTTCCAGCAAGAAATTTCCCTGAACAACAACAAAATTGAGCAGATAATTGTGCAGGGAGAGCAACTCATTGAGAAATGTGAGCCAATGGATGCAGCTGTCATTGAAGAAGAATTAGATGAGCTGCGTCGTTACTGTCAAGAGGTCTTTGGACGTGTGGAACGTTATCACAAGAAACTGATCCGTCTTCCTGTGTGTATACTTACATATGTATTTGTTTTATTGCCATTTAACAAATGTGAGAATGAGGAGACAGAAAGATGTTGAAATGAACTAACATTTCCAACTTTCAAAAAAAAAAAAATCCTGTGGTTTTAATTTTGTTACAACTCTGACCATCTGCCTCCCTTCATTCCATGCTATTTATGTCCTGTTCAGAGAGCAAACTTAACAGATCTGGATTTTTTTTGTAAACCATCATGAAAATGCATGCAAACTTGAGATTTATAAAGGTTTGCTAATGGGGGAACATCTCTATTGTTTCATTTTCTAAACAATAATAGAGTGATTCTCCCCAAGCAGAACAGATAGAAATTTGTCTCCAGAGCTGAACAAACATCTGAAGAAGTGAGAGCAAAATGACTTTTGGTAGCTCAAGTCCCATGAAAGCGAAGGAGCAAAACTCATTTTTTCCAGAAAAATGAAAGAATGTAATAGGAGCACTGGTCACAATAGTGGTCACTTAACACTTGATTCCAGAGTTTTCTTTGACTTAATGTCTGCATTACACTGGCATCAGTAAAAAGTCTGGAGCCATTTGCTTAGTGTGAGACTGTGGTGCATTACGTAACTAAAATGACCTTGCATTATGAAATTTCTTGTTGTTCTCTTTTTTTAGTGGACCTTTAAATTATGAAGGGGAAGTGCAAAAAGAAGCAAAATGTAAACCCCATCATTGACTATTACCTAATGCTACTTTATATTTATGCTTTATGTTTATGCTGGCCAGGATGACCTTACAGTGCTTTTGCATGTTGCATTGATCGATCTGTTTGCATTATTTTTCTAGCTGACAGATGATGAACATGACCTCTCTGACAGAGAGGTGGATCTGGATGAATCAGCAGATCTCTCTGATATACACTGGCACGACAAATCTGCAGACAGCATTCTCTCCCCACATCCTTCTTCCAACCTTTCACTGCCCCTTTCACAGCCAGTGAGAAGTGAGCGATCAGGTCGGGACACCCCTGCAAGCGTGGACTCCATCCCACTGGAGTGGGATCATGACTATGACCTTAGCAGAGACCTGGAGACAGCTGGTTCACGGGAAGTGCACTCTGAGGAAGAAGACGGAGAACAAGAGAAAGACTTCTACCTGAGAGGAGCAGCAAGTATAGCAGGTATGGTAGCAAATTGTGTGTCCTGTTCTCTCAGTAAGAAGAAGCAAATGTTACACGTGTGACTGCTTGGCTAAGATACTCATGGAAAAGTATTTTAAATAGCCCCTGAAGATCTTAAATAGCTTTCCCCAAGTGATCCCAATGGCCTTCTGGCCTTAGATGCAGTGCTGGAAATTCCTGGATGACTACAGCCTTGGCAAATCACAAAGGTTTGTATGATATGACAGAGAATTGGCTATCTCTGTGCCTGCAGCCTGCCAGATGGGATATGTCATCTGTAAGAACTATGCGTCATAACTTATTCTGACTAGAGAAAACTATGCTGGATATGTCAAGAGGCGCAGAAGATACTGATGAAGAAATGCTGGGGGAGAGATCAACAACCCAAATCATAAGGTGCTTAAATAAATCTTAATGCAGTCCATATTCAGGCAAGACTCCAACAACTGTGAGTTTAGTCTGAGGTGGCATCTCAGGTCTTGCTTTCCAGAAAAGCTGGAAATCCTTTCTAAGTTTGTATAGTTTGTGCAATAAATCTTAATGAGTGAAAGTTACCAAATGCAGACAATTGTGCAGGAAGACTTACTGGTATATTACACTCTGATCTTCTGGCTGTCTTTTGCTTTCCAGGTGCATTGCTCTGAAAAGAGTCAGGTTTCTCTGGATATTAAGAGACTTCTTAGCAGGATCCTTACTTTTGTCTTCATCATTTTTCCCTCTCCAGAAAGGATGTTTGCTATTGGAACTGTTTCTGTACTTCATCCCATGGAAAAGACTGCTGTTATGAGGAGACAGCCATTGCTGAGCTGTCAGTTTAGACTGTGCTTTTATTTTTTCAGATGTAGAGATCCCTGAAACTCTTGACACCTATGTCACACTTACAGAAAATGCACTCAAAAATTTCTCTGGTAGGCACTGAAAAACGCTAAGCATAGCCAGATGCAAATACTACAGTGCACAAGCAAAACATCTTCCTCTTCTCTATATCTTGGCATCTATTATACTTTTCACAACTTACAAATACTTCTGTGGCAGCATTGGCATGTTAATGTAGAAATACCTGCTTTTCTGCTGGGATTAATGGTATTACTGGGTGCATGGATGAAACAATGAAGTTTGAAGTATTGGCCCTCTCACCTTAGCTAATTAGACAAAGCTGATCAGTAGTTTATTCATATCGGTAGAGTCCCACAACAGGTCTCAGTGCTCTATGTCTCTCAGAGAAGAGTGATTTCTACAAAAATTATTATTTAGCTATAACATTTTAGGGTAGTTCTTATTTCATGTGATTATGATGCTAAGGTAACGGATGTACTGTCATCCAGCATCTTTGTTTTAGTGTTTTATATTGGAAGGTAGATTTTTTTTCAGTTTGCATTTTTTCACAAGATTAAACATACTGTTCCACTTGTTAGATCTCGAAGAGATTAGATGTACTTGCAAATACCTTCTCACATGACCTCACAGTTTTACTCTTGTGAAATAATTAAATATTGCAAATATGAAATATCAAACATTTTAAAATCTTTAAATTTGTGACCTCAGGTTCAGTCTGTTTTTATTTTTTCCCCAGTTTAGTCAAATAATACTGTGAGTTAATCATGATTAATAGTATAGATAGTATTATGTATAGAAAAATGCGTGGTTTCATGACCCATGAAAATTTTTAAAGTAGTGTGAGAAAATTTTGAGCAACTTGTTCTATCTATTTGGTGGGATAGCATTTTGTATGAAAAGAGTTTTAACCACCTCAGAGTACCCATTTTCTGTAATTAGCTGGACAGAAGGCTTCCTTTATCTATGCAAGTTTTCAAACTTGTTTTTTATAAACAAATTCAGACCATCTTTGTAAACAAATGGAAATCAGGCAGAGTCATAGAATATGGATAGGAGGAATCTCACGCAGTCCTCTATGCTGCAGACTACTTCAGACCCGAATTGGCTGTATCTGATTCATATCACAGAATTCACTTGACTTCTATAAGGAAATTGTATTTGCTTCAAAAACAATATGAGTTCCAAATGGCTTGGTAGAATAATACCATTTTTAAATATTATTTTTGTCAAATATTTGAATGGAAAAACACTATAAATTTTGCTGCTTAATGTAGTTGCTTTAATCAGGTGTGGGCTACTCACTGTGGCCATTCAGAACATCCAGTCATCTTTGGATCTTGAGAATATAATTACAACAATATCACTTATCATTTATATACCACTTTTGATCTTCAAAATTGGATATAAATAGAATCCGTTCATGTAGCTCAAAATTCTACTAATTTTAGTGCTGAAAATTAATACAAAGAGAAAAAAGAAGAAATCAAATTTTAATGCAGACTTTGAAACAGGAGCTTGTGATACAAGGTTTTATCTGAGAGTGTTTGAACATGAAAAGGAGGCATGCTGTCTCCAAAATCAGTGAGGCTAGAACATGTTTCTCTAAGATCTTTGCCCTTCACACTGGTGAGAGATTCTCTGAGGGAAAAAGTCCTTTCAGAATAGTTAGCAAGACTGCTTGAAACTGTGAAGATTTTTATCATATTCTTATGGAAATTATGTTCATTTGTACATTGATCTGTCCTATAAAGATTGCTAACATGCTCTAATGTGACTAGTTATTAGCTTGCTTTGACATGTACTACTCATACAGCTGCAGTCATATTCCTTCTTTACTGTCTAATCTAGCTAGTATTCCTGATACTTACTCTGCCTGGGCAAAATGTAGATAGAAGTTCTGGAAAATTTGTGTGGCAGTCACTTTTTTTTGTTTATTTGTTTTTTGATACAGGAGAATCTAGTGAGCTAGAAGCACATATCCTACAGCTGGACAAGGCCTTAGATACCAGTCGTTTCCAAATACAGCAAACAGAAAACATCATCCGCAGCAAAACACCTACAGGACCAGAACTGGATTCCAGTTACAAGGGATATGTGCGTGTGCTTGATTCTCATTATGTGCTGACATTACCAAAAATCAATGTTCTTAGTCATGGTGGTGTATTTTGGAACAAAAATCAAATAAGCACTCCAAGCTTAGGTTTACTTGAAAGAAATCAAGCTGTGTTTTGAAAGAAATACAGCTTTTTCAACAACTGCTTCTCAGGCTTACTCACTCACATGGTTACTACCTTTAATCACATGCTTTGTTGTTTACATTATTAGTGTTTTTACAATAGTATAAGTTTACAGAAACATCACTCTAGGGAGTTTATTTTCCTATTGTATTTCTGTCGATGTCCAAAAGTAATTTCTCACACATGTGTTTTTATCCATCTGATATTGATATCTTTGTTTAAAATTCCTCTGCTTTTAAGAGCAAGTTTTAAAGCTTGATGCATAATATTCATTTTGCTAATGAATTGTAAACATGCATCATGTAAGCAAAGTTGTATATATGGAATCCATGACTGAGAAGCTTTCTCAGTGAGGTTTTCTGTAAGAAAAATATCTACATAAGTTTTTCAGACCATTTTATTACTGACAGAATTGAAAATTTAGGTGATTGGATGCATAGTAGTATTTCGATACTGTTGTTTCTTTTCCTAATCACATTTTTTAGTGTCTAAACATTTATAATAGATGTCACCTGAAGTTCTCCAGAAAGATATGGAACAGAGGCACTGAGATATTTTTATTTCATCTGAATTTAAGTCTTTATTGTTTGCATATAGATTTCTTTGATAGTGACAGATTGTGAAAGGAATAGATTTTTACCCTCACACTTGGACCTACCTGCAGAAAATTTTAGAAGTTGCATTTTCCCTGCAACTAGTCTTGTACAGTGCACATTGAGATGGGTATTTTTTGTTTGTTTGTTAAAACAGATGAAGCTACTAGGTGAGTGCAGTGGAAGCATAGACTCGGTAAAAAGACTTGGATACAAACTGAAGGAGGAAGAGGAAAAATTATCTGGACTTATTAACCTGAACAGTACTGAAACCCAAACAGCTGGTAAGTCATACTCAGTATTTTGATGGAAATCAATTATGAAAAGTAGCAAATGTATGCAATGTTTTTCTGAATTAGCAGTTGGTATTATTTACTGACGTAGATATTTACATAATTGTGTCTGTTACCATGTTCTGTTTAACATCTCTTACAATTAAGTAGGAATAGTAAGTGTTCCTTTTATATGTCATATGAAGACTTTAAGCATTCAAGTGCATTTTAAGAACCCCTTCATATCATGAGACATAATTGTTAATCTTTGGGAAGGTCCCTGTAGATGCAGTGCGTTTTATTAAATGTTTTCTTTTGAAAAATGTTTTGCCCTACAAAACATGTAAATCAGCATTCATTTCTTCTAATATTTCCTTTCACTTTTTCTTGTATTAGCTGTCTACAGTATAGAAATATATATTCACCTGGTAGAAGTATTCACCTGAGGAATTTTAATCATCAGCTATAGAGCAGAATGTGTTGATTGTAAAAGTATGTAGATGTTCCAGAGTCTGTAAAGGCAAGGTCTCCATTCTCAGCCTGCAAATACATGCTACCCGTGTAGTTTATTTTATTTGTAATTAATATATATTTTTGATTATTATTTTAAGTTGATAGGATGATACAACTTGTCCTTCTCTAAGGCGCAGCATTTCAAGTAAACTAAGAAGAAACAGACCCTAATTTATTTCTTTTTAGCAGAGATACTTGTCCAATGCAACATCAGTAGCTTTAGCAAACGTGGTGATATGGGAATATTAAATAGTGAGAGGTACGAATACTTCTGAAAATAATATTAAATATGTGGCTAATTAGACATATTCAGATTCTGTCCTATTGGTACTTATTCTGATTTAAAATGTCTTTATACCAGCATAACCTGTTCAGACACATGTATCAACTTAGTTCTGTAAAGCCAAGAGGAATCCGACATTAGAGAATGGTAACATTTTTTGATGCCTGGTTGCTCATCCAGATTTTTCATTCTTTCTCTCCAACATAATGTTTTTTTTCAATCTAACTTAGTTTTCAGCATGGTGTTTAGGGGGGTTAGGGTTTTTACAGATGTTAAGGAGCATTTTTTTTACTGTGCAGGATTCAACTGACACAATTGCATGTGTGGCAAATGTTTGGGGTGTGTTTTTCTTTCTGAACTTGGTGTTTATCATTCCAGGTGTAATTGACCGATGGGAATTAATCCAGGCTCAAGCTCTAAGCAAGGAACTAAGGATGAAGCAGAACCTTCAGCAGTGGCAGCAGTTCAATTCTGACCTTAATAGCATTTGGGCTTGGTTGGGAGAAACTGAGGAAGAGCTGGAGAAGCTCCGCTGCCTTGATCTTAGTACTGACATACAAGCCATAGAGTTTAGGATTAGAAAGCTGAAAGTGAGTTCTCTTTTCCATAATTTAAGTTGCAAACAGTCCTGAATGCAACACATATGTTAGAAAGGTCACTGATAGTTGCAGCTGGTTTGCTCCATTCTGTACATAGCTGATGACTTAAGTAAGTAACTAAGTAACTTCAGTGTGATTTTATGAATCACCTTTTGGCAGAAAAATGTACCGCTGCCATTTACTATTTAATCCAAATGAATTTTTGAAATAGTAATTCTGTGGCAATTCTGTAATTCCAGAATGCACAGATAATTGCTGTAGTTAGCTAAGCTGATGAAAGTTGAAAAAAGCCAAATGAAATAAAATCTGTTCTAGTAAAGCTGGTAACAAAATAGCTATTTCAATAGATACACCTCTGGGATATATTACTTTTTGTGGAGGAAAAAGAGTGCCAAATGGGCTTTAACCTAACTCACTGGTGTCACCCAGTACAGCAAAAAAAATGGTGTCACTTTGCAACATTCCAGTTTCTTCTGATATCTCAGATGTATCAGGATCTGATCACTACCTTTGTGATCTCTCCTGGATACTTTACAGTTATAAAGATCTGGAAATGTGGTGCTCCACGGCTTCACATACAGTTATTAGCATCTTATAAGCTTGGGTACAAAAATGTGGGAGCCAATGTCAAAATGTGCTGTGATCCATGCTAGGAATGAAGTGGACAGACAGTAAAGATTGTTTCCGGCAGTGATCCATTTAAACCATATTAATGCTGATCTTCACTGCAATCCAAATATAGCTGCCATAAGTACTACAAAGGTCACTGTGACATGGGGCTTTTAAGTAAATGCTTTAAACGAGGTGGAAAAGGGGACATTTCATAAGAATCCTGTTCTTATCTCACCCACTCTTGGAAAGCTCATTAGTGCCCTCCAAACCAAGAGAGGTGGGGTTTCTTTTGTGGTTTCCAGTGTAAGCAAATCATTTTTTATACGTGTCCTGCTTCTATAAATTGGAGTAAGTTGTTTATATTCTCGTATGTTTTCTTTTTCTTCAGTAAAAGCTTTTTTTTTAAAAAAATACTGTTGACAGCCGTTTCCACTTGAAAACATGCTGTTGGTTTGTTGGGTTTTTGTTGGGTTTTGGTTTTTTGTTGTTGTTTATCATCAAAACTGAGAAGTGAGGGCAAAAGTTTTATTGTGAGCTACAGTACAAGTGTCCTAAATTTGTTGGACCCTCCCTGTCTTTAAAATATCTCAAGCATTAGCCAGATCTTTAAAATTCAGCTATGACTTCAGCCTTTTAAGTCCTTAAAAGTTTAAATAGATTCTTCTAGTTTATGCTCACAGCAAAATTTTAGTAGATGTTAGAGAGTGAACATTTGCAGAGTCACACAGTGAGCGTAGAAGTCTCATATACAGAGCAAAGAAAGAGACATTAAGGTACATTATGCAGTTGCCGAAGGCAAATCTTTACATCCTTATGGTGCCTTCTCTGCTTGATTTTTCTGAAAGTTGCATATTTTACTAATTTATCTTCTTTCTTCCACCTATACCCCTTTCTCTTATCATCAAGGAGCTGCAGAAGGCAATTGATAACCGCAAAGCAATCATTTTATCCATCAATTTGTGCAGCTCAGAGTTCACTCAGTCTGACAGTGAAGAGAGTAAGAAGCTCCAAGAGCGCCTGTCACAGATGAACATGAGCTGGAAGCACGTATGCACTATGATGGATGAATGGCGCTGCTCACTGCAAGATGCATTAATGCAGTGCCAGGTCTGTACTGTATTTATTTTAAATAGACAACAGCCAACATATCAAGTTATAAACCATATTGCTTTCTGGTGTGATCATTATCCAGTCTGGAACTTGCCCATATGAGCCAAAATACAACTTTGTTTTATTCTTTGTAAAGAAATTTCTGAGATATAGATGCACTACCTGAAACATGTATTTCTAGCCCAAGGTTTTCTAAGTTTGTCATTTCTGGAATAGTATTCTCATACAGTGTTCTATACTTCCTTACAAGTTATGTTATTTAACCCATAGGAGCTATCATAGGATCAACTAAAAATGTAAATTTGACAGGAATTTTCTGCTACATTATTAAAACCTGCACTCATCCCTTGCAGGACTTCCATGAAATGAGCCATGGTTTGCTGCTCTGGTTAGAGAACATTGACAGAAGAAAAAATGAGATTGTGCCCATCAATCCAAACCTGGACTCAGAAATTCTGCAGGATCATCACAGACTTCTAATGGTAGGGCTATAATCACTCTTTTCTCTCCCACAATACATCATCAGAAAAACAGCTAATCAGATTTATCTTATCTTTCACTCGAGGATTCATCGTCTATTTTGTGCTAATACACAATGGTGGCTAAGTTCTAACTGTGGGACTCAGCTGCTAACTTTACTTAGGAGGAGAACACCACTCATTTCTGTCAATAGCAGAACTAGCAATTTAAATACTCAGGCAACATCTAGGCTGCTGTATATCTTGCTGTCATTTGATGTTTAGTGTTTTGGAAGGTCTGTCCTCAGTGGGAACTTGCTGCAAACATCAGGGATGTTAAGCTGTCACAGAATGAACTGCAAGCTGGAGGGAAAGAATGCCATTCAGAGGGAGCTTGACAGCCTTGAGAGGTGGACCTGTGTGAACTTCATGAAGTTCCGCAATGCCAAGTATAAGGTCCTATATCTGGACCAGGGCAATCACAAGCACAAATACAGGCTGGGCAGCAAACGGATTGAGAGCAGTCCTGATGAGAAGGACCTGGGTGTGTTGGTGGATGAGAAGCTCAACATGAGCCATCAATGTGTGCCTGTAGCCCAGAAAGCCAACTGTATGCTGGGCTGCATCAAAACCAGCATGACCAGCAAGTTGAAGGAGGTGATTGACCCCCTCTTCTCTGCTTTGTGAGATCCCACATAGAGTACTGTGTTCAGCTCTGGGGCTCCCAGCACAAGAAAGACGGACGTTGTTAGACCAAGTCTAGAGGAGGGCCATGAGAATGATCAGAGGGCTGGAGCACCTCTCCTATGAAGACAGGTTGAGAGAGCTAGGGGTGTTCAGCCTGGAGAAGAGAAGGCTCTGGGGAGACCTTATAGTAGCCTTGCAGTACCTAAAGAGGGCCTACAAGAAGGCTGGACAGGGACTTTTTTCAAGGGCATGTAACGATAGGATAGGGGGCAATGGCTTTAAACTGAAGGAGGATAGATTTAGAGTAGATATTAGGAAGAAGTTCTTTACTCAGTGATAGGTGAGGCAGTGGAACAGGTTGCCCAGAGAACCTGTGGATGCCCCATCCGTGGAAGTTTTCTCTCTTTTCTCTTTTCTTTCCGTTTCATTAATTTCAATTGTCTGCTTTTGTTACTTCAAGCTTTGTTCTTCTTTTTATATTTTTCCTTCAAAAATAACTTCAATTTTTAAAAAATCTGGTGCTTGCACTTGCAATAGCAAATCAGACGTGAACTGCTGGAGTCTCAGTTGAAAGTGGCATCACTGCAAGATATGTCCTGCCAATTGCTAGTCAATGCTGAAGGCAAGGACTGCCTTGAAGCTAAAGAAAAGGTGCATGTCATTGGAAACAGACTGAAGCTCCTTTTGAAAGAGGTTATACGCCACATAAAAGACCTAGAGAAAATTCTAGACATTTCAAGTAGTCAACTGGTAAGTCATGTTTTTCTATTTCTTCCTGTTTGTTGGGCACATTTCCCACTGTTTTGGTTCTTGATGGAACCAGCCTCTTAACAAGCCTCTTCCTGTAATTAAAAGCAAATTAAAAAGTACTATTTTTAAACTGTATTGACTTTGGTAGAAAATGCTTCATCTAAAGCAATTAAGTTTTGACTACAGGCTTGATTTTCTTTTCCTTCAGGGTTAACAGAGAAAACATGTAATACTTTAATCTTAGAAAAATTGCTATCAAAACTTTATTTATTTATTTATTTAATGAATTAATTAATTTCACCAAATAACTTTTTTCCTCCCCTTTGGAAATAACTCTGCTGGGATATCACTCTGGGATTTATTTATTTGTTTGTTTGTTTATTGAGTTTGTTTACCTGAACGGCTAGTTGATGCATTTCTGAGCTCCATTCCTTCTGAATTTAGGATTTATCCTCATGGTCTTCTGCTGATGAACTAGACACATCAGGCTCAGTGAGTCCTGTATCTGGACGAAGTACACCAAGCAGGCAGAGAACGGTAATTTCACATCATATCACATCTGCCATCAAATGGGTGGGAGCTCTGGATGTCTACAGTAGTTCTAGCCAGATGAAAGGCCCCCCTTCTCACTTGATAGGAAAGGAAATGTTATAAACCAAATAAAAAACACAGCTGCTTTCCCCAACCCTGCTGCATATCCCATCCTGCATGAAATTTGAATTAGTAAATATTATCTAAAACCAGGGCTGTCAGTGTGGTTGGTTTACCATGGTATGGCATGTTGTGTCTCTTGTATTTTGCTCTAGTGATGACAGCATCTCAAAGTCTGATCTTGTCTGGTAAAATCGATCTTCCATTTCTGTTTGGCCTTCTCTTCAGAGCTGCTTCATCGAGAACCTCAATAAATACATATATATTTTTTTTTTTAATTTCTGATGAACATTGTAGGTCTCATTGAGACTTTCGATGAACAGCTGAATAGAGCTGAAGGACATAAAACATCGATCAAAACAGCTAGTTGAACAGGACCTAATAAATGATGGCAACTCTGGAGTTGTCTGTTTACATTGCTGGCACAAAATTCAAGAAATGTAGCAATACATGCCTAGTACTTAACACTTCCATACTCTGAGCCCAAAATGGAACTGCAATTATTTTGTCTTTTTCTGCAATTCTATTGGTTGATTACTTCACTTTTTCTTTATTTTTTAAAAAATCTTTTTTTTTTTCCATTTGCACTTTTTGTAAAGCATCTGAGTTCTGTCTTGACAAACTGAATGGCTCTTGGATTTTTTTGTTTTGTTTTGTTTGTTTTTACATTCAGTAGTTTCCTTTTAGATGCTAGTATAAAAATGTAAAGGAATACTGGCTTTTCAAATGAAGAAACAATATAAACTTTTACATTTTATTTCAAAGGTCAATGCTTTCATATTTTAAATTTAACCTTAAATGACTAATAAAAACTGTGATATCATATGTAACTGGAGGATGTCTGACCATTGCAGGAAATGGAGAAGTATCTTACCATAAAATATCTCTAAAACGTATGCAGATTTATAATAGACTTTGTCTTAACATTTTAATAAGTATTCATCTATCTATCATTTGTTAATATTTGTGTACATGACCACTTTTTCTCATTTTTGTGCATAATGTATAGCTAATTTTTATGATTCATTGTGTCATACAACTGACCCACTGTTGGGCCTGTTTTTTCAGACTTCTACTTTTTGCACTCGCAATTTTAGAGACTGAAGTGATGATGTTTACAATTTCAGTGCCAAATACACTGATGCTATATACTGATACCAAAAATGATATCAGATTGATAATCATCTAACTGCATTAAATATTCAAGCAAATAGTTGTGAGTGCAGGAATGCACCTACAGTTACTTTGCCTTCAAAATTGTGTGGAGGGCAGTGGAGAAGAGGCCAAACACCTAGAAGGAGGCCTTTTGACTTTCTTTTTTTTGTCTTTAGGAATATTAACTTTTCACAATTGCATTTTGAAATATCTGTATTTTCCCATATTCATATCAAATTTATTTCTACTTCATATCACAAATTATATGAGCTCAATTTCTAGTGACATATATATGGTTTTGATCCTTTATATATATATATATATATAAACAGAATGGCTAAGCTGTTATTTTTTAATTCACTGTGAACATTCTAATTATTTCCATATTCAACTAGTTGAAAAGAAAAGCCAGTTTCCTTGGTTCATGGGTATTGGTCACTTCATTTGATTTTTTTTGTTTGTTTGTTTCCTTTGCTGCACTTTTAATTTAGTTTCATCGGTAGCTTGTCTTTATTTGCCTGGACTGAACATTCTTCTTTCTTTACCCCCTGTTCATTGCAAACAGCCACGGGGCAAATGTAGTCTCTCACAGCCTGGACCCTCTGTCAGCAGTCCACATAGCAGGTACCTTATTCTCCTGGTTTCCACACTCTGCTCTAGAACCCCAAGAGGATGATGAAAATTGGTCGTGATTCCTGTCAGTCCACACCAACTCTATCAGGTGGCCAGGACATAAACAAGTGAAAACTTCCCTATTATTATTAGTTTGGCAAAAAGTGCTCTCAAGTACTCCATAATCTTTTTCAATAGGAATACTGGATAATTCTTGAATCTCTACAGCTTTTGCTTCCCAGTAATTCCATGTAATAGACATTTATTTTTCATGTGGTGTTTACAGTCATATTTAATGATTATTTTGGCATAATTTAACCGAAATGCCAGTAGGTTCATGGCAAACACTTTTTATCATCCTCTTTACCTCTAGATATTAAATTAAGGAAGGTAATAGGCCAGTACCATCTTCTAGAATTCACAAAACCCACAGATCTGGATGAGACATACTAACATCCTTTTCTTTTCCAGTTTTTTTTTTCTCCTTCCCTGAAATGTTTTGTTCAGTTTGTGGGTTTTCAGTACTTAAGACTCAAAATTAAAAGCCAGAATTTGAAGTTTTTAAAACTTGGGGTTACTTTCTCTCCCCCCGTCAGAAGACTGCATTATAATGTGCTAATACTGCCATGGCTCATGCCAAGTGCTTGCATCCATGTATTGCTCTGGGAGCAGCACTGCCCCATCACTCTCTGACCAGTAGAGAGCAGACTTGCAGCTACAGCTTTTTGCTTTCCACCTTGTCTCCAGCAACCTGTCATCTCTGCAGCTAACAGTGCTTCTGCATTCTTTGTTGTTGTCAGTGTGATACGTGTACTTTCACTCTTTTACTGATCAAATCACTAGCCTCTATAGTTAAAAATAAAAAACAAAAGTAGCAGTAAATATGCAGGCATATAAATACACACTGTATAAAGTGGAAGTCTTTTGCTATTTCAGCATCTTATGCAACGCAATAGGAACATGAAATAATCAGAAAGCATGATCAAAATAGATTTGTTCTTATAGTTAAGTCCCAAGTCTGATTTATTCTACGTATAACATGAACTACTTCATTTTTAAACTAACTCCTGTTGAAGTGAAAGATTTAAGGTTGGAAAGAAAACATTAGATTTAATACAGTGATTGAGCAATAATCAGGCAGACAAAATATATCTTGAGAGTATTTTTTTCCCATAAGCAAAATAAAGGCTTTATTCAGCAAAATATAAATGAAGTAAAGAATAAAATACCTAAATTTAGTTGTTTACATAAACACTTCTTTAAAAAATCACAGGTATAGTTAGTCACTGTGAGTGAAGTGTCATAGTTACAAAGCCACACAGCATAGCAGATAGAACAGATGGAGTATCTTTCACTACTGCCACTGACACTAAGAAGCTGCCTTGTTTTCAGAGATTTTTTATCTTTGAAACATGATGAAATCACAGAAAATAGGTGAAATACATACACACCATTTTTCTGTCTAATGCAGAAATAATTATTTTTTTCCAACTCCAGTCTGCTATGAAGCTTGGCATTTTGTTTCTCACAGGGAATGGGAGAAGGGAGGAGTGGGGCTTTACTCTGCAGCCATTAACATCTAGAAGGAACGGAGAATGTCTTCGGCAGATAAGCATGCTTGCGCTAGCAACATTGTACTCAAGCAATGTATTGTGTGCATTCTTCCACTCTCCTGTATGGTCCAACAACCTCTGTCAACCTTTTGAGAAGGTTTCTGGTTGTAGGTGTGAGCAGCTGGCTCAGAGCACAGCTAGCAATGCTTTGCAGCTTTGAGATCAACCTCTATTCTAGCAGTGGCATTGGCGCGGCACCTTTCAGATCAAGTCTCTCCAGCACTGTTTATTAACACATCTTGTAGCGATACAACACAATGTTCAATTTGTCATTCAGACAAGCATGGAATACGAATGAGTCACTACTGAATAGGAAACTTAATCAAATGCGCAAGCCAGACAGGTTGTGGTTGAAGTATAATGTGGTTTTAACTGATAAAGTAGTACAAGCTGTCACTGTGTTCTTTAATATTTTGACATGCCTCTGATCAGAGTACTTTGTGTTTGATCTTGCACTGGATCAGCAAACCCTGTTACAGTTTAGTATACAGAAGAAATAAAGTCAATTTTAAAATGTTTATCACATAGAGGATTGTGAGGGAAAGCTCATTTAAAAATTAGAGGGACTGTGTTTTCTGTATAACAAATGTGATATCATTTTGCCTTCCCTATTATCACAGCGAAAAAGAAAAGCAACCATAGTGTGGTGCTAAGCAAGGTATACGTTTAAACTAGATGTTACATTGTGGATTTAATTAAATGCTGATTCAAGAGGTATTAGTAATGCTGTACTAAGTAGGAAAAGCAAATCCAAGAATCAACTTCTCTTCCTTCATCAGTTTAATAGAGCTGTCGTAAATGCACACCTGGATCTGTGCCTGTGGATTTTCTGAAATGATTCAAATGTTAAAAAGATTAAAATAATTGTTCAATTTGCTCAGGAGTGTTTACATTGTCTCTCTTGAGCAGCTCTATTCAAGTCTTGGCGCCACAGTGCCAACCTCCATTTCCTGCTCTCCACAAGCCTCCCCAGATGACTACTAGGTATTTAAATGTCACTTGCTGTTCCTGGAGCATACCAGGCCACAGCAGTCTTCATGGCTTTAGCCACGTAATGTCGTTCAAACACGAGCTTTTCATTTACATGTAGATTACCATGGCTCTTCCTGTTTTCTCCCTCATTCTCACTTAGTGCCTGTTATTTTAACTTCATATTTATTTAACTCCAAATTTATTATTCAACTTCATATTTAACTTCTGTGAGTTTGAATTCATCTTTCAGAAGTATGATAACTAAATAATACCAACTTCTCTAGGTGAGGTCTGACTCATGCCATATAGAACATCATTAAATCAACCCCGTTCTCTTCTGGAAGTCTTGAACTGAAATTTTGAAATTGTTTTTGTCCCCTTTCACTGTTATGTTGCAGCATTGGATTTTGGTTATTTGTCAAATAACAGCTCTATATTTCTTTCTTCACTATCACAGAGTGTTAGCTTCCAAATGTTTTTGGAAGCTTTTGCAGAAGTTTTTATTTCTACCTTGCATACTGCACTCTTAAACTCCTTTTCCTACTTCTTAAGTCTATTTCTGATCTCTGGAGTCAGTTCTTTCTTTGCAATAAGCTAATCCTATTTTGTATTTGTAAAGACTTCCAACTTCTGTCATAGAAATGAATTTTGCTGTTCTTATATTTTGTGCAGTAGTCTTTTCATAAATATATTAAACCAAGGCTCATCCTTGATTAACTCCAGTAATAACATCCTACTAGCCCAGTACTGCCACTCTCAACATAAGACTGTTGTCTGCATTCCATTAGTCAATTCCCCATTAAATTCAATTTAGTTATTCCTGTCATTTGCCTGAATGACAAATTATTCTGTTATAATCTTTCAGATGTTTACTGCAATCCAGATAGATTAGTTCAACCATATTTTCATTGTCCAAAATAAATAAATAAATAAATAAAATCAGTCATCGTTAAATGCAGGTACTCATCTGAGCTGAAATTAGACTTCAATTTGCCCATCTGATCTACAGCCTGGTAAATTAGCTTCTCCTCTCTTGAAATGCTTCAGAAAGAGTTCCAATTTCTCTGATATTAAAAACTCCCAAAGTAAGGGTAACTATTGCTTGCACTTCTTAGGTTAATGTATGAGATTTCTTGACATGAAGAAGCTTACATCTGGCCAGGTCTGCAGCTGTGCCTCCTTCTTTGTTGAGTTAGCAGGAATTATGTATGGAATGAGTAGCAGGTGGTCTTCCTTGCATCCAGAAACAGCATCCTGTGTGATAAATGGTGGAGCAGTCAGAAGAGAGAGCAGAAGATGCAAGCTCAAGAGAAAGAAATTGCATTTTTTTCTCCAAACTGGCATACAATCCTTCAGCTTTCCCTTCTCCTGCTGGAGTAGATACGAGTTCTGCCTCTCACCAGTAGTAAGCCTTTTTGTTAACGATGTATGGATATTTTTAACCATCTCTTCTTACCAAATCCATTAAACACTCTAAACTGAGCATTCCATTTTTCAATTATGTCCATTACAGAGGAGTACCTGCAATAAACAGTGACAGTACAGCACTTGAACATTTTAGAATTTACCCTCTGAAGATGTTTTCATAATGATTCATTATTTGCTTTGTTGAATTGTTCCCATGCAGTATTAGAAACTGTTGTTCAACACCCTACTTCACTGCAGAGAAAGAGTTTCAATATACTTTGCCATGAACTGTTTTAATTTTTGAAGGAGAATCTATGTTCCTTGCTGAGACCAGCCATGCGGTTTATACAGTTCAACTCTTTTTCCCGTTTGTTGTTTTTATTTTTTGTTTATTTTGTGTTTTTTTGGTTTTTATTTTGTTTTATTTTAGTAAATCACAAAGCAAAAAGTGCTGGATTGTGCTACAGCAACATTAGGAAAAGATTTAATAATAATAATAACAACAACAACAAGGTAGATGCTGACTTTGCCTTTTGATTCTGCTTTTTAGAAATTTCTTTTCTTTACTCATTATGAAACAGCAGTTACCAACTGCAGAAATGCAACCTTTTTTGATTGGGATTAACAACGTATGTACAGTGAGAGCCTTGTAAATAGGTGGACTATGCAATCAAATGCTTGGAAGGTAATTAAGCACTCCTTGTTCCCTTTGTTCCTACCTCAGCCCATTAATTTTCTGTCTTGGCATTCTTGGACAGTAGAAGTCCCGATCTAATTGAACTTTAATATGGAATGCTCTGATGCTGTTAAATGTGCCATATCCTTTCAATGTGTTCTTTATAATACATGATCTTGCATAATTCAACAAGCAGCTTTCCATCCGGGCTACAATAACGTGGATTCAAACAACATGTGATCCGTTGTTTTGATCATCCCTCCATCCTGGGATATTTAGGTCAAGTTAATCGTTTAGCTTTCCTGAAGTGCTGGAGTTTGTTTTGTTTTGAATTGTTCTTGTTTTATGACAGTCTTATTTCTGTCTGGCTTTCTTGAAGTCTTCACAATGGAATGATACACATGTATGAACAAAATAATCTCAAGCACAGGAAGAAGTTTTTTCCTGAACATGTTGAAAGGTGGCCCTTGCCAAGCCTCATATAGTTTTTGAAGATGATTTTTTGGTTTTTGTATGCTTTCTCACATGGATTCGGATTTATCTGTGAGACAAGATCAAAAGGATAAAGAGATCAAGAAACCATCAAGACTTGCTTGACTGGGGAGCATTTGACCTCAGCAGACCTGATCTTCCATACCTTTAAGTTGAGACTAAGTGCATCTTTATGAATATTTTTCTCTCTTAAACCCTAGCAAACTATAGGTTTTCTGGAGCTTCACAACCACAGCAGCTACACATATGGTTTGTAGCAACATATTTATCGCAAAATTCATGACATAACCTTTGAATGGAAGGTTTCTTGAGACTAATGATTTGAAGGCCCGAAGTTCTTCCATTTTTGCCTAGTGCTAAAATACAATACTTTACCATGCCATTTAATTAGCACACTCAGATAACCCATGTTCTGATATCAACTTGCATAATCTCTCTTTTGAGTGTTCCACTTACCTCAAAACCCGTTGTCTATGTATTAGAGCTCTGTCAGTTTCAGTGAGAAGGGAAAATGTGAAATCTGCTTCTTTATCCTTTATTAAAAATGTATTGGATTTGTGTGCTTAATTTGAAGTGACCCATTAGAAATGTTTGGAAATGTCTCCTATGGATTTCTGATAGATATGTGCCATTTCAAGACAGATCCATAGACACAAGGGATGCAATCACTCAGATGTCCTGTCAGTTTAGCAAATAAGATTTTAACTGCTGATCCAATGCAAGATTTAAAATACAATGTGCTTTGTAGAAAATGAGTCCCCATTGCCTGAAGATTGGTGTATTAATTAACTGAATATTGATTTAACAGTATCTTATTGCATTATACACTTGTGGATAGTATAAAAAGAAATTAATTTAGAAACTTCTGCAACCAAATACAGTTGCCATTTTAAATGAAGAGGATTTTTTTTTTTTAGGCAGTGTGCAGTAAGCATATGTGATAAGTATGTCCCACTTTTTATTTTCCCCTTCTCTAGAGCACAGTTAAGTGTAGAGTCTTCCTCATAACTGATAAAGGGGCTGTGGTGTCACAAAGCCCGTTCCATTGTGATTATTTGGTTTTTTTTTTCTTATCCAGTGTAAAAACATGGGGTCTTTTAAGACAGCTGGGGAAATAGCATGTTCAGTGAAAGACACCTCTGCTGTTGTCAGAGTGTACAAATCCTAAACCAGCCTTCAGGGACAGCTAAGTATTTCAGTGCAACCTCTGCTGAAGTAATGTCTTATTCACCTGTCCATCTTCTTTTCTCAGGTCCATAAGAGGTGGCTCAGGTTCCTCCCCTTCTGAGGCTGGGCCAGCATGGCAGCACCCATCCTTCTTCCTCAGAGTCCTCAGAGCTGCTCTGCCACTTCAGCTCCTTTTGCTGCTCCTGATCGGGCTGGCTTGCCTGGTGCCAATGACCGAGGAGGACTACAGCTGTACTATGGCCAATAACTTTGCCCGCTCTTTCCACCCCATGTTAAAATACATGAATGGTCCACCTCCATTATGAAGTTGTGATACAGCAGGCAATCTTGCTGGAGTACTGGCTAGGTGGCAGGATGGTTTTAAAGGGCGACAGGACTCAGTGTTGCAGCTTAACCTGTCTGCTGCAGCCACCACTGTGTCCATACCATACTCTACTGGCACTCAGACAATAACAAATCAGTATATCAGTACCAAACTACGCAACATATTACCTGAGTAGCATTACTTCAGTATTTGCATCCAGGGCACTAAGGAAGATGTGATGTAAGTAAGGGAAATGTTCTTTTGTCCAGCATTCTGGATCTTTTAGCCACTTTATACCCAGGCCATTGCCCTGTACTATGCATAGCCAAGGACTTGATACTGTAGATCCTTTCCTGTGTGCTGCTCTATATGAGCTATTAGCCTGTATTTGTTAAATAACTTCTCAGTATCTACAGTATGCAAAATAACTAATGCTTAAGAAATTTTAGAGCATTTGTATCATACAATTTTAAAGGATCTTGTATGGCACTGTATTATTCCCTGTGATTTCTGTTTTGGGCATGGTGATCTAACCTTTGCTTTGGATGTACAAGGTGTAAATCTGAGAAGCACTTTTTTAAGGTTTAAAAAATGGATGTAATAAATGAGATCGTAAAAAAGTTTTATGAGGAAAAATGTTGAATGTCAAGTTGAAAAACAAAGAACATATTTATGTATGTACAGTTTGCTAAACCAAGTTTTGTTTGTATTCATTTCTTTGCATTTATTGTAGATACCATAAAATATTTTGTCTACGTGCTTTTTAAGGACAACTATGAAAACCTCTAAGTTTAGAATGAGATATGTATGGTATAAAAAAATAGAAAACATTCATATGCTGCACCTCTAAGAAATTAAAAATGCTGTAACAATTTAACAGTATTGGCTATCTGTTAGAATAAAATCATCTGGAAAATGTGACAAATGGTAATTTACATGGGAAAGTGTTACATAAATTGTACAGTATCACTAGTTGAACTTCAGCATTTGGAGGATCCAAAATAAAGCTCCCTTTTCAGATAAGTGTAACATTTTCCTGGAAAGGATTTTGTACATCAACAAAATTCTTCGGTGTCTGAGACCTAGACTTAGATTGACACAAGTATATATTCTTCTCAAGACCTAGTTTCCTTCATTGGTATTCAGGATTTATGCTAGGCTAGATTAGTAGCTATAATCACTGATTCTGAGCAGACAAAAATAAATAATATACTTTCAGGGTATAAAAATGAGCTATTATTTGCAAGAAGTCTGACAGATTCATGAAATTGACCTTTCTTCTCTTTTCTGATATCAGTTTCTATGGTAACATAATGTATGTCAATGGTAATCAATGCACCTACATTCATAATTTGGTAGTTCACTCACCTTTGACAGGTTAGTCCAGATCTCTGCATTCTTTAGACATCCTTTCATCAGCTGGTCCTTGTTTTCAGTATCTAATTTTTTTGTTGAAAGCTGTTTTTTTTTTCTTTTTTAAAATAGAGAATTATTGAGGATAAAAAGAGTAATTTAGTGAGGAGGATCTAAGGCTGTCTCTGAATTCTATTCCTCATTCTACTGTTGGTGATCTCATGGAAGCAGATGTTATCTAACGGGTAGTAGATAGCCTGTGATTATTAAACTATGAAAGAAAGTTTTATCTGCATAGCTGTCTGTTGAAGAAACCAGGAAAAAAGGTCACAGGTGAGACCTGTGTTAATTTCTTACAGTATTTAAAAATGGAGGGAGTTTTGAAGGCAGATGGTTAGGAGAGAGAGGGGAGTGCAAAGAAGAGAGTTCTGTTTGAATGATGTCAGATTCAATTAATAAAGTACTTTAAAATATAAAAGGTAGCACCTGGCCTGCTTTGACCTGCAACCTGACATTTGAATTTTGCCAGCAATTTTACCATTCAGTAGTCACAATTTCCTGAAGTCTCTGTATGCATATATGACCCATTCAGAACTGAACTTTTTACCTTTTGACCCAACCCCTTCTTTGCAGCTTTGCGTCTGTCACTATTGTTGACAGTTTGTCATCTTTAGCTTCCCCCTTATCTCTGTTTTTCTGTTGTTTGTCCCCAGTAGTTAAAACATGAGTTTCTTGTAATAATCTGAACATATGAGGGTCCATCAAACTTTCTCCTGTAGCTGGATGGCCTCTAACTCCAGAAAGCAAGATGCTACTGTGTTTCAAAAACTGCTGGGAAGCCCTACTTTACAGACCAGCAGTGTGAACTGTTTGCTTGTTTTGGATGGTGTTATTGATCTTCTTCTTACGTGTACCTCCTTGACTCTTGCCCTTGCTGCCCTGTAGCTTATGTCTGAAGTGCAGAATGGATGAAAAAGAGAGCCCTGCTTATTGGAAGTTACAGAAGAAAGCAGAAGAGGTTTTTTTGTTGTGGTGGTTTTTGATTATTTATTCTTGTACTCAGCTTCATCCATGATCGTTTTGATTCCTTACTGCATTTATTGTCCTCGGAGAAGATTTTTCAGGTAGTTTAATATAAGTAGAAAAGGGTAAAGTTGGTGGAGACTAACATATATATTGTATATATACATATGTATATATATTTTTTTCCATGCTGATTGTCTAGGGAGAGCAGAATCCCTTGGTCAGCTGTTACAGCTGTTTCCACATTTCTGGCTTTCTGTTCCTTCATACTCTGTGTTACTCAGTGCTGTAATAGTCATCTTCCTCTCTATTCCTAGCTTCTTCTCTCCTTAGTGCTGTGGCCATTATTAACTACATCATTTTTCCACATTTCCTCCTTCAGCTAAAACTGCCATTTTGCCAACTGGCTTTCTGCATGTCAATCATTTATCTGCAGATTCCTTTTATCTCCCCCTATCCCTAGCCTTTGTCATTCAAATACTTGCTTTCAGAAGGTTTCACCAACAGATTTTGCTTTTTTTTTTCTAAATAACTTCAGCAAGCTTTTAGGGTTCTTCTAATTATAAGGTCCTCTCAAACCATAACAACCGTTCTACAGGCTACTACCTACAGAAAATGACAGTTGCTCAGTTGTTAAAGAATTAAAAGGCTATGCAAGGGAGTTTTGAAAGTAAAGTGGTTACAAAAAATGGAGTAGTATGAGTGCATCCACATATACACACGTATATAATGGCAGAAAGCAGTCTTCAGGAATCTTTGTTCTTCTGTTGTACACGGTGAGAAGTGATAGATGTCCCTGAAAGTGTGAGATGAAAGGACAGCGTTGTAATCAGATCAGAGGGACTGCAATGGTATGAGAGGTCTGAAGCCATCATATTGCATGATAATGACTTATTTTTGAATTCAGCAAAATGAGTATTCTGGGTGACTTTCAAAGATGGGGGGAGACTGAAGGGACATATGCAAGAAAGTGGGACTGCAGCAAAGTAGCCAGGTGTGGTTGGCTCTAGTACTGCTGTTTTGTTATTTAGAAAGCTACAGACTTCTGCAAAATTTGTCTCTCTCAGGGTAGCTTTCTCTTTTGATGGTCTGAATGCCACACCCACTTCCCTTAGACCTAGGGAAGAACAGCCTTTTGTCTACAAAAGAAAGGCAGAACTTTTGCACCTCATTCATCACAGTGGAGTCTGGGGAAGTAGTCACTAAAACTGGGGAAGTGGTGGTGGGCAGAATGGTTCCATCTTGTTCATAATGGTCATGCCTTCTTCTTTACTCTCCCATGAACATGAAATGTTTGGTCTAGGAAGACTGAGAAAAAAAGTGATGAGCTGCAGAAGGAATAGAGGTTAACCTCATTAAAGAGGTAGGGCATAGCTGATGTGAGATCATAGGAACTTTTCATAATTAATTGATAATGAATTCATAATGCCACAGACCTGGAAAACACCTATTTGTAAATCCTACACCTCCTCAAGTATAGGAAGGTCAGATTGTGAGCTGCCTCAAGGGAATCATAGGAAGTTTGTGATAGTATGTTAAGGGTCTCTTGAGTGCCAGCTCAAGCTTCTTACTTTCTAGTTTTCAATCTCAACTCTAGACAAAGTTTCCATCTGAACAGTTAAAGTGGTTTGAGAAACAGATTCCTCTAAAAGGAATTCCCAGCCCTGAACTGATTCCATTATGACTTCAAATGTGTTTTTGCAGAACTAGATCATGATCCTAAGAACTGGCACAAAGCAGTGAAAGCTGAAACAAATGCCCACAGGATGCCCAAACTTCACAGGATCCCATTAAAGCAAAAATCATTCAATAAGTAGCAGTGGCTTGAAGATCTAGCTTGAATTGCAAAGCTCAGTGTGGTATCAACATATGCATTAATCAGCATAGCATGAACTAGGGTTAATGGGGCAAGTGTAGGGGGAAAAAAGCACACCCAGAATACCCTCATCTAGCTCGAGCCCCCTGCCATGGTCAGGGATGCTACCCACTAGATCAGATTACTTAGGGCCTCATCTAACCTGGCCTTGAACACCTCCAGGGATGGGGCATCCACAGCTTCTCTGGGCAACCTGTGCCAGTGCCTCTCCACACTCTGAGGGAAGAATTTCCTCCTAACTTCTAATTTAAACCTCCCCTCTTTCAGTTTAAAACCATTCCCCCTTGTCCTTATCATTATCTACCTGAGTAAAATGTTGTTCTCCATCTCTTTTATAATCCCTCTTTAACTATTCAAATGCTGCAACAAGGTCTTCCCAGAGCCTTCTCTTTTTCGGGCTGAACATCACTAGCTCTCTTAGCCTTTCTTCATAGGAGAGGTTCTCTATCCCTTTGATCATCATCATGGCCCTCCTCTGGACCCATTGTAACAGGTCCACAGCCTTCTTGGGCTGGGGACCCCAGACCTGGATGCAATATTCCAAGTGGAGCCTAGTGAAGACTTAGGTGTAAACAAACTTTTTGAGAAACACACAAAGTGGAGTTTGAAATGCCCTGTGGTTGAGATGCCCTTTTTCTAAAGCACCTCAGCTACTTGGAGTCTGCCAATAGGAGGGACTGAAGTTTAGTAACATGCCTTGAGCCTTGGCTGCAAAGCATAGGAAAACATGATACAGGAGCCACTGAACTCTGGGTCCAAGGCATGTGTTCAGGCCTAAAGAAAGTGCATGTAGACTCTGCATCTTGAGGAATGCCACTCATTGCTATATATCTTTCCCTTTTTCCATTGTAGATAAATGCAGCAGCTGCTGACATGCTGTAATCATCCCTGCAGCTTTATGCATCTTGTAACTGTGAACCCTACTTACCAGGCTTGAAGTTACCTCATAAACAGTGGGTGTTTAAAGGTGTAATGGAAACTATTACCTCAGTAACTCCAGAATGTGTAGTAATATCAAGACATCATCTGCTCTATACTTATAACGATAAAAGTGCAAAATAATGAGCTCTATTTTCCCTGAGCTTACAGCACCTTTTTATGTAGTTTAATTTGTGGGCTGTGCTTTACAAAATCCAAAGGGCAATATTTAGAAATGTCTGCTGGTGTTAGTACAAGTGATCTGAATACGACAGAAATAGTGTACCTTTGTTGCTCATAGCTGTGAACCTGATGATAACCGTTGCCTATCCTCTCACTCTGTTCCAACAGTGGTAACAGCTTCATTCTGCATCACATCAATAGTCAGTCTCCACTAGTTTGCCATCCTTCCAGTTCCCCTGTAAATCCAATTCCCCTGTGAATACATGTAGTTTGGCCTTTTCTTCTTAGAGCTTTCTCCAACAGCTGGTCATTGAACCAGGACAAAGCACTTGAGAATGTTGTATGAATGATCACCCCCACCCCTCTTAGTCTTGTGCTTTTTGTGGTTGAGAAATCTGTTTACAACTGATAGCATCTCTCCACATGATCATCATCATCATGTGCATCTGAGTGCATGTTCAAAGGCATAACAGAAACTCAGTTCTCACACTCTTCAAACTACAGATCCTATCAGGATTTAGTGAGTATTGGATGATTCTGGGAGATAAGAGCAGAGTTGAGAAGAAGAAATGCAGACTGCGACTGCAGAATTCAACAGAACCAGTTATTGCCTATGCTGGGGAAGGGGAGAGTTGGAACACTTATCTTGTGTGTTGGGGGAAAAAGGGTCCACCTTATATTCAGAGGTTTCACTACAGAAGGCTTCATCCCAGTAACCTTGATGCCACCTTACTTAATTATAAGAATCTGAATTCTATTAAACAATTTCTCTAAAAACAGACAGGTTCTGAACAGCTGTGATTTTTATTGTTTGCTTAATGTGGTATTCAGAAATAGAAATGGTCAAACCTGCTTGGTTCATTAAATACCTATTTAAAGATCTGAGGTATACCAAATTGACTTGACCACAATGAGGTCTGAATAAAACAATAGCACATTTAACGTTTGGAAGAGTGAGGAGGCTTGTTGTCCACTTCCTGTAACAGAGGTGGCAGGTAATTTAAGCCATTGTCTCACAGGGTCCCCTGACCATTGGACTGCATGTTAAAACACACGGTTGCAATTAAGTTTTAACTCCTTCAGTTAAACTCAAAGCATTGTGCAGTCAGGTGTGCAGACCGTGGGGGCAAAGCAAGAAGAAACTGCAGAACTTAAGTTTTCTTTTTTTATTATTTTCAGGTTTAATGTAAATGAAAAATAATCCTGCAAAGGCAGACTGGAACTCAAACTTTTCTGGTCTCATAAATGAACTTTTAGGCTTTGAAGTGTTCTACTGTAAGTCTCACTGCAAAGTGGGTAGCATTTTTTACTTTCCTCTACAGTACAATGTTCTTGTTTTACCTTTCTGTGGACAACATGTACTCAAGAGGTGGGTAGAAAACCAGAGAAGCAGCTATCATGAAGCAAATCTTCCTGCCTTAGCAAGGGGCATTTGGTCTTGGTTTGTACAAGGCCTAAATATCCTACAGTCCCAAACACAGAATCATAGAATCATAGAATATTCCGAGTTGGAAGGGACCCATAAGGATCAAGTCCAACTCCTGGCGCTGCACAGGTCTACCCAAAAGTTTAGACCATGTGACTAAGTGCACAGTCCAATTGCTTTTTAAATTCAGACAGGCTTGGTGAAGTGACTACTTCATTGGAGAGCCTGTTCCAGTGTGCAACCACCCTCTCGGTGAAGAACCTCTTCCTGATGTCAAGCCTAAACTTCCACTGCCTCAGCTTAACACCATTCCCATGGGTCCTATCACTGGTGTTTACAGAGAATAGGTCACCTGCCTCTCCCCTCCCGCTCTCAAGGAACTTGTAGACCGCAGTGAGGTCCTCCCTAAGCCTCCTCTTCTCCAGGCTGGAAAGGCCTAGTGCCCTCAGCTGCTCCTCATAGGTCTTCCCCTCTAGGCCTTTCACTATCTTTGTGGCCCTCATATGGACACTCTCCAACAGTCTAATGTCCTTTTTGTACTGTGGTGCCCAGAATTGCACACAGTACTCGAGGTGAGCCTGTACTGCAAAATCTGGCTATAATAAAATACTGAAAGTACAACCTTTCCTCACATGCACATTTTTCAGCTGTCTGAAATGGTAACATATCGGAATGTTGCACAAATGTGTAGGAATGGAAAACAGAAGATAAATTTTATATCACCTACATGCATGAAAAATGAAAACATTATCAGAGTGACACCTAAATACTCCAACACACAGCTCTTATGGGGACATGAGAATAGGTTAGGCTTGTCTCTGGTGAGATAAGTGCCAAATGTTATTATTTTGATGGTCAATGGTCCTGAAGACTTCATGTGCATTTTTACATTTAGGCTTCTGTATCTGCAGGATATCATGGCGAATAATAGTAATTGGAGGCTGACTGGGCATAAGAAAGACCATGTAAGCAGTGCCCTTATGCTGGCATACTTTCTCTGTGCACACTGCTGCTAAGTCTTTTTTACATTTGGATTTTTTTCTCCACTGCCTGGGTAGTGGAGATAATGTTATTACAATGAGCAAAGAGATGCAAGACTTAGCCAGCCTAAGGAAGAGCTTTTCCATGGGGCTTTTAATGCAGCAGTATCTGAATGAAAAGAACAAGTTCATCATTTAATTTTTAAGAATAGTCTTTACAGTTGCAACATGTATAATTGAATCTATTTATTTTATTTGTATGTTTATTGCATTTGCTTCATGCTCTGTCTCGGCTGTCTGACTGAGAACACCAAGCTGTAGCCTGTGAAGAAGCTCTTAACATTGCATATTAAGGAGATTGCCTTAATTGACAGAAAAGTAAAAGCCATCAGGTATGTTCCTCAGTTATGCATTAACTATGCATTAACCTTTCTAATTACTTAAATGGAATAAAATATGCCAGACCAAGACACACATCACTCACATATTTGGAAAGAGAGGAAGCAAGTGTGTGGCAGGGAGCCCACTGAAGGTGGCTGTGTGCATGTACATGGGCTCCCCCACGGGAACAACCTTTGGAGAAGTCATCTGTTCTGCAAAGGTTTGTGTATGTGGTGAGGGAAAAAGAGTGGTAAGACCAGTAAAGGTGAGCTAGGAGTTTCAGCTGCAAGAGTTCTTCAGTGAAACAAGAAACAATTTGTCATTACTGCCTAATTTCTCACATGACTTCAGCCAACAGACATAAGAAATCAGGAATGAGGCTGGCTCCCGGCTGGGGACATGTGCCCAGTACCTGACAGCAGAGTCCCTTTTCCTGGTGGGTTTTTCCTGTGACAGAGTGAAGCAAGTTGACATCCACCAGCTTCCGTCACAAAAGACACATGATGGGAGGGAATGAAGACTGAGCCAGGGTCTTCACTGTGGTGCACACCATCAAGACCAGAAGTAACAAGCACAAATTAAAACATAAGAAATTCCATCTGAACATGGCAAAACACTTTTTTTGTCGTCGTTGTTCTTTCTGCAAGGGTGGTCAAACACCAGATCAGGTTGCCCAGAAAGGTTGTAGAGTCTCCTGTTGTGGCTAATCAAAACTCAACTGGATATGGCACTGAACAGCATATGCATGGCATGTGATGCAGCTCTGAGCCAGGTGTTGGTCTAGACAATCTCCAGAGGTGCCTTTCCAGCTCTCCTGTTCTGTGATTCTGTATGGTCATGTTGTGCTCTGGAAAGAGGTGGTCAAAGGACTGCCTAATCTCAGGTGCTATGCACTGTCTTGATGCTTCAAATTGGTATGATTTAGGCAGGTATAAATATGCTCAGACTTATACTGTTTGGTTTTTAAATGAACAGTGATGGGTCTTTGATTTTACAGGAGTATTCTGTGTTTCAGCTGCTTCTGTGGATTGGACCTGTGAATTGAGAATCATAGCGAAGCAGTCATCGTTAACCAGTTCTCCATGAACTATAGGGGCATTTGACCTAAGTGTTCATTTGGTCCAATAGATAGAAAATTGTATAAAGCCCTTGAATTTTGTGAGCTTGTGAGTCTGCATTTAAACCAATCTTATTACTCTGAGCACATGTATGGGTGCAATTTGTTCAAATTACTCTGGCTCACTACTGGTAGCCAAAGTAGCAACTCTCAGTCAAGTTATTTACCATGGAAGCATATTGCAAAAGTCATGATTTTGAACTATTGGGAACTATTGGTCAGCTACTATTTAAAGCCCAACAAACCCCAGCTTCCTAGGGGATTATAAATTTGCATTCATGCTTGAAAAGCTGTAGGGTGAGGTTTCATGTGTACATGTATATCATGTATATTACGTATCATTTAGCTAGTTACTGGAAAACAATAAGTAGAGGAACAGATTTAAAAAAAAAAAAAAAAAAACTATGTAAATGATAACAAATGAAATAATTTTCTCTGGTTAATTCTTTATTTTGACATCAAATACAGTGAAAATCTTGCACCATCCAGGTAGCCTATCAAATTTTTCATTTAGACTCTGTAAGTTTTTAGGTGCAAAACAAAGAAAGAAAGAGGAAAAAAAAAAAAAAAAGAATAATAAAACAAAAAAACTCACCAAAACAAAGACATCAATAATTTCATATGCATCAGTGAAAGAACAGAATACTTCAACAAATACATTATGGCATCTGAGCCTATATCAAAGAAAGGGCTTTCCACTGACAGACTACATAGTGCACACAAAAGCATTAGTTTTATATACAATAAGGTGATACATAAAGTGGCTTGTTAATGCAAGTCTCATGACCAGCAGTCTATCCCTTCATTTTCCAATGGGCACTTTCTGAAGAAACAGACATATAATTATAGGCACACAGGAGTACAGAGCATACTAATTTGCAAGATGGCAGCATATACATTTTAGTTTTATTTGTTTAGGCACATCTGAATGCAAAAGATTTTTTTTTAGCTTTTTTTTTTTTTTTTTTTAAACACGATGGAAAACGGAATACCCCTCTGGGCAACAATCATTTTGAAAACAATTATCAGGGTATAAGGCTATCTACATTTGAAAGATGAAAGAGAATTGTAAGTAGAAAGGGTAGGACATTAATGTTAGGGAAATATTAATTTAAAATTCTCAGATTAATTTGAGATTATGTTACAGTTGCAGGTGGCAGCAAAGACTGGTTTGTATTACAATACCATTGGTAACATGACCCTTCCTTTAGATATGCTGAATTTCTGTCTGTAAAACTATATTATGGTTGCAAATAGGATTGAAAAAGGCCATCTCTTTATTTGGGGAAAGAAATGCACTTCACATAAATTCAGCTAGAATACCTTATATATAAAATCCCATTGGCTTTAGGTTGGCTTGCATGCTAATTTTAAAGTAGCATTTTATATATACAAGATAGGTTTGCCGTATTGCAAAGTCTGTGGTAATACTCATACCCTAGTGAGGCAGAATTTTTACATTGCTGGTAGTTTGTTTCATTTTAAACATTTAGCTCAACACTTAACAAATCAGTCAGCCTCAATTGGGGTCGATAGGGATTCCAATTAAAATCCTGTTTTGAGGGTAGGGGTGTGGAGGCAGTTGAAGTTTTCTTTTTTTTCTTTTTCTCCAATTTAAGTTCCAATGACCTGCTAACAGTCCTTGCAATATCCATGGGAACTCATTTCAGTTTTGTTTTTTTAAATATATTTTTTAAATTGTTAAAACCCTTACTATACAGAAGGAGAAAAATAATCAAGAGATTTCATTGAAACCTAATAGAAAAATTTACCACAAATACACACCAAGAAACGCTCATTAAAATATTTTTCCCCAGTACAAATCCTACTAACCCCAACTGGGAGTTTTACCTGAGACAAAGTCTGCAAGATGAAGACATGGCTCGAACCACTACAAACCAGAGAAGCTTTCAAATATTGTTGGAAACTCATTCAACTGGGTGCTACACATCACTCTATCATCTCTGCTCCTGTCTCCTCCTTTTTTTTCTTTTTTTTTTTTTTCTTTTTTTTGGTAATACAACAACCATATTCTCAAGCAAAGCAAGTTCATCTGGTCTAGTTCTAGTTGGCTTATGCTGGTATTACATTGCCTATGTTTCTAGGGCTTTCTTGTGTTGGTATTTTTTTGTTTGTTTGCTTGTTTTTGTTTTTTAAAAAAATCCACATATAAACATTATAAAATAATTCTTTCATTAGCTGTCCAGAGACATCACTATGAATGTTTTGGTAAAAGCATAATTAGCTGCCTTGAATATTTTTCTTTGATTTTTTTTTTTTTTACATGCTATATATTTTTGTTTAATATCCAGCACCAGGTATTCAGGTAGTACTGGTTTGTCAGCTGCAAATATAAAGTATATATGTATATGTATATATATATATGTATATATACACATGAAATAGCATCCTGTGAAATAATAATTACCAAATGGCAGGCACAATTTTCTGCATACATGAGAGCATAATTCAGAATTACATATGAAAAAAGTTGCCACATTTATAGCATATAATTTGTTTAATCCGTTGAAGAGCTACATTCAGCTGTCTGGCATGTGGACAATCATCTTTATAGATAACTATGGGAAGATTACTATATTCGTTAAGGTGCTACTTCAAATAAAAGATCATCAACAACTTAAAGACACAGATCATGAAACTGCCCCAAGGTAAATGAATGTATCATTGGCAATCACTCTTTTTCTTTCCTGAATGCCCTTGGTGGTGCTGCAGCATATGCGGGGGGACTGGTTGACTAAGTAACTTCATTGCCAGGTCTCAACTTAGGAGAACATTTGTAATTATAACTGCAAACTCACTGATTATTTCTTATGTTACAAGCCACATTTTGATACCGTTCTGTCTGCTGCATACCACTCCAAATCATGCTTGTCCAGCCTCACTGGGACAATCTGTAGAGTGCATTGGTATTAACCTATGTAAATACCATCAGAATCTGGACCTTTGTTGTGGATTGCTCTCCATCAACTATTTTTTTTTCTTTGAGGCCAAATTTACACTTAAATCAATACAATGAATTCTTCTTGGATGTAGGAGGCAAGGCATTTATTTAAACTAATTTTCTTAGCAGCTGATGAGCCACAGGCTTGATCCATGTGTTCTGTCATAGAGAACACACAAGCTGCACACAGAGCATTGAAAAAGCAGCTCTAATGCACACTGGGCTACAAGTGAATAATGGCAATGTAAGTACTTAAGTGTATCTACAGGAATTCCTGTGCTCCATTCAAATCTTAACCTGCACTCATTTCAGGGCATTCATGATTTTTCTAACACATTTGAAAACCAGCTACTAAACAAAACAAACAAAAATAAAATGTGCATTTTTTTTTCAAGGCATTTTGAAGCCTTCCAAAAGCCCTTAGGTACCGAACTTACACACACGCACACACACACACACACTCTACTAAATACATAAAAATACAACTCCTTCAGCACATCAGAAAAAAAAAAAAAAAAGATACTATAATATGCATCAATAGAAGGCCTATTCACTTACAGTGATTGCTTCACACATTCAGACTTGCACTGTTTTCAAGGAATCTTCTCAAGCATGTAGGTAGCATCTATCTTTAGACTTTTAAACTGCACGTATCCTCAGATATGTACATTAAATTGTTATGGACATCGTTATCTACACTCACTAAAAAGTTGAATCCTTGACATGGAGCTCAAACTCATCCTATGCCTTGCTGCCTTCACAATTGCTATGTAACTGAAACTCACTGAAAACTCACTTCTGCTTGTCTAACAGTGAGCATGGTTAGACGTAGGCACTCCTGTACCGCATTAGTTACACTATTTCCTATAATTAGTTACAGGATATTCCAATCAGCATAACCTAACATAAAGACATTGACTATAGTAGTAAAAGAAGCATCCCCAAACCCTCCTCTAGCACTGTGGCCTGCTGCCATGAAGTAGCCTATACACATGCTATAGAACTTCCTCGCTGACAGGTGGTCACTTCCAACCAGCTATTGAACTAGTCCCTGGTGGTCCATGCTAACTCTCAAACTGCACCTGAAAACCAGACATGCAGATATCACAGGCAAAGATTATCATTAAACTAATAAATCATCCCCAACATATATAATAATCACATTCCAGTACCCAGCAACATTCCCTGACATGTTTAGTTTTCTATCCTAGAGGCAGTCAAACAGCAGCACCAAATCCTGTTTTGGACAGTTTATAGTACGGATAGGTCGGTCCTTCTTTTCAGTGTCTCTCCTTCATGAGTTGCGGAAATTCTTACTGTCAGTGGACCTTTTGTATATTTATGGTTGACGTGAAGAATCCAACTAACTGCATGAAGAACTGTTACACACAAGCATGAAGAAAGCCAGATTTACCTTCCTTTCACCTGAGCATGCAGTCCTGGAGCCTTCACCGTACCTGAGACACATTGTCCACTTCTGATATCACAGATGAGATGGAACTTAACAGTGATTTTTGAGTTTGCCCCAATAATAGCTGAAGAAAGCCAATGCAAAACCTACTGTTCTGGCTCTGCTGGCCCTCAACAGTCCGGGTAGGCAGGACTGCCATGAATGGGACGATCCCACACTCCTATGCCAGTCTTATGACGTCATCACCCCTTGGTTTGTAGCGCAACAAAGCAAAGGAGAGGGAAAGTTTTTGGTTTTGTTCTTGTTGTTTTGTTTTTCATAAAACAATGTATGTGCGATAAGGTGAGCTTTAATTTTTGTTGTTGGTTCTTTTCTGGCATGATGAGTTTTTGTACTCACGTGATCTGACTCAAGAGCAATTATCTATATTATCATTGCTTGCTATTTTGCCCTTGTTTTAAACACTGCTGAGCAACAGAACAATTTAGCTTCAGAGGATAGGATACACACAATGCAATTTGGCTAGAAGATATGATAAAAGGACCTAAAAGTTTGGTCAGTATGATCTTGAAAGGGAGCTATCTGGTGATGTAAGCCAGTAAGGCAAAACAGAAATTTTAAGAAAGGGGGTACTTTCTACTATAAGAAGAAGAGAGGCAGAAATCTACCTAAACTACCAAGGCAGCCACTAGCAGTACAGTTTCACTGTGACACACTTAAATGCCAATCAACTTTCCATTATCCCTCACTAAAACTCATTCAGAATCTACCAAACTTCTTCAAAGTTTCAAGCAATTCAAGGATTAAATGGGCTCAGAATTTGGGGTGGATATCAACAAAGGCTCCCACTCAGGAAGATACCAATATGCATGGCTGGTATGGCCTATTAATTTATGGTAAAATGGAGGCTTAAGTTTATATTAGGACTTACCCAACTTGCATGCAAAAATAAATTAAAACACTGCAAATTCAAATTAAGTTAGCCTGCCAATCCTTGCTGGCTGTCCATAGCAATGAAACGTCTTTCAATTAGAATAAGCAATCAATTTAGGCAAGCGCTTGACAAACACTCAAATGGAAAATACAGGTTACTGATGTCATTGGAGTGTTTACATGAGTGGCACTGCAGATGAAATGAAGCATGAGCTAGGTAGTACGCTGCTGGGTTTCTCATACCATTATATATACTGACTTTTGTTTATATTGTATTCTGCATATTCTCCTCTTCTTTGCTGTTTATGTAAAAGGACTGCAAGGAATGAGAAGAAGCTGATGCAGTCGTCAGCTGGCTCCGGTTCTCCTCTTCCATTGGTGCAGCACTCCTGGCTGCTGGGGCATGCAGGCGGTGAGCGTCCAGCATCTCCAGCAAGAGATCGTAGAGTGGAACTATGTTTTTGCACTTCATATTGTACAAGTGCTCCATTCCTTTGTTGCTGTGGGTTTTAATGAAACAACAGTTACTTTCTGAATGTGCTATAAAAAAAAAGCTGTCAGATAATCATAGTTGGGTTCAAATAAATTCCACCTTGTTCAAAATAATTAACTTAGCAGCTTAATTGATGCACACTCCTTCTACAGTTTGCAGAAGTCAGCTTCAAAGAACTATTCAGGCTGCCCATGAGCAATTGCCTGTTAAAATGTGGCTATTTTCTCTTTTGCCTAAGAGGTGACCAAGAGCGAATGGACTCCTAATTTAGGCACTTTGATTACATGGTTGGGATGAATCTTGGTTTTCCATAATTGAACTTTTTTTTTTTCCTAGAAAATAACCTTTTGGCCAATTTGAGTTAATGCTATCTTTGCAAACTATAGAAACAGTAATTCACTGTGCATCTGAACTTCCTTAGTTGTTCAAATTCTTAAGAAAACAAACACCAAAATGGTGATTAACATGAGAACAAAGAAACTCCCCCAAAAGATACATATAAAACACATACCCCTTAGCTTTTTCCTGAAAGTCTGTATGTCAGTCTAGTATTTAAAATCTTTATGTCTCAGCTTCATTAGCTACTTTGTGGTAATTAATATAATTTTAATTTTATTAACTGAGATAATGAAAATTAAAATCTCTATAACAGCAATGTCTCTTATTACTTAATAAAACTAAAATATCTACTGTGTCTTTGTATAGGCTTGTCATGCTGCACACACTCCAGCTAGTGAGCAGCTACCTTAAGAGGTAATTACATTAGGGAAATGACTGCTGAGACTACCAACAAACTGAATGCCTCAGGCACTTCACCTCTAATTAGCAAAGGGCACAGTGCTCTAGATTGGGACTCAGAAGATCTGCATTTTATCTTCACCCATAAGATACGTATAATGATAATAATATCTTTTCTAAAGTGATTTGCAATCAAGCCACTTGTGAGAGGTGGCTATATAAAAGCAAGAGTTTTATTAAATCTTATCTTAAAGGAAACCAGAATTTGTAGAATTAGGCTGCTGTTACATTGTTTTTCATCTGCTTGATACCTTTCAAACAGAATAACAAGGCACATAGTGTTAAAAGCAGACAGTGGCACTGTCAAAGCTAGAAGTAAAAGAAAAGAAAAAAAAAAAAAAAAAGAAGAAGAAGAAGATACAAATTGGGAAAATGTTTACCCCTCTCACACCATAATCCAGCATACTGTTTTGTGCACAAGCTCCATATATACTTATGGAAAGAGGACAATGATCTATCTTTTATATAATGCACACAGTTTGCACTCACTCCATGAATAAAAGAACAACAAGCACACCTGTGCATTTGTGAAACCTCCCTGCACCTAACCTTGTGCTTGCTCTCACCTCATATGCCTGATGTGAGAGAGGATGAGGAGAAGCTGAGCCAGGCGCCGGTGCTGCTGCTGCAGGGAAAGACCTGACTTAGCCATTAAATGTATCAGAGTATCTGTGATTTTGTCCAGAACACGGTGGATATAGTCTCTCTCTTCCAGGGATTTCAAGGTGCTGGAAAGAAAAGTGTACACACCTGGAGTAGGGAGGAGAAAGAAAACAAACAAACCACAGGCAAAAATTACTTTGATAGAGTCAGACCTTGTGGCTGCCCTCTTCAGCTCTGTTAAACCATAGGAGCTGCCTGTGGGCATCCTACTTTGGAAGGCACCTCTGCATATAAACTTTTCATCTCCTGACAGTTGGGAAGGATGTGGTGACAGTCAGGAAGCAGGAAAGAGTGGCTTAGAGAAGCACAGGGTAAAAAATAAATCTCCCAGAAAGGGCTGCTGGGCAACAGAAGCATTATCTAGGGGGCTGTACACGGAATTAATCCGTTCATTTAAGGAAGAGAATAAGGAAACTAAACAGCTCACAGAAACATGAAGAACAAAGTCTTGGCCATGAGACAACTTTCATCCCACCCTGAAGCCTGGATTTGGTCACTGTGGACAGAGCAGAAACAAGGGGTGGCAGGGGTCACCCATATCCTGGAGGTAGACCTGACCTCAGGCTGCTCGCCTCTCTTGATCATGCAGCTCCAAAAGGAGATGCTGTTGCTACTTGAGAACTCTGCCATACTGATTGACCCAGCCCAGGCTGTCAGCAGGTTTTCCCATTTTCTCTGCTGTTTAATGTTTGGGTTCTGATAACTTGCTAGGCAATCTAGGACTGAATAATATGTTACAACACATGTAAATAAAACTAGCACTGGCCTCAACAAGACCCTCTCAACCAACTAGGTTGGCTATATTGAAACCCGTTTCAATATAACCATCTTTCATGGCTTCTTGAAATTGAACTACGTGAAAGATTTGGACCAAGAGGAAATTTTTCCAGAGATCAAACCATCCCCCTCCAGCAAGCCCCTCTACACCTAGAAAAAGCTATTTTCTGTGAGTAGCAGCTTCTTGGGTACATGAAACACATCAGATTTCTCCCTTGGAAGTTCTATACTATTCTACGCTTTTTTACCTGGACTTCATTCTGGAGGAAAACACAACAAATGTGAAGCATGTCACAGTAGCACTATGCTACCAAATGGCGGCTGTTGCCTTCAGAACTACTTTTTAAATTTTCTGGATTGATCTTATAACTCTAGATAGTTTGTATTAGTATAATCCATCCTTGAGTGAGCAACAGGTTAAGAAGTATGTGTGATGATACAATCAAACAGGCTTGATCATGACCTGCCTTCATTGACCTGTCTCCATAAAGTACTTGATAAATCCTGTGTTTTATGCTTTCTGCATCAACATACATAGCCAAGAAGTAATTTGTGGGGGGTTTATTTGTTTGTTTGTTTTTGGTCCCTGGAAAGAAAAAAAAATGGTTCATGGAATTGCTATTCGTTTAGTTTTTCTTTACAGCATCATATATAGCAAAATATGCAATCCAGTTAGGGATATTAAAAAATAATAATAATTAAAAAAAATGCACTATAACACACACACACACAGTAACACATGTACTCCAGCTTGTTTGTACTGTTTGCAGCTGGGCATTATGCCATCAGATTTGAAGATAAGCATATTTATTCATGTGTCAGAGCAGTCAGGGAACTGAGATTATTTTTTTTTATTTTTTTATTTTTTTTTAGCCATCTTTGTGATGTGTCTCACATCCTCATATCATCCTGGTATGTCAAGGACCCAGTACCTAGAAATACTGTAACCTGTAAGTAGGTTTTACGACTTTGGTCTTTTGCTCTAAAATGAAACATAAATTTGTGAGTATGTGTATATGTGAGAGAGAGACTGTTCAAAATCAAAAACAAAACAAAAGGGCAACAGAAATACAGCACAGCTTCTGCAAACCAATAGTCAGAGCCCTTTATTTTGGTAGTGACTATTGCTTCGAATTTTATATAGACAGATAGTACAATGGCCTCTTTTCTCACAAAGCTTTCAATGATTGTTATTTTTACTGAAATGAATTCAATGTAAAGAAACAGCTCTTGGGGTTTTTCTCAGCTGGATGACTCCAGAAGCTATTAAAAAGTATAAATCAAAAGTAAACAAAAAACACTCCCCCCAAAATGAAGAGACTTCAGGCAAATGCCCATCAATAGCTGCCAAGAAAAATGACAATTGGTTTTGCTTTCTACCCCAAATGACTGCTCCTGCCTCAGGCCAATGACCAGAAATTTCCCCAAAAGAAATACCAGATATCCATCATAGACACACACTCACAAGCAGAATTTTGAAACAAGAGTGCAGAAAAATTGTCTTAGCAAAGTGAAATTTAACAGTCTCAAAGGTCTTTCCAAGCTCTGAAGCAGACAGAAAGCCGAGAGCAGAATTGAATAGCTACCGGTTGGTTTTCCAGCTATATGTCATTATTGTAAAACATCATAGGAGAGAGACTAGAGACTGCACTGCCCTGTGAAAAAGCAAAGCCTACAAGGCTGTGCCCAAACAAAAAACTATGTACACAGATTTCCTCAGGGACTGCAGTGCTACTGTGCCAGTTATTGGTATATCATGGTAAAGTTTTGCTATATACAAGTATTGCTATATACACTGATATAGGCATTGCTGTAGAGGAAAACGTCCTCTAAATATTTTCTATCACAATAAATCCTGGTTTAAAACATATTTACATTGTGTTCATTCTCACAAAACAAACCAAGGGTCTTTTTCCCTTCTATCAAGCCCCATCGGTCTGTATCTGTATCAAGTCAGGCTGAGCAAAGAGCAAGTTCAGCTCTGTACAATGCACTCATGTAATTCTCCACCATCAAAATAAAGAAATCAATTAAAAGCACAATTCTACATGAGAAGAGAAAATCAAAAAAATAACAGTCACAGGAATGATGCATCAGGGAATTTTACAGGATACATAAAATCAGCAAAATCTTACCATCTCTGTGGACTTATCAGCAAACTAAGTAAATCAGCTGCTAAGGAAGATGTGACCAAAATCTGTGTCTCCAAAATGAAGAGATGATTACCCAAAAGTAAAACATCTGGCATTTTGTTGCCCTTTCATGTTTCTTAGAACATGAATGTTCGTAAGAAACGGCATTCTGTTATTGAGCTGAACGTGGTTTTCAAAAATCCAGTTTTGCTTTTTAGTCAAAAGACATTGCTGCAGCTTTAGAGGGGCACCTTTGGTTTTGTTATTTAGCTGAAGACAGTGCTGTCCTTGTTGTTACAGACATGCTGTCTCCTTGATATCTCAGGAAAAATTTGGAAGCAGCATAAATGTATATTTTGCTTTATAAACAAAACCTTCCATCTTTTCCACACACACTGAGGGAAAATAAAAATAAAAATAAAAAAATAAAAATGTTAAGACCACATGGAAAAGCAGTAGAAAGATATTAAACAGCCTTGAAAGATGCTGTAAAAAAAAATAAAAATAATAATAATAAAGGTCCAGCGAAAGCAAACAGCCCTGCCTCATGCGGAAAGACTAACATATCCAAGGATTTAACAACGAAATGTTTGTGTACACTTGGGGAATAAACTCCACATGGACTTTTAGAATGCAAATAGAGAATGCTTTTAAATATGAAGTGTAGCATAATTAGTGCAATTCAGTTTTGGATTTTTTTTAAACCTTTTAAGATCAGTTGATTTAATCATATGTGTATATAATACAAATAGCAGAGATGAAGAGATCATTTTGTGTATATCTGCTGTTTCTTTAGTAAAAGATTTGTGTATATATATATGTGCAACCTTAGAGAAAGTGTAGTCTAGAATGGAGGTTTGTCCTCCTCAAATAGCAGTAACTTCAGGGTCAGATCAACCTGCCCAGAGGTTGCTCAGTTGAGTTTTGGCATCTCCGAGGATGGAGATCCTATCATCTCTCTGGCCATCCTGTTCCAGTGCTTAAGCTCTCTCACTGGAAGGAATTTTTTTCTACTCACCTCCGAGAAAAGTCTTTCCCTGTTTTTTCTGTAACCTGCTCATAAGCTATCTGAGGACAGCTGTCCCTCACCCTTCCCTTTTCCAGGCTGAATATACCCAGCTCTCTCAGCCTCTCCTCATAGATCACATACAATGTGTGCTTCGGAGCACATAAGCACATAATATTTCACGTGTGTCCAGCACTTTGCTTCAGGGAAGCTGGCTATATTTCATGAAGTAAAGCATCTCCAGAAGTCATTTCAGAATATCTATGCCAAACAACACTTAAACAGATATTACACATACCCCAAAGTATCCTATTTCTCTGCCTCTGTAATGCAACCTAGCTTCCTAAAAGGGATCTAACATTCAGAAGCTTGTGCCCACATTCCGACCATCCTGTAGTTAACTCCTCTGACAGTTATAAAATACTTTGATTAAAGGAATGTAAAAACAGAAATAGAAAATTACCCTTATGCATAAAGTCAGTGAAAATCAATACAGGCATACATTCTGTGGCCGTATTTATGTATACATTCAGTTTACAGTGTACTCAGAAATACTACAATGAGTGCAGTATGCAAACCAGAGTAGCACATGATGATCCATGTAACAATGGTATAAATTGTTTTCATCACGAACCTGTAACAGCTTAGCCTGAGCTATTCCTTCTGAACCATCATCACCAAAGCTCTTGTAAAAATGCCAGCCTTCTGAGCAAATATAAAATTTTATTTAATGTAATAAATAAACATACAAATAAATAAAAACACTCTAAATCAGATCATTCACCAGAACATCAGATCAACTCTGACCTTCTACCGTATAAACACCATCATTTCAAACCTGTAGTGTGGTCCTGAACCTTGAAGGAGTGAAGATCCATAGCTCCTAGCCTTGCCTAGTGGGCCCATCTCTCTTACGGGCAGAAGGAAGTCTGCCTCTTACTATTACTGGATGTACTGGCTGCAGGTCTTTTTACAATTTTTTCCTAGAGAAATCTTGAAACAGAAAGCACCATTAATGGAAGAGAGATGTGCTTACAAAGGATGTGCCTGACAGGGCTATGTCTAAATAACAACATTATTTTTCTGGATCCATATTAAATACAGAAGTGGGGCAAAAACTCTTAACATTATGACTCAAGGACTTCACATTCAAAACTTGTACCTCTAACACATTTCATTCAAATTTCCAATTCTATGTATTTTCTAGTTCTAATTCAGAACTAGATTTATTTAAGAAGATAATCACATTTGCTTATATTAGCTGAAAATCTGGAGCAGCATTGCCTTTCTGGAAGAGCATTTAACTTTAGTAAATAGTCTCCTACAATTATCAGGACAACAAAAGGAAAAAAAAAATTTCAAAATGTATTTAATTACAATTATCCCACCTTGGCATCCAAGATAAAAACAATAGCTCTTCATTCATCTAATATGTCAGGTGCTTGCCTCAGATGTCACTTTTTGGTAATTAGTGGCAATAAAATCTGAACTATATTAATATCTCATAGAATTTAATTGGACTATTTTATACATGTATATGGTTATATAAGTAAATAGTTCTGCTTTATTAATTTATTTATTTTATTTAGATCGGGTTGTTTCCATAAAGGACTAAGTGACTGAATGGTATGACAAAGTCTGGTGTGATTAGAATCACCTTTTGATAAGAATTAATTGATTTTGCATTTCATGCAACTTGAGCAAGTGGTCTGCTAGACTACAGGATAAAAGAGACACACAGCTCTCCACATGTGCTTTGTCTGGAGGCTGATACTGTCTACAATTTTTAACACAGCAGGAAAAGTCGAGAACAAGTAAATCCTCAGGGCTGGAAAACTTTGGCATTTTTAGTCATTAGATAACAACTTAGCAGGGAACTGAATCTAAAATTTTGCCTTTGGTGCCTACATTATTATTTTAGACCTCTATCGTTGTTATAAGGATGTTGTGGGTTTCATTTCTGCATCTAAAATGAATTGTCTGGAGATTTTTCTCCAGAAAAAAATAATGATAATAAAAAAAGAATGTTGTGCAACAGAAACTTTCTGCCACACTCTTCAACTGTTATTTACTTATTTCAATGATGTGATGAAGAATTCATCAGATAACTTCAGATATTTTTATCTATAGCTAGGCTTGTTGTCTAGTTGTTTATTTATTTATTTATTTTAAGTTTATTTAGAATGAGATTTACAGCCTAAAAATAATTTCATCAAATATAAAGGAAGTATAAATTGCTGGCACCAGTATTAGGTGGTTGTATTTTAACATAAACAATCATGATAATCTCAATTACATCATTGCCATTCTTTCCTTCTTTCCCTTCATTTTGCCATTGTCAAAAAGAAAAAAAAAAAAAGAAAAAAAAAAGAAAAAACAAAAAAAGGAAAGCATAGGCCCTGGTTATAACTAAGTATTGCCTTTGGATGCCTGCAGTGTGGCTCCAGCTACCTCAGTGCCTTGTAATCAGGACTTTAACAAGACCTACCAATTCCTAGTTCAACACAGTGCTCCAATTGTCCTCCAAGCCAGCTGCATGCAGTGTATCAACCTCTAGTCATGTTAATTTGCTGAGTCCAATCCACACCACTGACCAGATTTGCCCTCTTTCATCCCTACCTGGTGGTTCTGCCCATATATCTTGATAGCACTTTCAGTTGCTGCTGCCTCAAAATGAAAACATCACCAGAGACAGCAAGCAGCACTCAAACTGCATGCAGAAGCAATGACAATTACCCGAGTGACAGCAAAGCACACCACTTACCAGAATTGAGCAGGATGATGGACTTAAGGCACACAAATTCCTCCCCTTGAAGGTTCATCATGCGAAACCGAGCAGCAGTAGCCAGCAGCATGTCAAAGATTTCCACCATGCCCTCTACACATTTCCCTTGATTCCTGTGTGAATACCATCAAGGGGGAGATATTCACAGCTTTAACTTGGTAGTATGAGCTTTTCATTCCCCTGGACCATTCCCCTCCAATTTGATTTGTCAAACCTCAGAGGACTGCTAGCACATGACTTCCTGCTTAATGCTGCATGGTTGTATGTGTGATTACAAAAGCATGATTCCCAGTTTCCCAAATAAAATGAATAAATAAATAAATTATGTTTTTCCTGGCATTACTGCAGTGGAACATTTGAGACTGATTCAACCAAACCCTTACATTCAGGACACAAAAATGTTTAAAACTACATTTTAAAACTACATTTTGATTTATTTTTCATGTTTTGCTTTTTCTCCTTTTTTTTTTTTTTTTTTTTTTTTTTTTTTCCTTCAACTTACATAGCTCATTTTGTACTTGTTTCTACCTGGAATGCCATAATGTTCCAATATGCTTCTCACACTTTTCTTCTGCAAGCAGCACACCTCCATAAAGAATAAGCCATGAACTCAGGAAGGACTCATTGGGCCAAAGTCTTGTTTGTATGAGTGTGTCTGATTAAAGCTTCAACTTCATGTCAGAAACCAACTCTCTTCTTACAGTACAACTTTAAACAAAGATGGTCTTAAGCTGAGGGAGAATCTTCATGCATTCACTAATAATGTAAATTAAACACTTCCCTCTGCTCACAGCACCAGGTATTCTCACTCACAGATTCTCATCTTGCACGTCCAAGAATTAATGAAGACAGTATGTAATTTAATGAAAATTTTGTCTGCAAATTTTCTGGTCATGGAATTTTAGATCATTTACAGTACTACCTTTTACCAAAAACTACGTACTTTTAATTTCATTAGGACTTCCTGAGTGAAATTTTAATATATAAATCTCAATGAGTGATCAGAGTTGCTGACTAAAAACATACTATTTTTTAGATATGGGATAAACATTTCAGATTATCACTATAAGAAAACGCAAAGGAAATTTCAGATGATCAGATGGCTGTCACACTGTAATTTGTACTGCAAACACAGATTAAGCGTCTCCTAATCTCACCATGGCAAAAAACAACACTACCAGCACGGACACACCCGCCTCATTCCTGGAGCAGCCATGTTGTCAAGACCTCTTAGCTAATGTCTAAACTCTTGCCTGAGCCTCAAAGAAAATACTCGCCTTCCTCTTTGACTACAGTCTGAGAAAATTCTTTGCACTTCCAGATCCTTCCTAAACCTGGGTCAAAGAAGGGGAGAGGATGTGGGTGGACTTGTGGGAGGACTTGTGCTACCTTTTGAGTTCAAACCCCTGTTCAGTTTAACATGGTGCTTGATCTTAAATCTGCATCTCATATACCACAGAGCAGGACATATCCACCAGTGACTATGGCATGTTACAGAAGCTATTTCATCTGCTTTCAGAAATATTTAGACAAAGCAGAACAATGTCAAGAAAAGAAACTGAGAGACACTCCCTTAAAACAGCCAGCAGGGTGTTGGTTAAAAAACAATAATATAAAAGAAATGACATGCTTATCCAGTGTATCATTGGAAGTGGGAGGTCAGGGTTTGAGTTCTAGCACTGCATCAGATACTAGGGAGATTTGTAAGCACGGACTATGGAGCAAGTTTTTCAGTCACTGTTATAGCTGCACAAATTTGATGACTTTTCTGTGAGAAAGAGATGACTCAGCCTTGGGAGTGCAGAGTAGGAATAATTTAATAAGGAGGATTGGTTGCTCCTTCTTGCCTTAGGTCCCTATGGGCTACCTACCAGCTGCACATTGAGCACTCCCTAATTCTCCCCATGCATTTCACTTGTGAAAATGTGATTTCCATTGCTCAGCAGTCACCCAGTCACAAGCTGAAACATTTGGGAATGCAATTTACATGGCCTATTCTGGCTTCTAAAATGTTCACTTAAGAAATAGTGATTTAAACTGCAGCAGCTTTTAAGAAATGACCAGCTACACTTGTAATTTCATGTATTAGGATTCCCCAGGCTACAGTAACAAGTGCAGAGTAAAAAGTCTTGGACTGATGTCTATGTCCTATGGTTGGCAGGCAGGCAGATTCAGTGCAATGTTTCATGTAGAGCACGTAATGCCTTTGGCACCTCATTCACAATACCCTGAAGGATGAGCAGATCTAAAGGACTGATCTCAGCCTGGTATATTTGAACTTGAAATTCAAATACAAATTGTGAATTTGAATGTAAATCGTGAATTTGTAATTCCCAGTTCTGCCTCTTTTGCTTGAAGGCTGAATTTGAACATGGATTTTTCAGTGATGACTTGTCAATTATACTGCTCAGTGTTAGGTAGAAGAAACTCTTCAGCAAAGACCACCTTGCTGAAAAACTTCACTGGTTGGATTCAATTATATTCCTCCTCTGTTTGAACATAAATAAAATAAACAAAGGCAATGTAGTATTTAATAGCACCACAGGCAAATCAAAAACAAATAAAAAACAGGCATTCAAAGCAAGGCATGAGAATATGAACAGTTTCTATTGCCTCAGAATCTGTTTTGTCTGATAAAATTTAAATTCAGTTGAAAGAAAACAAACATGAACCTTTACAGTGAGACAATTTCTGCTGTTTCTGGTACAATTAATATTCATGTCTATAACTAGAGGAAGATTAACTTGCCCATACAATTCAGCACAGTTTCAGAGGACTAAAAGCCTTCAATGATTTTGCAATAATTTAAATGATACCAATCATTAAGGTTAGCTTAAGAATTTAGCATTTCAGAATTAGGGAGAATTGAAAAGTATCATTAGGCCACATTGCAAACCATGCATATTAAAAAAAATAATAATTTTCAAGTCTGGCTAAGACATCTACTTATTTCCTATAACCCATCAAATTACTGACAGTCAGTGTTCAAAAGAGTTCCAACACAGACTGAACAAATTGCAAACCAAGTACTTTTATTTGTAAAATTAAACCTTTTAAAATACCTTATGGAAACTCATAAAACAGAAAAGATATTTTAACAGCAAATAAGAATTATTATCAGGTACCTTTTACAAAAATATTTCAAAGGACGAAGGAATATTACAAGATAATATTCCCGTCAAGAATTTATTGCCAATAGGTATAACTTATGGATAAGAATCTCCAGACTTGCAACATTTTGTCCATTTACCTAAATCTCCTTGTGTGTCTATTTCCCACCAGCTGAATTCATATGATAGGTGATAAACAAAAATTATGTAAATTCAAGAGATTCTAAATACCTTCTAATCTCATTTGCCTTGGTGTGTGAAATACCAAAGAACTCCATAATAAATATTCACATGTGCAAGCAACAAATTGGAAATTTTTGCTTTATTTTCAGACCTAAGCAGCAGCTCCAACTCCACTGAAATTAGTGGAAACTGCAGTGGCTCAGCATGTATGACATGCAGGCTTCTAATCAAGTGTTTTTATTATCTAGCCTACAACACTGGTTTTCTTTGTTAACCAACAAAAACTATCTGAAATAGGAATTTCCAGTTCTCCTAAATTGCCTTCTAATTTTCTAACATAAACTGAAACTATTATCACATCTTCACAGCTATAAGTCCAACAGATAAGAAGGCCAATCTAGGAAGGCCTAGATAACTTTCCTGGAGGACAAATTAAGCAACAGATGTAAAAATTATTTTTATCTCAACATCATCTTGTTGTCTTTGTGTAGTCAGCTTACTGAAAACAAAACAATAATGCCTTGTTTACTGAAAAATGGTGGAGTGTATTCTTGGAAGAATCCTTAACTTTTGACTGTTGGGAAATGTTCAGGCAAGTGCTGCATAGGAGTGCTATGCACATTAATTTTAGTAAGTCTACGGAATCACAGCATCACCCAGGCTGGAAGGCATCTCAGGATGTTTATAGTCCAACCATCTGTTCAAAGTAGGGTTAGATGTGCTCTCAGACGAAGTCACTCAAGGCTTTACCCAGTCTCATCTCGAAAACATCCAGGGGTGGGTGCACAACCTCTTTCAGCTTAATTACTTCCATAGCTATTTTTTCTCCCCTATATCCAGTCAGAACCTCCTCTGCTTTAATTTGACTCCAGTTTCTCAATCTGCCCTCACTAATCTTAAAGAGTCTTGACAACCTCTCTGTAGAATTTACAAGGTTAGGTATGCTTCAGAAGCTGTCTCTTGTTCAGGCCGAACAAATTTTGTTCTCTCAGTTTCTCCTCAAAAGGCATGTGCTCCAACCCTTACAACCTTGGTGGCACTCTCTAAGACTTGTTGAAGACTTTTAACATCTTTCCTGTAACGTGGAGTGCAAAACTGTATGTGCCATTCCAGATATAGTCTAACGGGTGTCAAATAAAGGTGGAATAATTACTTCCCTTGCTCTACTGGCTACACTGCTACTGATACAGCCCAGGATATTGTTGGCCTTCACTGCTGCCATAGTGTAGTACTCAGACCACCTTCAGATTTCTGTTCAGTGGGACCTTAGCTCTCTTCCAGCAGAGCTGTTCCCCATCTTGAACAGGGGCAGTGAATTAAGCCCATCATAAGTGCAGGACTTTGTATTTTTCCTCGCTAAATTTCATGAGGTTCCTGTCAGCTCATTTCTCCAGCCTATCTCAGTCTATCCATATGGCAGCTCAATTCATCAACTGCACCCCCTAGTTTCATGTCATCTGAAAATATGAAGACTGTGCACTCCTTCTCCTCCAGGTCATTGACAAAGACAGTTAAAGACATCCTGTGATAAGCCCTTGAGAAACTCCAACTGCAACTAGCATCAAAATAGAGTGTGAACCATTAACAAGACACATTGTCATTTTATTGAAGAAGGCAATCAGGTTGGTCAGGCACAATACACCTTTGCTAAATCTATTCTAACTCACCCTCACCTTCTTTTCTTTAATCTCATAAATGGCTTCCAAGAGAATTTGCACTATGATTTTCCTTGGGATTGAAGCAATGCTGACTATTCAACCTGTAGTTTCCCAGACTGTCTTTCTTTCCCTTTTTGGGGGTGGGTGAAAGATATGCCTTTCTCCAGTCATTGTGTACTTCCCCTGATCTCCACAGCTTTTCAGAGAAAATAAAGAGAAGCCTTGCAATAACATCATCCAACATGTTTGGGTAAAGCCCATCCCATGCACTCATATGTGACTTCTCAAGCAATCCCTGACTTAATTTTCTTTTACAAATTGAATCCTTTCCTCCTTGAACCCTGTACATATGCACACAACCTAAGAATTTATTTAGTTTTGGAAATTTATTAATTTTGAATTTTTTCAGAATTTATTAGTTTCGGAAAAACCCTTGCTATCAGGAATGTCTTTTACAAAAACATAAGACCAAATGACAGGTAAGTAAACATTAATAGAGAAGTGTGTTTAGGTGAGGACAACAGGGACCTAGGGAATATTCTCATTAAACTTTTAATTCAAAGGGAAAAGTTGAAGTTAGAGCAGATACACCCATCAAAACAAAGTCTGACTATGTAGCTGGCATCTCCAGCAACATGCTGGTTTCTTTGACTGTGGTACTTTATCCAATGAAGAGGGACTGCTGAGAACAGATGGGATCTATCAGACTAGGAGAAGGATGGTCATCTTGACCAACAGACTTGGTAACTTGGTGAGGAATCCTCTAAACCCAGCTTGTCACAGGATTCCTAAGCCTAAAGTTAGGAAACAGAGGATGTGTGATTGAGAAAAGGCTATGGGGACAACATTCACATTTCTGGTTATAAGGGGGAATTTGAAGGCTTACCTCAAATGCTTGTGCTGTGACACATAAAGAGAAATGAAAATTTTTACAAAGTAATATGGCTGTGAAGAGACTGGAATCACATAGGCTTGGTGAGATAGTGCACAGATAAGATAGTACACATAATTGGAGGATGGTCATGGATAGGTACAGCTTAATTAGGAAGAATAGGTATGGAAGAAGAGGAGAGAAACTTGAGCTTTGTATAAAGGGAGTCCTTGATTGCACAGACAGGAGACTTTGGATGTAGGTCAAAGAGAAAGTAATGCTGATGACTTGGAGGGCAGGAGAGATCGCTGCTGGCTGTCTGACCAAGTGGATAAGTCTTTCTATAAATAACTTGTAGAAGTGTCTCAGTAATAAATCTACACTCTTGTGGAGGGTTTCTACATGAATAGTCTGCAATCACTAGCTAGAAAGCCACCACAGTACTATGCAAGCAGTCCAGGGAGTTTCTGGACTGTGTTGATGATAACTTCCACAAAAAGTAGTCTACCAAGGGCGTATCTGTATTGACCAGTCCTCACAAAGACAGAGAAACTGATGGTGAGTGTGCTCATAGATAGGAGATTTAGCTGCAGAAACCATGAGATGTGACTTAGCTCAGGATCCAGAGGTAGGCTGGGAAGACAAACAATAGACTCTGCATTTCATAACATACTACAGTTTATTTAGGGAATTGCTATGTTGAATGTTCTTGGAGACATGATAGGGAAAAGCATCCAGGGGGATGGAAAATATTTTCAGGAAAATTTACTGAGAACTTAAGAACAGACTCATGCCATCATAGAGGAAGACCAGCTATTTCAGCAGAAGATCCTCTTGGAAAAGCAAGGAGCTCCTTAATGAACTAAACAGAAAAATAAGTAAAATAAACAAAACAAAACAAAATAAAATAAAATAAAATAACATAAATAAATAAAAGCCGGAAGCAAAAGAGTACTGAGGTGCTGTTCGAGCATTTACGTCAAAATCAATTTAGAGCTAAAACTAGTGAGGGACTCAGAAAGTAAGAAGGGAAGTATAGCAGCAACAGATGGAAGTCCAGCAAGAATGAATAGTTGATGAATTGGGAAGAAAGCCTAATGGCTGACTGCATGGAATAGACTGAAGCAATTGAAACATATTTTTTTTTGGTCATATTTCACTGGCAAAGCCTACTGACAGCCTTCCATCTGTACCAACTCAGTCTGAGAAAGGACAGAGGCAACCAACAGTAACATATTGACGGGTTAGGGAATTGTTTAGGAAATCAGTAGTTAGAGAAGCACTTCAAATCCATGGAGACAAATGGGGTTCATTTCAGGGTACTGAAAGAGCAGATCGATTTTATTTGTTATTCACTATCTAAAAAAGAATATGGAGATTGGAACAGGTCCTGACAAACAGTAGAAGGTTAACTCATCTCTGAAAACAAAAAACAAAACAGGAAAAGCAAACAAACAAACAAAAAAAAAGCATGGAGGAGGATCCATGAAACTTCATGTTTGACCACTCTGACTGACTCTATGATGAAATGATTGATTAAATAATCAAAAGCAGAGTAGGTGCTGAGTTGCAACCTTGCTGGAAAATGGACAGCAAATAAAATAAGCTAACAGCATTCTCTCATAGTGGCTAAGGCAAACTGCACATAAACTGTTAGGATGAATGTGGCTGGAATGTGGGAGAAATTGTCCCCCCCTTACCAGCCGGTCCTGTTGAGACCATACCAGTTTCTTGTCTCAGGTCTCTCAGCACGGGAAGGATGTTGGCTGTCTCCTCTGACTGGAGGTGGTCAGAGGCATGCAATATGTGGCCTACAAGAAGGGATGCAATGATTTGGATCTGTTCACTCTGGTGATGAGGCAAAGTATGCACTGAAGAGACAGGCCAAACTGCAACCCACAACTGCTAGAAGGAGCATTATGAACCGGGTGGAATCAAGCTCTTCTCAGGAGCAGTGGGTGCAAAGGGCATCTAACTGCTGCAAGCTGCAGTTAGCAAGGTTTGGGCTGGATTGTGGGAGGGTGATGCAATCCCAAAGCAGGTACCCATACAGACTGTGTATTCACTACCCTTAGAGCCTTTTAAGACTCATCTCAGTCAGCTGGCCTAAACTGGTATTGGCAATACTCTTGCTTCAAACAGCAGACTGGACAAAATGATCTGAAACTAACATTTTTGTTTCTAAGTAAATTGCTGGAGAAGTTCCTGAAAGAGTTTGGTTTCAGAGGGTGTAACTAGACGAAAAAATGTATAACTATTTTTGAGCTTTTTAACAAAGAATCCAAATATGAAGCCAGCATCTGAATAAATAATAAAAGCAATCCTTAAATCATACAAATAATGTTTTCTGCACTAATGTAGTGGTTAAAATAAAAATAAAAAAATAATAAAAAAAAGCCTTTTGATTTCAGCTTCTGCATAAACCTGGCACAGAATACAAAACAGAGGAGAAAAAAAAAATAAAAAGTTAGCCTGACTTCCTGACTTTCTCCAAATTAAAAATCTCTTCATTAGTTTAAACTTGGATTGTATTTTGGAGAGTTTTGAAAGGAGTACTTTCTATGGAAAGCCTTTCATTCATAATAATCTGTTCATTCTCAATGTATAGCTTCTCCATATTTCATCCTCCTTATATCTTATTCTCATAGTTATTTTATATTTGGTTAGGATTTGTTTCTAATTCATTAAATTATTCAGTCATGGAAAAGTCAAGGAAGAAATATTTATCTGTACAGTGGTAAGAATACAAATCTAGAGGAAGGAAGCGTTCACATTTTTAAGAGTGGTGCCTTCAAGGTACCTTGATTTTGTTTCTTTTTTTATTATTTTTGGGGGGTATGAGAAGAGTTCACTAAAATCTTTTTCAGTTGATTTACAACACTGTTTCAGTAACTAATTATCATTGTTTAGACAAATACAATATTTTTGGCTACTTATTCAAAAATATGTGCCATTAGTGTCAATGCATGAATCACAGTCTCAGAATCACTCACAGCTGGGCAATTGGAAAATACAGGACTGGAATTATCACGGTTCAAAATGGAATCAAGTTTTTTTTTTTTTCCATTGAAGAGTTGCTTGAGTCAGACATCTTCCAAGAAACAAAACTGAAATATCAGTTCCGAACAGAAATTTGAGAGAGGAAAGCAAGCAGGACCCCTAAGAGCAAGACTCTTTTCCTCCATTGAGTTGGGGAGTTACACCTGTATTTCTTCTCCTAACAAGCAAGTGACTGCTTTTGGTATTGTAACTATCCCAAAGCAAGTTGAAAAAAAACTGTTGTCCACACACAGCAGCAGTTTTCAGCCATTGTGGCTATGTCTGCTATATCAACAAAGCAACAATTAGGATCAAGCATGAGGCTCAGATGGGTAATTCCTACCTCTTCCAATACTGCAGTAGGCAAGTGATGGGAAGGGGACATTGCCAGGGCAACTGACCTAAACCAATCAAAGGGATATTCCACAACACCTGATGTCACACTCAGCAATAGAAAGGGGGGCTCTTGTGGGGGAGGGGGCTGTTCCTCCTGAACAACCACTACGCGTTTTGAGGCCCTGCTTCCAGGACGTGGCCGAACATTGCTTGTTGATGGGAAGTAGAGAATATTTTTTCTTCCTTCTCTCTGTGCTTCCGCGCGAACTTATTGTTTCTTTGGTTTGTTTGTTTTTTTTGTTTTGTTGTGGTTTTGTTTTGTTTTTTTCTCCCCATTCTCTTTCCCTTTAATTAAACCTTTCTCATCTCAAACCTCGAGTTCCCTATGTTGTATTTTCTCCCCCTTTCTCTTTGAGGAGATGGGGAGTGAGAGAGTGGTTGTGGTGGAGCTCGGCTGCCCACCTAAGTAAAACCACCACAGTCCCATGGACTTGTGCATCTTTAGGTTCCTTAGCTGGTCTCAAACCCGACCTTCTCCTAAACTTCTTCTCCTAATTCTTTTCCTTGTACTATCACTAGATACCAGGAAGAAATGAGCACCACACCCCCTTTGGGACATGACTGTACTTCCATCTCCTCTACACTTTCTATTTATCCCCGAGTTGTTTAAGAACTCCTTATTCATTCATTTAGGCCTTCTGCCACTCTTGCTTGACTTTCTGCACATCAGCATGGATCATTCTTGAGGCTGGAAGAGGTGATCCTTGAAATTCAACCATCTTTCTTATATCACTCTTCTTTCTGTAGGACTGTATCCTACAAAATTCTTCCAATCAGGTCTCTGAAACAGTGAAACTCAGAACAGTGTTTGGATCCTGCTCTGTTCCATCATCAGTCCAGCAAGGTCTGTCCCCAGTATTCACACTTTGACTGGTTCTTTCTTTTCTGTATAGCTATGACATCAGGTGAAGCACCTCCCTATATCAGCTCTTCAAGCACTTGTGTTATAAATTTATCATCAAGCAATCCAGAAAGCCCCTGGATTGCTTGTGTCCTGCTGGGTTGTCCCTCCAGTAGCCCATTAATCCTGACCTCAGCTGGCTCCTCATCCATTCCTAGCAAGATCGCCATGCGTTCCCACTGCTCACTCACACACAGGGCAACTCCCCTTCTTGCTGTCCCAGTGTGTCCTTCCTAAAGAGCCTATAGCCATCCAGTGCAGCTTTCCAGATGTGTAAGCTGTCCCATCATGTCCCTGTGTTCCTAACGGCATCATAGTCCTGCAACAGCACATAGACTTAACACTTAGGGTGGACCTCTTTCTACCTGGTTCTGGAGAGACCTTGAAATCAAGGTTTCTCCTGTCTATGTTACCCTGAAATTGCCAGCACAGTCTACCACCTGCCTCAATTGATTTTTGGGTCATCACCTCCCCCATCATACCCAGTTTAAAGCTCCGTTCACCAGGTTGGCCAACCTGGGGACAAGGATGCCGTTGTCCCCACTTGGTAAGATGGATCCTATCTCTTCCTAGCCATCCCAGTCCTCAGAGCAGGTCCAATGATTATAAAAGCTGAATCCTTGTTTTTGACACCAGCTATGCAAACAGCTGTTGACCTACACGAGACCTTCCTCAAGCCCCTTCCTCAGAACCACGTAGTTATGACCAAGTATCTTTCCTGGCTAGATCAATAAAAGGTTCTTCTACCTAGGCAGTTAAAGTAAGAGTATACTCTATATATCAACAGTGATGAATCAGGTCTGAAATACATATACAATTAAACACTGTCATACCTTTTTTTTTTTTTTTTTTTTTTTTTTGAGGCAAAGGATTTTAAATGGACCCATAGATAAGATAGGGGAAATCTCTAAAATGCTGCTATAATAATTATAAGAAATCTGTGGGTTTTTTTAATTTTTATTTTTAGCATTTGACAATATTTAAATTAGAAAATTGCTATGAAGGCTTTCCATAAAGAAACAGTAAAAACAATAATTTGCTGAAGAATTTTATACAGGAAGGCCATTTTCAGTTTAATTTATACTCAATCTGAACCACCTTAAAGCTAAAAATACTTCAAAATCTTCTTCATATCAAAAATTCAAAAAAGTTTCATTTTGGAAAGATCAGCATCACAATTCACCATGACCTAGAACTGGGGACTGACCTTCCAAGGTCAGAGTGACTAGATGAACAAGCATTCTTAGAAGCTGTGTAGAAAATATAGGCTATCTCAAATCCAGAAATGGTTTATTCTCTCTGAAAACTTCTGTGCCTACAAGGAACTCAACAGGGAACTTCTTTTTCTAATGGCTGAAAAATAGGATGATCATAATTTGTTTTGAGAGTTCACCACCTTGACCGTTACCCTGAACATCCCTAAATACTAGAAGGATCTTCCTAAATTATATTTAAGTTTTCTGAATTACAAAATTAAGTAATCTTTACATTTTTCTCCAAGGTCCAGTAAAGACTCTGATTAACAATAACTAGAACTGATCCCCTTGGCATTTTTTAAGATGTTTAACTCTTCCTCTTTTAATAATTCTTTTGGATTCTTTGGGCCTGCAGTATATTAATACACATCAAAATCCAATCAATAAAGTGAAAGGTGAGGAAGAGTTTAAATCCTCTCAAGAGATTCCTACAGGTTGAAACATACAGTTCAATCGGGTAAGTAGCCTGATTACAGGATGTTTGTTTGAACTGGTTTTCCAACACAGAATCTATTGCTATAAAAGATGTGATTAAAATAATATGTACACATTTTTTTCAAATGTATTTTGAAGTGAAAATTTAGATATATTTGCTTAATATGGGCCTTTTCCCTTTGTAATAATAACAGCAGTTAGTCACTAATACAGTGAAGCATCTGTCACCACTTTTCTTCCATTTTTTCTGGTAAGTCAAAGGTAATTAATGCATCCATAACTACACAGTGAGGAAAAATTAAAAATATATATATAAAAATAAAAAAAATTACTCAAGTGTCAGACTGACTAAAAGTATAATATTCTTAGGCATTTGCAATATTTTACAAGGTGAGGGACTAGGAAAACACAATGATTTCACACTGACACGCTTCAACTGTATCCAGTCGTCTATGAAAATATCTGAATGTGCTATCTTCACAGAAAATATAAAACTTTTTTCAGATGTGGTGAGAAACTTTCCAACCCATGAAATTTTCCATGAAATCCACGAAAACAGCAAATTATTCATCTGCAGAGCCATACAGAGAATTCTGCAAGTTTTTATGCCATTCATGCTATCTGTGGTTTAAAAAGATCCATGGCCTTCTGCCATTGCACAATATGAAAGTCAGTAAAGGGAAAAATCTTCAATTTCTACTAGATGAGAAAGAGAAGAATATGCTTCCTCAAGCACTCAAAGAGGGTGTGAACAGCAGTTTCCACATAAAATAACTGATAAGCCGATTTCTCCATAGAAAGATTGAAATAACCCAGTAGACATTGCAAATACTGAATACATTTAATTGAGATTTTTGAACACTCTAGACTGATTTGAGGCTAGTAGACTATTTTTTTCAATAGCAAATAAAAAATACCTAGAATATAACATGAGAACAATAGTATTGGTTCCTTTTAAAAGTATATTAAACCCTGGACTAAACATACACGTGTTTGGATCTGCTGATTTGTAGTAATTACCTCTTGCTTTAGATTGGAAGAGAGGTAATGTGGAGTACCATGCTTCTCAACCTGCTCATGACTTTATACAATTCCTATCATTTCTGTTTCATTTTCCTCCTTCTACTGAACTTCACAGACAGATAAGTCAGACTACTTAGTCATTTGTATCAAAACTTATCTGTGTCTTTGCCTATGCAACTCCACTGGATACCCCTCCTGTTTTTTTCAATATCCCTGTTAGATAAGGAAAATCAGAGAAGCATGGTTTCTAAACACAGATTTACACAATTTACTACCAAGGTTCTGTATTATTTTTTCCCAGTGTAATGATTCCTGGGAGGGGAGCTGCAACATTTTTACTTTTTGAAGTGCTGGTTCCATAGAATTGACTAACGCAACAGTGAGATGGAAAAATCAACTCAGAATGTAGCTTATGATGTTTAGGACTATTCTCTTCCTATATGCATCAGTTTACTTTTGTCTACACAAAATATAGATCTTGTTTAACACCTTTTGAACATCAAACTAGACCTCCGTTGTACATGTGCTTACCAATTTCTTCAAAGAAGAATATACCTTCCAATATGTCTACACCTCATAGCTTCTCCTTACAAAACTCATGGTGACTCTTCACCACTATGTCATGCTTATTCATGCTTCAGCCAATTCAATTCATTTATTTAGACTGTAACCCATCAGTTTCCCTGTAATGGCCATCAGGTTTACTGGGATGAAGTTCCACTAACCTATTTAAAAACTCAGCACTGCTGGTACCCATTTTGCTGGTACTGTTGAGAAGTCATCCACTTCAGGTAGAAATTCAGCTATTTCTATCATGAGGGGTTTTTTTTAGATTTTTTTTTCAAACTTTTAAGTAATGTCTGATCAGTGTGATATTTCAATGCTTTAAAAATATAATACGTTATGACTTTTTCTTACTCCTGAAGAAACATTACATTTTCCTCAAAATTATAAACAGCTTATTGTCGGGCCTGACAAATTTCAGCCCTGGTCTAATGACATTTTTAAGGTCTAGTTCCTTGGGAAACCTCCAGACAGGAAACATCTGTTTCATCCCATTGAAAACCTAACCCTTTACTTCTGGATTTGCCTCATGCAAGATACTAATTTTCAAAAACAGTATGTAAAAGATTTGCATTTATCCTGGATTATTAGGGGTTTTTTTGTGTATTAAATGCTATACATTAATTGCAATCTCTGTCAGTGTGCTATTGTATTTCCTTATTGGGTTTATTTTTATAATCTATACTTATTGTCAGTTGAGCTTTTATAATAGCATCAGTTGTACACTGTAAAAATGTACTATGTGACTGGCACACTGCTAAATGTCCTGATTTTGAATCAAGACTCAAGTGTTTAGGTACTGCATTAACTGAAGAAGAAAGGGTGCATTATCCCACAGAATACCCTATCTAATTACAAGGCAGAGTGGGAATAGAAAGGGATAATGTGATGATACTCATCCATACAGAATACAATTGTCTAAACATACTGGCAGCTTAATTGTTGTGTAATTATTTTTACAGGCAAAGCAAAATTTTAAGAAGGAACTTAAAGTGGGTAAAAAAGGGCTGCGTTATGGATATTTTCAAGGAGTCTTCCAAATGTGAATAGATACATAGGAAAATTATAGAGGTATTTATTTGAAAATGTAACAAGTAGTGTCACAGAATGGGAAAAGACCCAATAAAACCCAAATAGGAGGAGCAAACTGGAAGAACAAAAATTAGATTTGCTCAAGTAAAGGCAAAACAGGAATGGTATTTTTATAGCATTTCAGACAGATATGAACAATGCAAGACTGTATTTATCTAGCCAAGATGGAAAAAGTTGCTGTAGTAAAACTTGAAGTGACCTGAGCTTTACATACAGATGTACACAAATGACAATCTATCGGACAGAAGGAATCTATCAGATACAAGATAAGCCTGAAAGTGAAAAATGGAACAGAGAGGATGCCTGGCACTGAATGATCAGACAGGCAGAGACAAAATATTATAAAGCTCTATATTAAGGATATTGAACTTGCATTAAGTCCACAAAGACATAGGTTATAGACAGACCAAGTCTTTAGTATCTGCAGTTGGTGACTCTGGATTATAGCCAATAGTTAAATTTACATTTGCACATGCTTTTAACTGCACAGATCAGGTAACAGGGTAAGAGTGATGGGAATTCATGACAGAAAGCTGTGGATGAAAATACTGAAAATAAGTATCCTGTAAAGAATATGCAGAAAGAAGCCTAGGTGAAAGAAAATGTTACTACTGTATGCATCTTTCCCATTATTTTAGCCATTCAATCATAATTTCATTATTTAAATCTATAACAATGATGCATCAAACTTTTTTTTTTTTTTTTCACTCTTCTTGTGATATATGCTGAAATATTTGATGCAGTGGAAGGACTCCACTGGTTTAGTCTTTGAAACAGTCTCTGTTCAGCCCTCTCAAATCTGGCAAATAATATGACTCTGCTCTGTAACACTCTCAAATGGAAACATGCTTAAATCAAATTAACACATAAATTAGTGTTAGCACTAATTAATGATTACATCAATGGTTAGTAAACTAATTAGCATATCAGTGCTCTCCAGAGTCAATTAATTTATTATTTCAGTTTTGGCAAATATCCCTAACAAGTAGAGGGAAGAAAGTATATGGAAACACATTTCTTATTATTTGAAAATGATAACATCTCATAGATTTAGACTTTTAGAAACAGTCCTGTTTAAAGGTCAGAAAACAAGGAGTCTGCTTTGGTTATGAAGTAAATTAATTTTTCACCTCTAAAGCAATATGTGTTTCCACTTACATGCAATTGTTTCTTTTAATCCATCAGAGACTTGGTTTAAACTGCATGAATCAACTGTTTGGACTTTTTTTTTATTATTATTCATAGTATGGGAATTTTTGGTCAAGAAAGACCAAAGTTTCCTAAGCTCTTTTTCTTAGCTAACAGGAGCAAAAATGGTACTCTGGCTCTGTTCTTCAGTTTTAAGTTTTTTCACACAGCCTACATTACAAAATGTGAAACAAACTAGTTAGTTTTTGGAGGCTAAATTGCAATTTACAGTATTTTTCAGTAGCATACTATATTTGCTTTCCTACAGTAGAACTTTTTCCTTTTTATGGGTACTGAGAAATTATTTTAAAACTGATGTGTTTCTTTTTTTTTTTTTTTTTTGCCTAGTCTAAGAAAAGTATATTTACATTTAAGGAAGCAGATACATTCTGCACAAAAAAAATATTTTCTATGTTGTTTTGCACATCTTTTGAGTACATTAAAGGAGGCTGTAGCAAGGTGGGGGTTTGTCTATTCTCCCACATGCCTGTTGACAGGACGAGGGGGAATGGGCTAAAGTTGCACCAGGGGTGTTTTAGGTTGGATATTAGGAAGAACTTCTTTACTGAGAGGGTTGTGGGGCATTGGAATGGGCTGCCCAGGGAAGTGGTGGAGTCACCATCCCTGGAGGTCTTTAAAAGATGTTCAAATGTTGAACTTAGCAATATGGTTTAGTGGAGGACTTGTTAGTGTTAGGTCAGAAGTTGGACTTGATGATCTTGAGGTCTCCTCCAACCTAGACAATTCTGTGTCTGTATCTAGTTCCATAGCTCACAGATCATGTGCTTATACAAGCAGAAGAGAGGCTTTCCTACGGCAATAAGCAAGGCAATAAGCACTTCCTTACTTCTATGATATATTCTATGATATATTACTATAATATTATGTATTATACTTTTAGGCATTATTTTTTATATTTTCCTAAAATAGAAAGATTAAATGATTAAATCTTTTTTTTTTTTTTTTTCAAATAGAGGGGAAAAGACCAAATCCTCAGCATTGTACAAATCCAAACATGGAAGCTCAGTACCCCACAGTTAGTTTAACAAGCTGCTCAAAAGATGTAGCCATGGAACAATGTTAGTAACCCATTAGGCATTTTGTCTTGGAACTTAGTGAATTCCCAAGTAGACTAAAAAAAAAAAAAAAGGAGGAAAAAAAACTTCATTTATTACTGTAATCTTGATTTTGAAACCCTTACAAGAGAAACAATTTTTCTGCTAGCAAGAGTTTTGATTCATTCACCTAACTAATGGTTGCAGTTGCTGAAGGAACTGCCTTTGACTCTTTGCTGCAATGCCTCTGCAGCTAAGCAATGAGATCAGTAACATTGCCAGATCTTAGCTGCTTCACATTATAGTCTAGCTCTGCACTATGTGACCAATGTCCACGCATAAGGTCTCTGCTGCCAACTGTGCTATGTGGGTGTCTTCAACATCAAAAAAGAGTACTACCAATAGCTAGGATATCTCCATCTTAACCAACTGTTCCTGGGTTTGCCACAGTCATATGTCAAATCCCCTGCTCACTATTTATTCTGTTTCAATGCACTTTTTCAAGGCTAAATATTTTCATGACTGGGAAAATTAAAAAAAAAAAAAAAGAGAGAGAGAGAGAGAGTGAGAGAGAGAGAGAGAGAGAGAGAGAGAGAGAGAGTTTGCACTAAAATTGCTAGAATTCCTGTTTTGATTTTGTGAAGACTGACAGCTAAAATCCAGAATATTGTTGTATGGCAGAGAAGCATATTTTTCTCTTTCACATAGAAACAACTACAGCATCTCAGCAAGACTATCTAAAAAGGCTTAGAGAAGCAAACAGGTGTGCATTTTCCAAATTTGACTCCAGTATTCAGAAGAAAAATAAAAATCTCAGTGTAAATAAATAAGATTTCAACTTAGAGCCATCAGGATTTTCTTACAAAATTATGGCTGGCTGCCTGAATAAACCAATTTTAGCTAAGACTGGCTAGGAGTATTCTAGGTAAGCAGAAATAATTATCTGGATTAAAGGGATTAGTGTTCCAGATTTATTTTTAATTTAATTTAGCTTTGCAACAAACTGTACAAATTATAACAGGAATTTTCATCTGCTTTTGAAATAAAGTACTTCCAGCAGCAGGTGACTTTCAGATGTTTTCTCTGTCTAGCAAATTACCAACATCATTCAACAGAGTAGTTCTAGATATTTTAGAGTTTCTTTTCCAGTCCCACCAATGACAATCCTGCTTAATTTATGATGTACTGTCAAATTGTAGTATCAGCAAGATGTCTACAAACTAGAAATTAACCTGATTGCAGTAGAAACAAATCAAATAATTAACAGCAATACTCAGACTGACCTGTCCAGTAATAGATTAGGTGCAAATAAAAGCTTTCCTGGGTGTTCCATGGAGCGCCAGACTAAGCCAATCATCAGTATCTCTAACCAGGCACATTCCAGTAGATGGACCTGATCATGGAGTGTTAAATCCACAAATCCTGAAAGAGTAAATAGGAGACAATAAAAACACTCTAGTTTTGTAAGTGGAACAAAATTTTTCAGAGAACCAGGTTAAAAAGTGCATCGGAGCTGGATAACCAAGAAGAAAAAGCAATAAAAAAAAGCAAATAAAAAATTGTCCTTTTTCAATTTTCTGGTTGAGATTTGTGTATTTTCAGGTTCACTATGTCTTTATCCTATAAAACATTCAACGCTTTCTAGCAGTGTAAGAGCCAGGTTAACATAGTACTGTGTCTGACTGGGGTGGAATTCACTTTCCCTACAGCAGCCCATACATTGCTGTGCTCTGCACTTGTAGCTAGAACAGCACTGGTATCACACCAGTGTTGTGCCTACTACTGAACATTACTGGCACGGCATCAGGACTCCCTCCAACTCCTTCAGAGCCAGCAGGCTGGGGGTGGACAAGAGGGGAAGAAAGAATATCACCAGGGCAACTGACCTAAACCAACCAAAGGGATATTCCATACCATACAATGTCACACTCAGCAATAAAATATGGAAAAAGGAAGAGAGTGGGCTGTCATTGTGAAAACGTCTGTCCTCCTGAACAACAGCTATGTGCGTTGAAGCTCTGCCTCAAGGATGTGGTCAAAAATTGCTCATTTGTGGGAAGTAGAGAGTAATTTCTTTCCTCTGCACTTCCACACAGTCTTTGTTTGTTGGTGTTTTTTTTTGTTGTTGTTGTTGTTCAATTTTGTTTGTTTGTTGTTTTGTTTGTTTTTTCCCTTTTCCCCTTTTCCTTTTCCCTTTATTATTATTTAATTAATAATGATTTTCCCTTAATAACTTTTTACTTTAATTAAATTATCCTCATCTTGACCCATGAGTTGTTTCTTTCCTTTTCTTCTTCCCCTCCTTTTCTGAAGAGGGGGAATGAGACAGCAGTTGTGGTAGAGTTCAGCTGCCTAGCAAGGTAAAACCACCACAAACATCTCCTTCCCCAAATGTGTTGCTGTTGGCCTGGGAAGCCAGGAACACACTTCACCAGGAAGAAGGTGGAGGAAGAAGATGATCTCTCTTACTCTGTATTTAAACAGTGCTAGAAACAAGGAATGCAAAATGACAAGGTGGCTTATAGCAATGCTAAAATATAGATATGAAGAATAATGATGAAGGTAGACATGAAAGCATAATGACGATCATTCATGCATTAATTTCATGGAACATATGATATCATTCTCTACTTGAGAATCTCACTCTTTAAGAAAATTACTTTCAGTACAAAGGTACATGAAGTGGAAATTGCATAACACAATTAGATCCTAGCATAAGGTTCTTTAGTTATATAAGCTTGCTAAGAAGGAAATGTGTAGAAGTTCCCTCAAACAGAATAATTTTCAGAACAGTTGGCACAGTATAAATGTTTTAATGGAGACATCTGAGAGCTAATCAGTCCATTCATAAACAATCATTAAACAAAAAAAAAAAAAAAAAAAAAAAGGAACAGAAATAAACAGCTTTGACATTTCTGAAATAAAACTCATCTATCAATCACTAGGAGTGGATTTAGACCAAAGTAGCATATTACCTGCTGTTTTTATGAAGGTGATAAGTATTAAAAAAAAAAAAAAAGTCCTTTTTTTTCTTGTATTTTTCCATTTATTTTGAAATGTAAAGATGAGTTTCAGACTTCACAGTGATGGAATTGTAGTTGCCTGAGTCACCAAACAGCCTGAATCAATAGAGCTAAAACTTAAAATAGTAATATTATTAACTACTAAGCATTGATTATAGAACTTAAGAATCAAACTGGCAGAAGGAAATTGTTGTCTATATATGGAGAACAAACAATAAACACTATATTTCCTATTAAGTATTGCCTTAATACAACAGCACACCATATAATATTTTTATCTGTGAATGAAAAGAACCACAGCAATGCATGGACCCAAGTCCCTGTGTGGTATTTGAAGTTTGTAGCCAGTTCATATCAGTCATTTATGTCATCATTTCACATGGCTGCATACTATTCTACAATGGATTGTTTTGACTTGCAGAAGAAATGAGTTTGTTGCAGCTGTGGTAATTCACTTTGCTCATTCTACAGTATTCTGGATGCCAAAATGTTTGGCAGCCCTGTAAACTTCGAGTCATACCTCAAGTCTAGATTCAACCTACGTGCAAGAACAAATTTACTTTTAACCAGTCTTTTTCGTCCAGAGTTTTTCAAAATATATGAAAAACATAACAGTAACATGAAAAGTCATTGAAATATATCTACATGTGCTGGGAAAGGTGGTAACTGTGTGCTATAGCAGAACCCAAGCAGCAACTAACAAATCTCATAGAACTTCAAACACTTATTCAGCCCTGTCTTTAGTATGCTGAACAGAAGTCCTTTCTTCTTTTATTTCAACTTAATGTAGTCAAAGAAACAAACTGAAAATAAAGTCTTTCAAGCTGAAAAGAGGCTGCATTTTTCAAAGCACAGAACTATATGGAACCTTGTACCCTTTGTACAAGGGCATTCTTTTTCTGATATAATTCTCCTTTCTCACTTCACTTCGCTCTCCACACTGTCTTGGTCTTATTTTTACTACAACTTTTTAAGCCTTTTTAAGCACTAGGTTTTTATTAGTTCTAATTTTCCCTAGCCCTGCATACAAAATTTCAGATTGCACTGAGGTTATGTGATCTGCATAAAAACTAAAGAGAAAAGGTAAAAAAGAAATTACCTCAGTAGTTTTGCTAGTCTGCTTTGAGAAAAAGAAGAATACAGCAATACAATGTTAAAATAATTTAAAGTAGCTAAATATAAATATTTTGCATTAAAAAGTCCTAAGAGACCACAACATTCTTGCTACCTGGAATATTAACTTCGATTTCAATTAAGTTTCATCAGAAAACTAGGATGAAAAATAACACTGATGATGTGTCTGTATTTTAAAGTCTTAAATGACCTGTCAGTCTTACAGTTTTGGGTACTATAATAAAACAGCTAACACAAGCCTTGATTATTGAAGGTTTAAAAGTCTGTAATATAATAATGCACAAGAACTGTAATTCATAGAAACATGATCAAATTAACTTGTTGGCTTTTTAGATGATATTATACATTTAGTTGATAAAAATAACAATTTTTATGAAACATACTTTTACAAAACATTCAATTTCATAAAAATATGCAACAGATAAACTGAATTTGTGTTTTAAGTGACACATCTCAGTATGCAATGGTAAAAGAGTAATGAATTGAATTGAAGTGATGTGTTTCTAGAGGAACCCCATACAGCTTACTTATCTTGAGCATTTTTTTAACAATGACAGGGGAAAAGGCAGAAATCATAATTAAGTTGATATGAAGGCATGTGGAAAATAATATAACAAACAGGTTAATAATGTAAGATATCTAGCTCACTCACTAGCTTCATCATAAAACAAGATATAAACAAAAAGTATAAAGAGAGAAATTTAAAACCAAGAACATTAGGGATATAGACAAGATGTTTGAGCTTCCAGTGGGAAACTGCATCTATAAAACCAATAAATTTTATAAAAACCCAGGCAAACTCAAAAACAGTTAGGAAGTTAAATTACCTCCATGCTACATGAATCTGGTAGCCACTCGTGAAGGAGGATGAGAAGTTGGACAGAATGATAAAGGTCAAAACGATGAAAGCATTGAAAAACATGCCCTCTAGTGAGGAAAAACAGGAATTTAGTTACTCTTTAAGCCAAATAGGTTAAAGAGTTAAAAAAATGCAAAGTGTAAATACCTAAAGAAAAGGAAAATGACATTACAAATGGTAACACACAGAAGCCCACAGTGGAACTTAAACCTGCTCCACATCAGACTAAAAACAAGAAGCCATTGTTAACAAAAGTAATTATCTGAGCAACATACTAAGGTTCCATGAATTTTCTGTCATTTGAAATGCTAATCAAGATTTAATTATTATTTTTAAGATATATTCTTGTTCAAGCAAGTTAATTCAGAGTAATGTTATGGGAGGTTAAATTAAATGAATAAATCTTTAGTCACTTCATCATTCAGAGCAAGCTGCACTTTAATTTTACTAAAATTATGTGTTGATGTGCACTGAATTCCCAAATATCAGTGTTCTTTTAGTGGTGGCAAGTTTTGAAAGAAAAAAGTATTTCTGAATTCCAAATGTTCAGTTATTGTTCCTTAAGAAAAGAGAAGGACCTTCACTTCACTGTTGATAAACTAATTGCAGCTTATTCCATATAACCTACATCTGATTCCATCTGCCAGAATGACCAATTGAATGATCTTATGACACATATCAATATGTGTCCAAAAATCTAAAGATCTAGACTGCCATTAAGCTCTTTATACATCATGTCTGTCAGAAGTAAAACACTATTAAAAGCTATGTCTGGAACGTCCCTGTTTCATACACAGATAAATTAATGGTATTTTTGAGTGATTGCCAACAGAACACAATAATTGTTCCATGAACTCATGTATAAATATGGAAATATGAACTTCTGAAAAGCCAGAAAGGTGTTCTGAGCACTCAGCTAAATGTAGGTGGCAATTAAATTGGTTATGTGCAAAAATAAAAACAGCAATGTTCAAACTAAACTGATTATACTTGCTAATATAAAGCAACAGTGTCAGTGATAATCTGATACAAATCTCTCTCTTCTAGACGGTACTGGAAGAGGCAGCAGATCCATGAAAGTGGGAATTTTGGTCATTGTCCAAAGGGACAGATTACCATGAAAGAACACAATGACTGCTAGAAGGAGAATTAGGTTTAAAAAGAGAGAGAGCACAACAACAACAAAAATACATCTACTCTTGAAAACAGATAAGAGGTTTGCAGTAGGGAGCAACATAAAGCTCAGATGGTTTTCATTTATTGCTACTGTAACATGTGTTGTGAACCCTGCAGTCCTCTGGATCAAATACCAACAATATATATATGTCATATTTTACCAGTCCAATATTTTGAAACTAATAAATTCATGATTAGTCTTAATTATTTTTGAAATAGTAAGTAGCATCCAATTTTGTCAGAATTTCCCTAATAATTAACATTCTCAGAGACCCAATGATTGCAGATTTACCCCTACAACAATAAATCCTCCACTAGGTACTTATTAATATTTGGGGATCTTTAAATTATTGGCATTTCACAGCTTCTGCTATGACTCAAGACACAATTATACAGTGTCCAGACTATTCCTCTTCCCACAACAAATGATAAGGCAATCTTCTTTTTTAATCTGGTCTATCTGTAATCCTACTTACATGTTTATACCATACGTTTTAATTACCATGAGTACCTAAAATATAAATCTCAAGCAATTTTTGCAAGACTATAAACAAAATTGTGCTAATGACTCTGCCTCCAAGTGTTCTGAAAGAAAGTAAAACAAAAGCAGTTAAAAGCTTTAAAAGAAATACCAAAGGTCCATCTAGCAAAGTATCCAATTTACAACAGCAATTGATACCAGATGCAGAACATACAGCAGGAAAAACATAAAGTCATGCTTCTAGAGATGCTTTCTCAGGCTCCTGTGGTATGTGACTCAGGGACTTCCTGAGCCAGAGATGGTCTTTTTGTACTTAACATCTCTCAACTGTTTTTTCCTCTAGTTTGTTGAGTTGCTTTTTGAACCTATGTAGACTTTTAATCCACTTCAGATTTTTTATATACTCTGACAGTAATACTCTTCGGTAAAAAGTTTTACACCCTAGGTTAACACTGTGAAAATAATAATATATTCCAAAAAAAAAAGAAATTAAAAATAAAAATAAAAATCACTAACTTTGATTTGATACATCTAGTTATTTTAATGAAGTATACCATCATTCCCTCATCATCTCACTACCAATCTTCCCTTTTTCAAAGAGTTTGTGCATATTCAAGCCATTCCTCACATTAAGATTATCCTAATTCATCACTGTCCTCTGAGCATTTTCCAGTTCAACTATGTTCTTCTGGAGACAGTGAGACTAGGACTGCACAGTTTTTCACTGGCTCTTGTCTTTATCACCCTAGCCAACTTAATATTACCTGTAATTTTTAACACTGCTATTCATCCTTCTTTTTCCAGATAAATTATAAATATGCTGAACCTGTTGGACTGCAAAGGTTATGTCATTTCTAAATGTCCTGCCCTCTTGTATGGGAAGTCTTTACCTTGATAGTAAATAGAATTTTTATAATCTCTTCTATAGTAAAAAAAAAAATACAAAATGCTATTCTTTACAAAAATGTCCTGAGAAGGCAGAACATTCTTACACCAGATCATATATCTGCATATATAAACTGTTCCTTTTTTTAATCTTATTGCAGTGTTTTGAAAAGTAATAACTACAGGAGAAAGATGTTATTTTCATCTTAACACAGTATTTCAACTATGCAACAGGCATGTAATAGGGCACATATGGAAGAAACACGAATTAGGTTGGCAATGACAGCAGGAAAGTAGTGGTGAGTGCTTCTACCTGAGAGATAGCAACCACTCCATAAAACAACCAAATTAAGATATGGTTTATATGAACAAAATATCTATGTAGATAAAATAAACCGAAAAAACAATCTCTACAGCAAATTCTTTCAAGAAACAGACAGAAAAAAGCAAAACAGCACCTGTTTCTCCTAACCTAATGGGCATTAAAGGATCAATAGCTCTGTCATGATCATTTGATCAAGATGAGAAATTTGTGCTTGCTGTAGTGCCAGTGGGTCAGCGCCAAGACTTTCCAAGCAGAGAGTCAAGCAGAGACCATATCTCTGCATTTTTCTAGCACATAAAATGACATTTTGGTCTGAACTTGCATGGATCGCTCAGATTCTTCAACCTTTAAGGCAGAGCCAGGCAATCTCTTAGTCCAGCTGAGAAGTTTTCACCCTGACTATAGCCTTGCCCATACACAACAACAGGGCAAACGAGAGTTCAAGGAGAAGTGAATCAGAGAATCATAAACACTATTTTCCATGAGTCTCAGTATTCACAGGGCTATTTCTGTAATGTTCACAGGGCTTATTTCTACCTCATTACATAGATCTTCAGACCAAAATTATAACCAATTTTTATTAAGTTCTCCCTCCTTAGGGAATTTAATGGCATGGTTATATAGTCTTGTTTACACAATTCCAGTGTTTTAAATCAAGCTGTGTTTTGAAGAGTGAAGATCAAAAAGTTCTAAAATTCAACATTTTGAATATAAATGTTTTGGTAACAAAATAAATAGTATGATTGATACGTTTTTCTAAAGGGACATTACTTTTGTTTCTGTAAATGGGATCAGGAAAAAATAGTTGTAATTTGCTAAGTTCCTGAGAGAAAAGTTTGAAAGGCAAACACCAAGCAAATGGCACACTTTGTCAACTCTTTCAGAATTCTGTACTTTCACTGCCTGTATAATTATAATATATTATAATACCTTATAAATTTTTAAACTTATAAACTTACAAATTGTCTCCTCTAAACCTAAGAAGTCGATCAGAAATGAAGAGATGAGATCAGAGAAAAGACCATTTGCTGTTAATTCCTTTTAAAAAATTTACATTTGCCATTTTAAACTCTAACAGCTCTAAACCCCTTTCTGTATTATAACAATTACAATTTACAGCCATAAACATAACCTGAGTTAGGGATGTTGCAGGGGTCAGTTTTGTCACTTTTATTTCAGATCCCATTTCTAGAAGCTGGTCAATCTGCTTCTACCTAAAGGCTTCACCATGGCAATTCAAAAATGCATTTCTCAGTTGAAGGAGAACCATTTCAAGCATTTTGCAGGAATGTGTAAAGTTCTTATGACTTCAGTCAATAACTTCTCCTTGCACAAAAGTGCATATTTTTTCAGGCCTGCCCAGTCCATATCTTTTCAGGATGAGGAGACTAAAAGGTTCTTGAGGCCATTCCTAGTCCAAATAGCTAATGCCTCATTCAGGACAGGAATCTCTCCTTCCTTCCTCAGATACATACCAGTCCGAACTACAACACAAACGTTCCCTGCGTACCCAAGATCTAGTAAATACTGTCCTACATCAAATTTCCTATGCCAAAGCAAGCTAGTGGAGAAGCATACAAGTGGAAGCTGATCTATTCAAAGCCAATACTTTGTACCAAACACTGTCTGGATTTAGGTCCATGAAAACACTTTACTGGTAATGGCAGATAACTGCCACTGGTCCAACATACACTTTCATCACCTGACAGGTGCCTGCCACGTTTTTGGGAAATACTGCTATCTTGCCTGAGAAAAATGTCAGAGGTCCACAGGACAGCACTAAGATGGCTGGCATTGCTCCTGGGGAGATGCACTCAGTGCTGGCCCAGCTGCAGCATGCAGATACCCAACCCAGGAGCCAGCTCCAAGAATGGAAGTGCTCTTGTGAGTTTTGGGGACAGTGAATTCTCACTGCACAGCAGCCCCAAGTAAATTGCTCTTCAAGGTTTTATTGTCTGGAAAAATCTGTCCCAAGCTGGTGGTCAGGCCATGGCTCCAAAGCTCCAAAGCAAAAGATGGAGATTTCTCCCTCACTAGGATGTCCCTTGCACAGATGCAGTTTGGAGAAAAGACAAGCTGTGTTGAAATGTAGCTCCAGACTGTGGCTGAAATGTAACACAGACATACTCAGTGAAGCTAAGTGCTTAAATTTCCCAACTTTCCTTGCATGTGTCACCATGTCTGCCTTGACTAATAAAGTTTTTATTTTGCAACTGTTTCACTTTGATAAATAAGATTATTCCAGAAAGTGCATTAGCACCACCAGTTAACACAAATATGTTAAGGCCTTCCATCAGGGAACACAATAAAAGTAATCAGCACTCACATAGCACTTTACATTTTCAAAGGGCAGTAAAGCCATTAAGTATTATTAAATGTATTTTATAGACAGAACACAGAGAGGTTAAGTGCCTCATCCAGGAGGCAGCAGGATTAGGATGGAGGTGTGGCAGGCTCTTAGCACACTCTCTAATCTTTTCAGCCACAAAATCTTTAGGATAGAGAAGCCTCCTTAAACTCAAGTGCAAGCTTTCTTTCTTGCAAATCAGGAAAAAGAAGAAAACCAGCAACTGAACTTTTCTCAAAGTGATAAAGGAAACAAAGCCTTCAGAAATCAGTTGGAGGAAAACTGGTTAGATTGTGAGGCAAAAACCTGGATGCAGTACACTAAAAAAGCATGAATTCTTTCTTAGGTTTTAACATACTCGATGAGCTAGGCAAGGTAACTGCCAATACTAGAACTTCCTAGACCTACATTTTCTTCCTCACTTATACAAGTAGTTTCATTAAAAACTACTAAGTCATTAAAACTACTAAGTCATTAAAATAATAATAAAACCAACAATAATAATTGTATATGATTATTGCTGGTGCAGGCTGCCTGGCAGTTTGCTAGAGAAAGCTTATCATGTTGTCTTTACAAAGTAAGGAGGGATACATGCATATATTTTCTATACAAACACAAAGCAATTCAAAAGAGCAACAAAAATTATGTTAATTATTATGTGACAATTTCCTACAGCACTATCATGCTCATTCATTAAAGCATTTTAACTATCAATCATTTATCCCTGGACTGTAATCTGAACATCCAAGACTCAGGCTACCCTTTAACAAAAATAAGATGCTACTTCATGGCTCCTTTATCACTGAGAGCTGTTCTTTCTTTCAGGGAGTTCAGGCTTGCAAATAAAGTGTGCGGGATATTGTCTACATATTGAAAAAGGGAGAACATAAGCTGTTCCCAAAGATTTTAAGTGTAGGAACAATCAACTTCATGGGAAGGCTTTTCATTTCAAGGATGGTCTCTGAAACTTTTCCTACCCAGTTGAAGTAGGGTGCTATATCAAATGTATTAGCTGCTGAGTAAAACATGCAGTATCAAGTAGTTTGTTTTTTTTCCCTCTACAACAGTTAATTCTATCACCCTAAATTTATATTAATATTTAGAACAGTTTTATATTAATATTTAGAACAGTTGCAAGTAGGTTTGTGGATTTTTTTTTTTTTGTGCACGGTGTTTTTTTCTTGTTTTGTTTAATTTTATTTTTTGAATTTGTCATACTTTTTAAGAGGTCAGTACTATGCAAAATGTTTTCCTTCAAAAGCAGATCCAGCTAAAATCATTTGTGATGCTGGCTATGCATTCCTGCCTGACTTTTATGAACACAAAAGACATGCTCATAAATACAAGCTGTACTCTCCACCAGATTCTTCTCCCTCCCCCCCTCCTTCCCCCCCCTCCCCCCATCCCCCCCCAGGCTGCTGCTCTTCTGGTCTGTGCTGTTCCTTTAATTGTTCATCCAACGGATGAAATAACCCCACAAGAAGGAGCGATGAAAGACATGCAATGGGCAGCCAGGGAACACCAACCACCTTGGATGAACCCTTGTTATAAACCTGCTCCAAGATTTGAGGTCATATCCAGCATGACTCAGATTTTTTTGCATGCTTAGCTGAATTCAGGCCTTTTCACTAAAGTACATGTTTGTGATCCAATCAGAAACTAAATCAAATATAAATAAGTGATGTGTTTTTTGACTGCCAAGAACCAATCATTTGAGCAAAAGCTTTTCTGAAGCAATTGCTCATCAAGTTTTTAAGAAAATGTATAGTCACTGGATACGGACAAAAGGAAGCAGACTGAAGTGGACTCTTTCACAGTACTGTAAGTGACCACAGCATGACCCTGTGAGGTTTCAAATGTATGCTTCAAGACACAGTTATCAGGGGAGATGTTTGAAAAACAAAAATCGGCCTGCAAGACTTGCCAGTTTGCTAGTGGTATTTGCTGCGGCCCAGGCTCATGAAAAAGTCCATGAAAAACCTCAGGCCAGACAAAGGCAGTGCAGGCATGCTGCACATGCTAATGGCTGGGTAGCAGGGTCAAGGTGGCAACTGAATTAAACTTGGTTAAAGTGAATCTGAAGACCTCTTCTACCACAGTCAGCTCATTATAACTTCTTCACACCTCAGTTTCCCTGCAAAACCTAGGGTATAACATATCTCCTTTGTTTCATTTTTTATGCTTCTTGTTCTATTGATTAGAAAAGGTACAGAAAGGACCTGAAGGTTGTCATTACACATTCGAGAACACTTTGGAAAAGAGATAAAATTATCTTTTCAAGGTAACAAACAGTGATCATCATCAGCTACTCTTTTAAACTAGTATTATTTATTTATTGAAGTAACTAGAAGCTGAAATTAATGATTACTAACCTTATAATTTACCTGTTTCTTAATACGTCTAAAATCCTGATCTTATTTTATACTATTTCCTTTTTTCTTTTTTCTTTTTTTTTTTTAACTCTTTTTCAATTATATTTTCACCGTTTTGATTTCCATCTCCATCCGTGGTTGGAATCTTGATAAATGTCAGTTTTGAACTGAAGACTTTTTTTGACTACAACTTTAGGTGATGAAACTGGGAGGGCTTTCGTCTTTCTTCCTTCATTCATAAAATCCAGTGAACAAAACACAAAATTTTCTGCTCCTCAGTCTGTTTCCTCCTAGAACCTAGGATACTTACCACTGAACCAATTAACATTCATTTCAGCAGCATCTGAAGCTAGCAGAAAAGCAGACTATTTTGCAGCCCAAGGAAAAGAAGAAAAAAATGTCAGGTCTATACTGAACTTAAGATTAAAACTGCTTCAAGACCACAAATAGAAACTGCTCAGAACATAATGTGCTGTACCCAAGAAATGGAGCATAACCTCAGAGTTCATGGTCTGGTCATTCTTTATAGTCATTAGGAAATAAAACTAGCTTGACTAAGGCACCTGCATCCATTTTATTTTTTCAGATTGTTCACTTTTGGAGAAGTCCTACTTTTCCCGAATGCACTTGTATGTGAGTAACAGAAAAAAAAAAAGAAAAAGAAAAAAGAAAAAAAAAAGTATGTGTACTTTTGTATACATACATGTATATTTCATGTTCATTATGTTGTCGTAACTATACCAAACCAGAAACATACACATATATAAATGTGTGTGCTCAAAAGTTTTCCCCTCCTATAACATTCACCCCTCCATGACTGGTTTTGAACAGAAACCAATCTCTGAAAAATTATCCAAAAAATTGTAATGACACATCAAAGAGAAAAAAGACAGCAAAATTAATTGCAGCAATTTCCTTTAACCACTACAACAACAAAAGCATTTTAGCAGCTGTGTGGGAGTGTCACCTTATGACAGAGCAAAAGAATACATTGCAGGGAAATCAAGACTCTGGAATGCAGCTGGCCATTTATATTCATTTTGTTGTCCAGGGAAACCTAATAAGTTAGCAAGCAGCATGTTCCCAGAAAACACATCATTCACTGAAAACCCCTTTTTGCATGCTCTCCTTCAACAGATAACAAATTCAAGGAACATTTCAGCATCTACTAAGCAACCTAAGGAAACTCACTGTATGGACCTGCCTGAGGTGTGAACACAAACATTGCTCTTGGAGAACCACCACCTTGTCCTCAACCAACCCAAACTGCTGAGGCACATACTGAAGCTGGAACTTGTTGGTTGGAAGCACTCTGACAGAATATTTAAATTTGTAAGTGACAGGTTGACAAGCTTAATACACTCAGGAGAACTTGTCAACTTTCACAAAATAAATATAAACAAATAAAAACAGGGTGGGTTCTAGCAGGGAACACATAGCGTCCCTCTCAGCTATCTTAGTTTTCAGCACTCCACCAGGCACCTATTGCTACTCAACATTTCATACCTAAACTTCTATGAAATCTAGGGCCTTTTTTTTTTTTTTTCAAAAATTCTCATTTTCATTTTAAGCCAGTGACTAAAATATTCAAAATATTAATTAAATGTATTCCTTTTATCTCAAATGTTTTATTTTACCTGGAACAGTTGCTATTTAGCAAAAATATAAAGAAATGCCATTTTTTATTAAGTTAAAAAGATTCTTTTTATTGTTTGGTACTGTCAGGAGACAAAGATATTAATTATTCACATAATCCTGATGGAGACATCTGGAAAAGTTTTGGAACGTTGTACAAGTTCATCCAAACTAACTGGACCTATAAATCCTAATTGTCATCCTTTGTCAGGACTGGAAGGTTGCATGGAATTCCATTACTTAAAAATATCACAGTAATATCTTCTAGTAAGTACGATAGCAGGGATTAAAATATTAGAAAAAAAATATATGTAACTTAAAATTCAGCAAGTTTCATCTGGAATTATAATTTGATTTTTTTTTTCCCAACCATTAAATTGTGGTAGTTTTTATCTTCTTTCTCATTTGCAGAGAAAATGTTATTTATTTTGTTTTTCTTTTCTCTGTTACCTGGTCTGGAATGTGAATTTGACAAATTCCTCATGGATAAAAATAAAACACTTAGCTTGGGTCAAGAAATGGAGCCACTGTTCAGACATAGCCTTGGATATTGTTTTATGACTAGTATCACCCTACTATCACAAATATGACCTGCAAGACACAAGTTTATTGATACATAGAAGACCTTTCCAGGCTGAAGGCTCCTATCCCCGGAGGCAGAAGAACTATGTTTGGTGTAGGATCCATGAGATAGCAAATATGTGCTACTAAAACGATGTTGCCCATATCTGATAATATCCAGAAGGTTTGGGGGGCTGAAGCTCTTCTATACTGCTACAGCTAATATATGCTTATAAACTTCTACAAACACAGTTAAATATAGTCCTACCCCTATAAACATCAGTTACTCTCAATCTGTTTAAAGAATCTGAAGCGAAGAGACAGTGTCACACAGGCAGTTTGTGGATAAAACAGAAATCTTCTCATCAAAATTATACTGATATATCTAGTAAAACACCGATATACTTCTGACATCCCAATACCAAATGATTTCAGAGAAGTTACTGATGAGCTAATACCATTATCTCCCACCTACTTAACATCAGCACTTAAAAGATACTCCACAACAATACTAGTAAATAAAACATCTCCTAGGAAAGCTGGTAACAATTATTCACTGTCAGCTGAAGAAGAGCAGATCTGAATTAATCAGACTGCAATGACGGAGTTTTACCAAAATCTCTCAGAAAGCCCACTGGTAAACAAGGTACAAAAAGCATCATCTGGAGTTCAAAGAAAAGAGCACTCTGACTGAACTGTCTGCTGAAGTAAGATAGTCGGGGAAATATATTTATGTTGCCTGGCAGTGGCTCATTCAAATGTCAGGATCTTTCTCGAACACTTGAGTACAAGTGGTCCCTTCAGGGAAAGAGAAGGAGAAGGGGAAGAGGAAGGGGAAGGGGAAGGGGAAGGGGAAAGGGAAGGGGAAGGGGAAGGGGGAAGAAAAAAATGCATAGAGTGGAACAAAGGTACAAAAACATAGGGAGGAAACATGAGAAACAGATTTCATATGTTACATATTGTAATATGTTGCAGTATTTCAGCTTAGCTATAATTCAATTTTTCTTAGAGGGACTTCGGTAGCAGTATCAAAGATCGATTCTTGTGATAGCCTTGCACAATACCTGGATAAAGTAGCAAGCAAAACTCCTGCAAGATATGAGACATTGTGGCAACGAGTAGCATTGAGCAGGAACATGTGGAACATTATTAAAAAATAAGAGCAGATTGAATTCATATTTTTACCTGTAGGCTAAGAGTCTTCAGATTTGTTTTTGTTTCACAACAAGGATATTTAACATGCTTCACAGCATTCCCATGCAGCAGATAGAATCCTCTAATAGCAGTTTAGGCATCAATAAACTGTGTTACATTATAAGGGAGTTATATACCACTGACGCAGAGAGACATTGGCAAAGTCAGGAGCAACAGCAGTGTTACTCATTGGTAAGGCAATATTCTTCCCAAAAGACCCACAATAAAAATACATAACACTGCATGTATGCTTGGGGAAAAAAAATAAAGGTGCATTTGGTGTTCATATCAGAGTAAAAGATTCTACATAGCTGTGCTTATATGAATACCAAGAGGGTAGAAAAATGAAGGTGAGTGAGGCATTAATAAATATGCTAGGTTTTCATTGGCAGCTCTTCTCTGTCAGCTGAGAACATACCTAGGTATATGGCTTTTAAAATGTGCAACACATTGATTTATTGCACCATCTCTGAATGAAATACTGGAGGCTTCCTTATCCTCTTGCAAAATTCTGCCCTGCAGAAGAAAGCTAATTCTGAGCTGCCCTGTCCAAAAAGTTTGCCACATGCTTCTGTTGCTTCAAATCACTATTTACTACCCACACAGACCAAGCTTAGCCCAAAGAACTTCCATAAGTTTTTGTTGTCTTTGTGGAAGACAAGGGCAGAACAGCTTCTCAACAGCATGCATGAGAATAGACAACCACAAAGTAACTCAGCAGAAAGCAAACCAGATGCTTCCTCTATAATCAAAACAGCAAATGCAAATGAACAGCCAGTCTTTGTCTCCTGTGAAGTAGTCTCCTGTACGCTAGAGTTGGAGACTAACTGTGATCCTTTGTGTACTAGGATGCATCTTGATAAATCATCTTGGGGTCTTTCTTCTTTCAAAACAAGGAGCTAGGGGAAATTACCATGCTTCTTCCTCCCTCTGATTCTCCAACCCCTCACAGCTCTGCCATAATATTTCAGAATGTATTTCAGAACATTCAGATCAAGCAGAAATACTCAAAGTTGAAATTACACATCTACTTGACCAAGCAGTATAAAGACTGTAAATGGTGCCAGTAACTATTTTTTTTTTTTTTTTTTTTTTTTTTTGACTTTTGTACAGGAAAGATTGGAAAAGACCTCTCTGTTGAAGCTGAAGTAAAGAGAAATTAAATTAGAAAAAGACTTGAGTTAGAGCTGTATTTTACCATTGACGCTACAGATAATGTGAGCACTTTTCTTTCTAGCACCCTTAACACTTGCCTGATCATTCCTGGCCTACTGTCACCCTCACATTCCATCTGACTCAAGTGTTCTGCAGTGAACTGGACTGGGGAACTCACACACATTAAAGGCAAGTTGAAACACACACCCACACCCACATTAAATTTATATAGATATATATGTAAAAAAAAAATACAGATGTGTGCATATATATATAAAATATAAATATATACATATAAATATATATATTATGTTATATATATGAATGTATATATATATTTTTTTAATGCAGATAAATTCTTCTAATTTGCACAACTGCCCTAGCTCAGGCAGAAGCAGCAGGGTAGGAACCACTCTAGCCATCACTGCAACTGGAAGAAATGCTTGTGAAACTACAGTGTCACAGCAGCTGAAGCTGATTTCTACCAGCAACTGCAGTCCTACCTCCACCCCTTTCCCTTGAGTTGCATTCACACTTGTATACTTTTGACTACGCAGTGCGGCTTATAGATGTTTTACAGCACAGTGCTGGTATTTGGACAGCTCAGCTCCCTTCCACTCCTGTAATGTCTGGGCCAAAATGAGGCAGTAACAACAGCTGGAGACGAGGGAAGGACTGGACTGCAGCAGTCATCATTGGACCTTTCTAAGCTGCTGATCAAGGTATACATTACCAGTTAGCATCCTCTTAAAATCAATGGAGCTCAAGCACATGGCAGTCTAGGCAACACATGGCCAACCTCTAGCATGCTGAAGGGTATTGGGTTCTATATGTGATTATTCTTCCCAATCAGTGCCTACTGATTTCCAAAGTGCATCCTACAAATCAATGTGAAACACTCTTGAAATATCACTTTTGTAGCAATGAAAGGAGATTTCAGAAGTAGGTCATTCATGCAGTAATACTATATTCATTTACATTAGCATGGTAATATTATTATTTTGGCTATATTCAGGTCAGTTGTTTCTAATAGAATGAATATATCTAGTCAGAAACTCTTCAATGTTTTAGTAAACACTTGGCTCACTTGTCAGTCACCTGTATGGCCATTTCTCTATTTGAAGCCATGCTTTCTGAGGGATAGCAGCTGTTTTAGAAGATGTTTCATCATTAGGCTATTGACAAGATTTAATATTCTTTGGAAAAAAAACTAATTAATCATATTCCCTATTCTATGAATCAAGTAAAATGAGATATCTTAAATATTTTTTTTTTAATCACCTCAAATGCTCCAGAATGTAATTTAATGGAGAACACCTCAGTTTGTCTAGAGTCTAAGTGAGATTTTGAACTGTACGTTTTCCCTTGTCTTTATATTAGCTTTATTTCCAGGCCTTGTAACTTCCTACTGGATTAACTCAAAAAAACTCCAAACCAAAAATCCTATGCTACAGAGACAAAATCACTGAAATTTCTGTCAATAGGTTTTGTTTTCTTTTGTTTCTGAGATCAGCCTACTCACAAGGAATACTACATAACTGAAAGAATCGCTGGGTATCACCCTCATCCCCAGAAGTGCCAAGATAGGGAAAGGGTGCATGACTTCTCTCTTCAAGAGGCTTAAGAAACTACAGGTCTAGACCCTGGCTCTAGGTGAAGTGATAAATAATTTATCTTCATCTACCTGCTGAGTACTGTTGTGGACAGCTCTGTTTATCAGAAGGAACAACACCTTCCATAAGGAAGAAAGAAGACAATGGCCACTTTTATCAGAGAACAAACTTCTGGAGGAGTGATTTCTCATTCTCCATTCCATCATCGGATATGCTTTAACTTGCTTTTACTAGCTTGAATTCACAGCAGTTTGTAACTAAAAGACAGACAAAACAACACACTCTTTGCACACATAGTTCATTTCCTGGAGAGATAATCAGAGAAAATAAATGAACTGTGTAACAGATGTGTTATATAATGCACCATTGTAGCAACACAAACAGGCAAGAATCTATCTGGAAAAAGTCCACAATAATTCCTTCTTAATTATTTCTGTGTATCTTAAAACCCCTACATATCTAATGTGAGACTTTAGTGAATGGCTCACTTGAACAGAAAACTAATACAGATAATATTCAAATAACCTCTGGGTTGGAATTACAGATGATTGTGCTCAGATATGTAGCACTGGAAAGAAACTAAAAGAATTATGCTGAAGTTATTAAACATCAAGTAAAAAGGGCCAATTTATGTGAATTATGTGAACAGGGAACAATGGGTATGTGCGCATGCACATACGTATTGCATCAGTGCTTTCCAACAATTGCATATTCTTTTTGTAAATTATTTTCAGAAATAAATAAATCAGGAAGGATCATTACTTACTGTTTACTTAGAGTGGAAATTAATGAGCGTTTCCTGGAAAGCTCCAGAGTTCAGCATAGCTGAAACCTCTAAGACAGCTATGTTCATCCAGGAGTGTAAATTATTTATCAGCTAAGGCAAAATACCAGAAAATGTTTTTATAAAGGGATCATTTCTTTTAGAAATGAAATAAGTTTAAGTATTTGTTTCATTAAATTTTAGATTAAAATATTAAGATTATTACTGTAGATCCTCCCTTCTGTCTCTCTCTCTTTTTTTTTTGCCCAAACCCATAGAATTTCATATTAAATTGTTTATTATCAAAGAAACACGTAAGTTATAGAATGTTCAATGAACTCCATTACGTAAGTAGTTTTTGTTAAAAGAATGTTAGTTCCTTCTTAACTGCTGGATATTATTTCTAATCTGTCACTATAACACAAAAAGCTAAACAAGATTACTTATATATACATTGTTCCTTGTAATTCAAATACTTCTCACTCTGGAAATTTCTGAGCAGATTCAGCCTTGTAATAGCACTTTGGGTCTTGGTTTTAAAACTGATGTACACAAAAAGAACCTTACGTATGTGAATAGTTCCATAATCTTATGAAATGTGTTTAGATATGTACAAACTTGTAATAACAGAGATTTACAAGATAATTTCATATTCAGATTTATATTTATATTTTAGCAAATACTAATTTCAGGGATATTCAGATAAACACATGTATTTGAGGTTCATGGCTCTAAAGAATGCGATAAAAAAAATGTATTTATTATGCTGAGATAAAAAATGGATGATATTGGAAGCTTTATTAATTGTTTTCAGACTATTCACTTCCAAAACAAAGAAGGGAACTAAGACATCTCTGGGAGGACAAACATTATAGCATTTAAAAGGACATATTGGGCTGTCACAAAATGTCACACATGTTGTGACAACTTTTATTGATTTGTCACAAAAATGTAATGAAAAATCTTGTTAGCTAATTTCCTTATTTTTAAACATTAAAAAACGTATCGGGGGGGGGGGGGGGAAGGTGGGTGAAAAGAGAGAGAACTTTCAGCGCATTTTACATATTCACCTCCATCTTAACAAAAACACATTTATTTAGAAGGGCAATAGACATTTCTTGTTCTTTCGCACAAAGAACAATAATTATAGCTATGCAACACAAGTGAAAGACAATTTCTGTCATTCTTGGTATCTTATTACAGCTTTACTAAATATTAGGCACCTAGAAGGCTGGATAACATGCTTGATTTAATAGCTCTTTGCAGTCACCTTTCAAAGTAACTACCTCTGTGAATGAGAAGACAATAATTATTTAATATCATAATTTTGAAAAAAAAATCACCTCACATGAAATAGCGCTCTTAACTACAGCCACAGAACTTTGCTAAAAAGAAATACAAGCAAATGATGCAAAATGGAATCAACTCATGAGTTAATAATGTTCAAAATCTCATTCATCTGGACAAAGAAATAAAATCTGGAAAGCTGCAGAATTAGCTTTATGCCTTTATAAGAAAATATAGTGAGAATTAAAAAAAAAATGAAATGTTGCAAGCTATGCATTAGAAAACCCTCAAAGGCTCAAAGGTATACTTCTGAGATTGTTCAAAGACTCCATTTATTTTATGATTAGGATCATCACCAAATAAAATTTACTAATATTCCTAGTATATAAACCAACAAGCAGATAGATGTTACGGGAAAAAAAAAAAAAAAAAAAAAAAATGTTGTGAAGAGACTGATCTAAGTCTAAGCAAGGTCCTTGTGCTTGATGAAACTGAGGAAACTGAGGAATCAGTCACTACCTGGTCAAAGAAGAATGTTGATTTGACTGTAATCATGGAAGAGCAGCTTCCTCAGCAACTCAGTGTTTCTATCTCTACAACATTTTTATCCCTGCAATATGTACTTTATAGTCATCCTCCTGGCAAGTGACAGATGCTGATGGGTTTGTCGGACACTGGCTGTGTCTCAGACAGAGGAAGGAAGCAAATAGTAATTCCTTTTATATATGTGCATATAAATACTTCACAAGAGCATGGGCTTTTACTGATCCCCATGTACCAATGCCTGTGATCTTGTTATCTGCCTCAATTCATCTTCCTTTGCATTTCTTTGGCTTCTTGTCTGCAGCAAAACTGCCTATACCCAAACTTTTCCTGTACCCACACACAGTTCTCTTTCCCTGCCTTTATTTCAAAAGCTCCTTACCAGCCACTCAGATGAGTCCTGGCTTGCCCCTCAGCAGTGCCCAGGTCCAGGCTAGGTTGTGAAGGAGACGGTGCACACAGCACTCGGCAACCCCAAGGTAAAACGCCAGCAAGTTTTAAAATGTAAAAGTCCTTTCAGAAATTCAGTCTAAACATAACTTCATGTGAAACATTTTGGAATAAGAAAATGTGATAGAAAATACACACACTTAATGTTATTAACAGACAACTATTCTTTCTCCTAAAAGCCTTAACCTAGATTCAGAAACCTTGAGGATGAAAGTTGAGCTAGGGCATTGTTTTCTAAATACTTTTCCCCTCTTCACCTTGTTTCCCCTGTCTGAAAATTTACACAATTGAATCACTCCAGTTTGAACATATTCTTGTACTCCACACTGACACAAAACTCCTTGGGGGAAGACTGGAGCATGAAGCTCAAAGACAATGGCTTGGAAGAGGAAAATGGACAGGGACAAGGGCACATCTTCAAAGAGCCCCTGAACAAACTACTGGCCTCCAGCAAGAGCCCTAGGAATATGTAAGAAGTCCAGAACTGAGTTGCTGAATTTATTAGATTCCCAGTATCTTCTTCCTCTGATCTTGCTGCATTTGATACTTTTTCTCCCTGTTGGAGCCTTTTTGATGCTGGTCAGCCTGCTAACTCTAGCTTTGATGCAGTTATTTCCCCCTCTACACTCCTACACTCCTAGAGTTTGAAAACATTGCATTTGGATACCTCTTACATTTCCAGTATCAGAGCTGTTATTCAAACCCTGGTCCTTTTCCACCTGCTATTACTGTCTTCTACTTTATTGTATCAGCTATTGAAAGCATTGCCTGTTTATAGTTTTTGATCCCACACATGCCTGCAGCCAAAGTCTAAGTACCTTTCTAAATACTTCTGCTGAACTGTTCCTTCTCTGCTTTGGCTTTTTCCCACCTGACACAAGCTCTCAGTGCATGTAGCTCTCCCCCACTTCTCCCTGTTCTTTAGAATCCTTTAGAATTAGTGTCTTCTCCTCAGGATCTCACCAGCAAACCGTTGCACTACATTGTCTGGTCCTTTTCTCTACTTTAAATTTCTCTACAGGAGGCAATACACCTCCCTGTATTTCAAAAGCACTAAAAGACAATTCTATAAATAGTCGCAGTAAAAGCTACTTGCAAGAGCAGCTTTGTCTCACACAGTACCCAGAAGATGACCAAGGAGGAGAGAAAGGGCTGTTGTTTTTTATACAGTATAGACATGAAAGACTAAAGATGCCTCACACAGTAAGAAAACACAGTGATGAAAAGCTTTTATATGATATTCAATAGTTTTAACCTTACTCTGTTGCCTCACATAATCATGCTATTGCATGATACCTCTCAATCTGCTGTTTGAATACAAATGATAACTTACTGTGTTATTCCATTGTAAGGACTGATTCTCATCTCTTGCATTCATGGCAATGAATTGAAACTTTACAGAAATTAAATTAGCAAAAAGCATCCATAAAGTGAGATCCAGGTGCTTGCTAGCATTCCTCTTTCACTTACAGATGTATTGGCTTCCTTTATTTTCAGGGTATTAGTTAGACTATCACTTCTACAGATTAAAGTAACTGATAACCAGAGGATTTTTTCTTTTCTAATAACATTGCTACAAAACTCCACAGCAAACCTACTAGTCAAAGGAGATATTTTGCAGCTATTTTGGAAGGTTTGTTAAATAAAAAAAAAAAAGAAAAGAAAAGAAAAAAAAAAGAAACTGTTGCAGCAGCTGCAAGTCTTGTCTTTTTCAAGCTAATTGCAAATTACTGCCATAAGGACTACTGCACATGAAAACTCTGCAAATTGCCCCATGCCTAAACACATCTGGAGTTACTAAGATACACCATTCGTGTACAAGGTTGCTTTCTTTCCATTACATGTTCATGTTTTTGTTTTTTTTCAAGGTTTGGTGTCACTGAAGTGCAATGTAAGATTGTGGCTATTGTTGGCCTCTTTACATACTGTTCCTAACTTAACAATCAAAGCAGTTTAGAAGGTCAAATAAGAAAACAATATCTTTAGAAAATAGCAACTTCTGTGGCTTTGAAACAGAAAAAAAAAAAAATCTGTGCCAAAATGTTTATCTCCTCGGTTCATGAAGCCATAAAATAAGTACAACACCGTGAATCATCTCAAAACTTCAAAGCTTGTGTGCCCAGCGTACCATTTTAGGGCTATTAAGTTGTACAGCTACTGTACTTGTGGTAAATAGTTATACAAGATTGTAGCAGCAGTGCCAAAGATTTCACCCTTACAACAAAATCTCCTTAAAGCTACACTCTACCATGAGCTCACTGTGTGAACTCGTTATGTCTCTTACCATCTCAAGATCCTCTCCACAAAAAAAAAAAAAAAAAAAAAAAAAAGTTGACCATTGGCAATACCATCCTCTTTTACTCCTTTAGAGAATACAGAACTTTAGATATAGATATTATGATATAAACGTAAGTGAATAATAAAGCACAGTGAGTTAATTCCCTTGACATATCAGCATTTCTATAGAAAAGCTAGTAAATGGTTTTGCTCATTGTATAAAAGACCATGATCAAAATTCACTAAACTAAAAAAAAATAAAATATATATTATTCAAGACTGAAGGTGGTAGTATATCCCCAAGATGTTATGTAGGCTAAGGAGAAAATAGAAAGACATGTTTTTCAGGAATACATGATTCAGAAATGATCAAGATGGTTACTCATCACTCTAATACCTGTTAACGTGTGATTTTTAGTGATTTGTCCAAATTAAATGGTAAAAAGCTCAGTTTACACGTGTACAAAAATTCTAGCCCACCACAATCTGTTTGTACCTGCAATGAGTGCAGCTGCTTGCTATCCCAGCTGGCTAGAGTAATCACAAGGCATCACTACTGTCTTAAAGAGGCCATCTGGGAGGATTTAAGCCAAAATACCCATTAGGCCATGTAAAGAACAGGTCCTGTGGGGCATCCTGAATTTTTTGTGTATGTCATAGGACACTACAAGTTTTTTGCACATGTCATCTGGCAAGCCCATTTGTATCAGTGGCCAAGGTTTCAAAGGAAAATTAAAACAAGCTTTTATGGACTTGGCATATTATTAAATGCACTGTCATGGGAGAACTTTGCTATGAGCTCAGTTAACAATCGTTAACTTGTTATACATGTACTTATCGTTAATGTGTTATACTTAAATACTGAAGACTGTTCTTTAAGGTTATGCACAACAAGCTGCCGCAAGTTCTCTTTTCCATAGCAATTTGTCAACATCATCAAGACTGCAGAGTCAATTTATGCAAATTTGTTAATACTAAGTCAGAACTTTGAACTAAAGCTGAACAACCTAAAATAAAAATTTGGATCAGTTGTCACTTTTACAATAAGGGCACATCTGCAAAGCTACTCACTTCAATTTGGAGACTGTCCTCAGCATGGCTTTACAATAGGTCTCTGTCCATGTTGTACTAGGCAGCTGATTACAGTGACTTCATTATTCCTTTTTTTAGAATAAAGTTATTTCTAACAAGTCCATCTTCTAATTAGCTGTTTCTTCATCCATGACCACTTATTTACATCATCAGAAAGATTGGTTTACCAAAACAAGGACTTTACAAGTTGCCTTGACACACTTGCTCTTAACACCTACATGGCAATATACACTCCAAACACAATCCTGAAAGTCCTTTTTAAGCTGCATCTTCACTGAATTTCTGTTCTTTTAATATCATTTTCTTCTATCCTCAGCAAATATGTTCTCAACCCAGCAACTCACATCAACTTTGCTCCTTCCTATCCATCTGCTAAGAGTCTGCATTTAACTAAATGAACTTGTGCAGTGCTTCCAAGGTTTGAGAGATGTGCGTAAGAGAGGTTGCTTCCTGTAACTGCGTTTGGTACAGGTTAAAAGCACATTCGCTCTTTAGAAAAATGTTTTTATCCTGGCTTCTGAAGCTTGAAACTGTAGTAAATTAGATGAGAAAATAACTGAGTGGAATCCCACAATGCTGTTGGACAAAGTAAATAAAAGAAAAAGCAGTTGCTCGGTTTCTCTGTTTATGTATGATGAATATGAAAAAAAAAAAAAAAAACCAAACACCTAATTAATCAGTATTGTGTAATTCCTAGTAATAAGACAGTATTCAAATGTAACATACTGTAGAGGTGAAAATACAACTTATGTTACCAGAAACATTTCTCTTAAAGTACAGCTATTACTGAATAGTACAGTACTACATTACAGAAGAAAACTTCAGCAAGCAATCCAAGCAAGAGTCCTATCTTTGAAAGATGATTATTACTTCCATAATTTAATATAAAAACTAAGAATACTTAGACTTTTCTAGAACCAAAAACACCCCTATCCTCCCCCCGAAAAAAAATGAAATGAAAAAAAAAAAAAATCCTTCCAGAGCTATGTAGAGAAGCAAATTTTAGAGACAGATAAAATATTGGGTCTTAATTCTTTTAAATCCACTTTCTAAAACACATTAATTTATGCTTTTGGACATGTATACAGTTGTGCAAATCAGGATACCAAGAACCAAAGAGGTGTCAAGCAAAGACATATATTCAGAGTACCCAAACTATTCATATTCTGGGTTAAAACTTTCATTTGGTAAGATTATTTGTAAAGTGTCAAATTGATATAACTATGACTGGGAAGGGAAGGGATTTATTTTTTTTTTAAAACGAAGTTCACCTGTTTTATATCAAAATTCACCTGTTAGAGTGCTTATTCATGTATATACACAGAGACATTTGTCTTAGTTTAATTAGTTTAAATGTAAAATACATTGGACATACATAAATAATTGATAACCTTCTACATTTGGTTTTCCAAATCAGAAGTTTGCTTAGGAAACAAAAGATATATTTGGCAAAGCAAGCTGGGTTTTGATCTTTCCTGGATGTAATCATCTCGGAACAAGAAGTTTCATGGAGATTTCTGAATAAAAAATAGGTTTGAGTTCCCTAACACTGTTGCTATATACCAAAACACATTGTGATTAATTACATTAACTATCTAAATCAAATGTCAGAGAAACAAATGTTTCCATATACTGAATTTAGAATGTGGTGTGTTCATACTGGGTGTAAAGTAATGTGTTTTGTTTTTTTTTAATTTTGTTTTGATTTTTATCAGAGTTAGATTAAATATCTCTCTAAAATCAGTAGATATATCATTTGAATTCAGCTGTTTTGATAGTGTATCACTTTAACATTATGATCATATGTTCATCTTCCAAAGACATTTTCTAAAGGCATGATCCAAAGCACATCAAATTAACAGAAGAATGCATCCTTGACTAGAACAGACTGTGGATCAGGCTTTAGCCACTGAAAGAATAAAATTCTCAGATGATTTCCTATGAGATATGATGAGAAATGGAACACTTGGAGGTTCTCATTGGTCATCGCTGGAGCCCACAAAGTGACATGTGAAAGGTGCTAAAAAAGGAACCCATAAGGACTGGAAGAGACTCATGTTTTATGGGTTATATTGATTTACCAAGAACAGTCTTGCCAAGTTTAAATGAAGAAAAACAGAAAAATGGCATAACCCAAGTAATGCTGTTAAGGTAATGTACTCTGTAATAGTGAGTGAAAACGGTGGAAGTGTTCTCCAGCATCCTTTCATAAGACAGCTACGTGATTTTAATGAAATAAACAGCTCCAGTAAAAACTTTAAGAAATCAGAATCCCAATGAATTTAAAATATAAATTATTGTGTATGCTGGTAGTTTACAAAGTAAAATTACAGGATCTGTAATAAATTTTTAATAACCATATAAATGTTAATTTATTGAAAAGAAACCTTTTAGACTGACACTTTTAAAGATGATGAACCTTAATTATGAAACCGCACTCTCATTTAACTGATATTGATTAATTAAACCACATGAAAAAATGTATAACATAACTTCAACCAAAATGGTCTCTCTATTCTTAAATTCCCTCATAGAAATGAGGGATTAAAGGTAAGCAACTGTGACGCAACAAAATGTTAAAAATAACAGCATCCACTTCCAGTGGGAAAAAATATTCAGAAAAAAAATGCTATTCTGTATCTCTTTTCAGACCCAAAACTTATGGAAGAGTTCTATTTTATGTTTGAAATGGTAAACTGACAATTAAATTAATAATACTGAAACTTATGGGCTTGGGAGAAATGTTGAGATATATTACAAAAATCTGAGTAAACATGATCTCAAAAGGGAACTAAATAATTAATGTATTTGAACAGATTAGATTCAGTTTTTATTAATTTATTTTAGCTTAAATTTTTGTTTGTTTGTTTTTTAATCTGAAAACAGTATTTATATTCCCCAAACCATACAATATTCAATCATGCAGAGAAAATATCTTTTCCTGCACTTACAGTCAGGAAAAGATTTAAAGTCACTTATATTGCCCTGTAGTTTTCTATCAACCAATATGACATGAAATTTGTGATTTATTTTTTTAATTATTTATACTTGGGAACTATTAGTGTGAAATTAGGAATTTAAAACTGTATCTGTAATCATGTCATGTTTAGCCTTTTATGTTCCACTGGGGCTCTCTTTCCTTACCTGGAACTCTCTTTGCCCAGTTGATCATGTGCACTAATTCTCTGTCTGCAAGGTTGGTCAACAGGGTCATCATAGATGCTTCGTTGAATGGTCTGTTTGGGTCATATTCAGAATAAACTATGGGTGGCTCAGCTTCCAGCAAGGCACTGACCATCTGTTCTGCTGTCAAGGACAAGGCTGGACTGTTCTTCTTGTTATGTTTAACCACTAGTGGACTTGTCCAAAGGGTGGGAGCTCGCAGCTCTGTAGAAGTAGCCTCCCCGTTCCTGGAATCTTGTTCCTCTCTTTGCCGTTTCTGTTTCATCATTCGCCCGCCTCTGCGGTCTTTCCGGATTCCTAGAGACACACAAGAATATAATGAACTCCTTTCCTTAAGCACAGGCATTACATAAATATGGCCTCAGCCAATCAGAATCTGTTGTCGATAGACCTACGGAGCATTAATGCCTGGTTTATTTTGTCAAGGCTTCTTCCTACACGTGGAATCTTACATGAGTAGTTGGAGAGAAAAAGTACTTCAAAAAGTATAGCGTCAGGAATAGTGACAAAAGGAAGTCGGTACCTGGAATAAACATCTTTTTTTAAGCACAAACTTCAAGGTCATGTCCCAACCTCTAGCATGCAACTCTTCAATGACTGATCAATGTTACTTCATCATCTGAGTGGACTAGATGGATCACAGAAGTAGCTCTCAAAAACTATCCAAGGTTTTGCTCAAGTTCACCAGTTTTAGCTAAACATTATTACTGACGAGTGTGTGATCTTCCTAGTTACGTAAGAACTATCCAGAAAGTTCCCAGCATAAGACGGGCTTATACAGCAATAAAGATTGCCATATAAGCAGATAAACAAAAGCAAGAAAAGGGAAGATAATTGCAACCTCAAATCTAATGTGGGAGACCTATTGTCAAAAGTCTGTTACAACTGGAACAGAAACTATCTTTGTCATTACTGCACATTTCTGCAATGTGCTTAGCACTGAATGACCCTAAACCTTTGGAAATTATCAAGTCAGCCATACTAATTAGAACAACAACATAAGACCTTACAGTAGAACAAAATCTCCCTTTGTGGAAAGGTTACAAGCAAAATATAATGATAAAGCCCACACGGACTCCAACAAGAAAGGGAAGATCAAGGCTGCTTCTCGGAGGAGGAGGCACAGGCATTCTGAGGCTGAGTTAAAACCTTAAATCAGTTATCGAATGGAGATGGGGGATGACTAAATAATAAGGAAGGCATACAAGGAATTGAGCTGTGAAGAGAAGCCTATGAAGGATCTAGCTTGCTTGCAACCATACTGAGGCAACCATTTCTGCTAGGTGGGCAGAGCCTGCCAGACCATCTGTGTGGGCAGCCCATGCATGGACCGCACCACACAGTATTCACAGTTCATTAGTCCTAACTGAAGCAGATCACTAGAAAACAAAGTGTTTTCTACTATACAAGTGTAGAAGCTAGGCCAATCCTTCTTTCTCTCCCTTGCTTTTTTTTTGTAAAGAGACGAAGAAGCTGACCCCCCAAGTTAAATGCCTGTTATTTAAAGTATGTACAGCAACACCCAAATCCCATTTCTGAAACTGAGAAAAAAGGAGGAAATAATCTGCAGTGTGGTCTTCTTCCATTAGGAAATAAGAGCCTCAGCTACTGAGTCTCTCCAAATGCCTGTCAAAATGGCAGGAGGACTAGTCAGAGCCTTGTAGGTAGTTCCCTTACTTCCATTTCCAGTGCTGGGTGGGCACAGAGGTTATTCTGGAGTTCCCATGCAATATGTTCCCATGAAAAGCTGCACCATTCCCAGTTTGATAATCAAAGGAATAAAGATCTATAGAGAAGAAGGAGGCAAACTATTCAAGAAACAGAGGAAGGAAAACAATTTAAAAAAAAAAAAAAAAAAAAAAAAATAATAATAATAATAATAATAATAAAACTTTGAGAACTGCTGGCAGTTGAAGGAAACGAATACAGGTCTTTCAAATGGATGGGGGATAGGAAAACACAGTCTTTGCTCAGATTTTTCATACCACAGTAATATAAGCCTTTAGGTTCCCAATTTTTGTTAGTAGCACCTTCATCCCAAAATCAGTATTTGTTTGTATAAATGTTCAGATGTAGCTTTTGGATTATGTCAGCAGGTGTCCTTTCCCAGTCTCAAAGGAACAGAGTAGATCTTTAGATCAATGTGCCTATTTCTTTGAATATGGTGATATTTTCACTGAATTAGTACTTGAAGATTAATAGATTAATTAGCCTTGAAGTCTAATTCTTTCAAAATCTAGCAGGGCTCCTGATTCCAGTCTCTCAATCTTTCCATACACAACAAGTTCAATGAATCTTTCATCACCCTTACTACTTGACCTCTCTACATTTTCCCATTAGTTAAACAAGTTGTAAGCCAAAAGTTTGCATTGCATCGCTGCTCCCATTTTTCCTTCAATAATACCAAATTTTTCTTACCACTGGACTATTTCTGTTTAGAAGATGATCCTTGCTATTAAGAATAAATGCTAGACTTATTTTGGCAAAATCTCATCCTAGTGTTATTCTCAATGATAGCTTTCTTCATTGGACTACTCAAAAGTAGGCTATGCTCTTCCATAACAGATATTTTTGTTGTATGCCTTATATCACTGTAACGTTGTTGAATAGAATTTACCTTCTGAAACATGCAGACATAATCATATGAACAAAACCACATGGTTTGTATACACTAAAGCATTTGCTAGCCTTCCCACATCCCAAATTCTACATCTGCACATGCAGTAATTTCCTTTTGAAGAGTTAGTAGTATCTTTGGGGCCTCCACTGTTCAACATACTCATAAATAGATAGACTCAGTACTGACATAGTTCAGAAACAAGATCTTAGGGTTACAATAATACTATAAAAACATCAGATAAGCTAGTTTAGAAAGTAAATAGAATGTTGGAAGTTACCAGGAGAGGAAGGGAGGACAAAGCATATTCATAAATCACAGATAACGTTAACTCATGAGACACACTACAACGAACACTATATGCAGTTCTGTTCTTCTCATTTAAATACATATATATGTAATACATAAAAAGTGATAAGTGAAAGACATGTAAGATTATCTGAAATGTGGAATACGTTTGGTGCAAGAAAGAGATGAATTGACTAGGTCTGCCTGTCTTGCATTTAACATACAAACTGACAAAATCCAGTGTAGCAAGATGAATAAGATATGAAGCCAGTGGAAGGTTCAGAACAGCTGACGAGGTTCTTCTTCATACCATGCAGAAACAAAGCTGAACTTGTAAATACATTAGACATTGGTATGACAGTGAAAGATATAGGTCAATTTTGCTGGAAAAAAAGAAACCATCGAGGGTTAATACATGCAAGTAGAGTAACCTTTGGCTTAAGTCTCTATGCCATAGATTACTAGAAGGTAGGCAAGAATTTTCTTTTGTTTTGCTTTAAACATATTCCAGCCGTGTCTTGTTGTGTAAAACAAGGATAGGATGATAATTTGACATAACAGAGGACAGGTAGCAAATGTAAGCATGCTAAGTTTACAAATCAACTAGATTCTGAGAGCGATAGTTTTATTTTTAATTTATCTGCACTGGGTTCTCTTCACCCTGAAAAACATGGTACATTGAGTGAAGTTGAACACAACCTGAATTTTGAAGAAATGCCCTGCACAAATCATTTTTTTGTTGTTTTTATTTCATGAATAGTAATAATAATAATAGTAAATCTAGGAAGCCTACATTAAATCTTGAAGAGAGCAGATCTGGAAAAATAAGAAGGGGACAGTACACATTCCTTCTGCATCATTTCAGAAACTTTTATGATGATGGACATGAAGGTCTTTGAATCTGTATTAGCATCCCACTAGTAAGAGATTTATAGAAATTGCTACTAACTTTCCACTTATTCCCTGGATGGTTACACAACATAGTGATTATGTTATTCATTTTCTTGGGTCAAATAGAAGTGAATATCTCTCTGAAAAATGTAAGTGGTTCCAAATCTCCTTCAGCTTACTCAAATTTTATCTCTTACAAAAAAAAATAATGATAATAATAATAATAAGATAATATCAATGCACAGTCAGTAATTCCATAAAAAAGGACAATTCTATTGAGCTAGTTTCATTGCCAAAAGTGACATGATCTTGTAAGTTTGATCTTTTTTAATAATATGAACGCATTAATTTTGATTCCAGCGTTCCACCAATAAAGGAGCTTGAATTGCCAGATATTAAGAAAAACAATATTAAACCAAAAATGGAAGTTCTGTGTACCTTACAAAGGCTCTCAAACAATTTCCACTTCATTGTAAAGCTAAAACAGACAAGATTTTCAAAAGCAGTAATGCTTCATATCTAAGTTCAGCCATGGAGACAAGCTGCAAAACTGTTGAACAATTGCACACTCCTGGAATTCAGTAGTACCTGACCAGCAATAAAATTGCATATGGATTGTAGAATCAAACTTTAATCAGTGAAGCACTTCTGTAGCATTTGCAAACAGGTGATTAAAATAGAACAAAAGATAAATTCTAAATTATTAAAAAAATATCCTAAATCACAAATGCATTGGACAAACATGGAATCTCAGCCATCCAACAGTGGCTCTCAGCATGCATGCCATCACACAAGTTTGGTTGCAAACTTGTATAGACGTCCCTGCAGTTGCAGCACATGTGCACATCTTAAAAATTAAATGCTAAATGTTTTGATTAAGCATAAGCCACTAGTAGGGGAAAGCTACCTTACCATTGGAAAGGGGTGCCAGAGAGTAACAGAAAATCTGCATGCTCTTACTAAAGGCAGAATGTACATTCTTACTCTGTGCTAATTTGTATTTGTGTCCACAAGCTGAAAAAAAAAAAAAAAAATGGACAGTCTTTACATTCCTACATGTTGCAAATCATCTGCAAAATCAGTTACTTATATTATGATACATACTTATCAGTAGTAACAAAAAAATAAAAATTTTATTGAAGGCAAAGGATAGTAGTAAGACTATCACACCACAAGGTAGTTGAAGATAGGTTACACAGTCGTTACTTTCTAACATTTGAGAATCTCACTTTGCTCACTTTGCAACTTTGCAAAGAATCCAGCCAAGAACAAAGTCTCTGTCTCTCTTTTTTTTTTTTTTTTTTTTTTTTTGTGTGTGTGTGTGTGTGTGTGTGTGATAATTGATAGGGATGTCACAGCTTCAGTATCTTTCCTCAAAGTATCCGATTCAGTAAACCTGGGTTAGTTTAGTTCTGTTTATCTTGAACTCACAACAACATAAAACTAAAATAGTTTAAAGTCACCACCTTCTTTGAAGTTCATTATCATTGTCTAGACTAGGCCATAAAAATATATTCAAAAGCAACTGAAGCATTTTTTTTGTTAACTCTCCCTCTCAATAAATGTGCAAAAGTACAGCATATGCTGCTCAACCATAAGTGACAGCAGATTTGACTCCAGAATTCCGGGTCCATACAGTGGGACGAGGCAGTATTTTGTCCTAGAAACTGCTATATAAAGTCTGCTGGAGATAGGAGTTTCTATTTAACCTTTTATAAACAAATAATTTTACCTATTAAAATCAAAGTAAAAAGACAAAATCGTACAGCGAGCAAGCAAGAAAATTAAAAGTAACCCCTCATGTTGGTATGCATGAGTATCTTGTATATTATTTGATAAACATTTCAATTTAAAACTTTAGGCACACAAAAAGCCTTCTGTTTTTATGTTTTTAGCGTGTGTTAGCCCTGAAGCATGCAAACAAACAGGATATTTGTAGATACAATCTTGGCTTCCACATTGTGATTCAGTGACAGTAGAAGAGCTTTGTAACAAAATAGTAGAAGGTGCTTTTAATATTCGTAACTGCTGCAGTACTTTTCTACTTTTGCAAGGAAAATTTATGTTCCTTCCAATTGTATTTTAGATTATTCTCTACTTTTATCAGTGGCCAGATGCTGATAGGTTTAGAGGAGAAATTCAGGGAAGTAACAAGTCAATGAACTGTTAAATCCCATGCCTCTTTTTTTCTGAAAGTACAACCAGAGACTCAGCACACTGTTGAACTATCAGTCAAAATGTCAAAAATCAAAGACAAAAAAAAATCTCTATCACAATATCTGGCTTTTATCCTCTAACTGCTTAGAAACCACATAAATGATATGGAAAATGTTTCTTTTCAGCTCACTGTCTTTCTGTTACTCACAGTGCTTTGGCATCCTACAGTTCCAAAGCTCAGCTCAATCACATAGTGATAATGGCACCGGTAACTGCTCCAGCCATGGGCAGTAGAATGCAAGTACTGCATAAAACTCATTAGCACATAACTTGGAACTGTACCACTAATGGTACATGTGCCTTACTCTGGGAATCCTTGCAATAGTCAATGTTCTGCAAATTAACCTCCACTTTTTACTTGACAGACATTCAGATTACTTTTCAAGTATTTAAAGTAGTGGAAACATAGTAGATTTGGAAACTTGACAAGTCAAAACGTAAAGTCAGGGTAAGTGCCAGACGTGGAGAACCAGAGTTCTGTTTCTAGGCAACAAGCTTATAAGCAATAGCTTCTCATTCATATCAGTGCTGTTTCATGTCTTACTGGAGCTAGCTTGCAAAACAAATAACTTTTAACACACAGAAGAAGCTCCTACTTAAAAACTGCCTGCTCAGAAATTAGCTTTTGGCTTTGAAGTTTCTCCTGCTTGTTTATGGATTCCTGGTAAATGCAGACTATTCCTTTTTAGTGCTTTCTTTCCGTTGCATGTAAATACCCCAGTGCAGAGGGACTGGAATTAGATGAGAGAGAGAAAGAGATGCAGTAAGGGGTGCTGGGCACAGGGCTTACATACAGAAATCACAGTTCTACCCTACATTCTGCTCCGCTAGTTTGCTTACTGATTGTCACATTAAGCATCGCACAGTCCTAGTATTCACATCAACTACAGTTAGCAAACAGACAAATGTAATTTGGGGTCTCTAGTGACCATTCATAACTCACGGTCTGAGAACCAGAAAACTACTAACTACAGATAAAGGTCCAAGACATGCTTATTCCTGATACGTATTTTGACATTCATTCTTTCTTCATAGCACGTTTTAAAGAGTACCAGAGGATTTGTACAAGAGGAGCAAAAGAAGTTCAATTAATCCATCATTCAATTAAATCACTTTCAGTGCTGACGCTCCTGCACAAATCATACTAAATTTGGGCTGGAGTAATTATGGCATCAGCCCCATTTCTACATAATCCTTACAGTGAAGGTATAAACATTCTTGGGTTCACAATGAAGCCTTTAAAATAACCAGATATTAACCATGACTTGGAAAAGCCAGGTCAGTTTAGGAGTATGAGGCCATTAATACATCTCTCAAAGAGAGAAATTGTAACTGCTACACTTTAGAAATTAGATAAATTACTTCAAATATTGAATCTATAAGGCCTAAAAGTACAAGAAATGAACTGTAAATGCCTAACCAAGTGCAGAATCAGAAACTCTGGTACTCTAGGAATTTCTCAAGCTCAGGAAGAGGACACTAGCTGTTCTAGGCTTCACACAAAAGCAGTGAAGAGTAATGCTAGGAGGTACCTTCGGTAAGGGCAAGTGGGAGATGGAGGCACAGCAGGAATATTAAACGTCATTTTAAAACTATCAAAAATTTGAACAGGAACAATCTTTCTGTTGTATCTGTCATGAAAAATGTCATAAAAATAAATGTCTAATTAGAATCTTTAAGAACTTAAATGACCAAAAAGAGAATGTAAATTAATATGTAGATATAATTGTCTTTACAATCTCAAAGAAATATTGCTCAATAGTAAAATATCAACAATTCTTCAGTAGTAAAATATTATTACATGACTAGCTAGAGCATATAATGAAGCATAAAACAGGTTGTCAGGTAGGGAAAAATCTCTGTCCATACAGATTTTCACAACCTGACTGGAAAAGTCTTAAGCAGGCTGATCTGAATTCAGTGTTGAACCTGCTTTGACCAGGTGGCCTGACAAGAGGCCTCCTGATGTTCCTTCCACCCTGGACTGTTCTGTCAAGTAGAAAGAGAAAAAATATATTTGCAAAAGTATTCATAATAATGTTTTCTTTTTCTTATTTTGGAGGCAGAGCAATGCAATATTATATTTCAGTGGCAACAATCCACTTTGCATTTGTACAGTGGGGAGAAGGAAACATTTCACTAAAAAGCCAGGTTTCCACTCCATCTTCTTTTCCAAGAGGCTGCTCTAAGCTCACAAAACTTTGCTTCAAATGCTGCTTAAGTATATGCTTTCAGCCCATCAATTACATCTTAAAAACTTACTTTTCCTCGTACATTTATCAGGCCCCACCTACACAGTTATTTGGCTCAGTACAGAACAGTATGTCCAATAAATATCATAAAGGTTCTCCTCAGACAAGCCAAAATAGCTTCCTGTTGTTAATCCATTTGCCTTCATTCACTAATTTCTATTTTTGATATAATATTTCATTAAAAGATAATTATGTGGAAAACGAGAAAGTCTGGAGCCATTCCAGTGGTTGCATCAGACATAGATTTACCTGTGCTTCTGAGAATGATTTTAATAACTCTCAAACCTTTTCTTTTTTTCTTTTATTTTTATTTATTCATTTTGCTGTTTGTTTTTGTTTGTTTGTTTGTTTTTTAACATGTAAAAATATAGCACTCATCAAGGAAGTATACATGTAGCTCTCTCCATTTAAAAATGAAAAATCAGTAATGAAAAAGGGGATGGCAAATTTGCCAAGTGCTTTTTATTTCACTGTAAAATGTTAACTTAAAAAAAAAAAAAACTTAAGTAACATTGTCACACTGAACTAGACTGAATTCTCCTATGGTTACAGCTGGGTACCTGGTTCAACAGAATGTAAGAGAAAACCTGAAAAGAGGAATATTTTTTCCTCCCTGTTTCTAGAAGTTAATGAATGTTTCTATAGGCACCTGACTTGTGGTTATAGCGTACTGCTATATCAAACAGACTTTTATTCTCTGGACTGTACTGCAGTAATCTTTGAAGTCTTCTCAGATAACCTGTTTGGGCAGCACTGGAGGATATAGGTTTCAAATACACTGTGATTTCATAGTCCAGAGAAATGACATTTCTGAACAGAGAATCTTCTCTAGACAATATGAAATTCAAGCTATTCCAAAACAATAAATACCCGTAATCATATTCATGATCACCATTTGGACATAGTAAATGAGCTCTCAATCCTTGATCACCATATGTAATATGTCTTGAAGTTGGGAAGCCATCAGCATATACCAGCTGATAGAATCATGTACTTCTCAGAGTCATTAAAAATACCTTACCAGGTATAATAATTGATTCTTCAAAAAGGATCTAGCATTTAGCATTACAGTGAATATTTTCATAGCCACATCAGCACCCTGTTGTTCTGATCCCATAGGGCACCTGCATCATCACACATGAAAGAAGAGGAAGAATGTAGCATTTTAATAACTAGAAATTCACATCTATTTATCAAACTATAACATATTTAATTGACAGGTAATAATTAAAGTCAGGTGAATAAGACCCTTTGGAGCTAAGCCATTAAAAAGTCATTAAAACAATAAAGTAATGGAGAACTAAGTTTATATTGGAGCAGAGATTACCTGAATTATACATACAGTTGGAGTTTCTGCAACTGCTGTGAAAACTGCTGTAGTTGCAGTTGGAGGACTGCAACTGCTAATGTACTGCTACTGTAAATACTCCTTTTGGAGTCTGGGGGTGTGTTGCAGGACCCCACACATTGTGAAATATTAAGTTACCATACAATCACCAAAAGCAGAACAAAATCAATCTTCATAAATGTATCAGAGGATCATATACAAAAGCAAAGCTATTTTTCTCTGTTACCCAACCAAAACAAAAAGGCACATGACAAAAAGCTTATTCCATGTGACTGCTATATCCTCATATACAAACACAAGGCTGCACAGTCTAAATACTAACAAATGATTTTATGGTCTTTTTGGCTTATTCAGAAAAAAGGAGTGAAGTATTTGGACAAAATATAACAGCTATAAACTCTGTCTCACTATAAACTTTGCTTCATATGCTATGTCACCAGAGAATCTATCAGTCTCTCAAAGCAATGAAATAATGGATGCAGAAGGAAACACTTGCAAACACAAGAGGAGAGAAATAAAATAGCTCTTCAGTATTGGAAGAAGTTTTTGAAAGACCAAAGAAAAGCTGGGTGAAAAGAATTATTAAATTTCCACACAACCTCATAAGTAAATGTTCCTACAGTAGAGCTCAAGACCCACTTGAAGCCTGCATTCTTCTAAATGAAGCCTTAAAAACACATTTCAACTGTGTCCACTCTATTAAAAATAATGCTACATGAATTTTTTAATATTGCATTCAGTTAGATGACTTTCCAGGATTTAAACCTGAGAAACCAGAGCTTATAATTTATGTTTCAAATTAACCAGGAACAATTAATCAGGAACTTATCTAGCTTCTCCTGTTGGTACTGTAACTCAACAATATCAGCTATTGTTCAGAAGTTAAATGACAGATGAAGTCACAACCTAGCAACATTGGCAATATATTCAAAAAAAAAGATTAATTCAGTGAAGAAAGAAAACAGACTATATTCAGAATTATTCAAAAGGTATACCTTCTAAAATGTTTATCATCCTAAGCATGTAACAATTATGGAGGTAAATATAAAAGTGAAATCTGACAGAAAAGAGTTTTTCTTTTCAAATGCATGATAGAACTAGTCCTTTCAACAAGACAAATTCTTCCATATGAACAAAACAAGATTATTTCAATTTAAAAAATATTACAAGACAATTATGAATTATTAAAGGAAAATATGGAACTTGAGTTAACCACAGCGCTGTGTGATTCAAAAGTGATGAAGAGAAACATTGTAAGATAACTATTACAACAGAAAAGCTTAAGACATCTCCGCAAGGAAAACAAAACAAACAAACAAACAAAAAAATGGAAAAAGAAAATCAAAGCTAACTGGATGGAATACCAAGAACATGCACTTAACCTTTATCTACATCTGAGAGACAATATGACAATTATCAAGCAATATCTGGAGAAAATAATTTCTCTCTCCCATAGCTAGTTGGACAATACAGGGTTACTGTAATGAATCCTGCAGAACCTTGCTTTGCTTCATCTTGCATAACTTTACCTTACTTGAATATTTCATCTGCAGGCATGCCAGATTTATTACTTGCAACTGATGGAGTTCAAGAAATTTTTCACAGCCTTCATAAAACGCATATTCTTAGACTCTCATCTATGAACCAGTAACGAACCTCAATGCAATATTGAAGTAGGAGCAGGCAATATATAGATTTGACTTTTAAGAATATCCACCAGTATGAAGCAAAAAAACTCTGGATCTGCAAACTCAATTTTATGAAAAATAAATGTCTACAGTCTTAAAAGAGCTTTGATGCCTTCCAGCTGTTTGCATCACTAAACTGAGAGTAACAAAATCAGTCTCAGCTCTTGAATTGAGAAAAAAAAAATGCATATTTAACATCAAAGCACAACGACACCTTTAATCTTTTCCTTCTGCTCTTTCTCCCAGGATTCCCAAACCTGGCTTACTCTGACTGGACTGAGTGGACTTAAAAACAACCATTTGTTGTGTGAAGGATAAACATAGTGAAGTAGACTTCACTCTTACCCCCAACACAGTTGATTTTTCTTGGAATAAGTAAACAGGTGTGCCACAAAAGGGAGAACCAATCTATAATTTAACAATTATCCCCTTCCTAACATAAGACATGGGTTCTAATCCTTTAGTATTTTGCTAAATTTTCATGTAAAAATAAATTTGGATAAAGCTAATGAATACTATTCATTAATAAAAACAATCTGGAATTTTTATTACAAGGTTTTCTTCTGCTTTAGAGAAAATATTTATCTTATGAAACCCTATGACTTCCTATTCTTACATGTATATGTTGATGTAAGGGGCTTGACTTTTTCAAAAGCAGTAAGAGTTGGTACCTTCTGTCTGCTTTTGACAAATATGTAGTGCTGTAAAACAGAGGAGAAAGCCAGGTATTATGATCAATCCAAAACTATGTTACGAAAAGAACTCTTCCATCTAAGAACACACTGTGTCAATTATTCAGTATTGTCAAATATTTCTAATTTTAACTCCAAAAGTTTAACACTATGTAACTTTATGAAGTAATTCACTGGTGTGCCACTTCAGCCTGAGCATTCAGTGTCTAATTCTTCTTCTCTGATATCATTAGTAAGTAAGTATCTTTCAAGAAAGCAGCACCTATCTCAGTTTGTACAAAATAAATGAACATTTCGGATTTGTTGAAATTAATTTACATCTACAATATATGTACAGTACTGGAATAAATTATTTTACTTTCCCTTCCAGAACTAAATGAATAAGTATCAAATAATTCACAAGTTTGTTTTAACATATATGGACTGATCTGAGATTATTAGTGCTTTTCACACTGAACAGCAAAATGCCATAAAATCTTGGGTTAAATTTCATTCATCACAATCTGGTGTCTACCACAAGAGAAAAAGCAAAAATAATCATGCATCAAAAATACTAAGAGAAGAATCACAGGTCCACCAAAGTCCATGTTCCTATAAGTTTTGATGCAAAATTTGGCTGAGAATAATAGCATAGGATTTGGGATGTTTTTACTTTTATTTAATTGCTCTTTGATTTAATAAGCTTCAGATCAAATAAAATAGTTGCTCCCTGCTTTAGGAACCATATCATCTGTTCAATGAATTAAAAAACAGGACGGCAGACACCAATGCTGAGGATTTGTTGGTTGCTGTGTACATACCACCTTTCATCATTCCCACTTCATAGCATTTTCTTAGTCGGCAGGCTTGGCAGCTCTTTCTTCTGTTCTTGTCAATAGTGCACTGGTTAGTAGCAGGACACATGTAGTCATTGTGCCCTGGAAAAACAGAGGGAAAGTAAGGACACAGTTATACACAGTCTCAAATCACAGACATTACAAAACTGCCTATAATACTTTATCTTATTTTTCATTGAGTATTTAGTACAGCATCTAACATCTCAGTTATCATAATCTATCACAAAAGATCTTAGCGAAGCTAACATATTCACAATTTATTTATTCATAAGTTCTTTACAAGTACTATTAGAAACACAAATGAAAATATCTATGGAATAACTTTTAAAAATGAACAATCACAAAAGGTGATAGATAATTATAAACAAGTCACTTGACTTCCTTCTTTGTAGCCTCAGAAATACAATGTTGTCTGGTCCATCTGCCTGCTTTCATGCTTAAGCAATATACTGCACAAAATGATCATAGGTTTATAGAATAAAAAAGGCTTATCCACAGAACTTTTTTTAGATAACTACCAAAATTCAGGACAATTTAGAAATTAAATAAATAAATAAAATTAAAAGCAACACCTTTTAATTTACTTGCATATCAGGGATAAATCAGTCTCTAATTCACTTCTTATTCACTTCTGTCATTACAAAATTCTTAAATTACCATGTGGTGCAACTAAGTTTGGTACCAGTACCTTTTCCTTCAGAGATCCACTTCCTCATTTATTAGGCTCTGCACCTCAGTTCTTGCTACAAACATTTTCAGCATACCATAATTTGTTACTGCCAACAAACCTCTAATCTAATTTTCCCTTAAAAAGAAGTATCAAATATTTTCTCAAGCTTTCTATTAAATTCCATCTAGAGATGAAGTTTAGCAAGGATAAGAAGACTATCCAAAATGATCTTATTGGTGCTTGGTATTCATCTAAACACAACTAAGGTACAGTACACAATGAAACAATTTTACTGCAGAACTGTTTGTTCTTTCTTTCAGGTCAAGGGATCAGCTTGAGGTAGAGTAGGGTGGAGGCTTGACAGAGGCCTTGGTCTCATCAAATCATCTATCCTTGACTACAAATTAGAAAATGGAGTAAAAATTAGTATCAGATTACTCCAGGAACATCTGCTCTCTAATGCTACAAAACTGGGATCCAATCAAAATAAGCAGCCAAACTGTAAACTTGTTAATATGGTGACAGCTGACTACATACTCCCTCAAACAGACAGAATTATTATTTGTTAACTCTACTTTACAGAATGGTATATGACTGGAAAAAGCTGAGTTCTCCAGGACTGAGATAAAGAGAGAGAACAGAAATTCAGCCCAACCTCAGCATGAAAGAGCATTTTAATTTTCAGTTCCTCTGGTATGATACAGACTGTTCTATATCTAATTCAAAACATTTCACATATAAGAAAAAAAAAATCAAGACAGAAAGAAAACAGCCACAACAGTATAAAAATGCAGTATCTACAGGGAAAGGGAACAAAAAGGTAAAGCTCTATTTTCATGGAAATGTATTTTTATTAGATCACACTAAACAGCAGCAAAAAAAAAAAATTATAGCACCTGTCCTCAACCGCCAGCCTTGTCTTATAAGCTGAGTTCTGAAATAAGGGAAAGAAAGACTGAAAACATTAATTAATCTTTTTTAAAATGAAGGATAGCTTTGACAGGCTATCTGATCTTCATCCTAGTGAAGTTAAAAGGTAATTTCACAAATGGAATTACTGCAGGCTCTGAATTCAGAAAGTCATTCAGAATATCATTTAACTCTGTATAAGAAAAGCAGATAAATGGCCCACTTAGGTCAAAGCTGAAGATGTGCTGTACCATGTTCACTGTACCAGCTGATGCTCATAAGGTTCAACAATTTATTTATTTATTTATTTTAAAAAAGGTGACTATGCAAAAATCTAGTGGAACCACTATGAACAGGACGGTCATTCTTTTCACAGTGTTTATGTGGGTGATAACCTATCAATTTTCTCTGGACCCAGATCTCCTTATGCAAACTATTATGTTTTGGGAATGGATTTATAGTTTGTAGAATAATATATAAAATAATCCTGACTGTGATCAAGCTACAGTCCCCATTGGAATTAATGGGATTCATGATACCTTGTTTCCATAGTTTATATTTTAAATATATGTTTTAGAGTTTAGCTTAATTAGTCTGTTTTCATGCACACAACCTGCACCTTAGACATTCTTCTTCCATAGTGCTTGATCAACTTCACAAGATAAAACCTGTAAAATTTTGAATGCCAACAAAAAGAAAGATGTGTGTGAATAACATAATTCTTCTGATTATGACTGCCATAGGTAATGTAAATGTTTAGACTTTATATTAGCTGTAAGCCTGGTAGGAAGATGGTGCATTTAATATTTCTCACAATTTTTGTTTTAGTTGAACGAATGTGTCTTCAGAAGACTAGAAAAAAACATAAGCAACTTGGAGAAAATGTTAGATAATTAGAGTATACAGTTGAAATTATTATGAAATAAATAAGGGCAGAACAGGACAGAAACGAAGGAAGGAAGGCAGGACCATTTACAGCTTCCTGACAACACCATCAGACTCGGTCACAGGAAATGAGGAAGGAAGTTTATTTTCCAAGGAACAGAGAAGAGTGGTACAGTCTAGCTTGGGGTGGGATGGAATAGGAAAAGGTAGAACACAACTAAGGAATAGGTAAAACTCAAAGATTACTCATAGTTTTAAGTAATATAACTTAATTAATCTGCTGCAAGGTGTATTGTCTTTTAATTATTCTAATTTTCATTTTATCCTTAAAGCTCATCTCTTGGCAAAGCCGATTCTGAACAATCTGACATATTAGAAGGGATTTCTCACTGGCAGTAATCATTAACCTGACAGTGGGTCACATTAACAGGTGCTCAACTGCCCTAACACCACATTTTTGTGGTATCCAAACAACAATACAGGCTACAGGAGAGACTAATTAGATCATTTGGATAATTGGTATCACAGAAATACTGAGAGGAAGAAATGTCCTTGGTGATCACTGATACTTATAAATGGAAGCACTTGGCTTTACTGTTTTGCTGTTTGTTTTTTTTGTTTGTTTGGTTGGTTGTTTGTTTTTGTTTTTTGAAAATAAATTACTAGATAGTCTACACAAAAATAAAGGCACTGAGTTTTCTAGAGTAGAGCCCCTCTATTATATATATGACCTTGGTTTAATCTCCACGTAGCTCACATAGCTTTTAGTCTAAGGGCTCTCACAGTACATGTGGTGTATGCAACAGCAGAGCATGCTTGAATCAGAGTGGGAGGAAGATTTATCTGTGAGGGTTTCAGTCAGCAAAACACTTCATATTTCTTTAAAGTTAAGTGTTACTACATTCAGTAGAGCATTTAAGCATCTGTGTACTTCTAGCTAGCATTCCCAGCATATTGTATACGGCTAAGGCTAAGTTTGAGCATTTCACTGAATTGCATCTTTCACGACATGACTCCATGTTGTCCTGGACCAGGAAAGATGGAAATTAGGGTCCTATTAATATATTCACATTAATTAGCATTACACAGAAACAGGCAGTTCAATATTATATTTCAATAACCATCAAGACTAGCCTAAGGGCATGATTAGTTTAAGCAGTACAGAAGTATAAACAAAATGCATCAAAAGCAACCAACATGTTAACATGTCAGCTTAAGAATGCTTAAATGGCACTTAATTGTACAAAGCCAATAAAGTAACATTTTTAGTTAGGTAAATTTTGTATGAATCCTAAACTGATGTAGTTGAATTGACACACTGTACATTTCAAACAAAGCTAGTGAGTATTATTATCATTTTACTGACATGTGCTCTTCATTTTATTTATTTATTTATAATTTCAATCCTCACATCACACAAATCTCTTCAACTTTATTTACCTATCTACTTAAGGCTTCTGACAGCTTAGCCATTACCTGGAAGCACCAAGTTTTTCTATGATCCTCTTCTGATAGTAAAATTAGCAGAATTTCATAAATGCAGGTGAAATGAAGGCTATGGTGTGTTTATCTACACATTAAAGTACAAATCAAAGAACAGAGTGATGAGTTGGTGGACTGGGTTTCAGGAAAATAAAACCTTAGAAAGAATAGCCTCAACAGCAAGAAGAAAATTTTCATAAACTGTAAGAAAAATGCACGTGGACAATAGTATAATTGTATATGCTAACCCCATGTGAACAAATGTTAAATGTAAAATAAAAAGTTATACCAATTTTATGTTAAAGTGCCTCAATAAAACACCATATTGATTTTTAAATCCTGGTCTGTCCTAACAGGAATCGCAAAAGAACAGAAGGTTATGCCTAATTCCTATATAAGCACAGACACTCACATTCACAGCTTGATTACCCTCAGCAAGGTCTTTGGATTTGGAACCCAGGTTCTCTTAGCAACTACCCAGCCCTGCTGAGAAGATGAATAATTTTCTGTTTTTAAATACACAAGGCATTTCTATACAATACAGTAAGGAAAAGGGCCTAGATTGTAAAATATACTTTCTATGCATCCTGTAAGGAAGTCCTCCTTCTACACACATCTCTGACAGAAGGATCACAGAGCCACTAAAGAATGAGAAAGGAGTAGAGGTCAAAATCTATATATTCTTCTATATATCCTGTATTATGCCATGAACTGAATGTTCATTTTCAAGTGGAATCTTCTGGTCTTCACATATGTATAGTACTGTTAACATGAGCAGTTAAATCAAGTGAAAGTGAAATGATTACGATACTGATCTTTCCTTTATCCTTTCCATATACTATTCAGCTAGCAGGATAAATGAAAAAAAAGAAGAATGAGAAGAGACACTGTTTGAACATACTATACCTGTTGTCATCTCACCAATTCAGTAACTTGTGAACATATACATTGAGAAAGAGTAACATATAAAAAGTAAAACACTATTTTAGCTGTATAACTATATAAATGTAAAATTGTATTTTCTACCCCAGTAGATGATTTTGAAGGTTTTCTTATTGGTCTTAGCTCTAAAAATTGAATTGATGTTTCATCTACTATTTCAGGCTTTTGACTGTATGCGAATTCTAATTCTACCCCAACTCCATTCCTGCCTTTTTTAATTTTAGAAAAGATAATAAAATAGGAAGCATGTTTTTTCTTAAAGACATATAAAAAATACACTAATCTAGATCCAAATCTCTACAAAATCTGACAAGGAGTGTGACATATAGTTTCTGTTTCCTTATCTGATAAATCACAATTGTTTTTAATCCTTGGAACATGATTAAAATAACAGCTGTTAAAAGAAAAATTCCCACACTGTATTACTTACAACCATCTCAATATGGTCTCTGCAGAGACAAAAACAATTTTCAGAAAGAGTCACAGGCATGCCATGAACATCTTATTCCTGTAGATTTGGAATGATATCTCAGGCATTTTTTAGCTTCAGTTTATTTGATCTAAACTGGGAAGAGGAGGAATTCTGCTACAGAAAACTCCCACAACTAATGAGGCCAAAAAGTAAAAACAATTGCAAATTATTCTTGTGCACTTAAAATCCAATAGGTTGTTGGTAACAGGAAAATTAGCATAGCTCTATTTTTTCCAGGTATGTTTTGGATTCTCATGAGACCTACTGAATAAGTTTAGCTGGTCTTACTTTATATTGGGATCCTTGGTAACTGAATGTAACATTTGCAAAGAGCTGTAGTGTATTTATCCACAGAGTTACCCCCCTGTAAAAGAAAGTGTCATTTATTTTGTTAATATATCATATAAATCTTTAACAAGAGCACTCCAACAAAATCCCTTTGCTGCGTGTGAACCACATTCTCATACAAAATAAAACCTAGCTATGTTACTCTTTCATTTATTGATATGGAACACTGATATGTGCTCGTTGGGTTGCTTACATTCTAATATCATCCATACTCTATACTATATTCATCCATTTGATATTCAGATGGGTCAACAAAGATAACTTAGTCTGTTGCCCTACATATCTCCAGCCACATTTTAGAGTGGGGAGTACCTGTGTTATTTATAACAAAGGAAGTCCAACTATTTCAATAATTTGTAACTAAACTAAAATCAAGTCTTTGAGAGATATATAATCTTACACAAAGAATGCAGACAATTAGAGATCTTCTAGAACTGTTACTAAATTATTCCAGCAGATAATTGCCATTCTAACTCAGAGGCCTTTTTTCTTTTTTCTTTTCTTCTTTCTTTTTTTTTTTCTTTTTCTTTTTTACAGTAACCCTGAACTACTACTAATACTTCCACAAAGTTTTTTGTCTCATTTTGGAAATAAATTATATCACTTCATGCACTTCTAATAGAGTTCTTATTTAAGATAGATTAATTATATAATATATAATAAAATATATAAAATAAAAAATAATAAAAATAAAAATAAAAAATATAAAATAAAATATAATAAAACTTTAATTATTTAGAGTTATTATATTCTCCAAAGAGAATGCAAAGGATAGACTTAACCTGCAGAAAGTCTGAAAGTTCAAGTGAGAGAGATTTATGGAATAAGTTTAAATCAGTAGACCCATACAAGTTAAATGACATTACAAAAACATATTTTCTTTCACATCCTCTGAAACCAAATGAAACAGTTAAGCACTTTCCTGATGGACACAAAAGCATGTCCTCTTGTAATCTGTAAATGTCAAACTCTTTTATTTTTCTTCCTGTTTTTTGTTTGTTTGTTTGTTTGTTTTCCTTAGTGAATATGGTGAATATTTTGAACTGCTGACAGGCCGAGAACTGAGCTAGGAATAATATTTGCAAATTAAATATTCCTGAAATACTTGCAACATGAAATACTCTTTAATTTTACTTTGTTGCTTGATGAGACACAACAATCAAACATAATATTCCAGCGGAAGTAAAACACCATTAAAGCTAATAATACAGGTTACATTAAGTACAGTCTCCAAGTGCTAGGAATTTTGTCTAGGATGGAGAAAGTTTTGGTCTTGGTGGAGGAAGAACCCATAACCGTTTATAAATGATTAAAAGATGAGCTTAACCTGCAGGAAGGAAGATTCAAATTTCATAGTAGCCTTTGGAGACGAGGAGAGTTAAATGGATCAGGGTACAGGTTTTAAGGAAGCAACTAAACAAACATATATAAGGAATCAGCAATAGTTGATCCTATCACAGGACAGAAAAATGGACTAGGGCTCAAGGTTCACTGAAGCCCAATGATTTGCTTAGACCATGAAAAATAAGGAAACATCTTGGATGCAATCATCTTAAATCACTGCCATATCTATGCTGAATGTAGCATTTAAAACTCACTGGAATACTACCACTTTCAAATGTCATTGACTAGGAAAAAAGTATTGACACTTACTTTTTAACACCCAAGTTTCTGTAACAAGATCACTATTAATTAGGATTCTGATATTCAAAATACGCATTAGGGAGCAACAGCCAGAGCATGTATTTAACTCAAGAGGCTCTAGAAAACATATATTAAAAACACAAAAAATAAAACAAAAAAAGTTCCAGATGAAGCGGGCTGATCACAGGTGTTTAGAACTGTCACAATGACGCCTAAACCCTTCTGGTCTTTCCAAATACACATTTTTTGGACTTTGAACTTCTAGCATTCACCTACCTCTGAAACTGGAACTGTGTATTTTCCACCCTGACATAAGATAGTGGTCCGCAGTCCCTGTTTATAGGCTGTGTTTGCCTCTGCAAGTCTCATTTAGGCTTATGTCCTATAGCTTTGCTCTTTCTACTGACAACTCATAGAATCAGCATACAGTCTTATTAGGGAGTTTCTGTCTTCTTGGCTGCAGGATCAGTACAGAATTTGCAACTGTTATCAAGCAGATTACAAAAATACCATGAAAACAGAACGTAATAATAGAAAGTTATAGGGAAGATTTCAGAACACCCTCCTCAAACTGGCAATATGTCAGTTGCTGCACTGCAGCATTACTTAACCATACACTTATTAGGCATGCTTTACCAGAGAAAGTCTTCTCCCCAACTCAGATGAAAATATGTGTGTCTTACTACCACTCCTAGCACTAAAATTTGAACTACATACTTTGAATAGAGCACAGCTCTATCACTGTGAAGTTAAAACAATTGATAACACTCCTAGACTACTGCCAAAACTCTCCTACTTGATGTTCACAAGGCATAACAGTTAACTACAATTGATGTTCAAGACACACAACTAAAATACTTCCCAGCTTCAAGAATTCCTGCACTTCAAAGACAACTATATCTCTGTGATTCAAGACACTAATGGCAATCCTCTGCAATTCCTCAGCATGGCAATTCATACATTCTCATTTGCCAGCCTATTCTTGCTTGATGCTTTGCATCAAGCAGTAATTCTTAACTGAATATTTGTGAAACTTTCCAGATTTTTGTCTGAATATACATCTGTGAGGAAAAGGCAGAGAAGGCGCACCTGAAAAAAAAAAAAAAAAGAAAAACAGAAGACCTTATGACATGAAAATACAAATGGGGATTTCTAGAATACTTTGACAGTTCTCAAATCAATATATCCTTCAATGTAGAGTTACCTCTCAGTTTTCCAAATTCCTTTTCCCCCATGGCAGGTTCTTAGTCCCTTAAATACAGGCATTTGTTGAATACTAGTCAGAAATGTTAAGATTAATTTTTTCCTGTCCCTTTGGTGGCTATCTAAATAACGATAGAATTAGAAGGAGGGGAAAAGAATGTGTGAGTCACAAGGGGATTTTTAATTTGTAAATGGCATTTGTAAGGCTGATCTTGAAACAATTCATCCAATTCTGATATCTAGATTTTAAAGAGGCTATTATGGGGGAATTAGAAAAAGTCTAAAGACAAAGGAATTGATTCAGAAAATAGAAAGATATACAGTGAGTGACTCAAGCACTTCTGTTTACTTAAGGTATCAAGGTAATTTGACTGTAACAACTTAAGTTGTGAGAACCTCCCACAGGGACGAGATACTAGGTACTAAGACTAGTCTGTGGATGTGATATAAAAGCCAAAGTAATTCAAGTTAAATAGATTTTTTTTAGCAGGTGTTTATTAGAATAAACAATCATCATACAAAAGCTCCTGAGCTGACAGATCAAGATTTACTTCCATCAAGCTACTGGGCTCTGCACATAGATAGCATATAAAGTTTATATTGAGAAGAGACCAGACTTAATGAACTAATGGCCCCTTTTGATCTTAAAATCCATAAATATTTTAATAGAGAAGTACAGCGTGCTGTGATGTGACTGCTCGTTATGCCTCTGGATTCAAGTCAGTTGACCAAGTACATTTCAGAAGGCTACATATGCTGGGCAAAGAATAAAGCACTCTTCTATCACCAAGCAACACAATGTTCTTGGTGTCATATAATTTTTTCCTCACATAAAACTTTATACATTAATATCAGTCTGCATTGTGTTTTCTCAAAACAAAGTCCCAAATCACTTTTGTGACATAAACTAACAAAATGGACTGACACTGGAAATTTCAGGAGGCAGTTGAGATTTTCACCAACCATCTGCTATTTAAAGAAAATTGAATAGTTGCAAATATTGAGAGACAGTTGAGAGACAAGTACTAATTCAGGTTGCCTTCTAAGCATTAACTGTTGGGGAAAAAAAAAAAAAAGTATTTAAAATTCACAAAATATCTCCAGAACCATTCCAAACCCTCTGGATACAAATAAAAATGAAGCTATCCATCTCCATTTCTGGCAAGGTCCAATGTAGATATGAGTTTTCACAAAATTTTAGTAGTTATTTATGCAAATAGGTAAGCCAAACATACCACTGAAGATAACATTACACAGTGAGGAAAACAGATTACCCCATACAGCTCATTCATGTCTGTACTCACTTTTTCCTGTGGTTCTATTAAGAACCATATAGTAGTTTTGACTACAATGTATTAAGAACATCCATCTTCATTATGGCAATTCTCCTATGAAATCTCTATGTGAAACATAAAAATAGCCAGTCTACTCTGTATCTATACATATATTGGAAAATACAGGACAGTAAAGAACAAAAGTAACATGGTTCTTTGGCATTTAAAGACATTCTACACATTCTGTATACAAATAATAATAATAATAATAATAATAATAATTGCCCAAAAAGTACTATATTGCTTTTGTTTATTAACAACAACAACAAAAAAGTCCGATTTGTCTCAATACAGTTAAATCATATGATTCCCAGAAAATTCTTTCCCCTTTTTTAGGAATATATGTCATATATACAACAGAGATAAAAAATTTACTCCACATATTCTTCTACAAATTAGTAATATTTGTTCCTAGATATCCAATCACAATCTCTTTAAAATTATTATCATCTCAAAGGTAAATGGCATGTTTTTGCACGTATGTGCAGTCTAAAGATTACTGACATTCCTGTAAATTGGATACATGTCCAATGAGAATATGTAATTGCCAAAGTAGACATCTTTTCCAAATAATGTAGGAAATTCCTAAACTCCCTTAGTTCATCAGGACTGGGAACCTATGACTTTAAAATCCCTTTAGAGGGTTTTTTATACCATCTGTGATCAAAAGATCACAATTCTCTCACAAGTATTCAAATCCTTGGATGATTGTCTTGATATCAGTGGATGACATTTCTTACGATAGCTGCTGTCAAAAAAAAGATGTCGATCGACTAGAGAAAGTTCAGAGGAGCATAACAAATGGGACAAGTCTAGAAAACGTGTTCTGCAAAAAGAATTGTGTTTGTTTAGTCTAAAAAAAAAAAAAAAAAAAAAGATGAAGACTTAGAAGACTGAGAAAAGATATGATAACACTTTTCAACTATGTAAAAGGTTGTAGCAATAAACTTTCTTCATGCTCATGAGGAATAGGGCAAGAAGGAATGGGCTTAAATTAGAGCAAGCATAAGTTAATAATTAAGAAAAGCATTTTATGGGACACTGAAAATTTAAGCTTTACATTTTTAAAGCCTGCCTACTTAAAAATTATAAAAGCATGTAAATGAAGCAAGAACTAAATTTACAAATTAGCATGTACTGTAGCACAAACAGATAACAGATCTGTTGTTGAGGACTGTAAGATTTATTCACATAGAGACATAGACACTAGGAAAGAATCACCCAAAATTTTTAAGTAGAGCTATGGAACTCAGTGAAGCAGTCTCATTTCTTCATCTGTAAAGGCCAAAAGCTGAAGATCTGTTCCACACAGTTATTTGATAACTAACTCTTACCTTTACATAAGAATACTCAATTTTGTTTTATTGATGGGTCACCCACAAGCAAGTTACACTGGCACAAAATTAAGCAGTTTATTCTGTCTACTTGCTATTGATCTAAATGACAAATAGAAGCTAGGAAAGAAGACAGAACTGTTTAAAAAGAAGGTGTTTTGGGTAAGATGACTTAGTTCAATTCGAGTTCAAGTACAGAATTCCAAAATTCTAGAAATAATTCTGATTCAGTCAGAGGACTTAAAATGAAAAAGCACTCAACTAAAGGAACCGTTGTCCCTACCTCACAGGTTTAAATATGTCATTCTGATGTTAAGTGAAAAGCATTTCATCTTTCTCCCTCTGGTCTGGCTTATTATTGACCTCTGGCTGTAACCACTCTTTCCTACAAATCACTTAGATGAATTTGGAAAAGCAGAAATACAAGTAACTATTAACTAATCACTGACATTCAAATCATTTCATCAATGTCTACCCTGCAGCCAATCTTTCACTTTTTTCAATAAGCTTGGAAAAGTTCTTGAGCTGAATGCTGGAAGTCTTATTTAACCCAACTCGGTGGTAGTCTTTGTACAAAACAGGCAATAATCCCACCTAGTGATATAAGGTAAAAACTGTTTTTTGCTATGTTTACTTCAAAAAAAGAGCTACAGGAATTTCTCTATGTGTATATCACCTGGGAATGGAAAAAAACTATAGAAACCTAACAAAAGCACAGCACTTTGCTAGTTTTCTTTTTATTTGGAAAGGAAGAAAATTGTTTTATATTTATCGTCACAGTAACACTTAGATACTGCATAGGATATTCAGTAGAATCACACTTTGTTCTTACTCAGTTGTGTTGAACAAAGCAAAAAAAATAGCCATTCCATAGATGCCAGGGATTTTAATCAAGAATTATCTTAGTCACAGTAATTAACGATGTTTCTGTTCAATGCCCTTTAATCCAGTGGACATTTTACACAGAACTCTTTTAGCCATGGCAAGGCTGCAAACTATATCATTCTGTGTATAGTTCAAAGCCCTGCTTTACTGGGAGATGCAAATATTATTTCTTCAAGGATACATTCCTTTTCAAAATTGGGTCTCAAAAGACATCTCAGATCTGCAAGTGGCTGAGGTTTGGATTGAAGCATTTTGCTAATGGAACATCGAATTAAGATCAAGAAATCAACCAACACAAATTAATCTTCATCTGACAAGGAATTACAAAAAAAAAAAAAAAAAAAAAAAAAAAGTTTCGTTAGGAACTTAATCACAGAAAAGAGATATACATAGACTGAAAGAGTGATCTTCTTGATCCAATATGGATTTTTAAATTAAATCTCACTACCTCCATAGTCAGACGTACAGAAACCAAGATGAATGCACAGAAGCTTTAATCTTCCCTCATTAATCTTGGGCTACATAACAACATAATATATAACTGTTAGAAACGTTCACCAAATACAGAGCAAAACACATATGGGAGAACACAATAGCTCCTAATGAAAATCCAATAAATGTCATTGTCCTGGGCTCAGGCTGCAATCTCAGCTAGCTTCCTCAGGAGTAAACAGTTAAGGTGACTCACTTGAACAGCTTATTACCTTGAATACTCCTTTTGAAAAAAGCTTTGCAGCCCTCACAAGACCAGACCCCATAATGGTAGCCTGAAGCATAGTCGTTGCACACAGCACAGTACCGGGTCTCCTTGGTGGACTCCATGGATAGGCTCCCTTTCTCATTTGTACTGGACATCCTCTCTCGGATGCTGTGACGCCTGCTATCAGAGCTTGGCCTGTTAAAAACAAAACAAAACAAAACAAAACAAAACAAAACAAAAAAAAAAAAAAAAAAAAAACTTTTTCAGCATTGTTAGGTCTCATCCACTCCTAAAGACCAAGGAAGAAAGAAGAGTGCATCTAATTTTGAAACAAGAGATCATCCCACCCCACTCCCCCCCAAAAGAAAAAAGAAAAAAAAAAAAGACCTTGTATCTCTTTCTTTTCTATTCTAATTGGAAAGGTGAAGAACTAATATGATACAGAGAAATTTCTCACATATCAAAGTGTTACTAGGCACTGTACCTTAAAAAAAAAAAAAAAAAAAAAAAAAGCTATTTGATAAAGTAATCAGTTATACTCAGGATATTACAAAAGCACCACCATCCCACCAAAAATTGAAAACAAACAATAATAATAATAATAATAATAATAATAATAATAATAATAATATGTGTACCTGCTCCTGTCCCAAGGGTTCAGCATGTCTGCAGTAGCAGTAATGAGTCTGAGAATCTAAAGCAAAAATTGCCTAATATTTGCAGCACAATTTGCAAGTCACTTTTGCAAGGCTATTTTCAAGGCTTATTGCCCAATTAGAAATCAAAACTTTCCTTATATTGTCAAACATATAAAATAATTCCTGTTCTCATTATAAGGCAATTTATATAAAAATGAAGAAGTGTTTTTTCCACAAGAAAAGTCAGAAGACATTAAAAGCTCTTGCCAAAGAATTTCTGTTCTAGTAATATACAGAGCCACATGTGCAGTATGTGAAACGCTGAATGAAAACTGAACAAATCTATAGCATGAATAGGCAACGAATTCATATCTGGTAAGAAGTTATTACAGGTAGTTGCTGCAGGCTTGGTAAACAGGACAGTGAGATGAGAGGATGTGAAATTACCAAGAGGAACAGCAGTGATCTCTGAGATTGCTCCTGGAAGGTAAGCAGCTCTCACATGACATGCTTTGCAGTAAGAGTCTGCGCTACAAATTGTCCAAGACACAAATCCATTTGCATCTGACAATCTCATACCAGTTAAAGCATGAAGAATCCTACTGTTTACAGTAATTACCCACTTATCATGAATGTTTTAATTGCTAGTTAGTATCTCCCCTTGGTTCCAATCTTTTCTCAAACATGATTTTGAACTAGGAAAACAGGGCTCTACTTCAGATTTATACACATATACTTAAATTTGCCATATTACCTTCTTCAGTGCAGCAAAACTTCCTGTGTTTTGATGAACTGAGGCATCTGGCACCAACAGCACCTCCTGCTCCAAACTAATACTCCCCTACAGCTTTCTGATGACTCTTACACTAAACCGTTCTCTTTCATCTAGGCAAAATTTCCCAAAACCTCCTGCTACAGTCTGTCTCCTGAAAGCTTTATACCAGACAAAGCCACCCATATGATCTCATGTGAGCTTCCAGCCATCCTCTGAAAACTTTGTATATATATACTCTCTGTCCCAAAATATGATATACTTGCATTGAACAGTTTTTCATGAATAGCAGTTATTGGAGAAACAAACGGCTGTGCCATGTTAGACAGCACAATCTTTTACTGGCATCATTCAGAAAATCCACATTTTTAAAACCAAAAGTTCTTTAACATACCAGCTACTTTTGGAAATTCATTTTAACATTTTTTGTTTTCCTTAGGACCTGTGCAAGATGGAAGAAACTGCAAATGCGGAAATGCTGATGTGGCACAACCCTGGTTTTTAGTGATGTGGGAAAACCAGAAAATCTCAGAATCTGACAACAAGAGTATACCAAAGTAGGCAGGAAATAATAATAATAACAATAACAATAATAATAATAATAGTAATAGTAATAATAATAATAATAATAATAATAATAATAATAATAAATCATTGCCTATTTAAGATGTTAAAATGTGAAAAATATATCATTAATAAATCAGTATATATGCAACACCTATATGGTACATGTAATTACCTTTCCAAACCTGCCAAACCTAGATAGTTTTCTTATTTTTCTCCAGGTCTGAATCATCTTTTGAATTTGCTTTATCTCAGTGCCTCACTTAATTGACTATTTTTTTCTACTGAGCACTAATCAGAGATGTTTCTCATTTTCTCTGCCCCATTCCCTCTTGCCTGCAGCTAGATCACTTAATCCATCCCTTTAGTACAACTTTAAATTAACCAAGATGAAACATTTTTTAAAATATATCTTAGGTGTGTATAACTACAAGAATATTTTAAATATTACAATTTAAAGTAAAAGAGCAAGCAGGAAGATAATTGTCAGTATAATTTTACCATCAATAAACTATTCTGGTAGTTATACATGACTGACTACCTCATAGATATTCATAAATGTGAATATTTTCTTCAAAACTGCTACAAATATGCATGTTACATGAGACAAGGTTCCCAAAATAGTATTCATATCAATAAGAAATAAAAATAAAAGTCTAACTTTTAAATTAACTTTAAAAAGCACATTAAAATGCTAAAATGAAGAAATTCTCAAGTTCCAAAACAACTTCATTTCTCTGGACATGTAGTACCTTTCCAACACCACCCACTTCCTGAAGCAATCCTAGCTGCATACAAAACAAAACACTTCAACCAACAGGTAAAACCAAAATAGAGTAAAGAAATACCAAAGAATATCAGTCATCACTTCATCCAGTTTATTCAAATGCTCACCTTTTTAAACTGTTTGTTTTCACTCAGATCAAGACAAGGCTAACAAATATCATTTAATAATAATAAAAAATGACTGAAAATTTTCCTGGAACAACAACAACCAAAGCGCTTCTCTTATCTAGAATGGATAAGAAATTTCACCCCCAAAAAAACTGTAAAATACAAAAGAAAAAAAAAATAAAAGATGCATAAACAGAAACAAAAAAGGTGCAGTATTTTATCATGCTGCCTGAGGGTAGTCTACTCCACAGGCTGTCATTCACAGAATCAGAGCCATATTTTTAGAAGAAATCTAGAGGCAGAGGCATGTAAGACAGTTTGTTTCCTGTAAATACACAGAGGATCAGTGGTGCAAGGGATCACAGAAAAACAAGGGAATAATACCACTGTTCACGACTGCCAATGATACCCCTGCATTTCATAGTTGACTTAGACCTGCATTGCCTTTCTCCTCACAAACTTGTTACGTTGAAAGACCAGTGTAAATCTTTTGATGATGCAAATCTTCACAAAATGAAATAAATCCAAAGGAGTTTGCCAGCTTTCACACCCCCACACCCAGCAAAATCCATGACACTCAAGCACCACACTGAGGCAAACTGGCCTTGCAAAATCATCATGTTCAGGCTCTTGTGAACCACAGCAAAAAGCAAATTAGAAAACCCCTAGCCCCATCCTCACCAGAAATAACAGCTTGCCACCCGTTTCCATTTAAACCATGGAAATGAGACCTGGTAATAGACTTTGTGTTATCACAACTGTAGTACTTATTTGAAGATATGAGGAAGCAACCCTTTGGGGAAAAAAGGATCCCAATAACTCAGAGATTGCTAAATCGAAATAACATCTCAAATTTCATCTGGAAGTCAGCTGCTAACTAGTGCACATCACAGACCACTGACGCTGTGTCTTGACAAAAAATAACAGTCTGCTCTCTATCCAGTTTTCAGTTAGGTTTCAACGGTTAGCTTTCTGGAGAACATAGTGCAACAACCCAACCCAACTTTAATAACTTTGGCAAGACCGTCCTTCCCAAAATACAATAGCAGAACCTTTTCAATAATTTCCTTTGTAATCTATGCAAACAATAAAAACAAAAACAGAAAAGACCAGAAGTTCTTGTCAACTATTTTTAACAAAGAGAAACATATATCAAAAAAGAAAGAAAACCCAAGATAAAGCTCTCCATCCAAGGCCCCCAGTAAAACAGAAAAGATTAGAAAGCAAAAAAATCTCAGGGAGCACATGATTTACTGCTCTTTTCCAAATGTAATAATACAGCAGATATATAAAATGGAAAGATCTTTGGAACCTACAGAGCAGGACAAGATCTTCCATGCTCATTTTTCTATTTTCCACCTATGTCACATTGAATCTGCTCTTCAGTAAATTTGTTTGCAAACAAAATTCTGCTTTAAACATTCATTGATCATCCAGGACTCTAAAGCAGCCAAGAGATCTTTAACCCCATGTTGACTGTAAGGTAAAAGCAACGTGTACATGTTGCTACTAAAGTTTTGTAATGTAAACTTGCTTTTTGCATCATAACACTGACTGGGAGGCAAAATGAATTTAGACCAACTCACAGTACACAATTCAGCCAAGAGTGAGGTAAGGCCCAATTTATTCATAAACCCAGCTTTCTGTGAAATCAAGAGATTTCATAGGAGGGGAGGTTCTTAAGGGGACATTTTTTTAAGCTGTTAAAGAAGACACCCTGATAAAGACTAGTTTTCTGAATTTACTCTCTGCAAGAGAATTTAATCTGCAGATGCTAATTTTTTTCTTACCAGAATGGACAGAAATCCCCAGTGTAAAAAGCCTCAGAAACAATGCTCAGTTCAAATGCAACCAAGGTCTAGCAGGAACAATGCTTTCCACACACTGGGCTTATTCTAACAATATTATTTTATTCAGTATGAAATTAATTAACTTGCTTTTAGAATGTGAATTTCCATATGGTGTAAAATTTTTATAAAAGTTTATTTACCAAGAATTAAATGCTTGAAGATACTTAAAAGACATTTCAAGGAGAAGTACTGCAGTAGGAACAACCAAATACACAGAGAGAAAATTGCACATTAAGTGCCTCAAAACTGTACTCTCAGAAAATAGCTCCAATGAATCTGGAAAAAAAAATGCTTTCCAAATGAAAATGTTGGCTTGAAATGAGTATCCCCAAATGTCTAGGGCTGTAATTTTGCTAAATGCAACTTGAAGATGGAGGGGAAGTAAGGTGGGGAAGGGGGTAGGAGAGAGGGAGAGAGAAGGAGAAAAAGAGGTGTCATGTGGAGTTGAGTATCAGACAGATGGAATCATGGGATATGTTAGGTTACACAGAACCCCAGGAGGTCACCCCAAACCAGACCATTGTTGGCATGTGATGGGTTACAGCAGTGAGGTTGGGTTCTAGCAACGGGACCTAGAACCAGAAGCCTCCACTGTCTGAGCCCCCACTGGTGATTATGTTTGGCCAATTCCTAGTCCATGGCTTCCCCAAAACAGGATGATTTCTGCTATGCTGCCAAGGGGGAAGACTTCTGCATAGCTCTGACCTGAGCTATGCATGACCATAGCTCTAACCTGGGAGAAGGTTATTCAGCCAGGCCAACCCCCGCCCTGGGGAATGCAAAAATATTAAGTGGTGAGAGACGTTATGTTGATGCCCATGCCTGTGTCCTAGCCTGGTTTAGTTAACTAATATATTTGCAAGCTTTTCTTCTCCATTATCCTCAGCTTATTATTCCCTGATCATCTTCAAGTTAATATCTCTGTTTTCAGGTGAAAAAAATAAGCTATAGAGTGAGAAGGATCAGAATGAAATTCAGGTCTCTGTAAGGATTGCAAATCAATGCTTTGATTTGATGGCTAAACTAAAATATCAGGAAAATAGTTTGGTATTGTCCAGCAAATGGTACTGTTGCAGACAAGGTCTCTCAACATGAAGACAAAAGCATATCTTCTTAGGTCATCAAAGCTGCTTATTCAATGAAATTAAACATTTCCTTTGGTATTGGTTTAATTCTCTTTCTTCATCCTTAAGTCACATTAATTTTAAAGTGAGTGACTGACATACTGTATTTGGATATGTCAGAATTTATGATTTCATGTCTGAAAAAAATTATCCTACATTTATCTAAGGGTATTTGCAAAAGTCGGAGTAAATTTTAGCATCCTTTCATCCTTAAACCTTCACTTTTTATTTTATTTTATTTTTCTCAGATCTACCACTAATATCTTCAGACTGCATTAAAATCTAGTGAGGCATGCCTATGCACAGTCACCATGCAGTCTGTGGCATCTCCAGCCACACTTTCCAGAGTTTCAGTTGATAGCAGAATCAGGGAGCCCATTCAGATGCTTAATATCTGAATTTGGATGTTTTCAATATTTAATTTTCCCATATTCTCATTCCCTGGATTGGTGTTTCATGTTTTAGAAATGTAAGCTAACTATTTTGCAATTGATCCCCTTGACTAACAGAGAAGTTTGTCCAATTTTTCTGAACAATGTAGGCAGTTTCCTTGGGGGTAGTGGTGGGGTGATTCTTTAAAATGGAAAGACATTTGATCTGCTTGACTGTTCTACAGGTCTGAAATCTGAATTCCTACCAAACCAAACCAAACCAAACCAAACCAAACCAAGATCTTTAGAATAAGCTAAAATGGATCTAGATCTTGTAAATACTGAGAAATTAGTTCTGTTTCACTCTATTTCTCAGTGCTGTTGGAATCTTAACTAAAACTCACAGGGTCATTTTCATTAGTGAATGAAAGCTAATGAAGAGTGGTGTTGTAGCTGTATGTCACAGAGCAGTCCAGAACTCAAACAGTCCTGAAACATTGACAATTTTCTGATTGATGTTTTTGTTTGTGTTGTTTTTGTTTTTGTTTTTTTTTGTTGTTGTTGTTGTTGTTTGGTTTTTTTCTTATAAATGGAATGCTAATAATTTCTTGCTGTACATAAGGTGACTGCAGAAACAACCCCACACATGTTTTAAGGCAATATATATTCAAGGAAGTTTCGAATTTTAAGTATAGCATATAGCTGAACTGCACCTTGCATACCCAACTGAAACCTTAATTTATCCCTCCTGTACGTATGTATATTATCTTTAAATATATGAACATACTTTTCATGGGGCAATAATTCATCAGTGCCCAGAAGAGAGAGTATTTATTAAATGAGCAGTTATTCTGCCTTTGTTTTTTTTCCTAGCCACTCAGTGTCTGGTGCCTTACTATCAGCACACTATCTGAATTCAGCTATGACATCAGAATTAATTTCTTTCCAGTATTTCCATGCCACTGTAGCATTTGAGTGTTTGACAACTGCTAATGAATGTACTTTTTTCAATACTTGTGTGAGTTGAAAGGATGAAAAATGAGGCTGAGAGAGATTAAGGTCAAAAGTATATACAGAGTCGTATGCAAACCTGAGATTTTAAGTACCCACCATTAAATAGCATTTTATATGTTCAAAGTGCTACTTCCCTTGTCTGCAGCTGCAAGGGTAAATGTTTAACACTTACATAAATCAGACTGTAGGACTTCCATTCAGCACAAAGAAAATTACAATACAACATAAGACTACTTGTGAAGAATTTGATTCAAAATATTTCTAAACTTCACAGAAGGATTTGTGGCAGAGTTAGGCAAAGAATTCAGTTCTTCAGGCCATCAATCAGCTGCCTTCACATAATAATAGTTGGAATTTTTGTCTCATTCCTTTTTTTTAGTTACCGGTACTTGTGAGAAAGGAGTAGAGAATTTACAAACAGTGTCATATTTCACTACATAATTATGATACATTCCAGAGTTGATCTTTTTCATACACTGAGGTAGTCGTTCACTTATGATTATCCTGTAATTATGAACATTATAATAATTATCATCATATCAGAAAGTGGAAGCACAAAGTTGATCAAATAAGATTTGCACAGGTCATTTAAATTTGGACTTATTAAAAATACATGTTGCAAATTTTTTTTTTCTGTGAGCAGCTTCTCACCTTCTAAAGAGGACATTGAGAGAAAAAAAAAAAGAAAAAATATATCCTTTTGCTTTGTGTTTAAAGTCACAGATAGCTGGTCTGGATCATACTGGCGTACTTGCCTTAATGCAGGAGGCAATAGCAAGAGAAGACTCTCACTACCCGAGCAGCAAAGGAAGGGTGTCAGTGATATTTCCTAACAGATGTGAATAGTGACACTGCTTCAGGTTAGATGATGCAAAATATAGAAATACACAGAGGCATATGCCATTGCTGCCAGTGACCATGTCTGCTTAGTCCTTCTGCAGCTGTTCCTTTTTCAAACACTCTTGCCTGATCTACCCAGCTCCTCTTTTCCCATTCTTACACTTACCTCTGCCTTTTCATTCCAGTATCAGCCTTCCTGTCCAGAAAGAGCAAATTCCTCTTATCTGGTCCCTGGAGTGACTCCCCTGGCTACTTCTCCTGTGCCCAGACTCCCCACAGGCTCCTCATGCAAAGCTCTCCTTCCCCCCTTCATTACTATTTATTTTCCTTGTGTCCTGGGCTGGAAGTTTCCACTCTTCTGCCTCTCTCTAAACCCTTCACAAATGTCTGCCATGACAACATTTCAAGTTGGTCTAAACAGAATTATAATATTTTAATTAAAAAATATATATTTATAATACCTTTTAAACTATGACATTTAATTTATATAAACAGCCTTGCCTTATGTGATTTGTACTTACATGTTTTCTCCTTTGGACTGGGACTACCTCACAATGCAAGCCCTCATCAAAGTAACCAGTCCCACTGGAGTCCCAGGGTTCTGTACACTGGGACACTTTGCTGTTAGGATAAATGGCAACTGGAACCATATCTTTAAAGAGCCAATTGAGAGATGTCATAATAGCCACAATATTTGATAAATGACGTAATATTTCCCCTCCCCAGTATTTCAGTTCTGAAATAAGAAAAACACCATGCTTTTATGATTTGAAAACTATTGAAATCAGCAAAGAAATCCACTTTCTGCAAAGTTCAGAGAATAAAATTAATCTTTTTCAATTTTCAAGGAAAAAAAAATCTTTCATTTGGCAGACATACAAATTCTTAGAAGTTTTGACAGAAAAATGCTTTGGTGTTTCAAACACCAAAACATTCCTTTTCATTAAATATACATTCAAAAGGAAATAGACATTTATATGATATGCCAAAAATAATAATAATAATAAATAAATCTACAGATGCATTGAGAGGGACAGTTTTGCAATTTCAACCACATGCCAGTGTTTCTACCAGCTGTCAAACTGCACTGCAGTCTAGATGTGAAAACATAAATACACATATAGAAATTACAAACCCCGCAATCACTGTATATTAGCATTTGGTAAATCAGGGACAGAATATCCCTTAAAAGACTGTATATCTAGACCTGCCCTACAGGTACTTATTTTAACTTGTCTTTACAACCTTTCCAATGAATAAGCCTCTGTGTCTGTTTGAAGCTTCACTGCCTAATGTGCAGCCTACACCCTCTCTGCTGGAACTTAAGCTTGTTTGTCCTCAGCTATTTCCAGTTAGCCTGGAGAACAACTCAGTCACTGCCCTCTCAATACAAATCTTCCCTTCCCAGGATTCCTGCCACATCTCTGCCTCCAGCCTTCTCTCCACAGATTCTCCTCTCTAATCCTCCCATCTTCTGGCTCTCTCTTAGGGACTGCACTTGCATCTGAGTGGACATGAAAGCCTCTGAAAGAAGCTTTGCCAGTCTCTCCTAAAACTGCATATTTACCTCTTCATCTGTTTTGATGTTAACAGAATAAAATTTACCTTTCCTGCATACTACTCTGTTGACTTGTAGTTAGTTTATGATCCTCTCTAACCCTTAGATATTTTACTGCAGTACCCTAGTCAGTAATTCCCCAGTTATTGTGCTCGTATAAAGGCTGGACCTGAGTGAATTTCAGAAATGCTTAATGTTTCACCTTCTATTCCAATAAGCAGCACTATAAATACGTTCTCTTGCATACTTCAATTTCAAGTGGCCCATATACATATTTCTGCTACTTTTAACAATGGGCAGATACCATCTGCTTATTTAAAAATGAATGGTACTTTTTTTGCTGTTGTTGTTGTTGTTGGATTAAATTCTCTGCAAATTATTGTTTTGGTATATCTTTTTAATCTATGATCTCTGAGCACTCTCCTGCTCGTTAAGGAATAAGTACCTTTAAAATATATATTTTGATCCAAATCCCCAGGATTCAAAATAATGACCAGTTAATTTGCTCAGGGTTTCTATGCCCATTTCTACCTCCTGTCAGTTTGGTCAGGGCAGTGTTTCTGACATTTTCGTTTTCATTCAGTTAAGCAACCTCACAGGCTCTGGTTTATAAAGTCACACAATCTGAGGAAATACCTTCGTCCACTGCCTAAAAGCATGCCAAATTTTATGAAGAAGCTACTGACAGACAGAGTGCCTCAGGGCACTGCACAGATCTGATTTTCTGGCAGCAATACTGAGTAGTGTGGTGATGTGGCTCTGGGGATAAAAGTGACAGGGGCCTGAGTGTGGTAATCAGCTGTGTGCAGAACTATGTCAAAGTGGAGGGTCAGATGGCCAAAACGTCTCAGAGGGAAACGACATCTCACTTTAATGTAAACAATTTGAAGAATAAAACATGTTTGAAAAGCTGGAAGCATGGGGGGAAAAAAATGGTTCGGCAGACTATCTCTGGAGTTTATCTTCTGCTGCTTTCACACATCTAGAAATATCTGGTCTCCTTTGTCTCCATTACAATCATGCCAAGCCTCACAGACTAAGCTGAAAACTTGTAATACTACATTTCTTATATAATTCTTATAATTAAAATATGGCTTTTAAGAAAAAGCTGAAGTGCAGCCTTTAATATAAAAATAACACATCATCCAAAACAAATCTTTTCTCTGAGTTTCACTGTTCCTAAGCAAACTTTCTTCAGAATTACTCATTCGCTACACTCATTTTTTGTTTCCTTTCTAATGTTTAAATAAACTACCACAATCCTAGCATCTGAAGAGAAAAAGTTAAATGCACTTAATAGATCAGAAAAGAGTGTTTCAGGAAATTCTGTCAGATTCCTACACTTACCTCCAGACTATTTCAAAGCTAAATGCCAGCAAAAACACAAGAATCAATCATAAATCTTCCTTTACCATGCCTTTATAGGGATTTCATGGGCTCATGTGTTCTTTTTATTCTTGGGCAAGCCTTTTTTCCAAATATTTCAAATGCACACAGTTACACTGTAGTTTAGCCAATTACCCAGACCTTCTTTAAATTCCTGTAATAATCTTTCTATGACAAATTAAATGGGATATTTTTAGAGAAAAACATTTGAAGGATATAAAAGTTCTCTATCACAACTTCAAAACTGATATGTCAAATAAGAATGTAGATTGTATAACACATTACAATTCAGATAACACTGTTTTAAAATTCCAGTCTAAATTCCTATCATCTCAAATACCAGTTTTTCTTAAAATGATGTTTTAAACTCAGAATATAACTTTAAGGTGTACACTTAATTTACAAATGAACTTCTGAAATTAAACAATGTTATAGCCACATATGAGCCTAATAAAGAAATCAGAGGGCTCTGGGCGACAGGAAATTAAGCCTCAGGAAGATAAAATGAAGGACTACCTGAAGTAGTGTTTTTAAGTTCTTCAAAGTATATGCAGATCTCTTGAACTAACTGATGTAAAGCATTGAGGAAGAGCTTACCAACCAAGCCATCTACAACATCTGGTACCAGCTACTATCAAGAATAAAGGAAAAAGACTAAGCAGAGGTCCCAAGCCTCACGATGACATGGCATAGGCAGCAAGAAAGCTGCTGGGCCACTTTGGAAAAATCTACACAAAAGGCATAGCTGACACCTACATGTAAAAATGCTTCTGTATTTGCTCCAGAAGACATCGTTTATCCACAGATCCATGTTTGTGCCCAAGTTGCTGGAGAGCAACTTTTTACACAAACAGATAATCATAGGACAAGCGAAACAGTTTTAAACTAAAAGACAGGAGATTTAGATTAGATGTTAGGAGAAAATTCTTTACTCAGAGGGCCGTGAAGCACTGGAACAAGTTGCCCAGAGACGTTGTGGATGACCCATCCCTAGAGGTGATGAGGGCCAGGATGGATGGGGTTTTGATCAACCCAATCTAGTTGGAAGTGTCCCTGCCCATGGTGGGGGATGGTGGAACTGGACGGTCTTTAAAATCCCTTCCAACCCAAACCATTCAGTGATAAAATGATACTATAGAAATAAATAAATAAAACAAAAACTAGGAACCCTCCCCCTGTATTCTTTGTGCACTCTAATGGCGCACAATCTAGTTCCCAGTGAAAGTAAAAATAATTCCTAAATGTACAGACCCATTTGTGCTTAAGCCAGTTTCACCAAAACAAATTATTTGTATATGGGAGCTGTATGATCCTAGTCATAGGAGCAGACTGACCGACTTGCAGACCATGGCTAGCCTGCAACATGAGTAGCAGATGAAAGCCAGCACAGGAATGAAAAAATGCATCTTGTGGTGCAATACTGGCCTGACAATCAAAAAGACAGAGGCATCAGTGCTAGCTGATGCTCCTGTGCAAACAATATGTTTCCCAGAAATTCAAATATGACTAATCTCTTGGATGCTTGAAAGCATAACAAGTATAACAGATGGGACAAAAGTGGATGATCTGCATATGGTTGAGTACTACCAATCACAGGACAAGTGACAGAAGCCTGACAGAAGGCAAACAAACAACCAGTCTGAAAACATGTCGTACCTACCAACCATTGCATACAAGGGCTGTATCCCACCTACAAAGCTGAGCTATCAGGCTAACAAAATACCAATACGTTCTAGCTTGTTATATACCCTACTTCCGTAATTAAGAAGAATAAGTAACAAATTTTGTCAAAAGGTCTGGACCCTAGTAGGGGAAGAAGCAGTTTGTCCTTTCATTCAACATGGAGGAAGAATGGATGCACAGAAGTATGATGCCACACAGAATTGGGGAAGCTTGAAAGGAAACACTGCCCCAGCTGAGGTACTTGACTCATACTGGTCCTCTGGGAAGTGCTGAATTCAACTCTGCATGCCAATTCATTCTTTGAAAATTAATGAACAGTAAATCATGTGGTAAACAGATTGGACTTCGAAACAGAGCACTGAAGTCTGGCAGAGACATCTATAGCCTAGTAGTTACGAGTGTGCTAGCAAGGCCTAGTTGTTACATGTGTGCAACAGGGCCGTAAGGCCAGGCCATGTTGACCCACAATGAAATAAAACATAAAACTTCTCTAACACATTTGTCATAGAGGATCTCTGGAAACAGAAATTTACATGTGCTAAAAATACAGCTGAAAGTATAAAAATAAGAAAATAAAATTAATAAGAAATAGATCACAGAATCACAGAATTTCTAGGTTGGAAGAGACCTCAAGATCATCGAGTCCAACCTCTAACCTAACACTAACAGTCCCCACTAAACCATATCCCTAAGCTCTACATCTAAACGTCTTTTGAAGACTTCCAGGGATGGTGACTCCACCACCTCCCTGGGCAGCCCGTTCCAGTGCCTCACAACCCTTTCAGTAAAGAAATTCTTCCTAACATCTAACCTAAAACTCCCCTGGCATAACTTTAGCCCATTCCCCCTCATCCTGTCACCAGGCACATGGGAGAACAGGCCAACCCCCACCTCTCTACAGCCTCCTTTAATGTACTTATACAGAGCAATAAGGTCACCCCTGAGCCTCCTCTTCTCTAGGCTGAACAAGCCCAGCTCCTTCAGCCGCTCCTCATAGGACTTGCTCTCCAGGCCCCTCACCAGCTTCGTCGCCCTTCTTTGGACCCGCTCAAGCACCTCGATGTCCTTCTTGTAGCGAGGGGCCCAAAACTGAACACAGTACTCGAGGTGCGGCCTCACCAGAGCCGAGTACAGGGGGACGATCACCTCCCTAGCCCTGCTGGTCACAGTGTTTCTGATACAAGCCAGGATGCCGTTGGCCTTCTTGGCCACCTGAGCACACTGCTGGCTCATATTCAGCCGACTGTCCACCATCACTCCCAGGTCCTTCTCTGCCTGGCAGCTCTCCAACCATTCCTCTCCCAGCCTGTAGTTCTGCTTGGGGTTATTGCGCCCCAGGTGCAGGACCTGGCACTTGGCCTTGTTGAACTTCATACAGTTGACCTCAGCCCATCGGTGCAGCCTATCCAGATCCTCCTGCAGAGCCTTCCTACCCTCGAGCAGATCGACACACGCACCTAGCTTGGTGTCATCTGCAAACTTACTGAGGGTGCACTCAATGCCATCATCCAGATCATTGATGAAGATGTTAAAGAGGACCGGCCCCAGCACCGAGCCCTGGGGGACGCCACTAGTGACTGGCCTCCAACTGGACTTGGCTCCATTCACCACAACTCTTTGGGCCCGGCTATCCAGCCAGTTTCTCACCCAACGAAGCGTGCGCCAGTCCAAGCCAAGAGCAGCCAGTTTCTTGAGGAGAATGCTGTGGGAGACGGTGTCAAAAGCCTTGCTGAAGTCAAGGTAGACCACATCCACAGCCTTTCCCTCATCCATCCAGCGCGTCACTTTGTCGTAGAAGGAGATCAGGTTCGTCAAGCAGGACCTGCCTTCCATAAACCCATGCTGGCTGGGCCTGATCGCCTGCTTGCCCTTCAAGTGCCGCATGATGACTCCCAAGAGGATCTGCTCCATGAGCTTCCCTGGTACTGAGGTCAAACTGACCGGCCTGTAGTTCCCCGGGTCTGCCCTCCGGCCCTTCTTGTAGATGGGCGTCACATTTGCTAGTCGCCAGTCAGCTGGGACCTCCCCCGATAGCCAGGACTGCTGATAAATGATGGATAGGGGCTTGGCCAGCTCCTCTGCCAGTTCTCTCAGTACCCTTGGGTGGATCCCATCCGGCCCCATCGATTTGTGGACATCCAAGTGCTGTAGCAGGTCACCAACCAGTTCTTCGTGGATGGTGAGGGCCACATCCTGCTCCCCGTCCCCTTCCACCAGTTCTGGGTACTGGGTATCCAGAGAGCAACCGGTTTTGCCGCTAAAGACTGAGGCAAAGAAGGCATTAAGCACCTCCGCCTTTTCCTCATCTCTTGTAACTAAGTTTCCCCCCGCATCCAGTAAAGGATGGAGATTCTCCCTAGTCCTCCTTTTTGTGTTGATGTATTTATAAAAGCGTTTTTTGTTATCTTTAACAGCAGTAGCCAGATTGAGCTCCAGATGAGCTTTGGCCTTCCTAATCTTGTCCCTGCACAGCCTCGCTACATCCTTATAGTCCTCCTTAGTGGCCTGCCCAATTTTCCAAAGATTATAAACCCTCTTTTTTCTCCTAAGCTCAAGCCACAATTCTCTGTTGAGCCAGGCTGGTCTTCTTCCCCGCTGGCTCATCTTTGGGCACATGGGGACAGACCGCTCCTGCGCCATTAGGATTTGCCTCTTAAAGAGCGCCCAGCCTTTCTGGACCCCTCTGCCCTTCAGAACCGCCTCCCATGGGACTCCACCAACTAGTGTCCTGAGCAGATCTTGAACATATTGTCATATAAAGGATACAATTTGAGACACCCCCACCAAACTGTTTTTTAATGTGATTTCAGATTTCTTAGATCCTACAGCTCTCCTTCCCTTCAAGGATAGTTGTTAAGTATTCAGAATGCCTCTAAGTATTCCCTAGGAACCACTTCTGAAAATTCGGTGTTAAGGGCTGTAAAGGCTGTCATTTAATTTTATGTTCAAGAAGCAGTAACTGTAAACTGCTGTCATACTGGATAGTCTTGCTCTCCCTCCATTTCTGGCCACAGACACTAAAAGCAAATCAATCCTATTCAACACAGTCATAAAACTTGAGCCAAGAAAGGAGGCCAAAAAATGCAGGGTGAAGAGAGAAGGGGCCCAACTGTGTGGTCATATTGGCTTGCTCCTCAGGGGAATCATGATCAGAAATGTGACAGGGGAAAGTCCCTTCTAGTGACAGTTTTCAATTAGAACATACTAATGATTATATTATGACAGCATGAAATATTGAAATAGTGGATTGAAAAAAACTGACTGTGTTCTTTCCCTCATTCCTCTGTATCTTTCCTTTCCTGCATGCAGACTGCAGATCTGATCTCTTTTACTCTGTGTATGGTTGTCTCAATCATCACTGATAAGTGAATAGTATATATAGATTTTTTTACATATCTACATTATCTAAATTAACCAAAAGTAGCTAATTTATTAATTGAGCTTATTTCCATAGATATATTTGCATTAACTGACTGTTCAATCAATAGTAAGCAAAGAACATATGGCTTATGAAATGTAGAGCATATGTAGCCAACTGCACATAATATGTGTTTGCAAAACTGCCAGCTGTCATATTTTGGGTAACATACATCAGTGTGTGAGAAATCAAACCTGTGAGAAATCCATACTATTGCCTTTTGTGTTGGTGATAATTTCTTTGCAAGACAATAAGAAGTTGCATTTTGTTTGGTAAATACATGCCATCTGTTTGTGTTATTTCTTATTCCTCATAGTAGCAGAGAATAAGCGCAAATACCTCAGAGGTGCCACAACATAGCACCTCATTAATCTTCCCACTTTTTATTGTTGGTAGACAGTAATTGCTCCCTGCCCTATAAATTACAAAGGAAGGAAAAAGTCTATTAGATAGACAAATGCATGTAGAATTAAATGTACAATATTATGGACACAGCAGCACAGCAGTCAGATTTGTTGTGACATTTATAAACATATTATTAGCTGCTCATAAGGGACACACATAATAGCAGTGTACTAGACACAAGGAACACCTACTGATCTTTTTTCCCAAATATGTATGCTTCTTATAAATAAAAGAAAAAAAAAAAAGTAAAAAACAAAACAAAACAAAACAAAAAAACAGGTTTCAACTTCAACTTCTATTTGTTCCATAGTATTCTCACATAGCTACCTATGCAAACAAATAGTAATAATAAATATATAAAAAATCTGTTTACTCATTTTTAACCAGAATATTCACATCATGTATGTTGCATATAGCTGAATGTTGGAGTGTATGTTGCACTAAGCTTGGCATAGCAAACCTATTAAACAACCATCAGCCAGCACAAACCTCATCTGGAAAGCCACAGCTCACAGTTTTGCTGAGGCTAGAGAAAGGCTGACTGCACTACTTCCCTCCTCACCTCTACGCTGGGAAGGCACACAGGATCTGATCACAGACACTCAACCACTTGTGGTGTTGGGACTGAGCAGCAGCCAACAGCTATAAGTCACCTGCCTTTAAAACAGCCTAACAGATTTTGCATTTCTTCTGACCAAATTAGTCCCAAAAGTTTTCAAGACCTCAGATTCCAGATGTTAATGTTCTAGAAAATGACCTGAATGAGCAACAGGTTACAACACAACCCCAAGCTCTCATCTTGGCTTAATGTGGTGCAAAGATGACCAAAATTAAAGTTTCATTTACAAATGCTCTCTATATTCAAAATATTTTAAAATAATATCTCTATAAGAAATTCAAAAGCATAAAAAGATTCAAAAGAAAAAAGGCACATAAGCCATATTCTTGATTATTGTTCTCATTTGCTGATAAAATGTGGAAAACCATTTGCACTCCTAGCACAAGAGCTCAGCTTCTGTTCCATGTTCTTGAGCACACATCCCAGAGGTGTATACACAGCAGCAAGCACAAGAAAAGGTAAGTACACATAGCTCTTCATCATGGGCCTTATAACGAGGCATGCTGCTGCACATGCTAGTGAGTCAGGAGGTGAGAAAAAGACATAGAAGAAGAGAGATAAAGAGCATCTGACCCCTGATATGGTAGAGACCCCTGAGTATGCACAAAATCTGCCATACAGAACAGATATACATACAGAACTAAGGACCATCAATCTTAGTTGAACTTAGTGTAATAATAGCTACCTGCATACAGGTTTTGGTTTAGAATTGATTTATATTCAGTGGGACTTCCAGCAAATGGTTTGGGTTGAGTTTAGGGTGACAGGAGACAGTTGTTAGAACTCATCAGTTGGAATTCAGCTAAAACCCTCAATATATATTCTCAGACAAGAAATTAAACTGGCTTCAGTTTTTTTCCTAAGAGTTTAAGGTGTTATTAATAAATAAATAAATAAATATTATTTAAAGTTTAGCAACAAGATTTTTTTCAATGCAATTTTTTTTGTCCTTCAGAATCTATCTATTCTGCTTAAAAATACTCCAGAGTAACTACAAGGATATAATAAAGTATCCTTGCTAAATTAATGAATTACAGCAGTTCAGTCTCTTGTTATGGATGGAGTAATGCTCATAATTTATTAATTACCTCACATTAATTAATTTAGGTAAAAAATACAGATGAAATGGGCTTATATATTATGCAAAATCATATTTAATAGAAATTGCTCTTTTCTAGTAGTGTTAATTCAGTTCAGTATTAGACTGCAGCTAACCTAATGTCAATCTGATTTTGTGTGTATCTGAATCTGTAAAAAACTTCAAAGTGATCTCAGATCCTCTGATTGCAAATATAAATTGATTTTTACCGCATCACCTTGTGTAAGACTGTTCGTTCCACACAGCAGCTATGTACATGTCTAATGATAGAAACAGCATCTCATGTCTTCAGAATATCCAAGGGTTAAACGGGAAGATAAAAGAGATTGAGAGTGCTGATAGTACCAAATAGATACCTAAGGAATAAACGTAGCTCTTCAATTGATTGTTTCACATGACAATTTTAACATATAGCATAACACAGACAAAAAATCCTGGATGGCATATTCAACATCTCCCTGTTGCAGAAATACCTGTTGTAAACATTTCTCTATTGATTTCCATGCAATAATTCATGATATATAGTATATAAACCCCTATTCCTCAGCTATGCTGAGATGACTGAGATGTAGAGTAGAGCTAGTGATTTCATTTACTAAGGACTGAGATATTCAACTTTATTTTCAATAGATCTAAATTTCTTTTTTTTTATTTCGGTTTGGAATATTTTGGACTAACATATTTCTAGAATTATACATTTTCTAGGAGTCTCACTTCTCACAAAAACAGTCTTGAATATCTCTCATGCTCAGACAGTTAAAGCTACAATGAAATCTCTGATTCTTAATCTTGGATTCAGAATTGGCCATATGACACAGGCCATATCTTAAAAAAAAAAAAAAAAAGTCCATTGATGTTATCGTAGAAGGATCGAGAAGGCAGATGCAGACCTTGTAATTTCTCTGGGACAAGGAGATTTTTCCCAAATAATATGGTGACAGGTCTACCTGTCTACCACCTCCAGTTTCTATTCATTTTAGGTTGCTATGTGACTTAAACATGGCTCTTGGCAAAAGTCATGATCCTGAGTTGCTGGAGACCTGTCCTCACTTATTTCTCACTATATGTGTCCTGTCATAATCAAGACAACACATTTTGCTCAACTCTCCCAGGTTTTAGTTCTGGAACAACTTGGAGGGAGAGCAGAGATGTGAGGCCAGCCTCTTAAGCAATACCGCTTTCAGGTTGCTTGCCATTTCCACACATATCAACATTTGTTGACAATAAAGTGAATTAGATAGAGAGGAAACGAGGCATGTATGAGTCAGAAAATGGGTCATACATGAAAACAGCTTGAAGCTATTAGTACCTAATGTTGCCATTCAATGAATAAAAAAGAAGCTGGTGCTAGATGTTCAGCAATGTTTTAGTTATTTTTGAAAATACACTCTTGGCCCTAGTAATTTTCTTAAATGCTTTCAAAAAGAGAGGTACAGAGAGCAATTAATATTTTTCATGGATTGGCTTTTGTACTGAAACACATTTCTTCTGAAGAGTAAGTCTTTCAGTGCTTTGCTGTAATGAAACCAGGAAAATCCTTCATCCTAAGTAAGGGAGCACGGGTCATATCTCAAATAGTGCATTAATTCCTTGTTTCTATGCAGTCATCCCTTATCTGCCTATTAAATGAAAACAAAGTAAATGAACATACGTGTACATTTCCATGTAAGGACAGAAAAGGAAATATATCCATGCCACTTTGTTTTGTTTTTCCCAAGAAAAACACTAGGTATGCATGATTAACAAGTCTGTAAAACATTATTTTTGTTCAATTTCAAACACTGGTTAGTAATATCATTAGTTTCCAAAATTATACTCACTGACTGAGCACCTACTCATCTTTTGCATGTTTTCACCCTTATTCATATGTAGCCTCATGTCTTACTTATTCAAGCCTGCTCAGAAAACAGTCTTACTGACATTCCACATGTAATTTTCAATAGACTCTTCATTACAACAACAAGGTACTTCACAGACACCAGTGAATGTTTATTCATAAGGCTTCTGTGTGGTAAAGCAGTGATATTTCACGTTAGGAAATTAGACAGAGAGAAAGATATATGCAAGCAAATTTAGTTCTGGTACATCTCAACTTTTTGAAGGCTGGAGTCCTGTTCTGCCATTACTTGATTATATTTTCTCGGTGTACATGAGAAATTACAAGGCTTTAAAGAAAGTAAACCATCAACACCCAAAGCAAGATCTTGTGGAGTCATCTCAGTGGCAGAGGACTTATTTAAGGAGTGATGGAAGATCATATCAACAGCACTGACCTCTGCCACGTGGGCTACCAGAAGAACCACCAGCTGGCCTAATTCAGTACTTTCTAGGCAAATCTGTATTGAACATGAATGAAAAGCAAAAACATCAAACACGTGTTGTGAGGAATTGTGGTGGTTTTACTGTGCTAGGTGGCTAAACGCCACAACCACTCTCTCACTCCCCCTCCTTAAATGAGGAGGGGAAGAAGTAAAGAACAACTCATGGGTAGAGATAAGAATAATTTAATTAAAGGGAAAAAAATAATAATTATTATGGAAAGATTATTATTAACTAAGCAATTTAACTAAAGGGGAAAAAAAAGGAGGGGGAAAGGAAAGAGAGGGGGAAAGGAAGGCAAGGCAAGGCAAGGCATGGGAGGGGGAAAGGGAGGGGGAGAGGGAGGGGAAAAGAGAAGGGAAGGGAAGGGAAAGGGAAAGGGAAAGGGAAAGGGAAAGGGAAAGGGAAAGGGAAAGGGAAAGGGAAAGGGAAAGGGAAAGGGAAAGGGAAAGGGAAAGGGAAAGGGAAAGGGAAAGGGAAAGGGAAAGGGAAAGGGAAAGGGAAAGGGAAAGGGAAGGAAAAAAGAAATAAAGGCTATGTGGAAGTGCAGAGGAAAGAAATTACTCTCTACTTCCCACAAGTGAGTGATGCTTGACCACATCCTTGAAGCAGGGCCTCAACACACGTAGCCGGTGTTTGGAGGACTGACGTTTTCACAACGAGAGCCCACCCCTCCCCTCTTCTTCCTGTTTCCACATTTTATTGCTCAGTGTGACTCGGTTGGTTTAGGTCAGCTGTCCTGGTGATGTTTCTTTTCTCACTTTTTTGCCCACCTTCTAGGAGGGTTAGAGAGAGTCCTGATGCTGTGTCAGCAATGCTCAGCAGCAGACACAACACTGGTGTGATACCACTGCTGTTCTAGCTACAAGTGCAGAGCACAGCACTGTATGGGCTGCTGCATGGAAAGTTAACACCCCAGCCAGACCCAGTACAGGAATGTTGTTCTACACAGCCCCAGATCCATACCTCCTGTTTCTCACTCTTGGCCTTATTTGCCCCATGCTCTGTAATATATACTTGTTCTGTTTCAATTCTGTTGGCCCCACTTCTGGTCTGAGTCCCCAAGTACCTTGAAATTCCACCCTTTTTCTCCAACCCACTGTGTAACTTCTCCTTCTACTTGACTTTTCTGGTCCTTCCCAAACTCTTCCAGGTCACAGAATCACTAAGGTTGGAAAAGACCAAGATCATCTGGTCCAACCACCCCCCTACCATGTCCCTAAGCACCATGTCCAACCTTTCCTTGAACACCCCGAGGGACAGGGATTCCACCACCTCCCTGAGCAGCCCACTCCAATGCCTGACAGCTTTTTCTGAGGAGAAATGTCTCCTAATTTCCAACCTAAACCTCCTCTGGCACAACTTGAGTGCAAGACCCGGTACTTAGCCATGTTGAACCTCATCCCATTGGCCTCTGCCCATCAAAAAAACTCTTCCCTGACCAGGAATCGAACCCGAGCTACGGCGGTGAGAGCACTTAATCCTAAACATTAGACCACCAGGGATGGATAAGACGCATAAATAAAGTCCTTAAACAATATCTGCTTTCTCCTACTAGGCCTCTCCCTCATTATTATGTCCTTGTTTTGTCTGCCAGTTCACAACAGCTTGCTACAGCATCCTTACCAGAGATTCAAAGTTTTCACCTTACCAGCTCCACTTGGTTGTTTCACTGGCCCCATTCTGTTCATCAAAGAGACCTCTTTTACTTACTCCTCTTCCAATCTTTTAAGCTTAGTTTTTGACCACATTTTACTGGTGTCACTTTTGCCAAACTCTTTAGAACTAATACAAATAAAGCAACAAGACACTAAAAACAGAAGAGAAACCATATCAGCATATGAGGAGATGCTGAGAGAACTGAATTTGTATAGTCCTAGAAGACTATACTGCTGTCTTCAACTGTATGCATAAAGGAGATGGAACCAAGCTCCAAGAAGGAGAAGGAAAAGAGACAAACTGCACAAGTTTTAAGAAAATTTTGACTGGACATTAGGAAACAGTGAGAGTGGTTCAGCACTCTAACAGGTTGCCCTGTTTGGATGTGAAATCTTTATTTCTGGATATATTCAAAACACAACTGGATAGGGGCGAGAGCAACCTGATCTAACTTTGAAGTTAACCCTGCTTTGAGCAGGCTGTTGGCCAGGTAATCTTCAGGGGACCCTTCAAACTTATATTACTCTTTGATTCTCATCTCACAGTAAATTTTCTTTCCCCTACCTGATACTTAAAAAGGTAAGGTTTTTGTTTGCTTGCTTTTTGTTGATTTTGTCAAAACACTTTTAAAAGAGAGAGAGAGATAATCATCCAACACTGAAAATGTAAGTCAAAGCTGGGCAGTGTAAGTAACCAGAAAAGAGAGTAACTAGGTAGACCTAATAATAAGCAACATTACTAAATCTACTAGGAAGTAAAATGTAGTTTTGCTCTGTGGTGTTTAAAAAATTCTCTGTAGAATCAGATTTTTTTCCTCTTTATTTGTTAATTTTATTCCTTGGATCAAGAAGTAGTAATAGTAATTTAACTTACCAATGTGCAACCTGCTTTAGCAATATTTAAATTCTTAAGCTGCAATATGCCTTGAAGGTGTTCTTAATATATGTCTTTTACAATTGCACTGGTTCTCATATTGTTACCATTAGAACATTCAATTAAGTTATTTTATATAGTTTTCTATCTCTCCACCATACTCCATGCCTCTAATTGGGCTGCTCTGGGATTTTTAAGAATTTGCCAAACCACCATAACACCATTTCCAGGATTTGCATACATTTATCTCCTATTAATACCCCAGTAGAAGAAAACTAGGACTATATTTCATGTTGCATGGCAAGACAAAGCTATAAATATTTTTCAACCCACGTGTTCTAAGTAATCCAAACCATGTAAAACTATTGTAAAGTAATAAATGTGTTACTGTGGCTCATATGTTGGCAACATACACACTTTTTCCTTGCTTGTGTTTATCAGTTTGGCTAAAGGAGAAGTATCATTTTACTGCAGAATGGAAGCAAACAAACAAAGCTGTTCTTTGACATATTAGCTCCCTAAAGATACTTAGATCCAGCACATGCTCTTGGCCTTAGTGTTCTTTGCCACTGCTACAGTTTCCTGGGTACAAGGATTCTGTGATACGTAATTTGAAACACGGATCCCATCTCAAGTTCAAGGTGTAACTAATAACCAAAACAGCGAACACTTACATGAATTAGTTTTCTTTAGAAAACAGCTGATATAAGCAACTAAGTAGTAACTAGAGATACTGTTTGATCAAGATAGCTCAGCACAACAAATGTTTTAAGTAAGAATGCTTACTAGCCTTATGAACTGTAAATACAGATGGTAAGGTATTATATGACATTTTAGTTTTGCCAAAGAACAGATTTTATAGTACTTGTCTTCAAAATTAAAAAATATATTTTTAGAGTTAGCACCTTCTAAGCTTACACCTGTTTACAGATCAGCTTTGAAGAAGGAAAAAATGTAAACTTCTAAGAACTGGAATATGTTTCATGGATTTACAAACGAATAGATCTTGTTTCACAAACTGCAATTACATTTAAATTTCAGAAAATTAAAGGAAAAGGGAAATCAAAAGAAAGCTGTAGTTATTATATATTCCAATTTTAACTGGGCTATATGTAAAACCAGCAGCAGAGGCTATCTGTAGAAGATATTATGAGTTTCCCAGTCTTGTTATTTAAGATTTAAGGCCTAAATTCTGTGCTGCTTCTGCAGCTGCTACTCTCTGCACCATATATTCCTAACCATTTGTATTTACTATGGAGTGAGACTTTTCCTGTGTTGGAGTAAATGTCCTTTCTGTTTTCTTCCTAGGTTAGACACCTCCTTTGTATCATCCACGGAAGTGTTCTATAGTCATGTCTTAGCAGCACAAATCAATCCTGAAGCAGACAGTAGTGAACAAAGCAGTATTTCACAGATCTGCATGATAGCCAGTAATAAAATAACAAAAAGGACTGGAACTAGTTGCTTTGTTATTGCAGTTGAATTGGACAACATTTTCACCACAGATCAATGAGACACCAAAAAAATCTTCAATGAAGATTTTTCCCTAGGTTTTCCCTATTTTTTTCCTAGGTTTTCCCTAGGAAATTAGTTAAAATAGTTTCCTATCTGTATATGATGATTAAGATGAAAAAATGTACTGCTAGCTCACATAGCTTATGACTGGAAAGTGAAATGCATGGACATTAAATGCAACCCAGTGCTGCCTAGCTGTTCACGGGTGTGTCATCCTCAAGGGGATGGGAAGGCTCTCTCCTATAGCATTCAACAGCCACTCAACATAGATAGAGCTGCCTGGCTCCTGGTCATATAAGTTTTGACAGTTGGCAGTGTTGTGAGACAACAGCATGTGGAAACGGAACACAATGTGTTCCGCCCATGTTGTCTGATAGGAGACAGACTATACTCTTGAACAGTAGTTGCAGACTGATTTTCTACCCACTGGATGTTAAGTGGTTGCATGCAACATTTTTCATGGTTAGCCACCAACAACTTGCTTAAGAAAGATTTGTACTTACTTCTGGCTTTCAACATTTACTGTTATTTTCTTCTATTAATGTATTCCATAGAGTGGAAATAATATGAGAGGCGTCATTTCTCATTTAGAATAAGATGCTGGTGGTTGTGTCACTGGTTAAGAATGTCACTGGTTGGAAGACCACTGTTATTATTATGTACATCTATCAAATATAATTTATGCTTAGGACATTCATATTTAATCTCCATGTTTTCTAAGGACCACATTTCCTTGTTCTAATAAAAGGTTAGAATAAATTTCCCAGATCACTCCCAATTCTGATATTATTATGCCTTGTCAAGGAAGATTATCTTGCAGATTGTTTTATGATCTTCCTGTCTCAAAGAGGAACAGTAACTCTAAGTATGTAGTAGGTTAAATCTGGCAAGCAGTATCTTACATGTTCATTGTTTTGGGTGGGAAGAAAGATTTTGAGTAAAATGGTACAAGAATCCTCTCAGCAACTGGAACCTGAACTTTGCAGAAAAGCTGAAATGCCTTGCTTTGCCCAGTGTCACATTGATCAGGATTCCTAATGTGCCATGTCCTCTTTCATTTCATTGGAAAGGCCATAGTGATAGTGTAGAAAGGCATAGGGATAGTGTAGAATTCCAGATCTGACTTCTCTCTTTTTAGCAAATTTTCCAAGCAGCCCTCAAAATTAATGCAATGAAAGCAATGCTTTAAATTAGGATGTTGAAGGACAGCATCTCTGCTCTGATCTCAGTTCTGATGCCTGTATAGACAACAAAAAAATTCCATGCAGACAGAGCAGGGAGCCTATGATTGGTTTTAGTGTTTCATTATCAACAATATCAAATTACTTAGTTTATTAGAAGAAGTGGATGCATTTCATTTGCAAGACTTTACATTGTTTAGAGCTGTCTTAATTCTGGTCAGCCTTTCTTGTTTTCCTAATCAGAAATGCTGACATTTGATGTTCACTTTGCAATTGCTGAAGGAACTGGTGCCAGCAATTAATGCTTTCCCTATCAGAGCAGATACAGCCAGTAGTGTTTGTTGTTTCAATAGCCTCAGAGCAAGAGTGATCAAGGCCAATAGCACAGAGTCAATTCTCTGTCTTTCTCTCAAGGAGTATAGTGCAGTGTCTATCTGAAGGGCCATTATAGATGTTGACATCTTTGACTCCTTAAAAAAAGGAAACATAATGGTGGGATTTATTTCATGTAGCTCTGAACATCACTATGTGTCTACCTCCTTGTCCGTTCAAAAGATACCTACATCAGAATGAGTCTCTTTAGCCATCTTTTATTATACAGAAAGAAAAACTCACACTTTTAGGTAGGCCCTGATACATCTGGTCTATTTTAATTATGTATCTTTGAAAGAGATAATGTGTGTGCTTACAGTGCCTCTGTCTCTCTGTGGTTTCATAGACTAAGGGAGTCCATGTCAAGGTTTGATGCTGCTGTCCATGTCACATGATATTTGAGGTGTCCTAGGTGATCATTTTCACTGACACCTACCTGCTACTCCAGGAAGTTGTAGGTCCTGTGTCATATCTACCAGCCCCCTCTAACCTTACAGCCCTTCAAATGGCATCAACATATTATCGAACGAGAGTTGCAAATGCAGTAAATTTGCATGAGTCCTTCATGACTGATGTGTAAGTACCTCAGAACTTTTAACAGGTTTGTCTTCACAACACTTCCATGAGAAAGAGTAACTTCACATTTTCCTATTTTTTTCATTACAGGCATCTAGTGCTGTAAAATTAACAGGTATAACAGGACAAGCTCTGAAAACAAGAACACTGAGTATTCAACAAACTGGGGTCAAATGTCATACACTGATGCTTAGAGATAACCTGAGAATGGATTCATGCTGTAGAGAAAAACAACAACAAGAACCCAAAAAACTTCACAATACATAGTATTCTTTCATGTTATGGAAAACCTCATACAGCATTAAAAAAAAAAAAAGATTTATTCTAACATTCTTTCAATTTTAAAATTTGGAACCCTCTTTAATGAGAACTCAACATGAGCAGCTACAAAGACTAAAAGACTCATAATGAATTAGACAACATTAAAAAAAAAAAAAAAAGAAAGAAAGAAAACATTAGATTAAGTAACATTGCTGTTCAAACTGGATTTATAAATTACAGAAGAGGATTCAATCTACATTTGTAATCTTTCTCCATTCTAGAAAGCATTAAAAGTTAAAGCTGTGATCATAGCGATCAGCCCAACATGTTTATAGTAATTCAGTATCAATTTCAGTATGATAAATACATTGCAGTAAAGCTAAATAAATACTTTATTATATTAATCTAATTCCAGAGCCTGAGGTACTAGAGGGAGTAATGAATGATTTTTCATCTGATATTTTTTATATGCTGATATGCCCTGTCTCTGTCAATCACTACAAACAAAAAGACAATTCTCTCATGAGGTAGCTGGTAGGGGCTGTCTTTTTACATGGGTTTTGCTCAAACTTGGAAGCAGCACCAAATGTAGGTTACAGAGAGCCTGAAATACAGGCATGATTTTACTTCAGGTTTGAGGAGTGCACTTTCAGCGGGATAACACTGTAACATCACACACTGGAAGAAGAAAAAGGATTCATCTTTGCTGTTTTTTATAAGAATTTAGTGAGGTAAATTAGATACTGAATGGCTTCTTGTTTTTTCCCCTGAATGACCAAAAAACCTGACAAAAAAAAAAAAAAAAAAGATAAGGAAGTAATCTGACCAGAATATAAATTTATTCGTTAGGAACAAAAGAAATATTTCAATAAGTTTACTATAGTATCCATAAACAAATGATTTCCTGTATTAATAAACTAATAGCCAGCCTTTGATAAGAAACACTGCTAAAAACAGTGACAGAAAAAATAAAACATATGTAAATTCAAAGAGAATCAAAAGCATAAGTAGTGTTATGCCTTCTGTCCCTTACTGAAAGATACTGACACTGTAAGATAAGGGAAAGGTATTTTAGTTTGGCTCCCTATAAAAACAAGCCACAAGTTCAGACAAAAAAGGGGTCAAGTTCAAAACAGCACAATATGAATTAATTAAGCCCAGTCTCTTTTCTCAAATTCTGATGACCCATGATTTAGAAACTACAGGAAAAAGGAGATTTATTTACTTATTTGTATTCTTCACAACATTTGTTCTTTTCTCTATGTACTGTTATATTCTTCAGCTAGACATATGAGTCTGTCATTATCTTGTAATAACAAAGTCATTTAAAATGGAAACACAATTTAAAAGAAAAAATATATATATAACTTCTGAATGAATACGTGTCAATTAATACGTCAGCATGATTTTGAATATTTAGTAACAAAATCAAATTACCTTATATTTTCTTCACTACATGTGGTAGTCTTGTGACTGAATATTTTGAACATTTGATCCAAGTACTAACAAAATATTATTTCAGCTCTTACCTACAATGAATATTTATTGTCCTAGTAACTTATATCACAGAATGCACTATTTGCATCCCAAATCCATCATATAACAGGGTTATATAAAACAATGCAAACATCCCAGTATGGTGAGCTAAACAGCACAACTGTTACACAGAAATGGTGAATAAGAATTCCTGAAGGGTCCTTTGGAGTCTTAAGTTACACTACTTGCTATAGCTGCAAGCAACCATATCATAAATTGATCATGATAGATTTTGAATTTTGCTAGGACTAGTTTGAGACTGTTTTGCATTTACCACTCCTTCTGGTAGGTTGCTCCAGAAGTTCACCATTTTAGTAGTTAGACATCTTCCAATCTCCAGCATCTCTATTTATTGACAGATTATACTGCCCCATGCTTTCTTTTTTTCCAGAATCCAAGTGAAGACAATGCGATTAGCCAAATGAAGTAAATTGGAAATTCATGTATTTAAATATTTTTAAAAGAGCTTACTTTTATACCCCATGGTTAGGTATTTAAATATTTCCCAGACACTGAACGCCTATTCAAATTATTTCTAGCAGAGTATTTGTGATTGGATTTGTGCCAAAGTACAAGAATAAAGACCTAAAATTTAATGTTGTCAAGACAATAACTTTCTAAACACAGTCTTGCTGAAATGAAGAAAAAAGCAATGATTTATCAATTTAATTCCAACAGTAGTACGCCTGTTAACAAAAGATAATCATAGCAAGGACTTTGATACACATTTCCTATTAACATATCAAATGTGCCTTACAGAATTATGGCTGGAAGGGGCCATTAAATCTGTTGTATAACCTTGTATACAGATAAACCACCTGCACATCCAAGATCATAAATTCACTTAATTACTGCAGCTTTAAGCCCCATCAGTTGTGTACGGATAAAACACATCTTCAAAGGACATAGTCAACCTTGATCAGAAATATCAGTAAATAGGGAATCCATCACTGCCCTTACATGTTTGCTCCAATAGCTAAACTTCACTACTAAAAAGTATGCTAGTTTTATTTTGAAGTGTCTCACCTCAATTCACTATTTAAAAATGAAAGAATTTCATTTCCACAGTTCAACTTTTATTTCCAGACAATTCTTGTTTTTCTCTCTCCTTAAGTAAATCACCCTGACTATAGTACATTTCCTGCCTGTGTATTTCAGCTTCACAAACTCACTGCTCCACTGTTTACACATCTCAGGTCCCTTACATGCTTTCTACAAAAAAAAAAAAAAAAAAAAAAAAAAAAAAAAGTAATGTAGTGCAAATTCTCACTCCGGCTGATTTAGACTATTTTTAAGAAGATACAGTGCTGTTCCCAGCAACAAACTATCTTGTGCAAATAAGTCTGACCGAGTCTGATTCTCAACAAGGAAAAAGTAATTTGTTTTTATTTACTTAGAGTCACTCCATGTGTAGCAAAATTACTTGTATCTCCCAAATAAACAGATATAGACAGCAATTAGAAAATATATATATAAATATATCTAACTGTTCACTCTGACTCAGTGAAGCCCATTATAATATGATGATGTAAAATTACGCTATTAACACTGCACAAACATTAACAGTGTGAGTGTTGATGTGTTTGACTATATTTTCTTGGAAGCTACAACTCTATTAATTACTCCCACATATTTCAGAAATTAAGTAAATGTTTTCACAATTGACAATAATATTAAAACCCTTCAATCTAAGCATAAAAGTAAAATAAATAAAATAAGATAAAGAAAAATACCCTTTTATTTCAAATGCAGCATGTCAGATTTCTGCTTGATATATATCAACTTCCAATGAAAAATACAAGTTATTAGGCATATAGCTCACAGAGGTGGTTGCTGACTGAGATACTGTCACTGAGTCAGCTGTAACAGTTTGATTAGGAAGGATACTGTGTGTCTGAACGACTTTCTATATAACCCACTTATACTGTAAAGGAAGTCAGAGGAGGAAAATACTCTTACTAGCAGCTAAGAGCTGAACAAACAACGGCTCGCATATGAAAACATCTGATGGTGGAAGTCTTTTTAGTATACTTTTAGACAGTAATTCTAATATATTGCAACAGGGAGATTGTTTGCCACTCCTTAATCAATTACATTTTCATGTTTTCCAGCATTTCCATTCATGATTTAATTCATCTCTCATTTATATACAGTTTTCAAAATTTGCAGCTTACAGGCACAGTAAGCTGTAAGTTACAGTTCTGTTTTATCCTCTGCTATTTTTATGGTCTAGATATCGTGGACAATTCCGTGAGATTACATTGTCTTTTACACAAAAAGCAAAGCCGAGGGCACATATTGCAACATTCTATTTTTCTCAGCATATCTGCTTAAAGATGAAAGAGAAATCATCCGTAGCACTTACCTGTAGAAGGCTGGAGGACCAGCTTCCCTCATCCCGAAGCTGCCCTGTTCATTTTCAAGGTAGTAGGGTACCTGCTGGCTGTGATGATGGATGAAGGGTGAGAGCTGGGGTGCCGTTTGCAAGAACACCACAGGGCTTGGTGGGACATTGTTCAGTGAGTGAAATCCTGCCAGGCTGCTGGACCCAAAAGATTCTGAAGTAGGGGCATAACTGAGCGTAGTAGAGCCGTACACTGGAGCAGTAGTACCAAAATCGTAAGTGGCCCCTTCTGGGTAGTTAAAAACTCCTGTCTTGTTGCTCTCCACATACATGTCGCTGAGTGATCTTTCCAGGGGAATCTTCAGCTGAGGTCTGCTCAGTGTCTCCAGTTCAGTGCCTTGAATCTGGTGCAGCAGGGTAACTCCAGAGGTTTTGGTGTGAAGGGTCATGGTCATTGCTAATGGCAGTGAGCAAGGAACATATCTGCTTTTACTGTCAACAGCGAGATCAGCAGCTGGCAGTCCACCTAAAAAAAATACCAGAACCTATTCTGAGGTTCAGCAGAAATCATGTTAAAGCAGCACTACACAGGTATTCCTCTGATCTCAGCAAGGAGGAGGATGCAAACAAATGCAGGGTAAGCACTGGAAACGCACATTCTCCCTCTCCCTCTAACTTTTGAGAACTCCTCATCTGCGCTAATATGCGTTACAAGGTGCTGGCCACAAGCCAGGAGCTCTTGCCTAGTGCCGACGCTGGTTTAAACATCACTTCAGAAACAATTAGCTTTGGAGTTATACCAAACAATTGTCCCACTAAATGTTACTTTATTCTTACTAGTCATTTAATTTTTCACTGCAGAGTAGCCAGCGCTCCACAGCAACTAACGGGAAAGGACGCTGAAATTAGACCAGGAAGACTAGTCCAGTGGTCAGCCAGATTACTGCCTTTTATTTCCTCAGCAGGCTCCAATCTATCTGTGCTTATCTCTCCTCCCGTTTGATTCATTTTTGTGTTTGCTAGAAATATGTAATGTGTACATTGTAATGACCCTGGGCAGGACTATGCTGTAACTGAGATATGGCAAAGCAGAAAGTGTGTGCAAGCGCGTGCGCCTGTGTGTGCTTGTGCGTGTGTGTGTGTGTAGTTAGCCTCAGTCAACAGAACGAACTAACAAATTAAAGGATGATCTATGTAGGAGAAAACATTTATAACATGCTTGCATCAGTAATAGCAACTTGAATTAGCTAGAGGATAAAAATAGCTTTAAAAGCGAAGAAAAGCTTTAGATTAGCCTAGAATTTTCTATCTGCTTCTTTTTTAGCTCATAAAATTATGAAGTAAAGTATCCTTCAGACTTTGCCTTAGTAAAATCTTCAATATTAGGAAAAAATATTTGACTGCATAACACGTGCATTGAATACAGGATATTTTTTATTATTCCCATGAACAAAAGCTCAGCAAACTTGATTTTTGAAATCAGAGTAGAAAATCAAGTAATCTAAAATAAACTAATGGGATGAGCTTTAAAACAAACTGAAATGCCTCTCAAAGTTATTTTTAGGAAAGAAAAGGGGGGGAGAGAGAACATAATGAAAAGGTGTGGCATGCATGCTTCATCTTGCCATCTCATTCCATATAATTTTAACTTTGCACAAACCAGTTCTCCTGAACCAGCTAAATGAAAACCTCCAAAAGCTGTTCCAAGTTCTCTAGTATTATTGCTGTGGTCTGTGGTTCAGTCAGCTAAACAGATTAATGCCAACCCTAAACACATTAATATATGGGCTCCAATTAGTATGCTTTGAATACTAGCAAAGTCTATGCTATACTTAACTCCACAGTTAGTCGTCTCAACCTTCAGAAAAAACAAGAAACTGAAAAACTGAATATGCACGTCACTAATAGCCTCTAGAAAAGTTTACTAAAAATTGTTTTATTTTAGTAACACTGTGTTTTTAAAATTTCTGCTAAAATAGCAGGTTACTTACATTTCAAAGATTATACTGACATAATATATATCTGTACCTCTGCAGACACACAGCTAAGACAGCAGCACACACATAAATATGTACTTGATAGATTTCCTCACCCACCCCACCACCCTCCCTACCCTGTTCAAATTTCAAATTGCAGACTTTGATCAAAGAGATAAGCCTGTTTAAATAACACTGGACTAAACATGTTCCCAGTTAAAAAAATAATAATAATCAGACAATCATACCCAGCAGTTCAGAAAGTCTTCGAAGAGTTATACTGAAAATATGCCAGACAGTGTGAGAGAGAAAAAAGAGATTGTGTGCATGTTTGCATAGAGTGGGTGAATGTGCATCTGCAGAGACTCACAAAACAGCAAGCAAGCATAGCTCTCAACAGCCAGTCTGCTGGGCTACACAGACTGAAATGAATGGCAGTTACGAGTTTAAGGTCGGTCACTCTTATAGATTTCATTTCGTGCTTCAGTAATACGTAGAAAAAGCATTGTCTCATATTATACTGCATAATCTGGGAATTAATGTGAGTCTGTCTGCCTTAAGAAGTACCCACTTCTTATGTGTGTTACAAAATGGACTTCAAATTTTTATTTAAACCATTATCTGATGTGTATGCTATTTTAGAAATACTACACTGACATGTAATAAAATGCTACAGCATAATAGCTGGGCAGAAGATGGAAGATAGAAGAGTGAGCACGCCGAGTTGACTTCTGAGTGTGTCCTGTGCAACTTTAGTGCACTTTACATGCAGTTTTTTAAAATGTCATTAATTATTTTGGGAATGTTGTATGTTTTCAGGGAGACAAATATCTAAAATTTCCACCATATGCAAACAACACTGAAACACACTTTAGGATTAAGCAAAAGCAGCTGCTCTTTAATGTCTGCTCTACACAATTCAACCAGAGACCTTATGACCATTTTTCGCAGGCCAGTGCAGAAAGTTTCAGACAGTTTCAGAGCTCGGGAATAGATCGCTGCAGATTCCCTGTAATACATAGACTGGTACACATCTCCGAAGAAAAATGCAAGTGCCACCAACAAGGTCTTATGGGTGGGTTAGAAATCCCTGTAATAGCATATTGTAATGTTTGCGTCAACTTTTTTCTTTGAGGAAGATCAAGGGGGCAAGAAAGGGCAAAGACTGTGGGAGGAAGGTGGGCCTAGTTAATCAAGCAAAATTCTAGGAAGAAGGTGATTTTTTTATTTATCCATATTGCATAATATTTTATTATTATTTTTATTATGCATACTATTTAGACATTTAAAAAAAAAAAGTCAAAATAGTATTTAGACTTCATAAAATAAAATCTGTGAAATGCAACAGATTATCAAAAGTGTTTATTTTCCTTGTCCCGTATGGTGATGACTACCCTACTTGCCCCAACTAACATATAGAGCTTTAGAGATGGCATTGAATGTGTCTGCTTGTGGGCTTGTCCAAAGAAATAGACCTAGGTTCCTAAAACCCAGTCTTTTTGCCTAAAGACCAGGATTTACTCCACCACCCAGTTAATCACTGTGATCCATTAGATGTCAGGTTTTATCCATTTTGAACACGATATGGAAATACATACAGGATATAGCAAAAAGATTTGGTGGTACTTTTCACCAGTGGATGCAAACAGCCTAATCAAAAACTTGGTTACACTAAATGCCATTTCATATATGCCTTTGTATACTTCATGTATGCCTTCATAGAAAAGGGCTTCCCTTATACACTGGATATGTAAAAATAATAATGGTAATAACAATGAAATCACATGTAGTAACTATAGAGTAAATAAAAACACAAATTTCCTGCAACATCTTCATTTCCAGTGCTAGACATAAATACTCAAAAAATACCAAGTCAATGGGAAATGTACCTTTTAAGATTTGATAATTTCTCCACTAACATTTATTCAGCTGCAGCCCTATGTATTTCTTTCACTTTAATTAAGGGCCTAGTATTGTTTCAGCGATACAGCACACATATTACAGGAGAAAGTCATCTATTCAAGCCTTCCTCACACCCCTATAAATACTGAGGGAAACTGGTTCTGCAGACTGAAAAGTTGCTAAATTTACATCAGGTATAGATTGTTTTTTGGGATATGACTGAAGCTTGGGGATATACAATTAAGATTATTGCTGGTTTTGAGCCACACATGATACGTACACATCTGTTAGAACAGGGAAAAAAACAGGAAGGAAAAACAGAACAGCAGTTAATGAATACTGAAAAAACAGGAGGGGACAGTCCACAGTGACTGAGGAGCACTACAGACATTGACTAGGAAGTTCGAAGCAGAAATTGCTTCTTCACATGTGGTGTTTTTTAGTGAGATTGAGACAAAAGGTGAGTTTCTGAATCTATGAAGATTTAGGCACTCTTTCTCATGGAAATTAGAAATAAATTGATTACGTGAAAGTGACTGATTAAATCCTGTGTTCCCCTTTTAATATCTCAGCCTATTTTCCTTTTGTAGTTATATCAAAGTTCCAGTGCCCAACTCCAATTTTGCAGAATGAGGATTTCACCCTAAATACCACTGATGAAATACCATCTGTAGAAATGTTAAAACTAAATCACATTTCTGTAGTTAAGTTTGCATCATGTAGAGCTGGATAATATTCAAATTTGTTTCTGAAGGCAAATTCTGCCCATTTCAATTCATTGATGCCCACAGTTCGCTTTTTACATGTATTTATTTATTTTTTTCCTTTCTGACAACCAGCTAGACTGATCATTATTAAACTAGCAGAGTCTGTACAGTTTGACTCAACCAGACAACTGGACCACTGGTCCAACACACTTACCAGCTAGAAACAGGAGGGTTCTGAATTAAATTCAGAAATCTTATTATAACAGAAAACATGAGCATATTTTCTCTTCAAATCTGGGAAATAAGTCAAAAACAAGAGAATTAACCTCGTTCCACTGAATGTAAATGAAGTGGCACAAGCCACTCAGAAACAGAAAAAGGAAAAGGAAGGATAATAAAATATAGAGGAAAAAAAAAAAAACTTATCTAAATAACTAAAAGAAGGTTTGGGGATTTCTAGTGCCATGATTCATTTTCTATTAACTAAAAATCCTCAAAGTCAGTCGGGGTATGGTAATAGAACAAGTTCAATTTATAGGAGAAAAAAGAAAGAAATAAAAGAAAAAAAAAAGAATTTGAGGAAGAAACAGCCTGAACAGAACAAATTTTTGATTCTGGAAAAGATAAAATAGCAGTTTGAAGGAAAAGGAAATGAAAGTAAAAACCATATATGAAAACTATTAAAATTATAGGAATCCTTAATGATAGCAAAACTCCTAATCCTGTACTGGGTGTTTTTTTCAGTGCTAGTTTTAGTACATATTCTAACAGAAAGTGGTAAACTCAGAACTGAGAGGATATACTATAAATTTTCCGTAAACCTGCTGACAGTGAGAGACCATAAACTTCATTGCTCTGGTTCCACAACTATAAAGATAGAAGCTTTTTTTAGCTGCTGCAATTAAAGAAGAATCTATTGCACATAACAGGAGGAACATTATGTTTTTCCAAGATTCCACTGTAGCATTACAGAGAAATTATGTTGTGTTTAGTCCAGTGAGGAAACTCCTCAAGATAGACAGCTGGAGAACAGCACCATCTACCCCACTGCTTTACAAATCTCTGAAAATAAATAAATAAATAAAATAAAGCCCTTGATACCACTAGGCAAAGCATGAGGTATGCTGAAAAATTCCTTAGGCTCTTAGTAGAGATAAGCTCTTCAATCTGTTATTGGTAGTTTATAACATTTAAATTTTTTATAAGCTGATTTGAAGATGTCTACATTTTTTCTCCAGCCCCCAAATAATTTACCAAAACTGTCTATGGCATGAAAAGGCTGGACCAAAGATTTTTAATTCTGCATTTACTTTTTATGTTTGTTTTACAATTACAAGGGGAGTTTCTGCTTTCACATGTCAAATGTATTTAGGGAGTTTGATAGCATTTTCTCAAAATATTTATTGTTCCAAACAAGAAACAGTGGAACACAATTATTCCACACATTTATTAATTTTCGTCTTTTAGATATATCTTCAGTTTTGTCTATACACTGACTGAGAAGATCTTTTATATATTTTATCTGAAATTATCTGTAAGCAAAAGAAAAACTAGGCTGGGATGTCAGGGTAGGTTTTTGGTGAAGTATTCTAATGCTTTTTCATTTTAAGAGTGCTTACAATTATTTATGATGTGATCAGATTTTTGCCATTCAGGTGGAAATCTTACACGTCAGGGATGAGCTCAGAAAGAATGACTTGGAAGTATGTGAGCCATTTGGACAGAAATGTTTTGCTTTTCCCATCTTAAAGATTTCTAGAAAACCTTTTTTCTTGAAATGAGAAGCCCTTTTTTGCTATAGGTTTTAGAGCAGCAACTTTGAATCTGGCAAGGACCTGAAACTGTCACAAAAATGCCTTTTGCTGTTCCCTGAAACTCCACCCACATTTGGCCAATTTTTAAACTATTTTGTAAAATTTTTAGAAGTTAATATTTCTTAAAAATTCTCCTGACTGAACATGCTCTCTTCTCTCTCAGCTCCTAGTCCTGACTGGACTGGGCATGAAACTTCCCAAAAAAGTGACTGATATGCCACCATCCAGATAAATGTACAAAAAGTTTTCTCCTTTCATTACTGTTCTGGTGCACAGTAAGAGTTCAGGCTTGAGTGCAGATTATTGTGTCAGTTATAATACTGAATTTCAGTTCCCAGATTTGCAGACTGCATTTCCTGACACCAAAGTGGGATACCATCTTCCTTTTCAATTCAGCATTAGAAAACAATCTGTAGAAACGTACCCTTTCCTAAAGGAGTAGAAAATGTGCTGTAATTAACTAGCTTGTGAATTTCTTCAGTGTTTTTTGTGCCTACGAAAGATGGGAGAGGATAAGACTTAACAATTATGCCCAAGCCATACAGGATAAATGACTTACTACATACATAAAATGGGCCAAAATACCTGAGTACTCTGGACAAACTCAAAAGATATTAGCAAATACTGATGTTTCAAAGGGTTAGCAGATGTTCTCATGCAGGCTCGAAAATAAAAAAAAAAAAAAAAAAGAAAGCTGGGGGTGAAGAGGGGAGGCAAGAAAAAAGGAAGAAAAAAAAGACATCTCTCTGCTTTCCTAAGCAAAATGTTAACCACTTGTGAATGAGATGTTCACTGGCAGACGTAGCACTACAATACTGTGATTTAACATTAAAGAATATACCTTGCTTAATCACAAATGTTGCATCATAACATACCATTCCTCATAGATCTCACTTCATTTTAAGAACTGAATGAGCTCTGAAAAACAAAGATGGAGCTTAGTATCTCATGTTCATATTAATTTATTGTGCTTATTTCAAAGACAAATCAATTTGAGTGACTGATCACGAGTTAGTATTTTGAAAGGAATCTACCAAGAAAACTTTCATAGAATCATGAAATGGCTTGAGTTGGAAGGGATCTTAAAAATCATCTAGTTCCAGCCCTCTGCCATGAGCAGGGACATCTCCCACTAGACCTGGTTGCTCAAAGTCCCATCCAACCTGGCCTTGAATGCTTCCAGGGAGTGGGCATCCACAGCTTCTCCGGGAAACCTGTTTTACTTCCTCACCACCCTCTGAACAAAGAATTTTTTCCTAACACCTAATCTAAGTCTCCCCTCTTTTAGTTTAAAAAGGTTCCCCCTTGTCCTATCGCTATCTGCTCATGTAACAAGTCATTCTCTTTTTTAAAAGCCCCTTTTAAGTACTGAAAGGCTGCAGTGAGGTTCTCTTCAGAGCTTTCTCTTTTGGCTGAACATCCTCAGCTCTCTCAGCCTTTGTTCACAGGAGAGGTGCTCCAGGCCTCCAATCATCTTCATGACCCTCCTCTGGACCCACAGTAGACCCACATCCTTCTTGTGCTTTAAACTGATAAAGTACCTTTAGTATAACACATAGCATCCAAATAATGATCTTGAGATCACTTAACAGATAACAGGTTGTACCTCTGGTGAACCTATACATACCAATTTGAACATGAGTAATGCAGGAATCTATGTAGAAGAAACATCTAGATATTCTAGATATAAGAAATAACCAAAAAAAAAAAAAAATGAACAGTCTGTAGAGTACAGATAAACACACATCTTCCCCTGCCTCTTGTCCCCATCCCTTCCCCCAGAGTCTTCCATTGTTTCAGCAGATTTTCTTAGTGGATGTCAGCTCCATTTACTAATCAGTCATATTTCATAAATAATTAGCCTCACAGTGTTATTTCTCAATATTTCTCAATACTCATTTTCCTGCTAAATGCATGACAGTCTACTAAGGAACAACAATGGCCTCTCAGATTTCAGGCTTAAACACATATGCAAATACGCCTGTGCAAGTGTACCCATCGGCATGCAAAATATGCATTATGATGTTCTCCTTAGGTAAACTGTCCCAGTTACATCATTTCAAATACTGTGCTGTAATCTCTGCCTGATGACTATTTTTTTCTTATCTCTTGCTTTAGTTTCAAGTGACACTGCAACAGATACCTATAACAAATACAATACAACTTTACAACTATTCTTTCAAAAGATGTTTGCTAATGGGAAACGGGAAAGGAAAAAGAGGAAAGGGGAAAGCAAGTGCTTGCCCATTTTATAATATTCAAATTTAAATAACAGGTCTCAGATTAAGCCTCTCAGTGTGAGAATTCCTGTTTCCTTTATTCCCTTTTGGGTCTCCCAGTACAAGAAGAAATTTCAGAGAACCCAAGCATGTGGATGCCAGGCATAAGAGAACCTGCTTCAGGTAGCAGGACCTGCTCATTCTGCAGAAAGAAAGGTTCAGGGTAAACCTTATTGTTATTTACAACTGCTTTACCGGAGAATACAAAAAAAAGAGACAAATTCTTCTTGGAAGTGCACAGTGACAGGCCAAGAGGCAACATTAGACCAGGTGGTTTAGAAATTCAAAATAGATATTAGGACTTTTTTTTTTTACCATAAAATTGGTCAAATACTGGAAAATGTTGCTTAGAGGCTGTGGACTCCCTGTCCTTCAAGTCTGAGACTCAACTGAACAAGTCCCTGAGCAAACTGATACGAATAGCCTTCTCTTTAGCAGATATTTGGATGAGATGACATTTTATCACCCCTTCCAATTTAAATTGTTGTACAATTCTGTGAATCTAATACACAGATCTGCAACAAAATATTCACACAGAAGACATTAATAGGTTAATTGATTATCTGTTTCTTTTCTGGTCTTCACAAAAGCCTAATTTCAGTATCCCATGTCATGGTTTCATCTCTGCTGCACTTTCATCAAGATAAGTTACCTGTCTTTTTCAATTGGCTTGTGATTCTCCCTAAATTAGATAGGAACTAAGAAGATTCAAGGGGCAAAGACACCCTTCCCTTCAATTCACCTATTTGCTGACCTGATCAATGTCTTAAGAGTCTCAGTACCCTGGCTAAGATTCTATAATAATGAGAGTTAAGAAATATAAGGGATCTATTGTCCTCGCCTTACCTTCTTAGCATCTTTGTGACATGCTCCCATTCAGAACCAAAATGCCTTTGTAGCCCACTGTCCCAGTAATGGATCAGCATGTTCTCAGAAGTCATTAGCATATATGTTTGAACACCCACCAAGTCTGAGGTGCTACATGGTTGGCCAGGTCTCATGGCTTACACAAAATAAAGCCAGCTGCCTCTTTTGATGGAGATGACTGCCTTCATCAAAAGAGTCAATCTGAAGCATCATTCTTCATGTCTAGTTCTCTCTGACAATGTTTTCCTGTACATACTTGTGATGGCATGTACCAAACATGTACCAAAGTGACCAGAGTGTCCAAGTGTTTAGAAGACTGAGCTTAACCCCAAGCCAGAAGATGGTATAGAATCAAACTAATGGCATGGCCCAGTTCCTTCATTTTATTTCTTTCTAGTAACAATATTCAAAGATATTATGTCTTGTTTTAACACCTCACACATTCACATTTCTTTGCTGGCAGGTGGCCCTTCAACAAAAAGTTCCTTGTGGTGAGGCTAGCCATACTACCTCATGAGATTATATTTCCTGTGACTGTGAGGCCAAGGTAACTCTTTGCAAGATAACTTAACTTCAGCAACCCATTCTTGTCTACAGGAGTATTTGCCTTTAGTAAATGGTAGCAGAAGTCCCTCATTTTCTGTTTGTCTTCAGAGAATTGGTTTTGCTTTGGGTATTCCATTAATCATTGCTAATCTTTTTTCTCTGGTATTGCAAGTACGACTACATATACATGTTAATAATATGTAACCTGCAAATCAAGTCCTCTGGTGTACCTTATCTTCTCTACCCAATTGCAGATTATCACAGAGCCACTGGACTGTTGCCACTGCCATGCAAGGAAGATATCTCCGTTTTATTCCCTGCCTGTCCTCATAAACTTCAAATCCAAATGGAAATATCCACAGGTTTATTAGTTCTTGAACTAATCAGTGCTGCTACACTTCCGTGTATTTTCTCCCTGATGTCAAAAACTAGTTTTTTATTGTCACCACCAGTCCAGCAACAACTGCAGACACATCTGATTGACTCTCTGTTGCTACTGGTCATCCATCTAGTACATTGTCTAGAAAAGCAGTCTGTCAGCAGCTGTTCATTAAAAATGGTCATGTCCAGCAGGAAAGGTACTGACTACAGTCATCTTGTGCAGACTCCAAGTGAAATAGTAAATTTGATATTCTAGATAGGAGGATGATAGATGTTGTGAGTTAACAATTCATCAATTCTTTGGAAATGGAAGCTGTATCTTCTGTCCTCCTTTGATTGATAGTTGTTTTCTTTTTTAAATAATAACACAATATTTTTTTATTCAAAAAAAAAATAATCAACCCATCTAGAAGAGAGATGTTTCAAGTAAGAGGTTCCCTTGGATTATATGATTTCTTTTAAGTAGCAGAAATGTAGTGTATATTTCAAAAGATGTATTTTTGGAGGTAATTAACAGCTTCTTCCATAACAATTATTCTACAGATATGCAGGCCCAGAAAGATCTTGAAATTAATTATATTTCTGATACTTTAAGATTAAAAAAAAATAAAATGTTAGAGATTGTATTAAATATATAATACAAAATAGGTTCGTACTATATCTTCCATGAGATTATGAATCAGTCACTGTCTTCAGTGGAACTGATCATGATGAGGTAAGATAAAAAATGAGCTTAAGTGCTTTGCTGGATCAGGGCCTACGTCTCTGATCCTCACACATCATCTCCAAGCATCAGAGAAGTCCAAAATTAACAGCCACAGAGGCTATATCTCATTCTTTGGGAATAACTTGCAAACTTTCCAAAATTCTGTTTCTGTGATATAAGGTATACTCCTTAGTCCAGAGAAGAAGTACATTTTAAAACTGATTTAACAAGTCTACAAGTACAGTCAAGGCAATCTGAACCAAAAAGCGATGCAAAATATTCAGTTCTACAGTGATGATTGTTTGTACCTGGGAGCACCTAAGATCACCATCAGAAGGTTCTTGTTGTGCCAAGTCTAAGTACACTTAAAACAAAGAATGTTTACTTAATAGCATAGATTTAAATACCCAGCTTTATGCCAGTGACTGGAAATAGCACCCTAAAAAAGCTTTGCAATTTCTTCAGAGGATTCAAATAGACCTGTATCTCCTGCTTCCATTAAATGGTTACATTTATTCAATAAAACTGAGATATGCTTTATAAACTCAAAATATAAACTCATCAAGAGTTGATCAAGATATCAAACAATGCAACTGCAAATACAAGAAATTTATACAGAACTAATGAATTGCCAATAACAGAATTTGTTCAAAGGACCAGGGTATTACAAGGAATTACAAAGGGCACTCAAACTGGACATGGTCCTGTGCAATCTGCTTGAGCATGGGGGTTGGACCAGAGTATACGCAGAAATCCCGGCCAACCTCAACCAGTCTGTGAAACTAGCCAGTATGTCACTGAAGCATCAATATATGTATGTTACAACTGTTGAAGACTTCATTCCCTGCCAAAATAGTATGGATAATGAGCAACAACAAAATCATTCAACTTCAGCGTGCTCTAACCAGCATCAAACAGAAAATGGCATCACAATTATCTGCAGTATGCTGTCACAAGGAGATGAGACACAAACCCCCACCCCCACCCCATCCTCCAAGAAAAAAAAAAAAAAAAAGCCACTTCTATGCTTTTTTAAAAAGACAAAAATGCATTGTCATCTGTCAAGCGGAACAAATAGGACCTTAGTGATTCAGTAACAGTTGCACTCTCTTGGCAGATATTAGCTTGTTTAAGGCAGGGAAGATCAAAGGACACAACTGAATGCCAACACTGAAGGGGGAGAAAAAAGGTCAAAGTTATTTATTATTTCAGCATACCCCTATCTTTATTTGTTCTACTACCATTTTCATTGTTTTGTGCAACAAGATGGAGGTCTTCCTGAAACAGAGCAGTCAATAATTTAATGCAATGGTTCTTTTTGCAATACAGGCTCACCCTATAAGTTCAGAAACTCATCAGAGCAATAGTTTTCCCATTCCTAATAGTATGTGAAATACACAGTCCCACATATTCGTTTAGTACAACAGTCTACAAACCATAGAAGCAACTATTATCTATTAGCAATGACTTAGAGAAAGGGTAATAATGAACAGGAATCATTGGCATTGGAGAAATCTAATATAAAAATATTGATATTTGATTTGAAAAAAATAGAAAATCCAGGGTTAGTTTTATCTGGCTGGTATTTTCCATGAAAGTGATATTACAGCTGAGAAACCTTCGAAAGCTGCCAACACTACTGTCATAAACTTCTTGCAGCTATGGTAAATTAATTTAAATGTTAAAGTTTTTGTTTGGTTGTTTGTTTGTTTTTTTTTCTGTTTGTTTATTGTTGTTGTTGTTGTTTGTTTGTTTGTTTTGTCTAGGAAAACTAGGAAAATGCAGCTCTTATTGTGTAACTATGTGATAGGGTTATTCCTAATATTTCCTAAATGAAGTAATCAAATAATCAAAACCTCAACAGTACATCATTCATACAACCTCCTTCCTATCACGCTTGTTTGAGTAGGTTATGTATGCTTAGAAAGGCCTCATCACAGAAAAAGAAAATACTTGGTAGTGTTGGCAGCCTCTGCTGTTGATTTTCCATCCCAGAGTACAAACAGTCCTGACATCATCGGAGCTACATGGACTGGTGACACATTAGAGCTCATACCCAATATTGTGACACTGCAGATGGCACCACAAAGGCTTCAGCCACTACAAGAAGGTTAGCAAGTGGACACCAGTGTCAGCCAACCTCATTGGGGATGGCCGGCAAAGACAAGGCCTCAATGAAGATGCTGAAGGCATTTTCCTCAGGGAAATACTCATTTTGTAAGCTACAGGTGGATGAGAATACAAACTGCTTTGACTTTATTGAAAATAGAATGTACCTGCAGACACTCTCAGGCACTGGAATGCAGTTGTTAACTGTTGGAATATTCCCTGGAGTAAGTTTGGCATGTGCCAAATAACACTACTCCAAACAATCTCCAAGCATGGTTGAGGCATTAAAAAATTACAGGGACCACTGTCATTATTTAGTTTGCATCCATACACCATTTTGTGGAAAGTAGTATCTTGGATACAAGCTAATTCCAGGGCAACTGGTCCAGCTGTCTGGTAATAATTTGGGGTGAATTTGATTTGTGATTATAGCTAGAGCCCCTGGCTTTTAAGTTTGTTACAAATACTGATTTGCAACCTGTTTGTTAGGTGCCAAAGTTCAAGAGTGATGCAGACTGTTACAAGCTGGGCATGCCTCACTCTCAGTAGCTTCTGCATGACTTGAGGGTCATGCACAGTGAGTCAGTGGGCACTTCTGACCCAAAGCACTCAATGAGCATTTCACAGAGGAAACACATCCCCATTTCAGAGTTCAGGGAATTCAAATTCCTGAAAGCCAGCCTGGAAAGGCAATTTGGCATGCTGGTCAGGCCTTTAAAAAGAATAGTTTTGCAATACAGTTCAAGTGGTGAACCGCTGACAAAAGTGGTGGTAACCCTCCTCCTACCGTTGCATTCCTGTCCTCTTCCATGCTCCCAGCTTGGAGACCGACATCTGCAAAATGCTTTTATTTGTGTTCTGAAATGTGAGTTTCATGCTGGTGTAGCTCTTGACCCAGCACAGTGGAAGCTGCAGAAGTACACAGACAGAGTGGGGAGAAGGAGATCACCTTTTTCAGAAGCATCCAGCACTTAGGTTAATTTATGTGTACCATAAAAGCACACACAGAGAAACCAAGGCAAAGCAGAAGGGAGGCAAACTGCCAATGAGACATTTGTCCACCACACATTCACATTGGTAATGGTGAAACTGAATCAAATACACCATGGATTACGTATATGTGTTATATGGTTAATTTATTTTTCTATTAACCCTATTAACTTATGCCTTCCTTAACAAATTATTTTGTTTTGTGTAAATATTCAGTGCTTGCAAAAGAAAGAATGCTTGTTGTTTAAGACCAAGAAGAAATATTTTGCTTTTCAAAACTTTTTATGAACATGCTTAGTTAATTTTTTCCACATTTCTATGCAAAAACCCAAGCAGTAAAATGTCATTTTTAGAGGAACTTCTAAATATTTGAAATTAGCCAATGTTGGCAAAGAATAATATATATAAATAAATATATAATAATAATATTAAAGAATAATATATTTTTACTGGGAGAAAGATATTATTCTGTAATATATACTGTTCAATTAAGAAACAGGAAATAAAATATACTGTTAATTTCAATAAGCCAAAAATACAGGATTAACGATGGAAAGTTCAAAAATTGTCCATCCATAATATTAAGGTAGGTACATTATACATCTTTATAAATAAAAGTGTTTTCACATAGATTTTAAGAGGCTGTTGTAAGCAAATTATTATGGCTGACAGATCAACTCTGCATTACTATTGCAGCAAGTCCTTTATGCCTATGTTTTCACTTTTCAGAGAAAGATTGAATATGAGTAGATCAAATTACAAAAATATTCCTTATCATATTAGTACTATCATGGAAAGCCTGTACCTGCTATTGAAGCAGAATCAAACTTTTCTTGCTTTCCACCATCATATGGTTACTGCTAATTAATCAAAAGAGCTCCAAAGATCTAGTGTCAACTTATCTGCAAAATCTGCACACCCAGAAAACACATGCATTGCACCCATGACTACTTGCTGCAGACTACCTCTACACCTTCACCACCAGCTGCTGCAATATCTTTTAGTATTCCGAACAGTAAAATGAGTACTACACAGCATTCCACCTAGATATCAGCTTGTGTTACTTATTCCCCACTTAAACACACCCCAATGAAAACCCCCATATTTCAGTCCTCAGACACAAAAAACTGATAGAGTGCAATCCTAAGGTAGTTTGAGCCCTGATACGTAGTAGACTTCAATAAAACATTTGGAAGTGGATGAAAAAGTTCCTCTTTTCATGCAAAATTGTATCCTGCAATGCTCACAGCTTTGTTTGGATGAAAACTAGTTCGTATTCTTTCACCTATGTTTCAGTGAATCACTATTTTCTTATAGTGCTTGAGTGTTCCACTGAATTTGATGCAATTCTGCAATATATTTAGTGAGGTAAGGATTTTAGGGCAAGTATCTAGAATCTACTTGAACAAGTGTGTCTTTTTGAGCTGATGCCATATATCAGTTGTATTGACTTTAGAAATGAGACTGGAGTTAAATTCACTCGTACTATGTAGTTTGACTTAATTTAACAATATTATAGCAATTGCAAGTGAAGTGTGGATGCCATATTTGCCCAGAAGACTGAAATGTCAGACAGATTGTGTTTTGGCTAGTAAACAAAAATGGTTAATTATCAGTCTGAAATATATGTTGAACAATTTGTTGTTGCTATTGTAAAGGTATCTCCAACATCACTGTGTGGTATCATTGCTCCAAATATTCCTAACACATAAGTTATAATGTTTTCAGTGCAAATTCTGTATTTTTGACTTTGCACACAGCTTATGTTCACAGCCAGTTTGAGCCCCTCTTCCCCACTTAATTCCTAACTTGCTGTTCATTGTTCACGATCAAGTAACATAAAATATAATTTACATAAAAAATAAAAGCACAATTACAAATCTACTTCTGTTCTGTGACAGAAAAGAAATGTATTCTGAATGCAGATGGCTATTTATTTTATCTGACATATCCAAACTATATTAAACTACCCTTGATAAAATTAAATGGACATTATATAAACTTAAAAAGTAACTGACAAATTTGCATGGCTGCATCCTCACTGAAATCAATGAATAAATAATCCCTGTAAAATCAATATGATTATTCATGAATAAATTTTTATCAATGCTAAATATGTTTAAATACTATGGCCCTTATTATTAAAAGAAAAAAAAAATCCACTGCTAGGTAGTATGACTTTATACTACCTATATTTTGAAATGCTGATTCTGAGGAAATGCAGGAGCAAATGCTAAAACAGAGCATCACTGCACCACTGACACAACTAGCAGTTGAGTCTGTGATAGAAGTCTCTCACTGATTGCTTACATTCCCTTGAACCTAAGAAAAATAAACAAACAAACAAAACATAAAAGATATTGTAGCAACAATATCTAAATTCCAGCAAAGTTGAATTATTTTTGTTTTTTTTTTTTTTTCAAGTGCACAGTTTCTGTTCCTTAAAGGAATGAATAGTCATTTGTTTTAATCTCCCATAAAGTGCCAATAGCAGCTAGGGATACCCTGTGACATTTCTAGCCAAAGGCACGTTTGACTTCTTTTGCTCTCATGAGTGAACGTTCATGAAGATAAACAGAGTAACCTTACTATCTTAAACACTATCTAGATAAGCATGTTTGTTTTACAGACTGGGGAGAAAATGTATCCATTTGAACCTCATGTACTTTTCTTTTAACAGATATAGCAACTTCAAGATCATATTTGGCAAAAAGAAAAAACATGGGCTCTTGTAAATTCCTATCAAAGAGCATCATATTTCAAGAAATGAAGAAATGATTTAGAGGCAAGACTATATGATCCTATAGTATTTTGTTATTTCTACCTAAATAAGTTAAAAAACTAACAACCTGGATCTGCTTGCTTATATATATAAATATATATAGAGAGAGAGACATTATATATAAATAAAGCAGGGCCTGGAACTCAGTTACCATGCTACAGAAAATCCTGAAAACAGCCACATCCTTCTAGTATCCCACATGTCTTAGTTTCTAAAATCCCATAAACACGCCAATCTTGCAATAAGGTTTGCAAGTCAATTCATCTAGCCTATACAGGACAGATACGAGGGCATGAGATCAAAGCACTTGAGTCATTTACCTCATGTTATATAGAGATCCATTGTTTAATAGCTTCATGTCTCCATCTTCCTCTCTCCTAAGCTAGAACAGGTGCATTAACACATCCTTTCAGATTGAAACTACAGCACCACCAACTTGCAGTGTGACATATTTTCTCAAGTAAAGTTTCTTGTGTTGCTTAAAAACATGACTCAGAAAGAAGCAATTAGGAGAGAAAAGTGTGGAACAATCTCAGTGTGAAAATTTAGATACTATAATCTCATCTCAAAGAGTGCACACAGCACTGCAGAAACCAAATTCCAGAAGAAGGGGTTACTCCTTTCAAAGAAGAAATAGTTGGAACAACTTTAATTTTTATCAGAATCTGATCATCCGTAACAGCTGAAGGTCTGATAACACTACCAAAGTTAAACTCTCTTCAAATGAGTGAGACATGCTTACTGACAACTAAGTGGCCAGTAATGCCTGTCACTGCATCAGCCCAATTGCTTTCCAGAATATTCGAATTCCACTTAAATGTCTTTTTTAATTCTAGCTACATGCTCCATGCTTTCTCCTTTCACAATCCATCATTAGGTAATTACAAAGTATGACAATAGAAAAAATTATCTATTGAATAATACCTATTTTAAGCGAATCCAGTGTAACAAGACTGCATTTTTAGATGCAGTCACAAAATATCATAAAACAATTTTAACATGTTAGCAGGTCTAGAGCATTTTGAAAAGGCTAAGATGTTGTTCAATAGTCTTAAATTTCCACAACTAAATCTTTACACTCATTTTTGTTTTCTTCAGAAGTCTGCATCCACTTATATTATGAAAGATAGACACCTGAATCTATGCAATTATTGGATTTTTTCTGGCCTTGTTCCCTCAGTGTGTTGTACAGACAAGAAGTCTGAAGAAAAAAAGTAAGTAGAGCATGTCTGGATGGTTGGCTTCATCCACATTACTTAAGAGTAGTAGTTATGCAAATCTTCATTACCATTCTTTTACTGGCTTCCAGACAGTCTTACAAAATCTTGTCTCCTTCCCTGAGTATAATACCAGGTCAAGTTTAGTACTCCTTGCTTTTGGGACTACAGAAGTTCCTTCAGACCCATGAAAAAATACCATATAATCCAAATAGCAAACAATCAGCTATATTTACATTTAACAACAGTCCTTTAAGTGCAGTTCACTAAGCCTAAATATATCCATTTCATGTCATTTGAGACACTCTAGGCTATCCAAGACACTAAGTGAAGTTGGCATATATAACCCAGTAGTTAGAAACCTATAAACTCTGGAGCAGCTATGGGTGGGTGACAGGCAATCTTAGGGGCCATTATGTTAGTATTGGTACCTGAGTATACATACTTGGATATATACACATCTGCATATATATCTGAGAGGTGTACATCTGCAGACAAAAGCTATAAACTTTCTACTCATGCCCTTGGGGGGGGGGGGGGGGGGGAAGACTCAGAATAATTCACCAGTATAGCTTACACATAAACAGAGGTAAAAGTATTATTTATCACAGAAAGCAACTCATTTTGAGAACCTCTCCACAAACGTGATTAAAAGGCATTCCCAAATCTTTTGCTAAAAAACGCCATTACCTTTATCTTTCATGTTTGTATTTTCTGTTGAAATGTGGCCTACTGCGTTACAAAACTGACATAGCTAGCAAAAATAGTTTTCTTGTGGCATTAAGTAATTTTCATCTCATCTCATAGATGCTTTATTAACACTTCCTAAATGTATGGAACAACACATATATTTCAAACATATTATGTGTATTTAACTCCTACCCATATCAATTAAAGACAAAAAAGACAGCTTTTAAAAACATGAACTGAATTAAAAAAAAAAAATAGACATAAGATTTTTTAAAAATGCTTTGGTTTCAGATATATCCATTATTATCTTTCCAAATGGATTTTTTCTTCTCAGATTATCAACACATTTTACTTTCAAAAATGGCAAATTTTGATAAAGTTCAAATTCAGATTTGGTCCAGAGCTCTCTCCTGTGACCTTTTCATTTCATGAATCAAAGGCACAATTGAAGCATTCATTTTGTTTTCCCAGGCTACTGTCAATGTTTCGCATTAAATTATTCACATTGATTCATACTTCCTTAGGAAAAGGAAACAGTCTCAGGTGAATGGAAGTAGACTGGAGGAGATACAAAGTATCTCCTCATGAATACCATACTGCTTCAAACCCAGGATCCCTATAGCCCGGTGTCCCACCTTCAGCAATTCTGGTTACAAATTGATGTTTTGTGAAGAGAAAGAACAGGACAAGTATATGTGGCATTTCTCTTCTATATTCTCATAGTTTTTATTTTCTGCTCACAGGAGTAGTTGAGTCTAATACAATTATCTATTCAATAACCCTCACTGGAATTCTTCCAAGTCATTTTTACTCTCCCTTCAACTTGTCTAAACTGTTTGTATTCATACCAGCCTTTTTCAGGAAATTTCACAAATCCCTCACTTGTGGAAAATTATCTTCTTTTGCTTGTTCTGAACCTTGTTTCTTGATGTTTCTTTGCATGATCTAGTGGTAATTCTCTTTACAGAAAAACTTCTTAACACTCATCCATTCCCTTCATTACATCCAAAAGTAGAATCCAAAAAGACCCATCAAATCAACTCTTAAGACCCCTGGAGAAACCTAAAGTCATTAAAAATATCCTTGCTTTATCTGAAAGTCCTGGATATAATTGCTCTTCTGTTTTGGCATAACACTGAAGCTGTCCTCCCTTAGCAGCTGGGTACCCAGTTTCATGACTAAAACAGGCTGGGATATGAAAAAGAGGCAGAACAGCATTAAAATCCACAAATGACAATTTGGAAGGAGTGCTCTGAGTATGCCTAACACATGTAGCACAACTTAAAAAGAAGTCTTAACAAAAGTTGGCTGTTTATTTTATTTTATTTTAAGTGATGAAAGTATGAGTAGAAGCACGACTGAAGTCTTGTGGTTAGAATTTTCACTTGGGAAAAGGAAAACTTACATTTTAGTCCTCCTCCTAGAACAATTTGCACTTTATTCAAAGTCTGTTTTCATATAAAACTCAGAAAATAAGTTTTAGATCAATACTGTAAAGTGCAGCCTCCAGAAGACAGGAAGATAATTTCACTTGGTGTCTGTTTGAACTATAATGGCATTGTGCAAATTGTGCTATAGAGGACCCACAGCACCAAGACAGAAAAGCAGACTCAGAAGCCTACAAAGTATGTAGCCACCCCTTGACAGCATTAAGGCAAAGTTTCTGTCTGTGAAAGAGGCAGAGTCTGAAAAAAATATTCATTAAAATATTCATCAGATCATTAGATCAAAATTGTTAGATACAAAACAAGATTTGTATTTCTGATATCATTCTCTGGACACATCCTTCCTCGAACACATATTTAAGTGTGAGGTCAAAGAAAGACAGTTTCTACATTCTCATTAGAGTCTTGGATGACAATGTTACTAACACATGCAACTCTTCCATTCAAAACATAGAAAGGTAATTACAAACTGTTCTCTTGTTTTCTTGAGAGAGGTGTTAATGCATTACATTAACATAAATTACAGTGTTCCAACTGAAAAACAGAAACTATTTTTCAACAGAACATTTCTCATTACAAATTACTAGCTTCCTGCCAAATTTTAAGTTAATAGTTTTTATGCCTGAACTACCAGGATAACTTTAATATTTTGGTAAGTGACTAAAGCAAAGGAATTATACATGTAAAATGAATCTGCCACATCATTCAGAGCTTAGCTTAGTTTTATATTTGTACATGTAATTGCAGACCTTGGTAGATATATCATAAAAGCAGTACTCCAGTACTTAGCATTGCTAGTTTGTTACTTATCCTCACTAAAGCACACAACAATAATTCATAAAAAATCCTCATCCATGGGTCTTTTGTGCCTGACACGGACACGTTTTTCACTTCCCTATGTCCCAACCTTACATACATCTTGTAATTATGTAATACCCCACCCAATCTCATATCACATTTTATACCCTAGAACCAACAGTGTTCTCAGAACTGTTTATAAATACTAAATGTCAGCAACTTCTTTCTTTATACAACACTGGGAAGTTGCAGTGTTTGCCTAAAACATACCAATTTAGTAATGGAGCAGGACAAAACCTAAAAAAGAGATACTGTTTTCTAGCTTCTTGATCTAATTATGAAACTTGCTCATTGAATATCATCCACCAATAAAGTGTATGACTCAAGAAACAGATCTATTTATAACATATTTTTTTAGGATCTGAACTTTTGACAAAACTAAGAAAACTGTAATTGAAATAAGGCAACTTTTAACAACCAGAAACTATGCAAATGGTATTCCTGAAAGCCATCTGTGCAATTTTATCCTTGCTGTCCACAGGTGTTATATATGTATGGGAATGGTTTCTGTTAAACAGAAATGAAAGTGTAGGAGAAGATACCACTGTACTGTAATCCAGATGTCTGTCAGCATTTCACTGGAGGATCTGCAGCTGAACAAGATACAACTGCACTGAGAAGTGGTAGGATTAGTCAAAATATTCTGAGAGCCACTGTAATTGGTTTAATAAATAAATAAATAAATAATGTTTTCCCTTAAGACATATTTTCCAATTGTGCAATTTTCTTCTTGTGGCTACTTAGCAACAGCAGTCATTTTCCATACAAGAATCCTCCTGGTACATTTGAAGGAGCCCCAGGCAAACTACCATATACAATATTCATTACTCTGAATGAACAAGTGGGGAAAAAAAGTACTGAGTTCAAAATAGCTCTTCATTGTTTGGTAATCGTTGCAAAGTATCTTTTCCCTATATTCCACACACAATATGTTTTCATTTTTTTGTCTGTTTGTTTTTGTTTTTTTTTATTTTTAATCACAAATGGCTTCTTTCTGTACAAAAGAGAGAGAGAGAGAAGAAATTCTAAAAATTTGTAAATCATTGGCATCAGTTCAACGCAGCCTCCAACCACATTAGGAGACACAATGCAGTTCAATAGCTCTGCAACCAGTTCACATACCATGTTCCTAGTTGGAATAAATGATTCAACATTAAAAATTTTGGATACTCACCTTCTCTAGTGTGTCTAATGATACCATCATCAGTGGTACTTCAGGACCAAATAAATGTTTAGAAAACTTAACATAGGCAGAACCATACCACTTTATCACCAAAATATATCTCTTGGAACACCAAATCCATTTCTAATTCATAATTCATTACAATTTAGTAGCATTGTGGTTATTCAAAGGTGTTAATTAAAATCTGACTGTACTGTTAAACTCAATCTGTTCTCTCTTCCAGTCTATCCTGTTGGTAGAATTAGACATTCCTATACACAGGAGTAAATAATGTCCAGTAAAGATGGGTATCTGCTTAATACAAGAAAGGGAAAAAAAAAAAAAAAAAAAAAGCATTGTTATTCTGTATTAACTGTGACTGTGAATGCAGTTCAGCAAAGGTTTAAGCATGTGCTTAAATCTGTGAAAATAATTAAAAGCTATTATATACTAATAGTGTATATTTTGTATGTGTATAATAGTGTATGTATATTAAACTTTGATGAAACACAAGACCTTCACTCTCTTAGACATTTTTTCCAGGTTTCAACTGATTTTTGTCTCCTTTTTCAACTTTTCAACATCCTTTTAAAAACATAGACAAATGAAACTATTTTCTGTGCTAGTATAATTAGAGCACTCTTTATTCTTCATGCTGTTTCCCTGTTTCAACATCCAAGGATTACAGTAGCTCTTTTTGTCATAAAACTACACAGGCAGATCATGGTTTCTTGGTTCCCTCAATGTTGTTTGCAAAGCTATTGTTTACTGAAGCACAAGATAAGATTATACAAAAGTTCAAATACAACATTCCCTTGGCTCATTGTATGATTCATCCTTAAGGCCCTGATTCCCTCACCAGCTACCTGCAACCAGGCACAGAATGCATGTCCTTTTCACTCAGGTACAGCTCTCTTATTATCCAAGATAACATTAATCTTATTAAGAATTGTGCCTCAGCGCCATATGAGTGACATAAATTCCAACTCTACATGGTACAGATGTAATAATCCACTCAAGAGAGGACTCACATTGAGTTAGTTCCTTGGTGTGGTCCACAAAGTCAGCATGGGATCATCTAAGGGGTTATTTGCTTTGGAACAAATGGTTCAATTGTGCTGTCCAGTACAAACTTACTTGGGAAAATACAGCTGCTATTCCAAACCATCTAGATGAATGAAAAGTTCCTTGTATGCTAACGGAAGCCTATTGAAAAAAGGGATAAAAACCACATTTGCAATCAGGTTGAATACTCTACTAATTTGTTTCTACTTTAATATGAGTCACTGTTGATAGGTAAATTACTTATAGTCCTCATTTACTGTCCTAACTCGTTAAATCTCTAAAGTGTTTGCACATTCTCACTTTGAAGACAATACTAAAGTATTATTGTCATGATGATACCCCAGTGTCTAGGAGAGAATAAACTGAAACATGCAAAAACTGTCCCAGAATTAATGCTTTCAGCAGGCAGTTAATGCTTTCAGTAGGGTATCACTGCCACAATGGCCATGCAATCAGCATTTATAGCAAAGATCATTATGGCTACCATTAGTGATAAAGTCAGTGTTGGCACAGAAAAACATATAGGAAACAGCATATTGCTTTAAGCTGAATCATTCTGATATCTGTTAATACAGTAGTAGTTTGGCTTCAAATGAATTGTTATTTTTTAAGACCTTGAAAATGAAAACTGTGAAGTAACTGTGAAGCAAGTGGTATTGTTTGTAAATGTAGCCAAACTGAACTCAAAAAAATGAACATTCTCTAGGAAAAAAAAAATACAAAAGGAAAGAATATATAATAGCAGATAAAAGCTAATACATCACAACCATTTGAAATACAAAAGGGAGGGGGGGGGAGGAAAAGAGGTATGTTTTCTTCAATGTCTTTATCAATGATCTGGACAAGGGGATTGAGTCTACCCTCAGTAAATTTGCAGAAGACACCAAACTAAGTGCAAGTGCTGATCTGCCTGAGGGTAGGAAGGCACTGCAGAGGGATCTGGATAGGCTGGACCAATGAGCTGAGGCCAACTCTATGAGTTTCAGCAAGTCAAAATGCTGGGTCCTGCACTTGGGGCAAAACAACACTATGCAACACTACAGGCTGGGGGAAGAGTGGCTGGAAAGCTGCCTGGTGGAAAGGGACCTGGGGGTATTGGTCAATAGCCAGCTGAACGTGACCCAGCAGTGTGTTCAGGTGGCCAAGAAGGCCAACAGCTTCCTAACTTGTGTCAGAAGTAGCGTGGCCAGCAGGACTAGGGAAGTGATTGTCCCCCTGTACTCAGCTCTGGTGAGGCCGCACCTCAAGTACTGCAGAATATAACAGCTATTACAGTAGGATTTCCCACTGTAAACAAATTCAAGGAAAATACATCAGAGCAGAATGCGCTGGATGATCCACTGCAGGAAAGCAATGAAGCAGAAAGTGGTACACCCTGGAGCAGTGGGGTTATAAATAAAAAAGCAATAAGTTGAGCTATTTTATATAGGAAAATGGGCATCTGTCCAAATTAGGAATAGGTGATGTGATTTACCTGTGCTGTGTTTACCTTTGATTTCATCACTGGAAAAGCTAGCCTGGAGGATTTTCTTTTAAGATATTCTTATCACAGTGTATTGCAGGAAATCTGAATGAATCTGAATGTCATAAAGACATATTTTAAAACCAGTTTAAATAGAGAAAATGTTATAAAAAATGAGAAATAACTTCAAGACTTAGCTATGAAATTCTAATTGCTATTGCTCTTGTCATTTTATATTCAGAAATGAAATATTTGTACAATGGACATTAACCGCTATTTGGACAGGACAGGTAGGGGCTAAATGATAGATAACCACTTATTAACTAGAAGTCTGGTTTGTGAAAGGAATATCCTACATATAGAATAAATATGTCAACCCCCAAGAACACTTGTCTGAAGCAACAGCAAATTTGAAGTAAAAAAATTCTTAGTGAGTACATTACAAAATATACAATTTTTCCAGTGTTTCCAAAAGAGAAAGCAAATATTAACAAGTATAAAAGCATAGACTTCACAGAGGAGGTTAGTCTGCCAACATATTTGGATATATTTCAAAAGTCTGAGATGAAAAAAGAAATGGGGAGTAAGAATGTGTACAGATTCAAAGCTGTTGAATAAAGCAATGAAATCAGAATGATTTATATTTTCTGCATTAGATGAATGTTGTTTTAAAATTAACCAAAGCCTGTGCTTTTTTTTCTCACTCAACACTCTCAGTGGGTCCTGGCAAATACTTGTGCTCCATAACAATGTTGAATTATCACATATAATATCACTTGGAAAACTGTTTTCTTCAGCTAACACCACTTTGGAGTTGCCTTTCTCATGGAAATAAATGTCTGAATTCTGGAGCACAGTAGTAAAAATAGGTGTTAGCAGCAATGCCATCTTTATGGGTTAGAGGGAAATAATTGGCACAGATGTACTAAACCAACTTGCCTCTGACAAATAATGTCTCTCAGGTAGAAATTGTCATGGGAGACCCTGGAACTCTCCACCTTTGAACTAAGACTCCAACTTCATCCTCAAAATTCATGACTGTGGTTCATTAATGCAAGTGATAAGTAAAATGTACTTCACTTTGTCCCTCTGAAAGACATATTCACAGGCATCTGCGTATAACACCTTTTCTGCAACAAAACAGAAATTTTTATTTGTAAAGCTCTAATATTTCAGATCATTTTAAGAATAGTATTATGAAGATTACAAAGAGAGAAGTCAAATAAAAATGATCAGAGAGCTGGAACACCTCTCCTATGAAGTCTGATAGAGCTGGGGATGTTCAGTTTGGAGAAGAGAAGGCTCTGGATAGACCTCATAGTGGCCTTCCAGTACTTAAAAGAGGCTCAAGAAAGATGGAGAGAGACTGTTTACAAGGCCCTGTAGTGACAGTACGAAGGGTAATGGTTTTGAACTGAAAGAGGGTATATCTTGATAAGGTCAGAAATTCTTTACTCAGAGGGTGGTGAGGCAGTGGAACAGGTTGCTCCAAGTAATAGATGCCTCATCCCTGGAAGAGTTCAAGACCAGGTTGGACATAGCTTCAGGTAACCCCATCTAGCGAAAGATGGGGTTGGAATAGACAGTCTTTAAAGATCCCTTCCAACCCAAATTTTCTATGATTCTATGATCCAATGAACCTGGTAACAAAACTTGCTTCTCTTGCAACCATGTTTTGGGCAGCAGAGTGTATCTGATATCTTTTTCTTCATTTCAAAACTAGACAGTTCTGCTATGTTTTTAACCAGCCACTAAAACTTGGCATCCAGCTGTTCCTTACCCTCTTTGTCTTCCAGGGCAACCCCTATTCACACTGCCAGCAACACACTGGAAAAGAAAGATGCTACCACTAACTAACTCAGGAAGCCTCTGAGTTGCAGAATTCTGAATACTAGGGGAGCATTCTTGGGAGTTTAACCTGAGTTTATTCTTATATCATTAACTACACATACAACTCTACCAATGCTGGAGGCTGGACATGGGACTACATAAACATTTGATCTGATGCAGGGTAGCCATTCTTTTGTTCTTGGAGCTCATTTGAATCAAACTATGTTTGCTTAGCCTAACTTCTGTTTCAAAGATGAAATCAAAATGTCTTTGATCTCATGGATTCCAGGACAGTGACGTATAAGTAGACTGCAACTTGCTTACACATATGTAAGAAAAGTAGCTTTGAAATACTCTATACCTGCTGATGCAAACCTCTAGTAAAATAGCATTTCTAAAAAGTCAAGACTTGGGGCAAGAGCTGGCAAGCCTAATTGATGGATTTTTAACTAGTTGACTGCAAAATAGTAATCTTAAACTAGAGAGTGATGTGCCATGAAGACTCTACAACATCCACAGAATTCAGTCTTGCGGATATATCCTTGTAACCCTTGTCCTTGGGGCACAGGAAGAGTCTTCCCTCTAGCTTCTTATTTTTTTGGAATCAGACACATTCCCACAAGGTCCTGAGCCATTTTCTAGAGGGAATCCTCTCTAAAGGAAGTGTAAAGAAATCTTCCTAGAAAGCTTTAAAGTTTGCCAGTTCCTTCCAAGTGACTATTACCAGAAGTTAAAACATTTTTCAAAATTTGCATATGATCATAAGGGTCGGAAGCAATGTCACAAAAGGAGGAGTATTGCTCAATACAGACTCAACTTCTGAGGGCACTGAAAAACCCAGTCATGTCTACAGTAACTCATTTCCACAGCTACAGGTGACAGGCAGCCCAAAGCGACCCACGGTCATAATGACATTCTCACATTCAAGGGGACAGAAGACATAACCACTTCATGTTTGCAAACAGTGCTGAACACTATGATTAAAATTAAACAAGGGTGAGTGCTAAGTTAAGAAGAGTGAAATCAGGGGCATAACAATACACAGCTATATGAACCCTTGAGCACAGAAAAGCAAAATGGAAATACATCTTAAGAGCTCCCTTTGTGCAACTAACAGGACAGACACAGATCTAAACTGGGGTCTGCTCACCCTTGAATATATCATGTAACAGGAGCATAAGCACCTCACAACTAAAATGATGTGTCTACCTGATAAAGGCTTGTGCAAAATACACAGTTACTTGTCCTTTTCGACTTACCTAAGTTTACCTAATATTCATTACCATGGTATCTGTCCATCTTTTGAAAGTGTCCATGCTGACCCAAGCCATACTAAACTTATTTCTCACCTAGTCTCTGATCTAGCTATCTCTTCCTATCTCTGTCCTCCCAGTTGATTTTTTTCCCCAAGTTTTCATCAGTTTATGTTCCTCACTTCCCCCAACAACAAAGATAACATAACATAACATAACATAACATAACATAACATAACATAATAAAATAAAATAAAATAAAATAAAATAAAATAAAATAAAATAAAATAAAATAAAATAAAATAAAATAAAATAATAAACATTACAGTAACAGGTCTTAAGAAGCGAATCATAAGAGTAAAAAAGTTGTACCTTCTCCCTGGAAAATGGGAACCAAATGCATCTCTTAAGTGACAGCAAAGAAGTGGGATTGTACTGAGAAAAATGGTTGGCCACAGATTTCCTCACACTGGGGATAACTCCTCAGGGTTCACAGCAGCACACAGCAAATTTTCCATCACCATACAAGTTCTCACAAGAAAAAGCCCCATGGACTCCTCACCATTACTCAAGGCTTCCCACAGATTATACTAAAACCATGAATGTGAACGCATTATTTGTACTGCTTACAACCATCAGTAAGACACAGAGGGGGAAACAGAGTTTTGAAATATCTGCCTGTCTACCCATGCAGAATATCTAAGCTTTATTAATGGCTGGAATTCAAAAAGCAGCTTAGACAAATTATTTTCACATGTGACATCTAGGAGTCATGAAAAAATACAGCAGACTGCATCAGGAGGCCCTGATGTGTCAGAATCAATACAGGAAAAGACTGTAGGCAGTACTGGTAATGTCGAGATAAAAGCTGATAGAATTAGTTACTATTTGGTTGCTAAAGCTTAGCAAAGGAAAAAAAAAGTCATGTATTTATTTCTCTGTTTAAAATGGATCAAGATTAATTTAATAAAATAAAAATTAAAAAAAAAAAAGTTCAATAGGAATCAGGTTACCTCTCAGTGACATAATTCCATTCTGTCTCTATAATTGTTTCTCTGACCTTCTTTGCCTCAGTAGCAAGCTCCACCTTTGCCCTTTGCCAGCTTATTCTCCCTTCTATAGCATCATAATCCTATAGTAAAATCTCACACGTTCTTGCAGTAATAGGATGATCTCTCTAACAAGAAGTTTCTAAGAATATACACGTAGAAAAATAAGATATAATTTCAGAATGAGAAGACCCATGCTCAGTATCATGCTGTCACTTTTCTGCAAGATACAGAATGGTGGATGGATATTTGCTGTCCCTGCACATTAGAAGCAAAGTACAAAAAAAAATAATAATAAAAAAAAAAACAAACAAACAAACAAACAAAAAACTCTTTTCTTCCTAAGACAAGGATCAAAGGAAAAACAAAGCAGTGTTTCTTGAACTTCAGTTGGTTAGGAAATATATATGTGTACCTTTATGCACTTAGACAAAGTTCTTCTTAAATGTCTGAGAGCTCCCTAGAAATTACTGGGTTTTAAGCTTTTCCTTTTTTGCTTGCTACTTCCCACAACAAGATACCATTCCACCAGATAATGTCCAACATAACACCAGCTACTAAAGCAGATGTACTTTCCTCATTATTTTAATCCTTTTTAATGTCTGAGATAATTAAATTAACTGAATGCTATATATAGTCATATTGTCTGAACAATGCAGTTAAAGCGTGATCCTAAGAAAGAGGTGCAGCTGAACTGGAAGCAGAGGAAAAATAAAAATTCCTATGAAACAAGTTGAAGAACAGGATTTCAATGGTGGCATTTCCTGAATGCTCCCAGTATTCTGCTTAAAATCAGAAAGAGAGGAGAAGAACAAAGATTTAATGCCTACTTCAGTATGTGGCAAAAAGAACAGAGATTCAGACTCATCAGGAATTAGGGCTGCTTCCTGCAGAAAAAGAGACACATCAGCTGAAGAAAACAGGAACCAAGCTGCTGATACTTAAAACTAAGAAAGGAAAGGAGGGAGAGGGAAGAGGGGAGAGGAGAGAGGGAAGAGACAAAAAAGAGAAAATAATATTATTTTTTTTAAAGGCCAATGAGGACCAAGAGGCCATGTACAAGGTAACACCTCTGTTACAGATAAGAATGAGAAAATTCAGTGCTATCAGTTTCAGAGGATGAAAGCAGTCAAACAGGCAATATCAGACAAGGTGTAACTTTCAATAGAGTGGCAAGAGAACAAAAAATCTGGTGTACATGCTTGTACTTAAATGCTAAAAGGCATAAGAAATATGATAGCAGAAATGCAATGTCTAGCCCTAAATGAAGGCATGGATATCCTAGACATATCAAAAAATTAGTGAAATACCTGTAATGCTAGCATGCAAAATACACAGGCAAAGTACATAGGTAACCAATGATAGAGTAACTCTATGTTAAAGAGACCTTAATCAAAACAAATGAGTAAGCTAGGCACCTCAAAAAGTAGTATTGACTTTATAAAGACTGAAATAACAGACCTAAACAGGAAATGTTGAACATGAGTCTACCAACCAAAATGATGACATGGTTTGTGATATGCCTAGAAACATGAGACAACATGGAGAAAACACGATAATAATGGCAGATTTCAGTTATTTCTATGAAAGTAAATAAACTGTATGATGATATAATACAATTACCAATTTAAAGACAATCAATTATTGCTTCATGGAGCAAAAAAACCTTAAGACATTCCACAACACAACAGACGTAGTGTCCGTCTTGGTTCAAAAAGCCTAAATAGCTGAAGAGTCCATCTATAGTAGAAACCATAACATATCCAAATGTGCCACCTGTGCCAAGGTATGAAATTCTGAACACCCACCACAATTGTCTTCAGCCTCAGAAGGCCATGAAAATAAAGTCATATTAAAAAGGAACCCACAGGGGGAGCTAAAACAATTAAATCCTTAGAAGTGGCCAATTGACAACACCATTACAGGAAAACAGAGTTAGGAATGGTTTGATAAAAGTCAATGAAAAGTCAGCAGGGCAGGGGAGTTAGGTTAGAAGCAAGAAGACAATCTTCCAAAGTCTGAAGCAGTGTATAAATGAAGAAACAGAAAGGATGAGGAGCTCTGGCAGATTAAATGTACATACACAATAAGGCAGGCCAAAGAACTTGTTGAAGAAACAACAAAAGAGAAACTAATACTATGTATTTCTTGAAACACATCAGGAGCAGAAGCCTGGCAATATGTCTACAAGGCCAACTGAAAGTCAGGGTACGAAAAGAGCAAGCAGGGGAAAAAAAAAAAAAAAAAAGAAAGAAAAAAAAAAAAAGAGCAATCTTTTGCAGTATTGTGTAAAAGTGTAAAAGTAACTGGACAGTTTTGAAAGGAAACCTGAATTTTCTTAGTGAGGACTCAGGAAAAGTCTGAAATTCAGGTACATATAGAATAAGCTATAGAAAGATTTTACAAAATTAATATAAACAAATTATCAAAATCAGGTGGTATTCACCAAAGACATCTAAAAGAATTCAAGAATGAAATGGCTGAATTATAACAATGACCACTAAACTCTTATAACTGCATTTGTACAGTATAACTGAAGAATGACAAATATGGCAACTTTTAAAAAACATTCCAGTGTAGGTCTGTGAACTTGCAGGCTGTCCAGGCAAATTAATAGAATATATGGGAATAAAGTTAAAAGTGACATCTACATAACCATATGATGTAGTCAGGAAAAGACAACACTTTTTTTTTTTTTTTTTTTCTGAGGCAGACCTGCCTTTTTACTTGTTTGGTATTCTCTGATGCAGCTGACACTGTCTGCTTTAGTTTTCAACAGCCTTTTACTGAAGTCTTTTGCTAAAACTGCAAGGAACTGCTGAAAACCCTTGCAAAAGTGCATGACTGGCCACAAATTAGTAGATGTTCAAAGTAAAGATGAAAGTACATAAGGAAAAATAATTCTAAATTTGCATGTACAACACCACAGTGATCCACACTGAACTGGCCATTACTATGAGGGTGTGATCCTGGAGACATGATAGATTTTCCACGAAAACATCAACTTAGCGCTCAGTTTAGGTCAAAAAGAGTGTCAGGAATTCGTAATGAAGGGACAGAGAACAGAACAGAAAACAGTACCATAGATCTATATATAAATCTAAGGTTTGTCTATATGTGGAGTACAGGTGCAGTTCTGGTCACTTCCTCAGTTCCTCCTAAAACAGGATATGGAAGGATATAAAAGGTTCAAGACAATAAGGATGACTGAAGGCCTGGAATGTATGAGGGATATTTGGAGGGAGTATGAGAGGCCAACCATATCGTAAGTGACATGAAGAAATTCAGTGAGCTTTGACTACTTGTTCTCTGCCAGTGCAAGAACCACAGAGCGTCAAATTGAAGCCATTAGGAGCCAGGTTCAAAACAACAGAGATAATTCTGCATATGACAGGAATCTCATTGCCAAAGGATGTTGCAGATGTTATAGGTTCACCTGGATTCAAAGGGACATGGAAACTTAGAAGAGAAATCCACTGAAGTTCACTAAATTTTCAAACTCTCCATCAGGCTCAGGAAGTCCCTAAACTAACTGAAGACATGGAGAGCATTAGAGGGAGCATATGCATTTACTGTTCCCTTTTGCACAGCTTTTACCTTCGTCCCTGCTAGCAACAGGACACTGGACTAAAGCAAAGGGCAAGGGCATGCTCAGTCTTTGAGTTCCTCTAGTCATATGACCTCCTCACAATGCTTGTTGAGGGGGTTCCAGCGCATGTAAAAAGGTGTAGAAAGAAGGTGCTGCAACACACCTTTGACCTATTGAATAAGTCTTACTTAACCCATACTTAACTCCAATTATTGCTCTATGTCTGCGCTGTTAGTAATCTGAAAATAGATCAGGTCTGCCCAGGTGCTGCACGGTCTCACTAAAAAATGAGAAAGAGACTAGAAGCACCTTTGCCTTTTCCATAGCACTTGATTAGAGTACACCAGAACAGACTCTAGATGCAGCACATTATCTTGGAACATTAACATGCAAATATTACCCTGTGCAGAGAACCATTCTACACTCATATCTATTTAAGTAAATCCAGTCAAGCACATGTGTTCAGATAATCAGAAATCCTTCTAATAAACCTGATTATTTGTTTTAAGTGCACTGAATGTTCTGCAATAGAGATGCACATGAAGTAGTTGTATCCTGCTGTATACTGTAATTCTCACCACTTCACACATTTATCTGTTTGGCTCTTACAAAACATTGTTATTTGATTTAAGATACACTGTAGGACTGCATTATAGAAAAGATCTAGTGACACTGATGGTAGTTAAGTTTGTGCAACTGTTCTTTTCATATTTTCAGCTGCTTGTAACAATTTGGGCTCAAATTTACCGCTGTGATTTGTTGTGCTGTGCACAGGCAATTTTTTTCCATTGATAACCTGCAATGTTTCCAGGAACAACGCTAGTGGTGGAAATGCATAATTTTGGCAGCATTAAAAATAAAAATAAAAATAAGTCCCTTAAGTCCCTTTATTGAACATCTCATGCTTTTCAGCATTTTGAAGCAGAGATCAAAGATACAACAAAACCTGATCCATATGTCAAATTCTCTGTGAAATTCTACTTCATTTTGGCCAAAATAAAGTTATTAGCTAAAATCTCTCAGCTTAAGAGTAAAATTATTCTACAATGTCATTCCATGTATTTTAAAATCATCTAATTTTGTATAAACTTTCAGCTCAGATGTTCTAACACTGATTTTTAGCTTAAATAGCACAATCCATTACCTGAAGATTATGGTCCTTGATTTACAGCATTGTGTCATATCCCTTGTACCCCTTCCAGATCTTCTCCTTTCAAAATAATGGTTCTACATTTTATTGATCATCCTCTACTTCAAATTAATTTCCTGCCACAGATGTGACTTGAGAACTGATAACTTAGATCATATACAATATTCCAAAAGAAGCCTTAAGGAGACTTCTACAATTGCATAAGTATTTCCCTGTATCAAATTATGCAAGAATGACTGAGGTGGGAAATGACCTCTAGAGATTTAGTCCAACACCTTTGCTCAAGCAGGATCATGCAGAGCATGTTGCTTAGGATCATGTCCAGTCAGATTTTGAATGTCTCCACAGGTTGAGACCACAAACTCTCTAAGCAGCCTTTTCCAGTGTCTGACCATACTCACAGTAAAATAAATATAATAAATAAAATAAATATATCCTACATTTAAGCAGAATTTCCCATGTTTTGGTTTGTGCTCATTGCCTCCTGAATTCTGAAGTCAGTATGTAGTTATCCATTTACAAATTTTCCTTATCAAATAACAGATACTGTCTTTGGAAATATTTAAAAGCTGTCAGATGATAAAAATATGTTCCATGCTAAGTTTTGATTTCACCTTCGGTCATTTCCATATACAAACACTTTTTCTTTTCAGCTATTCTGCCTGTATCAAAAATCATTACTAAAAAAAAAAAAAATGTTATATTTTGTTGTTGTTTTTTGTTTGTTTGTTTTTTAATCATATATCAACTGTTTCCAACAATGTCTTCACCTTTAGAATACTTTAAGAAAATATATCTGATTTACAGAGGATGTGAGAACTTGTGCTTCAGGACTAAATTTGAAAATAGATAAAGTGTCTTATAATGCTAAGCCCTGAGACAAATAAGTTCTCAAAAGTCTCTAAATTCTACTACTATGGAGCACCCAATATTTATCCTATCCACAATCTCTAAAATAAAAATAATACATCCCTCTTGCCCTCAGTGATTTTGTAATGGTTTCTTATATTAAATCACTAAAAAAAATAAGGAAATTAATAAGTCTCCATAATATCAACATTTAAAATAAGAACTTTGCCATACATTACACAGTGATGATGAAAAGTAGAATAGTTTATTCATGAGTCATGCAACTTGTGTTCTGTGCCTGAAGAAGAAATATTATAGAAATATCATGCAATTACATAATTACAATTCTATCACATACTATGCATAAACAATAAAGTTGAATTAAAATAGCAGTTCTTACAATTTTGCAATCTTCATACTTTTCCTTTGATGATCAGTATCTATCTGGTGAAACCATCACTGCAAAGGTAATTAAAGCTTCTCTCTTGTTAGCAGTAAGGCATCAAGTATACACATCTATGTGCATCTGATTTCCTAAAGTAGAGTTTCACAGCTGAGAGAATAATTTAATGTAAATGGAGAAAACACATTGTTTCCCAGGCCACATGCTATTACATGTGCCAACAGACTGACGCACTAAGAAGTTTTGTGGTATCTGCTGTTAGCTACTAAGTTGGATGATAAAAAAAAAAAAATCCCTATTCTCATACATACAAAACAACATTCCAAAAACAATTGTAAAGAGGAAATAGGAAGGCGAGCAATGTTTATAGAATAACCACAACAAACATCCTATTCTTTTTAAAATGTCTTCAAAAATCCCTCTTGACTTGCAGTGGGGGGGGAAAAAAACAAACAAAAAAAAAAAACCTACAGTCACCAAGAATTTATTTCCAACTATTCTGTCCCCTTTCCTTTTTCTCTTCCTGGGTCAAATCAGGAGGAAAAGTAATGCTTCCAAAAACACTAAGAAGCCCATATAATGTAGTTCAGTTCTCCAGGAAAGTATTGCATTTATACTGTGGTCAGATACACAAGGTAACCAACAAAGGAAGACACTAGCTTTGACACTAGCTTTGTTGGCTAGTCACTGCAGTGACTTAAAGCCAACTCTTCAAAGAAGAATCATTTTGGATATCATAGCAATAATATAGTCTGTCTAGCTGAGAATCTTTAGAAAGTAATTTGTTTTCAGACTCCAGACAGTTAAATTGTGGCATTGAACATAACTAGGATTGATTGTCTTCAAGGGGAAAGGACACACACAGCCATCACAGGTTAGACTTTGCACACTAGAAGTCACTTTTATGCCAATATGAACAGCAAAATCAGGCACATATCATTTCTATATAGATCAAAGGAGAAACACTCCCTAATCTTAGATAATGGCTTCATGTCAAAACTATTCCATAACCATTTCTTCAGTAATTGTTATAGCAATCAGTCTGGGACTACTTGTAGAAATATTGTATCTGTTTTTTTCTTGAGGAGGTTGAGAAAGAAACAAGAAGACTAAAGGCAAACCCTTATGCAAAGACATGTTCTGTCATAGACTTACAAATCCAGTGTGCAACAATGACCATATAATTCTTACTGCCTGTCTTGAACCTGCAATGTCATGGTCTGCACTTTCCAAAGCATTGAGAGCACTGTCGTCAATGGGACTTTAGGTTGCACACCTGAACTCATCCCCACGGTGGGATTTGGACATCATGGTTCCTTTTCTTATTGCTTATTTTCAGAATTGTGCAATGCATTTCTGACTTACACAGTTCTTAATCTTCCATTTCTAGTAGCTCCTTCCTAAACCCAAGCTGCTCCTTTAGTTGGGCCACAAGAACTCTTTGCTGTTTGAGTTGTTTTCTACTCCAAGATTAAAACAAACACACTCACACACTTCACACACTTTGTCTCTTTTTTAGATTACATTGTAATTCAGTAGATGTTGGTGCCAGCTCTACTGAAGGGGTGACACCAGTTCTCTTAGAGTCACTGACAGGAGGGCAAGAATATTTCAAGTCAACATTGGTATCAGAATCTTCATAATGTGAAACCACTGTCTTTCTTATTTTCCTGTTTCATTAATATTCACATACCTTGACTGTAGTCTTTCTGGTTGTAGTCCCTTCATTTTTGAACAGGTAAATTTAAATTAATTTTTGTATGGAAAATTATATTTGTTGTTATTTTTTGAATATAAACTCATCTCCAAACCCCTCTACATCTGAAAGGATTTTCTAGTACATGTGAAAGACACGCAATTCTGTCAAGATGCCTCAGAAGCAAAACAAATCATTACAGAAACCTCTGTGTAAATTCACACAGAGGTGTATATACACATAAAATTAGCATGTATTAAACATGTCTACAGACCACACTCTTGTGATATGTTGAAGACAGGAATGATATGTGCTTTTAATTCTGCATTGTAGGCAGTGGGAAATAAAGAAATTATCGTTTTAATAGCCTTTTTTTCAAATCAGATATATCACTTGCCAATAGTCAGTAAAATAATGTAGCATGGTAGAATAGACAGTCAGAAATCATGACAAAAAGGTACTTAAAACCTAGAGTTCAGGATTTAATTTTTGCAGTCTCAAATAACCACTTCTGGGAAAACAATATGGTGTTGAAAAAAACCTGGCCTTCAACTTACTTCCCACAAGCCATCTGTCTAGTCACTTATTAGTCCATCAGACACTAACACACAAACAAAAACAGATATGATATGCTTTGTGTGAATTTACTGATGCCTCCCTTGCACTCATGCTATGTGAATGAAAATGTACACTGTATTATCACCTTATGAAAAACCGATTAGGCTCACAAACTTACTTGCTGCCTACATACATCTGAATGATCAAAGCAGGAGAAAATTGATAACAAATCTTCGATTAACTTAACTGCTTTTGAGAACACATGATTCAAATAATTTAATCTTGCATAATATTTAAATTTAATAAATCTCATTTTCAAAGTGTAAAGATTTGATTAAGGAAATTATTTTTTCAAAATCTCCCCACTGTGAAAACAATGTAAAAATACACATAAACATTTATATATTATTTATACATATTTATATATGTGGGTTTTATCTATATACAGAAGTAAAATTTCTATCCCTCATTTCATTCCATACTACAAATTCTCTCCTTGACAAAATAAATTGCATTATCAGTATAAGGCACATTATTTCCAAAGGCTAAGCTCATAGGTCTGATCCCCTTTTACCCTTTCTCTCTCTCAGATAAGACACATATATCAGGACATGTACACATGTGCCCTTTCTACTGCTGAAAGAATTTGCTTAAGAAACAAAATTGTCAGAAATTTAGAAAAAAAAAAAAAAAACAGGTTTTATATGCCTTCTGTGTTGAATACTAAACGTACATAGATTATAATGCATATACCTATAGCACCCCCTGGCCTCCAGAATCAAAGGAGTTTTTGCAAAAAATGAGACTGCAAATCTCACAGAGAATTCCTTGGGAGCAAAATGAGAGAATGATGAATTTCTATTGTGTTATTCTCTCTAGAGGAACTCTGCAAAGTGATTTCTCTGGAGACTGCAATCCTTAATATACAATTGTACAAAATATAAGGGAGAGACTTTCTTCCTCCAATCCAGAGAAAGAGATCATACCATACACAGATGACTATTTTCCCACAATTTTTCTACTAATTTTCCACTATTTTTCTACTTTCAGTTAAGGTTGCAATACCTACAAAAAAAAATATGTAGATCTCCCTAATGCACAATATTAAGTGCATTATAATAGATAATAGAAGGAACAGTGGGACTGAAAACCTAAATGCAAGCAAATTTTATTTTTGATTCAACCACAGTAAGACTACAGAAAGCATTGCTATTTTGCCATTAGTAAAAAATGTTGCTAAGGGGACCCATATAAATGAACAGGTAAGAGAAAAGAACAAAAAAAAAAAAAAAAAAAAAAAAAAAAAACAAGAACAGTCAGAAACAAAAATTTTCACAAACTGTATTGAGGGTGTTTTCATCTGAAGAGGAGTTTGACACAGAAGCAGTTTTTCAAACTAGAAAATTATTTTAAAAGTAGACAGTCTTTTACAGATAAAAAAAAAAAAACTAAAGGCATATTCTTAAAACATTCAAGGATGTGTCTGTGAATAGAATTGTGCCCAGTAATAGACAGCAATATTTCACATTACTACTGCACTATCATCATGAAGATTTAAAGCAATTTAGCAACATTTATTAAAGATTTTCCCAGACATCCCTGTCTAATAAACAGCATAGCATTGGGGAAGGTTCTCTGGAGTCACACCAAAAATTCTGACCAGCAGTCAGAATGAGTGGGCAATGGGTTAAGAGTTGTAAAGAACCCACACATATGAAAGACCCAAGAAAATCTTCTGAGTCCTGTACTGCAGTCAGGTAATTGATCTTCTTCCCATATACCCCTCACTTCCATAAAGTATAATCTAATACAATGACTCATGTTTATTAGTAGATATATTTTTTTAATTATAATCTCTGCCTTGAAAATGGCTTACAGAATTGTTTCTTTTCCAATGGTTAATTACTCCCTCCTTAAATATTTGTACCTTTCCCCCAAGTTTTTGACCTTACTGTATTTTCACCTACCATCTCAAATAGCTTTCTGTCATATAAAACCATTATTTATATTCAGAATTTAACAAGACAACGGCATTTCTATGGCTGATTCCCTTTGGCTGAAACAAAGCTAGACTTTCTCCTGGAGCTCTCCCACAGTTGAAGCAGGGTTTAGTCCACAGCACCAGACTAGAGCAAAAATCCCCTGAAGCACACAGTGTGGAGGTCAGGTTCCTCATCACCAGCTGTCTTGCTTTCCAGGCTTGTTGCTATCCTGCTACACTACTTGCTAGGGGGGAGTACACCCGCAGAATGTCAGGACAAGGATGGAATATGTTGTTTATAATTGCCCTATATGTGGCCAAAATACAACATCAATTGTTTGTTTGACCTAAACTAAACAAACTACCATGGGGTCGTCTTTTTTTACCAGCATTTTTCCTCTGTAAACTTGGAGCAGTGCTTTAGCATTCCTTTCCAAATAAAATAACAATATTTTTTTTCACTTGCTGAAATGCTTAGTGAAGAGGTGTTTCTTCCATTTCTCTGTTTTTGTACTCTCATTTCTAATTTTTCAGCTGTGAAAGGTTTATTTAGGAGTAAGAATTATACATACCAACACTTCTTCCAATCACCTTTAAAAGAAACAAGCTGTTGCGGAATGAACAAAGCAAATACGGGTAAAATATAAAATTCCCTACTCTGCCCATACAAAATAATAACCTGAAAAAGCTCACATGTTCATGAATCCAATTGTCCGTACTATTTGGCTAACTCACATGGTTTTGCAGGACAAGCTCTATTAAAATCACTGAAAGCTGCATTGGCAATTCTTTAAAAGACAAAGTAAAACTTACAGAAATCTGCACTGAGTGTATATTTCAGAAACACAACAGTTTAAGTATAACAATATATTTCAAAGTAAATGCAAAACACTTTCACGTCTGAAAGGATAGATGTTGGGGGAACAAGAAGGGGCAGAAGAACCAAGTGGTGTCTCTCCAAAATGAACTTCTTGATGTATGACATTATCTCTGTGTTCATTATAAAAGTAATATTTACATAAGTGAATGCATATATGCATATTCACGTGTATATATGAATATATTCACTGCAGAGTGAAGCCTAGGTCTTCCACAAAATTTGTTCAAAGAAGGAAGAGAAGGAAGCAGTTGGTCTCCCAGAATAAAAAACTAACTAAATAAACAAACAAATATATTAAATAATAATAATAATAATCAAAGCTTCCTGATCCACTCAAGACTGGGAAGAAAAACGAAAACAAAAAAAAAAAAAAAACAAGTGTCAGATGCTTCTTCAACATCTGAGCAGTTTGAACATTTCACTGCTCTGGCTATGTTTCACCTATCTGCTCAAGGCAATATGTGCAAACCTTCCTGCTGTTCATGTTTGTTGCAGAAGTGATGGAGCTGATAGCTGCATGTTCTAGGGAGACCTCTAAGTGGTCTCTGCCATCAGCAGGAGGAACGAGGAACTTTCCTGAAGGAATCAGGGAACAGCGCACAGACAGAGAGCTACTACACAGAGCAGATAATGAAGTCTTGATCAGTAGTGTCATCAAGCTGAGAAGCTGCAGAGAGAATGCAGGAACAGTGAGGAGGCTAAAGCCTGGGGGTAAGAACAGAGAGCAAAACATGAAACAGATGGTGACAATGAGAAGACAATGAACAAGAGGGAAATAGTGGTGACAGCCAGCACAGAGTTTGTCAAAGAAGGGAATAAGCATTAAGAGTTTCCTCCTGAACCAGGCATCCAGTGTAACTGCAAACTTACATGGAAGAGCAATAGTATGTAAACAAACTACAACCTGCTACAGTGAAGCTGAATATTCCTTCCAGCCTAAACCAAGCCAGAATGTATACTACCAATAGGTCTTGACAGTAGTGTTTGCAGTTCAGCTGACCTAGAGTTAAATTCCTCCTTCACTACCCCGTTTCCAGAGGAAAGAGTGCTACAAAGATGACTTTTCTTCACACAGACTTGTTCAGGATTTTTCACTAAAATTTGCTATGTTACATTCTGCAGAACAAAAGGGCTTGCCAGCAGACTTCATTGGGTTGGAGGAGGCCCATGCATCTTGATTAGATACTGCACCAGTTACCTTTCAAACTGACCCACAGGTTAAAAACAAAAAAATAAACATTATATACACACAGGGGAGGTTTCTCCACCTCACAGACAGAAACATCTGGATCAACTAAAAGAACAAAGATGTTGGTTCAAATACGTACAGAACTGAAAATCAACTTTCCTGTCCTGGTTGCCAAGAAGAAGTGAAGAAAATTGCTGAAACCGAACCACCATATTCTTTCATAACTATTTTATTTTAATTAATGACTCCCAGAACAGGCTAACATCCTCTGAAGTTAACAGGCAATATGGAAAAATGACTTATTTTGCTATTTCAATTTAACAGCCATTCCAGAATGAAGAGAATAGCTCTGTTGTGAGGAATGGAAAAGAGAAGAAAGGATGGGGAAGTACAAGGAAAGAGAGGAAGAACAGAAAGAGAAATAGAAGGAAAAGGAACTGTCATCAAGTAGCAAATAATGTCATTTCTCTCATTTACGAAATAGGGCTAAGGTTCATAGCTTAAAGTTCATGAGTCTCAATGATTTTGCAAGAATCTATGAACTCTGACAATGCAGAACAGTGAATGCATTTTGCATTAGTTCTACATTTCAGCCACAGCATTTTTTCATGTTCCCAGTTATGGCTTTTTTCAGGTTAGCAGCATCAAATGTTTCATGAAAGGGAAGGGAACAGATCACAAAAATATTATCATCCATTGTATCCACGGTGTTGTTTTTTTTAATTTGATTATTATAACCCTGATGGTACTGTAGAATAAGAATAAGAAAAAAAATTGGTCTTAAGACTGTGTTCCTAATACTTCTTCATGCACATATCACTCCAAAATTACAGACATCTTCTAGGATAGGCTTAATAAGACACTCAATGAATGAATGTCAAGAATAGTAATTTTGATAAGGTAAGTCATTCTACAGAGACAAAATATACTGGGACAGAAAGAAAAGACTGAAAAAGGAGGGCTAGGAAGCAGAGATGGGGAGCAGAGAAGCCAAGAAATGAAATTGCATGAGAGAGATGTGGGATGTGTAGTCTAGGTAAGGAAATTATATAAAAAGGAGTGAGTGATAAGAAAGTGAAAAGCGAGATGAAAGTGGTCATAAAAAAGCAACAGAGACTAGGGCCTAGATCCAGAAAAGCTCTTATGTTCTTAACTCCAACTATGTTATTAAATATATGAAGTACACTACAAATAAAGTTAATGGTGTACTTAGCAAGATAGACGAATTTAAAAAAAATGTATCAAGGAAATAAGAGTAACGAATCAAAGAGTAATAATATCTAAAGAAAGAAGAAAAAGAGTCAGCAAAAGACTAAACACAATATGAGCCATCCTTGTGACAGGGTGCTTTCTTATGAGGAATATATGGTATCAGTATTAATGAATATTTGTATGTACTACAAATCATACACAATAATTTCTCAAATTTAAAATTACTGGATATAACATAGGGTTATCATTTGACAAAAGAAGCAGAGATAATTGTATAATATAAAAGTTTACAATGATATAGATGCAACTGATAACAGTTTGACTGTAATGAGGTACAAATATCAAGTCCAAACTAGGTACATACACATACATATCCTTTCTTCTTTAAAAGTGACAGTTTCAAAGATATGAAAATGATCAGAACTATAATCAGTTGAGAGCAAGCATTGTCTAGAAAGTATGAATGGCATATGAAAGCTTTTTAAGAATACTTTACTAGCTGTTGCAAAAGCTACAATTCAACAAAATAGCATGGCTCAAAAAAAGGGCTGGGGGTGAAATTAAATTTGACTTAGTGAACAACACATGAAAAATTATAAATTTAATAATAGTCTGGGGGCATCAAAACTTTAGCTTCTCAAAAAATAATTGCAGTCTTGCATACGTGCAGGGAATAGATTCATAAACTGAAAGCAGGTAAAAGACACCACTTCAAGAACTCTAGAAAATTATTGACTGAAACAAAGCGACAGGAAAAGAAGGCAGCAGCTCATGCAAGGAAGGCATTCTTCTAAAATATTAAGAGAGAAAAACGAATCCTAATATTGGCATCAGACCATTTTTAGAATGAAAAGTTAGTATTCTCACTAGCAATGCACACACACACACAAACTTACAGCAGCATTCAGTAAATTGGTTATGGTTTGTGAAAAGTTACATCCTTGTAGCATCTTTGCTGCATCCTTTTTATATCCTTGTAATAACTCACAAGAATGTTAAGCAATGGTTACTGACATTACATTTTGTTAGCAGGTATGTCTGAAAAAAGTGCCAGAAGTCTTACAAGAGCTGGCCAATGACTTCTCTGAATATTAACTATGGTTTTCTACTAAATCAGAAACATTGTGGAAATCTAGGAGGGAAAAAAACAGAAATTACATTAGAATTTTTAAAAGAATAAACAGGATTCCAAAGTAACTTATGCCGAATGTCTGATTATACTTTTAAGGGAAATCAGGGTTTAAATTAAGAAATAAAGACTAATATAATAATATCAACTGATAAGGTTATATGGTGTTATGCGTACAGTGATTCCTTTTAAACTACCTGAACAACTATTAATTCAACATTAATAGTTGATGAAAGCAATAGCATTGTGTGATGTACTTTTCCTACTGTAAGGCATTTGATAAAATAACTAGACAATTTTGATTAAGGTAAGAGTATGAAACAAAACAAATTGTCATATATTAAAAGCGTTAGATTAGAAAAACGTAATCATAGAATCATAGAATCATAGAATCATAGAATATCCTGAGTTGGAAGGGACCCTTAAGGATCATCAAGTCCAACTCTTGACAGCGCACAGGTCTACCCAAGTTCAGACCATGTGACTAAGTGCACAGTCCAATCTCTTCTTAAATTCAGTCAGGCTCGGTGCAGTGACCACTTCCCTGGGGAGCCTGTTCCAGTGTGCAACCACTCTCTCTGTGAAGAACCCCTTCCTGATGTCCAGCCTAAACTTCCCCTGCCTCAGCTTAACTCCATTCCCGCAGGTCCTGTCGCTGGTGTTAATGGAGAAAAGGTCTCCTGCCTCTCGACACCCCCTTACGAGGAAGTTGTAGACTGCGATGAGGTCTCCCCTCAGCCTCCTCTTCTCCAGGCTGAACAGGCCCAGTGCCCTCAGCCGTTCCTCGTACGTCTTCCCCTCCAGGCCTTTCACCATCTTCGTAGCCCTCCTCTGGACACTCTCCAACAGTTTCATGTCCTTTTTATACTGTGGTGCCCAGAACTGCACACAGTACTCGAGGTGAGGCCGCACCAGCGCAGAGTAGAGCGGGACAATCACCTCCCTTGACCTACTAGCGATGCCGTGCTTGATGCACCCCAGGACACGGTTGGCCCTCCTGGCTGCCAGGGCACACTGCCGGCTCATATTCAACTTGTTGTCTACCACGACCCCCAGATCCCTCTCTTCTAGGCTGCTCTCCAGCGTCTCATCGCCCAGTCTGTACGTGCAGCCAGGGTTTCCCCGTCCCAGGTGCAGGAGCATCATGAATAAAGAAACATCAACAAACAAGGATGTCCAACTGCGATTCAGAGATTGTTTAACAGCTATACTCTTTCATATTTTCCTCAGTGTCATAAATGTAGGAATAATAGCATTGCTAATGAGATGTGCAGAAAAAAAAATGATATAGCTTAATCCAAAAGCATATAGCTAAATCCAAAAAAACATATAGCTAAATCCAAAAGCATATATCTAGGGAAAATATATGTATATATATAAAACATATATATATACTTGGAAGCCATTGCATAGTGTTCTGTCACAAGGAGAAAAAGACTGACAAAGATCTGGAGTACTAGTAGGCAGCTGAACATGAACTGCCAATATTACCCTGTGGCCTCAAGGTTAGAGCAACCCACATGTAATATAACGCAATAGGGAAAATGGAAGAGTAAAAAGAGTCATATTTGCCTCTATTTCTCACTGACACACAAGCATTTACCAGGATACCACAGCATCTACCAGGATACAAGGCCAGAAATAGACGGTACATTTTAACATTACAGATAATTACTCACTGCAAAACTACTCTGCTTGTCAGGACTGATCTAAAGCATTCTTACAATGAAGCAAAGGGCTTCTTTCCTAATATATATATAATTTCAGAGAGAAAATAATTCAGAAAGATCTTACAGGTTGTGCTACAGAGGAAGTCAGCCAAGATGGTCAGAATAGCTCTGTTCAGCAATGCAAGGTCTGCAAACAGGACTATGCACATACTGTGGGAATTAGGCAAATATTACAGCAGTCAGAAGATGCATTTCCTGAGGTGCCTCTTATAAATCCCCACAACATCATGATGCCAGGAACAATTAAAGCCAAGAGGATTGCTGCATGTTTGGGACAGACTGCAACCCACAGTGATGTGAAGACTGAGCAGCTCTGCCGCTCAGACCTTTCTAACCCAGGCTGAGGCTTTTCCAGCTCCTTCAGATGGCTACAAGTGCAAGAGGAATTTGACTTCTTTTTACTTTGACTACACATTTCTCAAATATACAGAACCAAATGCAGTACCTTGGTCACCAGAGAAATCATAAAGATACTGTCAGATTGTGTGGTTTTCAGAAAAGAAAAACATATGTGCTAACAACATATCTGCAATTAATAAAGTCACTAGGGCATATGTATCTGGCATATTTTAGAATGTGACATAGTAAAATGTATATAGCACAGGAGATTCATGATACAGTACAACTTCGAAAGATTCATTTAGAATAAATAGCAAGAACCAAAATGTAGCTGTCAAAACAATCTACTTAGCAGAGGAAGCTATTCAATTGCAAAACACTATTTAAAGGGAAAAAGAGAGGAAAACTCGCTGGAGGTACTCTTACACAGCTAGAACATTAAAACAACCCTGCACTGAGAGAGACATGAAGGGAAGGTATCTGTATGTTTTTACTATTCCTGACTAAACTGTAGCTGATGACAGTCTATATGTTCCAAAAAGCTCAGAGACAAATTAACTATGTCGATAGAGATCAACTGCTCCCATATAATCAAGTAAATATCAAGTTTGGGAATGAATGGAAAATAAAACTTTTAGACTATTAATAAATGTTTCATGGTGCATCTAGACACATAACCCACAAGATAAGCAGATATTAATTTGATATCTGTGCCGGGTATGTAGAATTTTTGCTAGTAAGGAGCCATTTTGTAATAGAAATCATAAAGCTCTTAAATTAATCATCTACATAGGAGCAAGCAAAGCCAACAAATCCCCAAAAATAATGCTTGATTTCAAAAACAGTAATTGCATAGAAATAAAGAAGTTGTAAAGGAACTAGCAAATGGACTTCTAGAAGAGCAAAGAGTTCATAGGTAGTACATAGAATATGCTGAGTGATGTGAAGCAAACTTGGAAAAGCAGCACACTTAATTACCAATGTGGGGAAATTATCTGAAGCAGTTCTTCAAAAAAAATGAAGTTGTTGACTTAATGAGGACAACAGAAGATAAAATAAAAACTGTGGCATACCAAATGTATAAATACAATAAGACGAGCCAAAAAAAGTTTGAGAAATAAATTGCAAGTGCTAAGTTTTTGTTTGTTTGTTTGTTTGTTTTTGTTTTTTTGTTTTTCCCCAAGTACATCAAGATTAGGAAGCTTGCCAGAGTATCTAGAGGTATGATGAGACATAAAGGTGTAAAAGGAGCACTGAAAGAAGATCAGGCTATGGCAGAAAAACTAAATGAAATTTTTGCATCCACGCTCATAGCAAGGATCTGAAGAGGAATTCTCATAACAGAACCTTTCTTAAGGGGGGCTGTTGAAGGACCTGTCTGAAAGTTAAAGTGTCAGTAAAAGATGTTATAGAAAAATCAACAAAGAATACAATAAGAAGTCACCAGGACTAGCTGGTGACTTTTAAGGGTAAAACTCTTAGTATTAAGGGACAGGAAAAGACAAAATGGATTGCCAGCTCTTAAAAGGATGTGGGAAAGAGGAGGAAGAGAGAAGTAAATTTAAGTTAGCAGAGATCAGGTGTCAAGACATCTCTTCTGGGTAATTTACCAGAAACTGCTACCACGAACATAATTAGAGAATCCTTAAATACAATATCTGAAGAAGAGTCACTGTGTAAAATTCTCTATAAGGATGTTGATTCTATAGTCAATACAAATATAAAAATAAATTAAATTTATTTGGATTTCTTTAAATAGTTCAGCAAACTCTGTCTCCAAGAGCTCTCAGAGAAATGGGCTAAAATAATTGGCTAAAAGGTAAGACACAAAAGCAATTACCATGAGCCAGGTTTTTTTCAGTGGAGGGAGATCTTGAGGGAGTTCTTTCTGTTAGTTGCTCTGCTGTTTATATTTTCTTAAGGGCTGAATATTGATATAACTAATTTTGCTGATGATACAAAGGGTAGTAAGGGTGAGGGCCAACTGCAATGAGTTGGAAAAGGATTTCATAATGTTAAATTATAAAATGGCAGCTGGAATTCAATAAAGATCTGAAGGTTGAAGAGTATATTAAACAAATGATGGAGAAGAATTTGGCTTACTTGACTAAAAAAAAAAAAAATGGTGATAGGAAATCTGACCACCTTCTATAAAAGCAACATTAGGCATAAACACAAGAGGTGTCTAAACCAGAGAAAGAAAGCTGGCACTGCAAACAAATTCGGTATGGAAATTACAAGACTCAGCTGCCAGAAGGGTAAAACTCTAGATCAGCCTGTCCATGAGAGGAAAAACAGCCTAACTGGGCCTTAAGATAAACGTGGATAAGCACTGTGAACAAATTACACAATCTGGTTGCTATGACAGCTCAGCCAATCCAGAATTGGCTGGATTCAATAAGTGAAACTAAAGCAAAAACTTACCAGCACAGAGCAGATGCACAGTGACTTGTGTCTATGCAAAAGTAAATCCTCATGTGTTATCTATGCTGAAAAAAATTCCTGCTTCTCTCTTGAGATTATGACCAGTGAATTGTTGTATGTGCAGGAAGCCTGGGGGTAGCTAACAGTAACTAAGTCATGTTATCTCATGTTGGAGGTAACCAACAGTACCTCAAGCCTTCTATCACCAGAGACATAATTAGATTTAAGGCATTTTCAAGGGGGAAATAATGTTCCACTTTTATTCAAAATGTCTGTTTTTCCTTTGGATGTTTCTATGACAGCAGATGTGGGTTTAAGTGTAGAAATAGGCAGGCTCATATGACAGTCATGTCTTTTGCAAGCAGAATTATGACTTGCCAAAGTAGACCCAGAGCTGAGACAAATTAGTGACAGGTTAGTTAGCTAGCACAGAGAATGCTATTAGTTAATTAAAATAAGCTGTGTCCATGTTACCATCTTTCTTCACAGTAGTGAGGTTTTGAAGTGATTTCCCCAGTGCATTGGTTTGGTATGTGGAGCAGCTGGGGTGTGCATAACAGATTTCTTTTGGGTTAAACTAAACTGCAAGCTCTGCTCCAAAAGTGTCCCAAATGCACCCCAACCCCTCAGGGACCCATTAGGATTTGGACCCAAGAGTGGTTGGTTGGATAGTTCTTACTTCCTCTTTCTCCAGTCAACCACCACAGGAACACATGAACTGTGCCTAAACCAGAGAGGCAGTCCCAAGCTATTACATGCCACAGGGGACATCAGGTCCTCGCTGTTCCACCACGGTGCTGCCAGACATTCCCACGGACAGTCACTGATGACTGGAAACCAGCCAGGAAGGGCACACTGGGAGAGCACAGTCTTACCCCAGCCCTGATACTCAAGGGGGAGGGCAAAAAGTGACCTGGCTAGGCCAACTAGGTTGTTTTACAGTTGGCAGCTGGACAGGATGAAGGGTTGTATAACACCAGGCAGATGATATTGGCTCACTTCATAACATATACACTTCCCAAGCATAAAAATTCTGCCTTGAGCAAAATTAGTCGTCTGATGTTTTGCCTAGGTTTTAATCATTTAAGTTACCAAAGACCAAATTTGCTTAATGGTTTGTCTTACTCGCCTCAGTTTAATACCCTTAGGGAAGAAAGATTAGTTACTTGTGCTTTTTCCTCTTTTAAAAAAAAAAAAAAAAAAAACATAACTGACTCACCACCTAATTCATAAAGTTTCTTCTTGAGTCTCTCTTGACTTAGCTTTCTCTAGCTTTTTCTGTTTTATTTTTAAAGACATTTTTACAAGCACATCCTTCATGTTGCTAGGTTTCAAGAGAAAAGAAATAAAGGAAGAAAACAAATCAATATTTTTTAAAAAGACAGCCCTTTGTCAAAAGTCCAAAAGGAAGTATAAAGTAATATTCTTCTACTACTCATGTACCAACCGTCCTGATGCATTTTTTCCTCATTTCCATTTTTTGTTGTATACAAAATTGTGTCAGTAAGCAACAGTAAATACTTTAAGACTAACCAAGAAAATAAGGTGCTAATGAAATACTTATGAACTCATGTGTCACATAATTACAAAAATTCATCTAAGTGGTGCTCTTGCTGTCCTCTTGTGTTTATATATTTGTGTGTATGCATGCAAGCTTCTATGTGTCCAGTGAACTGGCATAACATGGAAACATCATTGAACTGCAAAAATATAGCAATATATGCAACAGATTAGGACAAGAAGCAAAACCACCTGAAATGCATCCAGTTAAAAATACAGAAAGAATTTAGGTTGACAAAACAGAGCAATCAGATTAGCTGGGACAGAAATATTATTGCTCTTTACTCTTGTGAAATGTGCCATCAGCTCTCTAAGACCATGTGAAATCAAGGCTTCAGGGTAACTTTCACATCCAAAAGCATCCAGGCAAGATATCAATGTCAACAGAAAAAGGGCTCTTCTGACACAGCCAGAGGTAAAATACAAGTAGAAATTGAATGATTTCTTTGGATGATGAGGATACAGCTTGGCACCAGCTGTGGACATATTTGAATACTGGGCAGCAGCACAGTCTGAGATTTATAGTATTTTGGAAGGAATGAGCAGGTTGCTGATTTATAGCAACAGAGTTAAGATGAGCCCACAAATATCATTTCTGTCCATTACCTCAAACTTGGTGATGTTAATAGAATGAGACCCACGTATGAAATATTCCCTTCTTTTTCACCATAAAATCAAATCTTAGTGATCTTATTTGTAAAGCTGCATTCAGTTTTTTATACTTCCACCTGAAGAACACACAAGCCAAAACTGTAAGCAGTTACATGGGAGTTATACAAGCTTTCAGAAAACAAAACAAAACAAAGAACAGACAAACAAAAAAATCCAAACAAGATCCTAATTCTGTGTTGTTTTGGATTTCAAATCAAGGGCTTTAAAAAATGCCAAAATTCAAACCCAAACAATTCTGGCCTCACCGCTCCCATAGTGGATATAAAGACTGAAGCAAACAGTTAAGCCACAATATTGATAGATCTGCAGTTCTGTTACAGTTCATGCAGAAAGCACTGCTATGCGATTGAGAGTCAAAAACATCATGAATGAAAGCTATCTAAAACTGGATACAGCACTAGTAGTTGTATATAGAAATCTAAATGGACTTTTAGAAAAGAAAGTATATGAAACCCTATCTGCATAGTCTCCAGAGTTACTTCTCCATAGATTATTACTTTCTATTCAATATATTTAAGATAATCCAACACAAGATAAATGATATTTTTATTATCTGTAGGAATTTGCATGAATACAATTACTAAAATTTGCACATTAATAAAAATAGAGAAAAATCACACAAAAATGTTATTTAAAAAAATAAAATATTATCTTCCATTCAAAAATTATCCAAGTTTTATCATTTAGACTTTAGAATGTACTTAACTGAGGGACTGATAAAAGTCCATCATTTTAGCCATTAATCTACCTTCTGCAGTAAGTGATATTAACAACAGAAACTATTGGGAAATATATAACAGAGTTGACCCAAATTATAGGCCTAGGAAATTGAAATTAATTAAACTTAGAATGCTAAATGAAAAAGATTTTTTTCAAATCAAAGAGATCTGAAAATTCCCAAATTTATACTATGCAAATGCTAATCACCAAATAAAATGAAAGAAAAATGTCTTGTGAAGCTAGTAAATTGTTTAATATCATGTAATTATTTGAAAATCTTTTCCTCCTCCTTTTATCTTCTTTCTCAGACTAGTTACTATCATGAACTGAATGTTGCCAGAATGAGTTTTTACAGATATTTGCTCCTTGGAATGTGGGGTGGTTTTTTTGTTTTGTTTTGTTTTGTTTTGGTAGGTTGGTTGGTTTGGTTTGTTGTTGTTATTGTTGTTTTCTCAAAATTAATGACACATCTTGCAGAATTCAAATGCTCATATCCACCTACAAAAACCTTTGTACAAATTTCTTTCATTTTTATTTGCAGTGTTGCCATCAAAAAGGGAAGAATAAGAAGTTTAATAATTTGGTGAGAAAAGATGTATTCATGTTTTAAACTGTGCCTTGATGAAAAATACTGTGTTTAAATTCCAGTTATGTTATTGAGCCAGAAATGGAAATGGCCCTCTGAGTCACTGAGTGCAGTCCTTACCACTAAGCCTTCACCCCAAGCAGCCAGCTCACTGTGCTCCTTACAAACAGGGACCTGTCAGCCTAGCCCTCCCTTGAAGGCTGAACCCTCCTATATTTCCAACTCCACTCTGCATTTATTCACAGTAACACCCATCTGGTTTTGTGTCAGCAATAACTTTCAGGGCAAATATTTATGTTTCATGAAGATAAATAGAATTAAACAAAAACACCTACTTCTTTATGGCAGAAAAAATAAAAATCACTTTTCCTAAACACAAGTAAAGTTACTAACTTTTGGTATTTTTAATTAAAATTGATATCCATATGCTAGTGTGAGGTGTATTAAATGAACTTTGTATACTTTAATGTTTGGCAAGTACATTTTATACTTATATATGCATATATACATACTTTTTTAGTTTGTTTGTTTTTTGTACCTCTTTTTGCTGTTGTTCTATTTCCATTATTGCCAAACCATCTCATGTTCCCTTGTACCACTCACAAGGCCCATAGACTACAACTCCTCACATAGTATATGGGACTGGAACTTAATTTTTTCTGTAGCCTCTGAGAGCCTGCATGATAATTGTTTCCTTACGTCCTTCTGCACATAAAGGCATTACCTTTGAAAGCTTCTAGAGATCCTGGAGTAAGATTCAAATATGGTAGCAAGATATCCACAGGAAGTGCTCGTTGGCTCTGTCCCTTCACTTTCTACTTTTGCTTTTCCCGCAGTACTTTCATTAATTTTACTCTTTTCTCATTCTCTTTCTGTCAGTGTCTCTCCCTGTGCCAGCCCGTGGTGCCTGAGGACACAGTGCAAAGAAGGAATGCGACAAGAAACGGCTGCCAGAGGTAAGTCTGAATAGCCATGAGGACAAGGTGAAAAGGAACCCTTTTCACTGTCGGTAGCTGCTTGCCTATACGTGACATTTCAGATGGCTTGCATGAGGTGGTGCCAACAAGACATATACAGCTATCACTCCAAATGAATGACTGCTGTCTGAACCAAGACAGCAAAATGACAAGGTCTAAAATATGGGTGTCATTTTAAGATTGCAATCCACAATTGACTTCTGATCTCCCCTAAAATCAACAGTGTTATTTTTCAAGGAATCATGGAATCACTGTGGTTGGGAGAGACTTTGGAGTCCCCTTCATCTGGCACAGCACCCTGCTCAGGGCAGGGTCACCTGCATCAGGTTGCTCACAGCCACATCCAGGCAGTTCTGATGTCTCCCAGGATGGAGATTCCACAACCTATGGGCAACCTGTGCCAGTGTTTGACTGACCTCACAGTAAAAACATGTTTTCTTCATGTTTTCTGATGTTTCTTTCAAGAAGCAAAAACAGTTGGGCATGAATGAAGGCAGTAAATAAACCAGTAGGGGAAAAAAAAATAAAAGAAAGAAGAAAAAATAAAAAAAAAGTTAAAACAGATCCTCTAATGTAATTATTTGTATTTTACTGCTTGTAATTTCTCTGGTCACAACAGAAATTAGCACATCTTTCATGCTGGGAACTCATGCTCACAAGCCTTAGTGCTAAACTATGGGAAGCACGGTGAAGTCCCGCTGTGAGGTGAAGTCTCAAAATTCCAATTAAGTGCATGCTGTCATTGTACTAAGTATTGAAACAAAGGCAAATCGATGAAACTGAATTAGAATTTGTTTTATCATCTAATATACAAATACACTTTTTTAAAAAGCAATAGAGACACTCTCCTTTCCTGCCTATGCAATGCTTTATCTACAACCCAACAATTTAAACTTCTAAACAAAAATGGCAATAGATTATCTCCTAAGTTTCATCCAACATGTATAACAAAGGTGGCTTTTTCTAATAAGCTTCTCAGACAAGTATTTACACATGAATGCTGTTGTGTCTCTGACACTGCAGGACAAGGAGTGTTTATATTGCAGCAAAGCAGAGCATAATTTGGAACATACAATTTTCCTTCATCTCCTGATGAGGGGAGGAGCTGCACTGATAAGTTGACATGCCTCACCAGTACTTCTTGTACTTCAGTGTAAACATTAAGTAAAATTTTTCTGTACCCAATGGATTTTTAGGAGGAAAAAAAAATTTAAAAAAAGATTTCAAATAGGTATCTAATGCATGCTTATTAAGGTATAGATGTGTAACACATAAAGAAAACAAAGAAATGTGTGAAAATGGTTTCTGCACCTGCAAAGGATACAATACAGGTTTCAAGTCATAGGCCACTGATTGGAAATTATGAGATCCCAACTTTTTTCAAGTTTTTTTCCACAAACATTTATTCTTAATTAAATAAATAAATAATTATATAAATAAAATTAGACAAAAACTCTACTCACTAGTAATTACCAGGTAAACTTTACCTATAAATTTACCTATAAAGTTTAGGCACTGTATTAAAAAAAGAAATACAACACTAACCCTAACAGGAACAACCTCTGAAATAGAAAATATATGATAAATCTCAATGAACACAATTTAAATATCATACAAGATAATCATGGCTCAGCATTGGCTGAGACCAAAATAAAGTATTTCACTTCATTCATAAACTCCCCAGAAAACGATACAATGTCTTGTGTACCTGACTGCCCTTTAATTTAATTAAATCCCTTCACTAAATACCAGCCAAATGGCCAAGATGTGACCGTGTGATTTCCGATCATTTTGTTTACTATTTTCCTTCCACCAAAATAATCAATTGTGGCTGGCGAGGGCGAGTCACTTCATTCTTTCAGAACTGCAGATCGGGATTTTTGACACTACCTAAAGCACACATTAAATAACTACTACACTTGCACAATATTCTCCATTCAACTTAAAATGAACTTGAGACAGTGTTTGGAATGCATTTCTTTTGTTTTCTGTTGCTTTTTTAGGCTTCTCAACTACATTGCAGGATACAGGAAAAAAGGAACATGGTAAGAAAAAGTAACGTTAGGCAAAGAGGAAAAAAAGTCAAAACCAAAAAAAAAAAAACAACTTCTAAGCATTTCCATAGGCATCACTAGGTGTGCCCCGCAAAGTTTTGGGTAAAAGCAGCATTTAAAAGTGGGTGTGAGCGACAGAAACTGGCAGAAGCTAGGAGTTTTTGTCACTTACATTTATCCCAGAAGGTTGTTGCCATTACTTCGGCAGCGCTCTCACTGGCTGGGAGGATCACGTGACCCGGGGAACTAAAATAGAAAAGTCTCAGTAGCGAGGAAACTGAACCAGAAGCACATTTGCAAGAAAACACGTATCACAAGCATAATAACACCCCCTTAGCAAAGAAAGGTGATAAATTTAGAAGGAAACCTATCCTGTATTCAAAACACACAGCCTTGCACTGTGCAGCCTGGCATCGGTCCCCAGTTCGACATACGGGAAGTGTTTTCTGCTATAAATCTCAGTCCATGTCTATACGTAGCTAAAGCTGGTAACTGCTCTAATAAATCTCAACAAATTACCAAACCCTAAAAGAAAATCTGATCTATTAAATTTAAAAATAAACTTCCACTGCTGGAACATTTTCATCTTCAGGCTGAGGTTTTTACAGTTGTTTGTGTCTACAAGAGAAGCAATTTTTTAAAAAGCATATGCTCTTAAGGTAATTGGGAGAGCTGTAAACATGCTGGAAGATTGCTTTCGGTTCTTTTATAAGTAAGTAATATGGTCGCAGAGCTATAAACTACTAAAGCATGGACCATAAACCTGCAAATTCTAAATAAAGAGAAGGCTTGACTAATCCAAGACAAAGGCTGCACAGATGAATTAGTGACCAAATGCAGGTTCTATACAATGATATAATATTATCTGATTTCAAGGTTGCTTTTTAATCATCACCAACAGAATAGCAGCTCTTCCCATTTTGTAAAGGTCTAGAAAAAAGTTCCAGCACAACCTGTTTGGATTACAGGAAATACACATTACCTTTTGCACAGTTAACTTTTTCACCATTTATTGTTTTGTTTTAAATCAGATTATTTCTGATTTATATAATGTCAAGCATTCTTTATTTCTAACGCATGTCAGGATGGTTAGTGTAGAAGAAGACATTACTAAAAGATGCAAACAGCAACATGAAGGAGACAGTGATCAAGGAAAAGAGAAATGTGTTTTTACATATTAACAGGACAAGGGCAGGAAATAATTTATTGCTCTACTCCCTAAAGTCAATCTTGCGGTTATAAGGCAAAATATTATAATGACCACCCTTTGAAAGAAAATGGCTTACACGGGCTGTTAAATTAAAACAGAAGTAGAGAAAACAATGCAAAACTCGTCATAGCAGACTCCCACTGTGCAATAAAAATTAGAATAATATGAAGAGGAAACAATAAACTAAATTATTCTCCTTGGATTGAAATAATACAAAGATAATTCTTCTTAATTGTAAAATCTGAGATTAAATTTCCCCCCAAATTACACTTTTTTTTATCAATCTACACACATACATGTATATACATACAAAATCAGAGAACATTTCAACCAAGACCAAAACTTTGATACCACATAACCAAGATCTATTTTATTCTACAGCATACCCCAAGACTTACACTGAATATTTCACAGAGTATTTTCACAGAGGTACTACTTCATGTATGACAGAGTAACACTAAAATGTTGCTCATACGTTCCCTGATTCTATTGAAATTTGTGAAAAGAAACACGAACATTGACTCAGAGTCAATAGATGAAGCACAACAGAACATACCTAAGCTGTTGCCATTGATTAATTACTAAATCTGAAAGATTGAGAGCTTACTTTTTTCTTGAAAAAAATACATTTTGAAGCCTGTTGTACATATTGGTGCACACATACATTCAGGTATTCAACCAGGTACACGTTATTTTTATTACTGTGTTCTCAGGAAAAGCTTTGCATGACTTTAAAAGTGCCATTATGCAGATAATGTGGCAGAACTGAATACACTGGAAGGTTTCCATTGATTGCAATAAGAGAAGTGTTGGGATACTGGAATTAATACAGTAAACAGTATATTCTGCCATAGATCTTAAAAAATGACTCAAAAAAATGGTTTCAGTTGTATATTCTTCACTGATTTAAGAGGCCTGGATGAAAAATTATCTCTTGAGTCAATTTTAAAAGTAATAACGGCATGCTATAACATAGTTTAGAGAAAGTCTAGATAAGTACTAATACCCTTTCTCAGGGTATTGTCACAGTGCATCCCAAACCCATTGCAAATCATCTCAGCAACACCTTTTTGTCACATACCTTGTTTTAGATATTTCATTTTAAATATTTTATTTTAGGTATTTTCCCACATTTCACTTTTCAGTTTGAAAGATGAAAAGCATATGGATGAGGAAACACAACAGCATTCCACCATAGATAATTTAATGGGACAGAAATATATGCAAAACAAACCTACTGGCAAAGGTAATGAATCAAGGCTAAAGGAATGCCAAAGTAGAGAAAGAAATACACCCTTGTGGGAGGAAAAGCATGACAAGGAAGAAGTACATAATCTCCAGAGTAAAGAGCCTTAGGTGAGAAACCAAAAGAGTGTCAGTAAATTTTGGAGCCTAATACAAAGTGGGCAAAACCAGGAACAGAGCAGAATGTCTTTTTATACAGCTGGAACCATGGCACCAGGTCTGGTATTCCACATGCTTCCTTCCCCTGTTTATATTAATATAGACATATATAGGCAGTAATGAATTGCTAATTTAGGCATTCATCAAAGGAGCAATTTGCCAAAGACGGCATTTCAATACTCAATCCACTAATTTACTCAGGTACTGTCCAATACATATCTATTATTTTATAACATTTCTATTGAAAGTGTGATAGAGACAAACACGTTTGGCAATCTCATACTTGACCTGCCTTGACAGCACATTCTGATTTTCCAAAAACCAGTTCATAGCTAAAGAATATAATTGCAAGTAGAGTGTAGACAACAAGTAGAGTGCAGACAAGTTTTACTGACTTAAATTGATAGAAACATGTATCTGTATTCTACCTCCTTGTTAGCTAACTTAGGTCTTGAGCCAGGAGAAAACAAGTGATCTTCAAGCTTGGCGTTCGCTTATGCCCAGAGGCATGACTCTCTGGAACCCGTTACGTGGGAGTCTCTTTATAAATTAATAGAATAATTAGCAAGCAAAACAGTAAGGACAGCAGTCTATTCCACATATGTTTTAAAACACACTATTTTGTCCATTTTCTTTTCACAGTACTAATACTCCCTCAAACAAGTTTTCTTCCCCAGCAACAAATTTTAATCTTGACTGCTATTGCCAAGTTCCAATATGTTCTAAAAGGGCAGTTTTCAGTAAATTTTCTGTGAATTTTCAGCAAATATGTACACAATTTGATTAACGTGTTCATATACTTCCTTATGCACTTAGATTATTTCCAAAACAAGAGCAGAGCTTTACTATACATTTTAGCTTTAACTGGCATACAAAACAGGAGTAAATTATATCACTCTTTCAATCTCTCTTCTGTAGCTGTAATCCACAACCATTTGAACTAACTCTAGTAATCCTGGTGCTAAAATTGGCCTTTAAGAGCATAAATATAAGCCTCTGCAACAGATGGCCCCCTAATTTATTTCAACTCACCACACACATCCCTGCAAATTTACTAGTATCTAGTGATAAATCTGGTCAAAGCACTAACATACATATTGTACACACAAGCTGTTCTGGAAAACACAATCCTCATGTAAGATATTTAAACACATTTAATGACCTTCTATAATTGAGGATATCAAGTAGTAGTACAAAGCTAAAAGATCATATCCCCTGACTCCTAGAAAAAAAATAAAATCCAAACAGTTTTAATTGAATAACAATCCTCCTACTCTAGGGATGACTGCTTTGACTAAAGAGTTTTTTCTCTTTGTTTAAAATTGATTCTAAATTCTCATCCCTAGCAAATAAAACAACCCCTAATACAAATACAAATGCTAATTGAGCAATTTTGTGCTGCAAGTGAGAAGAGCATGGAAATACAAGGCATTTCCTGATCTCTTCACATACATAATACTTCACGTATCTGAGACAACAGCTTTGCCACCAGCTTTCAGATATCATTCTCAATAAACAATTCTGTTTTATGCAGTCTTTATTTCTGCTAAGAGAAATAGCAAAAAGCAGGGGAATGTCAGGTTATATAGCTTTATCTGACACCTGCTGTCTCAGCCATCAGCATGCCACAAATACCATCTATTCCACCAATTTTTTGCAAAGTCTTGAGACATAAAAGTCATATTATTTTTGCAGACTGCTACTAGAATATTTTTCAATTTAAACAAATTAAGAAAAATAAAATGATACACATGCTATAAGTGGTTAAAATGAGATTTTAATTTGGGGTTATTCTGATACTATGCAATTCTGAGGTATTTTGCTAGAGTAACAAAATGCAAATTCAGTCTCTTTTATAAGGAAAGTCATAATCTAGTTCTGTACTATCATCTAATATTATTAACCAATTTAAACTTTGTGCAGCTGGAATTTAGCCTTTAATACAATACCAAAAATGTGTGTTCTGAAAAATATTATTGTAAGACTATGCACCAAGCAACTACACAACTAGGAGTCTACTCAGTGATCAATAGCACTAAAACTGAAACATTTACAGTAAACCTTAGGCTGCAACAGACTTTTTCAAATAAAATATCTTTGTAATTGAATTAGGTTCCTCCTAGATGACCATCAAATATGTTATTTTGGACTTATATTTCTGATATGTCATTCAATAACAAACTCATCATCATCATTATCACTATCTGTTCAAGAAAGCTCAGGATTTATATGAACAAATTAATTCCTAAAAACATAATAATAGAAATGGTTTAAATCAAAAAGTTAAACAAACTATTTTTCTTGTTACAGCTGTAGAACATTAAGATAGACAAAGTCCATTCAAGTCAAGACAGATTCCCTTTTCCCTTAATGGGCTTTATATTGGACTCAAGAGTATCCAGAAACTATTCACAAATATATATATATATATTTATTATTATTATTATTTTATTTTTGTTTGGTCCCCTAACACTAAGATCATGAGGGCCTAATAGCAAATCAGAATACATAACGGCTTTAACAATGGAGTCTGACACAGGTGAATCTACTGTATGGACTTCACATCTGAAATGTCCAGCTACAGAGTATTTTTTCTTTAGAGCAAGACTACTTCAAACCAGAATCAACTTCATTGTCTCCCAAGAGGACATGATTAGGCATTAACTGTGGAAATTTTTCCTGGCATTAAACTGAGATCCCAGGAAATACAACCTTATTTGATTTAGCAAATCTAGAAATTATTTTACAATTTCTATTTTATAATGTAAAAATCCCAGGGGTCTACCCAGTTAAAAGACACTAGTGATTATTTTATTATTTTTTTTGTGGTACTTCAACATCTGAGTATGTAGTCAAGCACAGATGAAATAGATCTATTTTTCATAAAGTTATAAATGTACCATCTTTTGGAGGAATACAGGAGAGAAAGTCTACAAAGCTGAGCAACCAAAAATGTTACAGTATAAATATACATTACAGAACCAAGCTAGGACATCTGTAACATTCACAAAATAAATATAGCAAAGAATGTTTTTATTTCTATGAAATATTCAAAATAAATTTCAGAAAGTGTTAAAAGAAAGAAAGAAAGAAAGAGAGAAAGAAAGAGAGAAAGAAAGAGAGAAAGAAAGAGAGAAAGAAAGAGAGAAAGAAAGAGAGAAAGAAAGAAAGAAAGAAAGAAAGAAAGAAAGAAAGAAAGAAAGAAAGAAAGAACTGCCATTTCATGAGTAAAGACCAGTTTAAAAATTGTATACAAAGATGATCTGTCTTCATTAAATTTCATACTACCCTTGTGTACATGTATCTTTCTAACATCAGGATCTATCTAGTCAAGAAGCCAAGAAGCTGAAACCTGTATTGCTGACCTCCTGCCAAAAATTGATGTAATGAGTAACAGGCTGGGAATAAATCAAGGAGGCCTTTTCAGCTGTTTCAAACCTACATAGTACTGTAGGCCATCTCTAATCAAAAGAAACATTTTCAGAGGTCAGACTGCTAAGTACAATAAAGGAATTGTCAGATATTAAAGAACACATATTACAAGTGCATATGTATGGTTGGAGAAAAAAATCTTGGAAGAGAAAATATAAGGACAGAAATGAATATATGCAGATAAAAGTTCACAGAGATGTATTAAAAAGATGCAGTTTTCTGTCAATCATTGTTTGACATATTATTACCTATGCAAGGATGAATTTTCCTGATGATTACTACAACTGTGTAGGTGTACTTGAAGAAGTATTATTCAGGTCAGTTGCTGATAAAAGGACAGACATAGCAACAAAGACATTTAGCGCAAATTACAAAATCTGCTTTGGGGGTCTGGATCCACACTAGATATTTAAGAACAAGTAGGTTGCATGTTGCCATGACTGCAAGTAGTCAAGCAGTTTAAAGTTGCCTATCAACATACTCTGCAATCCCAAATTTCAGTACATTGTAGATGTATCCTAAGCAAGCTATTCACTCACACACAGTGTCCAACTTTCGTGAAGAACTTGAAGAGCTTTACAGAAAGATCCTCTAGAAAATGCAATGTATATGACTGTACTGTAATTTTCTAAGATCTATCAGAGAGCCTAAACAAAATTTATTTGCAAAGATTATGTGAAGAATATCACTGGTACAGATTAAATCATAATCTTCTACCTTCCTCAGACATACAGCACAGGATATTTCAGTCCAAAAGGTGATTGGTTTAGAAAGTAATAGGAAAATGATAGATAAGAGATTTAATAGCATCTAATAGCATCTTAATTTAAGCAAACATCAGAATTGCCAGTTAAACAATATTGATTATTATTAATCAATTTATTGAATAATTTTATTGATTATTATATTGATTATTATTAATCCACACAAGCCAGTGAATTTAAGGGAAAACTAAATTTTGTTTTCACATAATCATTTTCAGTTCAAACTTAAATAAATATCAAATTTGATTACCTACAACTTTATATTGGTAGCATAATTTAGTAACAGTGATAGTTTAAATTTTGTGACTACTTCTTGAAAAATGTTTAGTGAAGTCAATGGAAAACAGAACTGTACAAGTAACTAACTCTTTTTATGATTTGCTGTGGGATGGAGTTGAACAAAAAAAGAGAAGAGGGAAGATCAAGAGAGATGGAAAAGGAATGCACTACAATGTTGGTAGGAGAAGTTAAAAGAAAAAAAAAAATCCTTTCTATCCTCTGCCCTCACTTTTCCAACTTCTCCTTTAATTATGAACACATGAGAGCACTGAAAATGTGTGAGAAAAAGCTACAGATCATCAACATTTTGTTTGACAGAAAGAAAGGAAGTGGTTAGTGTCAAATATTTCAAACAGGAAAACTTACTGTTTAAATATCATTAATGAAATATAAAATGAAAGCTGGTTTACTATCAAAACATCCAAATATTTTATCAACAAAGTTTCTATTTTTTCATAATGCCTTTTCATGTTTTAATTTTAACTGGAAAAACGGTGGAATAGGGATGAATTTTAAAAATATTTATTGAGAAGCCCAATGAGCTTTTTTTCCAAGAACTTCATCATCCTAATATACCAGCTAGCTCATTCTAGATACAGTGGGACTGCAGATCAGACACAGAATTAAAGCATTTCGTATTACAACATGCATGCCATTAGCCTAGAACAATGTGCAGTGAGATGATCCTTGCAGAAGTTGGTCATCTCGCAGTCAGAAAACAAACACAAACTACTCAGAAATAAAACAGCACATCAGCAGTAAAGCACACAGCTTAGACTGCATACTTAGAAAAGGGGAATTGTCACTAGTCATTGATGTCAACAGGTAGGTCAAAAGGAGTTTCTGTTATTGTTATAATTATTTAACTTAGCCTTGCTGGAATCAATATTTTGAGGACAAGATCTATTTAAAAAGAAAGATAGGTTCACCTTCCAAAAGAATATGATCAAAATAAATACACCAACATATTTTGTAACCTACAACACTTAACATAATCTTCAACATATAGCAGAAGAAGCTTAGGTTTTAATTATTTTGACTGTCACAGAATAACACACATTTATAAAACATGTATTTACCTTTTGATGGGTTGTGCAGAAGTCCCCAGCTTCTTTGCTTTCTTTCCCATTATTCCTGGTAGTACTTACCAGTTCCTCTGCCCTCATAGTCAGGGCAAGATGTGCACAGTGGCCACGTCACCCAACCAGATGGAATTGTCTTCATCTACCTGGGTCATTTGATATTCCAGCTGAGGCTGAGTTTTCAACAGCAGCCCATGCCTCCTTCTATTGGCATGGAGGAGTGTACTGACTCTCCCACTCAAGAACCATATAATTTTCAGCCCTATTATTATTATATCATGGAACTGGGTTATTAAAGGACAAGGGAGAGTCTGCAGATAAAGAACAGAAAGAAGATAGATGGATAAAAATGTCATGCCTAGACTTTCAGTGGAGGAACTGACTAAACAGTGAAAAAGGAAAGTTTCCTTCCCTCTCTTTTTTCTCATCTCCTTCTAGAACTTCATTCACATTGTTGAATCTAAACTGGACTAGATGATACATTGATTTTGCCTCTCAGTAATTATTTTTGAACTCTTCAGAAGGATGGGATGAGCTCTGATGCACACTGGCACAGGTGTTACAGTACACAGACTAATTCAATAACTTGCCAAGCAAACCAGCCATAAAAACTCTACCTCACTACTAAAAGCAGAGATTCCTATGACTACCATGAGGAAAACTATAGAGGAAACAGAGGAAATATATGCTATCAGCCAGAAACACAGCTGAGGCAACAACTACTCTCCTAAATGGGATGAGGAGTCAAATTGGCATACGTAGCCAGAAACCAGTAGACATCTGTGTTTGTGAATCTTCCATACACATAGCATTGCCAACTTCATCTGCTCCCCATCTGTTTAGTAAGACAAGCTACTAGGAACATAAAGCTCAAAATCTCTACCTTTATCTTCCACAGGACCAGTGCTCTGTGCTCTGGACATCAGTATCTGAACCTTTGTGGCACAAGCGAGAAAAGCTAAATGTACAGGAGATGAAGCTCCTGTGTACCCAATTCAAGACTGCAGAACAAATTCCTAAAAAAGAGTATGCTTTCATTGCTCAAGCCAGACTCTATTTGTCATGATTAAATCTGACCAGTATACTGGCAGTCAGATGATGCCATTTAATCCTTCTATCACAACTTTCTTCTTGACAGACTGAAGCTATGTAGTTCATTTTCCCTTTGATTGCCAAATGCTGAGCTTGCCCCATACATACATTAGTGCCTGGTTCCCAAGAAAGCAGGCTTCCAGTTGGACACCAATGATGTGCCATGCCATTGCAACCCTCACAAGTAAGTCACCTCCAGAAGCACTGCTGGAGAAAAAAATCGTGGTCATTGTACTTAGGGAAGTAAAGTTCATAGGGCATAAATAGGTTAGGCCATGCTGTGTCAACTTGCCCAGCAGCAAGTTTCCAACACTGTCGAGAGGTCTAGGGAAGAGAAGGAAAATGTAAGCAACCATGGCATTTCTCCCCACACTTGCCCAATTTCCAGCTACTTTCATTTATGGAGACTTCCTGAGCCAGATGCAGCTTCTATAAACCACATACAAAATGTGTGTATGCCGTCAGGAAGGTTATTTGAGGAAAAAGAACAGGAATCCAAGGACTTCCCTCTCAGCTGTAGCTTAACATGTTGCATTTTCAGTAAACACATTCTTGAGAAAAATCTACAAAAAGCCAAAACCTAACAGAGAAACATGGAAGATAAATAAAACAAGGATCTTCTGTCCTGTTCTCAATCCCACTTTCAGAACAATTTAGTACAAATTATCAGCAAATTTATCCTTAAAGGCACTTTTTATATTTTAATACATCTTTATATTTTAATACGTATTTGTATTTTAATACTTTTTTTTGCAGTTGCTGTTAACAATGGAAGAAAAGACTGACACCTCCACATATACAAGACAGGAATTTAGAAAAATAATTGGCTTTAGTTTTTAATGTTGCTCTTAAATAAAATAAAATAAAATAAAATAAAATAAAATAAAATAAAATAAAATAAAATAAAATAAAATAAAATAAAATAAAATATGAATAAAATATGAATAGAAAAAAATATGTTGACAAATTTATGGGGATATGCACGCAGATTTTTAAACTTGTGGGACTGCGCACTCTTCAAGCAGTAGGAAGCAGTCACTGTGAAGCAGCAGTGAGTGTTTCTTTAACACACAAACCAAGAACATTCTTTGAATCTTGAGCATCTACGTAGGGGTATTGCTCCTGGAAAAGGAAACAATCCTTCTTCATTTGTACTTCTGTGTCTGAAGTAAAAGTGAATTGAAGGGGAAAAAAAAAAAAAAAAAAGCGTAGTAAGCTTATTAAGCACCAATAGTTTAATTCACACTACCTCAGCATAATAGCCACCTGGCTCCAGTTTATTACAAATCTCTGTCCAAGTAGCAGTCCCCCCAGGATGCAGAGTGATAAACTGACCCAGTGAAGCACAATTCATGTGTATTTACTCTATCAACAACAATACTGACACACTTATCTTTACACAGCAATCTACCAGAGGCAGTTAATCCTTTGATGGCATGTCACCTCAACCATCACACTGACCATTCAGTCAAATCTTTAAGAAAAAAAAATATCTGCTTTTAGCACATAGCCTCATAGCAAAGTTGCCTGAAAGCTTCTCACAAACACGGGCAACAGAGCTCTGCAAACACAAGGATATACATGGGCAAATGTGCAGGGGGAGGAAGGAGAAAGAAAGGGTTAAGGCAAAGAGAGAGAGGCTGAGGTAGATCCCTAATAACCAGGCTTGCTGGCCTGTGACTGCCAAATTAGCGACGTGAGCCTAGAGAACTGCAAGAACTTCCTCCAGCAATAGCCCCTGTCCACTCACTCATTCGCTCCTTGCAGGTGGTGGCAGCAGCTGCTGCACTTGCAGGGCTCTGGCACAGGCAAAGCAAGCAGTATGGCTGCAGGTCACCACCAAAACCTACAGTTAAACTCAACATAAAAGGTAGGAAAAGCCCAACAATTAAATTCACAGGAAATTTAAGGAAAAACAGAAAAGGGAACTGTTAAGTCAGCCCTCATGGGAAGATAGGAATTTTTAACGTATGGCCTCATTGGTTATACTCAGGTGTAGAGAACATCGGAGCTGCAGTTACTGGGACATAAACTCAGAGCTGCTTTTTTACTTATTCAGACAGTTTTACTATACAGACCAGCCAGATGCCCAGCCTTATGGTTGAGATTGTTACATACAGAATTTGGAAATACTGCCTTTGAAATTTCACTTACTGGAGGACCAGGCTCTTTCTCCAATACTATCATAGTTTATATAACACACAGGCCAAAGAGCAAGATGAATGCACTCAGCAAGCACAGTTAGATGATCTAACTCTGTCCTTATGCCCTGTTTGTTTCACGTCAAGCGTATTTCTTACCTTAAACTGCTACTTCAAACAAACACCTCATTCTTCCTGTTCCCAATTATTTATTCTGCCAATTCTAAGTATCCAAAAGCCAGGTCTTATTTCAAAAACGGCATGATCTGGGTTGGGAATTTTTTTTTACCTCTTTTTTTTTTTTTTTTTTTTACCTTTTGGGCAAAATTTTCGAACTTTCCTTTGCAGCTGTGAGGAGCAGAAACTCAAACAAACAGGGAGTGTAATGCGATCTTTTTAAGATAACTGTCTTTTTTCATTATTAAAGAAATCCCCATATTGTGGGACCTTCAATAAAATCATGAGGTAGCTCATAACAGAGCACACTCCATGTCTGCCCCATGCCAGAAGTCCTATCTCACAGAATCACAGAATCATCTAGGTTGGAAGAGACCTCAAAGATCACTTAGTCCAACCCATGACCTAACTAACCAGTCCTCCACAAAACTCTACACTTAAACATCTTTTAAAGACCTCCAGGGATGGTGACTCAACCACTTTCCTGGGCAGCCCATTCCAACGCCTAACAACCCTTTTGGTGAAGAAGTTCTTCCTAATATCCAACCTAAACCTCCCCTGGCACAACTTTAGCACATTCCCCCTCATCCTATCACTGGACATGTGGGAGAATAGACAAATCCCCACTGTGCTACAGCCTCCTTTAAGGTACCTGTAGAGTGTGATAATGTCTCCTCTGAGCCTCCTCTTCTCCAGACTAAAAAACCCCAGCTCCCTCAGCTGCTCCTCACAGGACTTGTGTTCCAGGCCCTTCACAAGCTTCATAGTCCTTCTCTGGGCACGCTCCAGGAGGAGTGTCAATGCAGATGCATCACGATGAGGAGCATCACGCCTCGATGTCTTTCTTGTAGCAAGGGGCCCAAAACTCAACAGAGTGCTCAAGGTGTGGCCTCACCAGAGCTGAGTACAGGGCCAAGTACAGGGGGATAATCACTTCCCTACCCCTGCTGGCCACACTGTTTCTGATACCAGCCAGGATGCTGTTGGCCTTCTTGGCCACCTGAGCACACTGCTGGCTCATATTCAGCCGACTATCAACTAATACTCCCAGGTCCTTCTCTGCCAGGCAGCTTTCTAAACACTCATTTCCCAACCTGTAGTGCTGCTTGGGGTTATTGTGCCCCAGGTGCAGGACCCAGCGCTTGGCCTTGTTGAACTTCATACAGTTGGCCTCAGCCCATCGGTGCAGCCTATACAGATCCTCCTGAAGAGCCTTCCTACCCTGAATCACAATTTCTTTGTGCTTCACACAACTCTTCTTCCTTTCTAGTCCCTCCACCCCACACTCAGGCTCATTCCCAAACTGCATTCCTGAAGCTCCTCATCCACTCACTTTGCTCTTCCTCACCTTCCCAATACCGCTTTTTTGTTTCTTTCCACCACATACCCTTGCTCAGTTTTATCTCCAGAGCTATAGCCTGGTGAAGATGCTAGTCTCTGCTCACCCCACACCTCCCCTGCCTGAGTGGCCTCCTCCCTGCTCCGAGGCCTCTGTGGAAGAAGCAGCAAAGCAAACCCAACCAGCCCGTGCCGTCTGCCTCTGGGACCCCAACACCTGCCCCAATCCTCCCTGGCCAGCACTCCCAGGCAGCATCCACACCTCTGGCAGCTCCTCCAGGCCATTGCCCCTACACCCACAATGCCCACCATTTATCTTCTCATTTCTGGACCATGCAGACAGCAGGTCAGCACTCACTTTGCTGGCACATTTGGGCTAATGTCCCAGAAGAGAGGGCATTTCAAGGCAGATCCCAAGGCAGTGTTTCTCTTGATTTCAATGGGAGCAAGGAATTCCTTCTACATGTGAGGGATTCACTCAAAGCACAAAACATCATCTAGCTGACAATCTGGTAACTGCACTGTACAATCCTGTATCACAGCCTGGATAAAATTAGGGATTAATTTAAATTTAATTATTTGATTTGTATTAATTTAAATTTATTTTTAATTAAAGTATTTAATATTGATTAGCAATTCAAAGTTAGACTGCACATCAGCAAGGACGTCCAAACCCAAGCTAACCAAATCCATGCCTGGGCAATGTGAAAGAAGAGAGGTGTTGTCCACAGTGATTAAAAAAGGAATCAAATGTGACACATGGAGGAGGAAGAGGAAAGGGAAGGAGGAGATTTAAAAGAGCTCTTTTTTATCTCTGTTTACATTGAGCTGATGGTCAAACATGAATGAGAAATGTGCCAAGATTTTGGATTAAGCAGAAAGGACAAAGAACTGAAAGGAAAAAAAAAAATCAGTGCTCTGGGCTACTCCCCTTCCTTCCAGACCCACATTTGTCACTCCAAAATAGTGACAAAGAGGAAAGAATTAATTGCATGGACAGGAAGGTGCAGACAAGCTCTAACAAAGTTGAACGGTACAGGAGAAAACGTATGGGTTATTGCCAGAATTAAGAAATTATATAAATATATTTAGATTTTATCCAAATGTAGACCCATTGTTAACTGGAGAAGATAACACTGATAATTAAGAAGAAAAGAACATCTCAGGAAAAGAAGCTGAATGACGTGTTTGCGTAACAGGTAAGAAGAAACAATTTTCAAATCCACTAGTAATTGAGGAAGATGTTAATCAACAACTATTAGAGATAAACACTTGATAGTGTGTACTCCCAGTCACAGTTTCACTAGCAAAGTCATCTTTGGCCTGCTAATCTTGCAGCAGTGCAGTTCCAGAAGACTTTCTTGGCACTTCTCTGAAAATTTCCACAGCAATCTGTGCACATCAGTCTGATCTGATCACACTTATTTGTCAGAGATGGGGAGGTAAATCTGAAATCTCAGAGGATAAAATTTGCAGAGGATTCGAAATTTGGTTATCACACACGGATTTTGATCACTTCATAGATTTTAGTACTTTTGGCTTATTGAAAGCAAATGCAAAGTACCAAGGAATGTCAGTCATCTGTGATGGAACAGGGGGCTTGATCCTGTAAAATAATGTCTCCAATGAGGTTCAAGCTGCTCTGCATAACTTCTGTCACCAGACATACTTAAAGGCCTGGAATTAAGCAATCCAGTATTCTTGCCAAGCTTGCTCTTCAGCTCAGCCAGTCTGACCAACATGAAGACACTACATCTGTTTCTGGCCTGCTAGCTACAATAAGGGATAATGACTCTCTATCCAGCACCCATCACAAGAGCTGAGGCTGCAGCAACGAGCTGCATTGATCCTAAAACTAGTACTGGATCTCAGCTTCCCCAAGACTTCAGAAACACTTATTTTCCAGGACTACAGACTCCTTGGTCCTCTGGCTGGACAATTAGAAAGAAAGTAGGAGTTAAGTGGAAATTTTATAACATCTGCACAAGAGTACAGACAATGAAACCCACAGTAAATTCTGAGAACTATCTTGTGGAGAAGGGCTGCCAATCTTTTCAAAAAGTTATTAATATCTAGGGAGATACCAGAGGAAAGGATAAAAAGAAGCAAAGTACTCCTTTCCAAAAAAAAAAAAAAAAAAAAGAGAGAAAAGCAAGAGAGTGTTTCTGGTAATTTTCCTGTAAGTTTATCTTTATAGTTCAACAAGGAATGGAACAAATACTAAAAAAAAAAAAAAAAAATGTTTACTGGCTAGCAATAGGTTTGTGTGAATCAAACAGTATTAAATTATAAAAGAAAAAGCTTGCCAGAAGTCCATGACTCTTTCAAAAAAAATATATATATAATTATATAATTAGTGAAAGGAGTGAATATATTAGCATGTGGCAGTACAAACAGTGCTAGACATATTAAAAAATCATGACTTAAAAAAAATTAATTCCAGCTGACTGGAATAGCAACATTGCCAAATTAAGTGGTTATCTGTAGTTACACTGTTATGACCATTCAACATTTGCAAAGGATAAAGAACACAATCTCTAATAGGGTAAGTTTTAAGACATGGCTTACTTAACATCCATGAGATGGAGAAAATAGAATACTTGTTTAATTATTTCATTAGTGTCCTTCTGTTCTCATAAAAGAATTCTTTTTCTGTAAACCCTGGGCAAATCAACATAACTTAATCAGATGTTGCAGTTTTCCCACTGCATAGTGATGTTCATCCTTGGACCCACAAACCATGCACTAACCTCCTGATGTACCAACCTTTTACAGGAAAAATATCTTGAATTCTGCAGTCACAACCAACCTTTGGTTTAGAGATGAATCAACCCAGCTGGCCTATGATTGCCACCTGCTCACCACAAGCTCTGTGAATATTTCCAGGAGAAAATAAGGGGGAAGGGGACAATAAAACCAAGACAGCATCCTGTGTTGCCTCTGGAGGGGACAGAAAGTGCGTTAGTCACTGGCTGCGCACTGAGAGGCACAGGAGGAGGGAGGAACCAGCCACTCAGGTGCAATGAGAATGTCTTGCTGAGTACCACTTCTGGATCATCTGAATGATGTCTGCTGAAAGTCCATGCTGCTATGACACCCATAAGAAATTAGATAACCTAAGAGCTAGATTGAGAAGCTGATAGTAAAGAGAAGCTGTCACAGCATGTGTTCACTGCCTTCTTCTCAGCTCAAGCATCACTTCTGAACTGTGATCTTGTGAGGAGGAGGATGTGATCTTTTGAAACTTGTAGCAAGAAACTGAAGAAATGTTGTTCTATCTTGCAATAGGACAGTACTCTTTTAAGAGCTTCGGGACATGGAGATATATCAATTTGGGGGAAACATTTTTGCCATAAGGATATTGACAAGGAAAAGTCTCTAGTAGAATAAATAAAATCAAAATAGTGTTGGCAGGGGTAATCCGTCAGGAAAGACATAAAAAGTCATAAAATTTACTTTGGCTAAGTGATTTTTAAGACCATTTCAATGGTCTACATGCATTTATTTAAAAGGTGCCAAGGAAGAAGAAAATACATTTAATATGGTAGAAAGAATCATAAATATAACAGGTAGATTGAAATTATAAAGAAAAGGTAGGAGTAATCTTTATGAATTTATGAATTAATGCAATATTCTCAACTCTAAAGAAGTCTTCCAAAGTGCTCATCAGCTAATGCCCTGGGATTTCCAAATCTTGAGCATGCCAGACACTTGAAAACAATCAAACTTCTGGAAAATATGCCCAGAGATACCAAAAGCAATTTGAAATAGGTTTTCATGTCTTAACTTCTTGTTTTGTTCAAAACATTACTACATTACTCCTTAAACAAACGGTGGCCTAGGAACCTATTTTTATAGTAAATTTAAATAGTTTGAATCCTGTTATAGAAAGGATTATAACATAACTCACTCTGCATCTCTGTAGAGCAGCTTTGCTGCTTCTAGGACCTTGCGTTCTAAATTTGAAAGCTCACTCAGCCTCCATATAACCATGAACAATCTTCCTCTTATCTGATTGCTGAGAATAGTCATCCTGGGTTCTGTCTTCTGTCCTGAAATTAAAAATACACTCTTTTCCACAAATTCTGTCTGAATATTCTACCATGTGCTGTATGACAGGCCCAATCTGTTAGTCCTTTATACCAGACAGAGAAAACGTTGCTCCTTTGAACGATTTACTACCCTCTGTGTTTTCACTGACACAATAATTACTTTCTCTGCATTTTTTTAAGACTCTTTGTAGGCAACTCCCCCATACCCATGAACAAGCTTAACGAGTGCTTTAAAGTGCTATCTGTTTTCCAGAGACTGAAACACAGATGTCTCTTTTTGGTAATGTTGCAAGCCATTGACCTCAATGCAAATTTGAGGTATTCCATTGGTGCACCATCCAGACATGATTTGCTATGTAAAGGGTTGTGGTTTTTTTGTTGTTGTTGTTTTGTTTGTTTGTTTGTTTTTTAATTATTATTATTCCTTTATTTGTTTGGAAGCTAGTTTCAATTCCCAGCCTTCATTTAGGGAGTTTATCTTGATATTGTTCCACTTTTCAGCAACTGATTTATACACAAAGATACAGTCACTATGCCAAATTATAAAATACATTAACCAGCAAAGAGGAAAACATTCATTTAAATTTTCTTTTCAAACTTGAATCTTTCTGAATTTTCTAATTCATGATTAATCTACTTTCCCTAGCTAACTTCTCTTGGCCATTCCATCTGTATTTTGCACACCAAATTTGGGAGAACACATTAGGGCCTACATGTGTCATAAGTGTATTATGGTTGCACCTAAATCTGATATGTTGTCCTTTGTTTGAATAAAGCTTGCACAGAATAAACTTACGTGTTCGGGATTTTATCCTTTTCAGTTTCCTTTAACTTTCCATGTATACTACTTGCTACTTCTTAAAGCCCAATATTAACTCTATTTCTGAAGGAGGGATCTTGTTTTTTCTTGTTCCATGGGATAACAATTACATTCATTATAATCTATTTCATTTTATACTCCTCATCAATTACCCAAAAACATGCACCCTAAAATACCTCCTGAAAGAAAGCCTGAAGAAAAAATGTACAGAGGTGCCTTTGGAAGTGAGACAATGTTTTTCCTCTCAAGTTTAAAAAAAAAAAAAGCCCTTTCAAACTTTTGGTAAAAATGTAATGCTGTTGGGAAACTGCCTTGCTTTTTTTTTGTAGTGGAACAGCATTAGAATTATTCCATTGGTTCAGAGAGTTCATCCATTTCTTTTAGTGTCTGATCTCCATCACTGGTCAGAAGCAGATGCTCAAGGAACAAGCAGGTATGACACTTGTGAATATATTACTACCATCCAGTTCGTCTCTCAGTCTATTCCTTGAAATGGATCTGGTTTATCCATTTACTAACACTGAGTGAACACTTTTCTGTGTATTTATCCACATTTATGTAAACTATCACACGTGAATTATCCATAATATCCTTTGAGATGAATTTCCAAAGTCTACTGTATGAAAAGCATCTCCTTCTTCGTTTTGAACCTGCCTTCTACTATACTTCATACACTGAAAGGCATGATGAACAGAAACACAACTCACAACTTTGCAAATTTCTATCAAACACTCCCAAAATCATCTATTTTCAAAGAGTCCTAGCCTACTTAACCATTCCCCAATTTATCTCAGAGCATGAACAAAACTGACAAATCTGTGACTCTTAAGAGACACTGCTAACAGAGTTCCTCCCTCCAGGTGCTTAATTCTGGGTTTTTACAAAAGAACTGTTAACAAAAGATGTTTTTTAATACTCAGATTTGTTTGTTCTGCAGTGCCTTTTATTTAGAACATTGCCAAGGGGAAGATATTCGTTTCTACATTCTATGTTCATTTTAGATTAAGGGAAACCAAGCCAAGAAGTTATAAGTTATAGATACAATTGAATCAAATGCACAAACACAAGACAGAGAATATTTGGCTAGACAGTGAAAGCATCCCATGTATTCTTAGGAGCCATTAATTTGCTGCATTTGGCACAGATGGATTCTTGCACAGAGAATTAATTTCACCTAATTTCAAGAAAAATGCAAACAAATCAGAATCAAGAGGACTGTAACAGTATTAGAGGATTTAAACAGAAGAGGTGATGAAAAGATAAGGAAGGCTGTACTGACTGGGTTTCTTTTCTCTGAAGAAGTGGAGGCAGGAGACAAAAATGGTAATGATCTTACAACAGGTACCGGTGCTATAAGGAGAGCAGTAATCAATAGTTTACCACAGCCACAATCAGAAGCAAAATTTGTGAGATGAGTTACACATTACAAAAAGCTTTCTAATGGTCAGAGGAAGAAAGTGCCAAAATAGTCTATCTAAAGAGATCTGGAATCTCCTCCCTGGAGGGCTTTTAATATCTTCCAGGGTGGTATGTTTGATCCTTCCTCAGTCTATGCAGATAAGTGATCTAAAATCCCTGTCAGCTCTGCACTCCTATGGTTTCCCATTGATGTAACATGTGGCTTTAATGGGACACAGCTGCCTAAAAGCATTTTATGAGTTCTGGTAGCTAGCCAAAGGACCAATATATGGACCTGCAAGTAACAGAAATAGGACACAAGAGCTATTGTTCCTAGTCATATGGTTTTATTTGAATGTTACTTGGTTTGAAAAAATCAAATCTTGCCTATTCAGTTTTTGCTGATTCAGTCTGTTTAAGGCACACAAAGTGGGAAAATAACATAATTGATGATCTTATTCTGAATTCAAAATTTCCAAATTGCTAACAGTACCACGGCACTCTCAGTACAATGCAAACAGAATTTGTTCTTAGGAATAGGCCTAACTGCAATTTTGTTCCAATTAAAACATATTTTTGGCTTCTTACTGTTTACCATTACAATTACTATGACCTAATGGGAACTCAAGCTGTAGCATATTCTCCAAAACCATAACCATTCTGCTTCTTCATAATTTATAAAATCACACACCTTCCAATTTTTTGTGGCAGAATTTGCTCTAATTTCACAGGTAGAAGGATATAAGCATGGGCTGCTGCATCTAATGAAAGCAAGGTTCATCATTAAGGCCTTCTCATGACAATTCAGTGACAGTAAGTGTGAACAAGTGTTTGTCTCACTAGACACTAACAGATGACTACAGGAAAACAGCACACTGCTGCTCTTTAATTTGATGATGCTACTTTATTCTTGATATTCCTGTCTCATTTCAGGTTCCCATATAATTAATGAAAAGAAGTAGGTCTTAAACTACAGACTAAACCCAATCCATTGAGCAGACAAAAAGATACCGTTTCTAACAGGCACCTAAGTTAGATTGCTATAATTTATAAGCATAAACCTTCCCCTTAGGGTGCAAGCTGCCTACGTGAGGTAAAGAATATTATGTGAGAGTTTTACTCTACCAGGGAGCTCATCTGCTGATTAAGCAGGCAAAATTTTCTAACAGAAACAGATGCAAAACACCCTGTAACAAAAAATAGGAATAGAAGTCTAGGTAAACATTTGCAAAAAGTTAGATACACTAAGTGAATCATTTTTCAAAGCAGATTCAAGAAGTAAAATAAAAACTGTATATATACACCTGCCAATACTGTAAGAAAAAAAAAATACAAATTAAAAAAAAAAAAATCAGACATCATGATAATAATTCAAACTCACCCAGTAGTTATAACACAGCTCTTAAACATATTTAAGTAGGGTGTATACTACATTAAGTAGTGTGTTCCTCCAAGACAAGAATTAAAAGAACATTTTCAGGGTTGCAAAGTCAGGCACTCAAAGGTAAAGGCATGCCAAAGCTTAAAACAGTTGTCATTGTTTCCATTTGTACATCTGCATTGCCACTTCACTGCATATGTCTTAATGTGAATTTCTTTTTTCTCTTGGTTCCAACTGATTAGCTCAGTTTTTTAAATTATTACTTTCAGAATTAGTTCTAATATCTGGCATACTGTTCAGGTCAGAACAAGAGGCTTTTTGTCACTTTCACCCCTCTCTGCCTGTTATAAATATAGATAATACAGGTGTTGTATTTGGTAATTCCCTAGTGAAATTATCACCCAGCATGATATATGTATTAAAATAGTTTGCTTTTGACCTTACAATAATGTTGAAAGAAGCAGGACATGAGCTTTCACAGACTATTCAATTCCCCTGTGTTGCGTATGTGTTAGGCAATGAGAAGTATTTTCAGGCTGTAGACAAGTCCAAAATTAAAGCTGCACAAGATGTTTTATCTCTGGAATCTAGTCACTGAGTTATTGATACTGCAAAACTCCTAATGCATTTAAAGTAGACATTGCATGCAAGTTTCTTGGTTTGAAAAGCAAGCATTCTTCCTTTCTCAAAAATTCAGTTATGTGCTGTCTTCTGACAGTCTCAGTTACTGTGAAGAGCTAAGGTCCATCACAAAAACCTCTGCTGTCACTTCTCCTCATAGAAGCACAGAATGGCTCAGGTTGGAAGGGACCTTAAATATCATCTAGTTCTATTGCCCCTGCCACAGGGAGGGATGCCACCCACTATTTTACAGCCTTTCTTATGCTGGTACTTCCTCACAGGTAATTTTTCCAATTTTGCCTTTCTTATCTAGTTTTGGTCTTCACCCCCCAGCTTTCTGACCTCCTCATAGGCACTAGAGGGGAATATCTTTTCCACCTTTCCAGTTCCTCCTGCAGGAAGCACCTGTTTAGGCTGCACAGCCCATCCTTTTTCCCTGCCAGACCTACTTATTCTGTACTAGCCTTAAAAAAAACTCTTCACTTTTTCTCAGGCTATCTTCCCCTTAACTCCTTTCATCATCCTAACCTCTTTGTCCAGCCCATCCTGACTTCTTACCCAGAAAAGTAAACCCAATGCCTAGTTTCCACTCCCACATACGCCTCCAGTCTCTGTATTTCATAGTCTTCTACAAACAGATCCCATGTCTCAGCCTATTGCCTTGACCCCTGGCCCAAGGTCAGGCTCTCCTCCATTATTCTTTTCAACTTTTCAACTTTTCAACTTCAACTTTAGGCAGCTTCCTCCTAAATAATACATAGATAATGCAGAGAAGGAACCCCATACCAACGAGCCAGTGAAGCCAGCAGCACTCCAGGAACTTCAGTTACAGCAGAGGTCTGCTCAGCCCTGCACCATCCCAGCCTGGGCACGCAGAGATAAAGGTCAGGGAATAGAGCTAAAAACATCCAGCAAATATGAGCATTTTTAAATGATGTTTTATTTAAAAAGCTTACCATTTTGCCAGATTTGGGTTGATTTCACAGAGATAGGTCACTATTTAGTCAATGGCCATTTCTTTTCCAAAAATCAAGCCTCTACTCAAAGCACAGAGAGAGTCATGCAAGAAAGTTTTCCTTTAGTGAGGGCCAAGCAGAACTTGAAAATACCTTTGCCAGCACACACAGTATATGTGTGAAACTCCATTAGGGTCCATGTTTTCGACACTAGCACAAAGCCTACACTAGCTCTTCTTCTGCTTGTGCGATCATGAAACTATGACCTGCAGATCAACGGTCCTACAGCTACATTTGGAGTACCGCAAAGAAGAGATTATCCCTGCAAATCTATTTGCATTTCAAAAAATATATATAGTTTGGGGGGGGACTACTTCCAATTCATTTTTAAATTGAAGTATTGGGATATAATTTTGCTAAAAGACCTGCGTTGGTCATGCAGACCAACATAAGGAGAAGTCAGATTTCAACTCAGACAGTTGTAGTTTGACTATAATACAAGCATCTGAAAACAAAGACCATAGTGGGAAGTGTAAGGCAACTTTAATCATAGGTGGGGCTGATATAACCGCTTTATCACAGGGAAACACACTACATATGCAGGGAGATCAGCCATAAAATAACCTCCTTCCCGTTATTACCCTGCAGAACCAGTAGCTCCCACACTTCAAGCCACTTGAAATTTGGCAGCCTGGTGACTAACAGCCAGAAGCACAATTTCAAGCTGATGATAAAACACTAACCTCACAAAACAACTCATAACGGCTTTTCCAGCTTGTGATTTTCAATGGACAAAATTAACAGCAGTTGTACGCTTGCCGCTACATTAAATGGTCTAAGTCATCAGCAATTTCTGGAAATTTCTCCAAACCTAAAACCTGTAGCTATTTTCTTGAACAGGCACTGATATACTCAATAAACACACTTCAAATCTATTATGTATTACCAAAGGGAAGGTTGTCAGCTATGTACTTCCCCAACCCAGTACACAGTCTGTAAGACTGCTACGATGCCAATGGGTATATCTGAAACATGGAACTTCACAGGGAGTGTGAAAATACAATATATTTTGCTTGGAGTACAGTAGAGAAGCTGTCACTGCTGCTCTGGGAGAAGGGCACTCTACATCCTACTGATTACTGCTCCACAAGCCAATTTTGGCAAAAGCAGGCTCAGACAGAGTCCTGTGCTCGTAGTCTAGAACACAAATGCACAATAGGTGCAGCACAGAGAAACGTACATCAACCCACTGTACATATAAATATAAACATGCAATTAAGTCACAACAGATATGAATCAAAACAGAAACAACAGCAAACAAAAACAGATTACCTACTTTGACAGATTCATACCTGCAGTCTTCTCATTTTAAAGCTAAAAAACAGGAGAGAGAATATTCAAATTTCTTGCCCATTTGGGTGGCTTCTTTGCACATGTTCCTGAATTTTCAGCTATGATGAGATCTGCTCATTGGCAGTCACCAAGAGGCTGATATGACCATGAAATGAGGAAACACAGGGAATGAAAAATAAGGTGCTAGCACCACCATTTGCTGAGGGCTGGAAAAACTAGCAGAAACTTTAAGAGACTATGAAGACCTGTTTCTATAACACAGGCTGCTTTTAACTCTCTTACCATTGCTGCTATGTGAGATGTTTGATCAAAACATGCTCTCAGCATTAATTATTTGCCAGGAAAATCTTAACAAAGTCCAGATGATGATTTTTATTTCCAGCACTATAAATTTGCACGTGTAGACACAGTTTCATACAAAGGTTTTTTGTTGTTGTTGTTGTTTTGGTTTGGTTTGTTTTTTAGGAGTTATTTGAATTAAAAAGATTACTGAGAGCTAACCATATACTGACAGTGAACATACAGCAGCTGGCTGAGTCGAACTGAAACAGCTTAAGAGAGTTGCTATGCCCCTGGAAGACATATATATTTTATTGCTCCTCCCTGCCATCCTGACACAAAGAAGCTTGGGCGGGGGGGGGGGGGGGGGGGGGCTGCCAAGATGCCCTGGCAGGGGTGAGCTGTGCCAGCAGAGCCGTTCCCCTCCATCACATGGCACTTCCATGTCGGCCTCCTGCTTCCGGGAGCAGTCCAGGTTTGCTTCTAAGGAGGAGGAGGCCTGTGAAGGAGGAAAGTAGCATGAGTCTTATTTAAGCAACTTGAAGGAGCACAGTCTGATTTTAAAAGACACTTGCTAAGAAGCAGATCGCAACACCTGTATGGCACAGTACACATGTGATTCCCGGACTTTTAAAATCTAATTCGCTTCTGCTTTATGTGCTGTCTGCTAGCTTAATTTTGCTCCTCTTGAGCAACAGACACTTACTTATGACAAAAATCAAATGAATTCATGATCACGGATGCACTAAATCTTTTATTTAATTAAAAAAAAAAAAACTATACTATGGAGGGGAAATGTTTTAATGTGGGATAAAAACTGCAATTACTTGTTTTCAGAAAGTTGATAGAAACATCTCTATTGCAGTAACATACTGATAAGCATTTTTGTTATCAAGACATTGCTACTGGCACAAAAGACCTAGTAAATTTTCATTTAACAAAGTTTTTTAAAGTCACACTTTTAATTCCTGAAATGAAATGATGAAATTAAATGAAAAATGTTCTATAGATTTAGATCTGTGAAGAGGATAAAGAGCAAGAGATAGCTATACCATTACATTATCTGATAACAGCTCAATGCAAAGTAGGTTCAGAGGGGCATGAGGAAGAAAAATTAAAGAATATCTTCTTCAGCTTTTTAACCATTTTCTGAAAATTGTTTAGACTCACTCACCATGACAAGATTACTGTTACAAATCTGTAGCTGAATTTCTTCCTCTTCCACAAACAGCATACCTCTTTCATCCTAAAGCATCCCAAACCAGATAACCTGGAGCTAACAGGTGCTCTGAGGCTCAGGAAATAGTGTGGACTCAAGTTCCTAACAATCTCAAGATCCTTCAACAATTTCTCACTGTCACAGTGAATTAAAAAAGCATCATCTAGATTTACTTCTATGACAGGCAGAACTGAGACATGAGTGCTTATCAGGTAATGCAAAACAAAGATGAAAAAAGGTTTCTCCAAAGACAGCTATCAGTGGTGGGCCTCTGGTTTGGCTGGTGTCACAACACATAACCCTACAGAAGTTAACAGTAACCACTTAGATGTGCACAAGTTGAGGTTTTTGCATTAGATATACAAAAAGACACAGAAAAAACACTTATCTTGTTCATATATAGTAGCTATAGACAGGATGAAAAAAAAGGCAAGAAAGCACAGGCCAATTTTTTTAAAGCTGGGTTTTTTGGCAGCTCCAAGTATTTTCAAGTAATTCATATTTTCATCCAATTTGTGCAATTTCATAGAATCAAAATGGATTAGAAGCTATTGCCTTCTTTTCCTCAAATATTTTTAGCCCTTCAGATTTCTCAATGCTGTCTAATCGTTCCTAAAGCTGCTTCAAAAACTCTCAGTTTCTTGGAAGTTGTAACATCAGGACTTATCAGTTTCCTTACTGTCATGAAATTTGTCCCAAAGTGTTTTTATCACTTACCCCAAGTCACAGCTGACACAGTTATATTTGTTAAAGTATTTAATTTTTCCCAAACTATTTTTTTCTGCATCATTTGAAAATGTGACTACACTATACAGGCAGCTGATAACCAATCTGCCTGCTCAACATTTTCACCTACAGCCTCTCCAATTAGGCAGGACAAAGATAAACACAGCATAGTGATAGATATTTCATGTTTCTTATTTCTAGCCTTTTCTAGATTGTTTTCTGTTCTTCCTTCTCTCTAACAACTGCACTATGACTTAAGACTGACATATGACAACTACACTGAAGTATAGGGCAGCTATGGAAAGCACACTTTAAAACTGTGCTTAGGATGTATGAACAGAAGATAAAGGTAACGAAACAGGAAAACAAAGTGAAGTTCAGGGCTTGTAGACAACCCATGAAGCCATGGACCAAAGCCACAAAACAGCCAGTAATACTGTCTAAATCTGGGTAAAAATTATTCATTTCTCTTCCCTTTCTCCATTAGCCACTGTCAGTATTACAGATAAAGGCACATTCAGAAGAAATTCAGAAGGCTAGAAAAAAAAGTATCCTTAGGAGCTGCTGCACTGTAGTTACTTGTCCTAACTCACTGCAGGATTTTCTGGGGAGGTCACACACTCCTGATCATCGCAGATTGCTGAGAGAGGTACGACTGCAATTGAGAAGATGCATTAGTCCCAGGAGCCAGATTGTGAGAGGGATCAGTGCAACCAAGGCCTCCCTTCACGGTGGCCCATGGAGTGTCCTTGCAGGACTTGAGGGTGCCAACATCCAGCTTCTCTCCCCACATCCCTTTGGTGGCATTAAAGGAAAATAAAATAAAATAAAATAAATAAGTAAATAAATAAATCAATCAATAAAAGGAAGAAAGGTGGAACAAAGCTGCAAAGGCCTCAAGGACACCACAGAACTGGGGTAGAGAAAGATGCTGAACAAATGTCCTGTGTGTGCTTCAGGAAGGTAAAAAGGAAGAAATTAATGGAATTGACTAAAACTGAGGGCTTCGGGCCCCAGAACGCTCCCAGCCTCACTCCTGTCAAAACGGTTTAGAGAAAGGGCATCTCCTTCAGTAAAACCATAGCTTCCTATAGACTGTTCTCTCAGTGCCACACAAATGTGTACAACGTGCTGCTATTATATGCATATATACTCACACATACATGTGTAGCAGCACAGTGCCATTGTATAAACTAGGGAAAATACTATCTTGCTTGCTTTGCAGCCTACAAGTATTAACATCCCTTTTACAGCACTGCTGACATCACGAAGGATTCTGCTCACAAACAGGCATATAAACCAAAAATATTTCTGTCTCCAGCTTCATATGGCAACACAAGTAGAAAACAAACCAAGCAAAAAATCAGGATTTAACAAATAGCAATAAACTTGTATCTTCAAGCTGCCACAACTGACACCATCTGAGCAATTACTGAGCAATCTGCTAATCCTTTAATCATATTTATTTACAGAAATCATGCAGGCAGATATATTCAACATTACTACTGATTTATTTATTTTTACAGTGCTTTTGCACTGCAGTAATTTAACTTATTCTGTGAATCCATACATAAAATTTCCAGTTCAGTTAAAAGACCATATTATCTTCTGTTAAAGACTGAGAAGTGTTTAGTCCTTTCAGATCTTTGTAAAATCAAGCCAGTGGGTCCTGCTTTCATGACCAAGGATGCAAAAGCCATCATTCTTAAAAAAAAGAAGCTAGAACAGATAATAGATGCCAGAGCTGTGGAATGCAAGAGGAGGAAAAATGCAGCCAAAGACACAGTTTAGCAGGGGAAGCAGCTTCACTCTTCCAGATAAGGAATGTACATCTCTGGTACTTTATAAAAGAAAAATGAATATTAAAGAAAAAATATATAATTCACCTATTAAGAAAGAACATACTTTTACAAGGACTTGTGGGTGTCTTATCTCTTATAAAAAAAAAGAGCTATGCACATCTAGAGATATTATTTGCTCTCTGAGATGAGGAGTGCTGCAACACTGATAGAAATGCAAAACACTCCCTCCATGCAGAGATGGTGTGGAGAGATTTACAACAGCATAGTGATGTAAACATTTAGGCTAACTCCGGAAGTTAAGCATGCATCCAGCTGATGGTATGACATGCAGTTACATTTGTTAGCTGGAAGTTGTTCTATGGCTGTCTTCCTTCTGCAGCCCCCAGTATTGACCACTTCCATTCTCTGGATGCTAGAGAATATTGGGTTGCTCTGCCATGGCAGTCCACCTACACATTTTCTAGGCCATCTCACTACAGAGAGTTTAATATCTTTTCAAATTTAGGTACTCAAAAAAGCAGTTAAAGATTCATTCTGCAATCTGAAAGGTAAATGTCTACATGAAATTGTTGTCTTTTTTAGGAGTAGTCTACATATTCCTCGTTTTTCTTCTCTGCCAGCTGCATTCAGCCTGTTTAACTGATGGGAAGAGTTGTCTGGTTAAAGTAAAAGCAAACAACATCTTACAAAGATTAAAAGATACCACTTGATTTAAAACCAAGTTCTTGGCTGTCAAGATACCCAAAGAAACCCTGATGAACAAGAAGTACTGCTAGGAAAGTTGGTATTAATATTTCCACCATAAAAATTCATTGAAGATTTTCAAAAAAAGATGTGCAACAGATGCATCTATAAAAATAGCATATTTTCCTTCCAAAACAGCAAATGAACTCATGATTGCCCAGGTCACTTGGTTTGTGTACTGACTGACTGGGGTTTCAATAGCTGACCTTTATCAGATTGGCTGACAGACAGTTGGTTAAAGGTAAATGTGTATTTCTTGGCCCCAGAAGAAAGATGTTAATTGGCTAGTGGTATATCAGACCTTATTTCAGCTCAATATCCTTTTTGTGTTGTTTTGTTGTTTTTGTTGCTAGAATCAAGTTTCTTTATCTTCATATTTAGTTAAATTACTAACAATTAATTTAAAATCAATTTCAATCAATAACTGTGTTTACAAAATTTATACCAAAGCTATAAGTATATCCTAGTGCTACAGACCATTTCTAGCAGGGACTAAAGAGTGCAGGCTACTGAAAGAAAACTTTTACTCCGTTAATAAGTTGACTGTTTTTATTAATGTCCAAATTTTCTTGGCACAAGAAATAAGACTCCATAATTGAGCTCTGTCTACACTGATACATAGAAAAGTTTGATGTTTTCTTCACGTTAAACTTACCAGGTCATAGCATGACAAATGCCGGAATCCTGGCAGCCTTGCAGGTCTGGAGTCGAATGCCTTCAGTTCCTCAGGATTTGGATCTTCCCAGAGGTACACGAACAAAGTGGCCAGCCTCTGCTGGCTGATGGTGCTAGACACATTTCTTTGAAGAAAACACTCATCTGGCAGCCAAATGGAAGCATAAAAATCACAGACTTGTTCTCCAGAGCCCTCACCAGCCTTGTCGCCCTTCTCTGGACTCGCTCGAGCACCTCGATGTCCTTCTCGTAGTGAGGAGCCCAAAACTGAAAGAGTACTCGAGGTACAGCCTCACCAGAGCTGAGTACAGTGGGACACTCACTTCCCTAGTCTTGCTGGCCACACTGCTTCTTATACAAGCCAGGATGCTGTTGTCCTTCTTGGCCACCTGAGCACACTGCTGGCTTATATTCAGCCGACTATCAACCAATACTCCCAGGTCCTTCTCTGCCAGGCAGCTTTCTAACCACTCATCTTCCAGTACTGCTTGGGGTTATTGTGCCCCAGGTGCAGACCCGGCACTTGGCCTTGTTGAACCTCATACAGTTGGCCTCAGTCCAGCCTATCCAGATCCTCCTGCAGAGCCTTCCTACCCTCAAGCAGATCAACACACACACACAACTTGGTGTTGTCCACAAACTTACTGAGGGTGCACTCGATCCCCTCATCCAGATCATCAATAAAGATATTAAAGAGTATTGGCCCTAGCACTGAGCCCTGGGAGATGCCACTAATGACCGGCCTCCAACTGGATTTGACTCCATTCACCACAACGCTTTGGCCCCAGCTATCCAGCCAGTTTTTAACCCAACAAAGTGTACACTACTCCAAGCCATGAGCAGCCAGTTTCTTGAGGAGAATGCTGTGGGAAACTGTCAAAAGCCTTGCTGAAGTCAAGGTAGACCACATCTGCAGCGTTTCCCTCATCCACCCAGCGCGTCACTTTGTCATAGAAGGAGATCAGGTTCGTCAAGCAGGATCTGCCTTTCATAAACCCATGCTGGCTGGGCCTGATTACCTGGTTGCCCTGCAAGTGCTGCGTGATGACACTCAAGATAATCTGCTCCATGAGCTTCCCTAGCACTGAGGTCAAACTATCAGGCCTATAGTTTCCCTGGTCTACCTTCTGGCCCTTCTTGTAGGTAGGTGTCATGTTTGCTAGCCACCGGTCATCTGAGACCTCCCCTGATAGCCAGGACTGCTGATAAATGATGGAAAGCAGCTTGGCCAGCTCTTCTGCCAATTCTCTAGCTACAGCATGTAAGAGATATTGGTCCTGAGGTTCTGTCATCGCAACCAACTGATTGTATTAATTCACCAGCCTTTTGAAGCACCGATGGATCATTCTCAGGAGTACCGACGCAAGGCTGTGATGTGCAGCCCGCAAGTCTCTCTGCATGACAGCAGGAGCACCGGTAGCTATTTTTCTCCTTGTTCTTTTGGCTGTTCTTCACTTATCCGGACAGTATTTGCCTAGCAGTCGATCTGAATTTTTGCCTTTTGCCAGTGATGGCTGCTTCCTACTTCCTAATTAATAACATCACACTGACTTTGTATCTGTTAGCTCATCTACTTGAGGCTAAAAATTTCCATAAGTATCAGGCAAAAAGAGCTCTGAGTCTGTTCCTTCACAACCAACTTCTACATTGTTTTATGTACTGGTATTCATCTTTGACTATTTCTTACATTATTAGCTGTTTCACAATAGCTTTTCACACTACCATGTCCACTAAAACGTGACATCTACAGTAAGTATCCATTTTAGTTTCCTTCTAGTATTTAATAAGAGGCTACAACATACATGTACACATACATATAATATGTTAAAGAAATTAGACTTGAAACTTTAAGGGATTCTGTATGTCTCTTATTTTGGACTATCTAGAGTTCTGAGCAGAGGAAAGAGTACTTAAAAGCAGTTAAATAAGAAATCCCACAATAGCCAAACCACTTGACTTACTGCTAGAATATAATTTCCTTCATTTACAATTTGACAGCTTGTTTTGTAACTCTTTCAAAAGCTGAAATGTTGCTCTGTTATGGCTAAGACTTTAAAAATAACTGAATAAAATACAGAACTCCAGCTGCTAACTGCAAAGCTGAGGACAGAAACAATATGGCAAAATATTGCTGTAGCTACTTAAAATGTTGAAAATATTACCAACCTTGGACAAATTTCTAAAACATAATTATGTATTTGTGGATGGAAAAAAAAAAAAAAAAAAAGCTCTATTCATGCATGCATGCATTTTTCCCACATATAGTCCTGTCATATCTTACTCCACTACATCACACCCATGCAGAGACTTCTGTATTTTGGGTGGTTTTCCACCGCAGCATAACTTCATCGTTTTTCAGCCTGGTCCCATTCCCCATTTGGAATTCCCATCCCATTGCACACATCTAAACCATCAGCACCAACTGTTCTCACCCATCCCACAGGGCTTGTCAGAGATACAGTCTTTGCTTACCTCCTAATTGTGGATTCTTCCATATTTTACAACATTGTATGGTGGTTTTTTTTGGTTGGTTGGTTGGTTTTTAATAGATATAATTTAGGATAAAAATGTAAAGTCTTCTTTCAATTGAACATGTTGGGCCTTTTGCGTCATTTTCAGAGCTCACATATATAAAAAATTACAGTTGTTTTCCATTTGGAAGTGTGAAAACCAACAGATCCAGATTGAAAACTGCCTTACACTTCCAGGAGAGACAAAATCCAAACATATCCTGAGGCAATTGGGAGAACTAAGATTTTGGTATTTTGACACATATTCCTCACCTCCTACTGTCTGTGAGAAGCAGGTTTCACCAGCAAGGAGGTCCCAACTGTGCCACTGTGGCAGCTCTCACTGGTGAGAGAGAGCCACATCACAGGTGAGAGACACAACCCAACTGTCTCTGCCCAGCTCCTACATCCTTACTTCTTACATCCTGGGATTTCTCCCCATTCCCTCCCAAGACTGAGTACCAGCTATTAAATCTGTGATTTTGTTGTATTGCGGGAAGATTTGTGCTCTGTAAGTTTCATATTAGGGAATATGGCTGAACAAGGATCCCAGAAAAAGCAAGAGAGTATCATGATATCATGCCTACTAGACAGAGCACGGATGCACAGCTTGGCACCAGGGCAGTGCTCGGAGGAAGTAGCAATCACCTTGCACCTTGGTGTGGTTTTCTGCAGGTCTCTTCGTGTTGCTGCAGTTTCTCCATCTGTAAGGGCAGAAGCAATGGGCCAGCACCCCTTGTCAAGCACTTTGAGATCCAGTCGCAGAAAGTACTACATCACAGAAGAGTCTTATTAAGTAATACCTTTATGTAAATTACAAGTAGTTATTTATTCTACTGCAATTTAACGTAGTCTAATTATATTTGTAATTATTAGCAATTTAGTATTAAAATGCTTACTAAGCAATGTGTTTATTTCAGCATTTTCATTTTGTTATCATGGTTGATATTACTATTATCTGGCGGATAGCATAGCATGTATTTTCTGTTCATAATATTTTTGTGTTCTGACACTTTTCCTTACAATGCTAATCCCATTTACACATGGGCAAAGGACTTGGTACTCAACCTGAACTTGTGGTCCACAGGATAGTTGCTGACCAAGGGAGTAAAATACAACAGTTTCCATTTTCAGCCGCTCTTCCAGCAGGTTCTCCAACCTAGCTTAGAAATAAATGTCATTACAGTTTATTGTAAGCTAAAAGCAAAACTAGAAGCAAACAACAGAAGGGAATTTCCACAGTTTTTCTAAAGAAAAAAAAATCAACAAATTATAGGGAGTCCTATAGGTAACCAAATATAATTTTATAATACTCCAGTATTTCTACAAAAACTGTTAAAGAATTTTATCAAGGTGGTTGGGTAACAGTAATTACCTTCCTATTAAACAGAGAATACAAACTTCAGTACTTAACCTTTCCAGACCAGACCCTTGTACTATCAAACAGAAAGGAACATCCTCAAGTTTTAATATATATATTTCTCGGACAAAAATAATGGCTTGCAAATAGACTTTTGAAATTTAACTGTGATAGAAATAAGGGCCAAACTACATAACAAAATGCATCCTACACATGGGCCGAGCAGCTGAGGGAAGACAGGTGCCAGCAGCCTTGCAGGGTGTCAAGCCCATAGTCCTGCCGCCACAGGGTGAAATGGCACCTAGCTGGCTGCTGGGAGCTCATGGGTGGCAGACCAAGACCTCTGGCAGCGAGACATGGGAGGCATTTCCCAATGATTCCCCACTTTTCCAAAACAAAAGAACAAGCGCCATTATAGTAAGCAAGAAGCTGAGAAGTGCTGGGTGAGAGAAAGGGAATTATTTCCATCCTAGGAATTCCTGTATCTCAGAAAGTTAAATTTTTCATCTTTACATGTAGACCATTTTCAAACCACTTTTTTTTTTTACTTCATTTTGAAAGTAACAGTGAAGTCTGCCTGAGGCAAGAAGCAGATTATTTTATTAGCGTAGTTTGGGCTATATACACTTTCCAAGCTCAATTTGTGCCACGGAAGGTGAATCCTGAGTTTCAGAGGACATTCCCCCTCATAACTCCTATTGATCTTCAATAGACATTCTGGGGGCTCCACAACTCTGAACACCGGATATTAAAGTCACTCCACTATGAAGAATGTGTAAATCCATTGGACGATCATCCAGAAGACTGCACAGCAACTCTGCCCATGGAGAGAAACACTGGGACCACTGACGTTTGTACAAGCAGAATGGACTTGAGACGGTCCCCGTGAGCAGTGGGCGAGAAAGCAGAGGGCACTCGCCAGCCCTGAGCCCGCTGGCATGCCATGCTGCTCAGAGGCTTGGGTAGCAATCACAGTGATACACACAAGGCAAGAGTCATCGCACAAGAAAACACTCCGTCACGTGATGTTTTCCAGACTGCGCAACCTTGCTTCTTCCCACTCTTCATCAGTGAGGAATGCTCATAATAAAGGTCAGTTTTTACTCTGGTCTGAACTGCCCCAAACTGACAGATTTTTATTTACAGATATAGGAAAACTGTGCTTGTTTTTTGTTTGTTTTGTTTTCCATTACTCTTGTTCTGAGGAATGACTGAGCCATTTCATCTTTGTTTTTCAAATGAATAAATGTTGTCAGCTAGCATCAGAGACTTTGCTCGTACTGTAAATAAGTTTTGTAAACGGGAGCACCAAATTGTGTTGCAGGCAATGATAATGTTGTTATAGACAAGGATGTAAACTGAACCCTCAAACCAGTCAGGAGTTTCTTAGGAAAATTGCAGAGGGTACATCTCTGGAGGAATAGAGTCTGATTTTATAATGTCAGGGGCTGCAAAGACATTATAAAGTAATATTCACAGTATTTGAAAGCACACTGCTTAAGAATAATAAAACAAACCAAAATATATATATATAAAAACAAAACTGGTCATCCCAGTTGGGGGAATACAGGATCTCTGTCCTTGCAGGCCAGGCATTTTGTGCATGAAAGGTTCAGCTCTAAGCAGCAGTGCCACCCTTGCCACTCCTACAGCTTCATGAGACCAACAGGATTCTTACCTGCCTTGACTCAAACTCCAGCCAGGCTGCAGTCCTCAGGCATGTTGCCAGCCCTTCCTCCTGCTCCAGCTTCCCTTTTTCTCTCTGCATCAAGGGCAGGTTTCCCAGGGCAGCTAGCTCCTCCTGTTTCTACCCCAAAGCCCATCCACAAGTCAGGAGAAGTTTATAAAGCCTTGCAGTAAGGATTTATCACCAGACAACTCTGAACCTATGACATCAATTTCTGCTTGGGTCATTGTTCTAAATCCATCTCTGTTTACTGGTTGCTTTTTCAAATATTTATTCTTTTTTTATTCCTACACTCTCCACAGCCTGCTAGCTTGAACTGTTGTGATGAATAGTTGCTCACAGCAAAAAGGGAAGTCATCTTCAAGTATATTTTTAGCTACTTGAAGTCAATCTATTTCAGCTCCTTGACTGTGAGATGCATCTCAAATCCGCTCCCTCTGTCCCCTCTTGCTTCCACAACTTAGATATAGCTGCCTGGGGGTTTGTTTCAACCTCACTACTTCTCTCACTCCTGCTAGACACTCCCCAACACCGTTGTTTATCTCCTGTTCAACTCCTCTCAATTCATCTTCTCCAAGGCAGCCAGGCCTAGCTCATGGCATCACATGATGGTGACACCATGTAAGTGTTATTCTAAGCATATACAATACCAAACACTACCAAAAAGGTGATGCATTGCTGAGATTGCAATAACCTCAGCACTAATTTAGCACTTTTCTGTGCAGCCTGGTTTGGACCATTCTCCAAGGAAAGCTCTAAGGGACTTTAAGGCACAATCTTCAGGGTTCCTTCACCAACACTGATGGCCACAGTACTTCTGTAATAAAAAAGATCGCGGTCTCCTTCCCAAGAATCTTCACCAGTTCATCTTGCTGCCATCATTTTATCTCTCCTCCTTCCTGCAGCTCCTCCTCCCTGCCACAGAGCAGCAGCCCATGCCTGTCCCCTTGTGGACACATGCCTGACATAACCTTGCAGGTTCCTAGGATCCTAGGATTTGATCAACCGTTAGGTTGACCAAAACCTTTCTGCCCCTTTGGTTCCCCACTCAAAAGCAGGCTTCTGCTCTCTGCTGAGGGACAGAAAGTGGCAGAGCAAGGAAAAGAACAACAGAGTAAGGGTGAAGGGATTGCTCAAGCAGTCCTGCGCAACCAGGCTGACACTGGAAGCCTGCCGGATGAAGAATAGGGCTGGCCACAGGCATTTTGCTGCGGATTAGCAATCTGTGAAAGAGCAGGGTGAGAAAGAAAAGCAAATTTAATTGAGGACAGAGGCTGAGAACAAAAAAAAACAAATAAGCAAGCAAGCAAGCAAAACAAAACAAAACAAAAAATAGTGAATTACTCCAAAGAAAGGTCTGTTGGTACTGGATTTCTCCTTTGAGGCACCTGTCATGTTAACCCCAGACACCCATAAAGGCAAGGATTCAGCTGGAGCAGCTGCCCATATCAATCTACACTGCTGCTTTTAGGTTGCATGTTTTTATACTGTCACTGCTGTATGAGGGATACACAGTGGAAATACACTGAAATATTTGTATCAATGCTTCTCATTCATTGTGCCAGCCTGGGTCGAAGAGCAGCCTAGCCACCAGTCTATGGGCTGCAGACACTACCAGGACCAGAAGCATCTTTTGGACCTGCCCAGATTTGCAGTCCTGTTTGCAAGGCTTTCCTCTGTCCCAGCTCCCAGAGCCACTGCAGCCATTATCTTCCTCAACACAGAAACATGTCCAGGAGGGGAAAGGGCTGAGTCAGCTCTGCTGGCGCGTCGCTGCCTCCATATGAAAACCAGACAAGTCTCCCAGCATCCAACAGATGCCACTGCATATTTGTTTTGTGGTCGGAGCTGCTACTGCATGGCCGGAGGCACAGTGTGGCCTCCCCGCTGCGCAGGGCTGTGGTTGAGTAGGGAGCTGGGGCGAGGCAGATGTCACACCCAGACAGACCCCTAGCCAGGACCAGGCTGTCCCCAGGGTGAGCCTACAGTGGCTGGGGGCATGGACTCTTCCACGCAGGTAGCTCCATCATTTCCAAAGGGGAAACTGAGCTTACCTTCTGGAATTAATTCACGCTTTGTCACTTAATAAAATCACTTCCCTGCTTGCACACATCTACGGACCTAATCCTATTCTGGTCCCCACCTGCACGCTTAGTGGTTAGACTCCATGCTCTCTATTCCCATCCCCAGAAGTACCAAAGTCCTCTGACAATTGGTTTCTCTAAATTGGGCCGCTTGGAAGGGAGCAGCTTGAACACCATTTGCTCACACTGCAACTTTCTTTTCCTTACTTATTGTACTTACCAAAAGCATAAGTAATTACAGAGTAATAAAAAGAGTAACAAAAAAAAAAAAAAAAAACACATAACCAGTTTTATTTATTACCATTTCAAAAGAAGTGCTCCTCTTTGTTTCTCGGCTCATAAGCTGATTTTAAACTTATTTTAAACTGATTTTAAACTTTTAAGCATTCTTTGTTGTTGTTGTTGTTGTTGTTCAGGCAAAGTTAGTTTTATAGTTCTTTGTTTCTGACTCAGTTATTCCTGAATAATTATGGATACAGTTTTATAACTCATCTTTCTTTTCTTCCAGACAAGGAAATACTGCCATACAGGATTCTTGCTTATTTTGACAGAAGAACAAAGTAATCTGAAATCCTCCATTTGAAAATGATTATGTTTGACCATTCTTTCCAATTTCTATTCTGTCAAACACCCAGTTTTTGTATATTCCACACAATTAACTAATTTTAAATTGTTACTTGGTTTTCTGTGATTCAATATCAGAAATCCTTCTTCTCTAAATTTACAGTGAATTTCAATTCATTTTGTTCCTTTCCTTTTTTTTTTTTTTAATTCAATAGAAATCTATAGTTTTAAAAAGACTTCTGTTTCTTATGAGTTCAAGAGGACACAGTGTACAGGAATCTTTTTCTCTAGCAATGTCCCTGATTCACCACCTGTTTTTGATTTTATTTTGTTTGTTTGTTTGTTTTTTTAAGTGAAAATCTACTATGATTTAGGTCATCTATGGTCCCCCTCCCCTGCACCATCATAATGGATGGAGTTACTTGGTAACTGAACAACCCTAGAACGTGAATGATGCACACATAATTCACATCACTAAAAGGTGAAAGAAGCAAACAAACAGTTTTATACAGTAATAATAAACTCTAGAGCAACGTAAGTTAAAGTAATTTAATGCGATCTGTCTTTAGTTTTCCTAATGCTAATTCAGCAACACATTTAAGTGCTCTTGCACTTAATTTCTTACTCAATATAAATTTTGATGAATGTATTACTGACAAAATGTTATATAAGTAAAAGTTTAGTTGCAAACATTTTAACACTTATTTAATATTTACATGTAAATCGTAATGTTGTAGCATTCATTTCTATCTGCACTGTGATTTTATTAGTAAAATATTTGTGGCACGTAAATTGGTTCACTTCAGTATCTGTAATGGCAACATTTGCTGAGTTTTGCCTTTTTTTAAAACTACCAATCTGATTTATTGCCATCAGTGAGATTGGTTCAGCTGGTTATTTGGAGAAAAAAAAATCTAGCCCTGCAACTATACCAGTCTGTGATTTCACACATATTACAATTTTAAATAAGTATTCTGTCAGTAAATAAAAAGTCTTTTACCACTACAAAGGAGTAATTAAGGAAAGATAGCAATCGCTCTATCCCAGACCCTCTATTACTACAAACAAACCCACTAAAAACAGTGACCTACCCAAATATAGGTGTCTTCTGCCAACACAGCCTTAATACATACATTATTCAGGAGGTCTCTGTCAGATCTGTCCTGCTTTGAATGCACCTCAGATTAGCAAAGAAGAAAACATTCAAAACAAATGTTGAAAACATTCATAAGCCTGTTTTAATATTTTTTCCCCACAAGGAAGACTAAGTTCGACACCATATGAAACAAACTTTAAAAAAGAGATTGCTGGTTTAAACTTTGTTCTTTGTTCTTTGTTGGGGGTTAATTAAATTACATGGGTCAAAAATCACTTGAACTTTGCTCATGTCAAACTACTTCTTTACCTATGTCTTGCTGTTTGCATTGGCTAAGTGAACAAAGATGTCCATGCTCTTCCAAAAGTAAGGCAAATATAGGAAATAGTAATCACTATCAGCTAAGAGCTCATTGCCTTTGATGAACTGCATTAGCATTAATATTTCAAAAAGCATAGATCTGCTATGTTAAAAAAATAATAATAATAAAAAAAAAAGCATTAAAAAGCCCTTATTTACTTTCTGCTGGCATAACACATAAAATAGTAAGCAAGCTATTTTATTTATTTATTTATTTTTCCAGTGTCAAAATCTGCCTCCTGTGAAGTAATTGAAAAAACTTTGCAGGTGGTTTTGCAGGAACGTCACAGCTGGTACCACAGCTGTGGTCATGGGGGACAGGATACAGGAACACAGGGCATGGCAGCAGACTAAGTTTTTTTGCAGGAAATCATCGGACTTAACCATAAATTATGGCCAAGTATGAATACTTATTTATGATTGGCATGCTCAGAGACTATTAAAGTTATGACCTATCTGGGCTGACAAACTAATTTCTTAACATGGTTTATTAAATTTGTACAATGTGGTAAAATATGCTTTGTATAGTATTTATTAATGTATATGAAGAAACCAAGTTTTGCTGCTTAGTTACACAACCCTAGCAGAAAAGAAATGCCCAAAGAACCAGCGACACACACACTGAAACTACTTGTTTTTTTTTCCAAGAATTATCAAATTCCTACACACTTTTCCACTTTCTAAATGCCCAACCAACATATGACACCTAAAAATATTTACATTTCAATTTTTTATTCTACTTTGAAAGTGTAGTGTTTTCCTAAGTTAAAGTCTGTGTAAGTTAACATTAGATCTTTCCATTACTCCATTTATTAAACAGTACAGGAAAAAAAAAATCTCATCCTAAAACAGGAAAGAAATTTGATTTTAATTCAAGTGGCCACAGAAGCATAAAAATACATGATTTATTGTGTCTCCTAAAACCACTGATTTTGCAAAAGATTGTGTTTCCCTTTTTTTAAAGCCAAGTCACTGCAAAATGATTTTGCAGAAATATAATAATAAAAGCAACCTAGAATGCTCTAAGTCCATAGCCATGTGCCAAAATTACTGTATTTTATTCTAAAAGTCTATTTTTTCTTAAAATAGTGCTCAGTTTTAGTGAGTAGGTTATCATTTGCTGAAATACTGTAGAAGGTCCACAATAGTCATACATAAATAGGTAAGTCATCTTTACTGTTCTACAGATACACATCAAATATATAACAGGAAGAGACAATGAAAAACACAATCATTTTTGAGTGTGCTATTAAAACAGATTTATTGTTCCAAAGTCTTTTAAAAATCATGAAGTTTAACAATCAGAAAGGGAATTAGGTATCTTTCATGATTAAAAGGTAATTCTGGATATCTCATCATTGCTTTTCTGAAAATCAAGACTTCAGTAATTCAACTATTTTCTTCAGTGGATGAGGATTTTTTAATACCTTAGTGATTCAGAAGAACTGCTGCTTATTTGGCCAATGGATTAATTAAACAAAGAATGCAGCAGCTAGAAAAAATACTTACAAAGCACCATGATGAACAGTGTGCAATTTTACTGTATCTAATTTTACTATATATCTATGCCAGGCACGTGACTGGAGCCTGTGAAAGAATCTTCACTGAAAAAGCATATTTTTTTGTTTTGATACAAGAGTAGTCTACCGAAAACAATGGAAGAAAAAAAAAATCTTATTCCAAAACCAATAGCCCTCTGACTGATTTCCAGTCTTAAGCTGAAGTTCTTATGTAAAAAAAATGCACAGATGGGTCCCATTTTGCAAGAGAAACAGAAGCTGGACAATCCCCAGTTCATTTCATCACTGTCACACTTCTGTAAAGCACAAGAAACATCACTGAAGCTGATAAGTACTTGCCAAAACTGTGAACTGATCTCAGGTAGCTCATGCCTTCAGTGCCTCAGCACTGAAACTAGAGGAATGTTCATTATTCACACATTGCCTACCATTTTCAAGACTAAAATATAATGCAGCCCAAGGATTTTATGTTTTTTGTGTCTAGGTTGTTGGCTATATACTAACAATTAGGCTCAGAGTCTCTACTGAAACACTAAAAATCAGTCCAAGTAGGTATCTGTAGAGCAGGGAATAGAAATAAGGATCTATTTTTTATGCATATCTAGCAAATAGGGAAGAACAAAAGAGAATTTTACTTAGATTTCCTCAAAATGTGTGTTTCGATGAAGAAATTGTATGTTCATCTTGTGTCCTTGCCACATCTTTGAGACAGACACAGGTGATAAAATGGTGCTGATGACAGTGAATCAACCCCTCAAGACGTGTAATGATCTCGTAGTCAGGCAGAGCAAGGCTGGCAATATCGAGGCCCAGCATCCGTGAGACCACCTCTCGGAAGTCTGCCAGCTGCAATGACAAACAGAAAGGAATTACTAATACATTAACTACCAAGCAAAAGGAACGCCTGGAGAAACATGTACATATATGCATACGTACAAACACAAGCATTTGTATTAGAAAGGCAAAATACAGGAATTTCTGCCGTTGGTCAACACAGACAGCTGAAGAGGATGGAAACGGCCCTTTGAGGCATACTTCAAACAACAAAACAAGTAAATAGCTGTGGTGCTAGCAATCTTCAGCAAAGAACACTCACAATTTTAATATTCTTTAATATCTTTCACAGGCACATCTTCCCTGATGATTAAACAGTAAAAACTACAGAAAAGATGGGAAGAGGAGATGTACTTGACCTAGTAAACAGCAGAGACAACTGGAAATTTTGGCAGTCACATGCCACAGCATGTACTAAGATACTGACCCTGACCTCTGCCTGTCAGAGCTCCTCTTTACTCATCAATTTCTCTTGGACCACCTTCTTGGACCACCCAGCCTGACCCTCCCCTGTCCCAGCTCCATGCTGTTCCCTCGGGTCCTGTCACCAGAGAACAAAGCTCAGTGCCTGACCCTTGTGAGGAAGCTGCAGTCTGCTATGAGGCCTCCCCTCAGCCTCCTCTTCTCTGGGCTGAACAAACCCAGCAACCTCAGCCACTCCTTATATGTCTTGCCCTCTAGACCCTTCACCAACTTCATAGCCCTCCTTCAGAGACTCTCTAATAGCTTTATGTCCTTGTCATATTATGGTGCCCAAAACAGCACATAGCACTCGAGGTGAGGCCGCAGCAGCGCGGAGCAGAAGCAGCACAGTCACATCCCCAGCCAGCCAGCCACACTGTGCCTGGTGCATCCCAGGACATGGTTGGTCCTTTTGGCTGCCAGGGTATACTGCTGGCTTATGTTCAACTTGATGCTGACCAGAACCCCCAGATCCGTTTCTGGGAGGTTGCTCTCCAGCCTCTTACTGCTCAGTCCGTACATACATGTATATCCAGAGTTGCCCCATCCCAGGTGCAGAGTCCTGTATTTGCTCTTGTTAAACTTCATACAGTTGGTATTGTCCAGCCCTCCAGTCTATCAAGGTCTCTGAAAGGCCTCTCTATCCTTAAGGGAATCAAGAGCTCCTCTTAATTTAGCATCATATGCCGTACCTTAGACAAGTCTAACACACAAAGAACAACGTGAAACACCATGTTAAACCCTAAATGTCAGTTAATTCTAATTTACTCCAATCCAATCTTAATTTTTTACTTCACTTGTGTATGCTCTGCCATTCTTTGTGAACATGAGAATGACCATTGTCTTAACCAGATGGCATTAGTTCAGTTCTGCATACTTTTAGTTTTCACAGCATAGAAAATATCCATGCAAAACCACAATGTTGCATAAAATTATATGTGGTTATATCCCTGGAAAGCAGAAGACACCTGAAGAAAATCACCCAAATGTATTCAGAAGCAGTCAACTTAGCCACGTCATCAATTCCATCAGATAACAGCAATTTCAGTTTCCATTAGTTTTCTTAACACATGCACTCAGACACACTGCATTTATATTCTTGTTAAATATGTACACGCAGGCTGAAAGAAATATTTAGCTCTTCGTTCACTACCTTTTACAGAACAAAAGAGAGGTTTGGCCCTGTTTAGTATCTTTGAGATGGAATAACAAACAAGTCCAAAGCAGGTGAAGAACTACACCAAGTAGGGGGTGAGGAAGGTGTTTTCCTTGTTTAATGGTTCTGGAAAAGTTCAGAACAAACTTAAGTGTTAACTACTAATAGAGTTTTGAATGAATTATCTGATTTAGCAACAGTAGGTTTATCTCAAGGAGAGATTTTAGCTAAGAAAACCGTTAGGAGGCAGGTGAGTATGTTACATATATTGCTGATAGTTCTCACATTAGCAAAATGGCAATGCTGCACAAGTATCAGGCACAGGTTACAGCTTTGCTCCCCTTTCAGCAGCGTGGTTCTACCTGTAAGTGCCTGAAACATTCCTGGTTATTGTGGGTACTGGTGAATTATAAGATGAAGTTTTTCCTTCATTAACTCTGAAAGTTTGAGAACTAGTACTTTGCTGCGCTTAAGCATTCTGCACTGTGTAGCCCACTTACCTCGCCTTTCCCACGTTCTTCACATTTGGCCGAAGATCACTGCAAGTGTTTGAAAAGCCTTGGCATTTCAAACAAAATCAGTATTCAGTATATACAAAGCATTCAGTAAAAATTCACAATGTGTGGTTTTAACAAGTACTCAATGTATGACTCCATAGTATAATTTTCTGAATATAATTCAAGCCATTTTCTATGTTCAGGATGCTTAGTTTCCTCATGAGACATATGAAGAAATTAGATATTCCTGCCAAATTTCCAATGTTCATTATAAAACAAAAGAGGGCTAAAGCTTTCCAGAAATAAAGATTCCCCCCCACCCCCTTTTTTTTCCTGTTAGTAAAACAGTATTTTTCTAGACTTATCTTAGGAAATAGCATTCTTAAATATCATCTAGCACTGTTGCTGAGACCACAGAATCACAGAATTTCTAGGTTGGAAGAGACCTCAAGATCATCGAGTCCAACCTCTGACCTAACACTAACAAGTCCTCCACTAAACCATATCCCTAAGCTCTACATCTAAACATCTTTTAAAGACCTCCAGGGATGGTGACTCCACCACCTCCCTGGGCAGCCTGTTCCAATGTCTAACAAGCCTTTCAGTAAAGAAGTTCTTCCCAAGATCCAATCTAAAACTCCCCTGGCGCAACTTAAGCCCATTCCCCCTCGTCCTATCACCAGGCACATGGGAGAACAGACCAACTCCCACCTCGCTACAGCCTCCTTTAAGGTATCTGTAGAGAGCGATAAGGTCGCCCCTGAGCCTCCTCCTCTCCAGGCTGAACAAGCCCAGCTCCTTCAGGCGCTCCTCGTAGGACTTGTTCTCCAGGCCCCTCACCAGCTTCGTCGCCCTTCTTTGGACCCGCTCAAGCACCTCGATGTCAGTCTTGTAGCGAGGGGCCCAAAACTGAACACAGTACTCGAGGTGCGGCCTCACCAGAGCCGAGTACAGGGGGACGATCACCTCCCTAGCCCTGCTGGTCACACTGATTCTTATGCAAGCCAGGATGCTGTTGGCCTTCTCGGCCACCTGAGCACACTGCTGGCTCATATTCAGCCGACTATCAACCATCACTCAACCAACCACCAACAACTAATGTAAAAATTATAGCTAGAAGGACCAACAAAGTTCTAAGCAATTTGAATCTTAAAATGACACATTCCTGGCTTTAATCAAGTATCCCATTGGCTTTTAACAATGATGCTATCCATAACGTTGTTATAAAACTTGATACGCTGGGGCAATTAAATACATACTTCATAATTTTCTGAAATTGGAATGGAACATACTTACTAGTGTCTCTCTCATCTAAATTCTCTGCACCCTCCCACCCTAACACACACTTTGGTTTCTTATGGATGAGTAACCACAAAATTTTTTTCTCACTTTGAAAAACTTGTATGTCACAAATCAATCTAAAATAGCTGTCTTCAAAATGGTCTTTTTTTTCTTTTCTTTTCCAACAATCTGAATTGATGGCCTGTACATGGTACTAGGTAACCAGGTTTTATACCCAAGAGATATGGAAAAACACACTTTAAAATAATACTGTGATTTTAAAGCACTTTTTTTCTTCTCCAAAATGTGATGTAAAATGAATATTTTGCAATGCACAAAGAAATCAGTGCATTTATTTTTCATTCTCCTGAATGTATAACTTGAAGAAGAGCTTTGACTCTTCTTCACAGCTGCCACACTAGATAATATTTCCTTACTTTATTTACACAAGGTTTTACCACAGCCATATAACTGTTCCACCTACAACACATTCTTTCATTCTAAATGACACTAGCACTTGTTGAATACCTGTACACCTACCTGTCTTTCTCTTCTTGTTAATTCTGCAAGGGTTGTTTTAAGCACCTTCATTTCACTGGAAACTGCTTCTAGCATATTTTTTGCTTTTTCTTTATCCTCAGTAGCTTTAAGCTCCTTTAAATGAAGTTCAGATTTGACAGAATTTAGTTGTTTCTCAACCTTTTCTTTCATTCTTTCCAGTTTGCCTTGAGACTTATTAAGTTCTTCTATTGTTCTGTTCTGCTCCAAAGTCTGGATCTGCAATAACCAATTCATAAATCAATGTTAAATTTGTCACACATTTTCATCTAATATGAACGAATAATAATGATGGCTAATCAGGACTATGCACTCTGATGAGCTTTCTTACAAATTCTTGAGGAAACCACATGTATGTGTGAACTGTAAAGTTATCAAAGAAGAGCTGGGCAGTGTCAACTCATTTACCAGTAAAGCTGTTGTTTCAAAGACAGCTGATTCCTTATAGGGTTTGCAAGAAGAGTTGACTGGACAGAAAAGAGCCTACAGTGAGAGTTCAATCCCTGCTAGCCACTGGGAAAAGAATACAGAGAAAAAAAGAAAAAAAAAAAAGAGTTGCCAAATGTTTTGGCTGGTGAAAATCCTTCAGTTGCAAGTCATCAATTTCAGTCCATGAGCTATTAAGACACAAAGTTGCTTAAAATAAACCTTCCTCACTTCCAGAGGTGGCACGATATCAGCAACTGCAAACTACTTGTTTCCACCTGAGTTAAAGCAGATAATTTATTACTGCTGCAAGGTAATAAAACACAGGAACAATGAAAATTTAGCATCTCGGGGAAAAAAAAAAATATTCCACTCCACATGTTTATCAGATTAGATTTACTGTGAGCAATGTATAGGAAAATAGAATTACAATTATACTGACAGAAAAGAAAGGGATGCATGTATAATAATTTTCTTACACTAAACTGAAGATTTACATAGTGCTTATAGATGCTATTTAACATATCGACAAATTTCTAAATACACAACACATTGTAATTTTATATTTTTCTACACGAATTCGACCAGTACTCCATGGATGTATTTATTGAAAATGAACTCCAGCAGTATCCAAGTTGGAATAGAAAAAGGGGAAGAAGCCCAAATCTAATCTTTTAACTCACCTTAAGTTCATTGGTTTCAGACAGTTTGGCTTTGAGATCAGTATTTGTTTCCCTGGCCAGATCAAGCTGCTTCTGTAACCTCTCTATCATCTTGTGCAACTTTCTGACAGTGAGATTGGCCTCATCCCTCTCCACTGCTAAGGCTGTCCTTACTTGCTTCTCTTCTTCCAGCTGGGTTATTTTCTGCCGCAGAAGGTTCATGTGCAACTCTTTGCTTTCAAGCTTTTCTTTCTGAGTCTTCAACTGGTTTTATGAATACAAGGATATTTAAAAATATATGTAAAAGACAATGGTACTACACAGATTATTGTATAAATTTAGTCACCCTGTTGCACATTTAACCTGAACTCCTAATCCTCTCTTGAAAACTCTAAGGCAGTATATATATACATTCATTTCATACCTCTTATATTACCAGTTGTTTGTGCTTCTCCATCCCTAAGCCTGTGCGTTACCTTCTAGAATGCATTTACATGTAGACTGCACCTTATTTGAACATAAATACCTGTGCATCGAACATCTGAGATTATATTATATATAAGGCACTTGCCAAACGTAAGACGTAAGAGACACTCATTAGGCAGACAACAGTTCCGATGTGGTAGTTTAAGATATTTCCATGTTTAACCAGCTTATTAAGCCTAGTACGCAAGGAGCACAGTCATCACACAGAAGTAAGAAAGCACTCATCCACTGCTCCTACACAAAGGTCAGCAACCTTAGTTTTGCAACTTTGGTGCTCAGGAGGCTACTTGTTTTCAGCTTACCTGAGCTGAACTCCCAAGCTGTACTCTGGAACAACTGAGGAGTGTTAACATTACCTCAGAGAGGTAGTTGCTTCCAGAAAAAGTATGGTTTTAAACACAGTATGGTTTTAAACCTTAAACATACCTCATGCCTCCTGCTTAAACATACCTCCATTCTAATAAGCCTAATAACAGAAGATTTCACTCTGTCACAACAGAATGACTGAGGGGTGTCTGACTACATTTGCACAGATAATCAAGGTTCCAAAAGGAGCACTGTTCTTGTTGAAATACTTGGTGAAGTGCAACTGATGTTCTACTAGCTCCTAGAGAAGCTTGTATAAGACACTTTCCTTCCAAGTAGATCCTTTTAGATTTAAATATCAACAGTAGTTGTTTATAGAAGCATATACTATTAGTTGCTCTAATATGCAATCTGCTTGCACAGCTCTATACATTTTTCTTTTCTTAACAGTTCTTTTTTTGTAATGGACATCTTTGATACTTCTTATACATATATGAAGCTCTAAACTGCTGCCTCTAACAAGCTATCACCCTGATATAGCTATAGCAGTGTCTTACCTTGGAAACAAACAGTAGCTATTCATTTTTGCTTACCTTCCTTCTTAGGCTATATGCCATAGTCTTGTTTTCAATCACTGCATCACCTTCCAGTTTGACCAACTGTTCTACCCGGGCTAGAATTGCATTCACATTCATATCAAATCCAACATCTGCTGCTACACTATCCAGCTTCATCTTCTCATTAAGTTGCTCCAGAAATATCAGATACTAAGATACAATGTGGGAAAATGAGAAAAAGAATAGTAAAATTTCATTAACAGTCCTGACATATAATTTAGAAGCAATTCCCCCTACACTGACAACCAACTATACATAGCCAGACTGTGCAACAAGGTACTGGAAGGATATATTTTTCATACACATTCCTGATAAAATTTCAAATTCTCCAGTTGTCCTTTTTCAGCCAGGATTTTTGTTCACAAACTCCTGGACCTACTATATTTATTCTCTTAGCAAGATTAAATAGTCTCATGCTCCTCTGCAGCAAGAAAAGCACTAGGTATGTGTGTCTGCTTCTGACTCCAGTTCCTGCCTGTGGCTCTACCGCTCTACATGACCACACAGTGTCAGGAAGGAGGAAGAAAGGACAGCTACATTCCACTTAGTGGGAGTGCATGCCCACTGCTCTGAGCTCTGACTGACTAACACAGATAAAACTGGTACTGGGGATAGTACGGGTTTGATCCCATGTGGTCTGAGGAAACACAGGAGTGTTAGCACAGTCAGACTTCTACCCTTCTTTGGAGCAGTAAGTTTTAGAGATAACAGTTATTGGTTTACAAATTGCTTTAAAGATTATTTTAATTGCATCTCCACCTGGCTTACTGCTGTAAATACATAGATGTATCTAATATTTAATCTGGTTTTTTTGTTTGTTTGTTTGTTTTTTATTTTTGTTTTTTCTCCTTGTTTTCTGCTGCCTGCTAGCCCTTTAAAAATTGCATACACTCGCTGGTCACAATTAGCTTCTCTTACAAAAACCAAAGCTCTCCTTCTCCCTAAGAATCATATTTGCCTTTGTTCTTCCTTACTTCTATTGCAGGTCGTAATCTTTGCAAAGAAATAATGAAGGAAAAACAAAACAAAACAAAAAAAAACAGTTCCATAACCATTGTTTGAGATGAAGATGAAAAAAAAAACAAAGCAAGAACCTCTGTGTTTCATTATGCTTGTCTCAAAAAGTTAAACACAACACCAGCAGAACTGAAGTTCATCAACGGGGAGGTGGGAGGGAACACAGACAATCTAATTGCAGCAAAATCTAGAGAGAAATTAAGAAACTACTGACACATTCTTCACAGAGGAAGCAGGGTAAAAGAACACCTCAGTTTTCTGGTTTGCTCATAAGATAGTGGATGCTTCATTAGGAAAAGTTATTGTACCATAGACTAATGCAAAACAGCATCAAAGTAGTGATTCTTTGCAAATTCAACTCAATAAGCACTGATCTTGGCCTGGTAACATGCTACAATGAGCCATGCACTTTGTCTTTCTTAGCTGGCTGGTTTAGCTCTTGTGCTATGCCATTTTTCAAACTCTTAGTATGCAAAAGTGTACCAAGCTAACTGCATTTATTCATTCAATTAATAAAGCAATCCTTGTAGTTACGGTGGTCTATGGATATAAAAGAATCAAGGATTGCAAGATTTGGGGAGTTTGTGGATCGGATGATATATTACAGAATGATGGAAAAGCCTTGAAATCAAAGAATCCTTAAAGGACTTCTGATATATATACAGAGACTTTTTTTAAATCCTTCCCCCATCCCCCCACACACACATTAAATGGACTTTGAACTTGAAAGCTTATCCACTTCTTCCAACTAAAACTGTCAGTTAAAGAAAAGATATTACTACTCCCCACATGATGCCTTACTTTGCTCATTCACACTATTTGCAGTACTGGGCAATACTCAAGCTGATCAATATAATACAGTTAGCTGCATCTCTGGCTTTACTGATTTTTATGAAAATAAAGTAACACATGCAACTACTTTTTGTTTCTCAAGCTTCAAACCATCTTGCATCATATCTATAGACAGCAATTCCTCTTCCAAGTTTCTCAGTTGATCCTGGAAGGTCTCCGATTGTTTTTCAGCTTTTCTGTTTCTCTCCAGAGCTTCTTGATACAATCTGGTCTGATTTTCCAAACTTTCAGTCAATTTAGCTATTTGGGTTTCAAACTGAGATACCATCTAGGGAGCAAGCAAGCCAAAAGAACATATAGGGTTAGGTGAGAGTGGAAATTTTAGAAAGATATGAGACATCTATTATCAAATATTAAGAGGAGGATAAAATATCTTTTTAAAATATGAAATATTAAGATGCAAAAAGAGTAAACTCTGTTGCAACCACCCAGAGCAAATGACAGTGATGACATTTGTAAGTAAGACTCCTAAAAATGAACAGCAGAAGTAATACTTGGGTCAATCAAATAAAAGGAGCTAATATATTGTAAAATGAAACAAACCTAATTTTAATGACACAGAAAAATTTAGATTACAATTAAATAATAATAGTTTGCACCTTAACTACCTAAAAATAAAAAATAAACTGAGAAATTACTGCTGCTTGTACAGAGGTAGAAAACACTGAACTGCAATAAATTCTAAACTGCAACAAGACTGTGAGACCCTAACATGTGCGATGTATATCACTCGGTAGGAGAAACAGCTTTCAGTAGCTTGTGCCAAGGGATGTGTTGCTGTCTATGAACATGGAGTCCCTCCATCAGGCTGCAGAGGGTCTCTGCTCATAGCCCAGCTGCATGGGGTCCTGCAGGCTTCCAGAAACCATAACCACGTGAGGGATCACACCATAGGAGGTGATTATTTTGTGGTCTCAATCTGTTACTTTATCTTCAAAGGCACCCAGAAGTAACCTTCACCCCTGGCTTAGGAGCAATCATCATTTTAGAGATTTCCTAAAACAGAGTTTCACCTTTATTACCCGTGCCTGTACCCAGTGATTGACAAAGGCTCTATTTTTCATCCTGTAGTTCTGACCTCCATAACCTCCTGGGCCAATCCCTCATGCAGTTCAATCTTTTTGTATTAATAAAACACTTTCTTCCTTTCTTTTCTGTGTAACCAAGACAGTTGTATGCTGGCTCCAGCTGAGTGCAAAAAGCAGCATGCAGGATGTAGTTACAAGGTCCTTCATACTATAATGGTGATCATTTTTTCTCTTTTCCAACATAACTAGACATTCTCGTCATCTTAGTATTATCTTGATGGTCAAAAAGCTGCACTGTTCTGGTTTGATAAGATGATTCTTAAACTACCACTGATTTATATGCACACATGGGCATATAAATTCAGACAATCTATAATCTGATCAGTTGTTCCTACCTCAGGTCAGATGGGTAAGTAGTCAAGGGAAAAAGCTTCAGATATATAAATTTTTCTGCAACAAATCTGTGAAGGACCTGAACCCAAAGACCTTGCAGCAGGGCTGGGCTCTGTGTGAACTGATAACAACTGCTTGCCTTGGACTCAAACTCCCTATGAACCCTTCTGGTACATCATAAATAATAAATAACAAAAACACCTAAGAGCTGTCTAAACATACTCAGATGATGTACATCTTATAACTGGTGAAACGATTATCAGAACAGTGATTCAAAGCAGCATCTTAATCCTGCAGTAGAATACCTTTCACTGGACATTGCTATATTTCATATATTTATTTTTTTTTTATAATTGTGGAGCCCAGAACTGCATGCAATATTGAAGATGAGGTTGCTACAATGCTAAATATAGGAGAATCACCTCTTCTGACCGGCTGGATATGCTGTCTTTATCGCACTCCAAAATGCAGCTTGCCCTCCTGGTTGCCAGAGCACGTTCCTGGCTCATGTGGGGCCTGCTATCAACCAGAACACCTGGGTCCCTTTCTGCTGAGCTGCTCTCCAGCCCCTTGTCTCCCAGTCTGTACCTGTACCAACATTATTGCATCCCAGGTGCAGCACCCACAACTTTCCTTCGTTGAACTCCATGCTGTTGCTGATGGCCCCATGCTCCAGTCTAAGCAGATCCCGTTTCAAGACCTCTCATCCCTCCCGGGTGTCAATAGCACCTCCCCATTTAGTGAACTTGCTGAGGATGCACTCCACTCCTGCATCCAGATCACTGACAGAAATGTTGAACAGGACTGGCCCTAGAACAGCCCTGGGGAACACTGCTGGTTACTGGCCTGCCAGTTAAACCTCCTTCACTATGACCCTTTGAACTCTACCATTGAGCCAGTTCGTCACCCATCATAGTGTGAACCTGTGTATCTCACAGTTGGACAATTCGTTCAGAAGTTTGATGTGGGGTATCAAAGGCCTTACTGAAATCCAGAGAGATTACGTCTACTGTCTTCTCTTCATCCATGAAACAGGTGACCTTATCATTGAAGAAAATCAAATTACTAAGGCAAGACCTTCTCTTCAGGAACCTGTGTTGACTATGCCTGATGATATTTTTTCAACTGACTTTCAGTAAACCCCAGGATAGTGTTCTCCATAACTTTTCCAGGGACTGAGGTTAGTCTAACAAGTTTCTTTTCTCATGTCCTTTTTGTAGATGGGTATGACACTGGCTAGCTTTTGCTTCAAGTTAAACAGTTTACTGAAAGGTGTATGAGAAATTCTATCTGGAAAAAAAAAAAAAAAATCCTTTGCTTAACTGAGTGATGGTAAAGCATGCATACCCTAACACAAGAAAGTTATACCCAAGTCCTGCAAAGAAATTCACCCAGAGATGCAATAGGAATCTGACCAAGAAGGTCAAGACCAAGATATATTCCTGTCCAGTGAAGCCTTAAAAAATATTTAATTCTGATGTGCAGAAAGAAAAGCAGGTCACTGTAAAACAGCTTTTTTGATGACACAATTTATGTTCTACTAGAGATGGATTCATAAGTGTAAAACATTGACATTTTAGCTCAGTTATTTCAAAGCCCCTAATCTTCACACAGAAACTCTTCTGAGAATAGATGTCAGCAGTGCTTTAATATCATAATTCACCTCAGGGCAGTGCACATAAATTTTTCCAAACCTTTGAGTCATAGCAGTAAGGCATTAAAGCTTCATCGCTTAACATACCTAGTAAATACAATGATACACAAAACTTTGCTATTCAATTACAGTAACTAAATTCACCAAGTACTAAACTTCAAAGCTAACATTTATGGTTCAGGAATTTCTTGAGCCACAAGTTGTTTGAGAAGGGACTAGCATTCTGGGGAAGTATTTCCGTAAGTACAGCAGGCAATTGTATTTGCTAGCAGAGGCAGAATGCTACACTAGGAATACCCAAAATAGTTCCTCTACTATGTAAAAATATACCAACAAAAGAAGGCAACTGTAAGACCAGCTTCATATTTCCAAAACACAGATTTAGTTAGTGGCAGACTAGAGTCAATACCTGCTCTTAGTAATAAAGCACATATATTTAATTGTGATAGCAATACATTGAAAAACATCCTCAGACAACCAACAAATTGAGTTATTTTTTCATTGCAAGAGTCCACAGGCCTTTCTGGAGGACAAAGAGGTTAGAGCACCGCACTAAAATTCTCACACTCCTATGCAAAATTACCTGCTTTTCTGAGCATCTGTTTCTTTACCTCTAAAGTAAGAATAAACTCAGCTCTTTAGAAAAAGAATAACTAGTTAATTGTATGACTCTTTAAGTCATAGGGGAATTGCATTTTTTAACAGAGTATTTGATATAAATGCACAGAAGTATTTTCAAGAGCTATTTCCAGCCTTAGACAGAATACAAAGCCATACCTTTTTTTTTTTAATAAGGAACTATTACATCAGCAGGAGATGTTAGAATCTCAAAATCTGGCAAGGTCACAGAAGCTGATTTCCAGTGACTCACTGAAAACAGCTTTTCATTTACTATGTGACTTCTAATTAAATAATAGCCCTCCCTGAAAATGGTGTGCTGACAACATCGATATATTCTCATACAAAAAGAGTAAGAAGCCTGAGTACAGCAACCAGCAGTCAGGATGGGATACTGACATTGGTCACACTGCATTCTGGCCTGACTTTCCCCTAAGCATTCTCTTCTGCACATACCTTTCCTTTGCAAATGTTATCAGCCCAAATCCCTCTAGCCAAAGCATTAGAATACCCAGCTACCTTAATATTACCTTTTTTTTTTCTAGAATGGTGAACAGTTACGGTTTCAAAAATACTTACCTGTAAGTAAAAACAAATACTCTTTCCTAGTAGCAGACTTTGAGGATTAGGGGCAAGAAGTTGCCTGGGGCAACATCGGTTATACCTGCCTCGAAAAACAGGTCAGTCCATTAAGTTACTATTGCAACAGCAAATCTGTGCTTGCTCACATGTTCAGCTAAATCATGGTGACCATGCAGCCACTTCTCATGCCTACAAAGCAGCTCTGAAAACAAGTTTCAATGTCGTAACAAAAAGACTTTTCCTGCTAACAGCACTTATTTTTTATTTAATTTCTGACTAATTCCTACTTAATAAAATATAAGTGTTTTTGGCTTAGCATCTCAAATTAGCAGTCAACAAAATTGAAGTTTTCTGTAATTTCAAAACCTAAGCAAAAAGAATCAACACTCAAAAAGATAAATCAGATAAAAAAAAAAAAATTAGTCAAAGGGAATAAATACATTTGCCATGCAAGTGAGGTAGCTGCTGACTTACTATCTCTTTACTCTCCTCTTTGCAGTTTATTTCCTGGATCCTCTCCAAAATAGCTTTCTCAGAGGGTTTAACGGTTGCCGATCCACTGCTGAGAAGGGCAGCAATTTGCTCTTTGAAAGCCACCAAAGAACTTTGAGCAGTCCTGGCCTCTTCTTTGCTGCTCTTCAAACTTTCATCCAGCTCACTCAAAGATTTCTTCAGAGTGTGAAGTTCTTGCTTTGAAGCTTCCCAAGCTTTCTGGTTAGCAGTGAGTTTATCTTGGTGGTTTCTGATGTCCGCCTCCAAACTCTGTCTTGCTATTCTAGCACTGTCAAGATCCTAAGAATACACAAAAGACTAAACCAAAGTTTCAAAATTCATTAGAACCCCTCCTCATATGCACAAAGCAGGGAGTTACTCAGAAGCAAGTATTGCATCTAGAGAAATACAGACCCATATTGCTCACAAGAGCCTGACAACATCAAGGTTTCATGAGAAAGCTCCCACTGAAATTAATGAAAGCCCAAAGCCTGCTGTAATCACTCTAGATAGCTTAACTCCTTGCAGTAACCTGGAAAATTGTATGTAAACAAAAAATTTTTGATTGCAAAACTACTGCAAGATTATATTTTCATTCAGATAAGACTTAGAAAAACAATGGTGGACAAAATCTAATGAAAACAAAGCTAAAGAACTACACCTGGGAGGGGAAGCACGAATACACATGAAGTTTCTGCAAGTAGAGCTGAATTAGATGTTATCTCTGAGAATAATTTACCTGAATGTGACAAAAAAATCCTGAGATTATTTTTACATAGAAGTATGAGCGAGACAAAAACAATAAGAAAAAGTTAAGACAGCCTAAAGGAAGATTAAGTGCTCAAATATCAATTAAATCTCAAATAAGAAATGTTTTTTCAAAAGATGCATTAAGGTGAACGAACAATTGATTGTACAACACTCAGAACAAAAAATAATAATAATTAGAAAAAAACTGCATGATTGCATCTTCTGAAGAAAACAAAAACACTCATATAAAGCACAAATCTGCCTGATGAAGAGGAGGTCAATGCAGAGCTAAGTGTCCTTCCACAGAGCCTACAGCTGCCCTCATCTGCTGCTCAGCAGAGCTGTCAGAGTGCAGAAACATCAGTGGAGAAAGACGAATGGGGTGGTGGCTCTGTCTAACATCCTTGTATTTTATTTTTTATTTTATTTTTTAATTTTGAAGGAGTCAGTTCCCGTCTACTACTACTTGCATTTCATAAGTAAATACATTCAAAGATAATGTTACCCTTGGTACCAAGGGAGAGGGGATACTGTAGGATAAGCTTAACTGGTGAATAGCCCATAGGATTTACTGCTCAGAGTCATCCTCAGATCTTTGGCGTTTTGTTATGGTTCTCATTTAGCCTTTCACACCCACAGGCTTTTCCTACTAAGCCCAAGAATTTTAAAAATTATTTTCCCTTTATCTTCTGATAAATCAAGGCTCAATTTTCAAGGGAGAAAAATAGCCAGTGTACACATATATCAGTTGTATATAAAATATTGACCCAACTGGGAGGCAGAACTGTGTATCCTGACCTACAGGACAAAAGCAAATGATGAAATATGGAAGAAAACTAGCCCATTTAAACAAAAGAAACATTCAGCTCTCATTCAGTCAGCTTGTGAACCGCTTTCCTATCTCTGTATTACTAGAATTAAGAGTGTTTATAGACTCATACGCAAGAAGAAAAACTGCAGTCAAATCAACTCAAAAAACAGAAAAAAGTCTTCATTCCTTATGGTATTACCTGATTGACAGGAACCAGCCAGAAATAATATTACTTCACAAAAGACAAAAAATTAAGCAAGAGGATGGCATATTTACAGAGAGTGACTGAATTTCTCTAGAAGTTCCAGGTTTTTAGCAACAGCTCAGTATGTGGGTTGATGTCAACTGAGATGGTTTTCCTCAGAATTTAAAAATTGTTCCAGGAGCAGCTTTGAACATGGTGGCTACTTGGGGGTCTCTCAGAGCCCACCTATACTTGCTGTGTGGCATGGTAAGCTGTTTGTATTAATGGCATACATGCTTATCAAGCAGTACGTCTGGAAATAGTTATATAAATCAGCAGTGAGGCTGGGACAGAAGCTTAGGAAACACCCTTGGAAATAACATAATATACTAAAAATACTAAAATTTTTAAATAGCTTCAAAAATGAAAACATGCAAATATATAAATGAAAACAAACCAAAACAAACCTTACTATTTAGGTAATTATTTGTTACTTGAACTTTCTACAGTAATTGTAGAACTCTTTGAAACAAATGTTGGCACAATTCATTGTCTTTTTTTTTTTTTTTTAATTTCAAAGAAAACCTATTAATAGAAAATTCCAACCTGTGTTGAGAATTACACTCTGGTAATGACAGCAAAGAATAAAGACAAGTTTATTTCAGCTACAATTTTCTGCAGTCTGAGTTTTTTCTTTCAGAAAGACAGAGCAAAAGTAGTTTTCCAGTCTCAAGGAGCTTACCTAATTACAATCTCATTTCTAATTGTGAACATCTGCAAACATACATAGTTGAATCAAAAGATCAAGGTATAAAATAAGTAATTGCAAGCCTGTTGATGTCTAAACAATTAAAAAACAAAGCAGCCATACAAGCAATTTACAGAATGAAAAGTAGTAAAATTCAAAGCATTAAAATTCTGAACAATCTTCCTTAAACCCTCTCTTGAATGGAGAATATTTAAAGTAACTAGCTTCAGCAAGGTCAGCATGAACTTGAAACAGTACCTGGAAGCTTGGGCACTATGACATGTAAAGGTGGTAGCCCAACTAGAGGCAAAACCCCGAAATCCTGATGGCTTCATGCAGGGGGATAAAACAGTTCTGTTCCTATAAGATGGAATGAACGGAGCTGTAACAGCTCATGGTTTTTCTTCAGCTCCTCAGTGCCCATGACTGTTCTGTCACTCTGAATCATATGCAGGTTTTGGTACGCAGCTTGTAGGGTTAAAAAAAAAAAAAATGTGTCCAACACTGACATAACTGCATTTGAAAACAAGAACTACAGAAATTCCTGTTCAAATAAAACAGAAGATATAATGCAGATTTACCTAGCATATGCTGCATCAGTGTGACTGACTTAGACACAAGAGATGCAGCAGACATGAAGCGGACCACTTATGGGCTGATGTAGAAAGTGGGAGCAGAGACTCTTAAACTATCTGAGACCTAAGCAAAAGGGTTCATACAGCACAGTGCTGTGCTTGCAGCTACCCACTCACATCTGGTTGGAGTACACACTCACTCACCTGCTGGCACTCTGACTGAGATTAGAGAAGATGGAAGAGTATACAGACCACTGCATAAGATGCCAGTGAGGCCTCCTGAGAACTAATGTATTCAATATTAGGTCAGCTGTATTGACATCAAAAGCTGTAACTGGCAGGGAAAATTACTTCTGTCTTTTAAACATAGAAAGAAAGACACTATTTTATCAGTAAAGGCTAAAAAGCTGTATTTAACACTGGAAAACAAAGTCAGGGAGATGTGATTGCATTAAAGAGACGTGTATGAAAGAGGCAAAACAAGACAGTGTGAGATCTTCTAGTTAATAATATATATTAATACTTACCCTCATTCTACTGATCTCTCTCCAAAGATGTAATTAATTCACATTAAGTGAAAAATAGCAGAGAGTAACATGAGAAGAGCTATTGCAGCTCAGACCAAAGGTTTATGTATTCCAACAGCCAGCATCTGACAGTAGGCAGTAACAACCATCTCAAAAAGGTTATAAGAGCCAAGGAGGCATAAATTACTTGCTCAGAATACTCTCCCACCTCAAAATAATTGCAGCTCAGAGACTTTCAGGTGTAGAAATGGCCTTTTCTATTTTACAGCATTCAGTGATTTCTTCTTCCATTTTTATGTGCAATTACTTTTTTAACCATGATAATTTCCAGAATCTACAGTATCTCATGGTCATAGTTCCATTTTAATTGCCCAGAGAAGTGTATCTTCCTGTTTGTTTTGAATGTACTTCATTTTTAATTTTCAATTTTAACTTAATTTAATGAAACCTTGTTTTATTAGAAAAGAGAGCCATCAATTATTCTTTAGCTTCTCTCTTCTTAGCGCTCATAGTTCTCACGTCACTGCCCAGATGTCTTGTCTCAAATCTGAAGAGTCCAAGTCCTTTTAGTCTTTCTTTATAGAGAAATCACTGTATATTTGTTTTCATATTTGTTGCCCTTCTCTGAATTTCTTTCAGTTTTACCACATTTTTCAGGGATGTCAGAATTTGTGTTGAAGAAGTAGACACACCATGGATTCCAGCAGTGACAAAATAACATTTTATTATCTCCCAATAATTTATAATCTATTTTTCTTACTGCTGTTGACCTGAATTTGTTCAAGAACTATCATACTCCAATATCTCATTCTAGAGTAATTACAATAAACTGAGCCCATTATTTTGCAATTGCTTTGTTTCTATAAAACTATTCAGTCCTTCCTTCATGTATCATATTATATCTATCTACTCATATAAACTGACTCCTTCAAAAAGTTCTAGTTATATATATATATTTAATCATGCACTGTAGATATATTTTTTTCATATTTCTCAAGATTTCAACTATGCACATAGAAGGTTTGTTGGTCTGTCATTTCATCAAATAATATTTTTAAGAAAGCAGATGCTAGTCAAATCAGTCACTAGTTATGGTCCCAAGGCTGGTTTAGAACTTGTGACTCAACACTCCAAATTGATTGAGGACTTCAAATTCAATTTTCTAGATCTATGAATTGCTTCCTATAGTTCTCTTTCCTGAAGAAAAATAAACAATAAAACACATCACCACAACTGAAGCAGATTTAGAAAAGACACAATAGGTTCACATTCTCAAAGTGCTATAGCTTTTTGTTATGGTTTTAAATAAACACAAATTTAATTGCTCATTTACCTAACTTATATGGTTATAAACAGCAAAAATTGAAATCTTTGCTTTCATTTAATGCAATAGATTAAAACAGACTAAGAAAGATCATTTTTCTCTTGTTATTTTGCATGTATGACACCACAAAAATATGTCACACAGAAGCATGCCACACCCTATTTAAAAGCCATTATTGTGGCTTTGCATATGAGATTACAATAATATTGATGTTTATCTCCAGCACCAGCTTTCATCTTAACATCTAAATGGAAAAGAAAAGAAAAAAAAAAGAATGCAGAAAATTTCTTTTTGTACTGAGTTGTACATTTTTGGCTTTAGGAATGGCTGCTCAAATTTAAACTGATGAGCAAATTTATTTTGATTTACATTAATTTTTAACATATATGGGCTTCCAATACTTCTAAAGTATCCAACCACATTTGCTTGTCCATTTGTATGCTAGAATCATGTCAAACAGGTGCTTGGAAGTTTGACAATATTGTTTCAGAAGCTCTGCAGAGGTCTTGCCACAAAATACCAGCAGAAGAGATGGCATGAAGCCTTCTCTTTCCACAGAGCCATCTGAAGACTTGTGAAATTTTAACAATCTTTGAGGAACCACCACTCATTTCTGTCTTTCATTGTTCCTACACATGTAGCTGCTCCTAAAGCAATTTCTCACTGGAAAGAAAACTTTTCATGTTAAAACTGAGATCTTTCCTCACCACATTTCACACAGACCACAGCCACCTCATCCCACAGCTTTATTGCCCACCAGCCATGTTACACAGCCCCATCAATTATCTCGGCTGCGGCTAAAGAGATAGAATCTCTTGGCTTTCATCACCTCTCTCTAAAACTCTGGTGTGCTTCCCTGAAGGACCATATACAAGGCAAGAGGTAGGCAGCTGCACCAAAGGTGTTACAGAAAAGGATTCTCTCTTGATTCAGTCAAATGTTGCAAAGTTTTTCACAGAGGAGGCTATTCATGAGGCAAGCCTCTATAGCTGTGCCTTAGTTAATTATCAAAATTATTGTGATATTAAAGTTATTAAAATGTATCATTTCAGTTGTGCACACTGTGTGCTATATTTTCAAAATCTCAAAATTGTTATTTTCATAGACACAATGTAAAAGAAGTAACTCATTTGAAAACTGTTTTCATAGATGATATGATATCTTTGCACCTAAAAGACACCTAAAAGTGCATCTGTGTTTTCCCTAAATTGGTGACAAAAAAATTCACTGAGTTCTGTGGAGTTAAGATCCCACAGTTTGTAGAACAAAAGAAAATAAATTCAATGACACTTTTAGGAACAATAACATTGTTATGCTTACTGTAAAATTTTTTTTTTTCCTCAGCTTTAAAAATACCTGGAAGTTTAAAATACAGCAAGTTCAGTCAGGGATTAATGGAAATGTGAAATGAAGACTTGCTACAGGAAAAACAAATAACTTAGAGGAAAAAAAGACACAAGATTTCACTTCCAATTAAATGAGTAGAGTAGTTCAGTTAGAAGGGACCTTCAAAGATCCAACTTCCTGACTACTGCAGTGCTAACCAAAAGTTAAAGCAGTTTATTGAGCATTTTATCTTGTTTTATTTTACTGAGTGCATTATCCAGATACCTTTTGAGAACTGATGATCTTGGGGCATTAAGAGAAATACTGCATAAAGATTCATAAAGAGAAATGCTATGCCATGAGAAGGTGGGTACAGACCTGAAAGCTCATGAAACAGCTGAGGCTCCTTCCAGAGAGCTCACACATATTTTACAGTGATAGTCACACAGCGTCCAGAGCCTTGCCTGTATTTTGCAGTATAGCTTTCCATACACAGAACAGCAGGGATTACCATTTATTTTTGGTCAAAATTCACTAATACTGACAGAACCATTTTCTAAAGGGCTTTCACGAGATTTTATGTGAAACAAACATATTGTTTTATATAGTAGTAGCATTAGCTGTTAGCATGGAGATAGATGCAACCCTTGTATCAGGAAGCTGAGAGGATATATGGCAAGATGTACTTCTGCTTCTGTGTGCTTACATACTCACCAGCCACTAGCCACTTTCACAGCACAGACAACAGTTATTCAGCCTAATATAGCAGATTCCTATATAACTGCTGTCCTTCACTAACATCTATCCCTCTACAATGCCTGCCACAACCACAAGCCCACCTCCTCCCTTTTCTTTCTTGCTATGGCCATATGCTAACTGAGGCACTTGTAATCCATCCGGAGGAAACTCTGGGCTTTTTGGCTTGAATGTTTTTAATAACAAGAATGTAATTAATAACAAGAGTGCAGCATTTAAGTTAAATAATTGGAGAGAGCCTTCAGACCAGAGAAGGATGTTTACTTATCCTTATATTTACTTTTAACTTACACCATCATTATTAACTCCGGCACTTCAGTGAGCAGCAGGGTCTCAATTTATTAAGTCAATTACATTACCACCACCACTCCAAAGAAAAAAAAAAAAATAGAAAATCAGATTATATTAACAGGAATAGTAAGTTATAAAAGAGAATGCCAGTATTTTTCACATGAATTCTTACACCACCTGTGTCTTCATCTACCACTGCTATACCACAAGAACTTCAAACTAGATTGCTCTTATCTCCTACCTTGTTTTATGATTCAACCTGAAAATATTTGAGATGTCTGCTGAAACCTATCTATAAAATTAATTTACTTAACAACTTATAACAAGCAAAAATAAATAAATAAAAACACCCAGGTTCTAAATGAGAAAGTCATTATCTATTGGGAAAATCAAAAACTAAAATCATTTGGTCACATCTCCTACAATCAAAGTATTTGAGTATATTAAAAATGTATGAGTGTTTATGGTTTACTCAATTTCTCAGTTTCCTTAAATTATAATAGCTTATTTTTAATTAACTATGTTTTCATACAATCGATTTTAAAATTTTATATTGCATACTACTTAGATTTAATTAATAACAATTTAATACATTAATAATGAATTAAAACTTCATTTTCATTATCAATTTTGCATCAACAGTACATACAGATACATTTGAATTAATTAAAGTTAGTTGATAATATTCTAAATATGTTTTTTGACGACACTGCTTAGTGCATATCTTTGCAAAACAGATGTTTAAATTAAGACTTGAGAGGAATCACAAATATTTCCAGGTTGACTCATCAGAGGAAATGAGAAACAGGAACAAGCCAGTTTACCAATTCTTGTGGCTTGTGAGTGTCAAAGCTATATGAAAGGCAAATTCATTTGAAAGAATACATGCACCTTCTATACCTTAAATAAATACTGTGTAGATATTTAATAAATATTAGAAAGGGACTTGGTTAGAGACTTTTTTTTTTTTTTTTTTTTAGAGACTGCCAGACTTTCTCAAAGACTGTCATAATACTGTAATTAATGATGATCATAATAAATAATCATTGTCTGGGCACACAGAAAGAATGAACAGATATTCTAATTTTCAGTCTAGAAATTTGGGCAGCATTTAAAAATTACTTTCTATGAAACACAAATGTGATATCCAGCACTGTCAGAAAAAACATTTATGTTGTGTTTACAGAATTCCAGGAGCACCTTCTCACAATATTCAGTCGGGAATGTGGGAAGTTCAGGATTCTGAAACAAAACTAATACATTAGGAAAAAAAAAAAAAAAAGTTGGTTACCTACTGCTAATTAAATTATATATTATATTAGTTTCTCTTGTTTGCTGTTTTATAATTGTAATGCACCGAGGCTGACAGTGGAATTAGTAAAATTATTGTTTGCTTGCTTATGTTGCTCCAAAGGAAACCATCTGACTTCAACAAATCCTGGAGCATCAAATTTACTAAAGAACATTCTGAATAACTCTCACATATTAACTTTTTATCATGCTAATAGTCTGAATGCAACCAATCTGGTTTGCATTTTCTTCATCAAGAATTTCAGAGTCTATAATCTGTTTATTTGGCCATGAGATAGCTGCCTCTTCATGGGGCATGAGGAAAGACCCTAAGGCATCAAGAGAGACCACGCAGAAAAATCCCAAGGAGCAAGAGCGAAGAACCACCTGACAAGAAAAACTGGAAATGGTTCAGAGAGGAGGCGTGAATAGGGCTGAGACTGAGGCTTGTCAGAGAAGACTGACAGAACCACTGAACAGAAAGGTTGTGTTCTGTCCTCTATGTAATTAAGAAGCTTTTTGAGAGACAAAACTGGGGCAAAGTGGCCACCATCTTGTAATACAAAACTTAGCCAAGCTATTGGCTAGCACAGAAACACTTCTTTATTACCTGTGACAGTTTTACTTGCTTTTCTCCTTCACAAGTGAACATGAAACAATGCACAACTCTATTCACATGCTTATTTCATCTGTGCAAAGTCAAACCTACTTTATACAACTGAGGATGCCCTTCCTGTAGCTTAAGACATTCATCAGAGGAACAAGGGATACTATATATCCTGCTTTAGATACGCAGATTAAAAACATTCTTTTTTATTTATTTTTTCAATACTGCATTTCTTAATACACTTTTGTGAACACAAAACTTTCTCAGGAGATTTATTCAATATCTGCAAAATTAAGTAGTTAAACTGAAACAACACTGGAGGAATCTGCAACCTCTAAATTAGCCATGATGGCACACACTTCATTTGAAAGGCAATGTTGATAATTTAGCAAGACGTTTCTGTAAAATGGGCTAAATAAATTATGCATTTGGCATACATGCAATAACAACAGGAAAATATTTTTCAGCTAAGTGCTTCAACTTTTGAAATATTTTGGCACTTAGAGCAAACTTGCAAAACAAATCATAAATGAAGACTCATCTCAGTTTAGAATGTCTCCTGATTCTGGCTTACCTGGCAAGTGCACCACCCTCTCTCCTGTTGTGCTTGAAGAACAGGGACAAAAAGTTCTCAGAAAGGCCTGGTTAAGTTTTCAGTCCAGGTTCACTCTCTTTCCAATTTGAGTCTTAGGAAATTTTACACAGGTTATTAAGAAGCATTTTCAGCAGTAAGTAAAATTTATGACCCTTGTGGTACTTTACATTCATTTTCCCCACAACAAATTCTTTCTTCTTAAAAGCATGCTGTCAGCTCTCTCATCTGCTAAGTATTTTGCCTACAACAAAATCAGAACACTTTATCCTTTAAAGTATGTGATTGTGATAATTCAGGGAAAAAGTAATGCTGGAGGGGTGGAGAAAACATTAACGTATACTAACTTTGAAAAATACAACCTTGGGCAAGTAAGTTATGTTAAAATTTCTACAAATTCAGTTACACATAACTCAGCTACATATTTGGCAGTTTCATTTTCTTACTTTCTTTAGTTCTGACCATCAGCTTTAACCACACTTCCCTAGTACCTGCAAGAAATTTTCATAATGGTTTTAGTAAACTGCTTCCTTTTTGCAGTTATCACTCAAAGTACAAAGTAATAAAGCAAACTGCTGCAGTAACTGACTTTGTTCTTTCTTTGCAATATATTAAACCCTTACTGCAAGCTCTCTTGGAGTACTTAAATCCTTAAATCATCTTTTTCTTTCCAAATTGTACCTAGGTGAATTTGGTGAATACTTGACTTACAACTTCACCTACAATTCTCAATTCACCATTATTCCTGCTGCACTTTTTCCCTCTACAGGTTCTCCTCAGTAAAGTTGTACTTTTCTGCAAGAGACAACCTACTGCCTACAACATTTTGGGTATGAGTCAGCTGAGTTCTTATGAAATACAGGTTTATTATGCAGTGAAACAAGATAATCTAGTGTGTCTAAAAGCCAAGACATTTTATTTCCAGACCTTAAGAGAAAAAGAAAGAATAAAATAAGATTCTACTAATTCCTTTCAATCTCGTTAGAATTTTTGAAGAATCTTAGTAACAGAATCATCAGAAAGTTTGCAACATCACATATTATTTAAACAAGCATTTTTTCCATTGTTCCATTCTTGTGCCTCAGTTATATTCAGTTATACATTTACAATGCTTTAGAAAAACTTCTGCTTAATTACATGTTTTTGCAAGCAGCAAAGTCTACAATATGAAGGGAGCAAAAATACCAATTTGCAATCACCATAAGAAGACATCAAATCTAAATCGGTTCTATCAAATCTAAATCAGTTCTATCTTGCACAGTTATTGTTTAATTATATAATAATTTCCATATATTTTAAGATTTCAGGAAGCTGAGAATAACCTTAGAATAACCTTTTGTTTTTTACTAAAGACCCTCATCAGTGAACGTCTTTCAAAAGTACTTTTTCTCATGCAACTCCTGTCCAAAATTGATTTGAAATTTTGAGAAATTAAAATTAAAAATGAAAACTAGAAAAACATATGCATGACTCATTTATGTACCTTACTAAGTTTTTCCATGTCTTGATAGTATCCTGCTGCCTTTTTCTGCTCTTTGGTTGCTTCTGAAACAAGCCTCATGATAGTTTCTCTGCTAGCCTTGGACTCCATCTCATGGCCATCGATAGCTTCTTGAAGAGCAGCAACCTGAACCTTTAGTGCCAGATTTTCTTTACAAATTTCACAGACCTAGAGAGATAATTCAAATAGTGGAAACATTTTTAAACACTTAACAATGATGTTTATTCATCCCAGTATACAGCTCCTAATCATCCTAATACAGACATGGTGTTTCCGAGACCCCTAGGCTAGATTTATAATTGCATTCTATTGCTCCTTTCTAAACAAGTAGAAAGGCAATTAAAATGAGAACCATATTCCCACCAGAAACCCACATCTTAGTGAAATGTGGTTCAGATTTACTCCCACACAATCTCTATGATCTACTAAAGAGGTGGAGAGCTACTGGCACTTCTGAGTATCTGCAGTTGACATAAAGCAGGTCTCAAAATGAAAACAGATCATATAACTATCTTCATGTGAAAAGCAGACTGTTTTGGTTGGGCCCGTTAAGATTTATGCCTCTCATTTGGAACGACAAACTGAAAGTTGCATTTTATGCTTGAAACTTTTTAGGCAAAGGAATATTTGAGTTAGTAACAGCTATTTCATGAGCATATTCAAGAGCAGGACCAAATACCTGGTGGACTGCTGTGATGAACAGCCAGCACCTTGGAAAAATATCCTGTTTTGTTACATTATGTTGTTTTCAAGCAGGGAGTAGATAAGTGTGGTAGCTTCAAAGACTGCATTAGGAAAAAAATGTACCCTGACTGGTAGCTAAGTTTTCCTAATGCACACAATTTTCAGTGCACTCTAGATTTCCCAACTAGATCTATTAATTGTTAGGAAGAGAGAGAAAAAAAAAAAAAAGAGCCAATGTATACTTTTAAAAAATAAATAACTGTATATTTGCTTAATTTAAAGCATGTAAGAGATACGGCTTAATGCAAGTATTTTTGCCTCCAATGACAACTAGCCAAGTTTTGTTACATGTATCTGTTGCAAATTGAATATGCTTGTAATATTATGAGGGCAAGGACTGTAAGAGAACTGTGGAACTGTGACACCTACTTAGATCATCTTATTTTATTAAGGTTTCCTTATAGCCAGGACAGTTACAGTATGAATATAACAAAAGAGAAATTCCCAAAATTCTGAGTGTGCTCCCAAGTGAAGAAAAGTGGGGATACAGAAGACTAGACACTATATAAGAATAATGCATAAAATTAGGATAAAGTGCCCTTCAGCAGCCTCTAAAAAGGTTGAAAGAGTACACAAACAATTTTCCTTTCCTAAGTGGATGCTTTGCATTCAATACTCCAGGAAAATTCTGAGGGGAGATAATAAATTTTGATGCTTGAGATTCGAATACACCCTATAGTGATTCACAGCATTTTATTACACAGTAAAGTTACACAGGGCACAGTTTAAGTTGTTTTAGCAAGTGCCTTTTCAGATATTTCTACTTAATGGTACATCAGCTTGAGATAAGTATTAAATACAAGTGGTAGAATTTACATGTCATCTTGTGATCCCATTGCTAATGTTTTCAGGAAAGCTTTGAACCATATCAAGGTTGTACTTGGAAACTATAGGCCGATAAAATATGTATGTAAATAAGACTGAGTTCACTAAAGTCAATTAGTGTTCAACACCTTTGAAAATCAGGCCAATATGAAAAACCTGTCTTAAATGATACCACTCTGAAAATCATTATTTAATACAAAGATTCCTCTCTTTATAATTTTATTTTTTATATAAACAAATATTCTTCTGCTTATTTTCTACATAGAAGGATGAATTCATTTTCTTTGTCAAACCAGTTTTTTGGGGGGTTGTTTGTTTTGTTTTCATGAATTAAGCTAAATTGGTCACTCCTGCAGATATTCCTAAAACGCAGTAAAAGGTTTTTAATAAGCCTTGTCCAAGAAAACCCTTGCTTACACGTAATCACCTTTGACATTAAGTGTTCCTGTGGTTTCTCTTTCTCTCTGATGTCTGTGTCCAGGAATTCAGAAAGTTGTGAAAGGAGCTCTTCATACTTTCTGCTGATATTAGAAGCTTGTGTCTTGCTTTCTTCACACTCGTTCAAATATTTACTAATTCAACAAAACAGACAATCAAAAAAAAAAAAAAAAAAAAAAAAAAAACAACAGGGTAAATGTTCTCTGAAACTGAATTCTAGGCAAAAGATATTATCCCAAGATGATTGCTAGCTTCTGCATACTAGAAAATTAATTTTGAAAGTTACATATGCAATGTAGCTCTCTCTACATATTGTGCAATATATATGACTTTTGTTAGTCACCTCATGTGTGAACACTTATTCATCTGTGCTTTTCATGAGCACTTTAAAGAATCTTCTACAATCCCAACCACAAGAATTAGGTAGCATCAATGAACACTGTCCTCAGGATATTCAAAATGGATGCTGCACTTAAAAGCTTAGGAAAAATAAGGGGGAAGAATGACCAAATTACATTAAAAATATATTAGAGCACTTATCATCCCTTTCTAATTAAACCCACAGGTTTAATTTAATTTAATTTTAATTTAAAAGACAGGGGAAATAGAAGCCCCTCCTGACTGATGGAAGCATAGGGCATCCAGAGTGCTTGTGAGAGGAAGTTCACAGGCAAAAGTGGAAGGGAGAGGAGAGACACTATTTTGCTGCATATACACACTCTTCTGCAGTGTAACACAGCCTATGAACATAGGACATAGAGATAAAGAGGAAAAAGAAAAGTGCAGACTGGATTCCGGTTAAAGGCATCCATTAAAAAAAAAAAAAATACAAGGGATTACCACACTATTATGTAGAAAAGGCAGCTTTTTGTCGTCAGTTTCCTATCTTTCAAAAGGTGCCTACCACACTGATAGGCACCTCATGTGAAACACCCATCAGTCCTACTGCTAAAGGTAGCAACATTAACAGCAGGTAGCAGTTCATAAGTGTTCCCTGTAAGAATGAACAAACAGCAGAGTGGCCTAAATATGTTTACACCCTTCCCATTGCCAGGAACAAAGCCATGCCTGGGAAACATGCATTGCTATAGCCTGCACAGATAGCAAATATGTAGATCTAACCTTGCTCACGATGCCCTAACACCGAGCATCACTCCTGGAAAACTACAAAGAGAGTGACTTAGAAAAATAATCCCCCAAACAGAGTCAATATAGTCAAAGCAACTATTAATTTAATTCAAACATCAACTCCAAAACTGCTTTGGAGTATCTTATCAGAAGGAGGAGCAGTTTATACTCATGGTACTCCAGTCTCAGTACACCTGTCAACTGATGCTGCAGAAAGGAACTGCTAACAAGCTGTCCATAGCACTTGCTAATCCCAACAGCATGCAGAGATCAGATATAATGTTACCATACAGCACAGAAACAGCATTGACAATTTTCAGTTCGGATTCATTCTCCGATAAAACCCAAGAAAAAAAATACTCAATGGTAAAAATACACTCAGTGCAAGAGACAAATCTATTGAGCTTCCAGATGAGAAAGTATTTTCTAAAGCAAGGTCTTCACAAAGATTTGAATGCTGGAATCAAATGAGATGTGAGGTATCACCAAACATCTGTCTAGGACAACTAGTTTATCGAAACTGTTAAATACTTGTTTATGAGAGCACAGCACTCTTCAAAGTTTTCAAGGTGGGCGTGAGAGCCATTTCTGGGCTCATTCTTCTCCATTTCTGATTTCTCCCTCTCTAGGAGGCACAGAGCATAATCACTTTCATAAAAGCAGCATGAGACACCTATAGAAAATGCACAGTGGTGCAAAGGGAGTCCATTAAATGGCTATAGATTGCTGTAAAGTAGTCCAGGAAAACTTCAAGAGAGAACCTTAAGAGAGAGGAAAGCACGGTTGTTGTCAGTGCTTCATAGGGGAAGACAGGAGAACAAAGAGGCATGGAAAACATTAATTACTGCTCTGCACAGGATGCAGAGAACTCTGTGTAATACTGCACAGCACCCACTGTGAACCAGGAGAGCTTTGCTTTCTGCAAAGCACACTCTGGCCCTCAGAAAACAAGCACCTCACAGCTTTCTCACCTCCAGGCAACTGGCATTCTCCTCCATTACCCCAGCAAAACTAAGCTGTGAGATGGTTACTAAATTGCTGTCCTGAGGAGGGATACATCAGAAGTGAAAAGGTATGAAACTCCAGAAGTGCCATACGTGTACACATATATATTAGAATATTGTATTAGGTTACTGATCATGCAAATTATCCTATTCTATGGCTCTGAACGTAAGGTGCATCACCCACAGAACCAGGACTGCTGCTAAAAATAAACAACTGGAAGAACAAAGCATACACTTGACAACCCAACGAATAACCTAATTACCTTCAGTACAGCCATAAAGGTGTCAGCACTTAGATAATAGGCATTCAGGTACAAAAAGTGGAACACAGCTCTTTCACAGTTTTGCTAGCTCTTCAGAACTAATGAGCAAAGAGAAGGGAAGAAAAAAAATGTTCTTCTCATCTCAGGTTCTAAAAATACCTTGGCAATAGACACGTTGAGTAGAAAAGTGCCATTTTTAATAGGGGAGATGTATGTCTTGGAAACCAATCACAGAATGTATTAAATATTTTTGACTGTATCCCTTGGTATACAATGCAAATGCGCATTTTGTGCCTACTGGTTTGCTCTTCCTTTTTATCAGTGGTTTTCAATTAAAATCTTGAATATCTAATTATGAACAGCCATGTTCTACTGAGGTGGTCAGACTAAGCAAGTTTACTACTGAGTCAACACATTGATTAGTATTAAGGGGCACATGTAACCACCAGCTGAGGAAGAGAAAAAGCTTTGAAAGCATATACTGCAGATTCATAATCAGTTTAATCCAACATGGTTGTTGCTTCCAGAACAGCGGGCTCACTTCCCTTTGTCCCTTTCCTTTTGCCAACCGTCTAGTGGTACAGACAGGTACACAGCTAACTGGATCTGGGATTGTCAGAGCTGCAAATTGAGCTTTTTATTTTGCACACTTTTCTCTTGGAGCAGATCCCTGGTCCCTGACCACCATGCAGCAGTACAAATGGAAGTACTGACACACGTAACATGAGCAAAACAGAGCAGCCAGCTAAAGGACAGGACCACAGAGGGAGCAACAGCACAGATTTATACCACATAAAACTTACCCATATCCCTGTAACAATAGGCTAACTCTGATGCACGGTATTTTGGCAGATTTCTTGTAGTGACTGAAGCAAACAGGATAGAAGGCCCTTCCTCTCTTTTTTTTTTTTCTTTTTTCCCAAAAGTAGCATTTTAAAGAATCTTAACAACCATTATCTCAGAGACTGTGATGTTTTCTATGTTGCTAGGATGCGTAATACACTTTTTGGCTTTACTATCCCTTGCTTATATTGGGATTGTATCTAAAAACCTTGTTAATCAACATTAGCACTCCCCAGGCAGGTTCTTTTAGCAATTCAGCTCATAACAGACAAGTGCACTGCAATGGATTTCTCCAGATACTAAAATAACTTAATTATCCACTTCTAACTGACGGGGCCTGAAAGAGCTGTGCAAAATACTGATTTGAGAATTACAGATATCTGGTAATACTTGTCTTGCTTTTAACTAGACAATATCAAGACAGACACAGATATTAGCCTTGTAATGGTGAAAAATCCATTACGAAAGAATCATAGAATGGCTCGGGTTCGAAGGGACCTCAAAGATCATCTAACTCCAACCCCCCTGCTATAGGCAGGGATGCCACCCACTAGATCTGGTTGGCTGAGACCCCACCCAGCCTGGCCTTGAACACCTCCAGGGATGGAACATCCACAACTTCTCTGGCAACCTGTTCTTGTGTCTCAGCACCCTTACAGTGAAGAATTTCCTCCTAATGTCTAGTATAAATCTTTTTTTTTAGTTTAAATAAATAAATCTCTTTATATCCTTTTTTTTTTTTTTTTAATAAATCTCTTATTTTAAGATTATTTCCCCTTGTCCTATCTTTATCTACCTGAGTAAAGAGTCACTCTCTGTCTTTTTTAAGACCCCTTTAAGTGTTGAAAAGCCACAATGAGGTTTCCCCGGAGCCTTCTCTTCTCCAGGCTGAACATCCCCACCTCTCTCAGCCTTTCTTCATAGGAGAGGTGCCCCAGCCCCTTGATCATCTTTGTAGCCCCCCATTGGACCCGCTCTAACAGCTCCACGTCTATGTTGTGCTGCAGGCCCCAGACCTGGATACAGTATTCCAGGTGGAGCCTCACGAGGGCAGAGTAGAGGGAAAAAACTCACCTCCCTTTCCTGCTGGCCACTCCTCTATTGATGCAGCCCAGGATGCAGTTGGACTTCTGGATTGCAAGCACACACTGCTGGCTCATGTCTAACCTTCTGTCTACCAGAATCCCCCAAGTCCTTCTTTGCAGGACTGCTCTCAATGAGCTCTCCCAGCCCATACTCATGTCCAGGATTGCCCTGACCCAGGTGCAGCACCTTGCAATTGGACTTGTTGAACCTCATGCAATTCACATGGGCCCACTTCTCCAGTCTGTCTGTGCCCCTTTGGATGACATCCCTTCCTTCTGTTGTACCAACAGCATCACTCAGCTTGATGTCATCTGCAAACTTGCTGAGGGTGCCCTCAATCCCATCATCTATTTCACTGATGAAGATATTGAAAGGCACTGGTCCCAGGACAGACCTCTGAGGGACACCGCCTGTCATCAGTCTCCACCTGGACATAGAACCACTGATCACTACTCTCCAGGTGCAGCCACTAAGCCAATTCCTCTTTTTTTTTTTTTTTTTTTTTTTTTTTGCAGGAGGGGAGAGGGGGAGTGTAAATATTGTGGTTTCACCAAGCTGACTCATTATAGGGATTTCTTCTCCAAAGGACACAACTCTTAAAGCCCCGTTTATGGTCTAACAACTCGAACCAAAATACAAATTTCAATACTTTCCACACACTCAGGTACAATTGTTTTACAAAACGTAACTGCAGATCTGAATTCTGTTGTAAACTCTGCCCACCAACTTATTTTTCTGTTGACAACTGCAGCTTCCTGTCATCAAAAATTGCTTCTCATCTCACATGAATCTTACTTAAGTTTGGCATTTTGCTCATGAAGTTTCTCCTTCAGCTCACAGTTTTCTTTGGATGCTGCCTGTGCTGTCAGCTCAGCCTGTTTTTTAGAAGTGGCAAGCATACTGGACTCTTCCTCTGTCTCTCGAACTCGGGCTTGCAAAGACAGGAGAAGAGATGCCTGTCTAGCATTGTTTTCCTTGTAGTGTTCAGCTACAGCCTTCAGCTCTTGAAAAGAGGCTTCCTTAGAGACCATTCTGGACCTGAGTTCTAGAAGCTATAAACAGAAAAGGAGAAAATTAATTAAAAAGGAAAAATAATTTTGTGCAGACTGAAATGTTTGTCTGCATTAAAAGTTCAATAACATGACAAGAAGCACAGACTTGTGAAAAGACAGTCTTCTATCACTATGAAACTGAGTGGAGGGAGACAATTTTATATTACTAAATGAAAATAATAGGAAAAAGAAAAACTTTTTTTATGTAATACAACTTAATATAAACTCTCTGCCTGGAAGATAAATCTGCTCAGAAATACAGAATTAGGAAATACCCATGTTACTTCTCACACACAACCTTAACTCACTCCCCCCTCCCCTTATGCAGCTGCCTTACAATAGAGTTATTAATACCACCATTCCCTCTTTTTCTTTTTTGCCTGCCTTCTCCCTGTTCCCAATTCTGGTGCACAATTCCACAAATAACATATAGCTGTGGGGAGATGTAATGGCAAAGTATCCTGTTTTATGAGAGTGGAACTTTTTGATGATTTGTAGCATATTCAGAGGCAAAGAAGTTTCTGGAGATCTGTGCTTTAAGGTAACCTCTTTCCAGCTTATGCAAACAGTTATTTTTTGGTCAGATGATTCAATGAAATGTAGCTGGATTTACACAGAAACAGCAAGAGAGCCTTGTAAGGAGGAGGAGGAGGGAGATTACTGCCAAATGTTAAGAACCTGATCCAGAGATGTTAGAGCCTCACAGCAGTTCATGGAGTTCATTCATTTTTCTTTACCTTCCCCTCCTTCTTTTTGCTGAAGTACCATTTCCCATTGAATTGTTTATGCTAGACTTCTACAAAAGATTAAGCTTCAGGCAGATGCACTAGGCACACACAAAACTTCAGTTCAACTATTTTACTTGTTAAAAGCAACATATAATTTAAAGCAAAACTTTTACTATTAGAAGTGCTAAGGATTGATTTCAGCTTCCCTGACAATTCCAGCTATAAGCAGCAGGGCTTTTAACTTGTGGCAAACATCATTGAATATTTAAGACATCAAGCTGCAATACAGGAGGTCAGAAAATTCATGGTTCCACCAAGAGCTTCTGGTGTGACCAAACCTAAGATGCTCAGAGTGAAATTCCAGGAGGAAATTCCAGGAGGAAAAGCCACTGTCTTTGGAGCTGACATAAACCAACTCTGATTTCAAGAAAAGCTGCTCCATCTTTTCCCAGTCTCATAGGCTTCATGTCCATACTCTGCCCTCTTCTTTGCACTAGCAGAAATACTCCTATGGCAATGAGGTGAAATAGATCAGGAAACTGATCCGGCTCAAAAAACAACCCAGAAGGAAAGGCTTTATGCTTCAGGTGGATCTGTTCCACAGTCCAGCACACCATAAGACACAGACATTTGTGCCAAGGCAAGGGATAGGACAGTGTGGGAAAGGAAACAAGCTGCTGAAGGAACAACACAATTGCTTTGTTTGGCAGTTAAACCAATTTATGGTAGCTTAAAGTGTTCATAACCTTAAAATTTTCTCTGTGGTTCAACTCCCCATCTGCAAAATGTGATATTTTTTCCTCTGTCTATTGCCTTTGTGGTCAGTTCCAACAGCAGAAAAAAACAAGAATAATCCCATATTATGAATTTTAAGAGTGCTCAGCATAACTGGGCTCTGACCTCAGCTGGGTCATGAAGGTCTTTATTAAGAAGAGCATGAACAGCTGCTTTCTTGACTATTCTTTTGTTTTGCAAGAACAGCGCTGAAAGATTCTATAAATCAGTCGGTCATGCTGGCAATAAAGCCATTCGAGATTTCCAGTAAAAAAAAATCTGTCCATGAGAACATGGAATTCTGTACTACTTTGCAAAAAAAAAGAAAATTAGAGTACTGATCCTAGATAGCAATTAACTGTAAAGGATCTCTGCAGTAATTTCAGGATCAACTGGTCAAAGTCACACTCAGCTGATAGACACTCATCCCTGCAGTTCTGACTGGATACTTAACAAACAATTCATTCTTCTATAATATTACATGTTCTTCCTCTTCCCATGTTCAGCCATCTACAGTGAAATAAATTTTATTTCACTGACTCTTTTTTAAGGTTCAGAAGCTATGCAAGTGTCTCTCAAAGCACTTTACAGAGTGCAAGAGAAATACATATTTGTAATGTGTACAGACATTTGAAGAACTAGTTGGATGAATGTTTGCATCTCTATGAAATGTTATGTATACTTATCTATGTATACTTATGTATTTTATGTATACTTATATCTGTGTATACTTATGAATATATACACCTAAATCTGTGGAAATAAACATGAACCTTTGCATTTCTCTTAGAGGCAAATATCGACTCTGTTTTGAAACTGACCACCACCTGCATTGCTGCATTGTATCAAATCAACCTTATTTGGTCCTACGTTAACAAAAATTAAGCATGAAAACACAGAAACTCTGAAAATTATCCTGTAATAAATTCTCTCTCCTGAAAACTTCCATCCACACAACAGAGACAGCAGAAGAGGATGGATATAGGTTCTCCAGTTAAAATCAACCTCACTAGCTCAAACACAACTTCACTGGTGATGCAAGCAATGCAAATTTTCAGAGTCATAACTCAATAAATTGGAGAAATGGGTGAGGATGGGCAGATATCTCTGAAGTTAATAGCAACAACAACAGGACATCTGTCAGAACTTTTATACAACCACAATTTCTAAATATTAACTTTCAGATTTAATTACAAAATATTGCATTTACTATTGCATGATGATGATAAAAAGCTAGAGTGGTTCGAATCTTGGAAATATAAACTCATGGTTCTTGAGCACAGAATCAAGCAGAGTAACAATCACATCAGAGTGCTAAAAAGAAATTAAAAAAAAAAAAAAGAATATTATAAGAACCAAAAGGTTTGTACTAAACTCAAGAATTTTTAGACTTTCTGCAAACTTTCTATTCTCAGCAGAAAGATACTGTAGAAAATCTTCAAATGTTGAGAAGTATTTGGAGGTATTTTAAAATATACCTCTGATTGAGCACAATCATACTTCACTGAAAGTGCTGCAAGTTCGCTTTGAGCAGTCTCTGCTGCAGCTCGATAGCGGTTCATCTGCTCTCTGGTGACAGGAATATCCAAAAGAAAGTGATCGTGAGACTCCTGGGGAGACAATGTGAAAACAAAGCCATTAGACATCACAATTTAAAACATTTTTGCTTCAGAGCCTTTTTGTTTCTTTCAGCTACTAAAGGGACTCTGTTCCAAGCATGTTGTTTCCAGAGTAACTCACTCTTATTGTAATGTAAGGTAAACAGTCATTTCTCTATCAGTCACCACTTTCACCTGCAATTTAAGCCATCAACATCAGTACTAGAGTATGTCAGGAAAGCAACACACTTGTTAGAGAAAGGCCTTTCTATTCTTTACATGAGCCAATGCCCATAGCCTCTAGAAAGGGGTAGGCTAATGTTAAGCTGCTTTGTGTATCTATATTTCAATTCAGCAGTATGGGGGGGGGAAGTAATGAGAGATTAAAAATTTCAGGTACAACTGAAAATCACAACTACGGAGTTATTTGATTCTTCTGCATGCTGCTTCTAGTCAGTGTTGTTCTTGTCTCTCAGCACTTCCCACCACACAACAGACTGCTGCCAACACACTCACAAATTGTGAAGGCGTAACTCTGAATCCTCAGTGTTTATGAGGGTATCTTGCAACTTTCAAGACAGAATTTGCATTTGTATTACATAAAGACAGAATAATTTAACTCATAAATAAGGAGGAAGAAAATCAAGGTAGATCATATGAATCTCCATAAAGGGCTAACCTGCTCCTCCTTCCATTAACAGTGGCCATTAGCAGATTCAGCACAAGTATGCAAGATATTACCCCTCAGCAATTTCATAGCCTCCAATTATTTTCAGTTCAGGTTATTCCCTGCAGTTTCCATGAATTTAGTAACACTTAAAAGTCCCTTGTCTACAAACCTCTCCAGTCACTCCTTCAGCCCATGTCAACTTTCATTCAAAATGTTTTCTTGGCAATGATCTACTTAAGTGTCTCTTATACAAAGAACAACTTTGTTTTTCAGACTTCAGTTACTTCGAATGCCCCCATAATTTTACATTGAAAGAGTGGGGAAAAAACAGTGGCTATCAATCTTCTCTGTGCCACACGTGATTCTGCAGCTTTCTATCACATCTCACCTCCACTGTCTTTCTACCAGGTTGAAGAGTCCACCCCTACTCAGGCCTCCATCTGTTTCTCAAAGTCAGTTTTAGGCTTGCCCAGCTGTGCTTTTACTTTTAATCAGCCATGGCTACAGGTCTTTTTGAGTTCTTACTATGAATTTTGGGCATAATTTCAGCTTTTTGAATGATACTTTCTTGTCCCCGGCAATCACCATTACTATACTGACTTTCTTTCATCCTTTTTCAAACCCCACTAATAGATGGCAAGTACTGGCTTTGTGCTTCCAGCACAGTCTCCTTCAGACCACTTTCAAGACTACAATTCTTTAATTGTGCCTTTTTGACTCTTTTCAATACGCTTTCTCATTTTTGTACATTTCTTCTACAGTAGAGCACAAATGCAGTGGATTTCTTGGTCTTTGTTATTTAAATCTTTCAATATGAAAATTGAGACCTGAGGTCTTGCTAGGAGTTCCATTAGACAGAGCATTTTTTCAGTCGAACACAAGTATAAAATGATGTAATTTAACTTCTTCAGAATTGAAGTCTATTTAGGTGATACTGGGAACACACATGTTAGAGGACAGAACAAGAGAATTTTATTCTATCAGCTCCCACACAGGACTAAAACAAAACTGCAATACTAATGCTTTTAGGTACGTGTCACAAAATGCAAATCTCCACCAGTTCATGCCTGCCCTCGAAACTAGGTATTCCAGTGGTGACAGGCAAGGTGTTGTCTTCACTCCATGCCATTCCTGATGGCCAGCAAAGGGGGTGCCAGCCTGCAACATGCTATTTTCAAGCAACACACGGAGGCAGATTTAGAGCTAAAATTATTTTTGAAAGCCATTCATGATTTTTTAATGAGCTACAGTGCCATTCTATGTAATTAAGTAGTACTAACTCCATGTAGAAAGAAGCAATTTGTATAGGCTTGTTGTACTTGAAAATTAAAACTCATTCTCCGTAGTACCATTATTTAGATGCAAAGGTTATTCCTGAACAATTATCTGGAAAGAAAATATTTTTCTGTAATAAAATATATTTCCGTTCTAAATAGAATATTACCCTCCTGTAACAAGCTGGTAAGTACTGGTAAGATCCATGGATTAAAATATTCATTTGAATAGAAAAGCATGAAAATTTTCTGTGGCAGGCCACTAGAAGAAGTAGCACTGATGAACACTGAGGAGCAATAGAAAAAGCCTGTAGGGATTTCATTCATAGTGTAGCCACACACATTGAAAGGCGGGTGCAGCTAGCATAAACTAGACAGATCTGATTCATCAGTTGTCTCTGGATCCTATTAACATAGGTTTTATATATTTTTATAGTTTGGTCAGTGCGTGGTGGCACATATTTATGCATTTACACACATAAAATGCCCTATTTTTTTATTTGATTGCCAGTCTATTAAAAAAAAAAAAAAAAAAAAAAAAAAAAAAAAAAAGGTTGTAAGGACTAGGAAACTAGCAAACTGGAACAATTCACATTCAATCAATTAAAAAAGAAATTAAATGGTGACTCTGTTCAGCAGACTGTATAACTGGATGTGTAACCCTTACTAACACAACTGGGAGCAGAAATAGTTTTTTGCCTTCTCTCACCTTTTGGACATACCTAGGCTTTTAGAGTTAAAAAGAGAAACCCACATCAAAAGTGAGCAGCATACACCATTAGCTCTTTGCGTGAACTGTTTTCTCACATATTTATCTCGTTCCCATTCTTGTACATTCATCTGTCTCCACGAGTGGATGACAAAGTGAATCACAAGCCATCTTTAAGGCTGACTGAGCCAAAGGTCCCAGAAAGAGAACACTTAGCTTTCTGTTCCTTTCCCTGCCTTTTTTTTTTTTCTTTTTTGTGTGTGTGGTTTTTTTTGTTTTGTTTTTTACCTTGTTTTACCTCATTCCCCTGAAATGAGGGGAATGAAGGAGGAGCAAAAACCTACCCAGCAACCTTGGAAGAGCTGAGTTTCCTGATGATCACAGTTGCACAACCTATATGATCAAAAGGAAATAAGCAGGTGGAGAACAAGTAGCTCCCACGTGTCTTTTAACTGACCAAAATCCATTCTCTGAAACAACATTTTCAGAAAATGCCAGAAGCACACATTCTGCTGACATAAACTTACAAGCTTCCTATGGAGTTTGCAACTATGTTCATGACCGACTGCTACAAGATACACAAAAAGAGAAGGCCAGATGGTTACTATAAGCAGCAACTGGAACTATCTGAGTAATAGAGTATGTATATAGCTGAAAACTACACACACTAAAACTGAAAGCATAAAAACTTGCATTTAGAGCTTACAGCTTATTAAAACATAACAGAACCCCCTGTCCACTCAACACTGCACTTTCAACACAGCTTTCTCAATAAGATAAACACATGTAAATGAAATATCCTCCTAATTAAAAAAAAAAAAATCATGTTTGCTTTCCTTCAGTCCTCAAGTGCCACAGCAGTCTTAAATGAGAGCTTACACACCACAGCTAGTAAAAGCTACTTCAACTTCAGAGCCTCCTATGGGGTTGCAGGGCTGAACCTAAGAACTCCCTGTCAGCGGCTTCCTCTTTTTGAGCACAAAGGGTGTGTCTCAGATGCCTTTCCTTTGGCTACATGTTGCATGGAGACAGTCATCTGATGGTTTGATAAGAAAGTTCCAAGTTCTTTAAGGTTTCCTTAAGCCAGAAACCACGATGTTAAAGGAGCATCCAGAGTTTACAGGAGGTTAATAGAGACTCTTGCACATATTATTTTGTAGTTAAAGTGTGACATGTAGCCCTTCTACTTCATTCTACATTGGCACTGGTTTCCAGGCTGAGATAAATTAGAAGTTCAGCTCCTGTCCAGTCTAAATAGGAAAAAAAAAAAAAAAAAAAAAAAAAAAAAGAACATTTTTCTAAACAGGTGAATATGTAGTAAAATAACCCTCTATCAAGAAACACATACAGAAATCCCTGAGGAATAAGGCAAAACTACTAGTTTGGACTGTGGCAGAAGGTAAATTACTTTGGATTAGTTTTTATAATATCGTCAACTCTTTAATCTTTCTTCATTTCCCTAGTAGAGACTGGATTACATCCATCAAGCTTAATCACATTCATCTTCTCAAAGACACTCAGCAGTGCTCCTTCACAGAGGAGTTGCCACTCTCATCAAGCCAGACTGATACACACAGCACAGCTCACGGTCATGTACAGCAGAGCACAGCCTCGGAGATAAAAGGGCTGCCAATTTTCTCAATGCTTTATCATCATTCTGAGGGAGTAAGGCAAGGCATGGGCCATCGTTTTGCTACTTTGTCTTCTTTTTGCTTTATTCCACTTGTTTCATAGTGTACAACCACATGGAATTCTTTGAGGTAGAGAGCTTTGTTTCATCCTGTGGTACAGCATGGCTCCAAAACTAAAGCCACTGCTAGCAAATAGTAACACTGTTTACATTATTTGTATGCTATTATATTTATATTACTGTATTGGTGTACATTTTCTTTTTCTTCCATAAACAAAGACAACTGCTTCTGACTCTACAGAAAGAGGGAATACGTCTCAAAACTGATGAAATAATAAAATTACAGATCACAGCTGAAGAAGGACCTTGTTCCTCAGCAATAATCAATGTAAGAAAGCCCTTTACAGATGGAATTGATAAAACCCACATCTGTTTTACAAAGGTAGATTTTAAAATAGAGAGTATTTTAGAGAGGTAAAGATATACATTCAGAATGATTTAAAAGAGGTTTAAAATAAGCCAGGTGCTAAAGTCAATAGGAATTACCGTTCACACATTTATGGTTTTAATGAGATTTATAGAAGCAGTTCTCATGTGCCTTAGCAAATACGAAATCACTGTGACACCACACTAGGAAAGCTGCTATAATTATCACATTCGGGGGAGAAGGGGAGGGAGCGTACATGTCTTACTATTTAAGTAAATAACTTTCCACGTTTTGCCAGCAGCTATTCACAAGTCTGGTCATTAGTCATTCATATAGCAACTCCATTAACTGGGCATGACTCTACTACAGGGGTAAGATTTACAACGTACCTGTGGGGATTTCATCACTCCCTGGAAAAAATCAGATTTGTAATGTCTTATGAGTACTACATAGTTTATACTGATTACAGCTAAGTGAATAAAATGAATAATGTGCTAAAAGAATAAGAGGCAGTACACAGGAGAAACCTTCATATATTACAATTCAATGAGCAGTCTGGGGTTTAAATGTTTCACCCATTCACATTATGAAATTTGTATCCCTTCCCATTTAGCAGCTATTTACCACCAAATAAGCTTTCATTTCACTTCCAATGCCAAACAGAAGATAAATCTATATTTACAATATATTAGAGAGTAATATTTACTTAAACCTTTGGCTGCGTTAGCAATAGACATTATTTAGGGGATGAATAACATAAGGACATCATTGTTATTACATGTTGTGGTTTTTTTTGTTTGTTTGTTTGTTTTTTCATTTTTTACCAGATAACCATTTCCACCATTTTGGAATCTGGCCTGTAATTGGCAAACTTCACTTAATACAGAATTGACAGAACATTAACAATATTCACTAGATTTATACCTTCCCATACACTTCAAAATCCATCAGCTGTTCAAGTCAGTCACTCCCATTCTGCTTTTATCAGCTTTTCCTTTATTAACAATGTCCTTTCCTGCCACGCTTCTAATTTCGACCCTGGCAAACACTGCTACCTCTGCTCCCCCCTCTTTCCCAAAAATATATATATTTTTAAATATCTACAAAAATAGAAAGCCCTCAAAAAGTAATCACTAACCACTACACTGAGTGATCTGCAAGTACAGTCTTTCCTTGCCTCTTGGCCATAGCAGATGGACACTACTCAGGGCAGGGATTTCATCTTCCTGTTTCCCAAGCACTTAGGCACATTTGGATTGGCAGACCAAAAATAAATAATGACTCACAAACCTTTGTTGGTTCCATTTTTCCTTTGATTCTAAATGGAAAAAAAAAAAAAAAAAAAAAAAAAAAAAAAAAAAAAGGTTGAAAACAGTTGATAATACTTTGTATTCTGAAAACAAAAAAAAAAAAATCTGAAGCTATTTTTCTTCCTAATGCAACTTTATGCTTGCTTACGGGTATATATATGCACAAAAATTGTTCTAATTTCTGAAAATTCAATACATTTTCCCAACACAGCAGCACAGATGATTATTATTTGTTGCAACTAGAATGAAGATGACATCCAATATAAAATACTGAGATGAACATGCAATTGAAAAAATTCAATACAAAATTCAGAATCACAAGGAAATTTTAGTCCCAGGACAATGGAGAACAATAGGAATTCATTCGGCATGTGCTCAACAACCAGAAAAGGGAGCTTAAGCACCATGTTTTGATTGTGACTATTCTAACTACAGTTAGAAATGTAATATTAAAAGTCTGTTGTCATCCAGAACCAGATTATCTTAATGTTCTGACAAAACAATCAAAATATGTTCTAACAAGGCCACTTTTAAAACTTTCTTGTATAAATTGATTTTAAAGGAAGAAATCTACCTCAGCATTCAGGGGATCATCGAACTTTTATTGTATTTTGCAAAAGAACCTATACTAACAACAACAACAAAAAAAAAAGTTTTAGAATATATATGTTTCATAAAACCTGCACAATAAAAAGCTAAATGTCTACAAGTTTCATGAAAATCAGGCAGTTGCCAGTTTTCAGAGTCATCAGTGAATGAAGGGAAAGCAGATAACACTTGGCCAGTGCAGAATTAACTTGGCAACAGCAGCCAGCCAGCCAGCATGCACATAGCTTCAGAATAGCCACAGCAGCTAAACACACCCATGAGTGCAAGAAAGGTGAGGCACTATTACACAAGTCAGATTTTGTTAAATCACATGAAAACAGACCACAACGAACCAGTCTCTTAAAGGAAAAAAAAAAGTTCATAAATTAACCAGCTTGTATGTATATTTTGGGTAAGCCTACCTTCTTTATCACTAATACTTTGGACAATTTGCCTGCCATCAGAGATCTCAAAATATTTGCATTATTACTGCTTTATGAACATCAACCTTAAAAGTTGCATGTAATATTAAAGATGTTGGGTTGGGTAGTGGGGGAGTTATATGCCTGTGGAGGGTTTTTTATGCCTTAGCGTAGATCTAGAAACACGCAAAAATAAGTAAAACATTCTCAAAAGCCCAAATAATTAGCAAAGAGATTTTCTAAATTCCTTTCAGGAGGGTATTGCTTAGCCCTACCCCCCTCCCTTTGCAGTAATCATTAAAAAGATATTACCAAAAGATAAAAATCACTGTCTGGTGTTGTTTATCTACTGAAGAGGCTTGAGTAATGGGCCCAGATGAAAGTTGCACAACAATCAAAATTTTAATCTTACCCTCTACTACTACAAGCAGAAGTTAAAGCAGCAACATTTTTCATTTTCCTCTCTGTTAGGAAGAGGTGACTTTGCATCTAAATGTAAACAATAAATTTAGTATGACAAAGGACAGCAGTCTTCTCAAGGCAGAAACAAAAGGATCAGTTACTGTAAATATTATTTGATATGTTGCTCTTTTTTCCACTTCACCCTTTGGCAGCAGGGCTAAATTAAGGAATTTAAATCTCCCAAGACACTTTGTATCATTGATTTTCCAAAATGAATAATGAGGAAGAGCTGATGTGTTTAGTGCCAAAATAATAAAAATGGTAATTGCCAAGACAAGAATTAGGAGTAAAATACAACAAAATTAAGTGCTTAGGCAGGGATTTTTGCAGCTCACTTGTTCTATGGGCTTTACTTCATCATTCTTGAATAGTGTTATATGACTTTTGTAAGAGATTTGTTTAAAAGAAAGATTTGAAAACAGACCACCAAGGAATGCCAACACTCCTGCACTTTTCCTACAACACCTATTGTGTTTTACCTATGTGCAATACAAGCCAGATATTTGTGATATATTTGAATGTGTAGGCATAAACACAGTTAGGACCAACTCGTGCTCTGGATCGATTTGCCTTTTGTAGCCCACAATTTATAAACACAATTTTCTTGATGTGCTCCTGAGCCTCCGCAGAACTGCTCACAGCCTGCTGACTCCAGGTCAGTGGGACACGGGACAGAGCTGCTGTCAGTTCCCTAACTAAGCTGTGCTAATGAAAACTCTGCAGCCAGGTTAAAACAAGCATGGTTAATATAACAGCAATCAATCCTGCAACACAAAAAACCTCTGTATTTTTTGTTATATAGTGTAATTACACAACTGGCATTCAACTATAAGGGGCATACCAAGCTGTTCGCACACTAACAAATAGTTTTCCCTTCAGAAAAAGAAACTGTTACAAATTTTCTGCTCCATCTTCAGCAGAAACGAGCTGGGTTCTTCCGAGCAATCTCCTTGGGTGTCTCCTCTAAATTCACATCAAAGCCAGCGAACCGGTTTCAAAGCAGTAAGAAAGGCGAGGAAGAAATTCTTAGATAACCGTAAATTCCTGCTAGATGACAGACCCTCCCTTCTGCAACATTAACAAGGAGAGATTTCGTCCTTGAGTTCGCAAAGATAAGCTCTAACGACCGGCTCAAGTTTGCCGAGGTGGGATTGAAGCACACACACACCACCAGGCAAAGTCCTGCAGCTGCAGAAATTGTTAAAATAAAGGTATTAACAAATTTTAAATCGAAAAGATAACCGGTGAGAGCGGGTTCCAGCCAGCCGCCCTCCACAGAAACAGCCAACAGAAAACTCCTGGAGACCGGGAAAGCTTTTTCCCAAATCTGCTCGGAGCTGATGGCGGCCGCCGCGCTGGCTCCGTCCCCAAGGCAACGCGGGCGGGCCCGGCTCGCTGGGTATGGAGGCCGCGCATACCATGGGGCCAGTCTCGTGTAAATGCTGCCTCGCCCCTCTGCTGGGGCTAGTTGCCACTCGCCATGGGGCAGTAGTGAAAACACACCCGGTCAGCAGCACAAACGTGAGATCTGAAGATTGAGTTAACGGGAGCGGTGCAGGCGCGTTGACCTTACAGCCACAACCTCTTTTTTTTCCCTGTAAACAGGACAGCAGCACGCTGCACCACAAAGCCACCTCCACTGAATCACAGAACCGTTTATGTTGGGAAAGACCTTCAAGATCATCAAGCCCAACCATCCATCTGACCTACTGAGTCCCACCACAAAACTATGCCCCTAAGCACTGCATCCACACCTCTCTTAAACACCATCAGGGATGGTAACTCCCTTGGCAACCTGCTCCAATGCGTAACCACCCTTCTTGTGAAGATATTCTTCCCGATACCCACTCTAAACCTCCCGTTTCACAACTGTACTCTATTTCCTCACATGCTATCACCTGCCACCTGAGAAAAAAAAGATCAGCACCCGCCTCACTACAAGTTTCTTTCAGGCAGTTGCAGAGAGCAATGAGGTCTCCCCTGAGCCTCCTCTTCCCCAGCCCAAACTCCCCCAGCTCCCTCAGCCGCTCCTCACAGAACTTGTGCTCCAGGCCCTTCACCAGCTTCATAGCCCTGCTCTGGACACGCTCCAGGGCCTCGATGTCCTTGTAGTGAGGAGCCCAAAGCTGAACACAGTGCTCAAGGTGCAGCCTCACCAGAGGTGCATACAAGGGGACGATCACCTCCCTGGTCCTGCTGGCTACACTATTCCTGATACAAGCCAGGCTGCTGTTGGCCTTCTTGGCACATGGTCAGAAGGCTGTTGACCAGCACCCCCAGGTCCTTTTCTGCCAGACTAGAGGGCCAAGCCTCATGCCCAGAACTGCAGCAACAGTGATTGGGAGGTGGAGAACACAAGATGTCCACTGATTTGGGAAGTGCCTGGAAGTGACCCATCTTTTTGAAGGGATGTTCACAGAAGCTTTTTTCCACTTCAAATACTCTGAACAAGAGCACTTCACAGATCTGAGAAAATTACCTTTTTTTCTCAAGAAATCAAGGTGGAGGCCCACGGAGCAAATGACACCATGCTCTTGCTCAGGCAGTTTCCTCCTCTTCTTCTTCAAGAGACTGGGAAATGAGCAGTCCACACAGCACAGGGAGAACAGACTGCCTTCATTAGAGCAAAAATAACTCCAGCAGACAGGGGAGGCCTCCTCCTCACCTCCCTTCCAAATAAAGTAGATAAACATGGGAACAGAGGAACTGCAGCTAGCATTAAGAAAAGGGAAGGAAAAGAGGAAGGTAAAAAAGGAAGGAAAAGAAACCTTCGGATATGCAGGCATATTGGTGCTGTATATCATTTACTTTGGAGCTGCTTAATCAGGCCTGTCACACACACCTGCAAGGAACAGTGCCATTGTATGTGATTTCTGTACTCAAATCAGAAAGTATGACAGCTTTTCTTCTGTTTCTATGAATACTGATGTATTTGTGTTTCCCAGAGAATAAAATTGAAAAGCTAAGGCTAGTACTGTTTTATTATTATGTATTAAGAATACATCTCTGAGTGATCAATTCATTATTTAGAGACTGCCACACTCAGGCTGCAAGCTCAATATATAAAAAAAAAAATGTGCTAAGGACTGTTTGCTGTTATCTAAATGTGCATGTCCACACTACCTTTTTTTCTCCTCCCCTCTGTGCACCTGATGCTATTTCAGTTTCTGCCAGTAACAGAGAATCTCCCCCCCTCCTCCATGCCCAGGAGTGCCGGTGTAGATACCATATTTTAAAATGCGACATCGCTTGAAGCCCAGAGCTAGGTGATGCCATCCCTCAGATGGAACCTGACATGTGGAGCAATGTGCGCTAAACTGATTAAAGGAGGAAAAAAAAAGATTAACTGGGACAAAGTAAAGCTGGGAATAGAGCAGGGGAAACAGAGCTGAGAGTGGCATGAGCCATGCTGTGGCTCTGTCTGGGCAGCACAGAGTGGAGGGAGCCTTAAGTCTCCACCTCAGCCTGGGAAAAGCCACAGTGACCATCAGTGGCCAAGATGACAACTGCTCCCTCTGATGTGTTTCACTTCCTCCTTACTGTCTCCGAAACAGAGAGCAGCTTTTACTAACAGGATGCATGGAAGGGCTCTGCACAGGATCGGGTACGCGCTGCAGCCAGCACGAGGGAACAGCAGGACCTCACTGGGGTCAGCGACTGCTGGGAAGCACAGGCGGCCGTGGGTCAGTCTCGCCCCGTGCTCCAGCAGTGCAGGACTCACTGTACTGGCTCAAAGGTGCTACAGCCACATGGTGCAAAGTGCTGAGCCCACAGGAACTCATTCTGCACTTCAAAATATTCAATGTATTTGACAGGTTAAATTTGTACTGATCGTCTTGCATGAACACCAGCATATATCTGGTATAAGTTTTAACATCTTTCCCGAAATCAAAAATCTCTAGTTCTGCATCTTGACAGCAGCCCAAACTGTCCCACTACCAGAGCAGTGTGCAGATGCATGATTAAATGACTGTGAAACCTTGTCCTAACGCTAAGTACATGCTTGAGTGCATTTCCTCATCACTAATCCTGCAGTGCCACAGCTGGTTCAAGAGCCAAACTTCAGCTACTTCTATACCCTTTGTGATACTGAGAGAATGTTTATAAAACTGTGCCTTAGAGTAGTGCTACAAAATTATTCACCTTTAAAAAAAACAAATGCTGAACTGTAGCAAGAGTAACAAGAGGGGCAAGAAAAAGAGGATGAAGAAAAGCAGAAATTTCATTTAACACTGGAAAAGAATGTGGTAGTTTGAGGGAGTACAGTACTTCAAGACATTCAACCATGAAACATATCTTAGTACAGCATGATAACACTAAAAATGTTTTAGGCTTGTTTGCTAAATACTACAGGTAGAGCTCTCAAAAGGATTCAAGTGTTTCTTTTTCTTTAACGGTGAGGACATAAAAACTTAGGAAAGATTAATTCTGAATTTTTAGTTAAAAATAATTTCAAGGAATCTTTTACGTGAATGGAATTCTTAATGTTGTGTTACAGAAATTACAGGGAGAGCCTCAGCCTGAGAAAATAACCATACAGAATCTCTTGAACTCATGTACCTACTAAAGTTGCTCTACACTCTAAATAGAAAGTTTTGTTGATTTAGTAATTCTATTCGCAGATCATCTTTTAAAAATACATCATAATAACTGATTAAAAGATTGAATCAAAATATTTTAGTTTTGAAAGATGCATTTTTGATTAATACCGTATAGAAATAAGTGGTTTTGACCTCAAACCACTGACATCAATACCACATTGAGAAGGTAACATGACTTGAATACATATACACATTTCAGACACTCATGTAAAGGCAACTATAGCTGAAGTAGAGGAGACTATTATGCTAGCAACGTTAAAAAGGAAAGTGAAATGTTATTTCCCCAAAAGAGACTCAGGGTAAATTTAGTCTCTAGGACCTAATGGTCTTCAAATTCAGCTAGAATAACTGAAACAGTCACATTTTTACAAATATTGGGCACATAAGTCATGGGCATGACATGCCAAGGTTCATGCTTGCCTTCCCAAAGGTATCAGCTCCAGAAGCGCAGTGTGCCCCAACACCAAGCTGCACTGTCCCCCTCACCTCACACACACCCCCAAGATCACCAGATCACCAGTATCACATCCTGTGGCACAGTTTTCTTGGAATGCCTTACCTTCAATTTACCTACTTCAAAAAATAATCAAGAATTGAAGACAGGACTTACTTCCATTTCTCTTTCGTCAGTTGACGCAGAAATCACAGCTAGTGGCAGACAATATGATGTAGAGAGCAAATACTTGAAAGTATGACTCTTATTAAAGGAAGATACTGCCTCTCTGGAGGCAATTTCATAATACATTTACAGACATGAAGGTGAAAAAGGTATTAATACAACTATAAAGAAAAATTAGACTCATGGGAAAAGGAGACAATAACACAAACTAAGAGGATTATGGGCATATGTCTGTGTGTGTCAGTTGTGTCTGATACCAGTTACTATCGGAAATCTGACAGACTTGAAGATTAACTAACCTGATAAAGACTAGTTGTTCCTCTGCCTAAACAAAATGGCAGTGCTTTTTTTTTTTTTTTTTTTTTTTTTTTGTGAAATACTGAGTTTAACTGTCCTCAGCCCACGTGAACCTGCACAACTCAGCTAAACCCATGGAGACATTATGTGGGATCATTAAACCCCCTAACATGCACCTTGATATATCTTACTTTAGTCTGCTCAGTTCCAAATCTTTGACGCCGTAAAAGACTTGGAAGAAATAGGTAGGATCCCAAGAATGATCAAAAAAAATCCTACAAGCATGGAAATGTCTTTTTTTTTTTTTTTTTTTTTTTTTTTTTTGAAAATTCACATTTCAAAAATTAAAAAAAAATGAAATTCACATTTCAAACATAAGCTTGAAAGATTATGATCATTTAGTTTACTGAAAAGTGATAAAAGCAGCATACAAACACTGAATGTTTATTCATTTTATATGATCATAATGACATCTTTCCCAATGGAAGTGAAAGAGGAAAAAAAAAATAATACCCCAAACCAAAAAAAAAGAATTATAGAATGATTAAGGTTGGAAGAGACCTTAAGATCACCTGGTCCAACCATCACCTTACCACCAATGCCATCCACTAAACCGTGTCCCTAAGCACCAGGTCCAATCTTTCCTTCACCCTCAGGATGTCCAATCACCCTCCAAGGATGGTGACTCCACTGCTTCCCTGGGTAACCCATTCCAAAGCCTGACACATAAATAAACCCCCTCCTCACAGTTTATCTTTGGAATTCACAACTATGAAGCTGAGCCAGAAACTGGATTAATTTGTCTACACGTATTTATGACATAAGTGTACTCCATTTATTTTCACAACCAAGAAATATAAATTGCCCATGGTGTAGGAAGAACTTCTATACTCTGTTTGCTACCATATTGTAAAGAAATAAAAGAAACATTTTAAACAACAGATTTTCACAGTTTTATTTTTAAACTCCTTAAGTAAGTCAGAGGTGATTTTCAACTTATATTTTTGCCTTAAATGAAAATAATTCTATACTTTTTCTCTGTATTTTAGATAAACAAAAAGCCCCTAAGCAAACAAAACATTTCATGAAAACTAGCAATTCTGTATAAAATTCCACTTTGGAATTATTATTTTATATACAGTTTAACTTTTTAGAATGAAAACATTTAATAGTGGTACACTCTGGGCAACAGAGTGAACATTTTCCTATGCTGACAGAGTACTAGAGATAAATATGCTTCACATCAAAGAACAAATTAAGTAGTTCAACCATGAATGCAAATACACTATGAACTTTAAAGCAACTATTTCAACAGCAACAGTTAAGTTTTATGGAACATTAGTAGTGCATGTAAAACAAAGTGGTTTAGAAATATTTTAGTTACACCGAGCCAAACACTTAAGTATTTCCATTTTTGCTGAGAACATATGGAGCACCTATTGGTTTGGGAAATGATCCTCATAACAACTACACCAGCTGCACTAGGCTTAGTAAGTAGCTGTCACGTGTATTTCGACAGATTCTCAATGCTTTTTAGGGTTTTGAAATTAACAAGAATATCGGTAATTGTAACAAGGTAAAAAGTTTGAGACATGGCAGTATTAGGGAAAAAAATGTTGGTACTCTTGCATCTATTTCTTTCAAAACTTCACAGAATAAATAAGCTTTATTGGCATTTAAATAAAATCCACTTCAGAGGAAAAACAACAGGAACTTTGACCTGAATTACTTTAACTTGGCTTTTCCACCCATTGAAACAGTACGATGTTCAACTTTTGCACAGAAGTATATCATTTATTTCAATATTCTTAAATCAGTTTCCAGTCATACCATCAACTTATTTTCTAGATCAGTTTATTTTATAACAGCTCATCTTACAGCCTCAAATACATAGACTTGTTGTACATATCTTACCTAACAAATTATGAAGTACTTGGTTTTTATACTGACTTTTGCTGTGCCAGTGACCCTAATTTTCCCACTGTTTCATCACAGATGGAAGTCATTGTTATCTCTCAAGAACTGATTTACAAATACAGTTCCTCAAGAGGTAGCACACACACAAAAAAAAAAAATGTGTCAAAAGACATTGGTCTGTGGTGGTCCTTGGAATTACTGAAAATGCCCTTATTTCTGCTATAAATACTCAAATGGCACATGAAAGGAAAACCTCAAGAATTTGGGTATACATATTAGTAGCTCCTGGGGTATGTTGTAGAAGCATTTTGGGCAATTAGTTATAACTGATGTACAGAAGCAACTTTCCTGGACAATCAAGAAAATAATTATGCTATAACGTATGCTATTGTTGTAACACATGCTTTATGCTGTCTAATAACAGTATATTCCACCTGAACGAAGTAGGCACAGGTTTCCCTTTCATGAAGCTGTACTTACACAAGTAGTTAATGCTGAATACCTCGGAAAGCACTTCCTAAATGTATACACTATTTTCAACTAACCTATAACCTATAGAGTACCAGTCCTGCTCCTACCTTGTAGCACGGGAGAATATAACACCGGCATTTCAGCATCGCTTCTTTTCTTTATTGGAAATCTGAATTTTACTTTTTGTAAACTCTTTGTAACAGCCAACCAACAAATGGAAAAGTGTAATGCATATTCCATCCTGTCTGTAAATGACACGTTGCAGTTACAGCTATAGAAGCCAAGCAATTAGGTATCTGGAAGTTATGTATGTGTATTCTTGATGTAATTAGGTTGTCACGCTAATAATTACAAAACTTTCCTTTGTGAGGGGTAAAAGACATGCTGACTTAATAGACTGCAAAATGAGTTACAACTTTCAAACCTCTCCAGCAGCTTAAGTGAGCACCTCAAAAATCATCCATCCAGAGAAGATCAGGTTCTTTCTGCTAATTATTTTGCTTCCTTGGACTAGGCAGGAAGTTTTCAGTGCACCTATTCCACAACATCCACCTCTCTGCTCTTGACCCAAAGCTGTTGCTTCAAAGTGCATTTGAAACAAGTTAACAGCATTTTCAAAGATGAGAAACTGGGGCTCCAGTGCCCAGACTCATCATACCATTTATGTATTTGATCAAAGCACCACATCTGGAGCCTCCCTGAGCTCTCTCCGGACAGAGACAGTCCATCTGACCTTTAGCTCTCGACTGGATTTCTAACTTACAGTTATTCAAATGGTTGGGGATGGACATGAATTCATCCTTTAGATGTAGTAAGCCAGAGATACAAAGGAAATGACTAAGTTCAGGTCCCAAAACTAGAATCCCACCAGTATTTAGTATTGTATTGCCTCCTGAAATTCCTAGCATTTTAGTTTTTGAATATTTGACCTTGCAACTTTGAAATATGAATATACTTTCAGAAGTGAAAAGAAAGAAGAACACAAACACAAATAACCAAAGTCATCAGCAACTGGAGTGCGTTTATCCATTATATTGATCTTTATTATAAGAACACAGTATCTCATAGCACCAACTGATTCTCTGCATGTCAGAATGGGAAACGAGACATTTTTTTGCCAGTGATTTCACTGACCAGAAGGGATTCCAGCTTCATTTTCAAAGGCTAAAATAGCTTTAGACCTACCAAAGTTTACTCTTGTCTTAGGTTAACTGTTAAGTGCAGAAGTCGCTTTTAGTCCACCTTCCACCATCCAGCCATTCTAATTCCTTTGTTAGAGCACATGTTTCTTCAGTTCCAGAATGCAGCCAAGTAAGGCCACTACAGTGTCCTCCTTTTTGTTGTGTAAGATTTCACTGTATCTATAAAATAGAAGATGAAGTTTCTCTACCTGTGGGTTACTCCTGTTCTCTGTAACATAACGACCCCGGTTACCAGCAGCAAGTTCTACTCATTTTAGCAGCTCCAGACAGCAGCACAGACAGAAAGACAGATGCTATGAGAAATTTTGCTATTTTCTAACAAACCTGCATTTATCACTGCCATCATATCAGCCCTCCAAAAAGGCCCTATTTCAAACAACTAAAATAAGACAATAGAATCTATTTTTAATTTTTCCTTTAGAAACAGATACTGCATTTTCCCTTTCATGTCACTCTGAAAAAAAAAAAAAAATCACTAAAATATTCCAAATTTTCCCCCAACTTCTGAGTGAGGTAAACTGAGACTGGGTTGGAGGAAAAGAAAATGGGACACAACTTTAATTAGCAGCAACCTATATGGCATGTGTATCTTTAGTATATATTGTACTTCTCAGTGCAACTGGGGTTATATTTCCCCCATAAAAAATGTGGCATCCTTCTTAAAAAAATACAAAGCACTATATTTGACAATGTTGACAATTGAAAGAGGCAGCAATACTTGAACCACCAACACTGGTGGTGGACAGGCCACCTTCAGTTCAAGTCTTTATTAAATCTAAAATCCAGTTAGCAAGGTAACTGTGTTTTGTTGTTTTTGGTAGAGATTCTTAGATAAATAAAACCTTCCCCACTCTTAAAATGGAATTGTCCATTTTCCTACTACCAGATGGGATAACTCCCCTCTTCCAAGCAAAATGGTTAGCAACATCCACTTCTATTTTAAAAATCGAAATTTAAGTTTAATTTTAAAGTTTAGATTCAACATTTACCAGATATCACCCCAAAACTCTTCTCTTAACGTACTGCTATTTTCAAATAAGACAACCATTTAAAAAACAATGAAAGTACTTTGTCAATTGACACAAGCAGCACATAAAAAACAATTTATGTAAAAAGTAGAAGTAAACTCTTTCAAGCAGTTTTAAAATATGTTCCTGCAATGACCATATGCAAAATAATTCATTTGTGCTTTTGCTAAAACATCAGCTTTCATGCAATTGATGGCACATGGAGAACAAAATATCCTGAAGTGAGTAAATACATGCAAAGATGCAGTTGAGAAAACTGTTTCCAAAGCAGATTTTTCACTTGTTAGGCATAAACCCTCATACTCAATGATGAAGAAAAAAAATTACGGACAACCAAATGTTCACCTTAAACATCTTCTGCTGACATTGGACAATAGGAACACAAAATATGTTGAAATGCAGTGATTTATGTAAACTGTGAACTTTTACAGAACACCAAGAAGTCTTTTGTGGAACAACAACAACAAATTGTTTGGAAGAAAAAGTGCAAACAAGAACAAAAATTTGCTGAAGCCAAGCATAGAACAGAGAAAGTTGAACTTTTTAACAAAGTTAAAACTTTGACTAAATCTATCTGCCAGAATATTAGGAACTGGAGTCAGAGAGCAGGATCAAACTGAACCACCCCATATTTCCCACTTATCATCCATTCAGGTTCAGAAGCCTGAATTTGTTCAGCTTGTCCAGGTTTCAGGCCAACCTGCGTGTCAGATTTCAGTGTTCTCAAACTACAGAGAGGTGCAGGATGAAACTTGTTCAAGGCCTGATGAAAAGGAACAGTGTGCTCCCATTTTCTATCTCCTGTTAATTTTCTATAGTTTAGATCACCTTTAAAAAGAAGCAAGTTTGACTTCTGTAGATCAGCATACAAATCAGGAGCAACCTCAGCCATACTGGAAAAATCATGTGGCAAAGTCCAAAACATGTGATCGTGGTAAACCCAAACGCCCTTTTTCAAATTGCCCTCCCAGTTAATCCCACATCTAGACATCCACATATGATTAGCTGCCTGAAGCTGTTTTATAGTCCAGTTAAAATCATTCTTTGTGGTATCTGACACATACCATGGAATACTCTTTCCACGGAAATGAACTTCATCAGCTAGCTTTGATGATAACAGGAAGTCAGCTAACACAAAATCACTTACAAGTTCAAATCCAGCATTATCCAGGATTATATCAACTCTAACTTTACATTTATCTGTTTTTCTATTTTTGGCATTTTGAAGTAGTGACCAAAGCTTTTCCATATCATTCACTAAGATAAAAGGTACCATATCTTCCAGGCATTGTAGAAGACTAGATTTCTGAGAGCTTTCCTCACCAGCTGAAAAAGAAAGGTCACACTTATTGCCCCACAATGACACCTAGAATGAGGAAGAAACAAAAACATTTGGTAAGTTTCGTTGTAGCTACATTCTGAACTTTGCAAGTACTTAAAGATTTTTGTTTATTTCTTTTTTAGGGACACGAAGGCTCTGACTCCACATTTTCCTCCAAGCTTTAATAGAAATCAACTTCTTGTGCAAAAATCTCAACACAGAAAAAAAAAAAGTCTTGGAAGGAACCAAACAAGGCTCTGCATTTATGCAGGCATCAGAAACATGCATCAGAACTGACAAAGATGGAAGATTCAGAACAATGTAAACACACTGATTGGAAAGCTTTATAAATTGTGTTCTCCACACTATAACTCCATAAAACACCAGTGGGAATACAAAAAAAGTAATAAAACGTGATTTATTACATGAAGCCAAATAAGAACTAGAACTAGTACTCATTTACAAAAACATAAAAGAGTTTTAAGTACACTCTAATGAGCTTTTAATAGTTTTGTCATATAGTTCATGTGCATTGCTGCCAATGAACGAACTTACCATAATCCTGTGATATTCTGTATTCTATCCAAAGGCATTTTTTTCCGAGAACAATGCAGTTATAAACTTTTAAACCACTTCTGGCCCAAACTGACATCTAGCTTATTTCCAAAAGTCTAAAGCTTTTAAAGCGTCAGTAAAATTAACTGTTTTAAAATTCTGTAGTTAAACAACAAAAAGGCCCTCTGGAACTCAACATAACATTTATTTTAGAGATACTGTTTCCTGTGAGAGAATAAGCTGGGTTTTCAAATACACAACGAAGACCAGCAGTATAAGGAAAACATCAAACAAATACTTCCAGTGTAGTGATACAGTATGGCCATCAGGATTTCATCACACCCTTACAAACAAAAAAAAAAAGAACAAAAAAGCTTTTAAAAAAAATTCTCAATGAAACTCAGATTCTTTATACCCTCAAGGTTTAATTTGCTACAGAGAAGAGATATTTTAAAGTCTTGTGTAAAGTCTAGTGTAAACTACAAGTTTACCTGCAGTAGCTTAAAAAATTCCTCCTGAAGTTGCTTCTCATCTAGATCTTTGATGTTTTTAAGCAGTTCTTGAAAGTAAGTGCATAAGGCAATAATAGCCCCTTGGGATTCGAAGAAATTTTGAGCCTTTCCTTCTTTAAATACATCAAAATTATCAATAGGTGGGCTAAAAGTAAGCAGAGAAAGAGTATATTAACATACTTTCCACATTTTCCAAGACAGCACTTGAAATACATGAAAACGCAAGCTCAGAGCTCAGTGGTTTTAGACTGTGTAATAGCCACTGATTATGCAGTTTTAACTTGTCATAGGGAATTCTTAGGCATCTGAATAAAAGCTTGATAACACACCTTACTAAACCAAATAGCATACAGGACATCTTCATATTTTTAGCAATTCTGAGAGTGAATAAGCATTCAATCCTTGCTGTAACAATTTTAAACTCCATTCTTTGTATACAAAGGACTAAAATTATAATATGCAAGTGAACAAACATAGTGAATTGCTGACCCAAACTGCATTCGTGCCTACTGAAGTATATTTCCCATACCAAAGCCTCTTACAGTAACGTGATGTCATTCTTATGAAAGCTTTTATCTAGGACTTTTGAAAATTAACACGACAAAGATGACAAAATAATGCAGCTCTTGGACTATATGAGAAATAGAAACTCATTATGTAATAAGAATCATATTTGCTGTTACATGTTTTAACAAATGATTGAACCTCTATCCAAACATATGCTTAACAGCAGCAAAATAATAAAGACTGAGAAATTTAAAGCTTACTAATGAAGAGCATCTGTTTGTTTTAGTACAATCCAAAACATCCATCTCAAATTTGAACTTTCAAGAGTTCCAAGGGCCTGATATAGCAGTAGAAACAAGGAAACCCATTACTATGTTTCCATCTCTGTAATGCTAAGAACAGGTCCATTATGCATAAAGTATCTCATCTTATTTTATTTCATTTTAGACAGCAGCAGGCAATTAAACTGTTCATTCCTACCCCGTTATGTTATACTGGCACCTCGCCACAGTACCAGCACAACAAACTTTTCCTTCAAAGTTATTTTTAACCAGGATCAGCTCCCAAAGTCTGATGCAACACATGGCCTGCAAACCCTGCTGTAACTAAGATGATGGTGTAGAATGAACGGGTCCATTGCAGTAAGAACTTCAGATCTCAAGCAGCAGAACAAGTTAGAATGCCCAACATGGTGGTGGCACTCCTATTACGTATTTTAGATGAACGTGCACCTTAAGAGATAACTCTAAGCTAACAAACCTTTTAGAGATGTTAAATCACTTTGAGACCCTGCTCTACATTAGTCTGCAAGGGCAAGCTATGCAGTCTACATGAAAACTCAAGTTTGACTAAGTTGCAGAAACCGAATCATAACAAACAACAATAAACCTCAAAATCTACTGAATAAAATAATATTGATTTTAAATCTGAGGTGCAGAACAAGGGAAAAGGAATATGGAAATACTTAAAACTTTTTTATTTTTGTATATCTTAGTCCCCAGGTGTCTTCCTTTCTCCTAAAATTAAAAGGGGGCAGAATAATGTTTTGCAGAGTAATACACCAAGCTAGTAAATACTTACTTCTGTGCTAACGCTGCATGAATTCTTCGATACATGTAACACTCTACATATAACCAAGGAGACTGAAACCAACTTGGTCCTCCATTTCCATTTGATAAATTTCGTTGGTAGTCAAGGTATTGGTTCCACAGCATGGCATCAGGCAGCTCATCTTCTAATGGAGTCACTGGTTTGTCTGTTTGAAGTTCATTCCGTAATTTGGAAAGGAAAGATATAGCTCTCTTCTCTGCTTCAACACCCTTCTGAAATAAGTGAAGAACAAAAGTTCCTATTCTGAACATTTATTCCTGTAGAAACGCAGACCAGGTTTTCAGGAATAAGCAAGCAATAAGCTTCAATTGCCACATACAAGTCCCTGAAAAATCAGAGCTTGATTCAGCCAAACACATTTGGGTAAATGATTCTCATTTTATGCATATGCTCCTAAAGTGAATCACGCATTGGACTTCTTTCTAGATTGGATCTTTTGGTCATTAGAGGGCAACAGAAAAGTGAAACTGCCATCGTCAGAAGATGCTAAGTCTATTAGCCATAGCAGCATTAAAAAGAGAAAGAGGGAGGAAAAAAAAACTGATGCAAGGGCAGAACAGAAACATCAGAAAAAGGTAGGACAGGAAGGTGAATTATGAAATGTATAAAAGAAAGCTACAAGAAAGGTGGCCAAGAAGAAGAACAGATAAAAAGAATAAGAAAGCCAAGCAATGATCATAGAAATAAATCAGTAAAAACATAGAAGGGGTCTCAACAGTTAGGGGGGAAAAAAAAATCAGGCAAAAAGACACCTTACTCTTACCTCACCATGTTCTTCAAAGAATTCATTTTTATGTCGATGCAGAGTATCAATAGTTCTTGTGAGGATCTGGGGCAGTCTGTCTTTGATTGTAAAATATGCAAATGATCTGAAAAGGAAAGGATCAAAATTTCCTTACTGAGAGGAAATGATAAAGTATCTTCTATTTTTAAATAAACATAAGGTCTTAAAAAATATGTTTGTGTACTTTTATAGTAGTTGACATTTAGAAAAAAAGATCTCAAATTGGTTGGGCTCTTGGGTTGACTTCTGGAGAAGTCTTTTCGGGGAAGAAAACACTAACTGACTAGCTCTGACCGAGGTAAAAAATGTAGTCAATTCCAGGCTAAAATACATTCTCTAATTGTGGTTAGGCAGATGTAAAGATAGGTAAATTTAAAATTAAGAGCCCAGAGAAACATGTCATGTTTAGCTATACTGCAATTGTACTGATTTTACAATCACAAAATCCACAGTGCTTGCTCCCAATATATAAATTCATACATAAATAGATAGATTTACAGCTACACAGGTAGATTTAGCACCACGTCCAACCTCTCCTTGAGCACCCCTAGGGACGATGCCTCCACCCCCTCCCTGGGCAGCCCGAACCAGCGCCCGACTGCTCTTTCCGAGCAGAAATATCTCTGAACTTCCACCCTGAGCCTCCCGTGGCACAGCGTGAGGCCCCTCCCTGTATGCCAACGGCTTTACGGTGGCTTTGTTTGCTGGGCAGGGCACCGAGGCAGAGTTAACACGGAACTTTAACCCCCCCCCCGCGGAAGGCGGCTGAGGCTGAGGCCCATCCCGCAGCGCCGCCTGCCGGCGCCTCCCCGCAAGGCCCCACCGCAGCGCTCCGAGGGCCGCCCCCCAGCTCCGCCCCGCCTCGCTCCGCCCCGCCCGGCGCCATCCGCCGGCCCCGCCGCCCCTTCCACCGCCTCTCCGCGGGGCCGGGAGCCGCGGCCGAGCCCCGCTCTGCCCCCCTCAGCACCGCTGCCGGGACGCACCCCTTGAACCTGCCGGACAGCGGCACCGGTAGGGCCGTTACCGGCAGCGCCGTCCCCGCCGCCGCCATCTTGTCCCGCCCCCCGGAAGCGGGGCGCGGCGGCCGGACGGTATTGGCGCGGCGGGCGGCGGGCGGCGGCGGCGGCGGGGCCCGGCGGCCGGGGGGCGGGGCCGCGGCGAGCGCGGCGGAGAGCGGCGCGACCCCTCCCCCACCCCCCCCTCCGCCTCCTCCTCCTCCTCCCCCCCCCCTCAGGTCAGTGCTGGCGCGCGCCGGGAACCGCCTCGCCCCTCCCCGCCCGCCGCGGCGGCGGCAGAGGGGGAGGGAGGGGAGGGAGGGAGCGGGCTGGTGGCGGCCGCTCCGCGCTGCGGAGAGGGAACGGGACGGGGGGGGAGGCAACGGGGGAACGGGGGGGGTGGGGATAGATGGGGAAAGGGGAAAGGGGAACAGGGAACGGGGCCGTTTCCTGCCCCCCCCCCGGTGTCAAAGCCTCAAGGTCGCGGCTCGCTGACACACGCACAGCTCCCCGCGCACCGCGGCGGCTGGAGGAGGGCAGGCCGGGCGTCGTGGTTCGCCCCTGCCCGCCCCCCTGCCCGCCCGGCCGGCCGCGGGCGAGGCGCCCCCGGTAGCGGCGCCCCTCAGCCGCCGCCTCAGGGGGGCGCCGCGGCCTCGCCGCCGGTCGTTACGCGCCCGGCGTCTGATTGGCTGCCCGGCGGGCTATGTCCCGCCCTCCCGAGGCGGGCAGCCAATGGGAGCGCGGCTCCGCCGTGCCTCAGCGAGGCGCTGCCGCCGGGCCGGGTGATGGCGGCGCGGCCCGTTGGGGCCTCAGCGCACCGCTGGGTGCGGGCAGCGTGCGCGTAACCGCCTCGTGGAGCCCGTAACGTGCCGAGCAGCAAGCACATAAATCCGAAATGCCTACAGCACATAAATGCCCAGTGTCAAGCACCTGTCCTGTGGCAGCCCGGGGGAGCTCCGTGACCCTTTTTGTGGGGCTTCTTCTGACAAAAGAAGGGGCGTTTCGGCCGTTACGCAGTGTGTCGGTGTTGTTAACGGCCGTTTACGCTGCTTTGGGAAAAATATCCCTAAACAGACCCATTTTATTTAAATTATGGAGCTCCACGGGTTTTCTTTATGCTAATACCTTCCTGAAAATGAATTCTCTGTCGCCAGGGGAACGCTCCTGGCTGACAGAAGCGGGGGGGGGCAGGGACGCGGCGCTGCGAGCCCTCAGCAAGCGCAACCCGCCCCTGGAGGAGCCCGGCCTGCGGACGCTCACAGAGTTCACTTAATCAACACCCGCAGCACAGCACAAATACGCTCAGGAGCTAGATTTTGTGCTGGATTGGCAGCCTAACAGTGCGCGTTTCCGGCAGTGCAGGTGGATCCGCAGGCAGCCCGTACTGCTCCGTTGTGTAACGGCAGGATCAAGGCCGCAGCCTGGTTTAGGGGCCTCTCGTTTCAGTTGTGACAGGCGAGAGGAGCTGGATCCATGCTGGGCTGGCAGCAGCGTAGTTGTGGTAGCTGGTGTGGGTCAGTATGAGTGTTGTGTAGGTGATGTTGCCACACAAGCACACAGCAATCTAGTTGTTGTTTCTGCTATGTTAAAATAATGATGCTTGCAGCCTGCAAGGCTGATTTCTTCCCCTTAAGGTGAGTGCTTGCCCATGAGTAGTTTCATCAGTGGAGTTGCTGAGAGCACAGACCACTACACAGAACGAACAACAGAGGGGAAAAGATACCTGGTTACATACTGACATAGCAACCAACGCTACCACTGGGTATTGCGAGCACACAGTTCATTAACATGCTTTAATCTTAATTAGAGTATGTCCACAGCATTGAGAAAAAGCTTTTTAGAGCCATCACTGTTTGTGTTTAGGAGTACTAATGCATTCAAAAGGAGTATGGGTCACCTTTTAGCTAAGGGACAAATAATAATATTTCTTTCCAAAGGGTTGATAGAGGATTTTGTTTCTTTCTTTTGAATACAGTTCTGAGGGAAGCAATGAGACTGAAACTTCTGCGCCTTCAGGCTGAATCTTTCCACTCTTTAACAACCATATGCCGACACCAAACCTTTAATAGAACTGGACCTCCACTACCAAAGCTGCATAATGAACTTGACAGGACAGCAAGGAAGATTGGGAATTTGTTTGCTCTGAAAACTGCTTCTTCTTGTTTGACAAGTCAATGTGTGCAAGTGAAGAATTGGCAATTGATCCAAGGAAATGTACCAGCTTTGGGAAAAAATGTTCATTATCAGAGCAGGGAGATGTTTTTTCCACCCTGGAAACATTTTGGTATGGCAGCAATGGGAAACTACAAGCTCAATACGGAGCATATTAAAAGGCTTTGGAACATGTCACCAAGATTTCACTCCATTGTAGCAGCTTCTAAAATTATTCCAAAACAGAGTAACCAGCCAGTTAAGAGGCCACCAAAGGCACCAAGGACCAAGCAGCCATCCAGAGCTAACCAGCCACTACCATCAGAAATGGAGGTAAAGAATACAATTTGCATTCTATATAATATTAAGGGGACTTCATCAGCTTCATTTACGTTCACATTTGGGTTTAGATTAAAATTTTAATGCAATTAACATATTTCTTTGGTGAAGAAGATTTCGTTGTTTACCTGACTCTGGCCACATAGAGAGGTCAGAACTCTACAAACAGGAACAAACTTGATAGAAACTATTGTGTCTGGTATTTTGAAGACAAAATAGAGACGTACTAGCAATATGGGACAAAAGTGGAAGGAAGAGAGTTGGTTATTAAAATGGAAAGACATTAAACCCTTAAAAATGTTTTAAGCTAGTTCAATATTTAGGAGAAAAATCCAGCTTTTGGAGTAATTCAACTTTCCCCAGGCATCCTGCTTGCCCAATTCTGTCCAGTTTTAAGGCTTTGTTCTATGTCTAATAGAAATCAAGATGAAAGTAGATAATAAAGAGCTTATAAATATTCAGATTAGATTTCAGAAGCTTTTGATTTAGGCTGTATTCTCAAGTATTGCTGCTTTTTTTTTTTTTATATAAACGGTCACAGCATTTCAAACTATAGTGAAATAGCTTTAATACTACAGCAAAATTATTTCAATTTTATTCTTAGTGATAAAAATAAGTTCTTCTAGGAATATCTGGATGGAGATCATAACACTTAGTATGTGAAGCCTCACAGTATTTCAGAGAGGATCATTTCTGTTCTGTCAATGGCAGAACTGAGGTGCAGACATAGCCTGCGTTACTTGAGGAAGATTATTCCAAGTGTAGAAATAGCACCTGGATCACCAGATTACTAGAACTACGGAGTAACTTCATCAACAAAACATTTGGGATAAACTCAGATCTATAGGGTGAGTAAGTGGAACAGCGCATGCTTGTAGCTCTTAATCCTTAAGACAGCTCTTTGAAAGCCTTTACTACTAGCCAAAGCAGACTGTGAGTGTACTTAAATATAACATCTACAAGGAAAAAATCCTGGTGTCAAAAATGTTATTGTTCTCCTCAAGCTACCATAACAGCAGAGTTCCAGGGTATTGTTAACAAAATAGTGCTATAGACGAGACTGGGACCAGCACTGTGCTTTCAGAAGCAGCTTCCGCATTGCAAAATCTGCCTATTGCATATCTGCTGAATGTGAGCACCGAGGTCTTAACGCTTGCCTTCTACTCCTGCAAACTCCATTTAATGTTTTTGTATGATTATCAGGAGTAAGACTTAATGTGATATTGAGGCTCCATTGTAGAAAATTTAGTTCCCACTTGAGTTTTCCTATTACTCTGAAAACAGAAAGTGAAGAATTTTAGTCCTAAATCACCACATGCTGTTTTAAGCTTGTTATTTGTACTATGACATTATATGTAGAGGTTACTTCCTTTTTTGTGGGGTGGATTGAAGTGACGTTTCTTAATTAGATTTTTGAGGTTTCTGAATGGCAGTATGAAATGCTAAAAGTTTTTGTTTGACATTTTCATTTACATGTGTACAAGTAATATGCACTGCTATTTTTACTGCTATTTTTACTTTTTTCCACTGTGAAGAGATGGAGAAAATTCTGCCTGATAGGAAAGATCATTATTATTTCATTACAGAAATCGCATAAACTCGGGCCTAACAAAGCATTTTCTATTTTTGAATAAACCCTTTGTGGTTTTGGCAAATACACAGCTCCATTTTCAGAGGTACTTGACATGCTGTCACCCTGACTGTGCACAGGCTGATAGTACTTTGGAACAAGCATTTATTTTTTTTTAACCTGTTTTTGTACTTCCTTATAGGTACTTAGTATAAAGAGATAAAGAGTTAGTTTAAAGATGCTACCGTTTTCTGTACTATGACTAATACAAGTACAGCAAACAGAGAGGCCCTGTGTTTTTTTTCAACACGCCGTCATTATTCTCTAAATCCTTTGTCACAAAAAAGCTGATCCTGTCTTCCTCTACATATGGTGGGGGAACCAAGAACCCTCCAGTAACACAGGCCCTATTTCCACTGCAGTTGCCTGAGAGCTGGCTGCAGTGTCCCTTCCTTCATAGTCTGCCTCTGGAGACAGCAGCTCTAGACCCATTCTGAAGGTTTTCAGTTAGATGAACCCTGAGGGTCTCTGGTTTCTGTTGGGAAGGGCCATTAACACCTTCCTTTTGCCGAATTGTCTGTGAATAAGCTCCTTCCCACCCCTTGCCTGCACTCCATGTGCTGCCTGCAGCTGGAATGCCGAGCACCAGCAGTGATAAATGGTTGGAGACCAGTTCTTCAGGGTAGGTGGAAGAGTTGCTTTAAAGTGGTAACTGGTTTAGTCAGTCCCTAGTGCCACGACTCGGGTTAGTTACTGATACTGCAAGGTCTGAAGGCATGAGAAGCCTTTGAGCTGATTTTTAATGCTCTGGCCATATATACTCTAGAAAAAGCGTGAAACTCAATTAAAGATGTGGTTGCTAGTGTCCTGGAGGCAAAGACTGATTCCTGTGGTGGTATGAGGGTTAAGTTCATCTTGCAGCTTTTCTTTCTTCAAAATGTTTGTATGCTTAAAATGAAAGAGATGGATGGATTAACCAGAGAATGATGGTTCCTGTGCAGTTGTTGGGGGCATGATGATATGGAGAATGAGTTGCTGAAGTAGTTAGGATGGCTAATGGGATAGTTGCTGTGGGGCTCTGAGTTGAACCTGAGTGAATCCCCAGGCACAGCCAGGAAGCAGGGGGTGGCAAGTGGCTGGAGTTGGTGTCACCAAGACAGACCTTCCATTCTGTTCAGGCAAGTGTGTAGGTGAGGGTGTAACAGGCTGCACGGGTTGGAGGTTTACCCACATAGCTCACCATCCACAACCTACGGGTAACAAGTCAACACCTGTATGTTAGGATTAGCTGAATCACTCGTTAGCTTACAGACATCTCTGTTCCATCTCCATCAGCTATCATGGGAGAGTAGATTTCTAGGGTGTCTGTGGATGCACAAATTTTAGGTACCTTAAACTCTATACCCAGTCCAAATGTCCCCCACCAAACAAGAGTTTAGTAAAAGGGAAACAGTACACTGTTACTGAAAAAGAAAGAAAGAAAAGAACAACATACTGCATATTCAAACTGCTGATTCAGGCACCTAGTCTTGGCAGCCAGCTTCTGGTGCTAGCTACAGTCTTTGCCTGGAAAGTAAAATCACAGCAGTAGATATAGTCTGTCCTCTAGTGCATCTGCCTTGAAAAGAACAATAACAAAATTAACTGTGGAAAAGTATAGAGCAGGATAAAGACTTTCAGATTATTACTAGCTAGATTACAGTATATTTCCTGAATAGATACTGAGAATGTTGGTTGCTTTTTTTTATAGATGATACGGTAATAATGTAACTTTTCAAAAGTACTGCAGCAAGGAAACTGAAAATACATTTCTGTTCGACTGTTGACTCAGCCTAGTCATGGAAATACATCTACAAAATTGCTGTCTGAATACTGAATTACTTTTAAAGTGTATTTTCTGTTAGTGGTCACTGAACTAAGATGACGTGTAAACAAAACTTTAGAAATGATAACAGAAAGTTAAAGTGAAAAAAGAAAATGAAGTTAAGTGCATGGCCTTGCCCCCAATCAGTGGTGGTGGGCCCCCTTCAGGGGCAAAACACATCTCCTCAGGTGTTGCAGTTTGGTGTATGAGTGCAGCGAGAAAGTCATTTGGATTTGAAGTGTATTGTGGGTATAAATGCTTGCAGATGGGAACAGCTCTTTTGTTGGTTTGTTGTTAGTTACATCCCCCTTTGTATTAGTTACAAAAAGCTGGAAAGTGACGGCCCCGCAGTGAGAAGCATTGCTGTCTGGATATCTTCCATTGCAGTGTACTGAAGAACATCATCATGGGAAATACAGGGTATCCGAACAAAGAAATCCCCTTAAAATGAGGAGTAGAGTTCGTAGGTCGGTTTATGGTGACCTGTCGGATTAATCAGGAAAGCTTTTACACAGATGACTTTCTGATGCCTTTGCCATGCGTGAGTCAGTCCTGCTGCAAGTCAGCACCCCTTTTCCTCATGTTCTTGCAGTGTGCCAGTTATTTGTTCCACTACAGCATTTTATTTCTTTTAAGCTGTGGGATCCTGAGACAAACTGGCTGTTGCATTCAGCTCGGCCGTGGTTTCAGCCGAGGCCGCGTTGTTAGCACAGGATTCCCCTCAGGGAGGGGACACTGATCTGCAGCTGGCCCCGACCTGTGGCTCTGTGCTGTCCCCGGAGCTGCCTGCACAGCCAGCTCCGTCCTGGGCAGGATGGGACCAGACTGCTGCTCTGGGAGCTTGTGGTGCTTCCTAGGCAGGCTGGGGTGGTCCAGCTCCATGTGTCTTCACAGGTCTTTAAGCTGCTATTGAGGGTGTCTTGCTTTTGGTTTTGATGGTCGACCATGTATATCAGAGAGTTTAGGATGTGAGAGCAACTGCAGCTCTCCTGTTAGAGCATTTCTCTGGCATTCAGGGCAGAAGGGCTCAGTTCGTGGCTCTGTCACGCAGGTTTTTGGTGTGACTGACTCACATTACGTGGTTTGGTCTCTCTGTGAACCTCAGATAGGCTTTCTTCCCCACTTAGCAGGGAGTAACCTCATTAGTAGTTGTACACGAAGCAGACAGCGTAGCAATGCTGATTAGTAGAAAAGAGTGAATAAATGAAAAGTGTCGCTTTCATGATTAATTTGAGGGAAACATGAACGTGTCTTATGAACATCTTGCTTCAGCCTTTCCCTAACTCGAATCTTTGTTCCTTTGGCACAGAATCTGATGCAGTGCACAGCCTTTGCAACAGCAGATGAGTATCATCTTGGTAATCTGTGTCATGACCTGACTTCACATGGATATGTTGAAATAACAAGTTTGCCTAGAGGTAGATTTTTAAAACATCTTAAAAACAATATTATATCTCGTTAAATGAAATACGGGTGAGGTAAATAATTTTTACAACTTCACATATTCTTATTGTGTTAATACCCTGGAATACATCTTGGTACTTGTAATATACAGGTAGCTCTATCTAAAAGTTCCATTTACTTTAAAAATAAATAAGTAAGCCTTCCAGAATAGCAGTATAACCAGCTCTTGCTATTACCATATGATGATTTTTTCCTCAAATTACTGTTACACTAAATTATTGAAAACTTAGTCCTAGAAATGCATTCAAGAAAAATATTTTTTTTTAATTTCTAATACTAAAAATACGGCTTTTCAAGAAATCTGCCAACTGAAAATTTTCTGAAAGTTTGTTTTAACCAGTGTTTCAGTACGTGATGCCATGGTGCTTCGTCTGCCAAGCAACGTTGTAATTGGAAGTGTTGCACCTTCTTTCCATACCCAAACTTCTATTAACGTAAATCACTGAGGGTTGGAGGCACGCAAGAGAGAGTCTTGCTGACTAAGTGCAATGTAAAAGAGATGCACATACCAATTTAATTCTGGTAAAGAGAACGCAGTTGACACTTCATACTGGCCAAACATATCCTAGCTGGATGAGTCCCTGCAGCAAAGTAATTGGTTCTGGTTCTCTTCGAAGTATCTCTGAAGACTTGGGAAAGTATGGTGTGGAAATAGCTGCAGGATACTCCAGGAGAAAAACAAATGGAGCTTTTTATAGCTTAACGAACCCGATGCCCCAGAACAGCTGCGATTTTCATATGTTGGCAGTAGATTTATTTATTTTTTGTGAATGAACAGATTATATAAAGCTAAGAGGAATGACAAATATTGTTTATGTGCGTTTCAGTAGAGGTTATCAAATACCTGGCTGACTCTCAAACACCCAATAAACCAGCTGTGATAATAATCCAGTGGATCTTTTTAAATGCAAGATTTAGTAATGGCTGTATTTCTCAGAAAGGTGAATGTGGAAAGAAAAGGTGCTATATAATACAGGCATCATGTTCCTTTGTAGTTAGTTCCTTTGTGTTATAGAAATGCTGGTTTCACTGCTTCAGGATAGAAACTTTGTACAATCCTCAGCACAACTGAGTTACTGTAACGCAAATAGTGCTGTTGCTGGTACTTTACCTTGAAAGTGTGAGTTTTGCCAGTTCTTTCATTTATTCCTGGTGTGTTTTTGACTCCTTACAATAGATACTCTGCCAGAAGTTTGGAGGAAGTAAGGAAAGAATGTTTGATAGTGCCAGCAGATGTGACGTTTTGTGGTGGTTGACACGTGGATGTAGCAGTGCTAAGTCACCAAGCTGAATGTTACATCTTGGAAACTTGAGAAGTACTGGCACATAGAAATCTAAATTAGAAAACTTTGTGTGGATTTGTTGCTTTGTAGTGTTCCCCCTATTTTTATTTTTTTTGACCCCTTTAAAAACATTTTAGTCTGACTGTAGCACTATTTATAAGGGACCAAATTCACATTCACTGTACATGTTCTAGCTGGAGGGGATTGATAAAGTAAGAGTGATATTTGAAAAGGCAAATGAGGAAAATGCAGACAAATATTTCTTCTGTGGTGAACTCCCACTTCACACCCAAAGCTCACTCCAGTGATTCATCGAGTCATATGTTTCTGAATTGGAATAGCAAGTGAAAGAGAGGTCTTTGAAGAGTTCATACAGACCAACTAACTTCATGGTCTCGAGTTGTGTGTTAGCAAAAGTATGGCCAGTATTCAGTCATCTCTTCCTGCCTGCTTAGGCTGCCTGGCCAATGTGACTTCAGCAGTAAAGCAAATGCAGGAGTTCATACCCAGACCTAAATTGGTGCACTGGTGATTGCTTTGTGATATTTATGCAAAGGCGTTGAGCTTTTTAACGCTTAGGTGTTAGGCCTTGCAAATTTGTCTTTGCAGAGTCTCAGCTCACAATAGAGGTGGGAGGTTTTGCTGGTCTGGCTACCAATGGTAAAATGAGTCATGCTGGAAAGTGAACTTTCCTTGGCATAACCACAGCAGGGCTTCTAAAGCTACGCCTGCGCTGGCAGAGCAGTACAGGGGAGCAGCTACAGGGGAAGGGTGGGGGAGTGGAACTGTTTTGAGCACCCAGCACCCACACTGAGTACATTTGGGGGGCCTTCTGCTTGCACCAGCTGGTGTAAGAGTCTGGTCCTCTGTAATGCCTACCTGTTAGCATGGCTGGAGTACCTTAAGTGCAGTGCTGGAGCTCATCTTCCAGTTTAATTTCATGCAAAAGTAATCCAGTTTGTGCACCCTGATGCTTCTGCAGTGCAAACCCAAAGCGTGGTGAACGAAGGGGAGACTGGAGGATTTATTTCAAAAGCATGCTTCTGATCCAAAGGGAAATATGGATGTTCCCTCTGCTGCCTTGAGGGTATGCTCTTTCAGGTTGCTGACTATCAAAGCAAAGTCAGCAAAATTAGCCCCTTGTTGTATAGAAAAGAGAGATTTTGGTCTTCTGGGCAAGCAGAACTTGAGTGGTCATTAGTCTGCAACTGTGGGCCAACTTCTATAGTTCACTTGTGTTCATGTCCACTTTTGCCTTCTGTATTCTGTTCCTGGTTATTTTAATATGCCCTGCATTGGTTTTGTCTAAGTTCTTTAAAGCTGTTATATTTCATTAACTCCAGTTTATAGCAAAGTTTAACATAGCAGCTGAGTCTGTGTAGCATGTGGCACTTTAGAGAAGCTGCATAGTTTTATAATGTCACAGTTTAATCAGAAAAATAAGACATGGGACTGACTCTGAAAGTGTTAGCATGTAACTGTTGAGCTGGAATCATATGCTTATAGCTGTCATGATTAGAAGTGTAATTAATTCTTCATTTTGAACTTTTATTTTGCTTATTTGTTTCAAACTAGATGCTGCAAATGTTTTGGTGATTGGTACTGAGAAATCTGCAAAAGATGATGATGCTGGCATGATTTTTTTCTTCAGGTAAGTTTTAAACATTTTATTAATAGCAATCCTGTGAAAGTGCAGCTTGCTAGATTATTGCATGTAGCTCAATCAGAATGAATCAAAAAAAATGATAACACACTTGATCATACAAAATTGATCATATACTTAAAACAGTGCAATTACACCTCAGTTTTTTCCTTGAATTCACAGGGAAGGGGCTGTTGTGTTTTGGAATGTGGAAGAGAAAAGTGTAAGTAAAGCACAACTGTTCGCTAAAGCTTCATAGTGAGATCTTGTTAGTCCCACAAAGCCCAGCATGCTTTCGTTTTGAGAGTTTGCATCTCTCCAGAAAGGAGGAGGACTGATTCTTCTCCTAAGAAGTGCAGCTGCCCTCAGGTGTGTGGCTTGCTGCTGTATCACCTTTGAAACCCGTCTTTCTGCACAAAATAAGCAAACAGATGTATAACATACAAAGGGGATGAAATTTTCTACTTAAGGCCAAAAATCTGAAACCTTAATCTTGTGAGACTGACAAAAAAATCTTGCAGTTTTATGTACTGAAGAAGTAGATCAGAAAAATCGACGCATGAATGGTTGTTTAACAGGAGTTAATGTAACAGGAAATAAATCAGCAGAGAAGGATCGTTCTAGTGACATTTAAGTCGGATCTTAAAACTGCAAAACTTACTATCCAAAGCTTACATTTGGTTAACTTGAAACATGCCAAATTTGTAAACAGTTGTTTGTTGTTTTTTTTTTCTGTGGGTGTTTCTAACAGCAATATTCCTTAAGGAAAGTTTTTATAGGATGGTAATAATTGTTAAAATACATAGATACCAAAATAACATACATATCCCTTGGGATAAATCAGTGCTCTTCGCTGACCAGGAGGGGAATGCTACAGACATATTTATTTTTATGAATATATTTATAGTCACTTTTAAAATATGTTGTATCTATGCATTTTGTTTGTTGTGGTTAAATAAAGCTGAGTACTAGATACATAAAGAAAAGGCATTGATCTTATCTGTAGGCAGGGTCTATGAAAGTAGTTGGCATATACTGAGCATGGCAGGGAGATGCACAGATATTCATAGGAGGATTTTAAGGTAAATGAAAATACAGAGCCGTTGTTTCCAGATGTGAACAACTTCTGGATTCAAGTTTGCTTTTTCCATTTCAGACCTGAAATGTGCCCAATTTCCTGTCTGTTTTGGGGAGTTTCAGTACATCAGCAGGCCTACAAACAGATACTAGCTTTCCCTTCAAACCTTGCCTGTAGCCCATTTGGGATGCAGTGGCTGTAACTGTGCTACTGGGTCACTGGCATTTCTGAAGACTAACTGACTAACTCCTGTTGATAGAATTGGGCACCTCTGCCTTCTGGGGTACTCTGAAAAATCTCATTTTCTTGTACATTTTTACATGCTTAAGTAACTTTGAAAACTTGATACCACAATCTTTTTGTCAGTAGAAGTAACTTCAGTTGGTCCTTTGTCAGCCTTGTTTGTACAGGAGGAAAACTGCATTTTTCTGCTTTTTGAACTCATTGTCAAAGTTTTAACTCCAAACAACTTGCTTAAACAAGGAGGTATGTTTTATGCATAAATGTTAATGAACCAAAACAATACAAAGACCTGGTCTGTAGAAATGAAACTGAAAGTAATTCAGTAAAACAGTGTGTAGAGACAATGTGAATGGAAAAAACTGCTCTTTGAAAGTACTCCAGAATGATTGTTGTGGGAGGAAAAACTATTTTAAACAAATGGCCGCTTAACAGAACAATTTATAGCTACAGGCTGATCGTAAATAGGACTTAAAAGTGTAAAATACTTTTCTCAAGTACCTGAACAGCAAGGCTGTGCACTAGCTTCTCCACCAGAAGTAGTAAGGGCAAAAAGCCAAACGAGGTGGAGTTCATGTATGTCGTTAAAAGGAAACTGTGAAGCAATTGTCTCAAATAGGAAGGGTTTGCATTTAGTGAATCCAGAACATCTCATTAGATGTACTGTATCACAAGTGGTCCCTTCTGTAAAATAAGGCTGGGCCTAGAATAAACTTACATCAGTCAATGGAAACTAATGTATTTCTTTAAAAGAAAGCTGCCACTGAAACATGATTTCCTATTATTCAGAGCAATGGAAGAACTTTGGAAATATGCGTAATACAAGACACATCAATTCTGCAGAATCGGTTATGGTCTGTAAAGCTTTGTTAAATCTTACTTTGTGCTGGTGCTGGGAAGCCTGAGCTGGTTGTAGTTCTGGAAGAGTAATAACGTATTAACAGCATAACTATTACTATATTGATACTAGGCTCCACAATGCCAGCTAGGCTGCCTGGACCCAAGTGAGTGCACTCTTGAAATCTGGCATGCTATGTTACAGGTTGGCTCTTAGCTCTGGCATTGTTTTAGCAGGATTTGCATTGCTGAATTGTGCCTCGAAGCAGTGTATCTAAGCTGACTGGCCTAACAGCATACACTTCCTCACTGGAGGAAAAAAAAAAAAGTGTATTTTTTCATACTTTTGTTTACCACAATATTGGGAATATACAGCAGGCATTAGACATGCTAGTATTACATTCAGGGGTATGAAACAAGCAGTTGCATATGTAAGGGTATTTTTGTATGTTTTTCAGTGAAAAATGTTGTCATGTCTTAGATAGGATCACTGAAATTCTTGAAAGTAATGAAGAAAACAAAGTCTGCAAAGAAAAATGTTTCTTGCAGGTGATCCAACAGATTTTTAATGTACTTAACCTGGAGGAAGTGCTTTGGGGACAATTTATCGACATACAGTACGCGCTGCAAGATTAACTATTGTACAGTGTTTTAAAGAGATTGTTTTAAGCAACACTAAGTAGAAACTTTACCTCTTTAAAGAACTTAGGCACCAAAAGTATATTGTGTTAGTAGCTGTTGTGCAGTTAGATGCTTTTTAGATACCTGTATGTGCATGCTATAGATGAGGGTTTTTTCAGTTCAGAATTTGTTCTAATTGCAGAACAATTTATCTGATAGGAGGCTTTAATGCAGACAGAAGAACAAGAATGGGAGATCCTGAGTTAAAGGAAAATGCTTTGTGAGAGAGAAGAGCTCATTATTCCTGCATCAGGTTTTAGTGTGCTTGGGAATAAAATGACAATGAGATTACTCCTCCAAGTGGAGCTGCACATTCAACTGCTTACAGGGCTGACTCTAGGCAGCTGAAACTATTATTATTTTTTTTTAATTTCTATAGGGAAAGGACTTCTGTAACATGACCTGACCTCTGGTAGTTGAAACAAAACTAATTTTAGCAAACTAGTAATTTTGGTAGCAGCAGCCACCTGATGTATTTATCCTAAAGATTCATTCCCACACTCAGACATGTGCTGAAGTTTTGTACAGCTCATTGTTATAATACTGAATATTTCTGCATTGTCATTACTGCTGCTCTGGTTAATCCCTACATTATTTTGTAAACGTAGATATTAAATGATACTTTAGTCTTAATAGATTCTTTGCAGTTGTTCACAGCCACAAAATTCATCCACGTGGCTTCAGAAATAAGCTGCTAATAGTTGCTTCATTTGAATACAAAAAATTACTCGCACACCTATTCATTTTTATTTAAATAACTTTAATAAGCATGGAAGTTGCTTTCATCAGCCTGTTACGTGCTAGTTCTTTGTAGAGTGATAATATACTACAGTAGTAACTGCTCCTCTGTGCAATTGTCTTTTTCTTAGATGAAGAATATAATGCGAGTGCTAGAACAGCATGAAATTCAGCCATATGAAGTTGCACTCGTCCATTGGGAGAATGAAGAGATGAACTATAGAATAGGAGAGTAAGTATCTGCAGGCATTCGTGTTTATCTAAAAGCTAATAGACATCTACAACAAATTCACATAAAAGTAACTAGTAGAAATACACCTTTTTAATTCTTATTTCAAATGAGTAAAAATAGGGAAAGGAGAAAACAGTACATCTACATTCACAAATTTTGTTGAACTGCTAAACTTTCAAGTAATGGCCTTTAGGACTTGATTATACAATAAATTTTGTAAATCAAGAAGGTCTGTGTCTGCACAACTGAACGTGCCAAACAGAACAATCCTAAACAGAACCCATGTACCTCACAGGAAAAATAAATACATATTGTTGAGCCAACTCTGATTTTAAAGAAGGAACAAAACTTCTCTGGGTCAGCTTTCTTCAGTGCCCTGTAGGTTCGTATACAAAGAAGCATTCTGCACATACTTTGCTTCCTAGGAAAGGTGCAACTTGAATACTATGGCAGGATGAATCTGGCAAGCTGTCTTGCTTTGTTAAATGCTTTTTTCATCATGTGGAGCAAAGTATCCCTATGGAAATACTTTTCAATGTAACTGATTGTGTAATTTATCTGTAATTTTTCTAACAGCACAGAAAAAAAACTGTGCTCCTAAATAGGACAGTGTAACAACATAAGCTGTTACATATCAGCTCAGCTTATTTAAGGTAACCTGGTAAGAGGCCAAGGGGTCTTTTATTTTTTTTCCTCACTTTTTGAATACTGTGGACTATCCAGATCTGGCATTTGTGATTCCTGACATAGTTTTAGACTGAAGAACTAATTTTCAGTGATTTTTTTTGGTTGCTGTCAGTTTGAACATGAGTAAAATGCAAGGATGGGGGTGATGGCCATATAGATACATCATGATTTATATAAAACAACCAACCTTACCTGCATTGTTGATTATTCTTTAAATGTTCCTTTTCTGGTGGCTTAGTCAATGAAGATGCTTCAATCCTGTTTTAACAGAGGGCAGTCAAAACTTCATAAGGGAGAAATCTTGTTAAATTCTGAGCTGGATATCGATGAAGTTGTTCTGCAGAAATTTGCCTTTTCGAATGCCCTTTGTCTTTCTGGTAAGTTAATACTGTTTGTAATATCCACCTATGGTACAGATTCTGTGAAATGTGGTTGTAAATGGGATTTGAACAGAGAGAGGTTGAAGACTTAGTGTCTGGTTTGGTGAACTGTGTAAAGATTGTGCTTCAGTGGGAGGATTAGTTTTCAAAGCTTTTGCTTTGTTTTCCGTAAATTGGAATTACTTAGCTCACTGTAAATCTTCTTAAGGATGAGCAAAGCAAATTAAGAAACGTACTTTGCAGAAGACAGATGTTCCACTGGGCATACTGTTGCCCATCTTTCAGATTATTCTAGGATAGTAACAAGTGTGGAGTCCGGAATTAGAAAGCTGTCAGTAATCTTAGGTAATTGATCCTGAAATCATTACCAGAAAAAAAAAAAAATAGATACCAGCTAAAGCAGGTAGTAATGTAAAGCAGTGACTCTTGGTGTGGGAAGCATACCAGTATGAAGTGCGTGGACTGGAGAAACCAGATAATGGTTTCCAGGCTGATTAGCTACGACTATGCTACAGGTGGTGCTTCCATCAGGAGGCACTGGAAAGAAGTCAGGCTCAGCAGTGATGCTGCTGCTTGAGGAAATCTCTCTGCTGCTTCAGACCTAGAGTGAGGTAGGAAGTGGGAATAGAAGCTAGCAGCAATAAGGGGCCATCTTCAAAAAGACCTTTAAGGAAGAAAATCCTACTACCTCTACTGCTTTTAGGGTGAATGCCAAAATTCATGTAGTATGTGAGGAACACCTTGCAACAGGAGAGATATCAAAAACCAGAATGCGTGTTTTTGAAGCGATCCACCACTTGATCAAGGCATACAGTGTAACTAAATGGTTTTTGGACCGTTGAAGAAAGAGCTATTGAAATAGTGAGGGGAAAAATAGCCTCTAGTTCTCTATAGTTTTGCTATTCATAAAACCACTGCATGGAAGAGTGCTGCCACATACAACGGAGCAAGGGATTTATTCCCAGGAGATAACTGGTACCAATTTATGGTAGTGTTAGACATGTATACCATAAAGGAAGACAGTGCAATGTTCAGTGATTATAACAGAGGATGCAAGTGTAGTCCAAGTCAAATGTACAACACAGCAGAAACCAACCTCTGTCAAATAATCAGCGATAGCTGAAATGCCTATTGGCCTCTTTTCAAGGGCTAAATTAAATGCCGTTTAACTCACTGACTTGGATTGGGCCTCTGTACTCAAAAAAGACCATGAAAGATGCTCAGCATTGAGTTTACTGTGTGTCCTGACTAAATGATGTGCACAATTACTACCAAAAAGCATTTGTTTTGAGAAATAAACCTTATCTGTTTAATTTTTCTGAGTGAACAGGGTTAATTTTTTAAAACTGATGTGTCATTACTTCATTCTTGCCTGGGAATCTGAGGATAAAAGAACAAAGAGCCTGAGTTGTATCATTTCCCTGTAGAAATCATCCTTTAAGGCTCAAGCTGAGACAGAGTAGAACTTGTGTTGGCATTGTGTATGCTGAACAACTTCCACTGAAGATAATTATCTTTTCAGTGAATGATATATTCACTAAAACAAAATTTAAGATTGCCTAAGTTTAAATTTAGCTTCAACAAACACAGGTGATGGTGTGTCTGTCTATACAAGCTAATTCTCCATGGTTTGAGCATGCTGCATCAAGTACTGGACAAACAGGAAGTTAAAGTTCTGCACAACGCTGTAGAAATGTGTAGAAAAAGTGGAGACTCAAGGGGCACCAGCTGAAGTCAGCCTGATTCCTGCAAGGCTAATTATCTCCAGCATGCCTCCTTGGAATGCAGTTTGCAAAGGCTTCACACGCAGCACACAGCACTCAAACACACCTTGTTAAGTTGAACCAGAGCTTCTCCAGGATCTGAACCAGTCCGTTGGAGAGTAGAGCTGAGCTTGAGGTGGTTCTGCATGCAAAGCTGTGTCAATACAAAACCTGAATTTGTCTGTAGATGTATGAACTTGTATCATAAAATACTAATGGTCTCTTACATGTTGATACAAACCTATCTGTAGCATCTTGAAACAGTGTGTTGGTAGATGTAAATTAAGATCACTTGAAAGCATATACCTACCTCTCAGCATTCTGCTTTGTCACCTCTGTGTTACAGTAAAACTGGCTATCTGGGAATCATTATTGGACAATTTTGTAGAGTCAATCCAGTCAATTCCTGAGGTGAGGTTTTCTTTGTACCTTTCTGTTCCTCTTTTCCTTGTGCTATGTTAAAAGATCTGTCCAGGTATAGCTGAGGATATAGGCAAAAGCAACTGTGTGCTTAATACATTTGATGGCAAAGCCATTAACACACAAGCTCAGAAAACCTGCAAAGAGGTGGGACAAGAAACAAGCAGTCTTTAAAGGGCTGGGAGGTGATGGTGGGAGTGTGCATTGGAATAATGTTTCCCATGTTGTGCTACTGTCAGCTGCTGCTGCGGGACATTAATGCATAACAGGACAAGCAGCATTTAAAAACCTGGCCAAACAGTGTGTGTGGCAGCTTGGCCTCAGAGTAGTCTGCTATAACCTGAATGTAATGAAGAGTTCAAGTGAGTTACTTAGACTAGTGTTTCCACGAGGCTTAATTAAAATACAAAGTCCATATCATGTTGCATTTAAAAATTAGATTCATAGGCTTCAAAAGACAAATCTTCCTTTATTTTTAATGAAAAAAATAATTGGTAATACATCGTTTGCTTTAAGTGAGGAAGAACTCTAAGAAAGGACAAATAAGTAGCAAGGTAAAAGAACACTGTCATGACTTAAAAATAGCAATAGTAGTAAGAGAGGACAAATGATCTCTTGTTCAGGAAACCATTCATAGAAAACATTCCAGGATCCTGTATTGACACTGACAGCCTACTTGGTGGCTTGCTGAAAACCCGGAATAACAGTTGAATGGTGATACCCTTATCAAGCTAGATAAGCAAGGCACCATTCAAACAAAACTTAAGTGTTGTAACAAGTATGATATGCATTCAGATTCTAGCTCATACCTACTTCAGGCTTTATGAGAATGTTAGACTTCTTAACCTACAGTTCATGCTATTTGATCAAGCAGTGAAAAACTTGTTACTTTGCAGATACTAAAATCAGGAAGAAAGGTGAAACTGTCTCATGCAGATGTCATGCAGAAAATTGGAGAACTCTTTGCATTAAGGTAACATTTTTTTGTTACACCAAAGACACTGTATTACACGGAACTTAAAAATCATCTTGTGCATGGTACAAAGACTGGGATACACTTGAAGCTTTGGAGTAGTTTACAGTCTGGCCTAAATCCTGTGGGTGGGATTCCCTCAGCCACCTTATGGCTTGAGGCAGTGTTTGTGCTATCATGGTCAGAGGACTGTGCTTTCCAATGCCTCACCACTCTCACTGTGGTGTCTCAACTATAGGTAGGCATTAGGCAGTATATTATAAATGGCCAAATTCCATGTCCTTTTTCTTTTCTAGGTACAGCAAGGCATGTTTCATAACCTGCAATTATAACAGTATGCAAAATGATACCAGGAGGAAGCATGGGGGTTAAGTAGAGCTATTAACTATGCTCTACAGTTAAAGCTTTTCAGGGATTTGGCCTCTTCTACAAGTTATGTTCTTCCCCTAGATTCACTCAGAAGCCACTGGTACATTGCAAGGATTTAATGTTTGTTGTTTTTTTTTCCTTCTCAAGCATATCTTGGCCATTAGGAATACACAATAGTATGCATTTAAAAAAAAAAAAAGTGAAGAAAGAGGTAAATGAAGAAAACAATTCCTATCTTAAACAGTAGATTTTATCATCCTACTTGGAGGACCCTTCTGTAACACACAGTGATGGCCTAAAAGTCCAAGGATTTATGTGAGCAGTAGGCTGAAGGTGGGAGATCTTAGCTCCTTGCCTTTATAATGCTCAGCCAGGAGCCTGGTTCTGAGCTATGCTCACATACCCAGCGTGTGGTGTCATTCACGTTTCAGAGCTCTGAAATAGAAACAAGCTGTTACAGACCTCCCTGAGTAACTTTAATTCAGGTACTTCAGCTTCAGTGAGCTACTAGCATAGTGAAGGACTCCCTCCTCAGCTTGTCACCTTCTTGAACTTCAGGTCAAGGAGTGTTGCCATAAGGCAAAAACAATGAAAAGAATGATTCATATTAAAGTGTTCTCAGAAAAGTTTCAGATGATGTTACCAATTTTAAACAATAACTATGTTAATATTTTTATTATGAAAGGAGAGGTTTTCATATTTTATTTAACAAGAAAAGCTTTCCATAATTTTTCTTCTAACCACTATGTAAATATTTACTCCTATATGCACCCAAAGAACTTTGAAATACTGCAGTAACCATTCTTTTTAGACACCGCATAAATCTGAGTTCCGACCTGCTGATAACACCTGACTTCTACTGGGACAGAGAAAAACTGGAAGAGCTTTATGACAAAACTTGCCAGTTTCTCAACATTAATCGCAGAGTCAAGGTAAGTGTCTTATTGTTGTTAAGAATACCCAAATCAGTTGTCTTTGGCTTAGCAGAGCTAGACTGCTCCGTGAATGTCTGTTTTAACTGTAGAAGGTGAATAAAGCACAGTAGGATCCTATACACTCTTCCCTTTTCTTTGTGTTTGTAACCCACTTACATCTTTTACCTACTTTAGGTCAATGACCTTGTTTCAACCATGTAGACTTAAATGGATGGATTGCTTATTTCCAAGCCACTCAATTTGGCTTTAAATAGTTATGAGAGGAGGAGCTTTAATTCTTGTTCTGAAACTTGTGCAAGAAAACAAATTTTATAAAAGAGATCTGAAGCAGTCTTCTTATTGACATGATGATCCAGGTCAGCTCACTGCAGGGCAGCGCAATGCTTACTGCTCAACCAGAGTAAGAAGCGTGTGAACTTTTTCCAGTGGTACAGCTACCTTAAATATTGACTTAGTTACCTTTGAGGCATTCCCATAAGCTGCGTCATCCTCTCTTGCATGCTTTCATGACTAGAAATCACCTAGTAGCTACTTAATACCTGGAGATGCCTATCTAAAACCCATTGAAATAAGTTGTTTGTATGAAAACTCCCCTTGCTTGTGCACGCTGCCTTACAGACTTCCCCGTTAGTTCTTTTGCAGAAGCATTAACACGTTTCTGCAGTTACATTCAGTAAGCCCCTTTGAGGATTGTGTTTCTTTAGCTATGTCATACAATTTGTGGAATCCAGCCTTGCCACATGCTTGGGATCTGTTTCAGGTAATGAATGAAAAGCTTCAACACTGCATGGAGTTGACAGACCTAATGAGAAATCACCTGAATGAGAAACACGCTCTGCGCCTTGAGTGGATGATAGTAATACTCATCACTATAGAGGTTGGTTCCTTTTCCCCCCTGTCACACTGAAGAATTCAGTAAAAAGTGCAATTTATAGACTTCATAACTTGAAAATCAATATTACCTTATTTGTGTAATGTACTGTACAATGGAATTACTCTTTAGTTCTTTGCAAGTAACTTTGGAGTTGCAGCTATAGTTATTTTCCAGATTATCTGGTTTAAAGTGTAAGCTGTTTGTTTTAAAGATTAGTTTGTATCATTTGATAATGTGTTTGTTATTTCACAGGTTTTGTTTGAACTTGCAAGGGTAGTTTTCTGACCACAGAAGAAACTCTGGACAAAAACTGACAAAGCAATAAAGACCATGTGGCCAAGAAAATGCTTCTGGAAAATAGTGGAATTGTCCCTCTTGATAAATATGTACATATTCTGCTGAAATAAAAAACAAATCTGTGAACATTCTTCCAAACTCTTGTAATAGTGATGTTAAAGAAGTGTTAATCTGTGGATGTGCTAGGGTAAAGCTGACACACAAATGATACATTCTAGGGGTTAGGCTGGGTGCAGGGAGCTAGCGTTTTCCTCCTCACTGAACAGGGACAGAAGGATGGATCACTTCGGTGCTGACCTTATTAATTTACTGAGCTACCTGGCGTGACTTTAATACACCTGGCAGGTTGGGATGGTTTTTCTTTTTTTTTTTTTTTAAATTATGTTACATTCTTTCCCCGTCACTACAAAGTATTTGTACAGTTGCATGCGCATAAAGTTTAGGAACTAGTTGAACTTTATCTGAGGTCACGGGAAGCTGTAGCAGAACAAGAAACTAAAGCTCACAAAGTTTCACTGCAACTATGCTATCCCCCTTTTGTTACCTGATTAATAACAGTACAGATTACAAAGAATGAATTAGTGTAGGTTAAAGCATCTTAATTTTAGTCCAGGTAAATGTTTCAATGGTTTTTAATGTCTTCTGGAGTGTTCTAGATTACCATCTCCAGAACACTGCCACTTACTTGTACATGTGAGAATGAGGTCTGGGCTTTTTCAGCATTCAACTTTCTACGTGAATTTTCAGGAACTACTATGCAACCACTAGTAGTCACCTTTTCCAAGATCAGGTTAGTCTACTGGACTTGCTTCAGTGTCAGGTGAAACACAACATCTCAGTAACATAACCTAGGAATTCTGACAAGCCCGTGAAACATCATTAACAAGCTGTGATGGCTAGATTCAGGCTAGAAGTGAGATTACATTTGCAAGAGCTTACATGCTATTTCTCTGAACACCTGAAAAGTCTGAGTATTAGTATTAGACTTCTTTTGAATACGTCAGCCGTGTGCATGGGGAAGAGAATAGAATTGGGCAGAGCTAGAAAAAACATCCGACTATAAACCCATCATCTTGCCACAAATTGCTACCAGTGGTTTGGGGAGACATTGTAAGGAGCAGCAGCTCCTCTTTAAGGAGTAGCCTTTTCTCCTCAGAAAAGCAAAACCTGGAGGTCAGCAAACAGTTTTATGAACTGCTGAGGCTGTCTGAGCTGTCAGCCCCATTCACAGCAGCAAACCAGTCAGCAGAACAGCTTGGTGACGAAGTTTACTATTAACTGCAGAACAGTTCCTCAGCACTGAAATACTACATTAGATCCGTGAAGAGGTGCTGGGTACGTTTTTCTACATAATTGCAATAAGAGAATTAGGTTAAATTTTAATTGCCATTCTTCTAGCAAACATTTTTTCATTCCTTTATCAAAACAGGCTTTCTCACCCCCACTTTGAATACAATAAGTAAGCCTGAAAATACAAGTTCCCATTCATGTCACGTACTTAAATGATTTTGGTACTTCAATTAAATTGCTAAAGTGTAAATTTGCAGGCAAAATGCACCTATCAAACACACGGACTGAGTTACCCAGCCAAACACACTGAAACAACAGGAGCCTGGTTACTTCTGCAACTCCAAATCAGTTTCTGTCTGCACAGATGACTGCAGCTGTGAAATGCCTCCTTCTGTGCGGCCCCAGACCTGCTTTACTGGGTGGAACGGCTGTTCCGTGCACTGCTTTGGTCAAGCCCTAACTGTACGTTAAACTTTGTAGCCACCTTTTTGAAAGCATACCTGCTAGCAGCTGCAAATCGGAGGGTTGTTTTATTGAAGTATCCAGCCTAGGACAGAACAGCCTCGCTGTGTTACACGCAGAGACCCGAGACAAAGCCAGGCAGCTGAATGCACCAAGAGCTAACTTGAGCTCTGAGAGCACAACATGCAGCAGAGCAACCCCTGATGTGCAGGACTTGGGACACTCCTCCCGCCAGCAACTTTTCATTCTGCTTCAAGCTGGACAGCCGATAGGGGCCCCGTGCAAGTTCACAGCACGACCTGATCAGCAGGGAGTTTATGGCACAGGCGAGATTAGAATCCAGTTCCAGAAGCAAATAAAGCCTGCCGTAACTGTGAGAATGTATCTGCCTTATCTGTCTCATCCAGCACACACCCTCATAGTTTAACTGCAGAACCTTCTGCACTACTTCATTCAAATCCAAAATGGGTCTGTTCTAGCCAGGGAGGGTCCAAGGGTGAAAGACAAAGTGATAGAAATATTGTATATATGAGGAAAATCAGAGAACAATCCTGTTATACCTAAAACTCTTGAAATTGTAACCTTTTTAATAAATTAATATAAATCAAATTAAGACCAAATGGCGAGAAAATGGTTCAGATGGAACATCATTAGACTATCGTTTATGAAGACCTCAACTGCACAGACAGCTTGTAACTGCTTTTTCCACCAGATGAGATGAAGGACAACTTGTAGAAAGTGTTTTTCTTTGATGGATCTGCTAGATAGAGTTGTCATGAGACTAGCTAGTTGTAAAACCGCTACGAGCACTAACAGTCAGGAGTCCTGACGTCCAGTCCAGTTTTTGCAGGGAAACCTCTCTCTGCTGGCCAGGATCAGCCCCTGTTTTGTAAGAAAATCAGCCCTGCAAGTGATAACATGTAAAAATGAAAGCATATAAAATGACACCTCCCTGCATCTCTGCAAAGATAACTTGTGTTCAGTCCAGCCAGCGCAGAAGAGCTTATGTATGACTTTCTTGCCAACTTCAAGCATCTGCCTGAAACAGAAATAATAAAATGCTGTGAGATTCGCTCTCCTTCCCCAGCCTAGCTTAATGGTAGGAACCACTAAAAGTTAAGCTCAAATGTAAAAAAGAACCAGATACTGTGTCCACATAAATGAGTTTCTTTACTCACAGCCAAGTAACAAAGTTGCCTTCTAAAGCCAGCAGGAACACAAAAGACAGATGAGTGTTCTAGGCAGTAATAATGGTTGTGGCAAACCTTTTTCCAATTTAAGACCCTTCACACCTGGATCCATTTAGAAACTGAAAAAAGGAACCGAGGTACCACATGTGCCAACCTACTTTTCTCAGCTGCCCTCGGGACCAGAGACGAGCGCTGCGGGAGGTCCTGCTGGCCCCGGCGGGGCAGCGGATCACCTCTGCTGGGAGTCTCATCCTCGTCTGCAGGCTGGTGATGGCACCAGCCTGACAACGGTACAGAGTTCGAGGTACTTGAACACACTAAAATACAGAGGGATGTAAAAAGCAAAAACCACACCCCAAAACACTTTCTTCCAGTGGAGAGGTCGGGGAGAAAGCTTAACTGTGTCCTAGCTAAGGGGAACAGTAAGGGTCTTGAAAAGTACACAGCCCCAGCTGAGGAAATAATCTTAAGAGACTGCAATTCTGTACAATCAGCAGGAAGGCAAAGATCTGTGCTAGCCTTAGACAATTATTTTGCCATAGCTATACACTCCACCAGGTAGCCCACTTCTGATCCCCCCAGTGCCCACCCGTGATGCATTTCTTGGCATCACACACATATTCTCTGCTACACATAAAATCCCAGAGGCTGAATCTCAGAAAACAAAGTAATTCCAGCAGTTTGGGGTCCTCTGGACAGAAGAAGAACTGAACAGACCTAGACACAGACAGAAAGCAGAGCAAGCAAACCCCGATCCTCACAACCACAGCACAAGGACAACCCACACCCCTATTTCTGATTCTTTCAAGCAAACCTAAACAAACTTAAAACAAAAAGACTTTTTTTTTCCTTAAGTCTGCTTTGAGTTGTCAAAGGCACCACATTGACAGGATCACCTTTTCTCGCAGCTGGTGCTATGTATGTCAGTCTTCAAGCTCCACACAAGAAATACATGTTCCAGACAGGCGAAACAGGGTTGCCAACCGATGGTAGCTGCCGATTATTGTTTCACCCCCAAATACTTTTTAACACTTTGTCAACTGCACTCAAGTCAATGCCAGTATCACGACTGTTCTTGACAGAAACCTCAACTGCATAGGCTTGAAAAATGCACTCTGTGCAGTTGCAGTTTCAATCTCCTCCCCCAGGGAGAACAAAACATGCAAGTACACATTACCGTAGCTTTACAGTTGTGCTACTCTAGAAATGTCACTCCAGCCAGGAAGGCACGGTCCCTCTTCAACTCTCCCAGTTAAAAGCAGACAGGGCTGATGCATCAGGCTCATCTGGGACGAAGGCAAAGGCAGCAGGAAAAGGGCTAATCTGCATGGCAGAAGCTGTGTCAGTTCGGTTACGCCAACAACTCCTGATGGAAATGGGACTCCTAACAAATTCTTCTACCTATGGTTAAACCATTTCCTTTGAGGACATATGTTCTACAAGCAAAAGGATTTGGGGTTTTTGTTCTGTTTGCTTTGCTGCTGTAAATTACAGCTACTCAGTAGCTGATGATAAAGCTTTGCTCACTAGGTGTAAAAACACAAAGTTTCCACTTTTGTAACCAACATCAGGATACCAGAACAACCCTAACGTGAGGGCTTATCCTGGGCACCACTTCTCCTTGCTTTGACAACAAGCGAGGTTTGGACCAAGCGTGAGACAAATTCTAGCAGGGATGGTAACCCTGGACGAAGAGACAGGCAACCATCAGATGAACAACGTTTATTCATCCAGCAAGAAGCTCCCGCAGCTGTCGCGCTTCCCACCAAGCCTTGTCACCAAGATAAATCAGAAGCCAAAGCGTCAGAAGCGTCAGCTGTGCTAATAAAATGGATTTACAGTGTTGATACAGACTGGCATTTTACTACAGAGGTACCCATGCGGAAACAGTGCCCAGGACGTGCACTGATGAGAAGCCCCCGACAGCTTTGGCGATCCCAGAAGCTGCCCTGGGGCAGCGGGTAAGGTGCACTGCAGGAAGGAATGAGCAAATTGCTCTTTGGATTAGGGACTCTCCTCTCCTGCTTTCCAAAAACGCTACAAAATTTGAAGACTTGCTGAAAAACTTAAGTTCAAACCCGACTGATGTCAACGGAACTGTTAAGGTTTTGACTAGAACAACAACAATCTGCTCCCCCAAACCAACTTCAGCTGATCTCCACCACAGAGACACACTGACAGACTTGGGGCCACCTAGCTCTAGTTCCTCCTACTGCCCTAGTGCATTTTTACTCAGATTAGCAAATGTCTTCATCGTTCTATTAGCACTTAAATCATGAGCAGTGTGCTCATTTACAATGCAAAATGTTCCCCTACCGAAGTCCTGCCTTTAATCTGGGTTATGCATAGATCGAAACAAAACCAAAGACACAGGGACTGATCCTATCAGCAGCAGCAACACAACTAAAGACGGTCTCGAGTACAGAGCAATACTCGGAGCAGTATGAACATTGCTTTAAAAACTCATAAAATTAGGAAATAAATCCTGAACAAGCACCTCGAGAAACTGGAGGAAAAAAGTTGGTGTAAAAAACTGAGAGCACAATAATACCACTTTATGAGAAGATGCATTTTAAATTACAATTTCAGCTGTACTGAGTGTATGTTAAGAAAAATACACTAAGAAGTGAGATGGACTTTAGATTTAAAATTTTAGATTCACATCTTAAGCCAGGTGTGAACCGTTGCAACAGGTGAACCACTTGTGGCTCCCTGTGACACAGATGACGCGCCCCAGGTGCCAGCCAGCACTGCAGATGTAAGGTTAGGCAGCATTAAATTCAGCACAGAAATCTTTCTACCAATTCCAGCAGACTTTGAATCCAACAGGATACTTTTAAATTAAGAATTGCATTATTGCTGGATTCAGGTATTGCAGTCCAAACAAGGGGCTTTAAAGCTGAATTACGAGTTTTTATAAAAAACAATCACTTAAGCTAGTTTTTTTTCCAGTTTCAGAGAGAACACAGAGGAGAACCTCACATGAATTCTGACACAGAAGGACTCAAGGGCAACAAAGAAGAGAAAAAACAGGACAAAAAGCAAAATCATCAGATAGGTACCTGCCAGAAACACCATGATTTTCCTAAGTAGCCGTCTCAAACTTAATTGAAAACTATATCGCTCTCACCATGTTCCCCGAGAATGAGACAAGTTGGCCACCAGTAAGCAACACAAGTCCAAACGTCCACCTACTCTCTTTACTTTGTATTTAGTTTGCAGAGCTGAAATACAAGTGAAAGGTAAGGGGAAAAAAAATCTGCCAAGTAGACTAAAAGCCTTTCAATCTGCTGGTGAAATACCTTTACATCAACTTTTATCATGCCCTCAGCACAACAGAACCATGAGTGCTGTTAAAAGCGTGTCTCTAGCACAGATGTCCGAGGGGGCTCTGAGGATACAGTGCTGTTCAGTTTCTTTATTCCGAATACTGCAACAGCAGCAAACACACCACTGGTTTTCTACTCCAAGCAAAGTAAGTTTGGTGCTTTTTGTTTAAGGACTTAGCTAGTTAGTTTTCGGGTGCTGCTTAACAAGGATAGATAAATAAATATTGATGAGCTACCTGCTCAAACACACTCAAGCTGTATCTATCAAGACCTCCACCAGTTTCAGTGGCAGACAGCAGAGCCAGGCGCGTGTAAAGCTCTCCCAGTCCTTGCTCAGTTTAGACCCTGCAAAAATAACAATAGCCTCAGATGACTGCAGTTGCCTGTTGATTTACAGACCAGACAAAATACAGGACTCCTCTGCCCATTCTCCGTGCAGTTGCCGCCAGGACTCTAAACTGGAAGGGTTTGGGCTTCGGTTTGTGCATCCCATCCCGTCCTGCTTGCGGGACACCTGATGTACTGATTGCAGAGCTACCAGCCCAGCTCCAGCTAGCGCCCTGCCAGCTGGGTCAGGCAAGCGCCTCGCACGAGCTGGCTTAATTCAAGAAAGAGATTGCTGAGGAGCATTAAATAAATAATTAAGCCGTGACAATGACCCGGACCGATTCAACCCCTTGGCACTGCCGCTCCTACCGAAGGCTTCACGACAGCGGGAGCGGCTCCGGGGCGCAGCGCAACACCTTGCCGCTGGCTGCACGCCCTCCCCCGGGCTCCTCACCGCCCAGCTTCCCCGCCAGACCCGTGCCCGCAGGAGGGGAGCCTCCAGCCTGCCCACCGCGGGCACCGCGTACACCGCTCCCTCCCTGCTTCCCTCCCTCCCCGTGCAAGCCCCGGGCGCGCCCCCCACCGGCGCTGCGCGCCCCGGTGAGGCGGCGGGGACGCACCTGCGGCCGCCACTCGAACCGGGGAGGGAGCGCGGCCTCCTCCTCCTCCTCTCCTCCTCCTCTCCTCGTCCCGCAGGCGGAGCTCCCTCCCCGCCACCCCCGCCGCCGGGGCCCGGCGAGCCGAGCCCAGCCGAGCAGCCGGGGCGGGCGGCGGCGGCGGCGGGGCCGGTCCCGGCGGGGAGGAGGGCGGGGCGGGAGGGGGCTGGGTGGCGGCTGCTGCTGCTGCTGCTGCTGGTGCTGCTGCTGCCGCCACAGCGCTCGCCGCCTCCCCTCCCCCCCGGCGGGGGCTCCTCGCTGCAGCCTCTGTGCTCCGCTCTCGGTCATGTGACCCTAACGTAACCGGACAGGAAAAGCCGCCGCCGCCGCCGCCGCCGCGCTGACTCCGTTGTTGCCGCCGCTGCTGCCGCTGCCGGGCGCCGACACCGCGGCGGCGGCTCCCGGCGCCTCGGCCGCCCGCAGGTGAGCGCCGCGCCGCGCCGCCAGCACGTGGGGCCCGGCCCCGCCGCACCGCACCGGCAGCGGGGGGCTGAGGGGAGAGAGAGGGGGGCAGGGAGGCGGCGGGGGGGCGCTGAGGGGAACGGGCCGCGCCTGGCGCCGCTTCACGAAAACCCGAACCGCGCCGCGCCGGGCGGCTGCAGCCGGGACACGGCCCCGGGCTGGGCGCGGAGGGCTGAGGGGGGGCGTGAAGGGGGGGGGGGGGCGCCGGTGGCTCCCGCCGCAGGGCCGGGCCCGGCCGGTTGGGGCCCGCTCGCACGCGCCCGCCCTCGCGGCTCCCCCCCCCCTCCCCTCCCGGGCCGGCGGCATCCGGCGCGGGGAAGGAAGGGCGGGGGAGGGGAGGGAGGGGAGGGGAGGGAGGTGGGGGGGGGGGAGGGGGCGGCCCCGCCTGTCTCCGGCGCCTCGGCAGGGGCGGGCCCGGCCCCAGCGGCGGTGGCGGCAGCGGCGGCTCCCGTCTCGCGCGCGCGCTGCGTCTCGCGCCGCCGCCGTCCGTCCGTGCGCGTGGCGTGCGCGGGAAGAGGGAGGGGGGGTGGGGAGGGGAAGGGGAGGGAGGGGAGGGAGAAGGGGGGAGGTGGGGGAGAGGGGCGGGGCTCAGCCAGTGAGAGCGCCGCGCGGCCGCCCGGCCTTCCGCCCCGCCGGCCAATGGGGACGGGAGCGGGGAGCGGGGGGGAGAGGGCGGCCCGCAGGCCACGCCCACGCGCGCGCGCACGGCGGGAGCGGGAGGGAGCGGGAGGGAGCGGGAGCGGGCGGGGCGCGCGCGCCGCGGGGGCCATTTGCCCTCCCTCAGCGCCGCGCCTGTAACGGCGGGACGGGGCCCGGCACAACGGCCCCCAACGGCCCCCAACGGCCTGCAGCGAGCCCCGCCGGCGGGGGGCTGAAGGGAGCCGGAGCCCGATTTTTATTATTATTATTATTATTTTTTTCCTATCAAGAGCGTTAGCTGAGCAAATAATCGTTTGGTTATTTTATTATTGGTCACTGAGCCCTGCTGTCGCCCTCCAGCAGGCAGAAATGCTTCGAAACGTGCTGCCCTGTGTGCAGTACACCTTTGTCCTCTTCCCTAAAAATAAAAAATAAAAAATAAAAAAAAGAATCGTTCCTAACACGCTAAGGAAACACTCAGTTCGTACTTTACCCAAAATCTTGGTAACTTCCCCTTAAACTCATGAAAAAAAAAACCTCCCTGTACATCTGCTGGTTTTGATCCATTTTCCACCACCTCTTTATTTTCTGTTTGTAGAGCATCCGCAGTGCCCCGATCTGTAGAGCATAGGCATGTGCCCCGTGCCCGGTGTTTGCCTTGCCCCACACCGTGCTGTTTCACCCGGCCGTGGGCAGGACTGCATTGGTCACTGCGTGCTGTCACTTCTGCCCACAGCTCCGCTTGTGTTGGTTGAGTTTATACCCACTTGTTGATGGTAGCGGCCATATATTCATCCGTCCATCCATACGCAACCCTCCTAATGTGTTTCCCTGGCTACTTTTTTCCCAAAGTTGCCAATTCTTGCTTCCAAAGGTGCCCTCGAACCCCTGAGAGAATGCTCCCGTAGGACCATGCGGCACGGGAGGCTGCACAAGCCCTGGTTTAGGCTGGCTGAGGTTGGTGCCACGTTTCCCTGGTGCTTGCCCGATGTTGCATGGGTTCCCACTGATGGATGGAGCCATACACGTCACCCCCCGGCGTTCCTGCTTTGGGGGACAAAGCAGGAATTTCCCAGGACAGAGCAAATCACTTGCACCTTTGTGAATCGTGTTGCGTGTCGTGAAGCAGCGGTCCTTGCCTGCGTGCGAGGTGTCATTGGTGTCATAGTTTGGGGTTAAGAGGTGTTATTAATGCAAGGCATACAGACATTAGAGGAAAATAACCACGGAGAGATCTACTGTGGCACCTGTGTATCTACTGTTAAGTTTTACATGAAAGTCGTTTGCTTTTCAGAGTGTAAAAAAATGGATTTGGCCAACCATGGACTTATTCTGCTGCAGCAACTAAATGCTCAGAGAGAGTTTGGTTTCCTGTGTGACTGCACGGTTGCAATCGGGGATGTCTACTTCAAGGCACACAAGTCGGTCCTTGCTTCTTTCTCCAACTACTTCAAGATGCTCTTTGTTCACCAGACCAGGTAACTACGGAAAGGCTGACTTGACTGTTCAAATGTTGTTCGGTTCGTTGTGGTAGGGAGGTCTAGCGACATCTTGAAACCTGAAGGGTTCTTTTTGCTTCTTGCTGCGACCTGGTGAATGGTATCTGATCATATGTGCAGACCAGAATCTCAGTTTGAAAGTGTCAAAGTGGAAGATGAAGTTCATTAACGTTAATGTTATAATTCAGTGAATATTCTTCATCCTTAAAAAGTATAGGACGCCTGGAATTGAGTATTTTAAGGCTCCTGTCTTCACCATTGCACTTCTCTTCCTCCACTCCCTATATTCTACGCGGTCTTGGCAGTATTCTTGACATTGCCAGAACATCATAAGCAGCCCAATAAGTATCTACTAGGAGGTTTTGAGAAATGGATGTGTAAAATAGGGTATTATGTTTTGTGGTTTTCTTTAGATCAGATAAATAATAAATAAATAGAAAATAAAGGTTGCGTTGGGTTTTGGGGTCAGGATGGGCTGTTCTGTTGGCTTGTTTGTTTCTTTTTTGGGGGGAGGGGACAGCTGAACAGAGAAGGCATTGACAAGATAAGTTATGAGACTGTTTTAAGGATTTTTGAGGAATTCTCTTTTTCCCAATTATTTGAGCTGTATCAAAAAGTTTAAGTGAGCAAAACTCTCGGCTCTGGCTAATGGTCTGTGTCCAAAAGTAAATAAACATCAAGGAGAGAAGTACGTTTGCACTTCTGAGACAGGACTGTAGCAGGTGTATCAGTCTTGATGCTCCGTCAGGAGCATACGGTCATCTCTGGAGGATGTCACTGCACAGTTTATTTTGAGTAATACAGCTGAGTTCAGAAGCAGTAAGAGGGAGCTCAAGAAGGGTACACCTCACGAAAAAGAAGAATTGGTTATAATTTCCTCCTCAGCTTGGTAGCCTACTGTGGTCAGAGCGTTCAGACCACAGTGCAGTCATGTCCACTTCTGGATTTGTCTTTCATTTAACGTCTGCTTAATGTGAGAGCTACAAATAACTGAAAAACAATGAGAATCCCAGATCCTCTCCTTTTGCAAGGCGGCCTAACTGAGACATTCCTGATTTTCTTTCTTGTTCTGTGAACCTCGCCTTTCTGTCTTCACAGAGATCCAGCTGGAGGACTGGGGGGTGTTTCAGTCCAGAGCATCCTAATGGGTGATGCATAGGGCATGATCCAGCTGCAGGATGGTGTTGGTTTTGATCCCATTAGGCTGAAGAGGGCATCGCAACCAATGTGCCTCACTTAATTGAACACTCTAACCAAGGGACTGTTAGTGCTGACCAAGCATACTACTGGTGCTACCTTTCCTTCCTCCCTGTTCAGGGAAAGAAGCTCCTGTTCTCTTGATAAACAGCCTGGCCTTCACGGGTTGGATGTGCTCGGGCTACACCTTTTCCACCAGATCCTCAGGGAATTCCCACCCTGTCCTGCATGTTTCTGGGTCATAGTGCAGCTTAGAGGAGGTGATACCGCACGTTTGCAGAACTGTTACTGTAAACACTAGTAAGACGTAGAAGCCAAACAGGTAAGTGCCAGATGAGTTCTCAGGGCTAAGAACGGAGAAAAGTTTAAAGGGCTGTGAATTTATACTCCTGTGCTAGCAAGTCTTAATTTGGCTGCAGACATGTTTGAATCCGATTAAAAAAGGGGGAGGGGGAAATATCTTCAGAATTTATGAAATATATTGATGTCTGTGACATCAAGTCTATCATGCAACAGCAATTTGGAAAGGTGAAGATTGCAATGGGACAGCTTAATCTTTATCTAGATCTGGTTGAAAACATCATTTCCCTTATCAGTTACTGATCACTTTGTTTCACCTTTCAGTGAATGTGTCCGTTTGAAAGCGACTGACATACAGCCAGATATCTTCAGTTATCTCTTGCATCTGATGTACACCGGGAAGATGGCACCGCAACTCATTGACCCAGTTCGACTAGAACAGGGAATAAAGTTTCTGCATGCGTATCCACTCATTCAGGAGGCCAGCCTTGCAAGTCAGGGAACTTTTTCTCACCCGGATCAAGTTTTTCCATTAGCATCTTCATTATATGGCATTCAGATTGCAGATCACCAGATAAGACATCCCACTAAAGTTACATCAGCAACTGACAAACTCGGGCGAGAACCAAGGCCACAGACTTCACGGATGACCCAAGAGCAGGTTTCGGAAGGCTCGCAGCTCTCACAGTTAGCTACAACTATGCCACAAGTGACCCGGACAAATATGACCACTTCTGACCCCTTGCCATCATCTTTATCCCCGGAATTGGTATCTGCTGCCGGTAATAATTCACCTGCGGGAGAAGAGGCCAACATGGAAGCATCTTCTTCGGATGAACAGCCTTCTTCGCTCACAATAGCACACGTCAAGCCAAGCATTATGAAAAGGAACGGGAGCTTCCCAAAATACTATGCCTGCCACCTCTGCGGTCGACGGTTCAACTTGCGCAGTAGTTTGCGAGAGCACCTGCAGATCCACACAGGAGTTCCCTTCACGTCGAGCCAGCAGGGAGAAAGCAATATTTCTTTGTCTCTCTGTAACAACACGGCTGAAAAAGATGCCATGGAAGTGCCTGAAGCCGGGATGATTAGTGACAGTGAGCTGCAGCAGATCTCAGACTCTCCAATAATTGATGGGCAGCAGCAATCAGAGACACCGCCCCCCTCAGATATTGCAGACATAGACAACTTGGAGCAGGCAGATCAAGAGAGGGAAGTAAAAAGACGGAAATACGAGTGTTCCATCTGTGGGCGCAAATTTATTCAGAAAAGCCACTGGAGGGAGCACATGTACATACACACTGGCAAACCCTTCAAGTGCAGCACTTGTGACAAAAGCTTTTGTAGGGCTAATCAGGCTGCCAGACACGTGTGCCTAAACCAGAGCATGGACACGTACACGATGGTGGACAAACAGACTCTGGAACTCTGTACTTTTGAGGAAGGCAGTCAAATGGACAACATGCTAGTACAGACCAACAAGCCCTACAAATGTAACTTGTGTGACAAAACATTTTCAACTCCCAATGAAGTAGTCAAACATTCGTGCCAAAATCAAAACTCTGTCTTTACTCTAGAAGAAGATCGCTCCATTCTGCTAGGTGCTGGGGACACAGAAGCCACAGAGACTGAAAACTCAGTGTTAGCCTCCATCAAAAAGGAGCAGGAAGCAGTGTTGTTAGACTGAATGTGAAACCTGTATCAATTTTTTAAAGTTTCTTTACTCATTTTTATTAAATCAACCCTCCCTTCCCCACCCCCTGCCGCCTCACTTACCCCTGCCATCTTTTCCACCAGCCTCCTTCCCACCCATTGTCTTCAGCAACCAGAACTGTACTGGCACATTAGGAAATGGGACTTTGCCTCTCCCACCGAAACAAACAAAAAGCTCTCGCGTCGAACCGCAACATAATTGATTTTAATACAAAGGAACATGTGAAAAATAATCCAGCTAACTATGTGGATAGTATTAGTTAATCCAAATTTAATAGATTTTAAACAAAATTTAGATTGCTTAAAAGTGTATTTAGATACGATGATGAAAGTAAATGAGAAACAGAGTATCAGTTTGGTAAGCAAAGAGTATATATATTAGTTTCCCTGGTAAAAGGCATTTTGAGAAAATCTGGCAAATTTAACACCATGCGTTTTAGAACTCCACATGCAAGTTGATTAAGATTATAACTTGAAATCCTCAGACTTTTTGCTCAATGAATGCAAAAATTGTTCATTGAGGTAAAAATCGCTGCGGGTATTGGGTTTCTTTTAGCCTTACGTTTTCCTTCAAGTATGCCTTTGGGTATCTGTTTCAGGTAGCATGATTGATTCAAGCAAAGAAGTTACTAAGTCAAATTTTGACTTGAGTAGCTGAAATAATAATGTGATGGCAATCTTTATATATATATATATAAAAGTACTGTATATGTATAAAGATTTATATATATATGGAAAGTGTTTGTGTGTATATTTGATACAGGTAAATAAATGCACACATCCTTTTTAAGCAACTGGCAGTCTGCTCTCAGATTCAGCCCAGAAAGTATTCTAGTTGTTTGACAAAACTAGTTATTGCACAGGTTATTTTAAATCAAATTTAAAATGTCCTCAGCTGTGTGCATTTTTATTCGCCTGTAGAACAGAAACTGTTAGGTAAGTGTTGTCACCCAAGATGCAAAGGAAACTGGAGAAGTGACATCCTGGTGAGCACAGTACCATCATCGGTGCAGCACGTGCATGTGTTGTTAGCTATAGTTTCAAGTCATTCTGGATGAAATGAGAGGGAAAAACTGTATTTATTGCCTTACTCAGGCAAGGAATGCCCGTGGTTTCATTTGGTCTAATTGCATGAGTTAAGATGAAGAAAAAGTGGTGCAGAGCCGTTCTAGCAACAGGGGATCATGGTTCTTTTAAAGCAAATCTGTAGTGTCGACTGGCAAATTCTGCTCTTTGAGAGTCCCTTTATTTTCAAAGCCAAGACAAAGTCTGCAAAAACTGAAAGGATGAATTTGGTAGTTTTTAGTTACTGCTGATGGTAGCACTGCATCTTTGTGTTAAAAATCAAGTTGTTGATTCTTATTATTTTATATTAAAGTGCCCGGATTTTTTTGCTGGTAGCCTCAAAACCTAAACTGACAGCAAGGAGGAAGCCCGCCTAGCGATTACTGGGCCGCCAGAAGGCTTGAAGGACAGAATTAAGTGCCCCATCGTAAATGGAGACACTGGGTGTTCGGGGGGGAGGGGTGGGAGAGGGCAAGTCACAAACCACAGCTCTTCTCTGTGTATACATTTAAACTGAATATCATCTTTTTGTGTATAGTTAAGTTCTCAGATTTGTAAGTTTTTATACATCATTTCATTGAATAAAAACTGAATTAAATGGGATATGATTTATTGAGTTGCAGGTGAAAGGTTGTTGGTTCTTTTGATCCTCCTGAAAGAATTCTTACTGAATCAGTTTAAAAGCCAAGCAATGTACTCTGCATATCAGACTAAAACCTCCTCCATACATATGAACAAATAGCTTACTAAAGCCTAAAACAGTGGATTTTGCACAAAGGGGTCCCTACCTATTCATATTTCAAGTTTATTATTATAATGTGACAATTATTGTAAAGTTTATTGTAGGTGGCATTGAGTTTATTATGTCTTCTATTAGCCTAATAGGTCTAAAATCAGTTGATTTTACATCAAGGTATAAAAGTATTTTGAGGTAAAAATACAACATCTTACAGAATTATTTTAGTGTTGCCCATTTTAAAACTTTCTTTTAGGATCTTTATCTACCAATGTAATTTTTTTAAATGTGTTTTTTATTTCGTCTCACTCTGAAATGCTCTCAGAGCAGTGGGAAAAAAAAGAAAAAAAAAAGAATAAATCTTTCCTTATTGAGGATATGGTCAGGGTTTTGAGGTAGCTGTGGTTTAGGGGATAGTCACAAGTTCATTTCCAAAATGACTACTACTGCTGAGTGTTGCCATCTCAGCTGTGAGTTACTACATATTCAGATGATCTTTCAAGAGCTCCAGGTCAGCTCCTATGCAAAGCACAAGTGTTTAGCTCAACTCCCCCAGGACCAAGTTGTAGCAGGAATAGATGCACGGCCACACCATTTTTTGAGACGTTCATCAGCCCCCGGTCCTTACCTTATTGCTGCTCTCGTCTCTCTTTTTCTGTCATTTGGAGAACATGACGTTTGCTTGGTTACATGTCAAAAGGGCTCAATGAACTGGTCTGGAAATAATGAGTCAAAAAAAAAAAAAATGTTTTTTCTGTCAAATCCCATTTGAGCTCTGCAGAGGGTTTCAGATGGCTCGTGGGTTGTGCAAGGGCAGAAATGAGCAGGGAGGAGGAGCGCCGAAACCAGCACCAGCGGTGCTGCTGGCAGTGTGTAGGGCGAGGAGGGCAGGGTGGGCGGTGTCCCCACCAGCCAGGGCCCTGCCAGAAAGAAGGTGACGTGGGGCAGGGAGCCGCCACGGCAAGAAGCTGGCAGTGACAGCCCTGCTGCTGCAAGCCACGGGAAGCTGCAGGCTCAGCAGAGGGCTTTCACCTGTTACTATCTGTTCTTAAGAAACAACGCTGTCTGGTAAAGAGAAAAAAAAAATGCAATAAAGAGATGATTATTTTTCTATGTGTTCAGCTGTTAGCATGGTTTATTGCGAATGCTCCTTATTGTGTGGTGCTCCAGAGTGGTGTTTGAATCCTTGCTTCTCACTGCTTGGGCAGTGTTCCTCTACTCACGAGTTAGGAACGTTACAAAAGGCAGGATCACCATGTTTTGATTAAAAACATATATATACTTTTTAAGGTATTAACAGCTGAAACAAGAATTTAGGTATTTACAGCATAATCACAGTTTTGTCCCAGCTTCTCTGTTAAATCCTGCCTGAATTAGTAGTTAGAGATAACTTCAGGTTTTATCTTTAATTTTTTGACACAAATTCATGACTGCATTGCTCATTACTCAGTCTGCTCGCTTGCAAATTTTGTACCAAATTAACAAAGAAAGACAATTGTGCAGAAACTGCTGAAAAATCTGAGTGAAAATCTGTCATCATTCAAGTCTGGACCGTAGTCCCCAGTATATTTCCAGAGGAGTAACTTGGAAATTAATTTCCCTGGTATGTCATATAATAAGACACCTCTGCCTTGACCTCTGAAGTACTAAGCACCTACAAATCTATTTGGTCAATAGAGAGATGATTATTGCTTCTGAAAGTGAAGATTACAGCCATCTGTAAAAAGCACTTTTTGTCGGCTTTGTACCAAATACCTTCTTACTCACCGGTCTGCTAAAATCGTTCTGTTTCTGCAGGGAGGGAATTTATTAGAAGATGTTTTTAGGTACTTTGCCTTTTTGGAAAGTAATATATTGCTTTGTTTGTCTTCAACACAAGCTACCAAAGACCAACGTGATCCATTCATCAAGTTAAAGTATTTTTAATTGGTTGTTTTTGCACACCTTTTAATCTTCAAAGGAAAACACAAATAAGGAAGGATTCATTTTGGTGTTAGATTCTTTCATTGACTGTAATTCATTGCTTCCTACAAGGCAACAAATGTTTCCGTGCAGCAAGATACTTCATGGCTATGATTAGAAGTTAGGTACTAAAGAAAAAAAAATCCATTTAGCATTTGTACTTCAACACTGTAAATATTACACTCCTAATTAGTTACAGCATCATACTTTCATAATGAAATCTAGGTGATACACTACCAGTGGGGATAAAAGTGGTTTGTTTAAATAGCCCAAATGTTGTCCCACCTGAGGCAGAAATTTCCATTTCTATGGTTGTTGCTTTGTTCATTTACTTCTGTTTGTAAGGATGCCTTTTGCCCCTGGATAATGAAATCTCAGTTGTAACAAGACCACAACAAAATGCGGAAAGAAGCAAGGAGTATTTTCACTTCATTAATGTATATTTGCCAGATGATCTGGGAAAATTCGTTGTCCTTAAACATGGGCTTCTGACAAGCCTGCCATGGAAAGGGGCATGGCTTAGTGGAACTTGGCCAAAACCACAGAACTCACTTCCTCTGCGGTGCAGCCTCGCTGCTGAGCAGCTATGCTTTGCGACAGACCGCATTTGCCAGGATGCAGAACTCAGCGTGCTCTGTGCTCAGCTGTCAGGGGCTCTCTGCCACTCCTCGCAGCAGCACTGCTGTAGTGCTTATGCCAAAGAAGCTGCGAGTACGACTTCCTCGTATTCACATCATGTTTACTGCATTAGCCAAAGCCTGTGCTTTCCTGGGACCTTAGGAAATCTACTTGGAGAAGAGAGAAACTGAGCCACAAACACAAATTAACTCAAGTGCCCAGCTGCTGCATGGCTCTACGGGGCGTGGAGGAGGCAGCCCTCTGCCCCAGAGTGCCTGGGGAGGGAGCCACAAACTGCTGACTGCGGCAGGCCTGGCTTCAAAGCCCTCCCCAGGATTTCTAAAGAGGCTTCCTGATAAATCCAATGTTTCCTCCAGTCCTGTACCTTAATCTCCTAATCACGTGGTTAAAGCATTTTCCATCTTGTTACTACTTTATCACGTGAGTCCACTTTTATCAGAGAATTGTTTTGTGGATTGTCACAATTCATTTGGGCCTCCCAAATTCACAGAGCAACACACTCTGTGAATCAAGCTCCATCTCATGAGCTCATTGGCAAAGTCTCAATCTCCTTTCAAAAGACTTGTCCAATTTATTAATTCTCTAGATTGCTGTTTCATTAATTCACCCACTCATTAGCTCACAAAGTCACTAACTCACACATTTATGAGTAAAACAGTTGCCTGGCTGAGGGCAAGAATACTCATCCCTCCTTCTCCTCCACCACAGTGCAGCCACCTCCTGTATCCCTTCTGGGACAACTACGTGTAGCAATCTATGTGCTAGGTGCACTTGAGGTGTAATCAGTGTCTGTGAGAAACCAGCTGAGCCTCCTGCCGGCAGAAGAACCGGCTGTGACCCTGCAAAGGACAGCACTAGATGGTGCAGTCACACCAGTGCAGCCACCCGGGCCTCCTGGCTCGCTGCCCATGGCAGAGGCAGGCTCCTGGTGTCCCACAGAGCCTTTCTGTAGCAGTAGGGTAGGTAGCTGCAGGGTTGCAAAGGAAAAGGCCAGCCGCTCACCTCCGCTTTGCCTCCTGTTCACCTTCCCCGTCCCAAGCCCCCTGATACCACCTGGGCACCAGGCCATCAGGGTGAGCTCTGGGCTCCCTATCCCACAGGGGTGTTTGCCTCCAATGCTGGTGCTGAAGGCAGCACTCCCACATCTGTCCCACAGCTTGTCCTGTGCCCGTGTGATGATTTTGTCCTTCCTTTGGTGCAACGGGGGTCTGACATCCGTGCTGGTCCTGCCAAAACAAAACCCCTACACACAGTGAAAGGAGTTAAAGTCCCCATAGTGCATGTAGGAAAGTGGATGGGGAAGGCAGTGTGAGTTGCTCGTGCCTCGGGAAAAGGCAAACCCACTCATGGGATTGTCTTTGCCCAAGGACCAGGGTATACCTGGTAGGTCATGCAAGAGAATGGGGATATCAAGTGCATGCCTCAAGGAGATGTAACCCTGAGACAAAACTAATCTGTAATCTAAGTTATATGTTGTAGGAAGACGCTGCAGGATCAACAAGAGGTCAACTTTGCAATGAACCAGGCAAGTGCAACAAGGACTTGAGCTAAGTTGGTGCTAATTGTTTAGTTAATAATAATCTTTCCTTAATAATTTCTTCCCTTTAATTAAATTATCCTTCTCTCAACCCGTGAGTTGTTCTATACTTTACTTCTTCCCCTCCTCATCTAAGGAGGGGGAGTGAGAGAGCGGTTGTGGTGTTTAGCTGCCTAGCATAGTAAAACCACCACACTCAGAAATCAACAACGTCTCTTGCTTTATTTTCTACATCTGCACAACTTGTTGCTGGGCTGCTAAGGTAGCGTGTTTCACTCTGGCTCATTGCTGGAGCTCCTGTTCTTCACTCGGTATTTCCTCCTCTTCCACAAGGAGCAGATGATCCGCCTGTGCTCCTTCCAGAAGATCAGGTATGTCTCTGGTGGGTGGGCTTTCTCCTACTTGGTGGGGCCTACTTGGGTGGGCTTTGTGTGCTGCGTTGGCTCAAAGGCAGCTGCCCCTTGTTTTTGGAAGTTTTTATGTAGTTTGTGTTCTGTACCCTGGGGATCTGCAGTCTTAGGCTGAACACCGCTCTCCTCTGATTCAGAGTGGTTCTGTCTCTGCTCAAAAATCCTTCCAGCAGCAGCCGTAGAGCTGGGCAAAGCCTGCAAAGCCAACCCCTTCTGCATCTCCAACAAAACCCAAACCTGAGGCCTTTCATGACAGAATTTTTTGGAGGAAAACACAGGCTCACCTGTCTTCTGAGTAGTGCAGGCACTGGGATCCTGCCCCAAATGAGAAGCCATAAGTACGATGCCTGTACGGCCGACCGGGACAGGGAGTCGACTCCCCCACAGGTCATTGCCAGAGGCTGGCTGGAGGGGTTTTAAGGGCTGAGTGTGGCTGCCCCGGGGAATCTCAGCTGGTAAGGGTGTGTCTCAGAGAGACTGGCTGCAGTATCGCTTTTCCTTTCTGATCTCCATCTGCCGCAAGCAAAATGAAAGCAAAAATCATCTGCAGGAGTCAGAAGAGACTGGAGAGCTATGCTGCCTTTCATCTGTGCGCAGAGACATGCGATGGAAAACGGGGAGCAGAAGTATGTTGAAACAGCAACTCAGATCTCAAGGGGAGAGCCTGAAAGATGACTAAGCACTGAGGCACTCAGGAAGCAGTCACCTACACTGTAAAACTGTGACCATGCATCTAAGGACACCACCTTTCCTGTTTTTGGGGTTCGGTTTGGTTTGGTTTGGTTTGGTTTCTTCTCTTTTGGGTAAGTGTTGTTAGGTTTTGCTTTTGTTTGTTTGTTTGTATTTTTACTCTCTTTCCTCTTAAGACAATAGGAACATACATGTATAAGGCATAGAAGTAACAGTGAGGTATTTTACACTTATAAATATTTTTTGACGTTGTAGAGGTTTCTGTGATAACTTTGTAAGGTGGATATGTCATATGGGCAGCTGGCAGTGACAACAGTTTTCACTATGCATCCAGACTATGCCCCAGCCCTAGAACAAGCATGGATCTAGGGGCTCGTGCCTTTCAATGTTTTTCTCAGCCTGAATTGAGAATGCCTGGCTCCTGCTGTGTCAACTGAGGGTAGTGGCACTCCAGAGACAGTGCTTCTCTGAGGGCTGGTGCTTTCTTCTCGACCCTGCCAGCCAGAGAACAGGAGGTGATATTGAATGCAGTGTTCTTGCCCCAGGGAATGGGAGCACCACCTTCAGTTCTCATTGGCTCGAGGGTCAGAGATGTCTTAGCATAGGATTTGTATATTTATTGAAAAATAATAATAATAAAATCAAAGAATCATTAAGGTTGGAAAAGACCTCCAAGATCATCTGGTTCAACCATCCCCCTACCACCAATGTCACCAACTAACCCATGTCCCTAAGCACCAGGTTTGTCTTCAAGAGAAGAGCATACTAGGGATTTGGAGTTGATGGCTGTATTGATATATACTTTTTTTCCCCTTCAGAAATTGTGAGAGATGGATCCTCTTGCTAGAGAGCTTCCTAAAGGAGTTGTTTTCTGCTCCCAAAGGAAGTTGTCACACAGAAATCAGAAGTCCTCAAGACCTGTATTTGTGTCTCAACACAAGTCCCTGACACAGAAGGGCTAAAACCCATGAGAAAGCCACCTACTGTGGCAGTGTCACGTGAAACATTTTCCTCCTTCTCATACTGGTGAAAGAGAGTAGGACATGGTGGCTTAATCCAAATCTGGCCATGCCCTGATGGTGGTCTCCTCCAGAGTGCTTACAGGCACTGAGCATTTGCACAGTGAGAGAAGACAAGTGCAGCTACTGCTGCCAGGTGGATTTATTTGCTCTGGCGTGTGACTGCTGCTAGTGGCACTAACTTGCAGTGCCACACCTCCGTGGTGATACTGAAATGAGAAACGAGCACATTTATTTCCTCCTGCTGCCAAGGAACACAATTAAATGTGGCTCTGAGGACTAAGAAATAGGGATACAATACCACTGACACTTAGCATTGACATCTCTGCTGCTCAACATAAGGGAGAGAGGTCATTTGCACGCGTGACACTCAAGGCATTAGGCTGTCTCCAGGATAGCATTGAGGGCTATGGATTGCTCTGGTTGAAATGAAGCAGGCAATTTTGCAAAAGCACCAGCTTGCAAGCTGTATATAAGAAGGCAGTTCCTCAGTTTGCTTTTAAAACTTGCCAGCTGAGTGGCAAAATCCTTCAGTGTCTGAAGGGATCAGCAGGGAGGCATTTCTTGGTATCAGCCTGCAAGAGGAAACGTGTTAAGATTACACAAACAAATTGCTCTGGCTACTCAGAAACCCATGAGAGGCTCCAGGGAGTAACCAGAGCAAGTCAAACACCTGCTCAGGAGACACTTAGGTCCAGGAATGACACTGCCTCTTCAGCTGACAGGGGCATTTGTGGCAAAGACTTGCACTGCAGCCAGAAACCAGTGACCTGCCAAGCAGGCCTCAAGCCCAGTACTCTCTTAGGCTGCAGTTTTGATGCAGAAAAGCCACAATCCAGAAAAAAATCATCTAAATGCGGCTGAGGGGCCACAGCCTGCCCTCCCCAAGACTTTTTCACCTTGAATGAGGGCTGAGGGTTTCACAGAAGGCTCAATTTGTAACCAAGGTGTAGGGTTAGGATTAGGACTAGGACTGGGAGGGAAACATAGACAAACCTGCCAAGGGGCTGCTGAAGGAAGGGTGTAGCTCAAGGACTGTGTAAGGACTGTGGTGGGGAGTGTGGGCACAGGACACTGCTTGTTCAGCTGGAGTGACACCAAACACATAGTTCAAGTATTGCAGAACTAAACTGAAAGTGTTTCTCTACATTTCTTTCCCTGTTTATTCTCTCCAAATGTCAGCTTTATTTTCCCTTTCACCCAAGAGCATGTGCAGGAGATGCCCCTGTTTCTGTCCCTGTCTCCCCAAAAGAAAAGGGTGAAGGAGAAGGGGGACTCCTTCCTGCCCCCCTGTGAGGTCTGCTGGTATCTCAGGGCAGTAGTGCCTTTGCACCACATTCACGTGGAACACACATGCATCTTACTCGTCAGTAAAGGCATTGCTTTTTAATAACAATGACAAAAAAGGTGAAGTCTTCAAAAGAGTGAGTGTTAGCATCCCTGAATTAAGCCACATGGATAAAGCTGCTGGCTCTGCCACAGCCTTGCCAGTTGTTCTCTAGAGCTAGCATTGCTTCAAATACCACATGGATACTTTGCACATCTAACAGAAAAAGGCTTTGTTAACAACATCTTACCCTCCCAAGAACATCTTATTTTCCCAAACAGTTCTCAGAGATGGAGATAAGGAAGGTCCCCTGACTTAAGCAAGTGCAGTAAATAGCTTGGGGAGAGACGGTGCCTATCATCTCTTCTGATACAGATTTCACTGAAGTGCAAACAGCTTTGGGCATGAGGCACTTCATGTTTATCATGGAAAGCAATACTCATGTCCTCTTGAATTTTCAAAAAGCTTTACTAGAGGGGAAGTATAGTGCAGATCAAATCCCTTAAACCCTCAAAGGTAAAATACCTATAGTTAAGAAAACTGGAAATTACATGCTTTACCTCTCACAATAACTGCCTTAAACTACAGGCTGGAGGCCAAGATAAAGGGAGACACTGTTAAAGCAAGGGGTAGTGGTACATGAAAGAAACAAGGAGTTGAGTGGTAAAGAGAGGCAGTAAGGAGAAGGAAGAAAAAAAATGGCCCAATGATTAAACTGGTGAGCAGCACTGCCTCTAACCTCCTTTTCACTAGAATAAAATAACAGCTAAGGAGACAAGACTTGTAGGGACCCAAAGATTACTCTGGAAGGAGAAAGATATTGTTTCTTAAAATGCTACTTACATTCAAGGCCTCAGGAGCCACTGACTTCCAACTTTGTGGAGTGCCAAAACTTCCTTCAGGGCAAATATATATCCCATGTCTATTTTCCCATTTTCCACTAACAGGATGTTCTTCTGTTTGTGTGTGTGTTTGTTGGCCTGTACATTGATCCAGGATATCCATAATCTGCCCAATTTATTTATTTTTTTTTTTAATTCTGCTGGGTCCATTTCCAAGGAATTCTATGAATGAATTTCTGAAATCTTTTGTTCCCAATCCTGAATTCAAAAATTTGCTATTTCCATTGAAATATCATCAGGATGACATTTCCTAGTAGAGCTCCCCCTCCTCAAACACACGTGTAATCAACAGGGTAATTGTCCAAGGATCAGACAAGCCTCAGCAGTCTCTTCACAAGACCCCACCATGACCCCCCAGCAGGCTCCAGCTGTCCCTAGATATCCGGTGAGGTGGGAAGCTGGGGGTGTCTGTACCCTGCAGCAGGGAGTCACCCACTTTATCACTCGTTTCTTCCTCCCAGTGCTGCTGCAGGATTCAGGCTCAGCGTACATGGGTGCTTCATCTGACACAGCTCCCAGCCTCTTGCTTGCTCCCAGCACACTGAATGTGCTTAGAGACTGCACATCTTCAGGGACAAGGGACAAGCTTCCAGCCATCACTCTCATGGGAGCCTTTACATCCCAAGCAGATGATGCATAGATGCTGCCAGCTCCTCCTTCAGTACTGCTCCTCCCACTGCTCCTCTGATGACCTGTGGTGGCACAGATCATTAAAGGAGACCTGCAGAGCTGTGTCCTCCTCCTAGACGCAGCTCTGAAAGGCAGAAGTTTGAGCAATGCTGTGGCTTGTTTTCTGTGTCACCTGAAAATTCATGTTTTTTTACACCAGTGATTCAGCAGAGCAAACTGTGTCTGAGGACTGGGATGTAAGACAGCTTCTGTGAAGGAAAACTCCAAAGCTGATCCCAACATAAAACCAGGGTGAGTTTCTGTGTTGGCTCCCTGTAAATTCTGCTGTACTTCTTGGAAGCAGTTCCTGAAAGAGCATTTCATTCAGCCTAAAGAGAAACAGAGAGTATATCTGCTGACCAGCTGTGCTGAAACATGTCTCTGTCTCCATAGCCTGCTTCTCTTGAGAGACAGTGACAAACCCAGACATTACTGAGTTTGTTGTTTTGGAGAATGATGCTCTGTGTTTCGCCCCGTCAGAAGTGACCTTGAGATGACAGCACAGCAATGTGTTTAATTTGAATTCTGCCTGTCTGGTACTGTAGGGATAATTGTCCATCCTCAGAAAATAAGGGGGTTGTGGCATATGTAAGATGATCAGCAGTAGGCAATGGGAAGAGGCCAAAACTCCTGTGTTCTTTATACAAAAATCAAACAAGGGCTTTATCCCCTTTCAATGGACTAGTCTGATTTATCAATTTGCTAACTCATTTCTTCATTAATTCAAACACTCATTAACTCACAAAGTTGCGAATTCATGAGCTTACAAGCAAAACAGTTGCTTGAGAGTGAGAGTGCTTGTCTTTTTTCCTCTGTCACACTGCAGGCATCCCTTGTGTCTCTGTGGGAAGCATGAGAGCCTCAGCAGCTCTGCTGCTGGTGGATCCACTTCAGAAAGCTCATGCTATACCTAAAGGCAGTGGTCTGCCAGCAAGAATAAACTTAAGAATAGATAGTAGTAGCACATGCACTTTTACATCTACTTACCTGGGTCATAGGTTCATTTGCTACCAGCCCTTCGTAAGCTGCTAATAACACCTTTTAAAAGATGAATAATTGTGCTAAGCAATCTGCCATGCTTTGGAAAGCAGTGTTAGGGGCTGGCCCCTGTTGCCTTTGACCTCTCCAGTATCCCCTCTCCCGCAGCTGGATGTACAGTGAGAGGGGCTGCTTAGGGTGGGTGAGCCCCAGTGGCTGGCACACATTTACATGTTTCTTTAAAAGCTTTGGGGCCCTCATCATGTCGTGGGGTCCATTCCTGCACTGTTTTACTATAGTAGGTTACAGTGGTTAGGCTATCACACTACACCCTGGAATAGGTGCCCTCAGATCCTGAAGTCCCCAGCACAGCACATAACTCCTGTTCTTCTCCCCGCTGTCCGTCTGACTCCACAGCAGATCAATTCCTGCTTGGGTCATGTTTTTTTTTCTTTCGGTCTCTACCCCAGCAAAGCGGGGATGTGTTCAGACAAGTGTCCGCAGGTTCCGCCAGGCGGCCGGCTCTGGAGGCATCACTGATGCATTGCCCCACAGTGACCTCTTGTGGCAATTTCATGCTTCCAGCTCTTCAGCCAACGCAGTCAGCAGAGTGGGAGGACTGACCGTGCGCCAAGCCTTGGGTACACGAGTAAATGTATAGCTGAGTCCTTGCCCGTGACTTTCCCCACGGGTGCCCACAATAGAAACAAATTGTTTGCTAACTGGAGCCTGTCCTTGCTCAGTGTCCTTATCTACCACCTACATTTGGGCTCCTGTGTCAATAAGGGTTATTGTAAAGTAGTGGGATTTAGCTGCCACCATAATCTTGGTACTTGGATCCTCAGCAGGGCAAGTAGCAGCTGCTCTGGCTGCCACCAGGTCAAGCCCCACCCCTGGCTGCCTGCATATCTGTGGTCCAAGGGTAGTGCAGGTAGATGTCAGCACCCCTGAGCTCGCATCCCTAACATCCCCCGACTCAGCCATTATATCTTTAATTACAGTGTCACCGCCATCCCTGGGTACAGATCCCAGAGGACTATCATGGAGAGCTGATAAGAAAAACTTGGCCAATTGATGTAAAAGAGTGGTTGTCAGCCCATTTATCTGACTCAGAGCTCTTTATCTAAACACAATTTCCATAACCACTTACACTCAGTATTGACTGGGGGGTGCTCCTCTGTTTCCCCATTTTGCTTTTCACTTCCACATAGAGACAGGCCTCCTTTCCATTATGTTTGCTGTGGTTCTCCCTGTTCTTTTATCATTTGTGGTATATGCTAGTATATATTACATATGCAGGGAACCCCCTTGGAAGGTATTATCACTTAAACCTGGCTAAGGATAATGAATCCAGTGCTTCCTCCTCTCCTTTTCCTATGGGACTGAGATGTCCCTGCTCACAAATAACTGCCCAGAGACTTGGCTCTGCCAGGGGGGTAGGAGTGGGGGATGTTTGTCTGGCACCTGGGAAAATGGGGGCTCCTTCCTCCAATTCAGCTAAAACAGGGGGTTTTCAGTTTGACTGCCACAGCAGCCAGGCAATACGGCTGGTGTCTAGTAGTTATTACAGGTTGAAGCAGGCACACGCTCGTTGGAGTGCTCTGTTGTCCTGTCTTTATTACTGGTAGAGGGACGGGGGTAGGAAGATCATCCCTGCTATCATCTCCCCCTAAGGGCAGGGGACCAGGGTCCAATAAATCCCAAATATCCAACAGACTTTAAGTGGGTCTAACATAGTGGCTTCCAGCAAGCTCCTACTGTGCCCTTTGGGTTCTGCAATTATCTGGGGCTGAAGTTTTGATTCAAGCAATTCATTTTGCATTTCTATCTGTCTGTACTTTACTTCCCAGTTACTCCTTCCATTTTCCTTTTCCTCATTTTCCTCTTTCATTCATGCAATCTCTCCCTTCATCTCGTCTGTTGCTGCTCTTAAACAATGGCCTAGTAGCCAACACATAGCATCTTTCCCTCTTCCCTTCTTTAAATTACAAGAAGCCTATCTTAAAACTCATGCCAAATTTTGTTAGCATCCTTGCAACAGCTTTCTGCCCAAGATACATCTCAGTTAGATTTTCACAGTCCCTCTTTCCCAAATTTATCTCCCGGTTGTTGACACTCGTTATTCAGTTTTTCATTTGTCACCATGACACACACACACTTAACCAATTGCCTCAGTTGGCATGGTGAAGCAGCTCGTCCCTGCCAACAGACGTGTCAGAGAGAGATCCAACTTCTGACACTGATAAAATGTCACGGTTCATTTGGGTCTCTCACATTCACAGAGCAACACACTCTGTGAATCAAGCTTTCTTTCATGAGCTCATTAGCAAGGGTACAATCCCCTTTTGATAGATTAGTCCAACTTAATTCTCTAAATAGTTGCTTCATTAATTCACCCTCTCATTAACTCACAAAGTCACTAACTCATGCACTTATGAACAAAACAGTTGCCTAGCTGGGAGTGAGAATGCTCATCTTTCCTTTTCCATCACACTGCAGGCATCCCCCGTGACACTGAGCACATGAGCCTAGCAGCCTAGCTGCTGATGGATCCACTTCAGAAGGCTTTGATCAGAAACTATCAAGGAGTTACTCTTGCAAAGGTGCAATGAGTGCAGACCTTGTCCTCTTCTGCCCTTGGTACCCCGTGCACGTGCTGCTCTTACTGAGACAAACAGGGCTGCTACCAGCCAGCACTAGGCCTTAGCAGGAGCTGTGTGCTAGGGCAACACCTGACAGGAGCTGAGGGAACAGCCACGGGCATTTATTTCCACCACTGCCTTATTTTTTCCTGACTTGATTCACACTGGTACTGAGCACAGCTCATAATCTAGAGCTGAGTCTGGATTTTCTGCTAGAGACCACTGAAGTAGTTTATTATTCTACATGTGCATCTTATGCACACATCACCAATGCAAGCTAGCACTGTAATTCTTTTTCCTCTTTAATGACTTTCCAAGCTGGATGAAAGTTCATGTAACAGCAGACAGCGGCTTGAAGTAGCTGCTGCCTTTGCAACATCAATTTCTCCAGCTTTTGGGTTATTTATGAAACAGGAAGTCTCCTGCAGAAACAGCCAGGAGGACCCCTGTACCTGGGGCTGCAGAAGTCACTCTGCTATGAGGAGTTTGAGTTCTGGCTTCTGGTTGGGTTTCCATGTTAGCAATAGCATTGCAAGAGTCCAGGGCCTGATTTCTGTGCCCATGATGCCTCAGATACAGTTCTAGGTGCACTTGGGGTGTTGTATTGGGCTTACGTGGCAAGGTTTTAGTAGATGGGCACTGTAGGGGTGGCCTTTGTGAGACAAGGCCAGAAGCTGCCCCATGTCAGATAAGGGCCAGCTCCAGCCTTCTCCATAAGGGACCCACCACTGGCCAGAGCTGAGCCAGTAAGTGATGTTTGTGCCTCTGTGAGAACAGATTTAAGAGATGGGAAAGAAAAAAAAAAAAAAAAAAAAAACAACTGCTGCACAAAAGCAGCTGGGAGAGAGGAGTAAGAACCAGCCTTGCAGCCCCCCAGGTGAGTGCAGCAGGAGGGCAGGAGGTGCTCCAGGCAGGCAGCAGCAGTTCCCCTGCAGCCTGTGCAGAGGCCCCTGGTGGAGCAAGCTGTCCCCCTGCAGCCCATGGGTCCCACATGGAGCAGATCTCCACGCTGCAGCCCCCCTGTGGAGGAGCCCCCAGTGGAGCAGGTGGATGTGGCCTGGAGGAGGCTGCGGCCCATGGAGAGCCCCCGCAGGAGCAGGCCCCAGGCCAGAGCTGCAGCCAGTGGAGAGGAGCCCACGCAGGAGCAGGGGGCTGGGGGGAGCTGCCACCCAGCCGTGGGGGACCCGTGCTGGAGCAGTTCGCTCCTGGGGGATGGATGGACCCCGTGGTACAGAGCTGTGTGGGAGCAGTGCTTGGAGAGCTGCTGCCTGTGGGCAGCCCCCGCAGGCTCAGTTGGGGAAGGACGGCATCCCGTGGGAGGGACCCCACGGGGAGCAGGGGCAGAGTGACCATGAAGGAGCAGCAGAGATGAAGCCTCAGGGACTGACCGCAGCCCCTATCCCCTGTTCCCTTGTGTTGCTTGCAGGGAGGATGTAGAAGAAGGTGGATGGGGAGAAGGTGGTTTTAACTTGCTTTTAGTCTCTCACTGCTCTGGCTTGTTAGTAATAGGCAATAAATTGCATTAATCTCCCTACTCTGAGTCTGTTTTGCCTGTGATGATAATTGTTAAGTGATCTCCCAGTCCTTATCTCAACCCTTAAGTCCTTTCCATAGTATCTTCTACTTTCCCTTTGAGGAGGGGCAGTGGGAGAGCAGTTGTGGTGGAGCTCAGCTGCCCAGCTGGGTAAAACCACCACGAGTACAGTGTTGACCTTTGGGAAACCAGCCGAGCCTCCTGCCGGCAGAAGGCCTGGCTGCAAGCATGCAAAGGACAGCACTAGATGGTGCAGTCACACTAGTGCAGCCACCCGGGCCTCCTGGCTCGCTGTCCAGCAGCCCATGGCAGAGGCAGGCTCCTGGTGTCCCACAGAGCCTTTCTGTAGTGGCACCTCCATGCCCAGAGGCCGCACTGGCCAGCCCAAGTGGGCTGAATGGATCCTTACTGCCCCCCTCTTGGAGCAGCTGGAGTAAGGGCAGTAAAGCCAGCACTCAGGAGGGGAGCGGCCTTTCCTGAAGGAGAAGCTTTTCCTTTTCCTGAGCACCCAGTTCCTGCAGAAAGAGGTGCTGGAGGCAGGAGGTGTTGCCAGGCCACCACAAACAGCATCCACGGGTGACAGGACAGCCTGGCCTCGGGTGAGGCCAGGTGGGGAAGGGGCAGCCAGCCTCCGGGGGGTTCTGCTCTCACTGTCTGTCAGCAGAGCTGCCAGGAGACAGACACAAGCCAACAGCTGGGCAGCAGAAATGATTTACTGGGGGGACATGCTGAATGTTCCCTACACATTCTGTTCCAGCTATGCAAGGAAAGTACAAGGCTGAGGGGAGGCCACTCTCAGCCCCAGCACTGCCTGTCCCAGCAGCGAGTGGGAGGCTGCTGCAGCTCCACATCCCCAGGTCCCACGTGGAGACAGAGCCTGAGCACATCCTGACAGTGTGCACACACACACAAATACATAAATGTCCAGGCACAGAGGTTAACACAGAGAGAAAGCTCTGTCTTTACCAGCACCCACATGCACACCCATAGTACTCAGGTGTCCTGATCCTGCTCCTCCACTTCTACTGATCAGGATTGGAGTCTGCTACTGCAATATGGCCCCCACAACACATGGGTTGCTCCTGCTGTGGGGTTTTGGGCCCTCAGCTTGTCCGGCAGCAACCCCCTGCCCTGCTCCAGCCACTGGCAGCAGCACCAGGAGCCCCGAGGTCGTGGCTCACCCAGCTGCTGGCACGCAGACCTCTGCTCCTGCCCCATGGTGTTCATACCTGCACACGCAGAGATCACAGCCACACAGGAGGCAGTCAGGAATCAGATTTACGCAGGGTAGGGGACTGACCGTGCTGATTAAGCCCAGGGCTCAGTCTGACAAGTTGCTGATCAGCCACCCTTACATTCAATCAGCCCTTTCTTCCCTCTTTACCCTACAGCTGTTTTTCTCCAATCTGCCTCGATTAATTTCCTTCCCCACCTTTGTTCCACTCACTAAACACTCCCTAATTCTTAACCCATTCCCACACCCCCCTTCAAAGATCCTGTAGTCAGTTTTATACAGTCCCCAAGTGCTCTTCCTCCTGCATCCCACTGATCCCTTATCAGTTTCAGCTGGCAGTTTTCTGGGGAGTTTCCCTGTTGACTCATCCTGGTGGGTTTCACACCTGGGACAATGGTCTCCTCCAGGGATGGTCTTAGGAAACAGCCAATTCAGTGCACTGTAATTATCACTGATTAGGTTTTCACTGATTAGGTTACCAAGGTTCCTCCACCTATCATTGTTTCTCTGATTTTCCCGTGTCTGTGTGTTTATGGTGATTAGGCGTTGCCCTTAGTTGGCTAACTAACAGATGTCTGTAGATTTGGTTAAAAGTAAACAAAGGGAACTCAGATCTTTCTTGTTTGCCAAAGTAAAAATACAATGCCCTTTCTCCACACCTGGTTTAATTAAGCATTGTTAACAAATGGCAAAGTGTGAACTGAGGACTGCAAATCTTTGAATAACAGAGGATGCTGTAGTCAGCCCACATGGCACCAGGAATCTGCTACATCTGAGGCTGCAGAAGAGACAGATGCTCCTGGTGTCAGCAGTATTACTGCAGAAGCAATGGTAATGTCTTTCTTGAAAACACGTGGCACAGAAAAAGCTTATCCTCTGAACTCTGTTGAACAGCTTGCGCTGTCTGTAGTGCACGTGGTACCTTAGTCATCCTCAATTACAAAACTACTGAAGAGTTGGTCTACCTTCAGCTGCTGTGTGAGCATTAGTGTCCTTACCTTCTCTGAGGGGGTGGCCTTGGAGGGAATACTGGGGCAGAGAAGAGGACTCCTGTTGGACACAGAGAGATTATGTTGCCTCCTTCTCTGGGAGCAGGAGCAGTTGCTGTGGTCTGACGCAGAGCTCTTATAGCTTTCCTGGATAAAAATTGATTCATGATCAAGTAAATGGAGGGCAATAGTGCTTTGTTACCAGGATTGTGGGATATTTCTGAGAGGTAGGTGGAAGTAGTTACACATTTAAGGAGGGCTTCAATTACTGTCATCTTCAGCAGACAACAAAAGGCTTACCTTTAGGGGAAATCAAAGTGCCTCTGACCAAAAGCTATCTCTATGCAGTATCTTGGGCATAGAGAGAAGAAACCTGCCAGAAATCCTGGTGACAGGAGGTTTTGGAGGCAGGTGGCAAATCAAATTGGAAGAACTTAACTCCCTCAGTTTCTGGGCATGATCTCTGAACAGCAGCAGAACCAGCAGCCATTGCCGTTCCCAAGAGGCAGGGCAGAAGTAACTACCTCCTGAGGGGAGGAGAAAGCACAACTGTCAGACAGCCTCAGTCTGACAAACAACGTGGACAGTGAGTCAGGAAAAACAACCCATTTTCTTCTGCCTTATGCTAACTTCAGGCATGTTTTGATTCCAAAGTGTTCCAGTAAGTAAAAGCACAATAGTGTTGTACTACAAAACACAACTGTAATATTAGACAGTAGCTCTAAGTGGGTACCTGAGGCAGGGTATAAGTACGGGACAAGCACATGTGGTACTTCCCCTTATATTTATACTTTCCCAGACTCAGTTTTGGGACTTCCTGACTCAGCTGTGCTTTCTGCATATTTGAAATCTCTCAGTGGATTTTCTTCCATGAATTAATGCAGTGTTCCCTTCCCATCCATGTAAACTTTCACCAGATTTTTGGCAAGGAGTCTGGTAGATAGTTACCTTTCACTCATGTTCCTTCAGGGGTGTCCCTACTTCAGCACAGGTCACCTTCTCCTAGCCTGGAGTAAAAAAAAAAAGTTAATTCTCCATCTGTGATCAATGCTACTCCCCCTACTTCATTTTCTCTGCTTAAAATCAGAGCACCTTTTTTTTGTTTGTTTGTTACTGATGCTCTGTTCCCATGATTTGGTTGCATTTTGCACTCACAACAGAATCAAGCAACGATTTCTCACTGGAACATTAAAACAGGCTAACCTTAGCACTCCTCTTTCGACAGCCTATTTTAAGCTCTTCTAAGCAGAAGAATCATTAATATTTCAGTATAACTCATTTAAAATTCAAATGTAACCTTCTAAACTTTGGTCCATGCCCTTTATCTATAGTGGATTATTCAGTTATCCAGACCCCCTTTATCTAAACCCATTATCCATTCTCAGTATCTCCCTTTCTATTACTCAAGAAAACAACCCTGAGGGGAAAAATAGAGCTACACTGAACTTTATTCTTTAAAGGTCATAATTGGTTGTCCAGATATTTTTATATTTCTTGTTTTTATCAAATTTTAAAAGCTGCCACTCCTGCCACCTCCTGCAGAAAGGGAAACCACTAGCTTCGCAGCATTTTTGATTCATTGCTAAGTATAACTTAAAAGATATGAACAGATTATTCTTATTACTTATGCTGGTATGTATGAGCATATTCTTTAAAAAGGTCTTCATCACAGAAGTTACACTGTGGCCTTCTGCTGCAGTTAGGTTTTATCGATCAACTTTATTTCTTGTAAAGCTAGTTTTCTATCCACGCACACCCAAAGGGAACTCACTTCAATTTGGTGGGGTTTCTGGGGGTGGGTGTGGTGGAATTGCTTTGTTTTGTCTGTTTGTTTTATGTTGTATATAACAATGAGTGGATCATGAATTCTTTATCTTTCATTCTCACTTTTATTCTCACTCACTAGACTTAGCATCCAACTAGGAATTCCATCAGCCCTAAATTAGATATAAATATTGTGGCTAAGCTTTCACCTTACTAGCAGCACCCTAGATATGTTCACACCCCTTCTTTTGCCATTTCTTGTCCACCTCTCCGAAGCCAGGACTCGACACCCTGTGCTGCCAGTCCCGCTGGGCCACAATTCATCGTTGCTCCTCGTACCAAACCGTACCTTTCCTTGCATGGCCACCAGCCCCCTCAGGCTCACTCCCCTCCCACGTGGCTGTGTAACCAACAAACATCCAGAATTCAGCATCCAGATGTGACCGTCTCAGGAATCCTGTTTCTGGCAAGCTGCCTGCCCGTCCCCAGGCACTTGCTGTATCCAGGCTGTGCAGGCTCCTCCGCGAGCACAGCTGCCTCCCATATGCTCCAGGTCTAAAGGGGAGAGCCAAGTCTGCTTCCAGAGCTTGAGGTAACAGGCAGGATACTCAAGCTATTTCCAACAAAACAGCCTCCTGCTGATTCAGGTGGCTCAGTCGCCAGTCCCTATACTGATGCCTGTTCAGGGACCTTCACATTAACGAGTACCAGGATATCATAAATGCACAAACCTTGCACAAGGATGGGCAGAAGACTTCAGTGTCTGCATTTACTGTGACCAGAGCAGGTGTTTGCTAATAGTGAATTTAGCATTTAGCATCTCAGCTTCATAACTGAGACAAGAACACAAACGCAGCTTTTACAATATGAGTTCAAGTGCGAGTCTGTACAAGGCATGTGGTTTACTGATTTTTCATTCTGGCTCACTGAATACTATTATCTATCTTGAATTTAATGGATTTTTTTTTTCTTCACAGTTTTCTGAAGTATCTTAATTGTACATGCGTATTTTATAGAAACTTATACCCAAGTTGCCATTTAATTCTGTAATTAGCTCCTTTAATTCATATCAAAAGCTGAACATCCGTCAACAACAAATGAATCATCATGAGCAAATCTAACTCTGAAGATTAATCAACCATCAAAAAGTAACTTACAGTGAGCAAGCTGAAAAAAAAAAACACATACACACATTAGAACAAATTGGTAGTTGTATTTTATTTAATCAATGAAAATCTACGTTAAAAACACAAAATCAAATTCAGTAACCCAATACATTGGATTAAAGAAAGCTTCAAGCTTTTAAGCACAAGCCAGAAGTCACAGTCTCAAATGAGAGTTTCAGAGGCCAAAGCAATACGCTGGAACAAAGGAGGATATTTAGGTGGAGTCATGCTCCTTGCACCGTTAGCATGGTTTCAGGTGCAATATATATTTTTAGCTGTCAGTTACAAGAAGCTTTTGTATTTGTTTTATAGTTACGGTTGTTGCATTGCTTACCTAGGCCCTGGATAAATGGAGAAAACAAGCAAGTTTAAGCACTTGCCTGCCCAATTACTACCAACAGACAATTTACATTGTGATAAAGCTAGCTTTATTTAAATGAGGTTCAGACAAGAGTTAACTTTACATATTATTAACAGCTTTGGAGCTACAAACATAAGAATCAGGATTACACAGGTCATGCTATTGTTATTTCATTTTACCTGCTGCAGTCATTGCAATATGGCTTAACGTACATAGGTACACAATTTGTACAAATTCAGCCAAGTTTGCACTTGTGAGGTGTTATTAAGAGCATGATTAACTTGCAAGCCAACTTAAACCTGTGGAAACCAACCGAAGTTGTTGGAATTGCCCAAAGCTAAGGGGGAAAGCTGCCACTAACAATGGACAAAGACAGACTGGATTGTTTGAAACCACATTGTTTGGCTTTAAATATTTATATAATTTGCTCTGAGGTAAGGAAAAATCTTTTGATGCTTCCACACAGGGCAGCACCAGATGGTGCAATCACACCAGTGCAATCAGTCGCATTGCTTGCTGTATGTGCAGCCCCGAGGAGAGGCAAGCACCTGCCATAACAAGAGCATTTGTACACTAAAAGTTGTTTTTAAAATAAATTACTATACAGGTAGGATAGTGAGCTATTGTTCAACTTGGTGGGCATCGGTTTTCACAAAGTGCGATCTGTAACCTTCACTTTAGAAATCAGAGCTGTGACTGGTACCCTGTGTTTGATTTTAATGTAAACAAACAAAAGGGAAGACCTACTCCTGTTAGGGACAGACATCCCAGGACTCTCAGACTTGAGGCCTCTTTCTCCTTTAGATCACCCAGCTCACCCTGGTCTGCAGCTGTTCTCAGTCCAATCCACCTTAGGTGAAGACTTTTAGGATTTCAGCACCCCAAACTTCTCTTCTGTCTTTTGCAATCCAAAGCAGAATTCACTACCTGCCTGGATGTTAGATGGTGCGGGTAGAGGAAAGACTTGGGGATGAATGGGGTAGTGACCAGGACTGAGCAGGATGTGATTTAGGTGTTGTGGTACAGCTGAGGTTGCTGTATGAGTAAGACAGCAGGGAAATAATAAGTCTGGAGGGTTCTCAGAAACCTGGGAGGACTGCAAGTTGAAGTGACGTTGGTCAACACAGTTGGATCTGACACAGGTCAGGGCTCTCCTTTTGTCTTTAGAAATACCATAGTTCTACATTAAAATCAGAACTGGGCTTAGGATATACATATAAATATTCAAAGCATGACAGCCAAGTTTTGGAGAGATTTTACAAAGGGAAAAACCTGGAACAATAAATAGGAAACTACATGTTATCAAATTCCACTCCACCAGTATCCATTTCCTCTCCAGGCTACTCTACAAAATTCCTTTAAGGGTACGCCTAAACGGTACAGAAGTATCATAGCTCTACAATAAAATCAGAACTGGGTTTAAGACATACATATAAATATTCAACACATTACAGTCCAGTCCTGAAACCTGAAGTCTTGAACAACAGAAAAAGAGCATTCTCAATCTCCTTTCAAGCTACGCTGTAGAAGTAATTTCTGACTAAATCAGGCCTGCGCAAACACAACTGAAGGATGGAAGGAGATACCTGAATGGGACTGAAAGGCAGCAATCTTGAGCATCTTGCTCAAGGATTTGTGCGTGATCCAGTTCCTGCTGTTTGCTAGACGTGTCTGCTAGTCAGCCAGAAGTCTCGTGTGTTCTCAGTCAGCTCTCCTCTTTCCCCTCAGCACAGAAGTGGAGCAGCAGCTGTGGCCACTTGTAGGTCAGATCAAGGCAGCTACGGAAGATGTTTGGGGGTAAGGGAGACTGCAGAAAGGAGGTAGGGGATTTGGGGATGAATGAAGGGATTCAGGAAGTCAGGGCACAGACAGGACACGTTAAGTGAGGGGACGGTAATAACTGTGGCACAAATTTTAGAGGTCTGTCCATTCACTCAGTTGTGCATCTCCAGTCTAAATGGGATATTTTGGGCAGAGGCAAATGACCTTTGAATGGAACACGTGTAGATATACCCAACGTTAAAGGCATTGTTTTTTAATGACAATGACAAAAAACGTGAAGTCTTCAAAAGAGCAGATGTTAACATCCAAGAATACAGGGTAGTGAATTAAGCTCCTGGTTCTGTCACAGGATTGTCAGTTGTTCTCTAGGACCAGCATCTCTCCAAACGCCACATGGATACTTAGCACATCTGAAAGTAAGAAGACAGTACAAAGAAAACCCTGTATTAATGACAACTTACTCTCAAAATTATCTTATCTTTCCCAAGCAGTTTTAGAAATGGATTTGAAGACAGTCACATGGCTTAGTTAAGCAAAAACAGTAAATAGCAAAGAGAAAGACTATACCTATCACCTTTTCTGATTTGGATTTCACCGAACTATGAAGAGCTTTGGGAACAAGGCACTTCAAGTTTACCATGTAAGGCAACACTCACCTCTAAGATAAAGTAAAAAAAAAAAAAAAAAAAAAGTCTGTGGATTAAATCTTATACACATCTGTATGGCATGTGTTTAATGTATCTTGGAAAACTGGAAACTACATGCTCTACCTCCCAGAAATACCACCCTAAACCACAGGTCAAGACAAAGGCCTTTAATGTGAGCACAGCTGTACAGAAAACAAACAAGGTGTAGAGTAGGTGCATATAGGGAAATCTGTGGCCTGCTGGTTGAAACGGGGAGCGCTTGTCTTTCACTGGAATTAAAAAAAAAAAAAAAAAAAAAGGAGAGGAGAGGAGAGACACAACAGTTGTAGAGAGTGCAAAATCTACTTTGGGGAGAAGAAGAAATTACTGGCTGAAATTGCTACTTACATTCAAGGCCTCAGGAGCCAACGAGTTCTGACTTTGTGCACCATCACAAGACGTGCCTCCTTCTTGGCAACCATCATCCTGCCACGTCTGCATCTTCCCGTCCTCCACCGGTAGGTGACGTTGTTCTTCCTCCCTTTCTGCACACGTTTGCTGACCTCTGTGTTGGTCTGAGATTTCTGTAACCTGCCCAACCTCCTTTTCCTTCAGTTTTAGTGGGTGTACATCTTTGGTTGAATCTTCTGAAGTACTTAGCTCTAATGCTGATTTCTGAAGTCTTACACTTTCCCTTGAAATGTCGTCAGGGGTAGGCACAATATGAAGAGAATTCTGACTTTGTCCATCTTCCAGCACCTCACAAGTTAACAGCATGTCTTTTGTTTTTCCTACAGTCGCATGAATTTCTGCAGACTCTATTAATGTAGCATGTTTCTCTACTTTGGATTGCTGGAGCTCTTGTTCCATACTTGACATCTCTTCCTTTTTTACTAGGAACTGGTGATCTGCATGCATGTTTTCCAGAAGTTCAGGTATAATTGTACCTGATGGGCTTTTCCCTACGGTCTTAATGTGCTGCTCTGACTCAAAGGCCTCTTCTGTTTCCGCAAGTTTGTTAACGGCCGTCTGGATGACATTCAGTACAATTTTTGTACTCTGGGACTCTATAGTCCCAGAAGGAACAACATCCGCCTCAAATTCTGCGTGGGTGAGGGAGAGACCATCGCTTAAAGGAGCAGCATGCTGTTCGGGTAGTCCAGTGCTCTGGGGACTCTCTGGTATTCCATTCATGTAAGCAGGACTTACTTGAGGCTCGGGTGCTTCTGCCCTACCAGACCGTGCACTTTCACTGCCTGAAGAGTCAAGGGTGGTAAATGGGACCTCATCAGAAACCATTTGCTCTGGTGTGGTTGCCAAGGGCTCTGCAGTTTCGGCTGTTGTGTCTGTGGGCGTGACGGTTTCTGCCACGACATGCTCTTCAACTGCTGCAGCTGCTACAGGCACAGGCATTTTCTGAGCCTCTGAGCTCTCAGCTGATAGGAAGGCTGAGTCGGGGTGCTCCTCCTGCGCAGTTAAAACCTCTTGCTGGACAACTGTTGAACAACATTCATCACCCCTCACAGCTTCCTGTTCTCCAGATTCAAATACTTCTTTGGCTCCTTCCATCAATTGCCCATTTATGCTTTCTTCTTTCTGAAGGTCTTGACAGTTCAGGGTTTCTACAAGTTCTTGTGCTGTTTCTGCAGACCTTTCTTCAACTAAGCTGCTTTGTTTTTCACTTGTCTTAGGACTTATGTCAGTGAGGGGAGTGCTTCCATTTTCAGTGATACCTAAGCACACTGATGCTGCATTAGATACGCTGTCTCCTTCAGTCTGGGGGGTGGCCTCAATAAGAGCCTTATCGCTTGGGGAGTGTGTTTCAGTTTTAAGCATGGCATCTTCTATTTTGCCTCCTTTGATTTCATCGCTCTGGGAGAGGCTTTCAGTTGTTTCTGTGTGTTTTGTCTCTAGGATGGGGACAGGATCTTTTGTCACTATCTGCCCGACATCCCCATCCCTCACACTCTGCTCAGCAGCTTCTACTGCTTCTGAGGCTGTGGTTTCAGAGATAAGGGCACAGGTTTCTACCTCATTCTGCGTCGGGACCTCAACAGCAATGACTTCTGTGCTTTTTACTCCAAGGAGTGCAGCATCTTCTTCCTCTTCCTGGGCAGCTGCCTTGCTAGGAACTCTTTCAGTACAAGTTTGCTCTTGTGAGTCTAGCTCAGGAATTTTGTCTTGTCTTTCAGGTTCAACAGGGACCACAGTGACAACTGCTTCTGTACACACTGGTCCTGCGGTGAGAGTTTCATCCTCTCCTTCAAGCTTCACGGGCTCTTCACCTGGAAGCCCCAAGGCAGAGGTTTCATCTTCGGTCTCGTTCTGCACCTGTGGAGAATCGTAACAGATCCTTAAAGAAGGGTACGAGCAGGGAGAGACTGAGAATGTTCTCGGTGAAAGCACCAGAAGAGGTGACCAGGAGGAGAGGAATGTTATAAGGACACTGAGATTAGCAGGTCACCAAGATCGCAGCACATCCAGTGTGTCGGGACACAGTTCAGGAAACAAAGGGCAGCTTAAAGCAAGGGACAGCTGACAGCACTTGAAACCAAGACAGCCAGAAAGGTGGTGGAGACACAGTTAAGAAGATAGGAACACATCAGTCACAATAACTTCTGTACGCGCATAGAGATAATGGTATCATTTCTTTTCCTGCCTTTGCAGAAGTGTCTCAGATACAACTGTATGTCTGCCTATGACTGAAGATACCACCTGCTACATCTGGTATCATATGCATCACAGCTGCATCATGTTTTCATATAATATCTTCAGTCACAGTGTGCTGTGCAGGAGCCCCAGTGGCAATCGTTTTCAGCACCTTCTGATCCATGCACACCATCTCCCACCCCCTTTCTGCAGTCATTGCATCCACATCACTGCACATGAGCATCAGTGGCTGCTCCTTCTGGACATCCATGTCTGTCTCACTAAAAACAAACTTCAGATGCCTCATGCTGCACAAGGAAGGTCTTTGACAGGACTACTGCCACAACCTGACTCTAAATCAAGTTAACACTTAACTCGAGTTAACTCTAAATCAAGTTAACACTTGCTGAATTTTTCTTTGACAGATCAACCTTAGTATCTTATGTAATACTTACTGCAGCCTGGACTTCTGGAATACATTCGTCTCTCATCTCATCTACTGTTAACTCTGCTAGGGGCAGTTTCTCTTGTTCTGAAGGCTCCTGCTTTGTTAATGGCTCTTCCTCAGGAGTGACAGTTTTGCTATCTTGTGATGAAGGTTCCTCAACTGTCCTCTGCATTTCAGATATCTCTTGGTCTTCTACAATTTCTTCCTCACATGCCTGCCACTGCCTTTCATCTCTCAATACATCCACATTTTCATATCCTTCTGTGCTTTCTTTCACTGCAGCAGATAATTCACTTCTTTCTGAACCTTCATGTCCTCTCTCTTCAATTTTATCTCTGTCCTGAATGCTCTCTGCACTTTCCGGGGGCTGGACATCATCCTCTGTGTGTTCTTCTCTTTTCAAGGACTGATCAAGCAAAACTGTTTCCTGACCTGCAACTTTCTCATCTGTAGCATCATCCTTCACTTCTGACTCAACTTCTTGCACTGTTGTAACTACAGTTGGTGTCATGGTTCTTTCACTAACCATCTGTGCTACTTCTGATGACTTTACTCTTTCAGCAACTTCGTGAAGAACTTTTTGCGTCTGCTTCTCTAATTCTTTCAAATTTTGTTCAGTGGCTTCTACTTCTTGTACTGGCGTAACTTCTTCTGTAGTATCTGGGGTTTCTAACAACTGTGAAACAGCAGAAACCATCTCAGTTGTCTCCTCAGCAAAGGATACTTCCATTGTTTCTTCAGCGCAGGAAGCTTCAGCTGTCTCCTCCAGAGCCGTCACTGCCTCTGAGGTTAACTCTAGCTCACTTGCTGTGGTATCATCACTAAGATCCTTTCTCGTCTCCGGCGCTGTCTTAGCGACTACCACTGCTTGTTCTACAACAACTTCTGATTCAAATGCTTTCTCAGTTTCTTTCTCTTCCTCTTCTTCTGCCTGCTCAATGCACTCTGTCAGAGCAGCAGATATCCATGATGGTGACCTTTCTTCAATACTGGTAACAGCTCTTTCCCCTTCCACAACAGTAACAGTGACTGCATGTACCAGCCCTTCACTGGGTTGCTTAACTTCAAGGGTGTCTTCTAATTTTTCTGCTCCTTCTTCCTCTGAGGTTTGTTTTTTCATTGCTTCAGCATCTTTCACTTTCTGGGCTTCAATTTTCTCTTGCTCTGCTGCTTCATATTCAGACAAAGGAACAACAGCTGGAATATCTGAATCTTCCTCAGTTGTTTCTGCCATGTCTTCTCTTGCTTGTTTAAGATGAGTTGGTTCTGGCTTTCCATCTGACTTTTTCTTCCTACGGCCAGGCATAAGTTTTCTAAATGGAACCCATGATTCATCTTTTCCAGGCTCACCATCCGATGTTGAATGTTCCAGGCTAGATCCCACAACAGAGTCTTCGGTTCTCTCTTCCATTCTGGTTTTGGATTTCCTTCTAGGAGTGACTAACCTTTTAAATGACTCCCATGTTGAAATACCTTCACCTTCAGACGGGCTTCCAGCTTGTTCTGGAGAGGAATTCCCTTGTCCTTGATCACTCTCCTGAGAACTAGTAAGAACTGCATCTGTTGCTGTTTCTTTGCTCTGTCCAGATTCTTCTATTTTTTGGCCATCTTGACCAAATTTATGCTCAGCTTCTTCATCAGATGATGATGATTTCCTGGCTCTTTTCTTTGAAGAACCTACACATATAAAGGCTTCCCAAGACACAGAGGTGTCAACCTTTCTTTTGGGCTCTTCTGTGACTTTCTCTGTTTTCTGGTCCATTCCATTTTCTTTTAACTCTACCTGACTTTCTTCAGCTGCATTTTCAGTTGCAGGCACTGCAGTGCTCTTTGTCTTATCAATTTCTTCTTCTTTATCACTTTCAGAAGGTCTTCTGACACGTTTCTTGGGAGTCACCATCTTTTTAAATGATGCCCAAGGCGTAACACTTTCTCTTTTTCTCTCCACATCTGAAATTGCAGCATCTTCATTTTCAGAGACCTGCATTCCATCTGCAGATTTTTCCAAAGAAGGAATTTCATTCAGCTCCTCAGGAGAAGAAGCAGAACTCTCCACCTTTTGTTCTTCTGGGCTATCTGGGGAATCTGATAAGTGTTGAGTTAGTTCTCCCTGTTCCCCTAACTTTGATTCTTCTCTTTTGCCTTTATGCTTCTTTCCAGACAGTTTTTTTAATCCAGTACCCGTAAAGAGTTTCTTTAAAGGACTGCCTTGTAATTTAGTTTTTTCTTGAGAAGAGAGCAGTTCAGCTTCATTTGTGATACCTTCTGGAGGCCTCTTTCCAGCTGCTTCTTCAGGAGCTATTTCTGTGGTTATTTCACCTGGTTTGGTACTATCAGTCACAACTTCACCAATTTTGCCTTGTAGCCCTTCATCAGTGGGTTTGACTGATCGTTGATCATCCGCGGTATCAAATGACTGTTCAGAAGTAGAAAAGGACTTTGATCCAGCAGCCTCCAGAGTCAGTTCTGTCTCATGGCCTTTGCTTGCTGCCTTCTCTGTGGTTTTATCATGAGCTTCTCTTTGTGCTTCAGTGGCATCTTCTGCCGTGGGTGAAATTTTCAATTCTGCTTTCTCTGATTTTTCATCAAACGTTTCTTTCACCAGTGACATAGGTTTACTTCCTTCTATTCCTTCAGACTTTTTAAACTCTTCACTAGTTGCCAATGAAGATCCTGCTTCGAGTTTCTCTTCAGAGGATATTTCAGTTCTGTCACTTATTTCACACTTTCCTGTTGACTCCAGATTTTCTCCTACAGGTAGGACTTCTGAGGATGCCTTCAGTTCTCCATTCACACTGTCTGTGATTACAGGGATTGTTATTAGTGGTTTCTCTGTCACTTCACTTTCTTTCTCCCCTTCTTCAGTTTTTTCTTCCTTTTTACCAATATTTTCTGTGACTTCTATTAATTTACCTTCTTGATCTTCTTCAGCTTTTTCCTCCTTTGCACTTGCTGTAGCAACAGTTGTCACTACATCCTGCTCATCATGCTCTAGTAGCTTTTCCTTCTCACTTGCATCAACTCCTATGTCTGTTTCAGTCTTAGGCTCTTGTTTTTCATCTTCTGTTTGTTCTTTCTCATGTGTTTCAATGGTTACTGCTGTCACATTATTCTCTTCAACTTGCTTCTCAGACTCAGATTTCTCCTTGTCACTGGTTTCAGTTGTTAATGTTGTCCCCTCTTTTTCTTGCTCTTCTTCTTTTGTAGGAGATGGTTGTTCATCTTCTTTGGGCTTCCTAAAACTCTTCTTTTTTCTAAATCCAGCCAATCCCTGAGAAAAAAATTTTCTTAATGGTGATGCAGTATCATTGGCTACAGCAGATGACTGAGAACTAATCTCATTTGCTTCTGGTGTTTTAGGAGATTCGTCTTCCGTTTTTTCATTTTTCAGTGCATCTTTGGTGTTGTCTTCTGCAGAGGGTGCATCTTCAGGCACCACTGTTTCTTCTGAGCTGACTTCTTTTTGATCATCAGCTCCTTCAGTGACTTGTGTTTCCTTTTTTACAGTAAGCAGCTGAACTGGTTCTGATTTTCCTGTCTTCTCTTTCTTTACTGTGAATCTGAATCCAACAAATTTAAAAACCTTTTTAAAGCCCAGATCATATGACGGTGGCTCAGATGCTTGTTCAAGGTCTTCTGCATCTTCTTCCGAAGATGGCAACTGTTTAACTACATGAGCATCCTCTTTCTCAGCATCTACACCATCTTTGGTGCTTGAGTCAGATGGACTTGTCTCCATAGTTTGGGTGTCTTCCTTCAGAATTACACTGGAATGTTCTGTTTGTTCAACTGTTTAAAAAAAAAAAAAGAAAAAAGAAAAAAAAAGTTAATTTTCTTCTTGATTTAATGTTATATTATACCTTTAGGTACAGATATATGCTATCTTTCTACAGTTTTATCAAGCTTTCCTAAACATACATGTTCCTTTATCTGCATACCTCTCTTAAAATTTTTAAGGACTAGTTTTTCTGATCTAAGATTACTGTAATTCCTTTCCTTTCTCACTTCATTGTAAATATCCTTTCAAAGTTTATTTGAAAATGCACCTTTAGAGCTCATTCTCTTCCTCTCTTTTGCAGTATTTTTCTTCTTTTGTAATTTAACACAAACTTAAGAGATAAAAAATTAATTTCTCTCCAATCAATACTCAAAGAACAACATGTGCAATTATTTCTGAAGTAAAGCTCAGAATCCTTTCCAGGTAGAAGGAAACCTAGAGGGGTGGGAGTGGTGGAGAAATGTTGACTTAAAATTACAGCAAGAAAAGGAAAGCTCATTTTACAGCTCTGTCCCAAAAGAATGGTAAGATGTTAAAATACCCATGGGAAATTCCCTATTTTTCTGAAAACCTGTAAAGCCCAGAACAGTTACATTACAACGTATTTGCTTTAAAGATTGTGAACCTTGGAATTCTCCCATACATCACATCACTGCTGTTGCCAGACAGAAACCTCATACGTAGCAATTCCACATCGCCTGAAAATAACGAAGTTGTTACTATGCAAGCAGGTAAAATTCTACCCTCCAGTTCTCACACGTCTGTGTTTGCATTGCCGCTTTCTTGAGCACTGTTTGAGTTTTTCCTTCAGGACACTGGCAACCAGCCTCTCAGTCTTGCTGGGACAATTTAAGCATTATCACTCCCTCTAGCCATGAGCTGCCTAAATTCACAGACTAGCATATAAATTAATCCCCCTGAAATACAGCAGTTAAAAAGCCAGCACACATCCATTTAAAAGCACAAAACTGTAAGCTCTACATACCCCCAGATAAGTAACATGTTCTTACAAATTATTAACAAACTATTGTAATAAGCCTAAATGCAAGTTTAACATTTGTTTGAAAGAATTTTGGACCAAAAAAAAAATCCAATGTTAGTGGCAACATCTTGGGAGAAGGCAGTGCCCTCATCTTTACATTGTGTACGTGCTACTTTGATGCCCAAGGGCATGCAGGAGACAACTTTCAAAAGTACATGCATCACTGCATTCCCCAAAATGAATTTGTTTTTATTTGAACCATCTTCACGTTGGATCTAACTGCTGTGAGCCTTCCTTTGCCAGGGACTGGACCAGCTAAGCTCTAGAAGTACCTTCCAGTTTAGATGCTTCCCTGCCTCTGTTTGCTTGCGACCTCTTTAGAAAGAACTGCATCTTTATAAGAGTATACACAACATGCACTAAGGTAAGGCTGAAACACGACTATATAATAAGTAAAACTAAATCTACAAGTACACTGCCTTCTAATAGCTACATAGAGGGCAAATTATGTTTATATTCACTATCAGCAGCCTACTGGTTGTTGCTTCTCAACAGACATAAGCTGTTTTTTTTTCTCCTTATCTAGCTGTTTAAAATTACTCACTTTAATTGTTCACTCCTAATTCTCTTAGAAGTCTGACCTCTGATAACACCCTTGCTCCCTGAACTTTTCAAACAATGATAGAAATTTTCAAATTGAGTAATCTGTGCCTGAGCCAGGTAAGAAGAAATATGTATATATTTGAAGAAGCAAGGATTATTACTCCATTGGTAATAAACCTCTTGCAAACATCAGTACAGTCCACAAGCAAAAATAACTCACTGTAAGAACACTTCAGTCATTCGCAGGGTAGGGAAGGGAAATAAAGTTCTAAGCACAGCTCGAAGCAGCAACAACAGATTGAGCTCACTTCTCATTTTAAGATGGTTAACAAAGGAAGAAAACACTTTGTGTTTATTTTCCTAATGTTCTTGGACTCTTATGAATCAAACATTACAGAGCTGCACACTAAGACCATGTAATGATAAAGCCAAGGAACCACCTTGCTATCTATGTTCATTTATTCTAGGTCCAGAAAGAAGTGCATTGTCATTGCCATCGAACTATGTTATTTATACAGGAAATATGTTTATATATGTTATTATACAGGAAGCTTATCATGGCTCAATAGGAATTCATAAAGTCAGAGGCATTTCTTCAAATACTGGGGTACACATCACATTTTAAAAATATTTAGTAACATGCGTACTTTAGATCTTTAGTATACCCCATATACACATAGAGAGAGATAAAGGGACATCTGTAGATATATACGTATATGTATATTTGTTTATATTTACATATACATGTATGTATGTATCTATGACAACAAAGCTTGCAAATACCACTGTTTTCAATACAGCAACATATTAACTCCTCTTTTTTTCCTGCATGGAGAAGGTGATATTTCTTCCCTTTGTCTATGTTACAATGGTTTTTTTGTTTTGTTTTTGTTTTTATGTCTGTTTTTCCCCTGGGTCAACCAGTTATGAAATTAAACACTTATCATTTAATGTTAAACACAGATTTGTTTATGAGCCAAACCTCTTACCATCTCCTATAGAAACAAGGTCTATAGAGCCTCCCTCCTGTTACTCCTCAATCCTGCACTAATGCCAGCACGCTTCCTCTCACATCTGGGACGCTCTGTCTCTATCTGACATGACTCAGATAAAGGTAGAGCAAAAACCAGGGCTGCGAGCCAGCCAGGAATGCTGGCTCTATGCGGGAAAGAGGAGAAGCAGAAAGACAGTGGGAGGAGAGGAGAGGTAAAGAGGCAGTCATGGATCACTGTGGGCAACTGCTGAGCAGCTGAAGACACCTTTGTAAGGGCTCTCCTCTCCTCTTGCAAGCAGTCCTGGGGAAGGCATATTTACTATTTCGGGCAAAAAAAAAGTTTCAAAAAAAGTTTATAGTTGCAGTTGAGGCTGCATTTCTTTTTGCTTGTTTTTCTTTTGTTAATTCCTAGAACACAAGTTTAGTGTTTAAGAGGAGTTTCAGAGGTTTACAGGTAAACTGGTTTACTGCAAGAGGGGAATGATACAGAATGTAAATGAATGAGTTATATACGAAGTAAGAGATAATGGAGAGTTTATAAAGGCATCTCTTCAAACTCATTAGTCGAGATTTTTTGCTTATGAATGCATTGATTTACAAATAGAATAACACACTGTTAAAAGCTTTGCAGGCAAAAAGAGCCAAAAAACTACTGCAAATCTGCATGTCCAGTGAGTATATAGTAAAATGGCAAATGGAATCATAAGAATAAAGAGGACACAGAAGTTTAGAGGCACTGGGGTAAACTTTTAAAAACTGTAAAAGCAGGTTGACAGCAAGTAGATCTCCTTTGTGGGTCCAGCAAACACACTGTCTTGCAATACTTTTATAAACAAACTGCAAAAGGTAAAAAAAAAATAATAATAATAATAAAAAAGACCTAAAGAAAAATGAAGATGTACTTTTAATACCAGTCAGAAAAGCTGCAGCTATGCTACAGACATCACTCTTGCATCACTCCCTCATAGCACAGGCAGTGGGTATTGCACCCCAAGGTAACACAGAGCCTGGATGCCAGCTGTTGAGTGACACGCTGCTGTTGTTCCCAGTCTCTGCTTCACCTGCTTCCTTCTGCTCCTTCCCATTGAAATCACTGCAACAGCGCCTTTCAACCAAGTCCATTTTGGATGCCTTTCCTCAGCACTTAGCAGGGCAATGCCATTCCAGACAGCTGCCTTGCATGCTGCCAGGGGGCTGCTGCCACTGCTTGGTGACAAGCTGCAGGGAGATGCATACCCAAGTGATGCTTCTGCAAGGTGACAAAGGATACTTCTCTATCCCATGGGCACATACATGTAGTAAACAGAAGACCTGAGAAGCCAACCGTACATGCTGAACTTGCTCTTTCTTTAGCAGTTGGATTCTTTAATGACGTTTTTATTAATGACATTCTTGGTGCTCAAACATTTCAGGGCACTTCTGAATGCAAAACAAACAATGAGTAACTCCACTTTGGAAGTTACTCACACAAGGTATTGTTCAGAGCATTGCAGCACGTCACTGCCACAGGTATTTTGGCAGGGCAGCTAGCTCTTTGTTAATGAATTTATTGAATTCGAAAGTATCTTTAAGAAACACAAGAGATCTTCATCAAAATACTTCTTTTAATAGAAAAAAGCCTAGTAAAACACTTACGAACACAGTTTCTTCAGGTCTGTCCTGGGGTAGGGCTGCATGAGCTACGGGCTCATGAAGGAAAACAGTGCAATAAAACTATATCCAGAGGCAATGATAAAAAAAAAAGTCATAGGTCATATCATAACATTGATCCACTTCGCTATTTAAATCCACTGGGGCTAAGAACTAGAGCTGAAATTCTATTTTAACTGCTTATGTACCAGCTAAACTACCAAATATTTTAAAATTAAATCAAGGTGCTGTTTGTGTTTTAATCACTGCAAGTGGTCTCTTTTATCCCAAAGGAAACATATGATATTGAAGGCCTCGAGTAATGAGAAGTGCTTGGTCCCTACCCCCCATTCCCCAAATTTCTTTAGGTCACTTAGTCCATAGTGAGAGTTTATTTGCATTTTTATGAGCAGTACACTGATCAGATGTTGGAAAATTAATATTCTCAGACTATTTCCTAACTCGTTACATTAAAAATGAAATGAATTCATAGCACTCCTGTTTTAGCAGGCTGAGAGCCACTGTGGCAGCATGACTTAACTGCTCCCACCATCTCGCCCGTTTCTGAAGTGCAAACATGTTCCTCTGCTGGTAGCTGCCAGAGGGAAAAGCAGCTCTGACTGCAAGAGTTAAATCTGCAGCACTTCATGTGCTCGCAGTCAACCATGTCAACATCTGGAGCTGGTTGACTTTTCCCCCTAAGGATTTGCAGTGCTGTGCTGGATTTTTTCCATAAATTCCCTGCATTCTAAATCTATCAGATGGATGTCACACACACCCTGCGCCCCGTGTTTCAAACCCAACTGGCCACTGAGAGACTCCAGAAGACTTTTTCATGTTGTTGTTTTGTTTTGTTCGATGTTTAAGTATTTGGGGCCAGATCCTGCTTGTAGTCACATACAAAATATCCTTGGTAGGCTTGCTTGAGCCTGAAGGAAAACTGAAGCCACAGAGCCAAGGGGCGATTTCAGAATCATTTGCCTCCTTTGTACCTGGATTTGCCACAAATACAACTTGTGCAGAACACCTACTGCTCTAAAGCTCCTGTGGCAGTGACACAGGAGAATGTAATTTAAAGAAGAATTTTAACCAAGTGTCTTTGATATTTCACGTTTAACACCAAGCTTTCATTCATTAAATGCATTTTCCCTTAATGGCACAATTCCACTAATTATTAGTAGAAATATTTGAAGGCAAGAACTGATACAAATGGAGAAACAGTAATTAAAATACATGTTTTGAAACAACAACAGCTACAGAAAACCTACCCTAAACAGGTTTATTTGGAACAAGTCATTTATTGGGGATTATTAGTGAAACTGAATACTTAAACAACAATGAAAAGTAAGTTGTGCTTTTGGGTTTTCATCACAGTGTGCAAGAATTGAACTTTATTCCTTAATTCCTTCGACCTCAAATTTCAGGCGATGAATTTCAGTAAATCAAACAAAAAGCCCCCGTAGTAACAGAATTAAGCAGGAGTATATCCAGGTGTTACATTTTTTTTAACAAAGGTGGGGATTTTGTTGTTGCTTTTAACTACACAGTTTAATGTACCAAAATCTGTACAACTGCTGCTTTTTGACAATATTTCAGATTCTTGCTTCCTTTCCCTACTACTCATGATATTTATGTTTCTGCTTCATCGTATAAACATTTCTCTAATGGAAAGCACACACTTCTTCCCTCCTGATTCTATTCCCTCAATTACTTCTAAGGTCAGACTCAGTGTTAATTGTGGGGAAGGATTTCTTTCAGAAAAATTAAATAAAACAGAAGGATTTACAAATATTTAACATAAATTTCACAGTGCATAATTGCAATTCATGAGCTTTCTAATCCTGTTCTTCTGTCAAAGCATTAACAAGTCCCCTTAAATTCAGTCTTCAATTCTCTGGTACTTGGGAGGCACCCAAAGTTAAGTCTTAAGTTTTCACATACTTGTGTGTCTCTTTTAAAAAAGAAAGAAGGAAAAAGTTACAAAACAGCTGTAATTTATCATAGCATAGACTTAAGAAAGCAAAACCAATGTCCCCAGAAAAGGACATCACACATAACCTCATATGAAAGAAACTAAAAGAAAGCACAATCATTTCCGCTGTGATGCTAAAACATTCCTCATAAACCTTTTATTTTTAGAAGCTTGTGCTTTAGCTGTACTTGTCTGCTCCAACCTAGAGACTAAGTTCTCAGATTCCAGCGTGGGATGTTATAAATTTCATTCATTCAAGATTTTTAGATATTTCTTCATTCAGTTCAATGTTTCAAAAAACAGCACTGAAGTTCAAAAAACAGTAGTTAAGACCCAACAAAATTGTTCTCTTTTTTAACGGAAAGGTCATTAACCGTGGCTTGGATATACAGTTACTGTATTTAAAGATTCTTCATTAAATGAACTCACAATAATAAACTGCTCTCAAACTAGTCCAGCTGTTCTGCCTGTGAACCAGACCAGCACGCTGCAAATATTTATGAAATTTCATGGTTATCCATACCATCCGCGTCTCATGTTCTGCAACTCTGTTTTGCTTTTTAAAATAGAATGTAATCACTAAACCTAAGACAGATGCACTTGGGTATTTGAGGAAAATAGCTGCTCTGCTAAGAGCAAGGAAGGGGTAAGCAACATGGCTTAGTCGTTGTTGTGACATTTTTGAGAGCCCCTAATGACTAATGAAAACACACAATGGGAAACAGATTGGAAGTTTTCTTTGTCAAAGCATCTGCATAAAGGATAACAGACATCACACACAAACAAAGGAGTTTTAGCTTGAGCTACACTAATTAGACAAATGATAGCTTAATACTCTCCCGCTTACCAATAAGGAAATGCACTCCGTCCCTTCAAAGAATAACGCATACCATGAGCTAGATGCACTTCTTGCAAAATGTACTGCAGAAGCAGTTGTGCTACAGTGAAAACCCGAGTTTCCACAAGAATTATTTAATAAGGAAAACCTCAGATGATCAAACTGTGCAATCCTACGAAGAAATTGCTATTGAAAAACAGTTTAACCTTTAAATACTAACAATAAAAGGAAATAAAAAAATAGAGAACCCTTGAGGAAAAAGACTCAGCATGTGATAAGCTCATTAAACATCGAGTTTAATGAAAACCCTATTGTAAACAGCAGTAGGATATCTCCTCCCCTACTAACTGATTCAAATCACGTACAGTCCTCCCCAGGGTCAGCTCCAAATGGAGCTGGACTTCTGCAGGCTTTGTTGTCAGTAGGCATTGTAACACTAGAGTACTTTGCATGAATAAGCCCCCACTATTTGTTGAATTGGTTCACTAACACCAGCAAATAAGATAAAAGCAAACAAACAAATATTCATACAAGGCAATAAAAAAGACTTAGTAAATTACAAGAGACATCATCAATCTGAGGGAAGTTCTGATGCAAATTAGTTACCTTTATGGAAAACTAAGCTTTTTTTTTAAGTACAAAAATTGTAGTACCACTTAGTTTCCAGATAAAGACAAAAGCCTGTGCAAAAGCAGCAGCGCAAAGTATTTTTTCCTTTTAGCTTTTCACTCCTGCAAATAGTAATATCTTTTCAGAAAGCCCAGTTAGTTTATAGTGTTAGCTCAACCACTTCAGTGGCTTATGCACTACTTTCTTAAACAAGATGCAGAGTCCTATGCATGTAACATCAAGATTTTGATATCCCAGGCTGGAATCCTACTGGGACCCACACACCCACCTCCACACCATGGTGTTAATCTCCTCTGGATTTTTGCTTCATTATAATTAATAAAAAAGAATAACAGCTTAACTTCTCTCATGCAAATTTTTTTTACAATACCTAAATGACGCCTACTTCTACATTTCCTTACATTTGACTGTATTTAGCCTCTAAGATATTTTACCGCATTATGCTATTTTTTTCTTAATCAAGAAATAAAAAGCATTGTAACCCTTGATTGTTGCTGCTAGATTTCAGACCCTATGTCACAGTCCAATACTGCAGGAAAAAAAAAAAAAAAAAAGAAGCAAGCGTCCTCTAGTTTATAAAAGTCTTGCAATACAAGTGCCACTTCAAGCATGCAATTGAAGTGACAAGAAGTTTTAAAATTTCAGCAGCCTTCACTGGGAAATGGTTCTCATTCTGATGAAATATTTAATGCAGACCTTTTAACTCCAACTACACCGCCAGGAAATCTATCGAAAGTAAAACAATACTTCTGAGAGCCCAAGGAGCGTTCCAGCATGCACACCACAGCTCGCCCCACCCCAGCAAGTCATAAAACCGCTGCAGCACAAAGTCACCAGATGTCACACATGCAAAGCCAGGCACTAACCAGCAGAAAGGGGGGAAAAAAATAAAAAAAAAAAAAAAAGGAATGTGCTTACGTTTTAGCAATGCCACACTGCCTTACCCGTGATTGTTATGGTCCCCAGCATTTTTAAATTACACTAATAATAAGAAACTTCCTTCTCACAGTATGAGGTTCCTGATATTTATTCCTCTGGAGCAGCCTGAGCGTGGGGAGTGTGCAGCAGAGCAGCCTCTTGCCTCAATGAGAGCGCACGAAGCCTCGTCCGTCTGATGAGAAAGGCAGACTGAAGCTGTGCTCCCACAGCCTCTCTCACTTGGCAGCTGCTCTTGGTGGACCATTCCCTCCTCAGCTGTTTGCTGCACAACTAAGGGAGCAAAAAGCAACTTGGGGGTGGGCTGGGCGCACGTGATGTGCCATAAGGACCTGGATCCCTCCCCTCGCCTGCTCCAGCACCAATTGCTGGCTACCAGACCTCATGTGAGGCTCTGGAAGTGTTCACAGGCTGCAAAAATGCAGTTTAACTATTCTCTTTCCATTGCTTCACTGCTGGTAACTAAAAAAATTATACTTTGAAGTATTTGTCTTAATACCTTTCAATTCAAGTGCTCTTTTTTTCCTCCTTAAGAGAGGAAACGTCAGCTTTGCAGTAAGAAACAATTGCTTTTAAAACACTGTTTCATTCCCAACTTCTGAAATGGTTTTGAAGCAGTCACTAGACATCCAGACCAACCCGATACTTCAATAGGTGTTAGTCAATAGCCCTAGGTAATTTAGCCCACATAAACAAAAAAGCATATTAAACACTTGTTAATCCATAGTGAACCATTTGCTTCTTTGCATATTGACAGTCACTTTGGGGAAGAAATATAGAACTGATGATTTATTTCCTTGGATGGAGAGATTTCTCCTCATAGAGCATTTAAAAGATACCATCCCCACCTTTACTCATCTGCCTAAAGGACATGTGGACCAGACGCTGAAAGATCCAGACTATTGATACGAACAATTATGGATATCCAAATGTAGTTTTCACTTGAAGGAATAACTTTTCAGTGCTTTACCAGACAGTTTTTATTTGACTTTTGGATGGTGTCATTTTCAGCTATTGCTACAAGAAAATACATACTGTATTTCCTCCATACAGGTGGTATTTTGGTGTTGTTGGGTTTTGTTTGTTTTTATATATATAAAAAGTAAAAAGATGCTTTAAGATCAAACCTGTGGAACTGTTTCCCTTTCATATAAATTATGCTACCGTCTAGGCTTGGTTCCACTGACAACAGTAAGATAAATCCCAAATAGAACAGCAGCATCATGCAACCACATGAGAGAGATTAAAGGAAGTAAAACCTTTTGGGGTGATCTATTCAGGTACAAATTCCTAATACTATCTGCGTTCATAATGCATCATGCATTTCATCACCTATAATCATCTACATCTAAGGGAGCTTCTCACTTCTCCTTTATTATATGCCTTAGGAACACAATTCCAGCACAACTAACGCTACAACACATAATTCTGTATAAAGATTACTTTGATTGTTAATTTGAAATCCACACCCTTTTAAAGGCTTTTTCTATTACTTGATCCAGAAGCTGAATGCCAACACAAAATCTACTTCAAAACATCAGGTATTTTCTCCTCCTTCATGACTGTGAGTATCCTTTCTCATACT